>NC_068952.1:26138822-28638822 GCF_026419915.1 Harpia harpyja
TCAAACGCTTCGTGCTGTGCATGCCATTAGTCTGCTCAGGAAGGAGTCTGCTCTCATTTCCAAAAAAACTGATAAAAAGAGGTGCTGACACTGATGTTGGATATGAGCAAGATGCTAACTAGTATTTGGAAGTGGAGACAGAGGAGAGAGGGGGAAAGACAGGGTGGAAGTTTTGGTGATGCTTGGTTGTCTATCATCCATCACAAAAGACTTCCTGAGAACAGTGTTACAGGGCTGTGTTTTACTTGGCTGAACTGAGCACTCCATTAGGTCTCTATTTATTTGGATTCCCTGATACTTTGATGAGATGCTAGAAGCCTCAGGAAATTAAAATGAGCAATATGTTTAGAGCAAGCAACATCATCTTTTTGTAAGCCTTTCCACCAGCTTCTTCCCAAGCTCCTGAGAGAAGTAACAGGCTGTACAGCTGGCCAAGAAGGCTGTTGAGGTTCAGCTGTTTTCTACACAAGGGCCTGTCTTGGAGAAAGCAAAGACATCAGAGTCTACCATTTAAAGGGAACAAGATGAAGTTCAAAGGCCTTATTAAATTTCAATCCTAAAAATACAGCAGGAAGGAAAGCCATTTTTCTGGTAAATGGGTCCACATTTATTTGCAGGCTCATGTAACTTAAATCTAAATCCCAAACTTTGTTTGGAAACTTTTTGCCAGCTGATGCAGACAGTGTATATTGACACACAAGCACGGAATTCCACATACAGGAGGAAATGGAACAGTAAGAGATAAAATGGGAATATTTGAGAAAACCGTAAATTTAGGTAAAAGAAAAATGCTTCAACTCTGTTAATGGAATACAAGTATTTTTCCTTCAGGGAACTGAAGAGTTAACCCATTTACAGATAATGTTACATTTTCCAAAATAAATTCTCCTACATGTGACAGCACTGAGTTGGTGAGAAGAAAATTAATCTCTTATCAATGCCTTGTTTATTTTGAACATGTACAGCTTTATGAGACTAATAGAATGATTTATCAGTGGCTCTGAAATACTGTAAACATGTCATCCAGAGTTTCTACATGCACTTTTGCTTTGGGATCTCTAAGATCAATTCTACAACTGAATTGGTATTCACATTTGCTAGGATAGAAGATGATGTGATTCACGTTTCTAGGATTGTTACTAGATGTGGCAAGCAAAGAAAAGAGGAAATATTAAAGGAAGAACTAAAAGGATCAACCCTAATTACTACTCACAGCAACTTATTATGAGGTCCTATCAGCCACATGGAAAAATGCACTCCCTTTTAATGCTATTAATTCTACATCCAGAAAGAAAACCATAAAATAGCCTTTCTTTCTTTTTTTTAAGATGGCATCCAAGATTGCTTTAATTAGCAACAGGAGACTGAAACCACACAAGAAAATAGCTGAAACATAAGCTTAAAGCATTTTGGAAAAGAAGACAAAATTCCTCAATGTGCTTCCCTTTTTAAGACTGAAAATGGAATATCTAATTTATGCCACAAATCTGTGTTTGTGGCAAAGGTTCGTGTAGTCTGTTCCCTCACAATGGTGGAAAACTGCAGTATTTGATCAGAGGAAATATAAGCTCAAAATGCATTCAGTGGGACTGAATTCCTGTTCAGAATCACAACTGCATTTAGAATCTTTTCGCTGATTTGATCAAAACTTCTTACTACGTTCAGCACAGGGGAACAAGAAAATAATTGCCAAGAACCAATATCATGGAAGGATATGTGTTAGCAAGTTCCGACTTGTTAGTGGAGTAGGAGACCCTACTATGTTCTTCTGTTGTAATAGAGAGCTGCAAAAGTTTTCATAACTTGAATGATTATGTGCTTCAATATGCTAGAGGTACAAAGCATGTACACAGATGTTTCATTTGATAAACTGCCAATGCATTTCTCATTGTCCACTTCTTTGGTAGGAAAAAAAAATAAAGTATATATGTGGGCAGGAAAAGTAACAACCTTGATACAGCTATATTCAAACTTGCATCCCTAGAAGTGCTGACAGTAAGTAAATTCGTATGTATTCTTGGTACTTTCTTGTCTTTATCAGTCATCAGGCCCATCACTCATGATGAAAAGGCATTCTTTAAAAATGAAATAATGCAAAACATTTGAGACCCAGAGGGCTTTAAAGGAGCCTAGGTGGTCTGCTCACCTCTCCTGCACCACTTCACTTCTCTATTTGTTTGTTCGTAATGTTGGAGGAAGTTTCTGGTATCTGGGGATGTGATAGAGCAGACATATAGCTAGCACTTACACAGGGTCAATAGGGCTACGAAACTCCAGAAGGAACACCTTGGGAAGAAGATCATACATAGTCTATGAGAAAAAGACCAACAATGTAGCTGAATGACACCCTTGAGTTCAATTTGTTCTTTTTCACTTTGATTACTGACAAATTTAAATGCTCTGTATACATACAGTCCCTGTGAATTTTTGGAAGACTAACTATAAAGAGAAAGAGTTAGTTCTAGTGAGCTTAAAATTTCACTCCAGTGTTATGATATTTAAATAATCATTAAGATTTATTCAAACAATATATATAGGTTTGTTTTGGTATTTCTGTCAGCGTTATAACCATTCCTACAGTTTTATTCTGCCTGTACACATATAAGATTGAGAGGGGAATAATTAAAGAATCATTCTGAGCATATGCAATCTAACAATGAAAGATAGACAAATCTGCTCTTGTATAATTTCTAGTTTCACTTCCACATTGATAGAACAGTTATTAGACTGAAGATACTTTACTACACAGAACTGTAAGAAATATATGAAAATTATATAAAAGAACATTGAGGTTTCATTGTGATGGCCTCAGACAAAAGGAATAACAATGTTGTCCATAAATCCTTATTTCCATCCCTTCATATACATGTAGTACCAATAATTAGAAGATCACATATGATTTTTTTCCTGCAGGACTTCTATTTCATTCAGCATGGTATATCATTACATTTGTCAGTGAATTCTCTAAAAATCTCATTAGATCCTTGCTGGCCTTGCAAGACCTGAATCTATTGAAAAGAAGCTCATTTTTCCTGATTTTTCACAGCAGCAGTCTGCAAAACCCTTCGTGAGCTGGGCTTCTGAAGCCCAGGGTGGGGTCAAAATCTTTGTTAGGAGACTTCAATTTACATCTAATTAAGTCTATGAATAAGTAAACCTTGCTTTGTGCCTGCCATAAATTCCACGCTCTTTGAGACTTTCAATTGTCACAAATTCACTATTGAAACCACTGCTGAGCTATGAAGATCATCTTCAATAAAACATACCTCCTAAAATCTGCTGGTAGCAGTTTTCAGCATTGATTATAGCTGCTATGCTATAAGACATTGTCAGCACTAACCTTTTCCTGTTGTTGGGGCCTGCTTTCTGCTGCTTCTTTACTGCTTTGATTATATAGCAGCAGTGCCAGAATTATTTATGTTAGGATTTTATACTAATGCGTATCACCATACTGTGAATGTGCCACTCATTTATATGGATATTTAGAGGCAAAGTCCATATTATACTTCTTCTATTCTTGCTCCTGATTGGAAATCTAATCATGAGGATTCAGCACTAATAAAATTAGTACAATTATCAGTGCTCTCAATTCTTAATTTTCTTTTAACAGTCCTGCAATAAAGACTGCAGATGTTCTCATTACAGAAAAAAAAAAAAGGAAGGAAAATTTCTAGCATTCCAGTTTTGACGGAAAAAATTTTAAATGCAAATTTTAAATGCTGACAGCAAGAAACATTTAAAGAGAACCAGAAATCCATTAATACATTTGTATTGTAATTTTATTTTAAAGTCAGTCTCAGTTTTGGGGGATCTGCCTCACATTTTATAAGAATGTTTGATATGTGACTTTTTATTGTGAAACATAAAGCACTATATGGCAGAAATTCAGTTTAAAAGCAGAAGAGAGAACTCCGCCAAAAGACAGCAGCAAAAAGAATTTGAAAATATTACTGCAAGTTAGGAAATAAATTCATCCTAGAAGAACAGGTGAAAAACCCCCTTTCATCACATTACTTAGGAAGCAGGATCTGGATTACTGTAACATCTGGTGTGGCTCACACTGGTTTCAATCCCAAATAAACTCTTCTGTGCAATTATATGGGACAGGAGCTACAGTCTGGTAGGCACCAGATTTTGAAAATGGCAAGAAGTTTTTTGCTCATTGCTCTCACATTTATCATATTTTCATTCTATGCAGCATCACCAAACAAAATGATAAATAGTAGCTACTTGTATCCTACATTTAACTTTCTGTCATAAAGCTGTTGATAGTGTAAGTAGTCACCTTGATAAATATTAGACATCCATAGATTCCTCACTAAATTATCTGATTTTTTCCTGATCCCAAATTTGCCATCCAGCCAAGAACTAATTTTGCAGCTTAGTGCTGTCAGACAAGAGCATGCTGCTGACCTCATGTTCCTTAATCTTGTCACTGACTTTACTAGATGACACCAGAATCTTGTGGATAATTTATAAGCACAGAGAGCTCAAACTTTCTTAAGATATGTGCTTCCTGACTCTGCCAGCCAATGAAGTACAATGAAAGACTGAGAGAAAAAATCTCTAGTTTGTACAGTCACTTAGACAAAACTAGCTTTTGTATAATCTGGGACAGTCTCACCTTTCTGTAAGAAAAAAGCTTTAAGGATTGTCATAGCTGATCTTTGGGCAGTGCTTTTAAAAGCCTGTGGACTGCACCCACACACCCACCACTCAGCAAGTGAAGGCGGTTAAGTCAAGGGCGTCTTTCCAGAAGATCCCTGGACTTCAGTAGCAAGAGACTTCATAAATAAACAATTTTTGACAACCCAAAATCCAAAGAAAAAGAGGTGATCTGGAGGCATCTACTGTGGCATGATCATGACAGCAGAAGCAACTTTACAAAGACACTGTCCAAAGCTAAGATTAATTGGTAGAAAGGAACATCTGTCTGACCCAAATAGCAAATAAATTAGAATGGATTGACATACTGCAACAGATGCATAATTATCATCTTGCCCCCAAAAAAGGAAAGAAGCTGGCAAGAAACATGATCATTTCTGACAGCAAAAATTATAAACAGTAAACATGCATGAAATTACCTGTTCAAAATCTTGTTATTGACATTCTGTGTGCTCTCAGCTCTGATGGTGTCCATACAAAGACACATGGTGGGCCTGGCAGCTGCATTACCACCATTTTTAAAGTGAAATTTTCAGGCAAGAGTATGCATAACAACATAGTTCTGTTTCTTCATGTAGTGCATATGATAGAATAAGAACCAGTGAAATCTTAGCCAGTGTATTTATTTCCTAAGTTCCTTTCCCTGTAATACCCTGTGACAGTCAGGGAATGTACTCTTTGATATGTATTTACTGGTGGCTCTCAGAAACATGGTACTGTTTGTATAGCAAAGTCAGAGCATCAGTGAGAAGGGCATGGACCTCTCCTCCAAGCAATTTCTCTTCTCTGCAGCCTCACAGACAGAACTTGTCAAAGGCTGTTGCCAGAGCAACTAAAACCTCTCACAAAATAGCATTTCTGATGTGAGACAGCTGTGCCCCAGGAAAATACAAAAGCAACTATTTTCAAATGGTTAGTGTGGAAGTAACTTGTTATGAAAATGCCATACTATGATAAACAGCCGTAAGAAATTACAGTTTCATGGCTGGTGGGATCATCTCTTGTAGTGTTGGTTTTCTGACAAATAGAAAAATAATCTACAAAACAGTGTTTATGAGGAGGCTTTTAGGATAAATTCAGCCCTTTTCTCCACGATTGAAAAAAAGCTCTTGATATTATAAGCCTAATGACTCAACTATGGGATAAATTCAAAGGACTGGCTGAAAAGGGTCATGATACCCTCATCAGTTCCCTATGCGTCTGTCCAGGGAGCAAGAAGAGGCAAGAAATCAAGCTGTGCAGAGCCTGCAGAACAGTAAGAGAAAAGAGGCTTGAGGTTGAAGACTATGACTATGCTTTACTGCTGTACTACAGATGCTAAAAATACCACTTCCATGTAGGTTTCTTTTCCTGTTTGACTTAGCATGCAGAGCAGATCTTCAGTGAGGAAGCAATTCCCTTTCAGTCTTTAGCTAGAGAAGATGCATTTAGGCTTAAGAAGCTTTTTTAAAAAGTGACTAAGGACTGTCTGAAAACAGAGAGTCTCTCATTCACAGTAAACGTATCTTTCACCTAGTCATTGATTTATTTATTCTGGTTTGGGGTTTTTTTTTTATTTGGGCTCAACTTCAAGTTGAAATTCATAAAGAAAATGTTGATTAAGAGAAGGTAAGAGACAAAGAACTGAGTTACAGCGTGTACAAAAAGTTAAGTGGTATCAAGTTATTTGAGCAGGCTATTTTCCATTCTCAGACCATACAGCTTCCCCATAATTCTTATGCTGCAAAGCACATGAAGGTATAAAGGCAGCCACTGGCACTGGATACTTTAATAGATTACATTCAGAGAAATGGGATTGTATTGGAAAGTGACTGTGACTGAAGAAAATTTCTAGGGCAGCAAATGTCATTTCTCAGTTTTCTTGAAGTTGGAAATAGTGATAAAGAAAAGATGTGTTGCTTATGAATGTCACTCACACCTACAGCCACCTTCATCTCAGATACAGAAGACAAAGGAAAGATTGGTGGGATTAGAAAGTGAACACTGACTTTTGCATTTGTATTTTTCATTGGGGATATCAAACTGCAAGGTGCTGAGCATGCTGTCCCTTATTAGACTAGCTCTGTTGATTTCAGTGACCCATATAATTTATTTAAGTTCATCCTTGAAGATTTTGCGGGATTAGGCTGACAATGTTTGATATTTTGCAGAATCAATTTCAGAGCTCTCTCACTGGTGTATTTTTCTTCAGAAGACGTAACTAGCATGATACTCATTTCACATGTGATGGTTATGTTTTGAAATCTCCTGACACTAGATGTCATGACAGTTATGTCATCTGAAGAAAAGTATTATCTACTTTTCATAGAACATCTGTAGGTTTTTTTAAGAGTTTAGGACTCTACTATGCTATCATTTGTCAAACTAATTGAAAAGTAGTTTCCTATTTTTTTCTTCTTCACTTTTTAATGTCATCAGTACTCAGATGCATAACTAGATGTATAGAGAAATGGATTTTAGTGCCACAGCTGTGTTAATCAGGAGTCAGTCCGTCAAAGTTAATGGATTATATCAGGCTCAAACTGAATAAGTATTGTTGACTCAAAGAAATCAGTACAAACCTCTTGAAAATTATGTTAGTAAGAGCTTCTGGGAACTTTCTTCTTTATCAGATTAGTCTATCTAACCCATACTATATGCTCTCTACTTTATGTCATTGTTTCTTGTTTCTCTCCCTCTTCTAAGTGGAAAATTTTTGTTTCCTTTAAAATACAAGATTATCGATATTTGCATTGCCTGCATAAGATCTACCTTTCCTGATATCCCACTTACCTTCTTCAAGAATTAGGAAAAGAAATGTGCCATTTTGCATTAAATGTAGTTCACTACAAGACATTGAAAGAGAGTGCTCTAACATGGTAATTTCATTGTGTGTTTGTGAGCCATTTCCATTTGAATCAACTTAATCTTACACAGTTTATACGTCTGTTAAAAATGACTGTTAGCAATGTTTGGACACAAACATAAGTACTGGACAGATTGCATTTCAAAATGTCTGGAATCTAGCTATGAATATTTTTCTAAATGATGTTTCATCTGTCCAGCTTCCAAGTGCTCCACCACTGGAGCACTTAAATGAGAGCATTTGTATTTACTAAACTGATAATTTCTAGAAATCTATTTGAAGAATCCTTGTGTCATTAATATTGTTTCTATACGGATGACTTTTAAGATTGGAACTTTGATCACTTTATTGCTTGTTTATATGATGCTATTGAAAAAATCAAACAACTATTACATAATATTCAGTAAAGGAGACGCCATATCTCTCCTCATTTTCTCACTTTCCTCCATTTCTAACAAATGAAGGTCTATCCACTGGTAATCAGCTTGCATAGATTGAAAACTTAATTTCAGAAATAACTCCTCTTATCCACAGGTGTTTATTTTGCTTTGTCTCTGTAACTGTCTCAGCTAAAAAAAATGGGGTAATGATGTGGAAGCACCTTCTAAATTATGAAAACCTATGTCTGCCCTTTGATCTTATCCTTTCTGTGGATCCAGTGCAGCTGTTTACTCATGTACTATCTCCTTACCTTAGACAGGAAGATTCAGACTTCCACATATGCAAAGATCAGAAATGAGAATACCATCAGTGGGCATGTGGAGCTCCAGTGGCGTTTCATCAGTCTTCATTATCAAATGGGAGATACACACATCTACTAAGCCAGTTCTGAGAACAAATGCTGAGATAAGAAGCAAGAATTTCCAGACTCTGAATGGAAACCTTGTGTGTCTACCAAATATCTTGAGATAAACTCCTGAAGTACCTTTGATAATGTCAGGGAATTAAATAGGAATTTCACTCTTGAGTTTAGTGCAAACATGGTTTTGCTTCTGTGTTAATAAGCTGAGCCAGTGTGTGCTCTGATAGATGGCAGGGAGATCAAGGTCCTCCACAAAAGGACCTTTGAACAATTTCCTCTGTCTTCAAGAGCTCCTTCAGACAACCTGACTGGGTGGAGAGTGGAGAAAATGCAGGCTTGCTTCATTTTCCACATTTTTCTCATAGTGGACTTGAAATAAAGGATCTTCTTTTTGAGGTCCTTAATTATTAAAACTCTTCATACTCTTCTCCTTGTTCTCTTGTGACTCTCATTCCTTTGCCCCAAAACTTCCTTTCCCCTTTAAAATCACTTTGACAATTGGGATCTGAGCATGGCCCAAAGCCGTTACTTTCCCATCTGGTCATGAAGTCCTGTTTGCAGTTTTTACTTTCTGGATGCTCTTTTACTTTAAACAGAATATATGCAAGCCTTGTAATATTTTCTGTCTTTGAAACACAAGAGAACATTTTTTTTTTTTTAAGATCTTAATCATAAATTTGTTTCTTGGACAGGAATATTCACTTGGCATTAAGCAACAGTAAAGGGCTTTGCTTTCACTTCAGGCTGCTTTAGAATATTTCAAAGGCTACAGGAAATATTCTTTCTATGATTTATGCTCTATCTTAACTGTGCTGCAGTATTTCCAAAACAATATTGAAGGATGTTCTTTTGTGGGTAGCTAGGAACAAAAATATCTTGTTTAACTTTTGAGCTATGTATACTTTCTTGGCAAAGATTAATTTGAGAGATGGATAAAAGATAGCTTTTTTGCTCCAAGGGAGGGTTTTACTCTAGCAGATTGAATTTTGTTACCAGTGCAAACCTTTTACAGATTGAGTTCAATTATAAGAAATAAAACTAGGAGAACTGATATTTCTCTGGCTATTTCCCAGTGACTGTTGCTTTGACAGTTTTTTTGTAAGTCTTTGTCACACAGGGTATCCTAGTGTTTGTCCTCTATTTCTCATTTTTTGAAAGGAAACCAATCTCAGGGTCTAACACAACTCAGCATGGAAAAGGTGAGGAGTGAAGAAGAAAGACTTTTGTCAACCCTATCTTCTCCTGACTTGTATGTTATTTTTTCTTCTCTTTTTGTCTACTACTGCAACCCTAGGTATGGGAATAGAAACATAAGACTCTTTCTAGAAGCCTGATGAAAGGATAAAGATCATCTAAAACAACACCTCCATCAGATTCAATGTCAACTTGTGTGCAGAACTCTGGCAGGGAGGAGCACTGGCATGCCAGAGGAAGGGAAATTTCTATATGATGTTGTGCTAGGAGACTTGAGGATATCTGGAATTAACTGGCATTTGTATGCTTCAAGAGGCTGGGGATTCTTCACTGTGTAGAAGTATTTTATGACAATTCACTCTATTTTTAGAATAGCTTTCAAGATGCAAGTTTTTTGTCACAAGATTGTGGCAACTGTGGGATGTTGTTTGTTGGTTGTTGTGGGGGGTTTGTGTTTTGTTTTGTTTTGTTTTTTTTTAAGAATGCAGTAATATCTAGATTTATCCAAACAGATACTTTCTTTTCTCTTTATTGCAGATACTGAATGTGGCAGTCGAGTTTGATTTAATTGATGATGGAATTCATAAAATAGAAGTCATGCAGTATTTCCTTTTTGTTTAACTTTCCTACCGTCATTTAAAATATGAGCATTATTCATTTCTGAGATCTTTTGGAGAGATTGTATGTTGAGCTGAAGTGCAAGTTTACTTAAAAATAAAGACAACAAATGATATACTGTAAATGTTCACAAGTTTACACTGCAAAGCCCATTCAAATTTTAATGGGTAATATTTGCATTAAAATTCCATCACTTCCTAGTATTTGCCCATTGGTTACACTCAGCAAATTAAACTGAGGTGGAATTCCTATTTTAATGCCTTCTCTGGTCCCTGGTGATGGTCAGTGCATCCTGCCCAGATGTGTACAGCTAACTTCCACTCACTGACAGTCACACTTGTCTCCACATGTATATGAATGCATCCTGTTGTCATCAGGATGACTTTTATTCCAAAAGAAGTTGGCTCCTTTGACACAGCCATGCTTCCCCCTTCCCAAAATGTGCAAAGTGAGTGACACATTTCTCTCACCACTTTTGTGCTGAGAACAGACCCTCACTCACACACACCTCTCTGTGACATGTGAAAGGACATTTCTACACATCTGTGGACCCTCTATATGCCCCTTTTGAAATATGCTTCACCTCGGTATTGGCAAAGCACTTTCTACAGAAGCTGATACTGATCTACCCACGAATGCAGCTGGGATCACAGTGGCAAGCTTGTACTTGCTTTCAATTCTCATATATTGTATTTTGTTGCAAAGTGGCTGTTTTTCTTCCTCAAAGGCTGGGCTGTAGATGCTTTACATGCATCTACTGTGAACTTCTGGCAGTCTCTGAAACTCTAATGCTGATGGGCTGTGGCCATCACATGTGCACAGGCAAACTAGAAGGAAATATGGAATATATAATAAAAGAATACATATTTCTAAACCTATTGAACATGTAACATGCAACAGTTCTGACTTAAAATGAATCTTATGAAGCAGAATTGCTAGTATGTTTGTGTGCCTGTGAAATGTGTAGTTAAGGAAGACTCACTTTCCTTCCTCTTGTCTCTTTTTGGCTCTGATAAGAAAAATAGGCCATCTTTACAACAAAATGTGGCAGTTACAACTGAAATGTGGGCCTGTGCTCACAAACACACTTAAAAAGGTATGAAATTGTGTTTACACCTTTTTTAACTGCAAATTTCTGTCTAAAGAAAAATTAAAATGTTTTCTAGCCTAGACAAGCTGGAAGTCCTCTCCAAAACAAACTTATTTTTTCTAAATTTGACCTACCTTGAAGAATTTCCAAATAAGCAGCTATTTGTCCTGTTTCTGGTTTCAATCAAAACCAAAACCAACACATTTGTATTTCATAATGCTGTAAATTTTTTTGTCTGTATTAAGTTGAACACAACATACTAATCTTAAGTTGCAGGGATACAAACCAGAACTGGAGTACCCAGAAATTGTTGATGCCTGTGTAAATCAAAACTAGCAAGGTCTGCAGAGTTCCAGCTTTTGGGTTTGCTGCAATGCTCTTAATATTGCAAAACAGACTTCTTAGCTAGGAATCCTAAAGATGCTCAGAGAATTAAACATTTAGAGAAAGGAAAGGCTGTACAAATATTTACTTATGATTATTATTGTGCTACTTTCAGATCCAGGCCTCCAAACACTTAATAGGTGTACTTAACTTTAGTGGGAGTACTTCCACTGAGTTAGTAGAAATATTCATCAGCTTAAAGTTAGACACAGATGTGTTTGCAGGACTGGAACTTTATATTTTATATGACTGGTATTAAATTCACCTTCCAACTGTAGCTTGAAAGTTCATTTCATAATGGGACTCATGGGGAAACAAGCTTAGAAATAATATATGGTCCTGGAAAAATATTTTGAGTTCATAAATAATATGATAGAGGATATTTTCAAACTTTGGAATAACTTTTCCATTGAGGCAGGTTTAAAGACTGTTTAAAAGAAACATGAAGCTTGATTTAAACACTAGAATATATTGCCAGAGGGAAGAGAGTATACGTTTTCATTTTTATGAATTAGGTTTTGCTGAATTATCTTATATACTGCCATCCCATTTGCATTTGCAAGGGGCTTGTTTTACAAAACACAAGAAAAGAAAGGACATTTCATGCCTAAGGTGGATTCTCATCTTCTATGAAAATGTGTCATATATTTCTTGAATCTGAAATTTAGGTGTGCTCACATGCTATCTAAGTAAGAGAATTCAGCATGCTAGGGTCCAACTTATCCTTGCTTTTTGCCCTTTGCATTGTTAGTAACACTGCTACAAAGTCTGTAAAACTCCATCAGGTCATAGTGCCACCTGCCCTGGTAGAAATGACCGAACGTAGTGTGGAGTAGCAGTGCATAGGGCCCAGCATGCTTCTCTACTGAAACAAAGCACTGCTCATAAAACTGTAGTGAATGGAAAAGGGTGAGGGGGGCCATAATCCCCTCACTGTGGTGTATGTGAAAGTGGCATCTGATCTGGAGCTTGCAATGCAGTGCTGAAAGCTGAAGGAGGTGCCTGAGAAAGAGAAAAACCACAGGAAAATGACAGCAAAGCCTTCTTTTATAGGACAGAGAATTATAGGCCAGCTGAGAGGGACAGCAAAGCACTGGGCTGTAGAAGCATTTGGGAAGACAGGATGCGGTACTAACAGTAAGTCATCTTTTTTGGGTAAGATTGGGGGTTTTTTCAGATGATTTCCAATTTTAGGCTACAATTAAATTTAAACTTTTAGGACTTTTCCATGAGGCCAAGTGGAACATCCTTGTATAGTTCCATACAGTACTAACAAACCTGAAAACTTACACCCAGGAAATATTTTTCCCCAACTTGTGGAAAAGCCATAAATGTAACAAGACAGAAAAATGATAGGATTTTATAAAGATTATTACAAAAAATGCAAAAAAATTTAAGACCAAAGAAGATCTTCATAGGCTTCATTAAACAATACTGGGAATACTGCATAAAAAGATGATCATTCTCCATCATATACTCTGAGACTGCGCCATAAGGACCACTGGCATATGCAATCTAGTCAAAACACTAGAGGTCTTTTAATGTGGTCAATACCTTATGTTTAGGAGGTAAGGTTTTCTAATGCAAGATTCAGAACAAAGAAAAGTGCCAGATGGTATAAACAAACTAAAATTTCTGTGTTTGTCTAAGGGAGGACTGCCTGAGCAATATAGAGAGGCAACCATAAAACTTTTCCTCTAGGACCTCTTTCCAAGCACAAGAAGCACTCTGAGATCAGAAGGAATGAGCTCAAAGGGGCTTAAATGCCATGCAATGCTTAGGAAATTACAGACAGTGCTGTCTAAATTAAACCAAACTCTTCTTCAGCCTCTGGGGTGTCACTAAGAGGTGCAAAGATTGTTTAAAGCTACCTTCCTTGCCAAGATGCCAAATGCTGTACAGCTAGTTTCCTATGCTGTGAGCATATTTCTTGGCCACATACCTGAGAGACAAGGGAACTGGACTCTGCATTGACACAGATCTACTGGATGTGCTCCTACCATTCTCCAAGCCACTTCACTGAAGCTATGCAAACTTCCTTGTAAATCTGCTCCAAATCCAGTCACTTGGTTGATCAAACCTCTGCATGCTGCATTCAAGATCTTTCTTCCTAGGAGAGAATGAGTAATGTCATGACCAGGATTCATGAAACTGAAGTCTAAACTTGGTTTCTTTTTTAGTAAACATGTTCATTTTTTATCAGTACTTTTGTGACTCCCATAACAGGGATTGTAAGATTTATAGGCTTTCTAACAGATATATATACATGTCTGAATTCACAAGTACTTTGTAGTTCCCACTAGTTAATAAATTATTACTGGAAGATACTTATTTTACCATCTTGAGGTGATATACAATTAAAGAGCTGTCATTTTGTATCAGCTTTGCCCATAATAAAGATTTGATCCAAATTCACACATTTAATGATGTCATTGGTTAACTATCATTCCACGTGTAATGCCAATGAAATCTGTGGAGTTCCATCATTGATAAAGTCATCCCAATGCTGTTTTGTTTAACGCATTTGCTGTAGCAAAACGTCCCAAATTAGGGAGCAAGTATATTTTTTGGCTATGTCTATATTAGCAATCAGAGCAATAGAATTGGATCTGCAGAATGAAACACAGGGCAGAGGATCCAACCTCAACACTGTGTGTTTCACACACAGCACTAGTCTCATCCCATGGACTGAATGCTTATTAGCAGTTCAAATGCATTAGACATGCTCTTAGAGAATCTTCCACCTAAGCTTCATCTGGAAGGATCCATTTTGCATACTCCATAGCTTCTCCATGACACAAACCAAAGTGCACAAGCTGGGGCTATGAGGAGATCCATTTCACAAGTGCACTCCTGACTGGCACTAAAGTGCCAAAGTAGATGAACCTTAATGTTCAGACATGCGAAAGACCAGGATTAACCACTCAGACCTGACTTTGCAGCATTGTGTAAGAGGCCTAAAACAGATCTGTTTGAGCTAATTCTACCTGGAAGTACAGTGATGCCACTTGGGGTCCCAACAACACTGTGGGGTCCCTACAACACTGTGGGGTCCCTGAGCTCATTAACCCACCATTCTCATTAGTGCTCATTCTTCAACTAGTTTTTCAGTCTTATCTCAACAACCTCTGTTCTGCCATGGGGTCCAGGCTGACATGCTGTTAAGCAACCATTGAACAGAGCTATTATTGCCACAATAACAGTTTTATGTAATGTGTAGGTGGAAAAATCAGGTTCTAAGGGAGACATCACTGAGTTTTGCGGGAGTGCGTGATCTAGTCATCATTGAACCCAGATCTGACTCCAACTTTTATCTTTAAACACAAAACCATCTGTCTCTTTAGTACAATGAGTGTGAATTGTTACTGATCATAGTAGTGATGAATACACTTACTGCAGACTTGTAATTCAACTTTTTACTTTCCAGTTACCACAAGATTCACAAGAGATGAAGTTATGGGCAACAATTACCAAATAAATTAGTAGTTGCTTAACAAATTATTCTTGTCTCACTAAAGTTTGAGATGCCAGAATACTTTGGTATTAGTTTCCTTTGCTTTTATTTGCCTCAAGATATTTGAAAGGTTATTATGTTAAACCTGCAGAAAAGTGGAGTTTGCAGGGAGAGGCAATATTTTACATTAGATCAACTGATTATTTTACATTAGACCAAACAGAAAAAGATTACCCTTTGGGATCAGAGTCTTTTCTCCAGGTCACTACAAGCATTGTTTTGAGCCCTACACTTTGTTTTCCATGGCATTATAAAAGCTTTACAGAAGCAGAAGTGCTACAGATTTCATGGGTGAAACTCTTAGTAATGGGTACTTAATTTGAGTCACCATAAACATTGTTTAATGGCCTTATTTTCAGCAAAGGACAAATATTGATGATTCTGCTGAGGTTTTCATGATCTATGACTGTGCAGAGCACAGATTTAGGTGCTCAATTCCACCAAAGAATGGAGAAACAAAGTGATCATTTCAGGGCTGTGAGAATATAAAGGGTTAATGCGCACCTTGTGACTGACAGTCCAATGCATGAATTAAATAAATGGAGATACATTAATCCTTGGCAGAACAGATTAGTTTCAGGTCATCTTACCTTAAAAAGCCATGACTAATACATAAACACTGTTCAGATCAAGACATGATTTTTTTTAATACACACAGTGATGTCTGCATGTATGTGGCTTTTTGAAGAAGAGGAGTAAGAAGAAGAAAAGGGAGAAGAAGAAGAGGAAGAGGAAGATATCAAAGCCATCATGTTTCCTGCTTAAGGATTAAAAAAATCCCCACTGTAGACTATGGTAAAAGGCTACAACTTGATTCTAATTTGGTAGGAGATACAAATAACAGTGTAGACAGATCAATAGTATTGCAACTAAATCATGGGTGGAAAGCAACTGTAAAAAGAACGTATCTTACAAGCTACTACATTGGGGAAAAATAATCTGAAACATATAGAATGCAACAGGAGGAAATATTACTAGGAATGGAAAAGGACTATTTGTAGGGAAACAATAACACTGAAAGGACTTCTGTAATAAAGAAGAGACATATTCTCTGTGTCACCAGAAACTTGATATAATTATTTACACAGAATAGACAGTGTAAAGGGAGAATAGAGCGAGAGAAAAGTGGGGAGAGTCTGATGAAGACTTGCTACCTTCACGAGGTATCTTTATGGGGAAGATCTGCTGATCCTTCTATCAAAGAAGGGATATAAGCAGCCTAAATAAATGGAAGACTAGAAAACTAGGGCTAAACTGTCTTCACCTTATTCATATGAATAGCCTTTTGAAATCAACAAGACAAATACTATGAGCAAGCCAGACACAGTTAGACCTTCAAGAAGTATTTGTACATGAAACTTAGATTTCTTCAGACAATGTGCTTCACTGAGTCACTGCCTGGGACTCAGAAATACTACTGATGTTTCTAAATCCCTGGCTACAAAATCTTGAACATGCTCATTTCTCTGCATACTTCCACCCCTTTTCTTTCTTACTTATTTAGTTTGGAAACCCTTTGAGGCAGAAACTTATTCTTGCTGTGCAAACACACTTAGCCAAGGACACGTTTTTGATGGGAATTTCTAGATACAGTTAACACACATCAATACACATTCAGTATAACCTTTTAAATACATATTCACAGCACAGGTTACTTACCTTCACATCATCAGTTAGGTCTAAACTCCATTCCTATTACTTTGGCTTTTTTTGGTTTTAGTCATATAAATACATTTGGAGAAGGGTTATGTTCATCTGAGAGGGACATCTTTGGATTAGCTGGATTTGAGTAAAACATTTTAACTGCTGTACTTAGCCACAGCTGTAGCTTTCCACTATAATTTTGTCTAGTATTCTATTATCAGTTCACTGTTATAAGTCAAAGAGTATGTTGGTACTAGTGCAATATACACAGAAAGTAAACTTGCCCAGGAAGTTTATGAAGTTTAGGATTCCATTATGAATGTCCCTAAAATATTCTGCTAACGCAATTCAATTAATTTTTTTAACCAGAATTACCAGGTGGCCTTGGACAGCTGTGGTTAGCACTAAGCAGCATAAAATACTGAATCCTGAAGGAAAAGATTACTTTGTCAGCCAAATGCACAAAGCATGAATTCCCAAAGAGGATCAACAACCTATGAGTTAATGGGAGATTAATCTTTCAGAACAGCAAGTTGTCATACATGTAGACTAGCGTATGTACTCTAAGCACTGTGAAAGGAAAGAATTTCTTCAAATTTTACATTTTGAGAATACTTTGTTCTTAAAACACCACTACTTGCACAAAATTTTTTTGCAGCTCTTCTATCAAACAAGTTCATGAAATATAACACAACTGACCTTTACAATGTAATGCACTGTTGACAGCCACCTAATCAAATGGTGGGTGTTTGAAGATGCTTTTATTAGATGTCTTATGCCACATTTAGATTGCATTATTCGCACAATGAAACAATATTAGAAAAGTCAAGATATTTTAGTTATATTTACAGTTTCAGTGGGTTTTTCTGGTAGTTGCTTAAGTATCAAGTGTAGTGGGCCACCTACTCTCCTTACTTGGAGTCATGGTGGAACTCACACCCTACCAAAATCTCATTTGGTTTTAGGTCCATTTTCTTCTCCTCTACCTCTGAGTGACCCCATCTGCTCACACCACCCTATCCTTTCTGCACAAACTTTCCTCTGACCCAGCTATCATCTCCATCTAATCCCAAATATGATCTTGTCTCCACACCTTGCCTTCTAGCATTTCTCATTTCCACTTACACAAAACATTTCCTAAACTGAACTGCTGGGGAGAGATTCTCCATGCCACGTAAGAAGGCTGGAAGAGCATCAAAGGGCCCTGAAGTATTGTGTCTGGTGAGGGATCTATTCCAGTGCTTAATCATCTTACACCTGAGAAGTCTTCCCTAGTCTCTGACCTGAATTTCCCGCACTGCAGTTTAAGCATATTATATTTTTTCTTGATCTCCAATAAAAATGAAGAACAATTTGTTTCTATCCTTTCCACAGGAGTCTCTGTGTACTTAAAGACTGCCCTCACATCTCTCCTCAGTTGTCTCTTCCCTAGACTAAACAAACCTCATCCTTTCAATCTCAGAGGTCAGATTTTCTAGGCTTTTGATCATCTTTGCTGCTTCCCTCTGGTTCATAGATTTCTTAAAATGGGCTGCCCAAGCCTGAGCATAAGGCTCCAGATGAGGTCTTGCTAGAGCTAACTGGGAGAGTTACAATGCATACTTTTAAGGTGTGTCTTACACATTTTTATGCATCCTTCATTATATTCAGTTTGTGATCTACTAAATCTCCTAACCATCTTGCCCAGAAAGGCCATCTAGCTGTTTGTTCTCCATCTTTCAATCATGCAAATAATTATTTCAAACTGTACTACTTTGTGCTTGTCCTTAATCGAAACATAATTTATTTATATAGTATTTCAATAATAAAATAAAATACTATTTTTTTTCCATCATCTAAGTCACTAGGGAAAGTGGTGAAAATAGTGATTTAGGAAATTACCTTTCTAAATGCACTCAATACAATCATCTGTTTTGACAGAGCAACATTAATAACTAACTATCCTTTGAGTACAGTTTTCTAACCAGTTTTCCATTCACCATGTTATTAGATTTATTTTACCATATATCCCCAAGTTGCTTATATCATCCAAGACCAAATTAAGATAGGCCATTTATTATTTCTCCAGTATCCACGTGGCCAATTACCATGTTATAGAAGGAAATTAGCTTAGTGCTACGTCACTTGTTCTTTATAAGCTCGTCCTGCTATTTACTTATTACCCTGCGGCCTTCTAGTAGTTACAAATACATTGTTAAAATACCTGGTTTGATATTTTTCCAAGAGTTGAAGTTCAGTCAACCTATGTCTTTTTTAAAGAGGGGCATTATGTTTCTTTTTCTGTGAAACCGGGCAGAATAACATAAAGCTGCCTTTGAAGAATCCCTCTTGGTACAAGCCATGGCAGGATCAGTACCAGAGGTGGTGGCAGAAAGGCACAGATGGGCCAGGGTGGTTGCACTGAAGACTTTTCAGATGAAACTGCTACACGTTCGAGACACATGGAAAATACACCACAGAAAATACACTTCACTCCTGGCCTACCCAGCCAAGGCTGAACACACTTGGCAGAGCTGAACTCCCCTGTCACTTACTATCCTCTTCTTCTTTATAGTGTTAACCCCAATAAATGGCATTTTAAGTGATACTTTACAGAGTCTGAGTGCCTTTCTTAATGGGATCCTAATGAACCAGCATCTCTTGGTGCAAAACACCATGCACCTAGACAAGCGCAAGTCATTCTTCCCTGTACAGATGTTCAATGTCACTTCTCATACTGAGTTTTATAACTCCCCAGCTGGCCTCATGCTGCATGATTCCCCCTTTTCATCACTACAAAACACAGGTGCTATGTGCTTATTACTTTATCTATTCATTTTTTCTCATCATTCTGATAACATCAGTTTCATTCTTCATGCTACTCACTAGCTCCTCCCTTCTGCACCACATGAGACTGTGTCAATGATAAACTGAAAAGCGGAGGCAGTGCATCACCCCTAGCAGCTATGTTCGCACCTCTTCTAAAAGCAGCTTTGGGAGTGGCTGTGAGCATGCATCAACCTGCCTGTCACTTACTGACGTGGCTGACTTGTGGACACCTGCAGCCAGCCAGCAGCCAGCCTGCCTGGATATGGCAGCATTGTGTTAACTCTCTTTGGGTGCCCAGGCATACAGGAGCTTGCAAGCTCCATTAGGCACTGTCCCATCATATCTGGGGCCATGTTTGCAGGTTCATTGTCTGCATAGACAGTGAATTCAGTCTTGAAGACAGCCTCAGTGCTCTGCCCCACAGGCAGCATGGGTAGGTCTAATGGTTTCCTTGTGGCATTTGAATGTGCTGCTGTAACTCATTTGGAAGTCTATGTATGCAAGGATTCAAGACCCAGTTCACCTCAAATTATTGATGTGAAGGATTGAGTAGCCACAGAAACAAAAAGCCATACAGATTAATTAAAATATAGACCAGCTATATACTGTGACTTCAAAAAAAATCATTAATGATCACATTATTTTATCTTCTACCTAAATAGTTTTCTGCTTGAATGTTTTCCAAATAATAATCCTTTCTTTGATATAAGAATGTGCTGGATTTCTGAATTTTTTTTTTAAGGGAGAGATAGAGACCAGTTGTTGATTTTTGAACAGGATGCATATATTAAACATCTACATCTTCATCCTCATAGATGGTGCTGCAGTAGTGTGAGTTATGCCAGGCTGAAGTCAGGAGGGTAATAACGTAAGATCTGATATTGGCAGGAGAAAATAAGTGAAATCCTCATAATAACATCAAAACAATTTCATAAATGGCAACAAAAGAAAAGTTATGAGGAACATGTTACTTATTTAATGAGTCCTTGGCCATCTTAAAAATTTGAATGACTAACACAGCTTCATTACTTACACACCCAAAAGTCTAAGTATGAAAGTTGTAAAGGGATCTTTTAGACTTGCCTGGGCAACCAAAGAGAACTTGTGTAGAAATAAGATGTAAAGATTTAACAATAAAGATGGTGTGTTTTGCTTTTCTCCAGATGTAATAAAAATTGCTCAGCGATATATTTTCTAATGAGCATGTTGGAATTCACCCTTTACTGTAGTTTTGTGGCTACAGACAGATGCTCATCTCAGTACAAGGATAACCCAGAGAGTGTATAGTGAAGCAGACTTAGGCACTTAATTACTGTTCCTCATTTGTCCCTTCACAAATCCTCAGAGAGAAGAGAATGTTCCCTGCCTTGAGTTACAGTTTTTCCTCTTCAGTTTTGCATCATATCACAGGGGATTTTCCAGTTCTTTTTGTGTTTTCTTGTCTTTGGTTCCAGGCTTTCCTAATCAAAGACTTCAATAGTCTCCATTAATGGGGCATAAAATTTCAAATACATGAGAAATGTATTAGTATGCCTAACTTCTTTGCTACAACTATGTGCATGTTTAATGTGTTCCCACTGGACTTACTCCTTCATTTTTGTGTTGACAGAAAAAAGAAATTGAGCAACTGCATCTCTTCATTTGTAATCTTTGAATTGCTCAGCTTTATGCCTGTATTGATACTGTGTCCAAAAATGCAGACAAGGATTTGATTGCTTGGAAAATAAGGAGACCTTTTTTGAGTCCCCAGAACTCCAGATTACAAGATATGCTTACCTGTCTAAGGGCTGCAGGGTGAGATTTATTCTTACCTGAGTTAGCCTGTTGCCAAAATAACTCAACCCACCTTACTGTAAGCTGTATTATTCCCTCAGAATAGGGGAGAAAAAAAAAATTAAAGTCAATGGGAAGCTTGTTTATAGACCAGTCTAACGTGAACCATTAAATGGGAGAAACAAACACACATAACCCTATCCCAGCCATTCAATCAATATGAAATTACACTCATAATTAGAACCTGTGAATGAGGGATAGAGTTAATTTTCTCCATAGTAGCTAGTACGGGGCTATGTTTTGGATTTGTGCTGAAAACAGTGTTGATAATTCAGAGATGTTTTTGTTATTGCTAGGCAGTGCTCACACAGAGCCAAGGCCTTTTCTGCTTCTCACCCCACCCCACCAGTGAGTCGGCTGGGGGTGCACAAGAAGTTGGGAGGGGACACAGCTGGGACAGCTGACCCCAACTGAGCCAAGGGATATCCCAGACCATAGCACGTCATGCTCAGCATATAAAGCTGAGGGAAGAAGAAGGAAGGGGAGAAGTTCAGAGTGATGGCTTTTGTCTTCCCAGGTAACCGTTAAATGTGATGGAGCCCTGCTTTCCTGGAGACGGCTGAACACCTGCCTGCCCATGGGAAGTGGTGAATGAATTCCTTGTTTTGCTTTGCTAGTGTGTGTGGCTTTTGGTTTACCTATTAAACTGTCTTTATCTCAACCCACAAGTTTTCTCACTTTTACCCTTCTGATTCTCTCCGCCATCCTGACATGGGGGGAGTGAGTGAGCAGTTGTGTGGTGCTTAGTTGCTGGCTGGGGTTAAACCACCACAACAAGGTTCCTTCAGCCATTCCTCTTCTCATGGGTTTGGGAAATAGCAAGACTGGTTTTTTCCAGAAACCTATGCCAACATCTGTTTTATAAAAGTAATTTTTTATTCTTTTAATTACTTTTGTTGCTCCTTTGAGCTCTAGCAACCCAAAGGAACAACTAGCTTAACTGAGCTTTCAAAACTAAAACCAAATGAGTGCAGGGATCCCTCAGTGGCTTCCCCAGCTCTGTTTTAAATATGTTGCAGAATGGCTCTTGAACCTTGCCTTGCCTTCCAAGGCTTCTCAGAAGACCTCCATAGCAGTGTCTATCAAATTCTGGGAAGAAAGAATACAAATGGCAAAAAAGAATAGAATAAAGGTAAAAGGCAGGAGAAAAAGGGCAATGAAATGAGATCCAGGAGGGAAAGGACAAAGACTATATGTAGACAGAGATTCCTTTAAGCAGCTGAACTCAAGTTTTGGGATTAAGTACTGCAAAATCGTGTCCATATCTTTTATCTTCTCACTAAGCCATTGAGATAGCAACTGACAGAGGTAACAGTCCACTTCCTCAGCCTTTGGTATCTCCACAGTAAGTTGTTGACCTGTGTTCCTGATGGTCCTTTAAAAGGGAAAGGTATCATTTATGGAGAGATATACACAACATTGTTCAGGTAGCAATTTTCTTCCAAAAATAATTAGACACTACAGCATTGTTACAGAACATGGATTGGTATGAGAATAGACTACTTGCAAGCACATCTGCTCACAATTCATGCTGATCCCAGGCTTGAGGACAAGATGAAGGAATGTGGGAAGCACTATTTCCAAGCTGTTAATTCATTGTCTGTGAGCAATGGCAGCAACTGTTTGCCTGTCAGACTTCCACATGAATAACGCATGATTGGGAGACACTCCCAATCCCCTTGGTTCTCCCCCTGTGAAGTATGAGAACCCTGTTCTTGAGTGCTAATACAGTTTTCCCAGACAGTCCACAAACGGGGGTTCAAGAGTCAGAAAAGACTTTAGCAGGGGAGCAAAATGGTTTAAGACTCAGAGGCTGAGCTGTCAAGAGCAACCAGCCATTTACTGGACAAAGAAAAAATGTTGAGGAAAGAAATGGAGAAGGAGAAAAAGGGAAGAGGAGGGGAACACTGAAGAAAAAAGTATGTAGGTCACAAATTTTCATGTGACTAAAGCAAATGACCAGAGGTCCAAGCTTCTGGGATCTACTGAGAGCTTTCCTATGACTGACGTCTCTCCCCTTGTATCTCTGCAGGTTCCCAGTGTTATAATTCCTGTTATACGACTTACCTGTATTATAGGCATGCCAAAGGGCTTTAAATAGTTGGAAGGAAAGCATCTGATGTGTGCCAAATTTTATCATTATTAGAGGAGATTAAACATTGCAGATAAAACGCATCTTTCTCCTTCAGACTGTCCCCCAAAGTGCTCTGCAGTTGTGTCAAACTCACCAAAAGACTAACTCCGTGGCCCACTATTTCAACTGATCTATAGCAGCTTTGTGGTTAAGGCACTCCAGAACTATTTCTTATCTCTCTGCCACTGACTTCTCCTGACAAAACATAATTTTCTCTGTGTCTTTGCTCCTGATTTATAGAATGGGAATGTTCCTAACAGGCACATTACAAAGATCAGCCCATTTATGATGTGTTCACACAGCCCATGTAGTGTTGTACTTGGGGGAAAAAAAATTTCTGACCTAAACAATGTATTTGTAAGGCCAGAAAAATAGATTCTCAGTCCGCTGCTCCTGTCCAGCACCTACATTCCCCATTACCAAAACAGATGATATCTGTATGTAAAATTTCATGAGAGTGCATTAGAAAAAACCTGGACAAGATTAACACATACCAGAGACTGAAGTAATATGCACAATTATCTTGTTGGAAAAGAAAAAATAAACATAATAATCTGAATAAAACCAGAACTTGCAATACTTAGACAGGAGGCATACCAATTTTGATTTGAATGAGTTACCAATTCAGTGCTCGTATATCTACTTAAGCTGTCAAAACATTACATGCTATGGAATATATTATATATATTAGATGGGTCAGATTTAGGCCACTTCCTTCCCACGTACAAAATCAGAGGTGGTTAAGTAGGGCACAGATTTTCAGCTTGTTCATGAGCTCCCATAATCCTACTCTCAACAAGTCCTGTAGCAGGAGCCAAAAGGCGAACAGAAAGAATCAGAAAGAATAATTTCTATTTTTTGTTATTACTGCCTATCAGCCTGATGTTCTCAATGCTTTCCTCTGACAGAAGTCGTTAAACAGCCAGGCATGATATGGAGCAGATGACTTAATCGTTTGAGCACATCTCACACTCTTCAGAAGTTGCCTGAGATTCTCATGCACTTACTACATGTTGTTGCAGTCTCTTTACCACTCCATCATTCCACACACCAGAAGAATTAGATTGACCTGATCTACTGCTCTGTAATCTGCAGACCAGCTGGCTCTTGTACACAAGGCTGTGGAAAAGGCAGAAGACTAGGATGCTGCAAAGCACTTGCAAATTATGTCTCAGTAGGGCTCAGTGTTGAAAATAAGAATATAAGAAATAGCCTACTGTGCTGGACCAGTATTCTGCCTCCACCAGTGGCTAGGAGATGCTATTCAGGGAGAGCATGCACTCTTGGCCGCTATCTCCCTACTACTCCTCCCGTGTCCACAATCATTGATTAAGGAATTCCTGTTTATTTTCTTTAATACAGTTTTGGACTGGTTTTCCAGGAGTTTCTAATTCCGTTTATCCTCTGCTGAAATTATCTGCCTCCAAAATTTGTGGCAACAAATTTCAGAACTTGACTGCCTGCTGTGTGAAAAAATACATACCTTTACCTGTTTTAAACCTATTTTCCACTAGTTTAAATGGGTGACACCTAGTTTTATTACTGAAGGATTTGGTGAGTTAGCAGCTCTGCATTCACTTCATTGAGTGCCTTCACATTTCTCACTGAGCATTCTCCACTCAAAAGGCTAAATTTTCAATTTTAAGTCTCTCCTTTTAATGCAGTTGCTTGATATCCTTAATCACTTCTCTTGCCTTTCTCTGCACGTTTTCCAACTCCACTATGACTCCTTGTGATGTGAGGATCAAACTGCACACAGTGCCCAAGATGTATGAGATTTTGTATTGCAGCAAAATGATGCTTTCTGTTATGTTCTCAGTGCCCTTTCTGATGAAGTTTGACCTTTTTTTTGTCCTTTTAACTGCTATTGTATCTTAAGCTGATGACTTCAGATAACTGCCGGTGATGATTGCCAGCTCTCTTCCCTGGGGTGTAACTGCCAATTTCAGGTTCAACATCCCATAAGCACAGTTTAGACTATATTCCCCCAAGATTAATTACTTGACTTTTTTTTTACACTGATGCTAATTTGATGCTTTTTTTGACCACTCACACAGCTTTGTGAGGTCTTTCTGGAAAACAGGCCTACCAAAAGGCACATTCCTCCACTGCAACTGCAACATGCAACTGCATGAGATCCCTCATGTGACTGGAGCACTTCCAGCACACAAAGCACTTTGCAGATACCCTGCAGAAGTGACTCAGCACCCAGGAGCATCTCTCCTCCTACCTGAACAGGCTCTCAGGTGCTGGGAGAGCAGGAGGTTGAAATACCTGAATGCTTAGTAGGTATTTCCTATTTGCATGACAGTAAAAGTGTTCTTCAGTCATTTCTGGAATGACTAGAATATAAAATCCTTGCATTTGAGTGGTTATGATTTAATCTTTAGGATCAAAAAATGGAAGGAGTTTCCTTGCCTGAACAGCTATGAGAATTTTGCAGCCTAGCGAAGAGTTCACATACTTTCTCCTTCACTGGCTTTGCAGTGACAGCTGGTCTGTCAGGTCCTCTGACCATTCAGTTTGTTTGTTCAGTCCTTTGGGATCCATCTTTTATGTCAGGCTATTCTTATCTACAGGGACATGAGAAACACCAATTCCCCTGCCATGTCCATGAGGAGCGAGAACACAGAAAGGTAAAGGAAGCATACTTCACATCCTATCATGGATTTAAGTAACATTGTAGCGTAGTATCAGGCAGGCAAATTAATATCAACTGTAATGACAGAGCCAGAGTACCTCACTGTTTTCAAAATTTCCCCAATATGAGACAGATTTAGCAATGAAAAGTAACAAATAAAAATCTATAAGTGGCCAGGGAAGACCTGGCCAGAAAAATGTCAGAGACAGGAGACTTATGTTACAGTCTGTAAGAATCATGCAAAGGGCTGTCAGAGTCAGAGTGGCAAACACCCTTTGGACTCTTTAATCTAGGAGCTAAAATAGTAGTACATAAGCCAGCTGTTTTGATGGGCTGTGTTTTATGTGCTGTATGAACTTTACTTCCCTTTATCCATGCTTTGTTTCCAAAGCTTGTACTGAAATGAAATGCTTCAGAAACAGCCATATTTTGGAAGCAATCTTTCAGTCTTCAGTAAGGTATTTGAAAGACAGTTCAATCTTCTAGTGGTCTCGTACAATGTGAAAATTACTGGTTCATCATCTTCATGGGTCTGTCTTTAAAAAAAAACTCACCACAATAAGATTATACCATAAAAGACAGATCATATATTCTGCCTCAGGTGGCCACTCCTAGAATCCAGGATGACTTGGTCCATACCCTAAATTAGCATTCCCTAGAAAAAATTAGCTGTTTCCCCTTAGAGCCTGTCTCTGCATGCCAGAAGCTTTCACTTAAACCTTTCTTAGCAGGACTTCCACCTGCTTCCAGGGCAAGGTCTCTCAGGCAAACAGTGTCAGCCTCTTACAGGACAGCAATAGCCTAATCTTAATTCCTGACAGTGACATAAGGAGAGACTCTGAGAAAGCTGGGATTGTTCAGCCTGGGGAAAAGATGGCTCAGGGGGATCTTCTCAGTGTGTGTAACTATATGGTGGTGAGGAGCAAAGACGACAGAGCCAGGCTTCTCAGTGATGCCCAGTGAAAGAAAAAGAGGACACATATTGAAATACAGGAAATACCATTTAAACATAAGAAATAGCTTTTTTCACTGTAAGACTGGTATAAGATGAACAGGTTGCCAAGGCAGATTGTGGAGTCTCTATCCTTGGAGATAATTGGAGAAAACCCAATGGGACATGGCCCTCAGCAACGTGCTTTAGCTGACCCTGCTCTGAGCAGGAAGGATTGGACTTAAGAGTCACCAGAGGCCCCTTCCAACCTCAACCCTTCTCTGTGATTCTGTGTGAACATCCACAGGCTTGCAAATATTAAACTTGTTGCTCTGCTTTCTTGCAGATTTGTCACAGGATATACAAGGGTTTGAATGCAACTCTCCAGCATGTATGCTTGGGATAGGATGGGTTTACACCGAGACAACTCTGGAGAAGAAGAGGAATAATCTTGAAAGACAGACGTATAACTTATGTTTGGACATTCGGCTCTGTCACGTGCTGTAAGGCTGACTCTCCACCAGGAAGTGAAAGGCAAAATCCCCCAGAACCAGCATAATAACAATTAAAGAACATGTCTCAGAAAAGAACTTGCAGATACATTTGCCTTCAGATTTCAGTGGAACTTGCTTAAGCATTCTGCTGAATCAGGGCTAAAATCCACCAATACTAACAGGCACTTCACCTCTACAGGGTGACCTACTTAATTACACTAATACCTTTTAAGAGATTTATTCCTCTCCTGAGGTATGCATTTTTCCCTGGTGTTTTAGGAAAGCCTATGACAGACATTATGATGTGTTAAGTGAACTGCTAAAGATTCCAAATAGTCTCAGATAACAAAGAACACTTTTTCTTTAATGTGCTTTAGAGAAGTAAAGTAAATATATCTGGAAATTTAAGAGCACCAGCTGAAGTGTTTATGAAGTTGTACATGAGCTATTTGGTTGTAACAATGCTCAACTGTAATTTAGTGGTATTATTTGCAAAATTTTTTGTCTTTTTTATGACTTGTTTTTTATGGGACTAGGCGATTTACAGTGCTGTGCCACTATGGGTTAGAGCGTCATGCTACAAACTGAGATCCACCTTTTATTGTTTCATATGGCAGCCTGGCTTCTTAGATAGCTCTAGAAATAATTTTCCGCAAGTATGACTATGGACAAGTACCAGTCTCATTCACCCATCTTGAAGTAACAGAGAGGTTTTAGGCCAAAAGAAATCCCTTTGAAGAGACCTCAGTTGCCTAACCAAACCCATTAGCTATTCATTTCCAGAAGAATGCAAAGATTTAACCACAGTACAAATATTGCTAATAAACATACCAGAGCTTACTTTCAGGTAGTGCTGAAAACAGTTGTCTTTCTAGCATGACCAAGGTTAGATGAGTTCAGCGCCTGTTGTAGCAAAATGTGGTAAATGTTGAGCATGTTTTCCTAAACCAGGTGTTGAACTCCCTTGACCTTATTCACATCAGCCGGACAAATGGACAACTCTTTTTCCTCAACAAAGAGCACGTGTGTGATCTTGACATACAGTAGTTTCAGTGATTTTGAGAAACCCAAAGAGCAAACTCTGAAGTTTGCAGCTTAATAATTTCAACAAAGTGGAAATCAGCCCTGAACTAAACACCTTCTCGAAGCTAAACTTGAACTTTAAAAGATTTGTGATTGATTGTTTAATTTAAATGATGCCTCTTACAAGGACACCAGTTCTTATTCTCTCTATTCAGCTCTTTTTTTCTGCCACCTGGAAACCTATAGCTGACCTGTCCCTTAAACATCTCCAGATGCACTTGTTTTTCAACCTCAACTACATCTGAAATCTTTGGCACCCTAACCTCTAAACCCTAACCATTTGGCACAGGGCTATTGCTTTCTATAAGATTTGTTTCCTCGACATTTATATTAGATAGGGTTTCCTTATTTCATACCAGTTCCTCCAGGAAGGGTAAGTGAATTTGTTCCATTCTGTAATGTGTTGGTAGTGTGATAATCACATACCAATTATCTGGGTAGATGCTTTCCTTCTGATTTAGGTCTTCTTTCCTCCCAAATTATAATTGCATTACCCTTTGCCAGAGGGAAAATATACTATTCTATATAATGGCTTTCAATGGAAGTTAGTAACAGTGTTGTTCACAAGGCTTTGCCCTTTTACTTTTTTTGTGATTTTCAGATGCTTGGTTCAATGGACCAAACAGTTACACCTGCCATTTACAGAGTACCAAGTGGTACTGGAAAAAAACACATTTGAAAAGTTTACAGTTGCATGTAAACATGAAATAGTAATATTTTAACTTGTTTTCAAATCATTAAAATACATTAGTATTTATACGCAAGTATGAGATAAGAAGAACTGCAAAGTGTACAGCAGTGTATAATAATGTTCACATACAGACATAATAAAAAATATAAACGCAAATGCTTCTAAGCTATTAAAAGAACAGAAATTCTGTTGCCAAAGCAAATAGTATTTTACCGAGTAAAACTAATTAATGATCTCTTATTTTTATTCCTATTCTTGTGATTTTGTATTCTCCCTGCCACTAACTAGCCACTTGATATACAGAAATAAAGTAATTTTAATTTCTTTGCTTAATTTCATGAATGCCCACTGTGAGCCATATCTAAAAATTGATTCATTCAGAAAAGAGATTATCATGAGTGGGGAATTACTGTTGTATTTTTCAATTTAAAAAGGGGGTATGAAGTTAGTTCAATATATGGGCTGTCTGTTCCTAGGACTTTTCAAGATATGCATCATGTGAAAAAATGAAATTATTTCCTACTTTGTCTATGTTCAGAAACAAAGGGAAGGAAACAGCCTTATAGTTTGTATACTGAACTGGAATTTAGGACATCTATATAGCATGTGCAAAATAAATGTCTGCTTGCTTTTAGTGTTAACACTCGTGGACTGAAAAAGGTTACTAAACTTTCCCCCCAAAATATATATTGCTCCTGCTTTTGCCTATCTTTTTACTTTCTGGCATAAGAGCTAACTGTTTTGAAAAGGAGCTAATTTCTCCCTCATGATATAGAACTAATTGTGAGTAATTACTTTTAAATGAAAACATGTAAAAATATAAATAGACTACAAAAGACAAGCAATGTATGTGTTAGTGTGGTGGATGCTGGCAATTTTTCATGCACGTGAAATTGGTTTTTTCCTCCTCTTTTTCAAGCAGTTGACTGTTTTTACACTCTCACTGTAAGGCCCATGCACGTCGTGGTCTTCCTCCCTGCCACAGGAGCAGGGCTTTTGTACTGTTTCCAAAACTTGTAGTCAGAACATTCACCCTCCACGTCCTCACCTATTACATGGGTGGCTTATCCTGGTCCTGTCCTTGCTACCAGACCTTCTCAGTTCAGGTTCACCACCTGCACTCCTGAATAGCAGCACCTCATATGTGATGGCACTGAGGTTATTCAGTTCTCACATGTAGAGCGCATGAACACCTCATATGGCAAATGCTTTAGCTGACAGTAGTAGAAAGGATTATATCTATATATTCCTACAAAGTCAACTTGATCTCATGTTCTGTTTGGTACATTTTTGCCATGAAACCATCTAACGTGGTTAAGTGGGGCTGAACAGCAAAGCCATCAGCCCCGGCAAGGGGTAGTTAGTGGATCTTTTTAGTAAGAAAAGCAGTTCTCACAGTAAGAGGCTGCTCTGGCCTTTCTTGCTCCACTACAGTGGAATTCACTGATGTGTTAGTGAGGGTCTCTGTCAGATAGCAGTCCCAGTCCTTGGAGGAGCTGAATCTGTCCCTGACAGGTCAACATGGAGCTCTCTCCTTCATCTCAGTGAAAATAGTCTTTTTTTTTTTCTGAAAAAGTCATGCTTAGGACTCCTCCTGGGTGTCTCTCCAAGAGCAAGTCCTGTTTCCATCCCAGTTGAAAAATTAATCTATGATTTTTTCTTCCTAAACTGCTCTTGCATGTTCTATATAATCCATGTCTTTTTTAAAAAATCTGGACAGGATGAAAAACACACAAAGCTTTTCCTGTCTTTTGAAATTTGTATCTCAAGGCTTGTAAAGGGTCAGTTATCTCCACACAGAGACTGTCTTAGTAGGTCACAGATGATGTTAAAACCTGTAAAGCATCAGTAAGGCAGGGCAGCACAGTATGATCTGAACCTCCATTACAGCTCAGATGGTACTAGTGACATCTCTGTAGGATGTTTTCATCTCTGCAAATTGCAAAGCTGCCATCCGGACTCCATTCACCTGCTCTGTATCTACACTACACAAACACAGATACTTTTAGGCACAGACTATTTTGTCATGAAAAAAGACTCCTTCTGTCTTAATTCATTTAAAGGACACCAGGGCACTTCTCCAGCTACACAGTAGTATGCTGGAGGTACTGTCTGAAGTCACATACTATGTGAATACATGTATAAATAAGCATTCAAAGAAAAAGAGAGTTTACTGGTAACTGGGATTCTTTCAATTTGTGTTGTCTATGGGTATATTGCAGCTTTATCCCCAACCTCTCTCTTCTGGGTCTGTGAAAATGTGCAGGATTTATGAAGACAAGAGGCGCAGCTTAGGACCATAGCGCTGCTTACATGCATAGTCTAGCTTTCTGGGGAGGATAGCTGAGGGGGTGGAGACACTGAGCACTGCTGCAGGTGCTGTCCAAGCAAAAAAACCTGCTCAGCTGTGCCAAGTAGCACATACACTGCATATCCTGAAAAAGTCCAGCTAGTGGTGAGCAGCTTCCCTATTCTGGAAAAAGAGCCCAGTGCCAGGAAGCTGATGTTGCGTACACCCCAGCAGTGGTCCTTGGGATGCTGCACTGCTGCCAGAAGTGCTTGTGGAATGGTTACAAGATATGACCAGGCTCTCGCCGTTAGGATAGTCATCAATACAACAGCAATTCAACCAGCTGCTTGCCAGGCTCTTTACAGATCCATGTTCTGGAATTACACAGGTCTGACTGTGTGAAGCGTCACTTAACTTTGATCTTGTAATACACTGTTTTGTTCCATTACAGCATTATTATCCAGCCACAGGGGTTTTGTTCAGCTTGCATTAAATATTTTTTTCAGTAGTACATTTAATGAATATCAGCCACCTTTGAATTAAAGATTTATGTAAATAGTAGGTACAAAAGTACTTTTGAAAATACAAGGAAAATAATTACTTAGGAGGGAACAGATAGAATTCTGCCCCAAACCAAAATAAGTAAGAAATTAAAACAGTTGAAATGGAGTTCTCTTACAAATATACATGAAGTATTTGCTTTATTACTATTACATAAAAGGCTTATAAAGTAAGCCTCAGTCAGAAGCTCAGCCAGTGCAAACGCTGGGCTGCAGCAACTGGATTTCTGGATGAGAAGTATGAGTTTAAGGCAGGCAGAAAACATTTTCCATCTACTAACCTTCTACACAACTCCTGCTTCTCTAACAATTTAAACTAATAGAGCACCTGGCCCCTACTGACTCTCCATCTTATTAGAAACACATTGACTCCGACAGCTGCTTGGGAAGCCAAGAACCACATTCATCACTGGGGTATCTCATCTGACATCAGTGAGATCAGAATTTGGCTTTACTCCTCCAAACCGCACACCATTTTTACACAGGAACTATGTGAAAATTAACTTTGAGTGCTATGCTAATTATTTACTGTATTCGGAGAAGGACACTGAACGCTTCTCTTTGTTCAAAACTTCTTGTAATAGCATCCTTAATCTGCTATCTTCAAGTGAAAAGCCTTTTGTCCACTGGTATGGGAAAAGGAAAAATTAGAGGGGCTTCTTCTTCAGCCTTGGGGTGAAGACAGTGCTTGTGGCACTGTGTACCCACAACAGATACAGAATTGCTGGACCAGGCAGGCAACAAGCTACTTAAGAACACAGACTCAGGAGATATGCGTAACCCCTTTTTTCCCCTAAAATATCTGTCTAAGACTCTGGCAACAGCCAGTACTTCTTAGCGGCAGTTGAGCTCTTATTTTGCAGCAGCAGATTGGGCTGGGCCTTCACACCACACGCTGTCAGGAATATTATAGCCTGGAGAATAGCCTAGCTTCTTCTCATTGAAGAATGGAAACTTGCTGTATGATTTGTATGTTCTGATTTGTTTTGATTTTGGCTGCTGAATAGAAATAGGAAGACAGAATAAGTTTTGTTTAATGGACAGAAAGTGTATGAAATAAAATATGATGGAAAAGATAATTGTATAGGTACTGATTGGTTAAAACTACTCTCTCTTTTTTCTTAATCTACAGATCTTTCAGAGAATCTTTATTATTTTTAAGAACAGCTTTAAAATGAAGCAAGGACTTCTGGTAGAAGACTTTTTACAGTTACACTTTCATTTTAGCTGGATTTTGGATGAAAATAATGTTTGTGTTCATAACATTTTAATGGTATTTTGTCAATTCTCTATGGCATCAAAGTGCCCATAGTGTACGATTTGTCTCTTACACTATGTCAAAATTCTGGTCTTTATACATCAGAGCTTTCAGTCACACACCTTATTTTTAATACCTGATTCAGGCGTATTTTAGGTGTTTGCACTTTGAAAAGGTGGCTCCAATAAAAAATGGTCATAGCTTAATTTTCAAACTGAACTTCCCTCTGAAAATCAAAATCTTCTTAGTGCCTTGAATTTGGCTAATTAGTCACTTTCAAAAATTTAGGCTGGTACTCCCAATAAATTAAATCAGAGATGTCTATCTATCTCAAACACAGGATAAAACCACAAATGCTGGACACCCCTCTCACTGTGCCTGTGTTTGTGCATGTGTATGCGTGCATATTTATATCACTTGTGCAAAAGTTACTAAGTTTTTCATAACAAAGTTTTTCTAGCTACTTAATTATTTTTGTTGTTCCATAGACTGGGAGCGATAATTGCAGGGAGCTCTGAACAAGTTGACTTTTACATAATTATCAAAAAATCAGCTTTCTGGAATATTTCTTGTGTGATAAGCATTGTTTGGAAAGTAGTTTTATGTCTTATAAATAATTGACTTTTAATTAACCTTTCTTTTCACCGGCCTTTCTTAAAAGAAAAAATAAAGAAAACAAGGACATACTGCTAGAATTTATTATGTTATTTATTACAGAGCTTTTAAAAATGTTTTCATAAATGGTTGACTAATGACGGAAAGATTTAGATCCTGCACTCTAACTTGAGCTTGCTCTAGTGATCTTATCTATAAATGATTAGCAGGTTTATGGGATAGGTAAAAGTGGAATTTTCTCTGGTTTTCAGTACAAATCATGCTCAGAACACGTTCTTTGGCATCCTGAAAACCAAAATAGAATAAGAATGTGTTTTTTAATATGAAATATTAATCTAAATTCAAGTATGTTTACCCTCTGGGGGTTCTATTCTGATTTTTAGTGATTGCCAAGTATCTTTATAGATGACTGATTTGGTGAGTGCTCTACCCAGCATTCAGCAGTATAAGCACTAGAAATATGTAGCTCTGTAACATTACAGAGATGGGATTTTTCCAATGAGACATGAATATAAATTGCAAATAAGAAAAAAGATGTTTTTACATTATCCTCTGAAGAGGGCAACTTATGAACCTCCCCCCTGCCAAGTGCTATCCTACACATGTGGGAACTTAGGCTAGAATAAAGTCAAAAGCAGTCTTACCTTGTCTAAATGGTATAAACCTGGAGCAACCCCATTGTTGCCTTCTCCAGGTATTTCTGTATGATTTTGGAAACGGAAAACTGAGATTTACATAGTTGAACAATTGCCTACAAAGCCTGGGGCATGAAGCTCATTAATGCCCTAAATACACTGATCACATCTTACAAGGCAGTTGCCTGAAAAAGCCATCCACAGGTATAAAGCCAAAATGTTTTTAAAAGAAGCAGAAGCAAAATTTCTCTTTGGGTCAAGAAATGGTACTATTAAAGAAACAGGTGCTACTTTGTACTCAGATATTAAGAGTTTGACTGCTAGTGGCATTAACAGTCTTAGATCACAGCCAATAAGAAAAAGTAAAATTTATGTCTATCTTAGAGGTCTACTCTGTAAAATATACGCAAAATATGTTAGGTGCTTATTCACAGATTTGGGATGATGCTTCTCATATCCCTTTTGCTTTGGGGGGCTATTAGCAAAAGCCCTTCTTATGACTTTTGAAACATTAGAGGAGATCCTATGTTATGGCACTGAGAAGGGGAGCAGTTTACATACTTTTTTTTAGATACTGTGACAAGACATTGCCTTGCATATTATTAAATTTTAAAAGCAGACACCCTTTCTTACCTGAAATGAGGTACAGGTTATCTGAAGGGAATGTATATGACAATTACTGAGTAAAATGAATGACAGAAGTCTCAGTAGGTACTAAACCTTATAGGCTTAGTAAAATTATGAGATACATAAATGTTAAGAGGCTAATCTAAAATGAAAATATATTACAATTTTAGCATTTCATTATGCTTTAATTTGAAAAAAACATGTTAGTGTCTGTCAGTTTATATCTACAATTGTAGTTGCCCTAAAGTCTGATAGAACAGAAGTTATTTGAAAGCTAGTGCAGAAAATATTCCTTATGGTTAGAAATAATGAAAAAAAATCAGTACGTGTGTACGTATGCAGATGAGAACACAGATGCCTTTGTCTTTCCTAAATTGAGTGGGGAAAGGCTCAAATGAAGAGTGAAGTAATTTTGGCAATTTGATGAAAGCTTGCAGTACACAGGCAGATCTCTCAGAGGCAATGCCCTCATCAGAAATAATACTGAAGGGATAATTGATAAGAAATGGATATCCACAAAATGCTGGAAAAGACCAGCAAAGCAGACAAAGGCTTGAAATCCTGCCATCTCTGTATCACTTGCTTATACACAGGCTGAATCTCTTCAATGCCAAAGTAGTGAGGTCTACATGTTGCAGAGGAGCAGAGACTACTTTATTTTCATTTTATAACTATTATCCCATTTTAACTTACTGAGAATACCCATCAGGATACCACTTCAACATGTGTAAAATAAAGTACTAACAGCAGGATTTTATGGTTTGGAGTCCTGCAGATGAAGGCTCCATTAATTTCTTTGTGGGCTGGCAAATGGGAGTGGTGTGGAGTAACTTCTAAGAACAGGGAGTCTCCTCAGACTCCATTCTGTCACTCTCCCCACCAACTGTCTAGTGCCTTTCATCCATGCCACCTATTTGTTTAAAGCCAACTGTGATTTTAATGTTAAAAAAAGCACAAATTAGTTTACAGAGACAGTTGTTGATACAGAATCCTAAAGAACATTTCTTTCCTTGTTTGTAAATGACCATCAGAAAAGAAAAGAAAATTTAACCTGCATGAACAGCTGTTAAAATTCTCCTTCTGCCTTCAGGGGGTGATTATTTTCAGTTCTTCAGGGAAAGGTCATCCTGTTGTCAGGCCTTTTCATTACTCTTATATACCATCCCTAAAAGTTTTCTGTTGCATGAGGTGTACATCAAGCTTGCTGCAGTGATGCAGTCTGACTATAAGCTACCTCCACAAGACAGTGTGTAGCTCTGCTCATGAGGCACCGACTGACACTACGGAAAATTTCTGCTGCACATGATCAGGCTTTCACCACTCACATCTTTGTGACTAAAGGTGCTACTTGTTGTGGACTAAGTTTTTTCCACTCATTTTCCTGCAGTTGCTGCATATAAAATGTTGGGAATACAATTTTCTTACCAGGGAAAACAAAAACTGACTGAACTGAAAAAATGCTGAAAAGGAATTTGCTCCAACTTTCTCCCCTCACAGTATATATACAGAGTATTAATCTTCAGACAGGCGAAGGATGATAACTGGTGTGAGCAGGCACGCACTGTGATCAACAATGATTTAATTCCATTCCAGTTCTAACATTTAAAAGCATTATGCCTTCCAAGTATCATCAATCAAGTCCTTGTTTAGGAAATACCAAATTAGTTGCTGTTGCTAAAAGGCCATCAATAGGTTTTTATATTTAGGGGGAATATTCCACTGTTCTTGTTTGTTCAGATTTGGTTGTTGGCTATTAACTTTTCAATAGGAATGTTACAAAAGGCTTGTTCAGCACATCTCTATCTTCAGACTTGAGATGGAAGGGAACCATCTGCAGAGCATAAAGTATCCTTGGCACAACCATGATCTTACAGGCAGCTGCTCTCCCATCCATGCGAGAGGGAGCTGGTTTCAGTGCCTGTGATTTCCTTCTAAATTATTTGAAGTTACTGTGGTTCACACAAGTGACTGGGGTTATTTTGGCATGTAAGTAATCTGATTAAGGTTTGATCACTAACTGGATAACTGTGGTTTATTAAACAGTCTAGTGGGAAAAAATAAGTGTGTTCCATGCCTAGAAAGAATGAATAACAATAAGATATTATTCTTCAGTTAGGAACTGAATTATTTAAATCTACCTTGAGTTACCTCACTGAGTTCAGTGTAGCTTGTTAAGGAGAGGAAGGGGAAATTTGAGCCTGTTTTCCCTCTAACCCAATTTATAGTTCATATACTCACACCCAGTTTATAATAATTTTCTTCCATTTTTCATTTTACAGCTTACATTTTATAGATAATACTGTGTTTGGACAGATTAAGTTCCAGGCAACTTTGCTGCACATTTTGTGGCCTCCTACATAGTAAGTATCCTGCAGTGAGTATCACGTGTTTGCACAGTTGAAGGAAGAATGGATTAAATACAGACAAAGCATGACCATTTGAAAGTGTGGTTTTGTGTATGAGTAGTAGAAAACTCTACGAATATTTGAACAATTTTGTTAAGATGAGCGAAATAAGCATGTGTGAGCAGCTGGTTAACTACTTCATGACATGGCTGCTCCATTAAACTGATCTGAAATTGCACTGATTTTCTCCAAAAATGTCTGGTGCCAGTTTCAAGCTACATTTTTCATGGCCTGATCACAATGTTGAGAATGCAGTGGTCCACGGATTACATCATATTTTTCTAACTGAACACTTCAGTCAGGCTTTAACTTTTCAGTCTAATTCAATGCCTGTTAAAATCAATGGAGAGAGCTTGCAAGATTTGACTAGGCAGTGAAAATACAGAAACTTTAGAGGGTTCTTTATAGAAACACTCCCTCTAACATTACTCTTAACTTAAAAGTTGCATTTTCTTACCTTGCTCCAGGATAAAGCTACTGTTTAGGAAAGATTTGCAGCATTCCTATAAAATACATAGAAATCAAAATATACCCACTAACCTGAAATGCAAAGTAACTTTCCTGGGTCAATGAATCCAACTGATGGCAAAATCATAATCAGAAGCAAAAGAGACATCTGCCTAAATCTCTACACTACAATAAAACACCTTTGTCCCCAAATGCCTAAGTCAGCTTCTTGATCTGTAACACTGAGGATTACATTACATAGCAAGGATTATGTTGTGCTTATGTCTCTGTTACTTCATATGAACATGCCAATTAATACTGGTGTGTGTTCAGGTAAGTTTGGTGAATGGTTTCCTGGAGGAGTGGTTTACTGTGGAAAGGTTCAGACAAAGAAAGTGTCAGTCAGTACAATTACAGCACTAATCTAAATCTGATTAAGAGGATAAGTGGAAATTTTCTATATACATTTAGATGCATTTATATTGATCCTTCAATATAGTTGTGCATGACAAGTTCATCCCTGGAGGAATTAACATGGGCATCCAGAAGAGGACTAGCTTTGCAGAAGCATGCACTGTGGTAACAAAAGTTATTCTGCTGTTTCTGTAAATTGCAGTGTCCAGTCTTTGCAAAAGGAAAGAATATGTGAACAATGGATCACCTCATCTCTTTCTCCTACCTTGACAGCTTAAGATAAGAAAGTCTTTATTGGGGGGGGGGGGGGGAGGCTTATTTTGGGTTTGGAATTATGTTTTTATTTTTGCCTATGCTCCTCATTTGCATTAGAGTACCCTTTCTTATCTACTCTTCTTTCCTGTGTCTCAATGTCTTCACATCCCTTCTTTTCCTTATCATTCCCCAAACGTTTTCCTCATTCTCTGTTTCTATTTCTTTTTGCTTTAATCAACAGTTAATTCAAGTCTCAAGTGAACTCTCCCTTCCTTACCCATTCCTCATATTTAGTGATGTTTGCCTCAGTCTCTAACCTCCCCTAGCTGTCTTTACTTCCTCCATAGTGGTTTCCTATTACACTGCTTCTAACCTCACTTTCATAACCTTCTCACTCTCCTATGTCTTTCCTTCCTGGTTCTACTGTCCTTGAAACCCCCCCTTCCTACCCTAAACATAGTGAATAGTTTCTATTCCCTATTTTCAGTTTCCTACTCCTTGTCTGACAGTTTCCATGGCTTTCCTCCCTTCTTTCAAGCTATCTTAAGGCTGCCATGCCTGCTCTTCCCTGCTCTTCCTTGCTCTCACTTCTGGCCCTCCACTCCTCTTCCAAAATACTGTGTATCTCACACCTTTCTCTGCGTGCCTGTCGTCTCCTGTCAGTTCTGGTTATGTATCGTACACTCTCACAATCAGCGGATGTGGGAAATAAGACATTTTGAAGAGGTTGCTGCAATTCAATTCTGAGAACAGGCACTGGAAAGAGAGAGCACAGCTCCTCCAGTGGATAAGAGACTGGTGCTGGATGTGACAATTTGATTTAGTAATCAAGATGAACTTGAACATATCCCATGAATGCATCCCTGTGTTAGAGGTGGATTTCCCTATTCTGAAGAGTTTTGTTCATATGTCAGTATTAAAGAATTTCCTAGGCCACCAATCTCACTCCAATCCCACAAAATTTCAAAAAGACTCTAAGCCACGTGCAGACTGAAACACTGCAATGGCTGCCTTCGCATTTCCCACCCATGATTTAGGCTTTTGAGTGACCACTTTTTCTTTAGCATGATAGGCTTTCGAACCTGAAGTTGACAGATTTCTATAATGAGACCAACTATCATACTCTTAATTCTGACAACCAATTTTTTTCAAACTTTCTGGCAATCACCAACTAAAGAAATTCAAGGAATATTGAACTCCTGGTGAAGCATCTAAGTCCAATTTTAAAAGCAATGACAATTTGGAGGAAGAATATCCTTGCCTTTTGTATTAAAGACTACAATGTACCAACTAGTACATCAAATTCTGCACATTGATAAGCCAGCCTCAGCCTGTGCAGTTTCCTGCCTTATGGCAGGAGTCTTTGCCCACGGAAGACATACTTAAATACAATATACCTAATTTTGAATTACTGTATTTAAAGAATAATTGTTTCTCTCCTCTGAGGAAAGTATTTCCCCAGTGACAGATCAGCGGCGCTTCCATAAAGAGAAATGCAAAAGTGTGTGTGGGCTATGCTAAAGATTTCCTTTTATCAGTTCATAAGGACAACATATTTTGACACATCTAGCAGAAAGTTGGAATCGCCATGCAAAGGCTTGGAAACGCTGTCATCAGTGGGTAGAATTAGCCATATTCTGCAGTCGGTGAAACAGTTGCTTGGTTTTTGTGTCCTCAAAATAGATTTAACACAACCTGCCACTTAAAAAAATTGGATTTCAGTTATCCTAACAAGGGAGAGTTTTCTCAGCTGAAGGGAGCTTCAAAAGGTGAAGCATTTCCCTGCTGTTCATGACTGCCAGAACTGTTCTTCCCTGAAGTTGGTGCTGGCTGAAGTTTCTGTTGTAACAGATCTGTGGGCCATATTATGAGAAGAAAGGTCAGATAAGCACTGATCCATTTTTCTAGTGTGCTTTAATATATAAGTAATAACTATGAGATTGTAACCTGGTGAGCTAGACTTTGTGCAGCTGCCAGATACAGGAAAGTTTGTTCTGTTCAACTTTTGTTTCATTTAATTCTTCTCTCTAGTTTCTAATATAATCAACATTGCTTTCTTTAACATAATCTTGTTTCATGAATTGTTACTAATGCAGGCTGCTCCAAAGTGATGTAAATGAACTTCTGACCTCTGGGGGTAAAAGAAAGGAGATAAAAGATACTTGGCTTGTAGCACTCTGCAGAAGATATGAAGCCAGAATGTTGCCAAGATGCTGGCAAGAGTTAGTACATAAAGCAAGTCAAAAAAGGGGGGGACATGTCAGCTGCAGGACCAAATACCGACAGGTGTTAAGAAGAATTCTCTTTTACAGTGTCAATATTTTTTTTTTACTTTGTAAAAACATTTGCCCTCTGCTGTCCTGCAAACAGCATTATTAGAAGCACATTTTCAAATTATATAAAGAATCACAGCCAGAGGTGGTTATTTCAATAAAATGTATTTCACTTAATTTGGACACACTTAATTGGGACAGATGCTTTACTGAAAAAGCTTCTAGAGAATCAATTCACAACAGTACATAGAAAAGTCTGGGACTTAATTAGGACAGTAGTCACAAGTTTTCCTTAATGAGGTGTATTTGGCCACTGCCATGAGTTTACGCGGTGTTTAACCAGGTGTTAAATATGTGTGAAACACTGAACTTCGATCTTTTCATAGAAGCATTGCTGAACAAAGATTTAAAGAAGAACAATAAATGAAGTTCAAGATTATTATTCTTATTTCCTTTAGCACTCCATTTCATTCTGAGACTACTGCTCCCTTTTGCGTGGGTTTCAGTGTCAGATCTGGGAAACACTACAGACTTCCATTTGTGTATGTGAACGTCAACTTTTTAAAAAAGATTGTTTCCTGAATAAGCTAGGGACCTGGATGGTAGCAGGCTTCCAGATCCTAGAAGGTCACCTGTGTCATTCCACTTATGTTATTTTAGCTCTAATGTCCCAGTTCCAGGCCTCAAATTGCTCTGGAGTCCAGGTGAATGTGCAGGCCTGAATTATTCAAAATTACTGAAACACCATTCAAACAGCTTTTTCTAGCAGTAGATGTTTTGGTGTAAGGATTGGGAATGCAGCTTTATGTGAAGGAATGTCAGACCATAAATTCCTCCCCTGGTACCCAAAGGACAGGGACACACTTGTTTCCTTCCACGGGACTTCCACCAGAAACTGCAGAGAGTGCTAGTCAGTGAAGTTCAAGGCCTTTCACCATTTCCAGTGAGGTTTCCCCAAACTGTGAGTTTTTAAAAATAAAATACACTCTTTATCATTGCTTGATATTTACATTCAGAGATCCTATCTACACAAAAAAAGGTTTTTTTCTGTACAGCCTGAAATGTGAATTCAAACTGATGTAAAAACAACTTATGCTTTCTGAGGAAATCATTATTTTTTAATGTGTTATTTGATTTAGTTCATTCATTTTGAGAACAGCTAACTGAAAAGTTGTTCTAAAATATAATATTTGTAAGGAAAGTCTGCAATTAGACTGGTGTAACTGGGGAAGAATATCCTTTGTTTTCAGCTTCACAAAGGATAGCAGGATAAGTTAAAACTGGAGTTCTTGTATGTCCTGTGGCAAAAGGGGTCAAGGACACCGTTAAGGAAGATTGGAGAAAATAAAGGATTTTTAGATAGGAGATGATTCTTCAGTTTTCTGCTAATGAACATAAAGTTAAATCTTTCACTCTCTATATTTAGGACAGGTTCTTTTCAATGCATTTGGATGTCTAAACACAGGGGGTAGGTTCCTAAGATACTTCTGGTGTTGTGAACTCACTCACAGTTAAATCAGTTCTCAGACACCATAAGAGACAGCTAGAAATAATCTTTTAAAAAACAACACAGTACTGAAGAATGTGATCACATTTACTAGAAACCGGCTTCTCCCTTCTTGCTTGTCTTGGGGAAAACACAGAACTCCAAAGTCAACTTATTTTTTATCCTCACCTTGATACTCTCAGCTCCATAGGCTGCTTGAGCCTGCCCTAGTGATTCAGAAGACTGTTGGAAAGAGGAACTCCAGTTGCTTTGCAGAGCAAGGACCCTGAGAATAAATATTTTCTATTCAGCTGTGAGCAAAACTCAGAAAACTGGAGGACAGAGCCATCAATCATGGGACGCTTTGATATTCATTCTGCTTTGTGCAGTCTGGAAAATCTTCTGCTTGCAATAGAAGAGAGAAAGAAGCAGCAAGCTTGTATGAGTTGTTATGGATGTGAGCTGTCTTCACACATGCTCAGCTTTTCTAGGGACTGAAGGAGGTACTATCATTATTCTGGCTTGCTTTGTCCCCATCTGGAGCTGAACTGGTTTTGGGGATAACTAGGGTACTCTCATGAGGCATTAGGCTGTAAAAGGAGGAAAAGTAGGAAGCAGCTAAAGACATCAACAGAAGACAGAGATCCAACATCTACCCCTCCTCCATGTAAAGCCAGCTCTGTCCCTATAATCATCATGGTATACCATAGAAGAGCTTTGCATATACATGATTAGGGGGCATACTCTTGAGGCCTCACATCTTTTTTATTTTTGCAAGTTAGATCTGCAGCCCTCATCTCAGTTCGTGTATAGAAAACGTGACCCTTAATGCCTTTCAAACTAATAAACAAAGCAGTTATATTTGGACAGCAGCATAACTGGAGAAGTGTCCAACAAAGTGTCCCAGTAGAACTCCAGCATATTGCCTATTTTAACAGTCTGTAATTTGAGTGTTTGTTCTCTTGAGTACGTTCAAATTATGCCAATTTCTAGAGATTAGAGTCTAGGCTAAGTACTCTCCATGAACAGATGTACAGTGGATACCTGTTTTAGTTGGAATAAGGTATATATTTGAACCGATTGCTCATTGCCTGAAAGAGCTATTCAGCTGGCTATAAAAATTGTGGTTTTGACATGGGAATGTTCCTGTGGCATTGTTTTACATAGCAGTGGTTGAATCTGAAACTTTAGATTCTCTTCGGACACTTCAGCTGTGATGTGGTTTGAACTGGAGTACGCAAGGCTCTCTTTGATTCCCTACCAAGGGAGAAGTAAAATATTATTGCATGTTTTTGATGTCCAGAGAAGTCTACATTACGTTCTCTGCAGGATTGCCTTGTTATGTTGCAGGTACATTACCTTCCTGGTAAGTAATGACAATTTATTTTTCTCATGCAGGAATGCAGGAAACTGAATTAAAGGAGTCAAGCTTATAAACTTGAATTTAGTCTAAATCACTTACTGGAAAACATTTCTGTTTAGAGACAGAGCGGTGACTAAAGGTTAGTAAAAGACTCTTATTACGCCTGTTTCAGATACTGACTCAAAACATAATCACGGGCATATCCCAAGACTTCATCTGCTTCAGGCAATGCAGTTAGAAATTAGATTAAAAAAAATAAGCATTGTGGATGCTGTGCTCCATATACAGCCTGAGTGTTCCTTGAATAAGTTCTTGAAAAATGTAGATGAAATGGGGATGTATTACCAAAAAAGTTTATGTGCATGTGTGGATTTCCTCACTCCTTACAAAGTAATGCTGGCTCCTGATAGAAGAAAGAAATTAGAAAATCAGCTACTCACTTACATGAGCATCTAGAGCTAGAAAAAGACTAAGGAAACATATGTAACAAAAGACTCTGGATTTTATGATTTAATTCTTTTGACAAATAGATACGTTGTTGATTCAGGGAGACTGATATGGTGCAATTGCTGCTGCAGATTAAGTGCGCAAGGCAGTGAGCGTTTTTCAGACCATCTTAGTCACCATTCATTGTTAACACAAATTAGCTTAATTTCAGCTAGTGGGGAATCTTCTGTTTACTAGGTTTAATCTTACATATAATTGGAACTTTATATTGAAGGAATTTCTGATGTATATTTCTAGCTGAGTTTTTACATTTGCATTACATTTGAACTAGGTATTTTTGAACCATGCATGAACAGCAGCTGCAAAAAGGATGATCTGGGTTTTCTAGAGTACACTGTGAAAAATATGGAACTGCTAAACTCCATTTCTGATTGTTCTTAGATGAATTGAGGCAAAGTTTCTTTTGGAGTTTTGCTTGAGTAAGTCCTATAGGATTTGGCCTAGTTTTGCCTGTCTTCAGTAAGAACAACAGTGTAACTGTGGTTTGTTCATAGCTTGTCACAACACAAATGGCCTCTTGAAACAAAGACCTACAATGTCAACTTCACTACACTGTATGAGTATTGACTTTAACTTTGCTTAGTCAAGAACATTATAAAAAGAAAACTGCAGATAGATGGAAAAAAGGCAGAGACTTCAGAATGAAAAGATTCAGTTGTTTAAAAATAGGTTGGGTCCTATGTGACCATTTAAAAAAAATTAAGTTATAGCAGTCATATTTTTAAAAATAAAATAGCTCTACTGTGCAACTTTTGCTTTCTTCCAACAGAATGGTGTTGTGTTGAATTTCAAGGCTGACCCTGGAAAGCATCTTAGGTGGCAAAGCAAAGATCAAGGCCAATGTAAAATTTTTCTAATTTATATTTCTCCAATGCTTTCAAAGTCTGGAGGCAAGATGAAGTCTGACTGGATTGAGGGTATTATATTCCTATATATGTCTCATGAAGAAATTTCTTGGGACTAAGAAAATCATAGAAGAAAAAATCCCTTATACTTTTTGGCTTAGTATAAGATGTGCATATGTGAATTGTAACTCAGGCGAGGCTTTTCAAAATCTCTTGTTTCAGACTGATACTCATGACTGTGGCTGGTATCCTCGAATAATGAAATTGCTATTAGCAAATGACCCTCTTCTCCAGAATCATATGAATGCCACTGTGCTGTGCTGAAAGAAGAAAATGAGGTCGTATTTCACTTAAGGACAGAATGAAAGCTGGAACTGGTTTCATATTTTTCCCCATATTTTCTTTTCCACTCTCAGTCATATCTGCATGGCTGATGGTTAACAGGGTGCTTTGCTTCTATGTGAGGAAGGATTTGTTATTGCTTGCTCACTATTTTCCGTAGCAACACAATGTCTCTGTTTAAGATCCAGTGGAGATGAGCAAACAGAAAAGCCTTTAAGAAGCAGTTTGTAAAAGAAGCTAAATTAAACTTAACCCTTTCAGGTTAACTGTGTAGTCAGTATTTATTCTGGTATTAAAAAATGTCTTGTTGAGGGCCAGAATGCCCTCAATCTTTAAGCACAACAATGGCCATACTGGGCCAGATCCAGTCTCCTTAGCACTGAAAACCATCTCTGCCAGCACTGAAGAACAGAAGAACACAAAAGCAGGGCAGACATGACGTGATAAATGCCCTGCTATACCCAGTCCGTCCTTCCCTCCCCAAGTTCTACAAGCTGCAGCTGAAGAACTTTCTTGACTAGAAGAGGTGTCTGTGTTTTTAAATGCAGGTGTGTACAAAGTGGTTGGTTTGAAAATAATTTTATCCTTTATTTACTCCACTAATGGCAAGAGACAAATCATAGTCTCTCTGTTTGGTTACACACTACAGTCATAGAACACGTAAGAAAAAACAGGCACAAATCTGAGATTGGAATCAGAGACTACCTGAAAGGTCCAAATAATTTACTGAACCTTTTAAAACCACAGAATGAGTATAGAAGTACATAGCATTAAAATATCTATGCTGATGACCACATTTTGTTTCCAAAGAATTAGAAGAGCAAGTGAATAGTAAATTAAGACTCATGTCAGGCTGTGAAAGATGAAGTACCCTAGAGACATACTCAGCACATGGAAAAGGCTACGAAAACAGTGGTAAGGATACACACAACAAAAGATTTGTGCCCCAGTCTGGAAACTGAAGTACGTGTAGGACTTCGTGCACAGGTGCTGCTCCTGTAGCAACATTTCGTAGAAGCAGTAGCCATTTACAACTCACATTTCTTTAGAATCCTTCTCCCTACCGTATACTACATTACCTACCTGGTGATAGCAATAGTAGCTAAGAACAAGAGAGAGAGGTAAAGAGCATTATCCGGACAGTTTTTCCTGTCGTTGCAGAAGATTTTGAATTGAACAGACCATTCACCAGCACTGTCAACTCTCATAACTTTTATTGTAAGTCCTTCCATATATGAAAGGTGCTTTAAGCCCTAAGTCCTGGAGTAATTTGCTATATTGTAATATCTGCACTTTTACCTTCCTTTCCCTTGTGTTTATATCCCTCATGACTGCAGAGAAAACCTTGAAAACATACTCTAAAGCCTGAGAACATAACTGAACAAATGAAAAGAATTACCAATTTTTAGCTCCCTGACTACCAAGTCAAACCCAGTTCACAGGAGCCTTGTTCAGGCAGGCCTGCCAACACCTCACAGAGTTGTTTGACTTGCTACAACAGCCCCAACTCTGCATCAAACTGGCCTTTTTCTTCAGTGTCTGTCCAGCCAAGGGTACTGTCGTTACTTTGACAATAGAAAACATCCTGAAGTAGTCATGTACTTACTTTTCAATTTAGAAAATAAAAAATTGCCACTGCTTTGAAAATAAGAATTAAAATAAATGTTAGCTAATCTGTGACTGCTCACTAGCAGCTCTTGGGTTTATAATGTTCATTTTCTATTTAACAGAGATAAATTTGGATTTCAGGTATAATGCTCTGGTATTTCTACTTTTAAAAATCATTAAAAACCATATGGAGGTGGTTTGCAAATATTAGTGAAACATGCAGTGCGAGAGCAGCAGCAGCACTCTGGTAAAAAGGGCACTGAGTACATCAGGACACATGGAAGGGTAAAGACTTAAGTCTGTAAGCAAAACCACATCTTTTTGTCAGCCTTATCTAAACTGGCATAAGAATACTGTTCTCTCACATTTCTGGTTTTAGTCAACCTTATTTTCGTGGTTTGTTTCATCACCAGACCCACACAACTGAACAGCAGCCATTTTACAGGACTTAGGCTACTGTACTGTATTGAAGAATGTATGTAGGATCTTGTAATTAGGATTTTTCCTCTGCTACAACAAAATTGTGCTTATAGACACTTCTAAATATGATTAAACAATCTTAATATGCCCAGTCATAGAATTACGAAAATATCAAGCAACAGTGAATGATAATATATTTTTTTACCTCAAAAACATTAAGTTAATGGAAGCAACAGACTGACACAAAATAAGTAGCAGCACAAAAGAGAGTAGGGAGAAAATTAAAAATGCCCAGGAATGTAGGTCTTCAGTTTAAGCATGCAACAGCAACAGAAGAGATGCAAGAAGACACACAGAAAAACATACTGCAATTTGTGTAAATAGTTTCTATTTTCACAATCCAGTCTGACAGTCTTTCTGTAATAGCTACGTGTATAGCATGGGATGTTTCTTGGAGTCATTTGTAAGTTATACAACTATGTGTTTCTTGTAATAACTGCTATTTTTTTTACCCAGCAGGTCAATGTGATAAACATAAGATAAAAATAACCGCCTTAAGTCTGAATCAATTTCTAAAATTTCTTTACATGTGGCTGAATCTATCATTAAAATCCAGACATGCTGACAAAGTACCTCAGATCCTATCTGATGTTAGGGCTGTCAGCTTACCGCTCAAGAGATCTGAACAGAGCTCATCTTTCAAGCGTCCATTCACAGATCTGATGCGCACGTGCACCAGCTGCGGAAATTTTAGTTTTTTGCTGTATGGTAAAACGCAGCTCTCACTGCTGGCACGCCTCAGTCAGGCCCTGGGCAGCAGCCCAGCCTGGATGTGGTGTGGCAGCGGGCTTGTGCACAGGCTCTCAGCTGGGCTGAAGGGGCGGCCGGGCTGCACAGGGCTGCGACAAAGGGGCGTCTGTGCCACGCAGGGCCGTGCCGGAGCACCTGAGCCCGCCGGGGCACCCAGGCCAGCCGCCCCACAGTGGGACCTGTTGCTTTGCCCCCATGAGCTGTGCGGCAGGGCCCTCTTTCGTCTTGTCACGCTGTCCCTCAGGAGCAACACTTTCCCCTCACTGCCCCTGGGCATGGGTGAACATCCACAGCATTCAAAAGCAAATGAAGGAAAGGAGACTGTAAATTCAAAGGAATTTAAAAAATATATATTTTGAAGAGTCTTACCGCCATGATGTCTTCCAGGGGCTCCCAATTCTCCTGAGGTTGCCAGGGTCTGGGACTGCCTTTCCTCCCTCAGCCACTGCTCGCTGACTGTAGTGGGCGAGCCCCAAGATTTAGGCCAGCCCAGCCCTTCACCCAACATCTCAGCTGCTGGGGCAGAGGGTGAGGCTCTCCCCGGGGCACTGCGCCCAGGCCCCTGGGGCCAGCCACCCACGGCTGGGGCTGCTGCGGCCCTGCCGTCCCCTCAGTGGCCTCCGTGCCGGTGTGCTGCCTCTGTGCGCAGGGCTGCTTCGGAGCAGTCTCTGTTTCACCTCAGTGCGCAGGATGGGGCAAGTGATACACACAGGGCCCTCACAGAAAGAGTGGGAGCCCTGAGAGAAACCCTCTGCTCTCCCCCTCTCCTTGCTTCGGGCAGCCCCAGCTTCTCCAGGCTCCCACCGCCCTGCTGCCTTCTGGATCCGCGACAGGTCTCTTCATTTCAAGGTATTACATGTATTTCTTACACTCTGATTAAAACTTAAGAGCATGGTTTCAAAAGGCACAGCAAGCCGATCTAAAGCTCACTGCCACCAAAGGGGGTGTGCGTGCTCACCTGCCTCCTCTCCCCTCCTCACTGTCAGGCTGGTGCTGGCGCTTGCCAGAGCCCTACTTATGTGCCAATTCCATTAGCTAAAATGGCAAAAACCCCACAATGAAAAAAGGAATATGTCTCTGCCATACTAATGAGTTAAATCAGATCACAGCAAGGCCCAGAGTGTGCCAGAGCAGGTGTAAGAAAGGAGGTGCGCAGCCAGCAGCAGGAGGACTGGCAAGAGGAGGGAGGAGAGATTAAGTCTCCTCTCGACCATGTTTGATTCGTTTATTGAATTTCAGTCTTCGTTTTATTTTAACTCTGAAACCCAGGCATAACAGCCTGGCATTGTCAGGCCTTTCCCCTCAGTCACTGGTACATGCCAATGGAGTGCTGCCACCATTTTGGGTCCTGGCTCAAGCAGCCATCACTGCTCCTCTCACTGCTCACAAGGGCTACCAGCAATGAGTTTTCTCCTTTCTAAAACAAACAAGAAAAAATTCCTAGGACAGGAATTATTTTTATAATATTTAGGAAGTGATTTTACCATTATGCTACAATGGCTGAAATGCAGTCTGAGACCCTTTCATGAATGAAAAATAGAGCCTGGCACAATGCCTAGATGTGCACATCCCCAAGGTTTTGTTCAGAGAAACATTCTTCTAGAGAGCAATGTAAGCTTCCCCTGTGCAAGCCAACACACTCATACAAACATCTGTAATTTTCTAAAGTGGGATGTGAATATTTTTCTTAAAATCACACAATAAAACCATGAGAAAAATGCTGTGCAGAAGAAAGCATTATAATCCGCATATGCAGTAATCTAATAACGTGATCTAATAATATGTTTGTATGGGCCTATCTTGGAAAGCTCTCTTGGGTGTGATAAAATTTAGCAACTAATGAAACATATCTTTTTATGCCTCTCCTGGAAAACTGGAGGCAGCCAATCCATTGCTTTTTAGCTTTACTCTTATCCCTCTTCCCACCCCACAGACAGAATTGTTTTTATCAGTGCTGAAGGTAGATTGAAGAGTTTCTAGTGTAAAGACATAGGCATAGAAAAATGCAGTGGTTGAAGTTTAAATCAGCAAATTTGAAACAGGAAATAAAATATATTTTTAACACTGAGGTACGTAACTACTGGAGCAGTTTACCACAGGCATGGAAAACTCAGCATGTTTTGCACTCCTTAAATTTAAATTGGCTGTCTTTATAAAAAGAAATTTTCTCGTCAAGTTTTTGGGGTAACCATGGAAATTTCTGGATAGGATAGGCAGGAGGTCAGGTCAGGCCAGACCATTATAACCATCCCTTTTTGCTACAAACCATGATTATCATCCTCTGTACCTAACAAGCTGTAGGCTGATAGCCTTCCAGACAAGCAGTACATTTTCTAACTGTATTGGGTTTGTGTGGCAAGATTTTGGTAGCGGGGGGTTACAGGGGTGGCTTCTGTGAGAAGCTGCTGGAAGCTTCCCCTGCGTCCGACAGAGCCAATACCAGCCGGGTCTAAGATGGACCCACCACCGGCCAAGGCCGAGCCAATCAACAATAGTGGTAGCGCCTCTGTGATAACATATTTAAGAAGGAAAAAAAGTTGCAGGACACACAGAAACGGCAGCTGGAGAGAGGAGTGAGAACATGTAAGAGAAACAACCCTGCAGACACCAAGGTCAGTGAAGACGGAGGGGGAGGAGATTCTCCAGGCGCTGGAGCAGAGATTCCCCTGCAGCCTGCGGTGAAGACCATGGTGAGGCAGGCTGTCCCCCTGCAGCCCATGGAGGTCCACGGTGGAGCAGATATCTACCTGCAGCCCGCGGAGGACCCCGCGCCGAAGCAGGTGGGTGCCTGAAGGAGGCTGTGACCCTGTGGGAAGCCCACGCTGGAGCAGGCTCCTGGCAGGACCTGCAGATCTGTGGAGAGAGGAGCCCACGGAGCAGGTTTTCTGGCAGGACTTGTGAGCCCATGGGGGACCCATGCTGGAGCAGTGTGCTCCTAAAGGACTGCATGCCGTGGAAGGGACCCACGTTGGAGCAGTTTGTGAAGAACTGCAGACCGTGGGAAGGACCCATGCTGGAGAAGTTCATGGAGGACTGTCTCCTGTGGGAGGGACCCCACGCTGGAGCAGGGGAAGAGTGTGATGAGTCCTCCCCCTGAGGAGGATGAAGCAGCAGATATGACGTGTGATGAACTGACCGTAAACCCCACTCCCCGTCCCCCTGTGCCGCTGGTGGGGGTAGGTAGAGAATCTGGGAGTGAAGTTGTGCCCAGGAAGAAAGAAGGGGTGGAGGGAAGGTGTTCAGAGTTTTGGTTTTATTTCTCATTACCCCACTATGGTTGACTGGTAATAAATTGAGTTAACTTTCCCCAAGTTGAGTCTGTTTTGCCCGTGACGGTAATTGGTGAGTGACCTCTCCTGTCCTTATCTCAGCCCAAGAGCCCTTTGTTATATTTTCTCTCCCCTGTCCAGCTGAGGAGGGGGGAGTGATAGAACGGCTTTGGTGGGCACCTGGCATCCAGCCAGGGTCAACCCACCACACTAACAAAGTTGACTTGAAAGCTGAAGGTGGAGTGTTCCTCCCCTGATTCCACTGAAGAGTAGATGCCCTGAGTGGCCTGCAAAGAACTGTGAATTTGAAGGATACTCTACAGTTAAGGCCAAATACAGTTAGTTCACCTTACATGACTACAGATTTTAGATAAAGTCCAGCCCGGAGTAATGCAAGTGGTATACAGTCATGCATCTTCGCTTTCCAGTTTCATTTAGTATTGGCCACTTCCGAAAGTATTTGGAAAATCTTTTTTGCCTATGTTGGCAATTTCCCCAAAGAGCAAAGACACAGATGTCATTTATTATCATTTCTCTAAGTACATTCATTGTAATTATCCACTAGCAGCGTACATGCTACAAAAAAAAAAAAAGAGAATGGAAACCTAACTTCAAAAAACCTGATAAGTTTCAAGTCCTATTACCAGTTGACTTGAATAGCTGCACTTGATATGGGATATATTTTGTCTAATGCCCAGCTAGCAATAAATGTTCAGAGGGAAAATTTAATAGAAAAGAAATAGGAAGAAATAATAAGCTGTAAACATCAATACATAGTGTAAAACTGTACAAGATTACTTAGCAACAGTAATGCAGTTAAATCAGTATTCTGGCATCAGTGCTGTGCATTTCAGGATGACAAGTTTTGGTATTTTCCAGACTCTTCCACCTTATAGCTGCCCATTAATTACCTTCATTTGTCAGCTGGCAGTACAAACAGGGTACAAATGTTTAGTCTGCTGCTTGTGTTAATATCTAGGAGCTGCAGTAGACAGAAGGTTTCCAGAACTCTGCTGTATAAGCACCCTATGAAATTGCTTAGCTCTGATGTTTGCTAGCACTACTAGCATGTTTTCTTTTTCTTACAAATAAAGTAACACATGAAAATTTCTCAAGCTAACACTAGCTTGTTTGCATTCTTAACAAAACCATTTCAGAGCAGAGCAGTAATTCCACCTCAATTATCAGTTTTAGATGTGCTTACTTACAAGTTGTATTTTAATATTCAGTTTTAGGGCCAGACTGATTTACACAGTGGAATATTTGCGTAAGCCGCCTTGTGTTCCCACCTCATGAATAACAGTGTAGGAAGAAATGGAGGTAGAAGCAGGTCCATAATCTAGTATGTTCTGTAGGTCTTCTCAGGCAGTGAAGCAATAGCAGAATGAGACAAGCAGCACATTGAATGTTACTGCTATGCTCCCACCAAGGGAAACAAACTTGATCCTAGGCATTGGCTCACTCAGTCACTTGCTGGGGCAGAAAGCGAACCAGAGTATAAACATGTGTATGCACAAGAGCTTTCCATCAAGCCTGGCACTGGACCAGGCTTCCTCATTGCCATGTAAGCCCGACAGTGCAATGCATCATCAAGACTCTGACTAGAGGTAGAGTACCATTCCTTTTCTGAAGTACCCATTTATTAGCAGCAGACAGTTCCACATTGAGAGAAATCCTAGCAAAAGGCAAAAACTAGGACCCTGCATCAAAACTCCTACTGCCACTTAGTTAGGAGGCATCCTCAGCCTTTTTGATCACTCAGCCAGCACTATAACCCTGTCAGCATTCCTTGGACTAGAGCTTTTCTATGAGCAGCAGCATCAACTGTTCTTAATGCCACTTCTTTTTTCCCAGCTGGGAGCTAACAGAATAGATATGTGTGGGATTCAGCCCTGTTCCTCAAAAGGATTTCCCAGATCATGACATTGTGAATTTTTTGATTTACACTTGCTTTCTCAGGCTCTTTTTGCACTGCAGCTGCAGAAAAGCGGTAATTCAATGACCTACTAACTTTTTCCACATAAAAAGCCAGCAGCAGCAGAACTGGCATATTAATGTAGTTCCTCATGTTGCAGTAAGCTGGTACGGATGTAACAGACAGATATGATAGGTACCCTGATCTTGCAATGTTTTACAAATATCACCTAGCATCAATAGATTTCTCATATATTTGAAATTAAACACAAGTTAATATTGGCAGGACTGGTGTTGAAGTCAGGTCCAATAAAACTATAGGTCTGCACAGAAGAGAGAACCTAAGTGGCCTTTGCTGTCTGTCCGTGTGGAAGTACGTACTTCACCTTGTCTGTAAGAATTGCTGAAGACAGCAATAATGCCAGTTTACTTGGTTCTATATGTTAATGGAATATGATGAAGATTTCTATATCTTCAGCATTGGTGCTTCCAGCTCTTGCTGAGGCAGCCTGCAGGTTTATACAGCTGAACTTTCCTCATTTATTTTATACAGATTCTTTTTTTTCAATATAAACACAGATCAAAGCTAAAATGTTTTAAAAATGAAGCTAGAGACAAAAGATGGCAGCTGATCCCCAGAGGGAGGGTTTGAGCCTCCAGGTTGGAGAGACCGGAGAATTTCCTCCTTGTGTCTCAAAGGCTGTTGCTAAGGAGACCACTTTTTCTTCAAGGAGCCTGTGGGATGGACTAGTTGATATACATGCAATATTTCTGTTACTAAGACAAAAGAGAAGCACAAGCTGTGGAGTCTGTCAGGATAGAGCACAGAAACCCACTTACAAGGCCCTTTCAACTACTGTACTTGTTCCTACTGACATAAGTTGGTAACCTCACCATTTTTCCCCTTTCTTTTGCAGTCATCTTCATTTCAGATGAGAATGAAAATGTTGCTGTTAATGGCAAGGAGATGATACCTTACTACCAGCAGAAATCCAAGGAGAGCATAAGCTTTCCTAAGGAACAGCTCTCCAGCTAGGCATAATCCTTCCATTACAAGTTCAGCAGGTAATCATTCTAAACTTAGCACCATCTGTATATTATCTAACAGTATTCTTTTACAATAATAGGAGGTAGTACAAATGAACCTGAGCTTGCTTTACCCCAGATAGTGCTCCTGTGTTACTGAATAGTTTCAATGGTGCTTCTAAGTAGCACAAATATTTGGCTTGTTTTAGAGCTTAGAATGACTATTTTTACATTTAACCTTCCAGCATTCCCAGTTTTCATAATTTTGTGGGTTTTTCACATTGACTTTTGTATCAATATATTTGACATTCACATCAGTTATGTGACTGAGGTCGCAAGACCTCTGTTGTCCAATCTATTGTTTCCCTGTGATGATCTTTATATGAGATAAATTAATCTTGACAAGTGTTTCCTAAAAAGGAAGAGAGAGAAGTTTCCACTGTGGGCCTATTGAGAATCAAAAGGTTATTCAAATCTGATATAGTTTAAAAAGTTTTACTGTTATTACTGTTTGGATTAGAAGTGTACTGTTTTATCAAAATAGTTATATGCAGGAAAGGCTGTTGGGTGGACACCCATATGTAAATGCATTACACTGAAATAGCTAATACAGCTTCTAGAATAAGCATGTTCATCTGCACTAAGGAAATTCTGTAAAACCTTGTAGCAGTAAAACTAGTGTAGATAAGGCTCCCCTAGCAATCTATGGCTCATCTAGGAATAATAAACAATAAGCCTATTCCCTGAAGCTAACTTTATAAAACTGTTGTACAATATGGAGGAAGGGTTTATGGTTTTTATCAATGAGCTTCATTCTCCTACCAGGTGAAGTGAATGTGACTCCCTTCCCCAGTAACAATGGTACATTATATTCTCCACTTGGCACCTGCTCCTTTAAATTAGGACTGACTTTTTTGATCTTTAACCTTTAAAATTTCTCTCCACTAGTGATGTAAAGCAGCTTGCAATATATACTTGAATAGCAGAGATCTTTCACACTGAAGGAAAATCTAAGCATGTTAGGTAGGTGGATGGCAAAAGAGGATCCAGGAAGCCTTAATAATTTCTTTTCAGTTCATTTAAGTTCTTTCATTTCACCGTAACAGACACATTGATACTCAGTCTACAGGGAAGTAAAAGTAAAAATGGAGTATGGCAAGACAATGTAGAGCCAATATGCTTCATTTCAATCACTGTCTATTTATAATTTTTAAAGAAAGATTAAAATAAATTCTCTGAATAACCAATTAATGCAATAAAGCAAATACATGAATTTACTTTGACTTGTATTTACAACTATTTACCTATTCTGTTAGAGGAATGTGAGCATTGTTAACTCTGGAGTAAACAGGAGGCATAAACTATTTGATTCCTTGGTTGTCTTTTGCTTTGTACTCTTACTCTTTGAGGGAAGAAACCCAAATTTTAAAGGTGTAATAAAAGTGCAGAACTGTGAAAAATGTGCCTCCTCCTTACCAGCTACTATTCCTACTGCTGAGAAGGAGCAGGTTCCAAAGCAGGCAGGTGAGTCAGAGCTGGTGACAGCTAGAGAAAAGTAAGGCTTATTTAGTGTGGGGATGGCTGGTTTCCCAAGGTCCAAGATTTCAGCAAGAGCACCTGGAAAAACTCTTGAAATTACCTAATGTGCCACAGTTTGCATGTCTTTTGTAAACTAAAAGGTAATTTTTGTATTTATTTTTTGTTGTTACTTTTTATTTTGGGGGGAGGTATAATAATGTTCTGCAATACATTGTATTTGTATGGAGCATTGTTTCATAAAATCATCACTTCCTCAATGCTGAGCCAGTAGGAAAGAATGAAATTTCATTGTAATGTCACTTAGATCTATCACCAATCAACTCTGGTTTCTTCTCACTTAATTACTCATCTCATCCTAAACTATTTGTATCTTAGAAATACTTGGTATATTTTTCCCACTCAGAAGGAATGCGACTAGAACAAATTGAAAACAAAAGGAAAAACCTGAAGTTGCTTCAAAATGAGTGAGCATGGAGTTATTCTTCTGAAAACCCTTGAGCTTCTTGATAAATTATTAACACTTAAAAAAGAAAAAGCCTAAATTGTCAGACATTTAACTGCAGACTTTTTGTGCTGAACCTTCTTCCTTTTTAAAGGTTTATAGTGAAAACACTGCGTTGTTCAAAATGCATTAATTCTTCCTGCTTGTAGAAATTATTTTGGAAGGTATCATTTTAAATACGAGTTTCCAGTAATTTTTCCACATTACTACTTTGCTTGTGGGTCTGTGCTTGCAGCCAGTAATATAAAACAATAGCTTCATTTCTTTCAAAGTTGATATGTTTTAGGTTCTGAGTATGTAATTCAGTTTCTCTAACATAGTCGGGAGAACTTCTGCAATACATAAAGCTGGGGCTTCCCAACACTAAACCAAAGTGTATCATTAAGTTGCTTCCCACACGTTTAAAGTTCCTAACACCTTCACTATTCCTGTATTTTAAATGTGTGGGGAACATTCTTTGCTAACATAATGTGATTTCAGCTAAGCTGTGACAATTCTCAGCAGTTGAGGATCTCTTGCTCAGTTGTCACATATTTCTATAATTCACCTTCTCTGCAATAATATTTGCATTACAGCTATTAAAATCCATTAAAAATAAGCCATGTGCAGAATTTTTGGCTTTACCAACAAGGATAACAAATAGAAGCTGTGATATTATACCTTACGCTTAACATCCAGGCCATCTGGGCCCCAGGAAAGTCAAAATGAGTTTTGCCATTACTTTAAATGACACCAAGTTTTCACCAGATTTAGCAGCTAGATCTGTCTAGATACACTCAAGATGGATTTTTTTTCCTCCTTCACAACGGCATGAAAAAATGAGAAATTTTCTCAGAAAATGAGAATCATATCCACACAATACATTCTTAGCCACTGTTTCTAGAAGGATTGCGAGCTACCTCTGTGGTATGCTTCCATTTCCCCCAGCCCTGAGGGTGATCCTCAGTGGTGGTTCAGCTGTATCAGATTCCAGCCTCCCCAGATCTGTGGGACCCCACAACACCTTATCAATAAGGATGAGATGGAAACTGCATGAAAACTCTCTGAGATTTCTTGCCACCACAAATGTGCAAGAGGGGTGTAGCTCAGGTGCATCCTTTTACTTCATGAGGATTTACTGGTGACAACAGCCCTGTGCTCTGTAACAGACCTGCAGACAACCAACTGCTTTGCTGCTACAGTCTGGGTCATGGTGCATGCAGGACGATGGGCTGCAACACAGCATACAGTACTAATAGTGAGTGGATAGTATCCAGATCTACAGGGTCTTCCTTTCAAATGCACATGGCAGAACTCTCCAGCTTTCTATCAAAGAAAAATCAACCACTGCTTTGAGAACAGCCAGCTGGAAGTGAGTGGGACACAAAGATGGCCTTGTAGCAAGAAGAGCAGAGTACTGTGGAAAAACATCTAATTCACTCAAGCGCTCAACAACTTTTAGGTTCTTTCAATCATTTCAGTGCTATTATGTATCCAAATAAAGTCTGCTTATGCCTAAGGCTGGACTTCCCTTTCAGAAGTAGGCCTCACCACAGTGATCTGTAAGTTCAGGAATTCAGGACTATGTTACCGTAACACTTAGCTAGGAATAAAAACATATACGCTAATGTAGCCTCCACCTGGTTCACCACATGGCAGGCTTTCTACTTGGCAACAAAAGCCAGCACTAGCATCTCACTTCACTGCTTTGCAGTCTGTAGTGGCTTCTCATTTCATGCAGGATATAGGGAATCCCTAATGCTAATCAAGGCCCAAGACCCTAGCAGGCTCCTCCATCACAAATTGGGAAGTCCAGGCACTAGTGAAATCACTTTTGGGAAACTCCATAATCATCTGTGTACAGGAAGGAGGAACTTAAACTGGAATGTTTGCAGAAAAGAGATGGAAGGATCATTAGGGAATGAAAAGCCTTTTAATAGATTTAAATAGAGCAGCTTGTTTAGTCTAGCAAAATGAAGATCAAGGAGAAAATGAATTCTGTTGACAAATACAGTGGTGAAGAGTGGTAAACATTAGAAGGAAAAGCTATTTAGGGTAAAAGACAGCACTGGCACAAGGGTATAAATTGACCCTGAATGATTTTAGAGTGGAAAAACAAGGAGAAGGTTGCTGCAAGAGTGAAATGCTGGAGTTATGACAGCAGCAGTGGAAACAAAGGGTTTAAGATGGAGTTTGACCTAGCTATGAAAGAGTCTTTATCATGGGACTAGCTAAGATGTCGGAGATTGGTCTTGATAACTGTGATACTTAATGCAGTTTTATCTTTTTAAGACCTAGTCTACAAACAAACAGGTACTGAAATAACTCCAGCCATCGCCTCTCCAGCTGTGAGCAGGACCTTCACACAGCACCTGCATTTCACAAGAACAATGAAATTAGTCCAGGCTCCCTTATGAGCAAGAGAGACAGGGACTTGGCTTTACTACATTTGTAATATGTTACTTGTAGAACTAAGGATGAGCTTCAGATCTCACTGCATTCATAATTAGATATATAACTAATTTGCTTGATTTCCTACAGTAAGATCTATAGGCACACAGACACATTCTGATTTTAATGATCTTTTTGTTATTTCTACAACTGGGAAGAAAGAGCGAGTGGGGGAAAAGTGTGGTTGTGATTTTCATAACTATTATAAAATGTTCATTTTTAAAACTTTTTTGAGAAACATAGGCAGGTGTCTAACTTGAACGAAGGATTCTTCACCATTTCCTTAGAGCAGTTTCTTCTAGGGTATGTGTTCTTAGTCATCTTAGGAACTTAGAAAAATAATTTCAGAGCTACTTTAAGTTTTGCGCTGCTGTATTAACAAACAACTTGGCAAAAAGACTTTGCCTTTACATATGAACAGGCTTATGACTGTTCCTAGAATTCTCTTTCTCTTGCACTATATATAACTTCTTAGACTTCTGTCACGGCCTTGTATGCTCATGCTATCGATCAAAGTCCTTCTGATTCTCCAGTCAGAACAGATAAAAAGGGTGTCTAAAGACAATGTGTCTTTTTCCTGTCCTATTGCTGAAGAGACACCCAGAGGTGTCCGCTGGGCTTCCGCATTTCCATGCAACACAAAGAGGCCTTGCTTTAGATTAGGTTTAGATTTGCTGGTTTTAAATTCCTCATTACATTTTGTCTGATCAGAAGAAACTGTTCATCTAGTACAGTATGTGCTTGCAGGCAGACTATAAAAGTATCAGTTATTCTCTTTCAGCATATTCAGCTAATGGGTAATCTTACCCAAAGATCTAAACTATTTATTTATAAAACACAATTAAATAATTATCTCTGGTGTAAAGCAGTTACTGTAGGGAGGGTTTGGGCCAGTTGGATCTAGCAGTGCAAGTAGGAGAAGAGGAAAACAATCCTATAAATGGATGATATGAAGAAGATTTATGAGATCATCTTGAAATCTCCCCAAGATAAACATTAGGAATAAGTTGCCATAGAGAACAAGTGGTGATTATCTATGCGTTCAAGAGATACCTGATTCGTTCTGAGGAACACTGAATCACGTTATTCCAGAGTAGGATCCTGTCATGGTTACATTTCAGTTCCATGGTCTAAACTGGGCTGAATGGGAAACTTCCAAGGCCACCTATGTATTACTGGAAATATAACTGGGGATTCTGTGAAGGATTTCCCAACTCAGTATTCATTTCTGCATACATTTTTTGTGCTCTAGACTGGTCAAGGGGTGGTGGCCAGAAGAAAGATACACTTAGTACTTTACTGTGGCCTTATTACAAGGAACTAGGGGGGAAGAGGAAGGGAGCAAACCCAGAACCACTGGAGCACTATAAACTCATATAGCTTCCTACAGAGAGCTCTATTTTCTGATTGCTTTCTGACAGCCACTCAGATATATAGATAATATATTTTAAAGTGATAATTCTTCCTTCATTCCACAGGAGCTAAACCCTGCTTCACTGTAAAAGTGATCTGAAGGATATTCAACAAGAAAATTCCTAGAGCACCATGGACTCCGCTTATCCTCAGGTCAGATCTACAGCTTTCAGTTTGTTAAACAGTTTTACAGTAGAGAAATCCTAATTTCCTCAAGGCTGATTGGTACTGTGAGAATCTGTCACAGGTGTAAATTGTTACAGCTTTCTGGATGGATTTGAAATATCTCTTTGTTTCTTTTCTTCCTTTTCTTTATCAAGTCCAGACATCACGGAGTTTTATAGAACATATGTGAAATCCTATTTAAAGTAACAACTTACATTGTGGAAAGAAGGAAAACCAGCAAAACTGTGTCATATTTTGCTTTTCAAGTTACTCTTTTGCAGCTTAAGTTATGAACTCTTGGTTTGTCCAGTTAGAATATCTAAGGATATTTCCCAGTAGCACAGCTTTCTAACTGGGAAAAGAGCTTCATACCTTTTTGAACTCTCCCACATCACATGCACATTTGTAACTAGAAAAGCACTTTAAGTGGACAGGAAAACATGTTCAAAAGAAATGTAGATTTAATCAGGAAATGTGATTGAATGGATTATTGCATGAATTTTAGAAGGAAAATGTCGAAGTTGAATGTTCCAGATTGTATGTCCTCCCTATTTTAATTCCATCATGTGCAGCCTTTTTGCATACATAAATGAAAAGACCTTGCTGATCTGAAAAGCTGGCATGTATCAACTAATAATTTTAATATAAATTTAATGCTGGTAGAAAGTATAATGAGTATGAACAAGCAGGTAAAGAATGCAAATAACAGTATATATCTAACTCCCTTGAATTAAGACTAGTGGAAGTTTGCCCTGTCAATAGATTTTCCCCTAAAAGGAAACGGTTCACAGAATCCAAAAAATAGCCATGTGCAAGCCCAGTTTTACATATCTCTGCCTGAGAGTGATGAACTTTTTATGAGATAGTTTAAATTATATCTTTAAGACATTTCCTAAAAAGGAAGATATAGAATTGTCCACAGCAGATTAAAAGATGTGTTAAGAAACAATGAACAAACAGTCCAAAATTGGACTCCATAGTATTTAAATTTATTTGCACTTAGCACACATCTGAATATCAAAACACTAAGTCAAATTCAGCATCAATTTATAGTTTGCCTCACTTCCTAGACTTCACTGTGGGATACAACACAGTACACACTTAGCCTGGCTTTCTAAAGAAATGTGGTTTGGAAATCTCACTATGGGTTCATATGTGTGTGAGATCCTGAAGTACTTTTAGAAACCTTGGTCTGTTTCAGTCAGAGTTGATGGACAGGTAAATGGCTCAGTTCTGTTTGCTACAAACTTGATGAAAATAAGCAGCTAGGCAGCAGAGAAAGACCCTTTTTAGTATGCCTATGCTCCCCTACTGCAGAAAAAGCTGTATCATGAAAGGAGCCTTTTTTAGACATGAGACAGGATTTCCCTCTGCTCCCAAAGATGTGAAAGCTCTTAAAAACCATGATGCACTAGCAATGCTGGTTTATTTGTATAAGTGTGCATACTTATGTCTTAATATGCATATAATGTTATAGACTGAGTTTTATTCTATACCAGAAAAAGCTGCATTACCCAGCGCATCAGCCACTGACTTTGTTCTTTTCTCAGATTTGCCCACAGGCATGATGTATCTTCCAACATGCCAAGGGCTAAATAGTTATGATTTAATATAGTAAGGAAGCTTTCAGAATGCACCTTGCAAATGCAAGTTAACAATGGAGAGGGATGCAGTAGGACTTCTTTTTTATCCATATTGAGTTTTCAGAACTGCAGGAGGAGCACTACAAATAGAAAAGTGTGTAATTTATATTTGGCTTGCTGTCACGTTATATGATACAGAGAAAGCAAGGCACAGTGGGTACACTTTAATCTGAGTGACACATCACAATATGCATAGTGAAGAGGCAAAGCTCACAATTCCGGCAGGGGAGAGCTCTAAGACTATGCATAAACTGGTGTGCTCTTGGACTTCTGGCTGTGCGGTATGCCCTGGCAATATCGTGTCTGAGATAGGAGCAAGACCCAAGCAGACATTCATTTTCCATTCCTATGCTCAGTTTTCAGTAAGAGGAACTGAACATATGGGGCAGAGGGGAGTTAAGCATGCTTTAGCTATGTCTTGATGTTGTTCCACTGAAGGATCTTAGCCTCAGTGTGCCCTGTGTCTCCATTGCTCAATGCCAACACAGTCTGAATAGATTAATTTCTAAGTTAAGTGGACAAGCCTAGAAGGTTTTTAAGTTGGTGTGAAGGCACTGAGACTTAGTGAGCAATGGCACAGCCTCCTGCAGATTGTGGGACAGCTACGTGTTGGGCTCTCAGAGACATTTTTTTGTTGCATGAAGTGCAAAGTAATCCTCTTGCTATACGACTCTCTCCCACCCTGATGAAATGATCTGGTGAAAGGATGCCACCCCACATGCAGACTATTTAAGTTTTCCTCCTCTCATTCAGTAACAGTAGGAAACAAAAATATCCTTTGATTACTCCCACAGCAGGGAGCAATCCACAATATTAATAGGATAAATATTTTTCATGATGTAGCAGTAATTAAGGATGTCCGTTTCCCTTGCTTGCTTTAGGAATAGTGTCAGATACTCCATGGCTACAGGGTGGTTTAAGGTTACAAATACCGCTAGGGTAGAGAGTCTCATGCCTCATTTAGAACGACTTAACCAGAGAGTTATTTCATGGTGGTCTGGTTGCACCTGTTCACGCTTAACTGATTCTGCACAAATTTGACCTCTGTCTGACATCTCTGCTAACGTGTCACGGCACAGTGAATATTCCTCTGCTGCTGGACATGTGTTGTATTATTTCTTGAACCGTGGTGACAGCCAGGTTATTCTAACTGCTCTCCAGACCTAGGATAAGACAGTCCTTAGTCCCCAGCACAGTTCCAAAAAGGCAACAATAATAGTCAAACAAATAAATTAGATGCCTTCCTTTTAATACCTGAATATTAGATTTCCTGAAGCCATCACTATCCCATCTTGCCCTCTTTTCCAAGTCATGTAATCATATTGCCTTACGATTGTAGTTCAAACTGAGAGCAAAGCCTAGATTTTTTTCTTCAAATGATACAGTTTTTCATGGGAGTTTATAGAAAATATGATTTTAAGGCCTCTATCATTGAAACTTTACACAGTGTGTTCCACATACATATTTACAATACCACGTTGTCTATAGGCTAGTAAAGCACTGCAGTTCCATGCTACAGTACTCCTTAGATACTCCAGCTAATGCTCTTAGGCTAAGCACTGCCCTCCAATTTACCTGCAAATTTTTTCATCTAATTTGACAGAACAGACAAAAGTTGACAGAAGCACAATGTTATCTTTCTTATTCTAGAGATGTCAGTCTCAGCTATGGAGAGGTTAAATGATTTGCCCAAGTTCATGCCCACAGTTCAAGTCTGTGCTAGAGCCAAGAGAGCCTAGAAGTTCAGGTTAATGCTGTAGTTGGAGGAATCTTTCCCTTTCCCATTGTTCCTCCTATTAGCTTGGTTGTCTGCCCTGGCAATGCTAGGGAAAACTCCTTTCACTGTACCAGTGCAAGCACAGCTATCAGTGTTGGAAAGCATGTTACTTCAAGTATGAGAAATGGCATTCCTCAGTGTGCGCATCCTTAGTGTGGTTAGGATTTCCCCAACACTGCTCCAGGATATAGGGCTCACTATAGGATCCGAGTTAACATTTAGCATATTTGCGGCTTACATTCAAAAGTAATATCATAAGCTAAATGCAGTGAAAGCTCTTGCAACCCTGTAGATGCAGAAGGTCAACATTTACAGTCAGCCTGTTAAGTTGCTTGTCTCCATCTGCATTTTTCTAGCGAGAGCAGTTTGGATAAAATAACAAGTGACATGAAGCTTTTCTGAATTTCGAAAATACTTGATGATTAAACATAAATACATGAACCATGAACTGCAGATATGTGTATCTGCTAGGAGAGGAAATAGAAATACCATGAGTAAGTCTATTCTCACAATTTTTCCAACCCACCAGATAAAATTCACTAGAAATTAAGGTGGAGGAAAAAAGAATATATCCCCAGAAATTTTTCTGTACTGCAGCAGAGTGCTTTGTTAAAAAGGAATAGGTGGAAGCCCTGAGAGACAGGGCTAACATCCCACAGTATCATTCATAAACAGAAAGTAATGGCTGGAATTCTGTTTCCTATAAAGAGAATAAATATTAGAAAACAAATAAGCCATCCAGTTATTACATTATAAAATAGATGGCAATGATAGCTGTTTGGGACTCCAAGCATTTAAAATCTTTTCTTTTGATTCTGATAGTGCCTTTAGATAGGTGTCTAAGGAGCCTAACATAAATGTTTTCAGTTAAAGTGGTTTTTTCTTCCAGTTGTCTAAACATAGTGGCAGTGAGCATGGGTTTCTTAAATACTATTCTTGGTGCAGATTTTTCTTTTTAAGTATGCACCATATCTGTAGGCAGCTAATGAGTAACCTAGAGCTTATCCTATGCTATAACATATAATGCATTTTTAGTCCACATGGATCACAACCAGTTGGGGATTTGAAGATTGAAGGCAGCCTTGGTTGTAGTGCAGTGACCATGAGATGGTGGAATTCCAGATCTTGAGAGGAGGGAGCCAGGCAAAAGCAAGATCACAACCCTAGACTTCAGGAGAGTAGACTAACCTGTCAGGGATGTGCTTGGAAGAATCCCATGGGATACAGTTTTGGAGAGAAGAGGGATCCAGGCGAGATGGTTTATTTTCAAGGATCACCTCCTCCAAGCTCAAGAAAGGTCCATCCCAATGAGAAGGAAATCAAGCAAAGTGGCAGGAGACCTGCATGGATGAACAAGGAGCTCCTGACTAAACTCAGATATAAATAGGAAGCATACAAGAGGTGGGAACTGGGTCCACTGACCGAAGAGGAATATAGAAACACTGTCAAAGCATGTAGGGGCAAGGTTAGGAAAGCCAAATCCCATCGAACTGAATGTGAGGTGATGGTGAGAGATGTGAAGGGCAACAAGACAGGCTTGTGCAAGTACATCAGCAGCAATAGAGAGCACAGTAGGGAAGCAGTGTGCTCACTGCTGAAAGAGGCAGGGGACCTGGTAACAAAGGCTGTGGAAAGGGCTAAGGTATTTGATGCCTCCTTCACCATGCTCTTTACTGGTAAGACTGGCCTTCAGGCATCCTGGGTTCCCAAGACCAGTGGGAGAATAAAGCAAGGAAGGCTTACCCTGGATGGAGGAGGATCAGGTTAGGGAATATTTAAACAAAATGGATATATACAAATCCATTGGGCCTGATGGCATGCAACTACAAGTGCCAATGTTGTTGCAAAGGCATTCTTGATAATCTTTGAAAGGTCATGGTGATCAGGAGAGGTTCCTATGGACTAGAAGAAAGTAAATGTCACTTCTATCCTCAAGAAGGGAAAGGAGGATCTTGTCAGCCCCACCACAATCCCTGGAAAGGTGAGGGAGCAAATAATCCTTTAAACCATTTTGAAACAAATGAAGGACAAGAAGGTGACTGGGAGTTGTCAGTTTGCATGTACAAAGGGAAAATTATGCCTCATCAACCCAACAGCCTTCTATGCCCAGTACTCCTCCCTGGGCATTCACTCTTGGGTAACAGGATGTTGGCTAGATGGAGTCTGATGTGATCCAGTACAGCTATTCTTACGTTCCTGTGACACTGATCTGTGTCATTGCAGACCTAGAAAAGTACTTCTTCCCACAAGATGAGGGGGGAAGCCAAGCTAAATATTCCCTGGTGAAGCTGTGTTTATAGACGGTATGAAAGGTCAGTGGAGATATCTTCTATCCTGGGAAATACTTCTCACAAAGTTACTCTACTACCTAAGACTGTAGTTCAGATTTATAACCCCCAAGTCATTTTCTGAAATTTGACACATGACTATTTAACATTTGTTGGGCCAGGTGGAGGGATTGAGCCTGGTCTAACCTAACTTTACTGAATTTCCATGACTGTGTCTCATTTTCTTCTAAAATTCTGCCATGGGATTCAGGCAACATAAGCCGGGGAGGAGGAAGATGGGAGGACAGTGTCCTGGCAGTGTAAAGTGTTGGATGTGGGGAGCTTCTGCACGCCAGGTGGAAACCTGGTGTTGGTCAGACCATGACAGTCACAACTAACCAGTGTATGGCAAAAGGCACAGTCCAGAGAGCCAGAGGTCCCTGTTGGCGAAGCACCTGGGAGCTGTAAGCGTGCCCAGAGGAATTAAAACAAAACCTTTGGAGTTGACAAATTAGTTCCTAAGGCAGGACTCCTAATCTGCAGCAGTGCTGTTCATGTGAGGTTCTTGGTCCTGTGTCTTCCAGCTAGACCTGTTCCTGGACCTTTCTCCTGCTTCTCCTCCACTCTTGCTCCCCAGTGACCTGTTGTCTCTCTGGTCACCCATTGCTTCGACCTTGCTCCCCTGCCTTGGAAGACTTGAACAAAGGCTTCTGCCTTATACTCACTCATGTATCCCCTGTAATCAAATCCTGCATCTACTTCCTGACCAAGAACACAATTGATGGTAGAGCTAATATACTTGCACACTGAGGGCAGCTGTTATTCCCCATGACTTTCCTGAGGATGAATCTTGAAGGGCTAGCCATGATCCTTCTTGGGTCTTGATCCTCTGGATATGTGTTTGGCAAAATAGATGGCATTATTCTTCACATTCCCAGTGATGGGCCCATTCCTGGGTGTCTCCTCCCAGGACTCCCAGCTGGTTGGTCTGACTTCAGTTGAGATTGCAACAGATAGCTCCTGGGGACCAAATTATGGTGAGTGGTTTCTACTGCAGCTAGTTCTGGCTCTGGGTTGGGCCTGATGTGCTTTCATTAGGTGCAACTGATCTGACTTACTATATATGGAGAAGTCTGTAAAGAAGAAAGGAAAGGTCCAGAACCACTAATCTTTCAAAAGTGCATGAGATGGTATCTTACAGTGTAATATGACCATCTCTGGGGAACATTTGGGGACTGTGACCTGAAAGGACTTACAGCTGAAAGGAAGCAAGAAGGGACTGGCAAAAAATCCACTTGGATAACTGCTGACATGTGGTATCTAACTTGGTGTGAATTTTACCAAAATACAGCTACTTCTGCAATATGTGGGAGCAACTTTCTTCTTGAGAAGTAGTTTTATTGATCAGCACTTTGCCTTGTAAAACTGCAGCATTTTTTAATAAGGCAGTTAGGTGCCCTGGAATGGCATTAGCAATTTGCTAAATGAGCAAATGGTTTTGACTTTTCTTTGCTGGATGGTTCCATCCTACGCAGCAAACAGGGAACAGCCCAAGGCTCCTTCATTTGTACTGAACCAAAATCTAATAATGTGTTAGATGGCTTCTGTGACTATGACTTACTGAAGATAAAAATTGAGCTACATCTCTCAGGTTAAAAGTATTGCCCACAAAAATCTGCCAGAGGTGTCAGGGTTCTCAAGTGGGACCCCACCCCTGTCCATGGGCTCAGAAGCTCCATTTCAGCTCAGCCCAGAGCCTTCAGTTCCTGCCCTAGCGATACCATAGGAGTGCTGGTCTCCACCTCTGCCACAACTTGCATGGCACCCTGACAGGAGGTTCTAATAGAAGAAAGGTTCCTAAATACAGGAATATCTTAAGAAGCCAAGGAAACATAGCACAGACTAAAAGTCACCCATCCACAAAGCTAAAGTCCTAGTTTCCCTGAGCACAAACTAAGAAAGAATTGTCTTAGTGAGGAAAAGAAATAGCTTGAAGAATGTGTAGGGTCATGCTGTAATTTACCTGTGAAAAAAGAATATTCTTTCTGGTGTAAATATTCTGGGAAAGTTATTTCTCTCTGGGAATACACTGGTATAAATCAGAATCTGTGATTTTATTGGAGTGATGTTAATTTATTCCAGAAGAAAATCAGTCCTTTTATAATTGTTATAGGGAGAAAATACCTTACAATATTCAAAAGTAAACAGAAAGTATTGGGTATTTCCTTGATTTTCTAGCACTTGTAAAATGCTAACTAGAGAGAAGCAGTTAGTGATGAATCCAGCCTTGCATTTGGATGAGGAAACCTCTTAAAAAAACCATAAAATGAAAGCATTTATAGGAAATAGATGTACTAATGTACTTTGTGTTCATATGAAAATGGATGCAAGCAGAACAGTTAGGTCACTGCTAATTTAATTAATTTGCTTACAACAACCATTAATTTCTTTCCTTGGAATAAAGTTCAGTGTGTCTCTTTCTTAGCTTCTTCTTGCATCATCCAAACTTTATTTGGCCTCACTATGCTGGATCCAACACCTTCCCTGCTAGGCTTTCATCTGGGTTATTTATATTTGACATATCAAACAGCTGCTTCCAATTCTGGCCATGATTGACATTCTCAAAAAGGCAGCCACCTGAAGTGTCCCTTCTCTCACTAATTCTAGCAGGAATGAAAAAAAATTTTGAGCTTATATACCTCCTATATTTTTCTGTAACTTGGCCTCAGCCTATTCTTGTTGCTTATTGAGAATTTCCTATACAAATTAGAGAACATCCTTCAGCCCTAACCCTGATAACTAGCTTCCTTGTTAACACCAATAAATGCAAAAAGGACTATAAAGGAAAATCATCCTTTAACAAGGTATTGTTTATGACTCTCTTCAGTTGTTTTTTTTTTAGATTTTCTGCCCTTTTCTGTCATGTTCACAAACTGTACAGTTATTTATATGCATTTGCCAGCAAATCCAGGTGGTTCTGTCCTGTATACACTTTGTAGTGGTATGGGTAAACAGGTGAAATGAAATGGATATCTTCAGTACATTAACATTTCAAGAGCGTGAATTCAAGCAAATGTCAATGATGAGCAATTTTTATTAATGTAGCTTTGTCAACGTGGGGAGGAATGTAAGGTTGCTGTGGAAGTCATTAATTATTTAATGTAATTATACAAGGGACTTTCAAAAGAAACTATGTGTTTGGACAAACTGTGTTTCCATCAGACCCCTGTCTCAGGGTTCCTGCTAGCCTCTTTGTCAGGCTGTTTTCCATCCTTCAGTTGTGAACTAGCTTGGAGGGTTGTTTTGCAGTTTTCTCTAGGGCATTGGATTTGGTCCTTGTTAGAAAAAGGCAGAGATCAATGTGGGATTGTGCACTTCCCAGCATTTGACCTGCTCTTTACTTCCCACTGACATCCTCAGCACAATACTGATCGCTTCAGTTAGGTTGGCAGGGGAACTGGGACAGGGGTTCAAGTGTTCTTGAGTTGGATGATTATTGGACTTTTGGTATGTTTTTGTATTGTACTGTGCATAGCCCAGGTTGTAGGATTGTACAGATGAGGAATTTAGCAAATACTCATGTAGGAACTAGGAATGTGCTTTATGGCTTCTGCTTTCTTCCTCTGGCACCTTTAGATTACATCTTTAGGTCTTCACGGCACTACTCCAGATAGAAGAGATGGGGAATTGTGTTCTGGCATACTGAAAGACTTCTGAAGCATCTGTGGAACTTTCTGGGCAGTTGTATAGTTAGCATACTTTTCCCCAGGGCCACAGAAAATTGATGTCATATCCAAGACAACTCCTTCCAGTCCTCTGTTCCATCGAGAATGCCAACTTGCAGCAGTATCTTGGTTTTTGAGAAATTGCCGTGTTAACTCCCTCTTAGAAAGACTACTTTCCATTAAGAATTTTATCAAGGCTTCAGGAAGGCAGAACTTCTCACAAACCAGAAATTCAAGGTTTTGATCTGACAAGCTGTATTGTAGCAGCTGAGATGCCAGATGAGATTACACAAAGCAGTATTTTACAGAAGACCACATCAGAACAGAAGCTGAGCACATTTCAACTTTGCATCTTCTAGGTCTTTACATGTAAATGAGCAGGTCTGAACAATCCACGGATCCAGCTTCTGAGGGGAGTAACAAGAAGGCTTTAAAGAAATATGAAATCTACTTTGCCAGAGTAAAATTCCTGTTCTTGACTTGAGCAAAGGTTCTCCTCCACAACACTGTAGTTCTTTTTGCCTGGAGCAATGGCTATTATTTTAGTTCAGACCACCCACCCTCATCACAAGACCTAAGGATTTACAAATTTAGAAGAGCAATCACATAGAAAAGATAATACAGACCAAACCCTCCTGCAACAGAGAGACATTTTTTGGCAAACTAAACCAGGAAATCAAGTATAAAACATGACACAACTGCAATAGCTCTGTAAGAATCTGTTTCTGCTTTCTAGAGAATACTTACCTGAAAAGTCCTGCAAGATAATGACTTTTCATTCAGCAAATACTTTTAATCTTCTAATCATGGTATTTGAAGCTGGTCTACACAGAAAATATCTAATTCACCATTTCACCCAAACTTTCCCTATGCTAATGACTGACAGATTTTTCCAGTGAAAGTTTTGGCCTAAATCCTCATTAGGTTCTAAATCCCCAGGTCCCACAAGAAACATGTGGCCAAGCAGAGCCTTGAACCTGCTTTCTAAAATACAAAAAGCACTACAGTCACAGAACCACCATTCTTCTTGGATCATGAATGCACTGGAAATTTGATCCAGGCTTATACACAGAGAATGTGAAGTCAAAGGCAATTAAGTATTTTCTTAAAAATAAACACACTTCTTGACCATTCTACATCTCAGTTCCTCATTTACAGGATGTCTCATTAATGCACATTCATATAAGTGCTTAACCAGAAACAGGGGTAATGACTGTGTTCCTAAAACACACTGAAAGAATGGAATTAGTTGGCATTGACTCCCCAGAAATTTTAAGGATAAATATAATATACATTAAATCATCCATGACCTACATGTTCTGACAGGAAGATACAGATAAACGTGGTTATCTAATGAAGAATAGTCTACAAACTGTGTCAGGATTTTACCTAAAGACTCCAGTGAAAGCTGCTGGAGCTTTGCCATTAACTTCACTAGGACTGAAGTATTAGTCTCTTGTCTCCAATTACTTAAAATCAGCGAATATCCTAGAGGGTCCTACCTGCTTGGAGTTTGCCCTTAAACACTTGGGAAGTAAAATGAATCGGAGAAGTCAACTGAATTAAGATAGTAGAACTGATCCGCCCCTTGGTCCCATATTTCTGCAACTCTGCTGCAGTCTGTTTTATTACAGCAGAAAACAAAACTTTGTGTTTTGGTGAGGCTATGTACTGAATCACAAAGACATAGCAATTTAAAGGGTTTTTTTATTGTATTGCACAAGATATCTATGCAATCCATGTAGGTACTGTATTAAAGGATCCACATTTCCCAAAACATTGGCTGTTGCAGCACACATCACAAGCATTGTGAATAACCAGTGCCTGCTTCAAAAATTAAAATAATTGGTTGCAAGTTTAAGCATGTGTGGCAATAAATGAAGAAAAAAAGCAAGGAGTATCAATACATACTTCTTTTCAAACACACAAATATACAATTTTCAGAAGAGCACCAATAATGCCAAGCAACTATTTTGAAGAGATACTGTATGTATAGGCTCTGCAGTAAAAAGCCAATATGCACACAAAAAATATATTTCAACTTTTAAAATAATTTAACCATATCATCTTGCATGTATCACCTGTTTACAACATATCATTTCATATACAATGTCAGGCCCAAGCCTTAACTTGTGTAAATTTGTGCATATTCATTTAAAGCAGCTGAGACTCTGGACCAGGTGTTCAAGCTGAAAAAGCCTTCAAACTGTTCACATCTGAATACAGAGTGGTAGTATAAGACCAAGAAAGTAGTTACAGTGAAGTTATAACAAAAATGGTACTATAGAAAATGAAGAAAAACACTATCAAACCCCCAAACACAAGGTTCTAGAAAGAGGCCTACATGTAAAGTGATGTCATAATAATTTATAAAAGTCAATAATTAATATCAGTCTCCTTTCTGACACTTAGAGATTCTCATATATTCAGAAGCCCATAGAAGTGAACTAACCAAATGTCACAATCGGTATCATCCTCAAACTGTTTCTTAAGTTTCTGATCATTAATACTGGTACTTAAAAACATTCTATATTTGCTGAAAACTTATTAAAATTTAGCTTCCTGCTATGAGAATTTAGTGTAATAAAAATCATGAAAAACAATAGGTAAAAAAATAGCATTTTAAGAATATTTTTAGAAAACCCGTCAAACAACTGCAAACACAGCTGATTTTTAAGTGTCTCTACTTTCGGAATATGTTTTTTTTGTTTGTTTAAGTGAATCACTTGTAAAGAAGCAAGGGAGTACCAGTTCTAAGATTTATTCTTGTCCATTACATTGAGGACTTCATCCAAAAGTGAAGGTCCCAAGTCAAGTTGTAATGAGAGAAGAGAGCCTGCAAGATCTGAAAGGGATTCTTCTGACGTAGTCTTTGTCTCGGTTAGTTCACGTGAAAGTCGACTGTCATCAAATAAATCAACTGTTTGCCAATCAGTGCATCGTTCAGAAAAGCTGGATGAGTGACTGTCTCTACCATTAGTAAAATGTGAAGAAGAACCATTTTGCTCCCATATGTCATCTTTGTATGTTTCTCCATCCTCCATCTGCTTACTTTTCTCCTGCAATTTTTCTTCTATTACTGGCTCACAGCTAAGCCTAGCATTTCTCGATGACCTGATGGATTCTTGCTTTGAATTAAATGTCACTGGTGACAGTAAGGGCAATGTAAGGGCTTGAGAACCCCCAATGGCAGGAAGGGAAATAGCATTTTTGAGCACTGGCGATGGAGTTTCTGTAAACATGGATTCAGAAGTGCTGTTTGCCCTTAAGAATTCATTGTGGCCACCAGACTGGCTAACTCTGGTTTCTCCTTCATTTCCAGGCAATAGCTCATAGTTGCCCTGCAAAAAGGAGATGTCTCCAAAAACATCATGTTGTCCCTCTTTTCCAATGTGTATGGTGTGACGAAAATCTCCAAGTGGTGGACTGATCATATCAGGAGATAAGATATCCCTTAGTTTGAATTTCTTCCCTTTCTTATTGTTAGCAGCTTTCAAGTAGATGGGTGTCTTGGCTGGCATCTTGCTTGTAGTTTCTGAGAGAGGAAGTTAAAAAAAAAAAAAGAAAAAGAAAAAAAAAAGGAAGGGGGAGGGGAGGGAGAAGCCTCTTACAAAATCAGTTATTCTTGGGAGACCTTCAGTGTTATCAACATTACATCATCATCTTGAACCACTCTTGCACATGAAGTTCCTTTCTTCTGATGCAGAGAACTGTGGGGTATGTGAAGGTGAATGTCTCCCACTGCAGATCTTTCCAAGGTAGAGCACAACTTTCAGGTCAGTTAGCAACCAAATGCCCTGCTACTTCCAGAACTTGAGAAAACCTGCATGGGATACAAAATCGGGTTATCATTAATTTATTTTTCATGGTTCATTCAGTCTTGTTTTTAAAAAAAAAAAAAAATTAGTAATAGTACTGACAGTTCCAGCCTGCAGATTAGCTTTATGATGTTGCTTCCCTTCATTAGGCAGGATAAAAGAGTTTAGATTAACAAGGGCTAGCTAACCTTTCTCTGACTTCATAGCTTTTTTTGAAGTCAGAGTTCCTTAGACACGGTTACTGAGCACAATTCATTTGATAAATATCACTATCTCAACCTTTCTTCTCTTTATTTGGGCATTCAAAATGCTGGCCTTTGAGAGCACATGCAGAAACACATTTATAACATTCAACAACATTAAACTTTTGGTAGACCTGGGAAGATTGACAGTCATTCAGGAAACCTTTTTGGAAATGGAGTAGACCACCTCAGATTAGAGAATTTGAGATACCACCATTTAGTGCTGGAACTCTCACAAACTGTCACCAATAACATTTCTGATAATTGTGCCCATTTAAAAGGATAGTTTTATGTACTTGAAAAAAGTGCTAGTCATTAGTTAGAAACATCCAAATGCAGGTGTCTTAGAAGAGACTGATTCTTGTGACTACAATCTTTAGACTACAGGAATTCTTCATAGCAATTAGTTATAGACTAACTCACAAATTATGTAGGCCATGAGGCCAAAGTGACTCAGAGTTGTTCTGTGCAGCCAAATGAAACAGTGTTTGCAAACCAAGTTGTCCTATTAGAATGTGGTCTCTGAAAAGCCTGATGAAGCAGTCCACAAGGGCTAATAGGCTATTGGGTCAACAAGTTATGGAAAAACACTCTTCATTAGTGCTTTGATGGTATATTTCTTCCTTAGAGTACCAGTTCCTGACTCTTGAGCAATCTCAGAATAAATGTATTTTTCTCCTGGACATTTTTGTACTTTTCCCTATTAAGTCCATGGACCACCAGAGCATCACAGGTCACTCCTCCTCACCAGAAGACTCAGCCACAAACCCCTCACACTCTGTCCATTGCCATCCTCACTCTGTAAAGCAGCTTGCAGTCCTTGCACAGAAAGACTTTTCTAGCAGTAAGCAAAGGGAAGCTGTCTGTAACAAGGCTACTTTTGCTGCCTTTTTTCCATGCCCCAGCAGACATTTTTCTTCATCAAATTAAGTCCAGTAAGAATCACCAGTTTTAAAACTTTGTACTGTATGGTTATACAGCCAGATTGTCAAGAAGCATTAAGCATTTTCACAAATCCTTTAACCTGAGTAATTAGTTCCTACAATGGGGTACTTAACTGTGCATCACAAGGGGAGCTGGGAATCTAGCCAGGTTAGTATTTTGGGTTTTTGATTCCTACCCGATACCTACTGCACTTCAGATAATGTTGAAAAGCCCTCCCCCAAAAAGTACAACAGATATAAAGATGAAAGCTGTCATACAAAATAAGCCTAATGTTCAATAAGTTATAAGGACATTTTATACTTTTAAGCTCAATTTTGAAATACAACTGATTGCATCAACCAGTTAAAAGCACTTCAAAGCTTCCTTCTACACAACAAAATGATAATTCATTAGGCTCTACAGAATACTAGGAGATTCACATTACATACCAAAACTCTACCAACTTAACTCCATGTCAGTACTGTAAGATAGAAAAGTAAGTCCTAAATAAGATCTCTGCTAGTGCCACATGCCATGGGAACAGAACTGATTAGTCAACTAAGTTACCTTTCAGTTTAAAGCTGAAAAATTCACAGTAACCCAAGTAACCCATTTAGCTAAACAAAATGCCCTCAATTCTACAGAGAAGACTATTCTTAGCAAACAAAGCCAAATGGTGAGGTTGTTTTAAGTTTGTCTAGTGAACTCAGCTATATCTCACTTCCCAGGAAGAACAGGCCAAATTCCCTCTTGACTCTAATTCCTCATTCTTTCAGTTCTTTTAATCTGTCATGAATGGCAATGTAGTGTCAATGTGGTCCAAAGTCATGTCTGTTGGTCACTAGTTTAAAATGAAAGACAAATCTGAGTTCATTCAAAGCTTTCATGGCTTCCACCAGTTTGGATGTGTATCAAACACCATGATCACCAAACTCCATAAGGAGATTTCAAAGAAACCTGAAGGACACAATGAAACATCTGAACATCAAGAAATACTAAAATCAAGTTGTAAAATAACTTTTAATATAAATAATCCATTTTGACACACAAGAAGAGCACCGTATTTTATTTAGCTCATAGCTTGGGGAGAAAAAAAAATGCAAAAACCCCAAATAGAGCAAACTTTTGGGCATCCAGATCTCCTTTAGTTCTTGCACCATGAGAGACCCCCAGTAAGGGGCAGTGTAAAACCATACTACCTCTGAGGATGCTGCAAGAGGCTCTGGTGTTAAGAATTATAATCCCTCTCTATACAGCAGTCCCTGCAATTGTGAAGGCCTTGCCTTCCATTTGGCCAGTGCAAGAGGCTTTACATTTAAAGAGAAGAACTTTTACATGCTTACTGCAAGCATTGTTTTCTCTGCTGAAAACAAAGGCTACCCTTGCTGCAGATTTCACTAACTACTGTATTGAAAATCTGCAAATTACACTTTGTAAATAAAAGATGAGGGTTCCCTCCTCAATGGACAGGTTTTCCGCATACAGCATAACATAGGCTTCAGAGCAACTGTACTTTGTTTCTGCATACCTATCCTCTTTGTCAAGTACTGCCCAAAGGAGTACAGATTTTAATCTACTTTGAACAGCTGAAATATATCATAAATCTCGAATATTCACTTAGCCTAAAATACTGTTGTTACTCATATTTCATTTGCAATTAAAGAAGAACCTATATCAATATATAATGTGGTTTAAAAAAAAAAAGGAAGGAAAAAATATAAAACCAACTTTGGCAAATGAAGAAAGGCTTAATGAGACTAAGCCTCCAGCTCAACTGCTGCAAAACTAAAAAATTAGTCCGCAAAATTCTCACACGAACCTTACACACTCCCTGCATTCAGCAAGATTTAATGAAATCACCAGTACATGGGCTAGGAGAAGAGACACAACACACTCCAATCTCGATACCAGGCCACACAGTAAAGTTCACCTTGTCTTAAAATGAGACGTTTTTCTGATCTTGCTGCTAAGAGTCTCTGTTTTAACTAATTTCAACTCAGTAACTAAGTGAATGTATAGTCAAACTGGACAGCTGAATGAGAAATTATAAGAAAACCAAATGCATAACCAAAAGCCCACAGTCCCAGGCTACCAGCCTACAGTGGAAGATCTTAATTTAAGAGAAAAACAACATGAAGGGATTTTTCTTCCAGTTGAAGAGATATCCCTCTCCCAACAAGATCCAAGCATAAGCGAAACCAGAGAAACTTCAGCCCAGTGAAAATTAAAGTTTTAGTTTGGCTGTAACACTTGCTCATTCTCATTCCTATCACTTCACACTCTCATTTAAGTGTTTTGCTTGGTAACAATGACTAATGTTTTCAGAGGCACTTCTAATTCACCTTGTGAACCTTCTGTCCACTCAGTAATCACCACCTTCCACACAGTTCAAAGTTTTCCATGGATGACTTAGTTTATTCCACAGTGTTTTAAAAGGACAGACTATCAGCAAATATCTCAACAGCTAAGCTTACGAAGCTAGACACGAATAAGGGTCAAGGTGCAAAATTTTATTTGTGCACAAATCGCCAAAGACCTAGATCCTTAAGCAGAGTCCTAGGCAAAGAAATGATAGAAAGAAAATCCTATTTCCACAGGGCAGGACCCGAAGAAAGTGTGCACTCTAAGAAGCCTATGAGCCTTCTACAGGACAATCCCTTGCAAGGGCTCTGCCTTACACATCATTGGCTAGAAGCATGTGAACTTTAGAGAAACCCATTTCCAAAACATAATTTAAAATAACACTGAATTATCTTGTGGATCAAGTCACTAGGAAAAACCAGAGTCTGTACATTATTTAAATATCCAAATGAGGTTACAGTAACACAGCAAAAGACAGACACAAACTACGCAATAAGCTGCTGTAACTTTTCTACACAATGAAATATCTGCAGGCATAGAAGAATTAGGCTTTAGGGGTTCATTTTAGGTTTTAACTACCAGTAGCTTCCAGCAGCACAAACAAACTTGAGAATGTCCTTGTCAATGCTGTTACTTCCACTATGCCTGAAACAACATCAGAGCAAACCATATTTTTATTGTTTTTGTAACAGGGACTTGAACTCATGCAGTCACTATTCCTGAATGCTGGTAAAACAAACTCCCAGTATAACCAAGTCTTCAGGTACAAGAAAAGCAGCAGATGATGCACCATAGAGCTTACCTCTCATGTTCCTGTGGACTTAGGTATCCGTATCAGCTGGCAGCCTCTGAAGATAAGGGGCCACAAATCTGTCCACTTCTAGATCAGGCCACCAGTAAGCCTCTGCTTATAGAGCCACCACCTTCCGAGTAGCTTTAACCAAATCAGGTGGTAACACTTCTCCCTCCAGACTGTTCATCTAAGTTTACCTTGTTTATAAGAGGCCCAGGCTTTCAATTCATCTGTATTAAAGTCAACTTCCCTGATCAGATTTGAAGTCCTCACCCCTTTGTTTCTCCTTCCATCAAAGAATTTGCATCTTTCTGATTAAAGCTACAGATTTAATTACTTTATAAAAACAATCAGGCTAATCACACTTCAGTTCAACTAATTTTCTCAAACTGCACTCAACCTACCCTCCTAGAGCAAATCTAACCTATTTTATTCCATTGCCACATACACTTTTTTAGAAAATGAAGGAAAAAATCCCCAATCCTTCCCACAGCTACAGAAACACAGGTCAAGAGGGGACCCTAAGATGCAGTTCATTCATTTCTCCATCATCCTTCAAAGACCCAGATGCCTTCTGCTAGTCCTGGAAGATGTTTGTCTACCCTACTCTTAAAATTCCCTGCAGGTGCAGGCTGCACACATTAATTTACTTCACAGAGGCTAGTCATCAGAGAAGATGCACCTAAAGTCTCCCCTGCTCCAATCTGGGCCCTGATGAATACAGTTCATTACTTTATGCATTCTACATCTCCTTTCAGCCTTTTCTTCTTCAGATTAAACAACACAAATATTTCAATCTTGCAACACAGGTCATGTTTTCTGGAGCTTGGATAGCTTACTCCCAACCTCCTTTTCTGGTCTTCCTCCCCTCAGCTCAAATCTTTCTTTAAATATGCCCAAAAGCAAACACAATATTCAAGCTGAGATCTCAATTTCTCTCTTAATAGAGTATCTGCATTTTTCTTGCAAGGCCTTTGACACTGTCTCTCATGGCATACTCCTTGAGAAGCTGGCGTCTCGTGGCCTGGATAAGTGCACTATTCACTGGGTGAAAAACTGGCTGCATGGCCGAGCCCAGAGGGTAGTGGTGAATGGGGTGAAATCCAGTTGGCGGCAGGTCACAAGTGGTGTTCCCCAGGGCTCGGTGTTGGGCCCTGTTCTGTTTAATATCTTTATTGATGATTTGGATGAGGGGATTGAGTGCACCCTCAGCAAGTTTGCAGACGACACCAAGTTGGGAGGCAGGGTCGATCTGCTTGAGGGTAGGGAGGCTCTACAAAGAGACCTGGACAGGCTGGATCGATGGGCTGAGGCCAATCGTATGAAGTTTAATAAGGCCAAGTGCCGGGTCCTGCACTTCGGTCACGGCAACCCCATGCAGCGCTACAGGCTTGGGGAAGAGTGGCTGCAAAGCTGCCCAGCAGAGAGAGACCTGGGGGTGCTGGTTGATAGCCGGCTGAATATGAGCCAGCAGTGTGCCCAGGTGGCCAAGAAGGCCAATCGCATCCTGGCCTGTATCAGGAACAGTGTGGCCAGCAGGAACAGGGAGGTGGTTGTTCCCCTGTACTCGGCACTGGTGAGGCCGCACCTCGAGTACTGTGTTCAGTTTTGGGCCCCTCACTACAGGAAAGACATTGAGGTGCTAGAGCGTGTCCAGAGGAGAGCAACCAGGTTGGTGAGGGGCCTTGAGCACAAGTCTTATGAGGAGCGGCTGAGGGATTTGGGGTTGTTCAGTCTAGAAAAGAGGAGGCTGAGGGGAGACCTTATCGCTCTCTACAACTACCTGAAAGGGGGTTGTAGTGAGGTGGGTGTTGGTCTCTTCTGTCAGGTGGCTGGAGATAGGACAAGAGGAAATGGCCTCAAGTTGAGGCAAGGGAGATTTAGGTTAGATATTAGGAAAAATTTTTTTACTGAGAGGGTTGTCAGACATTGGAATGGGCTGCCCAGGGAAGTGGTTGAGTCACCATCCCTGGAGGTATTCAAAAAGCAAGTGGACAGGGTACTCCAGGGCATGGTTTAGGGGGCATGGTTAATGGTTGGACTCGATGATCTTGAAGGTCTTTTCCAACCAAAATGATTCTATGATTCTATGATCTGCATTTTTCTTTCAGCATCACAACATTGTTGGCTTATGTTTAGTTTGTGGTCCACTAAAAACCTAGCTCCTTTAGTGAAGAACTGTTGTCTAGCCAGTTATTCTACATCTTGTTCTTGACTATACCTCTGTAGCAAAGCCTCCATACCCACTGCATTGCATTCTATTCATTTCAAACACTTCAAATGGTCAGGATCACTTGGAATTTTAATATTGGCCTCTACAGCATACAGGTTTAGCATCATCTGTGAATGTAATAAGCATACATTCAAATCATTCATGAAAATATTGTGTAGTAATAGAGATGCAAGATAGCCCTGCAGAGTTCCACCTGATACATCTTTCCAGATTAACAGTGGCTCAATACTCCAAGGTACTGCTACTTGAAGCAGCTTGAATTCTTGAAACAGTTGTCTGCTCAGGGGTAAGTAAGAAAATGTAAATATGCTCTGTAATACAGATATATTAATGAATGACAAGGAAGTCTTGGAAAACTTCAGTTATACGCTAGCTGGAGAGAAAAAAAATTTTTTTTTTTTAAAAAGCAAATGAATTAATTCATTATCAGTCATCTTTGGAAGGGAAAGTGAAAGGGAAATGTAGGAAAAATCATATAAGGATACATTTTCATCTCCCTTGCTATAAACACTTTTTCCCACGTAAATCAAAGATAAATAGTACACTAGCTGTGAGCGGTCCACCGGAATAAGTGTTAATGGTCATTAAGTGTAAGCACAGACAGGGACTGGCTGCATACAGTGTCTTTCTCTCCAGGTATCTTCCATTTCTCCAGCACCTGCCTCTTTTTCCCCCCTAAAACCTAGGTTCATGAAGGAAAAAAAGCCAAGTTCCTGAAATGATTTTTAATTGTTGACTCCTTTAAATCTTGCCACTTTTCGCTGCATAGTACCCTTGCAAATGGATCAAGCTAGAGTAAATCATACTAACCAGGGAACACCTTCAACTTTAAACCATTAAAGTACTTGTGGATTATATTGAACTGAATGAGGTATTTCACCTATTTAAGAGTTTTCATTTTAGCTTGTAAGAAAACAAAATAAAGGAAAGCCAACCTGGTTTAGAAAAAAAACCCCCAAAACAAAAAATCATTTTCACAGTTCATTGTATCCTTCAAAAAGCTGTACCAGCACAGCAGGAAGGAGCTGCTGAAGTTATCTAATTTGGGGCTGCTGTCTAATTTAAGCAACTGGGCCCAGTCTCCAGTTATTATTTTGTTCTGTATCAGTCTGTGAGATTACAAAGGCCCCTTATCAGCCAGTAACTATCATCCCTGTTAAGGTACTTGAATACTAACCAAGTTGTTTCTCAGTCATCCTTTTTGATCAAAGTGAACAGGGGGAGTTCCTCATGTGGTGATGGTGGGGGAGTAATTTTAAGCCTTCAAATACATCACCCTCTCTCTCCTTTGAACCCTCTCCAATTTTCCAGCATCTTTTTCAGAGCAGATCAGAATTAGTGACAACATTTCAATATCGTTCCCCCTAACAGCATATACAAAGATAAAAATCACTTCTTTCTTCTCATCATTGCTGCCTTGTTTATAAACAAGATCATATTTCTGCTTTTATCCTCACCACCTTACAACAGGAATTTTGCTGTATTTGCAGGGTAGCATTATATTACAAACCATTTAAGAGTTCTTGTGCTGGTATAACAAAAATTAATTCTCCAGGCAGAGTAAACTATATTGGCAAAAGTTGAAATTTGTTATCACTGCCATTTCTTGGTTCAGAGTGGGCATCCCCATTCTATTTTTTAGGATGAAGATACACATATATTCATTTAATCAACAAATTTTGCCAGCACAGCCAGTGGTGGTGCTCATATTACACTGGTTTGTCCAGTAAGACTGTATTCCTTAGACAAAAACAAACAAAAAAAAAAGGCTTTCCAAGCTATCGTTCCCCAGCAAATAAGCTGAATTTATATTCTTTAAGATAAAAAGCAAGGCCATACTTCAGAAAGAGAAAACATTTTATTTGAATGTGCTCAAGCTGTCAATCAATAAATCAGTTGAGATTTCTCCACCTTCCTCATCAATATAATTCCTCACCAATCTCCATCACCTGCAAATTTGTACCACAACAATTTTGCACTTATTTGCAGGCTGCTCATAAAAATACTATGCAGCCCAATGCTGTATAAAAAAATCTCTGCATTATTTCAGTAGAAATATATCCCTCTGATGCTGACTTCTTTCTGACATTTAGTCTGAGATTCTAAATGTTTTTAATACATGCTTTGTTGACACTGCAGAGGACTAACTTTTTAAAAATCTGGCTGTGACGCAATATTAAGTCAAATGCCTTATAGAGTCTGTTTTTGCAGTTGTGCTTTTGACCACTCATTAGAATGTCTTAAATAATTCCCCTTCTTTTTTTTAATCAAGCAAATTTTTTTTCACCTTCCAACAGGTTTTGGTCACAGCTTTCTTTCAGCTTTGAAAAGTTAGCATCTTTTCTAGATTAATAAAAACCTTTTTTGTTTTCTTTTCTTCTCTTCTCCAGAGACAGGAATTTAATGAGCTCACTGTATTCTGTTGTTTGGCTCCATGGACTGAAACAGGTCCCTCTCTATTACCTTCTCCTTAGCTTTGTTGGCTGGTACATTCATACATACGGATTTAATACCATACAGTTCAGTTTTATCATTGGCTTTCAAAAATTGGGTGAGTGCAAGACCATGCAGATTTAGGCATAGGTACGTGTCAGTACAAAGTCTAGCACCTTAACTCATGCAGCTGGTGAAGGCAAGGTTATGCTACGTCAGACAGACTGTGCACTGAAGCACAGTCACACATTTCCTCCTACAAAGCCAAGAGACCAGATGAGCAAATAGCTGGGGACCATAAACTCATAAGCCACAAGATGGAGAGGCTTAAAAACTTGTCCATCAATTCTCTCAGGTCAAAGGAAAACCACTGTGAAATGAGACAAAAAAACCCCTATAACCTGATCCTATGTGCCACCTAAAAGATAGGTAACTGCTCTGGTTGAAATCTCATCTGCCAAGGGAGAAGAAAGGGACAGTTTTTAGCCAAAGCAGCTGCCTGACGCAGCTCAGGGCATGTTCATGTAAATGCTGGTATTGCCATATGGAAGAACTTGGGAAGATGTGGACTGAGGCAGGCAGTACTGCCCCTTTTGATGACAGCCAGCACTCATATCCGTTTAAGTGGATTACAAATCCACACCCTTTGTAATTCTGAGCAGGTTAGCATAGATGTCTTTCTCTTTTGACACAGAGGGTGTAGTTCCCCAACTCAGCTCTGCTCTCAAAGCTGGTTTAAGAAGTTCCCACCCTGGATTCCTCACTCCTTGCTGCTGGTTCCCAGTTCTGCATTGCAGTTCCTTGTACCCTCTGTGGGCAGGCAGACCTACAAGCCACACTGCAAACAGGTCACAGCAGTAATCCTCCCCACTGACTCAGTTTACAGTAAAGGCTTACCAACAGCTGCAGTGTGACTGATGGCAATGCTTCAAGAGAGTTCAAGCCCAATATAACTGTTGCTGTCAGAAAGGCATTCTCCCCTTCCCCCCTACTTTGTGCACACACTTGACCCCTCACAAGCCAGTTCAGCACACTGAACTGGGTGAAAACTAACTAGGAAAGGGGTGTAAGATCACAAGGCTAGGACTGAGACTGCTACTTTCAGCTGCAAAAAGTCATTTGAATAGCTCAGCTGTCTCGTGAAACATCACTCTTAGAGAGCAAGGAGTTCTGGCAGAAGGGATGGGCAATTCTTAACCAACTCTTCTGCAAGAAAAAACGTCCATGGAATTACATCCAGATTTTATTCACTTCTGATGCAAAAATGGCTTGGTAGCTCCACTAGCTTCTGCCTTAGAGTTCCCAAGGCTGCTGTCATGTTGAAATTTTTTTAAAAGGATCCCTAGCTTAACATTTCCTTAACTGGTAGGTCCTGACAAAAGGCAATCTAAAAAGCATCTTGCAAGATCCCAATTAAAAAACAAACAAACAAACAAAAAACCACCCTACCCTGAACTCCCCAACTCCAATTCTCAAATACCCTTCATCTCTAAGTCAAATAATTCTTCATCATCTCCTTGAAACACACAAGTGACATAGGCATATTAGAATCACTAGTTCTCCTATTATTCAATTCTCAAAGCGTTTCACTTGAAATAAGTATTTACCATCTTGAAGTGGCTGATAAACTAGGTTTAAAACAAACTTGAAGGCCAGAGAGCCCTCTATCTGCAAAGGCTAACAATGAGGTAGAGGTACAAAGCTACAGTAGAATATAAAGTTGCACAAGACTTTTTTTATTACATAGAAAAAGGATGAATCCTCTGCTCTGTTGCAGTTTTGCCTCCTTCAGAGAGTTGAATGGTCATCAAGATGAGATCAAAGAGCATGTGGCTGGAGTAGATGGAGGAAAGGGAATTCTTCAATGGATTACAAAAATCTTCACTGAATTTCTTTTTTGGTCCATCTCATGCCCTCTTTAAGGAATGGGGATGAAATCATGGAGTAAATAGGACTTCTAAAATTTTGTTATCTATATGCAATTCGAAGTAGATTGTTAATACAACTAAAGTAACTGTTTTAACACCCTTATATGAAACAAAAGGAAAAAAAATAGAAATTACTTCTTCACTGCGAGTTTATGCTGTACTCCTAACAAAACAACTCCACTATTTGAAGGCACCATTTGAGCAGAGGTAAGAATCTGGAGGAATAAGTGACAACTGAAAGACATGTCATATTCTGGCTCTGCTCTGCAGCATGTCAGCGACACTTGTGACGTGCCCCAGCTGATACGGATGCATTACACTGGACAGCAGCGCAGGGGTCCCCACTTCCTCCTGAGATCTCTCTGCTACAGATGCTCTGGTCTGTGAGCTTGAGTTGCTTGTACTAAATTGATCTTCTTTTTTCTGGAATATATCAAGTAGCATCAGAGTGCATTCACTCTCTGTGCCAACAGTTGTATTTCACATACTGCTCTTAAAACCAGGCAGAGTTAATCAGTGTAATTTGAAAGGACTTAATATACTCAGCACTTGTACAGAGGTATACTGTCTGAATATTCAGAGTGGCACAGTGGCAATTCAGTGCTAAAGCTAGTTTACTGATTAGCAGCTGATATTTCTTTCAAACTCTAAACCCCAGGTATTTAATTAAACTGTCTGAAATACTTCTGTCTCAAATCCCTCTAAAGCAACCTTCTCAACACTCAGGGTTTTACCTCAGCCAGTACTCAGCACCTATCTTCCCATTACTGTAGCCATATTTCAAAAGATAAGTACATCTCTAAGACACAGCTTAAGCCAAATGGCAAGTGAGATGACAGCACCTGTATATAGAGGAGACTGGACCTCAAGCTTGCGTGTGCAGGCAATGTTACCGAATGATTAAATGGGTCAGGGAAACATGCTGTATCCAATGAACCCAAGCAGACCTAATGTACTGCAAGTTGAGTCCTGTCCTTTGCAGCTTTCTGGAAAAGCATTTTGCAGATGTTCACATTCTCTCTGCACTCTGCAGGGGCTCCCGCTTAGAACTTTGCCTTGAGACTAAACAGAGGGATTTATGTTCTCTTGCAAAGGTCAATATTTCAAAGTGCTCCAAAATGGACATTTTGTTTTCAGAGTAGTGTCAAGGGAAAGCGTATTGGCGGCAAAAAGAAAACTTCTAGTAGGCAGTCACATCAGGGTAATGTAATCATGACTCATGCTCCTCACCCATTTCCTGACTAGGGCTGTACATGATCAAAAGAAAACCAGCCACAGTAATGCTGCCGCTCGTTAATGTTAGCTAGCCTGAAAGGATTACAGACTACCAAAAAACAAACTCATTGCAGAGTATCCTATTTAAAGCCTGGCATAAACTGACACTGACACACACAGTGGCGTAATACCATACTCAACCAAAACAACTACTTGCCTTTGTTGCGAGAAACAAGTTACAACTTTTTATGATGAGTTCTCCTACCTGAACAAACCCTCTCACACACCTTAAAACACTGTAAATCCTTGGGGTGCGTAGGGAGAGGGAGGGGACTATCCAATTGCTAGTTAGTATCTAAAGAAATAGAAGATACACGGCCTTTTTGCAGAGGATCACAGCAAACAGACTGCTATAAAACAACTACCACCTCCCCAGAAAGGCTGTAGAAGAACACACACACACACACAAGCCAAAGCACGAGCTGGGCCTAAGTGGCTGTCACCTTATAAGAAAGGCACTGCAAGAGGTAATTTCTGTCTCAGTGTTCAATCCTGTTGGGCAGCCTGAGTGAAGCGTGCGCTTAATGATGCAAATTGGTGTTCATTTGTATAAAGAGCTCTTCAGCAGAAAACAAATTTCAGATCCTCGTTGGGACCTTGGTCACATTTAATTTGTTCCAAAACCCACATTAACGAAAAACCCCAAATTACTCAGATGTCTAACCTAGTTTCTGTTGGAATGTTAGGTAACACAGGTGACAACACCCAGCTGCACCTCTCTGCACCCTCACAGGCCAAATAGAATCATTTAGGTTGGAAAAGACCTTTAAGATTATTGAGTCAACTCTTCTCCCTCCCTCCTACCTCAGAAGCAGAGCCCTGCACTTGCAGGTCCCTTTCACTCCCCTTTACAAATGCCAACTAACAGCTAAACATGCCCCTCAGCACCAGTTACTGTGTTCCTTATGCTTCTTCCGACAAGGGAGATCAAAGGGGAGAGAGATCCTGAAGCTGACCATTAAACATATAATCCATTGCCAAAACCATTGTGCATAGAATCAAGACTGATCAGCAGTGGCACTCCGCTCCCAGGATATTGAGGGGACATATGCCAGGTGTCTGACAGCCAAATTCAATCCAAATTTAACAACCTGGCTTTTTAGTAATGCCTCAGCTTACCTCCTGGAAATCTCAGACATTTTGCTCCTCACATGATACAGAGTACTGGGGGACAGGTAGGAGAAGCAATCCGTTGCACACGGCAAAAGTTACTTTTAGGTCTGACTAAATGAACACCAGCTAAATATACTAAGCCTGTATTTTATCTAAGTTGCACTAATTACTTCAGAGTTGAGAGAAGCTAGTTCTGAAAGAGAGCACACATACACCAAGGCCTTACACTGCATTGTGACACTTGCTGCTAGACTGTTATAACTCTGTTTGGTCATCACATGTCTTATTTTTATAACTCTAACAGCACAGAAGTGAGGTGCAGCAATCCCTTTGGGCATGGATGCACCTCTCTCTTGACCAAGAACAAGCTGTTACCACATGCTGTGAGTCATTCATGTACCAATTCATACAGCTGGTATGGAAGGCAGTGGGGTGTAGGCAGACAAATAAAAGAACATATTTTGGGGACCTACTTTCCTGTGTAAAGGGCACATTTATTTACTTAATCCCTTAATAAGTAGGTGAAATGAACTTCTGCCTTTACTGAAGGCTATTTAAAGCAAATTTCTAATGGCTCTTGCAAGCTCCAGGGAGTCAGAATTCAAGTCATGGGAGGAGTGATATTTTGCTTAGTGTGGTTTACCATCCTCTGGAAATTTAAGAAAAGGTGACATGTTGTAGAGCCCAGCACACACACCTGCAGTGCTGACAAAAACCTCTGCTCAAACACTAGAAGAAAAAAAAAACCCACAAAAAACCCAAACCAAAACCAACCAAAAAAAAAGCCAAAACCCACAGAGCAATTATGGCAAAAAAACACCCACCAACTCAGAAAACAAAACCAATGTAAAGATGTTCAGAATCCAAGCCACAGAAGTAAATGGCCAGGTATTCCTGATCTCCTTAGTGTAGGCAAGGGGAGCAGAAACCGAGATCAATTTCTTTGTCCTGAGTGCAAACCCAAACCATATCCAGAAAAAAAATCGCCCTTATAATACTGTTACAGTGCATCAGGATTGCATTAATTTAAGGCACAGTGGTGCACTCTTCTCTTGTAAAAGTCCATACTGTTTCTTTTAACAGAGATAGCCTCTGTAGAAACACAGGGAAGCAACACACATTAGCTCCCTGAATTACAGAAGAGCGCATGGCCAACAAAGGCAGTACACTCAAGAAATTTAAGAGGGAACTTGCATCCAAGGAGGCCATCAACATCTCAGTGTTGCTGCTTCGGTACTGGACAGGAAGAAATTAATGGATAATGTAGGCCCTGTTCCACAGACTCTCTAGATATAGCTCACATGGGAAGGAATAGAAATATCATAACCAAAATAGTTTGAAACACAGTCCCACCAAAAGGCATGTACAGTAACTTCTAGAAGGAAGATGGTAGTACCAAACTGGCATTCCTTCTTTTCCTCTGTACACGGGTGCTACCTGGATTCACCAGAGGTACGCTCCTTCTGTCTGCAGAAGCAGTGGGGCAACATACTTGGGCTCCAAGGAAGAAGCCCAAGGAAATCTTTACTGGAGGAAATCATTGAATTGTTCACCAACAGCTACCAAATATCCACGTTAGACATAGTTCATCAACACCCCTATTGCTATAGTCCTATGCTTCTTAAGTTAAACCACATCCTTGGGGAAAATGGAATTCATTGTTGTTTTGTTTGTTTAAGTTCTCTCAGAACACAGAACACTAAGTACGGGTTATCCTACAATAATTCAAATTAAATATATATATTTTCTTAAACAAAAATCCTGCCACAGACAGTGCTGTTAAACTCTTGCCATTCCTGAAAAGACCATAATCCACTTACTTTGGAGAATAACAGTCGGAAGGCAGAGACAATTTAGCATGGGAAGAGAAGAAAGGCCAAAACAACAATGAAAAGAAAAAAACCCTGCACTTAATCAGTAAACCAAAACTCTCCAAATACAACATATGAGCAGCTTGCAGTAGAACAGTTAACTTTTAATAGTCACCAGGTTCCCAGGTTGGTTAGTGGCTGCTGATTAAAAAAGTTCACACCTCCCAGAGTGAGTGTTTCAGACTGTCTGAAAAAAGGCAGGCAGTTTCACCCCAGGTGCCAACGCAGGCTGAATGAGCATTACGTTTTAAAATGAAATCTCAATTTTAAAAACAAAAATATTGTGAATACCTGAAAAATCCAGAGAGACTCTTAATCTGCCTTGCATTTTGGCTGTTACGTTCCCAGTGACTTACTATCCAACAAGACAAACTGAGTGCTGCTTTAGAACTTGTTAAGTCTAATAAATAATGAAACTCCCTTCATACCTCTTGCTAGTCACCTTTCTTATGTAGGAGAAGATACAGAATATTTTCTCACGTGTTTTTCCAGCCACCAAAATATTCTTCTTGGGCTTTCCATTGAAAGGCTGTCATTTACTAGGCACCTGGAAACAGCCACTTGCTCCTTGGTCAAACTTAGCATTCATGCCCTCAGCAGAGTGCAACAAGGAGTTTACCAATATAATGAGCATCTTGGTACACATGCTGCATTTGCAAAGCAACAACCCCTCACCCCAGGAAGTACAATGAACTCCTGTTTCTGTTCTTTCTCCTAGAATATTCCAATATTAAATGCAAGAAGCAAGAATGAAACAAAATTAACATGTTGAAACACTGTAGCAGTTGACAGCTACTAATGACACTTTCCTGATAGCTTAAAAAACAACAGATATTAACTTTTTGAGTCACTTAGTCCACATCTTCTCTCTCTCTCCCTCTCTCTCACCAGTAATTAAATCAGTGTAATTATTGGAGGCTATAACTACTGCAAATCAGATCAGAATCAGGACTCCTGCTTTCCTAAATAGATGACAGGATAACAAAACCAGTACATCTGCAATGGAAGGATAGATCTGTACAACACCCAATATACACAGCTCCTCTTCTGCCCAGTACATCCACTCAAAACCAAAAGAATATTCTTTTTTCCTGTCATGGGATCTCAGAGTAGATCAATTATGACTTCTTACACACCAGCTTAATACGCCTGATTTCATAGGAGTTTCTCCCCATTTGTATGCCATAAAAGGTAGTGTCACTCCCAAGTCAGACTGATGTTACAAGATGTGGCAATTTTTTCTATGGGCATTAGGACTTGCATGGGCTTTCTGCTCAGCAGAAGGACTTTCAACCTGTATTGCCAGTGGATGCTCTTAAACTCTTTGCCTTCAATTCATCCATTTCAGTTGGAGAATTACCCTAAAATGACCTGCACTGGAGTACTGGGGAGGAGGGGCGGGGGGAGAAGAAAATTAACAGGTAAATAATGGAAATGAGAGGAAGAGAGAGTGATCTTGATTAGCTGATATCTGAACATCAGCAAGCCACTTGAGTTTTAACAGTAGCCAAAGTCATGCATTCAAGATTAAAATTTAAGACTAAATCACACAGGTCACACTTTCAGGAGGGAAGATTTTGCTCAGAAACAGCAATAAGAGTTTTGCAGGTCAGAAGAGATAATCAGCTGAACCTCATCCTCTTGTGCTGTAGTCACAGGGGGCTACTGCAATTCCCTACTGCACAAGAGGGCACTGACAAGGGAAAGGGAAGGTCCGGTAATTCTCTATTTGGCCACCACCACGTCCAGTCCCAGTAGCCACAATTCTGGTAGCATGCCACTGAACAACAGAGGGTTTCAGAAGAGCCACAAGACTGATATTATCACTTATGTTTACTAGACTGAAGCTACACAAAGCAAGGTAAAAAAGAAAATGTACCTTTTTGTAATGGCAAGAACAATTTACCAAGGCTTGTGGTGGATTCTCTATTATTTGGATTTTTATTTAAAAAACCAAACAAACACAAAATCTCGCTTTTTTTTTTTTTTTCTAAAAACTGCCCATTGTCTAATTCAAACAATTCAGGCAGAGCCAGGAGTCATACTGACACAGAACTGGGTAACAATTCAGGAAAGGCCTACAACTTGTCATAGACACGTTCCCAGTGGTCTGTTCTGGTTTTTATCATTCAAGATATGAACAGTATTTTTCCCTAAATATATGACATTCTTCTTAAGAATTAAATATTTTGGAAAGCATTTTTATCTAGGGAAAGCCATACTAAACTTTTAGAGCCTTTTTGTCCACAAATTATGTTTTCTTGGCCATCAAGATGATTATGAAGGTTGAAAGGGCAAATCTCCTGGAAGTTATCAAAATAGAGCTCTCATCCAAACTGTTATGTTTGGAAAGTTCTTGTCTTTCAGCACAAAATAGAAAAAAATGTAGATATCTATGTTTGACACTACTTCAAATCCTGCACGGAGAACTGAATAAATTCTTTCCTGTCAAATTGCCATAAACAGTTTGAGATCTGCAAGCTTTAAAAGCTGTTTCTCCTCTAACACTGTGCAAGCAGAAGGGCACACATTTCACAGCAACTTAGCCTATTCAAAGTGAAGAAGGATAACTAAACATTTTGAAGTACAACTTTCAAACAAGGGTATCTCAAAGCCATGACCAAGCAGAATCCACTGTCCAACTTCAGATACTCAGTTTTGAAGAAAAGCACAATGAAAGACAGACATGTGGTTTCATTCACTTTTACTCAAGAGAAATTGAGATAGTTCTTGAATTTGACAATACTCTATAACTATCATTTCTTTTTAAGCCACACCTCCTATATATTGTTACTACTGTAAAACTTAACTTTGGGACCACATTTGTACTTTCAGGATATTAACCCAAGAACTACAAACTTTGAAATTCAGAAAGCCCAGTAACTACTGACAGCTACCTCACCAGATGAACTGAGAGAACAGACTGAAAACAGAACACCTGAAAAATTATCTGGTACCATTTCAGACAAGGATCTTTAGTGTATGTACACAGACAGCTGCTCCTACTTCTGCAGATACCACACTGTTTCATTGGAGAGAATACACACAATTTCTTAGATGATACCTTTTTAACATGTCCACCTGCTCTTCAGGTGTCTTGGAATCTTCCATTTTAAAGCTCATTTTCAGAGTTGTTTATAAATATCAGACTTTCCATTCAAGCCAATATTTTCTATCCTTCATCTGCAGCAATCTGTATATGTTTGTTTACTGGGAAGATTAGAAAGAGGTGGGAGAATTTTAACCAAAGTTGTTAAACTGTTTCTCCAATGAGATAAAACAAAATTATGTATTTATACTCCCCTGCTCTACCGTAATGCCCTTTACTTCTATGCATACACCACCCATCAAAATCCACAGCCTTGCTAAAAAGTTCTGGCACTTCTGTACTTTTAAAGCTAGACCTGACATGCAAATTTGTATCTGGGAATGTGTCTTTTCCTGTCACTGTGAATTACCAGGACAGTCGATTTTAAGGTGTTTTAATTGTACACTTTTTGCAAGATTCGGTAGTTTAGTAGTGCTCTATCCCCACAAACAACTCAGCAGGAAGGAATAACCATCAACCCAATTTCAGAGGAAGGACAGAACCTCTGCATAAGAACTAGGGATGTGGAAGCGGGAGATGGCAGACAGTGGAAGTGGGGAAGGGATTGACCCTTATGCATAGACGCAAGGGAGAAAGACATGTAAGCAGGCTTGATGCAGGAAAATTAGCTGGAATTTAGCAATAGAAGTTAATTTCATGTTTAGATTGCTCACTTGGGCATTGAAGCCTGCTTCTTTCCTTACAGATTCTTCAGTTTTATGCAGATTATCTCTTTGTATTTTCAGAGATTACTTGAACACACTTACAGATTTACATTTCAATAGATATACTGTTCTCACCAAAGACAGTGTCACAAAGCTTCCAACTTCTCTGTTGTTGCTTCATTAGATGCTACTCCTGTCTCTTCCTCCTATGGGGTTGTCAGAGCATATCCCAGCAATCAGACTGTTGCACCATGCCACAAAATACCTTATTTACAATGCATATTCCTCTGCCAAAGTAGAGGCACCTTTGCAGTCTCAAGGTAAAATAACTACCGCAACTAAAAGTGAAATTAATTCTCAGACAAAAATCTGAAAGCTGTCTGCAGAATAAACTACTTGATTGTTCATTGCTTTCATTTGGAGAAGTAGGTTTTATTTTTGTCCTCACAAATTCCTTTAGGAACTCCTACAGATTCCTAACCTACTTGGGCTCTTCCTATTGTAACTTTTCTTCTTTGGGACTAGAAATATGTATTTTTAAGAAAGCTGTACAGCCCACCCTACCATAAAATGGATGACTTTGTTGTCTTTGCTGTTGACCTTAGTGGATCTTATCTAAAAGACTCTGGATACTGAGATGGGTATTCATCATGCCTGAGGGTGCATATAGACAAAACCAGAAGAAATATAGCCTACCTCCCCACTAAAATCATACCGTGCAAGTGGGGAAAGGACATACAGGAACAGAGCAGCTGCCATACAAATTACTGGTCTGCTCAGTCCACTATCTTGTTCCTAACAATAGATTTTCTATTCAGTCTGACTTCTCTGTACCACTAATTACTTTGCATATCATTAATAAGAAACAAGTTAGAGCAGATATGATAACACTAACAATCCAACCTTTTCATTTACGATTTTCTTCAAACTGACTAGATTCTAAAATTTACTTCTAGGCAAGGTGACCATACTGAGCAATGTATTACTACAAATTTGTATTATTGTAGCATCAGAAGCCCTAATCGCAAGCCAGGTATCCAGTATATTAAGAATTATGCAGACATAAAATGACAACAACAAAATCTCACAAAAGAGAGTTCTTCAGTCATTGCATCTTTTGGGGCAGGGAATACTGTTAGCTTTGCAACAGAATTTTAACTGTTGTGAGCATCCTTGCTCAGCTTTCCACTCCAAGGGTTTGGACTGAAGTAAAATACAATTCTGTATGCCATATATACAGTCTAAGCACGGACACACTGCTCCATTCTTTAGCTTCATATTCCCATCTGGTTTTCAAACAACCAAGCAGAAAAGACCTCCAGATACACTGCATCTTACCCTCTTATGAACTGTGGTTATTCTTCCAAGGTCATCTGCTAGACAGCCACGAGCAAGCAAAGAACCAGCTTAAACTTGATGAAGAGCAGTACTCTCTTGTACCTGGAGCAGGAACATCTGAGCTGCATCTGACATGCAGGACAATCAATGGCACAATTATTTCCTTGTCCCTCTTTCACTCACCATGTAGCTCTCCTACTGTTCAAGTCTTCCTTAAATTGGGCTAACCCCTACCATTATTTGTAGGAGCCACACATCCTTAGAAGAAGAGAAACACCAAAGACTACACAGCCACACACCATCCTCCAAATGAATACAGGCAAGTCATGCAAAAGCTAAAGAAAAGTGCTTTTGTAAGGACCACAGTGCAGGGGAGAAATGGCATGGCTGGCCTTTACATCAAACTACAAAAGGCAGAACCTGCCTTTTCTTTCTCCTTCACCCTTGCTGTGGCATGTGCAGCTTTTAGTGTCAGAGATACTTTTGGTTTTATTCTTTGTGGTTACAGAAGCATGTACTCTCAAAGAAGCAATGAGTAACATTAATACTTCAAATGACGGGGAGCTGGTAAAATTAAAATTGATTAAGCTATCATTTGAAATCTGAACATTGAGAAGATTGGCCTAACCATTCTCTGGAGATAAATTTTAACCGAACTGAAACTATGCTTTAGTTCCTGAAAGACAGTTTATCAAATAATCCAATAATAATGATCAAAAAGTAATACTGATGACCATTCCCCAACAGAATTCATCATTAAAAGCAGTGGCAAGAGTGCCTGAACAAGATGCTTTTCCTTAATGGTGGTCTGTCACATTGAAGACAGGATATATATGGTGTGCACCTCCAGCACAGAAAAAGGGAGAGAAAAAGCAAACTAAAACATTCACCTTAAGCTCCTCCACATCTTGGACTGATCTTTGCCCGAGTTTCAGATCTAATTTACCCAGTCTCATGAATAAACAGAATTAAAGTCAAACAAAATCAAAGTATACACTGAATCATATTAACTGAGGCAAAAAGGTAAAGTTAGAAGTTTCTAGAAAATACTTAGACCTTCATGAAAAAGATATATGTAAAAACACATGATTTAGGCTTTACTTAACTAGAACTGGAGATACACATAGAAGGAAGAAACAAAGAATGGAACTTGTTTCTGATCACAGTATCTTGATGTACAATTTAAAAGGTTAGATTTAGTAAGTATTAGAATGAAGAGGAGCATTCAAAAATTGTTCTGGTATCACAAGGATTTCTTTTTTTAAGGTTCTAAATTACTTAAGTATTGATTTTTGTAAAATTTAAAAGGTTTCTTAATGAGAAGAATCCATTAGTGCTGTCATACATTTCTTGACAATATAAATGAAATAAGGGAAAAAATAAACAAAGAGGCAAGAATGTAAATGTGGGGAAAAAATCCCCAGCACCACTGGCATTCCATTCCTGTACATCACGTGGTACTAGTGCACCACTCAAACACTAGAAAAAAACAACCAAATGAAAAACTGTCTACTACACATGAGCTGACCCGGTTGTATGGCTTGAGAAAACCACCTTCTTAAAAGTCAATCAGGAGCTTTACTAGAATAGGAGAAACGGAGAAAGCGTTTATCAAAGCAACAAGATCCATCAGCCTCTTCTTCGCTAAAGACTTAAGCCTTGAGTCTTCTCTACCATCTCCTTCCCACCTCTTCTTCGCTTCCTGCTGAAGATTTGAAACAATATTACTCATACTCTTACAGGTATCAGGGTTTCTTCTCATGAAGATCATGACAGAGAGCTCTGCCAGCTAGAAAGCTAGTTTCACAACCTCTTTGGGGAAGTGCTTCATAGATGCTGACAGTGGTGGCAGTAAAGCACCTTTGATCTTCCTTGCAGAGTATCACTAAGAATTCTGAACCCCATAATTAGAAATATCATATGTGGAACACTAAGGTTGCAAAGTCAAAGAATGCAAAGTTAGGAAATCCCAAGATTATATTGCTTGTGCAACCATTATTTGGTTCCTTCACCCTCTGCATTACAATGTTGCCCAGCGCCACCCAAAATGCCTATGACAGAGCACAACCTTCAGCTTTAGCCCAGAATTTCAATCAGATCCTCTCTTTTTGTTACTTCTCACCTCATTCACCCCACATAGTGTTTGAGGCAAGAGGGCCAAGAGGGCGGTGAGAAATAACATAACCATAATGCACTTATATATGTATCACCATTTTCTACAGGCATTTTCGAACTTATGGATACTTGCTTTTGCCAGCATAACAGGCTTTAGGTTTCTGGGTTTGCTTGACTTTACTGTTACACTGTACAGGCTTTTTAAAAAGTTAACTGAAAACAAAGATTTTGAGACTAACGGTTTGCTTTTATTTACTATTTTTATGGTAGTGTCCAATATTCTAATATGAAAAAAACATTTGGAATGAAGACTCAACACCTGTTTCCTTTGTTTAAGGCACAACACAAATATGCAGATACACATAAAATTTCTACAGCAAAACAGTGAGAACCAGACTTGAAACATCTGGTATTTCAAAGGGATGGAATAAAAAAAAATACACCAAGCCCTACATTTTAGATCTTCCCAGCAAAGACATGAAGTATTTATTTTCAGAAAGTTCTCTACAGATGACTTAAAAAAAATTAATTGCATCTAAATGCATCTAAACAAGTTTGCAGACCTGACTAGGCGAGTCATACCTAGTTTCAGTGACCACAGCTCATCATCAGCACTTGTATCTCTACAGGTCAGCTGCTGTTTACACGTAACCACAGAAAAGTTCACTTAGCTCATTCAGAATCAGCCCCAGCACAATAACTCACTATATCAGTCCATTTAATTTCTTATCTCACTTGTTCCCTGTTGACCTTTATGATAGAAATCGAAGCAGTGTGTCAGACTTGGTAAGCTTTCTTCTATTATTTAGTGCAAGTAAACAACATTAATGCAACATTTACATAGTTAAGTTGTATGCTGTTGTCCTGCACATAGTGGGGGTTGAAACCCTTAATGTGGCTCCCTGGCATTCATGAGATACTAGTCATCAAGTTTTAAGAGTATTGCACAACCTGCATAATTTAAAAAATAAGTATAACAATATCTCAACAGTATGTTTTGCTAAACATACATTTGAGTAAAATGGTCTCACATAAGATACCATGGTCATGAAGATACACTTTAGTTTAAGTATTCAACTATCGCTTTCACATTTTCAGAGCTTTTGGTATGAAAATGTGCTACTGGAATGTAGGCTCAGCCTGTAAATGGCCTGCAAATGGCTTATCTTCCCTCTTAAAAAAAAAAACAAACCCACAAAACAACACAACACAAAAAAGGAGTAAAACACATTCAACAGTTCACTAGCCTCTCAAAAGGAAAATCTCAGTTACTTACAAAAATTATTAACTAACTGCGCTTGTGGACTTAAGTGCTTTTGTGGACTTAACTAGTGGCGGAACCATAAAACAAACATTTGTTTCTACACCTGACCGTTTATTCCATAAATGTCAATGAAACCCAAGTAAAGGTATAAATATACCTTGTCATCCTGGCCAACTCTATCCATTTGTAATCATCCCATTTTATCTTGGCAGTGTTTTCTGAAGCTTCACTGTGTCTTGATTTAACCCTTAAACTATGAGGAGTTGTCTTGTCAGCCAGTTCCAGCTGCTCTGCTACACTTATCTCCCCAGAAGTCACCATGCTGGATCAGTATCTTTGCTCAGTAACATTACGAATGTGAATACAGAACATTGTAAAATATTGTAAGCAATGCTTATCTTCAAGAATGTAATCCAGAAATCTTTCTTATTTAACATAGCACTAGAAATAGACCTCTTCTTCAGCATGAACTTTACCTGAGCTTGTACTCTGTAGCTGCACCTCATTCTGCCATCCTGCTCCACACAAAACCCTCCCCTGTGTAGGTGGTGCTTCACATCCACTCTCACTGCTCTACTCAGACACATCCATCAGCACCAGCTAGTTGCTTTCACTGGCTAGCAACTGGTCTGCTTTGCTGTGAGAGGAAATCATTTAAAAACAGTCCTCCATCCAGCACCTGAATACAATTCTCCCCACATTCCCATTTAAGTTCAGACTTGAGTTTATTTGGGAAATTCACCTTGCTGTCACACAACAAACAAACCAACCAACCTACCACAGGTTATAGCTTCAGCCAGCTGCCAACCCTGTAAGCGCTGTACCTGTGGGGATACCATGTCTCTGCAGCATGGCTGTGCCTATTAAGGACAGACCACCCAATTAGTTCAGTTTTACTACTGGGGGAAGGAGAGGCAGCCAGTTCTCCCCAAGATGGTTCAGATCTTGAGAAAATACATTTACTGTGCCTTGAGCACAAGTCTTATGAGGAGCGGCTGAGGGATCTGGGGTTGTTCAGTCTAGAAAAGAGGAGGCTGAGGGGAGACCTTATCGCTCTCTACAACTACCTGAAAGGGGGTTGTAGTGAGGTGGGTGTTGGTCTCTTCTGTCAGGTGGCTGGAGATAGGACAAGAGGAAATGGCCTCAAGTTGAGGCAAGGGAGATTTAGGTTAGATGTTAAGAAAAATTTTTTTACTGAGAGGGTTGTCAGACATTGGAATGGGCTGCCCAGGGAAGTGGTTGAGTCACCATCCCTGGAGGTATTCAAAAAGCAAGTGGACAGGGTACTCCAGGGCATGGTTTAGGGGGCATGGTTAATGGTTGGACTCGATGATCTTGAAGGTCTTTTCCAACCAAAATGATTCTATGATTCTATGATTGATTCTATGATCATGAGGGGGAGGGGGAGAGTAAAGAAGTGATGCTTTTTTGTTTGTTTGGGTTTTGGGGGGGGGGGTGTTTTTTGTTTGTTGGGGATTTGGTTTGAGGGTTGTTTGGTTTTTTTTTTCCAAAAAGTAACATTTGCATGCAGGAGGGTAAAAGCCTGTAGAGTTTTACATCATTATGAAAGGCCAAAACAGGCACCAGGTGACATGATCCACAGTAATTCTGTCAACAAGGGCAAGGAATGCGAGGAAGAACTGGTCAGAGAGCATCACCGAGCCCCTGGGACATAGCCTTGCTGGCAAGAAGCAAAGGAGAACTTGATGGCAAATTCTGCATGGCAGAGGGAAATTTGTTTTTAAATGCCAGTTCCCCCTCCTATCCAAAAACTATTTCTCAAGACTTGGGCAGAGGACCAGAATTTCTTCTATAAGAAGTCATCTAGCTTAGAAGACTATACACCAAAGCAGCATACCTAATTACGAAAAGCTGAGAGCAAAACATGTTTTGCCATGAACCATGGCTTTCTTCGGTTACAGTAAAGCTGATATAAGTGGTTTGGAACAGTTTTAGACACCTCTTTGAAGTCAGCGTGACATTTAGCCACAGCAGTCAAATAGGGACAGTGCAGAGCCACGCTGCCTCAGGGAAAGAGTGGCTCTGGGCTGCCTCTTAGGTGATACCCATCTCTTTCCTTTCCAAAATTCACCCAGGCCACCTCCTGGTCAATCTGGCTGGCTTCACTGATCACAGAAGAGAGGCAGAACCACAGAGGTAGTTTCTGCAGCAGATTTTCACTTACTGTGGATGCACAAGGTGCTCTGGAGAGAACAGTAACTGTGATTATCTTTAACGTAAGGAGGAGATAGGCCCCATTGTTTCCTTCCCAGATATGGTTGGCTTATGCTGAGGCCAGGAAAAATTGTTCCCTTCAGTACTATCCTACTGACCGAAGAACCTGCTCAGTTCCTTGTCTCTGCATGCTGTAATAAAAAACAAATGTTCAAAGTAAGGAGTGCCTTGAACATAGGAGTTTTCTCTTACTTTTCTGAATGCTTCTGCTGAAAGACTGTTTTTAATGTGCCACAGAGCTAAAGCAAATCTTAACACTAATGCTAAAAAAGGCTGGACTCTTTCAGTACAAGACACTTTAAAAATAAATCCTTGCGACAGTAATCACCTGCTGATACATGCTTTTATGTTTAGCCAGCTGCTGAGATGCCACATCTGTCACTTTCTGCTTCCAGAAATGTCCTTTCCTTTTCTGTAGGGAAGGAGAAAATACTGCTCCTGGAATTGTACTGAGTATGATGATGCCTTTTTTGGTATCTCTGTCATTCCTCTAAACATCTGAACCATGGCACATGGATTATAAGATTTCTGGTACTGTGAGTCTTAAGAATTGTTCAGCTTTAGATTTTCATACCTTAAAGCCTCTGATTTTTTTCCCTATGCTTTGCTAAACAACGTTACATACTTATAGCCTATATGTAACTGAAAATAATGGTCTATGCATGAGTAATTTCACTCCTGGGAGCTCTCCTTGCCTCCCTCCCCTAAATATTTTTCAAAGGAAAGTAAGAGATCAGGATCATATTTGTTACATTAAACATTTCATAATAAGCCCTCTTCCTATTTTTACTACATAACAACAATCTACAGTGACGCAAGTCCTAAATTAATTACTTCCTCTATTTTGGTCTCTTTTTAATTTCAACTGAAAATAAACCAAGTCCCTCTTATTAATCTACCGCCCGCATTTCTTCATCAGCAACCCAAAACAAATTCTTATTTGATTTCCCGACTTGACCTCTTTGTTCGACAACCAGCATCACACCGGGCCACTGACATTCCCCCAGCCCTGCATCTGCCCTAGGTGCAGCCCCAGCCCCAGCCCCGCAGCCAGCCGCGGCACATTCAAGCGCACGGTTATTTTTAAACCCGCGCAGAAACGCGCAGCAAAAGGGGACATCCCGCACAAAAAATGCCCGCGCTGCTTCGGGGCTATGTAGGCATGCCTGCTGTCTCCAAGACAAGGGCTTAAAATCAGGTATGTCAAAATACGCTGGGAAGAAAATTTAAACCGATTATAGGGGCGAATTTCAGCTCGGAATTTCAGTGATGTAGAAACACCCCGAGACGGTTTTAGCAATGCGATTGCTCCGGCATAAATCCCCCAAGCAGCCAAACACGAGGATTAATGGATACTCTCCCTGGCCACCCTGAAACGCCTCCCCTCCCTCCCAGCCTCCCTCCCTGCCCCCCGAGCGGGCGCGGTGCGGCCCCGCCACTGCTCCGCAGGGAAAGAGGAGCCGTGCCGGGCCCCTCGCCGGCCCCCGGATCCGACGGCGCAGCCCGGCGGTGGCGGCCCTCCCCGCCCCGCCCCGCTCCGCGCCGCACACACGCTGCCCCCGCTTCCCGACTTACAGCGCTGCCGGCTGCTCCCCCGCCGCTCCTCCCTCCCTAGCTACCTCCCTCCCGCCGGTGCGGAGCCGGGAGGACAGCGGGGCCGCCCCTCCGCGGCTCGGGGCGAGCACGGCACCTGTGAGCGCCTGTCAGTGCGCGGGCGGGCGGCGGCGGCGGCGCCCCGTGTCCCGGGGGCGCGGCGCGGAGCCGCGGGCGGCGAGCGGGAGCCGCGGGGAGGCGGCGCTGCCGGCGGGGCTGCGGGCGGGGAGGGCGGGCTGCAGGGAAATCCCGGCACTGTGGAGCGCCGCCTGGGAGGCGGGCAGGGGAGGCGACAAACAGCCACGCTAACAATAAAGGGGGCTTTCTCCTCTTTTTTTTTTTTGGGGGGGGGGGGGGGAAGCTCATTGTGGAGTGGGGGAGTTGCGGGGAGAGCCGGGGGGCCACCCCCCACCCCGGCTGTGTCCCGCTGAAGCCCTCGGGTGGGCAGCCCCCCCCCCCCCCCTCCCGAGCACAGCCAGCTGGGAGAGGTGCTTAAAAGCTGATGATTTTTCGCCCAAACCCTCTTCCCCCTCACCTCCTCGACGGCCCGATCCGTCAAGGGTGAGGCTCTCGCCCCGCTCTCCGCAGCAGCGCCCGCCCGACTCATTCATTCTGCCTTTCCTCCATTATTTAAGCGTTTTTAAGGAGCGCTTTCCTGACTCCACGGTCTGCGATTTGCAGGTAAACGGCAAATACTGCGAGAGCTAGCGAGGCGCAGGGGCGTCTCCTCCCGCCCAGCGGGGGGGCCGGAGCGAGGCGCGGAGCGTCCAGCATCGCCTCTGCGGGACCCGCCGGGGCCAAGAGCCCTGTAATGGCAGATTTAAGGGCACCTGCCCATCTGTTTTATACAAGTGAAACTGCCGTGCCCAGAACGGGAAAGGGCTCAAAATTGCTGTTGGCTGATTACTGACTAGGAAGCCCATAAACACTGACCTGATGATGTTAAATTTTTTACAAGTTCCTTGGTTAATCCAGATAGAGACCCCGGTATTGTTTAACTTCTCCCAGTGACATCCTCCCAGAGGTTTCTGTTGGCAGGTACCTGAAGTCAACTCTCCGCTCCTGACGGTTTTACCAAAGGGTCATTTTTCAAAATGTTACGTTTGGCACTGCCATACAAGCGCTGCATGTACATTTATTGAAATATTAAGTGTGGTACATACCTTACCCAGGCTAAGATATTTTTATAAATATTTACATAATTTTCATTATGTATGGCATTTTTAAGTAAGTGTAAACAGTGGATGCATTGCATATAAATGTATACTTAGTTTAAAATATGTTTACATACCCACATCTGGGTGAGAGAATTTTCCCCTTTGTTCTCTTTGCATTGTTAGCATTGGAGCACTTTAATGCTAAAGCACTTTACCACAGGGCAATTGTATTTTCTTTTCTGTAAATACATGCCCAAATTCAGAGAACATTTTCATTTCAAGGTGTCAAGACTGTAGTGTTCAGCATGCCCACAGACTGCTGTGCCCTTGCACATAAAGGGTGATGTCTCTGGGCAGGAAACATCAGGTCATACACAGCAGTTTATACCCCGATCTGCTATCTGAAATAAAACTTACGCAGAAAATACTGCCCTTTTACATTCAATTTCTCATTGCTGAAGAATTTTCAATTCTGTGAAAATCCTTTTGGCCATTTGATTTATGTAACATGATTTTTAAAAAAAAACCCCAAGCCCTCCACATGTCAGTTTAATAGCTGAGGGTGAAGTTGCTTGCTCCATTGGAGCAAGGGCTTCATGCAAACAGTCCCTCCCCATGCCCAGCGTGCAGCCCCCCAGCTGGCAGCAGGCACCAACCAAGCAGGTGGTCGGAGGGAACAGCCCTGCCGCTGCTCAAGGGAGCAGGATGGCTCTGTGCCCCAGCCTCTGACAGTACTGAAGGCATGGCCAGAGAATGCAGAGTTCCAGTAATTCTTAATTGCTGTTGCAGAAGCCAAAGTAAATTTGAGAGCAGCCCAGAGGCTGCTCCCAGTTTATGCAAAAGGACAGTCAGAGAAAACAGCTATTATGAAGTTTGTGTAAGCAAAAGAAAAAAAGAATTCTGTAATAAATCCTGGCTTCCTTGGATACATTTCCAGCTTCACAATTATTCAATTATTTATCCTGCATGAATGCACTCCACGCTACCTTTAATCTACCAACTCTACTCTTGAGACTACTTTCTCATTTAGGAACCTAAATTAAGTGGTTTAAAACTTTTTAAAAGGGACACTTGAGGGATGACATTGCTCATACTTCTTTTTAGTTCAGAAAGGACATGTGTGTGGGCATGCATGTGTGTGGCTTCATAGGCTGAAGCTGAAGAAAATCCACACGACCGTTTCTGAGGACAAAACAGACAGACACATGGATTCATTTGCTATAATAACAGGCTGGCAACATTTTACAGTGGCACACTCAAAAGCTTGTCCCAGTCACGTCACACATCCCTGCCTCTTCTGAATACTTTCCCTGGTTCTTTTTCAGAGCTGGGTTTCAAACCTCTGTGTGCCACTGTACTGGGCCACAGTTGGTTTAAATCAAGTTTCTCTCTTGTGCTCTTTCACATCATGACCTCCTGCGCCTCTGACTTGCAGCACCTGTTCCAGCTTTTCCTCTTCAGTTTTCCATTTTCTTTATCCCTTCTGAGTTTTGTGCTTTTTTTCACTGTGGTGAGGAGATTACCTGCTTCTCTTTAGCCCTAAAAGCCTATATGGCCCGAAGCTGCAGCCACGCCATTTCTGCTGTTCTTGTGTCATTGCTGTTACCTTTCCCAGTCCCGTGTTAGTCATCCCAAAGTTATCAAAGGCAGGCTGCATTCCCCAGTACAAGGAGCACGTTCTTTACACTGCACTGTGCCCAAGTGTACTGTCATAGGCCATTATGATACTGGTTTGTTCTCTTATGAAGAAGCAAAGGACATATTAATAGGAAAGTGTTATGTGTACACATAAATACAGTTAGTGTTTTGAGGCAGTAACGGTTTAAAGAAAAGTTTTAGTTTCTCTGCACAAAAAATGCCAATCCCTTCCCCAGCTTAGCGTGTTATGGGAAACCCTGGAAGACAGAAGTGTAGCAGCCAGAGGCAGAACCAAAGTTCTTAGGAGAACCTCAATTCTGAATTTCTTCAACTTCTTAGCAGTTAAAGTGTCAGCATTATTAATAACATGCAGATTTTGAATTGATCACCAGGAAGGAATGATGGGATCCTCTGCTGTTTTGGTGTCTTTCCACCACATATTTATGCTGTCTCCTGTCATTTCTAACCTCTCTCGTTAGGAACTAAACCTGGAGTTTAAAGCATGGTCTTAAGATTCCTAAATGACAGGCATGCTTGAATACTTAAATACTTGAATACTTATGTCCCTGTGATAGCTAGAGAATGTAAGTATCTGTTTAAGTGCTTTGCTGAATCAGGATGACTTCTGTTCGTCATAATATTGGTTTTATTTATATATGCCCAACTCAAGTCCATGGTGCTTTTGTATTTCTTTCAGCTGGAGCTAGATCATGAGTTTAGTGAGGATTGTTAAGCAGTCTGTTATGCTTTGAAATTGTCTGTTTAAAAGCTGTGCTTTGACAAAGGTTTTATGATCCTTAAAGTACACATGATTAACATAAGCTCTGGAAACTAAGAAGTTAAAGTATTTAATGTAAACACTCTTTATACTACCACCATAAACAAGAAAATGTTACTAAAACCTTTTTCAAAAACTGTCTAATAATACTATTTTCCAGCGGTCCTGAAGATTGCATTCTGAAATACTATTGCTAAACAGTGTTTAGCAATACTATATAGGAATAGTCTAAATATTTGTCTCTTTTTTAATAATTCCCATAGATTACCAATGCACACATACCCAAACACACAACATTTCTGACAAGTTACTTTATAGAGCAACAGAACTGTAGGGTCAGAAGGAACTTTGGGGTCATCTTCTCCACGTTGTACCCTGATGCAGGATCAAGCACTTAACTTTTAAAATCTTCCAAAAACTCTGAACCTCTCCATGCTCTTTTCCAGGGAAGATGCAGCCCCTTTAAGGTTCCCTGAAATGGGCTGCTACATAGTGCATACAAAACTCATCTCCTCAGCCACCTTTCACAGTCCCTCCCAGATCCCTGTGGCACTGTGGGCAAGTTGGGCAACCACACACCTAGGCTATTCCTACAAATGTTCATTTATCCTCTGTTCCTAAAATCATCCACTGATGGAAATTCTACAACCTCCTGAGGCAGCTCCATAGTCTCATTTTTTCACTATTCGTGTTTTTTCTATTTTCCCAACAGATACACAACTTACATCTCTTTTTGCTGCAAATTAGTCTGCTTTCTTCTCTCACTGAGCCCAGAGAACCGTGAGACCATCTTCTTTATACCAATCCTATTTGGAGGCTGTTATTTTCCCCAAACTTACAGTTTTTTCTCACTGTTTGTTCTCACCAAGTTGAAACAATGATCAGGGCTACATAATACAGCTTCTTTTCATGGAAATTATTATGCAGCATTGGAAAGAAAGAACATGATCTGACTGAGGGGAAAATCTCCTGCAACTTGTTTGCCACAGAGTATTTCTGTAACTGTCACTTTGGGAATTTCTATAAATAAAATCACTATCACTCTTCTGAGAAGTGAGCATTTACTACCATTTTTTAAACAATGAAAAAATACAGATCTGTTTTTCATCTAAATTCTTTATATATTTGAAATCACTCAGAGAAGAAAGTCCAAAGAAATGTGGTTAGGTTTGATGAAAAGAAGACTCCCAGTGGGATATTTAACAGAATACCTAGAAAACAGTGTTGAAAGACTTACAATATTTGGAACTCATTTTTTTGACTCTTGTTCCATGACCTCTGAGCTCCAGAGGACCTCATTTGGTTTTAACTCATTATCCGCCATGGTGATAACACTTTGGACCCAGGGGAGAAAAGAAGGACTAATTGACCTGCAGTTTGAGCAAGGCTTTTGCCTGACCTTTTACATATTAATGATGGATGTTTGACTTTCAAATTTTTTTGGTACTCAAACACTGCACAAGTTTTGGCTTTCCTAGTCTGCCTTTTCTTACTGCATTATGAAATGCCAAGTGGAAGCACACGTGTGTGCGGACACCAACCTTCCACCCCCTGCCCCAGCCTCAGTCTTCCCAGGCTGCCCAGTACTGGCTGGGGGAGCGCATGGGGTGAAGTGGTGATCCAGCTGGTGAAAGGAGGTGGTAGTTCACGTATTGCCCCAAAGGGCTTTTCCTTTCTTTTGTCATCTGCTCTCTCTGGGTCCCCTAAGCTCAGAGCACTTTTCTCTGCAGGAGTCCCCAGGGAGAAGAGGACAAAAATCCCACAGCGTTTGGCAGGAGGGGATGCAAACAAGTCTCTAGTGCCAGACGAATGCCACTGTCTATGATCACCAGCAGCTTCAAATATGTCACTAATTACTTCTTAATCAAAGGACGTTAATGACTGTTTTAAGCTTAGATGGGGAAAAGTAAACCAAAAGTCACTTGAAAGGGTATCGCAGTAACTCATACAAATGTAATAAATGGATATGGCATAGAATAAATATTACTTTTAGCAATAATTGCTCACTTTACAAAGAAAAAGAAGAGTGAAAGAACAATGAGAGCTCTGCAAAATATTGTCTTGCTTAATATGAAAATTTGTGCATCACTATCAGGATTTAGGGACTACTGAAACTGCTGAGTACTCTTCCCTTCCATTAACTACTGTGGGAGTTGAGAGCACCTGGCATCTTGAGGAATCGGGCTCTTTGGCGTTTTTAATTTAGTCTGACAGTAACACTGAATAAAAATATTCTTGGGGATAGCCCGCAATTATATAGCATGAGCTCATTTCTTCATTATAAAATGTGAGCTGAAACCATTCATAACTGCCAGCCAATATTACAACAGGCAATTCCAGTTTTTCATTGCATGGGAAAAGCACTAGCAAGCTTTAATGAGTTTCAAAAATAGCTGCCACATCAGAAAATGGTAATATGCTTGTTTTTCTAATGTGAATACCTGTTCAGCAGACATCGCTTAAACAATGGCATCCAAATAGACCAGGGCATGTAAAATAGCTACATTTATTTGTCAGCTGCACACCCATTGTTTTCAGTCAGAGCCTGCAGAGCAGCTTCAGCTGTACATTCCTGGGAAGTGAATAATATCAGTTGAGATTATGCTACAGTACCACATCTATTACAAGCACATTATAAAGATTGAATATAACCTAATTAGGAAATGCTGAAGTCGGCTGGGTGTGGATGTGGGCTGGTAAAGTGTCATTTTACATGACCTTCACTTACTGAAAATGAGAGTTCACAGAGGATAAAGCAAAGGTAACTGTAAATTTCAGTCCTGAATCCAGATATCACATACGCATCTCACATTCCTCATACCCTTGCTGCTAAGCTAAACAATTTCTCCCCAAGTTTCACTTCCATTAAACTCTTTTGTAAACACTTTGCAAATCTAGCAGGACAAACTAAATTTGGTCACATTCTTATTTTTGATGCAGATGAGAATTAGAGCTCTATTCTGGCTTTCAGTGCTGGAAGGAAGAGGTTGCAGAGGGAGGCAGACAGAGTTTCTCCCAGGAAGCAGTTCTTCTGCATGCCTTCGGAGAAGGTTGTGTTCCCCCAACATCACCTACTACAGAACCCCTTCCCCCCACCACTTGAGAAAAGAGAGCTTAGCAAGCCAGCTGTGTCCTTTAGGTCCTTGCACACTCCTTTGGCTAGGTATTAATAAAGCAGCAAAAGACAGCAAATACCTGTAGACCACAGTGTCCTACCTGGATGATGAGACAATTCCAGCTGTAATGTAGCTTCAGTTTTTCTTCATTTTTGGATTTGGATGGGATGTGTTTAGAGGATTAGAAGATCTTCTGGGTTTTGGGGTATTTTTACAGATTCCTTAAGGGCTCATCTTCACTGGACAAGTGAAGGGGCAAGTGCTTCCAACAGCTTCATGGGACCTTCCTCTTCTTGTAGATTTGGCTCTTCTGATATCCCTTCTGGTCTGCAAGACAGGGTTGTTTCGTTGCTCTCTGTTTGCAGCCTTACCACAGCATCACTGATCAGCATTATGGGATTTCACAGCTATAAAAATCTGTATCAGCTGCCCCTGTGTCTGCACATTGCTGTTAGCCAGGCATGCTGCTGGCTAACAAGAAGTCACTGACAAAATGCCTTCAAACATTTCTCATGTCTTGCATTTACCTCCTGGTTCCAGAATGAAAGTTGCATTATTGCCAACAGCTGGAACAGATCAGTGCTCCAAGCTGGATTCATGCCTTACCACTGATTGGAATAGAGGCTGCAGAGAGAAAACTTCAGCATGCCAAGCTGAAAGTAGTTTACTATGTTTATGGGACAAAGTCTCATCTGTACAGGTACTCACAAAGGACAGACCAGTTTTCCTACAGCACACCATAGAATGGTGTAATAGAACATGCAGTTAAAACCAGTAAATACAACCTCAGACATCATGGTATGTCCCATAAGTGAATACAGTACCAGAATAGATAGACTTGAACGTAGCTCTGCTGAGCTAAAAATCAACAATTCCGGTTTTCTTTGCCATGAGTATATTTTTGAGACCCTATTCCCACCAGAAACAAAGGAATGATTCATATTTTCTTGTGTTGGTCTTCACACATTGTTTAAGTATTATGAAATTGATTCTCAGCTGATTTTACTGTAAGTCAGGAATAACTATTAAGATCAATGGTATGATGCTGGTGTGAAATTACACACAGGCATTACTTAAAGAAATGCACTTCATAGAGACGTGTCTTTACTATGTATTTACTAAGGTGTGCACTTTTGCATCTCCTGGTGTTACCATAGGTGTGCAGCTCCTGTCCTGTGCCCTGTAGATTGGGACCATGTCTGCTTCTGCCATAGACTCCATAAACACTGGAGACTTATTCCTTCTCACAAATGTGATTAGCTATGTCTATCCTCTGCATCAATATCAACAAAATCTGCATTCAAAATGCAAAATAAAATTACCTATTCCACAGTCCCACAAATATTCTCTAATTCACCACTTACACAAGTCACAAACCAAACTTGAAACCACCAAAACCCCCAAGACTGTAAAGGTCTGACTTTTTTTCTGTTGCCTGGTATCCCCAGAGCAGTTAAGAGAAGTGAGTTGCTACCTTACTTTTGAAACACTAGTTTTGAACCTGTTCTCTGTGGGCCCCTGGTGCCCACTTCTGAGGGTCTTACAAAAGGTAAATGAGAAAAGAATGCTCATTGTCAGTAGGTTTGTATCTGCATAGAAAAATTTTTAGGAGTCCACAGTTTGAGAAAGATGGAAGTAGCTAATCCTGGACATGCAGGTTCACACCTTTTTCTTACACATGGTAAGGATGTAGCAGTTTATTATAGACTGGAAAGTATTGGTGGGAACAAAATATAGGGAAAGCTTAAAAATGGTAAGCATGATAAAACCTGAAATAAATTTTTTATAGATACCTCCATTTTGTAAGATACCTAGTACATTTGCAGAAAAATGTCTGGAAACCTAATAATAAATATAACTGTTATGTATGTTTTAATTTTCATAATATTCACGTCAATTATGGTAATGTTTTTACCAATGCTGTTATATAATTAGATGACCTGACATCTGGCTAAACAAAGAACACAGTGTATGTGATTAAAACACTGACCAAATTGCATAGGATAATAATATGACAGTGCTGGAAAAATACATTTACTTGTGATAAATAGTGGTGGTTTTTGACCCAGACAAAAATACTTTTATCTGAAGAATATAACTGTCATTAACTCCTCCTCTCCCTTCCTCACCATCCCACATGTATATAAATATGGCATCCTAAGAGATCATTTGGGAAGCAAGTGGACTAATGTTTTTAAATGTGGGAACAGCCTACAAACTGGCCATTAACTACAGGCAAAAAGTACCCTGCTAGTGTAATTAAAGCCTAGAATAAGAAAACTCCCATTTAATTCAGTAGGAATCTTGCCTGCAGTAGCTTAGTCCGGAATCAGATGCTTATGTTTTGGGGGAATTTTGACACTCAGTGAATATTTTAAATCCCATTCTGTTTTAGCCAAATTATCCTTTTTGAGTAACCTCTTAAGCAAACTGGTATGACTGGAATACGTATTTTAAAGAAGAAAAATGTGTACCAGACATTAATCAACAGTCACTCTGCTGAATGACATAATTTGTTGTTCTTAAGTAACCACAATACTTATAGGTTTTTATTTGGGTTCAGGTATGTTTAATGTTGGCTTTTTTAAATGCTGTTTACTATAGGTGTGTTACACTTACACTTATGTCTGTAGAAACCACTGGAATGGAACAAATAGAGTCAGTTAGAAACATCTGCCAGTTTACTAGAAATACACGAAGTGTTTTTGTTACAAGATTTCCATTACTTGCAGCAGCCAGTGCCCTAAAACCTCTAAGAACAGCTCCTTCTATTTGGTCTAAATTTTCAGGTTGCTACACAGAGGTATGTGTTAACCCAAACCACATTATGCATTTGAGTTGATATCATCTGCTGATGGAATTAAAAAAAGAAAAGCCCAAAAGTTTGTCACAAGCCCTCTTGTAAGTGCAGACAATATGGAATCTAACAAACCTTGCTGGATCTGAGCTAGCACTGTGTAGAGAGCAGAAAACCACACTGCTTTCCAACCATTTGTTTATTCAGCCTGTTTGAATACTTAGAAATTCCATTGCATGCATCTTTATATTTGACTTCTGTTTGTCTGTCCAAGGCTGTAAGAAGTAAACCTGAAAGAAATAGAAAAATGTGAAGTTGCTTTTAGATATCTATTTTTCCTCCATTTTGATCTAATTTGTAAGAAGTGGGAGTGTCTTTTTTTCTCCATAAACTTTGAGTTCCTTACAAATATTTCAGGTAGATTTATCAATCTTCAATTTAATACTGGAGTCACCTCAGCTTAAAGCTAGGATATTAGTGCTCAGCTTTGGATTTCCAGCCATGTGTGGCTATCTTGTGTTTCTATCCTCGAAGAGATGATTTTTATACTCAGTCTATTCCATTTTTAACTGGACTCCTAACTGACATGCAAATCTCAGTTGTATATTTTATGCAGTACAGGCACATCTTTTGGAAAAAAGACCTTGGCAGCATGGAAAAATATCATGTGATCACTCTCTCATGACATGTCCAACTATGAAAAAACTACATTAAAAGTGCATAATTGGAAAAAAAAAATGCCAGAACAGATTACAATAAATTCCCTAGTGGATTCCATCAAGAAAGGAAGAGTCTTACTCAGTGTTTACTCAAGTCAACCAGTTCCTGAAGTCCTGAACAAAGAATTACTCAGGCTCTGATTTGGTAGGATGCGCACGTGGAGATGCAGAGGCAATCCTTCCTGAAGGGACGCCAGAGCCCTCAGCATTTCCAATGGTTTGGAGAAGGGAGGAAGGTATCAGCTGGGAGGAGACAGAGGAAGGTATCCTATTTCTGCATCTCAGTGTTTTCATATTTACCTTAGTTTGGCCTTGCTTGCCATTGTGTAGTGTTTGTTTTAAAAGTGACTCAGAATTTATGGAGCCTTTCAGGAGGATGTCCCACAACCTGTGATTCATGACATCCTGCAGAAATTGCATGCTGGTTAATAATACACTCTCTGTATGGAACTGCATTTCTGAGCTGTGAAACATAACAAGTGCTGACAAATCCTTCTAACTTAACTCTGTCAAAAACCTATTTTGTGATGTGCAGCCTTTCAGAGTGTAGGTCTACCCCCCTAAAAGGCTTCCAGAGTGTTTTGTGGCAGCTCACAGGTCCCACAGAGCCCATCCTTCCACACACACTGACTTGCAAGAAATAAGGAGGTCATATTTAAGGACCTTACACACATAGATGCTACATTATCTGAAAAACTGTTGGATTTTAAAAATACAAACCTCAAATTAAAGGTTTAGTCTGTAAGGCCAATCAATCACAATGCCCAGCACTCCCTACTGTGGAGCAGTCCCAGGGATTTCTTCTGGGAGAGGTTATCTTATGGCCCACTTGAGTTCAAAGGAAAGTCTGTTGACTTCAGGTAGCTCTCTGCCTGGCATTATGCCTAATAAGATTTACAAGTTTGGAGCATGTTGACTAGCAAGTTATTTATATCTGATTTTAAATTACACTGTTATTTAGAATAAATAAAATCCCACAATATTAACAAATTAACATTATTAACACCTAGGGAAATTAATTTTGAAATATGCAGTCTCTTAAAAGTGAAACGGAAATAAAAATGTAGGAAGGAAAGTGCCATTAAAAGCAAACTACCATAATGATGCAGCACACAAACAGGTGGGCTTTATAGTTCATTATTAGTTCCCATGGAACTTGCTGGTACTTTACCGCTGGGATTTGGCAAAACGTGCCCTAAACAGAAAGTCCTGCCTGGACATCAAACTGACTTATAAGGACATAGCGCCAATGATGTTATTATGCATGCCTTATAGTTTGGGGGATTCCTTTTCTGCAAGGTAAGAAAGTTTTATTCTCCTCAAAAGGAATTACCTGAAAGGAAAATATTGACTGTAGAGATAAATACTGTTCTGAATTGAATTACCTTACTGCTAAATAGTCTTTTCTGTGGGTGGGGACATGACAGTCAGCACTGGAGAAGGATCAAGAAACACTGAACTTCTACATTCCAGCACATCTCATTTTGGAGTAGTATTGCTATTTTCTGTAAATAGCTGTGGCTTCAGCTGAGCAGTACAGGATATTGCAAAGTGAAACACTTCCTAAAAAACACAATGCCTGCACAGGTGCTGTGAGCCAGCAGGATGATATAAAGAGTTATTCTGTGACGCTCATCCTCACAAATATATGTGTCTCTTGATCCCTGTGGTCATAAGAAACCTTTTAGCCACCTTTTCTCTTAGCAGTGAATACTCCAACATGTGAAGAATGTTTTCAAACAGGATGACAAGGCTACATCCTGTATGGATTTGAAAGGAATTGGCTGCAAAGAGCAGGCAATAGCCCATAATATCCTTCCTGCTCAGTTAGCCTTCCTATCACTGCTAATCTCAATATGGGGAAGTCCCAAATAAATAGGAGCTTTAAACTTCCCCTGTTGTGCCGCATTCCTATTTGGCATCTAAACCCTTATTATTTGCTTTCCAATGGGGAGACAAATGGATCATCGATTAGCTCATGGTAGGTTTGAATCAAGGAATGTGAGTACGTGCAATTGCAGCATCATTAGATCACCCTGGGCTGAGAGCTGCTACAAACGAACCTCACCCCGTTGTTTTTCAAGGATCTTTCCCATTCCCTGTGGAACACAGGTGTCCCTGGTCTCTGGTAGATGCAGTTGGCACACCCAGCCTGAGGAGGGCTGAGGGCAGATGCCTGCTCTGGTATGCAGTCAGGATCCAGGCCTCTTCATGGCTCCGTCATGGTCTTGCCCTGAGCACATGGCAGCTCTCTGCTCGATTTCCATGTTGCTTCCTGCAGAAACCTGGGCAGGGAAGAGACAGCGCCTGTCTGATTTTCCCTCTATTACGCAGCTGGGAAGTAGCTGGGCTTCACTCACCCAGGGGATCAGAAGTGCCTCTGGATTCACCAGTTTAGACAGGCCTCAGGCTTTTTCTACAGCGATAGTTTGGTTCGACCACGAGAGACGCCCCTCTCTAGGTTCAAAACACACAAGCCACACCTTACCCTTGTTTGCATCTCACATCCAAGTTCTTTCCACAGCATCCATATGGTGCGTCTTGATCTTCCAGAAGTAATGACCTTCTAGTAATCAGCCTTTCTCTCCCTCCATGGTCGTTACCTGTAATTAGTGGCAGATTGGCGAGTGGGGGACAGTGGGAAGGCAGGAACTGGGCATTGCCTGCTTGCTGCTCGAGGACTCCTTGCACTGATGGTGCGCAGCCCCAGGGTGTTTCTAGCAGGACAGGACTCCCCCTTGGGAGCTGGCATCCTTCTAGCCATGGGGTAAGCACCTGCCAAGAGCGAAGTGAGGGATTTGCTGCAAAGACTGGGGGTGGGTTTGGCAGAAACTCACAGTCCCGTTGGTAGCCACGAGGTTCTGCAGTGGGCACCCCGAAGGGAAAGCAGGGGCCGGATTAAATCTGTGGCTGACTGTACAGAATTATGTATTTTCTCTTAACTGTCTCTGCAGTTACCCAATAATTGTGTAACTTTTATCACGGCTGCTTGTTCTTCCTCACAGTTCATCCATGTCCTATGCTTTCACTGTGTTTGTTTTTCTAAGTTTCAAAGGGTGAAAAGAGAATTTCACAGGATTTGGTGGGACAACAGCCTCCAATAGTAACTGTGTCTTTCGCCAACACGCTTTTTGCCAGCAACCAAATGGTGACTATTAGTATTCATTTTCATAACGTAGGTCTCATAAAGAAAATGCCATAATCAAATAATGCAGCATTTTGTGTTGCTTTATTAATGGAAGGGAAAGGCTGAGATAATTTACCACTTCATCATCCTTCAAATTAAGTCTGGTGCTTGAGGCCTCTACCTAGAGCTCCTATTTGTTACTATTAGGTTAAGAAAAAAAAGGGTATGCTGACAGGCCAAATTCTGATAAAATGATGATCTTTTAAGGGGCTGATTCTGCTTTCATTAAGTGTAGTGCAAATCAGAAGAAAATGCCACAGGTATCAGGAGAGTTGTAATGCAAAAACATTAGTGATAATATCTGGATCTTAGATATTTATAAGTAAAGATGGAGTGTTCATGTCTGTCCTATGTTTGTTGATAGTTTAGTTTGAAGAAGAAGGTGCAAAGCAAAAGGTTAGCCTGACAGTGATTACTTAATTCCTATTTTCTTTTCCAAAACATATATGTCTAGGTTTTCTTCTACCTTATATTTGGATAATTCCATAAATTCATTAATAGAAGAGGAAACAAAAGTGTCTGCAGTAAGTAGATAACATTGTACTTTTTGTTTAAAAGCAGGTCCTTAATATAACAGGCTAAGTTAAGGCACTGACATGAAAATCAGCTTTTAAGTGGAGATGAATATACTTTTATAGCGTTCTCTGTAAAACGTCCTGAACCTCCATGTGTATCAGAGGAAGTAATTAATTATTTTTTAGCAATGGACAAGGGGTTCTAGATAAAAGGCTTAAAACTGGACTTTGAAGGTATTATCATTCTCATTAATTGGGGGGAGAACTGGATCAGAGCTGATGAGTCATTGCAGGAGCCTGCTGGAATGTTGCTCCAGCTGCGTTATCAGGATTCGCAGGTGCACATTTCTTGGCCCCAGTATTCAAAATTAATAGGGAAGCATTGAACATTCAGCAAATTCTTACTAGATGGAGAATGTTTTCTCCAAAGGAGAAGGGCATGGTAACAAAACTCCTCATGGCAGCATATAGTACATATTGCAGTATGGAAATACAGTGATTTCTGATCTGCTTTGACTTTCTGCCTTGGTTCCTTTTTTTGGCAGTCCAAACACAGTAATGCACTAGTGAGCGGAACCCAGTACTAAGAGCTGTCTTGAATGTTTTCCTACATTTTTTTGCCATTTTTGCCTCTAGCCTACACTGAAAGAGGAAGTGAACATCCTGAGACTGGCAGCCAGCCAAAAGCTTAGGGACTTCTCACCTACAAGAGTTTCTTGGGGAGCACAGGGGAGAGCATGTGCAAAAGATGTGAGCTATTATTGTTACTCAGTTTGTAACCTGGAAAAGTTTAGTGTCAGATCCGCTGTGCTCTGCAAAGGACTCTGCCTACAAAATCCAGCTTACTCTACTGGCAACACATTACATTTCTAGTTAAAGTATTGAAAATTATGTTTCCTTTTAAACATTGCATTTTTTAAATGTTTTGTATTTTTTATCACATATCTTGTAAGGTGTTTGGTTTTCATTATGAACAACTACTGAGAGAGTTTCTCAGCATGTCTTATCCCATTCCTCCTAAGGTTTCCTTTCATCCTAAACAAGAGAAATTACAGTTGTGTATCTTTAATAAGACTTTTCTGACCTGAGCAACAGAAAAAGGTGAACTGTAATCATGCAAAATTATGCAATGAATCTGAATTGAGTTTGATCCAGCTCTAGTCATTAATATATAATATAATACAGACTTTTGATTTCATGATTTGATTAGTCAGTAGGAAGACATGCTTCTGCAGAAGGACTTTTCAAATTTATATTTACACACTTTCCAACAGCAATAGCATGCATTAACAGCTGTGAATGATACAGCAAAACTGCCATTCCTGGCATGTCCCCTGGTTTGTTGTTTGCTTTCTGTTTCCCAGCATGTGCCCTCTTCCTGCCTGGAAATCTTGTCTGGGCAAATTTTGATCACTTTCTATATTTGTCTGGGATTTTCAGCCTTCCTAGAGACTAGTTCTTGGTGAAAGGTCAGATGCTGTTTTGCATATGCCCTGTACTGACATATGAGCTGACAGTTTTGGACCTGGCTTGTGTACAGAGGTTGAAGACAACCACAGAGTGTGGACACACAGTATGGGTATATACCTCACTCGCACAATGCCTGGTGGTTTGACAAGCATAGGATACGTGCGTTATACAGCCACCCTGGACCTGTGTTATCAGTTTGACACTTACAGGAAGAAGCAGCTTTAATTACTGGGCTAATGTTGCAGAATTACTCTGTGGAGGGGCAGTAGATCTAGGAAATTCCAGACGTATATATGGTGGTGCCACATAGACATAAAGCATTTGCGGCAGAGTTCAGCTGGTCCTATCCTCAGTTGCATGAGAATAGCTATTTAATCAACTTTAATTCCATACTTTCAGTTAATTAGCCTTGGCTTTCTTGAGTTCTTTCTCAAAGACAAGCTCTCAGCGGAGATAGTCTCATTTCTCACTTGGCCCAGCTCTAGTGTTTTTTCAGGACTACCAGAGATTTTGGATGCTGCTGCCTTTTGTGGCTTAATATATTTGTGAACACATATTAGACATTTAATTATATTTGGGATTTCAAAGAACTCCTGATGATCTCCTGTGACAAGATCACTCATTCTGTGGCCCGCTGAGCACATGAATATATGACCCTCTGAAGTGTAGCTAAAACACTGAGGTATAGCTCCTTTTTCAATTGACTCATTTTAACTGGAATTTAGAATAATCAGACATTCTATTTTTTTAGATTTATGTAATTATATAAGCACCACTAAGACTACAAATAAAGCCTTAGATCATTGTGAAACAGCAATAAGAGTCCAAGAAAAACTCCAAGTTACCAGAAGAATGTTCACTTATGGAAGGAAAGATAAATATTTCTAAGACTCACATCATAATTCTAGCCGTATCTGAAAGAATATTTTTTTTTTCCAGTTTATCTTTTACCTTTGGTAATTAGAAGTTATGGTTCTTGCCCTGAGGAACTTCAGTTTCCATTTAGCTTTAATTTCAGTGCGTGAATGGAATGTAGCCCTCTATGCAAAATGCACATGCCGCCCTGTGGCTTTCTCATTGCTGAAGATGTGCTTGTCTGGTTCTTGGTGAGCTAGAGTTAAAAGAAAAAAAGCCCTGCATTTTGGGTTGTGCAATGTCCTTTGCTTATGGATGTATGGGATAGATTTGTACATAGGTAGGGCTGCTGGTATCATTTCCATGTATGTGAGCTTGTCAAAAAACATGTTTACCTTTTAATCATAGTTGTGTTTATGCTCATTACATGGTTTTGCTTCATTAACTTTTTCATTCTGAATTTTCAGTCAAGAAGTGTGTCCCTATCCATTCCTTCCCAGAAATAATATAATATAGGAACAAAGATAAACATTAAAAAAGGAGAATCATCTTTTGCCAAGATTATAAGTCCTAAGGAATTTAGTCAATTTGTCTGACTAAAGTGTTTTATTTAAAATAGTAACCACATTTTTAACAAACCAGCTCCCTTCCCAACTAAGCTACTTTGGGATCTGTAAAAGCAGTCAGAATAACAGACAGATCATACCAATTAAAATTTTATCAGGAGCTGTTTTACCGTGCAGTTTATTTCATGCAATTGCAGAACTCAGGCAGCCAAAAATAATAAGATAGTTTCCCCCAAATCATAAGATTTTAAGTAATAAAAATGTTGATGCTGGTTTTATTCCTTCGTGTTAGATACACTTTGTCTGACCTTCTACCTAGTCTGCCTCATACCTTGCTCTAAAAACAGCACATGATATTGTATTTCACTCTCCTTAAAAGCCCACTATGTCCGTGGACATTCAGCAGATCTCTCTGGCGTATCATCAGTTTCTGTGCAGTTTTATTCAAATCGAAAGTATTTCTAAGTAAGAATCATTCCATATATGCATTAAATAATCAGTGAAAGTTTTCTCATGAATATGGTGTCTGTTTACACATACACATATTAACAGTAGCTACTATGAAGATTTAATGCTGTTTAAACATAAGCTAGGTACTGTATTTCTTCATTTAGCCTTGCCAGTCCCAACATTTTGCAAAATGGGAGTGAAGCCTTGAGGTCAACCTACAAATCACAGTATTAAAAAATAAATAAATGTCATACTCTTTTTTTTTTTTTCCCCTTGTCTTTTCTTGTGCCTTTATAACGTATTTAATAGTACCATGTGTTCATGCTTTTTGCAGCACAGAATTACAGGAATGAGGTTTTTTTATGAAACATAGTAAATATCATAGGACTTAGAGTGAGAGGCTATGTTGGCAGCTGTACTGCCATTGTAACATCATTTAAAATTTTCCTGCTTTCCTCCCCTGCCAGCTATATATAAGGACATTTAAAGTAACTTAGGGGGAAAGACATAGCAGTCTGGCTACAAAGGGCTTGAGAAGCTGTCACAAAATCAGTGTCTAGTTTGCAAAAAGAAGTTTCTCATATTAAGTATAGAACCTGCATTTTGGCATGTACTTAAAAACATAGTGAGGAAGTCAAAATGAAGAATGAATAGTGGGTTCAAAAAAGGATTAAAAAGCAAAACAACATATCTTAAATTTCCAGCTCATTGTGTCTAGAATGACATATACACTGTGCTTAGCATGGAAATAGGTGGAGAAGTAAGCTAGGATTTCTAATACTGTGTATAGTCCAGAAACACAAGTGTTTGTAGTGCCTTTATGTTATATGCAAACATTGGTAAACCACTCAATTGTGAAAAATACAGTAACTCAAGAGTAGATGCGAAAAATACCACACGGTCTGCTACTTTCCAATAAACTCTATACTCCAAACCAATGCAATATGGAATATGAGTGTTACATTATTACAGTCTCCCCATTTCAGGCATATTTAGTGTGAATTATGAACAAAATACATAGGGAAACATCTGGCTACATAATTCTTCTGATAGATCAAAATGAGTGCAAGTTTCAGAATTAGCAGCAATTCCAGTGAGTTGTGTCCCTGGTCCCCTATTCCCCCACGAAAATTCAGGACCCAATGCAAGGCCGACTGGAGCCAGTACAAGGATTTCCATACTTCAGCAAGACTTGCATTAAGTTGGCAGTACCTAAACAAATAATTCAAATCTGCCTTAGATACACCTCTTTCCCTCGTGGGGATACAGATTTATGGAATTAGCATGAATGAGTTTTATGATCATATTGAGAAACTCCTTCTCCTTGCAATAGATTTCTTCTTTCCTTAATCTTGACCCTGTACATGTATTATTATAACCCTTTAACCATATAACTTGTTTTTACACCCCCACACATATATGTGTACACATGTACACACATAACACACACATATATATATTTCAAGGGTCTTTAAACAGCAGCAACATACAATTTGTTTAGTCCTTTGTTGTTAGCCCCCTGCATGTACTGAAATCAGCATTCGTGATTCAGGAGCACCTGATATTTGCAAAACTCCCAAACCAAACTTTGCACCGCTGGCACAAGGTATGTTTATTCTGTACTTCCTAATTCAGTGAATGGGTTCTGATAATAAGCAAAACATGTCTTCTACCTGAAGCTAATAATGTCTCTCAGCAGGATAAATGGGCTTTCAAAGATCTCTGTGATGATTGCAGCTGAGCTACTTCCCATATTTGAACCAGATCTTTTCAGCTCTAATTAGACAAATATTTTAAGTTGCCGCTGCTGTCTTTCCCTCTCTGCCCACCCCAGATTCATGTCCCAACCTCTGGGGGTGGAGGTGCTTCTTTTATGCCAGTATCATTCTTTTTCAGCCCAATCAGTTCTCCAGATCACCCTGTGGCTGCCCAGGTACTTGTATGGGCACCAAGTAGGAGATAATCTGGGCAAGGGCATGAACAGCTTAGGCCAGGGCAAGATTGCTTCCTCCAGCAACAGCTGATACCAATTTCTGCTGGCTGAAGTTTGTCAAACTACCGCCTTGGACATCAATATGTTGCACAAGACATACTCAATAAAATATAAAAGTATAAAACAGTCTGTCCATCAGAGCTACTGTTCATTGAGAAGTCCTGCAAGGAGCCATGGAAGTTGACTGCTATTGATTTGGAGAGGACTCTGTGCTGGTGCTGGTATGCACACATCACCCACCATGTCACAACCGTTCATACAGATCTAAAATTGCAAGCCCACAAATAGCTAAAGTACCCCTAAACCCCCATTCCTCAGCTGAACCCCACAGAATGCCACTGAATCCACCCAGAAAAAGAGGCATTGCCCCACATGTGCGCCCGACCTCAGCCTCAGCGTTTTAGCTTAACTTGCATACAGCGTGGGGGGAATCAGATTTTAAAATTGTAATGGGAATGGGGTTTTTAATTTCTGAATATTGGTGCCAAAGTTGGTCACAATCTTGTTATTAGACAAAACTATATCTACTAGAGGGTTCTTTTAATTTTGTCTAATAAAATCAGAATGAAAATTTTATTAAAATAATAAATTCCAATTATATAGTTATGTGAACTGTTAGAAATTGAAGGCTGAGTCATATCCTACTGCAGAGGTAAATACTGATAATAGTACTTAGCATTTTTTGATTCAAAGCATACTTGATTATTAACTAATTGACTGATCATTAATTATCCACTAATTTATCCTCTCTGACATAGCAGTGACTTCCATTTTATGCATGGAGTAATTTGGGTGGATCAGATTTACCTGACACCAGATTCTGATTCAATGATGTGGTGAAGATCAGACTTCAAATTTCTGACCACATTGTCTTCCCACTGGCAATTAATAATTTGATAAATTTATATAACTGAGTAAATGTGAACAAAGCTTTTCAGTAGCCAACCTGCATTATAAAGGATAATTTTTAATTAATCAACTATTGATTGAATTTGATCTTTCTGACCCTGAAGTCTGCAGCCTGGACTTTCTCAGAGTTTACATGGTTGCTTACACCAAAAGAAGGTGAAGATAAATTGCTTTCAAGTCAGAAGTGCAGAATTTTACATTCATTGTGCACTTCCAGACAAGTGGAAGTGATTCCACAAGTGATGTGGGTCTCTAGACATGTATCCTCATACTCTAATCTCAGGCTGTAGTGTCATCATGCGCCTCATACAGTAAGGCAGATGGAGTACATTGCATTGCTCCAAACGTAAACTCTGGAAAACAAAGAATATGAAAGCAAGACACACGTCATCTGTACAGCACAATCTTACCTCTGCCTTTCTGAAATGATGACACCACACACCAGAAATGCAATAGCTTTACAGATGATGAGGGGACACTTTAGGAACCAATGCCAAGGCAGAGCCCTGAAAGCCAAACCCTTACCTTTTCATTCAGACAAATCTCCAGCTCAGGTCAAATACATTGAGTAGGAGACACTTCACACAACCCATCTCAAGGTCTGTAAATGTTATTTTTCTCCTTTCTTCTGCTCTCAACATTACTTCTGGGCTACTGCATCCTTTTGACCCCCACTAAACCTTGGAGTCCTTTCTGCAGGAAACATCCAACCTGCTGATAATTTCTATGGTGATAGCAGAGCTTGTATACCTCTGCAGGTACAATCTACAGAACTAAGTGTTGACAAAAGCCTTGTTTCATGTACATGTATACTTCCCCTCTTGCTGCAGTCACAGCTCTGGGAAACTGACACTCAGTTTGTTCACCATTCCATACAGCTACATACAGCCCAGTGGCTGCAGCTGGACTGAGTACAGAGAAATAGTGCAGTTTAAACCATTAGAACACAACCCCAGTAAGACAATTATTTCACTACTTCTACTGTTTACTTTCCAGGTTTTGGACACCTCAGAGATTAAGCGTGACCAAAGCATTTCTCCGAGGAACACCAAGCTGGGCCAAAGAAGTTGCCTCTGATTCACAGCCCATGGCTGTGGCTATGGTAAGGACAGGCAGGGGAGGAAGAGGGAACAGGTTCAGATGGAAATAGCAAGTGTGGAGCTGCCCTCCCCTCTCAGCTCTGACTGCTCAGCATTTTTCACTGCATTTGGCCCTTGTAAAGCAGGAAGCTCTGACGTAATCACTCAGCAGCTTTATTTGACCACACCCAGTCTCTCTCTTTAGGAAACATGATTACTGGGTCCTAAATGCTTCCTAGAGTCTTTCATCTTTCCTCTATCTAATTAATGCTAATTTCCTTGATGGTACTCCTAAAGTACAGTTGGAGCCTGGATGTAGATTAGAGAGCACTTCACAATATCAGCAGTAAATCAGACAGAGATTGTGAAGCACATATAATATGCATTTCCTTGGAGTTGTGAAGGGTGGGACTTTATCTTGCAGTGCATTAGTGCCCCTAAGATTGTGTACCACTATAAGTCACTCAGTTATCATGACATTTGGTTGCCTGGAAATCCTCTTCCTTTACTCTATACGTTTATTTCATTTTTGTAGACAAATCAGTTTGACACGTTAACCTGGAACTATAACTTTTGCCTTTCAGACAGTTTTCAAGAGTGATCTTTCCCGAAGAGCAGAACGTATAATAAATGTGCTGAGAGAAATTAAGAGGGACTAAAATCATATTCAGGAGGATCACACTCATATTTTGAACCCAGAAGTGTACCTGAGACATAAGAGAAGAATGCACATTAAAACCAAAGGGTACACTCAGCTTGCCCTGTAACAGGTATGATACCATTGAATACATGAAAAGAAAATTATCCTCCATTTTAGAGATACTTGCCTACAGTAAGAAAGGTATATGGGTTATTTTTCGATGTAATATTAAACCCCTTGGCTATATGACTTAAGCCAAATCATGCAGCCAGCATCATTCCACAAGTTACTGAGAAGTTGTTCATATGGGGATATATGACTGCTTGCACAAGCACGTTTCAAGGTGTATTTGTGGATGCCATGCAGAAGTGGAGGTGGAATTTGGAGATCAAGTTGTAAAGACATGTCCTAAATGCTCTAAAAGCCAAACCTATCTGGCTCTGTAACTCCAATAGCCACTGCACTCCATCATCTGGTCACTTCCAGTGGTGGAAAGCAGATATGAAATATGGCTCTTTTGGCTTGGTAGTATTTTGTCATCACTTCCTACTGATTACCCAGGGATATGATCAACCCAGGGAATTCCCACAGATTTCCTCTCTGCTATTCTGAACAGTATCTCTTTGATAGCGATACATGCAACCCAGTACAGTTTATAACTTGACTCAGATTACTGTCGTAACTCTCAGTTACAGTATCAGCTCAGTTTCTCTGTATCTCTTGTTACTGCCAAAGATCAGAAAAGCTCTCAGTAGATCTTCCTAGCTAAAGTACAGTGTCTTCTAAAATCCATTCAAGGAATGAAAACTCAATCAAATATACCCTTTCTTCCTTAATAATACAAAACTTCCCCATGTTTTTACCTGAGTGTGTATATCAAATATAAAATGAGAACATGATCAGAGCACATGTATATAAATTTAAGAAAAATTATATATGGAGCTTTCTCCAGATATGTTTTTCTGAGACACTATATATGAAAATCAATTCATTTTTTCAATAACAGCTTAGCTTCAGTGACTACAGTGACCCCAAACCGAATTATTTTCATTGTAAATTATGATACCCACGTTTTGCAAAACCTATGTGTTATTTAGTTTAAAATCCTCCTCCCTTTCGATGAAATACAGTAGCTGGCACTTCTACTGAATAATTCATTAAATATTTCCATATTGGTTTCCAGCTTGTCTGGTGTTTTTGCCTGGCAGAATACAGTGCATCTTTGTGTGTTATTAATGGGCTGAGCTTCTGGACAAGACCATGCTTTTTGCCACTGCAGAATTTTCTTACAAACTGTGCACTATAAAATGGACAGAAACAGAAACTTTTTTACATCCAGTGGACTATTTTTGACAGAATAAGTTAAGTCACTTTCATTAGACAAAAGCTGAAGTAGAGATTTCTTCCCTTCAAAGCACAAATTAAATATTTTCAAAAAATCCTAGGCATTTTAGCAGTTGCCAAACTGGGAGGAATGTGGGAGGCTGTTAGGCTGCAGGTCTGGTCTTTGGACTGTACGAGTCCTCCTCTCCTTTTGACTCTAAGATGAAGGATAATGGTATGAACACTGCAGATGCAGAACTACATAGAAGGGTTGCCAGATGTGGGTGGTGCAGACAAATCACTGTCAAGCGTTAAAGGAGCATTTCCAGGAGGGCTGCAGGCTCTGGGCTGGGAAATGTGCCATCCCCAACAGCACTAGGAGCCACATGCAATGCTGCTACGTCCCCCAAGCACTCCGGAGATATCCCAAGACCTTAAGGTTGAGTGCTGAAATACAGCATTTCAATATTAGGTACCCTCACTGCCCTGTCACCCAGGAATCCTCTAGCTGAGCAGTGCGGATATGTCTCTGAGGCTCAACTAAGACCTGTCTGTACTTCCTGGCATGCTCAGCACAGGTGGTGGAGCAGGAGAGCAGCTGTGTGTGGCCTTGTGCCCAGTGGGCAGGAGCTGGTGGAGCTGATTCTTCTCATATGGAGGAGTTAAACAAGAGGTTTCCTTAACCCTCACTCCTACAGATGAACATGTCTTCTAAATGAAGGCAGTACAGAAAACAGTCTAAGAATCGTCAACCCTTTGAGATCTTTATACTACAAAGACAGTTTTGGTGGAATCTGCCAGATATTGTCACCCCTGGAGCAGAAATAAACATGTGTCTTGGTCTCAGCTGCAATATGTCATAAAGCTGGGTAATGCGCTAAACCACTGGTGAAGAGGGAGTTGTGCTATTGAGCCAGTATGTGAGTTGTTAGGGAGGTAACAACATGCTTTTCCTTGTGCTGTCTCCCTGGCGGGGGGGGACAGGGGGCAGCTCTAGCAGACAGGCATAGAGGAATTTTCTGAAATTAAGTGATCTAAATTTGCCAAATGAGACCATGCCCTAAATGACAACAAGAAGGTCTCATAGAGCTGAATATTTTATTGGCAGCATTTCTGGCTTCCTTCATTTCAGAATGAGTGGGATGAGGATGAAAACAGACACAGGCAGACAAATTGGTCCCCTGAATCTCTTTATTTATGAAGTTCAATACAGTAAAAGACAAGGCAAGAGTCACTCATTTAAATTGCCTCAATCACATTCACCAAATTTATGTATTTAACTACCACCAATCTAAATTATTTTGAGTGTGCTCCTTCCCCACCTTTCCATTCACCTCCATCCAAAACCTACCCTCCTACCTCAAGGCTTCTAGGTTTTGAATGAAGAAAAGTGGTGTTATCTGTTATTTGGCAAAGTGAAGGTCTCCTCCAACTCAGTACAGGATGAAAACTTACCGGGTGTCCCTAGCCTTGACCAGGTCACGAAGTGGAAGTCATACAAAGATGGGAGACAATGTCCTAGGAGTTTCAGTGTTAATTTAGTGGGAAGGGATGGGGTTGGAAGAAGTGAATCTCTCAAAATGATTTTGTGCACAGTGGCTGCCCCATGTGTAGCAGTTGCATATCCTGGAATGAAACATAAAGAAATGAAAAAGGAAGCAGCAGTGGTTGAGTGAAGAACATGACATGATATGAAAAGATGGATATTTTTAAAGCAAGAAGAGTTTGGAAAAGGTTCTAACATAAGGTCTGCAATGGACAGAGTAGCATGTCTTTGATGACAAAGTTGTTCTCCCCTTTTGCTGAAAGTTCTTTGTTCAATATTTCAAGAAAACAGCATGATTTTTAATCTACTCTAACAAGATGAAAATCCAGAGTGCTTTCTTCTTTAGCTGTGTGTGCTCTAACAAACACCAGCAGCCACATGCTGGGAGCAACAATCAAAACCCGGGAACTTGCTGCGTGTTCTTCAGCACCATCTACTGGCACTTTTCCTTATCCACCACTTGGGCATTGCATCACCTACAGCCCTTGAGACACTGTCAGGAAAAAGAAAACAAATAAAATCCTCCAAGATACTGTCCATACATACTAAACCTAAGGACTAGCCTGGCTGAATTGGTGCTTAAATAGATTTTGATTCTTATAAGAAATATTGTACAAATCAGTCAACTTAGAAGCTGTGCAACTGAGCTAATAGTCGTACATGTCCCCTAACAAAAGCATAACGGAGGCCAGGGACAAAAAGACAACTCAGAGCAAAACAAAACTCATGAGGTGATGAAAATACAAGACGAGGTTATCATCTGGACAGGGAAAAAATCTACAGGAAATGTAAGAAGATGTTAACCTGGAAAAGAGCTTTTGGAAGCAGAGACTGCGGACAGTATGTATTTCCTGAGATCTGTGCCTTAAGAATGGCATTCCTGAACAGGCTTGGACTGTTATTCTCAAATTTTGCAATACTCCTGTTTAAATATAAAACTGATTAAGAGGGAGAGATGACTGTGTTTGTTAAAAATTTAGATAAACAAGCTCTGACACCTCTGACTAGAGCAGTTCTGCATACTGCTTCAGTGGGACAGATCTGGTGCTGGGTTTATTGACAGCCTCTACTGTCTTCAGAAGCAGTTACATGAAAACAAAAAGGAAAACAAAATTTGGAGTACATCTTGTAGACACTGTAAATTGATGCAACTCACTGACATCAAAAGCACTTACTGATCTGCTGCAGTGGAGGGACCTTTCCCTGTTTGATGCCTTTTTTGCCAGTGGAATAAACCCAAATTGAAGCACAGCCACTGAGTGAGACTGAAAATATATTCAATAAGTTGAATAGTGTTCAGCGCCAATTTTCAGTATTCGTTTCATTGACAAAAGATGGTGTGCCAAAGGCATTCCAGATAGCCATGAATGAGCTGTTCCTGGTGTTTCTGAACATGAAATAAGAACAGAGAAGAATGGCATAACAGAATGTGCTACTGACACATTGGGATAAATAACCATTAAGCCTGTCTAAGGTTTTTGTTTGTTTGTTTACCTACAGCTCTATCTTCACAGATTTATGTTCAGTGAAGCAGTACAGAGAGAAAAGTATATTCTCCTCAGCATGGAAGTTGACCTTAAAGTCATCTAGTCCAATAAAAATCTATTGATAAAAGGCTTCTAATCAAAACCTTCTATTCACAACCTTTTCTTAAACATTTTCTAATTAACATTATACTTAATTGCAACATCAGCAAAATGTTCACAAAATTAACATTTTGCAGTATCTATTTTGACAGCAACACCTCCTGAAAGATGTTTCAAAGTTGTCAGCTTGGCCTCATGAGAACAAAATTTAGGCAAAATCTCATTTAGCATCAGTGCTTGCTTATGCTATTGTTGCAAACACAAAGGCCTCCAGTTGCTAAAGACAAGGCAACTAACTCAGTTATGAGCTGTAGCTAGGGATTCCAGCAAGCTGTAGTTCCCCATGACATTTACAGGCTTGTGAGTTTTGTAAATCTTTTTGGAAGATGTTATTTCCAAAGCAAATACAAGGACCTGAGACGTCTTCCAAAGTTAATGATTCTGGCTCTGATAGAAAGGCCATATGTGTGGGAAAGAGTTTAATATAGAAGAAGTCAGTGGATGAACAGATGACAGGTAAAGCAAGACCAGATGACAAGTGAGGTTAAGGAGAAAAAGGCTTGAAATGACAAATGCTGGAAATGTTCTTTGAAAAGGCAACTGATAAAGAACAGGCAAAAGCAGATTCAGAAAAATTAAAAATGATAGAAAAATTGCCCCCAGAAGTTATTCTGGAATTGATGCATATCAAGCAGTTTACTATTTATACACTTCTTTAAAAAGACTAAAAGAAAACACTGGAGTATGTTTTGGGGGATATAAAACATCCAACAGGCTCCTCTGTTGCAGTGCAATTTTATGATATTTCCAAATTTAGTCATTTTAGCAACTATGAGCTCAGAAAGTTGCTACTGTACTTCACTGAAGATCAGAAGTTGGCAAGGTATTGTTCCAGATGGCTTTTAGACAGATCCAGGATGCCCAGATAGAGCTGAAGAGCATTTGGTGAACATATGGGCAAGTGAGTTGCTTGTAGATTTTGCAAGACATTGATAGCATCACACTTCCGGCAAAACACAAACTACTTGTTTCCATTTATAAGAAATGAAAGCCTTGACAAGTGTTTGTCTTGGATGACAGAAAGTAGAATGTGGACCAAAGAATTTCCTAGTAGCATCTATAGCTGAGGTAGAACAAATCCTACAACTTAGGGATAGAAAGACAAAACAATGAAACTCCACAGCTGGAGTGCTGGAGCCGGAATTTGGCTGGGACTTGCAGATGTAAAGATAATCATATCTCCTTCTAAGGGCTGCAACTCAGTGTGTCAGTAAGTGCTACAGTCTGGTGTTCAAGTGCAATTCAAAGTGCTGATTCAAAACTACCATGTCTTCTTCCATCCTCCAGAGACAAGTCAAAACTTGACATTAAAGGAAGGTGTTATTCCTTGGTCTGAGGGTAATCAAAGATAGATTTGGAGGACTCTGAGAGTTAATACCTGAGCAGATGGTCTGTGGTAGTAACAGATTTTAGCTCCTATTCCCTTCCCATTCAGTGCTTTACACATGGCACACGTATCTTTTGCTAGTACTAGCATAATATGTTCTGTATGCAAGTGCAGAGTAGCAAAGCACAGAATAAAATTAAGGAAGAGTAAAATGTGCCTCCCACATGCACACGTGAGGGACAGGATTTTTCCATGCTTATCAACAAACTTGTCCAAGAACTACAATGAAAGGAATGTAACTTCCTGTTAATAAGGCCAAAAACTCATGGCAAGGAGTTTTTATAAATAATCCAGTGCCGAGACTCCTACCTTCAGTTTGTGTGGGGACATCTGTGCAACTGGAGGATGCATATGCAGAGAAGGAGTCCTAGCCAGTCCTCACCCCATACTAGGGGTCCAGCCAGCCCAGGGTCTCCCCACCTCCTCAGCTGCCCTGCAGTAAGGCCTGCATGGAGGTGTTTGCCCTCCTGCCCCAGCCTGTGACCACAAGCAGTTAGCTGCGGTCCACAAGCACCGGTCCAGAGCCTGCTTCATGCATCCCTGCAGAGGAACTCATGTACTGTCAGCGGTGAACATACCCCAGCTCTAGTGAAAGCTACTTCCACTCTACTGATGGGTAGGGTCCTACAGCTCAGTAAGCAAATAGCATTATTATAGCAGTGAGGTAACCGCGTGTCATGGTTTAAGCCCAGCAGGCAACAAAACACCAAGAAGCTGCTCGCTCACTCATCCCCCGCAGCCCTGGTGGGATGAGGAGGAGAAAATATAAAGAAATGCTCGTGGGTCTAGACAAGGACAGGGAGGGATCACTCACCACTTATGGTCACGGGCAAAAGACAGGCTCAACTTGGGGAAAAAACAAAATCAATTTAAATTACTACCAATCAAAACAGGGTAATGAGAAGTAAAACCAAGTCTTAAAATACCTTCCGTCCATCCCACCCTTCTTCCCAGGCACCACTCTACTCCCAATTTTCTCTACCTCCTCCCCCCCGGCAGCGCAGGGGGACGGGGAATGGGGGTTGTGGTCAGTTCATCACACGTTGTCTCTGCTGCTCCTTCCTCCTCAGGGGCAGGACTCCTCACTCTTCCCCTGCTCCAGCGTGGGGTCCCTCCCATGGGAGACAGTCCTCCATGAACTTCTCCCGCGTGAGTCCTTCCCACAGGCTGCAGTCCTTCACGAACTGCTCCAGCGTGGGTCTCTTCAATGCAGTCCTTCAGTCCCAGGCTGCCCCAGTGCAGGCTTCCCCAGGGAGCGGCGGCCATCTTGGGGGGCATCCATCCCTCTGCTCCGGTGTGGGCTCCTCCACGGGCTGCAGGTGGTCATCTTCTCCCCCACTCACCTCCATGGCCTGGGGGGGGACAGTCTGCCATCTCACCACAGGCTGCAGGGGCATCGAAACCTCCTCCGGTGCCCCTCCTCCCCCTCCTTCTTCTCTGACCTTGCTGTCTGCAGAGGGGTTTCTCTCACATCCCACTCCCCTCTCAGCTGCAGGTTTTCCCTTCTTAAATATGTTATCCCAGAGGTGCTACCACTGTCACTGATTGGATTGGCCTTGCAGCCAGGGAAGCTTCTAGCACCTTCTCACACAGGAGCAACCTCTGGAGCCCCTCCCCCTCTAACAACCCCCCGGCACACAAACCCAAACCACCGTGCTAGTAGCTGTATCCTGTATCACTTCAGCTCTGTTTTAAACACAAAACAGTGGATGACTTTCCAGAGGAAAGAAGAACCAAGCATCCAGTCATGTGTTTGCAGAAGCCCAGCAAAGTCCAAATTTCTGGGTAATTCAACTACACCGTCTTGCTGCCAGGTACCTAAATACTGCTTAGTGATGCAGCATAATTACAGCTGGGTCCTAGTGACAGATGCATTTTGTTGTAATAGACATGGATATAGGAGCAACTGGAACAGTTTTCTAGTAAACAGGATTAATAAGAGAGTGGTTGAGGAGATTCTATCGGGAGAGCATGAAAAACACTGTCTTTGGGAAGAAAGTGAAGTTGGAAATTTGTATTTTGAGTGATGGGTAAAGGGCTAAGCCTGGACTACTCGTAGAGTATTCTATAATCTTTACTAGCCGGAATTCAATAAACTAGTATTCACTGAGTTTTAACTAGCAATTTTGTTGTTCAACACAGCAATATATCCTTCTGTTACTCTACAGATCTGCCTTTTAGTTTTCAACAGGCCCACACGCCCTCCTGCTCCAAGATGAAGGACCCCACAGCAATGCCATCTAGGACTCTGCAGGGAGAGGGGAGTCAATAAAAAGTGTACGTAATGCCCACTTCAATCAACAGTGCTATCAAGTGTGGTTTTATGAAGCTGAAAAATATTCAACAGCATTGTCTATTTACGTTTTAATGAACAGATCATTTTACCCCAGAGGACTGTTCACAGTCACAAAGAAAACTGGATTTCTTACAGTCATTGCAACTGTGCTGTAATAGATAGTTTAGTCACAGCATACAATGATGGCAAATATCTCTCCTGCATATGGCATATACAATAGAACTATAAAATAAGTTACCTAATACAAGTTTTGTGTCACCTGCAGTTGTTTCATCTGTTTAGAATATTTGGGGGAACAAAGGAGACGTCGTTGAAAGGAATAATCCATTTGTGGAAATGAAGAGTACAGATTATTATACTTGCATAAAAATTACCTGCGGTAATAGCAATAGGTTACAGGACACCAATGCTCAGTACAATACTGCTTGTAACTCCTAGAACAGGTATTTGAGCCTGCTTCAGGCTGATGATGCCTAAGACTAATAGGAGACCTATATAAAATGTGCTTGTAGGCTTAGCTGAAGCATTTAAACCTATGCTTAAAACCCACCAACTCAGCTGAAACTTTTGCTTAAACATTCAAGCACGCCATATAATGTACAGCTAAGGCACACCAACACTAGTGTATCATAGCAACTGGTCAGGGTAATTTCAAAGAATTCTGAATTTAGAGACTGTTTTATTTTGCTTTTATTTCCTAGCTACCTGTAAAGATTGACTTTTTGCCTTGCTTTTGACTACGCTTCATTAGCTATGAATAGGAGTTTTATTGCCTATGCTTCATTAACTATGAATCGGAGCTTTAAGTCTCAAAGGGATGACAATCCAGCATTTACTAAGCACTAAAATCAAATTAAAATATTATCATAGAAAAAACCATTCAAACTACTATTGCATTGTCTGATAACATTACTGCAAAGTCCAAAAGCACTTATTCGAAAAAGTACTATCTAAATTGTCAGAAGCAAAAAAATTTCTTGCTAATTACGTGGTTCTACTGAGCATTTTCAAGAATACAATTTTTCATTTTGTTACATTTCTAGAGAACTGGAAAAATGTGCGTAGTAGTGGGAGCTACCCTGCTGGGATGGGTAAGTAAACAAATTTTGGCAGACTACGCTGTTTCTTCTTCTTCTTCTTCTAGTAAGGTGTCCTGGTTTCAGCTGGGATAGAGTTAACTGTCTTCCTAGTAGCTGGTACAGTGCTGTGTTTTGAGTTCAGTATGAGAAGAATGTTGATAACACTGATGTTTTCAGTTGTTGCTAAGTAACGTTTAGTCTAAAAGTCAAGGATTTTTCAGCTTCTCGTGCCCAGCCAGCGAGAAAGCTGGAGGGACACAAGAAGTTGGCACAGGACACAGCCAGGGCAGCTGACCCAAACTGGCCAAAGGGGTATTCTATACCATGTGACGTCACATCTAGTGTATAAACTGGGGAGTGGGGGGGCGGGGGGGGGGATCACTGCTCAGGGACTAACTGGGTGTCGGTCGGCTGGTGGTGAGAAATTGCACTGTGCATCATTTGTACATTCCAATCCTTTTATTATTACTGTTGTCATTTTATTAGTGTTAGCATTATCATTATTAATTTCTTCTTTTCTATTCTATTAAACCGTTCTTATCTCAACCCACGAGTTTTACTTCTTTTCCCTATTTTCTCCCCCATCCCACTGCAGGGGGGGGGAAGTGAGTGAGCGGCTGCATGGTGCTTAGTTGCTGGCTGGGGTTAAACCACGACATAAGGTAATTACAATTCTTGCTAAGGGTGAAGAATGAAAGACTTTCAGAGTTATTCAGTAGATTTTAATACCAAAGTAAGAGCATGTAAGTTTTAATGATGTTGGATAGATTCAACTTCAAAGAGCGGGCATACTGAGGTAATTTAATTAAAATCTTACAGAATACATGGCTAGAATAAAAGTTCTTGACTGATTATTAGCCAAGGTAACATGTAGGTGGCCAGTCTGCAAACCAATGACAAGAGTCTTGAAACAAACAAGTAACAAAAAAGCTAATGGTTGAAAAATTCACTCAGAAGGAAGCTATTTTTCACGGGAAAGAGGAAAGGATCATCAGTCAACCCTTGGCTCCTTCTGTGTGTATCATAGTTTTATCTGAGAAAATCTGATATGGTCCATGTATCTCAAAAGCAAACTGGAGACCTAAAAGCTGGTTAAAAGGCTGCCTTCCCTGAGACAGGAAAAAAAAGAAACCTGAGCAGTTGCCATTTGGCTAGGAATATAACTGGAGAGGTACTCTGATAGAGACTGGGAGGGTTGGACATGTACTGCAAACCAGAAGGGTACAGCCAAGTTTTCCAGCTGTAACAGATGTATCTCTCATCCTACTAACTGGGGGAAGGAGAGAGACTAATGTGTTTTTTAAATCGAGGTGTCCTTTCTCTATTTTACCTAAAGGCACTCTCCTAGCTACAGCAGTCATCCACCGCATCCTAAGCAGATGCTCTGACTTTCTCCGTTTTCTTCCAAAAGTCTTGCTTTTAAAAGGTGCTTTTGGATGGAGGCTTTTACAGGCAAAATCACAACAGTGTCTCCAAAGGGCTGTTTTCTGTTGCTTCCTGAGCAGCACAGTGGAGTCAGCATCCTGTGGAGCACCTGGCGAAGGGAGGGACAGGCTGAAGGCAATTGGGAAGAGGAGCATGGCACAACTCTGTAAAGACAGGGATTATGTAGTGCTGCATGGAGCAGCACCTAGAGAAAATGGATTTCTACTAAAAAAAAGAAGGCTGGGAGAATGAGATGCTATGGGAGATTAGTGCTTATGCCAAGATGTCTCCCCTATTCAGAGGCTGGGAGTGGTTAGACTCATTGAAGGAGCAGTAGAGAAGTAGTGCAAGAAGAAATGTAGAGGTAGCCTAGAAGGTTGTCCTGCGCAATGTAGCAACTGATGGTTTCAGTATGCATGTAAGGTAGAAGATTGGGGTGTAATACCATCTGCTTAAAAATGAATGCAGCTCCTCCTGCTGAGCAGGTCTGTAGCTGGATTAACAAATTTTGTGTGCCTCCGCCCCCCACTTGCATGGCAGTCAGGCAAAAAGCACAGTGCTTGGCTGACCCTGGGCCAATGCACAAGCATCTGGAAAAGTTGAGTTCCAGCAGATGGTGGCTTGGTGTCACACAAGGTCTTGGAAGAGGTATGAGCCAGGGAGCAATAAAACCAAAATATATCTGTGAAATGTTCATCAACAAACACATCGAACCAGATTATGATTATCCAGAGAAGGGCTGGTACATCAAACAGCAGCTCAGCTTTCTGAGGAGGACTGCTTGTTGAGTGTGGGGTCTTTGGTGGCCTTCTTGTGGGAGAAAACAAAAATTGCCCAGAAGAAAATATGAAGTGCTATTTTCAAACAGCTCAGTGACTCCACAGAAACCATTTGCGGCTACGATTTCTCTCATATTATTTTACTGCATTTTTCTGTTTCAACAAAAACGTACGTTGTGTGTCTACATGTGGTGAACTACAGATGTGCTGGAGAGGAGGAAAAGTTCATTTCAAACTTGCATGTTGAAAAACTTCATGCAGTGTGACTTATTTTCTTTTTAAACTAAACATATATTTGTGTACATTTAAAAAGTGCTGATTTTAACTGTTTTTGTTTCTGATCCGAGAACTCAAAGGGCAGTCATCTGAACAAATTTTTGCTCTTACTGAGCTATTATTACACCTTAGAGACCTGAATGGTTCCAGTGTGTGAATTTGAAGGTAATTTGACAAGACATGTGGAACCTAAGGTAGCAGAAGTGTAGATAGAGGCTCATTTTCTTGCAGAAAAAAAAGGTTCAGAGTATAACCTGACCTGAAATGCCAACTCAGCAACAAGGTGCCACAAAAATTTCTTTCCAAACATTGTGGCATCTGCTAATGCCAGGAAACCTCACAGAAGTTAAAGAATGTGATTGAGATGTTCAAAGTAAAATCCTGAATTCTACTTCAAGCTCTGGTTATGACAGTTTCTGTTATGTCTATGCAGGAAAAAAATAGTATCGTTGTTATACCTTGCCAGCAAAATCCAGTAGCATGGGTGACAATAATAATGAAGACTCAAAAGTCCAGCATATTAGCACATGCCAGAGACTACACTAAAAACTCTCCAAGAATCCTGGCCATGTATTTTGCTTTCTAGCATGTTCCAAAGGCCAATCTACCGATTCTTCTTGGCTGTCTTCTGTCCTTGCCTGCTGATGCTAGCCCCTAGCCTGCAATTGCACTGCCTCATTTTGTTGTGATGCTAGTATCACAGTGAGAATATTTAGATACATAAATTTAGATATCTAAAAGAGGGAAGTGGATTTGCATTTCATTCTGATGGTTATCTGAATTGACTGCCATACTCTGGAAAACGAATCATGGGTGCTTCTTTTGGTAGTGGGCAGCTGCACACTCCCACACTCTTTCCCTGTACCTCTCTCTGTCTCAGAACACGCTCTCTGTAATCACTGAATGGCCAGTGACATTGGTAAATGAAAGGAGTATTTCAGACTGAGTACACAGAGATGAGGAGGTGTAATGCAAATGGGTAATTTAGAAATAAAAACTAGGTAGTTGTTCTAAAGTAATAGTTATGATTTATCATCTGTAAAATTCTCTAACCACATCTAAACCAAGGAGTGTTTTGGAACACCTGTGCTTTGCTGTTGGAAGCTCATTTGAGCTGGAAAATTCTTCCTCTGGAAGCAATTTATTACCCATATAATGGATGCTACTCTGTTGAATGTGTAGCATACTGAGGTTTGGCTACCAGTTTCACTCTTTCAACACAAAGTGAAAATATGGAGCTTGTGGGTTTGGAAGAATTTCTCTTATTGATATGGAAAACTGAGAATTTAACTTGGAAATTCTTTGATTAACTCCTGATTCTGTTTATGCAGGGAAAAGATTGTTGATGTTGGAAATTAAGTTCAAATACATTCAATAACAAATTCCTTTCTTTAGAGGCAGCTGTTGTTTCACCTTTTGATGGGACACTGTTCCCTGAGCAAAAAGTCTATCTTTCAATAGGCTGCTATCATGATTTTACATATTTAAAAATTTTACAAAGTTATATATTTTACAAGTGGGAAAAGTGAAGGTCCAAAAGGCAAAAAGGGAACATTTTCTCTTACTGATGTGCTTTAAAATTGTTGAGAACAATTAAGAATCTAGCAACTCTGAAAAAGGCTCATTGAACTGTGTACCCTGAATCAGATTAATCACTTGATTTTTTAACAAATGACTTGCAGTAGATTTCCACACTTTTAGAACATACTTCTCTGGAGTGTGTGCCTACTAATCTGACTGATGTACAAGATCAGAGAAACTCTAAAACTAGAAATCTAATCACTTCATCTTTCCTTTCTAAATCTTCTTTATCTGAAAAGGTGGGTTTCTTTCATTTTGTATTTTAATTTCAGTAAGCATGGGAAGACAGGTATGACTTTGTTCATTTTGTGTATAGGATTGCTAAGGAATTACCATACTAGACTGCTCACATCCATCTGGTATCTGATGATTCAAAAATATATAGAAGAAATTGTGAAATGGCTAATCACAAAGTGAAATACACTCCTATGAAACAGTTGTGGAGCTGTCACTAGTCTTTGAATTTCAAATGTTTCAAAGTGATCAGAATTTTATATTCCTTGTTCTAGTTCACCTCAAAATGATAATGACAAGGATGCTTCTGTTATACACTCCATGGTGGTTTGACCATTTAATTATAGCAGTTTTGATATTGTTCTCTAGTTTTGAAGAGGACTAGGGTATGCTTGTGAAACTTTTTTCTTTTTTAGCGTGATGTAAGGTTTGCTTTGTTTTAACTGCAAATTAATAGGAGTTAGTAAACAAAACCATGGCTAAAAGTAAATCAGTTTGATACTTTCCTGGTGTGGATATCTGTAGCTCAGATGATAATCTTTTTTCTTGAGGCCAATCCCCTATCAGTCCTAAAGGAAAGACTAGATTTGTGTGTTCTTCTCTCCTTAACTCCTCCTTTGTACATTCGTATTTGGATTAATGTTTTTGCAAGTATTCTAGGGAAATGTCAGATCTGCAAAGACAAAGAACAGGTATTGTTATTTTTGCTGTGAAGCTTAAGCTTATATAATGGAGAATGACAGGCTGCTTGTGCAAGTTCAACAGTACGAGTAAGCAAAGTGGAAGGAAATCTCTCAGAAGCCTACACTGGCCTTGCAGCAGATAAACTTAGACACAAAAGGGCTGGAGAACAATGTATGAGCTCTTGGGGCTAAGTGTTGAACTGGGCATTGGTGTATTCATACAGTTTGTTGCTATCAAGAGAAAAAGAATAATAATAGTACACAGTACTGATCAAATCCATTCCTTGAAGGTGGTTATTAAGGCCAATACTGAAAACCTATTAGCCCAAAGGGCAGGCATGTGATGACATAGAAGTGGTTTATCAGAATTGTATCATTCTGTAAACAAAGTTGTGTATCTCAGATTCACAATGACTGCTTCGGATGTGGCCTTTCAACTAAAGTACAAACCCTGTTAGTACAGAAGAGACAAGTTGCACTTCAAGAGCTGTTTATCAAACAAATACAAAATGCCAAAGCTATAGGTTTGTTTTGCTTTCTTTCTTTTTTTTTTTTTGTTTTGTTTAATGCTGTATTTACAATGTGAATTTCATGTTGACTGTATGGATACTTCATCATTCACATTTGGATTATTCAGGGTCCTTTTCCAAGGCTTATTATCAAAGCAACTGCAAAAGTTACATTTGCTCCCAGCTAAGGTGACCGCCCCGTTCCTGTCACTGAGGCTCTCTAATCACTGGCTTCCAAAACCTTCAGTCTGCAGATAACAAAAGAGAGACCATGATATAAACAGCACAGTTTCCCCTTCCATACAAGCCTCCATCTGTTTCCTGATTTAGACAGGAGTGGGGAGAATTGGGTCTGTCTGGATTTTTCTCCTCCATCCCCCAGTTCTTATTTTAGTTTCTTTCATCAGCTGTGCAATTGAAAACACTCTTCTCCCAGGCTCTCAGCATGGACAACAGGAGGTATGAGAATCCTAACATATGATAATGCAGATTAAATCTCTATCCTGTATCGTTACCTCATCCATCTTTAAGTTGCTCTTTCCCTCCTGGCTGCGGATTCAAAAGGCATCGTCTTGCTGCATGGAGCTGTTGGCATGAAGTAGCTCCAAGGCCAATTCAGGGCTGGGAGCACAGCCCTGCTCTGGAGACAACGACTGGAGCCACCCTGTGACCCTCTGACAAATTATAGTCGATGTCTCAAACATTCGTTAAAGAACTTTGGTGGAGAAAACGGCCTCTGTAAAAACGCTGGAGTTTTGTGAACAGGACAATGTGGCCGGAGGAGAGGGCCCCACGGAGGGTGGGACCGCACTTCTCCAAAGCTGCAATTCCTTATCTTAAGTGACCAGGAGAAGGAGCACAGAGTATGTGCCTGGAGGAGGGGTCTCCATGGAGGATGGGACCATGCTTCTATCTTAAGCGGTCATGCCAGCAGGGAAAGAGAGGCAACTCCCCAATGAACCCCTCCAAAGCTCGCTGACTGACTCCAGAGAACCCTGGGAATGGGAACTACACATGTTGAGACCAACTAACACACTATAAAAGAAGGGAGAACAAGTTCTCAGTGCGCGCCCTCCAGAACTGGATCTCTACGCTGGCTGGACCAACGCTGGACCCAGGACTGGTGAAACCGTTTTCTTCTCTCTCTCTCTCTCTGTCTTTCTTTCTCTCTCTCTCTCTCTGTCTTTCTTTCTTTCTCTCTCTCTCCCTCTTTTTCTTCTCTCTTTTCCACAGTCCCTACACCTCATCCTTTTAAACACAAACCATTGACCAAGTCTGAGACTAGGAGTGGATCCAGCTGCCCCTGGGCTCGTCTTTGAGAAGGAGTCCAGAAAGCAAGGGTGTCTGCTCTGAACCTCATGACTCCATGGGAGGGCTCTCCTTCTGACACAGTTTCATGTTCCTTTTTCCACTTCTTTTTCTACATCTCCCTTCTCTTTTCAAAGAGCAGCTTAATGACATGTTGCAAGGTTCATATTGATAAGTTCACTTGTACTTGGGCAAGGTTAGCTAGATTGAATAAATGTTGATTGTTGTTTGAACTTCCCCGGTGTTGTTTCACCTTAATTCTGACAAAGGAAATCCACGAACCTGAGTCACTCCAACTTTGGAATGCAACACACCCCACCGGGGGGACGCCTCCTCATGCCGCGGGGACGCCTCCTTAGGCCAGTGCAGTGAATGACTTCTTAGTTTTTCTCCACTCAGCATTGATTTCTGTGTTGCCATTCATCTCTGCTCTCCTGCTCCCCTGACTAGGGCTGCCTTTGCAGTCCTAATCCATTTGCACACTCTTTTGGGTGTGGCGGTGGCATTACCGTGATTTCCACCACTAGCCTTGATGGATGCAGAGCACTAATCCAGGCACCAGCAATTCTCCCAAGATTTGGACACACAGTAAATACTGTACATTTGGAATCAGTCTGGGATCAATATACGAAATGGCTAAATGATTTGTCCCAGGTCACCAAAGAAGCTGATGGCACGCTGGGGTCTTAAACCCCCAATTCCCACATCCTAGGTTGCTTCTGTAACCTACTTGGTGATTTCCCCCTCTCCTATGTTCACATTACTGCTGGGAAGGAAGTGGTGCTGGCGCTGCTCTTCTGCCTTCCTCATGTGATGGGTACTCCTTCCCTACAACCCCACCATTGCCTCATGTACCTCCACACAGGGCAGAGCGTTACCTTAAATAACTTCTTGGCATTTAGTGAGTAAATCTCTCTGATCATCTTACAGTAGTCTTGTGCAATGACATAAAAGTTGGTACACATTTTTTCTCTTATGAGCTTACCTCCAGGAAGATGAGAAACCACAAGGAATCTGAGCACTTTGAACATAGGCTTTGCGTGGAATTCCTACCCTGTCCCCCGATAAATCCTTGGAAACAAAGTTATTTTCAGATGTCCGCAAAGAATCTTTTCATCAGATTGCTGAGATCATGAATAATAGCTTTATTGATGAGAAATGTTGTTGATTGCCTGTTCAGCAGCGAGGAAAAATATGATGGCACTATTTTTTGGCCAGATCTTTCAGACATTTTTTTCCTCACCATGAAACCTTCAGGTTTCCCTCTGGCACACATGAATGAATTAACTGTGCAGCCCTTTGCCACTGCCAAGATCCTTCTTAACCTGCTCTGTAGATGAAAAGACGAGGAATCTATGGATCTCCTTTGCATCTCTCCCTGCAGACAAATGTCCCCTTTATCACCAAGAAACACACCAAGGCTCAGTTAAGATTTAAGGCACAGACTTGCTGTGCTCAAGCTCAGGTCAGACCTCAGCAGGCAGTTGGCAGCTGGATCTAAACCTTATGACCACTTGAGCCAGACAGGCAGTATTTTAGCCCTGAGCCTACCAAGCTACTGTGATACTGGCATGTGCGCCTCTTTTTGGTGTCACTCTTACCAAGCTAGTAAATACAATTGCGAGTCTTAGGTCTTGAGCTGGATTTTAAATTCCACAACTAAATACCATACTTGCAAAAGCTGCATCTTTGGGTATTGAACTAGTCTCCTTATCATGGATGGAAGGTTAGTATTTTCAACAGGTTCTGTACATCAGATTATTCAGAGGCTTCTGTACTTACTATGCACTTTTCAAAATTTGGGCCAGGGTCTTCTTCTGAGAAAGTAATGTTTGATCCACTGTAAAGTTAGTGGCATACATAATGTTTAATACAGACAAGAGGCTGGGCTGAAGACTTCTTAATACTTCAAGTATTTAATTAGTACCCAGCGGAGACAAAGTGAGGCCCCATTTCTACCCCTGCTTCTATGTCAGTTGGCTATTTACTTCCAATAGGATTGCTTTGGTCTGCAAGCTCTATTGAAGATAAATAAGGATAACAGAACTTAATCCACTAATAACAATTTATTAATAATGTTTTACACTTAAGACTGTGAACTTCCAAACGACATTCAGGTGTGATTACAATCCATGCAACACCAATATTTTTGATCTTGCACATTATATATGAGAGACCATCATAGTGGGCTTACTGGTGGTCACATCTAACATGACTTATGAGAAATGTGCTTTTTAAAAGTTTTCTATGGATTCCCCTTTAAAATTACTGTTCTATTACAACCTCATTGCTGAAAACAGCTTTCCTCTTTCCTTTGCTCTTAATGCAAAGGATAACTCAGAAGAAGGAAAGATGGTAGCTGCTTTTAAAATACATAGCATTTGAAACTGGAAATAAACAACATATATGGCAGCTTTGACATTAATACACGTCACAAAGAGCTGACATAAGGTGACATTCAGCTTTGAAAGTAGCTGAATTCTGGGGCAATAGCTAAAGTCTGCGGGTAGAGCTGAATCCTTATTTAACTGGGGATTTCTGGGTAATGGACACTGCGCTGTTTCTTGTCCATCAGCTTCCCCCTGATTCTTTACCTATCTCACATATTTACAAGATTATCTACAGGCAAATGTGACGCAAAAAGTGGCAGTTTTATTTTGTTTTATTTTATTTTAAAGCAACTTCTGAGTGGTCTTACTGAAACTGGAATAAACCTGGCTGACTTTTAAGTAAGTGTCCAGACAGTTTAGTTTCACTATAATAGTTTAAAATAAAATCTGTAAACTAGTTTGACTGAAAGTGCAGGCTTTTGGCTGTTCTGCTGTAAGGATTGTTCTTTGCTATGTAATCTCTGCTAAATACAGCAGAGATGGTTCTGTGATTACTGAACTAGTGGGTTTCAAGAGCCCCAAACTTGTTTATATTGAGAAGAAATGTTTCAGCAAATGGATTTTTACCTACTGTTTTAAAAATACTTCTCAGAGCAGCTGAAAAAGGGATGTGTTGCTCAGCAAGCCACAAAGCATTATTTATTTTTTACTTTTCTTTACTACTTTTTATCTCTGACTCTACATGCAGCTTCAGTGGGTACAGACTCCAGCCTTAATAGCCAAGGTCCACTTCCTTACTGCTGAAGAATCTGGCCCTACCAGCACTCCATTACATTGAGCGGAAAAGAAAATATCCTGAAAAGCGCCCCAACATAAGGGAATGGGAAAGTGTAAATAAAGCAGAGGCTGGGCAGACCAACAAGAAATGTTTAACATTCCACGCTCTCCACAAAGGGCAGGAAAAGGAAAGGTAATGAGTGGTTGGGATGAAGCACATGCCATAGATATTTTTCAAGTACTGTTCAGCAGAGTATATCTGGTCATGTAAACATCCACAACAAACAGAACAGCCTTGTTCTTGAATGTGGCAAACCTCCCGAGGTCCTTCCATATGCACAGGAGGATATGCTCCCACTATGCAGGGAAGCCGCAGCTGCTGAATTCACAGCGGTATGTTTGAATTCATAGACACAAATCATACTGAAAGCTGTACTCCAAGTGCCAGATGTTCTCAGATGCAATCAGTTGAACTCTTGCTTGCTCATGTCCTAGTCAAACCAATATGTTGTCAGGCTACATGTGCACTGAATGACTCTAGGCAGGTAGGAGGTGGAAGAAGTGAACTTGTCAAAAGCCATAGCTCAGGGTTTGGGGGAAAGCTGAAAAAAACCTTTATGACAAATGAAAGTTTCAGATGTAGTGGGCAAGTCTTCTTCTTTCTTATTCTCAGGTGCAGTCCAAATTAATTGCATGAAAATCAGAGTTATTAACTCTGTCTTTTAATTTATATAGACTTGAAGCAACAGGTTTGACTCCATTTACAGCTCAAGTCACTCAGAGCTTTGAATTTGTGAGGCTGTAGTGACATAAAAGTGGTATGAGACCAAAATGATGTTTATTTTTGGTTTATATTGAAACTTAACCCATACAACGTTTAATAGCAGTTGGCTATGTAGACATGGGTCTTCAGAAAGCCTCAAAACATTCAGCAGAGGTAAAATGTTTCTGTGAACTAAACCTTCCTCCCTCATGAATCAGCGGCTACCCCATTCTGAGAACTGCCATGCATACATATAGAAGCAAGAGCGTGTTGCTAAAATAGCTATACTCAATAGGGAAAGCATAAGCTGCACTCTGCAAACAATGGTATGGAAAAGAGTACTGTCAACGTCATGGATACCCACGAGGAAGACATATGCTCCCTTGCTTATCTGGAGACTATTTTGTTAACATTGTTTGCCCTGCCAGGGTAGGACCACCAATGGCTCCTGAAAGACCAGAAGTCCTCCCCAAGTGTCCCATGAGTTCACACCATGCCCCAGCTCCTCCAGGTATTCAACAGTGGCCAGCGAGTTTGCATTGGCTGGCAAAACCTTTTATTTATGGGGAAGGAGGGAGAGGTGACTGCACTGGGACTACAAATCTTGACTCTTAGGGATTGCAAAGGAACAGAAGGAGTGGGAGAGCTTTCTTAAGCCCACTTTGCAAGACTTGAACATCTCCCAGTTTAGCATTAATAGTTGTCTAGAACACCATAAGTTTTTGGATGCCATGCTTATAACTACTGCCTTAGTGCAGAAGAATGATGTGGCTCTACTACCTGGGACAGTCACAGTACTCATTTTCCCTTTTCCCTTCTTTTTCTATTGGTTAATAGTATTAGTAGCTATTTTGCCTCTTATGCAGTCTGAAACCCCTTACTGGGTACTTTGTGTGGTGATCCAGAGAGAGGTAAGCTTCCTGGAGCTTGAGAGTTTTGCAGACATGTGATTTTGGGTGGGTTGGTTTTTTTTTTTTTTTAAGATGGCAGGGTTCAGAGATCTAGCTGGAGTTCATGAACCTATTCTTCCTGTAACCGAAACCTATGTTTTAGTTAGTGTTGATTCAATTTTTAAAATAAATGTTTTCCTAGTTACAAAGAAAGCCAGTGCTATGTATAAGGGGTAGAATAACACCCTTCCAAAATCCATGTGTCATAGGTGGGTGGCCTATATACAGGATATGCATGCACACAAAATCTAGCTTAGAGTGAGAGATTTTTACTCTCTCCCCGTTTGTTCTCTCCCACCTACTCCTCTGCCATAATTTCTGTCATCTTTCTGCCTTCTCTTGGAGCTGTTTGCCATATTTTTTAAAAATAAGTTTGTGGTCATTATTTTCAGTTTCTCTAAATGGAAATTGAGTTCAGTACCATTAGATTTCACCAACACAGAATTTTTTGTCTAGTTTTGGCTTAAGTAGTGTTTACTTTTCCTTAATGGAACTGGCTGTCTGAACTTGGATTACTGACATAAACACAGTGATAACAGGTTCTTACTGCTTGGGTATGTCATCTATCCAGCCTGAGTTAGCAACAGCACCTACTGTCTTGAAGCATCTGGAATACCAGATTTCTCTGCAGAGACCCAAATGTGGAGAGTAGGGACATGCCACACTAATGTCCACAACTTAACCCTTGTAGGAGAGGAAAGACACAAGCCTCTGTTACAAGTGCTCTCCAGTCTTTATGCCTGAGTCCTGCAGCCCTTTTGCCCAGTGGAGTATCACTGGTGTCCCATCACTCCCCAGGAAAAGCTCCCTGACAACAGCAGAATTTTTCCCTTCCTGGACTGTGGTCATACACGTTGTATGAAATTCCCATTCACACTGGGGAAAATTCCATGTAGGAATCAAGGGCAGCACAATATTAGGTATGCAGTCATCTGCCAAGAACAGACACATCAATTTTCTTTCATAAAACCATGGAATTAGCCTTTGCAAAAGGGAGATAAATCATTAAAAGCATGCTAGGACATCAGACAGGAGAATGTAAATAACCATACATAAGAGCATCTGTTCCTGATCAGGTTCCATTCTTTGATCTTTACAAAGATGGCTATTAATTAGCAGGGTCAACACCAAGTTTTTTCTTGGTAACAATGCTCTTCTGAACCACCCAAATAATGCATAGTTACTTGTAGTTTTGCTATGCTAAGCTTCTCTGGGAAGGTTTCTTCAGATAAATTGGACAACAAAATTACCTTAATATAAACAGTTTTGAAGTTAGGCCATGTCGGTAGTAGATAAAGGATCCCTTTTATTGACAGCCATGAGGACTGAATCCTTTGAAATCCTAAATGAACTGAGTTCCAGTCATACTGAGATTGCTGGTATGGCAATTGAGACTGCAATCACTGCTTGAGATGTGGGTATCTATCTTCTGTGCCACATTCCATCTGCAACATAAAAGCCACCACCTTACAGGCTCCAAGACTGCTGAAACACTCCTGTTAAGCTGCATTTCAGTCTTGCATTACTGGCTGGATTGAAAAATTTTTATTGAACTCACTGGATAAACTGTAGAGTCCTACTGGTGCCCACATGACTGGACCCCACGATGGAGTGCAGTATCAGACCCTGAGGCTAGTCTCAAATCCAGAACAGACAAATCCTAAAGCCTAGCACCAAACCATATGGCAAGAGTAAAATCCTGGACGCACAGTATATGGCAGACCTGGGTCTCACTAGTCTCCAGTGTGCAGGTTCTGATTCCACTTCTTTGGAATTCAGCAGCAAACTGGAACAAGTTACACCTGTAATTTAATTGTGGGTCATAAAATTTACAGGCAATGTCTTTCTTGTTGACATGATATAATCATGCACTGTTTTTTCAATGAAAGTCATAGCAACCTCTGTGAAGGGAGTCTACTGAAGGAATGGGAAATGACCTTGATTTCTCCTACTTTTCACACAGTAATAGGCATTAGAAGTTCAGGGTCTGTGATTATGTCTCTCCCTGTCACAAGCCATGCAGAAGACTAGTCTATGTGAATCTGTACATATGTTCAAGATAGGCCCAGTATGGCCCAAAGTAATTAGGATTAGAATTGCTGTTTCACAATTTTCAGGGCTGAATGTTCAGAAAATCATAGGCATGCCATCTTGTCTAACTGCTAATGTGGTTTGACACCAAAATAGTTCATCCTCTCAAAAAGGATGTGTAGTCAAATACACAAACACTTCCTCCTAGCTCGATCCAACAGATGCTTGGTATAATATAAGCCAATCTGGCTCTTTGTTCATGAAAATGTGTGTAACAAGTTGGGCTATTTATCATTGCCTCCTGGGTGCTTTGACAGAAATAGAGTGGGGAAAACTTTGCTTCACATACAAGCTTGCAGCCAATGACAAAATGGCTGACTAAATGGTGAGAGAGGAGTCAAAGCAGGATGCACAAGAGCTGCAGACATTTTGAAAATATGGGCATCTGTGGTCCAGGCTTACCTTACAACAACTGGAAAGAACCAGCTCACTATATTCATGTGTCATTACTTGCACAACTGTAGTATCGTATGTAAGAGCACACGTAAAGTAAAATAATCATTCATTCAATCCTTATGCAAAATGCTGCAATGAAACTGTGGCTATATCTGACTGGAAGAGTAGAAAAAATGTAAACCCAACCATCACCAGTGCACTGTTAAGGTCATAGTGGTTGCACAGTTGAAAACTATTGCATTGGATGTTGTGAAGGGAAAGATGATGTACTTTTAAGAATGATCCTCCCTGTTCCTTAGCGCACATTGCAGAATCATAAGATTATGTCCCATTTTAAGTATGCGAACTGGCCTACAGATTTCAGCCAGGTTTTCACCAATCCATGCATCCAGCTTGCTCTCCAGGACCTGTCAGCATCAAGGCTGAAATGCTAATGTCTCTGTGGCCGCTTGCAGCACCAGGGAAGCCTGGCAAAGTGCAGCATCTGGCTCCACACTCCCCACTCCATTACTGTCTCTTCACTTTCACAGCCACGCTTACACACGTTACTTCTGGGCTTGATTCACTGTCCACCTCTCTCAGGAAGATCCTTCTATTGAGCTGGGGCACACTGGATGGCAGAATGTTTGTAACTATGTCTCCATACCGAAACACTTGCACAATGTGCTTGATTTGGTAAAGCAATGAGGTACACAAATGCCTCAGCAACCTGAGCTGTACTTGTTCAAAGAACATAGCTGGAAACCAGCTAATGGTGGTAGCTGTTTAAGCTGATATTTGCAATTCATAAATAGCATGAACAGACTTGAGCTTTAGGTGGTAATTGTATGCAATGTCAGAGCTGTATCTTACTTTTGAGTCCTTTGCAGATAACATCAAATTATTGACCTTAAAAAGGGTTGAGATGTGTTCTTTTCCTAAGATGTTACTTTTTTCCTCAACCTTCTCCATACCTTTTGAGCATCCCAATAAACTACTCTTAAAAGAGTTCAGAAACTAAGTAGCAAAGCATTTCCAGCTCAGGGGGCTTGTGGTGCCCTGCCTGCAGCAATGTTCGGGTGCATTACAAGTGGGAACGGAGAGGAAACTTCTAAGAAAGAAATGCAAGTCTTTCCATGAAGTGTGTTCCGTCTGTGCTGGGTTGGAGGTGATGGGTTCCCTTCTTCTTCTGTGGACCCAAGCCCTGAGTTTATAATAACTAACCACGGAGGGATACAATGTACAAATATTGTGTCTTCTTATACCTTCTCTGTTCTCTCCTCCATCCGCGGCTTTATAGACAGACCACGGCTTAGCCCTCTGCTGGGACTCTTAACTCTCTGTCTCCAGAAGGCTTTATTTCTGCCTAGGGAAAAGGAGGCTAACAGGTAAAAAATGTGGGGATGTATTTGAAAGAGTGATCCCTGTAGTTCTGTCTGCTGGCTACAATTTTGCACACTACTACCGACTAGACCATAGCAACAACTAACAACAGGGACTTGTCTGTATCCCCTTCTGTCTGAACACTAAGTACTAAAACCAGATGCTAATTGTACGGTTCCAGAGAAAAAGAAAAAGAGCATGCTGGGGTGACTCAGGACATATTCCTACTGTTGTGCAAGGAAAAATGGTATTTTGATATGTGGAGATTTGTCTGTGGTTAACTGTGGCTTGTTGGGGGCAGGGGAAGAGTATGCATGTATATGCAAAAACTCACAAGCACCACCCTGAACTATTTTAAGTTTTGGAGATGAAACTGGTGATTATCTACCATCTAAGTTGTTAGCAAATGACTATTCAATGCCATGGTGGGACAAGCTGTACTCAGTGACAAATAAACAATGGGATAATAAACAGAATTTTATGTGTTTCTTTTGAAGCGTAAAACTTGCTACAAATTACATATCGTTAAACAAAGGCATAAAAACTTATTGAAAAACAGAGGGTGGCAACACTTAGACAAAAATGTAAATGTGACTCTGGCGCATATATTTTTACCTGAGGGAAATCAATGTCTGTGAAATACTCAAGACAAGAATGCCTATGAAAATGAAAACACTCAAGGCAAAAATTTATTACCCTACAATTATATATATTTTTTATTGTATTCTTGAACATCCAGTCAAGTGATAGGAATGCAGTGCTCTGGATCACAGTCACCCTTCTTTCAGTGCTTGACTATAAGCACTGAGAAGGAACTTAGGACAGCATTTTACACCTCAAGTTAGACACTTAAGTTTATAATTAGACACCTAAATAGTTAGTGTCATTATCTTAGCTAATAAGAACATGAATGGAAAACTTCTTTGGAAAAGTTAACTGAAGTTGCTTATTTAGGTGACTTAAAAGTGCCAAAGTTTGACAATGCTGTCTATAATCCTCCCGCCCCTTCAGTTACTTTAGTTGGAGGGATTGTGAAACTTCACTTGTTACATGACATTGCATGCTACAACTGTTTTTTGTCACTGTAAAGCTCCGCATGCTGGAGTCAGGTTATTAATTAAGAAATAGTTTTTTGGCACTCCGTTGTGACTTACGTCCATAATGGACCTGCAGCAAACATTGGTTCCAAGCAGCTAGCTTCTCCAACCTCTCTTTTAAGTATTTCCTTGAATGTTTGAATAACAAAAGCCATCAGGGAAGGGTAAGTCTGTTTTCCTTGGTATGGTCCTTCCTTGTCTCCCCTGATCTAAATTCTGTCTTTAGGGCACCTTCTTCACCTTTTGGACAGACATAATTCTTTCTCAATAATGCTCTAAGCTGCTAATAAGATTGTTCATACAGACTGTAAGTGGTTAGCAAAACAAAGAGCTATTTTTACAGCCACGAAAAATGAAAATTATGGCCCTTGACACCCCTTTACAACTTAAGCCCTCTGGTTATGAGGTCTCATTTGTTGCAATGAACTGTCAGGTTCATTGTTAAATGTTACATTACTCTCCAGTTCCAACCTCCAGGCTGCAAAATCCTCCAGGCTGCAAAATCCTCCAGTAATCCCCCAGACCACACAGGACTCTGCTGTCAGGATGAAGCCAGGAGTGAAGGAGAAGCAGCAGCAGTATACTGGAGGCAGCTCTCCAGGACTCTGCAACAGTGGGAAGCAGCCTGTGGTGGCCAGGGCCAGAAGAGCAGTAGCAAGCAGCTACTTGCCAGTGGTCACCAAAGAGCTCCTGATGACAGAAGGCCACAGCTTGCTGGTCTGTGGCTCTGCACCCCATGGTGTAACTGTCTGTAGGTGGAAGGAATAACCTTCATGTTGGGCATGAAGAGATGCATTTATTTTCCTATAATGCACTGTCCTGTTGGGGCTAGGTATGAAGGTATAATGTGTACATTTACATTAATTCTTAAGGCAACTGTGCCCTGACTATTTGTATGCAATGTCTCTGGCAAGCCTAAAGAAGATGTCCAGTTTCTTTGCCTGTGTACATTTGGGGGATGCTGGTGCGGCTGGAAAATGAAGAACCTGACATGTGAAGAAACCAGGATAACTTGCTTCCAAACTTCTAGCAAATTCATGGCAATTGCAGGCACAGAGTCAACAGTGGCATCCCACTGTGCTAAAGGCAGACAGGGCTCTCTGCTGGTAGGGTCCTCTGGTATTTGGTATTGTCTTGCTTTTTTAAAGTTCCAGATGCTGTTGTCAGGCTGATACCTGTGAATGTGAGATTTTGTTAAAAAGGAAAATAGTAATTTAAAAACAATAGTCTTCAATATGATAACGAGAAGCTTAAAAATGTAAACCCCAAATGTCCTCAAACCATGAGGAAGCAAAACTTCTGGGTTTTTAGATCTAGAATTTTTAATCCAGCTTTAGGTGGATGCCCAGCAATAGGCTCAGTTTCACTCAGTTGTTTGGCTTTCCCTGCATATGTCCTGTCACTGGAGAGCAGTGTCCAACTTTGTTTCTCTTACCAGTGATGCTGGAGCAAGAGGGTTTGCCACCATGAAGCTTATGTTACACTGGCTGCACCATGGCCCCTTTTTGTGGTTCTTTCCCTCCTTCTTGCCAAATACTTACCTTTCCACTGACAGAAATAAGAAGATGGGGTGAGTGAAGGGCTTTGGGGTGAGCAAAAAGCAAAGATGGGGTGTGTGATGACAAAGGGAGCAGAACTGGGAAGCGTAGGGGGGAAATGGAGAGGAGGAGAAAGCCGGGACATCAGGAAGGAGTGTAAGACTCAAATGCTTTGTGTCATTGAACCTCCAGCACTTCCAAGCCAGAGGTCTCTCTAAGTTCTAAACAACATTATTTTTGTCTGGTAACTATAAACCAATAAACAGGAAATGTGTTATAGTAATAAACAAAGGACAGGAAAAAGGAAACACCACTAATCAAACAGGAACATGCCCTGGGAACGCAAAAAGAAACAAACAAGAGTTACATTTTGCCCCATTTTTGCTCAGGATTGAGAATGACAACGAGTATGACAAAGCACAGGGCAAAAAAAGAAAGAGACAGTTGTGGTAGGACAGAAACAAAGACCAACATTATCAGAGACATTTTGGGGCCTTGCTTATTGCTAGGAAAGAGGATGGGAGCTCTTGGCCTTGTGCAAGCTCTAGCTGCTGTTCTACCTCTTACACGGGAGAGTTTTACAAGCATGACTGTGTATGAAACTGTAACTACCCCACCTTAGATCCATCTCTTGTCTTTTGCACGCATGTTTGCATCAACAGAATGAAGCTATATTAGCATGAAAACATGTACAATACTCAGCAGTTGCCAAAGCTAGGCTATGCTCATGCTGGATGGAAAGTGAAAATATAACTTCTTTCATTTTTATATACATATATTATATATATGTATATATATATGTATGTATGTATGTATATATGTATTTGTGCGGGAACATCCTATTTCCAGCATTTCTAGGTTTTACTTCTGGGCTAGAGAGTATCCTTTAATGTATTCTTTGTTCTTTTTTTTTATGTTTGTTCTGTGTTTTAGCCACAGACCCCTCTTTAGAAAACAGACTGTTTCCATAGAGAAACGTTAGGCAAAAATAAGTCCTAGTGTTCTTCTAAATGTTGTTCCATGAGGTTCATCCTGAAAACAAAACTACTTTCTTGGAAATATTCTGTTACAAATTTTATTGGATTATGATTCACTTAATAATCCCATGGCTTTATGTTGTACCTAAACCACAAAGGTGAATAATGGAGAATCATTTGCATTTACTTTCTACAAATAGGATATTCATAAGTAAAATGCTCAAATGCGAATGAGAAGCTGGCGTCTCGTGGCCTGGATAAGTGCACTATTCACTGGGTGAAAAACTGGCTGGATGGCCGAGCCCAGAGGGTAGTGGTGAATGGGATGAAATCCAGTTGGCGGCGGGTCACAAGTGGTGTTCCCCAGGGCTCGGTGTTGGGCCCTGTTCTGTTTAATATCTTTATTGATGATTTGGATGAGGGGATTGAGTGCACCCTCAGCAAGTTTGCAGACAACACCAAGTTGGGAGGCAGGGTCGATCTGCTTGAGGGTAGGGAGGCTCTACAGAGGGATCTGGACAGGCTGGATCGATGGGCTGAGGCCAATCGTATGAAGTTTAATAAGGCCAAGTGCCGGGTCCTGCACTTCGGTCACGGCAACCCCATGCAGCGCTACAGGCTTGGGGAAGAGTGGCTGCAAAGCTGCCCAGCAGAGAGAGACCTGGGGGTGCTGGTTGATAGCCGGCTGAATATGAGCCAGCAGTGTGCCCAGGTGGCCAAGAAGGCCAATCGCATCCTGGCCTGTATCAGGAACAGTGTGGCCAGCAGGAACAGGGAGGTGGTTGTTCCCCTGTACTCGGCACTGGTGAGGCCGCACCTCGAGTACTGTGTTCAGTTTTGGGCCCCTCACTACAGGAAAGACATTGAGGTGCTGGAGCGTGTCCAGAGAAGGGCAACCAAGTTGGTGAGGGGCCTGGGGCACAAGTCTTATGAGGAGCAGCTGAGGGATCTGGGGTTGTTCAGTCTAGAAAAGAGGAGGCTGAGGGGAGACCTTATCGCTCTCTACAACTACCTGAAAGGGGGTTGTAGTGAGGTGGGTGTTGGTCTCTTCTGTCAGGTGGCTGGTGATAGGACAAGAGGAAATGGCCTCAAGTTGCGGCAAGGGAGATTTAGGTTAGATATTAGGAAAAATTTTTTTACTGAGAGGGTTGTCAAACATTGGAATGGGCTGCCCAGGGAAGTGGTTGAGTCACCATCCCTGGAGGTATTCAAAAAGCGGGTGGACAGGGTACTCCAGGGCATGGTTTAGGGGGCATGGTTAATGGTTGGACTCGATGATCTTGAAGGTCTTTTCCAACCGAAATGATTCTATGATTCTATGAATATGAGCTTCCAGTGGGTAAAAGCTAGCAGCATGTGAAATACCTAATTGTTCTTCATTAATGACCTAGATAATGAGGCAGGCTGCACCATCAGCAAGTTTGCAGATGGTACAATACCAGGAGGAGTGTTTGATACACCAGATGGTTTTGGTGCCATTCCGGGGGACCTTGACAGGCTGGAGAAATGAGCCAACAAGAAAATTATGAAGTTCAAAACAGGGAAATGCAATGTCCTTTCCCTGAGAAGGAATAACCCCATGCACTAGTACATGCTGAACACTGACCAGCTGGAAAGCAGGCCCTGGGGATCCTGGTAGACTAGAAGTTGGCCATAAGCCAGCAATGTGGTGGTACCCACTGAAAGGACAAGAAGCAATGGGCACACATAGAAATACAAGAAATTCCATTTAAACATAAGAAAAAAAATTTTACTGTAAGGGTGATCAAACACTAGCACAGGTTTCCCAGAGAGGTTGTGGAGTCTTCACCCTTGGCAATATTCAAAAGTGGACTGAACAATGTCCTGAGCAACCTACTTTAGCTGATCCTGCTTTCAGCAAGGGGGATTTGGACTTGATGATCATGAGAAGTCTCTTCCAACATCAACTATTCTGTGATTGTGTAAAATTAAAAAACCAATAATGGCAGGCTGAAGATTAGATGATCGGCAGTTCACAGTGAAGGATAAGAAGGGAAATATTCTGCAGAGCACCTCTGACTACCTCATTTCTGAAGGTACCCAAAAAGCAAGGATATGCTGCTGAACAGTGCTCTGGAGGTGACTGGAGAGCTGACATTAGCAGGGACCAAGCAGTTGAAGGAGCACTCTGAGGTTTCCTCCACCAGGAACTACAGATGTCTGAACCAGGAGGCAGTTGGTGAGGAAAGTCATGGGTTCTGGAATGAGAGAAAAGAAGTGCAGGTGGAGTCTCAGCAGGCTGTTTGGAGGGGTTCCATGCTGGCACAGTAGCTGGCAGGGATGTGGCTGGCTCCCACTGTGTGCCTCAGTCCTCTTAGTGCTCCTGAATGAGTACAGGGTTGTGTCCAGCCCAGATAGATGCTGAGCTTCAGCTTGAGAACAGGCATTGGTCTGGCGTGAGTGCTTTCTCATTCAGCTCTGGTCATCACCTGCTTCCTTCACCTTTCCTCCCAATTGGTTTTAGCTTATCATCCAATTCCTACCAATCATGACAAAATGACTTAGATACTCCTCAAGCAGTACAGCAAGGATAGCTTTGGAAAGTACTCCCCAACATAAGGATAGCAGAAGGATTGGCTGAAGAAAATCTGTCATCTCCCTTGTCTGTTTTGGGTCCTTGTGCCAGAAAACAGCGCTGCAGAGGTCTAGACAAAAGACACTAGACAGGGTTAATACACACCACCTGCATGACCTTCCCACACAGTAGCTTAAAGAAAGGTGTGAGATACCACTCCACCAGAGACCAGGGTATCTGCAGCTTCCAACCTAATTATCAGTAGACTGTGCCTGTAGCTAAGAGCTATATTACTCCATCAGGCAGGCACATGTGTGCTTGCTTTGCTCATGGTCAGGATGGAGGAATTGCTTTGCTGGTCTGCTAGGAGCCTGACTCTGACAGGCTGTGAGCACATTTTCTAGACCTGCATCTTCCCTGCAAACGCCCCAGCTTCAGTCAACAGACATGGCTTCAGCACATTTAAGCTGTCAGATATGGACCTTGTTCATTAGTTTATCTCACCACTGCACACTCTGTTTGCTGTCCTGTTTTGTGTTCCCAGTACAAGTAAAAGTTGTTGGCAGAGCAGTGTGTGTGGAGAAATAAGAGGTTCAGAGTGGACAGCCCTTCCTACATGACAGATCATTCCATTAGGCAAAGGGCTCAGTCAGACTGGGCAAATACAATGTAATTAAGCTGATCTAGCTTAATTTGTGTACTAAAAAATAAAAGGACTCAAAATTGTATTTGGCAGATCCCTGCTAAAATGGCAGCAACAGGACAAATCTCAAGTTTTGCCTATATGAAACCATGCTGAGGTCATGAACAGAAATACAAAGTGTGGTGAGCAAGACAGATCTCTGACTCTGGGCACACAAAATACTGCACGTGGTTCATCATCACAGCACATAAGGGTATCAGCATGTATCGCCAAATATGGCTGTGGTTTAAAATGCTGGTAATTATGATTCTCAGACATATGAGCCAGTTCTACAGCTTTATTAAAGAGGCACATTTTCCCTCAGGCAATAGTTTGAACCCATGCCTTATCTGCTAAAACTTCTGATACTTTTTTTTTTTTTGCACATACTAAGTACTGAACACAAGTATGAAGACTTGGTAATAATGATTGAGCATTCACACTGGCCAAGCGCACAGCAAGCAAATCCTTTATGCAGCCCATTTCTCCTCAGTATTATTAGTAAAACTATTTACAGTATAATCAGTCTTTTCAGTTCTTGGCTAGGCTCTCATTTTGATGTCCGAATGAAAATAAAATGAAAAATCTCTAATGAAAAATTCCCTAAAGAAGTTTTGTGCCACTAAGCTGATACAGGTGCAATACACCAGCTCACTGAAGCAAATTACTCCAGCTTTGAACACCTGAGATTTATTCTTGAGTCCAAATTTTAAAACCTTTAAAAATCAAATGTAAGAAGTAGAAACCTGGGAGTAAAGCAAACCAAAGTCTGCATAAGTTAGTTTTGGCAAAATTAGTAAAGAAAACAGAACAAAATAAAGTACTATCAAGAGAAGGGGAAACCCACAAACATAAATGCACTCATAGTGCCTTACTCACAGTGTAATTTTTTCAAAGTGGATTTTCACCAAAATCTGTACACAAGCTGAAAACTTCATTAAAACATAAAGCTTGAAAGGGTTTAGTGGACAGGACTCTTGTTTATTATGTGAGACTGTGATGTCAGTACAGGTGGAGGCTGTAATGAAAATAGTTACACGATTTCAGTCCAGTTTCTTTGAAGGTTAACCCAACACCACAAACCCATCATGTCATATAACACCCACTGGCAAAGCCAGGGTCGCTGACATCTGGAAAGCCCTAAGACTGTATGGACAGTACATAAACTGACCTACAAATCATTTGTGGGATAGTGGTTTGGTAAACGTAGCTTAAAATCTTTTGACGCTTATTATCAATAGTTTGGAAAAGATGAAAGGCCAGGTTTTCCAGAAACATACATGTGTTTGTCTTGAGCATGAAGAATATTCTCCAGGTGTGAATGGGATCATTATTTGCACAAATACCTGGGGGGACCTGACTTGCAGGTTAGTCCTGAGCACTGTGCACACTCATGTCACATGTGGTGCAGACCATTTAAAAAGTAAAGCAAACAGCATCTTTTTAGGAAATATGCTATAACCCCAGAATGGAGAAGAGGAAAGAGGGGAATTCAGCTGAGACAGGAAACTTACCTACAAACCCTCTCAGCTTGAAAAGATTTTTATGAGAAGCTGAAGAGAAACTCCTCTCAGGAGGTCCCACAATGGGCCTGAACCAGCCTCCAGGATCCAAATATCTCAAGAACTTCTTCTCCTGAGCCTGTTCCTAAAGAAGATAAGGGAGGAGGAAAGAATGTCCTGATTTTGACTTGAAAAAAAGGAGTATTTTCTTGCATGACAGAAGAGTTGTGATATGCTGCCTCTGACTGTTGCTGCCTGGGAAAACAAGTGTAGGGAAATTCTCTATTGACGCTGGCTGTTATAACTTCACCTGGGTTAAGGGAATTGTAATGGACCTTTATTGAGGCTCGGCCACTATGCACTTAAATAACAATCACACACATGTACATACAAAAGGCTGCATTTACTCATTATGGTCTACACACCACAGCCTTAGAAAAGTACATGCATTAAATGCAATCCTTTGTTAAGGAGGTCTTTATTTCGACGTTGCAGGAAAGAAACCTGTCTGTTGCAAAGCATGCATTTCAGATTTCTAACTCAGGCTGTCAGCCAGGCTGTCAGATGGACTGGGAGGGGTGCTCTGTGCTCCCCCAGCTCTCCCTGCCCACATTTCCTCTCGTGTCCCGCACTAACAGCTCACAGCCAGAGGGGATCCAGTGCTCCCAATTAGTACCTGGATACTTTGTCAGACACTGTGTAAGGAGCCCTAGGAGTCTCCTGGAAGCTGAAACACTGATTGTGAAGCCAGTGGAAGGCGCTGAGGGGACAGGGCAAGGCTCTGGGGCAGGTGGGGACCTAACTCCGAGCTGGCTAGATGCATTTACCTCTCAATATTCATCACCATGTGCCTTTTCCTCAGCACAGGTACCAAAAGGAAGTCAACCCCTTTTCATGAGAAGAGGGTACTGTCTTTCTTTTTCCCTTTATGAGGAGGGTGCCGGTTATTCTACATATCCTGAATGTCCCTTTTTTGGGGGGGGGGGGGGGGGGCAGACTCTCCTACCTTCCAGAGGTTGCACTAGTTAGATGAATCAGGAGGAAACACCTTTGCCAGGAACACTGTGTGTCAGAACCTGTGACAGCACAGACAGAAAATGCCTGGAGAAGCAGACCAGCAGGCAATGTAGATCGACTAATTGCTCGTTTAAGAAGGGCTTAAACGTGTAACAGCACGGACAGATCCGCACCTCAGTAGTTATGACATGCTGAGAGGCAGTACTTTAGGCAGGCAGACAACTCTGGTGCCTCCCCAGGCAGGTGCATTGGAAAAGCCGCTTGGGGATTTGAGGGCTGAATTCAGGTAGCTGAAGTGGCAGATGGGGGCCTCAGCCCCTTTAGGGACTGATTCTTTCATGGTTTGCTAAATATGCAGTAGGGAACGGAATTTTTTTCTGCACGAGTGAAAGAGAAATTGTGCTGTTAGTGAAAATAACATCATTATAAGTCTTTATGATTTCTGCAAGGCAGACATTGTCACAAGCCCAGGCAGCAGTATCCCAGTGCAAACCTTTAGAGGCAGCTTTATTCAGCTCTGCCACTGCACTCAGGTGTGCATGAGCTCCCCGAGTGCTTACGCAGTAGCATGGAGCACATTCAGACTTCAGCTGGCCCCCAAAATGCCCAACTCTAGATGTATTTTCCTGCTCCAGTTTTCTAATCACTGTGGCAGTGCTTGTCTCTGGTTTGTAAAAACTAGCACCAGAAGAAACCATGCATTAGGTTTTTTGTTCTGAATTTGTTGGATTTTTTTCCTTCTGCCAACACCAGCCCCCCTGCAAAGTGGCAAGTTAGAAAGACTTCTGTTAAATGCCTGTCTAAACCCGCTTCCACCTAAAGGAGTTACCACTACATTCTGCTGACTGAGCATTTTTGCACGATGTATGAAGGACTTAGATTTGCTTGGTGGCTGGAACTGGCCCAGACAGTCCAGGTTTCCAGGTGAGTGCTGGCTGCCTGGGCCATGGTCCACTCCAGAGTATTAAGTCAGCTCCCTAGGCTGAAGTGGTTGGGACACCACACGAAGTTTGGTTTTGGGTACAAACAAATTCAGCAAGTCCAGGGACACATGGTACATACCCTACTAACAAATGCAGAATAGCAAAAATTCTGAGGTCTTCCATAATTCCACAGCTTTGTAAATGTAATGACCATTGATAAGTTGTAGAGACATTCCTCAACTTTTATTTATAATTAGAATTTTCATAGAATTATAGAAAGACTTAGGTTGGTTCGGACCTTCAAAGACCATGAGTAAAAGGATTCACATTTGAAAGCCAAATGCCATAAGCCATATGCTCACTAATCCCTCAAATCATCTTCTCTGGAGATAAGTAGCAAACATATCTTTGCAGTTCTAAACCAAAGGTGAAATCAATGTAATTTTCAAATAATTTTTTGATGATTTATAAACAAGGAATAATGGCAGAATGTCACTTGTGTCATGGCCAGCACAGGGTGCAAGTGGAAAGGAGAGAGTGCTGGGCACAGTATATCTCTACCTCAGAAGTTCTCTGAGTCTCGAGGGGGCCCCCAGAGCTCTCCTTCCCCGACAACATTAATTAGTTTGTTGTTATTGTCTTATATTTATTTTTCTTAGCATCTGATAGCAGATACGCATTTGCTATTACACGTTTCTTGGAAATTTAATAGCTGCTGTCCTTAGACTGAACTACTGCTTTATTAGTCAATTCCACATAAATTGCTTTTCAAAAGAAAATATTTTTTTATCAAGATAATATTTTTATGGAAAACAAATACAGTTTTTAAAATGTTCTCTATGTTTCTAACCTCATTTTTATGTTTCTTTTCTTTGAACTAATTGCTCATTCCTGACCAGTTCTGTTTCCCAGTACCCCATCTGAACATCATTACACTGTGGATGTATTCAATCACCTCTTTATCACCTCAGAAGGAGTGGCTAGTAACATACTACTTTCTCTAGCTTACTCTTATTCAAAGAAAAATAATATATTACTTTAGGAACCAACTTTCTTTTATTCTGGTTATTGATGCTATCATCAATGAAACTTTTTATTCTGTAGATATCCATGTATAATACAATTGCCTGGAGAATCAATGTGAACTTTTAAAAAGAATTAAAACAATGTACATCCTCCTTTATATGTGATAGGAAGTGAAAGCCTTATGCGATTAAAGTAACGGTATTGGTTTGGTTTAGTTCCCCAGAAGTGCTTGTTCCACTTCTCCTGTAACTCTCTGAAGACCTCAGTTTGGCTCAGGATAGCAAGTCTATTAAAAAACTCCCCAGTGACATCCATGTTACAGCAGAACTACTTGGCTGCTAGAAGGATTCTGGAGTTTGAATGTTTTCCTGTTTGCATACTAAAAAATGTTGGACGCTAGGCTGTGACATCGCTTTGTCCCAAATCCTGTCTTTATGGTTTCAACTGCTCTGCTTTCCCATGCTTACAGCAGTTTAAGCTCCTCCAGCAGCTTGTTGGTTCAGTTGAGAAATTTTTGACTCTTTCATCCAAAGTCTAACAAGCAAACATTGGTGATGTAGCATGAGTGGAGGGCTTTATTTGCTGAAGTCTGCCTCTCAGGGGAGGTTTATTGGCATATTTGAAGAGCTGAGGATGTTTTTGTAGTATAGAAGCCAAGCTGACTGCGATAAGACCCTGTGGGGTGGAACACCAGGGTATTTTCTGTGTTTAGTTAAACTCTTATATCTGTGAGTAATTTAAAATGCTGATTAGATTTTATTGAAGACTTGTGATTTCATTTTCTCAAGAGGCCTATAAACATGAGGGTCTTCTTAGTCTACGCAGATCCCATATTCCAATGCCAGGATTTAAAACAAACAAACAACCCCCCCCAAATCTCTCCTAAGACAATAGTTGAGATTCTAAAGGCCTATGAATTAATTAGCTTTCCAAAAGGAAGAGAGGGTGAAGTCTAGGAGAGTCACTGACTTCCCAAAATAACGTGCTACGTAAGCCAGAGTCTGATCCAAGGCTTGTTGAAGGCAGTGAAAGGACTCCTTTCACTCCATCAGGAGTCTAAGGACTCTTCTGTATCCAATAGCACCATGAAATATAGGGAATTGTGACTCTAATTTTATGACATATTGCGGTCATTTGGACACAGGACATTTGGAAGGAATATTTACTTTATGGACAACAACAACAGAGAGCTGGAATTTTATATATGTGAGACTATCTTGACACAAATCTGTGGTATAGTAGAAGTTACCAGTGGCAATCATTAGTTGAATAGTAATAAGATTCCTTACTTTAGTTTGTCTGGTCAAGACAAATGGAAAGAGCCCACAACTATATAGGGCAAAATTACTTTCGAATTCCTGTCTTTCCTTGCTGAGCTGATGCTTATATGGTATGAGCAATAGGTACAGCTGCATGTTGTACATACCAACCATTGTGCTTTGACTGCTACCCTGTTAAAAGTTGCTGCTCAGTATATATCTAGCATATAGCTAAGAATTATTCATGCTAAACATTATTTCTGTTGGAAACAACCTTCAATGCTTCTGATAGTCACTAAAAGAATTACAAATACACAACAATTCCAGGCACTTTGAATCTGAAACACTCCACAATTTACAAAAATATTACTTCCTTCAATTCCAGGAAATCTGCCCTGCATTTTCCCATTGACCGACATGACTGACTTTCATGTACCAACCAACCCAGACTATTTTCTTGTGACACAGCAAGCAGGCAAACACAGAAACCTCTCTACTTTCTGTAGCAGAGATTGTAATCATCTACATATGTAAACTATGAAAACACAAATTAAATGACCTCCATTATACTTTGCTAGTTGTATGTTGGATCTTTTCCTGTGCTAAGCTCCTCTGTTTCCGTAGGACCACAGTTTCACACTAGTTGTGTATCTGCTTTAAAAGGCCACATAAACAGAGATACACTGGGGAGAAGAAGAGGGTACTGTTGCAGTTGATGGGATTTTGACCAAATCATCCACAGTGAAGAAACAATTGTGAGTGGTTATGATGAAACAGGATAAATTTGTGGTTTTAGATTTGTAGTACTAGTCTAAAAAACTTTTTCTAATTAAGACTGCTTCAAAAGGCAACTTATTCAAAGTCTTAATTTTGCAATATCTTACTCAAAACAAAAATTGAAAACCTAAATGTCTAAAGATGCACTTCTGATTTTCACGTATTTGTATCTAAATTCATGAGCACCCATCTGCTACTTGAGTATTAACTAAAATTACACCAATTTAAGGGTATTAGGACAAGACAATTATTTCTCAGGTTTTGCTTGGTTTTGGAAAATGGAACTTTTATAGTATTCTGGGGTATTTTTGCCACATATGCTATGTAAAGGATTGTGAGAAATATAACTTCAAGCACCATGCTTTTTTCAGTTCTAAAGCCGAGGGATCAAGCAGCCAGCCAAGAAACACCACAGAAGAATGTGTTGAGGGAATAGTAGTTTGGGTAGATGGTTTGGCATGTTTCTTTCTATTGCACCGTTAAATTCCGGAGGCCTGGGCTTGCCAGGACTCAGTGCAGCCTTCTGCATAAGTTACAGCCTGATGTGGCTCCCAGATTCACACACCAGAAACCAGCCAGCAATGCTGCAGAAAATGTAATTCTTTGAAAACCAGATGCAGCCTGCAGTGGTAGAGAGGCTGGTATTCATATGCTCACAGTATGTCCAGAAAATCCCACCCCATTGGCCTCTTGCCATTAGCATTTTAAGAAACCTTTCTGGAGTCTTCAGTAAATTATTATTTTTCTAAAAAAATACACCTATCATGGAGTTGCATAGGTTTTGTCACAAAAACACAGACCCTAAGAAGTTTTCATTTTCTTTTAAAATGCTTTAGAAGTTCTGTAGTAATTTGTTCAGGTTTTTGATTGCTTTCTGGCTTGATCCCTATTGAATTTTGTGAAATGCTTTCATAAAGGAAATAATTCATTAATGGTGGTAGCCCTTAGCACAGGTCTGGATGAGGAAGGGAAGTCTGAGTTCCCCGTTGCTGATGATGGCAGTACATAGGAAATCCTTGCCCAATCCTCCCACCCAATACTTGGCACGGGACATGGTTGGAGAGCAAAAGGTCAGAGCCTGGGGAAGCGCTATATCTAAGGTGATTATGATTTATTAGGGCTATACACAAACAAATCCTCCGCACTAATTAAGGAGACTGGCAGAGAAGGGAGTAAATTGCAGCTGAAAAGGAAGACAGGAAGGTGAGCCAATAAAGAGAGTCTCCCTGACCAGAAGCCTGCGGGTGCTGGTGTCAACACTACCCGTTTTCAGACCCATGGTGAACTGCAGGCCAAGTTAAAATCAGTGCTGCCCATTGAGTGCCATGGTCTCAACAGGACCCTGATTTCAGCTGTCATCTCTAGAGACTTTATTCAAGAGGAATAAACTTGAGCAAGAGAAAGACAGAGGAACAACAGGGAGATTCCTTAGAGCTCTTAAAAAGGTGGTCCAGGGAAGAAAACATAAACTACGTGGCTTGCAGATTGTCTCTGTCATGTACTGCTACAGGGGAGAACCAAGACTTTTCAAAAGAGAAAAAAAAGACCCTTTCTCAGACTCTTTCCTTCGACATCTAAGTTTTACTTGTCTTATGTTTGGAATGACAGAATCAGGTTTTTCCTACTTTGTCTGAGCCTCAAAACCCTTAGTGATGGAAAATTGTCTTGTTTAATCTTTTCACAGTGGCTTATTTGGTCTTTCATTTTACTGGTTCACTCCTGATTCTATAGATGCATCTGTAAAGCACACCCAAGGTAGAGCCGTCTTAAATTTTGTCTGCTGTTCTTGTTATTAGGAGCGTGATTTCAGTGATGAATGTTTATAACACAGCTTGAGGAATTTCATCCTCCCCTGGTAAACTGTGTAGGAGATTGCCTTAATGGACAAAGAAAAACTTCTGCTGGAAAAATGGACTGTTGCCAGAAGATTGCGCTTGCTTACAAAGAAGAAAAGACATGTTTAACCTTCTGGTATTGTGTACAGAAGACATATTTTAAAAAAATATTCACCTCTCTTCTCACAACCTAAAATGGAACCACTGAAAGATTAATTGTTTTTTACTATTTTATGGCAAATCACTTAGTTGTGACAAGTTTAATTCTGCCTCTTGACCAGATGTCTTACAAGGCTGTCCTGCCTTATTTTCTTCTACAAATATCTCTAACTGGGAAAATAAATTACAGATTTATTTACAGTGAAAAACTGAAGAGAACTAAAAGGTATGAAAAAAGAAAGCTATAATAGGCTTTATTCACAGGTGTAAGGATTCTGACTTGAAACAACAGATTAAAAGCTGCAGCACAGTTTTAACTTCCCTGGATAGTTTCCTTGAGCAAGACTTGGGACTTAAATTCAACAGGCCATGATGTTAGTTACATTTATGCTTGTACTGTTTGTTTAATCAGGGCCTGAATAAAGACTTCAGGATTTGAGCTGTTCTGAAGTCTGTGTGACATAGGGTGTTCGGAGATTAAGTTAAATTAACTGTAGAACAGTTTCTAACCTACACTGAAGAGAAGCAGAATCACCATGCGTTGCCTGGCTAATCTATTATGTTGCATTTATTGTAAAGGAAATAGACATGCTCAGATCTATATTGAAGAATGGGTACTAACAGGTAGAGCGCCTAAATATATTCATGCCAAATGGTTGTTGAGCATTTCACTGCCTGCTTAAAAACCGTAGATGCCTAGCAGTTATAAAGGAGAGTTTCAAACAGGACCTAAGCATTGCTGAGCTAGCAGCCAGGGTGTGCTAGTGCTGGCCAAGAACAGTAATTGAGAACTATGAATTGCCCTCTGTGTTTCCTCCCCTCACTCACTGGTCTAGGTTAAATGTCCATTAACTGTATCTCCATGGAAAATGTTATATGCCAAGAATGGAAAAGCACAGCAGCAATAGTCCCATGTAGCTGATGGAGTGATTAAAAGTCAATGGGTCCCTTCTGCTGTGGCATCTCAAAAAGGGAAGAGAGGATGCCTCTTTTTCTTTAGAGCACCTTATCCCTGCTGCTGCTGCTGGGTTAGAGAAGGATGGATGCTCTTTCTGCTGTTGGCATTGCCTGAGGTGCTCTGGAATAGGAGACCAACTGCTCTTTCCTTCATTGGAGCCCTGGAGAACCAGAATTTCTCTCCCACATTTCTGGAAAAGACTATTTATCCAAAGTGGGATTACAGTGGAAATGTGGGCTTGATCCTGGCCCCACCTCTCAGGTTCACAGGCTCCCTGACCCATGGTAGCTTCCCTGTTGAGCTGTCAAGAAGCCCAGAAAGCATGCAAACTGCTGATAGAGAAAGCCAAGTAAGCCTGCAGGGGAAGCAGGCAGCTTGGGATCCCACCTGGCTTCTGTCACAGCCAATGTGCTGCTCAGAAACCTGTCAATTACAGGGGTTTTTTTCTTCCCAATGGAGAAATTTTCTGTCAGAAATTTCCAGCCAGCTCTGCTCTATGTTGCTACTGCTGCTCCATATGAAGAAGCCAAAAGCCCAGAAGGCCTTGCACAGCGAAGGTGCAGGGCCCTGGGAGACCTGGCATTATGGCAGGTCTGCAGTGCTGGCTGCCACAACCCAACCACAAATACACTTCCAAAATGTCAGATATTCCCTCCAGAAATAAGTATGCGTATTCACTCTAGTGTGACCACCAAAACAGTGCATGTGCCTTGCCAGGGACTTTAAATAAAGGGTTTTATGCAACACTGGTCCTCTGATAAAAAGTTCTGTTTCTTATTAGAGTCCTAATCCTGGTCAATATTCTTTGAATTTAAGAGGAAAGTGAATTCTCCTGCTATTTTTTTCCACAAAGTATATGCTTTTTTTATTAAACACCCAGTTGTTTAATAACTTGCACTTGTTACCTTAGCTGACTGAAATGCATTTATAGCCAAGATGGACAACGGTGTCTGTCTGAAGTACACAGAACTACCAAAATTACTGGGTCCAAACCCACTACCACTGAAGCTGGGCTCTTAAAATGAATTGGGACATTGCTTCTGATGAGTGATATTGTTAAAGTGTTACTGTAACTTTGGTGGGTCAGCTTAAGCAACAAATCAATTATCACGTTATTTCTTTACATTGCAAGTCTCCATGTACTACTCTTTTCCATATATTAGAACATGAAACAATGAAAATATGAAGCTTGTGCTTAGTACATGTTTTTCACCTTCTAATGGTATTTAGATGTAGATATTACAAAGAAAATTAACTAGAATCTAAGTAGTAACTTGACTTTTTAAACTAAAGTGCCTATAATGATGCTGTTTTCCAGCTCAGTTTGAGCTAATTTTTATTATGCTTTACCATTAAACACTGATTATGGTCTTAGACCCATCACAAACAAAGACTGCCATTGCCTCAAAGAGATTAAAGTATATTAAAAAAAAATGCAGATAAGAAAAAATGCACTGAGAAACCCATGTTTATTTAGAAATACTGGTCAAGCTTCTTTGCTGCACCAGACTGCTGTTCAGTACAACTCTCTGGGAGAAGGCAGCCAAGATAAGCAGGGAAACTATCACAGCTTTGTGATTTTCTGCTCATCCTCCTGTTTCAGTTCAAAATAGATTGCAGGATATCTTGCCAAAGGTTGAAACTCAAGTCACCCTTTTTAAGACCAAAGAGACAATGATGATCACATGGGCTGGCCTCCCACGTAACGTAATTCAATATTTGTCTTCAATAATTTCTCTGACAAGGATGTCTTGCAATAGGCAGAGGTTGTTATACCCTAGGCACGTAAGAGCAAGACTCAGCAGTCTACAGCCTGCTGAAACAGACAGACAGGTACTGCTATCCAGCTTGAAGATCTGTTCCCCTTTGAAGGGGCCTTTCCCTCCACAGAAGTTGCAGGAAGCCTATACCTATGTATCCCGGTTACACACGTAAATTCAGGAGGAAGGAATCCAGGTCATGGTCACCTTTGTTGCAGAGACAAGCTCTCTTGGCATTTAAAATTTTACAGACTTTCTGCACCTTCCTTTATTTCTTGCTTCTTTGCTTTTACCTCCAGTTTTTACTTGTGATTATTCCACTTTTCTTCTGAGCATCTGCTGCTTCCATTTCTCTTTGGTTGGTTTTTGTTGTTGTTGTTGGTTTGTTTTTTTTTTTCCCTAAGACTCAAAGGACATAATGCTCTGAGCTGAATCTTTCTCATTAAGGGTCAGCTTACACAGAGCCACACCATGAGACTTAATCTCATTCAGATCTACGCTGGAAACAAGAATAACCACCACAAAGATCTCTGCTGCTGTCATCTAGTCCTGAGATATCTGCTACTGTCCCCCAATACAGGTCCAACATACCAGCAGTTAAGTGTTATCTTTCCTTTCTCCATTTGTATCTTGCACCCTTTCTACTACAAAAGTCCCAATTTGTGGTGCACCCTCAAGGCGCACTTCCATGAGGTGAGTCAAGTCAGTCACCATTTTCCTTCAGCTCTTGGCCATGTGCTCCTGCCTTTTTTCTCACATTAGGCTTTGCCTTGAGCTGATTAAACCCACCAATCTGGCAGAAAACTAACTCAACAAAAAAGTGGTTTTCGCCAAGTCAGTGAGTTGAGTGATCTCGTGAACACTGGATTCAGCGCAAGGGAGGGTGTAAAGCACCTGCTTTAGATGGCAGCAAGCTGTTGTCCAAGAAGCTTTGTTTCCCACTGACCATTCTTTCCTCCCTCATTGTTTTCCTTTTTCTGGACTTCAGACCATCTATCTTCTCTCCTTCCTCACCTCTTCTTAGATAAAACTTGTGAAAACCAAAGACTGACATGGCTGTTTGTTCATATCTCAGCCTCCTGAGGCCAAAATTTTAAAAGCCAGGCTCCTAGATTCACCCCCCGAAATGCACCCGAACAAGCGAGGAACACCGAGAAGCAGGTGTGTGCGTCGACTTTTCCTTCAGTATAAACAGGCTCGTTTCCAGGGACATCACCGGCCCTTCTTGCCCTCAGAAGAACGGAGCACCCCGCCACCGCGGCGCCCCCCGCGCACCGACGGTTTTATTAAGACGGCACCGCGCAGCGGGGCTGCTCGGGCCCGACTCGGCGGGAGCCGCGGGGAACCTCCAGGAAAGGGCCCGGGCCGCGGGGCTGCGCCTAGGCCGCGGGACACCGCCTGCCCCCTCCCCGCGGGCAGGCCCGCCGGGCTCCGTGAGGGAGGGCGACCGCTCCCGCCGCTCTCCCCCTTTCCCGTCCCGACAGCCGCTGGGCGGCGGCGCTCGCGCGCCACCCGGTGGGGCCGTTGCGGCGCGGCCACGTCCTCGCCCCCCGCCTCCTGCGAGGGGAGGCGTGAGGGGGATTTCTCACAGGTGACAATAAACCGTGTCGCTTCTGGGCGGCCTTGCGGCCGTGTCAGTGCCAGGAGGGTGAGTCCCTGCTCGGGCCCAGAGCGTTTCCGGGAGCCTGTTGTGTGGGGGGAGAGACTCGGGCACCCGGGAAACCATGGAGGCCCCCGTGCTCCTCCGGCCCTGGAAGCACATATGGTATGTATGGCACAATATATGGCCCAGAACTAGAAAGGGACCCGAGGGCCACCGGCTCCTGTCCCCTGCTGTCTCAGGGAGGTCTCACATGGGTCACACCCTTCTGAAAACCAGGCAGTGCGGCTGCATTTCACACTTCATTGCAAGGCTGTTTGCTAACCCAGCTCCTCTGATAGTTCTGGTTTCCAGACTGTGCCTGCCCATGGCTAGCGTGCACCAATTTGCTTTTGTGCCAAGTGTGTGCTTTAGCACGGGTACCCCTTCTCCCTGCCTCTCCCCCACAGCCCGTGGGTAGCAGCCTTGCCGCCCGTGCTTGTACAGCAGCCTTGCCCTTGATACCTGTGCTGTATCTCTGGTACCAGCACCCCTTGGCAGGAGGTGGCTGTTGCACATTTTGGTGGTGGCAGAGTTTGGGGTGAAGAGACAGTGGCAAATGGCAGGGTGCGGTGTGGTTGCGAGACAGATGTTGTCCCCAGGATGGTGTGTGGCCTTGGGGAAATCACGTGGACCTCAGACTACCCTGCAAAAAGTTTGATGTCAGGGATGGGGGGAACCAAGGCTGGTTATGGGGAAGCACTTGATTCATGTGTTGCCTTGGAGCCAACCAGTATCTGACTTGTGCTCTGGCCTTCCTAGCTTGGTGCTGCTCATCCCCGCCTTGCCCTCCAAACTCCCACTCGCAAACCTGCATCAGCAGTTCCAAACAGCATGGCCCAAAGGCATAATTGCATCATAACACTTAATACTGGCATGATGCTGGTTTTGATAAAAATATCAAGGAAGATTTAAATGTTATTGCCCAACATTAGTGTGCAGCCTAATACAAATGAATAGAGAGTAGCCTGACATCAGTTTTCCTATTCTGCACATTAACAATTTCCATTTGCACCCTCATTTGGGAGAACACTGCAGTAAGTTAAAAAATAAGCACATTTTTTAGCATACTTTCTGCATTTTTGAATCAGGATCTGATGCAAAGTAGTGAAATTGATACCTCATCTACATAATTTGCTGCCTCACGCACTGTTAGCTCTTCAGAGTAACTCCTGATGTGTATCAGACTTGTTCAGAGTGTCATGCTAGATTTTATGCTTACCTCAAACTTCTTGCTCAGTAGGACTTTCAGTTGTGTGAGGAATGCAGATCTATAGATCTATAGACTCCTTTAAAAGCATTTTTAACTTAAAAAATAGAAGTGCCAAAAAGGATTGTTTCGCATCTGGAAGATATACTGTATTTTGCCATTACACTACTTCTGGAAATTGCTTTCTTGCCTTTGAAATAACTGTAAGACCAAACCAACTTTTACAGCCCCATTCTATTTTAAAAGTGACAGACAGAATCCCACTGAAATGAAAACAACTTAATCAAATTGCTTTGACATTATTTTTAATTTTGCCAGCTCTGGGGCCACCTCTGTCATTTCTGTCTTTGACTTTTCTAGGTGTTTCACTTGCTTAAGTCCTGCTTTCCCAATCCAAGGCTATTGAGTAAAACACAAAATACCTCCTTTATGAACATGGATGATCTTGAAAAACTGCTTAGTAACTTGCTAAAGTGGATTATATCAGTATTCAATAGAAGTGTATCAAGTATTTTATGTGTCTGTTGACATACAAATCTGTATTTGCATGTGCATTTGAAAATTGGAAAACAAACCAAGAAAGCAGAAAAACATGTTTCAATTGTTGGTACAATTTCTTCTTAAGGCTGGAATCTTACTCTGTTCTCAGTATTTCAGTTCGAATATAAAAGCACATGCCAATGAAAATGCTTCTAAAACAACTACTCTGACCAAAAATCTGCCAGTTTAAGAGAAATAGTGTAGTGTTGCCTAAGATGCTTTACTAGCTGTTCCTTAGATTTGGATTTTCAAAACTACGTATTGAGTAACTGTGCAGTAATTTTAAATAGCGTCTATAAGAAGTGGCAATAGAAGAAACATTTTCACTGCTTTCACAGACAGCAGTACTGCTTATACTCCAGAATGTACTGGGAGGGATTTTGTTACTTCTGCTAGAATACAGTACAAAACTCTAGGCAGTCGAAGAACCCAAATGTCAATCTGGACCACACTGAATAGTGATTCCCCATATAACCTACTGGTTTAATCACACTAACACAGGTTGGGTGAAATATTTCTAAATTTAAAAAAAAAAAACCAACACCCAAAAACCACAATGAAAACATGCAAACATTAAAATGCCATCATTACCATTCTTGACAATTGATCTTAATACCCTCTTTTACAAGAGGGCTAACTTGGTGTTGAAGTTGCTGCAGCCTTTTTTCCCACAAGGTAGCAGCACTAGAACTATGAATGAGCAAGAAGCTTGTGAGCCCATCTCCCCCAAATTCAGAAAGGCTGTCTAGTTTATTTACTTTTTAGTCTTCAGGAATCTGCAGCTCAGAATCAGAGGAAAAGCTTCTTAAACACCAGGACTGGGTGCAAGCAACATTTAAAATAATAAAATCTACATTTACATTTCACTTTCACAGACCTGTCTCCTGCTGAAAAAGCACATCAGGAGACTTGAAACAATCTGCAAAACTAAAATGCTGTTTATATAAATATATTTGTGTGATTATATATGTGTGTGTGCATTGAATACAGTAGAAATCCTATCTTGTTATTGTATATAGCAAAAATCTTGTAACTGATCAGGAGTTTCTTTCTGATTCCCCTTAACTCTCCTGGTTTCACCACTTTTCCTCATGCTTTTTGCTGCATTTATCAGTTGTCATTGTTGAAAAATTATTCTACAATGAAGGAGGAACCCCTTTGCCAGCACACAGTAACTGCTGGGGCGAGATGACCTTCTGTGCTGCATTCACTCTGTCCTACCTGAATAATTGTGTAACCTACATCAAAACCTCCTAGTGTAAATATGTATGTATAGAGTAATTATTTGGGTTGGGTTAGGTGTGCACTTCTGAGGCAAATCTCCCAATTGTCCCAGCTTGGCAAGCTTTGCTTCACTCCGTGGACCAGGCTTGGGGCACAAGTTGCACTTTGGGAAGATCCATTGCAGAAGCACACCCAAGGCACTGCAGCCACAAATGGGCATGCAGCCCCTGCAATCAGACTGGAGCTAGTCAAAAGTTAACGCGGGGCACAGCATGGGTGTCATGGCCTCAGCACTCTTTTGCCTACAGATACACGCCTGTTGGTCCCCACTGCTTGCTAATGTACACATAGCCTTATTGGCCTAGATGGAAAGTTAAAATCAGAAAGGAAATTTTTGATAAGCTCACAAGTGCTAGTACGGAACAGGGGCAGAAATGATGGAAGAACACACCACATCACCTGAATGAAGGGGTTTTTTAACGTGAAATTGCAGACATCCTAAGGACATGTATTAGGCAATATTTACTGGAGGGACTGATCTGTGGAGTTCAGGAAGGGGCATTCTGCCATTTGCAGGTGGAAATGGTAAAACTCTTTAAAATACTTTAATATGCTCTGAAATAGCATATTGATAGGGAAGCTGAAAAAAAAAGTCACTTATTAAATAAAATACACTGGGTGATGTGGAATGCATGTGTGTACACACACACACACACATATTTATAAAGAGTTTGACTCTTTCTGAGTTTTGACTCCCAAGGGATATATACATATATATGTAAAATATACATTTATAAAAAACTACTCCTATGTTTTTTATGACTATTCATATATTTTTCCTCTTTGAAGTATACTCAGGCACTCCCAGGACCATTTCTCTTTGTGGAGAAATCAGGCAGCGCTGTGGAATTACATCTAATGTAGCCTTGAGTATTTATTCCTATTGTTGTCAACACAACATACATAAAGTCTTTTGGGCTGCCAACTCTCATGTCTTACATCAAGGAAATTGAATCGTGTACCGTGGCACAAAAAATTAACATAGCTTGCATAAATATATTTTTATAACGTCCTTGAGCTTCCTGGCGAGACAAACACAAAGAAGCAGGAACAGACTGTACATCTCTTTTTTTTTTTATATTTTTTAAATGCCATGGCATCAGTGACCATTTGTACTTAGCTAAAATTCCAGCACTGGATCCTATCAACACAATAAATAAACAAACAGATGGTTGTGTGTGCAGTTGAACTAATGAAGCCAGGTTTCCTATCAGGTCATATCTTGTAGTTCAATTCCCTCACATCTAATAAAACGTAAGCTCTGCTTTAGCTTTTCCTGTCCTTGCAAAATGATTTTCTCCTGTGTGGATTCTCAGTTGTGCAACAAGGGGTGAACAATCTTCCCCATAGTGGGAGGACTAATTCAGGGCTTTCTCCTCTAAAAGATCATCTAATTCAAAGAAACTTGTCAGAAGTTAACTTCTCTGGTGAATTTAACTGAGATTGGCCAAAGATTCAAAAATACTGGAGAGGATGCAGAGGTACAGTTATACTTGCACACACAGAGACATAAAGACAGCAGCAGTTACAGTAACTCATCTGCTCTGGGAATTACGCTAAGCAGTATATCTTTATTTGAAGAAAACAGGAAAGATCAGTGTGGTATTACCCATCTCCTTTTAACTCCAATTTATTAATTTTTCATTAAGGGCACTGGACAATTGTTCAGGGTAAGAGCAGCAGAGAATATTGACAAGTCTGACAGTGAATGCTTCCCTTCCCTTTGAGGTAATATATCATTTTGTTTATTTTTATAGCAAAAGATTCAGGAGAATTCAATACAACTTGACAGAACAGTAGGATTTCTGGCAGGCTGGTTGCAAGTCTGGTCAAAGGTATTTAAGCTTTCACAATATCTGGTGATTTATTAACAAGGTTTGATTTTACATTTACAAGACAACTGCTGAATTAATAAGTATGAAATGTTACTAACACATTCGAAGTTTCTGTATTCATTACAAGCAGCAGATTAATCTGTAGTTGAGGGGGCCTTTCAGAAAGAACAGCCTACCACAAATGAAAATTTACAGAAGAATTACAGCTAAAGAATTTTATGTCAATTGTAAAATAAAAATGCCTTCCATACCCAAACAAAAACACCAATAAATTAAGCTACATCTTGGCTGAAAACAGCATGCATCAGTTACTTACAATATAATGGTTGTCTCGTCCATTGAACACAATTGCTCAGTAATAAACTAGCTTTTCTAATATGACATAAAAATAGTGTCCAAGTTCAAATTTCCCAAAAGACCAGTTAAACTACATGGCCTGGTTTTACACAAATGGTGCTGTAAGAAGGCTGGTGCCCTATGCAAGTGTGTCAGTGTTGTAGCTCTGATGTGCTGAGCTCATCCGCAAACATCTGCCTGGGGCCAGGGGTGGAGGGAGACAAGATGTTCACAGGGTCTTACCAGCCCAGAACTGCTGACCTTAGTGAAACTTGTTGGAACTTCATTACCTTGACATCTTTCTTCTGTCAAAATTGGCAGAAAAATTGGCTGAAATTAAGCTACAGTTTTAGGAGCTACTGGGCGGAGAAAGTGTCATGGTATTGCCCGGCAGAAGGACAGCACACGGACAACCTGGGGACATATGCTTTGTCTTCTTAGGGAGTAAGGCTAAAAATACACTAAAATTACTAAAAATACACAGGGCTAACCATTTCATAACAGATGGTGGTCTGGACTTGCATGGTTTTTAGGACTTCAGGTACAAAGGTTCTTTTGAACTAGGAAAAAATCCCCATGCAGAAGAACAGCACTTTTCTAAAAATAGTTCCTTTCAGTTTTTTAGAACATATGTCAGATTTAGGCCATATATATTTGTGTCAAATCTAGGTAAATTCATGTTTAGTTCCCCAGCTTGGAAAGCTGTTGTGTTCTGGCAGGTTTCTACATGCATGCAGTAACTTCTGTGCTTCCATGCTGCTCTGCCTGGGTAAAATGGCCAGGTGAAAAGCAGGTGAAAAGCAAATAATGAGTTTGGGACCAGACAGGTGACCTGATTTTCACAGTTGCTATGCACCCAGGCAGCTGTAGACGGCAGTTCTTTTGGGCCATTATTTTTGAAAACAGGCCCACTCATCTAAGGCCTACAGCCTGAGACAGCCACTTTGGAAAATCTTTGAAAAAACTCAGTTAGGTTTTTGCATCCATAATATTTTTGAGCTTTGTGCTGTGTTTGCCGCCGATCAATTATCTTTTAAAAATCCTTTCCTGTTTTAATTGGCTTATAGAAAGATTTTTGGCAGATGGTATTGAAGAGAGAAAATAAAAATGAAGGTTCTCTAACAAATTTTTATTACCGTTCTTGAATATTTGAAACACCATCAGCACGGAGATTCATGTAGTCCTGTTCCATTTTAAAACACCGACGGATTATGTAACTTAAAAACAATTACTTACAGTGAAATTTTTTCTTTAAAATAATTTTATTTTAGTGAAGTTGAAATTACCCATAAAATTGAAGAGATTTCCATCCTTGGTTTAAGTATCTCAAATTACGAACATTTGAAGACATTATACTTTTATTGTAACTATGAAAACTGTAGAATACTGAAGTAGTATTCATTTTTCCATCTTAACAAATTTCTGTCTCTCAGGTTGTAATTTGGTCTCACGTAAGGCTAGTTTCATCCTCAGGTTCTTAATGGAGAATTAGTTAGCAGCTGTAGTTATTTTAAAGGAAGTCTTTGAAGATAAATAGACGTTAGACTGATTTACATTTGCTAATTTGCAGTAAGACTGAAAATTCTTGAGTTCTTGGTACCTGTTTAAGGTACTTTTTTTTTTTAACAGCACTTTTTTCACTTTTTAGAGGTAATTAGTATGTTTTTTAAGGACTACATTGTGTTCCTTTGTTTCTGAGTGATATGGCTGAGGAAAATTCCAACTGTTGAAGAGCAGTTTCTGTCATTGCACAGACACAGTGGTTTCCATAATGGTTTCCTTGAGCCCCCACACAGAAGAACATGAGTTTTATGCTTTTAAATTCTGGCAGGATGTTGTGTACGGCCACCCTCCAGAAGCCTTCGGGAAGACGAATGGGCACAGCAGGTTGTCTGTGATGAACCTTCTTCCGTTCAAGGCCAGAAACAGGAGGCAGATCCAGAAATAGCATCATAAAGGAGAAAGAAGGGTCTTGTGAGCGTCACCAGTAAAAGTGATGTCTCAGATGGGACGCAGGAGCAATACCTCCCACACCCTGTTAAACCCAAGTTCCTCCATGACTTTGGGCAATCTATAATGGACTTTTGTGAAATCAGCTTTGGGCCCTTAGATGGCTAAAATTGCAACGAGGCTTTTGTGCCAGGACCGCTCCTCGTCCTGGCAACTGGACGGGGGTTCTTCGTGATTTTGCAGCTTCAGGTCTCCACTAAAGCAGTGCAAATACTCGTATTCGAGCAACGTCTGAAGCAGGTGCAGCAGGCACCGCGCAGCGGGATTCCCGCAGCTGCGGCCCACCCGGACTCACAGCTGGAGGCCCCGGCCAGGCCGGGGGTCCGCCCGCTCTGGGGCCGCCAGGGCGACGCGACGCGACGCGACACGACCCGACCCGGCGCCCTCCGCCACAGGGCCGCGCCCGCCGCCCGGGCGGCCCGGCCGGCGGCTGCGGTGGAGGCCCGTCCCCCTCGATCCGGGTATCACCGCCCCGGGGCGGCCCCGCCGCCGCCCCCGCCCCCTGTGCCGCGGCGGGAGAGCTGCGGGGCCGCGCGGCGCCGCGCCGCGCCTGGGCCGGACTCGCTCCCACTCCCGCTGCCGCTCCTGCTCCTGAACCGGCCCGCCGGTACGTAACGGGGGCGGCGCCGGGCCTGCGGCGACCCTTGCCGGGGCAGCCGAGGCAGGGGCGGACTGCGAGACGGGCGGTCCCCCGCGGGGAGGTGACGGCGGGGCTCCGGCAGCCCTTCGGCGCCCCTTCGGCGCGGTGGGGCCGGGGCGGCGGCGAGACACCCTTCCGGGCGGCGCGGGCTGTGCCACGGCCTGACAGCTGGGTTTCCGCCGCTCTGCCGTTGCGGAAAATCCGATTATATGAGTTTCTGGCATTAAAACAAAAAAATCCCACGATGCGGAGAAGGTTAAAAGTGAAGGCTGCAGTCCTGCGCACGTGCTTCACCCCCCACCCGCCCCCAACTCACAACCGTCCTGGTTTTGCTGTCATAGCACATAGCCTTTTATTGCAGAATCTGCTAGAGTTGTATTGTAACTTTGTATCTGCAGCATGCGCCAGTTATTCTAGCCTTACACTTTTGTGACTTAAAAGCAAAGTAAGTCGTTTGAGTAGAGTAGGAAAAACATCTTTAACTCCGACTGTTATTGTTGTCTCTCAATTTTAGGAGAGTGCAGAAATGTCTCCCTTTGAAAATAAAGGGCTAATACTGGGCATAATGGCAGGGACTGCTGGAATAAGCCTGATGCTGCTTTGGTACCGTAAGATCCGAAAACCTGGTGTAGCTGTGCATATACCTGCATTCCTAGATGTAGGTACCAGGCTTAATTCTGTGGGCTTGCAAAATGAAGCTCCTAACGAGCAAGAAGCAGTAATGGTTTTACATGGAAGGCAACTGCAGATACTAGAAAAATTGAATGGCTTGCTAGTAAGTGTGGACGAACTGAAGAGAGAGGTGAAATTTCTGAAAGAAGCTATTCCCAAGCTTGAAGAGCTTGTTCGAAATGAGCTTCAAGGGAAGGGAGATGTTCAGAGAGTTAGCCCATCACACAGAGCAATGAAGCGGAGAAAAGCTGAGAGAGCTTCTGGTGCAACAGAAACGACCAGCTCTGAGGAGGCGGAAAGTGAAGGAGGGTGAGTCAATAATATTTTGTATATACTACAGTACACATGCAGTGCAAGTTACATCATTACCTATGTGAAACTTCATATTGTAATCAGGAGGCCCTTTAAAGTTTTATGTATATTTTATATTTCTCTACGTTCAGGGAAAAAAAACACCCAGAAATTTAGATTAGTAATTTTTATGTCAGAGGAAACTCTGGGTGACCATCTCTGAATCTGCACTATGGCTGAAGCTGGCTTAGTGCCAAGCATAATACAGATTTTTAAGGGTGCATTTGGTAACAGTCTGATGCAGTATTGCTACATAGCTATGCAATGAGAGCCAAAGTTCAGAGTAATGGTGTAAGTTTTAAAGTGCTTCTAGTAAGAAAGTAGTCTTGTGCCTCTGACAGTTTGTTCAAGCTGCACGAATGCTCCTGTGCTTTTCATGATAACTGTCTTCTATGGGCCTTAAAGATGAGTTATTACAGTGTTCTGCCTAAAGGTGTTACATGTTATGAAAGCTATGTCTGAATGCAACACATGTCCAAATGGCAGCATGTTTATGTATATTTGCTGTTGTATACACTTTCTGGTGGCTTAAAAAGTAATCATGAGGGATTTAGGGTACTGACTCTAGAAAGTTCCTAGTTTTGACCTCATCTTGTAGTCCCATTGTGGTTAACGGGATCTTTTATTTGCGTGAGTTGAGGAACACTCTGAAGGATCAGATGTACCTGGAGTCCAGGAGAGGGACTATATTTTTGTCTTTTCATATGTTACCTAATATACCCTCTAGTAGTAATGTAAAAATGGTGATGACACTACTCTCCCGTAATTGCAACTTTGTTTTGATATAATCAGATTAGGTACTCATATGCAATTTAATAAGGGTATGTTTATAGCAACTGAGTTTTTTGAACCATCTCCTCAGTGTCTTATACATACCTGTGTAGGCAGCGTTATGTCTGTAAATTGCCTAAAGTCACTTTTTTTCTTTAAAGATATATTAATTAACTGTAATATTCTGAAGACAGCAACATGCTGCATATAATAATTAATGGAATTCTATTTTTTAAGAGTTTCTCCAGATTTATTTTCAGTTCCTGTGGGCAGAATTTCTTGTTGTGTTACATCCCAGCCCACATGCTTCACAAGTCTTATATTTTGATACCATGTTTTGAGACCTGTCAGTTCTATTATGAACCAGTTCTTTATTTTAAGTATTCAGTATTGGCAGGGGTATTCAAAGACATTCCTCCTTCATATGGTGTAGAAACGTTTCAGTTCTATTAGTTTCTCAGATTGTTTTATCCATTAGTTTGTTTGCAGAGGCCTTTATGTTATGCATAAAATATTTGGAGTTGTAGGTAAGGCCAAAGGACCAGTTTATGAATAATCAGGTTCCAAACACAGTATAGGGGTTATTCCACACCTAGCATTTGAGAAGATCCCGTTTTCTGGTCAGCAGAGATGCGTTGCTGTTTGAGAACTAGCCAAGGAAACTTGTCTCTTCAGGTTCTATGTGATGAAGAAGCTGATGAGGTGATCCAATACAAGTGATTATAGTGTGCGAAAGCTTTGAATGTGTCCTTAAGAGAGGCCTCCTCTGACAAGTATTTATGTACAGTCAGAAGGAAGGAAGGAAGATAATTCAAGGTTACAGTGTTAGTCATTTGGGTATGTGCTTTTCCAATGCTATTTTTTAATCCCTTTTGAAAAGAGGTGATTTTTTCCTACTAACACCTTGTACTTGTGCTTGTTTTGCATATCTTCTCTAAATTTAAGATCATTTTATTTAAGTAATTTTCTTTTGTTTTTTTTTCTTCCTTTTGCAAATGAAAATAGGTTTTTAATCCTAATATGTGTACAGTTGCAATGTATATAGCTTTTTCTGAGGTCTTCTGTAACTTTAATGATAGTGGTGCATGTTCTGTGGGAGTTTGCCGTGAGAGACAACAATAACACACATTTTTTTTTTCCAGTTAATGTGCATCACCACTTCATGTGCTGTAGGTGTAATACCACGTGCATTGTTTTATACTGTTCTGTGGTGAATTGCGCACACAATAATGCATTCAGTTGCTAGCTTGTGCATTTGAGAAATAATTTTTCTTTTAGTAACAGGTTAAACATTTTTTCACTTTCTGTATTCTATCTGAAGTACATGCAGCAGGTTTCACTGCCTCAGCAGTATTTTCATGATCTAGAAGATAGGATTTTGCTTGTGTTAAGCACTTCTGGTTTTAACTGACAAATGGGTAGATGCTGGGAATTGACAGATGAAGTAATCTTAAGAGTTTTATGGACTTGTGCTGGGTGACTACATTGGTTTCAGATTTGTAAACTTCTTCCAGAAAAGCTTTTAATACTACCTGTTTTTTCCATAAAATATTTTAAGCTGGCAGTCTGATATGGTCCTCACTGCTTTGATCTGCTCTGGTCATATTCTCAATGTCACTGTTGGTATTCAGCACCTTGGGAAGAGAAGCTTTCTATTTTGCCTTTCAAAAATTATATATTTCTGTAAGTGGAGAAATACCACATGCTTTTTAATAAATGAGATATATCTTTACATAATAACAGATAGCTTTAATGGAAGATACACTGAATGGATGGGACATGACTGAACACTAAAGAGACTACAGTTTCTAGTCTGTGCTTTTCTGCATTCTGTTCTTAAGTTTGTTTCAGTTCCCATCATTTACTAGCAAAAACCTCAACCTTTAACATTTGAGAATGTGTAACAAGCACTCATTCATTTACAGATACAATAAATTGTGTCTAGATGATCACCTGGGCTGGAGAGTGTCACCTAATCCTCCTCTTTGTGATTTTAAAGCTGTTTCCTCCCTGATACAGCAGTGATGAACCACTGACATCAGTGTCATGTTTGACACTGGTCTTCAGCTGGCCTGGCATCCAAGCTTTTCAAGTTACATTTGGCATCAGTCACCAGAAAGATTCACTGCAGTAAATCTTTTTCCTACAGACGTTTTGTTTATAATTTTTCCTTGAAATAGTTTAAATATTCAGCAGGAAGAAGCATTTCCCTTGCCTGCTTCTGAGTATCAGTTCACTTATCATTTCTTCATTTCTTCATTTATTTTTGCTGCCCATTTGTTTTCAGTACAACCCTCAGTCGACCTAAGAATCTGATTTGCCAAACTTTTCCTCAAAGGCCGCTTATCATTACTGATGGATATGCACTCTGCTGGGTGATGCAGTGCAAATTTGATCCAGATCAGTCTGTGACATATAATCACCTTTCTATTGAATTTGCTGGAACGGATGAGATGGTGTTCGTGTCGGCTTGTGATTGTAAGTTGGCAGGGAGACGAGATGATATTTGATCTGTCTAAAAGCTGAAGTGTTGGGAACAGATGATACCTGGTTAGGCCCAGTGTCTGACAGTTTGCAGGCAATCCGACACAGTTTTTGAACGAGCAAAGTGAGTTTATACCACGGTGGTGTTTTATACCATGTAGCTCAGGGTTTTTTTTAATCCAGTACTCAGTGCGTGGATTTACTGAACAGCTTCACCACAGTGTGGTGAGTCTCCAGCACAGTTTCCATTTGTTCTTTGAACTTTGAACAGTTCTTTGTGATCCAACCGGGTCCTGTTGGTTGATCATTGCTCCTCACATTCTTACAACTGTTTTTCTCTTTTAAAAAAAATCTATTTGTAATAAAGGTGAAAACAAGCTGGCACTGACTGTAGACATTTTTAAAGTTTTTCCATTTTCTCAAATATTGGTCAATGTGTTAATCACATGTAAATACTCGCTTTTCTGTTTATCACCTGATAAAACCTCTTGCAGGAATATACTGGGTAAAATTGCAGATGTCAGTGTTGTTATATGAACATAATGACTCTCTCGGTTTTTGTTAATTTCCCTTTTGGATTACTGTCACCAGCCCTTAGACCCTTGGAGTTTTTAAACTGTGTTAAAAAGAATCTCCACTTCTGTTTGTGTTAGTACTGATTTTTTTTTTTTATAGTATTGCTTTTCATAACATGCTTTTCTAGAATGAGTAGATGTATAAGCCTGCTAGCTGCTTTGTTGAAGTCAGTTATCAAGCTCTTCTTATCTTAGTTTTATATCAATAATATCTGTTATGCTCTTATTTTGTCCTTAAGTAGCTGGAAGGACTTCCTATCTTGTAATAAAACTGGCTTCAGTTCAAATTGGTAAAGTACAGCTTACCCAAGTTGTTAGGAAAAATCCTAGCTGTTTATTTTTTAAAAGTCTGTATTGCCTTCTTAACATGTTACGTTTTCATGCTTAAAACATTTCAGCTATGATAAGGATTGAACAGAGAGCTAGTAAGAAAATGAACATCATCAGAAACAAAACAGAAGAACATTCTTTATGCCTAGTTTGCCAAAATGGTTGAAGTTATATTTAATGTTTTATACATGATTATATACCTTGCTGTAATTTTACCCCTGTGACTTCTGAGCAAGGTAGGAGTCGCCTGGGGTGCATGACTAGTGAGGTGAGAACTCATCACAAATGTCATGAAGCCCTTGGCTGTCACCTTTGTGCTTTTCCTGTGGGAAATGCTGGGGGGCAGCAATGTCAGCTCTGGAGCCAAAGAAGAAGAGACAAGGAAGAGAGGACCCTCTGAAGGCACTATGAATTTATTCTGAGGAAAGAAAGGAAACATTTAGAAGAATGCTGGTGTATCTTGGGGGTAACTAGCATGACGAAGCTTAAGCGCTAGCAATTGCTTGCGCTCCCTTGAACATTTTGGTATCAGGACATTTAACTTGTGGAGTTCTTACGAAAAACACTTCAAACAAAACTTGGAGAAGATTTTAAACATTTTCTTTCTTTCATTTGAGAATGCCCTTCTTCTCTGTTGGTTGTGTAGAAACTCCTGCCCCTTAGTGTAGCTCAGTGTCTTCTCATTTATGTCAGCAGGTATGGGGTTGTATGATTTGTTGCAGTCCCTAGGAATTACTGGCATTGCCTTACACTGAAAAAAGTTACTCACTGTTGTGTTTTTCATTTCCCACAGGTTGTTTTATAGGTATTGTTTTTCCTTCTTTAAAGCACACAATCAATGAGTAAATTGAAATTTTATGGCATTCTCATCAAGGTTTAAGATGGTATGCTCCACATTTAAATTCTTTGAGGATTCTTAAAGCAGATAAATAGAGGAAGTAGCTGAGAATTTCCCAGGACAGTGGAGGTGAGAGGGAGTGGGGAAGAAATGACCTGTCCTCTCTGCTATTTCTCAGCACAAATGTGGCCTGGAGATCATGTTTCTGTAGGAGAGGTGGGATGAGAAAAGGCTTGAGGCAGTATGGTCTGATCTTAAAAGATTATTCTTCCATCATATTTTATAATTAGCTCCTTCTGGGTTCACATCATCTGGTAGATAGTGACCTACTTGACACTTTTTCTATTTGAGTCTCTCAATGAATATTCTCATATGACTTATGTGATGTCATATGAATTTGATGTTTGACCTCAATTTGTTGTTTGGCCATGACAGTTTGATACAGTGCTGCTGGAAATCTCTGCTGGGCTTGTTTGGAGTGACAGGGCTTGGCTGTCAGCCCAACCTTGGCCTTTATATTTTTGCTGGGAGAGTAACATTTTCTAATAATCACTTTTGTCTGTTTTCTAACATTGGAACAGTAGTGATCATAGAAATTTTAGCAGATGTTTATGCAACAAAGATAAAGATGGCAACATCAACATTGACTTCCAAACACTGATTCCTTACTTTATACCTACCTCCTTAGGTAGCATTTGATGCAGTGCCCAAATTCCTGTAACTAAGGAGTGTTACAGTTGCAGTACTGTATTGGAATTTGAAATTGCCTACTGCCTAGTTGTTGCTATTTTATATTATCTATTTTAGGTTGGTAATTGCACAAACCCCAGGTGCATTTATCTTTTAATTAGGGAGGGTGGGGCATCCAAACCATGTGAGAAAAGGTACTTTCCAACCATACTTCAAATCACAGGATTATGTATGGGTGCTAAAAGACTGCCCCCCTCCCACCAAATCCCCTGCACTTTTGGTCAAGTTAGTGCTCTTACAAACACAGCCTATATGTGGTGTAGCTCTGTACCCACTTCAAAATAACTATGGGAGAACAAGGTGCTGTGTTTTTAAAGATGCTTTAGAAAACCAAAATAAATGTTCAGTGACTTACAAATAAAGACTCTGCAGGATACAACATAGGATGTGTCATCAACTTCAGCATCATCAAGATTATGTAAAACAAATCTGTAGGAATCTATGATGTTTCCCATCTCTGCTTTGCTCCATGTTGTTTTTCAGTTTGAACACGTACACATGGTTTATTTATGTATCGTTTTATCCAAATGCATTTTTGACTCCTCTTTCCCATATTACTGGGTTAACTTTGCAGCAAAACTGTCACGTCACATCTAGCACTTTTGTACCATGATAAGCAGTTGTACTTGTTCATTTACAGGCTCTAAGTGTATCTGCTCATGTTTTAGTTCTGGTCACTTCCGAAAGCAACGTATTGAAAACAGAATAGTTAAAAGCCATTATTATTAACCTCCATTTATATTGCTAATGTTCTGTACTGGGTATATTTCTGGAAAAAAATAGATTTTATGTATTTTGACTGTCATGGCCTACCTTGATTATTCAGTTGCTTAATGTGTATAGTACATTTCATGCTTTTTCTGCTCATAGTTACCATTTAAAAAAATCTCTGAACCTAGCAGCTAATACTTTTACATTATTATTTCTTATCAGAAGAGTATTTTCAAAAGTGGAAATGCAGAAGATTAGGCTTTTCTGTCCATTTTTAGTACATAAGCAAAAAGCTACTTTTTAAAAATAATGCCATTCAGCTGCTCCTATATGAAATTGAAGTACCCTAATGTATGCTCAGCACTTTGACAGTAAGTCCACCTGCTTATCTCTGCATGGTATTTATATGGCTTTTGTAAATATTTCTTTGTCCTTGACTGCCTTGTGCTGAGGACTTGTGCACTAAGCATAATGAATTAATATAAGCTCTTTGCCAGTTTCAGATATTCTGACCTTCAAAATGTTCAAAAGAAATAAGTAAAGGAATTGGTAACAGTGTTGTTATTGCTTATGTTTAGATCTTACAGTGTTTAACAAAACATTGTGTAAGTGATTCTTATAACACTTATGTTTTGGTTAGTAAGCTCATTCCTATTTCAAAAAATAGGGAAATTGAAGTAAAGAGTTGAAGAGGCCTATTCAGGTTTACAGAGCATGTCTTTCATACACATTAATGATTTAAAGTGTTCTGCATTTGAAACACAAGGATACATGTGTTTCTAATATGTATCTGCATTTTTTTAATGCAGTATTAAGCAGCAGGACAGTGTAATTACTTGCATGTTATGTTTGGAATATGATTGTGCTGTCCCTTTGAAGATAAAGGTTTTGTAATAATAATAAGTTTGATACCATGAATAAAAACTCCTTTAAGTTGGACAACTGGAAGAAATTGTGCTCTGAAATTTTTGCATTTGAATTTAGCAATGCTTTCCCAGTATTTTTAGAAAATATGGTTATTGTTTTCTGTGATTTTAGTTATCTTACAGCTCATACTGATTCAGAAGGAGACTCCGAGGAAGAAAAGGGATGTATGAAATCACTCAATGCCATTGTGAAATCAGAAGAAGAGTTATTTAATCTTTTACAGCAGGTGGACAATTTGCACAAGGGTTCAGAGGATGATAAAAAGGAGGGCTTCAGACTGCTGCTTGAGAAAGATGACAAGGTATTAATGGGTAAATTTAATATTATGCTTCTATTAACTTATGCTTTGCACTGCTTTTGAGAACTTCCTTAGTACAAGCATTAAAATGCATGCAGGAATGGAAGATGAAATTTCATGTGTATTTTTAAAATACAGTGAAAAAGAAATATTTCAAGGTGTGTCAATATTCATGTTGGGTGGGCATAGAAGTTTTATTATTTTATATCCCATCCAGGCTCAATAACTTTGAGGCTTTGTTTCATGTATGCATTCTTGCATGTGACAAAGAAAGATCATGGGTTTTTTTCTACATAAGTGATACTTACTTTTGCTGATTTTGGAATGCTCTATGTGAGAAAGTCCTGTGGAATTAAGTAGTAACCAGGCCAAGTGTTCTCAAGAAATCAAACTATGAGCCTGTAGTCTGCTTATACCTTTCTGGTATACTTCATGTGAATTTTTCCTGACTTTACTGTGCACATATGTAACTCCAGATAAAATTTCAAAGTGGTTTGACGTGCAGTGCTTAATTCAGTGTATCAGTTTCTTCTGATTTGGCAAACATTAGTTCTGATTATATTTTCATTTACATATTGAAATACCCAGGAAGGTACATGGGATACTGATTATGAGTGAGTATGGTGCTTATGGCATCCCTAAAGAAAATACACGTCACATCGTTCAGGGATCTGTTGTGCTTTACTGGATTACTGGATTTTTATTTTTTATAGTAAAAGAACTTTAAAACTGATCTATGAAATAAAACCTCTTTAAACAGACCATGGTATTTCTAAAAGCTGTATTCTCCTTTGGTCGTGAAAAATTGGTCATCTGGTTCTCACATAAACTAAAAGTAGTACAGAAAGATGCAAAACAACCAAAGATTTATGCCATGTTCTGATAACCTGCTTTAACCATTATGAAAGGAAACTGTTTAAATCACATTCTGATCAGTTTAATTACCCAGCTGTCCTCTACTTTCAGTATGAAAACTCTGTGGACTTCCTTTGGAGACTTGCACGTGCTTATGGAGATCTGTTTGAGATGACTACTGATGCTGAGGAGAAGAGGAAATACGTTACTGACGGTAAGCAGAGAAAAAAGGTTTTTGTAGAATGCCATCTGAATGTAGTGAAACATGCTTTGAACTTTGGTTAAGTTTTCCACTCCAAGGAATTTCCAATCCAATAAATGGGAGCATTTTTGCTGTAATAATAATGTTTTGTGCAATAAACTGCCACAGTATACAACTTCAGTCCATTCTTTCCTTACTGAAGAGATCCAGAATCAGTGAAGGAGAAGTACTGTGGGTCATAATTGAAGGCTGTTGACTCTGGATGGTGCCTTAAAATCCTTTATTTTGTTGATGGATACAGAATGTGAAAAAAGACAGATGCTGTAAGCAGAGTTTCTTAATTACATCTTTGGGAGAGCGAGAGGAATAAATAAACAAATGTCAAGCCAAAGTCAAGGTTTGTTTTTCTGCTTTCCTGTGGCAAAGGAGCACTCCTGCATATCAGCAGCCTCTTTTGTGGTGATGGTGGGGGTGAAACTTTGTGAATCTGGAAAAACTGTTGACCAGAAACAGAAGTTGTGTGTGACAATTGATATTGCTTCCAGGCATCTCTCCCCATGTGTCCTGTTTGACAGCTTAACCTCAACAAGGTTCTGATTTTCTTCTTCACAGCACTTTTTCTTTGTTGCTTTTAAAAGCATTGCCCTTTCTTTCACTGTCTGGATGCATATTGGCTAAAGGTATTGTTTACATTTCCCTTTTTGGTTTGGGCCGCCTTCTCTTTATTACGATGAAACCTACATCTTTTCTACATGTGTCACTCTCCTCCAGTCAACACACTGTTCTTAAAATAATCCTTTTTGCCTGTATCCGGGAGTACTTCTCTCTCTCCTTTGTTTCTCCATTGTCTCTCCCTTTTTTTGCTGCATCAAAATCACGTTTTATATGTGTATTCCAAGTTCAGATTATTTTGTCTTTTGTGACTCTTTTCCTGTTTTCTACTTTTTGTTCTGTCAGCAGTGACCACATCACTGACAAAGCAGTTTTTGCTGCCCTTTGTCATCCTTAAAGGCAGTGTCATGCCTTTGTGCTGTTATTACATATTCCATAGCCAATCTCAGCTTGTCCAAGGTCTTTGTCCTTATCCTTTTGTCTTCTAAATGCTCCTGAAGACTTGCACTGTCTTAGCTACTTAATTGATACTGTCTTATCTTTAGTAGCTACTTGGCTTCTTTGTATGGAAATCACACGGTGCAGTGAGGGTTAGACACAAACGAAATTACAACAGTGAACTCAGTTGTTGGATTCTTTGCTTTTACCAGTGACTACATGTAGCCTCAGCTGATGAAAGATAATGGCATAGCAAAAGACAGGGAGAGATAAAGAATGATGGAAGGAAATTGGGTCTTAGGTGCTGAGTAACCAGCCTAGTTTGGCTCATTCTCATGAAGTGGTGGGTGACAGCAGCCTTTTTCATCTCAGTTTTTGCAAGTGGTGCAGAGGGATTTAGACTGTGGGGGAGCTGGCAGTAGTTTTGTGGGTTTTTTCATTCCACTGGGTTGGAGGACTGTGTATGCTGTTCTTTGGGTTTTTTTGAAGTTAACTTCCAATACAGAAATGTCAGTGTGGCTTAATTGGTTGCAGCTGAGACTTTGCAAACAGCAAGCATCTCATCTGAACTTCTTACTGGGAGCATGGGTTTGATCAAATCACCTACTGTCATCTTTATTCAATTAAAAGTGGAACTTAATGGAAGTCTTTGTGCTGGAAAGGAACTTCAACTAGTTCATTACTGTACCCAAGGCAGGAAACAGCTTTGCTGGTTCTTCTGACAGGTGCTTCTCTAACCTGCTTTTAAGGGTCTTCAGTCTTACAGACAACTCTGCCTCCTTTGCCAGTCCAGTCCAATCGTTCCCTGATTTAGCTGCATCTGAATTGTATTTTAAGAGAAAATGCTGAAATTGCACCCATATATATATATGTGTGCACATATTTATGTATGTATGTATGTACGGGTATGTAAATAATGTACAGCCAGGATGTTACATTGTCCATCTAAACGTTTACAAGAACAGGAAGCAATCTCTTCTTTGCAGCTAGAATATAACAGGTTGCTTCGTTCTTTCTTGGGAATTGCCTAAAATGGGGAAGAGTACAATAAATCCTTTAATATATTGTATTCTGTTTACAGGAAAGATTAAAGCTGAAAAGGCTGTTCTGCTGGATGGCAAGAGTGCTGAGAGTCACCAGTGGTAAGTGAGAAAGTGCATTTTTGCAAACTTTTATGTATTTATCACGTCCAACAAAAAAAAACCCTTTAGAGTCTTTGGCTCTAAATAGTGCCCACAGCAAGTTACATTTATCGTGCTGCAGTGTGACATCAATTTCATAAATTGATCATTAATATCTTTTTGTAGTTTTATGGAACTCAATTATCATCAGTTGCAGCTAAAAATTACCTTGAAGTATTGTGAAGCATTTTCTATAGCATGTGAAACAACTCAATAACCATACTTCAGTATGTACCATGAAATGTAGAAGGGAGTATTTGCTTAAACTAGTATATTATTGCTCAGAGAAGCCATAGTTTTTCATTTACCTTCTCTTTCAACACTTCACAAAACAATGTCATTTGACCTCGTATTTTGTCCTTGTACTTGTAATATCCTAAATTCTAATAATTAAAAATAGACAATGAGAGGACTATGGAAGTTTCAATTAACTTCTCAATTTTTGTTTTATCATATATTTTTCCTCTAAGCTTGGCACCTGAATTAATTTTGTAGACTTTGCCAGGACTAACAAACTCTTTGCAAATGTAAATATTTTTTATCAAATCAACATTATCAGGTATAGATAATTCTGCTGACTTCTAGCTGATACTTCCTCGCCTTACTGTTTTATTAATCAATTTTACTGAGCTTCTAATTTCTTTTCTAATATTGTTAGCTTTTTCCATTTTGGTTTCAATGTTCTTCATTAATTTTGTCATTACACATGTAGGGTGGGATTTCACTTAACTTTCATATATCTAAACCAAGTCCTTTTATCTCAGGCTCCCTTCACAATCTGAAAAGAAGTAGCCCCTTCTGGAGTGCAGTTCATGTGAGTCCATTTTGCCCATCTGCATTAGGGTGAGGTGAATTTCTCCTGAGGTTCAGCTGATATCTCCATTCCCAATAAAGGGAGCACATGTCAGCTAGATCAGGTTTAGATACTTGATTAGACACAGATGTTTTCATTTAATTAGGTGACTCACTGGCTTGGTCTCTGTCTCTCCTAAACTTCAAAGATGGCTATGTTATTGTTCCACACCATGTTCCTGTGATCGTTGCCATGTTTCTATGATTCTTTTTTTCCTTCTGTTTATAACAACTAGTGATCCAAACACCCGCTTTGTAACAATGGGGTGCTAGAAGTGCTGTGGGAATCGTGACTAAGCTTCACCACCACAGACAGATTTGCATTTGCTCTTTCTGATGGCTTGGAAGTAGAGATGATGCCTTGGAAGTAATGATGATGCCTGCTTGAAGGTGAAGCCTAGGCCCCAGGTGGCTATAATGTGGCAGTTTAAGATAGGAGCTTTTGCTTTTGGCTTTACCCAGCTGCTTGTTAATTCCTATCAGCTGGATGTTGCTGCTGTGGCAGCAAAACTAACAGAAGAGGACCATCTGAGCATCACTCCTCAGTGCAAGGTGATTTGAAGCCCATATAGCTTGAACACCTTCTGAAAGCAATTCACAGCCATTTCTGCTGTTTGCCTGACCATAGCCATGGTCACTTCTTCACGGTAATGCTGGTGTACCCCTCTCAGCTAAGCTATGTGTATAAACAACCACAAAATCACATGCAAGCGGAAGTCCTGCCCCTCCCTCCTTCCCTTCTTCCCCAGCTCACAAGATTGACAAAATCTCCTGGTATAAATACAACTTCACTGGCAGAAACTACACCGATAAATGCTTATATGTTGTTCAGAGAGATGTAGGTGGTCTGCTGGACTTTAGATGTGAGATCCTGTACTGGCAGGCACATCTAGCAAGGGAAGAATTATGAGTGCAAGGAGACATGTTCCAGAGGTTAGCTCAGAAAGCCTATTTGAGAGGTTTAAGAAGAAAATCTTATGTTTTGTAAACTACTGCTTCTTGTAACAGGCAATGGATTTCTGTATGGTTTACAGTTTTCATCCTTTTTGTATCTGGGTTGCAAGTGAATGTGAGGGTTTTACTGTTGAACTGATAGCTTTCTAGTGATGTAGATGGACACTACAGAATAGTTTGGTATAATATTGTTTTAATGAATATTTTATCTGCTTGTCTTTGTTTTCTGAAGTCTTTCTGACCTGATGTGTAATTTTTAAACTGTGATGCCCCATACTGGTTATGCCGCTCTAACTGGTGCTCTGAATACTGGGCAGAATGGACTTCCATGCTCCAGACAGACATTTGTATGTTTTTGTCTAGCCTGCCAACTGTTGTTCAGTCTGTGGTCCCAGCAGATCCTTTTCTGTTATGCTGCTGCTTAACCAGATGGACTTGTTTTGTAACTGCACATTTCTTTTTTTTCCTTGGTAGAGTACTTTACATGTGTTTCATTGATTTCATGTTGATATCAGACCATTTCTCAGGTTTATTGAGGCCATTTAGGTTTGTAAATGCTTACATCCCCTCCCAGATTACAACTTTATTTTAAAAGTGTTTTGGGTTTTTGTGGGTTTTTTAAAATCATTGACTTCATTAATGAAATTACTGGAAGATAATGGACCCAGCACAAAACTTTGTGGAACACCTATAATGATGCTTAGGTTCACTTGAACCTGTTTCTCCAACCACCTACAGGTGATTTAATGTAAATGATATTTCCATGGTTAGATTTTGAGGAACATCAGGTAGGACAAAGTCAAAGGCCACATTAAGGTCAAGCTATATCCCATTTGTTGCATTCCTCTAATATTCCAGTCTTGTTTATCTTGTCAAAAAAGAAAAATATTTTTGTTTGATACTGTTTGTTCATGACAAGCTTGCGTTAACTGTTTTGTATGCTTCTGCATTTACAGCATAATTTATCCTGGGATGCTTTCAGGTTAGGCTGGTTTCCCCTTTCCCTTTTTTTTTTTTTCTGTAGATAGCAACTATGTTTGCCTTTTTCCCTTCTGCTGGGACGTTATGCATTACCCAGGAGATTGTGGTAGTCAGCTGTATGTCAGATCTGGATTGTCTGAGTCTGGCTGATGCAAATAGAAATGATTCTATGATTCTATAAATTTATCCAGTTCATCTAAACGTTATTCTACATGTTAATCCCCATGAACAAGAAATAAGACTTTGGGGAATCTTCCCTGCAGAAGCTGTTCTCTCAAAGTCATATGCAAACAGAATTTTGCCTAAAATCTTAAATAGATAAGACTGTGCGTGAACAGAAAACAGTACAATGCAATTAAGGCATGAAGAAATAATATGTGAAAGTAATATGTAATCCATAGTTTAAAAGGATAATAAGAGAGAAAACAAAACTTAAAAGAAAAAATAGAACAAATATTTATACAAAAATACTAGGTGTCCTGGTTTCAGCTGGGATAGAGTTAACTGTCTTCCTAGTAGCTGGTACAGTGCTATGTTTTGAGTTCAGTATGAGAAGAATGTTGATAACACTGATGTCTTCAGTTGTTGCTCGGTAGTGTTTAGATTAATGTCAAGGATTTTTCAGCTTCTCATGCCCAGCCAGCGAGAAAGCTGGAGGGGCACAAGAAGTTGGCACAGGACACAGCCAGGGCAGCTGACCCAAACTGGCCAACGGTGTATTCCATACCATGTGACGTCCCATCTAGTATAGGAACGGGGAAGTGGGGGGCAGGGATTCGCCGCTCGGGGGGACTGGCTGGGTGTCAGTCGGCGGGTGGTGAGCAATTGCACTGCGCATCATTTGTACATTCCAATCCTTTCATTATTGCTGTTGTCATTTTATTAGTGTTATCATTATCATTATTAGTTTCTTCTTTTCTGTTCTATTAAACCGTTCTTATCTCAACCCACGGGTTTTGCTTCTTTTCCCGATTTTTTCTCCCCCATCCCACTGGGTGTGGGGGGAGTGAGTGAGCGGCTGCGTGGCGTTTAGTTGCTGGCTGGGGTTAAACCACGACACTAGGATCACTAGCAGGTGGTCACTTAAAGAAGAATGGCGTACCAGTTTTACCTAAGGTCAGAGATGAAGGGCAGTACCCAACTCTAAATCGACATCTAGATGTACTGTCTCCATTATCTGTCTACATGTGAGTGAGGGACTTGTCCTCCACTTATAGGGGATGGAGAGTTAATGTTTAATAGGCAATATGTGCCATTTGACGTGCCAGCATATTTGCATGGCATGGGAGGTATCACGCAGGACCTTTGGGGGTTGGTGCTCTTCCAGGCCGGCAGCTGGAAGTGGTGGGAAACCCTAGGGCAGCTCCAGTGGCAGCAGGCACCTGTGTCCAAGCAGGGATCTACTGTGAATTGAATAGGGTCTCCATTGACTGTAATAGGAGATTAGATACACAGATGAGCATGAATGCAAGCTCAGTGTGAAAACAGTGCTGTCTCAGACCAAAATCCTTCCTTTTCACTTCACCACCAACATAAAATTTTCTTAAGCTGCATAAGGTAAATGATCTTAGCCTGGGTAAGATAAGCCCATCTGTTCATTAGACAGTTTTCTCATTTTTCATGTAAGGTTGTCTCATTCTGTACTAGGTACTGATGAGGAAGCTGGCTTTCTGACCTTGCCTAAGGAAAGTTTTGGTTGATTTCTTACTAATCTGTACTTATTTCTGAGGGGCTTTTGGTATTTCCTATCAGCACAACTGAGTTTTTAACTCATGTTTGGTATAGCTGCTATCTATATTGTTAACTCATGCATTATTTCTAATGTTCTCTTAAACTGTTTAATATATTATGGCTTACTAAATGAGTAAGGATTAAATGATAGGCCTGTTCTTTTCCTGGTCCTGTTTCTTGGTGTCTACTTACAGTTAACCCTTGGGGGTAGGGGAAATATAAGCAAAGACGAAATTGAATTCAGCCTTGTTGGTTTCATCTTTTGTCATTTTTTCCTCATTGCTAATTGTTTGATACTTTCATTTACGTTTCTTTTCCTTCTGCTGTATTTATAGAACCTCTTCTTACTGCCTTCAGTTTGTATTTAGCGTTTCTGATATATATCTCTCTTTAAATATGCCATCCAGTTCTGATATATATATGTCATTAATATCCATCTAATATCCCTAGCTTAGCCATGTGCTCTTATTTTCACCTTTAGGGTCAATTACTTTTGGATTTTTAAGTCAATAGAGAACACCTCACTGGAGCTGAATTAGTCTTTAAAACCTGCCTTTCCTCTGCATCAAAAGTAGTCATTTGCTGCTGTGCTTTTGAATATTGTCTCTTAATCATTCTTCTCTAGAACTTTTTATAACATGGCACTTTTTTATGGTTTAGTTTTTTTCATTAGAAATGTACACCATGCCTGTCAAGCAAGTATTAGGGCTATAGACCTATTTGAAAGTTGATTTTGGAAGCTTATCCTTGCTGCTTGAAAGCTCTTGTTTACTGCATAAATATGTTTTTGTCACACCCTGACTGACAACTGTTCCAGTAAAGCCGTAGTGTAGACAGAATTACACTGGAAAAAACATCCATTTTTCAGAGCAGGGTTTTTCCTATTTTGTGAAATTGCCATAAGTTTTCTGGGAAATAGAATGTACCTTTTGCTTTCACCAGGAGAGCTTAGTGGAATGGTCTCATGAGCAAACTCTTGCTAATGCAGGCCTAGAGTTCAGCTGTCTTGCCTTACTTTTCACATTTACTTCAGTTAAGAACAAAAAAAATGCCATATATCTTCTCAGTAGGTCACCTATATTTTTTTATAAAACTTTATCATAAAATGCATCATCAAAAAAACTGGCCAACTTACTGATCAGAATACTGACAAGTAACCAATATTCATCCTCAAATTAAATTTGATAAAATATATGCAGAAAGAACTGACCAAAATATCTTGAAATAAGTTGGTTTTGGTAGTGAACTTTTGCAGCTGCGAATAATTTTTGTATCTGAATCCAGATTTTTGAAAACATGTGATCATACATAATATTGTAGTTGCCAGTGAGATCAAAAAACTTTCGGATTTTTTGAATGGTGACCTCTCAAATACTGAAGTAAATGGAAACACTGGAAAGGAAAAGCATAGCTGTAACCTTTTATTATTTGTGTGACCACCCTAAAGAGAGGCAGAGTAAATATTCTAAGTGACTTGTTGCTTTGTTCAGCTGGTGTCAATTATTCAAGCTGTGAAGGAACGTGCATGCAAAAGTTGGCATCAGCCAGTTGCAGGTCTTTTTGTTCTTCTCAAGCCTCAAACAAAACGCTTTTGTGGGTCAGTGATTCCCAAATGATAGATGTGAATCCTCATAGCTCATCTTGGACCATGGAACATCTTTATCATCCAGATTTTAATTGGAAGCGCTATGCGAATAATTCAGTGCTGTAGTTGCTTCGGATGGCATCGCTTTACAGCTTTGCAGTTACAGAAAACACAAAATGTAAAGGAATGTTAACAGTGCTTTTATTTAAAACTACACAATCACTTTTAAGTTCTTTAGCAAAACAAGTGAGTTTTTATGTTGGGGGGGAGGGGTTTATTACTGCTTTTTCTTCAAGAATTTGGAAGAGGTCTAGAAGGCTTCTCTGCTGTTGCCCAGAACCCTGCACCTCCTTTTTTGCTGAGGAGGATTTGTTACAGGCTTTGCAAAGAGCAGAAAGGTTATTAGATGTGGCCAGTGTACGTGACATTTGCTTAGAAAGATCATTCTTTGCATTGAACTTTGGTTTGTTTGCCACAAACAAACTTAGTGCTGCCGTTAAGTTTGGGTTACTCTCTCTATAGAACTTACCCGCTGATAGGAGTCATATAGCACGTGTCTCATTTGGAGTGGAGTGAAGTTATCAAGTGAAAACCTAGTCATTTTACATGAAGAATCCCCCTGAACCACAGCTGCCCCCAAGACTTTTCTTCTCTATGTGAGTTACTGGGAAGCGCAGAAACAAGTTTCGCAAGACCAGGGTTGTCCATGGCAGCGGGTTCCAGAGCTGACAGTCTCTCACTGAGAGGCAACACTATGGAAGAGAATGGATTGGCTTCATTGAGGACATGAATAATTACCACTTACTTGGTGTTTTGGCTGACTTGTATTAGTAAGCCAGAAAATGGAGAAGAATATAATCATAGAAATTGTGTTAGCTTTTGTTTGTTGTAGAGTTTGTTATTCACTTCCAGGACTAAGTCAAAATGTTGACCCTTATGTTCACCTATAATTTTGTGCTAAGCTTGGGCCTGGGCTAGAACTGGTGCTTAGGGAATCTTTGATGTGCTAGTATGACTTGTACTTCTGAGTGGACTTGCTGTACTTGGTATACAAAAAATGAAAGAAGTGATAGTCCCAGGTAGAACATATTTCAGTGAGGAAGTCTAGAGATTGCAAAGATACTGAGAGGCTTGTATGTGACAAGTATGGAGTATCTAGCCAGAAGGTGTTTTGTATTACTTGAGAGGTACAAAGTATTCAGAAATGTAGAAACTTTTGTGTCTTGTGAACAAAAAATGATAAAATCACTCATAATAGGATAAAAAACTGCTCAGAAGATGGTTTCTAAGAAAGTAAACTACTATTTTGACCCAACTGGGATTAAGTTTCTTCTGGATTAACTTTTAAGACTAAGTGATATTACTACCCAGCATGATAAAGTCAAGTTCTTAAACCCATATAACTTGGTTATTTTGCAGAAATGTGGGAAGCTGTGCAGAAGCAGGAAAAATGTAGTTCTTATGGAAGAAGAACTTTTATGTTAGGTGGCATGTACACACAAAGGGATTTTACACAAACTTCCCACAAAAAAAGCGAATGTCGTACTCTCAGTAGTAGAATTATAACAGATAATCTGTCAGATTTGTAGGGTGCTATGGCAAAAAAAAAATATTTCTCTAGTGAAACAAAACTCTTCAAAATTATAGAAGATGTTGTAGGGTATTATCATACTATTAACAACTTTTAAAATTAAATTCATACTATGTTTCTAACTAAATTCTTGTAACCTTCTCCCCTTAATTATCCCTTATTTAGGCTTAGAAGAGACAGATAACTTACAAGCTACAAGCATCTGTTTCTATCATAGTCTTATTTTTCAGGAGTTGATACCTTGTGCAGAAATAATTTCAGTCAAAACTTGGTATAACAAAGTTTCAGGTTAGTAGTTATTTGCCCGGTATTTGATTCATGGAGAGACCAAAAAAGTTTTACAGCAATCTTTGTTGTTAATTATACTTAATGTTAGTCAACAATCTTTAAATTACTTAATTATTTTGGTAAAAATAATTTAAAATTTCAACTACAGAAAGACAAATTCAGAAGCTATTCTGAAAAGCTGTACCTTGTTCTGCAGTAAGTGGATCAGAGGGGTGTGTAGGTTCTTGTGTATTTCTGGTTAGAGCATTTAAATGAGAGAATGGTGGAAGGTCTGCATTAGGACTGTGTGGTTGCTGGAGTTAGTGATTAGATCTGATAAAAGCCACTTTGTGTGAAAAAAAAAAAAAATCACAATCTAGTGAGAGGTTGTTGGTGGGTTTTTTTTTTTTCTTTTCCATAGGACAGGTCAGTGGAATATTTCAGTTCAGAAATGTTGCAATGCCTCAGGGCATTTGTGGTCCCTTCTCCAGTTCTCCATCTGTTGATCTTTCTTCTCGGTGCGCATTTCCCTCCCCGCTGAAGAGAGGTAGCAGATGTTGGCACTTGCATGACACTAGCCCTTTGCAAAGGACTGAGCTCAGGTCTGTAGTCCGGCCTGTGAGGAGTATGATGCATCCCCCGGGAAAAAGTTCTTGAAATAGCAGTGCACTGGTGAAACACTGCAGCATCCTCACGCAAGTGCAAAGGAGGTAGGTTTGAAGTGTGAAAAGGACTATTTACTACGAGCTTTTTGCCAGAATGGTCACAGAGGAAATAATACTGGCAATCTAGTGATCCCTGTTTCTGTCAAGGAGAATTGTTGTGTTGCTGTCTCTGAAAGCTATTGTTTCACTCTGTTTCCACATTTGTGAAGACTATATCCTTCTAATTTCTTCAAGATTGTGTTTGCAGCTATAACAACTAAAAAAGTCTGTTATAAAAATAAATAAAAGTTAAATTTCTGGAACACAGAAATTTAACACAGTTGCAGGTTCCACAGCCTCAGAAATGCAGAACATGGCATCCACATGTTCTACTGGTGAACTTCTGTGAATATGCATTAACAGCAGCATTTTTCCTTGTTTTGGTATATTGTATGTGTTGCAATAAACTATTAAGCCAGAATTTTTAAATATCCTTACTTTTGTTTTGGTTTGGTTTGTTTTTTTACCAAAGTATGGGTTTGTTTCCTGTGTTTCTGCAAGCATCACCTACACAAGTGTGTGCCACATCTGATGTTTCCCTGGAGCTCAGCTTCAGTGCTCTGGTGAATTTTTAATATAAAAACTATATTTCTGCCAATTTCTACAATGTAGACTCAGTTGTATTCCAAGAAGAAGGGGAAAAAAAAAAAGAAAACAAAACAAACAAAAAACCCAAAACCCATGGACAAAAAAACCACCTAAAGACTTCACTTTGCACCTTGGCGCATTTTACTTTGTATATTGGCAGTCTTTCACATTCATAGCCACTGCTTCCATACCCTCACCACCATGAGGAAGCTGATATCTAACTGATACTTTTACTTTTCCGCAGAAATTTAGTATCAGATGCAATTTTATAGGTGAAATACCACGGTAGGAAAATGATAAAATTTTAAGTATGCAAAGCTGTGATCTCTGGAAGGGTAATGTAACAGGGGTCATAAACAGTAATATAATTTGTAAAATCTCCCTATATAGGAATTGATATCTCATTGAAGTCAGATTAAAAAGAAAGCCTTGAGGGTCTGGCTGCATTGCAGAGACTGTCAGAATATGTAAGTGAGGGAGTTGATGGCTAGAGAAATAAGATGGGACGCACAGGACTCTGAGCCGTGCAGAGATGGGGAGACACAAGAACAGATTTAGAGCTGGAATGGAAATGAACTTTCTTTTCACTGGGCCTCTCATGTTACCCACACATTAGCCTTTACTCATACTACCTTACATGTCAAATATGTCTAGGGTGAAGAGGAGGGAGTGAAAAATAGGTGTGAAACAGATGAAATAAATTCTTTGGTATTAGTAAATATCACAAACTCTCCTCCTGTTCACAAAGTCATACCAATTATAATTAAGAAAAACTTCCTGTTGGTACTAGGCTGCTAAAAGGGAGACCTAGACTTCTAAATGTAAGCCCTGTACCCACCCATTTCTGAAGTCTACATGAAATAAGAGGTTTTTTTGGAGTTGGGATACATGGAAGGAGATATAGAAGAGGGAAGAACAAGCCTGGGAAGACGTGTGCTATTTCTGATTTCAGCCCTGTGAAATTTATCAGGGAAAGGGTAAACTTGCTGTATTTCAATGTCCTAATGTGGCTTAATCTTGATTTGACACTTTAAATCTTTTCTGTAAATCCATCTCATATGGGATAAGCTGTGGTTGCCAGAGTCTAAGTGTTGGTGGCATCTCTCTGCATTTTTGGTATTAAAATACAGGTTGCTTGCGAACATGCTTGGTAAAACTCACTGGGTCAACCTGCTGTTCTTCCTTTTGCAGCAGGTAAGGTATGCCCCTTGCATTTTTACCTTGTCTGAATACATATAGAAGTTCTGGAACACCGGAAGGGAAAACGTTAATTCACCTTCATTTGGACCCCTCTATGTGAGGGCTACGTAGGCCCTTGGCATTCATTTCTCTCAACTAGTTCCTTGCAAGTCTGAGTTTCAGTGACATCGTTTGTAGCAAAGGGACATGGTGCTGACTTATTACTGGGTTGGTTTGATTGTGTTTGTGCTTAGAAAAGGAGTATTAATTGTGGATGATTAATCTGTATGCTTCTACACTGTTTTCAGTAACTTTTCTTCCACCTGGAAATAACATTTTTTTAATGTTAACAGAAGTACTGTGTCTGTCTCGTTGAGGTTATGATTGTTACGTTTATTTAGATGAACATGTCTGTGGCTGGTTTTTCACATTATCCAGGAGTAGCATTAGCTCAGCAGCTAAGTCACTTCCTTGCAGCACTTCGTTGGTACAATTTTCTCTTTATTTTTCTCAGTGAAGGTACTGTAAGCAGTATTTTAATGTTGATGTTCAAAGGGCGTAAGGCAGGCAGTGGTTGTGAGGAAAACCAGTATCACTTGCCCTAACAAAAGATACGTACGTTTCACCCGTTTCATAGGATATTTGCACATCATTGTGCGATAACTTTTTTATTTATTCCCCGCCCCGTGAGGAAGTAAAAAGAACTGTGAAAGGCCCAGGCCCCGAGGCTGCCTGCTGTGTCCGAGTGCCACCACGAGATGGGGCCGGTGACAACGGAGAGGGAGGCTGAGGGGCCGCGGGACCCGCGCTTTGGCCTCCGGCTGCCGGCTTTGCGGAGAGCTGGGGCCTAAATCTGGAAAGACGGTTTCGGGATCGAATGACAAGCATTTCTAGTTAGTTCCTTCCTCGTTTTCTCTGATCGTTTTCTTAGTACTACCCTTTGCATCTGTGAAGATGAAGTTTGCTTTGTTTTTTTAAAGTGTTTAAAAAGAATTTAAAACGCCTGAAAATTCTTTTCTGGAAAAAAAAAACCCAAAACCAACCCCTTTTTTTAGAAATGAAATGAATATCTGAAGTGCCATAGAACTCTAAAAACTAAATAATTGATTTATGCCAATTGCCTGCCTAGCCTGGTTCAAAAGTATAAAATAGAAAAAAAAAATCGCTAATACGTGAAAGACATTCTTATTTTTTCCTTGAAAAAATAAAATTTATTACGTTAGCTTAGTTCTCATTTATCGAAAATTTTACTGGGATTTCCCTCCCCAGAGATTTTAGCTGTAAGTAGAAGTTTTTCTTTGAACTGGTTTAAACTAAGGCCCTCTTTCTTGTCACGCACAGACAGGGAAATACTGCAAGATGCTGGATTAGCTTGTTCGCTTTTCATTGTTTTCTTTTGTAGCAGCAATCCGTTTAGCTATGGTATGCTGAGTTTATCTGATTAGCACTTAATGAGTGAAGGGAATAGGGGAAATGTTGCCTGAGTTACTTAAGCCTAATGAAGTTTTCAGTACCTCCCCCCTCTTTCTAAATACCTGAACTTTTCTGACCCCCACCCCTTGCTTTTTCCCTCAATTGCAGCTGGTTCCCATATGAAATGTGCTCCCCCAGCAGCTTTAACTGTCAGAAGTAGTGGTGCCATTGGCCGGATTTTGTTCAGTGCACATTGGTCACAACTTACATCCTGCTCAACGGTGTTTGACAGTCTGTCTGGAGCTCTTACAAATTCAACTACTGTTATGGTGACCCGCATATGGCTTACCTGGGAACACTTACTGACTAAAAATTCAACAAACTGTAGCATGAGTGTTTCTAACTTAAAACCATTAGATATAACTGTAAGCAATAAAATAATTTCTTTAGTTACGTTAGCAGTGACATTTCAATGAGGATTCACTGGAGCTTGAATAATTACATTAGATAAAGAAATTCAAGAAAGCTGAGGTTTAGTAATGCTTAAAAACTGTATGTGCCATACAGGTTGCAGGTCTGTTACTATAATTAACTCGATAAGTTTCTTGCATAACTCTCATGTTTTCCTCTGGACTTCAACTTGATTTCCCTCTTTCAGGAATAATTTTTATTTTAATTTGATATTGCATTGTAAAATTTTTAATACAAAAGCAAAGTTCTGAAAAATTTAGATAAATGATCTGTATTAGTTTATGCCACTTAAATATATCTTTGGTGGTTCTGTAAGTTTTATACAGAAACTCAAAGTTACCTTAATACCAATGAAAATACATCCAAGGAAAAGGACAATTGACATCTGTGCATGAGATTGCTTATGCATAGTAGGTTCTATAGCTCTTGTAATAAAGAAAAAGCAATAGAAGTTTAGGTGGAGTGTCAGTAAGATAATAGCATTGCTTAGAAAATCTGAACCTTTATAGGTAGGAACCTCTGAAAATATTTTCAGTTATACCTGCTTAACAATACAAATTTTTAATAGAAATGATCTCACATTTCTTTTATCACTGTCAGTGTCCCCAATTTATAATAATAATAGTAATAATAATAATCTTAGCAGTAGACAGCTAGTAATAGCAGTAGTGATTCTATTATAGCAGAATGTGTGTGTATGTTTTTAAATAATTTTAAAGATATTAGAAGAATGCTAGAGGTGCGGGAATGCACCAAGATGCTTGAGAATGGTAGAAGATGACTGTGAACGATTTTTGAGGTCTGCACAGCTTCCTGCTGAGCACACCCCAAGGATTTGCCTTCCCAGGTGAGGTACTGCAGCTGATGGTGTTAATGTTCCCAGTGCATTGCAATGCAGAGTGCAATGTGTCCAGTTAAACTGCTGTCAATGTTGGAGCAAGTCTGGAAGTGTTGCAGTCTGATCTAAATGGTAGAAATTTTGGAGGAGGAATCCCTGTTTTTTCATTTCACTCTCAGCCCAAACAGTGTCACTTAAACTTCTTGTTTTCATTATTGTATTGTTTTGGTTTGGTTTTTTTGTCTGCTCCTGAATATGTACAGCTCATGCCAAACTTCTATCCAGCCATCAAGATGGAAGAAAAACAGGTGTTAATCTGTGAATTAGGTATTGAAATATTTTGTAATTTGATTCAAAGGTTTATTTAAATCACGAAAAGTATGTGTGTGTGTTTTTCTTTTCCCCTCTCAGGTTTGCAATTATGTGTGGCTATATGTCTCAGTTTGAAAGTGTACAAAACAAAATCAGGAATGGTTATCTCTTTAAGGTATGTTTTTGTAGGGTTTGGGGTTTTTTTAAGCTATTCCTTTAAATTATTTCCTTATATAGTGTCTAAGACAGATTTTTTGCAACACAGTAATTCAGCCTCACAGGTCTATTTTGGTACCAATGTTAAAGTGAAAAAGTTATTTTTATGTATGCAAATAGATTATGTGCTTACAAAATATAAGAACTAAGGTAGGATTCTGGGAACAGCATTAAGATTTCAGTTTTATTTTGTAGTCAAAGGGGGGAGGAAAATGGAGTGACAATTCTGTTTAGAAAATAAAAACATATGAAATAACTAAGTGATGAACTAACACAGTTCTGCAATCATTCTTCATGCCACCCTTAAGAAGTAATATTTGTTTTAACACTGTCCTTTCAAAGCTAATTGTGGTTTTTAGGGTTAGCAGTTTGTGTTACATGTGCTACTCTCCCCCTCCTTGTCCTTGGCATTGCTTAGGTGCTTTCCATCCCTTGCCCTCTGAGCCGGTGTCCCCCCTTTCTGGGTGTCAGTGAGAGGCAGCAGATGTGTTCCACTTCCCAGGGAATGCCTGGGATGGGTCTCTATCACATCACGTCCATGTTAGGGCTTTGAGTGTTGCGGAGCTTTCCGATGAGAGAGCATTAATTACATCTGAGCTGTGCCAAGTGAGCTAAGCCCGGAGCGCTGGGACAAGGTAGGAACAAAGGGAAAATGACAAATAACAGAAGTGCTGCAGCTGTGTAAGGATGGACTTTAAAAAGAGCCCACGGTGTTAGCAGTAGACTTTTCAGGGAGGTTTTTCTCTTCAGAAGTAATTACTGAAATCTGTGTGAATCATTTGGAAATGTTAAGGATTTGGGAAAATAATAATATGAAAACATAGCTCCTATCTGAATAGTCTGTGGACAAAATGATAGAATTATAGGCTCTTAGATCTGTATAACTCGGATATTTTAGTGACTGGCTTAATTAGAAAACCAGAGATATCTGGGGGGGGAGGAAGAAATTTTAGAAGTGAAATTTATTTTGAGAGGCAAATGGTAGTTAGGGGTGAAATAACATATTTCTTTTTTCTTCAAACTCAGGTTGAGCAATAAAAGCTTTCTTTAGTAAATTAAAGAGTGAAATAAAGATACTTATGACCTGTAATGAAAATGGTTTTGGAAGAAGCACATCATAAGAGGCTTTCTAGGTTTTATGGTTTCACTATAAACAGAATAATTTTATTTTCTGAATTTTACATTATAGTAACAATTTGTTGTGTCATGTACTATTTCATTGGGGCAGTCACATTCCAGGGTGGAAGAGACTATGCTTCAGTGCTGGGTGCTGGCATGGAAGATCTGTCAAAGAAAGTGGTTGCTTTCTCACTGATTTGGTGTGTGACAGTTTCCTAATACTAACTGTAAATAAAATGAATTTAATTGAAGTTGTTGCCTTTTTAAAACAAAAGTTCTTGAGTTCTTTTATAGCTGCTTAGTCATATTCTAAGTACAGTATGCCTTCTTGCATTGTGTGTAAAGTTGCTAAATAATTTTGTTTATGGTTTCCCTCCATGAGAAAGGGGTTTGCTAGTTAAAATATTTTAGGATGTTAGAAAAGAATTGCAGCAGAAGAGGATTTCTGAATTTGTTTATGATTAACAGCAAACTTAGAATGTAAACACACTTGCCAAACAAACATCTAAAGTGACACTGATTTTCTTTCTAATAGGAGCACCTAGACAAAGCAATTGAACTTAAGCCTCAAGATCCTTTTTTATATTACCTAAACGGAAGATGGTGCTATTCAGTAAGTTGTTTTTTTATCTAACGTATGAATTGAGTATACTGAAAAATGATAATGCATTTGAAATGAAATAATGGGACTTAAAGTAGGTGTTTATTGAAGTAGATGTTTTGAGCTAAATGAAGCAGTACATTTACATTTCCTGAATTAACTTCTGCATGTGTGATGTTAACTGCTGACCCTTCCTGTCATGTACATTAAGTAAGCTGTGCTTGTGTGTCCCTCATTGTTGTGTTCAGATTTCCTATCTGAATGTATGAATGAAAAGTAATTGATATTTGGAAGGGAGGAAGGGTGACCACTGGTATTGTAAGCCTTGATTTCACAGAATCATAGAATGGTTTGGGTTGGAAGGGACCTTAAAGATCATCTAGTTCCAACCCCCCTGCCATGGGCAGGGACACCTTCCACTAGACCAGGTTGCTCAAAGCCCCATCCAGCCTGGCCTTGAACACTCCCAGGGACGGGGCATCCACAACTTCTCTGGGCAACCTGTTCCAGTGTCTTCACCACCCTCACAGTGAAGAACCTCTTCCTAAGATCTAATCTAAATCTACCCTCTTTCAGTTTAAAGCCATTACCCCTTGTCCTATCACTACATGCCCTTGTAAAAAAGTCCCTCTCCAGCTTTCTTGTAGGCCCCCTTTAGGTACTGGCTACAAGGTCTCCCTGGATCCTTCTCTTCTCCAGGCTGAACAATGCCAACTCTATCAGCCAGTCCTCATAGGGGAGGTGTTCCAGCCCCCTGATCATCTTTGTGGCCTTCCTCTGTACCTGCTCCAGCAAGTCCACATCTTTCTTACATTGCTGGCCCCAGAGCTGAATGTAGTACTGCAGGTGGGGTCTCATGAAAGCGGAGTAGTTCTTTATTCTGCCACAAACTTTCTGAGTGACCTTGGGCTAGTAACATAGTTTTTGGTAACTTTATTCCTCATTTATAACTGAAGTTAAAGGCATTTATATGCTGTGGGATTATGGCTGTGGCAGCAAGGCTACCATACTTGCTTGGTAAATTCCAGGAGAATGTCACAACAAAGATGCAGGCATAAAAATCTATAATTCAACATAAAGTTTTGCAAGAGGTACAATTTGTGTTATGCCAACACAACAGGCGCTTTTAAATATTGTGTTAATGGCATAGTGATAAGTACTCATATGAAAAACTAGAATAATTGTTTTACAAGCTTAGCTGGTTTTTTGTTTTTTTGTTTTTTTTTTTCAAAAATGGTGCTTGTGCTCGTAATATGAGAGTTGTCTTATTCTTAAGCCCACATCTTTGATGGCTCAGATGGCTATACTTATTGCTTCATCCTTAGTGCTGTGAGGAATCTTTCATCAGAAGAAAATGTTCTTGCATAGTCTATGCTGTAAAATATCACTGGGAGGCTTCTCAGAATAATAACTGCTAATGCACAGTGAATTCCAGCCCTGTCTTTTTCCTCCAGCTACTTCCAGTGCTAGTCACTACAAAGTGACTGCAAACTGGAAAGAAGGAGTTGCTGTGATACACTGCAGACTTTGTCTTTATCTGCAACAAGACTTAATGCAAAGTAATCTTTCAGCAGTTTTTTCAGATCATATATTTAACTTTCAAAGAGCTTTCAGCAACTACATTTTTTCTCAGTTGATTTGAATAAAGAATGACACCAACTTTTTCAAAGAGCTTTTCATTTTGCTTTTCGTCACCTGGTATTCTTGAATATCAGCATTAGCTATGCAAAAGTGAGGTGCTGAAGATTGTCCTACAGTATGCTTGCTGTCCTGCCTTTGAAGAGCATCCCTCTCACCAGTGATTCCTTAAGCAGTTTTATACCATGCTGTGTCCAACAGCTGACTGCAGCTTCCATTTATGTCAAACACTCCCAGATCTTTTTCATGGCTTATTTCTCACTTGAGCTATCGTTTTTGGAAACTTAACATGTCATCTCAGTATACCTCACTTTGTTCTTACTGCACTGCTTTTTTACTCTTGTTTCATTTTAGTGACAATCACCACTTCCTGACTAATACATGTGGTTTCTTGCACTATATCATTACAAACTCATGTTCCACACTTGCAACATCTATGCAGGGCCTCCTTACTGAACACTGAAGCCACAGATAAGCATTTGCTTTAGGGTATGACCTGACCTGCATTTTATTAAGTGAAACAATCCACCTAAACAGATGTAGCCACTGAAATACTTAAGGATTGATTTCCAATTTCTCTTTTTCTTCTTCTTTTTTTTTTTTTTAATTCTTGCCTTCTGTGACTGCCATGACAAAACAGTAGGCTGAAACACTTTGGCCATGCACGTGATATAGATAGTTGTTGGAACTTGTGGAAGATGTGGCAAATTCCTTGGTCCTATTCTGCAGACTGTGGTGTTTCATGCTGTGGTAATTATCCCAGAAGTAGACTGTTGGCTATGGCATTGGTTCCAAATACTTCTTCAGGGTAGGGATTATGATAGAGTGCTTGAAAAATTCATTTATCACTCCTTCTCTGTACTGGTACCTGTAGATGGAGTGATAATGCTCCTCTTAGACCCTCTGTTTTTCCTGTTTAGTCCAGCTGCAGTTGAGGCTGGGAAGGCTGTGTTGTCCAACGTGAGGAAATTAAAGAAGGAAAAGGGATGTCTGAAGAAAGAAGGTTAGTTTTTACAGTTAGCCTAGCTGACTTTGGAGTCAAGTTAGGATTGGCCACAATATTTGTTCTTTCGCAAGTGTTACTTCCAGGGGTATTATTGTCTAATTTCAGTCACGTATTCTTTTACTGAAGCAGCGTAGTTAAAAAAGATAGCCTATAAAGTATCAAACACTACTTTTGGTAACGCTTTTGGGAAACCTGAGGTACTTAAGTCTTCCTAGTATAGTCAGACATTTCCCATTAACTCCCCATTTAATGTTGGGGATCTTATTGCTATATTCTAGCACTGGTTTTTGGCCTGATAAACTGGAAAAAATAAGTATAGCATAAGAGACTGTAAAAGGGGATGCTTCATTCAAGTGTTGTAACTCAGGATTCCAATTCATTTTCACAAATGACAATCAGCTGAACAGACTTTTAGGTAAAAAGTATAGTGGAGGCAAATGGAGAAGATTTCTTGAAGGCTGAAATCTATATCCAGAGACTGCATGCTGTACTAGTAAAAGCTATTTGATTTGCGGAGTTTTGCCAGAATTTGGCTCTGACTACCATTTCTCACCTTCCTCAGTGTAACACAGTCCTTTGCAAAGAACAATGGTACAGCAATGCCAAGTTTTTTACTCAGTATTTATTCTTGCTGGGCCAGATCCAAAGCTGATGCAAAGTGTCATAGCACCTTCCAGCAGAAAGGATGAGCTGGATTTTCACTGCCTCACAGCAATGGGGGTTTGTCTCTGATGCAGAGCCAGTGGCAGTTGTGTGCCACATTGTCTAAAAATCAATTTTTGCTGTTTCTTATTTCTCCTACCATTATAAAGTCAGTAGAGCTATACAAAAGAGGAAGATTCTGTTCTGATATGTGTATCATCTCAGCTTTGTTAGAAAATTACTTCTGGTCTCACAATCAGGTAGGCAAGATTGTCACCAATCATTTCATAGATGTTATGATGGGCAAAATTTTGCCTGAGACGCATGCTGTGTATACAAGAAGCCACGTATAGCTCTAATGTTTTTTGTTTTGTTTTACAGGGGTGACAAGGGGAAACCCCCCCCCCCTATTTATTTACGCATTGAGCAAACATAATTGAACACCACCAGTAATGGATAACTGCAGAACCCTACCAATAGTTATTTTAATATTCTTTTTGCCAGAGCTGATGTGAACTTCTCTGTAGTGGTAATTTTTTTCCAGGGTAGTCTTAGTGATAATGTTAGGAAAAGATGATTACCATATAATTGTAATGAAGATACTTTAAAATACCTAGTAAGCAAAGTAAACCAGTGTTTAGTATGTAGAAGAGATGTTACTATTCCAAAGAAAAACAACTGCAGCAAAATAGTTTTCATTTAAAATGTCTTTGGTGATGGACGAATCTTTTTCTTCTCAGCCTTCTGTGACAAAACCAGGCTTTATTAAGTACGTAACTTTTAGGGAAGGTTTAATGTTTTAAATATACACTCAGCTTGGTTCATATGATTTAAAATAAGTACAGTGCTTAGAAACTTTGAAGTTTCAGCTTTGTTTTTATTAAGGGAAAGTGAAAACTACTTTGCTCTTCAGATCAGCAAGAAGTATTTATTGGAAGTGAATTGATCTGTGGTACATGGTGTATAGGAATTTGTTTTCTTTCCTTAGAGTTTTGGGCGCAATTATCTGATAATCCTTTGTAATTTTGTGTTGGTGAGTTTTTTTAGTGTTTAAATGTTTAGAATAGCTTTTAAAATGGAGTACGTATCTAGTTGAGACTTATGGCTACTTGCCATTACAGGGCTGGCACAGAACAGTTAGCGTATACTTGTGAAACTGGATTGGAGCCTCTGGTAAATGTTAGTGGGGTGTTAAAAAATAGATCTCTTGGGATTTCCTTTTTGCATGTTACATGCTATGTGTTGGATTCATCTCTGGTGTGTCTGTCTGGGTAACATCAGGGAACAAATTGACCCAGTTCCTTTGTCTGTGTGCTCTGTAAGTCTGCTCCCCTTACTGGAAAGTGAAAGGCCCAGGGAATTCAAGTTGGATAAATGCCTAAATGCCTGCGCAGACTGTCCTGGTTCCTCAGCTGGCAAGAAAGAGAATATTTGTGTTGGAAGCCAGTATTTTAAAGCTGCTGTCCAGTTATTAATCTCTTCCAGAAATCAAAACATTGCAAAATTATTTAATACAATTTTACATTAATATGTTGTAATAAAAAAGAAAAAGCAACTCTCTGGGGATATTTAAGTAGATGCCATTAATATTTTACTGAAGCTGGATCAATGGCATGATTTTCCTTTATGGAAGACAATTGTGTGATCTGTCTTCAGTGAGCTATTAGCAAGGAAACATTGGAGGAGGACATCCTTTAGGGCCGCAAGTCAATCCTGGCTGAATTTTCAATCCAAGTGGGTTAGTTTCCTTGGTACCAACATCCTGGAGTTTGAAAAGAGCTGTAAATGGGCAGTGTTTGCATCTCATAAAAACCAAACAGAAGACAAAACCAAAAAACCCCAAACTCCAGCCAGTGTTTTAGTTCATATGGGATTTTTGCTGATCCTAGACTAAGGAAGGGAAAGGTATGTTAGGAAATCCCTTTTCCCAGTATTTAGGGGAGAACCAGATTTTCTTCCTTGGTCTTCAGAGGAACAAGAGGCCTGATAGGAACGTGCAAGGTATGAACTTTCTGGGTGGCTTTCTTCCATTTCTGGTACTAGTAGAGATTTGGGTAGAATAAATCAATGAGAGCTAGCTGTTTGACAGATCTATAGAGAGATCGTTCAAGATGACCATCTCTGTTAGCTTTGGCATACTGAAGAGTGGCCTGCTCTCCTTGACAGAGGCCAGGCTGTTGTGGTGACCCACTCCCCTCCAGCCCTAGGGAAGTTCAAGAGTTGGCTGATGATCCCTCAGGCCCTTGTTTTTCGCTCTTGAGCGAGTGGGACTAGCTCTCCTCAAGTATAGCAGCTGGGGAGCAATGTTCCTCGAGTGACCCAATACATTAAAACCTGATATTTCATGGAAACACAGTGTTCCTTGCAGTGCTCTTAGGAATTTTAAGGCTGGTGGGAGGACTGACGTCAGGGCTTGGGAGACCTGAAAAAACAAAACTCACTTAAGATTTGGAAATCATCTGTAGGGCAAGGGCAATCTTCATTCTTTAATTTTGTTGTTGTAGCTATTACTTGCTGCAGTAGCTGTTTTTCTTACTACTTTCTGCTGTCCTATACCATTCTTAAAACATGCATTAGATGGAATCATGGTTCCGCTGAAGTTGATGACAGTTACAGTCTCTTTATACCTGATTTTGTATGGACCTCCAGATACGCTTTGCACTATTTGGAATAACCTTAACTGTAGAAGTCAAATTTGCACTACACTAGAGCATGCTACACCAGGGTTCCTGTTGCCTGTGCTTGCTCACACACAGAGAATGCTTAATAAAGTTAGTTGGCATAGTAGGAATGATGTTTCCATTTCACTGAACATGGCATAAGATTTATTCTAATAAAGTTATTTCAAATTAAAGACTGTGCTTGTGTGTGTTTAGGGGAAGGGTATAATTTCCTGTTCATCATTATTGCTGCAGGACACAATTTTGTGTCTTGCATAAAACAGGTCTTTTCCATTTGTCCCAGCTCAGTCATAGGGGAGTGCAGACTGACTCAGGTGGGGTGTGGTTAAGCTGTTGTGATGGGATTCACCTCATCTGTCTCTAGCCATCCACAAGGTATAACTGTCTATGCTCCTTTTGTAGTTGAAGGAAAGAAAGAAGAGAAAGAAAGGAGTGTTTATCCCAGGCTAATGTAGTTGAAGAAGAATTGCCTAATGGAGATGCCTCTCTCTGTATCGACCATGCAAGGAGCCTGGACAACTCACATAAACTAGGCACTTCATTTATGGATGGCTAGAGTTAGCTGCAATGAATTCATCAAGCCAGTGGCATATAAGCCTGACTGCTCAAAACATTATAGAACTCTCAGACTATCTGTGTAATAGTCACACAGTATAATGCTGGAGCCAGTGCACGTTAAAGAAAACTCACTATTGTGCATGCATGTATTTAACTTTTAAACATTGTTTTACGTTGGTGGGATTTGTAATATAAAAATGGCCAAATGCATATATGTTTGGGCTTTTTTTTAAGTTTGAATAGTGCAAAGCAGCACCCAAGCCAGACAAAATAAGGACTAAAACCTCAGTAAATCAGTTCTGATTAAATCTTGTAAGAAAATAAAACAACTGCCAGGAAGAGCTTGTGTTTTCAATAGGTAATTATAACTCCACATGGAAAAACTGCAATATTGTTTCTTCAGTATTGCGTAACAGCAGACACGTGTGTGGTAATTATATCTGTGCAGTGTATGTGTATCTACAGGGTGTTCTGTGGTCTTGCAGAAAACAGTGTAAGCATATACATTCCCTTAATTTTTTTCCCTCTCTTCCTCCCTCTGTAACCTACCTCTGTCTTGTTGTCATGGTCCTAGAAATATAGAAACCCCCTTCCTATTCCAAAAGAATAGAGAACACTGCAGCAGTAGATTGGTGTGAAGAAATCAATACTTTTGTAAAAATCCTTTTAATATCTCTCACAGAATATGTCTCAGAAACTATAGAGCAACTAGGGAAATGAAGTGTGTGAGGGAATTATATACATACCTACAATGTGAAGTTTCAACCAGCATGCTGCAGTTTGTAACATAGTGTGAAGGCGCTGCAATGCAGAGAGGGGAGACATCTTGTTGCTTCAAACAGTAAGAACTCTGGGATTGCTGGAGAGCTTTTGTAAAAAACACTTTATTCCCTTAGAATAGGCTTCAAGAGTAGGATATGTGAGAGAGAGCGAGCATGAAATAAAGCTTTATTTTCTTAATATTGTTTCTCTCTGGAATATAATTTCTAGTGGTTTTGTGTGAAAGACTTACTGACGGCATTCAACGAATAAGGCATTGGTCCCGGCTGAACAACTAGCAAGACTTGACAGAAGGCATCCGCCTTCTGTCTCCAAGCAATGTTGCTCCTATGTAGCTAGAGTCGTTGGGGCCAGATGAGAAAACATGGTCCTGTGCGTTTTCCTGTTGTGTGCTGGCCTGTATTTGTGCTCTTTGCAATGGTATTTTTAGGAGCGTTTGCAACAGGAAATACATAGAGCTTGATGTCTGTTCAAAAGAGAAGCAGTCTGGTTTATGGCTGTGGATAATTATGTGTGGATGGATTCTTATATTTTACCATAATTAACTGGCATCTACTGAATAATTGCTGGATTTAGCTGGAGAAGGCGGGGGAGCAGCAACAGCCCTGAAGAGATTGGGAAGCCAGGGAATGAGGCAGGAATAATCTAAAGCTATCCAAAACCATTTTAATTTTTACAGCAGTAGGACAGACTTGAGTTCAAGGCTCAACTCTGTTACTTGAATTGCAGATCCCTCTGAAAAAGACATGTCCCTATGTGACTCATATTTTACCTCCAGGTCTCTGATGACATGCTTGCTTTCTTTGCCTGTGTGTACCCCTTCTTTGTGTTGCCTCTGCATAGATCAGGCCAGAAATTGCTAGAAAACCACAGAACCTTGTTTTTTGCCATTTTTAAACTCAGCTGTACACTGTGATAGGAGCCATCAGTGCTGTGGTTCAAATACTGATGTGAAGGCAAAAAGTCCTGACTTTTCTTTACAGATGCAGTAGAAGTGTCCAAAGGAGGGTGGCTTCACTTCTCTATTTAAACAGACTCCAGTCTCACATTGCATTTCTTAGCAGCTCCATCCTTCATAAGAGATGTGAGGTGTGTTTTGCTAGCTTAGGTGATGGAGCCAAATACCTTATGGCAATAACCAGAGCAGTTTCTGTCAAGTGTTAGTATATGTAAGGGAAGAAGTCATGTACATTGTGTGGCAATATGGCAGTTCCCTAAAGTCCTTTTATAGCAGCCCATCTTCCTTAAATGAGAAGAGGTCTTTGGCAAGTGTTACTTGTCAGAATTGAAGAGTAAAAAATGAAGCCTATTTCTTAACAGTGGTTGTCACCAGCTTCTGTGTAATAAATGAACTTGTTTTACAAGCGCCAAAAGCACTCGCACTTTGGCTGTAGCAACAGCTTTTTGTAATGTTGAAAAGTAGTCAAGTACATGGACTATCATGGTAAGCTGTCTGTCTCATGAAAACCTTAACAGGTTTAAAGCACTGTTTCTAATCTAAAATCCAAAAGACTATGCTTTCAGCTGGCAAATCGACAGTATATAACATTCCTTGACAGGTTCTTTGGCAAAATAGGTTGTATAAGTAGTACAGTGGCATAGTACAGTATTTACTCCAAAACTGAGAAGCAACTCTAAAGACTTTTAAATTTTTTTTCTTTTCTTTTTTTTTTTTTTTTATTATAGGTAGCTCAGTTGTCTTGGATTGAAAAGAAAGTAGCTGCTGCTCTCTTTGGGACTCCACCAACTTCAACAGTAGAAGAAGCATTGCAGAATTTCCTTAAGGTAAGTCCTAGCCAAGGGTTTTCCTGTGTGACTGTTTACCAGCTGCTGTGACGGTTGTCAAGATGTCTGTTCAACAGGTTATGTTCAGTAGCTATAAATCCAGGGCTCTCCAAAATACCACAGAGCACTCTACTAAAATATTTTTTTTCTATTTTAAAATTAGTTTGGAGATAAGTAGCTAGCACCTTTCTTCTTCTTTAGTTTTAGGGAATTCTTCAATGACTTGCCATGGTTAATAGTACTGGATTTAATGTGAGATGGATATAGATTAGTTATATATGCCATTGAAACAAATTAACCATAGTGATAACTGGCAATTTGCCCGTTTCTGCAAGAGGGTTAATATAGGCAAGGAAAACTTTGACATTGTGATATGTCTCTTTCTGATCTGAAGCTTTTTTCATTGAATTTCAGTAGAAGCCTTTCTTGCTTGTGGAGATGAAATTACCTTTGTAGTGAAGTAGAAAAGAAAGCTCTGTCATACAGGTCCATGTTCCTGGGCATTCTACTTGAATGCACAGTTATGAGAAAACACCACATGAACAAAACAAACCTCTCTTTCAGTGTCTTTTATATGAATAATTTCTGCTTCTGGAGCTGAAAAAGACATGTTTTTCACTTGACTGAATACAAAGCATAAACTTCCATCATTACAATTACTTTCAGTTTCTCAAAGGAATTGAACAAGCATGTTTTCTTCACTGTCAAAAGTGCTTGTTTTCTGTATTCTTAGTCTATTTAAAGATGGAATGATCTCCTGAATTTTGGAAATACAATGGTCCAAGGATTACCATCTTCCCAGTTTAAGAGACTTTATCTTCAATGTCAAACTCCAAAGGTGGTAGAAATAAACTGAAGTGTTCACTTTAGCTTCAAGGCATTTTGTGGTAGGCTGCAGAGTAACTGTGGTTTTAAGGCATCTTCTGCAACAAAAATTAAATTACTGTCTAAAAGACAACTGTTTGGGTTTTTTTTTCAAATGTTTGATAATACACAGTTTTGGTGAAAGCAGCATTGCTCTGGTCCAAGGATTACAGCTACTATAAATTTCACTCATGTAATTTTTCTCTCCCAAAAGCTGTTTGTTGATTAAAGCTGCTTCTTGGTTAGTAGATAATTGGTAAGGTTTTTACTCACCTTTCAAGCTTCTACATCCTTGATGTGTTTTAAAAGGAAGACGATCTTGAACTTTTTTAACAACCTGAACTTTTCAGAAGATCGTAATGTAAAAAGAAAGGTGAACACAGAGCTAGAAGATATGGGTCTGTGAAAGAAAAATAATTATAAAGTTGATGAATACAGTTCATTACCCATTACACAAAGTGTGAATGGTTGGTTGCTTGTTTATTTCTTTGATGAGGAAATAAACATTAATAATCCAGAGAGAGCAGTGTCTTCCAACACCCTCTGTAAGTGAATGAATCCAACAGCTATTCTGTAAAGTGATCCGATATCTTTACAAAGCACTTAGGGAGAGAGGAGAGCAAGCAGTACAGAGCATTTTTATGTGTTCAGTATCAGCACCTCATGTGCCTGGTTTAGGGTTTGAGTTTTGGGTTTTCTTGTTTTCTTGAGGTTTTTTTGAAGTGCTAAACAGATTGTGGTGCACATAGTAGGGATGATTCAGTCTGATGTTTGAGGAAGCTTAGTGCATTACTAAAAATGTTATGCAGACCACATAAATCTCATCACACAAGTTTTATGTCTATTTTTTTTCCTGTTTTTTATTATTTAGGCAGAAGAAATGCATCCAGAATATTCCAAATGCAATTATGTGTATTTGGCAAAGGTAACCAAGTTCTTTTAAAAATAATGATTTGTAGACTCTGGTATTCTTACAGTGGTCTGATTGGAAACAAAATGTTTTTTCTTCTCAGTGCTATAAAGATCTTGGCCAGAAAAACAATGCACTGAAGTACTGTGATTCTGCACTGTCAATTCTCCCAGTTACTAATGAGGTGGGTATTGAGAGTGGTAACTTGTTGTCTTGTGACTGCTGTCTTGTCTTTGGCACCCATTATTGCACTGTCAGTAATAACATAATGTTTCACTTTTTCCCCTGAACACAGAACCTTCCTTTTTCCTCCACTCTAGGTTGGCTCATTACAGTTGTCTGTATTAACAGCTTTAAAAAAATCTTTGTCTGGGGAACTGTCAGGGACTTGTCTGTGTCAGAGGCTGTCAGAAATTGAATTGTACTCTTTGTAATTCAACCCATTTCATTACACTATCTTAAGCATAAGCAGTTGAGTGTGTCACTTTAGCTGTGCTGAAATTTTGCCCCAAACCTACTTTTTCTCAGTTGAAAACATTCTGGATTTTTGTCCCATAGTCTCTGTCTCTGCTCCTGAAAGCCTCTGGTTTGTTAGCTATAGCAGAGGTAGATGAGTTATTCAGGATTGCCTTTGTCTTCAACCACAGTGCAGTTAAGGAGGCACAGTTCTTCCAGTTACATCTGCTGGAACATAGTTTATTCTAAGAGATTATTAGATTCATTTTTAGGCCCTTTAGAGTATTTTTAGTATATGGATGCAAAATTTCTACAGATATTTGAGAGATTTTAAGTGATGTAATTTCTCAAATATAAACCAAGTCATGGCAAGAGGTTCATTCTGTCTGATCTCATGTAGAAGCAAGTTCCATAATTACCGACCCATGGCTGGAAACGTCTTACCATCCCAGAGCGTGACAAGTTCAAACCTGAGCTTTGTCAGCCTAAGGGACCCCCTTTGAGCACAGCAGATGTGGTAGGGAGAGAGAGAGGTGATTCCAGAGACGAATTGGCCCTATCCCATTTAATTCTTTGAAGTTAAGGAAAAAGACCATTAAATAGATCTGTAACTTGATTGACAATAAATGCTGTGTGTGGAGCACTAACATGTTTATGTCAAGTATTCCTGCTGGGAAGAAAGACCACTGCATGCCTCACCAGCAGCTGCTCCTGGGTGGCCTTTATTTTTGGCCCAAGTTATAGTATGTACCAATCATAAATTAAACAATCATTGCTTAAGTTCAATGTTTCTTTAAATATGTATTGATACAGATATGACATTAATAGTCTCTTAACTCTGCTTTATTCTTTACTTACTGTTGAAATGTACCTTCGGCTTGCCTATTACAGAACATAGGAAAGACTGCTATAAATTACCTGTTATTTGGTGCCTTACATCTTTGCATAAAAAGTAGGACCAATGGTGTAAGGGAGAGAGCATACAACTGAAATTGCTTGAACTCAGCCTGTTTTGTATATATCTGCACTGACTGTGCTGGTGAATTTTTTGGTTTTCCTGTATTCAATTTACTACAGGCCAGGTAATCTTGCAATGAACTCTGAAAATATCTAGTAAAATCGCAAACAAACATATATCACAGAAACTTCTGATGGGCAGAAGACTGTGTTTAGTAAGCTGGAAGTCATTCAACATATTCATAAAGACTCCTTGAAAAAGTGTAGAGATAGCATAGATTAGGATTCATCTTTGATAACAACAGCTGGACAAAATTTTGGTGACCAAAGGTAGTTGCTGAGGCTCCCCCTACACTCGGTGGAGAGAGATAGACGCATCCAGGTGCCCCACCGTGCCTCTCTCTGTCCCCTGACAGCAGAGAGAGACTAGGTGTGAAGGTATGTGTAAGATGTGTTCCGGAGACACCTGACTCCTAGACTGTGCAGTTAATGAGAGGTGAATCCTGCCTTTAAAGTCCAGTGTCATCAGTCTAAATGTGAGCTGGAGTTCAGTGTGTCTTGGGCCACCTGGAGGGGCTTAGTCCCTGGTAAAAGGAATGCCCCATCACATTTCTGAAGTACCAGCAGACTTGAGAAGGAGGGGGGACCCTGAGGTGAGAGCTAGAATTTGGGAGCAGCCTGAAGGGTGTGTGTGTGTATTCTGGCAAGTAGGGTGGTGATGAGAATAAGAATGATACTGTCTTGTGAACAGAAGAGCAGCAAATGGACCCCCAAAATCTTTTGTCCATCTGAAGAGGACAAGATGATATGTCCTCTTCTGTTTTGACTAATTCTATAGATATCACAGATTTGTCTGCTTTGTCTTGTTTACTTGTGATGTGTTTTGAGTTAAGTTTAGAAAAAAAAAAGTCCAGGAAAATATGGCATTGGGGCAATAGTGTGTAATTAAATTTAAAAAAAAAAAAAAAGGCAGTTAGCACAAGGTAAAACCAAGTGCACGCTCAAAGGAATTACTATAAAATGGAGATCTGGAACACAAACTCTGCTGATGCTGTTACCTCAAGTCCCATCTGAATTAGAATATTACATGTTGTTTTGGTTATTGTGTTAGAGACTGTTACTGATGTTGGAACTGAACTGGTTCAGGGCTTGGAGCCATACAGAGGAATAACATTTAGTCAGGTTAGTTTAAGGGAGGGAAAAGACTGTAATAAGACTAAAGAGACGCTGGGGAGACAGTAATAAACAGATGCTGTTAAAGTGCCTGAATTGACTACAGCCCTGGAAAAGATGTCGTTCATGGTCTGAAAAAGAAAACGCATGTCAGCAGCAGTCTGAGGATTTCTTTCAGTTTGCCACAGCTCAGGATCTCAAGGTTGTCAGCAGCATGGTATGTTGTCACAGTCATGCAAAACCGATCATTCCCAAGTGCAATCATAGTTTCTCATGTGAGTTTTCTCTCTTTCTTCAGGCAGGGGAATTCCTTTATTGTTTTAAAATGTTGGCTTCTACTGAGAAACATGTATATGTATAAAGGCATAAAATCAGGAGCAGACTGAGAGAACGAAGTTGCTGGAAAGGTGCCACATTGAGGAAATGTATAGTATTTCATGATACAAATCATCCTGCAGCATAAGTATGAAAAATAATAGTAGACAATGGTTTACTTCTTATTGCTTCTGAGCATCCACAGTTTCCAGTGACTTCAGTGGGAACCAGAGGTGCTCGGAATCAGTAAAATAGCCCATAGCTCATTTTAATCCTCAGGTCAAATTCTCAGCTGGTCTAACTCAGGGCACTTCTTTGACACTTTGTCTAGGATTCATTTTATGTAACATTTCAAGTTAAGTGAGATTATTTTTGTCTTGAATGTTGTATCACATCCAAATATCCCTTCTGTGTGTCTGTTCTACCACTTAGAGAATATCTTTTTAATTCAAGGGGTAGAGGGGCTTCCAAACAGAGGTAATTCTTGTTAAGGAAAAAAAAAATAATCAGGTGGCCAGTTTCAACCGTATTATGAACCTAAAAAAGGATACCAAAGAAATCATAAAAGGAGAGACAAATTCTGATTGAATTACTCCTGTAAGTCCTAATACCAGTTTTTAAAAATAGTTTGGCACATTTTTAACTAATCAGTCTATGCATTTTTTTAATTTTAAAAGGAAATACAGGAGATTTGGTGCAAATTACATCTGGAAAACTAAACTGATGTTACACTATAGAGACCTTTCTCTTTATCCTCTCTACTCTAAACAAAAACCTCCAGTGAATCATGCGGTACTTCCTTGGCCATAAATACTGTCATACTGTAGAGGGGTACTTCACTGCTGGAGGTGCACAGGACATAAAATTGTCCTGCTTTTCTCTGGTTGCTGTCCAGGCGGATAACCTCAGGGTCCTGGGAAACATTCACCCCTTCAGTAAAAGAGATCCTAATGCTCAGGGCTGCTGTGAGTTACTGTAAAGTGCATAACAGCTGCTCTGTTTATCTAGTAGATGTTGCATTACCCTTACTGAGACTCGTTACTTTGTAGTGCGCTCAAAGCCTTGGTGAGTATGACTACATGAAAGGCTGTCAAAACCAGATGTGGTGGACTACTGTGGAAAAAAATTACTTTTTTAAATTTGAGGAGAAAAATGTAATTTAAATTTGAAAACATGAGCATTTGTCTTGCATATAGAAAGACAAAATGAATGGGTATGTGTCTGTGCTTGATTAAACACATAGCGCTTTGTATGTAAGGGGAGTAAGACACTAATTTCTTGTTTATAACAAAGATTGTTGGGTATTTTCAAGGCTGGAACTTGTAGAAAATTAAAGTCTCAATGTAGGATTATAAAGTATAATAAGAAATTATTTTTTCTTGTATCTGGAGATGAGCATGGGCATCAGAGTGAACTCTGTGGTTGTAGGACCCGTAAGCTCACCACAAAGGGATAACAGCCTAGCAGAGGAAGAGATTAAAATTTCAAGGTTCTGGTGTCTATGATATTTTTTGAAAATTAATCTAAAAAGCAGCAGTTACATTACAAAAAATGTAGTCTTGGAAGAGCTGAAGACAACAAAGCAGGAAGAATGCAAAGCAAATCTATTTGCACTGAGAGTTGCTGAAAGTCTTACTTAAAATGCAGATAAAAACTTCCCTGAAACTGAGCATGTATTTTACAAAATTATTGGTGATTTAAAAAAAAAAATCTTAATTTCAAAAACACTCCTTCCTACCCAGCAATTACAAATGAAGGCAATTCAGAGTTGAAATTAACAAGTGAAAGAGATTTAGATATTACAGAATTGATCATTATGGCATTCACTTCCAACAGGTGTAGAATGGCAAGAAGCAGAGACTTGTTAGAGACTCTGCCTTTGGCCCCAGTGACATTTGAAACTCTAGAAAAGCCCATGTGGAGGGGGAAGTAAATGTCATAATGGGCAGGAACAATGGCTGAATGTTTACACAAGAATACAGCTGCTGAGGAGAAATCATGGCCTTAAGATGTTCTTACATTTTTTTTACATCGCCATAATTGATCTCCCTGGTCATTAATTTACATTTTTAATGTTGTCTGTAAGGAAAAGAGTGGGAGTCACAGAGGGATGGAAGAGAGGACAGAGTATAAACTTCAGCACCCATCAGTTGTTCCTGTTACAACAGACCATTTATGTATCTTGAATATTCCACAACAGATTTTGAGGAGAAAGAAGTAATTTACTTCTGCTTTTCAAGTGAAGGGTACAAATTATGACTTGTTTGTGGAAAAAACTACCCATCAAAACTATGTGAATAATTTGGGTTAACCTTATAAAAAATGTTTTTGTTTTCTCATCAAACAGAACGTTTTCTTTTCTCAATACCATCAGGTCAATACAAAATGTCATTGTTTTCAGAGGATATTTGTTCCTTTAGATTTTGTGCACATTTGTCCTCCAAATGCCAAGCAAAAGTCTATGGTGTTTCAATTACAAAATAATGGAAATATTCAGATTTGTGTTCATTTTGAATTCTAGGCTATTGTTTTCCTGCTAATACTGTTTGTGGAGTTGAATAAGAATTTCCTAATAGCTACCACCAATCCAAAATTAAAGTATCTTCTGAATATACTTTAAAAAACTATTCCTTAATTAGTGATTCTGTTTACACTGAATATAAGTGCTTCAAGCTCAGGAAATGGGCCTTTTAAAACCTCATTATAAAGAGATCAGATTTCAAACTGTAAAATGCTGGTAAAAATGAGACATTTTTAAAAGAGCTGCTAGAAGAATTTGAGACATCCTATATTTTACATTATTTTGCACTTCAGAGAATACAGTCTATTTTTCTCTTAGTGATCAGACTGATTTGCTGTCTGCATGTTTTTGAAGTTCTTGCCAAAAGGTTTGTTTGCATTGTCTGCTTATTCTTTCTCCCTCTCCAAAAACGATTCCAAAAAATCAAGAAGCTTTTTAGTGCAGTAGTTTCATACATAAGGATAAAGTCTACCTTGATAAATACTGAGCTTATTATATTTATGATTAAATTGACTAGTTTATCACAAAGTATTAATTTCAATGTCCTATCAAAGGTAACATGGTTTTGGCATAGTTCTTAGTGCAGCAAGACTGATCAACAGATGATTCCTCAAAGCGTGGAGTGTATCTCTTCCGCTGGTGTGCTGATGTTGCAGGGGCAGAGTGGGAGAAGTATTCATGGTGGTAGTGGTGCACTGCCGGATGAAGAGGTTCACAATTGGTTTCCTGTTTTTGTATAGTGGCCAGGGGAAGTCAAGCTTCCAGAAGTTTGAAACATATTGTCTCAGAATCAATATACAGGGTGAAGGAAAGCCTCAACAGGCATCTTTCTGAAGGAGTTGTAACTGGATGTGATCATGTTTAAGCCGTTTCAGTGATGACTGCACAGAAAGAAGGGCTGTAGGTCCCATTGTGGTGGGGGCAGATGCTGGACAGAAACAGGGGAATGTCTTGAACATCAAAAGCTCCGCATTGTGTACAACAGTAAAAGGAAACCAGATTACAGGTGAAACTTAGTCTTTTAAGTTAGAAAAGAACTAGTGTATAAAAATTTTACGTGACTTAATTATTCTAAATTGAATTCTGCCATTTGTAATTTTTCAACAGCAGTCTTTGAACTAGCTGAACTGTTTATTCAGTCTTCTGGGTGTGAAAGGGTGTTTTTCCCTCTACTTGAAGTATAATCAGGAAATGTGGAATTATTGTCAGCTACGTATTTTAAAGCTGTGCTTGCCTTGATCCTAAAAGCTTTGAGAAGTCATGGTTCATCCCCAGAGGAAGATCCTAAGAATATGAAAAAGCATAAAATGCCCTAACTTGTGACATACAGCAGTCATATAGAAGGTTGCAAGTAGATGATTGCATTGTTTTATTGAAATATCTAAGGGGAAAAACAGTATTATGCAGTTGTATGCAAATTAACACCTACTACAGTCACACCCTCTGTAAGAGTCTATCATGAAACTGAGAAGGGATAGCGTATAGCTTTATATGATTTATATTGTCCACAAGAGTTATTACTCTCTAATTAACGATCCTTATGCCTGTTTGGGAGTCTCTTCTGTTACAGTCCAGGATTTCTCCTGGAGCTGCAAAGGAATGATACAGCTGTACCCAAAATCAGGGGTGGCTCTCAGCACCTCATTGCTGTTACTGCATATCAGAGTACAGCTTTGGACCACCCTTGCAGCCCAGCTCATTTAATATACCATGCAGTGCTGCTGACTTCAATGAAACCCTACAGGATGCTTGTCAGCTTGGGATTTGGCAGTGGTTGCACACAATAACATTATTGGCTGGTGTAACCATTTTGGTTGTGGTCATGGGGGTGTATCATTCTCTGTTGACAGTTGGGACTTTGTCAACAAGTGCACACATGTGCAGTGCCTGGGTTGAGAGTGCATAAGGAAATAATTAGCAGAGATGGAAGGTAAAATCATTATCTTTCTCTCTCTGCTTTAATTGCCATTTAATTTTTGCATGCACATTTACATGTGTATGTCTGTGTGTATATATATCTATCAGTAAAATTTTTCAGCAGAAATTAACTGTCAAAATGTGGACTACCTCCAGTTAAGCCAACATTCCCTTTTTCCCACCAGCTCTCTGTTCCGTCTTGCTCTTGTTTTCAACTCCCTCTTTTCCCTTGTTCAGTCCCTGGCCTCCCAGGTCTTTTTTTCCTGTGCATATCCCCTGTGGATGATGAAACATAAAAGAAAAGCAACTAAATAGGAAGAGGGGAAAATAAGTCACTGACCCTGTAATTTGAATACGTTTTGTGTAGCAGTTTGCAGAACATTTTGAACTCATATTCAACTCTGAAAATTATATGAGAAGTGTTTAATAAATGTAAGCTTTGACAGTCAAGGTTGAAAATGGCTGTGTATTCAGTCAGCACTGAACTAAGCCTCAGGGTGAAAAAATGGGACTGATGCAAATATATTGCATTCCTCCTACGACTTGCGCCTCTTCCTCTCCCTGCCGCACTCTAAAGGGAGATCAAAGCCGGCCAGTCTTAAACTGCCCCCCCCAAAAAAAAACAAAACACAAAAAAGTTGACCTTATTGTTCATTTTTAGAAAGCCACAGACCCAGAAATCAATGAGGAAGAAAGTTGGCTGAGATTTATGGCTTTGTCTTCCCATTAACAGCTAAGCTTTGGGCATTAATGAAGTTTTCATCCTTAAAACTGGAGACTGGTACACTGAACAGAGTTGTGGCTTCTCTCTCCTTTTAGCATGACACGCCTCTTGGTCTGGATGGACTTTATCCAAAGGTGACATAATAGTTCCCTTCACTGACCATTCTCAGCTTTGTTTTTAATGCCATTGTTACTGATTTTTTTTTGATGCTTTTGCCATCTGAGTTCTTACTGTTGACAGGAAGCCACTGGCTCAATTAAAGCAGCCCATTAAGTAGTTTGCAACAATAATAATTCCTGCTTTTACTGATGTAGTCTTGTTCAGAACTGGCAACCCAGAGGTAGGATGCTTTGCACGTTCACAGCTTCTTCTCTAGCTAGTTCTTAGAACAATCATGGGTTTGCTTCATTCTTTTTCCTAAGCCCAGAGGAAGATTCAGGAAAGATTGCCCAATATTTCTGGGACCTTTGCAACTTGTAAAGCTCATTGCCCAATATAATCCTTTGCTTCTAAGGAGAGAGACAATTATACAAAGTTGTTCGGAGATATATTTTTAAAATGCTGTATCCTGCAAAGTGAGTAAAGAATCCCATCAACCCATGAAATGCTGAACACTGTTCAGATATGAGGAAACCTGCTTCTTTATCATTTTTGGCTTAGAAAAGCGTGAAAAGAGTAGGACCGGATACAATGAAACCTTTTTCATTTTCTTAATACCATGGGACAGTATCTGGCTTTTTATTTTTTTGTTTAATGAAGTTCAGAATGATTTTCACAAGTTGACTACAGTCAGTACAGAAAAGAGTGTATTTTCCCTGAATTAATCAACATATTAATACAAATTTTGAGTTTCCCGATTTTTATTGAAAGCCACGGGCTGGTGCTCCAGGCAGCCTGGAGTGATGTGGAGTTTAAGGGGTGCTGAATTCAGTGTGACGTTTCCTTCTGTTAGAGTATCTTGGCAAGAGCTTACTGGCTGTGCAGTGTGTGCCTTTTAAGGCCTCTGATAAATGATTAGGCAGATAGTTTAGCCTATTGTTGCCAGTGGGACCAAGGCAGTGACTCCAAGAGAAGTGTCCAGCTAATGTATTAATGCCTTAATCCAGACCAATAATGTAAAATAGTTTGACATGTCTGGCATATGGTTTCTATCATCTCAATATTCTTCTCTATTCCTCCATGACATTATGGACAACTAACCAAAATAAAGAGAAGCAGGAATTTCTTCACCCATAAAATGTATTTTAAAATGTTCTGTGTTTTGTTCCAGCTCTTTGGTTGATTGGATAATGAAGTGATCCTGAAATTCAATGATTACTTTGCTGTCTGTCTACAGTATTTTCTTTCAGAATTGCCTGTGGCGTTATCTGGGAAAGAAATACTGGTCTCTGTCATTAGAAATACTTGCACAAAATTTGTGATGTGCAAGTGCTTTTCACTTGCACTGCTAAGTATGCATGGGTGCATGCATTGGGTGTCTGGACCCTTACCAGCCTGCAGCTATGAGGTGCTGACTTTTTAGAAATGTGGTTTTAAATCAGGGTGCATTTTGCAAGCTAGAAGTTTTGCAGTGGCAAGTAAAGCAAGTGGATTATATCCAGGAGACATTTCAAAAATAAGTAGAATAATGGAGTTTTTGTACTGTGGTTACATGTTCATATGCATGTACCCCTTTCCAAACAGATTATACATGGAATAGCCAAAACGTTACTGGCTATACTGGAATAGCCACAGTCACTGGTTACCTGTGAAAGAGTCTGTGGGCTGGGTTTGGTTTAAAGCCCCATGCAAACTGCGCACTTACACATTGGCCTAAAAGGAGCCTTTCCCTTCTGTCCTAGGAGGTATAATATAGTGTTGGCTCTGAGCATAGCAAATTATTCGCCTCTTGCTCCCCAATTGGCTCCACTCTGCTATGAGCCCAGTAGCGTAGGCAGAGCCCACCAACACTAGTATGGAAGACACCGAAGGTGTAGTCAGTCCATGGTGGTTATTACAGGTAGGTATGGCTGTATGCACTGAAACCATAATCTACCCTATGTCATTAATTACATTTCCCAATGTTTTCTTCTTAATTGCATAATAAATAATTAGTAAACATCATGGAAATATCTTTATAGAAACTGCACACAGGCGGGTTGCAAGCTTTACATAAAGTATAAGGCAAGGCAGTACTTTATGCAAAGTACACCAATAAAAGTTATGGCCTAAGCTGAAAGGCTTACTGGTCTGCTGAGAAGGCTATTTGTGGTTAACATTTTAAGTTCTTTAACAGAGCTGTAAAGAGAGGGCTGCCATCTGGCTCTTGTTTTCACTTGAAACTTTATTTTTGCAATCACTGATAAATTAACTTACTATGCAGTCTTGTACATTCTGTGGCTGTTACAGTTGTGTGTTATGCCTGTTGTTAGTAAAGAAATATGGATAGGCATGCATTAGGCAAATGAAGGGATTTATCCTATCTAAGTTGATGCATGATTGTCTGTTTCTTTCAGGATAAAGAGGCCCAGAAAGACTTAGAAGCTTTACTTCTTACGCTGAAGCTGTGATACTACACACTTTTTAACTCTTCACGCTGTGATAAAACTGCAAAACTAAAATGAGAATCTATAGTGACTGGGAACTGCAGGTGAATTCCAGCTAAGTCAGTGGGAAAACTGTCATTGACTTTGGTTGGCTTGAATCGTGGCAATTATGATATGAAAACGATGCATTCATTTTTGATTATTTATAATCTTGTACTGACGTTTAATTTTAGATTGCTGACACTGTGAGTCTGATTCTCTGAACATGAAGTCCACTGCTGGCAATGGACATACTGGATGTTAGAATGCAAAATGCATAAATCTCACTCTTTGAAAGTTTAATCGACTAGTATGTGATGCCAGCATAGAACTGTGTGTAGCAAAAACAAACAAACCAATGTTTCTATAGCAAATTATATTTGTATCAACTAATTTACACAGATGTGTACAGAAGAAAATCATGAATGTTTATGTTTACACGTTTCTCTACTCTTATAAAATTAGACTCTTGTTGAAGTTAAAAAAAAAGCTGTTGCCTCCACAAAGCTCTTTTTACTTTAAACCTACTGTTGGTTTTACACAGAAATGTGAAAACTTTATAAATTAAATATTAAAGTTATATTTTATTTGTAACATCAAGTACTATATTAAAAATCAGACCAATGAAACTGAGTGTTTTAGATTAATCTATTACAGCTGTGATGTTTAATGGATTTGTTATAGGACCTCCACCGAATTTGTGAATCCTGGCTCTTTCTCTCTGAACAGTTGCCTAGCATGGTGGCATCAGCATGTCTTGGGAGAACCTGGTCCAGCATATGACCATCACTAACCTTTTATATCATCTATATAACAAAACCTGTACATAAAAATAGGCTAATTAAAGACCTACTACTTCTGTCTGAGTGTGTAGGACAGCAATGTTTTCAAGAAAATGTAACAGGTAGGGAAAGAATTTTGTTCACCAACAGACTGATCCAGAAATCACCAAAGTCTGTAGAAAAATAGAGGCCAGTTTTCGCTGGCTTTTAATTCAGGACCTTAATCTAGATTCAGGGAGTGTATCTAGAAGAAGTAAGCATTTCTGTTAAAGGAAATACAATTGGAAAAGGACAACTGCATGTTCGCTTGACCTATTTGATGTGTAAGATAACATGGACCAGTTTATGGCTAAAACAAGGAAGACTCATATAGCACGAATATATTGAACTAGCAATTGGGGCTTTAATTTTGGACAGATGGGGAACAGTGACATTAGCAAGAAGGAACTAGTCACAGCAACAAAGATCTAAAAATTGGGCAGATGCGAAGAAGTATGTATACATATATGACTGAAGCATCTCATAGTGAGTGAGCTTTAACTACTAACAACAGAAGGCAATAGATGCAATAGCCTGGAACAAAACAGATAGAGTTACAGGTGTAGAGTTACATTTGAATTAAGCCTGACTCCATGACTCCAAGTACAGAGATTTCTTTTCATAAAGTAGGGCTGTCCATTTTTTCAAACATTTTCTTTAAAAATATGTTTTCAGACATGCATACATTACTGTGAGATATCTCTGAACAAAATGTGAAAGTTCAGAACTGGTTCCGAGTTCTCACTGTTACCTCAATGGTTTTCATTATCCTGAAGATCTTCACAAATTGAAATACGTATTTTAGTAGTTTTTAATGTTCGCTCTGAGGGAAAATAGTTCCTATAACTCTTTTTCAATTCCAGAGTTCTCTTTTTCATACACGATTTCAGAGAAAAGAGGAAATACCATATGAGATAAATCCTATCAAATAATTCCTTCCGTGACAGAATAATTGACTTGTGAACAGAGAAGCTGCAAAGGTGATGCATCTTGATTTTGGTAAGGGGCTTTTGGTAAAGACTGTGTTTGACATTTTCATAGCCAATGCAGGAAGCATAGTTTAAATGGATCTAGAACAGTGATTTGTACTTAGGGTTGTTGTTAGCAATTCACTGTTGCCTAGGAGGATGTAATAAGAAGGCCTTTACATAGATCAATTTTATGCTAATTGATATACTTTATAAAATAGATTGGATTATGCAATAGATGTTTCATTTCCAAGCAATTATTGCCAATAAGTGCTGAAAGTGTATCAGAGGAATAGATTAGAACAAGAAGTTATTTAAATTAATTGCTAAAATTAGGTGACATTAGTAGGATTTGCTTCATTAAAGGCAAATAGAAAGTATTGAATTGAAGTAACAGAGGATGGAGGAGAACTGGCTAGTTGTGGTAATTCTGTGCAAAAAGATGTGCAGATTCCAGTGAGTGGCAAGCTAATCAGGGGTCAATAATGTCATGGTTTTGTGAAAAAGCAAATTTCATACTAGACTGAATAAATAAGCATTCCCCATTAAATTCACATGAAATAACCTTTTACTCTAATTAGGCCTAATAAAGTCTAATGAGGTCTGAGCTGGAATACTATATCCAGTTTCAGGCGCCACGTTTCTGGGAGATTGGGGGCTAATGGGAAAGAGTCCAGTGGAGAGACACAAGAAAGATGAGAGTGCTAGACAACATAATTTTGTGTGTAAAAATTGAAAGAATTTCTTTTGTTTAGTCTGCAGGAGCAATGGCTGAAGGAGTATTCACATTTGTAAAAAGCTATTGCCGAAAAGACAGTTTAAAAAAAACCCCAAACCTTGTTCTCTTAATCCCCTGTTCATAGGACAAGAAGCAATTGCCTACCTTTAGATTAGGCACTAAGAGAAAATAATCCTGATGGTAACTTTGCAAAGCTCTGCAGTACTTTTGTGAAGAACATTATAAAATCATTTACACAAGTTTTAAAGTAAAAGTTAAACAAAGAAGACTTTAAACATTGGCAATGTTTAAGGCACAGTTCATCCTCTGGCAGTGGTTGGACTTGGTGACTTCTTAAGATCCCTCCTGGCCTTGCTGTCCCTGGGGAGCGCACAACTCCAGCCCCCTACGAGCCACGGGTGCTCCCGCTGGGTTTCTGCAATTGTTAGGATTGATCTGCACACACTGGCTCTGCATTTGGGCCCAGGCTGCCTAATGAATTTGCACCGTGAAACATTTACCAGCATGTTTCAAGACTTGAATTTAAAGATGCGCATCATGGCTGCCCTTGACTATTTATTTATCACACCTGTGGTTTTAATCCACATGATTACATTTTTAAATGAAATTTCTGATTTTATAAATGAAATTACTGATCTTTCTTTTCAGCCTATTCTTTTTGCTCATTACTAGTCTATGTGTAGAATCACAAAATAACATCTGGAGAGAAAAGGCTGGTTTTAATTATTCAGTCTAAGTTGTCTTTCATGGTTTACAGAAATATTCCTCACACGGGTAAGAAACTGCTGTTTTACACAGCTAAGATATTTTCTGCTTTTTAAGTTCTTTACTAGTTAGTGTACATGAGCATTCTCAGCTTTTTTGTATTTCTGCTTGGCTAATCTGAGAACTTTTAAAATTGAAGCGTGTTCCCTAAATTGTTCTCTAATTGCTCCTTGGAATAAAGCTTTTGCATTTAGTTCTAGGCCTAGGCTATCTGTTCTCTGTGTCGTATCAGCTGGAGAAACAGTAAGCATAGTTCCAGAGGGCTATATGTTTTCTTTTTTGTTTAAAATATCCACAAGCAGACATTCACTTCCGTAGTTTTGTCTCCATGGAGGAGGTAGAAGTTAACTGTCTTAACCCCTGCGGGCCTTTAGTCCGTATGGAGCAGATGGGGCTGCAGGCTGCCTGAAGCCACGGTGCCTTGCCCATGTTGCCCACTACCTCCTTCAGCTCTTCCACTGTGGCATCTCTTGTTTGGTGTCTGCTCCAGTACATACACTGTAAATTCTCCGGGGGAATTTGTCTCTTTACATGTTTGCAAAAGGTGAGTTCAGGGGCTCTTGATCTGATACTAGGATTCTTGTGCTTCATTACAGTTAAAATTACTAGTTCTGCCTTCCTGGATAATTGAGATGATTTTTATTTCTTGTGGTGAAGCTAAAGGCTCTGTCATTGGATCCTCATCCCTTTGGGATTGTCCCCCTGCAACAGCAGGTAATCACAAACTAAGTTATATACTTTCTGTAGCAATTGGCCACTGGCACATTGTGGAAACAGTTACAGTGATACACTGTGATACTACTTTGTTTAAATTACTGTCTTTCCTTTTGCAGAGTCTTAGGGTGATTTACTCATTTTTATGTAGTAATATCAATACACTGACTTCTAGAATGAACTAGGAAGCTGTCCAACAGTGATGAGTAGCTGACGATTTAGAAAGGAAAGTGACAATTCCTGTGTCCAGTTAAATAAAAATCCCAACCCTAAATCCGTACCTGCAACCCCGTTATTATAGTAGTAAAAGCCTGAACTAAAAAAAAACCCAAACCCAAACAACAACAACAAAAAAAACCCCCAACAATGAAGAAGTGGCTACCAGAGATCCAGCCATGTTCAACCCAAACATATCAGCTTATCTGGATCTATTTATCTTCAGCCATCACCACCTGAACACCTTCCACTTGAAGTGCCTAGAATTGTAGGGAGGTACTGTGGATTCCAGCAAGGTCCATGGGTTTTCTGGAATTTTCCTGGACACCCTGGAGGGGCAGTCCTGTAGTGTTTTCTTTCAGTGGGCACAATAGTCATGATGCATGCATTACACCTACTCCAAATGAGAAAATCCTGCAGTGATGTGACAATTAAAATTGTATTGCAGCATTCATCCAGTGCAAACTCAAGAAGGAGTAACTCTGACTGAAGGGCCAACATTATTGTTTGCTTTTTTTTTTCTTCCATACATAAGGTTATATTCTTATTTTCCAGCACTTTTCCTTCTTACAGACTCCCCAGTTCCTTGGCGAAGAAACAAACCAAACTGTCTTGACAATACAAAAAGAAGTAAGCTTTTCTGGCCCCATCTATGTTTGTGTAACCCATGCATGTGTGACGCTGGTAAATGAAGCACTAGAACTAAGAATGTGAAACATTAGTAATTTTTTTTAGAGGAAATATTTTACTCATTTCATTAAAATAAACAACCAGTTATTCTAGAAGTATCTGTAGGAGCAATGTCCAATGTGAACTTGAATATGAACAACCTGAGCTCTGTGCTTGGTAGTGCTACTGACCCATGATGTGACTGTGGGGTAAGCTACTTAGCTACGTACTGAAGTTACACACATGCAAACACCATCTAGCCACTCTTCATATGTCTTGTTTATTAAGATTGATTATGAGCTGGTTTGAATTGCCTACCTGTATGAGCCAAAAAACCAGCCACACAATATTGACTGGGAATATTGTAACCTAAGCATCTCTTAAGGATATGGGTATGAATGTGGATGTACTTTTAAACCTACCAAACTAAGTTCAAGTTTCTAATTCATGGATAAAGGTAATCAACATGGCTGATGAAATTTCAGCCTCCAGGTGAGAGAAATGTTCTTGTTTGTTGTTCAGAAAAATGTGGCAAATCAGCAAAGTGGATTCCGCGATTTACTTTGTCTTCCTAATCTTGGAAGAGGATAATATATGAAGAAATTAAAAGTCATTTGTAAAGTTCCTGACTGTGGCTCTGGGCTAAGGATTGCTGGTTTTCAGAATGCTAGGCCAGCTTATATAGTGCCCTATAAAATCATATATGAAGTCTTAAAGCAGTAATAAAATTTACCTTTTTCAAAATAAAAGAGCAGAATGCTTATACAGCAACACTTAAGTGCAGCAAAGCATTCACACAAAAGCACTGCTAGACTGTGTGTTGCTTTGATACCACCAGTGTATGGGTGTTGGCAGTTTGAAGCAAAACAGTGTTCCTGGTGCATTCATCACAAATCCCTTTTGTGCACGCTGGCACAAAAGACCGTGAGTGTGTGACCCCAAGGTTATCTGATGTCGTCTTTGTTTTAGAAGTATTTGTCTTACTAAAGAGTAGTTTCACTTGATTTATCCCTATAAAACCTACCTGTGACATTTTGGTGCCATTGAGAACATGGCAAAACAGCCTCTGGACATCAGTGAGACCCAGGCTTTGTGCCAGGATGAGATTTTTAAAAGTACCTGCTTGACCTTGTCTGACATTTGCTTCTGTACATCCTCATACTTGGTTCAGCTTGTTCCAGCAGCGCGCTCCTTTCAGCCCCTCTTACAGCTGTTCCTACGTGACCAAACATGTTGATTCAGGAAATGAGAAGGCAGGTCTTTTCATCTGTCTTAGGAGAAATTCAGTAACAATAGATTAGGGGGAAAAAAAACCCCAAACAACTGGACCTGGACCTGTATGGTCATTTGAGCAATACTTTTAATTAGCTGTCCACGAGACATGATTTCTGTAAAGGGTATTAATTTATTCTCTAGAGGGAGAGTTTTATGATCAGTCTAGCCTATTGCACACTACAGAATTTTTCTCCAGCCTTTACATTATAATATTTATTCCCCCCCCCATCCTCGACTTATTTCCCCATCTGAAAAAAATTGGGCTGATAGTGCTTCTTTTACCCATGCAGATGGTTTGAAGAAAAACATGTCAGGCAGTGAGGCACAGTCCTCCACAATGGGGGCCATCACAGTGTTTGAATGGACCATCCGCTTGCCACCGAAGCTGGCAGTAACTCTCCCATTGCCAGCCTGGTGTTGCAAAATGGGAAGGCTGGCCTGTGGTTTTTCAGTAACTGGTAGAGCAAAGCCAAGGTTCAGCCAAGCGTTAACTGGTTGGAGAACACACAACAGCAGTAAGCAGTAAAATAGGCTTCACTTTTTAGGCCTCTCTTACTCTTTCCATCAGCACCTGAAGAGCTGTCAGGGAAGACGCCGCCTTGGGATCCATTTACATGGCATTTCCAGGCTGGTTTTCTGGAACACACAGAAAGCCCGTGCAGATACGTTGATAGATACACAGCTGTACCTCCAGCCGCAGGAGCATACTGGCAAGTGCAGCTGTGAGTGGCCACCCTAGCTGGTGAACGGTGGCCAGGCAGGGAGCGGTGCTAGGGGCTCGGACAGCTCTCCCCACAGCTGTGGGCCAGCAGCCTAGCAAGGCCAGGGGAGAGGTGGGCACACCTGGCCGAGCAGTGGGGAGAGCAGCCCGGGGTGCCTGGAACTGGGGTTCAGGTGGGCCCTGGCAGCAGAGAATTGGCAATTTGGTGCACGTGGTGAGACTAAAGCTTCCCAGAGAGCTCATGAACAGGGTTAGGCTTACATATCTGGCTGCTTCCCACCTTTGGAGGATGCATGCTGGTCACTCAGGAGCTGTCTTACTGTAGGAGTTTGCTGGAAGGTGGGCTGAGCCTCCAGCTGCTGCTGGCCTGGAGGTGAAGGAGGGGTGAGTACGTGCTCTGCAGGGTATCCAGCTTCACACTGTAACAGAAAGAGAGTGCATGTGACACACACAATGGATACCGTAATGGCGGGTGTTTTGCAAGCCTGTGTCTCTGCTCCTGGCACCTGCCAGCGTTCAGTTAAAAGAGAAAATCTGGAAGCTGTCCCTAGGAAAGTTAACTAAAGGTAGACAGGATTTGGTAGCTCCTGACAAGGAAGTGTGTTAAGTCTTGAGCCTGTAACTACCTACATGCAAGACTCCTCCATGCAGGGCTTTGACTCTCCTGCAGTGAGACCTAAGGGGATGTTCCAGAACCCTCCTCTGGGGCACTGGTGCATGTGGCAGGTGACAGTGAAATGAAAATGTTTTTTTTTCTTCTTACCAAATGTCATGGTTTAACCCCAGCCAGCAACTAAACACCATGCAGCCGCTCACTCACTCCCCCCCCACCCAGTGGGATGGGGGAGAAAATCGGGAAAAAGAAGCAAAACCCGTGGGTTGAGATAAGAATGGTTTAATAGAACAGAAAAGAAGCAGCTGATAATGATAACACTAATAAAATGACAACAGCAATAATGAAAGGATTGGAATGTACAAATGATGCGCAGTGCAATTGCTCACCACCCGCCGACTGACACCCAGCCAGTCCCCCCGAGCGGCGAATCCCTGCCCCCCACTTCCCCATTCCTATACTAGATGGGACGTCACATGGTATGGAATACACCGTTGGCCAGTTTGGGTCAGCTGCCCTGGCTGTGTCCTGTGCCAACTTCTTGTGCCCCTCCAGCTTTCTCACTGGCTGGGCATGAGAAGCTGAAAAATCCTTGACATTAGTCTAAACACTACTGAGCAACAACTGAAGACATCAGTGTTATCAACATTCTTCTCATACTGAACTCAAAACATAGCACTGTACCAGCTACTAGGAAGACAGTTAACTCTATCCCAGCTGAAACCAGGACACCTTACTTCAAAAAATGTTTTTTGTTCATGTTCTCTGACTTAAATTTATATGGAAAAATACAAGGTAGAAAAGACGTTTCAAATGTATTACCTATGAACTGCCATCTTCATACCTATGAACAGCCGTTTTGCTGTGAGAAGGGCTTGATACTGTTAAGCAAACAAGTGCTAAAACACTAGTGTGAAAACATTGCTGTAGCTTTGTTTTGTGGGATATATTTTAACTGCCAATATTTTATTCAATTTCTTCCATAACCGTTTACAGCACTTGATTAAAATCCTCACAGATGGACCTGCATGAAAGTCGTGTGGTGGGTGTGAGGCAGTCAGCAGCTGCTGTGAATGAGCAGGGCTCCATCAGCAGGCTCTGCAAGGGGAGTTAATGGTGATTCCCAGTAGCTGAGAACTGTTTCATCCATTGGCAGCCTTAAATGAAAGCTAAGGGGTGTTGTGTTTTTCTTAAATTGTTGTTGGGGGGTGGGGGGGTGTGTGTGCATGTGTGTGTTGAAAAGTAGTCCTTAAATTTAGGCTAGAGAATGAACTTGAATGAAGGAGCTTTTCTTATATCAAAGAGTAGCAGAATAGAAGCAAATGTTCAGTGTCTCTACAGTGGTATCGGGTAAAGGCAAACAGGCTGATTGGGTTAATCTGCAATGCAACATCTTGATTTCTGTGCGTTGTGCTGGATTTGTTTTTATATGAATGCTATGGATTTGGGATTTCATCCTGTCTTATTTTGAATGTCAAACTGTAATTACATGCAGAAATTGAATGGGGACCACAGCTTCTGTGCCGGTGTATATACATATAAAAATATTTATGTGAATGTATATACCTGTATGTTTAAAAGAGCAATTTAAATAGATATGATTTGCTGTATTTTGTAGCTACAATAAGCAACTCAATTACTTTGTGAAACTTTTGAAATTTCTGTCCATAATGTGTGAAAACTTAAAAGCAAGGGAGAAAGATTCTGCCTGCACATCATTTTATATTCTAACTTCTAAGAACAAAGTTAAAAATGCTTCATGAACTGAATTGCCACAGTTCAGCACTTAACTGGGCCTCCCTCTGAGAGGAAAGACAGGAAAAATACCTGTTGAATATGAAGTATTGCTAGATGCCTTGTATGCTGGAAGGGAAGTGCTAGGCGATAACCCTACTTGACACTACAGGCTCATCTTGATACAGAGCCGTCAGTTCCTATTGGAAGCCCCTTACATGTTTGACTCAGGGCAGGCAGGTGGTAAAGAAAAAAGTAAAAGATGCTGTAAATAAATGTATTAGTTTTCCTTGCCTTGGCTTCTCAAACTGTGAGCTTGTGAACTCTAAAGGGTTTACAGAGTCAGTAGGAGTCAACTCATAGTTCATCAACCCTGTCTCTAAGAGAGATGGCTGTAATCGGTATCTCCAAACCATTGTATCTACTTCTAAAGAGCCTGTGGCTGAAGGGGAGGGATGAGGGGAGGAGCCTTATGTGTGTGGAGGTGGGGTTTTGTCTTTTGAGGGTGCTTTTTTGTAAGGAAGGACCATGGTTTGCAGAGAAATGCTCAAGGAGGCTTGCTTAATATCCATCTGTGGAATGTTTGACTTTCTTTGTTTTCCTGAACTCAGTACTCATGCATCAAAAATAAAGTAACTCCTGTGGGAGTGGGAAGGGGAGAGAAGTTTCAGGCAAGATTGAAGTAATCTTGGATATTAAGTATGAGGAGACTGAAGCGCATCCCTGAACGGCTCCTGCTGAGACACGAATAGCTGGTCCGCTCACCCGTATTACACTGAATCTCTTCCAGTTTTCTTGCCAAAACAAGTGGTATTTCAGTTGTACTCAAAGTAAGGAGAAGTCAAAATGTAATCTTAAACAAGTGAGCTTTAGAGCCAGTGTTGCAGGGGCTGTGAAGTGCTTTTTCCGCCAAGCAGACAGGTGGGGCATTCAGCAGGAACCACAGGCCTGTCAGTAAGTTTGACCTGAGATAATTGGGGCCCCATGGCCAGTGGGAAGGTGTCCATAAAAACTGAGGTCTCAGCAGACCTGTGTACATCTCCAGGACTTCAGTTTCCAAGGGTTTTGGCAAACTCTGTTTTTCAGTGTTGCTCTTGTGTGACTCCTTCTCTCTGGAGTTGGCTTTGATTTTTATTCCGTTTTTTTTCTGACACATGGCAGTCAGAAATGGATGTTTGGAACCTTAGTTCACCATTTGCTTTCTGCATTGGTATCTTCATTACTATGTACAGCCTCCAATATATTTAATGCTTACAGCCTCCAGTATATTTAATGCTTAATGCGTACAGTATGTACAACGGAGGTGAGGTAGCGCTGTATTTACTGACTTACTCGATCATCATCTTACCAAATGTCGTGGTTTAACCCCAGCCAGCAACTAAACACCACGCAGCCGCTCACTCACTCCCCCCCACCCAGTGGGATGGGGGAGAAAATCGGGAAAAGAAGCAAAACCCGTGGGTTGAGATAAGAATGGTTTAATAGAACAGAAAAGAAGCAGCTGATAATGATAACACTAATAAAATGACAACAGCAATAATGAAAGGATTGGAATGTACAAATGATGCGCAGTGCAATTGCTCACCACCCGCCGACCGACACCCAGCCAGTCCCCGAGCGGTGAATCCCTGCCCCCCCCCACTTCCCCGTTCCTAAACTGGATGGGACGTCACATGGTATGGAATACACCGTTGGCCAGTTTGGGTCAGCTGCCCTGGCTGTGTCCTGTGCCAACTTCTTGTGCCCCTCCAGCTTTCTCACTGGCTGGGCATGAGAAGCTGAACAATCCTTGACATTAGTCTAAACACTACTGAGCAACAACTGAAAACATCAGTGTTATCAACATTCTTCTCATACTGAACTCAAAACATAGCACTGTACCAGCTACTAGGAAGACAGTTAACTCTATCCCAGCTGAAACCAGGACACCAAACTACTTCTAATTACTTACCTATTTTATCAGATGGGGTCCCGTCTCATCTCTAGCATAAGCTTTTGCAACTAAGCGGAGCACCTCTTTTTTCAGAGTCTTCCAAATGCTACAAAAAAAATATTTCTTGCACTGGAGACCTGTGAAACTTTGCAGTCAGGTAATATTTCACTCAATATAATTATGATAAAATACAGCTGATGTGGAAACTTGGGTATGAAGCAGTCCAATTGCCCAGGTCCACATTTTCTTTTTTTCCAGTGACATAATAGATTTTCCAGTTGTTATTGACAGATTTCAAAAGGATATATATCATATTCAGAGACAGGTTGAGTAATTCTTGATATTGCAGGCATCAGAGCAGCCATAGAGAGACGTGTGGTCTTTCAGCACAGATGGAATTATCTGTTAAATTTTGCAGAATAATTTAGAAAACTTCTGGTGTGAAAGGATACCCTTTTGAGGATTGCTTCATGTAAAGCACTTTATGCCAATGTTTGTGTGCCGTAAGCCTTTGAAGCAATCTTTTTAGACACCATATTTACGTGATCTCTTATTTTGAGAAACACTGCATGAGTCTTTTAAGACATTTCTCCTATAACTGACACTCACCACTTGCACATTGCTTTGCATTCCTCATCATTCATGTTCTAGGTTTAAAGCCAAAAAATAAAACAACAAAGCCCTCAACCCAGTCTCTAACCCTGATCTAGAGAGGGATCCAGGTGCTCTGGAGTTTAGTAGGGTTTTTCCTGCTGATTTGAAGTGGAGCGTTCTCAGGTGTGCTAGTGAGTAGGGTGCCATGAAATTAACTGTAATTACCTTCTGGGTTTCTGTCACTGCCTGAAAGGATGCAAAGTGACAACAGATTAATGCCCTGAAATAAAGCCAGTCAGTGAATGTGTTCAGAGAACAGTTTGCACATCACAAAAGCCACAATTTCTGAACTGACTGTAAACTTAAGGGATGGGAGGAGCCAACAGGCTTTGTGGTGTAGGAAAGAAAACAGTTTGTTTCTGCTGCAATGTTATCAGAGTGACAATTCAGTAAAGAACTTACAAAAATCATATTAAAAAACAGATTGAATATGTTAACTTTGAACTATATTTTTCTTATTAATTAATCCAATCTTTTTTCCTCCTGAAAGTAGCTTTAATGTTTCCCTGGTACTGATTTGCAAAGATGCATGTCCATCAATTAAATTTTTAAAAAATATATAAATGCATCATCATTATTCTTCCCATAAACAGAGACCACATGGCAGCCTGTAGTTCTATCCTAATAAGCAGATAACCCTATGAGGACACATGTGGGGGAAGCAGTGATGCTGGGCTGCTGCTGAGTTGCCAGCTATGCGGTTCCCTCTCTGACAACATGCTGCTTTGTGGAAGCCCCATCCGTTGTTTCAGTTGCTGGAGTCTTCACCAGCCATATTGGAGACAGCGGTGCAAACATTAAAAAAGAAAGAAATGAGAAACCCTGACGTGTGCCAGGATTTTTGCTTTGTCTCTTGGCAGCTCCCAGTTGCCGATCGACTGGGACAGAGGGACGCAGAGAAGTCTCAGCAGTGCCGGGCAGCAGTTGCTGAGGTGCCTGGGGCACAACGTTTGTTCTAGGAATGCCACATTTTGTTGATTCCACAATTAAATGCTATGGGATTTTAATTTGCTATTTACTCATTTTTCATTTCCTTCATTTTTGGCATTCAATTCAATTCAAGACCCAATTTTGATGAAAAGAGTGCCCTGGGACATGAACACTTTCCTGGAGCTGAAAGTTGGATTAGTAAAGCACTTTCCTAGGATGTCCTCCTTAACACCTGTCTCTTTCCTTAGGGAAGGGGTGGGCTCACTGTAGGGGCTTGGGATCCCAGCCCCTACAAAGAACATGGAGAATTAAGGCGTCTCACAGCGTAGCGAGGTGCGGTTTTCCTAGGGGGCTGCAGCCTTCCCTGTTAAAACGCCTACCACAGCATGCACGTCTGCATCCCATGATGTTACGTTTTCTCACCCCATGCTCTAACCCTGGCAATGAGCCCATTTACTGGAGAAACCGATACATCCATCATTAGCAAACAAAGAGACTTGTCTGCCCCTAAATCCCACCGTTGCCCTTGGCTTAGGTGTACAGGTGCTACCCTGAGTTGTTTTACATGTTTATATTTTGTCAGACATTGCTAGTAGTGTATAATGTAAGGGATTGTGTTTAACTGTTGGTGACTGTGGGTTGGTCCCAAACAAGGTGGTCTACTAAAATCACCTTGTGTTTGGGTATTGGCCACAGCATTATTTACTGTTTCCTGAGACACAAGGGAGGAACAATGAAAACATGCATCTGTGTGGAAGATGTTTGGCAATATAATGTTTTTCTGGGATAACTCCTAATTGTTGAATGATTATTGCCAGGGCTATGTCCAAATTCTTTCTTCTTCCTTGTGCAAAAATATGAAACTCAACTACAGTACTTGTATCTCTTTACATGAAAACCTTCACAGACAGATTATGGCCTGGTTGTTTTGTTTTCTTTTTTTTTTCTTCCCCCCCCTTCCTTAAGAAGTGCAAGGTTACTTATGTGCAGATTTTTGAGTACATGGGAGTTAGGTGCCTAAATGACTTCTAGTGGATATCATCTTGAAAACTTGAGAACTCCACCCTGAGCTGGAGCAGAAATATATTGGAAGCATCTGATATTTGTTGTGGTCGGTCATAATCCTGAAGTTTTGTCCTGCTAATGTGATCCATCTTCAGTTAATATAAGGACCAGTTGAACTTCCTTGCTAATACCCTTCCTCTATGCCCAGAAAGCTTAGGCTTATTTGCAAACATTCAGAACTAATGATGTGTTTCTTCAGATGACCTGCTTCTGTAGAATCAAAATATCTATGTGGCTTGTTCTGGAAGAGCACTGTTCAGTTCCACTGCAGCAGCAGTGTTCTTAATAAGATCTGTGTGTCTGTTTCCAAACGGGAGTGAAGTATAAAATAAAACATAAATCTGGTCTTTTTTTTTCTGCTGGGGGGGGGGGAAGGTATAACAAAGAATAGTGGTGATCTTATTCCTATTTTTTTTTCACTGATGAATAAGAAGAAAGCTTGTGCTGCCAGAACAAGCTCTGTTAGAAAAGGTGGGCATCCCAGCTGCAAAGTATGACATGCAAGATTGTCCTTTAAGGTTTTTCTCCAGCTTATATGGACAAACTCTGCTACTCCTTGGAATGCTCTTACTAATAAATAAACCACATATTGGTGCTTTAATCAACCACAGATTAAGCTCTTAGCTTTCATCTTGCTGACCAGACTGAACAGTGAGGAGATGTCTGGCTGCAGGTGAAGAATGCCCTGTGCTAGGAGATGACGAGTACTCTTTTGAAGGAGATCAAGAGGCTCTATTTCTTATATTTTCCTGTAACTGCCTTTTGCTGCCTGCTGTGCCTAGCTGAGCAAGATGTGAGGGGCAGACTGGTGGACTCCAACCCCATCTTTGCTTTTAACAGCAGAATTACTTCTGCTGTTTGTGACTCGATTTTTCCCTCTGCAGGGGTGACTGCGTGTGGAAACCTCTAATGCTGGGCTTCTGAAACCTGAAAGCCCAAGCATGACTACAGGGTTATTGCTTTTCATCTGGCTACATATTTCTGCTCTAAAAAAAGAGCCTCTAGGCTCTAATGTTGTGGGTAGTCCAACATGAGGGAAATATTTATTTCAGTTGTGCCTTGGTCCTTGATTAACAAGGGTATGATATCGATGTCTCAAGGTGGACTGGACTTAGGGCCAAAGATGGAGAGTGAGGCCTCTCTTGCCGCTGATATGCCCATATCACTTCCGAAGAAGTTTGTGTTCCCTCTTGTGTAGCCTCTGTGCCTGTCTGTCTGTGTTTGCGCTCTTCCCTGGGGGTTCAGGTGGGCAGGATCCCAGATAATGCTGGCTCCTAAAGATGGTACCCTGAGGTGAATTAAGCTGTTTGGTTTGGGATGTGCAACTTTATCAGCAGATTTGCAGCCATAGGCATAGATACCAAGTTCATGTTCCCAGCTCTTCTAGACATTTACTCTTTAAATACAAATGCTGAAAGAGCTTAGTCTGGTGTCACTACAGCCAAGTGGCCCATCCACTCTCGCTTGGTTTCTCTGTCAGTGCAGGATAGCTCTATAGATAGTGCAAGCAATTAATCATAGGTATGGACAGCAATATAGGGACTTTTGGATGAAATTCTAGGTACTATGCTACCTATGAAACTACATTTTAACGTCTGTCATGACCAAGGCTGTACCTGGACAGTGAAAAGGAGAGGAATTTGCTAACTAGGATGCAAACTGAAGCTTTCTAGGGGCTTAAACAATTTACATGACACACCATTTTAATTGATGTAAACCCTTCCAGCAAGGAGGCCGAAGAGGATTTACTGAGCTTGGAAATAATTAAAATCATGCTGAAACTTTCCTAACAGGTGCTAACTGTGACGTAGTGTGTGGTCTCCCTGAACAGGGTTGGCTTTCCCTATAAATGGGAAAGTGCAGTGTCGGATGTTTCAATGCATGCACATGGATAAACAATGCTTTTATGGCATATTAAGAACAGTTTGGTTTATGGCTCTTTAGAAGCACCTTAAAATCTTGTTCTGTGATGACTTTAGCAGAGCTGTCCAATTTCCAAGATGTGCTTCTAAAGCAGTATGAGGTTTGTACCTGGTTTTTATTAACTATATTACAAGCTAAAAATAAAACAAGTTGCAGACAGCTGACAGCAATGTGGACCCTCAATGTGTTTCATTAAAAGTAATAATAATTCTTGGGGGCATGGAGGCAGAGATCAAACTCTTTTTGTTTCCTGGAAGCCCTTTTGCTTGTCTGGGAGAGGAAAGTAACCTGACAGTCTTTGAAATTTACTGATACTCATCAAGATCGCTGGACTTTGAATGGAGCTTTAGTTAATTATGAACTTTAACCCCATGTTCCTGGACAAACTAAGTGGCTTTGTTGTGCCTTGCAGGCTACTGGTGGAGAAGTTTTCTGGTAGTGTGTATAAAAGGATCCTGGGGTTGTATGTCGAAAATTGACAACTGCAGGTGCAGAATTACAATGAGGGTGGTCTAATTTTTTTAGACTAGCATAGGGATGTGGTGATTCTCTCTAATTTGTTATTTCATCATGTCTGAGTGCCTTTGTGAAGAATGGACTCAAACTGACTTGGAAGTTAAAGTTTCAATAGAGAAATTCATTGGACCTCTGCAGGAGTGCAAGCTAGTTACTGAGCACAGGTGAGGGCCAGTCCCTTGAAAGAAGCGTTATGAAAAAACCTAGCCTGGCCAGAGCTAGACAAATGAAAAGAAATATTCTAGAACATTGGCCTTATTTTAATCTTTACTATGTAAGCCTATGCTACTGTTGAAATCTGTTTCCCCAAGAGTCATATTTCACTGAAGTCTGTCTTTTTGAATAGTGCTGCTATTAAGTAGTCAAAATTAAAAAGGCAATAAACCATATGCATTTAAGTTGAAAACATGTACCTTCTGATAAATTTGGAGACAATTTCTGTGGCACAGTTTAATAAAACTTGTTTTGGTGAACATCTGTAAACAAATGTTTCTGTGCATTGGATAGAAAAAAGCCTCTAAAAAATCTGAAGTACAGTTTTGATACCTTGTTTTGGTAACTCAACAGAATGTTTCTGGAGACTGGGAAAGCAAACCTTCCACGAATTATTTTTGACCAATATCTGAGCAAGGATCAGAGAGTAAAGGGGGGAGAAAAAACCACGCCCACCACAAACCAAACACTGGAAAGTAAAAGGTAGAGTTCTAATTTCTAGTTATTTTTGAAGTGCTGTTCAGTGGCCTGAATTCCCCTGTCCAGATTTGGATTGACAAAAATTGTAATTTGTTTCCTATCTTTAAAATTTAATTTTCAGTATGCAGTAAATTAAAAAATATGCAGTAAAATGTAATGGCTAGATTAGGGACTTAGGTGTTTGCAAACATGTTGCTCTATAGCTCTTCCTCGCTTAAATCCTGACTACCAAGTTTGACTGAAGACATGCCATGCATTTACTATTGTCTTGATATTTGGAAACATGTGAAAATAGTGACAGTACTTGGCAAGGAATTTATTTGTAAAATACTGATGGGAAAGCTTACATTCTTTGATTTATCACCATTACAATAAACACCGACTTCTGTGGTAAAACTCAGTGAGCAAACAGGGCACTGTTTATTACCCACGTCTTAAATTACATGTCTACTTCACTTACTGCTATAGGTAAGGTTGCTGCATGTAGTGCTTAATTGTTACTTCAAGTATCAAAGACACTGTGGTGCTATTTAGAACTTTAAAAGCATTAAAACCTTTGAAAGGAGTGGGGGACTTTCACCAATGGGTCATACCTATGTTCACTGGTCCCAGTGATTCGGGAGTGGCTCTTTGTTAGACCCTTTGCTCAGGAAGCATCTTGGACCACCCCTGCTCCTGCAGGTGAGACTTCGTTCCTGAAGTCAAGTGGAGAATTCCCCCCTCTCTGCACTGGCCAAGGTCTTCAGGGAGAGCTGGCAGTACATGCAGTTCCTGTTAGTTCAGGAAACAGAAACATCTGGGGAAGATGCGAATGACTTACTGGCTCGGTTCGGCAGCAGGAAAGCCTGTGACAGATCATTCTGGGCAGATAGATCCTCTCCATTATGTGCTGAAGCAGGGAGCAAATGCACATAAAATCACAAAATATGCAGATCAGAACAGCAGGAGTTGGGCAGAAATGGGCTGTCTTATGTGGCCTTTCCCTATTCCTGCCTCTGGGGATGTTTCCTAAAGGAAGGTGAAGGGAAGGCTTTTCTCATCCAGTGGGGGTGGGGGGCAGTGCTGAGGAAAAGCGCTTCCTAGGGACAGCGGTGGGTTTCCCAGGGTGATGCCCATACAGGCTTAACTTCAAGAGGAAAGTGAACCAGTGGTGAACATATTATTTGCTATGTGTTTGCTATAAAAAATCTGAAGGAAAAAGCCTATAGTGTGGTGGGTAGTTACTATTATTGTGGAGGTAGAATGACTAGACCGGCTCTAGGAGGCCCTGCTTGATCAGGGGGTTGGACCAGAGGACTTCCAGAGGTCCCTTCCCATCTCAACCAGTCTGTGATTCTGTGACATCAGGTAGTTAAACTGAGTTAGACTCTGCAACATGGCCCGGTTAAATCAGTGTGGCTTATTTCCTCAACCCCTAAGGAAATGTGTCCCAGCAGTGTAAGAGTATTGTTTTTTCCTAATCTAACTGCACCACTGAAGATGTTCTGTAGCTTAACATGTCTGTTTCTAAGCAGGGCAGACCTAAATATCTGTCTCTAGCATATGGTGAGTAGTAAGGGAGGGACATGGTGCATCAATAACCTGAATGGTAGGTGTTCAGTACAAGCAGGCTGTCTATGCTCTCTCATCAGTGGAGATAAAAGGGCAGATGGGATGAATTGTCCTCCGCAGGGGCGTGTGTGTGTGTCTTCATCAATTACAACGTGTGGTCCCTGGGGAGCTGTTGTACCTGGGGATGGGGCAGCATTTAGTAGCTGCTCGCATTCTTTTTCCTCATTTTCATTCTCCTCCATGTGATGAAACATTTCTTTCTATTTTCTCTGGCCTGTTATTTTAACATTTCTCCTTCTCTGCTCTGTTCTCCTTCTCACTCCTCAACTGCCCCAATTTTCCCTATACTTATTCCTCCATACATACAGAATCTTCTTTGCTATTCAACCTGAAGAACTACTGCGTCTATTAGCATACGATCAAACCCTGCTGGATTTCCCCAAAAGACAGGAAGGTGCCTATTTAGAAAAATAAAAATGAATACATATGACTTGACTTCAGTGAAATAACTGACTAAATTCTTTTGCCAGCTACAGTTGTGTGTATTTCAGGGAAATATTTGAAGAGAGGGATGACAAATCCTCAGGGAGGAACTTCTTCATGATTACATGAAGACGTTGACTGTATATGAATGTAAGGATGCACGAAGTCCTGCTAACTGGATCTTTGCTAGGGAAAAGGTTATGGTCTAATCTGGATACAGTTTGGGGGCTATAAAGAGAGCTAAAGAGGTCTGGTCCCTTCATTAACTGACGTTTCATAAACCCTAGAAGAAAGCATCTGTTCTCTTGAGAGTAAAAGTTACCTTTACTTTCCAATCCTTATGTATCTGTTCTGCTTTCACTATTTCAACCATTCAGAAAACTGATGGAGCATCTATTTATTCCAAGAACTTCCCTAATGGTTTCTGTTCTGCTGTACGGTTCTGTGTTTTTATACCCAATGAAAACTACTGTATGCACTTAACTCTGGGAACAGGCTAGAGCTATTTACTGAAGCAGAAAAGTATTGTATTAGGGTAAGAGATAGCTTGCGAAGATAAGAAAAGAATCTTTCTGGCTTTCAGTAAGACATGAAGATATTTGAAACAGTGTTGTATAGTGAATACATTATCAGCCAAAAGCTTTGAACTCTGGCTCTGCTGATGACTTCAAGAAAATGAGTACCTTATCCTTGAAATGCAGCGGACAACATTGTCAGTGTGCTGTAGACCTGTGTGCACAGATGCTAAGTATCTTAGTCTTAATGCGAGCAGGAATAGGATTTTTTTGTACAAGGTTTCAGTTCAAGTATAATGTCACTGGAGGATCTGCCTTGTAATTCTCTGGGGAACTTTCTTAATTAGATATTTATCTAAACCAGATTTTTTTTTCTCCCCTCCTCTATGGGAATTCATCCTTGTTTAATTTTATTAAACATTTTCTATGGTGTTTCTTACCAAAGCCCGTTGGCTGATCTGCCCTCAGGTCACTGAGGCACAAGTGCTTGTCACATACTTGGAAGATGCAGGCTTGGCAGGATGTTAGGCGCTTGAGAGAAAGAATGCTCATCCAGAGAAAGCTGGTGGAAAACACTTCCCTTTTGTTCCTGTGCTGCCTGGAAGGGTTGCCTAGAAAGCTTCCCCGCAGGGCATATTGTTCTGGAGTGTAGGTACAGCTCTTCCTCGCTTCTGCCAGAAACAGAAAGATGAACGTAGTTACATCTTGGAACAAGTTGCAGCATGCCACCATGTCCCAGCAACTATATACATGAACGAAGGGAAGGAAAAGGAGTTTTATTACAATGAGACAAAGGTTCATTTAGGAATCTCATTTTTCATTAGAGTAATTATTGTGAAGTCTGAGTTTAATTTCTGGTGGCACTCTTTTTTTACTTGAATTGAGTTATTTAAATTTCCTGTACCACAAAAGATTAATAGCTTCACAATTTATGGTTTTTCTCTGTAGAGTGAAAAAGTATAATTAAAAATAAGATATACAATAGAATTAAATTTTCAAACTGTGGCTTGGAAGTTTTTCACAGAGTAGAAAGCATAAAAGAAGCATGGAGTATTGTTTCATGCTATTCTGCCGATGACTGCAAGCCATACTTGCTTTGTGAAGTCAAAATTTGTCTTATATCTTGCTTTTGTACTGGGAACAAGGGTGTCTCACTCCACTTCTCCACTTCAGTTATGATGAGTAGAGTAGTCCAAATAAGTGGAGGGTGTTCTGTTATTCTTAGCACAGAAAACATGATTATGTGAAATCCCATTTGTTATCATGAGAGGATTAGAAGCCTGTTTCTGCATGACAACTGTTATGTTCTTACCGGAGCTCAGGCTGGGAGAAGGGAGATTGTGGAAATAAAGTCTACTTTTGTAGAACTGTCCTTGCCAACAAAAGGTGATCCATCACTGAAAATACACCAATATCAGAGGATAAAAGCAGTTCTGGAGCATCCTGCAATATACACGCCATTCTTCCCCTAGGGGATATTGAGCAGCAAGCCTAGATAGGACTGAAGACATAACTGTATAGCGTGGGAATATCCAACTGATACAAACCTATTCCTGCTCAGCTTGCTCAAATAAATGACCCTGACCTGCTCTGAATGGATCCTCTAGATCAGTAGTGTTTGTCTGGTGTAGTGTCCCCTCCTTCCACCACTCTGAACGTCAAGAGGAAAATTTCCCCAAAAGGTATTCAGACTGTTGCAGCTGGGCCGTCTTTTCCTCCCCACTGTTCTCACGCACTGGGGATGCTGAGGTGAGGAGAATGACAGACTCTCCACGGCTTTCTGTTGTAGACTGGTTTTGTTTTCAAATCCTGCAGCCTGCATGGCACAGCCCAATCCCCGTGGAGGACCCCAATAAGGACTATGGTGGCTTGACCCTGGCTGGACACCAGGTGCCCACCAAAGCTGCTCTATCACTCCCCTCCTCAGATGGACAGGGGAGAGAAAATATAACGAAAGGCTCGTGGGTTGATATAAGGACAGGGAAAGATCACTTACCAATTGCTGTCATGGGCAAAACAGACTCGACTTGGGGAAAATTAAGTTAATTTATTATCAGTCAAATCAGAGTAGGATAATGAGAAATAAAACCAAATCTTAAAACACTTTCCTTCCACCCCTCCCTTCTTCCCGGGCACAGCTTCACTCCCAAATTCCCTACCTCCCCCCAACCCCCAGCAGCACAGGGGGACAGGGAATGGGGGTTGCGGTCAGTTTATCACACGTTGTCTCTGCTGCTCCTTCCTCCTCAGGGGCAGGACTCCTCACACTCTTCCCCTGCTCCAGCGTGGGTCCCTCCCACGGGCTGCAGTCCTTCAGGCACAGAGTGCTCCAGCGTGGGTCCCCTGTGGGGTCACAAGTCCAGAAAACCTGCTCTGTGGGTTCCTCTCTCCACGGGTCCACAGGTCCTGCCAGGAGCCTGCTCCAGCGCGGGCTTCCCACGGGGTCACAGCCTCCTTCGGGCATCCACCTGCTCCAGCGTGGGGACCTCCACCAGCTGCAGGTAGATATCTGCTCCACCGTGGACCTCCATGGGCTGCAGGGGGACAGCCTGCCTCACCATGGTCTTCACCACGGGCTGCAGGGGAATCTCTGCTCCGGCACCTGGAGCACCTCCTCCCCCTCCTTCTTCACTGACTTTAGGGTCTGCAGGGTTGTTTCTCTCACATGTTCCCACTCCTCTCTCTGGCTGCAACTGTGCAGTTTGGGGGTTTTTTTCCCCTTCAAAAATCTGTTATCCCAGAGGCACTACTGCCATCACTGATGGGCTTGGCCTTGGCCAGCGTTGGGTCTATCTTGGTGCTGGCTGGTATTGGCTCTGTCGGACATAGGGGAAGCTTCTAGCAGCTTCTCACAGAAGCCACCCCTGTAGCCCCAGGTGCTACCAAAACCTTGCCACACAAACCCAATACAGTTCCTCAGCTCTCATTTCCATGTTTGCTACCTCCCAAATCTATTACTTGAGTTAACAGGCAGTGAGGAGTTAGTATTTAGACATCCTTTGTCCAAAGTTTTCAGGAAGATAATCATTCTATCTTCAGCCTGGTGTGAAGGTAAGGTTTGGTCCAGGTGCTCTCAGTTTGATGTTCCCTGATGCTGATGTCATTGAACCTCTTTAATACCATGTGGATTCTTATCACCCTAATCCTGACACACTTTATGTACAAGCAATGTAAATCACCACTTCTCTTTTCTTGGAAATCAGAGACCCTGTGCACAGTTCCTCCCTAGCTGGAATCTTCCTTACACTTTAGATATAAATTTTCCTCCACTAGCTCTCGGCCACTCCAGCAAATGACTCCTATATAGCTCTGCAGGTGATTTGTGAACCTTCAGTAAGTCCTCTGTGCATTTGCTCCCTTCCCCCCTCTCTGCACACGTGCAGTTGAAATGCCTCGGCATCCTGTATCTTCTGAGTTAACTATGCTGATGGATCAGTGTCCCCAAACAGCACAGATAAAGAGTTTAGGGAATTGAGAGACTCTGGTTTGATTTGGTTAGCTCTAGCTTTGTGCTTTCAGGCTGGAGCAAGATCTGCTCTAAGTATTGAAGGACAGGGCAACACTAACAAAGCAAAGAATTTTTTGGTTAGTGGAGCTGTCTGAAAAGTTGGCAAAAAGCCCCAAAGGAGGACTATCAAAGTATTGACTACAGCCATCTTAAATGCTCCAGGCTGTTTGTGCTTAATACTGAGCTTGTTTTCACCTGACAATTGAGTTGGCCTGCTCTGAGTACAAGTGACTGGAACATGAAAAAACTCGGCTGCAAAAATGGAGGGCGATAAACAGCAAAGAAGTTGTTGAAATTTGAATCACTGTATCTGTGTTGCACTGTATACCAAAATAATGGCACCGTTCAGAATCCAGCCCTTCATCCATGAAAAAGCCAGATCCACTTTCAGTGTTATCCCAAGTTGAATTTGTTGTGTGGGCAAATGAAATGTCTTGAGTAAAATTTAACCAAGCTAAAGATGCAGCAAAGGTAAATGTTAACTGTTCGCTTTCCATGGCTAATTTCTCGACTTTTCTCAGGTAAAAGGTAAGCTCCCAATTGCCTAGTCTCTGGTTGCTCTGCCTGGACAATCTGAACCAATTTCCTACAGACAAACCTACACATCAGTCCCTGCCGCTCACAAAAACACACTGGGTCTGATGCAAAACTGGTTGCAACTCGTTGTTGTGAATTTGCATTTAGTTACATTGTGCCATGACTATGCTGGTATTGATAGCTGTTGCACAGATCCTGGACTGACTTCCTCTTTCCAGCAGCAGTTGTTTCTCAAGTTCTGATGAGTCTTGTTCCTTATTGTTATATTATTGCTATTTATTTCAGCAGCTCTGAACTGACTCCCACTGAAGCCAGGAAGTTTAACTATTGGCTTCACAAGGAATGTAATGGTACACTTGAATAGCATAAACATATTCTATATCAACTCTGATAACGCAGCCTACTTGCTTCCCCCCCTTGTTATGTAGTGGGGTGGTCTGACAGCTACTAGTTTTCCAAGAAACATATGCTTGTCATAAGTTCTCCCTGTGCTTCCTGTTTTGTGGTTTTGGGTGGGGTTTTTGTGTGTGTGTGTGGTGGGGTTTTTGTTGTTGTTTTGGTGGGTTTTGGGGGTTGGTGGGTTTTTTTTAAATCCCTTATCTCAACTTGAATGAAAGATGTTACTAAAATTCTGGGAGATGGACTAAGTGTGTGCACGTGCACATACACAGAGAAAGCAAGTGTGAGATGACATTTGGCTTTCCTGACCCATTGAAATCACTACAACCTGAGCATGAAGATTTTTAAAGGAAAAATCTTGTCTTGAATACAGCTGCTTAACTTATTTGTGCTTTATTTCATGAAGAAAGAGCAACATGTATTTGTCTGGTATTGCTATGGTGACATCCAGTCACAGATTGGTGAGGAAGGCAGTGGCAGTGCAAACACAAAATCTCATGAGATGTGCACGACTTGCTGTTAGATGTGACCTTGCCTAGTTTTGAAAATGATACTTTTTCTAACAACTGCTCCAATGAAACAGATGGAAAATGGAAATACAGAATTAAAAAAAAAATCAAGCCAATTTGCTGAGTTAGTCTTACTCTATTTCCTTAACACTTGGTACTGGCTTACAGTGGGCAATCAGAAACTTTGGGCTCCCTAGTCAACTGGTATAAATAGTATTTGTAGTGATCTCCAAGAATCTCTCCGAGAATGCTTTCTTCATGCCAACTTCTGGCTGCATCAGCACCACAGCTTTTGGCACTAAGGGAGCAGGTCTTGCTATAAAAATGTGCTTGTCAACACTGAAGAAGGAGTCTAGACTTAAGCTGTAGACAGCTGGTAAAGCAGAATACCTGGAAATTAATGGGAAGCAGGGACAGTGTGGCAGCATCTCTTGGCTGTATGAGGTTGCTCTTGGCTTTTACCCAGGGAGGACACCTGCTTTCTATCTACGCTGTGTCCCACTGGTCAGCCCCAGCCACGTATGCACTGCATGGGATATCTCTGGACTCTACACCTACTCCACGGGTCCTTAGCTACTTCTAGGGGGTCTTTGTAAGTCGTCTTCAACTTAGCTCCTTCTGATTTTGCCAACTCAGCCTGTACTTAGAATCCTGCCCCCTTAGGGAGAAACTCCAGCTGAAAACATCCCAAATCAGGAGGGAACTACTGCTACAGTCTGCCCAGCCTTCTGTCCCACTCAGCTTTTGTTTCACTTTCTTGGGGTTTGGGAAAATGTGAAGGTCTTTTCTAAGATGGCTCTTAAGTAAGCAGGCTTGTGGAGCAGACTGGGGAAAAGAAGACAAAGGGGCGTAGGGGTGCTGCTGCATCATGACAAAATGTGTTATATATGCAATAATGGCCACCCTTCACCACAGGATTGCCTTGATTTTGTGAGAGGTTGCTCTGCAAGGGCATGTTAAGGACCGTTTGGCCCTGAGATTTCCTTCCTGGCACTCCTTACTATACACACCAAGGCCAAACAGCACAAACTGGTCCCAAGGGCAGTGGTGGGGATCCAGTATCAGGAGTATATACGTGCTAGCACTAGATATAGGAGGGAAAAAGAGAAAGGAAAATAAGTGTGTGGGCTTGAAATAAGGGGAGGTGGAAGTAAACTGAAATGCCAGAAGGAAGAACATAGCATAGGAGATTGTGCAGGCTGAGGAGAGATTAACAGGTACTAGAAGAAAGCAAAAGACATGAGAGAATTCCGACTGATGCAGAGACAAGCAGCAGGGAATGTTCTTAGCAAGGAGCATGAGGAAATTGAACACACGGCAAGGTATGAATAAGCAGGCAGACCTGAGAAGCAGGATGAAGAAAAACCTTAAAATCCAGAAATGGGAAGAAGGTGAAAAGTATATGAACAAATATCTAAAATAATAATACTTTCCAAATCAGAAATAATAATTTTGTTTACCTTGATGTTAGAAAGCCATACATAAACTAAGCAAAGGCAGTGTAGGAATAATTTTATTTAGTATTTTGGTAACACAATGATACATCTCAAAATGACCATAAAAGTTAACTCACTGAACAACTGCATACATTCTAAATGGGTGCTACTAAATTTGAGTAACTTCACAGATTATACGAGGCATTATTTGACCAACAGCTACATAGTGTGTGACCCCCTGACAGACATGAGCAGTGTAAATGGACATTGCATTAGTGGCCAATGCATAGTTAAAGCTTTTGGAAGAGTACAAAATTGCAAAAGCCATTTTTATTAAAATATGAATGGGTGATCCTTGCGTTAGAATAACTATTCAGTTGTAGGTTACATCCTTTTTTTTTTTTTAATAACAATACTTACAAAGGTACAAGGAAAATTGTCTTGCTAGCATTTGATCTAATGTAGATCTCCATACGAAAATGCTGAGTATCTTATAAAGCTTTTCACAGGTATAGGCTAAGTTCTGGGATATCACAGACTTGTACATAATTCAGAAAAACACCTGAGGTTACTCCTTGTGTATGTAATAGAAAACTTTTTTAGCTCTAAAAAAAGAAGATAGATGCCATATGAAGTCAGAGACTTTAAACAGGTACATTACTACTGTGTGGGGTTTTGGAGCAGTACTTTCAGGCTTGATTCAGGTTTTTAAAATCAGTAGTGAAGCTTCTACTTAAGAAGATCAGGATTGTGTCGTTAACTCAGCTCTTCCCAATGTCAGTATAAGTTCTGTCACTGCAGCCAACGTGACTAAGACTGGCTGAAGTCTTAGTCTGAGAGACCCAGTCAGAAGACCCAGTGCAAATCTTTACTTGCTTAGGTCTCAGCAGAGCTACTTTTGCACCCTTATTTTTCTAGCTCTACTAATACCTTATTTAGTATTAGGCTGACCACAGCAAGTCATGTGAGGTACTCTCATTTCTGATGGATTTCATATGTTATTGAAGGTCATATGCAGCTCCAAAGAAGTGCCCAACACTTTTCAGAATCAGGCATTTACATAGGGTTGTTTGCTCTTTAGAGAAATACATGCAGCTTTGTGTACACAAACATTAGCCAGAAGTTCAAGGCCATAAAGTTTCACATGTGTGTTTTACTTTAAAATAATAGTTCTGGTTGGTTTTGGTTTTTTATTTTATGTCCTTTGCCTTACAAAAAATTTAAAAGTACTTTTTCTTCAGTTAATGGGTACATTAATTAGGACATGTAATGTTAGTTTTCCTTCTGAGATTGTTCTGAGCAAATTGTACTGAAAGTACCTAGTTGATTTTTGGATATACCATTTAACTCAACCTACAGAATAACTAGTGAGCAGGTGTATATTTGATGTACGCTTTACTTGAGGCTTGCGGCATGAAAGTTTTAATATGAAAACCTCACATTCTCACTTCTAAATACCTTGGCCCGTGTGGATTTTACTGGGCTTACCTATGTGCCTAGGGACAGGGATATTAACTCTTTACTAGAGAAATACAAAGTTCAGCTACACCTTTATAAAACTTTCTACCGATTCAACTATCTATTTTGTTCATGAATATGCTAATGAACAGATTAGCATATGGTTTGTATCACCCTTGCCATTTGGTGACATACCAAATCTGATCTTTCAAAACTTAATGAAAAGTTACTATACTAGGACATTCTGTTCATTCTCCTACAAAATATGATTTTTTTTTTTCAAATGTGCTTATAAGCAAGTCTTTTTTTAGTCATTTATGTAAACACTTTTGAATGCTAAAGGCAAGACTTTACATTGTCATTTTACCAAAAATCATTTGAACATTTATCATTGAGGCATTAATGTACATCCCAGCAGTCACAACACAGGAGCTGCCATGTGCCTGTGGCAGTTTCCAGTAGAGTGAATTCAGAGGCAGGCTGACCCACCCCACCCTACCCTCCTCTTTTTTTTTTTTTTTTTTTTAAATAAGGTATTTCACTTTGGGATGTGGAGTCACTGAAGGCGAACTTAGAGTTTAAGGCATAGCGCATGGAGACATGGAAAGGATTGTATAAACAGTTCCTGGAGATGCTCCAACCAGTCAGTAGATAAAAAACTCTTTATAACAGCGACTTCTGTGAACAAGCTAGAAAAGAAAAGGCTTACTTTCAAATTGCATATGTTTTATCATTTAATATATTAAATTGTTCCCCTAGCTCTCCTTCTAGAATTAAAAAGAGGACTGAATTACACCTTGTGCAGTTTTCCTTCCTGCTCTTGTAACTCGTAATACTGGCTAGTTTCCAAAAAGATTGCCAGAACAAACTATAACTTATTTAAGTCTAAAAAGAAAGAGGGGGGTTATTTTTAGATGCAAGGTTTGTTGCTTAGGCATTTGCTGACAGCTGATTTTCATTGGCTGCTTTCTCTGCTTGCAGTCTTTGGACAGCCTGATCGAGCAAATCCATAGTATCTCTAAGCGTAACATTCAAGGTAAATGGCTTAGGTTTAATGGTCAACCCATAGGTGAAGTCCATTTTAGGGTCCTCATTTGGATTAGCAGTAAAATTGCACTGATGCACCAGTATGGAGGTAAAGAGAAACAGCTGCACCTTGGATAACTCCTCTCCAATACACCGACGCTTTCCCAATGAGAAAATCATCACACTACTAGTAAGATCTTTATTGATGAATCCATTCTCATCCAGGAATCTCGTTGGATCAAAATCCTCTGGGTTGGACCATTTTGCTGGATCGTGATTCACTGACCACTGATTTACAAAAATCACTGTGTCCTTGGGAATGAGGTAGCCCATTATGAAGGTGTTGGTTGTGGTGGCATGTGGGATAGTAACAGGCACAAAGCTACTGAAACGCATGGATTCATACAAGAAAGCCATGATGTAGGGCAAGTGAGGCTGATCTTCAGCACATGGCAGACGGTCTCTTCCAACAATCCTATCCACTTCTTCCTGCATTTTAGCCTGCACGTTCGGATACCTGTCATTTAAAGTAAGATGTGTGTACGTACATAACATTTCCAAAGATTTTCTTAAAAATAATCCTTGCTGCAAACATTTTTCACAGAACCTCACCCCTACCCTAAATAACGCAGTTTGAGCAAAGTTTAAATATATTGCAGGAACTTGTAGACATTGATAGAAAACATTGAGAGAAAAATCCAAACTTACCATGCAATGGTGTCATTCTAAATCTAATTTGCTCAGTTTTCACTTTAATATCACATGTAATTGATTCTCAACATAAAAAATGAAACTAACTTAAAATGTGCTGAAACTGAATATTCTGATCCAATTTTGAAAATTCATTCTATAACTAAAATTACTTGTCTCTTCTAAATATTGGGCTTTCTGTGGGAACAATAATTTGATTTTCCAGCTCTGTATGTGACTTCTAAAAGTTAGCATGGAGTTTGTTATCACTAGCCATACTGCATACATATGAAAGTCCGCAGGTTTTTAAAGTGAAAAAATCCCTGCTAATAATTGTCAGAATAGGCTTTGTGCACATCCCACTCTTAGTTTGTGTATACTTTTTCTAACCAGTATCAAACCATGTTTTCTTTATAATGTATTTTAAGATGACTGTCTTGAAGTCTGAATAGTTTGGAAGACTACACGGTAACTAAACAAGATCAAAATATTAACAGATTTTGCTTATTTTCTTTTGCTTGTCTAAAAGCACGCGTTCCTTCAAGCCTTTATTTGCTTCAAGTATTCACGTTTGGCTTCTGTGTGCTTGCCTTTTCCTTCTGCAGCAGATCTGCATGTCAAACGCTGGGCAAACGGGGAGAAACCCAACGGTTTATGTGAACACTGGGCACCGTACCCTTGGCTCGAAGCATTAAAGTATTTGCCTGTTTTTCCAAGAAGCGGTTGAGTAGATGATGTTTGCATAAGCCTACAAATGATGCAGATGATGAAAGAAAAAGCCAGACGGGCAAGAGAATCGGCGTTACGCCTTCTTCTATCACAGCCCCCCCCCCCCCCCCCCCCAGCTGAGATTCTCCCCCTGGAAGAGCTGGTGCCAGGCAGGGTGCAGGGCGGGGTGCGCTTGCACCCGCCGCCTGCCCAGCCGGTCTGCCTTTCCAGAAGTCACGCAACGGCGATAAAGGCACACACTGCGGACACGTTAACATAATAGCGGGTTTGTAAACGGGTGCACGAACTCTTTGTCTTGCTTAAGCGGTCGTTATCCTGTTCCTGTGACCTCCCCGATCTTGACCTGGTAAAATCTGTTACTTTCAGGTTTTATTCGGCTGCCTTTTTGCCAGCCTCTCTTTGTGCACCCCTACCCGACCGCCAGAGAAGGCTTTTTCTTGTTGTTGTTTTTTATCCTTGCTTAACTTTTTCTGGCAGGCTTCCCAGAGCTTCCGTGCCAGTTAATCGGAAGCCGCTGAGGTACGCCGGCACCCGGCGGGCCGGCCGGTCCCTCAGAGCGAGCCCCGGCCCCGCCCGCACCGAGCGGTTATGCGCTCGTTTGGGCCGGCTTTTGCCGCCGAGGGAGCCTGCCCGGCGGCGAGTTCGCCCCCGCAGCGCCATGCAAACGGGGGCTGCCCACGGCTGCCGCTCCCGCCGCGCCACGCCGCGCCGCCCCGCCCCGGGCTGACCGACTCCCGCGCCCCTCCCCGGGGCAGGAGTGCCGCCCCGGCCTCCCGCCTCCGCCCGGGCGGCGGGGAGGGTCGGCCCCGCCGGCACCTACCTGATGAGGAAGATGAGGAGCCACTGCAGGGCGGTGGAGAGGGTGTCCTGGCTGGCGCCGAAGATGTCGGTGACGGTGGCGGGCACGTGCTCGAGCTGCAGCCGCGGCTGCTCCCGCTGCAGGCGGATGAAGGCGTCCATCATGTCGCGGGGGGCGGCCCCCGGGCGCAGGCTGCGCTGGTGCTGCAGGAACTTGCCGCGGACGAAGCCGTAGAAGTCGCGGTTGAGGTCGCGGAAGGCGCGGTAGGCGGCGCGCACGGGGCTGGGGAAGCGCTGGAGCCAGGGCAGCGCGTCCACCAGGCTGCCGGCGCCCACCGCCCGCCCGAACTGCTCGTTGCGCCCCACCAGGCGCAGGAACTCGCCGTCGCCGTGGCTGTAGCGGCGGCCGAAGCACAGGGCGCTCATCACGTTGGCCACGGCCACCACCAGGACGCGCGAGGGGTCGAGGAAGGCGCCGCCGGCGCTGCCGCGCACCAGCAGCGCCACCAGCGCCCGCGCCTCGCCCACCAGGTGCCGCTCCAGCAGCCGGCGGGTGGCGGGGCTGCCGGTGGAGAAGGCCCGCACCGTGGCGTGCGCCGCCCGGCGGTGCAGCTTCCACAGCTCCGAGTAGCCGCCGAAGGCCAGGCTGAGCCCGCCCGACACCAGCTGGAAGGAGGGGAAGGGCGGCCGGCCGGCGAAGGCGGCCCCCTGGCGGACGAGGGCCTGCCGGATGGCGCGCTCCCCGTTCAGCACCACCACGGGCCAGCGCCCCAGGCGCAGCTGGAAGACGGCGCCGTAGGTGCTGGCCAGGCGGGCGAAGGAGAGGTGCGGGGCGCTGCCCAGCTGCGCCGCGTTGCCGATCAGGGGCCAGGGGAAGGGGCCCGGCGGCGCCCGGCGCTGGCCCTGCCGCCGGCGCTGCTGCCGCTGCAGGAGGAGCTTGCCCAGGTGGACGGCGGCGAGCAGGCAGAGGAGGAGCAGCAGGCAGCCTTGCGAGGCGGGGAGGCCGCGCAGGGCTTCCCCGAGCCTCTCGAGGGCCATGCTGCAAGGGAAAGGGAAAGGTCGGCAGGCAGCGACCCCGCGGAAGGGCTGGGAAGCTCCGCGCCGCCCGCGGGCGGGGAGAGGCCCGGGCGGGCGAGGGGACGGGGGCGCGCTGGGGACTGGCGGAGGAGAGCGCCGGCAGCCGTGTCGGCGCTCGGAGTCGGGCTGTGCGTCCTTGCTCTGCGTCCTTGCTATGCGCCCCTCGCGTGCCTGAAGCCCGCCCGGATCCTGCACGAAAAAACAAGGGATGATCGATAATCAAGGGGCAAGCGCTCAGTAAGGGCTCAAACCCGTATTTGGCGTCGCGGCCGCTGCTCTCTTCTCCCCCCCCCTCCCTTCTTCCCCAGTGGGGAAAGTTTGCAGCGGCGGATCCAGGAGGTCACGGCTGAGAGAGGCAGAAAGGGAGGCGGGAGGATGCTCTCGCCTGACGAGCCTCCGCAGATGCAGGCAGCCGCCCTGCGCTGGAGACAGGTTCATCCTGGCGCTGCGCATCGCTCCTCCCGGCCAAGGAGCCCCTGCGCGAAACGGGCTGTCCGCACCGCCGTCGGAGCTTCCCGCCGCGCCGGAGAGGAAACCTCCACACATGGCCACGGAGCCCCCTCTGTCCCGAGCCATTCCCTCCCTCCCGCACCATCGTGCCCGTCGTGTCAGCGCAGGCTGGCGGCCGGCAGCCCCGGGGATGGGGGGCCTGAGGTCCCGGCGTGGCAGAGCTGACCGGTCCCGCTTCCCAGCCCCCTGCCCGGGGACTACCCGCTCCTAGCGTTTGCTCCAGCCTTTCCGAAGCAGCGAGGGGAAGAAGGGGTGAAATAAGCGGCCACCTCAGGCGCCTGTAGCAGAACTGACCTGTTGCACGCTGCTTCCATCCGAGACCTCGGCGAGGATGGAGGGGAGCTGGGCAGCCGCAGGAGGAGAGCGGCGACGGCGAGGTTCAGATCCCAGCTTCTGGGAAACTCATTAGGAGCCCCGGTTCCTGTCACCCGGAGCTTGGCAGGTCATGTGCAGGCAAATGCCAGTTGCACCCGATCCCAGCGCAGAGTTACTATCACCTTCCCAGCGCTTTAACCCTTCGGAGCTCGCCCTGCCGGTACAGCCCCGCGGGCCGGGGGCGAGCGGGCTGCTGCCGCCCCCTCCCTCCCGCCTGCTGGGCTGCGGGGACGGGACGGGGCCACCACGGCCCGCTGCAGGGGGAGAAGGCGAGCGGCTCAGAGGGCGCGGGGAGGACGGCCCGCTGCCCCCAGGCGGAGCCGGAGCCGGAGCAGCCGCGACTGGGCGCCTGGCATTGGTACTCGCGGCTTTAAATCCGCCGGCATCCGCGGTGCGCGGCGCGGAGCGGGCGTGCCGCAGTTAGCCCCGCTGACAAATCGCCGCTGCCCGGCCCTTCCCCTGGCTTGAGGGGGTCGCAGCTATTTGCCGGCTGCCCTTGGGCCCCTCGCCAAGCGGAGCGGCTGAGCCGCCGAGGCTTTTATGGCCGGGGCCAAAAGTTTTCGCGGAGGAGGTGCCGGGAGGGGAGCGGGGTGGCGGGCGGGCTCGCAGCCCTCCCTGTCGGGAGGCAAGGTCTCTCCTGCATCTTGGGGGCTGAGGAAGCCGGAGAGCTTCCCCTCCTCCGCCTGTCGCCTCCCCGTTGCGTGCGGAGTTTGCATTGCGTGAGCCGGGGCTGGAAAGCCTCCAGCCATCTCCTCCCCGGGCCCCTACCCCTCCTCGCAATACCTGACACCGGCTCGGGGGGGCAGGAGGCAGGGAAGCGCCGGGCAGCTCTCACCCCGGCCGGCCCCGCTGCTGCCCTCCAGCCTCGCCCCCGCCCCGCGCCCGCTTGTCTCCCGCTCGCGCCGCTTTTTTTTTACTCTTAAATCTGGCACCTCCGCCCGCCCCGGGAGGGCTGGCGAGGGGCGTGCGGGTGCGGCGCTCCAAGCCCCCCCCCCCGGGCTTTCCGGCGCCCCGGGGGATCCGGGGCCGCAAAACCCCCCGGCATCAAGGAAACCGTTCCGCAAGAAATCAGAACGCTCTTGCCTTGTTGTCGTCGGTTTTGCTGTACCAAGCAAAATTTAAAAATACGACATTTATTTCAGATTATCTACAGTCACATCGTGAGAAGAAAACAAGGTGTTTTGGTAGCATTTAGGGATTAGACAAGATTAGATGCTGGGAGCCAGCCCAGCTCAGGGTGTGAACCCAGGCCTGGCCACGTGGCTACTGCTTCCATCTTTGCTAAGAAGTGTAATCCTGGCTGCTGTCACTGTCCCGGGCTCTTCCAGTCAGCAGTACCACCGCTTGCTCAGACTACCATCAGCCATATCTCTCTGTGTGCCTTAGAGCGCACTATGCTTCTTCCTGCCATTGCCAAGTGACAGAGGTGTCAAAACCACTTTTTCTGAGCAGTGCCAGGAAAAGTGAGCTTCCCTCTTCCCAGCCCCATCTCTAGGGTGAACTGGAAGGATCCTGCAGTCCAGCCCAGCACATGGCCCAGCTTCAAAGAGGAGCAAAGGTAGCCCCATCCCTATGGTGTTAAGGTTAGGGCAAGCTTGGAGAAAGACTAGGTGGTTTGGTCTCTCTCTCACCACCTGAAGGTTGAAACCAAATTTCACCCCGCTATAACCGCTCGGCTGTGGCAAAGTGGCCTGTCCCACCCTGACGGCCACCCTTCCCTCCTTCATCAGTCACATGTCAAAGAAGAGACATGGGCTTCTCCCTGCAGTGTTCTGGGCACTCGATCTAGGAGGCAAGGACTAGCTTGGATCAATTACCTGAGCTCTGGATTATAGTGGTGGGCATTTGCCATTGCCAGCAGGTAAATTTGCCTTTTTCCTGGTGACCGTGGTAATCAGTTGCTTAAAATCCAGGCATTACAGCTCTTGTTGGTAGACCCTAAATCCTTTCTTTGATGTAGCACTTAAACTAGTTGTACTGCAGTCAAAGTGGGAGATTGCTGTTTACTTTGGGGCAAGCAGAACAGATTCCATTCCAGCTCCCATGTAAATCTGAATTTATAAAGAGTGTCCTCAAGGTGGCCAAACTCTGGTTGCAATTGGTAAGAGGAAAAACAGCTCCGTGTGGGGCTGCCGGAGGTGACATGCTGTGCTGTTTCTTTCCTTTGCGGGCAAGTGGCCCTGCACCCACCTCACTGTTTCTCATCCATCTGTTCAGTGAGGCAGTGTGGGCCCAGTGCACTGTACACTTTGCATCCTCCTGACATTTTTCCTCAACATTGTACTGCAAGTGGGATTGCGTCCTGGCCACTAGCAAGCAGTACAGAGGAAGAGCATATTTCCACTATCATCAGCTGCAGATTCACAGTTTAAAGCATGAGCCCAAGAATTACAAGTCCTGGTATATATTTTTTATGTTCTAAGAAAACATTAAGTTCTTTTTTTTTTTTTTCTTTCACTTCTCTTTGGTCTTCAGGAGTTCAGCTGCTATTAGACAGGAGAGAAAGAAAAATCTATTTTAGATATTTTGTTCTATTGTGGTAGTACCAGCTGGTCCCCCTGTACTACGTGCTGTACAGCCAGAATATTTACAGTCTTGACTTACTATTGCATCTATTACAGCCAGAGTATTATTTTGACTGTATGCAATGAATGTTCTCTCAATTTTCTAGGCTCTGATTCTATGTGGCCTTGATTAGTCCCTTACAATCAAGCATAACTTGGGTGAAACATTTTATCACAGCAATGAATTAGTGTGGTACAAACAATGCAGGCAATGGATGATCAGGCCCTTGGTCTCTCTTATATTCCACAAACTGCCCTCCTGCCTGCCTCTTTATTTACTCTTCTCACTTCTTTTGTTTCTAGAAGCATAGAAGTTCAGAATTCCTCTTAGATAATGCATGGTTCTTTTTTCCCAGTTCTGGGGACTTAATTGAGATGCAGCTCCTACTGAAGCCAGTCCCAGGTTCCTGAGTCAAAGTTAGTTTTGTTAGGCATCGAAGACTGAATCACTGAAAACATACGCCACCTAAAATGAATTATTTCTGAGGTCTAGAAAACCCCACTTGATGTAAGATATGGAAAAGAGAAGGAGTTGAAGGGGCAGAAGTGGGTGGGTTTGGGATTAAGGGAAAGGAATTCAGGCCTAATCTGTTAAAAATCCTGATTGATTTGACAGAAATGCCAGGCACAGGGGGCTGGCAGAGTCTGTGGGGACATCAGTACCTCTGTGACTCTGAATGAAGGTGCTTTATGTACGTGGACAAGAGTCCTTGTTGTGGAGGTAGGAGTTTGATAAAGGAGAAGGAATTACACAACCTGGAGCATCTTCATTTGCCCTTTGAGTGGAAAATTTTATCTCTCTGCCACACTCCTCCCTTCTTCAAGAAAAACCCTTAACCCCTAAGAGATTTTTTACAAGTGTTGAGAATTACCTAAATAAGAGTTTGCAGACTCAGTTCTCATTTTTTTCTTCTAACTATGGCAGCCATTGGCTTCTCTTTTGGACACTGGCAAGGTGCTCATAAATCCTCATGAGCAGCAACTGGAATTTCTCAAGGACTTGACCTTGTCCCATTTTCTTTCCTTACCGCTTCCTTTTGCAGCTTTCCATGGAAAGCCTTCCCACACTGGGTTTCTCTGTCTCTTTCCCATACCTGGGACTATGTATCTTTTCCTCCTCTCTCTTAATTTTACAAAATCTCAAGGTGGATTATATGACAGTTGAGCAATGTTTTATCCTGGGATTGCTTCAGTACAGAGCTTGTACAAATTGTTTACAGTTTATAGAGTCATCCAAGACATTCTTCATTAAATAATCCCTTGGAAATATTGTTTCTAGTTGTCTGTTTCTGAGTGTTGCACAATACTATATAAGATGAAGAAACAAGTAGCGTAACTGTAAAACACAAATCACTTGGAAACTTAAACAAATGCAATATCCTACTGTTTCAGGCTGCTTAAAATTGTACAGGCGTTCTTACATACCTCTGGAGTTTGACTCTACTCTCAACAATACTGCTGTAAGTCAGGAAAATCAGCATTAAAACAATCAGATTACAATCAGAATTAGAACCTGTAAACCTCTGTGTTTACGACAGCTCACTCAGATTACGTTTACACTGCAGTCCAGCATGATGCAGAGTTACCGCTATGCTTCAAGTCATTTCAGATCCAGGACCAGAAGATCTGTGCCAGCCACTCAGACCAGACGCAGTGCAACCCCAGGGCAGCTGGCTCTGCAGCCACCATCTGTGCTTGCTGCTCTGCACCATATAGATGTGCCTGCTTGCTCAGGCTTATCTACATGATACCGAATTGCTCAGTGTTAAACCTAACCTGAGACTGGGGCACCACAAGTGTAGATGATAATGAGATCATGTCTGACACAAGTTCCTGGTTTTGCTCAGTTTGGCAGCTTTCCTGTCATGTCAAGCATGAGGTGTGAGCAAAATATAAGGAGCCACATCCTCAGTGCTACCCAGAGTGCCAGGCATACACAGAAGCCAACTGCAGCTTCATGGTTCAGGGTTATTTATTTAGGCCAGTCACTGTGGCCTAAAGTAGAGCATTTGTGGTATGCTTTTTAAAGCATATGTATTTGTGGTTACATATCGCATACTTAACCTTCATTAACTTGCAGCTTTCCTTGGACTTTCACTCTTCTCTGCATTCCCACTGTCTTCCAAGCTCACATTTTCAAATCTCCATTGCTGTTGAAAAGCCTAAACTGGGCTCCTAATTCTGAGCCAAATTTCCCCAGCTGCTGTGGGAAGGCAAAAAAACTCTCAGTACTTGCTGGGGCTCAGCTTAGTGCTAGTCTGAATTGTAGCCTCTCCATCTGTTTGCATTTTGCATGTTACTTGCAGATTAAAGGCATACATTGTGGTGTGGTTCCACACAGGTAACACACAGGTATGATTACAGAAATGAAGGCATAGCGTTATACTTAATTCAGGCATCAAACTTGATTATGAAACTGTTTTAATTTTGCATTGCCAAATTCCTACAATATTTCTTTCCAAAGTTTGCTGTCTTTTCTTGACAGTATTAGATGAAACCACATAGCTAAGCCTTTCTTGAGAGGAAAACAGAGCTGATCCCTTTGTGGCTACCTTTTGAGAAGCCTTTTTAAACTGCCTTCTGCTATGAGGCAAAAAAGCAAAATCTAATTTACACACTGTTGGGCACTCATCCATGGTGTTTTCTCTGTGTGTTTGTATTTATACTATACAAACGCTCTTTATTAAAGTACTCTGAAGGAAGTACTCTGAAAGAAGTACTCTGAAGAAGATGAATGAAATGACAGCATTTAGGAAATTTTAGACACTGCTCAAGATGTGCATTATTGTATCTGTCCTCAGCATGTGATGTGTGTGCAAACTGTTGTGCCTGCTCACTCTCCCTCTTTAGCAAAGGGGCTCCCTCAAGCATCTGGCAGCTTTCCATCCTCACACTGATTCTGAGGTTTGCAGAACCAAGAGCTGTGTTGCCAAGGTCCATCTTTATTTTAAACTATAGAAAGCCTGTATGACGTGCTAGGTCACTCCCAAGCTTAAAAATTATAACATTGCTTAGGGCCAATATTGTTAACATGTTAGCAAGGAGTAATATTGCATTTCTCATTTGTTTTCCAGACTTTGCTGGGTGTTATATTAGTAGTGGTGATACAAAGTTTGCAGTGCAATTGCTTTATTAACTCTAAGATTTTAGTATTTGCCATTTTAGAAAATGCCAGTGTGCTTGCATGCTCAGTGACGGATGCTAGCTCAAAACAGCCCTGGGCTACAGCTGAAAGCAAAGTCTACTTCATTCACAGGCAGAAGCATATTCTGCAGGGGTGAAGGTTTTAAAGATTTGCCTGTGAAGTTCTACAAAGTCTTTACGACAGATGTGCAAAATATGATTTTTCAGAGTTTGGAAATTTGTCCAAATTTGAGTGAGTTATCAAGGGAAGAGCAAAAGGCAGAAATGTGGGAGAAAAGACATTACCCAGATGAATGTCAAGTCCCTGCTTTAGAGCTTGAGTCTACAAAGCTTTTCAAAGAAAAAGCCACCACCATGTTTCAGTACCAACACTTATTTTCCTTGTTCTCTTAAAGGGATTCAACTGGTTTTGGACTGAACATTTCTAAAAATTACAATGTAAAACATGCATTTTTTAGTGATAGAAAATTTCAGACTGGATTATTAAAGTTGGACAAAGTTATAAGTAACGGAGGACCTGGAGTTTCCAGCTAAGGGAACTCTGTGCAGGTAGACACCATGACTCTTGTGCACAGAGAGAGAAGATAGTGAAGCACAGATGGAATGAAGAAACTTACAGTTCTTTGACGAGAACATGAGTTTTCCTATCTTGTGTCCTAAGTGTCCTAGCCATTGATTAGACCAGCCTATGAATGTTCAGCTCACCATTTCCCAAGCAATAATTTCCCATGATATGAATATTGGTCATTCAGGTTCTTCAGTTTGTATTGCGTATGTAACCATTCGTTGGTGCCTTGACAGGAGAACAACTGGCCAAAATGGTAAAATAGGCAACACAATTTGAATCTAGTAGCCTCTAGAGCAATCCTAGTTGAATTTCAGAATTCTCCTACCTTCAGTTATGTAGTGGGGGATGCACAGAGGTGTGAGCATTACTTTGTCCCCTGTTATGATACATCCAATCCTGCTGGTTAAGGGGTTTCATGGACTGTGCTGCAAACATCTAAGAGTACTTCAGAAAGTGATGCCAGGGGTCTAGTATAGTGTGTGTACATGTATATACATATGCTTCCTCTTTTGGAGTCAGACTAGGACTGTTGCTGAAGCATAGTGTCAAGTGCAAAAGGCAGGTCTTAGCTATCTGTGCTCATGCGGTGTTTTCATGGGGCTGGCAGTGTGTGTCTGTCTTCTTTGGGCTTCAGTTCTAAATTCTGAAAAGCCTGTTCTGTTTACCTGCACCTTCAAGTGGATACAACAAACTTGCTTGCACTATTAGGCATGGACTGCATAGGGTCTGGGGTAATTTCTTGTCCAAAAGATTGAAATTTTATAATGGGAAGTTTTCAGTGTTTTAAAAAAATATTATCCTTAGTTCTGCTCCATTCAGGTTTTCAGGTGCTCTGAGAGAGGAGGTGGTGCTGGACACAAACGGATTGTCGAGATGGCAGCTGAACCGAACAGGAACACAATAACTTGTGCATCATGAGGGCTTCCCCTAGCTTTTAATCATGAAGAGACAAGCCTTTAGCTGGGATTTCCCAAAGAAGATTCATGTCACGGACCTGAGAAATTTCATGTCAGTGAAGGAGTCGCTTGTAAATGTCACCGCTTAGATAGCCCTGCTCAAATGAGCCAGGGAACATGCTCACCCTCGTCTCCCTTTCATTACTGCAGGTCAATAAAATGTTGAATAGTGTTTGTGAAGCAGCTGCAGAGTGCTAGATTTTCCACCAGAAACAGCGGTTCTGGCTACATTGGCTTTGGTGAACTATCCTGTCAGATGGAAATGCATTAATCCAAACCAGGACCTTCAGTGATTTGGCTGCTGAAGCTCAGCTGAGGAAACATTTGCACATCCTTCTGCAGCAGGGCATTCTTGGCTTCCTCTGCTGTGTTGTGCAAGGGTTTGGTGTATTTGCCTCCAGCAGTAACTGCATTTCAGTAGTAAATGAAATGACTCAAATCCTAGGGACTGGTATGTATGCGGGTAATACTCTAACCTATAAAATTATTCATGCTCTTCCCTGTGGTATGGGAAATGGGAGTTGTTTATTTGCACATTTTTTAATTTGAAGAAAGACTTGGAGAAAGTGTATTCAAACCAAGGGGATAAGGGAAACTCCCTTTGTGGTATCTGGTCAATGATGGAAAATTGAGTTTAGGGGATTTTGACGGTATTCCATGTAAGGGCTGCAATCTTGATCAAGACAGTTGACTTCTCCTGTAAGACAAATAAAAATAATAAAGATTTCCTCTAGCCCTCAGTAAATTCGGCAGGGAGAGAAAACACTCTTGACACATACAGATTGCTCCTAGCGTTTGGAAGCAAACCCAAGGAAGTGTCTGTTTCTCTGAGCCATTCAGGTCTTCTAACCTTCAGCAATGGCAGATCAAAGACCACGAGGGAAACAGGCTGCAGGTGCCAGTCAGGGCAGGTTTCATCTTGTCACAGCACTCTGGGAAGAGGCATTTGCTAATGTCTGTTAATCTCATGGCACGCCAAGGGAGAAAGACAGCAAAAAATTGCCATAAATTCTTCCCTTTCCCAAGCAGCCCACACCCCAGCTCAAGGTGGCTGTACGAAGGCTTGCTGGCTGCCTCCAGAAGGGAGAGCAGTGCGGGAGCCCATGCCCACCCTGGGGTGGCAGGGTGGATCTGGGGTCACCCTGTGGAGTGCTGGCTCTGTCAGGGAGTAGGGGATGAAGCAGCTGCAGAAGCAGCATCGCACTGGAGGTGCACCCTCATGGCGAAGGTGAAAGCAATGGTAGTTGAGACTGTGAAAGCAAAGGTCTCCTAAAGAAGAAAGCCCAAAGTCCATCTTTGCCACTGTCCTCTCCTACAGTCAAGGAGGAAGTGTAAAACACTGTGCGGCACCATGGGGAGGAGGTAGCAGCAGTGGAGGTAACATGGTGCTTCTGGCTTTGCCAGATGCAGGGAGAAGGCAGGATTAGGCACAGCTTGGGGTGCTCTAGGGGATGGCTTTGGCCAAAAGCCAAGTTTGCCCCTGTCTTTCTTTTGAGGTGTAAATGGCATGCAAGCAGGCTCCTCTCGGTGGCTTCCCTGTGAAGATAAATAACCTGATTCCCCAGTTATTATCCCCCTGCTCTCCTCCCCTTCCCCCTGACTGACTTTGATTATTGTAACTTTACATGCGCTTTTAATTTGCGTGCAGGCAAGTACAAAGGCACAACCGGATATACCTGTTATTTGCCAATGACCTGAAAGAGTATAGTTTATGTTAAGCCTTGGGTTATGGTAAGGTTTGCACGCGATTCCTCAATATACATGCTGCAGGCAACTGATGGATGGAGGTGATGGAGGGTGGAGGAAAGTTTTAAAGTGACAGAACCTGATTTGGTTCCTATTTAATCCACCAGTTATGTAAAGGCCTATACTGCAATTTTGTGTAGAGCCCAAGTCTTGCCCTCTCTTCAGGCAAGGAATGTACGATCACGTTATCTGGGCTGTAGTTTGTTCATGGCTGCTCCTGCAACTGATCTCATGAAAGCTTTATGAAAATTAGGCAAAAAAGGCAGGTAAGATATGTACAAACCTCCCTGTTTGTACATACTCTGGTACGGCAAGGAGAAGATTGGAGGTGGAGGAGGAAGCTACAAATGAGATGATTCGTGGCAACAGAGTCAGTACTGAGTGTGCAGGGATGCAGCCCTACTGTGGCGTGGGGGCCTGTGAGGGAGAAGGGATTCACATTTTGTTGCATGGGTCTTAGCCCCCCACACTGCTTGGAGAGATTTCATTTGAGCTAGCCTCCCTTAGCAAGATTTAAAGAATATCCACCACTCATGGGTTGCCTGGTCCTGCAGGAGAGGAAGAGAGAGTGGTTAGTCTAGTAGTTACAGCAGAAGACTGCAAGGAGATATGGGGTCCCATGCCAAGCCCAGACACTGACTTGCTCACCCTTGAAAGTGACCACAGAGAAAGCCCAGTGACTTTTAAAAAAAATTTCATTGCAGTGATTCCATATCAAATTAGCTATGTCTTCAAGCAGAAAGAAAGTGGTTTTAGCTGTCAGGCAAGTAAACTAACCTTGAGGTCTGAAACTTGAGTAGTTTTATTTCTGGTATGTGTCTTAACCCAGTGTTAAAGGCTGCACTACAGGAATTAATTAGACATTTCGTTTGGAGCTTCAGGAAAGGGAAAGGATCCCCTTCATTCTCAGCACCACCTCTTATCTTCAGGGAAGTGAAAACAACATGAGTTAAATGCAGTTTTATGGGACTTATGGGACAGACTTTGCTACTCACACTTCCCTCAGAGGTAGTGGGGCAAGGTACAGAGAGTCAAGTGCTACTCTTACAAATGAGGGCATCATAAAATGATTGTTAAAATAACAAAAGACAAGATGGACCTATTGTTACAAGAGCGCTGTGTAAGTTTATGTTTCTGGACCTAACCACATTTAATCTTTTCTGTGCCTCAGCTTCCCCATAAAAGTGGGAGTGATAATGGTATGTGGATCTGCCCAGTATCCGTTCTACTGTTCTGTAGCTTGTTAAGATAGATTTTGTACAGCCAGCATCCAGGAAAATGATGTTTAAATTTGCAGGATAGTGATTGAGGGACTGAGTTTTTACTCCTGTTTTTAAGTCAAACAAACCAACATTGCCTTCCATCTTCACAAGCCCACAGTACAGCAGGCAACCATGGTCTGCTTGTGAAAGGCATTTATCTGAAGCAGCCTTGAAAATAAATCTGTTTGCTTTTCTCCTCTCTGCTCTGCTATTTCTTGCTTCCTATTTGCAACCCTCCAGCTTATCTGCCCTTTTGAGTAATTGGTTTTATTTTTAAAAAAATCTTCTTTTCCTTATTAGTTTACTATTTACTATCATGTTTTTCAGTTCTAAGCATCCAAAATACATAACACTTTTGCATATCTTGTAAAAGGTTTCCATTCTGGTTAAAAAAAAAAAAAAATCACATATAGCACTCCATAGCCTGATTTTCTGATTTGTAAATAAGTTTAGCAAAATTATCTACTGTTGCTGTAAGTACTGATGCACAGAACAAACCCTTAAAGTGTTGTGTGCTCAAAAACCTGAAAGAGTGTAAAACTGTCTGCTCCAGCCCTGGAATAAAACATTCAGAACAGCAAACCCTGTTGTGACAGGGTTAAACAGTCAGGAAAGGGTTACAGGCTGCCTGCTTGTCACTTGATTCAGCAGGGGTTTAGATGAAGATGTGTGCCCTTTTTCTGGCATGGAAAGCCTGGGAGCCCCTGCAGCTGGCTTTGGATGAGGGAATAGCTTTGCTTTGTGTTACTTTATGAATTTGATGTTTAGATAATAAACTGTATCCCGGAGCAAAAGCTGAAGAAGACTTGGGTATTTCTGTGCCTTGACCTTTCCCTTTCCCCTGGGCAAGAAAGCCCACCAACATGCAGGATCTGAAAGTGCAGGCTGTGAAAGAGCATGTGACAAGCACAGTAAAATATTTTCCTTTTCCTTTATTAAAGTAATCCTGGGTTATGTTATCAAAAGAGAATTGTGAGGCGGCAGGTATGAAGAAGCTGTAAAGAAGTAGCAGGCCCACGTTTCACTTGTACATGCAAGAGAAAGTCCTACTGAAGATAATGGGGTTTTTGATGAAAGTAAAGTGATTGATATCGGTTCGCGATACCTATCTACTACTCAGCATTTGCAATGCTCATGTTGCAAAGCAGTGGCTACTGAAGCATGAGGTATGTCTTCTGTCTACTGAAGATTTTGAATTCCCAGATAGGAAACCTGACATTATATCAGGACAGACCAGCTACTGTGACCTTCAGCTGGATAAGGATCACAGAAATGGATGCCGAGTCTGAAGCAGTGCATATGTAAAATACGGTAGCAGTAACAGTCTGCTGCAGTGTTCTTTACTGTTGCTCTTTCCGTAGTGGGCAGAGCTCTCTCTGCCTGCACAGCACTTACTGCTGTTGAGATAGAGTGGAGTGGGAAGTCACTTTCCAAAAGTGCGTAGTCCAGATGTGAGAGAGGAGGGAGATACAGATAGTCTCGGTAGGTGTGATTAAGCATTGGTTTCAGCACACGAACACCTTCACTGTTTATAGTGCCTGTGGAAAAAGTGTTGATGCCAATCTCATATTAAGCATTTTTGCATGGCAGTTTTCTTAAAATGCTGAGAAAATGAAAGTTTTGAAAAATGTTGATAAACTCAACATTTGCTAAATTATCCCCTTCACTTAAGCAGCATTCTTTTCCTTAAGTTTTTCCAATCAAGAGAAATGATGGGCCATTTGGTGTAAGTCAGTATTTCCACATTGATTCAAATTAGAGAGGAAGGCTTCAGCAGGCTGCGAGTACAGGAAACAGGCTTGGTATCCCAAGTGATTTGAGTATACTGCAGGGAAGACTGGGCACCAACAAGATGAAGTCATAAAAGTGCAGAGGACTAGACACAAATGAGATTGGTTCATGGTATCTATATAGTAGTCAGTCTTTTCAATGCTCATGCCCCTAAACAGCTACCTTGCCTGAGAAGGCAGTCCCTGCACAAGCATCAGGGAGGTTGGTGTCATGATAGGTCACAAATTAAACAGGAAGTGTGGGGATGTTGCAAAAGGCAGATGTTGGTCTGTAATGGATAAGAAGTAGAATAATATGTAAGACAGGGGTGGTGACTGTAAGTCTCTTCCTGCCCTGATGAAGTGTCCTGGTTTCAGCTGGGATAGAGTTAACTGTCTTCCTAGTAGCTGGTACAGTGCTGTGTTTTGAGTTCAGTATGAGAAGAATGTTGATAACACACTGATATTTTCAGTTGTTGCTAAGTAATGTTTAGTCTAAAGTCAAGGATTTTTCAGCTTCTCATGCCCAGCCAGTGAGAAAGATGGAGGGGCACAAGAAGTTAGGAGGGGACAGAGCCAGGACAGCTGACCCAAACTGGCCAAAGAGGTATTCCATACCATGCGACGTCACATCTAGTATATAAACCGGGGAGTGTGGGGGGCGGGAGGGGATCACCGCTCGGGGATTAACAGGGCGTCGATCGGCAGGTGGTGAGCAATTACACTGTGCGTCATTTGTGTATTCCAATCCTTTTATCATTACTGCTGTCACTTTATTAGTGTTATCATTATCATTATTAGTTTCTTCTTTTTCTATTCTATTAAACCGTTCTTATCTCAACCCATGAGTTTTACTTCTTTTCTCGATTTTCTCCCCCATTCCACTGGGTGGGGGGGGAGTGAGTGAGCGGCTGCGTGGTGCTTAGTTGCTGGCTGGGGTTAAACCATGACATGAAGTCACAGCACGGGAACTCTGTCAAGTTTAGTTTAAGCACTATATTCAAGAGACATGTGGGCAGACTGGAGGGAGATAAGAGCAGAGCAGCAAGAACTATAGCAAAGTTTGAGAGATGGAAATGCTTTGGCTTGCTTAGGCTGATAAGGACTTCAGTATTTAGGTGGATGTCTTAAAAAGTAATGAGGGCCGAGGCTTTTTTCTAGCTCTAATGGATGTATGGTCAAAACTTACCTGATCATTACACAAGATTTAAACACTAGGAAAAACTCTGTACCAAGACAACAGAGCACTGGCAAAGGCTACCTATTGGAGGTTTTGGCAAGTTAGAAAAATCGTAGAATCATAGAATCATAGAATCATTTCGGTTGGAAAAGACCTTCAAGATCATCAAGTCCAACCATTAACCATGCTCCCTAAACCATGCCCTGGAGTACCCTGTCCACTCACTTTTTGAATATCTCCAGGGATGGTGAATCAACCACTTCCCTGGGCAGCCCATTCCAATGTTTGACAACCCTCTCAGTAAAAAAATTTTTCCTAATATCTAACCTAAATCTCCCTTGCCTCAACTTGAGGCCATTTCCTCTTGTCCTGTCTCCAGCCACCTGACAGAAGAGACCAACACCCACCTCACTACAACCCCCTTTCAGGTAGTTGTAGAGAGTGATAAGGTCTCCCCTCAGCCTCCTCTTTTCTAGACTGAACAACCCCAGCTCCCTCAGCCGCTCCTCATAAGACTTGTGCTCAAGGCCCCTCACCAACCTGGTTGCCCTTCTCTGGACACGCTCCAGCACCTCAATGTCTTTCCTGTAGTGAGGGGCCCAAAACTGAACACAGTACTCGAGGTGCGGCCTCACCAGTGCCGAGTACAGGGGAACAACCACCTCCCTGCTCCTGCTGGCCACACTATTTCTGATGCAGGCCAGGATGCCGTTGGCCGCCTTGGCCACCCGGGCACACTGCTGGCTCATATTCAGCCGGCTGCCAACCAGCACCCCCAGGTCTTTCTCTGCCGGGCAGCTTTCCAGCCACTCTTCCCCAAGCCTGTAGCGCTGCATGGAGTTGCCGTGACCGACGTGCAGGACCCAGCGCTTGGCCTTGTTGAACCTCATACAATTGGCCTCAGCCCATCGATCCAGCCTGTCCAGATCCCTCTGTAGAGCCTCCCTACCCTCAAGCAGATCGACCCTGCCTCCCAACTTGGTGTCATCTGCAAACTTGCTGAGGGTGCACTCAGTCCCCTCATCCAAATCATCAATAAAGATATTAAACAGAACAGGGCCCAACACCGAGCCCTGAGGAACACCACTTGTGACCCGCCGCCAACTGGATTTCACCCCATTCACCACTACGCTCTGGGCTCGGCCATCCAGCCAGTTTTTCACCCAGTGAATAGTGCACTTATCCAGGCCACGAGACGCCAGCTTCTCAAGGAGTATGCCATGAGAGACAGTGTTTGTCTGCCGTCACTGGCATGTACATGGTTTTACCTTGTTTTGGTGGGGCTGAATGAGTTTGACTGTGGCCCATTTCAGGATTGTTGTGGCCTGAGATGGCTTTGCGGAGCAGGGATGATGGTGGCCCTGGTACACTTTTATGCACTTTAATGCACTTTTACCAAGCACTGCAGGTGGAAGGCAGCCAGGGAGCTCCCTGCTCTGTGCAAGCCCATACACCTCTTCTTTAGCATGGGTCTAAATTTGACTCTTCTTAGTCCTGGTAATGTCACTCATATCTGAGTGTTTTTTCAATCCTGTTAGTTGACAGTCTTGTTAGATGATTTTACTGTGATTTTTAATGTTCATATTGATGAGCATTCCTCCTTTCTGGTAATGATAACAACTACAACCCCTTCATTTAACTCTCCTTTAAGGTCTTATTTCTTGGAAGCCAAAGAAGTAGTGCAGCATGCACACACCTCTCTGGCCAGTTGTCTCCCAGCACGCTGAGCTGTAGGATCTGTGGGTGCATGCTAATGCCACCTCAGTGCACTACCAGATCATCTAGCAGGACAAATTTGTTCTGACACAGTTTTTACGCTTTATGCCAGATGTAAGGAGATATGACACCCATAAGAGCAGTATGAAAAAAATCCTGTCTAGTCTGGCATAAACTCTGCTTAGGTGACCATTTCTCTTCAGAGTATTCTGGACTAATCTGAACTGACAGAGCAAGCTTGTAGCAGTTTTACATAGCCTAGGTATTTTAGATCTATATTTCAAGTAATACTTGCCTTGTGGAGTTGTATTACTGAGTTGCAGCCTGACTTGTTCTGTATGGTGTGTAATTTTTACTCTTCCATCAAGGTCAGCTGAAATTACTATTTCAGCAGGTAAGTACATGAATTCTGTTTACTAAGCCTGCATCAGGCATTTTAAAGTGGCTTGTTTACTGTGGTTTTAATGTACCCCTCCTTGACATATTTTGCTCTACAGCATCCTTGTTACACGTTACAGGATGAATTTTGAGTGGGCTCTTCACTATTTTCTCTTGATTTAAGATCTAGGCAACTGTCCAGATTATACAGTAAAACAGTTTGTAATCTGGAATAAGTATCTCTGTCAATCAATTGTACTAAGCTATGGAGGAACAATCTAAGTGTAAGCAGTTACTTACCTCTAAATTCCAGCCAGCATCTGAAATAGATCACCTGGGGATGCAGATATATTTGCATGAATGTACACAGATCATAGTGATAATAATGTGAATAACATTTTTTTGTGAGGTAATTGCAGACCCTTTCGCAATCACTCCTAAGCATAGCAGTACAGCACACTTGTGAGGCGGGTAATTATTAAAATTCCATTTTAGAGGGGAAAACACTGAAACAACATCATTAGGGACTTTCCAGAGGCCATCCCTGACATTTTTTACTTGCTTGGCAGTAAAATCAAATTTAATTACTTCTGTTCCTGTACTTTATCTACAGACTCATTTTCCTTTTTTATACCTTTGCCTGGCATTACCTGTTATACCTAATATCTTTTTACATTCAAGCAGACACTTGGTAAGTGTTCCCACTGAAAGATAACTTTTAACAGGTATTTTCTATCCTACTGAGAAAATGTGAGAAAAAAACCAAGCATCTTCTATACCAGGAGAATTAAATACATGCACCCACTTCTGCTGTTTCCCAAAGTTTGCTTTGACAATCCAGACCCGTATTAAAATCAGCTAGGCACCACACTGACTTCCATCTTAAGGCCAAGTGACGAAGCATATTGATGACGCTGGCTTAGCCTACTTGAAACATTTTCCTGGCACCTCTTACAAAGTCTTTTGGGAAATCCGGCAACAAAACACAGATTTAAAACACCAAACATGGTAGAAAATACTTGTGGCAAAAAATAGTCAACTCCATATGCGGTCAGGGAGTGCATCTTTTATTACATCTGTTAGGTATCACCTAGGACAAATGACCCCAACTCTGGATGTGGTCATGCCCTGACTCATGGGAGAAGAAATGCACACAGCTCATGTGTGGAGACCTGGAGCCACAGCCTCAGCTGCAGATGTGCCGCTCACAGTACTGGCAACACATGTGTGAGCATCCAGAGGACACAGAGGTCCCCACTACAACCCCTTGTTCCTTGGCTTTGTGTCCCCATGCCTGAGGTGGAGCAGCCTAGGAGGTCAAGTGGCCAAAAACTACAGCTGGAAACTGCAGAGAGGGAGTACAGAGCTGGAGCCATGGAGGACAGAGGAGGATCTCCAGGGATAACAGAGCCCACCCTGCTGCTGCCAAGCCTGAATCAAATATGCCTGTAACACTTCTAGCAGATGTGTGTCTGAGGTCTCCTGAACACCCTTCCCAATGGAGATCCCACTTTGTCCTTTGACAGTATGTCTGGGGCTTTGTTGCCCTTTCTCAAATGTCACACTTCAGATTTCATTCTTGCAGTTCAGACACATGACTTTTTATCCATCAGGGATCTGCAGAATAGGTTCTTCTGTCTGCAGCCTTTCATATATTTGAAGTCTGACATGGTGTCTCCCCTCAGACATCTCTAGATGGAGCCCCCGCTAGCCGCCTTGTAGATTACAGCTCCTAGATGTATGGCGATTCTTGTTAATTTTTTTCTAGGCACCTTGCTATTGCTCTGTGTTATTCTTAAAGCCAGAGCCTAAAACTGGATAGAGTATCCAAAAGAGCACAGGTGAGTAGAACAAAAAGATTTTTTTTTTTTAAGATAAATCTTGCGGCACACAACCCCAGGATTGTTATTTGTATTATCTTGTGGCTCTCTTTTCAGAGCCGGAAGCAATTTCTTTTCAAAGTTATATGTCCTGCAGCAAGATCTTGTGAGGTAATGAAAAAGGTTGAACAATTGCAGTATGATGTTATAATAGTTAAATATGTGGATGTGTAGCTACCTTTGAATTTCATTGCTTTTATTAGTTTATTATCAAAACAGTGTTGTGATAGTTAAGAGTATGTCCTGTTCCCATGGAAATGGCACAGGGGTTTATGTGTCCCCAGGAGCAGCTATTTCTACTTTAGAAGGAGCTATTTTTATCATCTCCTTGGAAAACACTTTCATTATTCTTGACTTCTCCTCTCATCTCCCAGCTAGTCTGTTTTGATGCTTGAAAAAATACAGGAGTGTGTGAGTATTTGGGTAGAGTACACGGGTTAGGACCATCTTCTTCATCAAGGTTATCTTTGATTTCTTTCCTTCAGTAACTGTCCATGTCATCTCTTCAGAAACTATGTCCAGTGACAGTGGAACTAAGACATTTCAGTGGCATATCTTTTGTCATTTAAAATATCTGTTCTGTTTTGTACAGAAAACAGAAAGAGGGCAGTTATGAAAACTGGGGAGACATGCAAGACCCTAATGCAGAGACAATTCCTACGAGGATAGATTTCCTCTCTGAAGTGACCATGGTACATTTCTCTGCTCATAGCTAATGTAGAGGACTCATTTAACTACTGCACCCAATTATCAGGCACTTTGTCTATTAGCCACATGAAATGTGGGATTGCTATGGGATTTGGTCAAGTTACAAGGCATTTCTGTATCCCGGTAAGGTTCTTCATGTGTTTAGTCCCCACAAATTTTCTCTGGCTTAGCACACTCAGTAGCATTTCTTTTGACTTGGATCTTCTTCAGGGATGGTGGGAGGATTCAGGTGAAACCTGTGTGTTGACAGTAGACCAGTTTTTCCATGGTATATGTGGCTGATTCCTTTATTTTCACTAAAATTGTCTTCTATGACAAAGCCATTGTCTTCTAGCATGAGAGGCATATGCTGCGATGAGAACACCAGCCCAGAAAGACTGCTGGTGAGACTGAAGACGAGAATCATTGGTAAACAACGTTGCACTAAAAAAACACCACAAAAAACTTGTCTATGCCTTGGAAAGTTGAAATTATTAAAAAGTGAGATGTGTCATTTTTTTTCTTCTAGCTACATGCAGCATGTGTTTCCCATGTCTCATATTACAAGCAAATGTGAACTGAAGGTTTATGGTAATACCACCAAGGAAGTATGATATCATCTCCCCCACAGGTGGTAAGTCAGTTTTCCAAGGTGTGTTTACACGGAGTGTTTCAGAGCACTAGCACACACACGAGATACTTAAGCAATATCTGTAATTATGGAAGAGTTTGAGGAATAAACAGTCTAGCCAGGTATGAGTTGTAAAACACCTTATGGCAAAATACGTGATGTCATTCATATCATCTTGATAAATACTTGTTAGGGCATGAATTTGACTGAAGTTAAATGAAGCTAGTAATGTGGTTTGTAAGTGCACAGCACGTAGATCTTATGTAATAAGACTAGTCATTAATAAGATAAGCAGTCTGATAGTGCAGAAGCAAATTTGCTTATATTTTGACATTTATAAGTCTGTATTTCAGGACGCTGGTCTGTTTTTATCTAAGTTGTAAACCACAAACATAAAAAATTGTACAAGATTACTAGAGGAAAAGTGACAAAAATTAGTGTCACATGCCCTTGATGTGCATGATACATTTATTTTCCTTTTGGGTCATCAGAGGACTGAATAACCAAAGATTGTTAATATTGTTGAATTATTAGCTTCCCTTTATATTCTTTGTGTTTATGTTTATTGAAACAATTTCATGCAATTAAATGGGCTGGAAATGGCTCTTGCCTGCTAAGTCTATTTGCTATTTGTTATCTTTTACATTGGAAGAACATATATAAAATATGGGCTTAGAAGATGTGAAATGGAGTAAAACCGGCTCTCTATGTCACTTTGTTTCCAGTGCCTGGCTTCAGGACAGATTCACAGCTATCTTTTTCTAGGACCTGGGATATTTTGGTCAGAAAATGGTACAGAAGGGGAAGGCTCTGTGTCCTATTGCCATTGCAGCGCTGGTCTTTCACTTTGTTTTTCATTGTTGTTTTTTCACAGTCTGATCCTGTTCAAGTGTCTTAGCAGATGTGCTTGACCGCTACAGCCTTTTTGGACTGTTTTCCTTCCTGGCTTTTCAAGCTCAGCTATTCATGAAATCTGAACTATGTGTTGATCTCTGAGGCTGTTCCAACTTCCCTTAATGCAGCAATTATTTAAAAGAAGTAGGCAGCAGTTCTGCAAAATATTTGCCCACATTTCTCTTGGATGCTTTCCTTTAATAAGCAGATGAGGAGGGCGTCCCGTTTTAGCTAAGTTTCCTGGGGAGGCAAGGCAAGCGTAGTACTGGCTGACTGCACATATGTGTGTGTTAATGCCCTGCAAACAGCTTTTGAACCCACTGGCCACTCTGGACTAGAGGGACAGAGGTCCGCAGGGTCCTGGACATTCCTATAACCTTCAGTCAAACTGGGCAGAAGAGAGATGTATCATCAGAGGTCTGCCGAAGGGCAGGCTTCATCACAAGCTCTTCCTTTAATAGACAATTCAACCACAAGGCACAAATCTACAGGGGCAGGTTCATTAGTTTCACTGCTTATACCACTCCGTGTAGGACTAATGAAAGCGTGCACAGTGAGTAGCTTATGTCTGTTGGCCAGAGGACGGCAGTGCTTTTGTGGGTGCTGAAGTCTTGAATCTTATGAAAGACCTTTATCAGAGCATACTTCTCATGTCTTCCACATCAGCCTCTTGATAAATTTGTTTTCTGGTTAGTTTATGCATTATGGAGCCCCACAGGGCTTCATACTGCACCAACTTTTTATGCATATATGTTGTTTCTCAGTCCAGCTTTCCACTAAAAAGCTCTGAGGCATGACTACATGGATCATTCTTCAGCACTCCTTCTTTCCTGATGTGTCATGTTCTTCTTCATGCTGTGCTGGAGAGAGAGCATTAATAACACACAAGTTTTTGATCAAAAACCAATACTGAGAAAAATGAAGTGGTATTTTGCCAATTGTATTTGTTACACGACAGCCTTTTCACCTATTTATATTCTCTTTTTAATCTATAGAACTGTAACGTTACTGGCATTTCTTTGCCGCCTTCTCATCTCCAAGAAGTCTCTGACTGTCAGTCTGTCTTCAGACATGGCTTTTTCCAGCAGCAGCATCAGGCCCAATTGGATCCCCAGAGCGCTGAGGATGGCCGGTCTCCTCTGTCCCCATCCCCTCCCAGTGGTGTGTGTGGGACTGCATCAGAGCTGTTGAAGCACCCAGTGCCAGAAGGGACTGGCCTGGGGATGGACAGGGCACACAGTGGGTATGTGCCTGCCTCGGCACGCTGGTAAAAGTTGATATCATGTAAGACTTTGGGCAGTGAGCGCTCCTTGCAGCAGTGCAGGGGCAGGCTGCTTTCTAGGATCATTTGAGCCTTTTCTAAGCTATTTAGTCTGCATATTTTGGATACTGTGAATATGCACACTCAGGACTTGGGCCATTGGCTTGGGTTTCCAAAGCAGGTGGTTTATCCAAAGTCTGTCACAGTCAGTCCAGTCTTTTTAACTCATGGCCTCAGACTAGTCAATCCCAACTCATGTTTTTTACAGTTGATACAACTTGCTTCTTGTTGGGGCAGCAACAAACTCATCTACAGCTATTAGAGAGAGATTTGCTGCCGGAACTACTGCTCTCTGTCTTTTTGACCACGAACTCTGGTAAAGTCAGTAGGGATCCAGATCTAGATGCATTCAGCTCACCTGCATTTCTTTATGAGAAAACTCTCTATTTCTGCCCATACTCCCTTATTACAACTTCAGAAGTAGCTGAATTGTTTCTAGTTTTAGATGAAACTTCTGGGGTTTGCATTATAAAAAATATATGACACCTCCTCAAGTCACTGCTGTTGCTCGAAGAGATTAAGTGGCTCTGGGAGGAAAGTTAATATAGCCTGAGCTGTGGACAATCCAAGTATTTCAGTTTTTGTAATTTGTGACCCTTTAAAAATTACGTGCATTGCACAAACAAGACATTTGTGTCCACGTTCCTGGTAAGTTTTTGAGATGAGGACTCTTACTAGCAGTAGGTTTTATACCATGTAGTACAACCCATTCATGGTAGTTTTCAGTTCTTCAGTAATTTCATATCTGTAATATGGGAAATCAGATTTTGCTGTGAGAAGTATTAAACAAACAATGACATTTGAAATCTGAGTCTCTGCTTTCACTAGAACAAAGCCTGTATTCTCCTTAGCCCAGCATGGCCGTGTAATCACTATTCCTTTTAGGAAACAATTTCTTAGATGGATTTGAAATGGTAATGTTGAAACCTAACAATAACTAAAGAAATGTGTTTGAAAGATAATGATTTGCACAACTCTGCAACACTTGCCGTCAGCAACGCTTTAGAAAAGAGTGAAGTTTCTAACTTGGAAGGAAAGAAGGCAGTGTTGGATTTAGAAGCGTCTTAAGGTGACTAAATGAATTACTCATGTTTCGCCCACTGACATCTGAGGTGGGAGCTGCTTTAATTAGTGACTGACAGTACAGAGACAGTCATCCAGGAAAGCACCGGACAGTCTAATTTACTCATTGCCTTCCTCAACCTGAGAACCAAGAAGTCTACAAGCAAATTATTTTCTAATGATGCCTCAGGCTGATGCATGAAAAAACCCATGCTTTCCTTGGAACATGCTTGGTCCAGCAGTTTGATCTCCGTGTCTTTAGATATTCTTCACCAGGTATGATGTGTCGGTCCCTTTCTGATTGTAGAGGTAGCAAAGCTTTCCAAGTTTCTCTTCCTAGCACAGGAAGAGTAGAAAAAGGCTGCTCCTGCCCCCTCCAATGAATCCAAGCTTCCACAGAGAGTGAAAAGATTGGCACTTTTTCATTTGGGAAGGCATAAGCAAAAGGGAATGTGTAAAATTAGACCACATAGTAAAGCATTTAGAGCAGTTAGATTTGTTGCTTTTATTACCTTTCTCACAACACAGGAGCAAGGGGACAGTCAGAGATGAAATATGAGAAAATTCCAAATAGATTAAAGAAAATGGATTTTATGTAACGTACAGCTGAAGCTTGAGACTCATTGCCAAGAAATAGCAACTAGGCTTAGGAGTCAGCAAGACTGGGAAGAGGACGGGATACTTCTGTGAGTAGCGGGAATGTTCAGAGGTGCTTTGAAAAGGCTCAAAAACACGTTTAGAAGGGATGTAAAACCTGACATAGTTGTGAAATTTGCAGAAATCAAACCTCTCAGCATTAAACTTACAACTTCAATGCTCTTCATCATTTGATCTTTTGAGCCTGTGGGTAAACATACCTGCCAAACCTCACTGGTGTTAAGCAACATATTAATTTGCCTGTTTATCAAGAGTGTGCCTAGCTGCTATGGGGTGCTGCAGTTTCATGGACAACACTTTGTCAGTGTCTAGTTTGAGTTTTTCCCAATCTTTGTGTTTTTAGCATCATCTAGGGAGAAGAATTCAGCCTCTCCTTTTTCTTCAAGATTTTAGACAGGTGGGAGAGCCTTTTTCCCTGTTGGAAATGTTTGTTTGGGGGATTTATTTGAGCATGTCCTGAATACTTATAACATTAAGCAAGTTTTGAACAGAGCAGGATTTTTGTGGCTGGTCATTATTGGTATGTATGCTAGTTGGTCACCTCCAGATCTAAGTGCTCCTGCTCCGAAAAGGAAGACTTTGGTACTTGCTGGATCGTTGCAGAAGAGAGGAGTTATTGATATGTTATTTTGTTCCTCTAAAGATGTCAGCCTGCGAGATTCTCCCTTCCTATTTTCCTCCCTCTGGCCAATTGCATGGTCACTGCTTGCTCCTTTCCTCCAATTTTTATCTGCTCAGGGCATGCCTCTTTTGAATGCATGTTTGACACCTCTTGTGTCAAGAGGTTAAGAAGGAGTCTACAGGTAAGAAAAGGTGAAGTTTTTGTTGTAGGAGAGGAAGGACCTGGCTGTTGTCCCCATGCCCCTCTGGTAAGACCAGAGGGAAGAACCAAGAGATGTAAACCCACAGTTGTGTCATCTGTGTCACCCACATTGTGAAATCCAGACCCACAAGCCGGAAAATAAGATGAAAGCTTGCTTTGTCATGTGTGAAAAAATAATTAGCAAACCACAGTAAGGCATTTCAGACTATCTTCTTATTCATTCTTAAAACTGTTTTATTTCCTTCTAACATTAGCCATCAAACAAAATATTTGAAGTTTTTAAGAAGCACGGTTACTTTTTGCTTTGTAAATAAAAGACTAACTTATTCAACTGTAGCTGTCTTTGAGATCTGTTTTTTGATTCAATAGAAAAGTGATGACAGGTGTTGTCATGCATAAATTAATTCTTTCAGCATAACTGTCTGGACTCTCAAATGATTTATTCCATGTAAAGTATTTGGAAAAAATGAAATCTACTTAACCTGTTTAACAACAAGGGAGAATTATTAAACTAAACTTTCCACACCACCTGCCTGGGCGACATGGGTTGGAAAGCAGCAGCCTCACCATTACAGTGAGTGGTGCAGAGGCTATTAAACTGATACTGGACAAGGTCTCGTAACAGGGGATTTTCTCAGTGAGAAGAATGCCAGCGCTTGTTTTAGGCCAGCACCAAAAAACTATAGAATCATTTAGGTTGGAAGAGACCCTTAAGATCATTAAGTCCAACCTTTAACCTAGCACTGCCAAGTCCACTGCTAAACCACATCCCTAAGCACCACATCTACATGTCTTTTAAATACCTCCAGGGATGGTGACTCAACCACTTTCCTGGGCAGCCTGTTCCAATGCTTGACATTCACCTTTTGGTAAAGATTTTTTTCCTAATATCTAATCTAAACCTCCCCTGGTGCAACTTGAGACCAATTCCTCTTGTTCTATTGCTTGTTACTTGGGAGAAGAAACCAGCACCCACCTCACTACAACCTCCTTTCAGGTAGTTGTAGAGAGCGATAAGGTCTCCCCTCAGCCTCCTTTTCTCCAGGCTAAACAACCCCAGTTCCCTCAGCCGCTCCTCATATGACTTGTGCTCCAGGGCCATCACCAGCTTGGTTGCCCTTCTCTGGACACGCTCCAACACTTCAATGTCTTTCCTGTAGTGAGGGGCCCAAAACAACACAGTATTGGAGGTGCAGCCTCACCAGTGCCGAGTACAGGGGAACAATCACCTCCCTGCTCCTGCTGGCCACACTATTTCTGATGCCGGCCAGGATGCCGTTGGCCGCCTTGGCCACCTGAGCACACTGCTGGCTCATATTCAGCCGGCTGTCAACCAGCACCCCCAGGTCTTTCTCTGCCGGGCAGCTTTCCAGCCACTCTTCCCCAAGCCTGTAGCGCTGCATGGGGTTGCTGTGACCGAAGTGCAGGACCCGGCACTTGGCCTTGTTGAACCTCATACGATTGGCCTCAGCCCATCGATCCAGCCTGTCTAGATCTCTCTGTAGAGCCTTCCTACCCTCAAGCAGATCAACACTCCTGCCCAACTTGGTGTCATCTTCAAACTTATTGAGAGTGCACTTGATCCCCTTGTTCAGATCATTGATAGGGATAAACAGAACTGGCCCCAATACTGAGCCCTGGGGAAGGCCACCTGTGACCAGCCCCCAGCTGGATTTAACTCCATTAAACTCCATTTAACCACAAATCTCTGGGCCCGGCTATCCAGCCAGTTTTTTACCCAGCAAAGAGTATGCCTATCCAAGCCACGAGCAGCCAGTTTCTCCAGGAGAATGCTGTGAGAAATGGTGTCAAAGGCTTTACTAAGGTCTAGGTAGACAACATCCACAGCATTTTTGGATCCATCATTGTTTTCGTTCTTGGTGGTGGTGGTTTTCACTGCATTAGAACAGATTACAGCCTTAAAAGAAAGATCTTCATTCCCCATACCCATTACTTTGTTCTCATGAGAAGAAACCCGTGTCTGCCTGTTATAATAAACTGATGTACCAGATTACAGTGAAGTTAATCGGAACTGACAGTGTAATAGGAGTGATTGCAGCTTAAGTTGCAATAAATTTGTTTATAGATGGGATTTTGCAACAAAGAAAGTGTTTTATAAATCAAAGCGATCTCTCACCAAACTTACCTTACTGAGGAGTAAAACAACATCTAATAACTAGAAAACAGAGCTGTTCTGAAAAAGCCATTTATCTTAACTTCTTTTGAAATAGTTGGCACATGAGCATTTTGTTTATTTCAGCCAATGCAGCATTGCCATTGTTTAATTCAGTCCCACAGTCCCATAATATTTATCCTACTTCCGGATGACATGTGAATGACAGTTTCTTCCCTTCTCTTTTGCTTTTTGTAAGTTTCAGTTTTTCTGGTTTCATGAAAAACCTGGGCTATCAAAACAGGAGACAAATGCATTTTCTAAATTGTAATAGGTATATAAAAATATCATAAAATTCAAATCATTATTGTGACTCGGGTCCAGCTCATGTTTTTTCATTCTTGGCTTGGCAGTTTTGTTATTATTTATCAGTCCTGCCAAGATAGAACCCATCAGGACTGCTGTCCTCTCTCCATATGTCCCAGTATTGATCTCTAATTTGCAATTTGATCATAAGAACGATATAGTAGTTATCATCTCTTGGTCACTGTTACTGAGCTAACCACCTTTGCACTCTCCTTAGCAAGGCATTTGGGATATAAGCAGATTTGGAGATCTATTTAGAAAGCACTACCAAGAATTTTCATATCAGTTTATTTGCTACTTCCAGAAAATTTATCTTTTGCTTTTTGATGGATGGACTGTGTGTACAGGCTTCCCACATAATTGTGTTTTACCCTTCTCTAAATCTACTGATATTGATTAGTGAATATTTCAAATTATTTTAACAACTAAAAATCTTAAAATGTGTACAGCAGAAAGCAGTGCTTTTCTCCCCAATGGATTAAGAAATATGGAGCTATATTAATACAACATGCTACAGCATTCTCTTTTCAGTGTAATAGACTATAGATCAGTAATTTGCAACATGACCACAGGAAGGTTATCATCTCTTGCCTGTTGCTACTGTGCAAGTCACCTTGGCTAACCATGTTATCAGAAGCCAGAGGATTTTGCATTTTGATAATGTGCAATACACAGAAGGCAGCAGGGCAGAGCTGAGAAACACTGCCAACCTAGTGCCACAGTGCGGTGATTTGTAAAATATTAGAACTCAGAAAGGGAAGGACCTTTTTGATTTTTGTACACCAACCCCCCCCAAACATTTCATTTAAAGCCTGTAAAAAACTGAAAATAAGGTTCATTCTTAGATTAGGCTGTTTGCCTTCACTGCTCCTACAGGCAGGCTGCTCCGGAGCACTCTCCTTCAACCCCAGCCAGCAACTAAACACCACACAGCCACTCGCTCACTCCCCCCGCATCAGGATGTGAGAGAGAATCGGAAGAGTAAAAGTGAGAAAACTCGTGGGTTGAAATAAAGACAGTTTAATAGGTGAAGCAAAAGCCGCACACGCAAGCAAAGCAAAACAAGGAATTCATTCACCACTTCCCATGGGCAGGCAGGTGTTCAGCCATCTCCAGGAAAGCAGGGCTCCATCATGCATAATGGTTACTTGGGAAGACAAACACCATCACTCTGAACATCCCCCCTTCTTTCTTTTTCCCCCAGCTTTATATACTGAGCATGATCTGGAATATCCCTTGGGTCAGTTGGGCTCAGCTGTCCCAGCTGTGTCCCCTCCCACCTTCTTGTGCCCCCGCAGCTGACTCGGTGGTGGGGTGGGGTGAGAAGCAGAAAAGGCCTTGGCTCTGTGTAAGCACTGCTCAGCAGTAATGAAAACATCCCTGAATTATCAACACTGTTTTCAGCACAAATCCAAAATAAAGCCCCATACCAGTTACTACGAAGAAAATCAACTCTATTCCAGCCAAAACCAGCACATCAGCTTGGCTGGATCTTCTCCTGCCATGGTGCTCGGCCCCTGGTATTAAACAGCAGCAACATAATATCTCAGTTTTTCTTTTGTCAGGATAAATTCCTTCATTTTTCTCTTGCATCATGCATTCCCATTCTCTTGCCATCTTGGTGGCCTTTCCCTGCCTGTCTCAGACAGAATTCATCTTTCCTGAACACACAGATAGCAAGAACTTTATACACCATTGTAACTGAGATTTTACTCACCTGTGACATTAGCAATATATTGCTGTTGCTGGAAACACCCTTATTTTTTCTTGGCAGGTAATAATGAGAAACACCTCATCACATTCAGCATAATGCAGTGTAGTTGGCGATCCACTGTGATGTGTGCCTATTTCATAGGGTACACTGTCACTGTCTCTAAGAATCACTAGCAATAACTCACCTAACCTTTTTTAAATGAATTTTAATTTGATGGTTAAGATTTGTAGTTAAGGACTGGATAAGCCCTGTGCCAACAGGCTCGGTAGCTGCCAGGCCAGATGATAGATTGAGATAAGGACTAGGCTATGCCTCTCAGAAAATCGACAGCAAGGTTTCCTCAGGAAGCTCATTCTAAAGCTTACCCCAGGTTAGCACATTACATTTTTATTGCTGTGGTGTTTTGTGCTTATTAAAAATCTCCATTGGAGGGAGCCTGTTAAAACCTGCCAGCAGCTCCTTCCCTTTGGCAGCTTCTGAGCCTGGGGTGCTCTCGGCTTGCTGCTCTGTGACTTTGTAGTGTATGCAACCTCTCCTGGCTTTGATGTAACCCTGCCAGGAAAGTGACGCTTTCAAAAATACTTTAAAATAATTTAAAAAATTCTAAATACCTGCATGAAAAGCAAAGTTTTGGCTAAAGAGCCTGCCAGTGGCAAGGTTTCCATGGTCTTCAGGAGCGAGGCTCGCTGTTGTAGAGTATCCCCAGATGTGGGTTGTGGCCTGTTTGCACTGCAGGGGACTGGCTGCAGCCCCCACCTCCTGCAAAATATCCCCCCCCCCTCCTCCTCCCAGGACTCTTTGAGTTGAAATTACTTGGTTTTGCTGACACTAGTTGAGCTCATGGGGACTGAAAGGGACAGGAGGCCTCTCACAAGCCAGGAGGTGGCAGCCCAGACAAGGGAGGGCAGGAACATCTTGTCCCCATGCCGCTGCATCACTCTGGGATGTCTGTCTGCAGCCAAATGTCGTTTCTTGCTGCATGGCAACGCTGTTGGGAGTCTCTCATCTATACTCATTTAGGCCCTGCCCTCTCTACCTTGAAACTGTGAGGTTTGAAACTAAACATCATGTTCTCTATAAATAACCTTAATTGGCAGCAAGCTCACTGAATGTGGTCTTTTGCATACAAATTAAAACCTGCTGTAGTGAACTTAAGACGGTCCTGAAACAGGTTCACTGTTGCAGAGGGACTTTAATTTTGTGCCACTTTTCATGCATTAGATTAAAACTGGTTTAGCGGAGAGCTGCCTTTCTTCAGGGCAGACGTCTCTCAGGCTCTTTGTAAGGGTAGCTGTTCCACAGCCAACACTGAATCCATATTCTCCATCCTACAGGGTGTTTGGCTGTAGCATTAATAAGAATCATTTAACTGTGCTTGCAGCAAGAAACTGAAGAGCATGTCCCATCATTAGGTGCCTCCAGGGTCTGTCCACACTCTTACCTCCCCAATTATATCAAACTTAACTGCTGGCTATGGAAGCTTAATTACGTACCTTACCATAGGCACTTACCTATATCCTTTGTGTTAGTGTTTCATCCCACTGACTTCAGTGAGATCACTTCTGTGTGTGCATCCATCTGTACAGAAATATTTGTAGAAGTAGAGTCTAATCCACTCTTGGCCTCCTTTTTTTTTTTTTCCTGCATCATCGTCAGTGAACCTTACAGTAAAGTCACCACAGCAATTTCAATCACAGCAGAAATGGAATCACCTTAATAAAGTCAGTGCAGTTAGTGCTGGAACAAATGTTTAAAAAGTGGAATATCTTCTGCATGGGAGTGGAGAGGACTGGGAGATTTGAACAGTTAAGAAAAATAATGAGAGCGCTACAGTTCAATTTATTTTTAAAATATTTTACTCTTTTGACCAGAACTTTATTCAGTTTTATTTAACAGAGAGATATCAATTTATCATTTGAATCTGTAGAAATGTGGGATAATGCTGGAAGCTGTTGGCAACCCTTGAATTTTCTCCAAATGGGACTTTAAATTAATCTGGAATGAGAGAATATTTACACAATAGAAGTCTGTAAGTACTTTTTACATGAGGAGCCTGCACTGCCCTCGTGTTGGTCTGGTGTGAAGGCAACCTGTGTCTGTTGGCACTTTGCAACCATTGTTTGTAATGTGTTGGCAGAAGATGTTTCATGATACCAAATTCGAAGGACACTGAACCCAGCAGGAGTCTCTCCAGCAATTTCAGTTGGATTTAAATTGTGCTTTTAGCCTATGGCTGCTTTTCCATGCCAAGGTCTCAGTTAAAATAACCTAGATTAAAGATACTACCAAATCCTGTAGAGCCAGCTTTACAAAGAGGCCTTTGGAAGTGAAATACTAGTGAGGTGAGCTGAGGGAAAAGCCATGGCTCATATTGGTTTTGAGGACAAACTTTCCTGACCCACCTCTCTGAAAGTGATCGGCGCGTAAGCCCACCCTGCAAGTGGAAGAGCACTGCCCTCTCCCCTTTCCACCAGTGAGCCCATGCTCCTCTGGCACAGCCCAGCACCCACACACAGCTGCGCGGGCAAATGGTTTGGCACTTTGTCTCCAGGAACCGCAGGCAGTATTTCACTCTCAATAATCTACTAAAATTGGAAGAGGTTGAAGTTCCTCATGTCCTCATCCCTCTTCTCACCTGGATGCTGAAGCCCATCTGTGCATGGTGGAGACTGCTTCAGCCTGGGCAGGGTGAGCGCCTGTGTGCACTTTTTGAGTCCCTTATTTTGGTTTATTTTAAATACCTGTTCTCAGTCTACTAAAGGTAAATGGAGGGTACAGGCTGAAAGAGTGAAGCTCACATAGCTGCTTTTCTGCAGCTTACCTCTCTGTGGGTTTTTTTCCTGCTATCTCCCTTTATGGAGAATTTCTTTATAAATAGCAGGAAAAAACCCCGTCAGCACCTACTGATTAAGCATGAAGCACTGTTCCAGCTTACAAAACACAGACTTATTGCAATACAAGCTTAGTCAGATATGGAGAGAAAAGTAAATATTTGGAAAAAGAGGGGATCTAATTTTTAAAACCTCTCTTTCTATTGCGGTTGATTCCCAAAACAAAACCTTAAAAAAGTCCAACCAAAACCAACATAAAATAAAGTGCAAGAAATATTATTAGTGAGATTGTATCTACTGAAATTGGCCAAGTACTTACACAAGTTGCTGAAAGAAATTTGATGCTTAATTCTTTCAGACAATTTGGATGTTGCCAGAGGTGGTGTTCCACCTGCCTACAGGAAACTATCTGCAACTTTACATCTTAAAAAAAAAAATTAAATTTATATTAATCATCTCATCTACAAGCTACTGGTACTATACATGTTGCTGCAGATTAAATGACTCATTGGCTGGGTTTCAAATAGTAGAAAACAAGGCTCTGCTCCCACATCTTCCTTTTCTGTCATGCTGATTAGACTGCTATTTGCATTCTTTTTATCCCATCTGGAGCCCTCAGCAGAAAGGATTGTTTAGCCCTGAAAGATTAAGATTAAAATTTGGTCTGATGACAATCTGATGGAGATTTATCTTGTTTTCATGCTGGCATTTTAGCATGCACTAGGTTTCCATTAGGTCTATGAGGGCAAACAAGTTACTGTGGCAGTAGGTCAGCTAGCCAGAAATGATAGGTCATAATCACACTATTACCCTGTGCTATATTGCATGGGCTTCCTGGGAGGGATAAGTCCCTTGCATTTCCTGCAGGTACCACAGGGTAAGACCATGTAACCACACGCGGTTACTGAGGAGTAGCTGATACGCTACTAATTCAGGCCTGGCTTCAGCCTTGGTATCTCCTTCACCTGATGATCTCCTAAGGGAAGAAAGGTGCTTTGGGAGTTAAGAAACTGAAGAGGTGTGTCCAGGTGCGAGGCAGGTTCCCCATCACTTCGTGCACTGCGTGTGGTTCCCTGTTTGCAAACAGGAATGTTCCCAGGGCAAAAGGAAGTGGTGTGTGGGCAGGGTCTCTTTTCACCCTTGTGGCAGGGCTCAAGGTGACCAAATTGTTTTGAGCGTTCTCTCCATTCTTTTGATGTTGCCTCACTAATCTAGACTACTGCCTGCTGAAGGAGATGTCTCTTCCTGTCATGATAACTTTCATTACCTGATTATGAGCAGGCCTTGGGCCAGTGGGGTATTGCCCTGCAGACTCTTTGGCTGTTACATGCTCTGGGAATTTGCTAGTCCATTCTTGAATGATTAATTTCTCATACGTATGGATATGAGGCAGACATGTGCAGGACAGACAAACATGACACAGGATCTACAGGAAACACATAATCTTCTGGGTGGCACCTGGGCGCAAAGAGATCCAGAACATCTCAGATGCCTCTAAACACCCATGTTTAAGCTACCACATTGAGATCTAGGCTATGTCTGCCCCCCAAAACCCCCTACAATGGAGTAATTAATCTATGAAGAGCACAGGAAGGCTAATAATTACCCATAAATACTACTTTTGTTTATCTCACAGACCATAAAGTCAGGTTTCTGACAGCAGTCATTTTTCTTCTTGATAATCTTACTTGCTTTACATTTTTTCACGTTTGCGTTGGTCTTTGTATAACTAAGCACATATCTGCATCTTGAGGTCAATGCTTTGTGGAGTTAGAACCACACAGCATTTGTGTGCCCTCGCAGATGGAGATGGCTGGCAGTGTGTGAGGCCATGCCAGGCTCCTGGAAGCAAAGCTGCCTTTATTGCATCTCCGGGAGCTTCCAGGAAACAGAGAGAAAGGACGTCTTACAGATTTGCTTCCCAAATAATTGAGATGAGTGGACTGATTATTGACAACCTGCCATTAAATTGTCACTGAAAACACTAAATTGTATTGTTTAACCTGGTTCTGCAGAACAGTTACCATGATGCTGTGAATCATCAGTCTGAGAGGTATCAGTTCAAATAAACAAAAGACATACTGCTATCTTAGATGCCTAAAACATTACCCCCTGCTTTTACTGCAAGTCCTATGAAGGGGCTTCCTATGAAGCCTTTTGAAGAGAGGAGACCAAGACCTGATTAGAACATCTGGGTTAAATTTGCTCTCCTCCAAGATGTCTGTGCTTCTGTCAGTTCCAAAAGTTAATATCCTATATCACAAAGTATAGGAAAGTGACATCTTTGGAGGACATCCACAGCAAAAGCTTTGTGTTTCATGAATGTTTTGTGTGTGGTTCTTCAGAATAATAAAACATACACAAATCTTCGATCTCAAATGCAAATACAGCCTTTTTTGGATGTAAATATTTTTTTGATATATCTCTGCAAAAGTCCTTTAAAAAACATTGGCTGCTATTTTCATTTAGTTCTCATTGCCCAGGACTGGCTGTTTAACTTCCTTGCCTCACTTTTTTTGGGTCCAACAGTGCATTTCACTTGTCTGTTCTGAATTGCATCAAGTTAGCATCAGGAAAACACAGCGTTTAACCCACAGTAACATTTCTCTCTGAGACAGGAAAGGGATTTTACTGTTGTTGAAATTCCCTTTTCAAATGTGCATAAGCTACTCCTATTTCATGGAACAGTAAGAGGAAAATCATACTGACTCCATCTGAATGCACAAGTTGTAAAGATGAAAACTAACAGGAAAGTACAGGTAAGTATCATGAAGCATGCGATGATTGTTGTGTTTAAAGATTGTATTTTATAAGATTTGTAAGGGAGTACAAAAAGAGTAAAGGGAGAAACCTAGAAGCCAGCCTGCCTGGGAGAGTGGGTCGTTTATGCAGTTCCAAAGAAACCTCTATGTGAAAGGGTGGTTATGGAAAGTACCGACAGAAAAGCCATTGCTGGTGTCTAAACTGTAAGTAGGGAATGCAGAATAAAATTAGTATGTTAGGTAAACATCAAGAAAGAAATAAGAGAAATGGTTATCAAACTCACAGAACTAGTTACATCCAAACTCAAGGCTCTTCCTGGTGATGCGAATATGATCTGAGTGGTGCTTCCTAACAGACTTTTTTCAGGTATTATTAATTTTGGTGGGAATCTATTGGAAGGCAGAGGAGCTCGTGCAGGCAGTGGGTAGCTGAGAAAGTCTGGACTGGAGAGTTTTCCTCTCCTTACTCAGGTCATTTGGGGCCTCATAATAATTTTCTATTTGCTTTGAAAAGACCGATGTTGTACACATCAAGTGAGCTGACACACAGTGCTGGAAAAGGCAGGTTAATAACAGAGGGGATAAACCTTATGTTCAATTTACAGCAGAGCAAAATGAAGACAGTTGGAATATAAAATGTGATCAGAATATAGCTTTGTACCTCCAAGTGTGAAATCAGTCTCTCCCATCCTATTGTGTCCTTCCTAACCTTCACCACTGCCCTGCCCATCCTCGGGCTTTTCAGATCACGGTAGTCTTTGAGCCCTATTTGCACTGCTCCCATCCAGGCCTTTTTTTGGTAATATCTTCTCTATTATACTGCTACTTCAGCCTTCCCACCAAAACTTTAGTCCAGCTGTTGACTACCCCACTCCTGATATACTGCAATGTCTTCTGCTTAGCCTCCATTTTTCACTTTCTTCCCAAATCATATTTGTCCTTTGTCCTGATTTGGGCAGACACCCCTCCAACCACGCACATACACACACTTTTGGCTCACTCCTGGGGCTGTCCTTGCTTTTTGCATCTGATTCAAAAGTATTGTTTTTATCTTTTAAGGCCCTGCAAATACATATTCATTGGCATTTCTTCTTACTTCTTCATACTGCATCGATCTGCTACCAGTGCTTCACCAGTTCTATTTTTCCACCCATGTCCTTCATGCAAAATTGAGAAAACAGCAGAAGCCAAAGAAAGATCTGAATAAGGACTGTGGATATTACCCTCTTGCACCTTAAGAAGCAGCATGTTTCTGTCCAACAAATTCTGAATACAGACATGGGAGTTCTTAGAAAAGAAAATAGCGTTACAACATCCTCTTTAGAGGGGTACTCATTAGTGTAATAAAGACCTCGCATGTGGGCAACTGCTGATGAACCTGCTTTATCTCTTTCAAGTGCATAAAACTGTAAGAAATTGTAATAAATACCCATTTACTCATTCAGGCCTAGCAGACTTGAAAAATTGTAAATCTCATTTCTGTGCAACATTGTGCATAGCGTGTTTTATGTGAAGCAATAGACTATGCTATACCTTCTGTGTTAATTGAAGGTACAAAACCAGAGAGTTGATAAGGATTCCCATTAGCCTGCAGCTCCATTATTCACTATTACTTTTCAGGCATAGTCTCTGTTACACATTCCATCATTAATATAGCAGAAAAAGCACTTATTCTTGGAAAATGCCCTTCACTGTTCCAAATGACTGTGATCAACAGCTTGGAGATCCTAATTGCAGCCTATTAGGAATAATGAGATTTGCATGGTAGAAGCCAGAGAATTACACGGATAAAGGAAAAAATTCACAACGTGAAAGGTTAATATAAACATATACTGCCCGAGAGTGCAAAGGACACATAAATTGGTGGCTCATTACTGCAGACTGACCCATGGGTAAGAATGTCACCCAGCTCAGAGGCTTTCCCAGGAAGTTTGGCTGCAAAAGTTACAAAAGATAAGGACATGCTTGTGGAAACTGCTAAACTAATGAGAGCTGAAAGTTGTTTGAAATATCCCGATGACCTCACAGATGGGATGCTTATTAAGGTATCTGCATCAGCCTCTTTTTTGTCTAACAGACTGTTGTAAAGCTTTGCCGAGGCGTAGCCAACAGTCCGTGAAGGTGTCTCCATGCTTTCTGACATACCAAGTGCGTTTTTTTTTTTTAAAATGAATTAAAAATGAAAACCAACATGCATGTCCAATTTTTGTTTGTGGGCATATTTGTGTAATAGCACAGGCGAGGCAGTCAACTATGATTACTTCATCAACACAGGGTCTGCCCACTACCTACGTGCCTATCTGCTCGAGTGCGCTGGTCAGGAGCCAACTGCAAATTTAGGTCTTGAAAGTCTGAAGAAAAGCGCTTTATGTGCGAGGGTCCCATGAAGGCTCCGTAACGCAATTAAGCCCCATTTTAACAAAAGGCTAGCCATTTTGCTGAGGCACGACACGAGTAATTAAAATATCATTTTTAAAAAGACAAATGAGTGTTCTTTTCTACTCTCAGATATTGTTTGAGACAGATGGGGGGGACAGGATTATGATTTTTGTTTGTTCCAGGGTCCTCTGAGTGGAAATCATGGGCAATGCAATAAGACTGCAGCAGAACATATCTACCCAAGCTCCTATGGTGACCCTATCACTGTAGCAGCCAATAAAACTGAAAGAGTAGCAAAAGCTATTTCCTTCTCTACTGGAAACAAACAGGTTTTCCAACTGCTTTTCTTAGGTTGTTGTAGATGACTGTGTAAGTATAGAAGTGTTTTAGGAAAATCTAGGTGAGGATGAGAGAGGAATACACAGTGCAAATCGGTACATGGATTTCACTTGTAGTGAAATGATGCTGGATGCTGGACAGAGGTCCGCTGGATATTGGATTCAGCTCATTCCCCTGGGTTGTGATGGACTTCATGGTTGCTATGAAATCCATTGTTCTGAAAATACATGGTCGTATTGCAGTGAGATGCCGCCTGCAATGTGGAATTCAGTATTAGTCCAGGTGCTGCCAAATCCCACTAAAATGTTTGGCAACATTTATTTAAGGGTTTACATTCAGATTTAAGAGCCTAATTTTAGGCTCTCAGATGCAAAAGGGTACCCTCTTTAGGAAAACAGCAAACAAAACCAAATTAGAGACCTGCTGCACACAGCACCAACTACATCTTTCCGGGGCCACACAAGCCAATAAACCCCTTCGGCACATGTCCTCTGACCTTCTGGCAGTTCCCTTGCATCACCATCAGAAAGGAGCCCAGCAGCAAACCACAGCAACAAAACAACCATTTTGCTAAATTCCATCATTGGCTCCTTTTGCCTTTCCCTTCGGGTCTGTGCCTTTGCTGAAGTCCCACAAAAATCTCCATGGTTTCAGCTGTGGCAGGCAGGAGCCCTCCCAGGAGATGTATAGGGCACCCTTGTCCTCTCCCCACACCTTCTTCCTGCTACAGACTCTGTTCTGGTTTAAAACAGCAAAGAAACCCAGGAACGGTGATTAAAACAAAAATCAGGGAAGATTCCCATCGTGCCTCTGCTTGCTCTGAACTGTTGTGTGTGTGGAGGAGAGGGTGGGCATCAGACGCCAGGGAGCTCCATTTCCTACAAATACACTTAGTAGTATGAAACCTTACCCTGGCTGAGGTGGTGGTTTTGAGATGGTCGGTTTGCTGACCAGCAAATGTGCATAAGTTTGCAGGAGTTGCTCAGCCCTGCACGTTTTCCACAGCTCTTCTCTCCCAGCCAGCCCAGCAGCCATTTTGGGTTAGGAGTGATGCTTCCGTCCAAATGTGATGAGCACCTTGGGTTAAATGTTGATTTTTCACATCCTGAGGCATTAAAATCCAATAGGTTTTTACCCTATGTACACTGAGAAGTATGTTCATTTTGTGGAATTTTTTATTCCTGCAAACAAAGCTATTATTATGTGTGAATGCATCATGCTATTGCCCTGACATTTCCATTATGCTAAAAAATAGGACTGAAAATTATTGAAAATCTGGTGTGCTGTATCTTTTGCAACTCCCATAATTAGGAGGGAAAAAGTAAGTTCATGATTCTTCTGAGAAGTTACTGAAAATAGCAAGGAAAGGGCAGAAATAATCATGCTTGAAGCCTGTCATTTCTAAGCACCCCAGTTATTCTGCTGTAGGACACAAGACACCGTGTGTGTGTGTAGTGGGGGGGAGTTGCTCTAAGGATTCTAGTCCAGCAAAGGTTGTAATTCAGCTTTTATAACCCTGTGCTGGATCTGAACTTCTGAACTCAGTATTATCTTGGGTTTGTTCTCCTGCTGGTGTGCCCATGTGCAGCTGCGATACCATTACATTTCCATTTTCCCCAGTGTGCTGTCATGCGATTGCATATTGAAATGAAATGAAATGTGCGGGATCAGGGTTTTTTTCCTCTGCAGTGTATGGATGTAAATCTAGGGCAATTTCCCATGCTCCTGGAACTAGGTTTCACTTGAAAAAAAATCTAGCATCAACAAATGGGAAAAACACTCCAGAGCGCTAGAAAAATAGGAGCATTTCTCTCTACTTTCCTGTGTTGGTCCAACAGGGCTTTGCTGAGGTTGCTAGTGACTGTGAAATGTCTATACATAAATTCTCTAAACGCCTTCTCATACTTACATTTCATAATTCTGTGCAACTGAATACACAAATGACGTTAAAATAACAGTCATGTAATACCTCTGAATTCTTGATGTGAAGCTATTGTAAGTTCAAGATAACTGCCACAAAGTGCTGTTTTAGAGAATGAAAGTGCCTGAGAAACAGGAATTCAGAAGGAATTGATGATAAAACTCATTGTGAACATTACTCTACCAGTAGTACAGCAGAAATCCAGCCAGTAGAGAAGATATCTGACCATTGAAATAGATGGATGTTAAATGAGGCACAGATGAAGTATATGTCATTTAAATTATTAAATATATGGTAACTGATGTTGTTCTAAGCACACATTTTATACTGATGTTCTCAGCGGATGAATTGCTGCCAATCTTATGCACAGACCCAACCAAATCTTTCTCCCACTGGGACTGTTTAATTTCACGATGTGTGAGTTGCTTTGTTTGCAATAACATCTGAGTTGTTTGTCTTCTTATTTTAGACTGCAAACTTTCAGGGCGTGTAGCTGTATCTCATGTGTATAGCCCATATCATCCCAGGGCCCACATCTCCACTGGGCTTTCAGGAGCTATTGTAGCATAAATCATAGTAAATAAATGCTGCTCAGAAGAAAAGAAACATCAACAGCTGGATTTTCACTTTGCCTCACTCATCTAACAAGAACATAGTCCATTCTTGACACAGGGAAGTTACTGAGAGGTGCATGATGAGGAGAGATTATCCTCAGTAGAGGATCACAGAAGATGTGGCCAATGTACTAAGACTGAGATGGATTTCATCCATGATATTGGCAGACACAGTGCTCTTAAAGCCAGAAGGATATCCAGGGACTCATGTGAGTGGGATTGATGAGAAAAAAGGTCAAGTATATGGCATTTCTGGAGAGTTTCAAAGGCTTGGGAAGCCTTGTCCATTGGTTCCTACCAATCCTGACCACTGATTTTTGCTTCCATATTTTTTATTTCCAGCAAAAGCAGGAAAGGAGGATAAGAGCTTTCTAAAATGTTAAACCTTCTTTTCTGTTAGCCAAAGAAATACTAAGAAATGGGACAAATAAAGGATGATAATTTATTTGTGACCTTTTCCAGCTAGTGCTATTTGAAGTGTCCATCTGTACCAGTGAGTGTATTACTCCAGGGGCTTATTAGGGGGCCTGGGAAAGGGACAAAGATGGACTTTGCTGAAACAACTTGCTTTTTCCCACTTGGAACAAAAATGTAATTTGATAGGCGAGGCAGGATCCTGCAAGGAGGATGAGATGGCAGAAGTGGCAGTAATCAGTCTCCAATCTGGCAGGCAGCAGTGAGTTTTCATCTCAGCTTGGCATTGCATGCCTGTTGCCGTAGCGCTGAATGATTAGTTTTGAGGATAACAACCTCCTTCACAGTGCTGCGACCTGTAGCGGCAAGGGTGATGGGCTCCCCTTCAGATTGAATCACAGCACGATGGCTGAGTTGTTTTTTTAACCCTAACAAGAGCTGTCATTAAAAGTTACTGAAGCCTGACTTTTCCTCGCTCTTTGTCAGCTCCCCTCCACGGGTCCCACATCCTTTGAAGCCAGCTGAGCTCCCTTTGTTGCTTTTTGGTGCATAATGATGCCAAGGCAGCTCTGCGGCCGAGGGTCCCCAGCAAGACCTTACGAACCGTGGCTGGCAGAAGGGCCAATACCTAAGTAAGCTGAGAAGCAATCCCCTGCAGTATTTCCTGAGCTCTGCTTGTTGGGATTAAAGGTGGCTGTGAAAAATGCGGTACTTTTGCCAGTCCTCTGCCAAGGGGAAAGGAGCCCAATTCTGTGTTTGGTGTCAGGTAGGGTATTGGATGAAGGAAGGGTTTTAGTTCTTTGTGTTTAAGGTTATTCACACTGTGTAACTCCATTAATGATATGATGCTTTTGGCTGGTGAAGACAGTCTTGTTAGCTAGGACATTCACTTGTTAGTATTGCTTCAAAATCATAGAATATATCATTTCAGAAAAGGCTGCCTGCTGTCAGGAGCACTGCTTTCTTAGGTATTTACTTTTTTTCATTTTTGCCACACCAAAGGTATCAGTAATTATTTCTATCACATATTTATCAGCAAGAAGCTGACAGTGGGATGAGAATACAGAGAATAACCAAAGAGCAATGAAGCCAAAGGAAAGACTTCACATGGGCATTCAAATGGGCCTGTAATTGGTATTGTACTCTAAGCACAGGACAAAGATAATATAATTTCTGTCTAGAAAATTCCAGCATCTGAGGACTTTTTTACTGGGATTGAAAAAAAAAATTTAAAATAAAGAAACTGGAGGCGTAGGGTCACTTGGCACAGACCTTCCCATGCGACATCCACACTCCTCCTTTCTCCATCTGCATGCGCCCCCCCCCCCCCCCCGAAAAAGGCATTGCAGCTCTGCAGTTTTCACCCTGGGATTGCTACTCATGGCTGTGTGTTGTTACTGCTCTGTTTTCCTCTTACACGAGCAGAGCTGATGCCATCTGTTGAAGGGGAGAAGATAAATGAATTCTGCTAGTAACTAGTTCAAAGTTTGCTCCTCGCAGGAGTCTTTATACTTTGTAAAAACTGGGTACAGCAAAGAGGTCGCCAAATCAAGCAACCTCTCCTGTAACTGGGAGCTCAACAGGAGTTGCCTGTGTCTCTAGGGCCTTTGGCAGTTTCACTTGCCTTTTATGACCCATTTGGTGCTGATGGGCAATCCCTATTTCCTGTGCTTCTAATATGCTTCCCACACTGGCCACTGGCTGCAGGAAAACATGAATCGGTGTTTTTTATCCAATGCACTCAGTTCCCTATGTCTTTTAATTTTTGCAATGTGCTCTGTTCTCTGCTTCTCCTGACTTCCACTCTTCCCTCCTCCAGACATCCCCCAAGTAAGTCAAGCTCTGGAAGCAATGATGACTCCAAGGTGCTTCTGCTGAAATTATTTAAATTGAATTAAGCCAATAATTTCCAAATCAGAAACATCTTTTTTTTAATAGATGAAAACATTAGCTATAAATTCCTGAGTCCTTCTGGTCTGTGCCCAATTAAATGTGGTAAGTGAGATCTTGCTCTTTTCCCAAATTTACAGTTGTGCATGACAATCTGCAGAGTATATCTGCCTATAGCTTTATTATTCAGTAAATTTCATCTGCATGGTTCATTGATAATTAAAGTAATAAACACCATGGCGTCACCAGTTCACCCAAATAATTTCAGAGAGAGAAAGCAAACAGTCCAAAGAAGATCCAAGGAAAATTCAACTACAGCCACTGAAGTCCCTTTTGCTTTTTCTTTTACTCCTTCTCATTTCTTTGCTTATTTATGTATTTCAACATCCATCCAAGGCCCGGATTTCTTACTGTATAACTGGCACCATTTGTTGTAAAAAGCTTTTCAGTATTGCAAAGAACAAGTGCAGGTGCAGTGGGGGGATGAGGGAAGTGGTGCCCTTTCTCCCCACCTCTGATCTGCACTGCAAACAAGACGCCCCGCGGTGATCCTCTCCCATCCATCCAGCCCCAACCAACCGCTTAAAGACTTGCCCCTGGAAATCAAGTTTAGAGGACAAAAATCATCGTTAGTATATGAGTATTTGAATACATTTGTTTGCAAAGCTGTCCTTGTATGACAAGTCACCAGGACAAGTCTGTAGCTGCAGCATCAGGCTTCTGTGAGGCTTTTCTAGCTAAAAGGGAGCAGCTGAAGCTGGTCATCTTGTGTAAGGTATTTCCAGGTTAAGAAAAGTTGCCATTAGAGGATCAGAGTTGACAACCACCTGGCTGAAGCATAATAATGTAGTATAATCACGAACCTACCACATTTAAACAGACTAAGTAGGACTATAAACTTGCAATCACTGCAGAAATGAGGCGTTGCTGCCTTTCTGCCCAGGCTACAGCCCCCACCATGAGTTCACCAAAATGTAGGAGTATCCATCATCTGCTCTGCTACAAGGTCCCTGCACTGTGGCAGCTTGACTGCAATTTCATATCCAGCTTGGACCTCTATACCAGTCCTCATTTTTCACACTTCTTCCAGCATCACGTATTCCCAGACTTCTTCATTACATAAACCATGTATATGAATGGTATTCCCCCAACAGAATGCCAACATTTTTCTTAGTCATGTCAATCAGGCATTAATCCCACAAATGCAAATATTTAAATTTGAGTAAGAGAGTAATCCTATTGATTTACTTTCTCCCCATTTCTTATCTCTGGTCCCATTGTACTGTTTCTCAGTTCTCACAGGTTATTAGTACAGATGTTAAATAAAACTGTTTTCTAGTATCTTTCATCAAGAATAATAGTTTAAATAGAAGCAAACACATAATTGAATACTTTGTCCACTATGAGAAACATAATCAGATTATCATGTGGATACATTTCTGCCATTGTTGGCTGTCCAGAAAGACAACACCCATTTTACTCCAATCATCTGATAAGATATGAATATCATTTTGCAATACATTTATGAGTAGTGGACCAAAATACTCACCTTCACAGTGGTATTACCCAGAAACTGAAGAATGTATGGGTTTGTGCTTTGGTTGAGGGGACAGGGATTTATAAAAGGGATCTAATAGCTTTGAAAATGAAGAGGGACGACACTGCAGGTCAGGAATTAAGATGACAAGGAGGGGTGATCTAATGAGCTCTCCCAAACCTGGCCATGGGAAGCATGCCAGAAGTGGGGCTGGCTTTGGAAGGCAGTAAAATCACGTGGTGGCACTCCTGTCCAGAAATGCTGCTCTTTGCAAGAGGGGTGATTTAGGGCACCTTGCAGTGCCTGTGAGAATTTATTTGGACTGCTGGAGCAACGCTGCATCCAGAAGGTATAAGGACAGGTCAAAGCTATCTCTGCTCATCTTCTCCCCTTTTTGAGTGCTTTCTCTGTGTCTGTAGGATGCATAGCAGATTCCCACACTGTGCATTTCTTAAAATATGTTCTATGCAGAGACAGAATGTCCTAACACATTAAAATTATTTCAGACATTTTCAAGTGAAAAAAAAAGGCACAAAACTAATCCATGAAGACACTCACCATTTTATCACTGGGTTAATTCAGGACTTGGCATGAGTGGCACATCTCTGTAGACTTTTAATGGGCAAGAGTCTATTTGCACAACTGCTGAATTGGCCGATAGCCTGTGTGTTGATGGGTGCATGACAAAATTGGAATTTAAACATAATTCCTCTCCTTTGGAAAGTGGCTGCAGACGAGGGGGCATGAGACCAGCAGGTTTTTAGCCACCTGCCTAATCTCTTAAGCCAAAAATTGCTGAAATAAAGCAGAGCTGCTCAAAATGTGATGGTTTGGGTTTTAATGAAAACCATTTTCTGCTTCGACGGTTCCTCCAGGTTCACAGCCAGTAATGTTGCTCTGGCTTACAGGCTGGGATTAATACAAAATCTTCAAATAGCAAGTCTAGCCAAAATAAGACAGAAGGCTTTATACGATGAAAAACCATTGAGTTTCAGATGTGTTCCACCTAAACTAATAAATTTAACATCTGAACATAGCTGGATGAAAACTGAGCTAGGTTTCCTTAAGCACTTAGCTGAAAATTGCAAGGGATTCCAACTGTCCCTGTCTCCTATAGCACATTAAACCAGACAAAGAGGTACTGGGCCATGCCTGACTGACGTTATTAATGCTAGTCTCTGTTGACAGATTCCTGCCCTAGGACAATCAGGCAAGCAATGAAAGAAATGAACTTACCATAGATTACTGGTAGTTTTATTATTATTATTACCCTATTTTTATGCCCTCCTTTGGTTTCAGCATCCTCTTATTCTGGCACTCATGTCAATTTGTGTCTGGTGGATACTTCAAAATGTTTTCTTTTAATCTTCCAATTTTTTTTCTTCTTTCCATTACTATATGCTCCATGTAAGGGCAGCACTGTATTCTCTGGATGCCACCTCCTAATGGTGGCCAGCGTTTAGGGGCCCTGCCTGTGAATGAGCTGATGTTGCACTTGTCACAAGACCTAACACAGGACAAGCAGAGATACTACAGATACTACCTCTGTGCCTGTTCCCGAAAGCCTGGCCTGTGAAGAAAAACAGAAGGTCTGTGTTGGATGAATAAATATTGATGGTAGTAGCTGACACACAGCCTGTGTAGGGATGGTCATTAGGGTAGGTGAATGTGCTATCTTAAGAAGGTTTTTTTATACAGTAAGGTTATATTTTCACTCAACAAGAACTTCACATTTACTTTGAGGAAAAAAAAGAACAACCCTGACTTTCACAAAATATTCTGTAGTGATCAGTAATAAAAATAGTGTTGTTTAAAAATGAAAATGAAAACCTAAAGAACAGACTTCCTTGGGGGAAGAGAAAAAGTCAGCATGTAATGACTGAGATTAGAATTTATCCTTTCACTTAGAAGACATCTGTTTCCTATTTGTATGCAGCATATTGTGTTCTGTACAGATGCCACACTGTGTATCAAGAGGTTTCTTACCATTTGTCACAAATTATTGAGCAGAACTTCACATGTATGAATTAATTTTTGTCAGACTATTGTTTCCCCTCAGTAGTTGAAAAAAAAAAATCTTTAAAGCTTAGAGACATTCTCTTGGCAACAAAGATGTGATTTTATAGGGGTGCATGGAGCTGTAAACGTACTGAATGCCTTGTAACAGTGATTCACATGGGCTGTACTCATTTGGTGGATTGTCAGTTATAGCCATAGGCAGTATCACAGCACGGACAGCAGATACTGTGGAATCATCACCTTTCATACTTTTTTCTTCATTTACTGGTGGATGGTATGCAGTCTCATACAAATCAGTGAAGCATGCAATATATGGGCCAGCTATTACTTCGTATAAAGTTGACTCAGTCTCAGTGTGAATAAAAAGTGGTGAACATTTATATAAAACTTCAGAAACAAAGATCCACTACTTAAAAATGAAATTGCAGAGTCAGAAGACGGTGTTTGGAAGAGCCCTTAGGCAAGATCTATGTCAAGTCCTTTCACTGGGAGAGGTTGACGTGCATTTAGACATTCCCTAAAAGGGTTTGTCCAGTGGGTTTCTGAAAACTCCCAACATCCCTAATGAGCCTATTCCACTAGTTCAGGACTCCAATCAAAAAAGTTGGGTTTCTTCCCAACATCCAAATTAAATCTTCTTTGCTGCAAATTAAGATAATTTCTTCTTATTTTCTCTGAGTGGCTGTGGAGAGAAATTTATCACAATCCTCTCTCAAATAACCTTTAGAGCAATCCATTGGAAGATTACTATCTAATTGCCCTCCCCAAACCTGCCTGTGTCTAGTGTAAGCAAGACCAATCTTCTCTCATAGTCAATACTTCAGTGTCTTGAGATCCAGACTCTCTCTCCAGTTTCTCCACGTCTTTTATAACCAAACACAATGTGGCATTTGAGGTCTTTTCCAGCAAAGAGAAGCAAGCTGTCATCATCTCCTGTGAGATATGTATGATGCTGCCGTTAGTATAGCTGAGATGAATTAACAGTATTAAATTATTAATTCATATTCACCTTAGAATCAGCCTCAGCCCGTCTCCCTTTTTGACTAAGCACTTGTGCATTTGATTTTTCTTTCCCAAGTATTGCACTGTGCACTGACATTACTAAATGTCATTACTAAAATGGGTTTTGCTCCTTCTGATTCCTCACATTCAGTTTGAATTCAAGTCCAATTCTCCAAAATGCTTTAAAAACCTTCCAGTATGGTGTATTACCTTTCAGTCCACTCTCCTCTGTCTTCTAAGCTGTTCACTGGAATATTGATTGCAACTCTGCTCAGGAAAGGCCCTTGCAGGAGCATACATAAAGGTAGACACCAAACTCCTGAGAAGTGCTCCTTCAAAGTGTCTTTTCAACCAGCTGGGCACATTGTGTTTATACCAATGTCTATTAACTTGCTTTTTTGAGTATCATGTGATGCTACTAAAAACCTTCCTGAAGTCTAGAAGTATCTGTATCTAAGGCTTCCAACTTATCCAAGACAGAGACTCTGTTCTTCAGATACCGATGGTGATAATTTTTAATCTTGTTAATGTCTTCTAAGTATTTGCAAACTGATTGTATAGTCGCTTGTTCAACAACTCTTGCTGGTATTGAAGGTAGGATCTCTGGTTTACTGTTTGCCAAGGCCTTGCTGAAGACAGGCACAACGTTTGATCTTCTGCCAACAGAATGGGCACTCTCCCTGCTTACGTCTTCAGTGGTGCCAGTGTTTCCCTCTGAAGTGTCACTGAAAAGGGAAAATATCTACAGTACTATCTCCTCAAGTTATGAACAAAATCTTGTTTTTCAAAGGGAAAAATAAATGAATAATTTGTGGCTGACTGATCCCAATTTTCAAGTGAGGAGTGGCAGGTTTGGGTATATTTTGAGTGTGGGAGAAAAGACTGTGAGAAGAGAAGACAAGTATCTTTACAACCACCACATTCTTCCCACTGTTATTCCTTAACTTTTAACAGCCTTTTTCCATCTGAGAAGTCTCTCATTTTCTAGATCAGTTTAATTTATTTAAGAGCCTTTTGTGAATGACCTGCTTCAAATGCCTTTTAGAAACCCAGTTAGACAATATCAGTGAGATCTGGTTGGTTTGCATGTTTGTTACCTTCAGATAACTCTAGTAGATTTGTGACATACAACTTCACATTGCAGAAACCCTACAGCTTTTAATCCATATACTGTATTTATCCACATGCCTACTGCCTGTGCTCTTCAGAACATTTCTGCCATTTTGCCTGGTGCAGATGTCAGGTTTGCTTTTCTGATGGTGCCTGATCTGCCTTGAAATTCTTTTTTTTTCTTTTTTTTTTAGATGTCCAGTGAAACAACCAGTTTTTGCATCTACTAGTATTAACCAGCACCGTTTCTTTGGCACAGTACACTGTTTATGCACTGGCTTTAGCCCAAAGAGGTGAGATTCATTGTGTTATAAGAGTTTTACAGTAGATTCTTTATATTTTCTCAAGCCCTCAAAAGCTGTTTGTGAAGTTTTCACAGCCATCATTCTGCAGAATGAGGCCAGATCCTGAAGTGGCACAGATGAACGTAGCTCTGGTGCTTTTGGCATTGTGTTAGAATTAGTAAAGCTAACCCGAGGGGTGACTAGTTCCCCTTCTCTGCAATTAGTACAATGACTTTTTAATTTGGGTATCACAGTCCACCCATAAGAAATAGTGTTTGATGACTGCCTTCTGTTTGGAAATTGCCCAAGCACCTCCTAAAACCCTGAAGTTTTCCCCATTTTCTCTCCTTTACTCTCTTCCAGCCTAGTATCCCACTAGAAACATGCTAGTGCAGTGCAGTGTCTTTTCACCAAGGGTAGAGACCTCTGTTAATCTGCCTCCAGGACTCCTGGCTGAATCTGACATCTGATATATTAATTTGTTGGTTAATGTTTAAAAAGAGGTGTGCAAGTGTTATGTTCATGGTGCAATTATTCAGGTCTTAGAAAACACCTACGATAGTGAATAGGCAAATAAGAGAAAGGGAGTTACAGTAAGCACCAAGTATTTTTCTCCATTTAACACCTTTCATTCACCAGGAGTGGCTTACAGGAAGGAGCATGACTTCCTAGCTCAGGGAGTTACCTTGCTTCTGAAGCAGCTTCTGAAGACCAGCAAAGACGATGTGTTGAAGACCAAAACTCCATAATTTCCCATTGTGTTATTGCATTATGGTAAAACCAGAGCCAGCATAGCGTGACTGACTTCCTAAGCCCAAGATGTAGCGTGCCAGGACAGTTGCCAAGTTTTTAGACTATGTCTTTGTTGTCTTTCAGGATGTAGATTGCCAAGATATGTGGTTTTGGCTGAGTGGAAGCACTTTTTGTTTCAGTATGTCAACATAGCAGGCTGGTAGATCAAAACATATTATTACTAAGTTCCGACATCAACAACCAGGCATTACAGGATGTATTCCTGTCTGTGATGTTTGCTTTTGATTCATTATAGGTTTAGGAACACTGAAATGGTTGCAACTTTATATCTCAAACTAAGGCCATGGGCAGAGGAGAAAGTTATTCTTGTCATTGGTGATTGGAGTTGTGAGGAAATGAGGATACTGATTATAGGTCTTCAGGTGTGAAACTTGCAGAAATGTGGGTTTTACATAATCAAATGATTATTCATTCACCATTCACTGTCCACTTGCTCCCAGGACTGAGAGGCATCTATCTGTGCGCTGCAGAGAGCTTCTGGTTTGGTTATGGCTTCTTGTTGCCTTCCTTTGTCTACCGGTTATGGCACTATCACCAAATAATCCCATGTTTGCTATGTATTTGTTCTTTGTACACTGCATCCTCCATGCCTATGCTATAGTATAATTGTGTGGTTAGCCAGTCTTTAGCAGAAGCAAAGGGAGCCTTCACCACTTGCCAATTCTGAAATTGCAGGATAATGGTGCGTGATGTTCAGCTCCATCTCCCAGGGGAGCTGTATTTCACTTTCTTCACTGGACCTCTAAAATGCTAGCAGGTAGAAGTGACTACATTGACTAGAAAGCCAGTGCTCACCTTGGTCCTGTGAGTGAGACTGGGAGCTAACCAGTCCCCTGGCATAAATCAAGACTGCAATTCTTCAGTGTTTACCACTGAATATACAGGATAAGAAGAAGATTTAATGAACTCCAGTAATTTCTAATCTGTCCCTTCCTTTAGGCAGGGAAAGGTATTGTCATCCATAAATACAAACACTTTCTTGTTGATTACTCTCCTTGATAGTTCTGATTGATTGGTTTTTTTCAACCAGGATTTCCTTCTGAATTTCATGGAAGGTCTGTCTGCCTTTCTGCTAGGGTTGAGACTTGTGCCTGACCAGGAAAAAAAATGATTTTTCTGTGAACTTTACTAAAATAAGAAGCAAAACCATAGGACTGATCCTTTGAAGACTCAGGATAGTTTCTGGATGTAAGAGTTACAGAAAACAGATAAAAAGACTGTGTACAAAGACTGATGTGGCTTCCCTCTAAAGCACTCCTGCCTGCCTACCCTGCCCCATGGGGGCTGATCACCCCCAGGCCACCCCGGACTTCTTTGTAGGACACACAGCAAGGACGTCCACGAGGCTGGTCCACCCAAGTACAGCGGAAACTTGCCAACCCCGTGGCACTCACGTGCACACTGTCTTCTGCTGAAGATTTCCAATTAAAGACTGGATTCCAAGATTCAATTTACAATTAAAAGGAAAAAAATGGTTTGGGGTAAAGGAAGCCTGCTTTTAAGAAATGAGAGGTGGACTTAGGCCCTGGGGGATTGACTCTGTTTCTATTGCAGTCAGCGCCTAAAAGACAGTAATCAAGAAGTCATCTGCTGAATTAACCGAATTAACCGCTGAAGGGATCGCAAAGTGTTAGTGGGGAACTACCAGCCCACAGGGGATTTTGGTAAAATGTGTTTCATAGGTTTCATGGCTGGAATTCACCAGTGATATGGAAGAAATACAAACTGCTGGCTGACTGAAGACACAATTGCAGATGGCACAAAAATCAGAGCAATAGGAATTAACAGCTAAGGGAGGCCACAGGGGAAAAAGCATGTTGTGGCTCCTTTGGTGTGATAGGAGCAACTAGGTAGCGGGAAAGCCTGGACCAAGGGGTCCGTATCACTTCTGTGGGTGCTCAGGAGGCTTGTATCGAAGGGTGTCCATGTCAGGGGTGCCTGTGCCCAAGGAGGTGCCCATGGGGCTACAGGGTGCTGAGCACCCCAGTGCCAGGAGTGTGGGATGGGACAGGAGGCCAGAGCTGCTGCAGCTCCCACTGCCATCAGTGTCTGCCCCCGGGCTGGGGCCATCTGTGAAGAGCTCTGGAGAAAGCAGTGGTTTGGGGAACAGGAGGCTGACAGGTACAGTCCATTTAAGTAATTGCAGAGAAAGTGAAGAGGTAATTCCATCAGAGTCTGAGTGTGCGTGTGAAGGGGAGGGGAGGATACCTGAAACTCTTTAATCTCACAGATAAAGGCAGAACAAGATTTAGTTTCTCAAAGTTGAAGTCAGCCAAATTTAGCACTGGGCACAATTAGCTGCTGAAATGGCAGGAGGTGAGAAAGTCTCCAACACTCGGATTCCCCACACCAAAGCTGGCTGTTTCTGCCAGGGACAGACCATTGCTCAGGCATGGATGCAAACAGAAGGTCCCTGATGTTGACCAAGAGTCCACAGCTCATGTTGTACCACAAAGCTTTCTACACCACCACCCAGTCTCTGCGTGTCTTGTGTCTGGATTTGTGATGGACATTTGAAACCAGGATCAAGTCCGCTGGTCAGTACTGGTTGGGACACTGTTTGCAGTCACAGCTGAAAGTTATTGTTAGAATCATCATCGTAGGGACACTCTGTGGCAACTAGAGCAACAGCTTTCCCTGACCCAAAGAAAATTTCCTTGCTTGTTAACTAACAAAATACATAAAAGAAATTGCCTAGCCATCTTCTTTCCCCTCTTTTCTTTTTTCATTAAACCCTTATGGATCTTATGGATCACAATAGTTTACTATTGAAACCCCCCCCCTATGTTAGAAAAGTAACTTAATCTTTATTTCCCTTTTTTACTGAATAGTGGGAAACCTAATCTGTACTACCCAGCTGGGTGTGTTTGGCTGTTCCTCAAACTAAAACGAGACTTAGAAGATTAAAGTGGAGCTTGGCTCCAGATCAGGTGAATCAGCACAGTTATAATGCCACAAAATGGCCTGCAGGATGGCCTGCTTTTCTGTAATTATACGGGGGGTTTATGCCATACAGGCAAAGGAAGTAATTTGATTTATCTGTTCTAATTAAATATATGATATAAGGAAACAGTGATATGTCTGTTTAAAACATGCTTTATGTTCTTTTGGTGAGAAAGTGAATGGGCTGACTGCAGCTACTGTGCTCTAATGTGACTGTAACTTTCCCGTTAATGCTCATGCTCTTAAATGCCATTTATGTAACAAACTAATGGCAGGTTTGGGCTGATATATGGGATGAAACCTCATGCAAGGAACTAGACTTAGAATGCAGGTATTTTCCACCACCTTTTTATACTATGTGAATTTATTTTGCAACCTCTTACAAATCACTTGGGGCAAATCCTCATATCCACAAAAATAAAATTAAATTCAGTTATCTCAGAACCAGAACCAGTGAAGATATTTGGGAAAATCAATTTCCATAGACTGTAGTGGAAGCTGGTTTTGGCCCACATGTGACTGTGGTCTCATTTAGCTGGGAAACAGTAATGTTTCCTTAGAAGGAGAATTTGAAGGCTGACATTCAGTATTTCTTTTCTCATCTATTGGTAAATGCCTGATCATAAGACTCCTGCCTTTGGTTTCAAAAGCCAAGGTCACCCCTGAGCAGTTACAAGAAGGTATTAATGGGAAGAACTGGAGAGGGGGAGGATTGTGATGAGTGAAGGAAAAGGATTTAGGAAGTCAAATTGTCAAATAATGATCAAACATGGAACAAGAAAATTAATCAAGTTCTCCCATTGTGCCTATCTTATCTAGGGCCAAGACAAGCTGAAGAATTGTTTGGGAGCATTCATTAGAAAAAAAAAAATCAGTGCTTTAAGACCACTAAGAATGTGCCATCTTAACACAGCACTATGTGTTTTGCGGCTGCTTTTATGTATGATTTTTTTAAAATGGACGGGGATTCTTAAAACCTGCCCCATCAGTGAAGAGGACAAATGCTTCTGAGGCAAAAACGGTTTTCTGCTCTCAGTGCTTGTTTGCTGTAAGCTGGCACTGTTATTTCATTATGTATCATTGTTTTGTAAGGGTGTGAGTTTTGCAGAAGGACTTGATATTCCAGCTGTTCAGGGATGAGAAAATATGCTGTAAATTGGACTACAGCTTTTTGCTGAGGATTAGAGCTAGGCTTTGGAGGAGGAAAGAGAGTCTTTACAAGCTTTGGTCCTGCTGACAGTGTATCACACCCAGGGAGCCATCCCTGGCTCACAGCTTTGCCTGGGAACTTAAAATGAAGATAAAAGAGAAAGGGTGTTACCTCTACCATCCAGGAAGGCTTTGGCAATGTTACCCTGGAAAGCTACCAAGGGAAAGTGATATTTCTGGGAGAAACTAATGGCTTACTCAACTCCTAAAGCCAGTGGTACTAATGACTCGGAAAGCAGGGCATCTTGTTTATGTAGCCAAGTGCTTTTTGCTGACTATGACTGATGGGTTCGTCAGGGCAGAGCCCGTCCCGAGACTTGCTGGCAAACCAGGAGAGGGGTGAGGCAAGTACCTGCCTCTGACTTTCAGGAAAGGGGTGCACAAGCTGCCAGGGTGAAAACCCTGGGTGGGTGCCTGCTGGCTGTTGGGCAATGCTGCTGGCAGGCGTGGGGCAGATTACTCCCTAGTCCCGCCTGAGAGGACCCCCAGCTCCTCCCTGCGCCCTTCGTGCCTCTGCTCCCCTGGGATAAAAGGAAAGGTACCTGTCTCTGGCTGCACCCCATACCCTGGGGTGGCTGACATACAATTCATCTACCACTGCTGAAATCTGTGAAGTGCTCAGGAACTCAGCAGCACCTCCCCTGATCCCCTGGACCACCACTGATGGGCCTTGGGGCTTGGACAGCCTTTCCTATTTATTTTGAGAGACAAATACGCAGCCACGGTTACGCTGTGGGCTGGTAGCAAGATCAAGGTGTTTTCTGCTCTCATCCTTGGGCTTGGGAGAAATGCAGCTGTGGCCAATGCAGGATTTCAGTGCTGCTCTTTCCCCAGTGCAGCAGCCGGTGCCACCAGCACTGGCAGTGGGATGGCGGCAGCCTTAGGACAGTGGCTCAGCATCAGCAGCCCGACCCCAACCATTCACCCCCAGCACAGGCTAGGGCTGGCAGTGGTATTTGGGAGTGAGGATGGGAGACTGTGAAGGGAGGAGGCAGCGTGAGGAAAGGGAGGGAAAGGTGGGGCCAGGTGGGAGGAAAAGGCAGGTCAGTTATAAGAAAGAAGAGCAGAGATGGGATAAAGAGACAAGAGGAGAGCAGGGACGAGGGAGAGGCATGACTAGAGACATGCTTTAAAAAGCTAAAGGAGAGAGCAGTTGCCCCGTCCCTGTGCCAGGGGCTAGGGGAAGGAAGACAGCTGCTCAGGTGGGTTCATGATCACACCCGCACCTCTGTAAAACTAAGACTGAGACATGAAATCATAGAACCATAGAATTGTTTAGGTTGGAAGAGACCCTTAAGATCATTAAGTCCAACCTTTAACCTAGCACTGCCAAGTCCACTGCTAAACCACATCCCTAAGCACCACATCTACATGTCTTTTAAATACCTCCAGGGATGGTGACTCAACCACTTTCCTGGGCAGCCTGTTCCAATGCCTGACGACCTTTTTGGTGAAGATTTTTGTCCTAATACCCAATCTAAACCTCCCCTGGTGCAACTTGAGACCAATTCCTCTTGTTCTATTGCTTGTTACTTGGGAGAAGAAACCAGCACCCACCTCACTACAACCTCCTTTCAGGTAGTTGTAGAGAGCGATAAGGTCTCCCCTCAGCCTCCTTTTCTCCAGGCTAAACAACCCCAGTTCCCTCAGCCGCTCCTCATATGACTTGTGCTCCAGGGCCATCACCAGCTTCATTGCCCTTCTTTGGACACACTCCAGCACCTCAATGTCTTTCTTGTAGTGAGGGGCCCAAACCTGAACACAGTATTGGAGGGGCAGCCTCACCAGTGCTGAGTACAGGGGGACAATCACTGCCCTAGTCCTGCTGGCCACACTATTTCTGATGCAGGCCAGGATGCTATTGTCCTTCTTGGCCACCTGAGCACACTGCTGGCTTATATTCAGCTGGCTGTCGACCAACACCCCCAGGTCTTTTTATGCTGGGCAGCTTTGCAGCCACTCTTCCCCAAGCCTATAGCATCATATGGGGTTGTTGTGACCCAAGTGCAGCACCCGGCACTTGGACTTGTTGAACTTCATAACAACTTGGTGTTGTCTGCAAACTTACTGAGGGTGCACTCAATCTCCTTGCCCAGATAATTGATAAAGATATTAAACAGAACTGGCACCAATACTGAGCCCTGGGGTACACCACCTGTGACTGGCCCCCAACTGGATTTAACTCCATTCACCACAACTCTCTGGGCCAGGCTATCCAGCCAGTTTTTTACCCAGCAAAGAGTATGCCTATCCAAGCCACGAGCAGCCAGTTTCTCCAGGGGAATGCTGTGAGAAATGGTGTCAAAGGCTTTACTAAAGTCTAGGTAGATAACATCCACAGCCTTTCCCTCATCCACTAAGTGGGTCACCTTGTCATAGAAGGAGATGAGGTTAGTCAAGCAGGACGTGCCTTTCATAAACCCATGCTGGCTGGGCCTGATCACCTGGTTGTCCTGTACGTGCTGCATGATGGCACTCAAGGCGATCTGTTCCATAACCTTCCCTGGCACTGAGGTCACACTGACAGGCCTGTAGTTCCCTGGATCCTCCTTCTGGCCCTTCCTGTAGATGGGTGCCACATTCGCTAACCTCCAGTCAACTGGGACCTCCTCGGTTAGTCAGGACTGCTGATAAATGATTGAAAGTGGCTTGGTGAGCACTTCTGCCAGCTCCCTCAGCACCCTTGGGTGGATCCCATCTGACCCCATAGACTCGTGTGTGTATAAGTGGTGTAGCAGGTCACTAACCATTTCCCCTTGGATTTCAAGGGCTTCATCCTGCTCCCCATCCCTGTCTTCTGGCTCAGGGGGCTGGATACCTGGATAACAACACATCTTACTATTAAAGACTGAGGCAAAGAAGGCATTAAGTACCTCAGCCTTTTCCTCATCTTTTGTCACTGTTTCCCCCCGCATCCGATAAAGGATGGAGATTCTCCTTAGCCCTCCATTTGTTGCTAATGTATTTATAGAAACTTTTTTTTAATTGTCTTTTACAGCAGTAGCCAGATTAAGTTCTAGTTGGGCTTTGGCCCTTCTAATTTTCTCTCTGCATAACCTCACAACATCCTTGTAGTCCTCCTGAGTTGCCTGCCCCTTCTTCCAAAGGTTATAAACTCTCCTTTTTTTCCTGAGTTCCAGCCAAAGCTGGAGCCCCATTGCGAGCGCTGACGTGGTTTTTGTTTTGGCTCCTCAATTAATCCTTCCATCCCTTAGCTCCCACCTGAGAAACTCACCCCTTCGTGTTTCAGGCTTTGTGGGAGAGGCAGCTGCCTGTTACATGCTTTCAGTGGGATGACACACAAGGGTAAACTGACTTCGGCTGGATGCCCACCTCATAACTGGAGAGAGCCAGAAGACGTGGAGCTAGGTGGGCTGTCAGGACGTAAAAAGGTGCGTGAGAAGAAAGACACTTGTTGCTATCAGCTAAGTAGGTGTTTTATACCCACTGTGAGATAGTCCGTGAGGTGCTGGAGCGTGAGGTAAGTGCCGTGAAACATCTGCAAAAGAGCAGTGCCAGGATTCACAAAGCTACTCTGTGCATTGAGAAAAACCCGCTGGAAGCAGAGGTTGTTCTCACATCTCCATGCTAGTGACACAGCAGCCAGGACTCTGTCTTGCAGGCCGGGTCTGACGTCCAAATGTGGAAATAGCTTTCCCATTCCCCCTGCCCCGAGGCAGAAGGAGTGGCAGCGCAGGGTGCGGGGCTTTCCTGGGCACTCAGGTGAGAATCAGCTGTAGTGGAAGGGCTCCAGGGGACTTTGTAGCTCAGTGGGCTTCCTTGTCACCTCCTCTCCCCAATTTCACTGATGCCAGTGAGGCCCTACTTGTTCCCTCTGCTCTGATAGCTGATCCGGATCGGTTGCTTGCTTTCTTAGGCGTCCCGGCTCTCTCAGACTCGGTGCTGTCCCCTCATCGGCGGCAGTGTGTGTGTGTGTGCCCGAGCAGGGCACAGCTCGGTGGTACTCGCACGTGGCTGTGGGCAGTGCCTGCTCCCGGCCACTCGCTGCTTCCTCCCTCTTCCAGCCTCGCTGGGTCTGTCCTGCTAGGTCTGTAAAATGTCCTGCCTCATCGCTTTCAGCTAGTTTTCACTTACCTTGCCGTATATGTGCTCAAACCAGTTCATATATAGCTTTTAGTAAGATTTATGTGACATACCAAATACTCTCCTGAAAACCCGACTTCTTGTACAAAACCTTTTCTCCTCTCCCCATCCAGCTTAACCCTATTCCCCAGATTACTGCTCCATTGCCCACCTCTGCTAACAGCATTAAAACATACGGGCTACTTTGTTAGCTCACCGTATGCACACACAGGCAATTTGCTAGGGAGACCCATAGCATTGCTGCTAGTACTCCAGTCTCCTGCTTTTAATTACCCTTTGGTAAATCCAAACCCCTCCTTCCAGTATTTCCTTCTCTCTCTACTAACAGCACTTCTGACATAAGACCTTCTTGTATCACCTGTAGGATGCAAGTTGGCTGTACCTGTGGTTTTATTTTTTTACTGCCCTGCAGTGCATGCTTTTTTACCTCTATCATGTTAGGCAGAAGAGGCAGGAAATCTGCCATGTGGTGGATCAGGGTTTGTCATCCTTAGGAGCTTCAGTCAGTTCAGCACTGCAGCGGTCTTGGAAGCACAAGCACAGTGTTTGAATGTGGCTAGGGACAGGCTGATATTCACAAACCTGGGATATTCACTGCCCCACAAGGCCCATAGGGAAGGGTAAAGTGAGTTAAAAATTACAGGTACACATTTTACTCCAAAATGGTTTTGAACAATGACACCATTCTTCAACAGTCATAAACCAGCATGGCAGTAGATAGTCTGTCATTACTGTTGCCTACTGGGGACTATGCAGTAAAAGCCGTGACAATGTGCTCCTTGGAAGAGTTCTCCTACTCCTAATATTTAAGTTTCACCCAGTGGCATGATCCCTCTGTGAGAAGAAGCACTTAACAAAGAAAAAGACCACTGTGAGCACCCAGTGTCCTCACAAAGCCCAAGTGTTTTAACAAAACCCAGCTTTGATGTAGCCAAATAAATTATGTTTAATTATTGAATCTGTCCATATATATATGGGGGGGGTATATATACTCATATATATATATATACACACACACATATATATATCTTGCACATATTACCGTTTCAGTTTTCCTGTTCAGTTCATGTTTTAGCTAAGGTGCTATTTCAGAAATTTCCCACCTTTTGCTTGGCCTTCCTTCTTCATTATATAAAACTAGCATTTGTTGGTGTCTGATGGCATCTAGTTCAAATACCTAGCGAGATCAAACTCAGGAGAACATAAATGGGAGCCATAAGGCACTCTATAAAATAGCCTACACCTTTCATGAACTGGAATGGATGTTTGTCAGTAATGAGGCACTGCAATTAAATTAAATAAGCCTTGGCAATAGCTCTGCCATATCTGCCTGTACAATGCTCCCTCAGCAGCACCACTCCCATGGGAAATTAAGTATACAGCCTGCGCATTAGCCAGCCTTATTGTCTGGGTGCCTGCAGCCGAGGAACCCTCGGTCCTGCCTCCAAAACGAAGCCCTTGTGGAGGGAAGGTTTTGGGCTTCCCTGAAATTTGGGTGCAAGCTCAGGAGCAGGCACCATCTGAGCCCCCGTGACATGCCTGCCCTGGGGAGCAGGCAACCGCGAGGTGCAAGGAGATGGGGGAGAGACTTGGGCTCTTCTCCTGCATTGGCTCCCCTCCTGTGGGCTCTTTCCCCTGCAGCAGACCTAAGCACGGGTATGTGAATGAAATAACCGTAATAATAGTAATAGTCATCGCCATCATCAAAAGAGTGAAAAATAGTACTGCCTTCCTAGGATGAAAAGGTCCAAACACAAGTTGTCACTTTCTCAGGAGATCACTCAGTCTAACTCTTCAAGTGGGCATGGTGATCTTTCATTATCCTTACGGTGAACTTTCCTATTATTGGGAAAGTCATGTGAGCCTGGGGAAAGCAAGGAGCACCCTGGTGATAACACTGGGATGAAAACTCCCTTTGGCGAAATAGGCGTTTTGGGTGGACTTCGTGCTTCTCAAGGATTTTTTGGATTAATGGCCACTGTGCCCCCACAAAAATGTTGTGGGAGTGAAAGAGAGGAACCATTTTGCCTGCATGCTTTTATCTAAAAGCACAAGGTGGGGACCATTTTCCATATCCTCCTGAATCATCTGCAGTCCATAATCTAGGAACTACTCACTTGCTTTTTGTTGTTTTAATGTAGTTTTTGTTACATAAATTGTTTACTAGACTGGAGAAAAGAGACTAGAAATGCGTCAATGACTGGTTTCTAAATTCTTTGTCTGGGCAGGAAAAATGAAAGCATAATTCCCTTCACAGTGAATGAAATATGTTGGTTCAACACCTCTTACTTTTTAAAGATAATTTAGTCAAATTGAGCTTCAGAGTTTTCTTTGGAAAACAAATTTTCCAAAATGTTTCCCAGAGATAATCAGCATTCCCAAATCTTCTCCAAACTGTTAGACTTGAGATTGCATTTTTTTATAAACAAGACGTTAAAAAAATTGCTCAGATCTAAAAGTGATGCAACACTTCAATAATTTCTAAGACAACCTATTAAACAGTTTTGTGCTATTAAATATGATGGTAAGGGTGGCAACATAGTATTGTACTCCAATGTAATTAAGTTCTTTCAATTTTCCCATGAAACTTAGCTGCTTCAAAGTGTATTCTCAGAAAATGCTAACTTCTCCGAGCTAGGTAAATCACGCCAGAGTGTAATAGTCTCCACATTATCTTCACTTTTGTGTAATTAGGTATTTCAGAGACTTTTTTTTTTTGAGGACTTTTCAAAAATAGAACTAGGAAAAATCAAGGAAGAGGACTGGGAATAGGAAGTTCAATAATGAAAATCTTAATTAGAACATAAGACAGATGGAAAAAATAATGAAAATAGTAAGGGAATTGAAGAGCCTTTCATCTGAAGTAAAAGTAGAGATTACAATATTACTTAGAGTTTGCAGAGAAGGTGTATGCAAGGTGAAATACTACAGATGCATACAGCTGAGTATGGTTTAAAGATCAGTTCAGCATCTTTTCCTAAAAGAATAATGACATGAAGCTATTTAAAAACATTCATTTGATCATTACTTTCACAGTGTGTATGTACAGGAAATACTAAAATGCATCTTAGTTTGGTAAAGAACTCTAAGAATAGAATTAACAGACAGAATTTATAAAATCCAAAATCAAATCAGGTACTTACATAATAAAAATCAGTATTACAGAGAGCTGAAATAATCTATCTCTGCATAAGGGGTCTCTGTCCTCTCACTTCACTGCGTTCACAACTGAGTGCTCTCCAGTGTGGTGGGAACTGCTGAGCTCACCTCCTATGTTGTCCTCAAAAACACCTGGTAATGACAGCTGTCGGGAAAGGGGAGTGGACTTAGTAGACTGTTGTTCTGATTTGCAGTGGTAATTCCTGCAGTGCCATTGCAGAAGTCAAAAAATACCCAAATAATCAGTTGGAGAGAGAGAAAAAAGAAGATTTCTTTTCTCTAGCTGGGGATAAACCTGAAGAGACATCCCTACTACAGAAGCAAAGCAGAGCTTCCTGGTCTTCAGTGGAGCTATACCAGCTGACACCAGCTTGGATCTCACCCGTGACATTTACATTTCCCAATCAAGTCAAAATTTAATACTGCAAAGAAAGAGGAATGGTAAATGCAGCTTTCAGTTACTGTGGAGGAATTAGGAGTCCTGTAAATCGGCACCCCATCTTGGGATGTAGAGCTATGGCCACCCTCCTTTTGGCGTGGGGTGAGGGACACAGGAAGCAGTGTACTCTTTTCAGCCTGATGGGAGCCGAGTCTGAAGGATGTCTTTTAGCAGCTACTAATTAATATAGTTAGCTAGCTAACTAATAAGTTAGCTAACTAATATGCACTGTTGCTGGTCTCCAGAGAAAAGTGTTTGGGCTTTGTCACCAATGGAACTAGCTGTTTTGTCCTAGTCTGAAGCCCAGCAGCAAATGAAAACATGCAATGTGGGTAATCAGGTGATCAGAGCCCCAAAATAAAACAGGAGCTGCTTCATCTGTGACCTGGGATATGGAGGGGTAGTACTGCTAGCCACCGTGAGTGGTGGTGCAGTCTCTGAATTTGCTAAATGAAACTCCTCTGCCGTTCATTTGTGCAGCTTCTTTCACCACAATTATCTGCTGTTTCAATATATTGCAGTAGTATTTTTGTCCTATCTGCTGGATCCTTAAAATAACAAATAGTGTCTTGGCTGCAATGACAACGGGTTATTTAAAGGAGTGTACAGAGTTGCTGATAAAGGGGGAATTCCAAATACAGGCAAAACTGTTTGAGACTGCTTTGTGGTTGAACAGGCAAGGGCAAAAAGCTTGTTAATAATATCAGATTATAATTTTCTTTAAAAACAGATTAGGTTTTCACGACCCACAGCATTAAAGTTCTTTTTAAATAGACATTCCTATTAAAAAGGACTCTCTTCGCTTGTGGCTGGATGGGTTTAGCTGAGTTGGATGGTACATTATCAACATGTTGTGAGAGAGCAAGCCATTTAGTTTAAGATCTCAAAATATGAGATTTGCTTGCGTCTAGGATAAGGAAGTTATTTTGCTGTTTTAGGAGACGAAAGTATCCATCAGAATAAGGTGTCCTGTCACCAGTAGGGCCAGTTCATCACTTAAGAGCTACTCTTTTATAAATCACTGAATTTTGCCTTATGCAATTTGTTTATTTAGAACTCCTGCTCCTTTGGGTAGGGACCATATCTCCTTAGGGCCAGGTATAATTGAATGTGCATATACCTTCATTTTTATTTCTGGTGTATAAAACAGAAATGCCTGTCAGCTTTTGAAAATAACTGTCTTTGCAGCTATGCTATCATGGCATACTGGTTTCATTCAGTATTTTATCCAGTCCTTTTAATACAGAATGCAGCTCATTTATTTGTTACTTACTGAAACGTCGTCCTGAGTACATTAACAGCACATTAAATTCCTGTCCAGCTATGGTTTCACAGTGCCAGGAGCGGCTCTCAGTGCAAACCTACGCCCTGATGATCCCCAGCCCCAAGCTGGTGATTAGTGGAGTTCTCCTTTTGGTCTTTCAATGGGGATTGTGCCTACCTGAGCCCTTTCCCAAAACTGGGGTTCCCTAACATAGGTAACATTTACTTTCAAAATTATGCTGTATAATTTAAATTTAGTCATATTATCTGAGGACACTCTTTATTCAGTTTTAGAAGTTATATATGGCAGTTGAAGGTGGCAATAAACTCAATTAACTAGGCTGATATAAACCTTATTTAAATCAAATTAAGTGCATTTCTGCAGCAGTTAGCATCTATTTCATTAAATGTGATTAAAAACTGCTTGGGAGTTAAATTGGTATGACTTTGAATATAGATAAAGCCAAGGGAAGACAGAACTGGCAGCTGAGCCTGAACCAGACTGGAAAGTTTGGAGTCCTTCTTTGTACCCAGAACACCAGAGCTTTGTTTGTTTTAATTAAAACTGGGATACTGCAGAATGTAATGGATGTTGTTTAGAAAAGCTGCCCACTTGTTTCTGATAATTGGATTTTTCTAGCCCAGATTAATATCCTACTATGCCATTTCACTGGGTCTGAGAGGATTCCTCCAAATAATTAAAAAACGAGTGCTGAAGACTATAACCGCCTCATTAAGATAAACTTATAACAACATCTTGGGTTCAAATAAGGAGTTCCTTTCTTTTTTTCTGGAAAGAGGCCACAGTTTGTTTAGCCTGGCAGTGGCAAGGAACTGATTTTTGTGTATGCAAAAAAAGCTTTTTAAGCCATTACTGCTGAATCATTGTATCTCAAGTAACACGAAATTGGACTAGTAAGCTTTGACAGGGGTCTGCAGAAACTAATTTTGAGATGGTTACAGCAACCAAATAATGAAAAATAGAATATATGTGAAAGTGTAAATATTTCCAGAGAACTTCTGGCACGTAGTCTCACACCAAACAGAGACTGAAAAACACACCTGCTGATACTCAATACTAGAAATAACAGCTATTCTGTTTATTCATCAAAATAATTATTATCTTTTTGTGGTTTATGCTTAATATATTATGTAGCAATATATCTAGTGCTGTTCATTAAGGTGAAGGATTGCTTACCGTATGATCAGCTGGTATTATAATGACAGATCTAGTTCACAAGAGCCGTTTTTTTGTTAGTTTCTGCACTTTTTCTTAAACGATCAATACAGAAAACTTCTGATAAAATTTGGCCGTAAGAAATACACAACCTGGGAAAGCTGGCTACTGTATCTAGGAAGAAGCTGTTGGAAAACCTCAGTGGAAAAATATTTGTAGGCACTGGAGGAGAATGGGAGTAGTAAAAAGTCCATGTTAATGTTTAAAAAATATATGAAGATGATGAGAGCTGTATCAACGAACAGGGCCAAGGGGCCATCTGCAGTTGCATGTGCTTGTGCTTATCACATACGCAAGTCACTGAGGCTCTGCTTAAACAGGGTACTAAGGTACAAACCTGACTTCAAAGCTGAGAGCAGACCGACGGTGCTTGCACATGTTGAAATGTTTGTAGGCTAGCAGGGGCTCCCCTTGCTTTATGAGAGCTGGTTTTAGACTGAAACTTGTACAGTGCGTAGCCTTACTCAGAACTTCTTCCCAGGGCAAAGTTCACATCAAAAGCTGTAAAATCCAGTAATGTTACATTTAGAGAGGTAAAATGTTAGTGTCCACCTATAGAAATATATTCTTTAAAAGCAATGTTAAAAATTTTTCTTATTTCTGGCTCTGATCATCAGCAGTACCTTGTATACTATATATATCATCTATCTGGACTTCTGTAAGGCCTTTGACACAGTGCCCCACAACATCCTTCTCTCTAAACTGGAGAGATACGGATTTGATGGGTGGACTGTTTGGTGGATGAGGAATTGGTTGGATGGTCACATCCAGAGGGTAGTGGTCAATGGCTCAATGTCCAGATAGAGATCGATGATAAGTGGTGTCCCTCAGGGGTCTGTATTGGGACCAGTATTGTTTAATATCTTCATCAATGACATAGACAGTGGGATCGAGTGCACCCTCAGCAAGTTTGCAGACAACACCAAGCTGAGTGGTGCGGTTGACATGCCTGAGGGACGGGATGCCATCCAGAGGGACCTGGACAGGCTCGAAAAGTGGGCCCGTGTGAACCTCATGAAGTTCAACAAGGCCAAGTGCAAGGTCCTGCACCTGGGTCAGGGCAACCCCCAGTATTGATACAGGCTGGGGGATGAAGGGATTGAGAGCAGCCCTGAGGAGAAGGACTTGGGGGTACTGGTGGATGAAAAGATGGGCATGAGCCGGTGATGTGTGTTTGCAGCAGAGAAAGCCAATCATGTCCTGGGCCGCATCAAAAGAATTGTGGCCAGCAGGTCAAGGGAGGTGATTCTGCCCCTCTACTCTGCTCTGGTGAGTCCCCACCTGCAGTACTGTGTCCAGCTCTGGGGCCCCCAGCACAGGAAAGACAAGGACCTGTTGGAGCGGGTCCACAGGAGGGCCATGAAGATGATCAGAGGGCTGGAGCACCTCTCCTATGAAGACAGGCTGAGAGAGTTGTTGTTGTTCAGCCTGGAGAACAGAAGGCTCTGGGTAGACCTTATTGCAACCTTTCAGTACTTAAAGGAGTCCTATAAGAAACATGGGGCCAAACTTTTTAGCAGGGCCTGTTGTGATAGGATAAGGTGTAATGGTTTTAAACTAAAAGAGGGTAGATTTAGACTAGATATAAAGAAGAAATTTGTTAGAATGAGGGTGGTGAAACATTGGAGCAGGCTGCCTATAGAGGTGGTAGATGCCCCATCCCTGGAAACATACTAAACATAACAAACAGTGCTTAAAAGAATGTAATGAAAGCATTGGTGATATTTGTAACTCAGTGAGTACCAGCTGAAAGAATTATCCTCGCACAGAGCAGTGGAGGGCTATAATTTATCCTCAATTAAGGATGTGCACTACATTTTTGTAATAAGGTAGGGGTGAGATGTTTCTTTCTGCATAACTTACCTCAAGTATTTTGTTTGGGCCACATAGTTCCACAGTATATTTTAAATAACTATTATGGAGATTCCGTGTACTGGGTGAACTAGGCAAGTCCCAAAAGTGTATTTGAAAACACTTTCCTCCAGGTGTCAGTAGTGGAGGTAATGGAGGTGGTAGGCACCAGTGAGCATAGCAATTGTGTCTGAAATACCTGTATGTTTTGCCTGGTTTTCTGAGGCATTTGTTTGCAAGCTGTAAGAAGCTCATATCATAATCTTTTCTAAATGAGAGATGCAAGTTATATGCAAATTATATAGATTTTATCTTAATTGTGGGGATATTTTCTTGAGATATTTGGGGGGGGAAAATATTGTGTGAGAACATCTGTCTGGGGCCAGCTCAGTGAGCCAGTCTAGTGTGCTGTCTGCAGGGGTGGCATGTGGTAGATGACTGAGGAGGAGGCTAGGAAGTGAAGCATTTTCTAGGCTGCTCCTTTCCCTGGTAAGCAGTTTTAGCTACTCGCTGTCGATGTGGTAGAGACTTCCAGAGGCATAAGCTGTATCCAGGCGATTCTGTTCAGCATATTCTTTTGGATGCGTCCCCCACAAATTGGTTTAATCTTTCTGAAGCCATTTATACTTTGGCAGTCACAACATGCTGTGGGAATTAATTCTGCATTTAACATGTAGGATGTCCCTGTTTCCTGATATTGATGTAATTCCCACTTGCCTTATGGTCATCGGCAGAGATCCTGGGGCGTCACTGCCCAGGATTTCTCCACTTCCCTCCCAGCAGTGTTCAAGTTAAAGTGCTCACTACTCTACATACCGTGTGTTCGTTTTCTGCACACCAGACTGCCGCATGCTGACAAATACCTGCCAGCAGCTATGGGTTTTGTCTTGGGAAATTCCAGGTAAACATGATCCCTCAGCCTCTTGCAGGTAACAGCTGCTACTTTTGCTCAAAGGGAATTCCCACTGACTTTGATCTGTAAGAGAGGACATCACCCCTGGTTTGCTTCGCTACAGTGAGGTAACAAACATCAGCCAAAAAGTTTGTCAAGGACGTGTGATAGCAGTTACTTCACAAGCAGCAGGCCAGACTTTTCCACTGCTTACCTTAGTCATGCACGCTTTGCTCTTAATGGAGTTCTTCTCTATCTACCCCAGTGAAAGCACAACCGGAGTCTGAGCCAAATACCAGTTATTTCTCTGGTATGACCTGTGGAAATCTGCAGGCATGTTGGATTTTGGCCATTTTACCTTCTAAATTTGCTGTCTTCAGTGCATGGAAAAGCACTGAAGCTTTTAGGAGGTCTGCTTTTCATTGCATAATGAAAAAATATTATTCATTAAAATAAAATAATTATTAGCTGTGCTTACTTTGGGCATGATGCACTGGCCCACCTCCTGAGCTTATGTTATGCTAGGCACTGTAGAAATTTGTAGTAAGACTGCTCACCCAAGGGAGCTCAACAAGCACATCCTGAAAAGTGAATGAAACGAGAGGAGCTGGATGGGCAGGAAAAGGAAAAGGAAAAGGAAAAAAAGGAAAGGAGGGTAGTAAATATGGCATGAGGCACATAATTCCTACCAGTCTTGTGACACAGCCTTTTACAAGCTCAGTGGTCAAAGCTGCATTGACCATTTACACTAACTCTTCCAGACTTTTAGCATCAAAGTTTTGGTATTTTATGTCATTCTGGCCTGAGTAAGACACAAAGATCCTTTAAAATCATTGCATTCCCCACATTTGGTGTGTGTGTCAAACAGGCACTTAGGCAATGCAGCATCCTGCCTTCTAAGCACCAAGGAAGGATGTGCAAACATCTGATAATATTACTTAACATGGAGAAAGACCTCCTTTAACACTAGGCCTGTTGAGAAAGCCCCAAAATGTTCCAGATGCTTTCAGGCGAAGACAGGCAGCCAGTGCAGAAGCTGGGGGGGGGGGGGGGGGTTGAGTATGTGCCCTAATTCACAATTACTTGTCAGAGGCGCTTCCCTGTAGCAATACTCCTGCACGGCCATGCTCTCACGGGAGAAGAGTTGCTGAGCGCAAGTGAACATTTTGAACCACTCCAATGCTGCACTGTTTATTCTCACTATATGGACAGACCCTGCCACCATGCTGTTGTCCTTGGCCTCAGAGAGCTTCAGAGGTGGCTTTGCCTCGTGTTCAATGGCCAAGGCCACTCACTATCCAGGGCCAGATATATCTGGCTGTAAGCCCCATCTCCACCCCAAGCTTGCTGTGTGACTCTCAGTCTGTCACTCTGGTTTTCTGAGTCTCGCTCCCCCTCTGCTAAGATGGAGACAGCGGTATTTCTGTACCTCACAGTGGGAGGCCCCTTTATCTCTCTGGGCTTGTTCTCTTTGTCATCTTATAAATCCTGTCAGGACAAAACCTGGGGATTTTTATACATTTTCCCACTCTGGTTGAGTGGAGCAGTAGCAGCAGATCCAGCCGTGCTGCTGGTGATCTGGCAGCCCTGGAGCTGCAGATGGCTCAACAGCAGCCCACACAGAGGCCCACAGTACGCATGTTGGGCAGCTGTCCTGCCTACACACCGTACATCTGATGAGTGCCAAGTGTATACTGTATAAGATGCACTAGGCGAGCCCTGTACATTGTCGTACAAGTTTCTGAAATGCAGAAGCCCACTGCAGGTGTTGATCAGTTTTTCTATGCTCTTAGGGTCAACGTGATTACTGGGGTGGAGATACCCTTTGATGGGCTACTGGAGTTGCACAGGGTTGTGGTAGCCTGTGGGCTGCTTCTGCTGAAAACTCATCCTCAACTGCCACCTGCTGAGCACTGAGGGAAAATGCAGCAGAAATTCCTGCCTGTGTTCAAGGCTTCATCATGCTGGCACCTAAAGCTGTCACTGAGCACCAAAATTCAAGTCAGTAGCCATGGGGAGATGCTAAACACAATGTCACTGGGTTTGTGAATGAAAATCAGCCCACGTTTTCAGGTGCCCGAATAGGAACGGGGGTGCTGACTTTAGAACCATGGTCTGAATTGCTGCTCTGGGGATGCAACCAAGAACTCCACAGAGTGAGAAAAATACGATGCAGTAGCAGGTAACAGCTTAGACTAATCCTTTACATGAGGTCATAGAAATAAAGTGCTAGTGTGTTGTCTAATTATAGAAAGAGGAGCTCATCAGGAGAATTTTGAAATCATAAAGATGTCACTGCAGCATCAGCTGCAGGAAAAAAACTTCCTTTTTCTTAAATAAATCCAATACCTACATGATATAAATCAAATTCAGCTCAAGCACAGTGTGCCAGTACCTTAGAAGGCTGGATTTTGTTTGGGCCCATGATGTTATGGCAAACGTTGCTGATCCTCTTAATCATGCTCCTTTTCAACTGACTGTTGTGCAGTTTGCAAAATATGCCACAGATCCTCATACTTAAAATAAAGCTAATACTTATCCACCTAGGTCAAAACCTCCTCTAAGCAGGGCTATTTTGCCATGTATGTTTACAATGCCTAGTAAATAGGATCTCATCATAATTTATGATGTCTGGAAGGTAGTCTGAAGTGAAATGAAGTCTACTCTGACCTCATTTATGAGTACCAGGTATGTTTTATTTTTAAAGCAGTGATGGAGAAAAAAATAAGAACAGGAAAAAAAATCCCCAAACAAACAAATACACCCCCCCCCCAAAAAAACCCAAACCAACAAAACCCCCTCCTGTGCTTGTAATTACATCTAACAAACCTCTAATGCCACCTGCTGAGAAAACACTGAAGTCTCCAGCAGACTAATTGCATTGTTCTTGTTATTGATTTCTTTCAAAATTTATTTTATATAAAAATACTGAAAGGATTTTAAGAAACCTACATGGGCAACTGCGAGTATAATAAATTGAGTGTATTTTTAAAATACCCAAATGACAGGAGTTTCTTTTCAACCCTACTCCAGACACTAACTCATCGTAATCAAGAAATGGTCCTATTATTCAGCTTTCATTTTCTCTTTCTTCACTCTTAAAGTAGCCACCCAAAAATTATCCTAAAATTTGCATCTTTTAATGTGGAAAGGATAGTTTATTAGCAACACTGTGACTCCTTAAGGACATTGCTTTAGCACTCAGCAAAATAGAAAAAAAAGCCATTTTCTTAATCAAACCCCATTATAGAGCAAGTGCATACAACCCCAAATACAGCACTGGTCCTTCATAATAGAAAATAGAAATAGAAAAACAGTGAGGCCTACTTTTGAATATCCTTAAAATGTTTTATACCAGCATGAATCTGCTGATACCTGAACAGTTGTACTGTGGCACCAAAATGGAGAATCCAGGCCAATTACAATTCTTCCTGGCAGCGTATTATAAAATTATTACGCAGTATTCAAAAACATCTTCTTTGCTCATCATTCACTGGTGACAGAACTTAAGCTGCAGAGGCTATTAAGTCAACCTAAAAACTGCCAAGTCCTGTAAAATGTTGGGAATGCAAATCCTAACACAGAGGCTATTAGAAGCCAAAGGGTTTTTTTCTCTGCATTTTGCGAACATCTATTGCATGCTGGTCACCCTGCAAATATGCACAAACACTGCTGCTCTACAGAAAAGAGAAAAACAAACGGGAAGTGGTTTGGATGGACAGAACATCGTTAAACAGGGGGCACAGTATTCAAAATAAAACAAAAAGAAATTGTTAACGAGGTAGATTTATCTCAAAGTAAAATATCTCTAAGGTAGGGGCTTGTTTTCATTTTGAGATACAGCATAGAAACACAGTGTGAAACTACAACAATACAATATTAAGATGAACCTCTAGCTGCAGCAGTAGCAGTTTTTAAAACAGACATACAACGTTTCACAAAGTAACAGGATAAATATATCAAAGTAGTTTAGACATCAAGTTTTTAGGTACCTTTTAAAATACTTTCAGATGAGAGGGATGGAAGCAAAGAAGTATTTTTACCCAGTTACATTTACTGAAAGAAAAATAAACAAGCTGTTTGTGTCGTTTATGCATTTTCTTCCTGAAAGGAAAAAAGGACTTAGAATATTCAGGACCCTTCTCATTTAAATGTCTGAAACAAACACAATGGAAGGCATCAACAGTTTGGAAAACAAAGGCTGTCAGTCCATCCACTGCAGACTTCCTGATAAATCCTAACCCCAGTGAGATTTAACAGGCCACATCGTTAACAGCAAAGACCACCCAACCAGTAGCACAAAGGAAAACGGTTAAACCTGACTTTATCAAAGACAGACCAACAACACATTAGTGCGCTGATGAAAACACCACCACATAACTGAGGATACTTGTTGGCCTAATTCATGAAAAGAATAAAAGATAAGAATTTACTGCGATGCTTAATACTTGCATAACAGAAGAACTAGTAAAACATGTATTTGAGTAGTTGATGTATTTTGACGCAAAAGGTCAACTTCCAGTTGGACCTTTCTGTTACACTGGTCACTGCCTTGGGAAAATGGTCTTCCCACATCTGCCTGAATGCAGTACCATTGAGCAGACTTGGCAACAGCACAAGTAAATAAAAACGTGCTCATCTGATGCTCACCAGGCTGGATTTTTGACTGGAAAGCAAGATAATTTGAAATGCTTTCCACTTCATCTTCATGCTTTCCATCTTAGTTTCTGGGCAAACCAAGCCATAACTATTCTAAGTGACTTCCTAGATTCACTGAGAAGTACAAAAAAAATTTCCTAAATCCTTGATCTAAAGCATAGCTCTTAGATGACCACAGTCATATATACTCAGATACATCTCTGTACCTTACCGGCCCTGTATTTTATTGCATTTTTGCAACATTGGTGGTGTAGCAAAACAAATATTTCCAGGGCAAAATACAAAAAAGAACTCAACAAAAATGTGCATTAATACATCAAACACTTTAAATAAAATGTATCATAAAAGGTAGTCGAAGGTACATACATAGTTTCTTCCATGTTGCCTTGTAATGTTATTTCCAAATTGTAAAGAAGTTGGATTTTCTCAGTGTGACAAAGTTGTTGTTCTTGAATATAGTTGACAGAAAAATGATGGCAGCCAGTGATGAACGGACTGAACAGACACTGGGAAACTGTTGAAATGATGAGTAGCATCTTGTTTTCCTCACCACATTCACTTCTTAAGTCAACTAATCATCATTTATTTTGAAACTTGGAGAAAAATATCTCAGATTTGGTATTTTAAACTTGCCTTATAAACTTTAATATCTATAGGTGACTAACAGCGGATTTTGTTTGGAGGCTTCCCCCCCACCCCCTTTTTACTTTTTTTTTTACAAATTGACAAATTTGCCTATTCTGTGTGATATGAATGGAAGTTTCTTTGGAGGAAAGACCATTTAAAACAAACACAGCCCGAACACATGCTTATAGCACATAGCTGCCAAGGAGCTGGTACTAAATGTATGTACTTAACACGATCTTCCTACAAAAGCTGGCTCTCTTCCATTACTTTTTATTGCCCTCCTCTGCAAACTTCATCCCAAACGCTAGACACCATTGTGATTCAGAAAGATAGGGAAATGCAACCGATTAAATAGATGCTGGAGATCAATCAGCTGAGGGAGGAGAAGTGGAAGGCAGAAGTCATTTGCAGGTGATCTTACAGAAATGAGCATACAAATCTTACTTAAACATGTGAAGTTCCGCTGATGTAAATGTCAACATTTTCCTATATTAAATTAGACCCTATGCGAAGTTATCATCTGGTTTTCGGCTAGGTGTTGACTTGAGAAACATGGCTTGCACTTCTAAAAGACTGAAATTTCATATATTAACACCATAATTTAATTTTATATTTTTTAAAAGGCTTTTTTTTCCTGGCATTTGAGGGCTGTTCAGAAGGCTCTCATGCAACCTTGTTTTTAGTAGATGGAATAAAAGGTGAAAATATGCTATATGGAGCAGACAATGTGATTCCCTGTGTCTAGGTCCCTTGCAACATAGGCAGAAAGTTGCAGTTTTTGCTTTAGACACAGCTGACATCATCTCTGCATTGTTATGTCTCTTGTATGTGCACAGCGTGATCTAGAAAGCGAGTTATAATGGAGACAATCCCACTGCAAGGCTGATAGTAAAAGCTGTGCACAAAAGAACAGTATACCACTACATACAGCAGAGATACATTGCATTTCTATTTGTTGTACTTCTCAACATGTTCAAATGATTTCCAGACGATGACTTTTGTTAGTATAGAATTAAGGTAGGATTTTAAATTTCATTTAAAGGCCTCAAGATAACCTGGGAGTAAAAATCCCCACATTTTGGAGCTGAAGTTGAAAAAAAGAATCACTACATATGTGAAAAGCAGAAATTGCTGTGATGGATTAGACAACTTCAATTTAGTTCAAAGCCCTATTACTGGTGTTGTCAAGTAACAGAAGCTTCAGGGGAAAAGACAAATAGAACTGGTTCAGGTTAGCTGGGGTACAGGAAGTTGTCCGTTGTCCGTATTCCAGGAAATATGAAAATCTTTAACTGTTACCCCATCCAAACATCTTACCTCTTTGCATTAACTTAGTGTTCTAATGAAAAGTACTTATCTCCTCTATAGAACATTCAGGTCAGCTTCTAAGAACTCTAACTTTGTGCTGAAGCTTTCCAAGCGTGTTAAGAAAATGTGCTCATTTCTGAGGCTGTCACTGTCCAGCTTAATGCCTTACACATACAAAGCTTCCTCCTCAACAAGAACAGAGATGCTGTGCTGTGATACTTCACACAGCTAGCTGGCTCAGCCAAGTGCCCGCAGTGGAGGCTGACTCCCCCTTTACTCAGTTTAACACCCTATCCTCAAGTAGAGTACCTTTAAATACCTTTTCGCCTCTCTCCATCTATGTCCACAGGTCCAGAAGATGGACAATTTGCTCCATTACCCAACGGAAAACTATCGGGGGACAGACAGCTTCCTTTTCTGCAGCCGAGAGCACCATGAGATGAGCAATCTCCTACTCTCCCCTCTCCTAAAGTCACACACAGGTGAGTGTAGCAATAGCTCAGACATGGCTTTGTGCACCCATAACCTGCTGAAACCGGTCTCCCCGACTTGAGATTACTGTATTTATTTATCTTACCTGCTTTGCAGTCTGTTCTTACGCTGCTGCAGTGGCCAGTTCCATGACATGAGGACACGTAGGCATATCTGAGCTGGCATTCAGGTTGGCAAGTCAGGTTCAGCTAGCAACGAACTACAGTCAGGAATTCAATACACAGAGTCAGGCCAAGATGCTTCATAAATACATGATTATGTTCCAGCCTCTGTTTGAAATGATGGAAACTACACCTAGTCACCACATCTAAATGCGAGGTCACGGATTCTGAAGCCTAAATCTGTGCTATTTTAAAAAACAAACAGAACTCTTGCCCTATGTTGTAAACCTGGTCACAAATGTAGTTATCCACAGTAATACAGAGTGTTAAATGTTTTATAAACAAAATACTTTTATTAGACTAGTACATTGGTTATTTTAAATCAAGAATTAAAATACAGTTGGTATTAAACTACTGTTTCAGTTCATTTCACTAAAGTCAAAGTTACAACCTCAGGAGGTAATATTTATCTGAAAAAAAAAGTTTTTTAAAAATAGAGATGGAATTTCTTTTTCCTCTTTTTATTTAGTGTGTTTCAGCAATAGAATTTAAACTAGACAACTTAGCTAATAGACCATAAATCAGAACTTAACTGGAACTGAATATAGACTGTTTTATTGATCTATTCCTGCTTCTGATGTGAAAATTACCCCATCACTACATTTGTTTCCATTTTGCTAAATATAATTATTTTTCCTTAGGCTTTCTGTAAGAGCTCCATCCAAGAAAAACATCTTGAGTATTTAGAGATACTCCAGGTACCTAATTGAGCTTATTGGGTAACTGCTTCTAAGACGACCCCTAGGTAGAGAAATCCCTTCTATTGCTTCTTCTTATTTTACAGAAACATCATAACACTATTGCCCTATCTGGACACTGGTCATCACATCCAGTCTGGTACAGTACTCAGCAATAGAAAAAATATACTTGGATGTGGCCTCTACAGACCACACTATCACCTGAGTGTTCAGTTACAGTGGTTTTTCATAGATTCATATATTTAAGAAAACTGCTGGTCACGTGCAAAACAAAGAGCAGTCTCTTCTAAAACAAGAGACCCTTTATACAATAAGCAGGCTCAGCATCCCACTTCAGCATGATGCAGTAGCAAGAGAATATGAGCCTCAACTTACATTAAAAAATAGTAACCTGGCATATATAGATACTTCAAGGCCACAGACAGAATTGTGAATTATTACTATTTGTTATTTTAAATCTCAGTTGTATCAGAATCCTCATTCTGACCCAAGTTCTATTACCCTGATGCTGTGCAAACAATGCAGAGTTATACTGCGGCTCCTTTGGGATGCTGTTGTGAGCAAAGTTGTTCCTTTTTCATCAGACAGTATGGTTAAAACTGATTACTTCAAATATATTATCTTTTCAGGGACCCATCTAACCTTTTGGATACATTTCTATTTTTACACAATATTCCTCAGGGGCTCAATGATCTTTATTATTTTTCTCTCAATCCCTGGTTTTAAGGAATGTTATTAGCAACGCTTTGCTCACCAGCTAAAATATTGACCATTTTCTTGCTCTTCCAAATGCAAAATAAAACCTTAACTTAGGCCTCTTATTTCAGTAACAAAGGTGTGTCAAGTCAGTCCCACTGGCTCATGTTACATGTGGCAACTTATTATACCACTGTAATTAACTGGATAATTTCTAGCATATGCCCATTTCCTCAAAGGTACAGGAGGGGCCTGCCTCTGTTCTCTTCATTGATCCTGATGCCACAAAGGTCTTGGCTAGATAACACGAAGAACCTGGACTGCTTTACCTTTTTTAAGGGACAATTGGAAGAAAGGGGTTCAAACTTCAATGAGTATTTCCCCCACCCCCCACTCCGCATAATATAGGAGCAACATTTTGATGCAACCTCAACTCTTTGCCAAATAATTTAACTCACATCAGTAACAGCCGCCTCTAAACTGAATCTGTCATCCTATGCAAGACTTAACTACATCAACTTAAATTCATGTCAAGTTAAACAAAGGAACCTTTCTTGTATACAGGATTCCTTCTACACACCCATTTCCTGGTAGGTTTCTGTACTTTTTGCTGATCTTTTATTGCTGCCCACATGCCAGACACTCCTCTGCCAGCACCTCAATATCCCCATTCTCAAAAGATTTGTCATGGATTTATTCTAAAATACAAAATTTGATTGCTCATACACGGTCAGATATTCAGCCCAATGTATATATAGCAAATAGGTTTTGAAAAACACAGGTTTTCCAACAAGTGATTACATTTCCATTTAATATGTGAATACTTCCCCATTATATAGTAAGAATATGAAGTACAGAAAAATTAATTAAGATAATGATCTGGGAAAGAGAAATCTTGGTGTTTTAGAGAGTCATCTCCCGTATCTAGTGGAAATATAGCACATATACACTATAAAGTTGTACACAGTACTGTAATACACATGACATAATTTTCCAATTTCCTGGAAGAGAGTCGTGAAAGCCATTTACAAACAACTAGCTCATATTTTCTCCAGAGTTAAATGACATGAAATACATGTAGAAACTGGAGTAAGGAGGGATTGTATAGCAGTGTCATTAAAACAGTCAAAAAAAGCACTAATCCTGCAGTTGAATCTGAGTAGTCATACACCTGAGCAAGACCAAGAACAGTTTCTCCAAAAAGTCTGATCAAAATTCCATAATAAAATCAGACAGAACAATAATATTAGCTTTTAAAGAGTCTGACAGTACAGTAAGACCATTGAAAATATCCCTGTTTTATCAATTACATTCCAACAAAAATCATAATCTGAATTACAAGTATACTGCATATCTCCATAAGCACCAAGATAATAAAAAGTAAAAACTCATCCATCAAGTCCCTCTGATAAATGGTCCCCTACACAAATGAAAATTTTTCATGTACATTTAAGTACTTTTGGCAAGAGGTACAGATTCCATAAAAGAAAAGTCACTGCAAAGTCTGAAAAAAAATTCTAAAACTTGAAAACTTGAAAAAAGATCAAAGGTAGAGCATTTGCTAATGGTTTCTGTCAGTAACTTCTGGTTTTAGAAATAGCAAAATTCACTCCAGTTCCTGAGATAAACTGCAGATCAATTGCGAAGATTTACCAGATTGTACCAAACTCTCTTTCTCACCTCCTCTTACACACTGCAAACAAGGTTTGAACTGAAGCTTCTGCTAAACTTACAAGTCAGCAAAGCATGTGAAAGATCAAAACATTCAAATTTTCTTTTCCACTATAAAAACAAGAAACTGGCAACTTAGGTCAGAGACAGATAGACGTTAGCCACAGTCTGTCAAAATAATTTCCGGACAGAGGCAGTTGTTTTAAATTAACCGCACTTGCATCTTTCAAATTAATCTAATTCTTTGTTTCTATCCTGTTTTCACTGACAACTGCTCTTATTCACCCATCTGCTGTTTAAGAAAGCATACCGTACACGAGTTCAAAATCCTAGGATCAAATTTTTTAAAAGAGCGTGAGTCACCTAACAGCTCAGCATGTCTCTGATTGTAGTACGCTGGAACCATCAATGTGCTTCATTACTACTAGCCATATGGTCAGTTCCTAAGTTAGCATTAATTTTGTGCTCCACCTTCTGTAAAACTGCTGGAAGATCCAGAACAGAAGAAATAATATAATGAGGTACTGGGGAGGTATCTACAGGGGTAGTCATTGCTTTGTTTAACCAGACAGTTGCTTTCAAGCCAGCATTCAGGCCTCCTTGAATATCTGTATCTAGAGAGTCACCAACCATAACGCACTCTGCAGGCTGCACCCCCAGGAGATCGCAACAGTAATGAAATATGGATGGCGCCGGTTTCTCCTCTTTCTGCTCTCCTCCCACAACGATGGCATCGAAGTAGGGCTGACAGGCGCATGCTTCGATCTTCTCCCTCTGCGTCTGTTTGTCCCCGTTCGTCAAGAGCAGCAAGCGGACCCTTTTCCGCAGCTCGGTGAGCATGCCCCGCGTGTCCTCGGCCAGGGTGAGGTGCTGGAGGCGGGTCGTTTTCCACAGGAAATAGCACTCGGCGGCCAGGCTTCGGTTCACCTCCCCCCCGATCGTCTCCTGGATCGCCTCCTCCCAGTGCGAAATCCGCAGGTCGGTGATGCACATCTTGGCGGGATCGTGACACTCCTTGAGAAGCTTGGCCTGGACCTTATCGCAGATCACGCGGGCTTCCCCCTCGCCGTAGCGGTGCTTTGACTGCAGGGCACTGATCACCTTCAACAGACAAGAGGCCCCTCATCAGGGCGCTACAGGCACGGAGCCTGGCGCCGCGCCCCCCTCCCTCCCTCCCTCCCTCCCTCCCTCCCTCCCGCTGACGGCCCCCGAGGGGCCTCCGGCTGCGCGTCGGTGCCGGTCAGGCGGCACCGCAGCCGGCGGAGAGGGGAGCGGGAGACGCGCGGCCGCCTCGGCCGCCGGGCCGGGAGGGGACAAGGGCAGTACCTCCTCGATGGCGCGCCGCCCGGCCGCCGCCGTGTCGACCAGCGTGTTGTCCAAGTCGAAGAACACCGCCTTGACACCGTGCGCCCCCATGGCGCCGCCTCTCGCGAGAGCCGCCCCGCTCTAACGGCCGAGCCGCGAGGGCGGAGGGGAGCGCCCTATCCGCCGCCAGAGCCGCCCCTGCCGGGGCACGGCGGGGCCCCGCCCCTGCCCCGCCCGTCGCCGCCGCCGGGGAGGGCCTCGCCCGGGAGGCGGCCCGCGGCGCGGAGCGGTCGCTCGGTGGAGGGGGGGAGGAGCGGCCGCCGCGTCCCTCCGCCCTCAAACGCGGCCCCCCACCCCTGGCGCGTGGTGCGTGCTGGGCTGCGGGTGGAGCCCAGCGCGCCCGCCGGAAGAGGGGGGGGTGGGAATCCCGCGGGGCCCTGGAGTGCGGCTGTGAGGAGACCCCGCCCGGGTCCCCGGGGGGCTTGTGCTGCAGGAGGGCCGCGGGGGGAGCTCCCGTTGCCCGGCAGCCGCAGTGCCCTGCGCGTCTCTTGCCGTGCGGGCCGTGGGGCGGGGTGCGGTACGCGAGGGGAAGGGGAGCCGTGGCGGCGGCCGCTGCTGAGGCGTGGAGGAGGCGGCGGCACCTGTCTGAGGCGGGGGGGGGGCGGGAGCGGGTCGTGTGGAAAGCGGCGGTACGGGCACCCGGAAGTGAGTGAGGGTGGGTGGGGCCGCACCTGTGGGTTGTCGTTTGGTTTGTTTGGGTTTGGTTTTTGGTGGGTTGGTTTTGTTTGGGTTTTTTTCCCCTTTCTCTGTTAAGGAATGCTCTCTGGGTGAGGCAGCCGAGAGCTGGTATCTGATCTGAAAATATCTGTCGACATGCTGCCAGGGGACAACTTCACCGTGAAAGGATTTCCCCCCGCAGCTCTTCCACCCGGGAACGGGTGCGCGGCGGCCCGCGCGCCTTCCCCGCCCGCTGTCGGCGGCAGCCTCGCCCCCGCCCCCTCCTCCCGGCGGCGGCGGCACCTCCGCTCCCTGTGCCGTCCCCGGGGCTCGCTGCCTTATCGCTGTCGTGACCGCGGCTGCCGTCACTGATGGAGCCCGTTATCAGCCGTGCAAAACGTTACCGGTAAGCTCCCTTCAGGGTGTCGCTGCGCGGTGCTCGACGATGCCAAAGTCCGTGGGTTTGTAGTCCGGAGCGTTCCCTGAACAGGCGTTGGTGAAAGGGAGCGGCGCGGAGGGGGAGGAGGAGGTACAGGCAGCAGATTCGGTTTAGTTCGGCGTGCGGGCACGACGTCTTTCCCGCCGCTGCGCTTGCCTTCTGGAGCGTGTCCTCCCGCAGAGTCGCCCGCGGGCAAAGCGAGCCACAGTCGTTGCACAGCACCAGGGTGATTCGTTTGTGATAAAGTCAAAGCCGATGACTTCGCTATAAATAATTCGGTGTTTGGGCAACGGGTATGATAGTAGAATATGTGAAATTCCAAACGTCAGTATTTGCTAGAGCAAATTAATCTGAAGGGCATCCAGATGAAGGCCTGAAAGGTATTGTAGAACAAAGTTCTACAGGTGTATGCACCAGCTGCTGTTTCAGAATAGATCGTTTTCCCCAGGGTGAAGTTTAACAGGAGGCTTGATCACTCAAGTAGGAATATTACTGTGGTTGGACAACATGTTTTGATAAACACAGTATCTTTTTTTTTTTTATCAGCTAGCAAGCAACTTTTGTCGATTTGATTTCTGTTAATACTGCTAACGTCGATTAGACATTAATTATTAAATGCAATTCACAAAGCTGGAGGAAACTTTGTATCTTGCCAGAGAAACTGGACATTCACCCCAGGCCACTTTCACGTTCTGAAAACTGCAGGTTTGGTAGCAATCTCCTTGTCTGATAAAAGATGTTGGGTCACACATCAGGCCAAAAAAATCATGCCAAAGAGCTTGGTGTATGGCAAGTAAAACTACAGAACGCAGGAATTTAAGGAGAGGGAGGGATTCTGAGAAGAAACGGACATGGCTAAGGATCCTGTAGTTAAGGAAATAGGAGTTTTAATAAAATTGCTGTAGTTGACTTGTAATAAAATGTGCTACTTTCATTTGATAAAACAGAAAAGGTGTTAGGCATGCAGGTTTCATGTGCCTCTACTGAATTACTGTTTTTCAGAATTTACACAAAGAGTGATTAAAAATAGCTGAATTTCTAGGATTCTCTCCGCTTAAGAAGATGGCATCTGTTTCAGACAGCCCAGCGTTCCAGTCTGTGACCAGTGGATCCTATGAAATGTGTACCTTTCAGAAAAGGTACATTTACATAGAAGTAATCTTTGTGCTTTCTTTGACAGTTGGTCAAAGAGGTCATAACTGGAAAATAAAAGATTTTATAAGAGATATATCTTTAATAGAAGCTTTCAGATACAGAATTGAAGCAGTTAAAGCATGGATTATATTTTAAACTTATTTATTTTCATTTTTCTCATCAACTGACTGTGTGTGGAAAATTCACATTCACTTCAGAGTAGGACTGCAGTTGTAAAACATGCTTTCATGTATACTTGTAAAAGTCACTGCAAGGTTGTTTAACTTCAGACGGCCATTTGCCATGCTGTATTTGTATGAACCCCACAGTTACCAAAGTCACTCGTGACAGCTTTTTCTATCAGCATTTCAGCATGCATGATCTGTGTGCAATCTTATGCTTTCAGACATGCACAGTACTTTCTCGTTGTTCTTTCTGCAGGCTTGCTAGAGGCTAGAAATGCCTCACAGAAGCTCAGAGCTGGGAAAAGACAGTGGTCAGAAACCTAAGTAGGAGCCAAGTTGAAACATGAGGTGTATTGCAGATTCTAGAAGTGATAATGTAAGAATGCTGTTTTGGTATCTTTAAATGAGGTCCATACATAGAATTATGGAATTGCTCTAGGTGGGTTTTAACAAGGAGTAATCATAGACTCATAGAATGGTTTGGGTTTGGGATGACCTTAAAGATGATCTAGTTCTAACCCGTTTGCTATGGACAGGGACAACTTCCACTAGAGATGAGGTTGCTCAAAGCCCCATCCAACCCAGCCTTGAACACTTCCAGGGATGGGGCATCCACAGCCTCTCTGGGCAACCTGTTCCAGTGCCTCACCACCCTCATAGTGGAGAACTGCTTCCTTACATATAATCTAAATCTACCCTCTTTCTGTTTAAATTTAGTTAAAAGAATGTCACGAACATTTTCAAAGACAACCTGTTTTGTCCATACATATGGAAATAATAATTTGTGAATTATGCGACTCATACCATGGTTTGTCTTTTTTTTCTATGAGATGATGATACTTAGAAGTTTAGCATTGTGAACTCTCTGATGTTTTTCTCTGCATCCCCACTGGCATCTGAATGCGTTCCTTCCTGGTTGTGGCAGCGCTATGGGAAGGCAGGTGTGCTTCCTGGGTGCTGGTGGGTGCCCAAGTCATTTCCTCATACTAAGGATGAGACCTAAAGCTTACTGCTGTTTTCCTGCTCTCCTCTACAGCTGTCTGGTTTTTACCAGAGAGAGATCTTGCAGGGGGTGGGGGTGGGAATCAAAGCACAGACCAACAGGTTATATATCTGGGTGATCAGGAGTAGATGTTGAGTGCACACAGTGAAACACATCTGCTCCATACCTTAGATACAGCCTCTGGAAACTAATCTTGGAGATTTATTTTCTTTCCTGCTTTTATTATTTTGTTTTCTGCTTTTATTTTCTTTCCTGCTTCTCCAGAATGTATTTATTTGGTGGCTGATCTTTTTTTCTTTATCCCAGTAAGAGATTTCCTATGAAGTGCCTTAATGTTCAGTGATACCCATAACATACTTTAAGTTTAAAGAAGGGATAAACAATGAGAAGTGGGAAATTGCTCTTGTGTTGGAGAAAGTTATTTGCTGGCTGAGACCAAGACAGAACTGTGAGAAATTTAAGGAGAGCTGACCAGGCTGAGTGGATCGACTAACAGCATTCAGTTCTGATAAATGCAGACAATCCAGACTGGAAGGAAAAATGCTTAAGTTACGCTTTTTTTTTTTTCTTTTTAACTTTTCTAAGTTCAGTATGTGCAGTTTGGCGTGATCTCTAAAAAGTGGAAGACCACCTTTGTAAAATCAGCTCTTTTCAATACAGGAGGAACGTGGTGAAGCACCATGTAAAAAAGTATGTTGACTTCCCCCCCCCCCCCCTTAATTTACATTAGTGGTACAGCTTCACTTGGAATGACTTGTTCTTACTGATCACCTCATTAAAGAATTCCTACATATGTAGAATTGGAAGGGTAGAGAAGGTGTTTAAGGGCTGAGGAAAAACTTACAGAGAGAGATTGCAGTAAAATGGTATGCAATAAAATAATACGGTGCAATAAAATAATATCCAACCAAAAGGATAGCAACTGAATTGAAAATTCAAAATGTATAAAAGGAAATACTTTTTGTTACGTGCCCTAACTATGGTTTGGAATTCATTTCTTTGGGAAGCTGCTGAGGTTGAGACCATTGCAGTATTGCAGAGTGGTGGGATACTGTCCTGACCCAGACTGGACAGACCAGGGAGTCATGTTTAATTCGAAGTTCCCTCAGGCTAAATTAAGGTGAAACGACACCAAACGATCAGTTAAAGATTTTATTCGTGACAGAAGCAAACTGAACTGGGGAGGCATGGTAGTAGGTGGCAGGGTTTCTCACAACAGGAATTGGCATAAGACTATGTAAACCGTGTAACCCAGGGTAACCATATACATCAATTCAGGGAATAAGGAGATCCCCCCCATCGAGTCATGAGGTTCAGAGCAGACCCCCTTGCTTTCTAGACTCCTCCTCAGAGAAGGGCCCAGGGGTGGCTGGATCCACTCTTAGTCCCAGACTTGGTCAATGGTTTTATGTCTTAAAGGGATGAGGTGTAGGGATTGTGGAAAAGGAAAAGGAACGAGAGAAGAAGGCAGAGAGAGAAAAAGGGAGAGAGGAAGATTTCACCAGTCCTGGGTCCAGCGTTGGTTCAGTCAGCCAAGGGGTCCAGTCCCGGTGGGCTTGCACACCTGGGGCTTCAGTTTGTGTCCTTTTATCATCCTTGCTCCTCCTTTGGGTGGGCACCCGAAGTCGTCAGGCGAATGAGCAGTTTGTGAGCCTTTGGGCTTGGGGGTCGTTTGTGGAGTAACTTCTCCTTCCCTGCAGACGTGGCCATTATTTGATCTTTGTATCAGAACAGGGAGCTGGGCACCCTCCAGCACTGCCCTCCCCCTCCTGTTGCCGATGTTTGAGCTGATGGGCTTTTCACCTTGGTTCCTTGCTGTGCAGGGTTTGTCTTTAAGCAGAACTTGCCCCACCACAATGTTTGAGACATTAAATCTTTCAGTCTCTCACAGATACCAATAGGAACATTCGGAGCTGTAGTTAACTGTGTGACACTTTGTAAGGGATGCAAGTGTTGACTGGCTAGTCAGAGAGGGAAAAGGGCTACTTGGATGTATTTGGGAAAAGCTGGGTGCATCACTGCTCTCCGCTGCCCATATAGACGAGCTCTATATAGTACGTGGTTCCTGTAGCTGCCTTGTATCATTTGTAACGGAAAAAGGTAACAGCTAGTCAGGGAAAAATGCCGGTGGGGTCGTACCACTAGGCCTCGAGAAGCAACTCACTTGCCTCGCAGCCCTCGCTGCCGCTAAGCTGAGCAGCGTAGGGCGAAGCTGAGGCGGCAGAGCCCGACGGCGTGCGGCGGGCAGAGCCGGCTCCCTGCGGCCCGGGAGGGACCGGAGCGGCCACCCCTCTCTGCGGGGGCTCTCGTCCCCGCGCGGCCCACGCCCGCAGGACCGCAGCTCGGCGGTGGCGGCCGCCCGCCGTACCACATCCGGGGCCCCTTCCCGCCCTTTCGGTTTCGCTTCCAGGCGGGGCGGGCGGTGCTGCGGAAACGAAACTGGGGCCGTCATCGGCCGCCGGTCGTGCCGCCGTGCTGCGCCGCGCTGCGTCGGCTGCCGGGGGTCCTGGGGCGTCTGCCGCAGCTCGGAGGTCACGGCCCGGGGAGGGCAGGGGAGCCGTCCGGTCCAGCCGAGGCAGGCTGCCCGCACCTCGGCTGTAGCGGCCCTCAGCGGCTGCCTGCCTGCCGCCTGCCTGCCGGCTGCTCCGCGGCCGGGAGCCTGGATTCGTCTGCGGTACGTGTGATTGAGCCTCACAGCCATCGCGGTTTGAAAGGATGTGTTAAAATGCGTCTTGGTTCCCCTCTGAAGGAATCGACTCTAATTCTGTCCGTAGAAACGTTACTGATTTTTTTTTCTTCACAGGTTCGGTGAATGATTCAGCCTTTTCCTGCCAAGAAATCTGCCAGGAAATCTTCTCTAATCACTAAATTTTCTGCTTTGCTCTCTAAATCTGTTATTCCAAGCAAGGAGTCTTCAAAAACAGTTGCAGATCAACGCTTGAGTTAGAAATTAGAATTAGTTTTCTGTGAACTTTATGTTACCAGCACTGGTTTTCTATCACAGCAGTGGTCTGCCAGGATTAGGGGCTGTCTGTATACCATGCTTGGAGGCACAGACCTATCTTTGAATGTTGCTTTGCAGAACCTTTTTGAGATTGTGTCAAAATGGAACGTGAGTGTATGGAGAAGATCAACACTTACTGTCAAAAGCAGAAACTGACACTGGTTTATGCCAATGTCAGGATGACCGGCCCATCTCATGATCCTGAGTAAGTTCACTATGCATGTCAATAAACATCAAGATTCTTCCTGCAATGTGAATGAACTGGCTAAGGCTTGCAATCGTAAAAGTTAATTTGATGAAAGTGTGTATATGGCAGGAGAGCTGGTTGAAACCATAAATTGAGTGGTAGGTGGGTGGGGAGGATGTCATGTGATAGAGTTTGAGGAGAAAACTTATTTCAGAGTTCATGGCCCTTTTTTGGAAAGCAACAGCAATGCACCTGTTACTGGTAACTATATTGTAAGTATGCTCTGCATCTGCCATGAAATCTCTCAGGAGGTGGGGTGGGTTGCAGCAAGTATTTCAGTTTATGATCTATGCTAACTTGAGTGCTTTGATTTTTATTTAGTTTTACAAAGTGTGGAAATTATTTGTGACTTATGTTGTTAATTTCTAACCATAAAGGTTGGGTGTATATTAATTGTTCGGGTACCAACATGTTTTATGTGTAGTTAATTTTTGAACATCTGTTACAAGAGAAGAGTCTTTTGCTTAAGCTGTTTTGCTTTTACTTTTCGAGACAATTACAGGTGATGGAATATGCTTTATTTTTTAACACAAGCATGGTGTTTTGCTAATTTTTTTTCCCTTGCCAGAGATCATAGATACTCAAGATCTATGATGTTTCCTTGGGTGATTTTTTTTTTTTATTTTTGCTTGTTTGCATGAAGACAAGCCTTATGCTAATGATTAGTATGTTTCTTCTAATGTCTTCCATGTCGCCAGCCAGCATTGTCTGTGCTGACTTATTCTTGGACCTGACCATAGTCCCAGAATAAATTAATAAGTATTAGCTGGGTCTCAAATGTTAATCAGTTATCTTAATTTTTTTCCCCGTGCAGCTCACATAATTCAAAAAAGTAACCCTTGCTGCAGTAATGGCCACAGCTGTGGTCACACAGCTACGTCTTCATGCTTCAAAAGTGATGGCATGGGACTAACAGAATTTACACACATTTCAAATTTATTCATTTATCCCATTTATTGCGCTTTTTAATTTTTTCTGTGTGTTCTGCTACATTCACAAATATAATTCAAACCATTTTCTTGGATCTGTAAGTCATGTGAGGTGTGACAGTGGTATCTAGGAAAATGCTGGGTAACTTGGGCTCTTCCAAGGAGTACAATGTACAGTGTCTGGCTACAGTGATGAATGCTGTAAACCTCCTTTGGTGCCTTTGTGGTGCTCTTTCCCAGTGCTCTGTCTGCTAATGGGATACATTGGCTACTCCTGGTCCTGAGCTGGCTCCCTAACTCTTCTGTGCTGTGTCCCACCTCATAAGTCCTCCTGCAGTTGTCTGAGGCATGATGCAGAGACACCTCCTGCCATCTTCTCCCCTCCTATCCTGGTTTTGGTGCTGTAGCTGCTTCCGCTGCAATGTCTGTCAGGGTCGGTGCTGAACACAATGTAAGAAGGTTGAGAGAGCCCAGGCTGGCTCAGTCCCGAGCGGCAAGCTTTCTTGGGCTGGGAACGCAGTGTGTGGACAATCAGGCCAGTGCTGCCTAAACCTGTCAAGTCTGGGCAGTGCTTATTAACATGGCGGATAAGCATGACTGTACATTTGGGACCAACTCATGTAACACTCATTCAGATAATCCTCAACTCAGGTAATTAACTCATGGGTCATTGGGACTCAGAGTGCAGATTTCCTCAGGATGCTTAAATGGTGAATTTTGGATGCAAAGTCATAGCTGAATGTATGTAGTATTCAGAGCTTAGATACGGGTTGGCTAACAAACCCTTTCCCAAAGAACGATCTTTCATGCTTTTTTTTTTTTTGTATGCTGTTTCCTATGTGTAGAGTATGTGGCACACTGGTGTGCCTTGTCATACTGTTTATCTCCTTAAGATATCTCATTAAGGCTTGCTTACGCAATGACTGCAAGCACTATTCTGCATCTGCATTGTTTGCCACCCAAACATTTCATTATAGGGAAGTGGAGAGTGAAGTTGGAATACTGAAAAAAGTGAATTCTTGAAGTCATTCCAGTATTTGAGACAAATCATCCCAGAGAGAAACTCGTGGTGCTATACCTAGACTGTTTCTTTGTGTCAATCTATCTTGTTGATTGTGAGCTTGTGTATTTATGTACTCTGTTGTAATCTGAAGTACAGACATACCCAGACGTTATAATAATGGTCACGTTAACATGACACAAATCTGTGCTGCTGTCAAAAGCAGAAATTTAGTTGTTGTTTTCTGCTTTGTTGCCTTTTGTGCAAAGGCAGCAGCAGAAACATTAGGGATTTTGCAGTTGCAGGACAAGTTGGGTCTGGGTAAGAACTGATTTGGCTGAAAACCAACCATTCGTTATTAGGTCACTGTGGTGGGTTGACCCCAGGTGGCAGTGAAACCCTCAGCCAGCCACTCACTTACTTTCCCCCAGTGGGATGGGGGAGAGAATCAGAAGGGTGAGAGGCAGAAAAACTTGTGGATTGAGATAAAGACAGTTTAATAAGTGAGGCAAAGCTGTATGTGCAACCGAAGCAAAATAAGGAATTCACTCGCTCCTTCCCATCGGCAGGCAGATGTTTAGCCATTTTCAGGAAAGCAGGGCTTCATCATGTGTAACAGTTACTTGGGAAGACGAACATTATAACCCCAAATGCCCCGTCTTCCTCCTTCTTCCCCCCGCTTTCATTGCTGAGCGCAATGCCATGTGTCATGGAATATTGCTCTGGCCAGCTGCCCTGGTTGTGTCCCTTCCCAACTTCTCACACACCCCCAGCCTACTTGCTGGGAGGCTAGAGTGGGGAAAAAGAAAAGGCTTTGATGCTGTGCAAACACTGCTCAGCAATAGGTAAAACGTTGTATTATCAACACTGTTTTAGTCCCAAATCCACAACATAGCACCATACCAGCTGCTATGAAGAAAGTTAACTCCGTCGCAGCCAGACCCAGTACAGTCAGTCCTGAGCTGCGTCAGTTCCATGTTCTGACTCGTGGAGTTGCTGTATGAGAAGCAGTGCGTGCACAGTTGTGCAACGGAGTGGTAAGGGATCAGTGGTTCAGTGTGGAAGGGCAGGACTTTTTTGTTTGTTTGTTTTTTTGTGTCCTGGTGTTAGGGCTTCACAACCTTGCCTGTAACAATGTTGACCTTATGCATTCTTTTGCTTTTAAAAATTTAAATCATTTTGCTTTTAAAAAGCAGTTAAGCATTTAAAAATACTGTTAGAACTAATAAAGTACATGCGTTTGTGACTAGTGAAGAAGCATTTAAAAATATTTCTACTAAAGAGTTATCATAATCAGGAGTTAGGTATAATAAAAACACATTAATACTCAAATACCTCCACAGTTAACTTATAGTGCTTTGTAGATAATAAAAAGAAAGTTGAATCTGAGAAGGTTATTAAGTATACATGAGACAAAATGTAACAATGTTTTAGAAAAGTTTCCTTCATTGCAGGTTCACAGTTGTGGTTAAAATAAACAATGTAGAATATGGTACAGGCACTGGTAAAAATAAGAAGGAAGCAAAAGCAGTAGCAGCAAAAAAAACCTGGGAAATGATTGAGAAACAGGTGAGTAAACTGTAGGATTTAATTTTTTTTTTTTTTTTTTTTTTTGCTAGTAAAGGTTGAAGATGAATCTCTAAAAGTAGCCAATATAGTATCATTGTTTTCTTTATTTTAGAAGGGTTTCTAATGCTGCCATCCCTTTTCTTGTCTCTGGTGAGGGCGTTCAGAAATTTCAGAAAATTCAGAAGGCAGCACTCGCCTTTTTTTTTTTTTAATGAGACATTTCACAGCTCGTTCCCTGTCTTTTCTTAAAAGAGGTGGGAGGAGACATGGTGAGAGGTTGTTAGACATTGGTGCAGTACTTGGAAAACTGGATTTACATTTCTTTGGAAGTTCAAAATGTAATAATTCTAGGTTGGGATGACTGTCCTCTGCCACAAGGGACTCTGTTAGTGCAAACTTGGGATTTCTTAAAAATATTTTTAAATGCTGACAAACCTTGCAGCTATATTAGATCTTGTGCCCTGTTTATCTTAATCTATTTATTAAGCTTAAGTTTTTAAGTTACCTATTTTGTTTGTCTTATAGCCAGAGAGCCCTTCAAACATGCAAGCTTCAGAATTAATGACAACTCAAACGACCTTATTACCTGTACCAGCCAATGACTATGTCAGCCAACTAAATATGTATTCACAAAGGACGCTGCAAATAGTTGATTATCCTAACACAAAATGTACTGGAGAAGCCCATGCTCCCATGTAAGATGTGCTTTGTCTTCGTACTTGCTTTTAATACTTCTGGTGTTTACTAACACTACCATTAGTTACCCTGAGTAGTGTTAGATGAATCTTTAGAAATACAATAAAAATTTGGAGGTAGTCTGGAGAGAATCCAGTGGAGGGCCATTAAGGTGGTTAAAGAATTGGAGGATACGGCATAGGAGGAGAGGCTAAGAGGACTGAGTTTGTTTAGCTGGGAGGAGAAATGGCATGATGATAAAATGGTAGTCAGTGTTGACAAATTGTCCGTTATCTTGGTTGTAGCTCTGGCATCTTTGTGGACCTCTCAGCATGTATTTTGGAGACCCCTAGGAACCAAGTGCCAAGGAGAGCCTGTTTGTGTCTCCTGTATGCATTGCAGTCAGTGAGTTGTAGAAATGTTTCAGTTAATGACAGCTGAGGGATGATGAAGAATATCTACATATTTTAACTCTCTTGACAATGTCTGCTGGAAAACTCCTCCTCTCTTCCCCTGAAAAATCAGCCATTTTAAAACCTAAATTGCAGATAATTTATGATTGTGGGTGCATATGATATGATGCTTTGAGGAGTTCTACCTTAAAAAGTGCTAAATATTCACTCTCTGAAAATTGATTATCTTGAAGGCATGTCAGATTAGTTATCTACCATTATTAATTAGATTAAATGTATATTGGAAGTACTGTCCTGAAGATGTATATTTCAGATTTCCATTCTATAATGTCAATTGACTTATTATTATTATTATTATTATACTTATTATTATACTTATTATTATTGACTTGTCAATACACAAGTATTTTAGTGTTTAAAATCATTAAATTAAGACTTGTCATATGGGATATAAGACTTTATTCCCTGTTGTATTTTACAGGTTTTCTTGTAGCTGTACAATTAGTGGTTTTGTGTATGGAAGTGGCACTGGAACTTCTGTAGCTGCTGCAAAACAAGCTGCTGCGAAACAAGCGCTTGAGAAGCTACATAAGCAAGGCACTCTAACAGTATGTGCTATATTTAGCCTTAAGACAGAAGTTTAATTCTTGTATCTTTAATCTCTGAACAGATTTCCTCATTGTATTTAAAAGCATATTCCATGGATTTCACTTAAGAGGGAAACAATCCATATTTTGGTGGGTTGGTTTGGCTACAGGATTCTGTTGGTAAAATTTATGTTGTGTTTCTATATTCAACTGCTGGATTAAAAAAATCTCACAGTTGATATCTCTGTGTATTTCAGAATATGGTCTGATATGTTGTCATTCAAGGATGCACGTATCTTAAAAATTTCTGAATCCTGACTAATATAGCGGTTGTCTCCTGTGTGTTGTCGAGCTGACTGGCTATGAACATAAATATCTTACTGCCTTGTGTTGGATGAAAAATCTATTGTGAAATGTGAGAAAAACAAAAGCAGGAGTGAGATTCAACAGGACTTGCCTCCTGTAGTATTCCAAGGCAGAGTCTAGTGAATTGCTAACACCATCCTCTGGAGAGCAGAGCTATTGTCTTCACGTTGGTGATCGTATTTCCATACATGCAAAAAATTATTGAATTCTAATAGTGATCTAAACCCACTTCTGAAATGCACAGAACAGTACATATGAGCTAACTTAAATGAAGTGTAGTTTAAAGGGAAGGAAGGCAGTATGGAGGAGGAAAGAAACCTTTTTTACTTTAAGTACTTTTTTCATTATTTGGCTGTTTACTGTGAATTTTACATGCTGCTTTTATTGTTGTTTTTAAGTTAACCATGTAATTAATGGCCTCTTATAGCTCTAGGATCCTTCCTTAATATTTTCCTGTGTTGCAAGCTCATGGGTCTTTGCATTTTCATCAAAGTCTGAAATCTATTACCTCGAGCAGAACCTCTGTAGCAATTATTCTAAATTTGGGGTGGGTTGTTTTGCTTTGGTTTTAATTTTTATTAATTCCAAGACATGTCTGTGTAACACACAAAATGTAAATAGCAAAAAGTAGTAAAGGCCCTGAATTCAAGTACTCCTGAATTCAAAAAAATGGGTCTTGTTTGTTGGCTGTCATTGAAACATAAACCGTTAAGTTTTTTTAATTTTTGTCAAGTTATGGTCTATAACAATCGTAGGCGCTGCTTTTAATGTTACATTTATGTTCTTATGTTATAGGGGGAAAGAAAAAGCTGGGGGAAGAACCTCTACTAAGTATTTAGGATTCATTTTTTTAGTCGACCCCGATTTAGTAATTGAGGTTTCGCAGGGTTTTCACACTGAAGACATTGAATGTCTTTTTGTACAGACTCAAGATTTTCAGTTCTGCTGATGACATAAACCAAAACCTACATATATCTTGTTTTCCCCACAGACAATTGCATATGCAGTAAACAATGAAAACATTTGCTTTTAGTAACTGTAAGTCTTATCCTGATTTTTAATAGATCTCAGACTCTACTTCTGCAAATGTGTCTCAATATGAGTGGGAAAACGCTCACTGTGACATGGCCCTGTATTTCACTCCTCTGGATGGAAGTTAGGCAGATGCCTTTCTTCTGTAGGGCTTTGAATGTTCGGTGCAGTTAACAACTTCCACTTAGGACCTTGTAATCTTCCCTCCCCCCTCTTTGAATGGCATCTATTGCACTAGGGATTTTTTTTTTATGTGATATTGTTAACCATTCTTGTTTTTTCTTTTTTCAGATGGGAAGAGAAGAATCTAATGGAAATTCTGTATTTACCGAACATAGTAATTCCTCTCGAGTGCCAACTCAGTCTGACTCAGAGTAAGTTGAGTTCACTGATAATGTGAAACAAAATATATTTACTAATCTTAAAGGGTCATGTGATCTAGTTCTAAATAAAATCTGTCATAGTGGCTTCTGCAGTATAAAGCCATTTAATTTAAGCTTCTATTTCTTAGATTTCAGAGCAAAATTTGTTGTACTTGCGCAATTTTATTTGAGTCTTTACGGGTTAGCTTATAATAATTTTAGAGCTTTCTAATATATTTATATTTTGCCATGAGTAGTTCTTTCAGAAGCATTTTTACTGTGATGGAAACGGAATAAACTACCTCATTCAGTAGCGTTAATTCATGCCATTTTTAATACTCACTTTCCTATTGTGACACTGTTATGAACTCAGTATAATTCAGTTTCAGTACTTTCCTGTGCTCCACATTCTGCTTTCTTCTCTGTTTTGTTTTTTTTTTTTCTTTTTCCTTCTCCATAAATCTTCATTTCCACCAAAGGGAAAATTTGCTTAGCAAAAGACAATGAACACACGTAAAGTTTCATTTGTGATTTGGGAACCCTAGATCAAGCCTTTTGTGTCCAGCAGTTAATTTGACTGTAGTGCCACTACCACCTCTTTTATGTTCTTTGTGCGATTGTAAAGCAAGCTGATACGTACAGTGCTAGAGGTGGCTGCACTGCCTTTAAATAAACATCTGTATTTAACCTATTTAATTTAAGGATATAATAGAAAATATATCATATAGACATCTAGATATCATGGCATCATGTCATAGAAATAGAGGAGTATATTACAAAATATTATTTTTTTATTAGCTTTCCAGCATAAAGTTTTGTAGTTCAAATCAGTCATGATTGTTAATGCTTTTTCAGGTTTTGCTTTTAAAAACTATGGGGTTTTTTATGCTTCTGTTTTTCTTGTGGCCATCATTTTATTTATTTATTTATTTGATTGTGTTACTTTCACCTAAAACTAGTCTACTATTTTTCAATAACAGCAGTATTTCCTTTGAAGACTCAGCTGCAAAGTTAGTAGAAAAAATGAAAGACATGGCAGTATGTGAAAAGCCTTCACCTTCTCAGGTATAGTATGAAAATGGTCTTCCTCATAATTACATTTTAGACCCTGAATAGAGCAAGCTTCTTGTCAGAGTGTAGCACCAGTTTGTTCCTTTATCTACTAATCACTAGAAAACACATGCGCATTTTTACTATGAATATTCAGTACTTTCTTATTGTTACCATTAGTGTGGACCCAGTTTATGTACTGTTGACTAAATGGGCAGTACTCCCAAGAAAGGGGATCACACTGAGCTCATATTTTTCTGTGGGAAGAATGATGATGTCATACATAGCACATGTGAAAAATTTTAAGCTAAGATATGGCTTCATTCTTATTACATTGTTTATAATTATAAACATTACCTTGTTTATAATTTATATGTTTATAATTTATAGACAATTCCTAGTTACATTCTCAGACACATTTTAAACTAAGTAGAGTGAAAATATTCAGGATATCTCAGTTAGCTTTTTTTTCTCTTTTTCATGTAGAGAGACGTACAAAGTTCTGCCCTGAAATCCAGAAGGTATGTGTTTATTTCTAGGGTGCTATCTCCCATAAACTATATTGCAAACTACTTTAATGTTTCTATATCTGGCAAAGAAATGCCACTATTGGGAGGTACATTTCTTTTCTCTTGTCACATATTAGAAAAACGGCTCATTATAAGTTTTGCTTTTATCCTTGTTAAAGAAAATTGGCAGCTAATTTTGATAATGCAAGAAACAAGGAAGAGGAGAAAAAGATGTCAGATTTAGATGAAAGTTTGCCAGATTTGGACACAAATACCAGTGAGGAGAATGAAAGTCCATACACAGTGAATAAAAGGTAAGAAGGATTTTTTTTTTTTTTTTTTTTAATAAGAGCTGTATGGCAATTACAATATATAGTGGTCTAGATTTGTTTGTTTATTTATAACAGAATGTGGGAAAACACTGTTGTAAAAATAACTTTCTAAGAAAATTGGTATTTGAGATACAATTTTTTTTTTTTCCTGGAAATTTCAAATATAGTATAGCAACTGACATGCAATGATATTTAATGCTTACAACCAAAAGTCATTTGTGTGAAGATGTGAGGGTAATTATGCTACATGCTTTCAAGGGTCAGTTTCCCTTGTTTTTTTAATCTTCAAGACTATGATTTAGACCTGTATAGGTGTTGAGTGATCCCTGTAGAATGGTATTTCAGCAGATGTAGTAGATCTGTCAGGATCATTTTTATATCTTGTAAATTTAATGTTAATTATACTTAAGTTATATATCTTTTTTTTTTTTTTTTTTTAAAGATTTCTTGAGAGTTTTAAAAACATAGAGCCTATTGGTGAAGGTGGTTTTGGGAATGTTTTCAAAGCAACAGGAAAGCTTGATGAGAGAACCTATGCAGTCAAACGAGTTCAATTCACAGAGTACGTACTGTATATTTACTTCTGGTTTTTATTTTAGGACAACCTTAATCAAGATTTTAGTACTTTGTTTTGTCTCTTTAATAATCCTAGGAGCACTTAAGCAATTTTCATTATTAATTGTACATTCTTTCTGGTAAACTGTTTCCTTTATTTCTAAGTGAAGCTGAAAATGGCATGCAACTTTGTTAAATTTTGCATGCACTGGAATAATTTCAGATGCAGCTGTAAAAAAGTAGATTTGTTAAGTTCTACTTTCCCTGAACACACTAGTGCTCTGGTTATTAATATTGCAGAATGCGTTTGAAGAAAACTTGCTGATTAATAAAACAGTGTAAGCAGCACTGTTACTTTTGACAGGTTACATGGAAAATTTACATATCAGTAATGCATAATGACTATAATTAGGGAAAATAGAGAAAAATGAAAGTAATACATTTTGTGGTTTGTAATTGGGAAATGCTTTATATATGACCCATGTAGTCATTATTCTCACACTGTGTTACTCGTCCTTTATAAATCTCAACAGAGAATGATGAGCTTAATTTTTTTTTTAAAGTAATTTTCTGTAACCCATACCTAGTGGAGTATTTTATCAGCAGGTGAAAAACTGGAATTTCTTTGAGGTAATCTATTGAAAAAGTTTCAAGTTGTTGGAGATACTTGTCCCTTACATTGTGTAACTGCCCTTCAGATTCTTGTGTTCTTCACAAATATATGTTATGTTCGTTTGTAATGCAATCCTGAGAACTATACTAGAAAACATTCTACTTGTTCTTCAAATAAAGACTGCTGGTCTGCTGATGGGTTTGAACTTACTTCACTAGCCAATGTTACAAGTGCAGGCCAAATTTAGTAATAGTTCTTCATGAGTATTTACACGGACTTCTGTATATGTAAACAAACTTCATAGAGGTGAAGAGAAAACATGGGTGTTTGCTACATTGTTTGACTACCTAATGTAATTACACATTGCAACTATCTGCTTTTTTCAGCTTTTTTTGAGTGTGGCTTTCATTTCTAATATGGTTAAAACATTTTTTGCACTTTGAATAACTGAGCAGATGAAAGAAAACCCACAGAATTTGTAACTACAACTTTGAACTTGTATGAAGGAGAATATTATCTTCTTTTTCTAAACTAATGTAAAACTATCTGTATACTGCTACTTGATATCATATCTTTTATTTAACTTAGTATTACATTTTTATAGGGAAATGCCATTTGTTTCTTTTTTTTTTTCTTCTTTTTTTCCCCCTCCAAATAGGAATGTAAAGCGTGAAGTAAAAGAACTTGCAAGACTTGACCACGAAAACATAGTGCGGTATTATTGTAGCTGGAAAGGGTATGACCACGTAACTTATCCAGACTCAAGGTAACTACAAGATAGTAGTTTGCACTCACAAACTTGTTTGCCATAGTGAATTTTGTGTTGTGAAAAAAAAAGGCTGATGATTGGTTATAAATCATTACACAAATATAAATGCATACACATACTTACATACTTACTGTTAGGAAAAAAAGGCACAGTACTTTTCAGCAGCAGGTCGTATATAATTGAATATATTTATATCTTCTTTTCCTTGATGGATAAGATACATTATGTAATTTTATCTTGCTCCTCTCTCTTAATACACAGAACTTGCTGAATCTATAGAGGAGTGCAAGAGTGCAGAACTCAAAATTTGGGGCTAGAATTAACAACAGAAACTAAAAAATTGTCTGTCAGTTGGCTGCCAAATTCCTGATCAGAAGTTTCTTTTTTTTAAGTACTGGTCAGCCAGTAGCTCTCATAGATTTAATTATTTCTCTAAGTTAGTATTTTAACTGTGATGCCTGAAGCAGTTTTGGCTGTTGAGAACAGAAAAACAAAATTAAATGCTCTTTCATTTAGAGGTAGTCTTTCAACACTAAGACTTCTGGGAAGATAGTGGTGAGAGTTTTACTCATAAGTTAGGTTATTAACTTTTCAAAGCTTCTGTGGTAAGCTTTTTTCACTAGCTGTAAATTCATACCCTTCAGATATGTTGCTACACTTACCTAGATCCATAAAATATTAATGGATTCAAAATTATGGTTGGTATGGTATCTGTCCAGTGTGCTCAGTAAATGAGGAATAAAATGGGGGGAAAAAAAGTCTTGTGTCAAAACCCAACCATTAATATGTTGGAGTCTCAATATCACTTATGCATTTTAAATTGAGCAGTTATTGGGTAAAAGACACAAAAAAAGTCCTAAAAGCAGAAGTCCCAGCCTGCAATTCCACTTAGTGCCCTGACCTCAAGGCTACAGAACATCCCGAGCCACTTAATGCTTGTTCTTTCAGTGCCTCAGGCGGCTTTATTGCAGGGCACTCAGATCACACAGTGCAAGTAGGAAAAAGTGGTGCTGCCTCCTCTTCCTATTGTCCTTCCCCTCAGCATCTCCAGCCTCAGCCTATCCTATGGGCTGATGGTGAGGGAACTCTTCTGGAAAGTGTGAGGCTGTCAGGTGGGTGAATATATTTCATTTAGATTTCCAGCTTTCAGAAGGGTTTCTCTAACTCACAGATTGATGTCAAAGATGGTCACTGCACTACCTTCTTGAAGGGACAGAGTTTGAAAGAATGTAATCATACTGGATAGGAGAGGAAGGCTAATGCTGTCTTTATTGAGCGGAATAGAGAATACCTGCCAGGGACTTGCAGCAGTTCCTAGCGGGCGAGATGGGACCCAAGGACAGTGCTATTTCTTCCTGTATAGGACATGCTTCTAGATATGAGGGGAGCAAAATTTGGGCACTCAGAAAACTTTCAGTGTGAACAAGGAAGAAAGCAAAACATAGGAATATTCCAGGGGTATGTAGCAACTGAGCAGGGATTCTTTGGTTTGCAGTTCTATTTATTTATATCTAGAAGAAATTAGTCTACGATCTTTTTAAAATCAAGGGACCTTGCAGACTTTGTTTTGGGGAACTCCAAAAATAATAATTAACAAAAAGGTTTTTTAAAGAAGAACCTTAGAATCATTGATGGCTTGGGAGGAATTGTATCTTGCTAATTTCAATATGGTATATAATTTTCTTTTGCAGGCAGAAGTCAAACAAAGAAATTACCTGTCTTTTCATCCAAATGGAATTATGTGAACAAGGGCCATTGGAAAACTGGATTGAAAAGAATAGACTAGACCGAAAGTATCATGAGATGGCACAAAACAAATTTTTACAAATACTGAAAGGAGTGAAATATATTCATTCTAAAGAGTTAGTTCATCGAGACCTCAAGGTAAGTAGGATAGGTAATTAAAAAAAAATTAGATAAAAGTAGTACTTATTGGAATTTCAGAAAATGTTAACAGACTAAACAAAGACAATTATGTACCCTAGTAGTGATTAATTTTTTTTCAGCAACTGGCTGGATTTCATCCTAAAATCAGAAGGTAAACTGGAGGATCTCGGAATGCAGCAGTTCAAAAATCAGCAGTCATCAGTTAACAGGCATTTTCAGTGTACTATGTGTTACTGGGTCACAAGACTGCTTATTGGAAAAAGAAATACTAACTTTACTTGATAAAATAATTAAAAGCAAGAAAGTGAAAAGTTGAGTCTAGGAAGTTTGCTCTTGCCATATTGTAAAGGGATAGTTTATCTATCCTAATACATGCTGTGTTTGATAACGACATACTCTAGTTGCTCTTGTATCATGTATGCATACAAATATTTGAATGCTACTTTTTTGATAGAATTTCAGTCTCTATAAGTGCACAATCATGGAAAGATTTTATTTCAATATGAAGATTATAAAGGACAAAGTTGCAAGCCTTCAGAGCTTCATATGCCAGCTATAATGTTGCTTACAGAGTTTCAAATCACTCGCTTTGTGAAAAAGTCATTAGTATGGTGGTGGTCCTAAAAACGGCTGCAGTGGGTCACATTAAATGTCAATCTAGGATGCTGTTCTCCTTCTATTGTGGCTGATTCCAAACACCTAGAGCGTATTAGAGTTGAGAGGTGATACAGTGATGCTGTCCTTTATGCATACTCTCTTCCTCTCAAGGCTTCCAGTAACCTGAAGTTTATGGACTTCTTGAACCAGAAATTGAAATCTTTTGCATTTTGTGTTCACGGTGTAGTTCCAGATGACATTCACTGCCCACTCATAGAATCTTCATATCTTCTAGAGCTTTTCTATCAGGCTTATTGCTACAATACTGGAATGAACCACAAATATACACTCACTATTTTCCCCAGATGCCTGGGAGAAGAGGCCTAACAAGTGCTTTCTCTCCTCACCCATTAATTCTTAGCTCTTCCTACACTATGTGCTTTGTATTTGCTTGCTCCTTCAGTCCGACTTTATTTTCGTCTCAGCTCAATCTCCTACTTTTCCCTATTCATATGAATGTGCTGCCCCAGTCACTTATCCATGGCATCTGGCTGTAACCAGCTTCCAAGTCCTATTGCTAACTTGCCTGTCTGCATTTGAATTTAGGAACTTTTCTCCCCACTTTGATCTGCTGTCAACTTAGATGCTTGGCCGTCTGAGATCTCCATGCCCTAGAATCAAAGCTGCAGGATAGGTTCAAGCTGAGATGAATCCCATTTGTGCCTGGTATGAATGTAGTCTTCAAATAGCGTAGCCAGGTATAGGTACTATATTAAATGTGTGTGGACATGGTCAAACTTGAACCGAAGAACTACGTTGGGCATTCTTGACACAAAGATCTCTTCCTGTTAAATGTTAAGTCTCTCCTGGCCTCTTTGAAAAAAAAATTGCATGAGGCTATTCGGTTTTGGTTTAATAACATTCAGAAATGTAGTTTCTTTATCTTATTTGGCAAATTTTATCCAAGCATATACAATTCTATTTTTAGTTGCTTATGAGTTTGTAAAATTTAAAAACGGGATGTTCAATGGAAACTTAAATGTGAGACTGTGAGATGCCTATAATAAGCCCTAACTCTACAATTGACTTCATACAGATAATCCTGCTGTGCTTAGGAGAAACTATGATTTGAGTGGAATTCCATGTGAGCCTAAATGCTTTGCCCAAGTGTATCAAATCCCAGGGCTAGGACTGAAGACTAAAAAGCACTTCTGGATATGAAAAGTTATATGCACAATGTATCTGAAGAGCATTAAAGAATGATATGGTTACGACTGAGTGGAAAAAAAAGTTGCAGTTACTGTGGCATGTGCTACTTAAATTTAGTTTGTGTTTTTAAAAATTAATTGAACTTTTCTCTGTTTCCCACCCCATCAGTTCCTTAATGCTAATTATCAAATTTTATGGGGAGCACTTCTGTGGCTCATTATGCTTGACAATAAACCTAGGTCATATGGTGATTATTTTTTTTTAATATATATATAGCCTCAGAATATATTCATATCCCATGAAGATAAAATAAAAATAGGCGACTTTGGTCTTGTGACTTCTGTGGCGTATGGGACTCTGACTGAGAACAGAGGAACAAAATCATATATGGCACCAGAACAGGTAACTATCCTGCTGTACTAGTGTCTCTGTAACTGGATTTGCATTATAAACTTAGCATTGGATGTGCTCAATCCTAATTTCAGTACTAAACCAAGTTGCCTAAAGTTCCCTGGTATGATTGTATACGAGGATAACTGTATTCTGGAGAAAGCTGTCTGCAAGTGTGATTTTATTTCGCTATGCTGACCTGTGGGGTCTGACACTGTGCGCTGTAAGGAATGCTCTTGCAAAACCAGGCTGCCAGCCGTGTATTCCAATTTGAATTTAGGACCTCTGTTAACTGTGGCATTTGAGTCCCTCTATTTGTTTCATTATTTGTGACAGAGATATTGGCATGCCTTATCTGTATAGGTCTGTAAAAGTCTTAATTTCAGTGTGCTTAACGTGACATAATAGTCACTATTTAACAGGTCTGCAGCAGAAAGGGTTAACGACTACTAAGAAGATCAAGTAGGGCCAGTCCTGTAGCCTTGGGGTGGAAATTTCTACTGACTTCAAATTTTGCTTTAGGAAGTGTTGTCCAGTTGGATTTGACACCTCTATTGTTCTTGTTCTCATCTTTGTAGTTCGGTGACAGATATGGAAAGGAAGTAGATATTTATGCACTGGGATTAATTTGGTTTGAAATTCTTTCGGCATTCAGTGGTCATGAGAAAATTAAGGTATGTAATCTTTAAATTTAAAAAACTCCAAGTCTTATTGTTTTGCCTTGCTGCTGGTATCGCATGCTGATTGCATGCTAGAAGGAATCTATATCTAGAGTACTGTCTCTATTTACATATTCCCATCAATTCATTTCTGTAAGGCCCGTGAGTCCTCACACCGCAGCTGAAATGTAATAACTCAAGTAAAGAAACATTACTGGTTTTATTTCACTTACGTCCTACTGACATACACATTAAAGCCCGAGCATGCTAAATAATGTCTAGCAAAAAGGGTTTCAAGTTTCTGATAAATCTTTTTGTTTGATCAGTGTTTGAAGGGAATATTTTTCTAATTTTAGAAAAATTATGAATGGGAGAGTTTTGTCTCTGCCACACTCTCGTCTTCACTGCATAGTGGAGCAAGAACAAAGTTTCTATCAAGCAAAAACGCAGTTTTTCCAAAATGAAAACAAAAATAATTTGGAATATGTAGCTTTAATTGAAAAAGATGTTATTTCAAAAAGAAAACCAGTGTTACTTAAGCTTTTTTTTGAAAATGCATCTTTTATGTGTCTTTGCTTTTTCCTGGTACTTTGCACATTATTAGTGTAACTGCTCGTATGCTCAAACCTACGTATTTGTAAGACAGCAATGTACCTGCTGAGTATCTTGTCTAAAGTGATTGTAAGATATATGTACGTGGTTGGACCCAGAAACTCTTGAACAGTTAGCTTGGTCCTTTTGCCAATATAAGAAAACCATACCAATGTGTCTGCACATCTCGCAGGTTCAACTTGGCTCTGTTTAGCTACTGTGTAGTAGTTTCTGAGACATCTTGTTCCTGCTCACAGCTGACTGTGCAAATGTGTCCACAGTCCCATGGTGTTTACAGTCAAAAGGGCAAGACCAATTATTTAGTCTTGTTTCCTTAAGGCATAAAAATCTTGTGTCTGTAGCCAGCTGGGGAAGTCATGTGGATGGAAAGTCCTAGGATGGTCTTCAGCTGCTCCATCAGCTTAGAAAATAATTTCACTTAATGGAGCTTGACAAACTCTGTTGTATGGTGCTGGCAAGCCCTGCTGAAAGAACATCATGCAAAAGTGAAGTTGATTATGAGCTGAGTAACTGGTTCAGCTGATGATCACTGGCAGGTAGGGTCACAAGCCTAAAGCTACTGCTGAAGAGTAAGGAAAAAGCTTGAAGTTCATGGGAGCTGCTGTTTTACTGGATACTGATTGTAAGGGCTTGCTAAGCCATGCTATAACATCCATAAGACTAGGTAATGATTGAGGATGCATAGCTAAGTGTACAAGAATGTGAGTGTCATCTTCTTCACACACATATTACACTAGTTAACATCAAAGTGAATGATGTGGACTGCTCTGTTTACCCAGAAAGCTACATCATGAGGAAAAAATAGTTGTTACCTGGGCATGTAATTAGAAATTTTCTGTATGTTAGTTGCTTTGAACTCCATGTAGCATTTTCTGCAGTGACATAGAAGTAAGTGTGTGGTACTGAACAAGGTAAAAGGGAGGAAGCACACCTGCTTGGCTTGCAAATAGTAACATCCAAAGTAGGAAATTTAGTCGTCTTTCCTTTATTTTTTTTTTAATGTGGTAAGAGGATATAAGCCCACTACTTTTAAATTAAGAAGGATAAAGGTTCTGAAATACAGAGGATTGCCGAAACAAACACATCATTGTAGAGTGTGAAGCTTTTAAGCTTAAAAAGGGACAATAGTTAATGAAAAGACCATAAAAAACCAAAACAAAGTACAACTAAATGGAAAAAACTTTCAAACTGTTTAGCATTATTTTCTTTTTGAAGACTTAGCTTTTTTTGTAGATCTATATTTTCCTAATTACCTGAGTAAATTATATGGGTCATAAAGTGAGATGCAAAATATAATCAATGAAAACATACTGAACTGTTCTCTTTTATGAATTTCAGGTATGGCATGATGTTAGAGAAGGTCAACTTCCAGAGAGCTTCACCAAACAATTTCCAGTAAAGGTATGGGATTTTAATACATTATTTCAGTTAGTTTATTTACTCATAAAAAATAATTTATTGACATTTAATTTATTTTTCCAGGCACCCATAATCAAAAAGATGCTTTCAAGAGACCCTTCAGGAAGATACTCTGCATCTGAAATACTTGAGTTTTTTAAGTCTGTTGATAAAGACAACTCATTTAAAACTCATACTCGGTAAAGGCCTTTCAGATGTAAAAAGGCTTTCAGATGTGTTTAAATCCAGAGTTTGACGTCTGAAACTGATGAAATAACAGTAAATGTCAGAAGCAACAACAAGACTTAGGATATGTCTTTTCCTTCATGTTTCACCTTCCTGCCACTGAGGAGCTTGTCAGCCAAAAGGGTCGCATCACCATTCATGCCCATCAGCTGCACACCAGGACAGCATACTTCTGCAAGCAACCACTTGTGATTTTTACCTGGAAACACAGGTTGTGGACGAAATGAACTGTATTGTACAATAAGTACAGGAACCTAGTCCTTGTCTCCTAGAAGATTAAGTTGATGTGGTGCTAAGTGGCCTATAGCAAATCCCTGTATGCATGCTCTTACATGTGCTGCATCCATTATCATAGAATTATAGAATCATAGAATGGTTTGGGTTGGAAGGGAACTTAAAAGATCGTCTAGTTCCAACCCCCCTGCCATGGGCAGGGACACCTTCCACTAGACCAGGTTGCTCAAAGCCCCATCCAACCTGGCCTTGAACACTGCCAGGGATGGGGCGCATCCACAACTTCTCTGGGCAACCTGTTCCAGTGCCTCACCACCCTCATAGTGGAGAACCTCTTCCTTACATCTGATCTAAACCCTCTTCAGTTTAAAACCATTACACCATGTCCTATCACTACATGCCCTTGTAAAAAGTCCCTCTCCCGCTTTCTTGTAGGCCCCCCTTTAGGTACTGGAAGGCTGCCATAAGGTCTCCCCGGATCCTTCTCTTCTCCAGGCTGAACAACCTCAACTCTCTCAGCCTGTCTTCACAGGAGAGGTGCTCCAGCCCTCTGATCATCTTCGTGGCCCTCCTCTGGACCTGCTCCAACAGGTCCACGTCCTTCTTATGTTGGGGGCCCCAGAGCTGAATGCAGTACTGCAGGTAGGGTCTCACCAGAGCAGAGTAGAGGGGGCAGAATCACCTCCCTTGATTTGCTGGCCACGCTTCTTTTGATCCTGTCCAGGATACGGCTGGCTTTCTGGGCTGCAAATGCACATCGCTGGGCCATGCTGAGCTTCTCGTCAACCAACAGCCCCAGGTCCTTCTCTGCAAGGCTGCTCTCAATCTACTCATCGCTCAGCCTGTATTTGTGCTTGGGATTGCCCCAACCCATGTGCAGGACCTTGCACTTGGCCTTGTTGAACTTCATGAGGTTTGCACGGACCCAGCTCTCAAGCCTGTCAAGGTCCCTCTGGATGGCATTCCTTCCTTCCAGCGTGTGGACCACACCACACAGCTTGGTGTTGTCAGCAAACTTGCTGAGGGTGCACTCAATCCCACCCTCAGCCATGGGTCCATGTTGCCAACCAATGTTAAACAGCACCAGTCCCAATACCCACCCCTGAGGAACTCACTCATCACTGGTCTCCACTCAGACATTGAGCCATTGACTGCAACTCTTTGAGTATGACCATCCGGCCAATTCCTTATCCACCGAGTGGTCTATCTGTCAAATCCATGTCTCTCCAATTAAGAGACAAGGATGTTGTGTGGGGCAGCGTCAAATGCTTTGCACGAGTCCAGGCAGGTGACGTCTGTTGCTCTTTCCTTATCCACCAGTTCTGTAACCCCATCATAGAAAGCCACCAAATTTGTCAGGCATGATTTGCCCTTAGTGAAGCCATGCTGGCTGTCACCAATCACCTCCTTATTTTCCATGTGCCCTAGCAGTTTCCAGGAGGATCCACTCCATGATCTTGCTGGGCCTGTAGTTCCCTGAGGTCTTCCTTTTTTCCCTTCATAAAAATGGGGGTTATATTTCCCCTTTTCCAGTCAGTGGGAACTTCCCCAGACTGCCACAACTTCTCAAGTATGATGAATAGTGGCTTAGCCACTTCATCCGCCAGTTCCCTCAGGACTTATGGATGCATCCATCAGGTACCAAGGACTCATGGACCTTCAGGTTCCTTAGATGGTCTCAAATCTGATCTTCTACAGTGGGCGGTTATTTATTCTCCCAGTCCCTGTCTTTGCCTTCTGCGACTTGGGCAGTGTGGCTGGAGCACTTGCTGGTGAAGACTGAGGCAAAAAAGTCATTGAGTACCTTAGCCATCTCCATGTCCTGGGTAACCATAACCAGGTCTCCTGTTTCCTTCTGGAGAGGGCCCTCATTTTCCCTAGTCTTCCCTTTATCACCGATGTACCTATAGGAGCTTTTCTTGTTGCTCTTGCCGTCCCTGGCCAGATTTAATTCTATCGGGGCTTTAGCTTTCCTAACCTGATCCCTGGCTGGGATACACAGAACATTTCACTATTCTGGACTTATTAGTATTTCTTTGCAGTGGTCAAGATCTGGGAGAAATGATACCCTGACACAGACAAAATACCACTAGTTCTACTTCCTCTTCCCTTTCACCCATAAAACTACTCTTATAATATGAAAATTCGTATGTGACAAACTTTGGCTGAATATTCTTTACAGTTCTTGGACAGAGCACCCATAATACCATTATCTTCTTACTGTTAAGTAATATTGAGCTTGTCCCAGTAGTTTTTGATACTTTTTTTCGTAGTATTTGTATACTTGAGCAGCACCTTTCTATTAGTGACTTTTTACAGTAGCAACTGTTGTTCCCTAAAAATAGGTCTATTAAAATGTATTTTTTATATTAAAAAAACCCACCAACAACATAATCTGGTTCTATTTAGTTAAGCAAAATATGCACCTTTACATGCAACAGAATATTGGTTCTAATAACATCACTGTAATGTTTCACAAGCTTTTTTTACCCACCAGGTCTCAGATAGTAAGGAAAAAAAGTCTGATGTTTAGTCATCTCTGTAAAGATGAAAAAAACGCATTTAACACATTATACAACAGGGTAACTAACCAATATTTATTCCCTTACTCAAACTCGAATTTTATTATCAGCTGCTTTTGTTCAGTTGGGCAGGGCATAACCAAAGACTGTGGAAGGCTTAACCTGCCTCTCAATTATGGTAGTTCAATTATAAATGCAAAGTTTTAATTCCTATTAAACTGTGCATCAAGCAGAAGATCCATAAGATGCTTTGAAATGTGAATTTAACCTGTCAACATAACTATTCTTCTGCATACTTTGGTATGAATTCTTCAGTATGGCACAGCTCCAAACCTTCTAAAAGATATTATGAACTACACATACTTATCTAGGACTCCTTCCTTTAGAAAGGCTCTAGTCATGATCTGCAGCACTGTCTCCAGGGCAGTTCGAAGATAAATCTTCAGAGTCTACAGCATAAGCAGAGAAAAAGTGAGTAATTCCAGGTCAAAGGAGGGGAAAAAAAAAAAGTTGCTAGAATTATTTGAAGAATCCATGTAAAGCAGATTAAATAGAATTCAAGAAGGTTTAACTTTGCTTTAAAACAGTGAACACCAATTCTATCCTCTTTGGTGCAGTGAAACTGGATAGTGTTCTAACTGTTTCAGAAACACCTGCAACCTTTCGCAGCTTTTTATGGTACTAGTTTTAATATCTGAATTTTGTTTTCTCAAAACAAAATTAATACGAATACCATTTCAAATAAATTCCAGTATGGTTGGTTGTTGGGGTTTTTTTTGTACATGTAAACATCTAAAAATTGGCTTATAATCAAAATGTGCAAAGTTTTGTGCAAAAACAGCAGCCTGGAAGGAAAACTTGCTATGTAGATCTAAAAGACTGCAGTAAGAGAAACATAAAGGATGTATAGTACTGTTTGAGTCTAGCTGCATAAGCAAAGTAAAACACAAGACAGGTTTACTCTCACCTTCATAGGTTGTTCCACACCAAATGCAGTAAAAGTGTTCTTCTCTCAAATAGGCAGTCAGGATGTGTAGCTTTTCTGATACCTAGACATATGTACAGGTATGCAATGATCTGGGGCTCATGTGACATAAACCAGTTTGAGCTACTGGCTTTGCTAAAATAGATTGTTTAACCTTTTGCTATGAAAAAACTACACAATACTGTAGCTCAGTAAGGCACGAAGTTTCCCAAATTTGTAGCATAGGGCACAGGAATTCATGATCTCTGGCAAGTTAATGGCTGTTGTTTGCTCATCCTTCTTTCCAGCTAAGAAACCTGCTCTGAAGAGAGCGCTAAAAATATTACCTAGCTACCTTATTTCAAGTATATGATATTTTTAGTGGAATTTTTCACACCTAGTCTCTGCAAATCAAACACATAAGGCTAACAACAGTTGTGGAATCTAGTTCTCAAAAAATGTGAATTTTCAGTGTCCATCTTGAGATAATCTGTGAAGCATTTTCAGAAATTACTTAGTGATTCTAAAATTCAGCCTCAGACATGAGATGAGGCATCCAAAATTAAAACTCAAAAGCAAATAACTTTGATCAAACATGTGATCTTGCATATCTTGGCTAAGACACAAAAATGTTTAGAATTTAATTTCTAGGCTACTTTTTCCAAAGATCAGCTTCAAAACAGATGAGCAATAATCAGTGGTTTAATGTTTTATATTTTATGGTGTAACTGCTATAAAAATCACTGCTTTAAGATTGCAAAGAGGCCATTCACTACAGCTTGGAAAATAACTTGTATACATATATCCTTTATACATGTATGTATGTATACATACATACTTTTAAAAGGAATATTAAATTTAATTCTGAATCAAGCCATTAATTTAGTTACAGAGCTTACGCTTATGTCTGAGCTTGTGCATTCATCTTCCTCGTCTTCCTCATCCTTCTTGTCTTCCTCTTCAGGTTCTAGCCAAAACCAAGTCTCCTTGGGAACATCAATATCCTTAAATAATGAAGGACTTAAATTAAAATTGTCTGTCTTTGTAGGTTTTCTTGTAAGATGCTGGATAGAAACAATTTCCAATAGGTAAGATGTTAGGTTTTAAAACTTTCCTGTGTAGTATAACCAAGAATAACTAAAGCTGTAGTGGGAAACTAAGTTCAGCGGTCCCCAAGAAGGATTATTCACTTTTTTTGAAACAAGTAAATGCATGCTGACATTAAGTTCTATTCCATCTATATTCAGTATGTTTAAGGCTACACAGCAACATAATCTCACACCAAGGCTGTGAAGAGATAGCCTTTTTATCAGTTGAAGACATGCTGCCCCAAGTTATTTTACCAAGAGATCACACAGTGCTTCCTAATCCACCTCAGGTAAAGTTGAAGAAGAGTCAACAAAGATGATCTAAGATAATTCAGCCAACTTTGAAGCAGACTAAGGAGTATCAAACAATCTCAGCAGAACTTGTGGGGTGGTATTAATGTCTAACAGGTTAATAGAGAAAAGAAAAATAACTGAAGTTTTCAAGTGGCAAAAATCTATAGTAGTTGACTGCTATTACCCATGTTACTCCTTGCAGGTGGAAGTTTGTTTGGGGTTTGTTTTTTGTTTAAACGCTTCTTTGGTGAATCTGTCGATTCCGTCAATGATGATCCCCATCCTTGGAGATACTCAAGAGCTGTCTGGACATGGTCCTGGACAACCTGCTTTAGGTACCCCTGCTTGAGCAGGAAGGTTGGACAAGATGACCTCCAGAGTCCCTTCCAATGTCAGCCATTCTGTGATGTTGCTCCCTCACTTGAGGCAAAAAAGCACCATCATTTAGGACAACCTGACACTGTCTACTGAAAGATATGCAAACAGCTAAAAAGTAACCACAAGAATGCAGGAGCAAAACCAGGTAAGCTCTGATGACTCAAATTAACACAGGTCCTCACATAAGTTACCATGAGGTTGGTGTACAACTTCAAATACTTTAACGGTGCAAGCATATATCTTGAATCATTTTAAGAGAACTGAAGTGTTGCCAAACATCAAGGCTAGTAATCCCCACAATTTTAGAGAACTTCCAAGAATTGAATCATTACTTTGTTTGTAGCCTTCCTTCCAACCCCCAAAAATACAGGTCTCACTTTTTGCATATCTAATTGCTGGCAGGCTCTCTGGCTTTTTCTGAGGTCCCCTTCCATCTTGCGTTCTTCTTGTTTGTTTTTGAATCTTATTCTGTTAAGAAAAAGTAGATGGCTAAAACAAGCAGGTAGACAAACAGTGAGATGCATTATAGTGTACAGCTTTTCTAAAATAGAAAATATAAGATTCTAATTCTCTCAGCCCAGGACAAGACTGAAGTTAAGAAGTCCTTCTGACATGTTTCTGTGGGAGCACACATATACTTCTTGGGAATTATACCTTCAAGACAGTGCTTTTCTGATCACACTACAGTGAACGCTGTTTCTTCATCAGGATTTCATAAGACATGAAAACAGTGGTTGATAAACATCTGCAAAAGATACAGCCTTTCCTAGGCTTTCCTTCTCCACATATAACAAGTAAATCAGGAGAAAATAAAACCAATAAAACCTAAACAAGTTTACCCTGATTTTTAAAACCATTGTAGCAACATTGCCCAGGATTATCTGTGGATTTTAGACTAAAGATGACATGGTTCTCTGATTTAGAAAGCTGCAAATTACTTGAGAAAAGTTAGTATGTATATTGTTTGCATTATTAACATTTACAAAAATAAATGATGCAGCACATGCTTTTATCATTACAATGTTCATCTGCTTTTGCTTTAGAACTGAGAAACAATTACTCTGTATTTCAACTCTTACCTCTCAGTCAAAACATTCAGAAACAGTAACACATTAAAAGAATAACCAAACTTAAAACATAAAAAGAATCATTGTTTAGACATTGCTTGGAATATCAGTTACATCATTTTACCTGAACTGATCTGCAGCTTGTTCATTTGCTTGTTTTTTCATATGGAGTTTTTGTCTATAGTTTTCCAGTTTTTCTTCAGCTTTTCGCTTTTTTAGTTCCTCATGACCAAGCCCACTTCTGCCTATGTACGTTCAAAAGATGAATGTAAGCAGTTGAGAAGCTTGATATGCAACTAAGTAAATTAGGAAATATCACAAACCTGTTTTTATGTTCAGAGGAATAGGTTCAACAATACCCTCTCCTGTAAGGGGAAAAATAGGTCAATTTAAGAAATCAGGTCTTTCTAAAACTATGATTTGTGCAGTATATTCAAGTAAGCAAGCTGCTTTTTTCCATTAAATATGTACATTTTCTTGTGATTTTGTTCCTTGGAAGTTGAAAAATCCCACATCAATGTACATTTAGTGCAGTACAAATGACCCAGCTGAACTGGAACGCCCTCTCTTTTTTGGCTTGTCTGCTGGATTGCTATATACTTTTTTCAGGACACTACCCAACTGAAAGAAAATGGTGTTGACTTGACAGGGGTAACATACTCGTGATGAAGACTGCTTTGTTACAGCCTTCTGTAGCATTTTTCATTCTAGAATCTCACAGCTTGACAAAGATGAAGAATAAAAGAATCTGTCTGGGCCAGTTCATTTGCTGATTGTGTGCTAGAGACATGCCGAACTGGCACAGCAATTATCGATACCTTGTTTTACTGATTTTACTTCATCTATTAAGGCTTCATAAGGGTAGGCCAGTGTGCACCATTTCTTCTTCAGAATCCAACTATAAATTCAAAGAGAGGGGTTGCCTTTTTTTGGAACACTGTTAGCTTTGCAAGACCATCAAAAGATCCATAATGCAATTCCTGTAGGCATGCACATATGGAGGTGCATTTACTGAGCAGGAAGTACTAGTACTGCTGCTTCCCTTGCATCTCTTGATAGTCCGCACCATTTTTATTTCACTTTTTAGAGATTTGCTCTCATCTTTTGTTCTGCCAAAACACATTCACAGTTCAGTTATGCTAGGGCTCTCACAGAGGCGTTTACTGACCCTGTCTACAAATGAAGTGGCAGGTATAGTCTGTAAAATATAAAGGTACACTGGAATGTATTTAAAAGACTTGTAGATGCGGTGCTTAGGGACACGGTTTAGTGGTGGACTTGCCAGTGCTAAGCTGATGGCTGGACTTGATAATCTTAAACATCTTTTCCAACCTAAATAATTCTACGATCTATGCATATAGGCACACACTTCCAGACAGCAACAAGCTTACCGCTTTTGCCAAGGGCCTGGCCGCTCTTGTAGCCCATCTTCTGGAGCAAAGCAAAGCCTTTGTTCTCAGTGCCCAATGCACTTTTCAATACCAAGTCGCGTCTCTCTTTTTCTTCTTCTTTTATACTCTTTTGTCTGTTCTTCTCATTGGCTTCTTTTTGCTTTTCTTCTTTCTGAATAGTTTCCTTCATCCGCCTCATCATGGGCAAGCCTGGCCTTACATCCTGTCTAAGAGTTAATAATTCCAGCAAATATTAGCACTCTTTTTTTTCCAGTTTACAACCACTTAAGAGGCAAAAAAAAGAGCCACCTACTTACTTAATAAATAAATCAGACATGTAGTCTTCCTCTTCATCTTCCTCCATGTTTAGCACGCATGCCCTGTTCCGACCCCTTTCCTATAAACACAGCCAACATGCTTTATCACGCGTTTTATTTCTCTGCAGGTTACCCGAAACGCAGAACGCGCTTTCAAAGGCAGAAACACTTGCCGCTCAGGCCTGCCGCGCTCGGTACGCGGCCGGCGGCTGAATCCGGCGGGCCCGGGCAGCGGACCGGGCCGCCCCCTCCCTCGCCCGGGATACCCGCGCCAGCCTTCACGACCACACAGCGCGTTTTTCCGGGCTCCGCTACCGCCGAACACCGGCGGCCGCGACGCCTCTCAACCCCCGGCAGACTTCGCCCGCTGCCAAGGCGCCCGCAAGGCCGCCGCGGAGCGAGGGGGGGCGGGGGGCAGGGCAGCTGAGGGAACCCGCGCGCTCACCCGGCTCCCTTCGGCCCGGCCCGGCCCGCTCAGCGGCGCCTGCGCGCGGCAGCCCCCGTCCGCCGGCGCCTGCGCGCCTCCCGCTTCCTGCTGCGCGGACGCAGGTGCCTCCGCGCTGCCGAGGTGCGTCGGGGCCGGCGGCCGGGCCTGGGGGCGAAGCCGCTCCTGTCCTCCCCGCGGGTTCCTTCTCTCCCTGCCAGCCGGACCAGGGCACGGTGGGGGGGTTGAAGCAGCCAAGCCCGCCGGTGATGGCCCCGCGGCGGGGGGGGGGGCGCCTCGCTGCGCGGGCCAGGGCGGCGCGGGAGCGGCGAGTGAGGGGGCGCGTGCGGCGGAGCGTGACCGCGCGCGTCCGTGAGCGTGTCGTCCTTCCCCGCCTCCCGGGGGCCGCGGCCGCGTTGTAACGCCTCGTTCAGCCCGGAGCTGGCAGGACGCGGCCGCTGCACGGTGGGAGCGTAACGCGCGCGTCGTGACTGTTAACGGCGGCGGGCGGTGTCGGCCCGGCCCGGCCCGGCCCGTGGGGCTGCGGTGGAGCGGGCCGGTGGGTCCGCGCTTCCCCTCCGCGGCTCGGCTCGGCTCGGTGCCGCTGCCTCCGGCTGCCCCGAGCGGAGAGGCGGCGGCGTGTGCGTGCGGGGTACGCATATGTGCGTACATGGAGGGGGGGTGTGTGTGTGTGTGTACGGAAGGCAGCACGCCTCTGGCTGTTCCTTAGCGTTCTTCCTTTACTGAGGAATTGGGGTATAGCTAGCGCTGTAATGCGGTCTTGGGGGATGACTTCCTGAGGGGTTTTTGAATCAGGCAAGATGCACTGGGAGAGGTGCTACAGCTTGTTAAAGTCACCGGTACAGGTAGAAGGACCCAGGCACAAAAGCCTTTTCACCTGATGCGGTTCTTCAGGAGGATGTTACTTCTCCTAAACTTGCCCTTTTTTCAGCTTTCTCAGTTAGCCCAGCGAAGTGCATGCGTGATGAAGATCTAAATAGTTGATTTAGATACAGAAAAATAGCTGGAGAATAGGAAGGAACTCTAGTACATCTGAACGTTTTATAATCTTTATAATGCTTCAACATAATGTACTGGATGCTAGTTGGCTTTGGTAGGCTTTTGCTCTGCATCCTGTGGGAGATAACAGGGTATTTATTACTTGTAACTTGCACAGTAAGACCCAGCCCTCACCAGAATCAGTAGAACTTGGTAGGCATTTTTCACTGAATTTTGGAGCAAACCTTTGGCTGATGTAGGTGAGCTTTGGATTGCCTACCTGCACAGCTGTATGTTAGACTGAGTCTCCAGTTATCTGAATATTCCTGTAATTGTATCCAATCCCTTGTGCTTCAGCAGCACAGCTGAATGTATGTGCAGATCTGGTTGCTCAGAGATTGTGTTTCCTAAATTTAGATGAAGAGGTAAGGGAGTGTGTGGAAGGTGTATAAGGGGGTTCATGGCTCTAAAGGCCAGGGGAAAATTAAACCTTTTATCTGGGGAGGAAAAGGAGTAATGAGCTGTGCTGTCATATGGTACTCCTGTGCTGTGGGGGTGTGACAAGCAGTGTAGACCTCTGGGATGATATCCAAAGAATCATAGTGCCGTCTTTCATTGCATTTCTCTCTGCTCTCATGTAAAGGTGTTTTGAGGTGATATGTCTGTGCATTAGTGACAGGCAATACCTCCTCAATTATTTATAACTTTAAAAAAAAAAAGTGCCAGAAGATGTCTTTGGAGGTGTCGGGGGAGGGCTGTATGTGCTTCCATATGTAGCTCTTCCACCTTTGCTGATCTGTCACTGGAGACATATGCAGTGAAAAATATTTAATGCAAAGTACCAAAGAGCATGGAACAAGCTTAGTATTACAGACATTGTGATGCTTCAGTTTCATCAGCACCAAATCATTAAGGTGAATTTAGAACCGTAATACAATTGTAGTATTAATATGTCACCCTTTACTACTGTCTAATCTGGGGACTATTAAAAAAATTTAAATTATTTAATTTAAATCACTTCATTTGACTTCAAGAATTGGTTGGATTTGTCCATGAATGAGGAAGCAGCTGTGAGCACTTGAGAGCATGAGTGGAACCGTGCAGCTGTCAAAAGATGATGTCTTACATAATACTCCTTAGTTGCTTTACTTTTTCTTTTCTGCCTGAGATCCTAGTTTCAGCATCATGCATTCAGGTTTTGGGTTGGGTTTTTTTGCTTTTGGGGTTTCTTTTTGCTGAAGATGGTTGACTTAATTTTGTGATTTTTAGATAAGTTTTGTTTTTTCTATCTGTTCTGCATTAAGTAGCTACACTTTGTTTAAATGTGGTTTGCTAAGGTTAAGTTGTCTGCAGAGTGTTTGCTTACACTGATAGTGTGCTTTTGGTAGTGCTTTGTTGCTACCCCCCATTCGCTGTTTGAGCAGGATCTCCAGTGTTTGGTGTGTAGTGTTTTGCCTGTTGGGGAGAGTTGCAGTCATTTTGTTGCTGCTTGTATTCCAGGCTGTCACACATAAGGCTTGCTGGGTTTCAGAGGGCTTATTTGTCCAGTGCTTCAAGCAAGGCTAGTGGGATCTGGGAAGTCTTACGTCAGTGATGCCAAATGCTGTCACTGTTCCTGCCTCTTTCGAATATGTAATGAGTGGAAATTCCTACTTGTGATAGGGTCATCTCCTTCCACCTTGTCTGTTCAAGGTGTTGAGGACGTGGCCGCGTTCGTGACCAAGCTTTGGGAGTGTGGTCAAGGGTCTTGATTAGGGACAATCCTTATTCCGTTTTATGTAAGAGGAGACAGTGAAATGACTCCTTTACCTCTTTTGTGTGGCTTTTTTTTTTTTTTTCTTTAAACAGGGACTTCTAGCACCCTGAAGTTGCCTGTAGGTGCTCTTTTTACAGTTAACACCTTTGTTCCCTGAAATACTAACGGATGTACTCAGTTGTAAATATGTGAGTAGTTTTTATGTGGGACTGCTTAGCTGACAAGTCTAAGCAGGCTGGAACCATGATACTGTAATCTATAGATTTCATCTTCATATTTTCATTTGATTTTCAAAGCTTTGTACTATTATACTACACTTTATACTAATACTTACATTTTTATTTTAGAGTTGCTACAGGAATTTACAATAAAACCGGAATTTAACCAGGTATGGAGCTGGCTCATAGTTTGTTACTGAACGAGGAAGCATTAGCTCAAATCACAGAAGCAAAGAGACCAGTCTTTATCTTTGAGTGGTTAAGATTTTTGGATAAAGTGCTGGTAGCTGCTAACAAGGTAATTTAATGGTTGTTTTCCCTTTCTTTCTAAAACATTTGTATAATTTCATGCTAGAGAAGGTTAAGAGGTAATGGCCAGGTGATAACAGTATGACTTCAGATTCAGCCCGAAGAGCCTCTGTATTAGTTTGTAGCTTTTAAGTATTTAATTGTAGGCAGTCAGTGTGACTCTCAGTTATATAACACATAGCTTGGTTTGAGTTCTTCATTGTCATAAATATTTGGAAGGCAAAACCTTCCCTCCCAGTGTAGGGATTCTTGATGGTAAAGAGAATTAAAAGATGTTCTAGGCAGGTATTACTGTATTTTTAGTAAGTGTTTTTAAAAAGTAAAAATTAAATAGGGTAACAGCTAATTCTGAGCATTTAGCATCTGTCTCTGCTATTATTGAATGTATCTCAAATCTCTGTGAGATAAGCAATTTGCTGAATAATATGCCAGTGGGAGTGATATAAGATTTACTTCAATGTCTTGTAGGTTTTTCTGGGTGTTGGAGGCAAGACACAGGATTAAAGACTTTTCTTATTTGTTTTTGGTCCATTAACAGACAGATGTCAAGGAAAAACAGAAGAAACTTGTAGAACAGCTAACAGGACTGATCAACAGTTCCCCTGGGCCACCTACGCGAAAACTACTAGCAAAAAATCTTGCTGCTCTCTACAGCATTGGAGACACATTTACTGTTTTTCAGACGCTTGACAAGTGTAATGACATCATCAAGAGCAAAGATGATACTGCAGCCTACCTGCCCACAAAACTGTATGTTTAATATTATTAGGGAAAGGGGAATGATTTTTAAGCAAAGTGGTCCTAGATAGTACAGAAGAATGTGCCTGTCTAAGTGCACATTATGTTTAGTTATATTTTGCATGCTTATGTGCAGTTTACATGTGCTTGATATAGCAAGAGAAAAGAGCAGGACTGAGATTGTGGAGGGCAAGACTCAAAGGTGACAGACACGTACGTGGCTACCTGAAAGTGAGATGCTTTCCTCTAGGCAAGGGATTATCTTATGTTTCTTCACATGCTTATATCATGGAAAGGATAACAGTTGATGAAGTAATGCAACGAAGAAATTCCACCAGTGGGATTATTGCTGGTTGCGCTCAGGTACCCCATTTAAGATGGAACCTGCAGATTGTCAAACAAGAGCATTAGCTATCATCCCAAGCACAAATGCAGGCTGGGCGATGAGTGGATTGAGAGCAGCCCTGCAGAGAAGGACTTGGGGGTATTAGTGGATGAAAAACTGAGTATGAGCCACCAATGTGTGCTCACAGTCCAGAAGGCCAATCGTGTCCTGGGCTGCATCAAAAGAAGCGTGGCCAGCAGGTTGAGGGAGGTGATTCTGCCCCTCTACTCTGCTCTTGTGAGACTCCACCTGGAGTACTGTGTTCAGCTGTGGGGCCCCCAGCATAAGAAAGACATGGACCTGTTGGAGCAGGTCCAGAGGAGGGCCACGAAGATGATCAGGGGGCTGGAGCACCTCCCCTATGAGGACAGGCTGAGAGACTTGAGGTTGTTTAGCCTGGAGAAGAGAAGGATCTGGGGAGACCTTATAGCGGCCTTCCAGTACTTAAAGGGGGCCTATAGGAAAGATGGGGAGGGACTCTTTGTGAGGGAGTGTAGTGATAGGACGGGGAGTAATGGCTTTAAACTGAAAGAGGGTAGATTTAGATTAGATGTAAGGAAGAGGTTCTTTACTGTGAGGGTGGTGAGACGCTGGACCAGGTTGCCCAGGGAAGTTGTGGATGCCCTATCCCTGGCAGTGTTCAAGGCCAGGTTGGATGGGGCTTTGAGCAACCTGGTCTAGTGGAAGGTGTCCCTGCCCATGGCAGGGGGGTTGGAACTAGACGATCTTTTAAGTTCCCTTCCAACCCAAACCATTCTATGAGTCTATGATCTATGCCCAGAGAATTGTAACCAAATGTTCAAGTTTTTTTTCCCCATCAAATGTAGCCTGTTTATATTCCCCTACTGTGATATACTGGACAAGTCACTCAGAGTGTGTATACTTGGATGTCTGTGTGCATGTATGTCTGATCCAGTTCATCTTTACTTACAGGAGCAGTCTCACTGGAAGGAATTTGGTTAATGCCACAGATAGCTTCTGCTGAAACTGTTTTTAGTACTTTCTCACACGTACTGCTTCATACGTTCACAGTGTCTAGTGAACCCCAATTTGGGCTTGCCTTCAGACATTATCGTAACAATGGGATTTAACAATAAAATCTGAAATAGTCATCATTTGGGCAGATACTGTCCTCCTTTTATTTGAAGCTGTTGCAACTCTGTAAGGAACTTGTGTAAGTGGAAAGGGTTTTGTAGTATAACATGCCCTGAAACTTATGCTGCTCACTCAAGTGGTAGTCCAGAAGGTTTTTTACTATGTGATTTCAAACTTCAGTTTTTGGTGTTTCTGTAGAAGAATTGTGTAGGAGACATGCCCATTAAGGGGTAGGCTGTAATGAGTTTGTAACAAATAGCTTTGCTAAGAAGTTATTTACCCAAGAATTTCAGGTTTTAAAAAAAGCTTTGTTCCATTGGGATGAAAAAGTGCAAGTTTTCACGAGCTGCTTCTGTGACTGTCCTGGAGCAATTTGTGTATATAACTGCAGTACAGCATTACTTAAAATATTCCTTATCTCAGATGGTGGGAGAAGGAAAACGTGTATATAACTGTTTATGGTTCTAGTGATTTTCACAGCACCTATAAAATACATAAATTATTGCATAACACAAGAAAATTTAAGTTCTTCAGCTTGAAAAGAAAACCATCATTCAGTATCTACAAAAATGTGTCAGGATATATTAAAGGATAGGGGTTATCTTGCACGTGCTTGGGAAAGAGACAGTTTATTGAAACACAAACCCCTAATCTTGCTGAGATTTCAGCATACATTTATCTTCTCTGGAATTTTTCACTTTGTATGTAGATCCTGTAATAATACCTGTTCAAATACATTTGTGTTCTTAGAAGCTAGTAACTTTTCTGTTACTTTTTTTTTTTGTAAACAAAAAAATGATTTAAATGCACAGTGTTAAACAGCCAGTATAACTAGTTGATAATAAATATTTTTATTCGTCAATGATGATTAAAACATAACATTTCTATTTAAGTATTTGTCTTCATTTAGGTAACAGAAGAAGGATACACTGATTTATGTCTTGTTTCATAGGGCTGCTGTGGCATGTGTTGGAGCATTTTATGAAAAAATGGGCAGAATGCTGGGTAGTTCTTTTCCGGAAACAGTGAATAATCTTTTAAAGTCTCTGAAAAGTGCAGAGGTAAGTTTCAGATTATTTTACGTATGTGGTCACGATTCCATTTAAACTGAAACCTGCTTCCTCCACAGGTGTTTGCCAAAATGCCTGGATTTTTAGCCTTCTACCTAGAAAAATGCAAATCACTTACATAGTTAGTATCAAGCTAAACGTGCATGTATTTTTACTGCAGAGAGTTTAGAGTTTTGTCATATGAATATTACATTAGTTGCTTCATAGCGGCATCAGTAATTAAAATTGCAAAATGGTTGTATGTACCATTTCTAACTACTGTGTTAGTATTTCTGCTCGGGTATCCTGAATAAAATCCAGTTGTTTAAAAATTAATAATAACTACTTAAGTTTTTCAACAAAGATGTTACTCTGCATGTGGGCAGGATACATTGTGCCCTGAAAAGAGTGTGTCATAATGCTGAGAGAATGTGTCCTGAGCTGTCGGTGGGTCTGATTTGATGTAAATAGCTCTGGGATTTTTCTGTTTGTTTGTTTTTGTTTTATAAAATCTATGACAAGTTGGAAGGAGTACTGATTGTGTGGATCTTGTCCTGGCAGCTGTTTTCTTTGGCTGTGTTGTCATACCTGTGTGATTTTTTTTTTTTTTTTCTTTTTCTTGTGTGTGTGCCCTCCAACTGTAAGTACCAGCCTGTGTGCAGGTATAGTAGGAAGCTGTTGACTACTTGGGCTTCCTGTTCCCTCTCATCAGCTGTTTCTCCTTTTTGCCCAAAGGCTGCAGCAGATAAATGGTGGGGCAGGACACGCATCTTGTCTAGGGTCAATTTATTGGATTGCCTGGGCTCATCTTCATTTATGTGACAACTGAGGCAGTTTTAGTAAAGTTGTGTATAGTGCTTACTGCTATCTAAAACCAACTAGGTGTTGGTTGTATATGACTTCAGTGACCTATATGATCAATGTTTCAAAAAATATTCCTGCATGGAAGCAGGAAAATGCAGAATTATGCACCTGGTTCTTGATATAAGTACTGTGTCCACATTTTTGCATAAATGTGTTTTGTGTGTGTGCAGTCTCAGGGCCGCAGTGAAATTCTGATGAGTTTACAGAAAGTCCTAAATGGACTTGGAGGAGCAGCAGCTTCTTGTCACCGTGATATTTATAAGAATGCCCGATCTCTGTTGACGGACAGATCTATGGCTGTACGATGCGCAGTGGCTAAGGTGGGTGTATTTCTCACCAGTCCTAGAAATTCTTGTGCTGTGACTGTGAAGTACCTGCAGTTGAACTGTGACCTCTTGTTTATGATAGGAAATTTGATAATTACTTGGGCAAGGTAAGTCCTTACTAGTTTACACTGAAGACTCAGACATTTGACTTATTTCCTGTAAATGAAGGTACTGTAATACTGTCTTCCCCAATTGTAAACAAATATGAGATAGAAACACGTTAGCTGTGAGCCTCAGTGGAAGAGGGTTTTGGTAACAGTTCTTTTGTTGTGCTTTTCTCTTTCAATTTTTATTTATGTTTTAACCTATTCCATGAGTCTTCTGATTGTTTACTCAGCTAAGTTATTGGGTAAATGGGAGAGTGTGTGTGTGTGGAAATTAACTCTTAAGATATTCATATTAAAGTATTTGCTGAATAAACCTGATAATTACACTGATACTTAGATAAAAGGTAAGAATGGTCTCTGTTGCTGCTCAGCAAGTCTTTTTTTCCTACAGTGTCTGCTGGAATTACAGAATGAAGCAGTGTTTATGTGGACAGCTGAACTAGAGAATGTTGCAACACTGTGCTTTAAAGCTCTGGAAAACTCAAACTATGGTGTGCGAGTTGCAGTGTCAAAGCTTTTGGGCACGGTCATGGCTACAGCACTGATACCGAAACAAGCAACAGGTACAAGTCCTTCTGGATTCTATTTCCAAGCGGACAGACTGCACCTTCACTACTGTGTTACATGAGTGTTGCACGATACATTGTTGTTCTGCTAGATAGAAGCTTGTTGGTGGATTGTTTGGTTTTATAAACTGTAAGCTAAAAGAGTGCAGAATCCCTGTTGTAGTTGTACAAAGAAAGAGCGAGCAAACTATCGAAAGTCACCTGGGAAAAATAGCTTATTTTTTAGGCATGAAAACAAGATGTTATCTGAAATGTTGGCTAGATTTATGTTTGCAAGACAGTTTTGAACTTGTAAGTCTGGTTTCATGATCATTGCTTGTATTGGTTGGAACTTTGGGATTAAATGATTACTTTTCTTTTTGCAAAAGTGATGCGACAGAATGTGAAGAGAGCCACACTTGAGGAGGTCTTGGAGCTCATGGCCACAGGATTTCTGCGAGGAGGATCTGGTTTTCTAAAGAGTGGTGGAGAGATGTTAAAAGTAGGAGGATCTGTCAATAGGGAAGTGCGAGTTGGTGTTACCCAGGTTTGTCATAAGCTGTAATATTTTTTATTTTTTTTAAATAAAGTAACATTTATGCATAACTGTAACTTTTGTAGTAGGAAAAATACACACTTCTGCTCTTTATTTGTTTGTAAGTTAATTTACAAGTCTAGTTTGACTTGCCTGTTTTGTGAGATGTACATGCAGTGTCATTCACCTAAGCTACTTTCGTTACTGATGTGCAGTAACAATAGATTAAAATATGTGCTAAGGAAAGCTTATTTGATCAGTGTATATTAGGTGGGATTAACTTGAAAAAATATTTGAAAACTTAATATGCTAAAGACTTTAGCTCCATATTTAAATTTTATTTCTTTTTAGAGAGGACACACTGTTGTCCTGTAGTGTGTGCTGGCTCTTTTTTCAGCTGCTGGATAAAGTTTGCAGCCCTGATTTTTCTTCTCTCCATATGTCTGTCTTGAGTAGGTGAAATCTGCTGTATGCGGAGCTCCACTTGTCTGGTAGAGAAAGGTGGCAGCAGCATCTCTTCAAATTCTGGCATTCTCACTCTGACGTACATTTCAATATGCTGCAGTAACTCGCCAGAATCCAGATTTTTTGATTGTAGGGTGTTTTGTGAAACCCTTTTAGTTTTCTCAGCCTTTTTCAGGTGAACTTGGCAAAAATGCCTGGTCTTCATTGTGAATTAGAACACTTTCATGTTGCTGTTGTTATTGACGTTGTGTTCTTAAAATTTTGAGACACACACACATTTAGAGCAATGGACTGGGTTTTCTTGCTGTCATCGAGAGTATTTTGTGCTTCACAGTATATGTAGTAGTACAGGAGCTACTCTTGGCCCTGGAAACATTTTAGCTTCAACGACAAAGACCTGGCTAATGGATTGATTCATCCTGCTTAGCCTCATTAGGGTTGCTTATTACTAACTGGTATTGCTACTGTACTGCATTATGCATTAGTATAACTGTAGTCTTTAGTCTTCAGTGACTGCACGTAGTCTTTTGTTTCTGTTTTAATTGGATCCGTATGTAACTTCTGAATTTGCAGGCCTACGTTGTCTTTGTTACAACGTTAGGAGGTCAGTGGTTGGAGCGCAACTTTGCTACGTTTTTGTCTCATGTACTTGATCTGGTCTCCCATCCTCGTGCAACTCAGACCCATGTGGAAGCAGTTTACTCTCGAAGATGCGTGTCCTTTATCCTGAGAGCAACTGTGGGCAGCTTACTTGGGGAGAAAGCACAGATTGCAGCTGTGAAAGATATATGTCAAGCTATTGGTAAACAAATGAAGGCAGTGGGTGAGAACTGTTTTTCTTTATTTGAGACAAGTTGAAAGTTACTGTCATTATACTGGGTCAGCTGTTTCTCAGCTTTCTTCTACTGTGAGGAATAATTTTGTTGTTACGGTAAAAGAAAATTCAGCTGCTTTCTGTTTGAAAGACGATATCCAAAATGTAAGTTCTACTTGAAAAGTGATTGTGTCAGACTGGCTTGTTATCCTGCGATGGCTTTTGACATTGCATTTGCTTAGAATGAAAGTGGGGAAAACAGTGTGCATTTGCAATCTTGGGATAGATTGTATTGAAAGTCACGCAGAGTTCTTTACTACCAGTGTTGAAGATCCTGTAGATCAGGATCTTGTAGGTCGTTGTGTATCCCCCGCTAATACCCATACTGATATCCAATTGGATTTTACAGGTGACAAATAAAGATGTAATCTGAAGACTAGAATTAGAGAAGATAAATGTGGCCCCCTTTGCAGGACTTTGCAGAATATATAATCACTAAGAGGACTGACAAAACTGTGTTGGCATTTGTTTCTTAGGAAATGAGTTAATTCAAGCTGGAGATGGAGAAAGTAAACTGGAATTGCACAACAATGCATTTACCAAACATCTGTTTCTTCTCCTTTTTTGCTGCCATCTAATTTGAGTTTAAAGTAATGTTTAACATACAGAAATGGAGTTGATTTTGAAACTTTTGCAGGTTCTTCTCATAACTATTTTTTGATAGGGTAGGTACGTTTTGATAGGGTAGGTATGGAATCTTAAAAGCGTTCTGACTACAATAAGTATTACTTCCAGGAAAATAAGTCTATTGGAAATGCTACTTCTGAGATAAAACAGTTGCAGAAATTCTTCCTCCTGCCACCTCGTCAAAGCTGCAGGAAATTTCATTATGTATTTGGATGTTCGGAAGAACTGTTTCATTTATTGAGCATTTCTGATGAATTTTATAATAAATTGGAAGGATTTTTAATTGGTGATGATTGCTTCCCTTCATATAAGGGGGACAATTTTCTAAATTTGTACTGTAGTAGACATATAAACATTAAGCTGATACTGAAATCCCTTTTCTTTGAAGTAACAGTTGCTGCTTTTGGGATACTGTGTAAGAGAAGGAACATACAGAGGGATCTAGGATCTTAATTGGGTAACTTTAAGGTGATTAGAGGTTGTGATTAATTATTTAGTAAAGGTCTGGGGTTTTTTGTTTGTTTGTTTTGTTCCATATATATGCATGCAAATTTATATGCAGAATGTAGATATGTCAAGATTATATTTTTAGTTACTGTGTATAGATAAAATACACACAGTGTATATGTGTACATTTGCTTTTGCTGTGTTATCTTGTTAATCCTACCTCTTAGTGCATTGCCATCCATAGTAACTGCTGGGCATCTGTTTTTCATGGTCTTTGGATGATTGTGTTTGGCTGATAGTTGTTGTCCTGGTTTCGGCTGTGATAGAGTTAATTTTCTGCTTAGTAGCTGGTACAGTGCTGTGTTTTAGATTTAGTGTGAGAATAATGTTGATAGCACACTGATATTTTAGTTGTTGCTAAGTAGCGCTTATCCTAAGTTAAGGATTTTTCAGTTTCCCATGCTCTGCCAGCAAGCAGGTGTACAAGAAGCTGGGAGGGAGCACAGCCAGGACAGCTGACCTGAACTAGCCAAAGGGATATTCCATACCATAGAATGTCATGCTCAGTATCTAAACTGGGGGGACTTGGCTGGGAGGGGTGGATTGCTGCTCGGGCATTGGTCAGCAGGTGGTGAGCAATTGCATTGTGCATCTCTTGTCTTGTCTTGGTTGCTTGGGGTTTTTTTTTTGTTATATTCCTTTTCATTACAATTCATATTATTATATTTTATTATTGTTGTTAGTATTTTATTTAGTTATTAAATTGTTCTTATCTCAACCCATGAGTGAGGGTTTTTTGGGGTTTTTTTTGTTTGTTTTTTTGGTTTTTTTCCCCAAATTCTTCTCCCCATCCCACTGGGAGGGGAGGAAGTGAGCGAGCGGCTGCACGGTGCCTAGTTGCTGGCTGCGGTTAAACCATGACAGCTGTAAAACTATTTCTCTTCAGAATGTGTTTGCTTTGTGAGTTCACACTATGACCAGGCTTGTGGTTTTGTTTCAATACAGGGTTGATGTCAAAACTATGTTCAGGTGTGATTCAAATGGTAGGTAAGCAAGATACTTCAAGATACTTTTTGTTTCCTTTTCTGCAGAAGCAGTTGTGAATGATGCTAACAGTGAAAATAAATCAGGAGCTGCTGATGTAGCTGCAAGCCAGCATGTAATGGTGTGTGCCCTCCAGGAACTGGGTAGTCTGGTTCAGAGTCTGAATGCCACTGCATCTCCTCTTATTCAAGAACCCTCTATTGGTATGCAATAAATTTAGATAGATTAAATGAGACATTTGAGCAATGAATATGAAATATCATTAAATCTATTCAAATAATAAATTAATATGTAAGAAATAAATTGATGAAACTGGCACTCCCTGTAGTACTCCAGGTAGCTACATTTGTCCAGCTCATTGTGTTTAGTACCCTAACTTTAGTTCAAGTTTGACTAAGTATTAAGCAACTATTTTGATCAGAGTCTGCCTGAAGCTCTTTTTTAGGGTGACTAAAGTTGTAAAGTTGTGATTTTTAGCATTGATTTTTTTTTTTTTTCTGATAATGGTTTTATAGGAAATACATTGTTTTGCTATATAAGGTCTGAAATATTTGCTCCTGGAAAGCTGTATTGCATTCAGATACCAAATTTCTGTGGGGAGGTTAACAGTATTTTGACGAGATGAAGATGTGGATAGTCACATTATAAAAAGCTAGTTATCTGGCTTAAGTTAACTGATGTTTATGTGGGACTTTCCTTTTGTTTGTTTTAATCAACATTTATACTGTAGTGTTGCAGTTTGAAGTTTTTTTCTGTTTGTGGATGCCTGTGTTTTTTCCAATGGAAGTGCAAGCTCCTTTAAACATTTCATTATGTAGATTGTTGTCACGATGCACATGACATTCTTCTCATACTGATTTTGCTCCAGCTATGGGGTGGGGAAGACTGTGCTCATATTTATACCTTCTGACTGCTGTGCCCCATGAGAACAGAGGGCACTGTATCTCAGTGTTATTTTTGCTAGCTGCTGTGAAGTAAGCAGGTAGAAGTTGTTCACCAGCTACAGAGAAAGCAAGAGATAAGGCAGCAGTAGGGACTTTGAAGTAGGAGTTTGCAAAGTTAGGGATCTGGACTAAGGATGGTGTTGGTGTGAAGACAGATTGGACTGAAGACTTCACAGTTAGAAAGCAGGATTAGCTAGGCGTGGCGGTTTGGAAAGTGTAGAAGTATGGTAACTTGGTGCAGGGGAGACAGCGCTGTGTCAAAAGCAGAGTACAGCGGTCAGCGACATCTACGGCATGTGCTTGTCTACAATGTGAAGCAAAACCAAATATCAGTCTTACTGTTGCTCTGTTATTGGCAATCTGTGTAAAAGATGGGCAGAGTAGGAATCATCTCATCCAGTACCTGTTCCCTTTTGTAGCGTTAGTTCCTCTTTTCAGTTGTTCAAGTAGTAGAAGTGAGTGCTATGGCTCTGGCAGCTCCAGCTTTGCTGGTAAAACCTGATGTGGAGCAGCATAATGCTAATAACACTTCTGTCTTTCCTTAAAAAAAAAGGTGAAGTCATAAAATTCAAGTACTCCAATTCTAGCTTTCTTAACTTTCATGTTGCCTGTCTAGTATCGATTCAGTTTACTTGTCTACGTATATTAAAAAGTGCACCATAACTTTAAGATTGTAAACTCTCTCTTCTGTAGGTCTGTTGGAGACAGTAACTTCAGTTCTTCTTCATCCCAGCATGGCTGCTCGGCTTGCTGCCGCATGGTGCTTGCGGTGTGTAGCTGTGGCATTGCCTTTTCAGTTGACTCCATTTTTAGATAGATGTGCAGAAAGACTCAACAATCTGAAGACCTCCCCTGAAGCTGTTAGTGGCTACAGTTTTGCAATGGCTGCTTTGTTAGGTGGTGTGCATCAGTGTCCCTTAGGTATTCCTCACGCCAAAGGAAAGGTGAGATAATGAGTTTCAGCTGTGAGTGTACTAAAAGGTACCTTTTTATCTAGAAGTAATAGCTTTGCAAAGTGTGTGACATGGTAACAAGTTAAAGCATTATTGAAATTGAACTTGTTCCTAGCCAGAGAACAATGGCCAAAGTATGTGTTTGTAGTATTTCAGTTGCAATATTTACCAGCTTTTTTTCCCCTCTCTTTCAAATTTGCGTTCTTGTTTGGCATATTAATGAATAATTGCTGAAGAGAATATTACTGTCTGTATTGTCATACACAAAACACTAATCATCTGCATGAAATTAATCTGCATTCATTCTTTATGGAAGGTCAATTTAAATTATTTGAGAACATGTTTATACGTAAGGGTGAATGTGTAGCAGTAGCTTGCAGTGGCTTAAGCTATATTTTTAAAATCCTTTTGTTTTTATCATTGGTGCAGATGGTGGTGAGTATTGCTGAGGATCTGTTACGAACTGCTGCACAAAACAGCAGACTCTCCTTGCAGCGGACTCAAGCTGGATGGCTTTTACTTGGAGCACTTATGACTTTAGGTTTGTAAAAACAGTTGCTTTTTGTTTTATATTACTGCTTGTCCAGCATTTCTGATCATCCACTGTGGCAAATGGTCTCTACATATAATCAGTCCAGTATCTAGCACAAGAGTATTTATGCCAAGGGAAACGGAGTGTTAGTGCATTTATTTCAGCACTGTTGTTTATGCTGGGGAGAAGTAAAATATTAGTGTTTACGTAAGCTGAAGGATAGTAGAAGGTGTCACACCTAAAAAAAAATTCTGCTCTGTTTTTAGAAACCTAGCCTTTAGTCATACTGTGAGAAGGGCAAAATTGCCCATAGTCTTCCTTCCTGAATACTGTGGTGCAGAAGAAATGAACTGTAGGTAAAACTTAATGAGCATTCCAACAAGTTGCATGTGTGCCTCTGGATAGGCAACAGTACTGATTAGAAGTGTTACCAGTTTAAAAGCCATTCAGTTGTATTTTAAAAAAAGCCAGCCCTATGTTCATATCTGCTATCAAAGAAATATCAGAAGCTGTATTTTGAAAAGTTTTAAGTATACTCTTGAATTTTGCAGCACTAGTGGGGTTTTTTGGTTTGGTTTTTTTATAGCGGAAAATATGATAAAGTTCTGATGCATTCTGCAGTATTTTGATCTCTCAGCAAATACCATTTTGTGTTTCATCTTGCTTCTCTAAATTGTCTGTCTTTTGCCAGCTTATTGTCATGTTTTTCTAACAGAGTAGCCCTATTTTGGTTGTCCTTCTCCAATATATTTTTAATGTGCTTGCACTGGATCTTCTGGAGCTTTTTCAGAAGTTTTCTTTAAACTTGACCATTAAACTAGTTACATAATCAGTAACTGTCAGTTATTTTTATGCTCATTTTATGAACAAGTTAGGATAGGCTAAAGACCTTGCCTTCAAAATAGTAGTATAAAAAAATTAGAAGTCAGAATAAAAAGATAGTAAAAAGACAGTTGGCAGTGGTTACGTATTACATGACAATGTATAGAATTGCCTATTTCCTATTCTTAGTACTGGTATCAACAAACAGACTTACCTATACTATTTATTTGTCACACTTTCAACCTACAAATGAGAAAGAATTTCCTTTGTTTTTCTTTGTTCAAGTAGGGAGAAAAGGAAGAGAAGTGAAATAAGAGAAAAATAGCTTAAAGAGCGAAAGCCTTCATGGCAGATTTTTCACAGTTAAATACAAGTTTTTATTATACTGTCACTTTATTTTTTTGCATAGGTCCTTCTGTTGTTCGGTATCATCTGCCTAAGATGTTATTGCTATGGCGAAACGTGTTTCCACGTTCTCTGAAGGAGTTGGAAGCAGAGAAGGCAAGAGGAGATTCTTTTACCTGGCAAGTAACACTGGAAGGCCGCGCTGGAGCTCTGTGCGGTAAGAATTTCAAACTTCAAGATTACAAGTGTGCAGTAAACCAAAACATGATCCCAAGTATTACAGAGAGAACTCTCATAACTTCCCTGCTTTCTTTCAAAATGAGTAAGATGTGTCAGATTTTCATCAATGGGACCTGGTTTTGGCATATGGTTTTATGAACATGTCACACAGTCTTTCAATAAACATTTTTAGTTGCTGCTTTTTTGATATTATCTTAGGATCTGTATCTTGCTCATGCTTTATACTTGTTTGTTTCAGTAAAATTTTAATTTAAACTATTTTATTATTAGCTATGAGAAGTTTTGTTGCTCACTGTCCTGAGCTCCTTACTGAGGATGTAATCAGGAAATTGATGACACCCATAGAATGTGCCATGACAATGATGTCACAGTAAGTAGGCAGTTTTTGCTCTTTATTCACTCCTGTCTTTTCCTGGACCTGAAATACTAGAGCTAATCTGTTTTAATTTGTATTCTGACCTAGTACTGTGCTGTTGCTGCTTGTCCGTGTTGAAAAAAACTTATATGAGCATTGTGTTTATGGTCATTAGCTTTGTAAAAGTATATTATGGCATAGCCTGTGCTGAAGGGCCTACCGTGGTAACTTTTAACTGTGTTTTGGATTCCCAGTTCAGTGAGCTTTTGAATTCATGGTTTGCTTATCCTTGTGCAAGAAATGAGAAGACTAAGGTATCGGTATACTAGATGTTAATCAATAAACTCTCCTCTTATGGAATGTACTAATGAAAAGGCTTTAAAGGTTTTGCAGAATAAAAGAGAAACCACAGTTTTGGGGTCGGTTTTGTGGTTTGGTTTACACCGCCCCCCACCTCCAAACCCCCGAATTACAATAGGAGTTTCTGAGGAGGAGGTACATGTCTCTGATTTACAGCAGTGTGTGGGGTTTTTTGTGTTTGTTTTTTTTTTTAAAAAAAGTTTGCTCCAAACAATTACCTCTGAAAATGTACTGATAATTGAGTAGTGTTGCTCAGAGTAGTTCTCTGAACACTGTTTTCTTGTATTGGCTAGAGCCGTATCTTGTGAAAAGAAATCTGAAAATACTCTTTTCAGTAGCTGCAATATTTCTGGCTATCTCTTTTTCTATTTTGATTCTATAGCATTCCATCAGTAATTAAAGCCCATGGAGCTCATCTCAAAGCTAGTGCAGCTATGGTCCGTTTAAGACTTTATGATATATTGGCTTTATTACCTCCGAAGACATATGAAGGTACATAAATTTTTAACAATTTTTATTAAAGTAAAATTCTACTTACTCCTTTTGATGTATTTTCGGTGCTTGCCTTTGAAGCAGATAGAAGATTCAAAATAGAATCCTAGGAATCTCCAAGAGTCTTGTACTGTATTCCTCATCTTCTGTATGTTGTCTTGACAGTATAACTACAGAGCATGAATATTGCAAAATATTAGAGTAACACTTAAGAGTATAAAAGTTACAGTCCTGTTTATAGGATTGAGAGGTATGGAGATCATGTTCTGAAATCCAATTTAAGTGTTTTATGTTACTGTTACTTAAAAGATAGAGAACATTACTTCTTAGTGTACTCAAAGGGCAGATGTGAGAATGAAGATTTAGTTTTGGTTGCTGGTTATTCTTTTTTAACCTGACCTGATCTATTAGACAGATTTATGCTATTATTATTAAATTGCCAGGCACTGTCACATGACCTGACACGATCTGACAGATTAGCTTTTTGGTTTTTGTTTGGTTTTGTTCATTCATTACATTTACATGATCATGTGGATGAGCAAATTTTTGCAAAATCTGGATTGTCATCGGGAAGGGATGGCCCAGTCTGTTGTTTAGAACACTGATTTGGGAATTGGGAGCCCAGGGTTCTGTTTGAAGCCTTGCTCTCAACTCTAGTCTTGTCAGGTTTACTTCTCTGTGTGTTTGGTACGTGTAAAATCAAGGTAATGGTTTATGCTTTGATTTGTAACTTCTGGTCGCTAGCTGAACTGTTTTGGGTAAGAAGCAGCAATGATTCTTTTTAATGTCCATACTTTTAGGATCATTTAATGCACTTCTTCGAGAGTTGGTAGCAGAATTTACTTTGACAGACAACTCTGCTAATACAACCACATCACTCCTAAGATCTCTTTGTCATTATGATGATAGTGTTCTTCTTGGCTCTTGGCTGCAGGAAACGGATCATAAGTCAATTGAAGACCAGGTAATAAAAAGCTAGAAGAATAATGAATTATCTGCACTATCTGTCTGTGTGATGGGGGGGGGGGGGAGAAGCCTTTTAAAACTGAAGCTTCATGCCTTGTTTTTAGTCTTATTTCAGAGGTTTGTTAGATGTAAGTCCTTCTATCTACAGTGTACTGTTTTGATTAAAAACTGCCTACAGCTGAGATACAAATTGCATAACCCTACTCATATGGTTGTGGTTGGTGAACTAACCTAATTTCTTTAAAATAAAACAACACTCCCTGCCTGCCTCCCCCCCCCGATCTTCCTAGTCTAGCAGTTGTTCTCTTATATATTTTTTTGAACCAGGAGTAATGTAAGTTCCACTTAAAATGTTTTATAATGAAACTGCTGTAAAAAAACCCCCCAGTATTGCAAATGGTGTTATAGCAAAATGGTTTTATAGGTGTAGTATGAAATCCGACATTTCATTTGGAAGTGTTGACACAGCTTTGTTTGGCATTATAAGGAATTTGCTGCATTTCTAAAAAAGGTGAATCTTTGAAACAGGAATAAAAAATTTTAAAAAAGCAAGCAAGTATTGCTGAGTGTAGGGGTGTCTCTTAGTAAAATTTTTCAGATCAACTGGTAATGTTGATCCAGTTAATCATTTTTCATATGGCCCTTTAGAAGAAATGTAGCATAGGGAACAATTTGTTAATGTTAAATAGTTTAGGAAACTATCTGTTAATAGCCTTCTCTTCTCTTTCCTAATTTGTGATGACTAGGAAGGGGCTGGCTGCCTCTTTTCAAGCCTTTTACCCTCATATATTTCAGGATTTAATGACATGGAGAAAAAATGTTTGTCCATCTGGGTATACGCACCAACCTATTTCTGTCTTCAGAATTCTGTTCTAATTTTTGATTTCTCAGTGAACTGTATTCCCTAGACAGCTGTCTGTTCTGAGCACTTGCTGAACTGTGCCATCATAAACTTTGCAACTTAGCTTCTCAGAAATGTCTTGGTGTAAGAAGAAGGCGGGAGCTGAAAATGCCTCTTTGCCACGGCCTATCTAATAATGGCAAGGTTTCTCAGAAGGCAGCTGTCTTGACTGAGCAGATCCAAAACCCAAGACTGATACCAAGTGTGAGAACCCAAGGGGAAACTGTTGTTTCGGAGGAAAGATCAGCATGTCAAAGTGAAAAAAGGGTTTTATAAACTTCCCTTGTTTGTTGTGGTGGACATAGTAGACTTCCAGTTCAGTCTTCAATCCACAGAGCTTTCTGGGACACTCCTCTCCCCGTGCCCCTTCCTCCCCCCTGCCCCCCCCTTTTTTTTTAACCTCTAACCGGTAAAAGTGTCAGTGTTGGTAACTGAGGCCCTGCAGTGCCTCACAGGATTCTCTTGTGCTTGGTCACATTTTATTTTTTTAGTGATATAGAGGTTTCAGCAGATGTTTGCTCTGTTTTCTGGCCTTTTAAGAATACAGAGCTACTCAATTCTAATTTTATTTCATGATTAAATAATTAACAAGTTATGAAAATAAGTTTTCTTCAGAGAAAATAGATGATTGTATAATTGTGTTTCCTGAAAGAATGATAGTTAGGAAGTATTTTCATGATGATAGGAATGTTAGTAATTTTAGTACTGTTTCTAAATCCTTCTGTGAAGGAAATCACTACAGCCAAAACTGATTGTTTAGTATACTTTATTGTAACTCAATGCTCAGAGAGTGAATGAATTACCTTTTTTCTGAAATGTCAGTTCGTAGTCAGTGATTCAGAAGCTACTATTCGTACCAGAATTAATCTGCTTTTCTCTAACTTCCATCTCTTACTACCAGGAGTGATAGTTTATGCATTTATCCAGCTGTTAACTGCTTTGGCCCTCAGGAATTTAGCTGTCCCTGTAAATGCTAGTGTTCATATGCATGGGGACACCATAGTTGCATTCAGGTGTTTGTAAGCTTTGTTGTTGTTCTAAGATACTGTCATGGTTTAACCCCAGCCAGCAACTAAGCACCACGCAGCTGCTTGCTCACTTCCCCCCCCCCGCAGTGGGATGGGGGAGAAAATCGGGAAAAGAAGTAAAACTCGTGGGTTGAGATAAGAACGGTTTAATAGAACAGAAAAGAAGAAACTAATAATGATAATGATAGCACTAATAAAATGACAACAGCAATAATAAAAGGATTGGAAAAGGATTGGAATGTACAAACGATGCGCAGTGCAATTGCTCACCACCTGCCGATCGACAACCAGCTAGTCCCCGAGCGATCCCCTGCCCTCACCCCCCCCCCCCCCCCCCCCCCCAGTTTATACACTAGATGCAGCGTCGCATGGTGTGGAATACCCCGTTGGCCAGTTTGGGTGAGCTGCCCTGGCTCTGTCCTGTGCCAACTTCTTGTGTCCCTCCAGCTTTCTCGCTGGCTGGGCATGAGAAACTGAAAAAATCCTTGACTTCAGACTGAACATTACTTAGCAACAACTGAAAACATCAGCGTTATCAACATTCTTCACATACTGAACTCTAAAACATAGCATTGTACCAGCTACTAGGAAGACAATTAACTATCCCAGCTGAAACCAGGACAGATGCTTCCTTATGTGTTTTGGTTATCTCTAGTTCCAAATTTTGTGTGTGAACATATATTCAGAGGTGTTTATATTATGTGGCGTTTTGCAGCTTCAGCCAAACAGTGCATCTGGAAGTGGTGCTTTGGAACATGATCCATCTTCTATTTATCTACGCATCCCTGCTGGTGAAGCTGTACCCGGTCCCCTTCCTTTAGGAGTATCTGTCATCGATGCATCTGTGGCTCTCTTTGGTGTGGTTTTTCCTCATGTCTCTTACAAACATAGGTCAGTTTATATCAGTGTTCAATTTCAGAGTCTAATGTCTTGTTCTCTGGTTAGTATTATGTTTTGATTTTTTTTCTTGAAATAAGAATCTACTTCAATATCAAGTGTTTTTAAATTCCAAGTTCAGTATTTGGTGTTCTTTGTGTCTCATGATTCCAGAATGTGTGTACTCAGTTCAGAAATAAGGTGATTTCCTCAGTTTTATCAGTTTTGAAGATGAGGGTTCAGAGGTGGAGACTATGTTCTTCTCTCCTCTTACTGTATTTAACAATACTAATGTCTCCTGCAACCAAAATTTCCTGCAAAAATATCCATTGCAACTAACTTCAAATCAGCCTTGAAAACATAGCAATGGCATCCTTTGAATTTCATTTGGCTTCCACGAGTAAGACCATTTGGTTTATACTCAGCAAATGATTTTATGCATGATGAGAAAGAGTGAATGGAATTCGTCTTATTTTCCTTTGTGTTCCACATTACCTTTGCAGAGTTATGAGTTGTCAGGACTACTTCTGTCATTCAGTTTAGCTAATTTGTCACTGAGCACAGAATGAAGGCTTCTCTAAGACGCATTTCAAATATGGAATATGGAGGGTAACACTATTTTGAATGGTAGTGGAGAGACAGTATTTTTCTACTCTTGTCCTCATAGCTTTCTAGTTATACAGCCAAATATATCTGAAGACTCACTTCCTCTTGGTGGTGTTTTCTTCAAAGGGAATAGTAAACATTTGTGGATGAGCTAAAAGAACCAGCAGAGGGACATTCAGAGTGACTCTACCCTTTCTACCTAAAGTGAATACCTTCTGCAGCCCCTGAAGTGTAAATTCTGTGACTGAACTTAAAAGGCCCTTTCGTTGTGTGCGGTTTTTTAACAGCTGTGTTTTAGTTTGTATTTCAAAAGAATATCACTTAAATTACATTCTTTCCTTTGTTTTAGATTACAGATGTTGGATCACTTCGCTGAATGTGTCAAGCAGGCTAAAGGTGTTCGCCAGCAAGCTGTGCAACTTAATATCTTTACTGCTGTTCTTAGTGCCTTGAAGGTAAAACTTGTAAACTTGTAATGGATGCCAAAGTTCAGCAGTTTGATTCATTGATTTGTATTCAATACAAAAGGCTGTTAGAACAACATTACTAAAGTTACCACTTAAACATTCAAAAGTTTGAAAATAACAAAATTGAAATTTTTTCAGATATTAGCATGAGCTCTTGTCTGCATGTATCAGTACAGAGAACAGATGAGGCTCATGTAGTCAGCATTCTATTAGTATTCAGACTTTTTTTTTCTTTTTCAATCATACAGTTTTATTTGCACTGTACTCATGGATTTAAGTACTTTGCCATATATACTCAAAAATGTGTCATAGAGTATTGTACAGATGAGGCTCATGGAAATAAAAACAAAAATAGATTTGGGTTTCTGTTTTGGATGTCTTAATTTTTCCTTCTTAAGACTCTCTAGTATTGCATAGAATTCTAGATGCTTATGTCCAGTCCCATTGACCTCAGTTACAGCTCTGTGTTCTCTGTCTACACTTGGAAATCCAACCTCATGCCATCAAGTCAGGAAGCTAGACAGCAAGTCACAAATAATATTCCTGAGAAATACTTGGTTTCAGTGACTTGCATTGCCTCATGGCTTTGTTAGAATGGTGTCTTAAGAGTGTAGGATTTTCCTTCTACTAGTAAAATTTCTTAAGGCATTTCTAGTTTTTTCCTGATGCTGTTTTATATAGTTTCCAATTCATGAATCCATTGGACAACATCTATCATTGTCATCCTTGTTCCTCTTCAGAGCAACTAAGTCCTGTGCACTGAGGAAGCTACCCTTGTAGAACTGCCAGCCTGTAATTAAAGATTAGATGAGTTTCTTCTTGTCTGACTTTTGCCGTACAAAAAATGGCTGCCTCATTCAAGCTAATTGTTACCAGGGTTCCATGTCCTTGGATGATGGGCAAAACAGCACCTCTCTTCTTTGCGTTGTTCTTAGAAACGTGAATCATATCGCTACAAGTTGAAAAGTAGATTCTGAGACCAATGCCTGGAATTTCCCATGCCATGCCAAATGGCCAAAGAATTGTTAAAATTGTGCTGAAATGAGGATTTCAGAACAGAAAATGAGAATCTGTGGTAGAGCCATCAACTTCTTCCTCTATAATACATGCAGTGTTTGTACTTCACGTGTCTGATAATTTTTTCCAAAGTAAAAGGCTTCTTGAAAGTTGTAGTGAAAGGTGATGTACTATTAATGAAATATTGGAACCAAAGAAGCTGCAGAAGCTGTGTTTAGTTATACTGTTCTGTAGAATGTCCATATAGCAGGCTGTGTAAATGTTTGCAAAGAAGTGATTATTAAGAAAAAAATATTTTCATGTACCTAAAATGTCTTTGATTAAGTGATTCTTGCAGAAACATAACTCAGCTGTGGTTTTCCTTTCTGACATAAAGAGATGTTGCCATTAGATTTTAAAGCTTCTCTTTTTTTCTGGGGTATCCTGTGTAAACCTAGTTCAGATTCAGTAGCACTAGGGTGCGTGTAGCACTGTAATGCATTTGATAAAAAAGACTAGTGCAACAGGTCTTCCTGTATGTGACATAGAGTGTTGGCAAATATAAGACTGAGTATGTTGTTGATTTTCAGTTTTAAATATTTTCAACCAGTATATTTTAGGATAAATGACCACAAATTTAAACAAAAGTACATAATTTTTAACTGAAGATCTCAAATATAGTAAAATTGCTCTTATATCTTCCCTTTCTCCCTTGCTTTGGAATGTTTTTTTCTTTTTTTTTTTCATGTAGGGTTTAGCTGAGAATAAAAGCACGTTAGGACCAGAAGAAGTCCGCAAATCTGCTCTGACGCTGGTAATGGGTGCCCTTGATAATCCTAACCCTATTTTGAGATGTGCAGCAGGTGAAGCTCTTGGCAGAATGGCTCAAGTGGTTGGAGAAGCCTCTTTCATTGCTAGAATGGCTCAATACAGTTTTGATAAGTAAGTTGGTTTTGATTCAGAAAAGGAAATAAAAATATAATTTAATGTAGTTTGGAAGATTACTAAATACCATATCGATTATTCTCCTCTCTTCATGGTTGATTGCTGTGGTTATGTAGATCCAACAAACCTTCTCAGTCTTTTCTTTTTGATTTATTTCATGTGATTCTTTCAGGAATAAAAGCTGAGTTGTTAAACTACTTGGAATGTGAATTGATACCAATGAATAGTTTTTGATGAGTTACTTGAAGGTGACTAAACTGCTTCAGATAGATAAATGCAGCTTACATTAAGTATGTCTGTAATATGAATTGTGTGATAGTGGTTCTGTTTCATCAAGACATCCTCTTTACATATTGATTTAACTTGTCTACTGGCCCGTAATTTTTTTCCATATTCCGTTGTTAATCTCAGGTCTTTAGAAAGATGTCTGGTAGATATAACAGTTTCCCAATTTTTGGCTTAAATTTAAGACAGCAGCCTATCTGTGAATCAGAATGCATCTGCCTCAGGGCTGCAGCCCATGTTTTTGGCTGGCCAGGCTGTATGCACATAGCCTCAGTCCAGCTCTCCTACCTCTGGGTAATTCAATTTTTCACATCATTTCATCTTGTAATAAAGTACATCATCTTTACTATCTTTCCTTGAATTTCAATTACTGGGACTGTTTCCTTGGTTTCTTACCTAGGATTCAAGTTGTTAATGGTTGCCAATCTGTTGACACTGTCAAGTAATTTTTTTTATATTTGAGATTTGCATTTACTTTGTTGTTAACTAATCGGTAAGAGCATGCTTGCCTCTGATATACGAACAACCAGAAAAAAAAAATCTTTCTTTGTTCTAATTAGGATATCTTTCTTTTCTCTCTCTTCTCCACCTCCCTGAAAAGGTTTTAATTAAAAAGTTACTGTGTGATGTGCATTTGGAAGTAGAAGTATTATGGCAAATACTCAACAAGTCACTACTTTATACAACTAGGTCATTCAGAATGCTATTCATTGTGGTTTAGTTTCATTAATAAAACACTTTTTAAAAAAAAAAAAAGCTTTATTGGAAAACTCATAGAACTCAGCTGTAGAAGAAAACAGCTGTATTAAAAAGTTATGCAGTTGACTTTGCGGTGGAAGACATAGCTGTGGATTTCTGTGTCATTTCTCAGTATGTGTTGTCATTTTTCCATCTTGATTCCTTTGCACGGCAGTGGTCTAGCAGTGACTTTTCTGATTATTAAATTAGCCTGCTGTGAAAGATGGGTAAACACTAGAAAATTTTCCTATATTCTTTCACTTCCAAAACTCTTCTTCATCTAAAATGTCAAGTTCTGACCAGGAAGAAAGAAAACAACTAAATAAAAAAACAACTTAAAGTATCTTTTTTTTTTTTTTTTCACTTGCCTTATATGTAATCTAGTGTAATAGCAATATGGATTAAGTACCTTATTTTTGCTTTTGTTGTTAAGGCTTCTCAAGATCTTGTGAGGTGGCCTGCAAAATTCTGTTAGTTGTTTGAACTGTTCTGGTACTTGAAGGGTTCTTTGTAACAAACTTAGTGAATTACATGATTTCCTTTTATTTAAACATTGATAGGTTAAAATCTGCTCGAGATGTTGTATCAAGAACGGGCCATTCTTTGGCTCTGGGCTGTCTCCATCGGTATGTTGGTGGAATAGGTTCTGGACAGCATCTGAAAACTAGTGTCAGTATTCTCTTGGCTTTGGCACAAGATGGAACCTCTCCTGAAGTCCAGGTAAAAAACAGTCACCACAAAACTACTTTAAAATGTTCAGGATTAAAATTGAAAATTAAATTACCTGTTCAGATGTTCTTTAATAGAGATTGTCACATGTAAGCCAAATCATATGGATGTAGGATATGCCAGGGGGCGTGAAGAAAGCGGAACTTTCCTTCTAAACTCTTACAATACAGAATCCCAAATATGTACTGCAATTAAAATGTAACCTTACTGTTAGTTAGGGAGGCAGTTGGAAGTGGTCACGTTAATTCAGATGGACAAGTGTCTGCTTGTCAGCTGAGCCAGAGTAATTCACTGTGGGCATATTCCTAACTGACTGTAATTGTAAAGCACAGTGTGTTAGGTGTACCTTAGCTGCCTAAACTAAAGTTTTTAATAACTGGCTAATGGTTAACATGTGATCAGTTACTGGAGTTTCAGGCAATCAGCAGTAGTTTTCTTTGCCAAGTAATTTCTGTATATGCGATACTGTGAACACAGTATGGCAGTACATCATCTTTGGGGGGTTGTATTATGCCAACAAAAATGTGTTGCAAGCTAGGCTGCAGTTAGGGGCCAAGTCCAAGACAAGGCAAAGGCGGGGAGGGGTTTCTATCCACTATGGACTATAGAGATGTCATGTCTCATGAGGACAACTTGACTGCTAAAAGTTGCTGGTAGAGTAAAAAGGGGACTAAACACGCTGCTGAAAGAGCATTGCCTTTAGAGTTGCTGAATATGTATACACACTGCACAGTTCAGAAAGTTGCCTAAGTTGAAGATACTTGAAATTTGGGGAAATATGCTGTCTTTACTCTCCCAGGAGAAATTTGAGGGGTCGTTGTTTTGGTATGTCTTTACTCTCCCTTAAGCATGTTTGTGGCTGCTGCTGTAAGGAGAAGAGAGGGCTAGATGGACCAGTACCATCTGTCTTTACAGTAAGAAGTTGAATATTAGAGGGAAAAGTGCTGATTTTTTTTTTTTTTTTTAATCCAGCAATGAAATCTATCAAAGCACTAGAATAAAAGAATTACTTCAGAAGGCGGGGGGGACACACCAAACCTTTTTTGAGTAAAAGCAAGTGTCTTGTCTGTAATTACTGTTCTTCAAAGATTATGGTGTAATTGCATGATATAACAGGTAATTTTTTGTCATTCTTTTCACAAGTTACTGCAAGGAAACAATTATCTGGAATAGTGACTGACTATTATGTTTTAGTAGCAGGAAGTTGTGTGCCCCCCATGAGTAGGGGCACTTTATACCCACAGATTGAGAAGCTGAAGCCCCAGTAACTGTACAGAATCATACTTGCACCTTGGTTTAAATTGTTACCTTGATAGAACATGTACTAGAGTATCCTCTTATTTCTTTTCCTCAGGGCAATAAAAAAAATAATAAAAGATTCGCACTTATCACTTGAGAAAAAAAGCCTAGTTTTGTTTGGAGATAATGTTTAAAAAATAATAATCTATAAATACGATTCAAAGTCTCTTAAATTTCCTTAGTTGATTTAAGGTAAGACAAAGTTCAGTTTGCATGTGTAACTTATTTCACATATGACTAAGTAATTTTGAGGCATATAATTGTGTACCATTCAGTTAAAAAACAAAATGGAAAGGGTTACTGCTCTATGAATAAAATATGAAGTATAAAGGGGAAGCCTAGGTGGAACTTGCATACCTACCTTATTTTCTATTGAGAATACAACACCAGGCCACTGTGAAAAGCTAAGCTTTGCAACCTCATCCCTCACCAGATCAGTGTGGATACACAGAAACTCTATGGGAATAGCAGTAATGGAAATTTGCAGGAATGACAGGGTAAGCTGTAATGTGCTACCATGTTGTTAGGACTGTAGAAGTAGTTACGTGATTGCTAGTGCTAATGTTTTTGGGTTGAATCAGAGAGGATTAAAAAAGAGCAGTTTTAAAGGCAGGTTTTCCAGCTCATTCCTAAGAGTCCAGCTTTTAACTGTAATATTCTTTTAACTTAGTCTTTTCAGTGCAATTGCATCATTCATTTAATGGAAGAAGATTCTGAAATAAGATAATTTAGTAAGATATTATGGAGAGACAGTTAATGCTTTCAGGTCTGTCAGGGGAATTCATTTCCTACAAAACATCAGTGACCAAAAAGACTGTCCACTTGCCCACTTCTTGCTTTGACAATTACAATAAATTATTTTGCTCTTTTGTTATTTACTTATCTTGCAACTGAAATAGGTTGATCTTTCACCTTTTTTTTTTTTCCTCATCCTGTAGTACACTGCCTTTGAACATCACTGCTTTCTTCTCTTGCACCATCTAATAAGAAAATTAATTAGAACATGCATGTGAACCTTTCAACTTGTCATGAAAATCAGTTTCTACTGGAATGTCAAAGGCACTCCTCACTAAGGACTTTGTCAACTGCCCATTTCAGACTCTACATCCAGTTTTACGGTGGAATGATTCTCTCTTTCTCCTATCTTAAGAGTCACTCTTCTTTTTTCCTTTTTTTTAAAGTGGGTGTGGTGTTTGTGTTTGTATTCTTCTTCCTCAAAGTGCCTAACCATTTTCTGCTCAAATTCTTTGTCATCTTCATCTCCATTATCCCCAAAACTGCTGATAGCCAAAGACTATGCTAGAGATATTTGAACTCCCAGGTGATTGCCTGAGATTCTGAGACCCTTGAAACACTTCTGGAGTCAGAGTGGCTAACTAGACATGTTTAAGCAAGGACATACAGATCTAGGCTCAGTCTGCATACAAAATTGTTTAAATTTCCTGAATGTATTACTGAAAAATATTCCTTTGTTTTTTTGATAGACCTGGTCTCTCCATTCACTTGCCCTGATAGTAGATTCTAGTGGACCAATGTACCGTGGCTATGTGGAGCCAACGCTTTCTCTAGTTCTTACTCTGCTCTTAACTGTTCCACCATCACATACGGAAGTACATCAATGCTTAGGCCGATGTCTTGGAGCTATAATAACTACTGTTGGGCCTGAGCTGCAAGGTTAGTGGGAATTTGAAGAGCAAACAAAAAATCTAACTTGTATAAAGATAATACATTGCAATCTTAAATGGAAGAAAATACATTTTTGTTTGTTGCAGTTGCAGGCAGGGGAGGGATGTTGACAAGTTCAGTTACAGTCCTGCAAGCAACCTCACTTCTGAACTTACTTATGACTATTTGGGGCTTTTTTGTCTGCAGTTTGAGATTTGTATAAAGGAGTTGCAGTGATGTATGGTGTTCTGGCTAATGGCAAATTTGCGTGGTAGGTAAAAGATGAAAAACACTCTTGCTGCGTTATTTGCTGTGTATATTTTTGTGTATAGGTGGGGCAAGAGGCAAGATTTTTCCTCCACTTTTTCAACACATGGTGATTTTATTTTTAACTGATGGCAAGAGCTTAAGTTGACATAATTGATAATACTGTGAACTATAACTCATTGCCACTCATTCTTCATACTTTTAGATCACTGTACCTTACTACTGTAGAGAATAAGATCTTGTCATGCCAAACACTGTATCTAAGATTCTGTGTCTCAGATGGCAAAACCACAGATTTGTAACTTTGTCTAACTGGGATTTTTAGTAATATTTATAGGATGGTCTTTGATGCAGTGCCAGCGGGACAGCCACTAGTGAAGTTTTAGCTCTAAATAACTGGACTTAAGTTTCTAGTTATGAAAAATTTCTAGATGGTTTAATTGAACTTGCGTATCTGCTTGCTGTGTGTTAACCTTTTGATCTGGAGTGTCATTAACTTTTTAAATAAACAACTTATGTAGAATGTCTTCTGCAGGTTACATTTTTCTGCAATTCAAGATTTTTTATAAACCTGATGCAGTTTAATTCTTAAAATACAGAATGGGATTATTTTTCAAATTAAATACTGTTCTTTTGAATGCTTGTCCTATTAGTGTGGTGCAACTCATCTAATGGAGCTAACTAAAACCACCTGCGTATGTGTATGCTAGCTTAAGTGTTATTTGATATTTTAGGAAATGGTTCTGTCCATGAAATGTTGCCCACATGTATAGAATGAAAGAGACTTTCAAAATTTAAACTCAGATAGTTTTAGTGGTTTCATGTCCTGGGAAGATACTCTCAAAATATTTCTGACTTAAGATCATTGATCCAAAATTTCATTTGGACAGGACATTGTTTAACTGAGCTAAAAAAGAAGTACTGGAACACTGTAATGTTTCTGTGAAGTTGTGTAGATACTAATTTGCGGTAGGAATTCAGAAAAGTTGAATGTAAATATGTGAATTTTAAAGCATTAAGAATTCTTGTTTCTCAAAGGTTTAAAGTCTACCATTGTCATACAAAGATTTTGCTGTGTTAAGGGTATCTTATTACCTCATTAGGTAACGGAGCTACAATTTCAACAATCCGTTCTTCCTGTTTGGTGGGATGTGCAATCACACAAGACCATTCAGACTCGCTTGTTCAGGCAGCTGCCATATCCTGCCTTCAACAGCTTCATATGTTTGCACCACGGCATGTCAACCTGTCCAGTCTGGTTCCCAGTCTTTGTGTGAGTACAAAATGCATCCCTTTTGTTCCTCAAAGTTTTATGTACATGCTTAGCAGAGGACAGGAGAAGTACTTAGCAAGGATACCCATGTGTAATAAGCAAGTCACATTTGCAAAAACACTGGAGTGCAATAAAAGGATGTCTGTCCCCAAGCCATTTTACATCTTTTCGGAACACTGCCCAAATTGAAGTCATAGGGTCTGATTCTCTTTCACCCTAGAGAGCACAAGAGAGCAAGCATTTATATATAATATGACTGAGTAAAAAGATGCTGAAATGCTCTGTTTCCTCCAACTGATTGCATGCACAGAAGGAAATGAGTTGGGGAAGGCAGGAGATTCTGGATTTATTTTACCACTGTCAGCATAGTAGATGCTGACATTCAAATTCTTGTGCTGCTGCTGTTAGCGTTGCTTTCTCCCTCCATTAGTGTTCTGTCAGCAAGTCCTGGCTTAAGCCTGGAAGTGAGGCAGAGGCTGGAACCCAAAACATACCAAATATGACTAAGAGGAAAGGTGTTGTCTGTGGGTGGGTGGGGTTCTATTATTACTATTTTTAAAATTATTTTTTAGAGAGTTCAGCAGTTCGATACTGAGAAATTTGAAGAGCTTCTCCCTAACGTCTGTTGGATGTTTTGCAAAGTTCTTTGTGTCGTTCTTTGTGGAACTGGTGGTTCTCTGTTACCTGAAGGAGTGCAATCCTACTTATGTCAACAGTGGACCTTTTTGTTAATCTGCAATCCAGACTTTCCCTAGGGCATCCTCTCATTGTTACATGCTTCCCCCTCCGCACTGACCCTTGCTCCTCACCCCTGGCGGAGCACTCCTGAGAGTGCAGTGTGTTCCCAGAATCTGTCGCTTGTCCTTTCACAAAATTTTGCCTGAGAGGGGTGCAACGTACCCAAAAGTAGGTAGACCCTTTTGTATGAATACAATGTACAACATGACAAATAATCCCTATAGCCATTTACTCTGTAAGTACTAGTGGTTAATATTACAGACAATGAAGTTCATACAGGAATGACTAGTGCTGTTTCGAAAACTTTTCCCAGGGTTTTCTGCTGTCTCTTTCCTGTTTCTTTATGGTCCTCTGCTAAACAAAAGCTATTTTCCTTCTCTTTTTTTCATATTCCTTATTTCCAAGTCATACTTAGTTTGATAAGTTTTCCTCTGAATTCTCTTGTGTATTTTTTTATACTGCAAATACATAGATTTGTAGGCAAGGTCTGCCTTATCTGCCCCATTAGCAAACTCTTCATTGCTTTCTAACTCACTTTTGAATGGAATTAATGAATTAATGCCAGGTATCAAAATCAAACCACCCAGTTCCACAATGTAGTTTCATTTCTTCTTCCTGCATTGCCTTCATAACCACTAGTTGTTTGCTTTGTAACTTAAAACGGGGAATACTCTTTCCATTAATTAAATCCCCCAAATGTTACATGTTTTAGTTCCATTAAAACAACCTCACTGTGATATTTAGAGGTTCTTTAAAGTCTGGGGTTTTTTTCAGGACTAAAATCTTGTATATTCATATAAGGAACAAAGATCTACTGTTAAAGTGCTTTATAAACTATACAACCCTTTCATTTAGGAAAGCAATTTCCATCCACATAATAACCTAATACCAAGAAAGCAAATGTGTATTTGGTTTATTAAAAACAAATTCCCCAGGGTAAATAAAGAATCAGAGTTCCTTAAAGAGAACTCTTCCACTGTGGAAAAACATACAGTTCTCTGTGCAGCTACTTCTCAGGAAAATAGGGACCATGCACAATTCTTCTATAAGAAAAATATTTGCTTGTACTTGAGGTGATCCAAAAGGAATTAGAAGCCAGTGTTGGTTAGCAAAGAAAGCTAAAGCTGTCTTACTGAGACGCACCTATAAAAACTTGCGCTATAAATTCTGTTACAAGTTTGAAATAGAAGTTTTTATGATAGCTGTCATGTGTGGTGCATCTGATGATGGCTTTTTGTTTAAAAGAATGTGATTTACAGCTATAGCAGAATATGAGGTTGAGTAGTACTGAAGAGTGTAACAGATTGGAAAGTATAATTAGTCTAAATCACACTGGCATAATAGTTGCAATATTTAAGCTCTTATCTCTTTAACCAGATAACAGCTGTCAGCTCTGTATATATCAGCTTTATTTTCATATTCTTACATTATAAAAAGTGCTTACTTCTGAACTTTCAAGATCTAGTAAAGAGCTTGGTACCCAGCAGCTCACACATGGGCATATAATTGAAAAGTAGAATGCTGTTAGTCCTTAGCAGCACTGATTTATTGATGTGGGGGTGCAGCAGTTCACTCACCTGTAATGGTTCTGATTTTTAGGTTCATTTGTGCAGTTCCCACTTGCTGCTTCGCCGGGCTGCAGTTGCATGTTTACGACAGCTTGCTCAGAGGGAAGCAGCAGAAGTGTGTGAATATGCCATGAGCTTAGCAAAAAATGCTGGAGACAAAGAAAACAGTGGCATCAGTAAGTATTTCTTTCATGTGGCCTTTTTGTAACAGTTGAGAACACATATGTGTGTTTATATGTGGTTTGCTTTCAGAGAGGGGGAGAAAAAAACCCACACCCCCCCAACAACAACAGAAAAAAACCCTAAAACTGTCCCTTCCAGCTTCAATAACTTCTGTCCACACCCCTGCTTACCTCTTGAATTTCACTTGTCATTTAGCTTTTTGTAAAGTTCGGACTTAAAATTCTCTGCCCCATTAAGACTGGCAATCAGATAGGGAGCACAGTGTATCTGCAGTGGAAACATTTTACGGTTTTTCTGGTACTTTAGGTCTTGCTCTTTTGAAAATTAACTTAATTGTATGCTCTTTGATTGAGATACCTGGTTGTGTTATATTCTGTTAGCAGCACGTCTGCAAAGCCTGTGGACTTTGCTGGTTGGTTCAATTCTTACATGTATCATTTTATTCTGAAAACAGGAGGCTCAACAGTGTTGATAAGCACAGTCTTCATAAAAACACAGAATCGTGATCTTATTCGTATTAAATCACATGAGTTAAGTCTGTCTCTGGAAAGATTCTTTAGAGTCCAGTACTATTAGGGGTTTTTACAAATTCATGGGGTATGTACCTTGAAGAGAGAGAGGTTTGGTTTGGGTTTTTTTGTTTTTTTAGTAATACTAGGAGGTGTTACTTGCCTTGAAGAAAATAAATTACATGAATTGCTGTATTAAAATCTTTCTGGTGTTAATTCAGAAGAAATTCAGTAACATCTTGGTGTATCATTGCCTGAACTGTACATACACAAATACACAATGTCCAATTCTAGTCTGTTATTCCAAATTCTAAAACTGAGTTAGTTATTTCAGAAAAGATTTCTCCTTATCGCTTTGCAGATATTAATCCTTTCGCACCAGGAGCTGGTTCTCGGCGAGATGCTCATTCCCGGCATCAGGGGGTTAATATAACAGAGACAGGCCTCGAAGGTGTCCTTTTTGGCATGTTGGATCGGGAGACTGATCGGAAGTTGTGCTCAGATATCCACGATACTCTGGGACATATGCTTTCATCGCTGGCAGTAGAAAACCTTTCTCACTGGCTAATGCTTTGTAAGGATGTCCTTGCAGCTTCCAGTGGTAAGTGTTCTCTAGTGTTCACATAAACGACAGTACGTCCTTAGGATTAGCATCTTCTGGCAATATTTGTTTGGAGCTAGTCTTTTATCCTAGTTAAGATGTAGCTTATATTATATATAGAACTTTGATTATAGTGCATTAAAACTTCCTTAGAAAGAAGAAATCATCAATGTTATGTTAAGTTTTAGAATATTGCTTTTAAGATTAGAAAGTTAGCCGCCTTAAAGTAGCATTTCCAGCAGAGAAGCAGTGTGATTATTACTCTGACATTTTAGTATCTTAGTGAAAGCACTCATATTCTTTTTAGGCTTTATACATCAGGACCATACAGAAAGAGGGGTGCTGTACACACTCTGACCTTTCTTTTGTGAGGTTTTGTGAGTTACTGATGTGATGATGGGTTACCACGGTGATGAAACTTTTACTTGTTGTTCAGCTTTGCAGACTTGTTTGCACAGATCTTGTCCTCAGAGACCTTATTCCTGTTTTTCAGCTTATAGGATGGTTGTGATGCAGATTCTGCTCATTTCCCTTGCATTTATACTTGTTTATTGGCATACTGTGAGTTCATCCTGAAGCTCTTTCTAAATGTTGCCAGCTTATGTCTACTGATGGGTCATGCTACCAATGATTTCTTTATGCAATGTAGTTACCATATATCTGCCCAGTGAGAAAGACCTCGTTTCCCGAGTTTGAAGTTGGCATGTCCTTTTCTTATTTCATGTGGGATGGGTTTTAAAGTTTTTAACATGGTTGTCCAATCTCTTATTTATTTATTAGTAGGTGAAATAAAGTCTGAGAGAACCATATTTAAATAAAATTCTCTCAGCTGTATTTTAAGCCAGCAACTTCATGTTGAACTCCTTTGATCCAGCTAACTGGCATATGAACAAAATCTGGTTTGCTTTTTAAGCACATAAGGTCCTGGATGCCTTCTGAAAACACTCTTCTTGTGAATTGACGTCATCCGTGTTTGATTTGCCATAGCCTCTTTCTTTCTTTATTGAATGCCTTGGCTCTTCAGCTGCTTAAATTTAGACTTTCTAAGAAGCATGCCTTAGTTGGGGCGGGTTAGGTTACCCTTGCAATAACTTCTTCTCATTTTCCTCTAATTATTGCCAGAGTAATTTTTGTCAGTATCTTGGCATTTTGGTAATTTAGACCTCGTCACTGAGATTTTATGTTCTCATTTCTGAATAGTAGAAGTGTATATGCATGTTTGATGAGCTGGTTTTTGTCCCTGTTTGGATTTTGGTTTTTTTTTTAATGTGATACCTGAGGTAATTTTATTTTCTGAAATGAAGTCTCACAGCCACACTTAGAGAAAAGAATTTTTTGAATGTTAAGCACATTTGTGGGTGCCATAAACTGCCTACTTGGTTGTGTATCTGTCCCATGGCATGGAACTTCTTAGTTTTGTTTGTTTAACATGCACTCTAGCTTTTACTTGAAACAGGAGCTGAATAGTTAAAAGCTAAGCTTTTTTTGGTTCTGAGCCTGGTAATCTCCTTACCCTGTTTATTGGCAATTTAATAGATTAATTTTCACAGCTGAGAAGTTTAGATGTGGGATGCAGTTGTAGTTGGTATCTGTGGAGAATTAATGGTACAGGAATTTATTTCATATCATTTAAGCTAAATAAAGGGTAATATAGCCCAGAGTAGAGGTGAAAAACATTTTGTTTACTGATATTCCTATGCCTTTCGACATTTTTCAAATGTTGTTGTTTCAACAGAAGTATCAGTTTGTTTTGAATCAGAGTGTAAGGAAAGGCTTGAATATGTCCTTAGCTGTCTTCTGTGGATTGCAAAAGTGGGATTTTTTTTTTTTTTTTTTTGATTGTTCACTGTTATAGACATGAGCACTGCTGCTCCCTTGGGAGGAGGGAAGGATGAAGAATCCGAGAAGAAGGATGAGATGGACGACGATACAATGTTTACCACCTTGGGCGAAGAGGATAAATCCAAGCCTTCTGTAGCACCTCGCTGGGCAACTCGTGTGTTTGCAGCAGACTGTCTGTGCCGAGTTATCATGCTGTGTGAGAATGCGAACAAGGCGCACTTTGATCTGGCACTGGCTCGTTCAGCCAGACTTAAAAACCCAAAAAGTAATTACAGAATGTGCATTTTTTGGTTTTATTTTTTTATTTTATTTTTGACACCTTTTTACAGCTTAAGGTTACACAACTAAGAAAAAAATATAAGCAGTTACCCTTTCACTTGAATGGTTAAAAACAAAGGAAATGGCCAGCAAAAGTCAATAAAACTGTAGTTGTATAACCACTGTAGTTACCATACTATGAACACAAAGAATGAGGTTTGCCGGAGAATATAAATTCTGACAGGCTGATCTGCTTGGGAAAAAAAACCCTTAGATTTGCAACCCTTTTCTCCAGTCTGAAATAGAAGCAGTATCTTCTAGCTAAGGGTGAGCTGGGAACAGTTTCTGAATTTAACATAATGATAGCAATGAATTAGACTTCAGAGATTATTTTGGCATCTCCAGACTGAAGGGATGCTACGAAAAAAGAAAGAGATAAGGCCAGGTAATTATTGATGTGGCATTGGTTGCGGAGAGAGGGGCGTGGGAGGGAGTTATAATAAGACATGGACACAGCTGCTTTATAAAGTTCATTCTTTTGGTATCTGTCAGAGTGATGAATGTTAGTTTTAAAGCTCATGTTTTGAAGGTACTTTTATGAGTTAGAGGATCAAAATTGAGAGGTTAGAGATGAGATAGTTGTTCTGTGAAAAAATGTTAACAGATGTTGGGAGATTTCTGTTCTTGAGTTGCCCATTTGTATTGTTTCTGGTGCATAGTGATTGTTTGTTTTCACCCATGTAGTGCTCATGAGGACTCTGTGCATGTAGGATGAATATCATGAGCATCCTAGAATGCAGGGGATTAATGGATTTTAGTGTCTGTGTTGTTGAGGGTGTCTGTTATGATATGGAGATTTATCAAGTCTTTCCTTGTGTTGCTTTGATGCAGTCTGGTTCCTGCACTGTGCATTGGTTTTGTGAGATCTTGTTTCTGACTTGATTTGAGGCTGAGGTCACTGTTTGAAGACTAAGAGGGAAGAGTTTTGAGAAACTTTTATTTTGAGATGGTGTTGTATTATAGATAACATCATGAAATAACTGCTGCTTATAGGATGCTGCAGAGGATTGCATATAATAATCCTGAGAATTTACATCTCTGAATTTATTTAAAGTGAACTTGATGTGTTTGGTATCATTGTAAAAAGGAAAACTCAGCAAACTTCTACCCCCCAACTTCAACTTCCAAAATATTTAAATTTTACTAACAGCTGCGACGGTCTGAAAAAGTAAGTGCAGACTTTACCACTTCGTAGTTTTTAAGTAATTTCCAGTCTGTCTCTACTGACATGCCTCCAAAAAGTTTCAGCTACAAAATAAACTTTTCTTTTTTGCCTTGAGACTTGAATATATGTAGAGCTTTCATAATTTGTGGGTTTTGTTAGTCACCCTGGATATTATGTTTTTAAATAATTTATTTTCATATTAGTTGTACGACATCTGGTAATTTTATATTGAGAGTAAGGAAAGAAATAAAATGAATAAATAGAGAAGAAGAATCCTTTCAGAAATGTTACTGAGTTAGATATTGTTCTTTTCTGCATGTTGTCTGCTGCTCGCTTACAGCCTTGGATGTGGCTTTTGGGAGCAGAACTAGAGGCAGTCAGTTTTTTGGTGTTTAAACTTGATGAGGTTTTCCTGTATCAGCAGGGGTCACTCTAAGCATAGGACTCAAACAGGAATTGACTTGAAGATTTTCTGTAGGTTGGGGGGGGGGGAATATTACTAAAATTAGCTTTACTAAATGTTCTCTTCTAAGCTATTCAGCCATTTACATACTCTATTCAATGCAACTTCTGTATATCATATATTTAATTTTGTTTCAAATTTGTGCTTAATTTTTAAGGTTGTCTGAGGAATAGAAGCCCTTGTATCACTTTAAGGGGTGGGGAAAAAAAAGAAAGAAAAATAGGTTACATTCTTTCCTGCCTTACTCCATACCCTAAATGTGGACCTTTGAAAAAGACTAGGTAAAATTTGTACATGTCAGTGAGGAAAATGTTACAAATATCCATCATGTTTGCTATCTTTTAAGTCACTAAATAGTTCTTTCTGTTTTGTTCTAAGATGACTTCTTAGTACTCCATCTCTCTGACCTTATTCGAATGGCATTCATGGCTGCAACTGATCACAGCAACCAGTTACGAATGGCAGGTCTTCAAGCTCTTGAAGACATTATCAAGAAATTTGCATTGGTTCCTGAGCCAGAGTTTCCAGGCCATGTGATACTGGAGCAGTATCAGGCTAATGTGAGATCTCCTTTATAAATTCAGGAAATTGTATATTTATGCCAATATGCTAGTATTAACTTTGAGAACATTTTATAACTTCAGAATACATGTGAAGAGATTTTTGTATGTGAAAATGTACTGAAGAGACACTTTTATTTACCTCTTCAAAATTTATTTTTGTATTTCTTCCTGTTTATTGTAATTTAGTAGCTGACTTAAGTAAAAATTCAGTAGCTATTGATTCTTCAAAGCCAAATATTACAAGTTACATTTAATTTTGGCAAGAGTGGCATTTCATTTTTGGAATTAGGAATTGGAAAATAACACTGATTCAGTTCTGGACTGAATCTAATAAATCTGTTTTCTTGGTAATTAATGAATATACTTCTGTTTAAATGAAAGCTACAAAAGTACAGAAATGGGAAGTGGGCAGTTGAAGATTTATTTTGGGGTATTATTGCTTTATTTTGTTGCATAGCTTAACTCTTTCACCTCTTTTGTCTTCACTGTGTCTTCAAGGTCTCTGCAAATACTTTTTAAAGGCAGGCTTTCATCCTTTTCACTTCCTGCTTTTTTCTTTTTCCTTCTGTGGTGCTGTAACCATTGCTTTTGTCTCTTTGACTCCATTCCTTTTGTTTCAGAAAAATGCTGCCTTATAACAACTGCCTGAAAGGTTTTTTTGTTAGTATTTGTCATTTTGGGAACTTGATGCAAATCCAACCATAAACATTTGATTTCACATCATTATTCCTTTGGACATCAAAAAGTCATTGGCTTCTTGAGCTTTAGTGTAAATTGCACCTGTAATACTTTAATGAGTAAAAGAATATCCATTAACAGAAGGAAGATAATACCACATATTTGACAAAGGTAGTTGAGGCTTAAAAACGCAATGGGCAAGCAGGAGAAAACTGGTTTAGGACTTTGTTGTTGTTTAAAGAATACTATTGCAAATGTCTGCTAGACAGCAAGGATAAGTTTGGGGTGTAACTATAATGCCAAAATTGGCAATCTTGTTTTGCTTGTTTTGTATATGTGATTGAGCCTTAAACAGGTGAGATGAAGAATGTTGTGTCACTGTTGTTTTAGTTGATTTTTTTTAATTTTTCTTCCTGTCAACAGGTTGGAGCTGCTCTGAGGCCAGCTTTTTCCCAAGATACACCATCTGATATAACTGCAAAGGCCTGCCAGGTACAGAGGAAAATGTTCAGATAGTATAAGACAAACTGATTTTCCTTCTCTTTGGAAGAAGGGTGCAGAAGAGAAGTGGTAGCAAATGGCTGGAAAATTTTGTAAACCTAAGCCGTGATGTTTTTGCAACATCTTTTAGTCTCCTAGTAACATATTTTGTTCCTCAGAAGTGCAGAAGTCCTTTTAGGGAGCTATGTCAGGAAATACTTAGTCTTTCTGAAACTAATTATGTCAGTAATTATGTCAATTCTGCATTTGTTGCTAAAAGAAAAAAAAAAAAAAAGAGAAAAAAACCCTTGCTTAATGAGACCAATAGTAATATATTTATTGAGATGCCTTTCAGTCTGACCAAATATTCAGATTACTGATAACTTACCTTTAAACACTAAACTTCCATTCTGATTAATACTCTATTTTAGATTTTAAAAGATCTGAGCATTCTCATTACAGTCATAGTAACAACCTCTCAGTGAAAATTCAGTGAAAGATTTTTTTTTTGTGTGTGTGTGTGTTTTTTCTTGTGTGTGATCTTGTGCTACTGTAGTTTAAAACAGCTATCAGCAACATAGCTGTAGTAGTATCTGGTATGTGGTTTACACAGCTAAATTACTACTGTAGTTTAAATCAGCAGTTTAATTAGCTATGCAAACATCAGTTTTAAAACAATAACTTTGTGTATGTGAGTTTTGTTTAGTAAATCTTGGTCCAACAGGACTGTGATTTTGTGGTGGTGTTTTATACTCTTAATTTCCAGCAAAACTTGTAAGGATAGATCAAATATGGCATAATTTGGTATCTATACATAGGAAAGAATATGCTCATCTTATCTCACAGAACATTTCTGTGCATTTAAAGCTGGATGAAGAGGCATTTTGTGTGAAAACATGTAACATTCCTTATAACTTGTCAAAATCTTCCTTATTCAACCAGTTTCAAAGTGGATGTGTGCACTTACAGGACCAAATGGTTAGAGATGAGGTTTGGATATTTAACTCTCTCTAGAAGTTACATGGACAGAGATGAGCTGCACTGAATGAGTTTGATGTTGTTATAGTTTTATGTCATTACTGAAACAGCTGATTTGCCCAGCAGCAGGAGCGAAGCTGGTCTTAGTCCTACTGTGAATGAATTACGGATTTGTGACAGATTTTCAGCAGCCTTGTCCTGTGCACCTTCGGGATGCTTTTTTTGTTTGTGTTTACTTTAAATATATTCATCATTCCAGATCATGAGAGGCATTTCCCCAAAGTTTTTCATGGATCTGGTTCTCCAAAAGCAAAATAAATAAATTGGAGATAGTACAAAAATGCCATGAAAAAAGAGTTTGTAAAACCTGAATCGCTTGAGTTCTGTGGGGTTTTTTTTGCTTCTGTTCCTTATTGTGGTAGAATCGCCACCAGAATCAAAGCAGCTCTTCTGAAAGAATTTGTCCCTATTTGTAGAAAAGCAGCTGCACCAGAATTCTTTTATAGCCTGAGTTATGTCTGGGCGTGAATGTGTTTCAGAGGATGAATGCCAATGTATAGCACTAGACAGGAATAGCTGATCTGTATAATGTTTGTATTTTAAGTACCTGTTTGGGTCCATTTAATTCAAATGAAAAGTGGGCAGACACCCAACTGTCTGTCCACCATGTCTCCAATTGATTGTTCTACATTTAGAACTATTGGTTCCAGATCAGAGTCCAGTTGCTTAAAGATTTTTATTTCACTCATTTCTAGGTGTTTTCTTGACATTAACGATCTTGAAAGCTTCTCATTAGTATAGAGCCTTGATACATAATTTGAGAGGTGTGGGGTTTTAAAGGTGTACTTTTATTGATTGCTGTCCAATATATTCTTCACAGTAAATGCAGTGACCCCATTACCTGAATGATTTGACCAGACACTTGGGAACAGAATAAAAAAATTATTACTTATTTATGGAGGATTAAAAAACTATTTTAAATATTTTCCATGTGTCTGCTAAGGTCCATTTTAATATACTTTGCAAATACGGCCTTTGTAACCACTCACCTAAGTAATTCTGTTATCAGGGGTAGGGAGAAAATAAGAAAAACCTCAGAATTTTTATATTAAGCAGGAAAAGAGCTGCTAAGTTTTTTGTGGTGGTTGTTTTGGGTTCTGTTTTCTTAGAGGGCTGGAGTGTTTTTCATTTATAAGGTTGTTGGGTTTTTTGCTAGTTTAGAATGACTCTAAACTTTGTTGTCTAGGTATGTAGTGCTTGGATAGGAAGTGGCGTTGTAAGTGACCTGAATGATCTCCGCCGAGTTCACAATCTTCTTGTCTCTTCCCTGGATAAAGTGCAAGCAGGAAAGGGATCTTCTAGCCAGCTTTACCGAGAGAGTGCAACTACTATGGAAAAACTTGCAGTTCTGAAAGCATGGGCTGAGGTAAACATTGACCATTAAATCTTTAAAAGTTTGAAAAGATTTTGCAGTGTAATAGCAGTCTTACACCTCACTGGCTGTTCAGCCAGTGAGCCTTGCACCTGCCCTCCTTCTTACCTGTTGCAATTCCACTACTGTGAGGCTTTCATATCTCTATCTTTCTCTGTTCCTTTTTCTGCCATTCTGTCAATCTATTTTTATAGTGAGGCTTGATTGTTCTTTGTTTTACTGCACTTTTCTGTATTAAAGTATACACTCATACCCTCTCGGATTTTGATTTTCCTTCCATCTTTGCTCTTAAACTTAAAAAACCAAAACCCAAACAACTTTAAAATACATTCTGAGAAAATATTGCAGTTAATTAACTAGGAGTTTATCGAAGTGTTTGTAATAAATTACAGGCTTAATGTAGATACAGTTGGGGAATGGCTGGAATATGAGAAATCTTCCAGCTATTTACAAAAAACAGTTAGCACTACTTACATTGCCTTGCTTCCCAAAATGTTACTTGCATGCTGTAGAGCTCTACATATAATTACACAAATGGTATTTTGGTTTCTGTTAGTGTAGTACTTAAAGGTTTGGTTTTTCTTTTCATTAAATTTTCTTGGAAGTTACTTTTGAAATTACAAAGGAAAGTATTAACATTTCAGCTGTGTAATGTTAATCACCCCATACTGTAATTTTCAGCTTTGATATGGAGCATCTGTTGTGTGAAGACACTTACTTCTATTTCTTTTCTAAAAATGCTTATTTTTACTGTATTTTTCTGATATTTCTGCTTATTCCCATATTTATCTATGTTTTTGAAAATCCTTTTATTCTTTCATAGCATCTATCAAAGATAAACCTATAAATGTTCTTGTATTCATGTAACACATTTAAAGCCATTTTCATGTCTTTGATGCCTAATCTGCTCCCCAAAAGTGGCAATTACTCTAATTTATCTAGTAGTTCTTAATGTAGGTTGAAGAAACCTTTGCAATAAGCATGCATTGATCTAATTAAATCAGTTATTCAAATCAATATGTCTGTGTAGAGCAGCAGTAATTGACGGTTTTTAGAAAAAAGTGTGTAGTTAGATTGTTTCAGGAAAGTGCCATTTATGCCCCTGAGTGTTATGTACTGGTAGAAATAAAAGAAAAAATATTTAAATAAAACGTAATTGTATTGCAATACTCTCTTTCCCAGTCATTTTCCAGTGAGTCATCTGTGTAGGGAGTCTGTTACTTTCACATGGGAAAGACTGCTGTGTTTTTTTCTTTTTAGGATCTCACAGCATGTACTTTCGTATCTGGTTTTCTTCTAGGTGTACGTTGTTGCCATGAAAATTAAGAAAGAAGCAGAGACCAAACCAAAGCGTGTTTTAAAGAGCACAGAGGAGGATGAGGATGATTTTGGTACTGTAGATGAGTTGCCACCAGACAGTTTGATAACACTTGTACAACCTGAACTGCCTGCACTTAGCCGTCTCTGGTTAGCTGCACTGAAAGATTATGCTCTTTTGACTTTACCAGCTGAATTTGCTACCCAGCTTCCACCAGATGGTAAGCACTGGAATTTCTTTTGTGGTGTTGTGAAAAACAGAAAGAAACCCTTAGCTGAGACTTCAAAATTCTGTAAATTATTTGGCAGGCATGTTTTTTATGCAAGTGATAAATTTCTGCCTATGTGTAATAAGAATGTATGTTTGAAGTTTGCGTGTGCTTTTTTCCTTCAATCTGCAATGAAGATATTATTTATCTGAATCACAGAGATGATTAAAACCATGTCTTTGTAGAATTAAGAATACTTCTACACCTCTAATACTTTGATATCAAATGCAAAGAGATGTTTACTGTAAGAAAAACATCTTGAGATTAGCCCTTGAGATCAGAGCAGATACTGTCTTATAATATTTTACTGAGTTAAGAATGCATCTTCTATATGAAAAATGCTGCAAGACCTGATGACCTTGCCTGCCTTTCTTGCTCTCTGCTTACTGTTCCACTGTGGCCATTGCACTGTCTTATGAGAGGTACTAATGTTGCTCCTTCACAAGGAGAATTGGAATGCACTGTCACTAACAGTCTGAATATGTACATTATCAAACATGTACAGAGTATGTGCTTTTTGTCTATTACTTGCAGAGAATTTCAGAATTTACCTTTGCTTTGCTAATTTAACAGGGGGAGCATTTTACACTCCAGAAACAATTGATACAGCTAGACTGCATTACCGAAACTCCTGGGCTCCCATACTACATGCAGTAGCACTTTGGCTAAACAGTACAGGATTTAATGCTTCAGAGTCAACAGAAGAGAGTGCTGCAGCAATGCCCAATTCACAGAAACGTGCTACAGCCATGATGTTAAACCAGACACCTGGAACTCCACCTACTGCTAAATCTTTGCCGGAGATAAACAAAGACCGAATGCACTTAATTTTGGGTAAGAGTTATAAGTTTAGAGTTCAGTAGCAGCACATTATGGTATGAAATGGTATGGGAATAAGAAAAGATACTTTGACTTGAAATCTGGGAAGTCTAAAATGCATCACATGTCTGGACAGTAATGTTTCAAAGTACCTCTGACGACTCCTCTCCATATCTCTCTGCCTTCTGTGTTCTTCATAGCTTTGACAGATTATTTGTCGGTGTGATTATTGTGATTTTTATAGACAAGTTGTATATCTAGTTTATTTATGTAATTGAATAAAATGAGTAGGAACTGTTCTACACTGTAATATAATTCAGATGAAACAAAATATTATGCTTCAAAGACACAAAAGCTGTAAAGTTAATTGAAATACACACCCTCATAAAAACCCAGTTCAGTAGAGATGGATATTTGTCATGGAGTAGCTTTTGCATCAGTTTTTCATCTGAGAGTAGCACTCACTGTTTCCCTTTGTTGTTATCTAACAGCTTTAAGAGGTGGATGTGATTGCTTATTCTGAGGAATGTCAACAGTTTGCTGAGATATATAGATATTTAAAACCAGAATTAAGTGCCATGTGTATAATATGAATATTGGATAATTTCTGAGGCTTAACTTCATCTCAGTTATCTTTAAATTTAAGAGTTAAATTAAATAAAACTCAGTTTACAATTGAAGGATTCAGAATTCTGATTTACAGATCTTTAGAACAAAGTGTGGATTTCCATTCAGTAATCGTAAGTTGCTTGCTGTCACTGTTTAATATTTTTCCTGCCAAATTTTGGGGAAGACATGATGCGGAAGAGAAAGCGAATACAACTCTGTTTCTAATACATGAACTTTCTTTTCCTTTAAAGGAAGAAGAATTGAGAAAAACGTGTATCTTTCTAAAGTTGTTAAGAATCTGCTATACTTACAAATAAATTAAAAAAAAAGAAAACTTGGTTTTATGATGATGTGAACATTCTTTTTAATTATTGCTCTTTTCAGGTGTTAGTATACAGTTTCTGTGTTCCCCACGACCTGAAGAGCCTGTTGAGCATGTTACATCTTGTTTACAAGCACTTCATACTTTATTGGATTCCCCTTGTGCCAGGATCCATATTGCAGAGGATCAGGTACTGTATGAGCATGTTGTAACAATCAGCTTTTTCTAGGTGTTGGTCTTTCATCAGCGATGATTACAAAAGCTGTAATTATTTTTGTGTGAGAAAAGTATTTCCTCATCATAAGCAAGTGATATAACAATTAGGAATTGTTAAGTCCTAACTAATTTTTTTATATGTGTTTTGTTTTACTGTAGCTCCTTGGTGTTGAACTCTTGAGTGTGCTTCACCGACTCCTCCTGACCTGGGATCCTCCTTCAGTGCAGCTGCTGGTTACAGGAGTTGTCCAGCAGATAGTAAGAGCAGCTCAAGATTATTTGCAGGAAAAAAGGAACACCCTAAGTAAGATTTTGAAAACACGGCTTGCTTTGCAGAGTAAATAAGCAACAGGTTTTCATATCGGGAAAGGAACTCAAATACATTAGAGTATGGTTACACTGAGGAGGAAAATGCTGTGTATTCCACAGATACTTTTGATGTATTCATAATCTGACTTGCTGATTTCTTAACTCTTCTAAGATACAGTTTTTCTTCCTCTGATCATTCTAGTGGTTATTCTTTTCATGTTATGGTTTTCATTGATTTTTCTCAAATATGAATGATGAAAATTATACCCAGCACACTACTTAAGGTCTTACTAATACCTTGCTCAGTTTCATTAATTTTTCTCTATTGACTGCCTCATTAGCACTTCAGTTACCTTTTTTCTGAAGTTTAATGGTTCAGCCCCCAATGTAGGCTCTTGTGGTGTGTCCCTGGCACAACTGGAATTCATGAGGTGAGTGAGCTGCTACTGGAACCGGTGTCAAAAGTTGCCTGCCCAGGAGAACTTGCCAGGAAGTGGAGCAGACTTGTGTCTGGGTTCTTACTTCACTGATGTTCAGGGTGTGTCAGCATCCAGGAGCTCTGGGAACAGGGTGTGCAAACAGGAGCAAGGCTGTTGGCATGGAAAGGCATGCTCACCCAGCCTAGAAGTGCTGCTTAAGACTGTACAAGACTGCTAGAGTCAGCATAATGATGGCAGTGACATACAGCAAGAGGCAGTCTGCTGACTGAGGAACAATCACCTCTGGTGCATCAGAGGTCTAATGACCTGGCTTGAAATTCAGATGAAAGCCCTGATGTGACTGTCCTCCAGGTACTTGTCTGTGCAGCCAGGGCTGGAAGTGACATTGGTCTCACCTGTGAGATCTGAAGGAAATGCATGTGAAGGTGAGCAGACTGTGTAGTGTCAGGAAAGGCAAATGGAAGAATGACGTGTTCTTCCCAGAGATCCTGCAGGTGCAGAAGCCCAAGCCCCATGTGTCACAAGGAGGGACAGCCATAGGCTATGCTGGAATACAGCCCTGGAGGATGAGACTTGCACAAAGGTGGAGGCTGCAAGGTTGTGACTTCCAGCAACAAAAGGCTTTATCTCCAGACATCCAGTTGGAGAACACTATAGAGATCTGGCAAGAGGTGAAGAGGAACAAGCTGTCAGGGTAGGTATCTGGGCCACCCGTCCCTCTTTGACAGGTCAGAACTGATACCTCTAAGGGGAAGTGAAGGGTGATAGCAGTCAGGAACTCTCTTCTTGTTTGCCACAGACTGCCTAATCAAGAAGAGGAGGTGGGTGAAGCCATATTAAACCAACTGGAAGAAGCCTTCCAATCATGAGCTGTGGGAGTCTCATGGGAGACTTTCACCATCCAGACACGTGCTGGAAGGGCAACGCTGCAGGATGCTAACAATCTGAAGCTTTCAGAAGCGTATGAGGCACAGGTTTTTTTCAGTCTGGATGCTGGACAGTCCAAATAAGGGAGGTGCTCAGTGGATCTGCTCCTCACTAATATGGAAGAAATGGTTATGAAGGTGTGATGGGTTAACCCTGGCTGGATGCCAGGTGCCCACCAGAGCTGTTCTATCACTCCCCCTCCTTCTCAACTGGACAGGGGAGAGAAAATATAACAAAGAGCTTGTGGGTCGAGATAAGGATAGGAGAGATCACTCACCAATTACCGTCACGGGCAAAACAGACTCAGTTTGGGGAAAAATTAACTTGATTTATTACAAATCAACCGGAGTAGGGTAATGAGAAATAAAACCAAATCTCAGAACACCTTCCCTCCACCCCTCCCTTCTTCCCGGGCACAACTTCACTCCCGGATTCTCTACCACCCCCCCAGCGGCACAGGGGGACAGGGATGGGGTTTACGGTCAGTTCATCACACGTTATTTTCTGCCGCTTCATCCTCCTCAGGGGGAGGACTCATCACACTCTTCCCCTGCTCCAGCGTGGGGTCCCACCCACGGGAGACAGTCCTCCACGAACTTCTCCAACATGGGTCCTTCCCACGGGCTGCAGTTCTTCACGAACTGCTCCAGCATGGGTCCTTTCCACGGTGTGCAGTCCTTCAGGCACAGACTGCTCCAGCGTGAGCCCCCCACGGGGTCACAAGTCCTGCCAGAAAACCTGCTCCGTGGGCTCCTCTCTCCACAGATCCGCAGGTCCTGCCAGGAGCCTGCTCCAGCGCGGGGTTCCCACGGGGTCACAGCCTCCTTCGGGAACCCACCTGCTCCGGCGTGGGGTCCTCCACGGGCTGCAGGTGGATATCTGCTCCACCGTGGACCTCCATGGACTGCAGGGGGACAGCCTGCCTCACCATGGTCTTCCCCACGGGCTGCAGGGGAATCTCTGCTCCGGCGCCTGGAGCATCTCCTCCCCCTCCTTCTTCACTGACCTTGGTGTCCGCAGGGTTGTTTCTCTTGCATGTTCTCACTCCTCTCTCCGGCTGCCGAATACCGCCGTCCCAACTTTTTTTCCTTCTTAAAAATGTTATCACAGAGGCGTTACCACTATCGCTGATTGGCTCGGCCTTGGCCGGCGGCGGGTCTGTCTTAGAGCCGGCTGGTATGGGCTCTGTCGAACACAGGGGAAGCTTCCAGCAGCTTCTTACAGAAGCCACCCCTGTAACCCCACCCGCTACCAAAACCTTGCCACACAAAACCAATACAGAAGGTTAATGGTAGCTGTGGCCGTAGCAGCCATGAGGTAGTGGAGTTCATGATCCTGAGGGAAATGAAGAAAACAAGTAGCAGAGCAAAAGCTTTGGCCTGACTTAACAGACTTGGGCTTGTGCAGGGAGCTTGCAGATGAGATCTTGTGGTCAGCTTCCTAGAAGGGCAAAGGAAAGAGATGGTTCATCTTTGGTGACAAAAAATAGCTCATCCAAAAGTGCAGGATGCCAAACAGGCATGGCAGGAGGCTGACTTGGCTGAGCAGGAACTTCTGACCGAGCTCAAGTGTGACAAGGAAGTGTATGGATGGTGGAAGTGGGGGCAAACTGCCCAGGAAGACTCCTGAAGATTTCTGCTCAGATACGGAGGAGTGGAATTAGGAAAGCCACAATTTGGCTGGAGCTGAGACTGGTGGTGAAAGTCAAATGTGACAAGAAGGGCTTTCATAGATAAGTTGGCAGCAAAAAGACCAAGGAGATTTGGACCTGCTGCTGAATGGATTGGGTGATCTAATGACAAAACACGTTGGGGGAAAAACGGGGGCACTATTATCTTCTTTGCTTAGTCCTCCTGTGTCTCTGTGTCTAGTGAGCAAGTTTAGGGGAGAGAATTGCTACCTACAGTAGATGAGCATCAGGTTAGGGACTGCTTAGGTAAAAGCTGGACATACCCTGGGACTGGATGGGATGCATCTGAGGGAGCTGGCTGATGACATGCTGCTGCAGTCATCTTTGAAAAGCTGTGGTGCTCAAGGAAGCTTTCCAATCAATGGCAAAAAGTAGATGCTATGTCTAATTTCCAATAAGTAAAGACATGAGGCAGGTTTTGTGATACTATGTGCCAGTAAGCCTCCTGTGTGTGTTTGAAAGATTTTGGAGTAAATTCCCTTGGAAAGGACTTCTGAGTACGTGAAGTTGAAGAATGCGATTTGAAAAGTGAGCACAGACTTACCAAGGACAAATAATGCCTAATTGCCCTCTGTGATGAAATAACTGGCTTTGGATGAAGGAGTCATGGGTATTGTTTACCTTGACTTTTGCAAGGCTTTTGACCCAGTACCCCATAGTATCATTGTCAAATTGGAGATACGTGGACTGAAAAGTAGGAGAATAACTGGTTGGACTGTTGTGCTTGAATGGAGTTTGGTGATTTAAGTCTAACTGACAGCTGGTTGCAACATGATGTTTTGCTTAGGCTTTTCATCAGTATATTCTGTTAGTTTATTTCTACTTTATGTAAGAATATCCTTGATAACGGTATTAGCATCACTCTGAAAGCTACTTTCTGAGGTACTTTCAGTAACCTCTTCTTTTTAATAGAGCATCTTCCTTTTCAATCATCCCTTTACCATTTCTTCAAAAATCTTGCATTGGTTGTACTGTTTCCATCTTTGCCAGGTAAATTAGTTTCCAAATGGCAACCTGGCAAATAGTTCATTGATGTTTGGTTAGGTTAAGTCTGCCATGGTTTTTTTTACCTGAAAGAAGTAAAGTAAAACTCAAAGAATATTCTCTTACTAAGGAAAACTACCATCTTAGTCTGGCACAATATACTGCTGAGAAAAAAACCAACCTGTTAGCTTTTGCCCGTTTTCCACATAAAAACAGAGAGAGGATTTTGCTGGAACTTGAGGAACCAGCACAGCTAAAAATGCAAGCTCTGTTCCTTCATATGAATTAATGGAATTGTTTACTGTAGGCCCAGTAAGTTGCATTTTTCAAATCAGTGAATGTGATAACACTAGCAATCATTTAAATTCATAGGAGCTCCATAGGGGTAGTTCAGGCCAGCTTTGACTTACTGAATCTCTGTTGCTGTTTAATGAGAGAAGGAAAGACTGCAGCTGGCCAAGCTGCCATTCAAAAGAGAGACTTTTTGAACTGAATGCACTGAAATCATGAACTCAGACATAGAATCCTACAATGCTTTTCTGTTCTCTTATTTCATAATCAATTTAGGCTGAAATAAGTTTTTTGTCAGGTTGGAACATTTAATTAATAGCCATTAAATTAAAAAATATTGTTATGCTATTTATTTCGTAGTCATTGCTGTTAATTTTACAATCAGTTTTAAAAGAAGCAAAATAATTACAGTATTTTTATTTTGTGTAAGTATTACTACTTTTTTTTCTAGCTCTGGTTGGATTTTAGTAAGTGTTGTTGTAATCACAGTACTTCTAAAGCATTTTAAACCCCTTTAAGTCATTCCAGCTAAAACATTTAGTTTGACATGAGTCATGTTTGTCATATCTTACTGTGAAAGAACTTGTTCTTCTTGATTTTTAAGTTGGGGGTTTTTTGAGTGTTTCATGCAGTCTTTGGTAGGGGACCTTTCTTAACTGTCTCCTCAGATGTTTCTTTCCTTTTTTCAGATGAAGATGATATTGAAGAGAAAGAAAATCCTCTTGCTTTAGGAGAAGGGGGTGAGAGTGGTGGTCTTGTGCCTGGAAAATCTCTAGTCTTTGCAGCCATGGAATTGCTCATGTTTATCCTAGTACGGCACATGCCCCATCTGAGTTCAAAAGTGTCAGATTCTCCAAGTCACATTGCTGCCAAATCCCACCTTTCTGAGGAAAGTGCTCGTCTTGTGGCTGCCACTGTTACTATACTGTCTGACCTGCCTTCTCTGTGTTCCCCAGCAGGTGAGTTATTGTAATAAAATATGTGTAAGTGGTTACTGTAGGGGAAGCGTAGTGATCATATGATGCTAAAACCAAACTGTAAATATATTTTTATGGGATACTTTAAGGGTCATCTATTGAAAAGTATGTTTAGGTTCTAAAATAAATTAAAAATTCAGGTTTTTCCAGCAAGCAATGTAAAGGAAATTATTTGATTTTAAATTTGCATGTGTGCTGCAAGTTTGCTGAGGAAATGAGCTATATTATCACCATGATTTTATTGTTGGTTTTTTTCTGTTCCTTTTTTCATGATTTTGAAACCTTTTGGCCAATTTTAATCATATTGTAAAAGAGCATAGACATCTTGGAGATAATTAAATTCCTGAGACGCTCATGAAAAGCAGCAGCTGGATGAAAAGAGAATCCTACTGAGGAAAAAACAGCACAATTCAGCTGTGGTACTCTTGGTTTTGCAGCCGTTGGCTGTCAGTCATCCCAAATGTGACTCCAGACTAAATGGAGCTTTCTTCTGCCCAGTGAGACTGTCACAAAGGATATGTGTAAACTAGGGTAATTGCAGTCAGTGGAATTCAGGGGTAAAGGACACAACTGCATGGGAAGCTGTGCTCTTTGAGTTTTGCCTTTCAGAGAACAAATTGCTTAAGAGTTGTCTCATGGATCTCTGGGAAGTTTCACACACTGATGTAGATAAGACATTTTGGAGGTTGGTCGTTTAATGAGATGCAGGCGGGTCCTTTAATGAGATGCATGCTAAATAACATACTTGGATAAAGTCTTCAAACAGACAATTTGTGTATTACAGTTCTTTAAAAAAATAGTAGATTTTGAGCTGATCTGGAGTCCTGCACTGGTTTTGATCCCTGGTTCTTGTTCTTTTCTCCCCTTTTTTTTTGGGGGGGGGGGGGGGGGGCAAAAAGGGTAACAGTACTACTACTGTGTTGCCTGGAGTGAAGGCATGAATCCCAGCAACTGGCAAGTGGCCAGCGAAAGTATCTCAGAAACTATTGTTAGTCTACAGGGACTGCTAGAGTTGGGTTTTTTCCTCATCCAGAAAATGTAGCCAGCTGATAGCTGTAGAGAGAGGGGGACAGTACGTGCACAAATGTTTGTGTTAATTGAGCCATTGCCATTGCATGTAACGGAAACTGTGAACAAAGAGAATTCATCACTTTCTGTGATTGAGAGGGTTTTTTATATTTCCTCCTCTTTCTTTAAAACATGAGCATCTTGCAGACTCCATTGGACAAGATCCTGGGCGATCTGATCTAGAGGAACTGCTGCTTTGAAAAAGGGGGTAGAACTAGATGACCTCCAGCAGTGCCTTCCAGTCGTAATTATTCTACTTAGTGTATTCATCCTCACAGCATTCCCAGAAGTAAGGAAATGGCGGGATTTGTGTTTCCACAGATGTGGGAACATGAGGCATAGAAAAGATACGGAAAGAGACTTGACAGTCTGAAGTGAGCTGTAGATTGCTATTACATGCCTAAACCCTATAGCACCCTTCTTTTAGTCCTACAGGGTCTTAAGGTCTACATGTGTTATTGAAACTCCTTCTAATAAAGTTCCCATGTGTCTAAAGTCAGGTTATGTGTTACCTGACAAATATTTCTTGAGTATGCCTAACTTGCATCTGCAGGGCTTGCTGCACAAAACATATATAGGCGTTGATTTCTTCAGAAAAGCAGTGCAGTAGGAGGAGGATAGTTTTGTCTCCTTTGTAGAGTAGCCAGATGGCTACAGCTTTTGCCCAGGATGTGAGACACCCAGATAACCTCCTTACTTGCTTCTGGGGCTTACACCACACACCAGCTTCCTTGGAAAGTGCCATGACTTGGTTTGGATACCTGCTTCCAGACTTCTTCTTGTTGTTGTTTACTTTATAGGACCCTAGCAATATGCAGATCCTGTTTTAAGATATTTAACAATCTGGAGGTGTTCAATATGATACATCCCATGTAGGGCAAAACTTTAATAACTGAATCATCATTCTTGAATTGACAGGAACATTTTAAGTGTTGGCTTGTATGAGTTGTGTTACGATACACTTCAGTAGTACTGATGAATGAATTTGATGATAAAATATTGAATGGCATGTATCACTTGTTACCTGAATTGCAATTTATCTTGGTGTCTCCTTTGTCTCCTAGCCATATATATCCATACTGGGAAAGCTAAAGAGGTTATCTACCACACTTGTTGGAATTAACTTCAGAAATTCTATTTTGTCTTTTTTTTTTTTTAGGATGTATGACAATCTTACCCACTATCCTATTTCTTATTACAAGAGTATTGAAAGAAACAGCAGTAAAATCAGCAGATAATCAGGTCCCACCTCCAGTCAGTGCAGCCCTTCAAGGGATAAAAACTATTGTTACCCTTCCAACAGTCAAGACTGATGAAACTCAGAAACAGTGGACAGGTCTTATCCGCAGCACCCTGGCATCTATCTTGGAATACTCTCAACCTGGTAAGTGGTTTCCCAGTGCAGAAGTGTTAAATTAAAGTGAACTGGGTTTTGCTGTAACAAAAAGGCAAGTATTGTATCTGCCTATAATTTAATAGGCTTCGTGTCTGAAGGTTGGAGATTAAAGGTGGTGATGATTTGCTTGTAAAATTGAAATGGGAGAAAGTCTTGAGTGCACAGAGCATAACTAATCAGAGTTACTTAATAGATTGTGTTGAAGACGAGCACAGCATTGGCTTTAAGAAAATACAGTTACATCTCAGGAGTTCCCATCCCAGATTTGTCCTTGTTGGTCTGTTTTCTTTGACAATATTGATGATAACTTCCTGTTAGAAATTTTGCCTTTTGCAACTCATCTTGCAGCCCCACATCTCTCACCTCCTTTCTCTAGGGTATTTTTCTGTACTACTTCAGACTTTCCTCTTCCATTTTGAATCCCATTATGATGCGATTATTTCATGCTCTGTTATTTCTAGCTCTTTTCCTCAGGCTGACCTTACTAGTCTTCATAGTTTCAGCTAGTGACTTGTTTCTGGAACTTGGAAATCTACCTTGTGATATTGATCGGTCTTTCTGATGTCTGCTGAATGTCTCACAAGTAAAATCTAAAGGAGTTCCAAGCTGCATTCATTTCACTTCCTGGACTGTGCCTCAATTTCTCTGACTACTGGCAACTCTAGACACGTTGGCAAGGCCTATCATTTCCACCCCTCCTTTCCTCTTTCCACAGAATACCTGCTAGCTTAAAGGAAAGGAGATTTTAGTTGCCAAAACTGTTTGTAGGGGAACTGATCTCTTTACTGAAGCTAATTGTTCAGTACTGTATGTGGACTCAACACCTTGAATTAAACCTCAAGAAAAATGGCAATCTGTGTCTTTTAAGTGTCCGCTGACACGATTCATATGGTCTTTATGATAGTGACTGTTAAAGTGAATGAGTGTGAAGACGGTAAGGGATAATTGTGGCAAGGTTCATACTGGAGTAGGATATTCACAGTACCGTTACAAGCTTTCAGTGAAGAGAAAAAATCCTGCTGCCAAAAAAATCTGTTACCCACCAGCAGGATGTCTACCATGTCTCTTTAGAGAACTGCAGACTACTTCTCTTGGTTCACATTTGTACTTTGCCTTGCCCATCGAAAAGCAAAGATGATGTATGGTCTCAGCTGCGTAGTTAGCAAAAGAGAGACACAAAGATTTGTCATTTGCATAATGGTAGTTCAGCCAAAAACATCCCATTACATCCCCAAGGAGCCATTTATAGAGACTGAAGAGAGGCTCGAATGGAGTTACTCATGTGAGAGATAGTGAGCAAGTAGGTAATTGCAAATGATCCTGAAAATGTCTGAAGGGGAAGGATCAGTAGATTTGTGTTAACCAAGTCAAACTTCTAATTTGATTTGTCACATCAGCTCTTGTCTTCCAGCCTTTTGTTACTGTAAAGATTTCCCAGTCCCTCTCTCCAGAAACGTTACTGGCTTTGGGCTTTTTTGCAGGCTTCAGAAATCTTTCCTGGTTCTTTGCAAGAGTGTATGTTTTCCAGTCTTCTGTGGAGTGGGACACATCACACACACAAGAATCTAAGCAAGGTCTACTGCACACAATTTCAAGTCTTATAATTCCATAAAATTTAAACAAATCTAAATTTTTTTTCTTTTTTTTCCTAAATTTGTCACTTAAAATGCTTGGAGTAGTTTTTTTGAAGTGAGGTTTCACACCATGGCTAAGCCAATCGGGTGAACTAGCTGACACCTGTAAAGGGCAGTTACGCTGGTTTTGCTGCCTATGTATCTGCTGGTTTTTTGTGCCTCTCAAGGGAGAGCAGAACCAATCTGGACAACAAAATCAGCAGAACAGTATATATATTATAATAACTATATATAAATATAATTCTTTTTTTCCTGTTGATGTAAATTCATGAATGAGATCCATGAAGACAGAGCTTGTGCAAGGAAAAAAGAGGATGACCATGGCAAATACAGACTATTTGAAAAGCAGGAAAGGTTAAAGTAGGACTGTTCTTATTGGTGACAGGTAGCTGTCACATCAGCTAGTCTGTTATGTGAAACCTCATGTTAAGTAAAAGTTGTTGCCATGCTGGATATCAGTTTCTTACTCTGCTGTATCAGCTGAAGAGGACAAAAAAAAAAGTGAGGTATATTTTTAATGGGGAAAGGATCTAAAAAATATATTTTTCCTCTTTTGTTTACATACTGAAAACAAACAATATGACTTGGTCAGAGAAAGTGTGGGTGATGTTTTTTCCTTGATATTTAAGCTTCAGAAAGTTTGACTTGCTTTATTAAAACAAGTATTAGAATAGAGTTGCTCAGCTTTTTGTCAGTCACAGTCAATAACGATCAAGTGATTCTGTAATAAGTAGATGCATATTTTTATGCAGTTGCAAATAATTTCAAGTACGTTTATTTCCTCTCTGAGTTTGTCTGTGTTCACTGGCTTTTGCTAAATAAATTCTAAACCCTTTTTGGAGTAAGCTAACAGCATGTTTGGTTTTGTTTTTCAGAAGCCTCTAAGCCTATTCTTGATGAAGTAAGCGTACTTACAGCTATTGCTCTCTTCCTTTGGTCAGCAAGCACTGAAATAATTGGAGTGCAGTCTTTACAAAATGGATGTATGAACAGATTTAAAAGTGCATTAAATTCCTGCGATCCTTGGGTAAGATTATGTTATAGGAATGTGAATGATATATAGCTGAGAAAAACAAACTAATTGTGATATATTTACCATACTTCTTGAATGCTTTGTGTGATGCCTTTACTTCAGAGACAGATACCGCTTGTCAAAATAACTAGAATTTTCAACAGTGCATTATAGAAACTCTTTAGTGAGCAAAACAACCCAAACTAAGTGCTTCTAGGTAATGTGTGTTCACAGCCTTGTGTCAGGTTCTTGACTTGCAGCTTTTTAAAAGGAAAAGAATCTTTGATATGTGAAATTTTAGTAAATGAAAAGGTTGGTTACTATAGAGTGGTGACATTTCTACATTAATGCTGATCTTTTATAATACAAACTAAACCACTTTTTCTGTAGATAAAATTACAGCCCGCATTTCTGATGAATTTTATATTTGTTTGTGCAAAACCTGTGCTTATTTTATATGTTCATACAAAACTTAGTTTGAGTGCAAAAATATAATTTTGTGGTCACCATTGGAATATCTGTAGATTATGAGTCATCTGTCTCCTGATTTCACTTTTGCCCTTTTGGTTTGTCTTTATCTTTAGAATTACCTTCTAAATTATTTTCTCACTAAAGAGGGAAACTAAAAAGTTGTAGACTGACTTTGTTCGAACAGGCTAAATGCACTGTATAGTTAAGCTTAACTGTTCCAGCCACATACATATCAGTTTGTTTGAGTGGGTATACAAATCTGCATGTGGAAGCTAAAAAGAAAAATCTATAGAGTTTCCACAAGCAAGCATTGCAGAGATTCCTGAGAAGAAAAACACACAAAAAATGCTGATGTGTTTAGGGTCACAGTGAGGCATTTAAAATCCTGTTTAGACTCATAATTCTTCTCTGCAGCAGGGCTGGTGTTTTCCAGCGTGGACATAAAATTCAGTTGGTTCTGAAGTCTGACTTTGGGTGGAAAGCTACTTAAAATTTTAGTGTGTGAATGGAAATGGCAGTCATATTAAGCAGAAACTTTTATGTCATGCTCTCTCTCAGCTCCATATAAACACATAACAGTGAGAGAAGTACATCTTTGCCCACCACCCTGCTGGAAAGCCGTCAGTGAGCTGAACTTAGCACTATTTTTGTAATTCATAAGAGAATGCTTTCACAGCAGCCAGATTGTGTCCACTGTCCTTGTTGATGTGCAGAACATATACTCTGTAATATTTGTGTGTTTGTTATAGTTTTTTAAATACAAAACACTCATTGTTGGGGTCAGTAACTAGACACCTGTTTGTAGTAAAAGCATTATACTGATTGTACGAAAAGCATTGAACCGATTATGGAAAAAACTCTTCTAAAGAAATACCGCTGCCTCATAAGAAAGATAGGAGTATTTTTGAAATTATTACCACCTGCAAAAGTCTGAATTGTTAGATGTTGTGTATAGTAATAACCAGAAGGCTGGTGAGCTCAATTTCATTTTGCCCCAACAAGGGAACTTAGTTAAGACACCCTTTGATAATGGGTAAGGTAAGTTTTACATGAGAGTGTGCCTTGCACGCTTTGAAGAAGCCCTGATTTTTACCTCACTGGAGTTTTCGTAGACTCCTGTGAATGTGGAATAGTCAAAAGTTTTATATTATATAGATGGATTAAAAGAAGAATTTCATCCAAGCTTCTGTCAGATGCAGTTGTAAAACTCTTATTTGAATTATGTGTGCATGTAAGAAAAGAGACTTGTACTCCTTATTTTGAAGGCAGATAGTCTTAACAGCTAATAAGGAGTAAAGTTTAAAGAATGTAGACAGAAAGGGAAGGGAAGGGAATTATTTGGAGTGGTATGGAGAGAGAGAGGAATGATTGTTGAAACAGGTCAAAGATGATGCTGAGTAAGGCATTAGGAGAAAATGTTCTTCCGTGGAGCTCTGTTAGAAAGCATACAGATGGTATTAGAAGAAGTATTATTACTTCAGGCCTTAAAAATCTAATTGTATAGAAAACTTGCAGCTGTATACTAATGAATTAACAGTGACCTGAGCTGCATAACTTGTATTTTCTTACAATTAGTTTTTATTATCTATCATTTTTATTCAATACTTTTATTTATATATCTGTTTCCAGTCATCCCCGGATCTCCTCACAGATCATTGTGTTCAATAATACTTCCTCTAGAATGTTTCTGTTCAGCATGTGCTTAGTAACTCATCCTGTTCAGACTTGAGTGCAGTTTGAAACCATGTGCAATGTTTTATCCTCGTATTTGTTGTGGGGCTTTACCTTTTCAAAAGTTCTGGGTTACTTGTGTGGGATTTTGGAGGAAGATCTTTGTACACCCAAATAAAATGCATTCAGAAGTTCATCTAAACAAGATCATCAGTGAGTCATTTTCCCACATGTTGACTTAAAAAATCCCTGCTTTCCAGAGAAAAGAGGGAGGAGGGAAAAAGAAAATAGCAGAAGACAAGGAGAGGGTTCTGTGATCCAGCTCACTGTATGGCTGCATGTATACTCCTATGCTACTACCAGCACAAGATGGAGAATGAGAAGGAAGGATGGACAGGCCTGCCACTTTTGGCTATAGTCTCGGCTCATGTTAGAGCAATAAGATCACTTTGATCTGAGTCATTTTTATGGGCTGTTTTACTCTTCTGAGACTGGAATAGCATTTCATGATTTTGCAGATACACGTACTATTAGTGCTGGTGGTTCTGAGACTTAAAGATGTAGTTCTCTGTGGACCTGTGTGACTGACTTGTATGACATTAACTATTCCTTTATTTTCACTGAGTTCATATTGTTACTGCTACTTAGTACCTGCACATTCTTTCTAACTGGCCTTCCTTTTATTGAAAACTGGGCTAATATTGTTTTAGCAGATGGGCTGTGTTGCTGCTTTCCTCTTATTCAGTATGTTTCCTTCCCCTTTAGTCATCTTTTTTTTTTTTTTGGCATCACATGTCTCTCACATACATAGATAACAGAGTTTATTAGAATTCCCTGAGTTAACAAATAACTTTCAGGACAATGTATTTATCTTGATTTGATTAGGTTCAAGCCAAGTGTTACCAGCTTCTGCTTTCTGTGTTCCAACACACCAATCGTGCCCTGTCAACTCCATATATTCATTCATTGGCCCCTATCATGGTTGAGAAGTTGAAAGCTGTGGAAAGGAGCCGCCCAAACAACAACCTGGAGCTGTTAGCAGTCCAGGAAGGAATTAAAGTCCTTGAAACGTTGGTTGCCCTTGGTGAGGAGCAGAATAGTAAGTATTTAGTTTTTCTAGAGAAACGTGTAATGCTAAAATAGAATATTGAACAGTAGAAATCTTGCAGTTAGGAACTTGATGACATAGTCACGAATAGACCATGTCTGTGCAACATGCTTTTGTAATTCCAGTACTAGAACTCTTACATACATGGACTTGCATAGCACATACACTATGATGTGCTGTAGCCTTTGCATTTGTGGTGATTGCAGGAAAAAAAATTCTAAACATGAACTGCAGTAATGAGAGAAGTTTTCTTCTGTTTGGAAATGAGTAGTTAACACCGTTTATATTTACTTTTTCCCCTTGTTAACTTTTATTTATTTTAGCAGACTCATCACTTTTATCAGGTTGCTTCTACCAGCTCAACAAAGTTTATCTAAAAAGCCCAGGAAATTGAATTGTACTGGTCAGAATATCTTGATTGTAGATGGAGCCTTCTGTTTGCTTCAGTAGATAGAATACAGTATTTATAGTTAATCTTTAAATTCAGTTATTCTCTAACTGAACAATGCGTTTTCTAAAGACTTGTTCAGCAGGCATTGGGCTTTAAATGCTGATGAAGTTCCTTGTAAAAATATTACTGTTGTTTTAGTATGGGTTTGTTTTTTTTTTTCCTCCCAACATACTCCCTGTTGGTATTTCTCTTCATTAATGACCAAACACTAAATGTATGTTTTCTTGAGCCCCATTCTACTTCTGGCACAGTTGTTTGAAACGCATGTAAAATGAGAGAGTAACTGAAGCGAATGAGGAAACAAACCATCTGATTTTTGCTAATGCTGGCTGGAGACAATCACCCCATAAGCATGAATTTAGTCAAAACCTTTAGGGGAAAATCATTAATACTCTGATACCCTACAAAATTTTCGATACATGAGTTACCATTAATGTTTAAGTTCTTTGAGCTTAAATTTTACAATTAACATGTTACACATTTCAAAGGCATACTTGTATCCTTGCTACATAAAAAAAATAGGCCTATTGCTTAAGTTCAGCTGCCTTTTTGTTCTAAAGATAAACCCTTTTGATCCCTGCACCATTTGGAGCTGTGGCCTTGTTAGGCTGTGCTAGCCCAAGTATAGCTGTGGTGCTAGTTTTTGGATTGGAATCTTCCAGAATGGAGTAGGATAGCAGATAACTGTCCCTAACCTTTTTGTGAACACTTGCATAGTAATAGTGGTTCTGTTATGCTCACTGCAGAGGCTGATATTCAAATTCAATTGAATAATATTTCTGTCTGCCTGAAAAGTGCTCTTGGAATCCTTTAATATGATAGGCAGTCTACGTCTTACGATCTTTTATCAATCATCTGCAATCAGATGGTGCAAAGGCATCTTTAAAGAAGTGTCAGGAACAAAATAACTGTGATGAACAACAGTACAAGTCTGAAACACAGTCCTGGTAAGAAAGATTTGAGTGACCAAAGGACAGGAAACCATCTACATATCAGTTGGGTTTTTATTTGTTCATTTTTTAATTACAGTGTTTATTGTCAATACTGAAAACAAAATTACTTCTATCAGTCTAGTAACTGATAAAATTAATTTTCTTTTGTTTTATTCTCTGATATGGTTATTAAATTACTTTTTTTTTATTTTCACTTTTAGGAGTACAGTTGCTTGCCCTTCTCGTTCCCACTCTGATTTCCTATTTACTGAATGAAAATGCCTTTGCTTCTGCATCTACAGCATCTAAGGATCTTCATGAATTTGCACTTCAGAATCTAATGCACATTGGTCCACTTTACCCACATGCTTTCAAGACAGTAATGGGAGCTGCTCCTGAATTAAAAACGCGTCTAGAAACTGCAGTCCGAGCAAGTCAGGCCAGCAAAGCAAAAGCAGCTGCTAGGCAACCACCACCCACAGTACATTCCACCCCAACAATTAAACTGAAAACTAGCTTTTTTTGAATTACTTTTATTATTTTTGGACCATTAAGTAGCCAGAAGCATTACATTACCCCCGTTGTGTTACTGCATATATGTCTGTAATTTTGTGTAATTTGTATGTGAAAGGCTGTCTAATAGAGCTTTGTGTAATTACTTGAAATCCATGCATTACAAGGGAAGTGGTGTTACTTGTATAGATTTTTAGGAAATTGAATGTGATCATATTTATGAATTTGTGTTATAAATTATCCACCAAAAAACCCCTATTCTCTATCTGACTAAATAGTTTTATTTATTTTTAAAAGCTACCCCAAACCTTTGACTGCTTTTTGAAATCTGGTGATTGTTATCGTACCATTGTGTCAACACAACCAACACAGTGGGGATGGAGGGAAGAAGGGAAAGTATTACCAAGTACTTACCATGTACCATGGGGAATTTCATGTGTAGAAGTATGCACTTTTTCCTTTTAAAAACAAAGTAGGGAAGGGGATTGTCAGACATTGTAGATCATTTCAGCTTGCATGAAAAAAACAATTGAAAATTTTCAGCCTTTCTCAAGGTGAACGATCAAGCATGCTGTCTTAATAAGTTGTCCTTATTTATGTGGTGTATATTTCTTTCAGATCCGTTTCCATGCTTGAAAATTAATAAAGGATGCAAAGAATCTAATCCCCTATCTCTTCTAAGATAAATTTTAAAGAATGCATTGGAAATTGAGTTTATAAAGAGAGCTGCCTGCTGTCTGTATTTGTGTAGGTGTAGATTTTGGCCCTTGTAAGGCACTGTGTGTTAGGAGTCTTCCTATTCTGCCAGATGCTGGCTGAATATGATGATTCAGTGCTCTGCTCTTTGTCCAGACTCCTATGTATTTAAACTTCCTGCAAGATTTTAGTCTCAGTGGGTATATCTTATCTGTAGTCCTTGATAAAGTTTGGAGAGCCGAATTACTTGAGTGCTTTGCACCTGTACTGACTAAGGGAGCAGAACACAAGTGAGAGACAGGCTCCTCCAGTTTTTCCTTTCCCTACCAGGCTTTTCTTTCTTGAAAAGCACATAGCTCCTCTCACATCTGAGTAAGTCTGATCTGCAGATTTTGGAGCTTAGAGCTTAAGTGCTGTGCTAACCTTACAGCGCAGAGCCAGTGACTCCCAATGTCTGCTGCTGGACCTCACTCCTCCCGTTGGCAGAAGTGCAGAACTATGTATTTTCTTGTGTATACAAGACTGACTGACATGAATTTTTTGACACTGCTGTTGAATTTATGGGCTTCTATAGGGATCTTTCTATACATTTTGCTTTATAGAGAGAAGCCACATAACTAGAAGCCTTGGCTAGGCCTGTTGAGTTTCATCTCTGATGTTTTTCTGGATACTCTGTAAAAACTGCATATTTCAGAAACTTCTACTTCAACCCAAATATAACAAAGGGATAGTAGATAGAATTGAATATGATTAGTAGTTGGTTGAAATATTTGTAGATCATTATTTTTGCATAGTCACTTGCCTCTAGTCTCTCTTTTCCCACAAGACCTTATATAACTCTTTAAGTACCTATGCAAAATGGAGGACAAGACAATGCTCTTGTGCCCTATTGTATTTGGTGTATGCAAAATATTTAACATAAAATCAGAAAAGCTTTTATTTCATAGTCAATATTTTAGTACTAAAGTGAGGACACAAGTGGTACATACTCTAATCTTTCAAATATTTTTTTCGTAAAGATGATAACTTCCAAGTCTTGTTCCATTGTCCTACAGGAGTAAAGATGCATGCAAAAGGAAAAACAATATGCCCTACATGAGGAGGAAAGTAATTTCACTACTTTTTTCATCTTTGTATGTCTAGTGGGAATTAAATTGATTAAAATATTATCACTTTCTAATATGGGTTTCCAGCATTACAAAGCTATATTGCTTTGAAGAAGTTCTGAACCTGTTTTAGCATTTGAGAGAGAGTATTAAGGAAACTCTTTCAGTACAAAATTGAACACAAAATTTTGCAAGTAAAACTAAGAAAACAACTTTATAACTGGTTTTAGACCACACCACCTCCCCCCCCCCCATAGTCTAGTAATTAATGACTTCAATGTTTGTTAGAAAATTTTTGTCTGTAATTAGGTTTTATTTACCTTAATTTTTATCTCAGCACTTTTATGTTTTGGTTAGACTCTAGTTTACATGATGTCTGAAAACTCAGAAAAAGGGAGGGGGGGAGGGAAGTGTAGCAATCAAGCATAACTAAGAAGTCAGTAGAAGAATAGAAAAAAGTTAGCGGAAGGGAAAATGGCACTGGATAGATGTAGAGGGATAGAGAAGGGAGAGGTTTTTCTTTGTACTGCGTGACTGTATACAACATGCACAACTTTCATTTGTATACATCCTTCCCCAGTTTAGTCCTTGTTTGCTTCTCTGCATGCTCCTGATACTAAAGGTATAACCATGTGGTTTTACGTAATATTTTGGCATCAAACTTCATTTGATTAAAAAAAATGAAATAACTTGAAATGCCCGTAATGCTTATTGTTCTTTGTCACCCTCCTTTTCGTCTTTGTCAGTGGCCTTTTTAATGTGCTTTTTTATGAAGCTCGTTTGCTCCATTTCCCCTTCATGTCTTTCCTCTCTCTGCCGTTTCCTTCCTTTCTGGGTGAGCCTTGTTGTTCTACCCCGGGTCCCTGCTGAGGTCCCCCAGAGCGCGTTCCCTCTTCTGTGCTTTCGCTCCTGTTCCCCTCTGCTCTCTGATGCTCTCTGTAAGCTTCCTTAGTTGTCTTTCCCTCTTTAAAAGCACAAAAAGGCTGTCCACCAGCCACAGCTCTAATCTCTGAGGGCAGGGTTATGAAGCAGGCGACTGCAGTTTCGGAACAGCCAGAAGGAAACAGGAAGCTCTGCTTGAGTAAGCAGCGGGGTGCTCCGGGTGTGCCCAGGGCGAGGTGAGGGGCAGCGGGGCCCGTTGTCAGCACCTGCACCAACCCTACCGCAGCAGCCTCAGTGGCCATGCGCCATCTTCCACGCACTGCTAGTACTCAGCCGTACTGTAAAGCCTGCTGTAGTGGAGCGCTTGTCTGTCTTCAGCAAGGCTCTGGTGTTACTAAGTAAGTAGCATGGAAAGCAAGCCTAACTTTGTCTTTGTGTCTTTGGGAGAGGTAGGGGAGAGCAGTGCTGCTGACAGCTTGTGCCCTCAGCCCAGGGCTTTGCTGTCAGTGTCAAAGTATCTTGTTTTCCCTCTCCTCGTGGAAAAGGCAGCATGGTAATTCCTGAACAATGTTGTTTCGTTCCCCTTTACAGCATTTCTAAAGATTTTCAAGAAACCGCTGGGGCCCTGGGCTGGATTTACTGTTTTTGGTGCTTCAACACCGAGCACTGCTCAGAACAGGGCCGAAACAGAAAAAACCGGGGGTGAAAAGGCAGGGCTCGACCTAAGTCTGCCCTTTTTATGTCCCCAGGGTGGGCTGCGAGTGTGACAAAGCCATTTAAATACCGATCTGAGGTGGAGATGACCATTAATCCGTGCTCCCGCCGCTGCTGAGCTGCCCTGCCCCTCCTGCCGCGGCTTGGCGGGGCGGCCCCCCGCGGTCTCCCTCACCCCCGCCCAGCCGACCGGGCCCGCGGGTGCGTTGCCAGCTGCCGCCTGCCACGGACTGCCAGTCTCTACCCCAGCATGGCACGTCACGGGGATGAGGCTCACTCGCTGTAACGTCATTCCTCGACGTAATGGCAGCGTGGGGGAGAAAAAGGCGATCGGGGACATCTTCCCGCCTCTCCCTTCGCCAGGCGCCCCGCCACTCGGCGGAACTATATTTCCCAGAATGCCGCGAGAGGGGCCGGGGCGAATCGCTCTCTGGAATTGTCCCTGTCGGGCCGCCGTAGCAGCCGGCGGGGGCGGCTGTCAGGCGGTGACGGCAGGCGGGACGCGCCCAGGTTGTTGCTGCTGCCGGGACGCGGCTGGGTGCGGGCGGCGGCTCGCGGAGGAGGGGGCGGCGGCTCGCGGAGGAGGGGGCGGCGGCGGGGAGCGCGGCAGTCCCGGCCCGGCCATGGACGAACAAGCGGGGCCCGGCGTTTTCTTCAGTAACAACAACAACAATAACGCCCTGCTTCTGCCGCCGCCGGCGGGCGGGCCGGGGCTGGAGTCGGGCGAGGCGGCGGCAGCAGCGGCGGCCGCGGCGGCAGCAGGAGGAGGAGGCGGCGGCGGGGGGGTCTCAGCCTCCGGAGCTGCCGCGCCGGTATCGGCGTCCCGGGCTCAGTACAGCGTGCCGGGCATCCTGCATTTCCTGCAGCACGAGTGGGGCCGCTTCGAGGCGGAGCGCGCCGAGTGGGAGGCGGAGCGGGCGGAGCTGCAGGTAATAACCCGCGACCTCTTCTCCCCCTGTCTCACCGTTCCGGCAGCCGGAGGGGAGCGACCGCCCGAGCCGCTGCCCCGTCTTCCCCCGTGAGGGAGCGGCCGCCCAGCTCCGCCGCGGGCCATTTCCCTCCACCTCAGAGGGCGGCCGCCCCCCGCCGCCGCGGGGCGGAGGGGCGTGACATGGCGGCCGGCCCTGAGGGGAGCGGCCCCTGCCCGCCGCGCGGCTCTCGGCGCCTCTCCGGAGTTTTCCGGGTGCCCCTCCGGGGCCGCCTGCCTAAACTTGTCACCGGTTTCATAACCCGCTGTTAAAAATCCCCTCCGGCGAGCTGCGCGCCCCGTTTGTGCCGCTGCCCCTCCGCGGCCGGTGGCTGCCCTCGGTGCTGGCTCGCAGACCCTCTGGGCCCTCGGCCCCCTGGGCAGGCCTGCGGGACCGGCTGCAACTCCTTCGGTACTATGGGACACGTTACCTAGTGTTTTCAGTTGAAAAGCGGTGGGGTTGATACGCTCATTAATGCGCTAAAGGACTGATAGGGGTCTTGCAGTTAAAAGACTTGGGAACTGCTGGCCTAGAGCCATTACTGTCAGATACTTCAGTGATGGGCATGTTACATTAATAACAGTCGATAATGCAGCCTTCGTGGTTGTTCCTCTTTGGCTTTGCTTACAAAAAGATCTCTCTTGTAAACCTCACATTGCCCACGTTACCAGCAGCCCACTGTTTGGTTCTCGTATGGCCACGTTTGAGACTGAAAAGTATCTACTCTGCTTCCTCTTTAGGTCTTCTTTCTTTGTCTCTTGCTTCCTATCCATCTCTTTTCTTTCTGTGTCTTTCCTTCAAAGTACCATCTTTGTCAACAGAGTCTTCAGTCTGTTTAGCAATGTGAAGCACTTCTTTGGTTCTTGGTTTTGGGTTTTTTTTTTTAATTAGTAGGGAGGTCTTCTTTTTAATTGTACTTTCTATGGTAACATCAAACAACCGCTCTGAGAAGAGTTGCAGATGTGACATTCTTCTCCAAGGGTTCCCTTGTAGGAATTTAAATGAGTCATGGGGTCAAGAGAGTAATTTTTATTTTAACTTCAATGATTCAATGAAAAATTGGTTCGCAACTGAATCGTGTTTCTATCCGCTACATCCAGTAAATACTGTGTAGAAAGTAACTAGCTTAGCTATATATAAGAAGAACATCATGTGTCGTATATCCAGTGGAGTCTCATAAATATTGTGACATTTTTTCATAGCTGATACAGATCTGAAAAATTGCTTTGGATAAAAAAATTGTTTTACAGGACCTAAGAAATTCTGCCAGGGTGTTAATAGTAATAACACTTTGCATGTTTATAGTGCCCTTCAATAGAAGCTAGCATGCCATTTTTCCTCCTCCCTCCTCCCCGAAGTATCCCTCAAAAGCTTGGTAAGTGTTACGGATGAGACAGGAGGAAAGAAGTAGAGTATTTAAACTGTTTGCCAAAGTCGTGCATTGTCAGTGGCAGAACTGGGAATATAACACATTACAAGTTGTTTGCTTGAATGCCTTTGGCTCTTTCCAAAACATCTCAATAAAGTTATAATTAGCTGTGGCTGGCATTGCCACGAGCTGTAACAGCATTTGTCTGCTGCGGAGTCATGTTCAGAAAGGTGCAAAATTCTTGGCTGTCTCTATAGTCATGAGGCGTTACATCTGCTGTGACCATTTGCAGTTGAATGTTCTTCCATCCATGTGAGAGGTTTGTGTTAGGGGTTCAGCAACTACAGGATGGCTTTTAGAAATTGTACATGTACAGCTGAAGGATGAGCAGTGTTAATTAAAAACTAGTTCCGTGCTCCTTCTGAAGCCTTTTGTTGGCCTATTTATTTGGAAATGTTTAACAGAATAACGGAAATTCGAGGTTGGGCAGTTTGTCTCTCTTGAGATAAAGATGCAGTGCTCCTGATTGTACTTCACTAGTCGTCTATCCTATGTAAATTTCAGTGTTAGATAATAGCTCTCTTGGGAGGCTGTGTGGCAGAGGATCTATTTTGGATGGTCTTCTTAGTATCCCGTAATTTTTTTCTGCAGTTCATCTTGTTTCTTAGAGGTAGACTTTTTTTATATCCAGTTTCTTACCTGTCATGATGTTTAAATACTTCAGATACTTTATGCCACAGTATTACCGTGCTTGACTTTTGCTCTGTAGTTGTTGGTTAGTTAAGCTATATCCTCTCTCCAGAAAACACCTTGTAAGTCAGACCCACTGTGATTTCCTGTCTTCCTTTTGCTCTCCTCTGGGCTTCTTTTTGTTTTCTCTTTTTCTTTTCCTTGTAATTAATTGTGTAGAACTAAATGTGACATTCAGGTAGCCTACCTTTCTGTTGCATTATGTGATGCTTGTTTGGGTGACACACACCTAAGTTTATAACATGTGAGTTGGCAGGCCAGGCAGCTTACTCTCTGTTCTTAGTTACTGGTCTAGTACTGCCTTTCCAAGGTTTTTCTTCCTATCAAATGCCTATATTTTGCTTTCCCTGGCAAATATTCATGTTTACTCTGATTTCCTAATTATTTTTCTTGAACCTTTTGAAATTATTGTTGCCTCTATTATATAATCTTCCTTATTCAGGGTGAAAGAGGACTTCAATATTTATATCTAAGCAAGTATCATTACTAAGCTGTGTATTTCAAATAAGAATGAAAACGGATTCACACAGAGTTCCTGTAGATGCTTATGTACTAATTACATATTTCACTTTTAATGCTTGCTTTCTGTTTACGGTCCTTTGACATCTGTAGATTGAAAAATTATCCTAGGAATAAACTTTCATGATGCCCTGTGAAGTAATTCACTAGAATAAATACTAACATTATTAATCCTCATTTTAGTATTCACAAACTGTGTCTTATAGCATTATCATTTATTTTCATATCTTTTCAGAAATGAGTAATTTTCCTTTTCTTGGGTTCTTCTAGTAGCTGCTTGGGAGAGTTGACAAGAAAGGGTTTCCTGTTCTGCAAAAGTTTTAAACTTAAGGTTTTTTTTTCATTCTGCATTTTTCTGGACTGTGTTTCCGAGGCATTTCAGAGTTGTTGTTATGTATTGGACAAGTCCATCCTAAAATAGCCAAGAGTTTGATCAAATGCATATGCAGGGCACTGAAATTCGTATCTTTGCTTGAGGCAAGCAGGGTTTGAACTGCCTCCCATATTGGTGTCTTGCCTTAACCATATGTCTTCTGACTGGTTGGGGGTGATTCTCTGTTATGGATGCTATTTCCTTTTAATTAGCCATCTGCCACCCCTGGGAGAGAGCAATGGGGACTCTGCCCCCACAGCTGGGACCCCCGCAGAGCCGTGCGCTGCTGATGCACATCCTTCTCCCAGCAAGCGACAAAGCTGTTGAGCTCTGCTGCTTCTGGGCTGGATGAGCTTGGAAGGCACTTGTGTGTGTGTGTATGGCTTTTGTTTTGACTGGAATTTTTGTCTTTGCAAGCAATGCATATGTTGCTGTGGAAAGTTGTGCTTCTGACAGACATTTTTCTGGCAAAAATGCTGATTTGCAGACTTTGGCATTTCTCCGCATTTCACAAATGTTCTAAATTGTGACAAACTGCTATGCTGTATGTAACTGCGTGTATAGACACCCCATATCCTGCTAAGGAATTTTATAGTTCTTGTCCTCTTTCCTACTAAGGTTTTCATTTCTTCTAACTGGTAACTGTTTCTTGAGAGTAGTAGACTGCTTTGGAGTAGTGGGACCTGATAGGGTTACCTTAAAATTATTTTTCCTGGGTAAACTTTCCTTTGAAAAGGTTTGCAAGGAAATTATGGAGAATGGGTGGATACAATGTGCTTGTCTTTCCACAGCTTTGTTAAAAATATTCCTCGTAAGACAGTGCCAAAAGAAAAAAAAAAACAAACCCCTAAATGATAGGGAAAGAGTTAATGAAATGAGATAAAATGTGGTGAAATGAGGTAAAATGTGGTTAAATGATAGCAGACAACTGTAATAGAAGGAATATGATGGAAATAATAGATAAGCACTTGAGGTCAGTTATGGAAGTCAGATTTAGTAATGTTAGCTCTCTGGAGGGGGGTCATGGATGGTGATCTTCCCCCTTTGCTGCTGCTTTTCTGAGGCAGGAGGCAGGTAGTGAAACCAGGCATGCTACATGGTAAGATTGTCCTTGGAGATAGACAAGTTAAAGTAATGAGGAGAAGGGGCAAATCAGGCAGATGGCTGTGGCTATTTATAGTGTGGTTTAGGACATTCATTACTTGATTCAGAAATAGTTGATATGTACAGTTTGTTGGCTTTTAGATAACGGTCCTCTTATTGGATTAAGTTTCTAGTTAAAAATTATTCTGATAGCTGGATAATTTGAAAATATTGTTCAGAGAAAAAGGATTGAGCAGTGAGTTGATGAAATCAGTTATTTAGTTAATGGAAAACTCCTAAAAATTTGGTTTGGCCAATAAAATAGAAGATAAAATACAGTTTGAAGAAGTTTTGTATAAGATTTTCAAATATGATGGTGTGGGTCGAATCTCTGAGATTCTCTGTGAAAGATGAATTGGCAGAAGTGCTGTAGAAGTCTTCGATAAAGTATTTTTTCTTATAAGGCAGATGTTACTAAGAAAACAGTGATTAATGTTAAATTCCTTTCCACACCAGACGGACAATATTCTCAACTTTATTGTTTTAAATGTGTCAGATAAAAGAAAGGTGGAAGAAAATGAGCCATGGTCACAATAGTGAGGCATGTTTAGTAGGGGAAGATGATGCTAAATGGGTCTCAGTGACTACCAGATATCATTTCTTTTGCTAAGTTCTTTTAGCAAACTTTGTAGTTGCCAAATTCATGTGAAGCAGAGAAGCTTCTGTACTCTTCTTTCCTGTTTGCTTATATGCATGTTTGCCAGCTAATCCCAATATACTCATTGATAAGCTGTCATGGCTTGTTTTATTTAACCCAGGAGGACTGGTGGGAGTAAATGTTCAGTGACGAAAGAGCTGCATTATAGAAATTTGTAGCTTTTGTAGAGAAGTAGAATGTAAATACAAACTGATGAGACTGGTTCATTGCAGGTCTGCACCTGATTTTTATAGTTGTTTGATTTTTTTTTTTTTTTAAATTGCATAAATGATCTGAGCATTTCCCAGCATCAGATTTTCCCATTCTTCTCAAATCTGTTAAACCTGTAATTTAGTTTAAGTGTAATGCAAATGTGTTTCCTAAATGGGCCTAACTCTTTTACGGAAGTGCTGCTGTAAATATTGATGTGGCACTGACAGGGAGTTTTGCAATGTTACATTGTCTCCAAGTGGTCTTTAAAGCTTACAGATGCTTTTGACAAAGTTATAGTTTAAAAAAGAAGAGGATTTTCTGATTTTCATGATTTGGTATAAAATTATTGAATTAAGCAAAAATGGAATAAGTTGTTATATTCTAGGTGGAAAACTTTGGTTTTCCTTGTCAGGTTAGCATATGTTGAAACGTCCTATGTGTCTTCACTAATGCACGTTTATAATTTAAATTGGTATTTCTGCATCCTACTCAAGTTGTAGCCCTCCTTTTTCTGTTGAAGGTCTTGTCTTATGTCAGTTTTATTGTCTCGGGGGTAAGTAACTTTGCATTGTTTGAACAAGTTGCAAATGTAACTTGGCCTTTATTGACATTTCTGTAGACACTGAAACTTTATTTACTAATTCTAGAACAGGCTGCATAAAATTCCCTAAGGAGGATCACATTTATCTCCAGAGACTTTTGGTTCATCTTCATTTAATGCTAAAAGAAGTAAGGCTGTACAAATGCCAAGCCTTGACTAAAATTGATATCCATAGACAGTTTTCTGAGAAAATAGGTATTGGTCAGCCATCTACTCACATATTTGGCTTCACAAGGCTGCCAGGCCTTGTCACGTCCTCCTTTCGAAGTTCCTTAGCCAAAAAGTGGCAAGAACTGACTTAGAAGTAGATGAAGGATTGTTATGTTTTGTTTTTAAATGCTGAGAAATGCTTAGGTACTTGAAACTGCTCTTCTGAATCACTTCAGAGTGCTCAGAATCCAAGCTTTGCAGACAATACACTAGAAATAAAAATACTCTGAAATGTGAAAACAAAGGTTCACTTTATCATAATGACCTGTTCTGTATGGGCCTGTAGATGGATTCATCTAGAAGATGTTCTTTTCCTGTTTGAAAAGAGTTTGCTATATGCTAACTAATATTGAATACTTTGAAAATAACCCAGTGACAAAGAAGTTAAATTAAAGATCGCAGTGTGGAAAGACTGCATTTTTTCTGCTCTTAGCCAGGAATATGTTTCCGTTTAGGGCAGTCACATAGGGCAGGATTGCAAAAGCATCAGAACAAAAATGGCATGCGTGATGTTCATATCCAAGCTTGTAAACAGGAGGTGAGAATGAAATCAGTTATTTTTGTATCTGCTTCACTTGATGCTCTGGTCAGTTCAGGGTGGTGGTGCATGCTTGAATACAAGGAGTAGCTGCTCCTGGCTGTAGGAGCAAGAAACGAGAATGTGCCAATTGCCTTTGCAAATACTCATGTGGTCAAGTCTGGTTCACTCCTCTTTTTGTTACCAAAGCCAAATCTAAAAATCTCCTCCAGATTTCTTCTCTCTTGTCTTGCTATACCCCAAGTGATTCATTCGGCCTGTGAACTTCCATTGTCTGAGTTTAAATGTGGGCCCTAAGTCTGTTTATCAGTTCTGCTGCTGACTGCTGTTGCTGCATGTCTGCCTTTCTTGTACAGCAAGTGGAAAGCAATTAATTTGAGCATTTTCAGTTTGGACTTTGGCTCATAATACGCGATTATTTTGTGACGTGTCATTGTGGTGTTGCCTATAGAATTACATCACGTTTAAAACTTGCTCTCTATTTGTCCTTAAATCAGTCTACATGGAGCATGCTCCTGGGACTCAAAAGAAAAAAGAAAAATAGTTAATGCTCACCACTTACTTAAGTGTACTATAAAAATGACTGGAGGGTTAGAGAAAATTTTTGCTTATGAAGAATGATTAAATAAGCTGAATATACGTTGTTTGGCTAACTCAGCAAGTATTTTGATGTTTGCCATTCTTAGAACAGTGAAAGGCAGCACTGAAGAGTGGATATGGCTATCTGAACAGAGATCTGCCTGGTAAAACACTTCAAACTGCAGAAAGAAAAGTGTTCCTGTTGGTTGACATGCTTAAATTAGTAAGCAAGGTATTGCCAGGAATAAATTACTAAATAATTTTTGATTCTGGATGATCTATTAGGAGTTTTGAATTCACTGATAAGAAATTGTTTTTCAAACAATCTTTTCAAAGAAATGAAGAATGTAAGTAAATGGCTTTTTCAACCATCTTTTTTTACTGTAAGCTAAATCTTTGATCTCTTGGATGGTTTAATTTTTTCAGGGCTTAGCTCTGATGCCAGTTTTAGGACATCTCTGAGAAGTACAGCAAAAATAATTTGCCAGTAGCAGATTGTGCTGGGCTTCAGTCCCATGAGGCACTATCGTCCAGTGTGAGTGTGCAGGCGATAAATGGGATGAGGTGCTTCTGTGCGGGGTGGAGCTAAATATGCCTTAGTGCCTGCCACTCGTTTCAGCTTGTGGCGCCACTTCAGTTTTGTGTTATCTTAAATGGCTACAGGCGCTTACAAAAGCTTCCTAGCCTCTCTTGGCATGGAGCGCTAGTAGGTGTGTGTTGCAATGTTAAAGATGGTGCCTGAAAAATTGCTTGCCAGTTGTACTAGACCACTGATATTTCCGTTCCCCCTCCTCTGTACCTGTGTTTTATGTCCTCTCCTCCTACCCCCTGGGCATACCTATGCTTATTTACAAATACACTTAAATATGTAGCGCTTCAGTGAGCCAACCATAATCTAAAATACTGAGCACTCCCCAGCCTGTGGAATCGTTCTGGCAGGTCTCGGTAGACTGGTTAGCACAACTGTTCCAGGCTGATTCATCTGTATGTGTGTTTAGTTATTTTAGCTATCTACATATTTTTTGCAATACTTTTCTTGAAGTTTCTTCCCTTCCCTTGTTCTCTTTCTCTCAAACTGTGAAGACCTTGTTGTTGAATTATGGAAGCGGTATATACTGAATTGCGTGTCTTAGTAGCTCTTACTTTGTCATGTGATGCCTGTTGACCTTCAAGTGCCCATAAATTTGCAGTGAGGTTTACTTTAAATTATTAAGGTAAATATTTTAAAGAAAATAATGGAAAGGCTTTTTATAGTTCTTGAGTCTTAAGAACTAAAAAAAATAATTCACCTTTTAACTTGAAATAGCTGTAAAATTCAGGAGCTGATAGAAGTTGATACTAAACATACATTGTTTGTTTAGCAGCCATAGCATTGTTTCTTTTTAAACATTTTCTGTTAAAGGTAAATATTTTTTTAATCTCTTGCTTTTTTGTAATGTCAAGGTGTCAGCCTAAAAAGGTGTGCTGATATGGTATACTTTTTAACATCCTTGTCGTCATGGTTGCTGATTCCAGGAAGTGTAAATTTCAGTTTACTTTTTCAAACATTGGTGAAATCCAGATTTATTAAGATGCAATTTCATTATTTGATTATATTGTTATGGCTGCTAAGCTTGTATGAGGTAGTCAACAACATTTAAAAAAAAAGTTGTTTCTAACCCAGTGCTACCTAAAACATTGCCTCATCCTTTTGTCCACTTTGCAGTAATGTGACCTTAGAGTCTTTTGGGGAATTTCCTAAAACAACAATGTTGTTGGCCATGAGAATTTTTTTTAATATAAGAATGAATGTTATTTTTAAAATCTCTCGGTAAAGAAGTGAAATAGTTAAGATAGTTACAGTGCTATTAATTTAGACTGGATACTCATAAAACTTCTAAGTTTTGTTGCAGTTGGCAATACTAAAAACTTTAATGAGATAAAATAGAAAAAAAAATAATACTGGACTGTACGGTTGTAGCTGAAATTGACTGTTCCAGGCATCTCTCATCCCAATATTCCCAACATCCAATGGGGTTGGTTTTTTTGTTTTTGTTTTCTCCTGACTCTCTTGATTTTAATTTTACAGTTTAGCTGTAATACAGAAACTTGTAGCATTTAGCCTAGAATAAACTTGAGGCGGACTCTGCCTTGATTCCTTGCTGCGGATCCAGCGGGGCCAGGTGCTTTATGGAGACGATGTGCCCCACCCATAAGGCAAGGAACAATCTGAGTTTTTGCTTGATCCCCATAGGCGGTTTAGAGGTTTGCAATGACTAGCTTACAACTTGATGCATTTTAACCTTATTAGCTACAAGGTCAGTTGTCGCAGAACCTGTTTGTTGGGCATATTTGTGAATTCTTGAAATTTTTGGCAAACCTTCCCGGGAGTGGTCAAAGCATAAGTGTAGGACAGTGTTGCAGATCCTTCAAATTGGAAGCGATCCTCCTTTGCTCTCCTGCTCCCTCAGGTAGCACAAGCTTCAGGTTTGATTTGCACTAAAGCTGCAACAATGCGAAATGGCCTGTGGAGTCTCAATCTATTGATAAAATTCTGTTTACGTCCGAATTACAAGAAAACTGTAGTTGTACAGTTCAGTTATACTTTTCATCGGATTTAAACCCAGACCTCTTACACTTTAAATGTTTGCACAGACATTAGACAGGTGTTGGCTAAATATTTTGATTGGAAACGGTGATCCTAGAGTTACCACTGTTTTGTTCTAGAGACTGAGAAAATACTGCTAGATGTCATCATTTGTCATTTTAGATATTTAAACTCAGTGTATTCATTTATTCAGTTTTCATTTATACTACAAATTGTTTCATTTATGGTATGAACATTTAGGTTCCTCTGCATGTTTTCAGTTAATTGCCAAACATTGTAAAGAATGAAATCTGCTTAGGACATAGGGACTGTTACAGTATTATCGTTGGTATAAAATTTCAGTTATTTTAATGCTATCCTTATGTGCATTACAAATAAGCCTGAATATTATCATTAAGAATTTCTTCAATAAAATTTGAGCTTACAAATATAACTGATGTTTTGTTGTCTGCTGAGGCTGACTTAATTGTAATTATCCAGTACTTATATAAATGAGGGATAAGGGTTGCTAACATCCTGTGGGAAAGAGGGGAAATATTCTCCTTACTTTTTGTATATTATGAAAAAGACCAAATGTAAGCATTCTCATTTTCAGAGCCAGAATTTCTCAAAAATAACAAGTATTGGACGTAAGGATGCTACTTAGAAGAAAAGCATGAACAAACTATGCTAGAAACTGCACAGCCTCCAAGGAGAAAGCAAAATTATTCTCAAGCCCTGTGGTGCACTTGTCGGTTTCTTGATTTGCCGGGAAAACTGCCAATCTGTAAAATATATAGTAACCTTGAAAGATCCTGGCAATAAGCTTGTGTAGGGCTGGAGAGATGGCTCTTGGGCCTCGAGTTCCACTCTGTTGTTGCTGCATGCGTTTCGAGTAAGAAACACATGAATTTCTTGGAAGTCCAGGGAATAGAAAAGTTATAAGATATCAGTAAGAGCATTGGCATACCACTGACAATAAAAGATCTTCAAAGAATCAGTTAATATTTCTTCCAGTGCTCTTTCTTCCTGTGCAATATGTGTATAATACTTACAGCCTGACAGTGGCCCCGAGAAGGGAGAGCAAAATCCTTTTGCTTCATGTTGAATCATAAGATGTAGATGCTTCAGCTCCAGAGGTAGAGTTAGGAACATTATTTACATTATTTTATGTACTTAAGAAGCTTCTGGTAACAGTTTTGAATTTTGGTTCTCAAATGGTTAGTCAGGCAAGTCACGGAGCCAGGCCTGCCGTGTATCAGAAGCGTGACTCTGCTCATTTTCACATGAAGGAGGTGTCATATGATATTTCTTAACCAAATCCATTTATGTCTCTCTCTTACAAAAGTAAGCTATCAAAACTACTGAGAAGTTGCTTTTTTTTTCGTTGTTTAGGCTGCTACCAGTGGAAGATGACTTTAACCTCAATTGTTAGCATGGTAATGCTGGTTTGACCTTTGTAGTAGAGCAGTGCATGAGCCAGGCCATTACCAGCTGTCCTTTGCCAACCTGCCAGGTAAAAATGCTTCATTCCAGCCTGTTCAGTCAGTTCGTTCTTAGCTAGAAATTACTTGCAGACAGCAGGTCACATCATAGATCACTTCGGCTTGTGTTCTGATGGCATTGGATGATCTTTTTCATTCAGCCAAATGCAATTTGCATCATGTTGTACTGGTTTTTAATAGTGTACTTTGATGTTCTCTCACTTTTTGGCTTGAAGGACACTTGTTTATTTCTGCTGGGCCTATGTGGAGGCAGGGAGAGGGAAATCACTATCACAGTGCACTAGTACATGCATTGTAATCTGGGCGTCTGTACAGTTACTTAGTTTGCACTAAGTTGTATGTGCTTGAGGTGTTGTTCTTGTTACTGAGAGAGATGGTGACCTTGTTGAGTTGACAGGCTTCCTGCACAGTTACATTCTTCAGGGTAGGAAATGCTGACTCTAAAGGCACCATTTCTTTCTTCTCTGTCTTTCCCTAAACCTGAGCATAAAACAAATGTTAGAATTCAATTGTAGTTTTTTGTTCATCCCAGTTTAAGTGAGAAGCTCGATGCCAGACTGACAGAGACCTGTCCTTTGATTCAGCTGAGGTTTTTTTGGCAAATACATTTACCCTAGTGAATGTGAAGACTGACTTCATTGGAGAGTAGCCAGTGTTTTTCACTTGTCATAAACTGGCTGCTCTAGTTGGTGACTGGTGGTTAAGGATTATTCAGGTGTCTGTCAAGCTGTTTACTAACTGTACTTGAGCAATGAAATTATGTCAGCTGGTGTCATATTTTAGATCAGCTGCTGTAGCTGGCCACCAGCAAATGGCCTTTTGGAGTAAGATTCATCTTGCCTGATCTCCAAAATTCAACCGAGGTAGTTGTGTGCATTCCCTTTATAATTGGTGGAGAGAAAATGGCATTTACAGACACTATTTTTCTCACTTTCTTTAAAAATTTGAAGTCAGCTAAGTTATTCTTTAGGAGTGTCTGTCTCCATTAACTAAGATATCTGGTGATTGCGTGCAAGGCTGTGGCAGGTGAGGAGAGGATACTCCTGCTTGTTTCTTCCTCACTTTCACTAGAGGTACAGACTGCAGTACCTACAGAAAACACTGCTTATAGAACTGCAGTGGGCATTTATATAAATGAAAGGCTTACTGTTCTTCGTGTTCAACAGCTGATGGTCTAGACCAGCTGCTTTTTATCCTGTTTGTGCTTCTCAAGAGGCAGATGAGATACTTGGAGACTTAGCTGCAAAGGTGGCAGAAAGCTTCTGATCCTGAAAATGGCAGGTGGCTTGCAATGCAGGTGAGGCTGCGGTATGAAGTGGTGACTGCCTGTAGGTATTTTTGTCTAAAAGTGTAGTCATGAGTTGAGAGCACAAGAACCTGCTGCTTAAAATGGACTTGATTTGAGCACGAGGTACAAAAGCAGGTAGTTCTGCCTTTATGATTAGGAATTAATATCTTGTATATATCATCATTTTCTATTTAAAGGAGATTTTTCACAGGCAGCTAAATACTTATTCTCTGCTGGAAGTCGATAAAGGTTAGGTGTCTGTGTTCCACTTGACTTCTATTTACTTCTATACCATTTGTTTCCTGGTTTCCCTCACCAAAATACCTTTCCCTGTTTTCCATTTTTTCTCTCTCTTAATTACAGTATTTCTGGAGAGCTTTCTTTAACCTATTTTAGTAAGCATTATAATTAACATTTGACACAGTATTACAAACAGGGTTTTATTTTTCTTTTAGCTGAACCTGCTGTACTTCAGTTCTTTGACTAGTATAATGTATCTAACATGTATCTATAGAACAGTACACTAATTACATACTGCAGTTAGTGAGCAGAAATACTTTATCATCTTCCTCTGCTTATTGTTGGTAAATGCTTTTATCTGCTGAAGGCTTTTTGTATGCTTATTTTATCTAATCTTTTATTGAATATTTAGTGAAGAGAGGAAATAAACCCTGTCAAACAAACTAAAATTGCTTTATTTCTTTTTCTATTTTGATCTGTAATGAGCATGCAGTTTAGAAGGCTTATCTATGCAGTGTTTTGTCTAAGTGTTTAATGTTTATGAAACACATTAAGCCAATTTCTTTTGAACTGTACAAATAAATTTTAAAATAACTTGGGGGAGACACACAGGCTTAAGAGCTATGCTGAATGGTTTTGAGGAAGCAGATTCTAAATTGAACACTTCCTTTTGCAGGCCCAGATCGCCTTTCTTCAAGGTGAAAGAAAGGGACAAGAAAATCTGAAGAAGGATCTAGTGCGAAGAATCAAAATGCTGGAATATGCACTTAAACAGGAAAGGTACGCTGCTTTAGTGATAAGTACATGATGAAGAAATTCTGAAGAGATACTTTCTTTTGCCTTTGTATTTGACGAAAACAAGAAATATTTCTTCTGTATATATTCAGTTCTCAAATTGACAAATATTATTATACTAATAAACCTAGTAGCCTAAATGTCCGCATTACGGTAAAAACAATAGCTAACATAGTATGGCTCCAAAACCATGCAAATAAAACCTGTGGTTGATCAATGATGAATACTTTTTTCTTGGTAAAATTCCACCTAGCTGTATAGATTATATCCCAGAATTACAGTGTATTCTCTTTTTGTTAAAAGTATGAGCTTTGTTTAATAATATCTGACAACTGAAATCTTGAATAACTGTCTTCAGTCTAGTAATTACTGGTTTTTAATCTTGCTAAGTTTTTAGTCTTTTCAGTATGATAGGCTCTACAGGAATATCTTCTGGAGTCTGATTGTGTGAGAAGTGAAAAAATCTTTGTGTTTACCAGTTAATCAAATGTCTGTTTCTTTGTTCACGGGGATTTCAGTAGAAGTCCCCAGTCTACTTTACCATTTTATTCTTAAATATACTTTCCTGTTTTTCTGATCTTTGAGGCAAACAAATTGGTTTTTTATCATGTTTCCAGAAGTCTTTGTGTTCAACTGATTTATTTTAGGCCAAGTTTAGTTTTAAATTTTTTTTTATTAGTAAAATGTCATTTAAAATTCTTGACCAAAGAGTGTATTTATGGTACTACTGCAAAGCAATCATTGCTTACATACCATTTTCCTATTAGATAATCCCTACTTATCTTTAAGAAAATACTCCTCTTTCAAATAGTTTGTATTAGTAGAAATAAGATTAGAAATATACACATATGCAAATGAGGAATAGGATGTTGCTGCTAGGTAGTTTAAAAAGGACACTAATTGTTGTACATCACTGTATTGCATTTAGATTTGCTCATCTTATATGGGCTGCTTTAGCACGTGAGACATGCCTTGCACCATCTCTGGTAGCAACCAGTTCATCCGCTAGCATGGAGCTGCAGCTAGTTTCCTGGCCAGCAGTAGCTGCAGGGCTCCGGCATACTTGCTTCCTCTTTGGGGAGGTCTTAGAGGAGTGCTTAAGGTAGATACCCTTTTTGCACAGGCCTTGTTATGGTACTGATCGTATATCAAATAGCACACAAAAATATCAAATGTATGCATAATGGAGATTGCAGTTTATAGCTGTGGAAAGGCTTACATTTGGGGCCCGACTATGAAGATTAGGGTCACTTTAAAAAAGACAAAGGCAATAGAGTATGTTCTTGTGCAGTTAAAAATATGCTCTAAGGTATATAAATTCAGTAAGATTTCTTGCATTTCAAAACTGAGGGAGCTATTCCTGATTACTTAGCGATATCTCTAATACTTCATGTTCATAACCTGGGTAAATTAGCTATTTATCTAAAATTATCAGACTTTGTAAATACATTTCCATGTGCTATCAGAGAAGCTTTTTAAGATTGATTTTTTTTTTTTTTTTAAGCTTCCATAGGGATAGTGAAAATGCCTCCCAGTTGCATTCAGTAAAATCCACCCAAATTAAGACATTTAAATCTTAATGCATCAGTCACTGTCAGGATTAGGAAAAAACACCTGGTTGTTTCTTATTAGCAGTGTTTGCATAGATATCTTTTATCTTTTGTTGTATTTTTTTCTGCAGTGTATGGTATTAACCTCAGTTACTCAGGTCAGTAGGCTACAGTCAGCTGATCCGATCCAGTTTGACAGTTTCAGTATGGGTGTGCAATGGTTTTTAAAGTAAATGTGATGCTTGTGAATGGTGTGTGCTGGAGACAGATATTTATAAGAGTTTGTGGTTTTAAACAGCAGTATTATTTGCCAGTTCCTGAAGAAACAGTCTTGTATTTCTGCTGGAAATGTCTCCCAGCAAGTGTTCTTACTTGATACTTAAGAGAATGGCAACATACTGAGCTTGGAAGCATTGCTGTCTTTCCCAGCATTTTCCTAAATCAGCCATCACCCAGGTCAGGCAGTAGTCAGTTGGGATGCTGGCTTTTTCCACTGGGATCTCAGAGCTGGAAAGTGAGATCCTACAAGGTAGCAGGAAAACATTTCTGGTCGAGTTAGGGGAAGGTTGGTGTGGGTAGGAGGGGGCAGGGAAGCATTGCTGTGTTCCTTCGTTTCTGCCCTGGCCTTGCAGCATACCAAATCTTTCTTAGCTAGATGAAATAAGTTATGGGTAATGGGACAGAATATGAAATCGTGGCCCAGAGTAGTCCATGTTCGCAGTGCCCTCAGGAAACCATGAGGAAGAAGTGAGCGACATTGGTTTCTCAGATACATGCGCTTATGAGCTGCTGTTCTGTATAGTGGGTGTTCAGCATTTCTTTTGTTAACCAAATATTTTCAAAGTTTACTATAAATAAACAACTTTGGAAGCATTGTCATTGTTCTCCATTTCATGACACTTAGGTAGTTTCACTGTGGGTAAGGTAGAAAATTAGTTTTACTTACAGATTGTCATCTTTTTCTGACATTGAGTTTAATGTTCGGTCTTTATGTTAGTAATTGTAAGATTACCTTTTTTTGGATGTATAGGAAGCCCACTTATTTCTGCTGAAGAGTCTTTAATACACTAAATAGCAAAGAGCTTTGAAGGAGGTAGTTAATAGTTAAGCACTATCATTTGTTCAACAGCAATTTTGATGTAGTTTTGCCAACATCCAGTAGATTGCAGTGTGAGGCTGTTCACAGTTGAGGGTTACTTTTTATTACTTTATCAATACTTGCTCCACCACCAGTAAATTGCATTATTTCCTCTGGATTTTTGGGAGCTAGCTGAAATGTAGTACTGTTTCTTTCAAGTACATGTGCTATTTGATCTAGTCTAGCTCATTTCCTGTCTTAATGTATTTCAAACGAAGAACTGGACTCCTGAGCTATGTCTCTAGAAACACTTGATTTAATTTTATGTTGTTTTCTGCACTGGTGTGTCTGATCAGCGTAAGGCTGGCGCCTTCTCCCCTGGGTAGAATATCTCGCTGTGCTGTTCCTGGCAGTCATTCTTGTTTATGTCTCTTGGTTTGGCGGCGGCTCCCAGATCTTCTACGGATGTTTTGGCAGGCTCTCTCAGCACAGCTGGATCAGATGCTTCAGGTCTGGCGGCAGATATTTCCAAGAAATAGTGGCCTTTTTTGATCAGGATCAAACTTGTTTCTGTGTGAAGTATTCAGAAAAGTTTCACTGCTCTCAGTCTTAGGAAATGTAGAAGGGTGAAAGTTTTTAGCATTTTCCTAAGCAGGTCTTGAAGTGTTGTGGCAGCCATGTTGAATGTCTCCAAGCTCTGTTTGCATAGAAGACACGTAGTTTAAAGAAAATATTGCTAATCAAAAAAGGAGAATTGTGTGGTGAAGTGCAAAAGCCAGAGTCGTGGTATACTCATACTTACCTGAGTAAGGGCATCTACCTGGTAACATAGTTTCACAGCCTCAAAATGGCTTTCTTCCAAACAACTTGGAGGCTAGTTTTCAGATGGAAAACACGTTCTATAAAGTTGTATCCTTCAGCTAGTTATTTTCAAGTAATTTTTCAGTCTCTGCATACTGTTAATAATTCAGATGTAATTTTCGGAAATTGAAGGTAAATCATCCAAGTTGAACAAGTTTCAGATAATAAAGGCTCATCTCTGTCATTTGTTTCCCTCCTTCTTCCCCTGCCCCAAAACCACTATCCTTGTTTTTCACCACAGGATACAAAGGTTGGAGAAACTTTTCTTCTTTATACTTATTTACGGAAAAAATACGTTTGCTCTTTTTTGTGATAATAGTATCTCACTGCTGTGTTGTGTGAACCGGAATTTTGTGAACTGCAGAGGGCCAGTCTAAAGCTGTTAAGAAGTGGACTATATGATTTCTGAAAAAGCGGAGAAATTAAGCATGAGAGGTGGGCAGGAGATGTTCTGGTATTTTAGAAATAGATTAAATATAAAAATGCTAATGGAATAAGCTATATTCAGAATTTGTATAGAAAGGAATTAAAGTTTCTTTTGTGAGAAGTTTCACAGCCTTTGGTTGCAATGTGTGTAACTGAATGGTCAAGACTCTCCCTTCTAGTCTTGGAGTCTGAGTCGTTGTGTTCAGCCCTTTTCTTAGTGTGCTCTGGAAAGAAGGTATTGTTTGTCTTTCATACCTGTGACATTTTCAGCTGTACCGTAAGAAAGTTTCTAATAATAAATCTCATACTTGCTGCCTGAAGAAGAGTAGAAAATATTTCGCTGATGGACTGTTAGCTCTTGATTTTTTTTTTTTTTTTTTTTAATATTCCTCTGAACTTTAGAAGCTGACCATAGCCAAAGGTGAGTTCACCGAGTCAAGTACTCTGACTTGATATTCATGTTTCTGTTTCACATCTAACTCGTGTCTTGCTCAGATACCTGAATTTATACTAATTAATTCTAATTAATTTTAGTTTGACTTTGGCATTGGGTTTTTTTTGTCATTTTGTGCAGGCAAAGGTCTATGGCTTTTTGTTTTTAACTTTACCAGCAATATTAAAAATAAGGATTGCTGTTTGGGATTGTCAGCTCTTCAATTGCCTGTCTTTGTTAGGACATGATTCTTCTGCCATATTTGTATTTCTACTGGTCTCTGCCTGTGATATACAAAGTTAAATCTTCTGAAAGATGAAATCTTAGTCCAGTTTGGTCTTAAAATAAATTTAAGGGCCAATGGTGTACAAGACCATGTAATCTAGGTTATCCTCTTGAAGTAAAGAAGAATAACAAAGGCTTTAAAAACTTGCATTATGAGGAGGAACCAGACTAATAGTTTAGAATGTGGATAGAATGAATAACCTCACTTTGCCGAACTGATTTTATAATGCCTTTAATGAGGGGGAAAAACTTCAGTAAGAAGATAGAAGGCTATTATTGTTGATTTAAGAGGAAAAGAAATTTAAAAAATGAGCATACACAGATTTAACAGATTGGAATAAATATACAAAGAAGTTTAAAAAAAATGCAGGCTAAGTTATTGAAAAATGGATTTTGGAGAGCAGGTGAGAGATCTGAGGAATAGGAAAGGTACAAGGAATGATCCTTTCAGTTAACCTAGCAAACATTTTACTGTGGTTCATAGGGTGAAAATTATTAACAAAACTTTGATAAGAAAATTAGTGAATGCATAGAGGATAATGGAACCTTATATAAGACCCATCAGCTAAAAGCAAATGCCTCATGCCACAAAACTAACTGCTTTCTGAAATGTTTGCAGGAATTGAGTAGAGTGCAGTATAGGTCACTAATCCAGACTAAATTATGAATATTTGCTCACTTTAAGTCAAATCAAAATGGATTAAATGTTAGGAACACTTGAATTGATGACTGCATGAAAACTTGAAGTTTTTGACAAAGTGTAGTGTTAAAAGTTGGTGAGGTAGATTACTGACAGAGTAGAGGATTTCTTAGTTCTTGGTTAGTCGTTACTTTTTATTAGTGATGTGGGGGAAAAAGTATACATAGCATCAGTATTTAACAATAATGAAATGCAGTTGTTTTACCAGGGTAACATCTCTCTGCTGGTGAGATGTAGGAAACAGATAGTTGGAAAAGGAAAAATGAATATTTTGATTGAGCATTCAGCTTTAATTTTGTTCTCTTCTTGGTTATTCTTTTCTGTACTGACCAAAATGTTTATTGTTGTTAATACATTTCAAGTGCATCCTTTCTCCTTTCGTTGCTGGTTGCTGCTCAGCTGAGTTAGTCATAGTGCTCTAGCTCTTGAGGAGGAAGTCAGTCAGTTCCTTCATCTGTCTTTGTTGCTATGCCTAAGAGGCATTTCTTTACTCTGCACTTACCCTTCTCATTCAGAATTAAATGTTTATAATTAAAATGCAGCTGGATTAGTAGGAAACCAATACTGTCAATACTGAAGCATAAGAACTAGCGAGCATTGCTTCCCTCAGCACCATTTGGTTAGAAGTAGTATGTTTTCTTGATGAAATAGGAAAAGGCAAAAGAAAACAGTAATGTAATGAAGATGTCTGAGAAGCAATCAAGAGGTGCAGGTAACTTGAAAAAATTATCTACAGTCGTTCTTGATACAGTCATTCGAGCTTAGTGAGACCTGCCTCGTACAATTATGAAGTGTCACACCCATTAATTTTTTTAACAACAAATTTTAAGTGGAAGTGTTCCCTTGTGAGTAGTGGAACTAATGAAGCTGATTTTCATGTTAGTGTATGTGAGGGGTTTTTTTTCTTTTTGTCTTTTGTAGCCTGTATCCTGCTGCCCTACACCTAGCTCTGTACATTTGCATTGGAGCTGCGTATGTGCGTGTGCTCATTGGTTGTCCCACTACCATCAGGCTGCATGCCTGGCTGTGGTAGGTTGACCCTGGCTGGACACCAGGTGCCCACCAAAGCCACTCTATCACTGCCCTTCTCAGCTAGACAAGGGAGGGAAAATATAATGAAAGGCTGGTGGGTTGAGATAAAGACAGGGAGAGATCATTCACCAGTTACCATAACAGGCAAAACAGACTCCACTTTGGGAAATTAGTTTAATTTATTACCAATCAAATCAGAGTAGGATAATGAGAAATAAAACCAAATCTTAAAACACCTTCCCTCCACCCTTCCTTTCTTCCCGGGCTTAACTTTACTTCTGATTTTTTCTACCTCCTCCCCCACAGCGGCACAGGGGGATGGGGAATGGGGGTTACGGTCAGTTCGTCACATGTTGTCTCTGTTGCTCCTTCCTCTTCAGGGGCAGGACTCCTCACACTCCTGCCCTGCTCCAGTGTGGGGTCCCTCCCACGGGACACAGTCCTCCACGAACTTCTCCAATGTGAGTCCTTCCCACAGGCTGCAGTTCTTCACGAACTGCTCTAGCGTGGGTCCCTTCCACAGGGTGCAGTCCTTCAGGAGCACACTGCTCCAGCGTGGGTCCCCCATGGGGTCACAAGTCCTGCCAGGAAACCTGCTCCAGCGTGGGCTTCCCACGGGATCACAGCCTCCTTCAGGCATCCACCTGCTCTGGCGTGGGGTCCTCCACGGGCTGCAGGTGGATATCTGCTCCACCGTGGACCTCCATGGGCTGCAGGGGGACAGCCTGCCTCACCATGGTCTTCACCACGGGCTGCAGGGGAATCTCTGCTCCGGCGCCTGGAGCACCTCCTCCCCCTCCTTCTTCACTGACCTTGGGGTCTGCAGGGTTGTTTCTCTCACATGTTCTCACTCCTCTCTCCAGCTGCAATTGCGCAGTTTGTTATTTTTTTTTCCCCCTTCTTAAAACTTATCCCAGAGGTGCTACCACTGTTGGCTGATGGGCTCCGCCTTTGCCAGCGTCAGGTCCCTCTTGGAGCCGGCTGGCATTGGCTCTGTCGGACATAGTGGAAGCTTCTAGCAGCTTCTCACAGAAGCTACCCCTGTAGTCCCCCTGCTACCAAAACCTTGCCGTGCAAACCCAATACACCAGTGTTGCCTGAATTCTTCCATGCCTTTTGTTCAGGGTAGGAACTAGTACGAGTGCTGCTTTTCTACCCGGTTATGAGTGTCTACAAAACTTTATAGGGAATTGGGGTTTTTTTGAGTTGTCTAAATTTTCATGTTTGGCAGAAAACAATCATAGACACAAAAGTTACAGTGAGTGCGAGAAGGGGGGAAAGACTGTGAAACTGGCTAAGGCTTTGTTTCTCTGTTACTGTGTTATAAGATTAATGAATCTTTAATAACTTATACGTGCATTCGTTATGCTGTACTACTGTGGCATTATTTAGTGTGTTTAAAATCTATAGACATTGAGTCTGTAGGATGAAGCTTTTCAAATTAAAAAGTGTTTTCCCCTTTTTTTCTACCTACTCTTATTGTCATTGTATAGCATGCTTTGAGGGGTTTATTACAGTAGGCCTTCTGTAGGCTAATTATTTTTGGAAGAGAAGTCTCCATTTTCAAACTTGGTCAAGTGTCAGATCTAGCAGCTTTAAGAGAAACTGGTGTAGACAGGCTGCTGTCAGTACTAAATCTCATTTAGAATAGTTCTAACTGAGGGCCTGCTGCTGTTGGAAAGCACAGCATTTCAAAGAATAAAACTAAAGTTTGCTTAATTGAGGTGACAATATGAAATACAAAGTAGATGGCACTGAACTGACATGGATAATAAAAATGTTTCATAGTGATGGCTAAAAAAGAAAGGGGGGGGAAGATGGGGAGGGAAGCAGAGAGAAGCCTATGTCCACAGGGAAGGAACCTTTTCTGTAGCAAGGACATTTTGTAAAATGTGCAGTCTACTGATCCCTGTGTTTCATCAGTATTCACTGTGCAATTACATGTCAACCTTGGAAAAAATAGTGAAGCAAAATTACATATGTGAAGTCCTGCTGAAATTATTTGTTTTGTTTTGTTCCTAGCCTAGAAGGAAGGAGTGGCTTTTCAAGTGAAGACAGGTGACATTTATCTGTTTAAAGATACCCTTTAAATGTGCTAATAGTTTCTTTTCTTTATTTCTTTTTTTTTTTTCTTTCAGGGCTAAATATCACAAATTAAAATATGGCACAGAATTGAATCAGGGAGATATGAAGCCACCAAACTATGATTCTGGTAAGAATTTATTAAGGATGAGTTCATTACCGGCATAAAAGTTTAACTGTGGTTTGTGCAAGTGCTGAAATGATACTATTGATAAAATAAGCCACTTAATGGAAGCAGTGGGAATAGAGGTAATTAATAAAGATTGTGTTTGACTCTTGTAAAATTAAAAATACATACTAGTGCTCTGAAAGAGTCTATTAGTAAATCAAACGAGCTTAGATCTAAAAAGCCCCAAACTAACAAACTGCTTCTGGAGAGAATAATTTTCTCTTCCTTAGTAATGTGTATGGATATTTTGGAACAGGGAGATACTAGATTTATAGCTACAGAATCCTTTTATCTTTGAATAATTCTTCTGAATAAAGAGTTAATGGCAAAGGACATGAAATGTATAGTACATAATTTTTGGTTCAGTTACCTCAGTGGTGTTCCAGGAGAAAAATAATGAAAGTGCGTATTAGACATAAGTGAGAGTTTGAGAGTGGGGACCTTGGATATCCTTGGGTTTTGTAATTTCTCAGGATGCAGCTATAGCATGTTGCTCCAGTTTCCAGCTGAGGAATGTGCAAGGCCTGGCTTGCCCAGCAGAGCTGTAGCCAGTGCATTACTTCTGCAAAGTGAACGTTAGTGGAATTACCTTTGTTAAAACTCCGTTATCCTGATTTATCCCATTGCATTCTATATATGTAGCTGTCAGAAATGTACACTTTTGTTCTGTATCAAATGTGGACTGATTAGAAGCATTGTTATCATGCTTCTTTGGAGTTGTCTTTGATAGCCCAGAGGGTAGTGGTGAATGGGGTGAAATCCAGTTGGCGGCGGGTCACAAGTGGTGTTCCCCAGGGCTCGGTGTTGGGCCCTGTTCTGTTTAATATCTTTATTGATGATTTGGATGAGGGGATTGAGTGCACCCTCAGCAAGTTTGCAGACGACACCAAGTTGGGAGGCAGGGTTGATCTGCTTGAGGGTAGGGAGGCTCTACAAAGAGATCTGGACAGGCTGGATCGATGGGCTGAGGCCAATTGTATGAAGTTTAACACGGCCAAGTGCCGGGTCCTACACTTCGGTCACGGCAACCCCATGCAGCGCTACAGGCTTGGGGAAGAGTGGCTGGAAAGCTGCCCGGCAGAGAAAGACCTGGGGGTGCTGGTTGACAGCCGGCTGAATATGAGCCAGCAGTGTGCCCAGGTGGCCAAGAAGGCCAATCGCATCCTGGCCTGTATCAGGAACAGTGTGGCCAGCAGGAACAGGGAGGTGGTTGTTCCCCTGTACTCGGCACTGGTGAGGCCGCACCTCGAGTACTGTGTTCAGTTTTGGGCCCCTCACTACAGGAAAGACATTGAGGTGCTTGAGCGTGTCCAGAGAAGGGCAACCAGGTTGGTGAGGGGCCTTGAGCACAAGTCTTATGAGGAGCGGCTGAGGGATCTGGGGTTGTTCAGTCTAGAAAAGAGGAGGCTGAGGGGAGACCTTATCGCTCTCTACAACTACCTGAAAGGGGGTTGCAGTGAGGTGGGTGTTGGTCTCTTCTGTCAGGTGGCTGGAGATAGGACAAGAGGAAATAGCCTCAAGTTGCGGCAAGGGAGATTTAGGTTAGATATTAGGAAAAATTTTTTTACTGAGAGGGTTGTCAAACATGGGAATGGGCTGCCCAGGGAAGTGGTTGATTCACCATCCCTGGAGGTATTCAAAAAGCGAGTGGACAGGGTGCTCCAGGGCATGGTTTAGGGGGCATGGTTAATGGTTGGACTCGATGATCTTGAAGGTCTTTTCCAACCGAAATGATTCTATGATTCTATGATTCTGTGATAGATACTTGTATGCCTGTGTCTCCCCGCTGTCCTTGCTCCCTGCCCCTCCCCTGCCCCTGTTTTTCCTGGCCAGTCAGGAAAAAATGGGGAAGTGTTTCTTGTAGTTCTTCCAAATGGGTCCTTGTTGTTTGTTTTCTTTATGATCTCTTGGGGAGTCAGTAATACAGTTTTGAAGAAAGAGTTCAATCTCCTGATAAAAGGATGCCCCCCCCTTTTTTTTTTTTTTTTTTTTTACTGCATGTGATATCTTCTGGTATTATTTGCTCATAATGCAAGTCCCTTCATTCTCATCTCTAAACTGCTGTTACCACTAGCAGTCATCAGTTTTGAGGAGAGTAAGCAAAAGAGAATTCTTGCCTGTAGATATACTTAATAGTGCCTTTGAAAGAAGGGGTTTTGCTTTCGAAAGGAATTTTCAGGCAGATTTATTTCAGTCATATTTTAATTCTTATGGACTGTGCTTTGGTAGTTGTGCATTGGGTCCAGCTGTGTTCAGTTGTCATCAGAAAATCATTGCGCAATTGATTATTTCCTATGGTTGCTATTAAATGGATTTGTGAATTTGAGATGGATAAAATTCATATGGCTCTCCTTGCATGTGAATTCTGATTAGTCTGTGATAGCTTCTTTGGGTGGGTGGTGGGGTTTTTTTGTGTGTGGTGTTAATTCAGTTGTTTAAAGGTAAATGACTTCCCAGTAAGGACAATAGCTTTCCCACATCACATATCAAATTACTCATAGGATTATACCACTGTTTTTTTCTGGTTCTTAATTTTTGTTTACACAAGAAGATTGTTCATCCTGCAGTGTTTGGACCCACAAGGGTTTCAAGTTTTGTAGAGGCTTTCATAGATAATAAACCAAGATCTTTTATCTTGGGAAGCATATGCTTATGTATCTCCTGGAGGAGGGGAAAAAAACCCCACCATCATGTAGTATGAAGCTATGTATGGAATAAATGTGTAGCTGTTGGTTGCCAGCATTGAGATAGGTTTCTCACCAGAACAGCCACATAATTTTTTTGTGGATTTTCCTGGAGTAGTACTGTTTAGATACAAAGTTATGGTTGTGGAAAACATGGTGAAGATTTTTCAAGAGCTTTTCAGGTTAAAAAATAAACAACCCTTGTCATATTTTTTTTTTTTCCTTCCACAAAACTAATACAAATATGGATGAATTTAAAGTTGATGTGAGTAGGTCTGTTGATTTTATGTTGAACGGTCAAGCGTTAAGGAAATTGGTTGGACGGTAATTGGTAAATAGATAACATGATGCAGTTGCATTTGATATTGTTAGCAGTTAAAGATGATTGTACTCAAACTTAAATTATGAGCAGCAATTATATTGGAAGGTTAATGCAAAAATGGAACTCCAGATTGTGTATGTGATTATGTGCCCTTAAAGAAAAAGGAGTAAGATGGGGCTTTTTTGGATGTGAGAGAGAAGGGAAGGCACTGATGACTAGTGGAACTTGCTCTTACACAGTAGGATGTACCTGACAATCTTTATGTGCACTTAGTACTACAATTATGTGCTATGTGCATTTTTTTCTATCTTGATTGATTATTGATAATTTGAATCTTTTATGTTGTTATTAAACCATTCCTTATCATTTTAAGACAAATCACATTTGTCTTTTCAAGTGGATAGGCATCTTTTTAAAAAGTGGGACCAGGAAAAGGAATGTTCATAATTAAATAATCTTTTCCAGATGAAGGGAATGAGACAGAGATTCAGCCACAACAGAACAGTCAGCTAATATGGAAACAAGGACGGCAGCTGCTAAGACAGTAAGTGTTGAAAAAAGGACTCGAATAATGAATGCAAGGGAAAGAATCTGGTAATGAAATGTGATGATGGTGGTATTTGATTTTTTTTCTGTTAGATTTTCCTTCAAGAAAAGTTAGCGCGTGTGATGAAATTCATTCAGCTTCTGCCCTGCTTTTCCTAGGTTTTTGAAAAATTTTAATATTTCAGAACTTCAGATGAGAAGCCTTGTCAAATCACGAACACCTAATCTCCTTTGCTTTTCTTTCACTGAGTATAATAAAACAGTCTGCTTGGGAGACCAGTGGGTTGTGACACTCTGCAATTCTTTTTGCAATTAAAAAACAACACATACAAGTAATTCTGTTAAAAGCTATGAAAAATAAAAATAACTGGTGTTGGAGAGGGATAAGTTTTGTTTTGACCTGCTCGAGGTGCAGAAAAGACTAATATCCAGAAGGTTAGACTAGAAGTTTTCTAATTCTCAGTTTGTCTCAATGAAGCAAATGTCTGTTAACCTAAATTAGTGTTTGAATTGTGGTCATAATGAATTAATTAATTTCCAAGATATTTGGTCACATTTTTGTGTGGGTTTTTTTGCCTTGGTTATAACCCTTGTTTTAAATTGAAGAGGTCTTTTAAATACCTCTCATCAGAGTGTCTCTATCTGTTTTTTCATGCATTTGCCTCATCCCCTATGCCGATAGTTAGATTCTAAGGTCTTCTAATCAGCTAGCAAAACTTTCGCTTTCTAATTTTTTTTGGTGTGTTACAGAGGATTGAATGAGAGGGGAGGGAGACAGTAAGAGTTTGGAGCTTTTCCAGATTTTTGCAGGAATTATACAAAAGTTAAATTTGTCTGTTGGATGGCTTGTACATGCTTTTCTTTTGCAGGCTCAAACCTTTGCATGTATGTTGAATAAATGTAAATAAAGTGGTCTTGACTTGGATCAGTGATTTTGAAGACAAGTCATTTCTTCTCAGCGCAATTCATAAATAAGTGACACAGTACCCAATACAGAGTGCGTATTACTGACGGACTCTGTTTTGCATAGGTGACTTGTTTGATTTTTATATAGCCAAGAATTTCTCTTCTAATGTGGTTATGTGGAGGATATTGTTAAATAATTGGGAGGAGAATGTTCTTGCAGGAAAAGTGCATGTCCTTGATTTGTAACAGCTGTTACTGTAAAATAGAATTTCCCCTCTTTAGAGTCCTCTAGAATATTGACCATTTAATCAGTCCAGTGCTCCTGAGAAGACAGTACTATTAACTCCATATTCTAGAGGAAAGAGACCAATATTTACTTTTTTTTTTTTAATTATTATTTCCTCCCTGTTTCCCCTAAAGGCAATATGGCATATTGATGAAAGAGTCAACTGAAGACCCTGGGGTTTTCATATGAGCTAGTCCAGGATTCTTGCTGCCCAGCCCTTATATGCAAGACAAATTAATATTTTGCAGATCCATAAGGAAGAAGCAAAACAAAGATTTTATCAAACCTAGTACGTTATAAATAACAACTCTTACTAGTAACTACAGCTACAGAATTTGTTTTTATTCCTGCTGTTTTCTACGCTTCTAATAATGCTTACATAAGGAACATATCTGATACTTCTTGTAAGGCTTCATGTGTAGTTTCCATGTGTTGAAGAATAAAATGGCCATGTTGTACATGCAACTGTGGTGATTCTTATAAGCCAGTTGTAAATATTTTAGCTGAAAGTGCTTTTCCATCCATTTTAGTAAATGAATGAATAACGTATTGTATAACCTCTGACTGCTAGGCTCTTTGATTTTTTTTTTTTTTTTTTTTTTTTTTTTCAGTGACTGTAGAGGCTGGTACTGCAAGAGGCGATCCCTCTGCAGCTGGTACAGGATGATTTATAAGCATGTTTCATTAGCACAGCACCATACTTTGCTAAGCTAAGGGGTTGAAGATGATGAATTTAGGGAGACGTTTTCATTTACTCTTTTGAATAAGTGAGATGTGCATGGAAGATTAGCATGAGTTCTGTTCCTACAGGTATCTACAAGAAGTAGGCTACACCGACACGATATTGGATGTGAAGTCAAAACGAGTACGAGCTTTATTGGGCCTCTCAAGTGATGCTTCAGAGAAGGAAAACAGAAATCAAGAGCCAATGGTAAATGGCACAGAGGGCCAGATTAAAGAAAACACAATGATTGGGTAAGCATCAAGATGACATTGTTATCTTTCTGCATAAATGCATGTAATGGTGTAGAACAGATTTTTGTTTACTGAGAATATTTCAGGATTTTTTTCCCTAGTTGGAGATCAGAGCAATTCTAACTAATTTTATTACATTAAGCAGTAAGTATGGAAGTAACTCTTAAGATTCACAGCTTAAAAGCACAGTAAGTTTTTTTTCAGTTGGATAGCAGCACAAAGTCAAATCAAGCCTCTTTGAGATAACGGTTGCTAAGTGGTTAGAGGTCAGTGTTGTTTCAAATTAACGGTTTATTTGTGTTGCTGGAAACTTCACTGTATCGATTACTGGCTTTGCTCTTCTGGTCTGTGCTGACTATGATATGATAATCTATGTGAGATACAGGATTTTTTTGACTGAAAAACAAAGTCACTTGCTACATTCTGATTCCTGTAAGTTTTTGATTTTCCACTAATAGATATACATATGTAAATGTGACTGAAATGTAAGGTCCTCATTTCTGTCTTTCAATATTTCTAATACTATGAAAAGTCAGTCAAGGAGAGTAAAACCGTGTGCTTACTTTTAAGTGATGTTGAAAACATAAGAGGCTTTTTTCCATTTTCTTCTCTTTTTCATGTAGAGTTTAAAAAAGAAAAAAAAAGTGAGTTAAATCTGAAAATTGTAGAGGCTTCAGGAAAACAATCTGTTTGTTCTTGTTTAAGATATTGTAGTTGCAAAACTTGAAAAATAATGAAAATACTGGAGAATTGTTTGTCTGAACAATACATGAGGTAGCTGTTCCCAGTAGTTTGTGCTGCATCAACAAGCACAGCTTTCCTCAAAGATTCTCCCTCTTTTTTCCTTTTCTATACTGATGTGGCAAAATTCAAGACTTTTTTTTTTTTTTTCCTAAGGTCTAATACTGTTATATGACACATTCTGTCTTTTAAAAAACATTTGTAAAATTTCCTTATACCCAGCAGATAGCTGCAGCAACTTCAGGCCAACAAGTTACATAAGGGTAGAAGTTCATTGTTATGTAATTAAATTTAATGCTGTGAGGTGGAAAATTTAAATGTATAAGAAAACCTGCAAGCTACTAAAACATATTGTGCTGCTATGTAGTTGACTAGCCATGTCGTTTATGTACAGCAGCTTTGTTTTGGAAGAACAAGGAATGCTTGATAGATTACAATAACAATTTTAGTTCTATTTCTGGTGAAGGGGTCACTTCTTCTCAGGGGAAGTGGGTAAATAAAGCTCTTCTTCTTACACTTCAAAATTTATTTAAATGTGTTTACTTTGGTTTTGAAACAGATGGATATATTTATAAGGTAGTTATTTGATGGATGAAATGGTTGCACAGTGGTTTTGATACAGCGGTTTTGGATACATTTTAATTTCTTTCCGATCTACTTGCTCTCTGGTTAGATCTGATATTATGTTTAACACTTTGTAATCTACCCTGTGGCTGAGGATATTCACTGATGGAGAAAAATTAGTTCCCTTCCATTGTGGCTCTGCAATCTGGTCAGCTGCAAGGCTGGTCAGGCTGCATGATTTGAGAAACTGTTCTCATCTCACTTGAGATACATAAAATGGCAGGCTGTATTAGAAAGCTTAGGGGAGCATTTTGATACGTGATGTGCGAGAAGTGACTCCAGGGTTTTACAGTGGAAAAATTTTCCAGGGATCTTGTTCAATGTAGTCACATCAGTCTTCATGGGTGATTCTGAGTTTGTGGATGTCTGCTGAGATCTCTCTCAATGAGAGGAAAAAGTTGGGGTTTCACTAAAATTCCTTGGTCAATCTAAGTGCAGGACTAGCTTTCAATGCTGTGATTCGTCTGTGTTTCAAGTATGCTTTCAGACCATCTCTTTCAGTTTTACGTGCAGGAGACATTCTGTGGCTTCCTTCCTGGCAGAGACTGCCCATTACTTAACAGCTATTTCATCTTGTGCTACTAGATACTGTAAAATGTTACACCTCGCTGTTTCTGTGGCATGTGGCACTGTTCACCTCCTCCCAACTGCATCATCGCTTGCTTCTGAGATTTCAAAGTGCAGCTTTATGGCAGATGGGAAATCAGAAAAGAGATGAGATGTTGTTCTTGAGTAGCTCATACTTACCTGTTACCTGCCTCATCTATATTGTTGGCATTACTTAAACATGTATACACAACAGCTTCTTTTTGAAGAGTATTAGCATTGAATAGGTGACTAAGATTTAAGGCACATGGATCTTGCTCCTGATCCCAACTGGAATTCTTACTGAGTGTTTGAAAACTTAATTCAGTCGTTGTTTTCTACCTGGTTGGCAGAACTGGGAAAAATTTAGGTGTCTCAGCTAAATTCTGGCTCACAGTCGAGGTAGGGGCAGTCTTTGAAGCAACCTCACCAGTGCTAGGCTGCTTACTGGGAGGGCAAAAAGATTGGCAGTTCTTTTAGCAGCCTCTTGTTATTCCTAGCGTGCATGTGAAGTGAGAAGAGGATTGGGGCCACAGCAAGCTTGTACGGTCGGAAGGAGTGCGATGAACAAGTGCCTGCAGTTTGGTAGCGGTAGAGGAGAAAAGTTACGGTGACAGATTGGAAGAACAAGAAACCACCAAAACAGTGCAATCTCAGGAAGTTTAAGGACATATGTATGTGTTTGCCAGAACCACCAGACATTGGGACAGTTGCAAACTAAAACACAGATGGAAGATGCTCTGTGGCTTTGTATGGATACAGTGAAACTTTTTGTAGGAGAAAGCTTTGCTAATCACCACAGAAGCCTGTGAGCTGCTCAAGCCAATGCAGTCTGGCAAATTTTGTGGTTCAAAACTTTTAATGAACATCGATGTCAAATACCTGCTAGCAAGTCTGAGGCTAGTCATCAACCTGAAGATGTTTTAGTTACATTTGAAGAGCACAGTGCTGGACAAAATGTAATGTGTGGAAATGAATCTAGTCTAATAAGGAATACCTCTGTTAAAGTGAGAAAATGCAGCTCGTAGAGCATTTGATTTGTTTGATCTTGGAAGAACTGCATAATATCGTGGACCCAGCTGAGACTGTGGATTTTAAGTCTGATTTTTAGAAAAATGTTTACATGGAAGGAAGAATGTGAGAAGTGGAGTATGGGGATTGAACAAAAAGAAAGCTTGTGGGTGAGAAGCAATGAAGACAAATCAATAGGAGTTTGGAAAGAATATGGGTGAATGTGATGAAGATAACATACAGTAGAGGGGAAAATGGCACAGTGAAAAACAGAAGGAAAATGGATACACTGATGTGTTTCAGGAACAGGAAAATGGAAGGCACATTAGCTTTAAATTTCCTTAAAGATTTCTCCATATAGCAATGTAAATTGCAGAAAGAACAGATTGGCTAGAACTGCCTTCTGTACAACTGAACACTCGTGATAAATCCCAAAGAAAGTAAAAAAAAAAAATGGTATTTGATGCTTTTATGCTGCCATATTACCTCTTTGGGAGGAGAGAGAGGGTAATGGAAACAGGAAAGAAAACTTCCTTTATGTTTTGACTATCATTTATTGGTAATCAACCAATACTTTCTCAGTGAAATGAAAGTGGTGGAGAACAAACCAAATTAGTACTGAGAGAAATTCCGGTAAAAGAATGGAAGACCTGATGTAGTTCTCAACACAGTCTGATTTTAGCACGGTTTTTGTGTAAGCCCATTGGTCTGTGCATAGTGCTTGTTGCTGCCACTTAGCCTCCTTCAGCAGTACCTCTGATCTACTTCTGACTGTACTTCTGACAACAGCAGACACCCACACTTATCTTTTTTCATTTGGAAATGCCTTAGATTGTTGTAAGGGTAAGCCCTGGCATTTTTCCTCTGACCCCAGGGATGTGTGAGGTGTATACTTTGTGGTGGGTAGGGAGGGTATGCCTCTTCTGCTCAGCTCACTACATCTTTTACAAATTTTTATGAGTTGTCTGTTATACCAGAACTTGTCTGTTATATCAGTTATACCTACTTCAACACCCAGGGTTCAGACACTCAGTGCTGTGATAGTGACAGCAAGTCAAGCTTTTTTATGACAAAGGCTGGTGAGAATGTTTGGGGTGATTATTGTGAGGTTGATGCTGTTTACTTTGGTATGGAGAAGTGTACAGTAGTTACTGTAGTGCAAGTATTTAAGACAATAATATTTATTTGCAGCAGATAATATGTAACTTGAATTCTGCTAGGCTCCAGTTACTTTAGAAAATTGCCATCTGGTCCCTCATACCTCTCAGCTTAATTTTGTATGCTTTAGAGGGTTGCAGTTACATCAGAGAACTACCCCCACCTCTTTGGTTTTTTCTTCTTTTGGTACAGTGATGAACAAACTACTGTTGTCTGAAAGTCTTTTAAAGCCAAACCAGTTTCTCTTCTTACTATTAGGTGAAATAGCCTCAGTCTTTGTGTTGCTAGCTGCTACATCTGTGGCCAAACTTGTATTCTTACATTGCCTATTTATTTGCTAATGTACAGATCGTCTTGAAAACTTTAGCACTCAAGACATCATGTGGATTTTGAATGCATCCTGCAAGATTTTGATTCGATAAATGAAATGTTAATATGATAACCTGAGATAGTTATAGTCCTGTTTCCACTTATTTCATGGAATTTAAAAGGGAATCTGTTTTCAGTTTCTTCAATCAGCTCACTTGCATTACAAAAGATAAGTACCACTTGGCATGGCTGGACTCAAAAGTAGATACTAAAATAATAACTTTATAATAATAGTTGAAATTCTTAACACCTGCAGTGAGAGGAATGGGTGTTTTCCCCCAACAAACTGAAACAGAGATGAAAGCTGCCTGCAAATGTCACTTGTAGCCTTGAAAATGTGAGAGTATTCAGGTATCTTAGGTTCACTTATTACCTCATTTTTTAATAGCTTTATCTTACTGACTGAAACCTAAACAGTCAAATTAGTTTACCTTCTTGAAGGTGTGTACTTGACTACCATTTGATATGAATGGAAGCAAATAGAATAAAGGAATAGACCTCGAAAGGAATGAGGGTATACCAAGCATATGAATGTATATACACGTATATATGGATGTGTGTGTATATAAAAACAATATAGATAAAATATCTGAGTTCTTGCTAAAGGTTTGATCATTAGAACTATTTTAAATAGCTCAAAGAAGCTTGTTAAAGAAAAATGATCCTGAATGATGTATCAGTCTCTCTCTGAAACTGATCTACTGACCTTTTTTTTTTCTGTTGAACCGCATATGGCTTCCACTGCCTATACTTTACATGAGCAAAAAGGCATCAAACATCAACATTTCAGAGCAAATCCAAAGACCTTTTCAAAGATTAAAATTAAACTTTTTGAAGACCTTATCTTTCTGATGTACAACAAATCATTCCAACTGGCACTTCAGCAAATGAACATCTTTCTATACCAGAAAGCCTTGAATAACTCTTTTGCATTTCTAAATCGTATTAACACTGACCCATGTAATGAAAATGCTACATACTGGCTGATGAATGTTGTGTGTTGACTAGCTTATAAAATGGTTTATTTGGGAAAATTATCTCTGAATTTAACAACCTGTTTCATTTCAACATCTGCCATGAAAAAGATTTCCAATATAGTATGTGAGACTAAAATATTGAATTACAAAAAAAAAAAAAAAATCCCAAATCTATTTGCTTTATTCCCTTTACTGGTGTTTTTTTCTACCTTTTTCCTGTTTGTCCCTGCCTCCATCTTGGAGTGACCTAACAGGCATTTCAAAGGTACCTGATTTAGGCCAGACCTGGACACTTTCAACAGATGCATTAAAGCAGGGCAAAAAAAAAAAGATAAATTGGGGTTTTGTGTGAAGAAAGTAATACCAAAGGACCACTCAATTTCATTGGCACAGATCTATGGCTTAAGGGTTTGAGGGATGCTTCTTGGAAATGTCACATAAGACTCATGGTACAGAAGGAATGGGGAGAAAGACAGAGAAGTTGTGCAGTGGGAGACAGAAGCAAAGAGAGGGGAGGTGAATGGAGAAATAACTTATGAAAGTTACTCAATTCTTCAAATGCTAAATTTATTTTTTATTTTTATTCTTTAAAAAGCTTGTTTATTTGACACATTATGGTTATCTGACTAGATGTGGCAAGAGAAGTGGCCTTTCCTTTTTAAATGGCATTCCTTTGCAATTCCAATTTACATCCAAACCATTTTGTAAGTGTTGCTTACCAGTTGTAGTATGTATTGCACTGGTTGTTGCATTGTGTGGTGTGAATTCATAAGAGGTTTCAAAGGTTGTGACAGACTGTCTAGCCTGCCCTGTGTTTCTTGTGTGTAAATTTTGATGGTTGTAAGTGTTCCATAGTTTTATAAATTATTAGTTTGATATTTTCTGTGCTGCGTTATGAAAGATTTTGCACATTATTGAAGATTTAACAAACTGTTCTTAAAGATAGTCCTCATAGAAAGAATATATTTGAATTTGCATGGATTTATTTACTGCATCCAGTTTGAAAGAATTCAACTAGCCACACTGAAAAGACTGTGTTAAAACATAAAATAACTAAATTCTATGAGGAATTAATAAAACTTATGACCTTGCAGTAGCAGGTTTTGGTAGTAGGAGGAAAATGAGCCGAGGAAAATGACTTCAGAAAGAGTATGCTAGAATAGCTCTTTGAATGCTGGGTCACAACAGGCTTTTTCCTGTACAGGCCCCAGAAACATTTCTCAGCCCAAGCTGAACTTGTGTTTATTTAACTTTACTGTGGTATTTCTTCCTGCTTCTGAATTTATCAATAAAATCTGGTTTTATTTAAGATAACTTGTGTATGTCTTGGATAAAACAAGCAAACAAAAAAACTCTCTAGTTTTTCCTTTGGGAGAGTGAGTAGGACCGAGACAGTTAATGGCCTTGTGGTTGGGCAATTCATGGGAGAAGTTTGAGAGTCTCCCTGGACATGACCACAGACTTGCAAGAGTTATTATCAACAAAGGAGAAGGTAATGATAGAAATATTGAATGTGTTGGTTACAAAGAAAATATATATCCGTAATGTGGCTTTAGTCTAAGTTAAACTTGACTTTGCAATATGAAACGTTCTGGATCATGTTGGGAGCAGGAAAGGTATCATCAACGTGCTGTTTTAGTTTCCACATAGCAACTTCACCTTTCCTATAGGTTATGGCTTCTACTTTTCACTCAGTAAGAAACAGGAATTATATTAAGATCCTGAATATTAAATGTTGAAAGCCAATTGAACGCTATACATTTTGTAAAGCTGCTAATATTTCAATGTCAGGGCCAACTGGATTTTTACACAAAAAACTTGTCTTGAGCCATGTCACTGTAGGGCAGAAAATGAAGAGTTGGCTGTATGGCCCGCTGATACCTAGCGAGAGCCATGCTTGCTTTAAATAGTACGTGTGGAATATCCATAAATCGTATTTCTTATATTTCATGGGAAGAGATTATTATTTAGTCTTAAAGGTGCCAAGGGGTTAAGACAAATCTGAATAATTGAACAGCCTGTAAAATTCAAGTTGGGATGAGATTTTCAGGGCAGTCACAGCTGCAGAAAATTCTGGCAACTTCTCCTGAGGAGAAAAATATTCATGTGATATCAGGTTTATGTTGCTTTAAGGGAGGTAAGTACTTCGGTTATGAGCTCATTTGTAACAAGAAATTTGTGTTTTAAACAGGAAAAAGTGTCTTTAGGGATCAGAAGTTCTCTGTGTCAAGAGTAATATTCACAAAATCTGCACGCTGCCCATCTTTTAGTAGTAAGATGGAAAACCCAGCAGCAGTAGTGTAGCTATACTTCACTTTTTGGCACTATTTAATGTACTTGTTATCCTTGTGACAAGCAATGAGTCCTGTTGTACTTAATCATGTGCAGACACAAGTAGCAGGTAGTCTTTCTGCCCCAAAGACTTTCCTGTCTAACTGGATAAGGCCACTGGAGAGGAGGATGCAATGCACAGAGTATCTGATAGAAGATGTTATATTGCTTAAATGATTTTTTTTTTTTTTTTTTTTTTTTTTAGGTTTGGTTAGGAAGTGGTAAGTCAACTAGGATGAAACCCTCAAGGAAAGAAGGCAAGGCTAGGTGCTGGGGAGAAAACCATGCAAGGGTGCTGTTGCAGAGTACAATTGAGGAAGGAGCAGTGGGAAAGAGATTCAGAACAAGCAGCTGAGGAGCACAGGGTTGAGGAAGTCCTACCAAAATCTGGTTGCTCTATGCTCGCTGCCTTGGCAGCTTCTGTAGCTGTTCTTGCTGTCTGGGGTTTCTGGTTTGTTCTTCCCTAGCAGTTTTTCTTTAGATGGTATGGCTGGGGAAGAAGGAAAAAGCAACACCTTAAGTTCTTGCACTTTGAAAATTATGTTCTCCCTTACATATGTTTTGATACAGGACAGTCCAGTAAAGAGGAATTGTCCTTTTTGAGACCTTTTTGGGCTTTTTGTTCTTTTTATTTGCAACAGGTCCTGAACCTTGCCATAGTCTTGCCTCACTCATGCCTGTAATACTACAGTGCATGTGTCAGTCCCTGCTTTTGGAGCTCTATTCTGTTGTTTTCACCCATTGATTTTTTAAGTATTCTAGACTACAGAGGCCCTGGAAATGTTGTGTTTCTTTTTCTAAAATGGAATTTAAAGTCATTTATTATACTACCCTATCTCTGAATATATTTTTGCCACTTCTGCTTTTTTATGTTGCTTTGTGAAAGACCCCATAAGAGAAACAAACTAAACAGATGGAAAATAATGAAACAAGCAAGCTTCAAATTGCCATCAAAGTACATAACATAAATTAGCTAAGGCTAGACATTTTCTTAAGTATATTTTACAGTATTCCTAAGTGTTCATGCTGACAGTAATATCTAAAATGCATTATGTTTATGTGCTGCTAAAGGATCAAAAATAGCTAAATGAAAAATAGCTCAATTATTGAGTCACTTTTGATTTGACTGCTAAAGTGTATTGGGGTACTATGTAGCCAATCAACCTGTCTGTCAGCTTGAAGCTTCATTTCCCTGTAGAACCTTTAAATAGTTTAAATATTCCGTCACTTCTGTTTTCTTTTTTTAGTTCTTAGGAATTCTTTCTTGGAAGTTATGCCTTAGCACAAATAATCTTTTGTGGTACTATGCTGACTTTGTACTTTCTTGTACTGTGCAGGAATTCTGAAATATGATAAACTACTGTGTTTTGCAATGCATGAGATGCCTTTTACCCTACTGTGTAAATGGAGATACACAGTTATGTATATGACCTGCACAATAAAGTATGTAACAATTAATATGATAGTTGAATTCAGACCAGTTACTTAAAGATACAACCTTCTCTTTCAGTGGTCACTTTGAACTTCAGTGTGAGAAAGCCTGATTTAAGATCAAATGAGGACAGAGCCAAATGTAGATATGAATTACTGCAAATATTTGTACCTGTAGAAAAATATCTGTCACTTAATAGCAGGTTCTGTTGATTAAAATTTTATATTCTCTGTTTGGTATTGGTTCATATGTTGTTTACTGTAGCGTGTCTGATAGTTGCTAATATAGATCAGCAGCCATGATGTTTTTACATGGCAAAGTAGAGAGGAAAAAAGAGAAATACAATTGTGGTCAGATGATTTAGTCCACTAAAAGTTGACCAGGACACACAAAATTTGCTGAAAATCAAGAAGTTAGTCAAGTGAAGCACATTACGAGTTTTGTCTTATCAAGATTTGTATGTTGGAAACAGCAAAATAACAGTACCGTAGGATTTCTGTGAAAATGTATATTATTACTACAGATTCATGAGGTATCATAGTCTGCCAAAGGAGTGATTATTTAAGAAAAGGAAAAATATTATAGAGCGCTTTCGGGTGTGTCATAGAAACAAGAGGGTCAAAATACTGCAGGAAGCAAGGCAAATTGGAAACATGTTTGAGATTTGTTCTTATCTTAAGATAAGCTATGGGAAAGTGGAAGGAATATTCTCAGTAAAACCAGTGACCATGAAAACATATTATACATCATGGTATATTATGGTGCTGTGTATGTGGAATTTCTAATGGCAAGTGAAATCTTTATTGGTATTTTTGGGCTGTAAAGATGAGTAAATGAAAAAAGGATAGAATAACAAATAGTCTTAATGAGATGCAGACATATTGGGGCTATGAAGAAGCCACTCCTGCTAATTTTTGTCATGTAAGCATAGAACTGCTTGAGCAGAGACTGTGTAAAGAAGGAAGCGTGCTGCTTGTCATGCCTTATTACACATCAGAGCTTTTGCCATTGGATGTTTCCTGTAATAAACCTTTGAAAAGTGTTATGAAGAAACACTGGAATAAGTGGGTGATGGGCAGATAATCAGGTGTTTACACTGCAGGGAGTTTAATAGGTCTTACTATATAGGCTTGTTAGTTGAACATTTTGAAATGGGTCATAGCAGAAGCAAAATGTAGCATTAGCAAGGCACTTGCTAGTAGTAAGGGTGACTGTTCAAGACAATTTAGAGCTACAATTCTGAAAGAGAGAGAGAATTCTGTTGTTTCAGTGGTTGTGAAAATCAAGATGACGTGCATTTAGGGATGAACTATGAAAAAGACTACTGATTAAAGGTAAGGAAACAATAAAGCTTGTCTTTACTGCTGTAAAGTCATATAAAGAATGCAAAAGGTTTTACTGGAAGTAATCATTACAATTCAAACTGAATAATTTTTTTTTTTAACCACTTCATCTTTGAGGTATTGATGGAGAAGTGCGTCTTCTGCACAGAAAACTCGGTACCTGTTGTTAATTTTAGGATTTCTTTAATTGTACTTTCATCAGAGTTTTAATAATGGTTACAGTCCTGCTTCTTGGATTCTTGCTCTTCAGTTGTTAGTATGACAACCCTTATGCTTCCTGTTGTGAGGCACTGCCTGAATTTGTGCCAGTGCAGTTGTAATTTTACCCAATCTTCATCCGTTTCCTTGTTTAATGTTAAGGTCTACATAAACATTATTTAGTCATCAATGACATTTTCCCATTATATTGTTTTATAGTGGCAAATTTACCATGTCTTAGAAGTTAATGAATGATAAATCTAGAGTTTGATGTTTCCCAGAAAGGTGAGGAACATCACATAGCAGCAGCAAAGTTTTCCTGTACCCTGATGTACATGTGGGAGGCCAGCTTAGTAGCTGTAACTCATATCCTTGTTGCTGAGGCTTTCAGTGATGGTATATCAGTATTGATGTTGCTTTTGGGCACATACCAGATGAACGTTGCTTTAACATGCTTTTCAAATAAAAAATTGAAGTGTCTGTCCTGGTAATTGCAGCTGCATGAGAAACAGTTGCTTCTAATAATTTATGGATAATGTTTAGTTTTTTAATCCACAAGCCCTTTACCTGTAATGGTCTGTTTTTATCTGTAGGCTTATTTTAGTCTCGTGTTGTTGGACATCATAATACAGAACAGACTGGTAAATTGCAAAAGTGACTTTGTTATGATTTCTTTCGGCTCATGATGGTGGTGGTTGTTGTTGTTGTTTAGGAAACCTGAATTGACTGACTCTGCCTCTCTGCTAGAGACCTTCAAGTTTCTTGAAAATGCAGCTGCAGAGTTTAGTGATGAAGAAGATGAAGAAGATATTGAAGGAAGAGAGAAAACAATCATTGATACTGCAACAGTGAGTGGAAAAAAATAATTGAAAAAGTTACGAAGAACAGAAAAAATGAGATTAATGAGATGCCTATATGCAAAGTATATCATTGTGTATGTACACGTGCAAATCATTAATGCATCTTTATGATGGTCTGTCCAAGCATGTGTGCATAAGAGGAATTATATATGCATTTCTGAGTTTGTGCATACAAGTTAAGTTTTGTCATCTTTATTGCTTTAAGTCTGCAGCGACAGATTAAAATTTTTTAAATTGTGTTTCTACTATTCCATCCTGCCCAGTATTTTTGATATATATTGGATACAATTTTTAAGGTAGCAGATGTCCTTTTTTTACAATTTTCAGATAGTTTGGATTGTTCGTAATGTTGCATGTCAAAAATGCTTTGTTTCTTGAATATTTATATAAGTGTATTGATATTTAAAATTACTTGTAGAAATTTATCCTTGTAGGGTACAGAACTGAAATACCACATTTCTCTTTAAATAGCTTGTGGAAGGAAGAAAAAGTATAACTGGAAAAACTCTAACGTGGTTAATAAACTTTTTTGTTTGTTTATTCAGTCAAATACCTGAAACTCCCTCATGATCTATACTTTACTATATAATTTGGTCATATGATCACATAAGATAGATACATACAATCAGTACTCAATTTTATCCTCTTCTCTTCAAAGTTAATATTTATTCAATGAGTTGCGTTTCCTAACAGTTGAAGTAGATAAGAGTTGTGATGGACGTGATCGTTTCTATGATCAGTTTTAAGAATGAACACTTAAAAACCCATCAGTTTTAAAGAGGAGCTTTGTAAGCTTGTTCCTCTCATCCATGGGCTGTGAACTAATGTCTGAGACTCTTCTGTAAAATCATCTGTAATACAGTATGTTCAATAAGCCTGCTGAAGGAATGAGGCTCGAAATTTAGAATTGCTTCAGGTTTTGAAATTGGTTCATTGTATTTAGAGGAAACAGTCATTCATCCTCATGAACGATGGGATGTTGGCAGATGTTCAACTATTGGATATTGAAGTCTTCTCAGACTTGACCCTTCACAAGGTGCCACGTCAAAATGCTGTGATGAATGTAATTTTTCTTTTTCTGTAGAAGTAAAATTTTTGCTACAGATTTCATGTATCATGGCATCAGCTCACCTGTTAGTCAAATAACTGTAAAGCTTCTAGTCCATTTTGATTATTGAAGGAAAAGTAAATTTACTGCATTTCTGTATGCAGAAAGCATACAATGAGGTCCTTCATAAAAACATGTATTTGTTCTTTTACCAAAATTTGATTGTTTTATAATTTTTTACCAAATTTGCTTTTGAATTTGAAAGGGAAATGCAGTTTAAACATGGAAGTACCATGTTTAAATAACAGTAATATCTGAGAAAGTATTCAGGATGGAATGCTTTTTGCTAAACCTAAGCAAATTATCTCGTCAGTTGGTTTGGGGTTTTTTTTTCCCTAGACTTGTCTTTTGGTCCACATGTAGAGTGATTTCAGGGATGAGAGTTAAAAAGGCTATTTTCAGAGAAGCAGAGTGAGTTTCGTTTTGCTGAAGTCCCTTCTACAGCATTCTGGGGGTTTTGTGGGTTTTGTGTGGGGTTTTTTTTGTTTTTTTTTTTTTTCTTAAATCTGTATTAAGAGAAAGTTTGTACTTCTCTGGTATAAAAAAAAATAGTGGTCTAGGTCAGTGTAGACTTACTATCCAGTGATTGATTATTGGTGTTCGTGGGAAGAAAGATCTACAGGCAAATTTCATTTTGACTTAGAAATTTGAACAAAGTCTGTATGCTTATTCCAGATTTGCTTATTAATGTATAGTTTTCTGCTTCTTTAACTTCCTCTTAGGATTTTGCATAGAAGATGAGACGGTACTGCTCAGTATAAAGATGTGCGTGTAACTTGATTCAGCTTTTTTGTCTCCTTCCTGACCTTTCAGATTGTAAGGAAAAGAGTGCTATCTGACAGCAGTGAAGACAGAGATACAGAAGAAGCTTTGAAAGAGTTTGACTTTTTGGTTACCTCTGATGAAGGTGATGGGGAATCAAGAAGTTCAGGAGATGGAACAGACTGGGGTAAGGAAGTTTAATGGATTGTACCAGGAGAAAAAAAAAATGTGCTAAGAATATATTGTGAGTGATTGATTGATTGAGATCTCTGTCATGATCACAGCACCTTTTGAGTATTCCTACAGTAAATAATTGACAGACTGAAGTCCTCTTGATGTAATATTCTCATTTTTCTGTATACTGCTTTAAGGATTCTTCAAGGTTTATGTTTTTGGTCATTATCTTTTTCCTTTCCTTTAATAATAAGGTAGACAGAATTTGAATTTTATGAGTGGAATTTCAATGTGTTTTCCCAGTGACCCATGCTAATGAAGGGCTCTGATAAAGTTGTATTTTACAGTTATGACATGAAAGTTATTCGTCATCTTTGGTTTCTCCCACTTTGATACAGAGAGTAATGTGAGTCATAAAGACTGAATTAATTGTACTCTTACTGTGTGTTAGCAATCTGGGCAATATGAGTTATTCAGTTGCTCAAATTTTCTTTTATAATTTATCAGAAGAATAGATCTTTACGCCCCCTAGTCATTAGAGAGACATTTCACAAACTGTTCTCTGTCCTTTGAGGTTTGTGTCCTGCAACCCAGAATGCCAGCATCCACTTTACCTTGATATAATTATTCTGCATAAACCCACTGCATAGGGAAGGGAAGAAGGAAGAGAACTGGTTAAATATCTTGATGGGGAGTTGTTTCCTCCTTAAGCTGCTCTGCAAAATCTTAAGCATAAGTGGACACAGGGGACTATGGGAGATGAATGGGAAGTAATTGAGCTTTATAATGGATCTGAAACCTCAACAGACAAATAAGCCATGGGAGCTGTGAATCTCACATTAGCTAACAGCTCCAAGGTGCTGTATTTCACTGAAGCCATGTCCAGCTCCTGGCTGGACTCCAAATTATTGTACAGTGTGGTGTAGTCTCTCTGCTTAAGAGGATGTGCCTCAATATCGTTAGATACAGCAGTTGGTATTCTGTTCACCAAACAAATTTAGGAATGTTACTCTTTTTTACAAAAAATATTTTTATTAGGTTGTTCTGATACTTCTCTTTAATATTAAATTTTATCCATTTATGCTTTATAAGTGTAGCTATTGCTTGTGTCACTGAAAAGTTAGTATGCCAACAGGAGCTTTTTTGTTCTCAAATTCACACTTCGGGTTTATTTTTACTTTCATTGATGACAGATGAGTACAAATGAGCAAAAGTCTAACACTGAAAATAAATTGTCATGGAAAGTAGTAGTTTCATTTCTAGAAATACTAAGGGGTTTTTTGAGTATAGACGTTCATGTTTTTCAGTTACTCGTTTCACAACCTGTGTCTTTTATTGTAACTATATAAGAATAAGCTTCTTCAAGGAACTGCTGTTATGAATCACTTTAATTTGATTTAAGTTAAACTGTTAAATGTAACATGGAAGAGTGATGTTGTGTAGTGAGGATAGAAGCAAACAAAGGAAGTCCTTGCTTCATTTTGGATCCCAACCACTACTGATCAGTTACAGTAATCTGTTCAACCCATTTGGCTTGACAGGTCCTCAGAAGAGTTCAGGTAATTTTTAAACTATAAAGCACTTGCACAGTAGTAGTTCAGGATCCACTTGTGAAGTTGAACAGAACCTGTGGGACATGCAGGAAGCATCCTGGGACAGTCTGTAGAAGATTAATGTATTAAGTATTTTCCTGGCAACAATACAGTCTAATATAAATTCATTTAAACTTTTTGTTGGAGGAGAGCAAAAAATCTTGTCTAGCCAGGGAGGAAAAGCATGATTAAAACTTATAACCTGGTCCCAGAAACAATACGTACTTGTTTCTCTCAAGCATGATTTTCTCATACCTCTTTTCAGTTCTTCACGCAATTTGTGATCATTAGTGGTACTTAATTGGGCATGTGTATTAAGAGGACATGACTTAGCCCACAGACCATCTTTTTTAGAGCCTCTCTTCAGCTTATTAATACCTCTCTATTTTCATAGCAGCTGCAAAAAGCCTAATGTCTCAAGACTTCAGGTCTTGATTTAATCTGTCACTCCTGATTATAGGATCATGACTGAAAGGGGTGAGAGATCATCTAGTCCAACCTCCTGCTCAGATCCATTTGCAGCAGGTTACTCTGGCCTTCTGGTCAAGTTTTGAGTATCTTCCAAGAAAGGAGTTCCCATAAACTCTCAGGGGCAGTATTCTGGTATTTGACAGTCCTCATAGTAAGAAGTATTTTGCCCTTCTGTGATGCAAGTCTAAGCAGAGTCTGTCTTCTCTACACCTGCCCATTAGGTAGTTGTAGGCAGTACTAAGATGCCTCTTCTGCCATTGCTGAACACTCACAGTAGTCTCAGCCCCTCCTTGTAGCTCACCTGCTCCAGCTGCCTTAACCATCTTAGTGGCTCCCTGGACTTGCTGTACTATGTCGATAGTAGGTACTTAGCATTACATTTACAAGGTTTCCCAGTATAAGAAATATTATACTGGATGCAGTACTTAAGGTGTGGTCTGACAAGTGCCAAACAGAGGGGAGTAATCACTTCCCTCACCCTGCTCTCTATGTTCTTGTTAATACAGCTCAGGATAGGATTGATCTCCCTTGCTGCAAGAGTATGTTGCTGACTCCTGTTTGATTTGATGTTGATGGAGGATCCCTAGGTTTTTTTCAGCATAGTTTATTTCTAACAAGTCAGTCCCCATAATAACCCATGTCTGGTTTTCTATCTTCTGTCCAACCATAGTGACTCCTTCAGATTGTGACTGATAGTGTTCTGCTTCCTCTATAGACATTTAATACTCTTTCTGCATATTAGTCTGAGGATAAGTTGTCTAGAATAGTTTATTGATGTACAAAGCAAACTTGGTCTGATTTAATGGGGAAAAAAAGCAAAAAGATAATGCATGTCAAAAAATTTTGTAGCTGTAATGGTCATGAAAATAAATATATATGAGGAAAAGCTGTATTACCTCCCTCCTCACAAATTATTTTTTTTAAGCTGCCTCAGTATAGTCTTTCCATATATGGAAAAAATGACTTAGAGTTTCGAACTCGCATAATGCGTTTTGTTCAAAATTTCCGAGTACCATACTATTGGAAGAATACTTCCCTGTATCATGTCACAGGGGAAGCAATTTGAGAGAGATGGGTTGTTTTGTTTGTTTGTTTGTTTGTTTGTTTTAAAAAGTGGGGATTCTTTTTTTCATTAGGCATGTTGAAATGTTTTGTGTATTTTCTCAAAGACTAGTAACTGAGGCCTTCCAGTTTCTGTGAAATTTCATGGCTTTAGTGCTTTAAGATTTTATTCAAACCTTAGTGACATGTATACTGTGTTCCAAAATGATTTAAATGTGTTGCTGCTTTGTGTAAATGACAACATAGCACAAAGGCAATGAAATGAGAATTTGAAATGCAACGCAACATCTGAGTTGTAAAGTTATGTTGACCAGTAACATAGCTGCTGCTTCTAGATGTAATAATTCTTTCCCTAGAGGAAAAAAAAGCTGAAAAATCTGTCCTGATTTATTTTAAAGTAAATGTTGCTTACATTTCTGAACAGCTATGTGCTTGGTTATAGGAATTAGGCATGTGAAATTTCATCTCAATTTTTTGTTAAGAAAATTCTGAGCAGTAGAAGTGGAATGTGAGTAGCAGTTTTACAGCTTTCACAAGCTTGGTGCTATTTCTGTCTGTTTAAAATAAAAGACAAATGCCATTGACAGCAGCTGTTACCTCCTTCAGTGGAGATCACATGGTGATGTTATTGAAAAAGGATGTTTCGTTTGTTTTACTTTGTTTAGAAAAGGAAGACCAGTGTCTCATGCCTGAAGCCTGGAATGTCGACCAGGGAGTAATAACCAAACTCAAGGAACAATACAAAAAGGAGCGCAAGGGGAAAAAGGGGGTGAAGAGTAAGTGGAAAACATTGCACCTCAAAATCATAAATCTCACATCTTTCACACCCTTAATTCTATCTCTCTTTCAATGTTTTCCTAAAATTACTTACTCTTTTACTTTGCTGCTCCTGACTGCTTTCCTGTTCACCAGTTCTCAGGGGTTGAAATTAATGACAGTCAATCAAGTTACCTGATAAATAGGTGGATTAGATATAACTTCTTCCAACCAGGTGTTGGATTAATTAAAACTTCTTGCTTTGAGCATGGATTATACTTTTGTTATTCAGAAACTTAAATTGTAAAAGGCATTGGTTTAATAGTTCACACTTTAATATAGAAGACTTCAGAACCCTTTCTTAGCTGGAAATATGCCAGTTTCACAGGAAGAGTTAAAGTCTGGTATGTAAATAAAAAACCAAACAGAAACTGTCTTGAGTATCCTATTAGATGACAGAGGGAGAAAACAGGTTAATTTCTACCCCTGTTTATACTTAACATTCACAACATGAAAGTCATGCTGTCATCATAATTTGTTATGCAGGGCTCGAAATAGGAAGCAACTCTGACCATCAGTTTATTTGTAAATCACAGGATTTATTTATTGACTTTCATACCTGTGGGACTAGCTTTTTAAAATGTTGGGTATTGTTATCCAAACAAAAAGACTGTGATCAGTATCTGAAATACAGTTTCTAGCCCTGTATTGTATTTTTTTTGTTATATTACTTGAAATACAAATCTATTTTGTAAAATCGATGTTTTTTGATAAGTAAGCTTTAAAACTTTTTGAACTCAGATGAAGTGTTTAAAACGAAACACTGTATTCACAGCTGTATTTCAAACATCTAGCCATATTGAGAATTCATATGTGAATGATGTAAACTAATAATACTGCATGTAGCCCAGTAAGAAATTTGAGGGACGTTTTTCTCTTTGTGGGAAGATGCTTATTAATACCAAGAAAATTCTCACTTCTGACGAGACATGTGTAACGACGCAAAAGGCGTCAGATCCTCGCATCATTGAGGCTGACTTGTTTTACTTTTTGTATTGATACTGTGATAAGCTGCTGCTCAGCAGTTGGTTATGTTGCTGAAATTATGCTATCAAATACACAAACTAAACCACTTTTTTTTCTTTTTGATGAAAAAAAGTAAATCGTTACCATACTTGAAATTTCTCAAGTGATATTTTTGTCATCTTTGGAATCATTTAAGTTACTGGAAATAAATTGCAAGTCTGACAAGAAGCTGAGCTGGCCAACTAAAGTGTTCATGATTCACAAAATTGACTCTAAATTTCTTTATAGTTAAGATGGAGAGGGCATACCAATATATGACTTCAGTGAAATTGATTTTTGTAACTTGTCTATTATTTTTAAAATACACAGACGTGCTGTGTAGTTCAGGGTAAATAGTTGTAGGGTTAACTTAGCAGAAATTATTTAATCAAACTGTTGAAATTATATTCTCGAACAGCTGTTGAGTGCTTTTTATTTTTTATAGTAAAACTTAATATTTAATTGTTAATATAGATATTATTGGAACATGTTTTACATATTTATGAGAAAAATTCCTGATCTAAGGCAGCACTTGGACATCTAGTGCTCCTTCACGAAGATAACTACTGCTCAGTACGTTTACAGTACCTTTTGGATTGATTTGATTGGTTTGATCTTGGGATACCAAATGGTTTACTGCAGTACAGAAATTAAGCATCTTTCCATGGACAAACCATCATTGGAAGGGCATCAATGCAGAAAAATCAGGAAGAATCACAGCGTGTTTTCAGCTATTCATGAGATTGCACATAGTGAAAGAAGAGTGTGAGGAAGGAAGTCCGGGGAAAAAGAAGGAACTAAATATCTTGACATTAAATTGTACAAAGTTTGTTTCTATGACTTTAATCTCATCATAAATGGTGCTTAGACACTGAACTGCTATTAAGTAAAATATTGTTTTTATAAATCAGATATTACAGTAAAACAATCTTGCAAAATCCTACCTACTGTTTTCCTGAATCAAGTAATATTTTTGTGACAGACAAGTTAAATACAATTTAGTTTATTATCAGTCATTATGGTTAGGGTGGACAAAGTAGAGTTTGCAACTGCATTAGTAAACTATGATTTTGCAAGGCTGTAGTAAACACTCCTGTGAAGTAATAATAGAATCATAGAATGGTTTTATGAGAGAATACATATATTAGAGTACACTTCTGTGTTAAAGCTGCTTAAAAATAGCTGTATTATTTACTGGTCTAGGAAAAAACATAATGGACTATGGGTAAGACATTTTCCCATTCTTAATTAAACTTACAACAGGAAAAACTACCGAAGATATGTTTCAGCCTCAATCCTATATAAAACAGTCAAAACAGGGATGTGGGAAAATGATGGAGCAAAGCACAGGTAAGTGTCAAGAAGGGCATGGGTCTTCACCATACGTAGCTTCAGGAAGTAGGCCAGTGAATCCAGTTGCATTTATATTTTTTAATATAACTTTTTGGATTATATAGTTCACAATACTACACTACTGCACAAATAAATTTAAAATAATCATGTTGTCATAAGAATATGCTGCACAAAGTACCTGATGCACAAAGTTTAAAATATTCACAAATGTCAGCTATTGTTTTGGAAAAGTAAATATTCTAACAATCAGTGTGACTCAGCTGGAGGCATTCTTCAGCATCCCATGCAAGTAGCAGTATGAGTTGATAAATGTGGGGAAAATTGTGCATTCACAATTCTCAGTTGCTTCTATCACTTTCTTTTCAAGAAATTCATTTCATGCTGGATGATTAGTTACTGATGAAAATAGGTGCTCATTAGTTTTTCTGTGGTAACGTTATAATGTAGGGTAGGATCCATTGTTGCATGTGCTGTCGTAGCATATCTGCTGTAAGTCATGCCATCATGAACTATGCATAAACCATTTAATTTTTTGTTTTTTTCTGGTTAGGGCCCAACAGGTCAAAGCTGCAAGATATGCTTGCAAACTTGAGAGATGTTGATGATCTCCCTTCATTACAGCCATCTGTTGCACCTTCTTCTAGGCCCAGTAGCTCAAGGCTCATTGAACATGAGATAAACAGGACAGATGAAGGTAAGTATTAAAAATGTGCATGCACCTTTGTAAGGGTAGATGTTCATAGTTACTTCTGTTTAAAGATCATTCTCTAAGACTGTCCAAGCACTTTACAAATACTGATTCAGCATTATGAGTTCTGTCTAAGCGTGATAAATGGCATTTCCATTCCTCCCCTCTGGTCACTATTAGTAAGGTCAAGACACCTACCTAGGTAAAGTCTTGGCTGAATACCGTTGAACATTTGGCACTTGGTGGATATGAGGATCTTAAATCACTTGCTTTTGTTTGTGCTCAGGCCTGGCAGTCAAGCGTGGAACATAAACTCTCAGGACATAAGAGCATCTGTTTTCTCCCCATGAACATAATTTTAAATGTATGTATATGTATACATATATACACACACATATATGTATGTGTTCTTTTTTTAAGTGCAAAGATACAAGCTCTGCAGGTAAACAAAAGGGACTAGGTATAGCTTTTAAATGCATGTGGTGATTGTGTAGTCAATCATACAGAACAACTTACAGCTTGCCAGTGTGTTAATTTCCATAATGTGTTCAAAAAATTCTCATAGCAGCTAGTCCAAGTATGGAAAGCCACAAATCTTTGCTATGAGGCATGTGGTTACCGTAGTGTTATGTCTGAAAGTTGCTAAGTCATCTATTTGATTCAACATTTGAATTGCTATAATATGCAGCACAATAAAATAAATATATGAGGCTACATTAATTTGTGGAAGATCATATCATGCTCTTTATTTAAATGGTAAATATGTCTTTTGAAAAATGAGCAAAACACAGGTTTCACTTAGCAGTCTTTCAGTGAGCATGAAAAAGTAGGTCGGCCAAGTTATAATTAAGATGCGTAAAAAGCCCTGGTGAGCGGCATAGTTACCAAAGATCTCAGTAGTTCTATTTCTTAAACGCTCAGTGATTTTCTTTATGAAAGAAGGGGGTAACTTAGCAACACTTTGAGAAGTGGAGGAATTTTTTGTTGAATGTTTCCTTTCCAATTTTTCTCGCATGTACTGAGAGCCATATTAGCAGAGCTCTATTTTCATGTCCTTTCCAAAATGTGTTTTTTAATTCAGAGACTCAGATGGAATCTCACAAAAACAGAAGAGGACAGCTGATTGTTATCAGAGTTCAGTATTACAAAGTATTAGCTCTGTATTCCTTTATAAATCTGAGACTCTATGATATTTTTGGCATATAGAGGGTTTTTTTTATTCTAGTAACTTTTGAAATTTGATGTCCTATATGTATTGCTTGTTGAGTGGAATATTACATCCTAAGTTCAAAAGAGAGAAAAAGAGAATGGCAGTTTAGGCTTCAGGCCGAAGAAAGTAAGAGATGTTTGTGATTAAAAGGTAATAACTAAGAGACCTAATCAAATGGCAGAGCTTGAAAGGCTTTTATTTGGTTGTAAAAAGTAATAGAAAGCAAACAGGACACTCAGTAGAGGTATGAGTGTGGAACGGAAAGAACACAGGAAGATTAGCTTGCTTTTACGCTGGGCGGACTGGAGGGGAATTGAATAACATCTGAACCTGATGCCTTTGGGACAAGAGGGAAGCAGCCTGAACAGATCAGGCTATTCATTGTAAACCATAGTTTGCTTGGTTTTAACTTAGTGTTGGTGCTGTTGGACTAAATAAGATGCTGAGAATGAGATGGTTTTTCCTTTCCACTCTCCCTGGTAGCAACAGTATTTGCCAAGGCTTGTATTTACAATGGAGCTAAAAGGGGAAAAAATTGTAATTTACTGAAAAAACCCTTGTAATTTGAGACAAAAGGTGTATAAAATTGAATGAAGTCTCTTCTGTCCAGAAGATAACACATTTTCATCTATTCAGTCCCCCTTTTGTGATGTGTAGACTTGGAGAGCTATTGTACAGGGAAGTTGGTAAAGACACAGCTTCTTTTGAGTTGCACCCCTCGGTACAGAGTCTTATGTGGTATAAGCGTGTGAACTGTACTCCTCTTAGCCTTTGATCCTCCCATTTCTAGTGAATCTGCCTATGGATGTGTTTATGTTACAGTGACTGGAGCTCCTATAGGCGTGCTATAGCAGCTGTGAACTAGTAAGTTTGGATACTGCTATAAAAACCTGGAATTCAGTGCTGACTAGCCTGTTTGGTAGTTAAACTGATTTTACAAGTAGTGATGAATTGTCAGCTTCCAGTCATATTGCTAGATTGGAGTGCATGTAAACTGCTTTATTGTAGACATACTTTTGGATGTGTGTGGATATGGTTTTAGGAAGGAACAGTCCAGCTGCTCCCACCAGCTATTCTTATCTACATTTTTGCTACTTCTCCAGAGCCTATTTGCATATTTTATAGCTGAGTTGGGGAAGGGCCTGAGCTTTTCTGTGTTACTTTTGCATTATATATGGGTGAATGGTAGTGTACTCTTCCCTCCTGTGGCTAATTACACTTACTGTCTTGAGACGTGCACACCTCAAGTGTAAGTATTATGTTCAGAGGATACTGTTTATTGGTAAGTATAGTGATTATCTTTAGAATGGCTATTTTTTATGTGTATCTTTATATTTTTTTTGCCCTCGGCTACTTGGGAGACATTTAGTATTTTGGAAGTGGAAACTATGCTTTTATTAATCGATGTTGTATAAACCTATGTTTCAGGATATTTTTGTTTTATTTTCTTGCAGTGGAAGCTTTAACATTCCCTCCTTCTTCAGGGAAATCTTTCATTATGGGAACAGATGAAGCCCTTGAAAATGAGCTGGGTCTTGGAGAACTGGCAGGCCTTACAGTAGCCAATGAGGCAGATTCACTGACTTATGATGTAAGTGGTTATTAAAGGTAACTCAAGGTCCTACTGTCTACTTGCTGAAGGCAGATGCAAGTTACATGTGTGTAGACTCAGCAGAAAACATTTTCCTGTTAAAATTATGCCGCCAGAGGATGTCACAAATTTTTGCTTGACATATCTGTTCTTCCCATACACAGCAGCCTTAAAGCTCTCTGCAAGACCCTCTTCTCATTTGCCTGCCATGCCATTCAAATAGTTGAAAGTAAATGTAATTAGTGATAGTGATACAGCTGGGTATTTGTAACCCCAGTGACACTGAGTGAAATTAGGAGTAGCATGGCCAGCAGACTGAGGGAAGTTAATGTCCCCTCTACATGGGGCTGGTGAGGCCATACCTCTATGCAGTTTTGGGCCCCTCCACTTCATGAGTGTTGTAGAGAAATTGGAGAGTCCAGTAGCATGTGACTGATGAAGAGATGTTAAGGGAGCTGTCTTGTTAAGTTAGGAGGCTAGGGGGTGCTTGAATAGCAGCCTACAGGTACTGGAAGGGTGCGTACAAGGATGACAGAGCCAAGCTTCTCCATAGTGCCTGGTGTTAAAACAAGAGGAAACAGTAGCAAATTGTGGCTCGGGAGGTTCCGGCTGGACATTAGGGGAGAAAGTGTTATGTAGTAGGTGGCACTGAAGCAAGTTGCCCAGAGAAACTGTGGAATCCCTCTCCCGGGTGATGTTCAAGACTTCTCTGGGGGAAAGCTGTGGCTTACATTACCTGGTGTGGGCAATAGTCTCATTTCAAATTGGAAGCTGAACCAGAGACTTTCTAGGAGGCTCTTGTGGCCACCACTTCTGTGGCTATGCATATAGCCTACAGCTTCTTTCACTTTTTATGAAAAATCTTTCTTAAAATTGCTTCTTTGCAGTCATATGCAATTTTTGTCTCTATTTCTGCTTTCTTGAGAAAAGATACTTCAGGTATTACTTTAATCATTTGCTCCTTTGTGATCTGTCAACTTCAGGTTAATCTTGCTATTGCGCTGCCCAGCTCTGTCAAGGTTAAGGGATTTCAGAGATGATTTTTTAGTATTGTGTGTTGGGGAGGAATCCTGCCCTTCAGTAAATCTGACCCTTAATTAATCACCATGTGGGATTTTACTATCACAAATCAAATCTGAGACTTCAGAAAAAACCTGCAGGTCCTTGCTTTCAAGTTCTACCCTTGTATGTACCTGTAAAGCAATAAATTAAATGGTCAACAAAAGTTTACACACATTTTGAGAGTGACACTGCAGAGATGTGCTCTACTACTATAGCAAGTTTCTGAGCATGTGATGTGTTGTGAATCATCAGGATTGCAATGATATAGAACATCTCTGCTAAAATTCAGTATTTTAGCATTATCTCCTAATTTGGGCTCAGCTCTTAATTTTTTTGCTAATCTTCCCCAACTTTGTCTCCAGAAAGGGGTAAGATGGTGTACAAATTTCATTTCTTTTACAGTTACATCTAAAACTTAGATGCTGAATTTTTAAATTCAGAGGACTGACAAACCTAAACCATCCGTACAAGATCTTAATGCTTTCAATGCTTGACTTCATTGTTCAAGTGTCCATATAAACTATTGAGTTTGTCCCTGTCTCCATATCCTGAGCTAACAGCCTTCATTTATGGAATCTCACATTTCTTTATCCACCCCATCCTATTCTGCATGGTTGAGAATATTAACTTCTGTTTGTTCACTTCTCAAATGCCTCTATGGAGTCCTGTGATCAGGAATTCAGTCATGCTTATGTCAACTCTTACCTTTTTCTAGTGCTGACAATTTAAAAAAAAAAAATTGTTTACAAAGCTCCTTGCTCTTGTCACTGTGCTCTTTATTGAAGCAAAATGAAAGGCTAGTTTTTCCATTTCAAGTTGCACTGGAAGTTTAGCTTACAAATACTATAATCTGTTTTTATTTTGGACTACTTCATACCTTCTTCCAGCTGCCAAATGTGAATCAGGTAGGAGTAGTGGAAATTTAGTATTTTTTTTTAAGTGTCAATTTTGAATCACATGGAGAATGAAGTTGAAAGATTCATGTGAATTGGTCTTTAAACATATTTCCTCTCAAGAGTTGCAGACACTTTCCTATTTTCAGTCCCTTTCGTCCCACTGACATTTTTACTGGATTCTTTTTTTCTAAAACATGGCAGCATTAGACTACCTCATTTCATGGTTTAAGTTTTTTACATGTTGCTCTGTCTGTCAGTAAATTAGACTGGTTTTCACTGGGTAATGGAGATTATTAATTTATTACCTAAAAGAGAAAATTTTCCTTTTGTGGGTAAGTTCTTTAGAATATCTAACAAGATGAAATTTCCTAGATTGGTAGCCAATACTCTCTTAAGTTTTTCTTCCTTTACACATTGTTGTCTTTAACAAATGTTCACTTTGGTTGGTTCTGGTTTTTCCCTAGTGTTCTGGGTAGATTAAGAAGCTTCATAAAAATATAATAGACTGAGTACTGTATGTAGGAGTATCTGAACTACAGATTTATTACATTTAATACTGTGTACTGACTTGAAGGTTTTGGACTTTGCAGTAGGCCCTTGCTTGATTTCCTGCAATTTTGAACAAGAGAAGTGTCCATAATCCTTCTTGAATACAGTTGCTGTTTCTGGAGTTTTCAAGTTGTCTGTATAGACACAAATATTACTATTAGTGGCAAATCCAGATCAGGTGCTAATTTGGGGTCTGAACCTCCTTCCTGCCCCCTGCCCCAAACTGCTTTTCAAGTCTCACTTACCTCGCTGTTGTATTTTAGTGGGGAGAGAGAAAAGAAGGCTGGCTGCTGTGTTAGTAACCCAGCCTCTCACAGCTTGTGAGAGACCGGTGGGTGAAGGGGAGTGATGGTGGTGCAGACAGGCAGGTGGTGTGTCAGGGCTGGGATCTGTTCCCACCTCTGCTGCTGGTCTGTTGGCTGGGACTGCCCTCCATCTTCTTCCCAATTTATAAGCTAATCATCTTGGACTCCTTTGGAGGAACATCTCTGAATGAATGAAAAGCAAATGGAGAATATTATCCTGCCAGAACTGGCATGCACTGTTAGGCTGTCTGAGGTGTCTTTGTGGGTTTCATAGATGTGACACAGGACCTGTGCTACTGTTACGGCAGCTGGAGGACAGGCAGGGTTACCTCCATCACTTAATCGGCATGAGATGCCTGTGTTGAGGCAACCAAATTCCTCTCCAGATATTTGTGGATACTCTGTACATCTTGTACCCTTTTTGCTGAGACTTTCTTGGCCAATCTCCAGAAAATCTGCCAGAGCTGCTAACTTTGCAGTCCTGCCCCTCCTTGCACCAGCTCAAGCATTTGTCTGTTCCCTCATTGAGCCAACTCAGCTCAGTACACTGGCAAAAAAACTGACTCGTCTTCCTGAGCAAGACAGTACATAATTACTAAGAAATATGATGAAACTAAACCTGCTGTTCGTTACAACTCCTTTCTCATTGTTTAAAATCTGTAGAACCTGTTAATTGGAGCATATTTTTATTACTAAATCCAGAAGTAACAAAGCTTAAGAAAAAGCACTTTTGTTCTTAAACCTTCCCCCCCACCTTGCCTCACATTCCAGAATGAAATGTAGGTTCTTGAAGTAGCTCAAAACAGTTGTCTCTTCTTTGCAGTTAATGATACTAAATCATTTGGAATTATCTGTAGCTTTCAACATAATGAAATAATCAGTATTTGAGTCACAATTGTTTTCATGGTTTTCCATAACCACCATCAGCAGTCATTATGGGAAGGTAAATTTAAATATGGCAGTGTTGACTGACAGAGTGATAAAAGTCTGTTCAGCATTTTATGTCAACATTTGTTCAGAGAGCGATGTTGAAGTAACTGTTTTTTTTTTTTAAGGGCTTTCTGTTTGGATCTGCTAAAATGCATTTATTGCCAAATAATTATGTCTGTAAATATGATAGCTTATTGCTCGCCAGTTTTGGGGGGTTTCTTGTGGGTTTGGTTTTTTTTCTGGCAATCTTTACTTGTCTTGCATTATTACAGAGCTTGTGTTGCCTTAGGTGAGTAAGTAAGATTGTGTTCCTTTCTGTGCTGCTAGGCACTTCTCTATTTCTCTTAGATCTTTACTTCAGAGATGCCCTGTCAGTGGTACTTCAGATATTCAGGGACCACAGCTTGGTTGAGTCAGGCCGTGTTAATGAATGAGCCAGTAGGTATAGATCAAATTTCAAATACCAAACTAAGTTCACAGCAGTATCAGTCAAAAAGGTACTTTTCAGCTTTTACATTGTGTAACTTGACAGACACATGGAGTATTTCAGATTTGCACACAATGTATTACTGTGGATGCAACATTACTGGTTGCCTTTGTGGAATACATCTGCCTTTGTTCTCATTTTGAATTGTCTGATCAGTGTTAAAGGGACTGTTGCTCCAGAGCAGGTTGTTATGAGAAGTGGGTGAGGTAATTTGACACCTTCTGAAAATTCCAAAATGAATTTCTGATTTCTTCCTTTCCTTGTGCCTTCCAGATTACTTACAAGTTTGGCTTTTTTTTTTTTTATTAGATAGCAAACAATAAGGATGCATTGAGAAAGACTTGGAACCCCAAATTCACATTAAGAAGTCACTTTGATGGAATAAGAGGTCTCGCTTTTCATCCGGTTGAACCAGTCTTAATAACAGCTTCAGAGGACCATACATTAAAAATGTGGAATTTACAAAAAACAGCCCCAGCAAAAAAGTAAGATTGTTTTGTTTTGTTTTGTTTCAAAAAACATTTTCATTCATGGAAAAAAAAAAAAAAATTGTAGATGCCACTTCACTGGATGGCCTTTGGAGTTAATGGAAATTGTTCCTTGAATTCAAGAGTAGGAAAACAAGCTCTTAGAGAAGAATGGAGATTTCTAAAGAGTGCCAGAAGAAATCCATGTGTGTTTGTGAATGTGTTTTGTTTGTGAAATGAAAACCATTCACTTTTTTGTATTTTCTTTGTAGATAACATGGCAAATTAATTTACTAGTGAAAATATTTGAGTGTGGCCTGTTAGTGTGCTTGCATGTGTATATAAATGTATAAAAATGCATTTTTATATATATGTGTACACATATATGCCTATAGATGTGTATAGCTTTAAACTTTGACTGAGATGTTGCTAGGTTCCTTTGTACACTGTCTTTTGCATGTTGCTGGGGATTTGCAGAAATGAGAGCAAATTCATAGCGGGGCTAATATAGTAAGGGAGTACATCATACCTTTTAGGAGGACTGGGCAAAGCATGTGGTCTTCTTGCAGTCTGTAATGAGCACTGGATTGGTAAAGTCCAGAGCAGCAGTTTTTGAAGTGGCTTGTAACTGTGCTACAGCATTGATATAAAACCAAGGTGTCATAAGCTCCTTTGCTCTGGGTAGGGATTTGGAACACTTAATGATATATTCCATGTGATACTGATGGCCCTCCACTCCTTCCCTACAATAGAATTACCTACCTACTGGTTTGACTGGTGTGCGAGAGTTTGTGGCCTCTCTACCTTGAAGGTCTTTAAACAAAAAACCAAACCAAACCAACAAATCCTATCATATTTGGAAAGAATGCAAAGAATTCCTAGACATATGAAAAATCATGTTGGGAGAGGAAGTTGTGGGGAAACACTTCAAAAGACATAGCAGTGATTTTAAGTATTTAGCAATTCTGGCACATTATGGTAAAGCATTGTGTAAGATCATATACATGCTAACATTTTCTTGTACTTCATTTAGGAGTGCTTCTCTTGATGTAGAGCCAATATATACCTTCAGAGCACATAAGTGAGTATTTCCTGAGAAACACTGTCATATTTTGAGAAATAGGTGATTTTTAAACAGACGCAGAATCTTTTTAAAAAGTAATTTCCACCTTGTCAGAAAGTGATTGCTTGTGATGCTTTTAGTTCCCATGCTATTTAAAATATCTGCATATGTTCATCTCCTTTCTGCATAATTATTTATGTCTGGAGCTAGGTACACCACAGTTTTAAAAAGAAAAACCTACAAATTATACAGTTCAAATTCAATTAGGTGTTCTGTTCATCATTGCAGCTTTTGCCTCTTTGTCAGATAGGTGCATCTGTAAAATGAAGCTGTTTGCAGTGAATTTAAATCTACTGAATTGATTTCATGAAAGAGCCTTAGATCTTTAAAAAAGGGAAAAAGCTGTTTATGCAAAATAACAAAGCCTATAGTTTAAAAGCATGACACTTTTCACATTTCATGTGCATAATGATTAAATTGTCCTGATTGTAGTTACAGTACCAAATACTGTGGAGGTTTTTTTTGTGGGAAGTGTTGTAGCATATGGTCTGACTATGCAGAATTTTCATTGCAGTCGTGCAGCAAGTGAATTGTATCTAATGGGAAAATTTGAAGATTCTACTGACTTTTTTTGTTGGTTTTTTTTCTTTGTTTTTTTTTTTTTTTTACATAATGAAAATGTTAATAGTCAACATTTCTTTGTGGGGGGCTTCTTCCAGTGGACCAGTGCTCTGTGTGGTGATGAGCAGTAATGGTGAACAGTGTTACAGTGGGGGAACAGATGGCCTCATCCATGGCTGGAATACAACCAACCCAAACATCGATCCCTATGACTCTTATGGTACGTTGCTGTCACACACACCAGTGAATGATACATTTAGTGACATTAATGTTATGTGGCTAAAATAGTAAAATTTGTAGGTAATGCTTCTTTGAGAATTTAAAAGATAAAATTGAATGGCTTCAATTACTTTTAGTAAATTTTTATTTTAGTACTGATCCTGGTTCATAAGAAGATAGAATTTGTCAGTTTCTTTAAAAAGGCCTTGATCTCATCACAATTTTGAGAAACAGCTAGGTTGAAAAAGTACAGGACTAAACCTGATACTTGGCAAGTACAGCAAATATGTATTTTAACGTTCTTTTCTTCGACAAATCTCTGTGCAGCTGAGATAAAAAGAGGTTGTATAGTCTGAGACCAAAGTTGTTAATGTTGCCTGCAAACAGCTAAAAAGGCCCAGTTTGGTAAGATTTACCAGATCTGAACGGACGTCAGCCTTGTGTCTGTGTTTTAAAACATTTTTCACTTCTCATAGCTTCAGATGCGGCTGGCCTCAAAGCTGGCTTTTGGGAAAAAGGGACTGATGTTCCATTAATGTTTTTTTGAGAGTGAATTTTAAAATCAAAGTGTGTTTTTCAAACTTTGATACTGCCCCTTCTGCTGAGAAATTGTTTTGTTCCATTAGTTGTAAACTGTGTAACTGAATGCCACATGTGCTGATGAAATTCAAGCATCTTCATACAAGAATAATTGAGACTTCTGTATTGATATGACCTGATTGGTCTTGGTTGTTTTATGGACTGGCTTTTTAAGGTTGGTCCATAAACACAGACCAAGATACAACTATTGAGTTAATTCAAATTTTGTTTTGAAATGTGTTCTCTTGTGTTTTGTTCGCAGATCCTTCTGTTCTAAGGGGTGCTTTTGTAGGCCATACAGATGCAGTGTGGGGTCTCGTTTACAGTGGAGCACACCAGCGTTTGCTATCCTGTTCAGCAGACGGCACTATACGTCTATGGAAAGCTACAGAAATTGCTCCAGCTCTCAATATATTTAATGATAATCAAGGTACAGAAAATTGCCCTACCTTAAAGTGCATGAGCATCACTATTCAGATTGCCATAATTTTGGCTACTGAATAGAAATCTTTCTTGTTTGATTTGCTGAATTTTATATTGTTATGAATGTTTTTGGGAAGAGTAAATTTTGGATCCCTTCTCCTTTGACGCCAGCTGAATAGATACCTACACACAGGGGGACAGTCATTTACATCTAAAAGCCAACTGCTGCAGATGATCTGCTGATGTTACTAAAACCATGGAGTATAATGTATCAACTCCATAGTTCAGATTCAAACTGAGTTTCCATTAGGCCCTTGCTTTTGGTTTGTCCAGAATAAAGAAACCCTTTCTTCCCCCAACAGAGGTTTGGAGTAGCCAGTGCTTTGTCTCAGGCCCGTGTCATTGTACCTTCCAGATTATGTTCCTTGTGCCTCTAACACAGATATTCTAGTTGAATTTCTGAGTTTGTGCATTAACTAAATAGCAATAACCTAGTCAATCCTAAACACTGCTACACAAAAATTAACTCCAGTTACTGAAATGTCATGCACAAATCAAAATCCTACTGTTGAGAGCCTAATTGCTTGAAGTTGCTGTCTAAGCGCTCTAGAATGAGCCTGTTGACATTGCCAAACTCTCTTAGAGCTGATGGTCCTAAAGGCAACCCACGAACCAAGACAGTTCCTTGGCTCTTCAGAACAACTTTGAGGCAAAATAAACTTCAACATAACTGAACAGACTTACTGAATTACGGTGTAAAGCTGGTCGGATCTGCCATTACGTGTTAGTTAAAATAGACTGAGCAAACCAGAAATGTTTCATGTGTTTTAGTTCTTGCAGAACTGTGTTTCCAAAGGTCTGCAGGGTTCTGTGAAAAACATAACTGGTTTGCTGCCAGCTTGCCTACCAGTCTACTTTGAAAACTTCCTGGTAGTGTTTTCTTTTTGTTTGGGTTTTTTGTTTGTTTGTTTTGTTTCGATTTTTGTTTGTTTGGTTTTTAATTATTAAATTAAGGGGGGGAGGGAGAGTATTCTTGCCTCACAGAGTTGATCTTAGGTTTTTTTATATTCCAAACTGGAATGAAACCCAGTTGTGAAATTCAAAGATCCTCCTTTGAAACTGAGTTTTCCTATGGCTTATTGAGAACCTCGAACAAACTCTCTAAAATATCTAGCAGTCATCATTTAAGTCCTTTAGACTAACCATTGTAGGCTTACCAGGAAGCTGCAGATAAGCAGGCGTGGCAGTGGTAGAAAAGGTCACTTCAGAAACAATACATGCTTTCTTTTTACACCAATCCTTTTTGGCTTTTTTGGAGTACCTCTAGATAATTACCACCATTGCTGACCAGCCATTCCTGAGGTCATGTGTCCAAAAAAGATGTTTTTCCCATGAATCTTAGGTTTAGAAAGAGGTGATGATATTCCTGCGTTTTCCGGATCCATGGACATTAGGTTGCTTAACATTCAGTGTTTCACACTACCTCTTCCTCCTGGCATCTGTTGCAACCGGTGGTGTTCTTTCACATAGCAGGTGGTGAACAGGACATTCGAAGAGAAAATTCCTAAGGGATATTTTCTATACCCAAGCTCTGCTGATTTGGCCTTCTGTCCTATAGTGCTCAGGTAGCTACAGTGTAAGAAGATCAGATGTATATCATAATAGGCAGGATGGACGAAGCCTTGTAATATGAGTTTATAATGTATTTATGCAACTTTCCATGCTGATGGTGTCAGCATATAAAACCTGCACCTGGAAAGCTCTGGAGTTTTTTAAGCTCTGAATTTGCCCAGGTTAATAATAACATTAATCATCTGTCATGAAGATGGTTTTACCACTTCAATTTTATGTCCTTGATGCAATGGAGGTTTGTTTGAGAATTGGTCTTACAGTTAAAGGAAGGAAAAGGGGTCAGGGTGTTCTTACTTTCTTAATTTCAAAGTAGATTTCTGTCCAGCTGCAGTTCCAGATACAGCATCTTAGTAAAGAATGTTGATATGTATGACAGAAAAATAGGATTAAAATAGTGATCATACAGGGCAATCTGTTTAGACTGGCATAATGTAGATTTTAAAATGTAACATTTCCTTTCATAATCATGGCCCTTATGATATTAAAGTGCTTACTGGTTGGGGGTTTTTTGTTTGGTTTTTGGTTTTCATTACACCAACTAAATCTTATGGAAATGTTCTCTACATTGTTTTCTAGAAATGGGAATCCCTTCGTCAGTAGATCTTGTGAGCAGTGACCCAAGCCTCATGGTAGCATCATTTAACAGTGGACACACTAGCATTTTTAACATGGAGACACGGCAACGAATTCTTACCCTGGAGTCCAGTGTGGATACTAGTATGTATTTTTAAAAAAAAAAAAAAAAGCTTGTTTAAGATCGATACTGTTGATAGTCTTTTCAGTGTTTCCAATTAGGCAGTGTCATGAAAAATTATAACATGAATTATGTTACAAGCTGTGTTTTTGAAATGTAACAGTAAATTATTACTACTACAGCAGACCTTGTGGGTATTTCAGTAGCAGAAGAGTACACGTACTTTTGAATGAAGGTAGAAGAAACAAGCCCACACTATCTGAGTTCCTCTTCAAGGAACAGTAGCACAAGGAAAAGCACAGGTTTCTTCTATACAGCCTAATGATCTTTGCGGCTTCAAGATTTCCATTCTCTCCGTAGTCAAAATTGCAAGATAGAGGTAATATCAGGAAAATCTAAAGTTGAATTTATTAAAAATTTGGGAGTTTGTGTGTGTGGATTCTTTTTTCCTATTTTATTTTCCTCCCTTTTCTAAGTTTTATATACGCGCTTGGTTCATTTGCAGTTGGGCTTTAGTTGAAGTTTTCACTGTAGGAGAAAAGCAAAGCTCCAGTGGAAGAGTATTCACAAGGTCCGATATAATGCCTTGGATCATGGCAGTGGCCAATATCAGAAGTTTTAGAGGAGACTGTAAGGAGCCTGCTATCAGTAAATTATTTTACCCTGGCATTAGAAAAGAGACAGGAATGAGCTGAAGCATGAAGTTTCATATTCAGGCTAAAATGATAGCCTGTTAATAATATAAACTTCAGTCTTTTTTAAAAATTTGATAATTTTTTCCCCTGAAAGTTTTGTAACTGAATTCTACCATTTAATTATATTTTTAAAAGGGAGTAAGCCCTTCTTGTTGGCTTTGCTTGTCTGTTTTAAAATAGTTAAATTACTCTGTCATTTTATAAGAGGGAATGAAAAGTGCCATTTCCCTTCTTTATATTATTCCTTACTGTGCAGGATTTCCTTTTTTAACCCACATCTTTATTCCTGTCTGAAAAAAAAGTCTTTGATCAGTTATCTCTACTCAGTGGAAGTTACCTTTCTTCTTTTTTTTTTTCCTTCTATTTTTTTCACCACCTCCTCCTTTCTGTAATTCAGTAATATTCCTTTAAGGAAACGAGACTGTGGTATGGCAACAAGCAGTCCCTGTTTAGTATATTTAACTATGTAACAGTACTATAAAGCTTACATCTATTTAAAAAAAAAAAAATATTATTTCTACAAGAACTAGGCAAGAGTCACCTGAAATAACCTACCACCACCACTTAGGGATTCCGCTGTTCAGTATAAGCCTCACCCTACTTGGCATTTTAAAACTGTGAGGATAGCTGGTTGTGATGCAGTCTCATGTGCTTTTAGTAATTTTAGGGGGGTTTATTAATATGAATGTGTTTTTTCCTTAATTTGCACTTCCATAATTTTGAAGTGTCCTGTGGATGCTGACACTACTTGACAGTTCAGATTTTTATAGAAAGACGTAAATTGATGTCTTTACCACCTTAGTAGCAAGTGGTCCTATAGTAGTACTCTATTTTGTTTATTTTAGTAAGAATTTTGATTAGATGATGTGAGTGTTCTTTGGCAGCAGTTTAACTAAATACAGTCAACTCCCACATGAAAGAAGATAAGTGTATTTTGCTGCTCTGTGGAGTGGCTATTTGTGTTTTTGTGGTAATTATGCCTCTTAAGACCACACTTGCACTAGGCTGTGCGTCACAGCAATGCCTAGATTTCTAATCAAAAAAGTCCTATACTTTTTTTCGGGGGGGGGGGGGGGGGGGGAGTGTGTGTGGGGTGTGTGTATATATATATGATATTTCAAGATTCTTGAAGGCTAGGAAAGTGGCTCTCCTATGAATAGTCTAACATCCTTCAATAAGAATTTTAATCCATGTATATCAAATAGTAGTAGGTGGGTTTTGCTCTGTGAGGGTAAGGGCATGGGATCTTGTTTGCTTGGAAACATACTGCCTGTGGTGTTAATTTTCCTGTACTGTCTGTATGATATGAAGAAAGTTTGGCTTTACAAGAGGAGGAATGTGGAGGTGGGGAAGTGCAGAAAAGGTATTTTCACTCACTTTTTGGCTTCACGTTCTTGGCTGATGCACCCATCTAAAATCATGGCCAAAAGTTGAACCTTATTTGTTCGTATTTACACTCATACATATGGTTTATATATGCCTCTGTGTGTGTGTAATTTGGAAAGTATTTTAGAGTAAACCACATTACATAAGATGCTGGCTGAGAATTTCAATTATATAAAGGAAAGAATTACTTTGCAAATAAGATTGATTGCATATTTATTTCTTAGTAGCAGTATTTCAAAGAACTTAGCAATTTACATGTATTGATATGTGTGGGGTTTTTCTTAGCAGTCAGTTCCTCCTGTCAGATAAACAGAGTCATCAGCCATCCAACTCTTCCAATTAGTATCACTGCTCATGAAGACAGACACATCAAATTCTACGACAACAATACAGGTATGCATCTTTTCAGCAGATCCTATAGCAGTTGTATAACATAAAACATAAATGGAATTTCATTATGATTAATATTATTCACATAAATGCTGAGGGATGTCAAGAATTGGATATCCTCTGAAACAGAAGTCTCTCATCACCAGTAGAGCCCAAAGATTGCCAGCCCACTTAAAACTTTATTGGCATAGTGATAAGGAACCTGCATCATCCTCTGTCCGTTCTTTTAAAATGCCTTATATATGGGAGTTATCAATACTTCACATAAAAGGAATCTTTTTCAAAATCTTCCTGTGCTTATGTTCATGTTTCTTCTGTTATGTTGTCTGTGTTATTTTGATCTGAGGGCAGGAAGCTCTGGCACTCCTTTAGTGCTTCCAAGACCTCTGCCTGATGGCTTGGAGGTAGAAGTTCCCTTGTAGGCATCGTTCTCAATTTGATCCACTGTATTTCTCTAGATCTCTGACTTCTGCAGAAACAGCTGGACAGCTTATAATACTTTTTCTCATTTGTAGTGAGAGTTGCACTGAGATGTGTAATTATAAACCTTTTAGGTTTTAAAGGACTTTTTGATAGGAATGGTAGTATTAATCTGGTATTCTGACTGTGGATCTTGATAATCTTCAGTTTGTGACTTCTCTGCTTCCAGGTCACACTGACTTAAAAGTTAAATTGAGGTCTTTCAATATTTTTGTTACTTTAAGGTTGCTACTCTCCAGATGTATATTAAATAACAAGAAGTGAAAGGACCCAATGGAAGCTGAAGAAAAAGCTGAAAATAGCTGATTTGTTTGATGATGTAGTTCTGTAATAAATAGGAGAGGAAACGGCCATGCATTTTTTTCCCTGGTTTATTATATTCTGCAACAAAAACCCTCACATTTGACCCATGATTTCTTATTTTTAACAGAAATCATTACTGTAATTATAATAAGCTGTAATAGAACATTAATTCTGAGTTGACTAAAATTATCCCATATTCTTATGTAGTTTATATTCATTGCTTATTAGTATACTCGGCCCCTGCCCTCCTTCCCAGTCAAGATCTTACTCCTGAACTTGCTTAATTCACTTAATGGGCAGATACTTAAAATGCACAGTGATTGCAGCTTCTCGGTGGTTTTGCAGACATAAAACAAAGGTCTAACAAAGTTGGTGATAGTGGTACTGTGGCTCTCCTGAGACTGTAAACATTAAAAGAATTACTTCTTGCAAAATTTTAATGATTCAATCACAGGGACAAGATCTTGTATTCATAATGTGAACTGCAGTAGGGTTTAAGCAGTGAATACAGATAACAAAGTAAATTGCAGAAAATAATCTAAATCTTTTCTTTCAAAGGAAAATTGATCCACTCCATGGTAGCTCACTTAGATGCAGTTACAAGTTTAGCTGTTGATCCTAATGGCTTGTATTTGATGTCTGGCAGTAAGTACATTCAGATTTCATTTTCTTTTTCTCATAATGGTGGCAGACACGAGAATTAAAGAGACAACTGTTTTCCCTTTTTTTTAGGTCATGACTGTTCAATTCGCTTGTGGAATCTTGAAAGCAAGACCTGCATCCAAGAATTTACTGCTCATCGCAAAAAATTTGATGAGTCCATTCATGATGTGGCATTCCACCCCTCCAAATGCTATATTGCCAGTGCAGGAGCAGATGCCCTGGCTAAAGTGTTTGTATGACAGAGTGCTTCCCTTTCAACTCTAGCTTTGTATATATTTAACCAGCTGCACAAAAGAGGAGAGGAGGGCATGAGTCTTCTTATCCTGCCCTGTAATTCAGAGAATGTTTGTAAGTGTTTAGTTTTGCAGGGTGCTGTTTTCTAAATTGATGTTTGTTCTGGTTTCTGTGAGCTCAGCTGGTGCTGAGAGCTTGGAAACTCTCAGTTTCAAATAGTTAAAAAACAAAAGAAATGCTTTTATTTCAGAGGGTGTGAATTTTCGTCCAGGCAGGCCTTGGGTGAAACTAGGTTTATGTATTCTCTATTAATAAAACAGAGTACTGGAAAGAAGGGGTCTAATTGCATCAGGGAGTAGGAAAGGAGGGAAACTTCCTAGGATGCTTTTTATTGAGGAATCTTAATGTACTTAAATCACCTGGAAAAAGTGTCAGTTCACATGCTCATTACTGTGTCATGTGAGAGGTACTTTGTCATTCCTTTGGTATTAATAAAGTAAATCTTGTTCAGAGAGTAGTAGTGGATAGTTAATCTCAGCCACCTGGCTGCTAGCCTAAGATAAATGCAATTAAAAGAAAGCAAATTACTAACATAAATTAAAATGCAGTAAAGTTTTTGTTACATCTTCTGTGTTATACACTAAATATTTAGTTTGCAAAAAAAATTACATAATTTTTTGAAGACTGTATTAGCGCGTGGCTAGAAGCTGAGCCTTTAGTCTAGTCCCAATTAACAACAGACTGAAGCAGTCTGTATATACTGTAGTAGCAGATTTAACTTATTCAGATTTATAATGCTGTTTATTCTTGGAGATCTGGCACAAGAAATTACCACAAACCTTTCCAAAGAAGCTGTCCTACAATTTTACTATCAAACATTTATCTCCTCTTGCTGTTCCTGCTAAAAAGGATATCATTCTGGGCATTAAGGGTAACAGTGAAATATTTCTGTTGAAGATTAAACTTATACGTGATGCTGTGTATGAGTCCTACTAGTGCAATAGGTGGGAACTATACAAAGTTCCATCAGTTTGAGAGATTCTGCTACTTCTAGAGGTATTTTCCAGCTTCACCATTTGTGGAACTTTTTAACTTGTCCACTTCACTGGGCATATTGTGCCATTGATCAGGTTACCTGAAGAGTGAGTGCTTCTCATAATTACTCAACAGATGTGCTTTGTTTATGTAATCAGAGTTTCTCTGTTGATTTAAATAACAAATAACTTTTAATCCAATCTTGTAGTCTTTTTATCCCTTCTTAAAGAGGGAGGTGAGTGGATTCTTTTCTATTATGTGTCATCATCAGAGTTATTACTGCTGATAAGCCTGAAGTTGGTGTTTTCCTCTAATGGGAACAGAAGGCAGAATTTCTGTTGGAGATGATTTCTGGTGCTGATGAGAGTAGGAAAGAACCCAATGCAACTCTTCCACATACCAGCCTGAGGTTAAGACTGGAAACTGATAAATAAATCTTTACCTTTAAACTGACACTTTTTAAAAAGGAATCATTGAAAGATACCAATATAGGGTTTGACTGTGTTGTTTTTAGAGTGGCATTTGGGGATGGGACCACATTTGAAGCTGATCTCAGAGTTTAAATCAACTGTATTATTTAGAATAAAAGGTTGACCTGTGCTGTTTGAGCCTGCAACACATTATATTTACTGCTAAAATACCCTGGAATACCTTTTATTGCTCAGAATATTCAGATATGTCACTTCATCATATTGATATGCAATATATTTCCATAGATAAGATTAGAACTTTTACCATGAAACAGATGACTACAATAGTAATTCAGATTATTTAGTTTTTATAAAGTGTTTTGGTTATGATGGAAAGGGGGAAACTTGGCTGCAAAACTGAGCATTCAACTTTGTGAGAGTTCTGTGTACTTGACTCCTATTTCTTTCAGTGTCATTATTTTATTTCTTTTTGAAGAGGAAATTACAAAGATTTATTTGAAAAATTCTAAAAGTTATGTATATTATATACGTGTATATATACTGTAAACATGTATTAAATGTGTCTAGTAAGGGAAGACTCCATGGGTGCATTTTAATGTTTTAGTATTAAGAGTTCTCTTGAGTTTGTGTATACAAAGGGTAATGGTGTGAGTATGAAATGAATGTTGTGCTTTTGCTTACACAATACAATATGTAGTTACAGTTGTTTAAATTGCTGTACATAAAACTAATAGGCCGGCATGCTTGTTTTTAAAGACTGTCATTCTGATTACAATTCGAATGTAAGAAGTGGCTGTTGAAATGTGAATTGAAAGATGTTTCCTTCTCACTATTGAGCTCTTGCTCAAACGGAAAAGTGATTTTTTTTTTTAAAAGCTGGCAATAGCTAGAGGATGAGGTGCCTTTAAAAAACAAAACTAAACAAATGTAGCCTTACAAAGAGGTTGTGGAGTATATATATTTTTGTGCTGGTCTTCATAATCGATGTCAATGTCTTTTTACTGTACTTGCTCACATACTTGTAGGACTGCAGGGTATTGTGCATGAGCCTGTCAGATCTTCTGAACATCATCCTAGGAGTTAGGGATGAAAAAATTATTTGGGTTATCTAGTCCATCTGCTTGCTAAAGCAGGGTTGTAGACTTGTGCATTTTAATATTGTCTTGGCCAGTGAGGTTTTATGCATGTTCTAAACAATTAGGCTTGCTTTCGAAGATTATTTCAACAATTACATCTCACTGACAGGAGGATTTACGTGATGTTTAGTAGTTCTTTTTTGTAACTTCATGCCAGTATTCTAAGCCATGTTTTGTGCCATTTTACATATTCCTCATCATCTTTGTAATTTGGAACCTGCAGGCACGCACTGGTTCTAGCTGTATATTTCCATTCCTTTCCACTTTCTTCAAGCTATTTTTTAGTCTGCTCTTTTTACACAACTTTTTCTTGTTTTCAGTTTTTTAGCTCAGTTTTCCATAGCTTGGTGCCTACAACACCATTCCACATGCATGATTTGTTGGACTTAGTCTGAAGGTCATCTGTTAAGTGCGGTTTTTGTTTGTTTGGATTTTTTTTCCTCTAACGTGATGCTTTTGTGTAGGAAGACCAAACTTTTGGTCTTCTGGCTAATGTCTCGCAAACCAAAATCGTATTTATTTCTGACAACTGTTTTAAATAACTTTGAGCATTGTTGCTTCTTAAGTTTATTCTTCACTTTCAGTATGTTGTTATGATCCTTTTGCAGCTAGATACTTAATTCCTGTTTCATGATTATCCTGGGTTTTATAAGCTTGGAACTTCTGATCTCTGAGGGCACTAAATTATTTTTATTTTTTCCCTTTTATGTGCAGTTCTTCCTGGTTCAATGTAATTGGTAACTTCATGAATGTGATACATACATCTGTTGAAGATGTAAACAAAACTGGACCTGAGGCTTATTCTTGCAAAAAAGCATTTTTGTGCAACATCAGTATATGGCATTTTACCGTTACTATTCTTCCGATATCTAATTTACATGGTACATTTTTTAATGGTTAACTCGTATAATTTTTTGTGTATGTTAGCCTGTGCTACTGATTTTGCTATTTTTCCGGTATCCAATTTACATGGTACGTTTTTTAATGGTTAACTCATATAATCTTTTTTGTATATTAGCCTGTGCTACTGATTTTGGTTTTACTAACTAATTTAATGGGAGAATTTTCAGTCCTTCCATATGTTGAAAATTGGTTCACTAGGTTTAAATACTCTCATTTTTATTTCTAATTTACTTCACTGTGCTGTTTGCTTTCACATATTTGATTCAGTTACCAAAACGCTTGCACAAAATGATTTGGAGCTGGAAGAAGCTCTAGATATAATTATATTGTGGAAAACATTTTCTTCACTCTTACAAAATCCTAGTGTCTGCATATTTTTTTTTTGTGCCTCAAAGAGAAAACTTTAGACATACCATGTAAAAGATTTTACTACTTGTAAGAAAATCACCCAAAGAATATTTTGGGATCTCATTCATCTTTATTTTGATAAAATATGTTCTTTAGCAAGAAGCCTGTAGAACTATATGCCATGCACTGTAGGTTATTTTTTAGGCCGTATGTTTTCAAATAATGTTATGTTAAAGCAGCCCCATATGTAATGTGTTTGAGCAAGTGTGTGATGTTCACCATACAGCTTTGTGATTAGGTCATACAACACCATTTTGCAGATGTGAATTTAAAGTAACCAGAAACTTGTCCTTCTGAATAAATGTGTAAGAGATAAAGGACTTAGTTACACCACCTTTTTCAGTACACCTGTTTGATCACAGATGTTCCCTTTCCCCACCTCCTTCCTCATGTTTTAACAATGTAATTTTGGGGAGCAGCAATTTCCATAAACTGATGTGTCATTTGAGCAGTGTTTGATTGGCAGAAGTGTTAGTCCATCCCAAAGGAAACAAAAAATTAAAAAGCAGGCATAGCCATCAGATAAGCAGGTTTGGGGTTTGTTTTAATGCCTTTAAAGATCTGTATTTGGAAGCGTTTGCAGGCTGTGGTTTGGCAGTGTCTTTGCAGACTGTCCTAGGGAGCCTACTTGACACCTATGTGAAATATCTAGTAAACCTAGTAAAACCTAGTAACATGGGTTGAGTTAAGGAAGAAAATACAGCCATTGTGGTTGTCCCTGTGCCTGTACAAGAGACTATAGCAGTGTTCTCCCTGGAGTCCTCTTTGCTGAAGCATCAGGTTTGCAATCTAACAAGTAATTTCTGCAGCATGGGGGTATCTGGAAATGAGATCATTTGTATTTTTACTTTGAAGATCTGTAGGCAGTGGTCATTTTGATTGTGTGCTGAACAGCAAGGGAAGCAGGGAGACCCTTTGCTGTACCCTGTAGGAGATAGGTAGTGGGTTAAATGGCCAGAACCAATGTGCCCTCCATGTGACTGGTGTCATCATGGGAGAGTTTGGCTGGGGAGCAGTGCAGAGTTTAGCCCGATGATATCACAAACGAGAAAACCTCAAAAGGTTAGAGTAACAAGGTTATCAAGGCTTTCCCATAATGATTCTTCAGATTGATTTATTTGTCAATTGGTTGCAGGTTGTATGAAGGATAAAATCTAGTATATATCCAGATTCCAAATTATGCACTCTTGTGTCAAAGTAAAAGGTGGAGATTGTTCAAATTTCAAAACTATGTCACTTTAGATGAGGAGATGGCAAGAGATTTGTTATAGCTTATTACTTAAATTCTAAGAACAGAACTTACTCTTCTGCTAACATAGTCTTCATGTTGGGGACCCAGTTATGCAAAGATAAGTTCCTCGGACACTGTAGTGGGACTACTCTTTTGTTTCTGTATAAACATTTATTTAAAAACAACATTGCAGGACTAAGACTTTGTGTCATGATGTCCGTTAGTACTGAACCAAACCCACAAAATTTGGGAAGTGGAGTAGAATTTTAGGCTTGTTTCTCATTCTTTTCTTTTTTTTTCTTTGGTCATAATCTACATATTTAATATATATTACATACAGCGTCATCTGTATGACTCACTTCACATTAAATAGCCCATTCTGTAAAAAATACTCCTTCAGTACTTTCTCATACAAACGAGATGTGAATGGGACCAGTGGTTCCAGGTAATTTGTGACTTAGTTAGCATGTATGTCTTTCAGTTTTCTTATGGGTGAGCTGATAAGATTCATGGGAATAACTGTGAAAACATGATGCTGCTTATAATATGGCATTTAAAATCATTCTGAAATTTGTGGCTGTTTAGTGGAAATTGTTTTGGACTACACTGTTAAGAATGAAGAAATCAGAATATGGTAGTAAACCACTTACACAAACCAATTTACCATATGTAAGGTGTTGCAATCTTTGACATGGTAATTGAGTTTTCTTGGGCATCTGCTGTTGGTGAGCATCGTAGGGATGGTCAGCATAGCTGTTAGTATCAAGTGACAGAGAGGAAGCAAAGATTTCCCTGAAAAAAACACTCAGATGTTTCAGGAAGCTCTCTTTTTCCATAATGACATGAAGGCATTGAGAATATTTTATCTAAGTCAATAATGTATTTAGTTGAAGAGGGTTACAATAGGTGAACAGTCTTGATTCATCCTCAGTGTCTTTAAGCTTAGAGACAAACACTGTTACTGCAATGAATGACCTGTAAACCGCTAGTCAAAACGACCACAATGTTTCTACTGAGCAGCAGAGAAACTGATGAAAACCATAGTGTTAATCCATCCAGTTATATAGGGGATGTTTTACAAGAAATAACCCATATTGTAGAAGATAGTATTACATACAATAGAGCAAATGAACAAACACCTGGGCAGCTGGGGGGGACTAGGATGACCTTTGTGTAAATAGTCCTTGCTCAGGCAAGTGCTCTTGTTCAGCTGGTGGGACTAATGCCAGGAGGGAGGATGGTGAGAAATAAGACCTTTAAAATTATGTCTCTGCCTGTGCTAATGAACATACCTGTTGTGCAGGTTATCTGTCCTTTTGATATCTGGTTTTTATCTTCCCACTTAAATCCTCCTTTAGGCTGTATTTTCTGAGAATCTTAAAATCTCATCTGCAGTGGAGTGTCATTGCAGGGTAAATTTCATAAAGGACTATTGATTTTCTCTTAAAGTGTTCTTTGAAGGGTGGTGGGGTTTCAGCTTCAGCCCTACTCCTCCCACCACCAAAAGGCTGATTTGTACCTCCTTATTCACAGTTCATTTAATTGTACTGATTTATCTTTTTACCCCACCTGCTGACTTAATTTTGCTGCTCTGTAGTCTGTTGTGAAAACTTATGAAGTGCTGTATCATTTAATATGTTTTTGAGAAGCTGAATTCCACTACAGAAGGTGTAAATCCAGTTGAATAGTACAATTTGTGGGTCTCCACTGGTTCATTGTCAGGAGAGATTTGTTGCTAGATGACAAAATCCAAACTATGGCTGAGCTAAAAAGGCATTTAATAATATATGCTTTTTAGCCCAAGTTTCTTCCTGATTAAGTCTGGTTTGTAGTATTGTGTGTTAAACTAGTTTTGCCCTGCTCGTGCTGCCAAGCCATGCTGTGATCCTGGGAGATCACACCCACGTTTAAACCATGCCTGCATGTGTGCTTTTAAGCTGCTCAAAGCCTTGCGTTGACACGGTCCTCAAGCCTGGTCTGCTTGCATTCCCTCAGTTTGAATTGCAGACTCCCAAAATTACTTCCTTGCTGTTTCAGGAAACCCTCGGTCCTCACACCAGAGTATTAGACTGGGACATTGAGAAAAGATTTATGCAGCTGAATTTGTACTATTCTGAAAGGGAGGGGATAACTTGTTGCCAAGCCAAATATTTTTATTATTTTTGGATTAATTACAAAAAGCAGCCAAAAACATTATATAAGGGATAAACGATGGACTTCAAGCTAATATTTTTCCATTAAGAATTTATTTTTTTATTCTTCCTGTCATCAAGATACAGTGCTTTTTGGATGTAGCTTGTTTTCAGATGTGTGGCTCCTAGAATTGTTTCCTTGCAATCAGACATTTACAAACATGCATAGGTTTTGAAAATTGTCTCATATGTGTTAGCACTTTTTCTGGAAATGCAAACTGAGCATGTTAGCTAATCATTTCTTGTACCTTTATAGCCCAAGCAGACTGAAAAGTGGTCTTGTGCTCTGTTTTCCTTGAATCATGCATCTGAAAAAACTTGTAGAAGAAAACCCATGATGAGAAGACTATTGTTGCTCTAAGATTTTCTGTTGACATTTGTCAGCCTGTCAGCTACCTGCATTGTATTTCATATAAATATCTTCAATTGGTTTCTTTTAAAAGAAATGGTCAGGTTAAAAAAGACAAATTTCTTTGCCTTATGGACCATAGTTTGGATTTTCTTTGTTGCTTATATTTAATGTACTTTTTTTTCCTCTCTATAAGAATAACTATTGAACTTTAGAGTTACCTGACAGTTCTCTTTTGGAGAAGATACCACAGGTGATAACCACTTAAATGCTAGTAATTACAGTTGCTCCTCTTCTGTTTGGGGTCATTTCCATGACAGTTGATACGAAAAGGCTACTGTGACCGATACATAAACAGCTAAAGGAAATTAAGACTCCCCTTCAGAATTATGGTGAGGTTATGATTTTGCACGCCAGTTTTGAATGACTACTTTGAAACAATGTTGGGCTTCAAGTGTCTTGCAAAGTGGTGGATCCAAATGAGAAATACCTACTCATTGAGAAATAGTCTGCTTGTCAATTTTTGTGTATGGCTCAGTACAAGGCTGTGTCAGAATTTCAGTACCACCAAATTACCTCGTTTAAATGCTACTGTCGTACAAAAGTGAATGTTATTTTAAGTGAGAAATTCTGTTTTCGAACTTGTGAAGGAAATAGTTTTCTTGGGAGTAAGCATCCATAAATTTAATGTATTGCATAATTTCAGAAAGGCTTCTTAATCATGGGACATGAGAAAAGTGAAAAAGTGATTTGTTCTCCAAAGATTTCATAAGCATTTATTATAAAAAGTATAATTTTTTCCTTTAAATGAAAATGCTTCTTCAAACACACACTATTAAACTTCTTACTAAAATTCAGTACTTTAAAATCCTAAATATCTAAAATGGCAAAGATAGAAAATTCAGAGGGAGATTATTTTGAAATAACACCAGTATATTTTTGAGCTGCTCAACTGCAGCCCTGAATTTTCTCTTTTTCACTGCAATTCATATTTTGTGAAACTTCTTGGATAAGTTATAGTTAAAGCTACATTCATTTGCCTGAATAAGTCAAGTAAATATTTTGTCATTAAAATTATATAGATCTTCTTATGTTAGTGTGCCATTTAAAATGAGACCACATTGAGGTAACCATGCAGATATTTGTATTGGTATGACAGTAGTGAAGTGGGGTAGCTGTATACTGTACCCGCATTCTGTGCTGAGCAAAATCACATGGACTTCCAGAAATAAGCAATGGTTTTTAAGAGCAGCTTTAATGTTACAGCAGCAAGTAAGTGTCATTTGTACCATATAATTATGTAAATTGGGTGCTAATAAATACTATTTTTCAACATTTTGTATTGTGTTCATAATTCTGCGTTTTATCACAAGATGTTTGTACTCTTGGAGTGTGTGCTAGGAGGGGGAAGTGCACTCAGACTAGAACAAGTAGACATGCATTTGGAGGGGCATGAGGCAACTTCATGCGAACTTCCTTTTGAACTGTGCAACATGTTACCATTCACAGTAGCGTCTCAGTTTTTCTGTTCTCCATATGTCTCGGTTTTGTACTGCTCTGCCATCTTGGCACTGTTGGCACCATACATCTCTCCGTGCACTTAGGCACACAGTCCCCAGTATCTTCGCGGGGTGAACAGGCATGCAGAGTGGGTACGGTGCCGTTGCGCAGGAGCTGGTCTGTCAGCGGTGCATTGATCGCAGCAAGACGTGGTGCGCTTCTTGGGGAGAACATATATTTAGCATAAAAATAAGTGCATGGTTCTGCCCTTGGGGAGAGGATGAGGGAGAGCAAACCACACATCACAGATGGCAGTCGCATTGCTACAGGAAGATGCTCAGAACGGCACTGTTGAGGGGGTGGTATGGGAATCTACACAGAACTGAGCAGAACAACTTGTTAGCGAGTCCATCCTGTTTTTTCTAAGCTTGTAGGTGGGATAAGCGAAGTTCTCATCTCCTTGGTAAGTAAAATAACCCTTCTGATTTAGTCCTACTCATCTTCCCTCCTCGTAGGAAAGGAGGAATTGCTTTATGAAATGACATTACAATTGCATTCACACCAGTATTCTGCCTCCAGAGAGGGTCAGTAGAAGATTCCTGAGGTAGGGAGAAAGAAGATTTCACGAACAATGTAGGAGTGACCCTCCCACATGGGGGGGCCTTCCTAACATTCTTATGGTTGCCTATGAACAAGACATGTCCCCATAATGATTTGGGTGTGAGAAAAGTGAGTACATTCTTTTCGGCCCTATGGTGAAACTTTAACTACCATTCTCTTTGTGCTTAAAAAGAAGTAATTTCTATGCGTGAGTGTTGGAGTTCTTCAACTGCATTAACAGAGTATTAGAAATCAGAGAAGGGGTTAAGCTGGTGTTAAGAAAAATAACACTTGTGTCTCTTGCCATCCAGTATGACTGACAGCTGATTGTGAGTGATGTAGCTGATGCAGTGCTAAAACCTGTGATACCCCTCAGTTTAAGTTTTTAACAAGGAAAAGAAAGACTACTTTGAGGAATTTGAGGCACTCAGCTATATAGATGTACACTTGCAATGTTTTCAGTATGTAGGTGATTTAGCAAATGTAGATGGCCTGGTACTGTCTTAAGACTTCTCAAACTAAGACGGGAATGGAAAAGAAAAGGCATCAACTTGTTTCCATAACATTGCTGATGGGCAGAGAAAAATAACTAGAAGAATGATAGAGAGTGAGTGACTTTCTTCAACCATGAAGTAATTTAAGGTATGTATGCCACAGAAGACTGACTTGGTGTTTGGTGTCTAGGTAATATTTCTGATATTTATGGCTTGATTTTGACTTGCCAAGTAGATAATGTGGATAATTTTCTGTGGAGTTTACAGGTAGGGTGTCCACTGAGGACGTTTAGATTGGGTTTGTCCTGTCTGGATGGTTAACCCCAGAGCTTTTCCTGGTCACTGGAATGGTTCCCCTCATGTGCTGGAGAGCTGTGGGGGGAGGAACGTGAGAAGGAAGGGGAGGTCCATCTGTCAGAAAAGCAAAATTCAGCAGCTGCCATGTGGAAACCCTCCTCTTGCTGAACCAGCAAAGCAGCAGCAGCTGAGGAGCAGGAGGGTGCTCACAGCAGGTGATGCCTTCTGTGCAGGGTGGCACAGTGACAGCAGAGGTGCCAAGTGTCCCACTTCTGGACCAGCAAGGTAAGATACTGCTGGGAAGCAGGACTTTGAGTTACCTCTCTCTGAAGAGATGGTTTAACTTTGAATTGCACCCAGAATGTGAGTAGCTAATGCTGGGCTTAGAGGCAAGAGGTGCTGTCATTGAGCTCCCCCAAGGCTTCCAGAGCATGCATGTTGGTATTTATTTCCAGGTGAGAGTTCTGCACTGTGATTGCTGAGCAGTGGTGAGCCACTAGCCCAACTCCTGAGTGCAAAGATGCTTATTTCCTAGGGAGAGGGTGATCAGACGACCCCCTTTTGGTTATGTATCCAGTGTCTAGTTCAGAGAGCTCCCAGCCCTGGCTGGCTGCCTGCCTCCAAGTCCAACCCTTTGGTGACCTTTTTGGGATGCCTCAGCCAGACAGCAGGTTCCACTGTGCTGGTCAGGCATCTGAAACTAAGTGGCCCAGCATCAAGCGTCGGGATGTCTAGATCCTTTTCTGATTCAGCCCTGCATCTAGAAAGTGTGTAGAGACTGTGTTAATTTTTTTTCAGCTTCAAAAGAAGTCTGGTTCTGAGTAAGATGTGATCTTGCAGACTTGCGAAAGTACATATGATTTTGATGCCTTTCAGCCATTAGACTCTGCTTGAATGACTGATTCCTCTGATAGCTCATTTGGTGGTCCTTCCTCTGCTAGCTCACTCTCAGGCTTTTTTCAGCTGAGCATGTTAAAAGGACAACATTGAAACACCTGGGGCTTTACCAACCTTGCTAGGTCTTCCATAATCTAGTAAGAACCCCAGCTGTGTTTCAGAAACTAAAATGGTATAAACCATATTTGGTGTTTATTTTTTAACCACATATGAGATGACATGTACTGCATATGCCTTTGGGACAATTTTATTGCAAAAGATACAGCAATTTGTATTGATAAGCTCAAAATACCTTGTATATGTTACAGAAGGAGTTCTGCTGCTTTCTTCAAACAAATATACCCCCTCGAACATTTATGAAGATTTATACGTAAGTTATCTTAGAGACTTTAGTAGATGGCAAGTATTTTGATTGCTATGAAAGGTAAAGGCTAAGAGGAGTGTGTTCTGTGCTGATCCACTCGCTTCTGTTAATGGAAGAGTGTATTCTTACAAGTTTCGAGGCTTACGCTTAAGTTTACAGTGTTTATGAACAGGACATCTAAGTTTAGTGGAGAGTCGGATTAAACATTAAACCTCTTTCACGCTTTGAGATCCAAAAATTTCAACATCATCCTGTAGAAGTTAATAAAAATGCACATTGGCAACCGAGTGCCATCATTGTTCTTTAGCCTTAAGATAAAACCATTTAAGCAACAACAAACCATGAAGTGCCCTTTCTAAATGCTTGACACAGAAGATATGTGTGCAACTTCCCTCTGAAAGAGCATTTGAAAGGTCACTGTCATTGCTTGAAGTATAAGCTTTTGGAAGAAATTAAAATGCATATCCTAAAAACACATGTGGCTTTAACTGTTCCTAATGTCTGTCTGTCTCTGTGCTGTGCTTTCAGCAGAGCACAAGCGAAACATTGGGGAGTCTCTGCAGAGTACCAGTCTTCTGTGCTGCAAGAGTATGGCCAGTATGGAAAACAATATGTGGTGGTAAGCCATTACATTAAAAATTAAACCACAATATTAAGAGTAGCTAAAAGTTAAGACACAGGCCTTTTTCTCAGCTAGCCCCAGATTAAACCCCAAGCAAACAGGTCTTCAGACAGTAAATCTCGTGTCTGAACTGAAGTCCCCAGTAAATTCAGTTTATGAGTTTGAGTTTTGCCCAGCCCATGTAATGTCCCTTGTTGACAGAGAACGCTTTCAGCAGAATGGTAGTGAGGGAGGTGGGTCAGGAGATGGGGATATCAGGGGTTGCTCTGCTTCTACCTAACTCTCTATCCTTAATCTTTACTTTTTTCAAGCCAAGAGGCTATTGCTGCGGAAGTGTAGCAGTACAGATTAATGTTAAAAACTCTGCATACAAATATAATTTATGTCTTTGTTTTGCCTTTTTTGGAAGCTGTTGGTGCCCTGCATCTTCTGTCTGGGTAGCATTATTATATTGATTGATTATTATATTGATGATGTTAAAGCTGGAACTGCATGTTTGTTCTGAGAGGAAAATCTGAACCTTCTCTGTGTAAAACTGTTTCATCCGGGATTGGTTTCAATAGTCTCTTGAGAGGACCCCAGCCTGGCTTACGTTACCACACCAGGTAGATCATGCAGAATCTGCTGTTCTCGTTAGTTTGCATTATGCTTACTTAATTGGTAATTTTTTAGCTACTTCAGTAGTATTCCCAATTAATGTGTCACTACTCCCCTACTGACTAGTGATATGGCTAGTTCTTCACTTAAGAAACAACTGTGTGTTTTGAATAATCTGGGGCTGTAGTTGGTTCATTTTGAAATCAATCCATAAAACAGAAATCAATCCCAAATTTGGGAGAGTGTATCTGTGAATGCTGGAAATGCTGCTTTTGCTGGTGTGTAATACAGAACTTCAGATAATTCCCTCTTAAATCCTGTTAATGGCTCTTGAATAGCTCTCCTCACACTAGAGACTGCTGTAAGCTATTCTGAGCTGTGGTTTAACGATAGAGTGATGGGTCTCAAATGCTTTTCTGATTGCAAGCAACTTAAACCCACAGCTTTTCTCAAAGAGTCTCTTCCTCCTGGCAGCTCTCCTGTGGTCCTGCAGGCCTTGAGCCTCACAAGAGCGGAGCAAGAGAGCTAAGGGGACAAGACACTTCTCAAAATCAAATATTAATGCTGTGCTGTAGGAGACGAGATTCCAGTTCATGCGTGTTGGCTGCTTTGTGGATTTGGGGCTTTATTGGGCTTGACAAACAGTTGTAGGGTCCCACAGCTTGACTCTTTCCTCTGACTTGCTTTCCAGTCTCTGGGTTTGGATAAATCTCAATGCTTGAGTTTACAATAGCTTAACTTGCTGGCAAGACAGCTTTATGGAGAGAGTGCCTGCTTTTAAGAAGGTACTCAAATTTGAGTTGTGTCCCCCCCAAAAAAAAGTGTCTGGTATTTCAGCCCTGACCTGGGTGTCATCTGGTGGGCAATGCCACATGGAGGTGCTTCTGCCACAGCAGCTGAACAGCATGGCCGCTCCCCGAAGGGACCTGGCCACTTCGGGAAGCAGGTGGTACATTTTAAGGAGCTTGTGTGTGCCCAAAGGTGGGAATCAGACAAGCCAGGGCGCTATACTGGAAGCAGCTTTTCAAACAGCTCCAGTTATTTCCTCCATGTTTACTGCCTCTTTTGCTACCCATCTAGATCAGAGTTTCTGAAGCCTGCAAGGAAAAAACAAAAAAAAACCATCTACACAGAGCTTTTATCATGCATCGGGACAGAGCTGCAATCAGCCTTGCTGACTGGAAAGTGCCAGAGAAAAACACCTCCAGTATTTCTTGAACTGAGGGCTGGCATTACTCCTGTGGCACTTGGTGTGCCTTCAGCATGGTGCCCAAGGGTCCTGCCTTTCTCAAGTCCATCAATTTCGTGGCTGGGAATTAAATTCTGTGCAAATATTTTGGATAAGCTGATTAACAAAGCAGTAGAGGTTGTCAAATTCATCCACGAAGAAGGAATGCTCCTTATCAGGGTCTGTTGCGATGGCTTCCAGTTCATCTTGGGCTGCCCAAGCAACTCCAACGGAGTAAGCTATAACTCCTGGAAAGAAACCCAGAGTTTAGAATGAGCATAAAAGTTGTCATTGCGTTAAATATAAGACCAATACTGCAAACATAGTTGCCAGGCCACAAAAATGTGGGCAGTGACTTGCAGTGCTCTCAGTCTGTATAAAAATGGTATTTTCAATTGGAGGAAAGGTGTAGTTTGTGCTTTGGAAGTACCTTTTGCCAACAGGAAAAAGGTTCAAACAATAGTAAAGCTTCTGCCCTGGGTCTGAACAACACATTCTTGTTCCAATGCAAATGCCTTACAGTTGTGTTGGAAGATGTATGACTATCCTGACTGGAAAGCCAAAGGAGGCTTCATGTGTTACTAAGACTGTAGAAATCCCCTGATATCTCCTAGACATAGCTGCATTTTGCTAGATTTATGTGATTTTTTTTTTTAAGTTCCTTATTCAGATATTAAACAGATGCTGTTCTTGTTAGAGCTCCGTGAGACCCCAGGGTGAGGTGCTACTCTTCCTTCATAAAGTTTCATCTAGTGCCTTCAGATCATAGCAAACTGCATTTCTCTGACCTGGATAAATGCTGAGGCATGTAGGGAGAGCAGGTAGCTATAGAAGAGCTTACCGTTTCGGTGAGCTGCCATGGCCGGCACTCTGACATCATCATAAGACCTGCCATCTGTAATGAGAATCATGATCTTTCTTTTGTTGGGTTTGGATTTGCTGAACAGCTGTTCTGACGCATAGCGGATGGCTGCTCCTGTGCTGGTCCCGCCACTCCAGTAACTGATCCTTTTAATAGCACTCAGCACGTCCTGCTTCGTGCTGTACTTGTCAAAGCTGAACTCGAGCCTTTGCTCATAGGTGTACTGAACGGCTCCGATGCGGGTGTCAGTGTCAGAGATCTCAAACTCCTTGCTGATGTTGGCTACAAACTGGAGGACTGTGCGGAAGTTGCTGGTGCCAACGCTGCTGGAGCCATCGATTACAAAACCGATGTCAGCTGAATTGAGGCAGGTCTTGCTGCAAACCAGCCGATCGGTGTCGCAGACCCGCTTCACCAAAGGCTGGACCACCTTGTGTAGGCTGAACCAGCTGGGCACGTTGATGGAATAGAAACCATTTGTCCTGCACACTGCCTGCAAGGTAACACAAGGATGAATGCAATGGAAATTCAGTCCACCTGTTTCAGCTGGGGTATGTAGCTGAATTGTAACGACAGGCTCCTGGAAAGAGCAATGCTGGAGTCTGAAGTGGCCTCTCTTCCAGTCGCCATCTGCTTCCCTGGGAAATGATGTCAATGTAACATCACAGATACTTGTGTAATGAGACAGTTTTTCCTGCCTTTTTTTGAAAAGCTGTGGGATGGAGCTGGTATTACAGTAGTGAAAGAAATGTAATAAGCAAGTTTGCCACCTGTCAGGCTTTTTTAGAAGAGTTATGTTGTTTGCAGAAAAAGCATCCAAATCACAGAGCTGCTGTTAGTGTGGCTCCAGTGGGCATTATGAGAGCCTGTGTGTTTGCCAGGTGGCAATTTCAGCTCCCGTTGTTCAGGGCAACAAGGAAGGTTTTGCCTGCTGACAAACCCTACTGCCTTGAACGGAAACCTGAGACTGAAGTTGTGTTATCCTTGGCTTATACCCTTCTAAGCAGAGAAAAAACCCAGGCAATTTTGGTGAAAATGCAAAAAGCCCGTAAAGATTCCCCATTGTGCTGGCTCTGCCAAATAGCAAAAAAGAAATCATTAATTTTTATAACTGAATACTTGTAAGGAGCAGATCTGCAGGAGTCAGGTGAGTGTGGGTAGGAAATAGGGGTGGAACAGAGGAGGGAGTGGGAGAAGTCAAGCGTGGGGTGGGGGGGAGTGGTGGGGACAGGCTGGATCAGATTGTCCTTGGCTTTAGCACCTTTTAAATGCTAATGCCTCAGGTCTCTGGGTAAGCATATTTTGTTAAGCCAGGCTTTATCTATCAACTTTGTGTGTGTGAGTGCTTTAAAAGACTGAGGCACTGTTTTCTTGGTGCCTGGTCTTGACTTGCATAAAACCTAACAGCTGCAAGGGAGTTGCAGTTCCCGCCAGTCTGGGCTCCTCACCATGTCCTGCTCTCTTGCTCTTTGCTCTTACTGTCTTGCAGCTATTTTAGTGTTACGATGCAGCAGTATCAAGTCACTGTTCCCTCTTTACCTTCCTGTTCTGAGCCCACTCTACTCCCACTTCTGCCGTGTCCCTGGCAGGTTTGGAGAGACTCACTGTAGCTTTGCCCTTTTAAAAACATTAACTGCAAATGAGACTACAATCCAATTAAACGCTGACCGGAGACAGTGCAGCTCTCTGGAGCAGCTCTGAAACTCATGGGAGATTATTTCATGGTAGAGTGATACGGTTCAGATGGGAATCTGTTTTCTGAAAATACCAGATAACTCAACCCTGCTTCCTGAGCCCAGCCTGATCTGGCGTTTGGTAGATACCTCCTGCTGTAACTGGGTGCCAGCTTGCCCTGAAGCACTGTTGAGCAGGCAGCTACCGTTAGTGCCAAATATAAATAGTTCAAGGTTTGCGTTCTCTTTTTTTGCTGCACATGGCAGGGATTTACTCCCTCTCCAAGAGCTACCATGAAGTCCATAGCAGCAGAAGCAAATAACAGAAAAATAACCCACATCAGATCAACAGTGGAAACAAAATGTTTGAGTTATCCAGTATAGCTGAACAACTGGGATGTGCCTGTGTTGGGAGTGTCCCAACATTTGCATGCATGGGACCTGTTTGTAAATGCAACACACATTATGTTGACATGGCTCCTCAGCCTTTGCCAGGCGGGAGATGCACAGCAGGAGGCTCATGGAAAACTCAGGCTGCAATTGTGCTTTGTCACGCTACTGTATTTTTTGAAAACCTCTCGTGTCAGTATGACTGCACGTTTGTGCCAGTGTTAGTTAGTAAAGAGCCATTTGCTCCATGGTGTGTCTCAAACCAGAACTTCAGAGACTTCATCCCCTTCTGACCAGCATTGCTGCCTGGCTCTTCGTACAGGAGATGTCAAGACAGTATAAGCAGGACAAGAAATAACCATCAGTGGTAAGAAGGAAAGGGAAATGCCCTGAACGAAACAGCTTGGAAAATGTAGTCAGAGCCAAGCTCCTGGCCAGAGCCCAGCCCAGTAAGTACCTTGTCCACAAAGTTTGGTTCGATGATGTTCTGCTTCTCACTTTCAGCAGCTGCTTCAATAGTGACAAAGAAAATGTTGATCCCTGATTCTCTGGCCAGCCTGGAGGCCTCCTCCACTGGGTCGGTTGGCCAACCGTCCACAATCACTACAACTACATTGGGTGCTCCACCTCGGTTTCCATTTGCATCCGAAAAGAAGTTTTTGTTAACAAAGGAAAGTGCCTTCCCTGGAATAAAAGAGGCAATGAGGATGAGTTACAGGTCTGGAAGCACTCTGCCTGATAATATCTCATGAAATGGTAGGCAGAGGGCCGATTCAAGTGTTGGAGCCCTGCCGAGAGCCGGGGAGAGTGGTTTGTGTGGCTGTTCGAGCAGGAGGGTAGGTTGCTGCTGTTGGTGCCAGTGCCTCCTGAGCCCTCCTGCACTGAGCGCCATCTGCCCACTCCCTGCACCCCATAGGGGCTGGGGGTGACAAGGTGGGTTAGCAAGGATCCCCAACACATCAGTGGGACCTGCCCACAAGGAGAAAGGTAAATGTTGTCCACTTGCAATGGACTCGCAGCGTCGTGGACCAACGCAGGCAGGTCACAGTGGGAGGAGCGGTACCCCCTCACCAGCCCTGCCCTAGCACTGAGCACTGTTCAGTCACAGCCTCTGTACCCGGTGAAGAGGTGTGGGCTCACTACAACCCGGGCTCTGGAGCCCTCCCTGAGCTGAGAACGTGCAGGCAGCCCCATCACCTACCAACGTTGGAAAGTCCACCTTTCTGTGGGATTTTCTCAATGGCGTTTCTCAGGTCCTTGGAGTTGGCATAAGTTTTTAAGTTAAATTCTGTGGAAGGGTCATCGCTAAAAGAAGAGATGAGAGCAGCTGTCAGTTTCTTGCTTCGCATGCAAGAATACAAAAGCTTTAGGACCCATCCGTGCTACCCAGTTCCTGATTATGAGCTGGAGCGAGAGCTTTAGCATGCATCAGCCGCAGAGCTACAGCTGCCAGAGTGCGCAGTTGTGCCCTGCAGCAATGGGAGTAGCTGCACAAGAAGCTTTTACCCGTACTGAACGATGCCCATCAGAGGACCAGTGCTGCCGATGTCAAGGGCTTGAGCCACGTTACCAAGGAAGTGCTTCTGGAGCTGAAAGCGGCGTTTACCGATGCTCCAGCTCCCATCCATCAAGAAGGACAAATCAACCTTGCAATCTGAGGAGAGACACAGAAACACGGAAAATATTTTTAGTCCTTTCTTATACGTGTGCTTCTTGTGAGAAGCAAAGGCCTGAAAAGTCTGCATTCAGTGACTTGTCCTGCTGGGCAAGCCCTACCAAAAAGCCTTTGACAAGGAGAAGTCACAGCTGGGGGCTCATTGTCCTGCTCATTGGTAAACACGGTCCTTGGCATGATTTTCTCCCATACAACATCCAAGCCCGGCTGGGTAACAAAAAGTCAAGAAGCTGTCCCCAGGGGTCAGTCTGGGAGCACTGCATTTGGGGGCTAGGGAGGAGAGGTCAGCCACACCAGGAGCAAGCTGGCTCGTGTCCTGTGCCCTCAGAGCCATGGCTTGGGCTTGGCCTGCTTTATTCACAGCCCAGAGGTGATGGGAGTTTGTAAAGCCAGATGTGACCCTTGGATTTTGTGGTCTGGCCACCTGCAGAGCACAGACTACAGGGATTTCCTTGGTTACGCTTTTGTGGGCTTAATTGATATAATAGATGTAACAGAAACAGTTCTTCACATATCGTGTTAATGCTGCTCAGAAGGGAGAGAAGACCCACTCAGTTCCCTAAACGTGTGATGCCCAGGATGTGCCTTGGGGCTAAGGACATCATGAGGTCTCTTCAAGGAGCTGCTGACAGCAATCCTGGCAGCTCTGTGCTTCTGAATGAGAACCATTCACCAGCTTCATTCTGGGCTGGAGCTTATACTGGGGATGATGATTTCGCTTGGTGTGTTCAGACTGAGCAGGGGGCTCTTTTCACGGGTAGCTGTAGGCTTGTACCTGTGTGTGCAGCAGCAGCAGTGTGCTGTTGTGTGTTGCCTCTCTGGGCTGACAGCAATATTCTCAAAAAGCTACACCTGCACCCAAACAAACTCTTCCCTCTGATTACACAGATGAACCTCATTTTTGTGCTTCTGCAAATGCTGTCTTCATCACTGCCAGCCTGCTTTTACATCTCTGCAAGTTGGTGGCAAAACATTCATCGGTTGGACTGCAACCAGGAGCGGGATCAAAATTTGGCTTAACTAGAGTGCTAATTAACATTTTTCCCCCTCTGGCGTCCGGGTCATCCCCATCTCTTGGTTTCCCTCCGATGATGCCTCCTACCAATCAGACTGTCCAAAATAGTGTGTTTTAATCATTAGGTAGCCCGAAGGCTACAAAGCGCCAATTGTTCTTACTGGCTTATGCAACTGCCTCCCGTCTCATTACCTTCAATTTTTTCTCCTGTAGCTGTCTGTTTTTCTAATTTTAATAATGCTGAATTATAGGAGCGTGACTGAGAACCGTGTTCATTCACAGCAGATCTTGAGGCAAGGCCGGGAACCCACAACAAATAATACCTCAATTAACGGCCAAGTTTTCCTGAATTTCCTGTCCTTCAAAGGGAGCTACACCATGTGGGCTATATGTGGAAAGAGGGGAGTTTGTTAGCCAGCAGCGTCCAGGCATGCAAAGATGTACGTACACTTATATACAGACTTAATTTCGGGGGAGGATTCAGACAACAGGAGTATTTTGGTGCTGGGATATTAGTGGGACTCTGCAAAAGCACAGGCTAAAAGGTACTCTGTAGGGAGCTGAGCACTTTCTGATTTGCAGGGAGGCAAGGTCTGAGTTACAGCTTTTATGGTCCTGGAAGTTATCAGTGGGATGAGAGTTTTGATTCTGGTGTGCCTTATCTCAGTTCAACTGCTGGAAACACGGCTGTGCTTGCCTGTGTCTCTGCTACACTGAGCTCTGCTTTCCCTGCAGTGCAATTGGGTCTGTAGGGCAGATCCTTCCCCTTTTCTTCTTCTTTCCCTTATTTCTGTATCAGTTTTAGGTGTATTTGATACCTTTGGTAGGGAAAAAAATACTTTTAAGTATAAGGAGGAGTGCCTGGGAATATACAGACATTTGGTTCAGTAGTTAATGTAAAGAGTCCTTGAAATGCCAGTTCTGCGAGAGACAGCGTTCAGCTGCTGGAGGATGGGCAAGAGAGGACCCAGGCGCTGGTGGGAGGGTGAGGCGCCCTCTCCAAGGGCGGCTTCCCATGAGGAGGGGGCAGACGACCCCATCTCTCCACTCACAGCTTGCGTTCTCTTTCTCCCTCTACTCTGGGCCCCATCTAAAGATGAGTTAATGGGCAAATCTGCCTTTAATTATAAAGGGCTGTAGAAGATTTCCTTTTCAGAGCAGGGGACCCTACATCTCCATCCCTGGACTGAGGGATTCTTGATGCTCCCTCTGCATTCCCTCTCTCCTTGCTGTGGCAGGCACCGGGTCCCCGTCTCAGGTGGTTTCCTTCCCTCCCACCCGCTGCTGGGGGAAGGGTGCCCACACTCAGCATAGCCACGGGAGCCTGCTCTGGTCAGCAGGGCTCGCTCATCTAACCCTGGCTGCAACACACTGGTTTGCTGTCCCCCACCATCAAAATCCCCGAGTGAAGCTCTGCACCCCAAGAACATGGAGCTGATACTGCCCGGCAAAAGATAGCGGTGAGCAGCCACCATGTCCCTGCCCAGGTAAGCTAAATCTTGGCTGTTACTTCCTTCCCTGTAGAAGCAAAAACCAATTATGTATTTGAGAGGGGTCAGCGGAGAATGCTCCCTGTTGCTCTGCAAGGGAAAAATGCATTCTGTGAGTTTCTTAGGCTTTCTTGAAAACTTACCTTTTGCTTTTTAATTTGAATGCATTCTAGCAATGTGTAATTAATAAACTGGTAATGCTTAATTATGAAATTAATTCTGAAGTACATACTTGGGTTCCTCTGGGAGGTGGACTCCAGCGGCTTTGGATTCAATTCTTCCTTTGAACTGAAGCCTAGAGAGAGGAAGGAAAGGCTCCATCAGTGTGTGCTCAGTGGCTGCCCTCGCTCTGGAAGGAAGCAGGCAAGGGGGTGGCTGCAGAGTGCCCCCAGCCTGAGGATTGACGTGGGAGGGAAACGAGGATGGGGAGCACATCCTTGGAGCTTACCTTTTTCCACCTACATCACTTCTAGGATAAAACAGGACTGGAGGCATTTCTAGAAGTGCCACCAAAATCTCTCCAAGCACCAACTTTGACTCCCCTTTGTGAGTCAGTCCCCTCACTGCAAGGGCTTGAGAGCAGTTCCTCAGGTGCAGAGGCTGGTGGCTATGGTGTGGGGTGGTGACCTCCCAGTGCTTTGCCCCTGAGAGAACCGGCGCTGCCACCCCACTGGCTCGCCGTGCTTCACCTGTGCTTTACAATGAGCTGCACAACGTCGGAAGCAGACGAGCGACAGATTTAGCATGTTGTTTTTCTGTCTGGAGAGGAAGGTACAGGCAGAGACTCACCCCACCATGTTACAGCTGGGGAAACAATGCAAGCCACAGCCCCTCAGGTGCTCCTGGAGGACGGGGTTATTTTGGAAAGCACAAAAGAAACAGGGTAGATAGTGGCAGAGAGCTACAGTCAAGTCATGGGAAACAGTCTCACGGGTCACTAGTGGATTTTAGCTGAGGCCCCAGCTGAGATATTTGGATGGTAGCAGCCTTGGGAACATGAGTTTATATCCTTGTGAGATGCAGTGACTCACAGAGCATCATCAGGCTGGCGTCAGAAGGTTTGAAAATGCTGAACTTCACTCATGACTTGAATGTCTGGTGAGTCTCCTACAGTACAGCATCTCCCTCCCAAGCAAGGGCAAAGAGCTGTTTCTCTTCACTACAGCATGACAAGATTAAGGGGATTTAGCTGGGATAATCCTCAGACGAGACAGCAATTATCAGACAAGCCCCAAACCAAACGCTCACCAAGGAAGCAGTTGGTCAAAAGAACAGCAGAATGGCTTAAATCTCCATCACCAAATAAGTTGAAGAAAGACTACAGACTTCAGAGAGACAGTAAAAAGGTAACTTTGGAAAATGTGAGCTTAATATAGAAAAAAGATGAGAAATTACTAGGTGCTACAGAGTTTGTGTCTCCACAGCCACCAGCCACAAGCAAGCCAAGCATGAGACCGTATGTAAAGAGAGCAGGTGGCAAAGGGGCATCAGCAAAGGTCACCACCTAAATACGACTGGAGGTGTAACAGCTCTGAGCACATGCACCGCCTAAACTGGTTGCTGAAGATATTAACGACCAAGCCATAATAATGCAGAAAACAGCCAAGAAAATGGGTGGAAATACCAGCTCCAGCTCCCTCCATCACCACTCCCACTTCCATTCCAGTTATGTCTAATGATCCACCCCTCATAAGGGGCAAATACAACTACTTTGAGTCCTTCCACATGCATGCTGAAAGCTGTGCATAGTTTTGGGTCAGGGGCCAAGTTTGTATTAAGTCTGAGTACGCAGTGCCTAATGTAAAGCCAACCTGATGCCTGACCCCCTGCCAGGAGGCTATAGCACACTGCAGCATCTTCACGGGACAGAAAGGTTGCTTTGGCTTCTCGTTTTTAAATTCAGCTGCCAGTGAAGAAAGTTTCTACTGCAGGGAATAAACAGACCTGCTAACGGCAGCACTGTGTGATTTCCTTCCGCTTTGCTCGTCCCCAGCCATCTGCTGTTGCCTGTCGCTAGAGCTAGGACACTAAGCTAGCTGGAGCTCTGGGCTTGGCCTTGTACACGAGCCCATGTGGTCACATAGGAATGAAACAGGTGAAGGGCACAAAGATTAACCCTGCTTTGTTTATGGCAAGAGCTAGTGATTTCTTTGTGTGTTTTGTTTGAGAATTTCCCTGGCTATGGGCTATGACCGGCTGGGTTAGGACAGCCCCAGGTCTGGTGTTGCTTTTTGTCACTGTGCACACCGTGTCTGCAGCCCCCGTGCGCAGCTTCCCCGTGCTTCTACCCAAGCTTTGGAGCAGATGCTTTCTGGAAAGGGCACAGGGGCTCTCCACCCATCCCAACGCTGACTTTTGTGCCAGAAATGCCTCACCCCCACGGTTAGTGGAGCCGGCCCTCTCCTGGCAGAGCAGGCTGGCCCCCTTCGAAGGTGGGCTGGCGAGCCAGACTTCCAGCTGGCTCCATCCCTCCTGGCTGGAGCTGTTGTCCAGCACGTTGCTGGCTTGTGCCTCTTGTCTTGCCCCTCCTCTGCACACCTGGGACGAGGTTGCAGGCAAGGAACAGGGGAGAGGGCTCCTGGTGGTTTGCGCTTGCCCACAGGAGGCCCATTTGGGTGGGAGAGACATCGACGGGGAGGCAGGGTGGTGGTGCTGGGGCAGCCCTGCATGAGGGTGGGCACTGGCTCCTGACTGAGGAAAAGTGACGTTTTTGGAACAGGGAGGGATGCAAAACAGCTCTGTCCAGTGACATCTGCTGCAGCAAACATTTCTGACCTGTCTCGGGCCTGAAAGTCTGGCTGCCAGCGACCAAATCTGCCTTTGGCCTGAGGAAGGGCATGAGGCAAATCCTGTACAGGTGCAGGTGCTGCTTGTGAGAGATAAACCCTCTGCCATGTGAGGTGTAGTGGGGCGTGGGTGACTGAGGAGTATTTTAACTGAAAATACTTGATGGGAGAAAACCCGCTAGCTGCAGGCACAGCGAAGCACGAGTGTGACCTGGGGAGACACCAGCGGTACGAGATGCAAGCAGCAGCGGTACAGGGAGGGTAAACAGGAGAGGGTTAGAGGAGGAGAGTGAATTTTGAGCTTAGGCTGGTGTGTGTCGGTGGCTGCTCCTTGGATAAATGCAAAGAAGGGCGGTTCAGCAGCCAGGCAAAGTAAAGCAAAGGAGCGAGAGCTGCAGGAGACTTTGAAGGAAGTGGCCACAGGGCCAAGTGTTTCTTGCAGGCTGAGGCTGGGCCGTGCACTCGCATCTGGCGACCCTGCCGCTCCACCAGCAGCCATGGCCTCCCAAACCCAGGAGAGGAAAACTTGCCAGTACGATTTGGCAATGCCCCCTCTTTGCCCTTGTTTTGCCTGTGTGTAAATGCCTGCAGGCACAGTCCCACAGACGCTTTCAGGTGGTGCAAACCAGTCCCACTGCCCAAAAGCAGAGCCCTCCTCTTGCCAGGCACCCTCCTGCCTGCTCCTGCCCCACCACCAGCTCCTGTGTCTGCCTGGTGTCGGTGGGACACAGGGAGAAGGGGGAAGGAGCGGAGTTAAACTGAGAAGAAGGAAAAAGGTTAATGATGGGCTGGACCAGCTCCCTGACGCAGCTCACCCTATGGCCACGCAGGTGCCTGGGTAGAGGGTGGCTGGGAGGGAAGATGGCTTTTTTTGCTGGCAGCACTGACTAATGGTGGGTTTATCTGATGCAGAAGCTATGGGCAACATGAGAGAGACAAAGGAAGCAATGGCTTGGACCGGTACATAGGCTCTCTTTGTCATCCACATGGATGAGAATTATTTTGTTTTTTTCTTTAAAACCTGATATAGTCAGCAGCTTGCCCTCCTGACTGTGTAGATTCCAGTACAGTCTTTAATTAGATGGGCACATAACAGTTCCTCAGTAATAGACCAAAGCCATGCTTCATCCTGCAGCCTGCGTACCACATACCTCACATGTGCCAGCTTGGTATCCCATATGTGCAGTTCTCCCCACTTGCCTTATTTGCAGAACAGAAAGGAGGTGGATTTAACACTGTTGTGAAATTAGATATTAACAGGTGCCACTCATTTTAGCAACTAAATTGTACAGGGAAGCTAATTCATAGTTATCTGCCTCATGCATTTATCTGCATCCAATAAAACCTGTATTCCTTACCCAGGCATACAGCTGACATTAGCTTTGTTGGTATGGAAAACCCAAGTGTAGGCGATGCAGCACTTTTCATTTTTACTTGCCAGTGCAATTACCAGTTCTTGAAGGCTGTGGGTCAGCTGGCTGATTTGTGCTTAGTGTAACAATAAGGTCACCCACCAAATAATCTTCCCCAACTAATTGGGGAGGTGGTCAGTCTCTATGGGCGTCCCTGTTCTGCCAGTCCAATTTAATGTTCTTATTGCCATGGGAATTTCAACTCTCTGCATGGGCAGTCTACTCCATGCTAATTAAAGTTCCCTTCACTGATTGTCACAGCTGTCCATGCTGATTAAACTTCCCATTCATTTACGTAAGACAGTAGTGACTACATCTACACGAGAAACCATTCCTTTGAAGTGACAGTCTGAATTCATCAGCCTTTATCACATGAGTCTACGCAGGCACTTCAGTTGCTGAGAAACTATTGATACAACACCCCTTCCCCCGTGCCCAACCTCTCATTGCATTTAATGCAATCTGTCATTTTCTGCCTCAAAATACCCCTCTGCACCCCTGGCCCTAGTGCTGTAGCTTTTTCTCAGTAAGCACACTGATGGCTTAAGCTTCAGAGGATAGAAACGCTTCCTCTCTCTGGCTCAGACGGCTGCTGCTGGAGAAGGGAGATCTGTTCATGTTTGGGACGATGCAAATTTTGACTCAACAGCCACTGCTGCTGACACCGGATTTGCAAGCTAACGCGTATGGGCTATGCTGCTCGTCACAGCGAGTGCAAGGATTAGTCATGCCTCAGCTGTGAAGTAAGCTGAGTGTTCAAGGGAATGGTCTTTACAAGGGCCATCAGCACAGCCCTCTCAAGCAACAAAACCGGTGATGGAAAAGGCAACTTGTATTGGATGGTCCAGCCCCTCGTAAGAGAGAGTGTACCCTGTCACGAATTGGCCTGTAGTTTGTGTAGTCTGCTTTCAATATTCCTGAGGAAAGGGATCCCTTAAATATTGAACACATAGAATCTGCAGCTGGTAACTGCTTCTGATTAAGGGTTGTGCAAGTCTTAGTCTCATTGCTACTTGAGCCTGCTACAAATGTAGGGGTTTTTTTTCCCCTCACTCGCCAGTATTTATAAAAATGTTGTCATCTCCATATTGTAAGTTTTTAAGGCTAAAATGTCAGAAAATTCAATGTTGCTCATTATTCTCTACACTCGGCTTAAACCCACCTTTTCTTATCTGAATGTCTTTCCTAAGTACATTGATATCAGAATAATCTGTCGTCTTCTTCACTGATTGCAGCTCTAGACTGTGATCCCAACTGTGGCATTCCCAAAATACCTTCTTATTTACAAATGGATTTCAGTAGCTAGAACCCCTTTCCTGCAGTGTAGCTGCCAACTCTTTCCAGAGCTCATCTGTTCTGCTCTTGCTTTAGGCAGGAACTCGAGACTGATGCAAGTGCAGAATAATTTTAACTACTAAGATGTAAATGACATACCTCGCTTATAATTTTAAATACTGTAATTATTCCTTAAAATGAGATTTTTATCAGCAGTGTCATGCGCCTGATGAATAGATTTAGTTTTTCCCATGTGCGATGGAAACCAACTATTCCCAGACTAGTTACTGGATGCTTTAAATATTTACCTGTGTCAAAAAGACTCAATCCAGGTTTCCACGAGTCTGTTTCCATTGCTTTCACACACGAAAGAGAAGAAAAAATATTACTGAAAATAATGGAATTACTAGAGATTACAAAGTTCTGGCTCAATTTAGAATGGTCAATTCATACAGTGAATTATCATAAACAACTAGGAGCTAAGGAAATCAGTAAACCTGGAAACCTTTATGCATGCATTTCAAGCCATATTTAGGAGCCTCGTATCACTGCCTCCAGAACACTAATCTTTTTTATGATTTTAAATACACCTCTTTAGATCTGTTTTAGTCTTGTTCCTCTAAATTGCATTGACACTGAGGCAAGTATACTGACTTCAGTATATTTTTGCTGGGCTTAGGTTGTTTTCCACTGAAAATCTGCAAGTACCTCTCATCTACAGATTTCTCTATCCCCTCAGCCCATCCAAACACAAAGAAGTTGTCTAAATTTTGCTTGCAGCCTATCAGGCATGGAAAACTTCATCAAAACTTCTGCTTTCATAAATAAACCCCAAAGTGTCTTTGGTTTTGGAGCCTGCTGAAGAGCTTTCCCAAAAAGTGATGTTTTGCTCTGGGTTACAGCCAGATGAAAGCCCTTGCAGTTGACCAGGACAAGAACAGTACCAAGGAGCACTGGTGAGATCCTTGACCCCTCACAGTCCATCTCCAGGTTTGTTCAGGGTGGTTTACAAAGACGTATATCTCAGGCCCATTGAATCCATACTGCCTCCCGTGCCTGAGATTCCCTGCTCAGACTGGCAGCTGGTGTGCTCTTGACTAGAGCCAGTGGGTGAACCACAATGTAAGTCTGGAAAAAGTGACGGGCTTGCCAGTATCCTCCAGCCTAGTGAGCGCACTGACCTTGTCCTTAGGTTGCCATCCCAGCAAGGAGCTATCAGTTTCTCTTTGGGAGGGAGACTTGTTGCATGAGACAGATGGCTGATTAAGATGTATCGTCTCCCTTAGGGTAGGAGGAACCCCATCAAGTTTTATTGCTAAGGTGATTTTTCCAGACCCCTTTCCCTCCTTACACTGAGCACTGCTTAGACACCCTATGAAGAATCTGAAAACTGAGGAAAGCAAAGGGCTGAGAAGTCAGTCATGATACACACAGAAGTTTTGCTGTGATTTTGCTTAGGAGGAGAAGTAGGGTGAAGGAAGGGCAGGCTGGGGTAACGGGGAAGGAAACAGGAGGAAAGACAGGAGGAATATTCCTAGTTTAGCATCCACCTGGGCAGGGTCATTTACAAGAATTTTTTACATCCCTCAGCAGACTCATAAGGAAACAGCAGCGACTGGAGCTAGGGGTGCTGGTTGCAGAGCAGGAGGACCCTATGTGGTGGTGCTCATTTGTTACCAGAGTGGCCAAGGTGTCTCCTGAATGCTGTCATTGAGAACAACAGATTTCAGTGAAACCAGCTTGTGAGTAGATAATCTCAAGAGGTGTGCTTCACCCTCCCAGGGTGGAGAAGCGTCCAGTAACTGTGAAAAGAAAAGATTCATATGAAGCTACTTTTCAGCCTGACCAGCTGGAAAAAAACAGCCAAAGAGCAAATCATGAAGAAGACCCTGCACTCCTTGAGTCTTCTGTACAAATATGCTGCTGTGTGAGTTGCAGTGGAAAACGTGCTTAAAGCGGTAGGAAGTGCATGGCACGTGGAACCAGCTGAGGAGCTGCGCAAAGATCTGCCCATCTTTTCTCTTCTTCATAAGCAGGGACGTGAGCTGAAGGATGCAGAGCAATGGAATGTGCCTGTCCCATGTATCACAGGTTTGCTCCTGCTGCCAGCTCATTGCCAGGGACTAACCTCAGAGCACAACTCCCCTAACTTCTCTGACTGGTTAAGCTAAAAAAAGACAGACAGATGCTGAAACAGGAAAAAACTGCTTTTTGTCAGTAGGAGCAATGCTGAAGTTTTTCTAGATTCACTCTTTTCAAGAACTACTTCAACTCAAATGACCACAGGTGCTCTAGTCTGTCCAAATCCCTATGGGTGGGAGCTGTCTATGGCTTCTTCAAGCAGTCTTCTTATGGCTCTCACCCTTTTAAAACTTTCTGTGGTGAGAAAGCCCCTGTGTTTTCCTTCTTAATGAAGAAAAGTGCTAGATAAGTGCTAAGATTTTTGGGTAGCTGGCTGCAAATATGCAGAATACACAGCTTTCTGAGTGACCCATAAATCCAGGCAAGAGCTTTATTTCTTGCATGTAGTCATAGACACGTAATGAAGAAAGCTCTCAATGAAATGCATATCTGAAAAGGAAATTATTATTCTTGTAAGTAGCTAGGGCTTTTTTTGTTCCACCTGATGGTGCCCATAAAAATCAAGGGTTGATTTTTAAAATACTCCAAGACTGGTCTTTAAAAGAAAAAAAAAAAGACACCACCACCACAACTCTTCAGTATAATTGTCTCAAAAAAAATTCTGGGCTAAGCGAGTATGGGATTTCAAGGGAATTAATGTGCATTGTCAAGAGCTTGGAAGAGTTGGGACCTTCTGAAGCATGTGCAGTGAGAAGCTGTGCAGGCAACCGGTGTGTTGGGGAGGGTGTTTTACCAGCACACCCTTTTGCTAACCTGAGCCGATGAGAGGAACTTCCTCGACAGCCTGGCCAAACCCACAGAACTGATCACTGTTGTTTGCAGAGCAGCATGCACATGCTTGGTAGGATCAAGAAAAACAACTCTCCTTTCCTAGAAAGCAAGGACTTGTTCAGGAATTTCCCTTTGATTGTTAGAAAAATTGGCTGTTTGGAAACACATCCAAGCTGCCAAAACCTGGGCTGAAAAAAAGATCAGGACTCATTGGGAGTATGGCAGGTATGTGTTTGTGGGTTTTTTCCATCTTGTTCTGTGATGAAGAAAACAGAATCATTTATGATGGGAAATTTGTGCTTTGTAATCACCTTGGGTGGACCTTAAGGTGCCTTAAGCAATTAGGTGGGGTCAAACTCTGATTTAAACAAGACTCAGCACTATGTTCCCCTGCTTCTCTGGCAAAGATTCGACTAGCGTGAGGATTAGCCAGCACATCCTTTGGTCCAGATGTTAGGGCTTTTCCCATTTCAGCCCTCCCAGGAAGTCAGGTCTGCCACCCCAGGCTATCCCCACCCTATGTGTGGTGTCACATAATTAGTGCATTGCCATGACCAGCATGTTTACAGGCAACATATTTGCTCTGCTGTTCAGTCCAGGAAAATACTGTCTCCCCTCTGAAGGTGGGCACTAGACTTTGAGAAGGACAAAGGGAGTCAGGGAGCACAAAAAATGTGAGATTAGAAAAAAAGAAATGGCTGTGACATCGATACGGCCAAAAAATATGAGAAAGACAAACACGGATGGAAAACAGAAAGAAGAGGAGACAGAAGCGAGGAAGAGAGGTAGAAAAGTGAGGGAACAGAGTAAATCTTAGGAGGAGAAGTGTACCCATTTTAAATATGCTGCACCTAGGTCAACTACAAATTGTCATTTTGATGAGGAGATTGCTGGGTAAACTTACTTGGCCGGTATTATCCAGAAAGTTCTACTGAATAATAACGTCCTCTAACCTCAGTGTCAACGACCACTTTGCTCTCTCTTGTTGCAGTACTCCTCCTGTGCCTCCCAGCTCTCACCAAAGCCCACAGGGCCCTGGGAGCACCCTCATGTGCTACAGCTTCTCCCTCCCCAAGGGGTTTGGTTGCCCATGCTAGAGGTCAGCTCTGTCGCAGCACAGCTCTATTGCTTTGGCCCAGGCTTGGGTGCAACAGTGGAGCTGTGAGAAAGGGCTGTGGGAGGCATCCGTGGGGGCTTCCACCTGCGCTGCTCGGGGACAGCACATAAGCCCGCACCCTCGCCTCTGCTCCTTGTGCCTGTGTCTAGTCTTGTACCTTTCTATCCTGATCCTGACCTTGCCTTGCTGGTCTGGGTCCTGCCTCAGTTGGTCAGACCTGTCTCATCGTTGGGGACTTGCGTGGCAGCCTGGGCTGTCGGCTGGCCCTGGGTACCACCACCAGACCGGCTCTGCTCTTCTTGTTGGGGCTGTGTGGGTCTGCAGCCCTTGTTGGTGAGAGGCAGCCCTGCCTGCCTTGCTGCCACCCCAGCTCCCATCCCTCACCATGCTGTGGCTGTTCCCAGACAAAATCCATCTCTGAGAAACTTTGCTGTCCTGTCAAGGAAGAGTTAGTGTTTGTGCGTGCACCGAGCGCTTTGGAGCCCTGGGAAGTTGTTGTTGGCCTTGCAGAGTGCCTGCTGATGGGGCTGCTTGCTGGTGAAGGATGGTAAATTGCACAGCCAGGGAGGAAGGAAAGTACAGATGATGTTTCTACCCTCAGTATTAAAGTCAACCTCTATGCTGCAATCAGCCTGGAGGCTCCTGGGAACAGAAGATTAGATTTAGCTTGATCGCAGACCTGATAGGCTGCACAGAGCTGGTTTTTTTGTTTCTCATTTTGACTAACAAATAAGGAAAATTGCAAACACTGCAGTAGATGTTGTTTCCCATGGCCTGAAACAACAGCTCGCCAGGGACAGAGCTGTCCTTTGCCTTTCTCATTCAGGAAGCTGCTAGTTGGCATTCAGTGCGTGAGGCTTGCCCTGGTCCTCCTCCAGCACACATGAAAACGATCTGCAGTACTGCCTCAGGGCTAATTTGGGGTTGCTAAAACTATAAAAGAGAGCAGAAAATCTGCTGCTAGCAATCTTGCTCACCCAGGTGGGCTGTAGAGCTGGCAGCCCTCTGGAAGGTGGCAACAGGCTCTTGGCGCTGAATACCTGTGTGATCCAACAAAGAGGTGAGAGGTTAGACACCAGTGGGCGAGGAGAGAGAAGCACGATCGCAAGGGATGCAGTGGCTCTGAACTGTCTTTCTGCACATGTTTTCAAACCAAATGGAAAAGGAAGATGGAAACAATGAATTAAAAAAAAAGAATTTAAAAGCTGAAAGAGGTTGCAAAAGCAGGATAGTTTAAATGTTAGTAGGTGCTGCACAGTACAGCTATTCACTGGTGCACTGGAACAACTGGTAGTAGGTCCTGAGATGCTCATCATGCTCAGGGCCTGGAAACTGAAAACACGTGTCTCCTCTCAGGGTCAGGCCTTCATCCCCCAAACTTACACAGACACAAAGTTCCCCTCTCATTTTGCATCAGCAAATGTTATAAAAGACCTTTATAAATGGTTTTAGAGTACTATTTTAATTCTAAGTTTAATTATTTGTTTCATTTTTTTTCCTAAATGTTGCACTATTGTCACACAATAACCCATGCAATATCTGCTCTCACTGCATCCTGCTATGAATGTGGTTAGGAATGAAAAGCAGTGCATTACTGCATGACTCAGTAGATGTGAGTGGTGGAACTAGCTATGGGGAGGACTTAGAGACGGGATTGTAATGCCTTTACCTGTATTGGCTCGTAAAATATTCCTGTTACTTGCAGAGGTGGAAGTGCCCCTGAATGCTTTGAAAATATTATATTAGTTAGTACATGGAACTTAAACACAAGGTTTTCTAGTATTCTTACAATACAAATCTACTAGTTATTACTAATTTAAGGCATACCTGTATTCTGTCCTCTTCCTTGTGCAGCCTGAACCTGTCCTAAGTAGACATCAAAATGGAAAAGTGTGATTTATACCATGTTTTGTTCAGGACTATTGCTACCTGGCTTTTTCACTGAGCGTTATTTTATAGCTATCAGTGTTAATGGTTCATATATAGAGAGTTTTCATTAATATACTTTCTCAGATGTTAGCTATATATTTTGAGCCTGCTTAAAAAAGCATTGCCTTGCTCTGTCTGTCATATAGATTAGCCTAGTTAACATTCCCTTCGGTTAAGAATATTTACTTCTACAGGTCTCTGGTCTGCATTTAAAAGATTTGTAGTTGCTGCTGTGATTTGCTTTCCCTTATAACTTTCCTTCTCTCATTCACACTAGTTATCTATGTTTATTTCTATTTCAGTACCATCCAATTGTGCTGGTCATGTGAGAAAGGTTAAAGAAAGCCCCAAACCCAAAATAATCCCCCAGACCAGATACTACCCTTTCTGCAGAAAGTGAGTGGATACAAGCAAGCAGGCAGACTGTAAATAATGAGACAATGACAGAAATAATGCGGGAGAATTCATGTGTCTGAAATGTCTTCACCACTGTGTACACAAAAGGCTTTTTTTAAGGTGATTGGGTTATTAAATTTCCATTGTTCAAAAACACTAACGGCTCAAAGCATTTGCAGATGAAAACCATGTCTTTAATCGTGCTTTTCATTTCATTAATTATTCTTAAGAAGCTTGTTAACAAACTTATCCTTTAACAAGCCTTTATTCATTAGTTTTCCCAGAAAGATTAATTCCAAAGCCTGGTGAAATCAGTGGGAATGTTCTAGCTGACTCCTATGAACACTGGACAGGGGCTCATGAGATGTTTTTATCAATATGATAACATAAATGAGATCATTTTGAATGGTTGTCTCCGAAAACAGGAATTGCTGCTCCTTGGGAACTTGATATTGCAAAATTAGGTGACAGCAAATAGCTTGTGTTTGACCCAAACTCGAACCTTCACAGGCCACTGGAAGCCCTTTGATGGGATTTCTAGGAGCTGTCCTGAGAGACCTTGTAAGCTCCAGACACCAAAGAGATCCCGTTTAAGGAAATAACAGGCTCATCTGCCAAAACTGCCAAGGCTTTTAAACTCTGTAAGCTTCTAGGTCTGCCTCCAGATGGACCATGGTTAGCACAGGCTGAGTTTTCAGGCTGTGGAGGGAAAAATCTGTCTGTGCAGCAGTGTTGTATGGGGTTGTGCAGGGCATGCTTTCCATGCAGGAGATCGGTATGTGGCAAAGAGGTGGAAGAAAATTAACTCTGAGCCTGAGAGCTTGCCTTGTTTTGGGGTTGCCACAGAAGAGTCCAAATGTGTATGTAACACTGTTTAAAAGGTCAGTAGAAACAGAGTACAAGAGGGTAAGGAGAGATTAGTTCAGTACCAGAAGTATTTTATGCCACTTTTTAAATGAATTAACCCTACCCTCCACACACCCGTTAGCAATGTGGATTTTTCTCTATGCTCCTTTTGACTGTGCTGGGCGTTGGGGCTGTTCCCTCTTGCTGTACCTCCCAAAGGCGTCTTACCACATCCCTGCAGTAAGCTGGTTTCTGCCATGCTTTTGCTGGCAGGGGCAAACACAGTGGTGGTAGTGGGGAAAGGTTGGAATTGCACTTCCATGGTGTGCAAGGCTCGTTCTTCCTTCAAATCTGAGTTGCCAGTGAGCCTGTGGCACATGAACGTGTGTTCATTAAAGCAGAGTTCTGTGCAAGCTGGAGGCTGAGGCAGGACTAGGAGAAGTCTGTAACAAACTGGGGATGGACAGTCACCAGGAGAATCCCAAGAACTGGGTCAGAAATGAGAGCAGTGGAGTAGAGAAACCTTGGTTGGGAGCAAGTCCTGTAGTGAGCAGGGAGGCATGGAGGCAGTAAAGGATGCGGACAGCAGAGAGGAATGCAATTTGGAGTGGACCTTGCAAATGATGGCAACTGATTTGAGAAGGCCAGCAGCTACTCTGTGCACAAAACATGCCTGGCCTTCTGCAACTTGGTCAGCACCTTTGATGGGCTAAGTAGTCAGGGTTAACTTGGGGGGAAAGGCAGCATCCAAAAATAAATGCCAGCTGTTGTCCCTAGTGCCAGGATGGAGCCCTTACCCAGTGCATCCTGAAGGTATGAGCCCTGGTGGTCTGGTGCTGCTGGAGAAGAGCTTTTAATGCTTTCTCTAGCAATTGCACTACTGTTGTTTCCTCATTCTTTTTTTCTTTTTTCTCATTACTACTACAGTAAGTCGCAGCTGGGGATGAAAGCAGTGTAGTGTACAGTGGTAGTCAGCGCCCAGGTTAGAGTCCCTGTCTGAAAAGAGGTGCAACCATTGAACCGAGCTGGGCACAGAGAGTAGGGCAGCGCCTTGCCTGAGGATGCCCAGGCACTCGCTGCCTGGTGCTTGGTTGCAGCTCAGTGCCTCAGTATGGCACCAAGGATCGTGACATGGTTTATGATTGCAGTGTTCACAGAAGCACTGGATTTATTCCCAATCCTCACCTAGAGTCCAAGCAGCTGTGCAAGAAAGGCTTGCTTGAAGAGCTGGGATGGGAGAGGGCAAGTGAGTTCGTGGCCCTTGGGAGTGTGCTTAGTTAACTGCTGTTGGAAAGAGGCAGAAGCTGTCATTGTACCAGAGCATGGCTGAACTTAAAGTTGTGCCCAGAGCCGCAGAGAGTTTGCATCCACTTTCAGAGCCTGCTGGCATTGCTGCTTCCCCTTCAGGGTCATCCTTTACCACATACTGCGCTGGTGAAGTGCTGCACTTGCTAGTAGGGCAGATAGGAATAAGCTGTCAAATGTCATGCCAGTCATATCAGTGGTTTTTCCTTCAGCAGTTTTGCCACATCAAGTCTTTGAAGCAGGGGTCCTGTGATGGAGCAGAGTCTCAGATACTTTTCCTGTTTCTGTATCTTTGACAAACAGAAGATAAAGGGGAAAGAATAGCAAGAGCTAGGGCAGAGGAGTTTTGCCCCTGCTTTAATGCTCTAATCTGCAAGTCCTGCTTTTCTGCTTCTGTGAACTTTTGCCAGTACCAGTGGCTGGAAATGGAAACACTAGAGCTAACAACAGCCACAGCCATGCTCATTCTGACTGTGCTGTATTTCAAGGCTGTTTACTTTTGAGGTGTCTTTTGCAGGCAGACTACCAGTGCCCTGTGAGAGGTAGGTCTGTGAGTCCCTGTGAGCCAAGATGGACAGGAGAACATTTGATTCTGTCCGGTCAAGCTAAACTCTGGTTAAGGCCAACGACGTCATCAGAAACTCTGGCATGAATAATAGGAGTAAGTCCTAAAGGCTCCTCAGACAGAGAAGACTCATAAACGGCTTTGTGTATGGTCATCGCTTCAAAACTCTATTTATACTTTCTGTATTTTTTTTTTAGCCAGTTCTTCTCTTTTAGAATCAAGAAGAGATCAGGAGAATCCAGGAAGCCAAATACTGAGTACAGACATGCTGGACATGGTCCTAGAAATGAAGTCTGTGAAATCAGAAGTAGGTCTCCACCACTCCTCCAGCTCACAATAACCTGTCCCTAATTCTGATCACTTTAATCTTTTGGTAGTTAATTTATGTTTAGAACTTCAGTAAAGAAAATTGTGAAGAAAGATGGATCCAAATTGCAATGAAGTGACCATTGAAAGACTTGAAAAAGTGAGTGCTTTTTTATTTTTGTTTTTTTTGACTAAAGGTTTGGTTTTATTAAAGACAAATACAACCTTCCCACTGATTTCAGTGTTGCCAGAACTTTACCCTCAACATGCATCTCTGACTGGGGAACCTCAAACAGGGTTTCCTAATTGCTAGTAAAGACAGTAATGGCCTCTTCTGTGCTCAGCCTGCGGGAGTAGGAAATGGAAAAGAAAGCAACAAGCAGGACCAGGTTTACAGGCACATTAGGTACTGAATCATGCAGATTCCCACTGAATTTAAACTCCTTTGAATTGTGTTGGCACTTCTGTAAATCCTGCCATACACATACCTGCACATTTGACTCAGTAAGATTAACCCCTCCAGCCCCTGCCCTTATTCTGGGCTCGCAGCTATATTTGACTTAACAATGCTTTCCCTCAAGACCTGAATTGCCTGAAAGATACCTGCCCTGCCATGTGCTTGGCTCTGAATTACTTGGCAGCAGGGAGGGCTGCAGTTATGTATATGAGAGCAAAGCCAAGCGCAAGGCAGTCAGAAATAGCAACAGAGCATAAAACCTAATGATGGCCCAGCTCCCTTTTCACTCAAAAGCAATCGTATCCCCGTGCTCAGAAACTTGAAAACAGTTGAAAATATTCTTCTTTACTTGACCGCACAGCTGAGCAATTACACATTGTACGGGAAAACACCTCTAAATACTTGCATTGCAGGCTGTGGGCTGGAATGGGAGCAGGCTTCTGGATTGAGATGCAGAGCTCTGAGCAGCCACCACTCTGTTGTCAATAACATGAGTGGCATGCCAGGAATAACATCACATTTATGCCAGGCTCAGAACCACAGCCTGAGGTTTTTGAAAGAGCATTGGTTTAACATAACTCGGCATTTCAGAGCTCTCAGCCCTAAGTTTAGATGGCTATGCAGCCCTCTGCATCATGTATCTTACAACTAAATCAAGTCTCCCTTTGAGAGAGTAAAACAGAAGGAAGCAACAGGAAATCATGATTCAAACAGCACAAGCTTTGTCTCAAGTGTTGCAAAACCCAGCATTTGTCAAGGCTGAAATGCACAGATATTCACTAGAAAGGCTTCCCCAGAGCTGTGGGTGATCAGCATCTCTGACATTCAGGCCAAGCATCTGTTTTTCATTTTAAATCCAGATGTGGATTCAGTCATTGAGTTTGCTGAGGCTTGAAAGGTTATTGAATCATTGCTGCCTTAAAATACACTCTAGTGCATGCCTTGTGGCATACTTACTTCACCATACTTACTTGATGCTGCAGCTACCACAGATGAGTATGCTGGGTGGACACTGCTAGAACCTAAAAATAAGAGATTTTAATTTTCAGCTACTGAACCAAAAACCCCAATGTTAATGAGTAAGAATAAATGGAGAAGGAAAGATTAAAGAAAACCAGGTGTGCAAAAGTCATATGAGATGTCCTTCACAGTGTTTTAATCTTTAAAATCCAAAAGCTGTTACAAAAAATATACTACAACTTTCATTTATTGAAAGTTATCACAAAATTAATTCTAAATCAGTCTTGACCTATTTGTTGAACTCTCAGTCCAGACATGCGAATTAAAGAACTATTTGTTGACTCCTATCCCTGAAAATCATGACAGCATTTGGGGATGGAGAGCTTACTCCCACATGAATCAGTTAATATGCCAGTATATTATATGTAAAGATAAAGACTAGCCATAATTTTACTGCAGATGAACTCTCATCTCAGAGAATCTACATGTTTGTGTTTAGGTGAGACACACTAATTTTGTATCTATCTCAAAGGCACAACTCTAACTCCAACTTATCTGCTGGAATTAATTTTTTTATCCACTCCTAATATTTCTACACTGAATTACTGAATTAATGGTCCACTAAATCATGGTATATTCAGCTGCATGTCTCCTTCCTTAAATTTTAGGAAAGCTGTAGGTCAGAAGGAAAGCAATGCAAACATCCATGCTACTGACCTATATCTCTGACCCTATGCAGTCCAGGTCTAGTCTTGGCTGCAGCTGCAACTGTTGTGGTTCTGATTGTCGCAGGTGTTGTGGTTGGCTTTGGCATTGTGGTGGAAGGATCTGTTGTCGTGGTTGTTGGTGTTGGGGTTGTGGTGGCCGTTTGTGTAGCTGGTGTCAGCACTGGAGATGTCTGATACTCTTTGTGGACTGCGTCCCCTGTAGGAACAGTGACACGATCACTGCAGCTGGATGTGTGACATGCATGGAAGCATCATTAATAGCGCTCACTGTTTAAGGCAACCCAGACACTGATGTTCTCCTCAGGATGGTACAAGCATCCTCATCTGTGGAGCCATTAGTGCCTTCGTTGCTGTGTGGGTGTGTCGCACAGGTGCCTGTGTGACACAGCATTACATCGCTGTCTGGAGGGTGCTGACAACAGCCTGTTGCAGCCTTAGTGTTTCCCCTATACTTTTCTGCTTTGGCCAGGAACACCTAGCAACCTCACAGATGTCTCAGACCTATGAAATGGTTCAACCAGTCAGTTGCAGTTTCTGTTTTGCCATCATCTTTTCTCAGTGTAATTAAACAGCTAGAAAGTCCATATAAATGGAAATCAACTGACATCTGGTAATAAAAGATGGCCATTCTGAGTCACAGACCAGAATAAAATATGCATTGCCCATCACAGCACTGAAATGCTTTTGGCAGAAAGACAGCTTCTAGGTAATGGTGATTTGGGGAGCGGGTCAGAGCCAGAACAGGGAGTGTTAGGGCTTTGGCTGAGGGGAGTCGGGGAGAGCAGCACTTGGGAGGTGCTGATGATTTCATCTAACTTTGACTCATCTCACAGTTGCTACTACTTTTAAAATGCATCATCTGTTGTGAGAACAGAGACAATTCTAGTTGCAAAATTTGCATCCTAAATATCCTTATATGAAATTGTTAACTTGCTTACAGTTCTTTCAAGTCATCGTCTCAAAAAAGATCCTTCACTGTTATCTTCTCCATCTACCTACAACAAACTGCCCTAAAATATATTCCATGTTCACCTCAGTCTTGTTCCTTTCCTCCTGCCCATAGCCCTGGCGATGGCTTGACACACTGTGTACACTGAAAGGGAATGGTGTGCAGTCTATTCATTGCTGCACAGCACAAGCTTGTATTTTATTGCTGGATGTTCTCCTTTTGGAAAGCATCGTCATGAAACTGTCTGGTGGATTAATTACCACCTAATGCTAGCCAGTGAAAAACTCAGATCTCAGACAGTTTTAATGGGATAATGCTGAAAGAGAGCTCAGAAGAAAAGCAAAACAACTCAGCTGAAAAAATCAGTGTGAATGGCTCTCTGGGCTGAACGGTGCCCTGCTCCACGCTGCTGCACTAGAAGAAAGAAGACAGAGGGCACAGTGAGTCTTCTGTGATATGGTGCTGCTGGAGCAGGGAGCAGGCACATCGGCCAGCTTTATACCCCAGGCAGCAAGGAGCAAGGAAGCTGGGAGCTAACAGTATTAGCAGAAAACCCAAGGAAGCAGCGTAGTAAGAGCAGAGAAAAGATGTTGCCTTGGTACATGTTGGCTGGGTTTCTGGTGGAGCCTTTAACACAAGAGGAGGTCTCTTGAGGGCTAGCCGTTCCCAGTGCTCCTGCAGGCAGAGTGCCCATCTCACAGTATCTTCAAAGGGTTTGCAGGGCACATGCTCTGCACAGGAGATTGCTGAGAGCCTTAATGCAGGGTTTTTAAGTTCATGACATCTGAACTCACCCAAAGCACAGGCAGAAATTAAACTGAGAGTGTGCCCTCTCTTCTCTGAATCGGCACATGCTCTTCAAGCACCATTGCAGGTGCTCACATAATGGGGTGGGTTTGGTGGGAAAGAGGCTGTAGAGAGGAGGTTGGACGGGGAGGTAAAGCTGTTTAGGCAGTTTAGACCGGGATGGATACTGTAAAAGGGCACTGAGATCCCCAACCCATACCTTGTTCCGATGCTTTTTCTGATGGGTTAGCGGTATCTGCACTCTTTGTAGCTTTTAGGTCTTGCTCTAGCTTTTTAGGCTCTGAAGCAAAATTAAGCACATTAGGAAACGCAGCTCTGGAAGAAAATAATTTAACTCTTCTATTTAGAGATTATCAGTCTCCAAAGGAAGGCATTGCATCACCTGGCATTAGGTAGTCAGTCAGTCTAACCAGAGATTTCTCACCAAGCAAGAAAAAGTGATGGCTGGGTGGCTCTAGAGAGTATTCACCCCATATTTTTGGTGCCAAATTAAGGCATTTTTACTGCCCAAAGCTCCTGCCAATGTCAATAGAATTTCTGAATTGAGCAATATATATGGGCTTTTACCACTAATAAACCAATACTCATAAGATTAATGCATCATGTTGTTGATTTTTCCTCTGAGTAACAGTGTGTCCTGAGAATCAGGGTCACGGTGTGTGTAGGGTGTTTGGGGAATACCAGCTAACATACAATATTTCCATCACTAATTCACGTTCAGATGTAGTTCTTTCTTGCCTGACATTGTCAGATCATCATGGGGCCAAATCCTCAATGCCACGGACTGCCTTAGAAGGAAAAGGGAGATTTTTTTTGTCCTTTTTTTCTTCTAAGACCCGAAGTCATCAAAGTACTTGGAACATTTATTGCAGTTCATTTACTGCTACCCTGCAAAAGAATCTGCCTGTGCTTTTATGTCTGACTGAGTAGTGGAGGATTTTGATCTTCCGTTTTTTTCTCTTTTCTAGTTGATTTTGGCAGCATTGACCTATTTGAGAAATTACTCCAGGGTTGATGGTTTCCTAAAAATTTGTATTATTTTTTAAAATATCTTTTGATTGGTTTTACCATCTGTGAATAGCTACAGATTTGGGAAGGTTTTTCTTGCTCTGCCCAGCATTTGGGAAGCACTGTAACCACCAGCAGCATTTAAAGAAATGTCAGGCACTATGAATCTCCAGCATCCCTGGGATGAGGACCAAAACTGCATCTCCAACAGCTAATCAGGTGTGAAGCAGGATTTTTCACTAATCTGGCAGCAAGTGTGTGTAATCCTCAAAGGACTGCCTTTATCTCCAACAGATAGTGGATTTAAGTATCCAAGTGAACCAATGTGGTCTCTATAGTTTAAATCAGAAGAAAAAGGTAGTTTTTTTAAATTAAAAAGAGAAGTAGGGAATCCTCTATCACAAGATGGCCCCAGCACCATATTACAGAGATTTTTGTCTTAAGAACAAGCTGTTTCTAACAGAGTACAGCTGAGATGGCTGGGCTGAGGTGGCAGGGCTGAGGAGGGCTGACAGGGCCAAGCTGGGCTCGGGGAAGGTGGATTGTGACTATCAGATCTCTTTGCTACCTGTGGAACAGGGCTGGGCAAAGCAAAGCAGTGGCATCCTAAAGTACTGGGTTTCATGTAACAGTTATTACTTGCTCCTTTGATCATCCCGGGTTTTCTCTGCGTGAATGCAACAGTCTTTGTTGCTAGGATCCTAATGTTTTCATTCATACTGTTTGATTCAAGAACAAAGTGAAGGAAGCCGCTTGCGTCTTTGGTTTGCTGCAGGAACAAGCTCCTGGTATTTTGTTTGTGTGACTGAGATGTGACCTGATGATGCTCCCTATTTCTACACTGATTTTCACATAATGTGGGGTTTAGCACTGGTGGAAGAAATCATTGCTTGCTGCCTGCTGAGCTCTACCCTCATTGCGATTGTCCCTGGTCTGGTGTGAGACATTTGGGCTGATACTTCAAGTGTGGGTACATTTGGGAATGATGAGATGTACTTTTAGTAAATGTTTCTTAGAAAAAGCCAAGATTTCTAAGGTATTGCCTCCCTTCTAGCAGTGCATAATATTTGGTCAGTAATTTCTGCATACGTGCTCAAGATATATACAAATCTGTACCTATTTGATTGTAAATGCAAAGGTATGGGAAGCTAAAGGCATGGCTCTGAGTGATGCATTTTCAGTCTGAACAGCTACAGCTTTCAGATTTAAATTTGCCTTTGTGCAAATAAAAGCCTAAAGATGAGGAAAGAGCTCTGCACTTTGCTTCCAAGGACCAAACAATAATGTACAGGAGAAGAGCAGGACTCCAAGTAACTTCTGTGTGGCCTTGGATGGATGCACCCACTGACAGGCATTTGAGTTCATGGAGAAGATGCAGCACATTTTGTTATACCACAGCTCACAGTGGATAAGCTCAGGAAGGCTTAGGCTCAGCAGTCAGCAAAAGAGACATGTTAAGGAAGTGTGTAGTAGTATGAGCCATTAATTTTGTTTTAGTTCACACCCCTAAGGAAGAGTCTGAACATTACACAGTTGTTACAGGGGGCATGAACAAGTGTCATTTCAGTGACAGACTTGAATATCAACTACTACCTGGTGTGAGACTTGATCAAAGATCTCTGAACACAACTAAATTATGTAAACTGAGTTGAGTCTTACAGAGTAGTTCCTTATCATATCATCCTTAGATAAAGCTGCTGTGCGTTGCCATCTGTGTCATTAGTATTATATTACTGTTTATTATTATACACTCAACACTGAATATCCCAAAAGATAACATGAATAACAATAGGAGAATGTCAACATTTATAACCTCAAATGCTTTCATATAATCAGTACAACATCATACTCACTAACAGATTTAAAGCAAGGGGGAAACTACTTAGAAACAGAAGTCTGTGAAACATGGTACAACCAAAAAATACAAATTGTCTGGGATAATTTCCATATGCTTAACATAAAAAAATAACATGAGGGATTTGGATGAGATACTAAGGGATGCATGAACTTCTGGCTCTGAATAATTATATCTTTGTGTTACACAACTAAGAAGCTACAACAGATAGTTGTGAATGGATGTAAGGGAAAGTCAATCACAATTACTTGCCTGATTTAACAGCTGTGCTTTTTGAAGAAGAATATTCAAGAGTTGATGGATATGTCACACCTTTTCTTGGCTTGCCCTCTACAAAAAAAAAAAAAAATCAACAAAAAACCCCCCATCAGAAAACATCACAAAATATTCTAAATTTTCTTGCAATAAAATTCTCATCTAACATATGTGTTGAGAATCAGACCCCACTTCTTTACTGCCCAACTCATTTTTTTGAAGATTTCTTTTGTCTGATGGCAGAAATCTCTAAAGCGTACCACTAAAAATACCAATGCCTAAATCCAGCATCATAAAAAAAAAAAAAGTTGGAAAGCATGAAAACTCAGTCCTGGGAAGGATTTGAAGAGGTCAGTTAGTTCATTCCTTTGCTCTCAGATGGTGTTAAGCATAAGGGGACTGTTCCTGAAGGACAACTGTAAAACCTGTACTTAAACCCACAGCTTCCCTAGGCAGCCTTTTCCAGTGCCCGACTATGCAGTTGACTTAGAAAGCATGTTTGATGTGGGATTCATTTCGTCATGCACACAGCATTCTTCTCTGACCTCACTTTTGCAAGATGCCATTTCCGGCAATAGTCTTTTTCAGTAATAACAGTGAGAGAAGGCTGTGCTTGTGTGTGGGAACATATGATACCTATATTTAGATCTAAAATGAGGGTCCTGTCTTAAAACAATGAGGTACGTTTCCCAGTTAAGCTTTAAACCACAAATCTTTTTAGTGCAGCAGCAGATGCCATCTCTATTGGTACATGTGGCCATGCAATTCCAACTCTTGGGGCAGTTTTTATATTCCCATATATCACTGAATGGAAGGTGTTGCAGAGAAGCCCAGTGTTGGAAAGACTGCTCTGGCCTCTAGGAGTTAGTGGATGTAGGACTTGCAGACCCTGGTGATTGTTTCTACAAGATGCTGTGCTGTGTCATGCACCTGGACCACCTCAGGTGAGACCTACCTCCACCTCCTGCAAAACCTGAGTCTTGATGGTGCTGCTAGGTTTGCTTTCCTTTATTCCCTCAGTGGGGGAGGGTCTTTAAGAAGGTCTATATGGCACTGTGAGCATGTCAGTTGTCATCCTGGGTGACTAATCCAGAGACCAACAGCACTGAACAGAATTAGCTGCTACAGGTGAGCCGCTCCTGGGAACTGAAGGCTGTTTCCCCCATGATGGCCCACAAAGAAGGGTATATGCAAGAGGAACTAGTCCTCTATGTGCAGGGATGGCCATGGAGCTGGAGAGGCACTGTCCTTTGTCCCTTTTCATGTCTATGTCTCCTTTGTTTTACTCCTCTCTGAAATTTCAGATGTCATTAAAAAGACCTAGATGAAGAAGTTAGTTTGAGTTACTAATGAGGCAATGAATGATGTAAGGAGCTATTCCATTTCTCATTTACCATCGTATAAACTGAGAGCAGCTCCACTAAAGTCAACACAGATCTGCCAAAGACCAGAGCTGGCAAGTTAGCATGCAAGGACAAGCTGGAAAGAGCTTCCTTCTTGCCCTCGGGTCTCTCACAGAAGCTGGCCTAAGTGAAGGGCAGCAGGTCTTCACATCCACTTCCCCCTAAGCTAAAACTGGGATCAGGAGCCAAGCAGGCCTAGGGAGCTCTTCTGCCAATTTAGTAGAAAGATGGAAAGCTTATAGGATTGCAGATGATTTCTAGATGCATTTCTTTATCCCCAACAGAGGCAAAGTTGTCAGGTATGAGTGGTTGGTACATGGATGCAGTAATAGCGTAATACTCTGATCTTAATTTAGAATATTTCTGTGTTAATCTGATTTCTAATGCAAACCTGAAGCCCGCTGCTGCGCAAATAAACTGGCTAGCATGGGGAGGCTGGCTGCTCCTGGAGTCTGGGGTTTATGATCAACAGCAACTTGCATCCCATATGTGACCAAGAAGTAGGTCTGAGGTCTGACCTGAATGTGGCCCTGCTCTCTGGAGCAATGGTAACATGTCTTTTTCACTGTCCGGAAAAAGTTACATCTAGGTTGGAGTTTGCTTAATGTACTTAAAAATGGGGTTGCATGTGGGCAGAAAACCTCAACTTCTGGCCATTGAAGTACAAGCTATGGGGTGGTGGCTCCTCACCCTAGCAAACCCAGAGGTTTAGGACTCTATTTTCTTAACCCATTAGCTGCAAAACTCCCACTAAACTGAATGGAGTCATTCAAGTGAGTGCCAAGGCATTTCAGTGCTTGAAAGTGAATACCAGTGCATTTGCATACCTCCTGGTGTGCTGGCTGCTTTAATCCCAGAGGACAGACCTCCTTCCCCACTGCCCCTGAATCACGCCACTTCATCGCCTGGGTCCCCCGAGGATTCCTCTTCTGTGCTTTTTTGTGTGGATGCTCATTCACAGTTTAAACATCACAAACTCTTGGTGACAATATCCTAACTGGGAATAAACTGTTGGCACATTGCCAGGGTATAGTATCACATACGGGTCTGGTCTGCTGAAAGGGAATTCAGCTGGAGAATAGGGGACTCAGTTTAAGCTCTAAAGCTGTTTGAAATTAATCCCTTAGGTGACTTTTTGTATTTTTATTGGGGAATGCTTTATGCAGCTCTGTCTTTTTATGACTCATAATTGTAAAAAAAAAAACCCCAACTCATCTCTTTATCAGAGTGAGATCTGTCTGCACTCAGCCTCAGGCTGCTGAGATGAATAGCACAGCCTTCTTGGGGGTTTTAGTCTTCTGAACTTCTCTCTAAAATTCTAAAATTCCCACATTTTCAGTAGGTATAGTGAGAGTTTTCTTCCTTTTTATGTATGTAATATGATATGATATATGTTATAGGATATATTATGTTAGATTTATTCTTGAGCTAGTTTATAAACTGAGTAGTTCCACTGACATCAGTGAGAGCACTCAGCACGCATAAAATTAAGTGCATGAGGGACAAATCTTATCATGCCTACACATACCCAGATTTCTCATCATCTCCTCTTACATGTAACTTGTAACTTTCTCTTGTATGTTCTTTTATAGTGTCTCATTAATTAAGAATAAAGATTTGTTACTATACATCAAAAATTCCTACAGTTTTATGGGATAACAACTGGGCAGCTGCTGAGGTAAAAAAACCATCTTATTTTCCATTTATGTACCGGAATTACAATGTGCTGTTTGCTGGGGAAAAAACAGCAACAAGTACAAGTAGCAATTCAGCAGTTCCAGGAAATTCCTACTCATCCAAAATAAATCCTTCTCATAGTATAGTGTACCCACGGCAGAATGCTGCAAAAAGTGCATCCACATGTATTAATGCAAACTCCAGATGACAGTTCATTTTGGTCAGTTTCTGAGACCTCCTTTGTTGCGCACAAACTTTCACATGAAAAGAACATTTCTTTATTTTCAGTGGCTGTTCAGATCCTTCGGCTGTTGTTTTTTTCCAGGAATGATGTAGTTAACCAATATCAATTGGCCATACCTATCTTAAACCTCCAAAAGTGCAGACCAGCAAGAACTGACCCACCGTATGGATGCAGCAAGAAGTTAGATTTAGAAATTTTATGTAAAGCAATGTAAATTAGACCCTCCTTTCACATAGGTAGAATGAGTGCAAGTGGGCTTAAATAATCTAAAGCTGGTGTAAAGGGGATCTAATTTACAAAAAAAAAAATCTGTGAATTTTGTCAGTGAATGCAAGTGAGCTGCTGTATATACTATGTGAAGAAAAAAGGAATGAGCAGTAAATTAAGATGGATTTCCCTGCACTGGGTAGATATCAAAACAGTTTGGTTAACAGAGGTGGGGAGAATTCATAACATACTTGGGATGCACCAATAGAATTGCTTAATATAGGGTTTGCATAAATACAGTATGTCTATATGTGGCTTGAGATGGGTTGACAGAAGTCAGAAGTTACTTCAGAAGATGCGAACTCAGGTGCGGGCTGAGGATGCTTCAAACTGCCAAAAGGCCCTTTAGTTCCCTTAGCAGCACTACTTACCAGGGTGGAGGGCAAGTGCAATAGGAAGACCTCCCCATCAGCACCGAGGCTCAGATTTCCTACATCAATAGAAGGAGTTCATGTGCCCTCAGAGAGTCAATCCAGACTGCCTGTCACCTCTGGCAGTGGGCTCAGACCCACACTGGGCTAAACGGAGCACACCGCTGGTGGAGTGTATGTCTCTGCGGGCAATACAGGAAGCCCAGAATAAAAACTGTCTCAAGTGCATTATTCATGCTAAAGCTAGGTGGGATGGGCCTGTGGTGACTAAACAGGTCTTTAAAATGAGAAGGTTGCTTCCCCCTCCGCCTGTTGCTGCCTGGCTGGTCGGGCAGTGGGGAGCAGCCGGGGAGGGCAGGCAGCTCCAGCGCTCACCACGGTACCTGACACGAGGAAGGACTCCCTCCAGCGTGGCAGTGACAGGGACCGGACCCCGTTGGAGAAGCTCCCGCGGTAACCGGAGTGGCCGGCGACTTTCTGGACGAGGATCTTCCCACCTGTGTTGTCAATTATACCACTGCAAGGGGAAACATGGTGTCTGAAGGTGGAAATTCCCGCCCAAAACTTAGAAACTGTTCAACAATGCAAGAGGTATGAAGCATTCACTTTTACTTTTAAACCAGGGGCTACATTGGAGCTGTGATGCTACTACTATGTCTGCTGCTATGAAATACTTGTGCTTCTTCCACATTGAGAAAGAGCAGTTTGTTACAAAGTGCTGCCAGGATCTGTTTGCTCTTCCCACTGATCTACTGGTCCTGTGTTTAAGACTGACCTAGTTGCACACAAGAACAAGCTACTGCCTTTGTTAAAATTCCTGCAAGCTTGACTGAGTAACTGAAGATGCAGGGAGAGGTACTCAGAGGAGTTTTCGGGCCACCCATGTGCCAGAAATACAAATTTGAGGCAAACCTCCCACTCGCTTGACTTTTTCTTTTGTAAAGAAATTGTTTTCTTTGAGTTCCAGTATGTGTTATCTGCAAAAAACTAAGCTTGGTTCTGACCTCAGCCTTGAGTAAACTGAACACAATATTGCTGGAAGCTGTAGAAAACCTGGCAGGCTCCATGTGCAGTGCACATTAAATGGTGTTTGACATATGATGTAACATGTGTCTCAAGACAAACAGAAAACCTTCAGTGTATGCAACCTGCTGTGACATCATTAGGAAAGCAGGCAAACCAGGAAGCGACTGCGACTCTGGAGGGTGGTAGGGCAGTAATGACAGTAATGACACTGCAGGAAGATAAGTAGTGGGCAGCGAACAATGGTGAAGATGTTAGAGCTGTAGCTTTCTCTGATGACTGCAAGAAGCTGCTGGTAAAATAACTGTAAGGAAAGGAAATTCACTGTCTGTGGAAATGCAACATATAAGCTAACAAAGCCAAACCCAGCTGGCAAACAAGGAAAACTGAAACCCTCACTGCAACAATACAGGCAGCCAGCATTTGAACTACAGGGGAAATTGCAGTCGCTATCAGTATTTTGTAACTTCCCTTTGAGACAAGCTCTGTGTGCAGGGACAAACAATTTCCACTGTGCACTAGTATCTGAAGGAAGAATTTGTCGTTTGAAGGCCAGTCACCTGGCACTCATCTCCCCAGCAAGGGGCTGAGCAGAAAGAGCTGCAGCCAGGAGGTGGCAGCCCTACACACACAGGCACGCTGGCCTGTGCACTGCGCAGTGCAGAGGTACGGTATAATGTCCCAAAGCCTTAACTATTCAACTTTACTCAAGATCCCAGCTATTTCACAGAACTGGAAGCACTGCAACAGCTCGAATAATTCCAAATGAAGCCACACTATCAATCAGGTTTTGTAAGTTCTTACTGCATTTTCAGCTGAATGCATCCTGCCTCTGCATCCTGCCTACAATTACGGGGTTGGTTGTGAAGTTATTCTCCATTAAAATTTTATGCACATTTTCGCATGGCTAATAAAACTCGGCAAAATTTGTGCTATAAAATTTGTCATATACATTTTCTTGTCTAGTGTCCTTTTCTGTGGCAGGAAAGCACATTACGCAGCCTTTGATGTCAAGGACAGTTTAATTCAAATCTAGAGAACCAAAACCAATCCCAGAAGTGTGAGAGTTATATGTATTCATCACTGGTGATATGCCTATTTTTTTCTGAAGCTTTATTAGTAGCAGCAGCTCCATCCCTATCTTCCACTTGAATAATAATAGTACAACAGTAATTTGCTATGCATGCATGAGAGATCTGCAAATCTCAGGACACTTCTCCAAAGGTTGGGGAACATGTTCAAACATGACTGACTTCAGTCAGAATACAAGATTGACAGCACTTTATAAGATTGGATCCATTGCATCACACATGGTCTTTCTTGCAGGTTTTCTACTAGAACAGCAGCCTGCAATCAAACTTACAAGGCAGTGGGAACTTTAAAGAGTTTGAAAAGCCGAGAGTTCCCTACACTGAAATGATGGTTTTGTCTGAGTGCCTTGCTCATATAAACTCACTCACCTGTGAATTGCAGCACTGCACACACTGGAAAAGGAAGCATAGATGTCTGTGCCATAAACACGGTATTTTACATCTTGACATCCAGGAGGGCATTTTGCAATGAATTCTGGATTGATTATCTTCCCCGCCTTGACATCACAATCGATCTGGGGTACATCTGTGAGTGCAAAATCTTGGTAAAGTCAGATTGAATGTTTTCATAGCTGAGTGACCTTGTCATGAAATAATGAGTGAGTGACAGGGATGCCCTCCTCTTATGCCTTCATATCAATGATTTTGGGATACAAGACATGTCTATGTGTTCTGCATCTACAATATAACACATTATAACCTCTATACCTAGGGATGTGGCTGTAACTAAGGATGGAATAAAGAAGCCTGAGGATATTTCTGCCCTTCAATGTTTGCTTCTCTGAAGGAAATATCCCTTATGACACTTTGCAGGAGAGAGAAAGAAATGTAGTCACCCAGGCTGTGGTTAACGTGGGAAGGAGGGGGTAGGGGAAGAGGTGGCTGCAACTCAGGACCAGGAAGGGCTGTGCACACATGAGGCAGGATGCTTCCCAAGACTCCTGCAGTGCTCATGTAGCTCTGTGCATTCTATAACACCAGGCTGCAGCCACAGCCCGTTATCTTGTCCTTAATTTTTAAAACTATTTGCTGTGTGCAATTTACTTTGAACAAGGGGTTTAAGTGTGACTTCACAATGTCACAGCAGGCTTGTTTGTCAACTAAATCAGCAAAATAATCTGTGGACAGAAATGCTCTTACAGCAGTATAACTGAAATTTATACATCCTAGTGCATAGGACATGCACCACTTGTCTCGTGCTAATCAGCTACATATGCTTGGTGTTACAGCAAGTCCATTGCACACATTTATGTCTCTCTCTTTGAAAACCTTAGTGCTTGCTTAGATCCTTGTGTGGTACCTAATGACCTATGAAGATACATTTTAGTAGTGAAGTACACAATTTCCCCTTTACACACGTTCAGTAGCACACGTTACTTAGTAATTTGATTGCAATAAAAGAATGTTAGTTAGCATATGCTCCCATTGGCTCTGCAGAAAATTGTGAAGAGTTACCAGAATATAACCTCACTTTGCACTTTTTTTATGCATCAGACATGCCTGCTGTAAAGCAGCCAAGAATACTACTGGGACCACTTACATAGCTTAGCCTTTTTCATCTTCTTTGTGGCTTCCTTAGCTGCATATGTACATATGAGAGACACGCCTAAAACAAAGAAAACATAGTATCAGGAAAAAGGGGGACTGTCAACATCAGTCACCACAAGCTCCTGTGCACGAGATTTCGCAAATTTGAATCAACAGGTTGAAAAAATGAAATGGGAATATTCTCAGTTCTAGTGTGGCATGTCCCAGTATCCTGTCCCAGCAAGGGCACTGATTTCTTCAGTAAGTAGAATTATGATTTGAAAAGTGTAATAGTAAAAGAGACATACACTGTTATGTTAAAACATACATCACAATATATGAATGTAGCTTACCTTGTTAAGTTTACTTGCTAAGTGCATGACATACAAAAACTCTTCATTCTCTGTGCTTATTTTATAAGCACTGTATTATGGGTAATTAATAATTTCATTACAAATATCTTGACTTTCCTATTCACCTTTCCCTTTCTGAACTTTGAGAGGGAATTGAAAGTATCTATGATGTGTTGGCTGATCCTCTCATCGTTTGTTAAGTTAATCTTACTAGAATATGCAACAGCAGTCTTAGTTCTTTTTTTTATGTTCTTCTCCCTGTAGAGTGGCTGCAGTGAATTTGCAGACTTAATCACTCCTAGAACTTTTTCAAAAGAAAAATCAGTCTCACAGTGTCTGAAGTGACAGTGTATAGATGCAGTATGGGGCCCTTTGTCACTGGTGCAGTTGTGTAACTAAACCAAAACTGTAGTTAATAAAAAAAGGAGCGAACCAGTGGAAAATAAAGTGCAAAGTCCCAACTACATGACATGCAATGTTAGGGCATAATTTAATCTGGAGAAAGTAATTTGGTCTCTTAGTAAAGATAGAAGAACTACATAGATAACTATGAATTTGAGCTATTTGAATTTGAATGGCTATCCTGCCAGACTTGAGGATCCCAGCTAGAGGGAATATTGCCTGGGAATATCACAATTAAAGTCATACAGCACCATTAGGCTATGTGGTGGCTGGATCTCCATCAAAGGGAGACATGTAAGTAAAGTACACTAAGAAATCATGCTTGATCAACTGGAGTGTTCATGTAAGATGAATTGCAGATTCTGGAGTCTCTATGTGTTTCCAAAAAGCAAGATCCTGTCTGACTGGCAGGGGAAAGAAAATAAGACACATTTATAGCCTTTGTCCTTTGGCACCTTCTTGTTCATGGAGAGAGCAAGAACACAGAGAAAAATTGGGAAGGGATGCTCCGATGTAAGAAACAGCTGCTTTTTCTTTGGAGGGAATCTTTACATTACAGACATTTTTCGGGCCCCGTTGTGCCCTCTGATATGGACTGCATGCAGCTGGTCATGTACTTAGAGATCTCTGCAGGTTTGGGTAGCCTGTTTCTGAAAAGCTGTGCCAAGGTTTACTCCACCTGCCATTGAGAGCTTCATCAGCCATGGAGTCCAAAGGGAAGAGAAGAAACCAGCAGCCACTGGTCAGCTAGGACAGGAGAGTACAAACCCACAAACTACTAACTAACTGCAGCACATCAGCTGTACTTACCAAAGAAGGTTGCAATGACTGTGGCCTTCATGGCGAGTAAAGCAAAATCTGGATGTGTCACTAAGGAGCACTGAAAAGGAAAAGAAGAGTACATCAGGTTGCATTTGGAGGTATCGCAGATGACACTGGAAGGGTGGGGGAAGAGGGACTGTGCACTCTTCTTCAACCTTTTACAGTCCTCACATGCTGCGTCCTCTTCTCATGCTTTGTAGAGCAGCTGATGTCCACAGAGGAGATGGTGTTTGGGCTGTGGTATTCCCATGGACTAATTTTTTACTTCTGTCCAAGATTTGCCTTTTGCCTCAGGAAACCAAGATTTCGTTCCACATACTTATTACTGAAGCCAGTGGCAGGAGAGGGCACGATGGGTACAGGCATGCTCTGACAGCTATTCAAGTTCATTCACTACTCTTCTAAGACACAATCACAGAATTGTATTGTCTGCACATCAAACCACACCATGTAATCTCATAAAGATACGGGGAACATAAGTCCGTTCACTCCTGAAGGATGTTGCGTAAGGTATCTTGCAGTTGTGCCATCAGTTGTGAGCCAAATTACTGGTTTCTTTCCTTTTCTGAGGATGTGTGTGTGTGCATGCGCAAGCACCTGAGATTAAGAGCACTCTGTCAGAGCAGCTGGACGATGTTTTTTCTAGGTCTGCGTATGTAGTTCCTTACCCCTGCCATCCCTGAAGCTCTTGGCCAGGCTGCAAGAACACAAATTTATCAGAGATAACCCATCTCAGCTCCTCCTGAGCATCACCTTCCGTGCTGCTTTTGCAGTTACTTGGTGATTGTTGAGGGAATCCTGGGTTGGGCGCTCATAATTAATCTCAGTCATTAAAATACTACAAGATGCTTGACAAATATCAGAGTAAAAAGTCTGAGAGGGAGAAAATATTTGTGTGTTGTACAGGAAAAACTCAAGGATCAAAATAAACTTGGTCTTCAAAGAAACTGATTACATGCTTACAAATGGAAAGATTCGTACTAAAATAAAAATTAGCTTGCTATCAAGGAAGAAAATACATGGAATGTTAAAGCTGCAAATGATCAGGAAAAGCAAGATATCTGCCTCCTGGAAAAATGGCAGTGGCAGATTTCACATAGCAATTCGTGTACTCAGAAACAGGGCTTTGGCGGCCACAGAAAGAAATTTAGACTGACAAGGCAGATACAGGAGACAGAGAAAAAAATCGGCAATCTGTCTTCATATACAATGTTTCCACATTTTTTTATTTTAATTGCTCTTCCTTTTCAAGCAAACCACATGCTTCTTGAGTGACGATGCCTAAAATAGTATGCTAGACTAAACTGAGTTCAGCCAGTTCTAGGCCTATATAATTTATAACCCTTTTTACATGGGCCAGCTGCACCTCCGATTTTTGCTTCTGTGCTACGGTCAGAGAACTTCAAATGCCAGAACATACTAACAGTATCAATTTCTAATAGTACTATGTCTTTCCTAAAACAGTCCTCCTGCTAGGCTGCTAAAGCTGAAAGCAACAGAGGTTGCTCAGAAGACACCAAACTGAATCCTGGGGGTGTGGAAAGTGGCTCAACATGGTGACTGTGTCTTTCTGCAAAATGATAGACAGTGCAGTTGGGGTGACCACAGACTGTACAAGCCATAGCAGCAAGAGCAGTTATGTGGTAATATTCTGCTGTCACTGTTAGTTTCTGTGAAAAAAACCTTGCCCATCTCCTGGAAGAAAAATAAATTTTAAGCATTTACTGCAGTGCATTTCCACCATGAAGCTGCTAAAGGAAATAGTAACAAACTGTAGAAGAGAGTTCAGAGGAACTTAGCTCAGATGCTTTCCAGTTTTATGTCTCAACCCATCACCATGTCAGAGGTATCAAAAAATTGCCCCCCTGCAATGAGTTCTCACTTCAGGTCAATCCCAGAAAAAGAAAGAGGCAGAATAAGAGTTGCAAGTCATTTGCAGAACCACTGTGCACCATTAAAGACTATGGTGGCACTGACTTAGGTTTCAGAAAAGGCATCTTAATAAGAGCATTCCCAAAATCTGCAGTGAATATATTCAGCAGTGGCATATTTAAAGTCAAAGAGAGCTGTGAGAATTTGTCCTGACAGTATTTGGCTCTGTGCTGAGGTATTTTCATCTCTAGTTTAATTAGAGTAGAAAAGGTCTGAGATGGTAAAGGATCCATGTAAAAGCTAGCTTCATGGGTGGGCTGCTGTGCACTTGGTGGAGAGAGTCCAATACTACTTAACTTTTCCTGTCTTACAAAATGTATAATCACCTGTACCACCAGTGCTGTGCAAGACTTCTCAATGCTTTCTGAAGGCCCTGCTGTCCCCAAGGCCAGCTGCCCGAGAAGCCATCCCAGTCCTCTTGGGCGGCACTACCCCAGGCTTGGCTGCAATTGCAATTTCCACCTACTCTGCTGGCGGCATTGCTTTTCAAGGCAACAGAAAGTGGGCTTTTTTTCTTAAAATATTATGAATTTCCTGCAGAAAGAGGCCAAGAAATCTAAAAGGTGTTCATCTATAGAGCGTCTCAGGGGCAAATGAGTTCAGCAGACCCCTTAGCCTGCAGTAACAGATATTTTATCAATAAGAAAGTTAACAGAAACATTTAGACAAGGCTGTTAGATTTACTTAACAGATTTCTTGTCATAGCTACACATAAAAGCATCTTGTGGTGGACTCTGTACTTTTGCTGGTGCAGTTTATAGTAGTATCCTGATGGAAATAAATTGTAATAGTAAAGAAACTTATTTTTGCCACTATATTTATTTCTACATTAGGCACTGGCATGCCAGGAAAAATGCATAGACATCCTGTGACACAGTTCTGGGGGCAACACTCTCAAGGGGGGTCCTGGCCTTCAGACCTTGGGCTGTCACATGGGGGAAAGTGCAGGAGGATTTACACTGCCAACCATTAAGTGTCCAGCTTAGAGCCTCCAAGCTTTCCATTGTGGGAAGTCTGTGTGCATTCATTGTATTAAGGGCCTAGGGAGTCACCTGATTTAAGTCCTATGAGATCTCCTATACTGTGCACTAGCACGGCATCCACTGCTTCAAACTGGTAAAAGGAGCAACAGCCCGGAATAAAACAGTGTGGGTTTTTTTGTTCCTCTGGGAAGGAAAGGGAAAGCAGGGCTCCAATCAATGCATACGACAGGCTTTTTAGTCCTTGTAGATCCACTGGGATGTTTGGGGATGTTTTATGTGTAGATCAAGAATGATACTTTGCTATTAAACACAAAGCTATTGCTCCTTTGTTCCTTTACCAAATGAATAGATCCCATTGAAACAAACCCAAAAGTTTCTACTTTGGGTTAGTCTGGAGTATGAGTTTTGCTGAGATTTCTCCTTATCAGATTTCTATTAATGCATCATTTGCAGTCCCAGTCCGTCCTGGTGACTAGTGACCATTCAGTATTAAATCTCCTAAACTGTGTGCTGGATCTTTGTTTACCAGAGTACCTTTTCCCATCTGTATCCTTCAGACTGCCATAACAGAAGTTAAACTTATGTCAGGAAAGTAGTTAAGTATATGCACTACATTAACATACGCTTAAATCCCAGCTAAGTCAAGTATAAATGTAGTAAGAAGCACCTCCTTTAGTGTTTCCAAGTGCAGAGCCTATTTTACTTTTTAAAATCAAATTTCTATTTGAAAGAATGTTGATTACTTTTTCCCTACCACAAATACTTGAAAAAGCTTGAATGTTAGGGAAGAGCCAGAGTTAGCAAACTATTCTTTCTGCATATAAAGTAAGATTTTTGTACTGACCTTTTATTAGCAGCTTGACTTTTATAAAGGTCTGAGAGAGCTGCTACATGCTACAAACAAACAGATGGTTTAAATCTGTATAAATTGTCACTGTATGGCAAACTATAACATTTTCTGATGGAAGTGTAGGTTTTAAGAAGTCCTTGATTTTTGGTGTCAGGCACTGCTGTCCATTCCACGTTGCAAACTAAAATTCTTTGCTGGTGCCATGTGCTTTGTCTCTGCAGGAGTAAGCTGTTTATTTCCTGTAATCTCCTGTGCTGCAGAAATTAATTTGTGTACTCTCTTTGTATCACAACAGTGTGTGTTATTGTTCCCCTTCTCAAGGGGTTGTAATATCGCAGCAGCACTGGCACCATAAAAAAACAAATGGACTTTGTTTGAAAGCTATCTGAGCAAGTAGCGTGGAGTTAACAACATGATCTCTAAGCACTGTGGGTTGAGTCAAATATGTGCCCTTTATGGGAAAATCAAGTGGGCTTGGTGTGGGTGTGAGTAAACTGGTTTGGATAAACAAGAGCTTCATCATCTTCTAGAATAAAACATTTTAGATTTCTTTTTTGTTTTCTTTTATCTCTTTTAAAAGAATTGTTTAACTCTTTCTTTGTTTCATGCTCATACACTGTCCCTGTGGTATTGTACCTTGCTCGGCAGTGCAATAGCTGTTCATTTTGGTGCGCAGTAAGTAATATGGCTAACACTTGTCACATGTGATTTAGTTTCACCCCCTTTCTTGTCAGAGTGAAGGAATGATGTACCCTCAGTGCACTGTGTCGCTCTGAAAGTCTGTACATTAAAAAAAAACAATCCAAGCAGCTGTTTATTTTAAAAAGGCAGGTAATGAGTTCTGCTGAGCCAGAAAAGCTGAGTTGATAACTATATTTCATTTTGGAGGCTTAGATTGCCCTGTAGGTATCCCAGGCCAGATCACAAAAGGTAAGATCCAACATGCTATTTTGCAAGGGTGAGCTTGTTTGCGTGGGATGCTGGACTTTACTCTTTAAGTGGTCTGAAATAGAATATATGCATCCAGGAACTAAAAAATATCACAGAACTCATCACCTTCTGCTATAAAAAAGGTGAGTGAATGCTCACCTGTTTTCTTTCATATATGATGGAAATTGCAAGGGGCTTGCTAATGAAGCAAAAGAAAGCTAATGTCTGTACTAGCACCATCTGCAAAGGTAGGACATGATACACTTTATCATAGCAAAGAGAAGAAAAGAAATTAATTGCCCACACTGTTTGAGGGAAGTGTCAATAAGAAATTCAAGGTTTCCTGTACCATATGCATTCTTCAACCTTCTTCAGCTTTTAGAGGAGCCTCTGCTGTGGTTGCAATCCATTTTGGCTAGACAGCTAGAGGCAGGTGGAACCAGGCCTGAGAACCCAAAAATGCTTCCTGGAGGCAGTGCTGAGCTTCAGAGCACCATGATGCACTCTGCTTAATTATCCAGCGCCTCAGAAAGAGCTGACAAGGAAACTCGGGCTTTTATGGCTGCAGGCCTTTCCTTTGTAGTGCAGGAGTTGTAAGAAGTATCAGACGTTTCATATTAGGCAATTGTGTGTTTAATAAAATGAACAACCAAGCCACTGCTAAACGAGTTTCTGAGCTTGGGGACAGCTTGTGCTTTTGCCTTAAAGAGTCTTTGCATTAACATACACAGCTAGCATTAGGATTACAGTCAGGGCTATTAATTTTGAGTAATTTCCTTTGCCTCCTAAGCAGTAGCTACAGACCATTTGCCAGCTGTTTTCTGTGGCCACATGAATCCCACACCTGGTCAGTGGTGGTCTTCCACCCTCCCAGCAGTGACCCCTTCGACAGCAGGGGAATGGCTGTTGCCATTTTTCCTTGCCTTTTAGGCCTTTTGCTTCAGAGATGGGTGCTGAGGGCTTGGACACTGCTCCGTTTCTTGAACACATGCTGGTTTACACCATATTGCAATACAGGGGTAGCTGTTGGCCCTGTTTCTCAAAGTTCAGCTGGCTGGCTTGGCTTGCTGGTGTCACTGTGCGGTAACTACAGGCAGGTTGGGCTGTTTAGCCTGCTGGGTGGTCTGTGAACTGCCTGAAACGGGTGTAGGCCTATTGCCCCTAACAAACAAAACATGGAAAATTTCCCCGTGTGGCCTGAAAGACCCTGGCTACCCGTGCACAGCAGTGTTAGCTCAGAGGTGGTCAAAGGTTATAGCCTCTGCTTGGAGAAGCCCCAAGAGTTCAAAATTATTCTGGAGAGAGCAGAGGCCTCACCTCTTGCAGGCCCTCTACAAAGTGATTGAAGAGATTTTTTTTGAGAGCGAGGGTGCCATCCCCAAGGGTACTGAAGATGCCTGGGCACATTCTCCCCTCTCTACTGAAACTAGACCACTGTGTGTTTGGGATGCTAAGAGATGTGCAGATGCCCTCGGAGCCTTGCTGCAGCCCTGTGGTTTGGACATTCAGATGGGGAAGAGGACGTAGGGTCCTAGGACCTTCCCTCTCCCTGGACTCACTCTGCTTTTTATGCAGTAGTGGGCTACTCTGAAATGTATGCTTCTTCCAGGAGTAAAGCCAGAGACTGGCTCTGCTATGCTCCCAGGCAAACAGCAAGTCAGGCCCCTTCTCATTTGCTCTCTTTCTGACCCCACGTTTGGCATTCCTGGTTGCACAGGGGTCCTGCTTCATCACGGAGAATGGGGGATATCCCAATCTTTTGTGCCCTGGAGTCTTATGATGGGGGAACCTCTTTGGTGATGAAGGAAACACGGGTTCAAACTCTCTGAGGCCACGGACAGCCCTGATACAGTTATCCCTGATTAAGGGCTCTCACCACTTGCTTCTTATTACAAAAGCTTTGATTGTTGTGGCTGCCACATTATGTTTTAAATGGTGCCTACTCTGTTCCATGACGTCCCTGACTCAGGAGAGGGCTAGGGGGACTGCTGGTAGCCAGTACCTCTCATGTGGTACCTGTCAAGTCACTCTCAAGTCATTGAAGTGAGCTATGGGTGGATTCAGAGGTCTAAATTCTACCCAAGTTGCACCTTGGGCACAGGAGTCCTTTTTTTCAGAGCTGCTTTAAGAAATGTTTATATGCAGATTTGCAAGAAGAATTTAGTCCAAAATAGTTCCATTCAGGTAGGTATAATGAAAAGATGCTATACCCAGCAATTTAGAGCCAAATAAGAACACCCAAGCAGCCCTGCACTATTCATTTTGTGTTCATGCAATGCCCTGAAATTAAACCAATATAAGGTTGAAGTAACAGTGACGAATGATTTTTGTACTTTCCACAGAGCTCTTTCAGAAGAAGGTAATTTATTTAAAACTACAGTATGATTTAACTTGCTGGACCTTTCTCAGAGCCTAAATAAAACTGCAATGATTATACTTTTTCATCTGTCTCAGCAAGATAACCATCAATTATCCTGGGCTGACATGCCCCTTCCAGTGAAGGAAGAGGTACATTTAGAATATATCACCCACTCACAGAGAAAATATAATTTGGACTATCCAGATGATGATTTCTATGAGGGTCTACACTGTACTTTCCCAGTTTCTGTTAATGTATTATGCATTAACTTTTTTCTTTTTGATGTGCAGATTTATGGCTCACTGGGAATTGCTGTTAGCTCAAAACTGTGAATCCCTGTCCAGACAACTCCCTCCCTCCATCCTCCTCCCCACCACGGCTCTTGTCTGCTCATGTGTCTGCCCCCCTTGCTCCCAGGCTCTAGCCCATGCTCCCTCTGTGCACTGGAGCTTGCTCACTGTTGCAGAGAACTTATTTCCTTTTTATAATTTAACTACTTCTGCTTAACACCAGTCAGATCCCAGCCAGGTACCATCAATCCCTGGCACTGCCATTTCCCCAAGAAACTAAGGGCAAAGGGAAGTACCTGCAATTCAGCAGTGCCTGAGGGCTGTGCTAGCTTTGTGGCATGAGATTTGTGGCCACATTTCTTTCACTTTTTAGAAAATGCACATTTTCTATTTCCAACACATGGTTTTAACAAGTCAAAGTGACTTTTTAAAGTATAATACTTGGTTTCTCAGGTTGGATGCACAATGAAAAGAGCACTGACTAACCATGCTATTTGCACTGCCTGCAAACTAAGAATTATTGTAGTGTGTCAGAATTCCCCCGAAGGTACATATTTGGTCTAAAAGTGAAGAATTTGTGTTAAAGGTACTGAAGAAACTGCACATAACCCTGGGGATGGTTTTTGGAATTTCTGTAGCATGTTCAAACAAAACTTGACACCTTTTTTTTTTAGTAGGAACTTAGAAGCAGAAATTTAGCGAAACTTTAGGGTGTTTAGGCTTTGCTTATTAAAGCTACATGTATCCCTTTACTACAAAAGTGAGTTATATGTCTAGGTCAAAAGCAAAACTGATCCTTGAGCATGCTAGTAAATTTATACCTTATCTCACAGAAAACCTTTATCAATTCAGTATCATCTCCTGCAGTCAGTATGACTACTGATGCCTCATGCCAATATCATGGACTGGTTGGATAAGGATTCAGAAAATATATGTAATTTAAAAAAAGTATCTGGAACTACCCTGGCATGTGGCACTGGTTTGAAATAAGGCAGTAAGTGGTGAAATTCATCAATGTCTAGTAATGACAACTTGATCAAGGAAGCATCTTATACAAAATATCTTCAGCAAATCAGGAAGCACCGGGGAAGCTGTAGAAAGCATTTTGAAAAGCTAGGCTCAAATCTGCTTCTGTGGTGGAAACCAGTGAAACAAAGTTAAGAAAGTAGTTTCAATTTGCATTATAGTTCTCTGTAAAAATGATAGTCTCATGCTCCTTGCACTGCTTAACATTTTCCCTTTATATATTTTGTACTTTTCAAAAACTATTATTTCTTCCTGACTAACTGCATTTTCCTGCTTGGGAACCTTTCCCTCCAGCTCTCTGATACGTTTAGTTTAGAAAAGACCAACCTGTGCTACAAAGGTGGTTGCTACAAAAGGCAAATCAGAAAACAACCCCAAAACACCTTATGGCCCTCAGCCATCTTCTAGTGCTGCTTTGCTGGGACCTCCAAATCCTTTGCCTCCTTGCAGGGTCGGCTGCCGAGGGGCAGGATGCCCTACCCCACATCCCAGGACATTGTGCATGGCCACTCTACCCACGCCCTGCAGGTGGAGCCCAGGCTCCCCCCTTCCTTGAGCATGGGATATAGAGGTGCCACCTGGATGCTCAGAGGATATGCATGAGCCATTGTGGTAGCCAGGTGCAAAAGGCACATCTGGGTCTCCTACTGGAGGTGGCATTCCTGTCCTGCTGGTCTGAGCCATGAGGGGCTCCTAAGGCTCCTCACTAGACCTGCGCTTTTTCATACTCCTCACAGAGAACATTGAAGGCTAGTCTTTAGTCTAGTCTAGTCTTTAGGCAGAGTCTACCAATATTTCTGTGGATAAGCTGGATGCTTCTCTGCTGTTGTCTGCAGAGAGATCTTTGGATTTGGAAGTCTGTCGCGTCTCCTCCTCCTGGGTCAGAGGCACGTCCTGCTCCTCAAGGTCTCATGGTGAAAGGCTGCAGTGAGGATGGAACCTTATGCCTCATTACTGCGGCAGGCTGACCTCCCCAGCTAATGGTCATTGCTGCTTTGACTTTGCTACAGGCTGTTTCAGTTGTACCCTTCCCGCCTGGTGCTGGTCTGCAGCCCACCTGTAACCCAACTGACACATTCAAGCTGAGGTCTCTCACCAGATGTGGCTGTTGTGGGGAGCCATTTGAAAACTGTGGACCTGTGAATACTGTTCCCATTTTTTAATGGCTACAGAAGACATCTCAGGACTCCATGCTGCTTTTGGGATGAAAGTGAGCTATGGGTTTGCATGGGTGCCAACATTATAAATGAGGCTATTATGGGTAGTGCTGGGTCTCTGAAGACATGCTGTTGGTGGAAGTACTGGTGAGAGACCTGACATAATGTGGGCCAAGCTGTGCAGCCTTATGGCATGTGTGTTGGCAGCTCTTGACAACTGGCAGGAGTGGGCTCTCTAGCATATGGGTCATGCAGACAACATGAGGGATGGCTATGCTTCCAAAACTACATCCCTCAATATCTGAGTGCCCTGGAGGGGACTTGAAAAGCTAAAAAACATGGTGGCAGAGAAAGTGGCTTCCAGAGCCTGGTCCCGGATACTGTGACAGTGTATGTGCAGCCAGAAATTGTTGAGAAATGTGTCTCAGGACCAGGCTGACACTGATTTACTAATTTTGCGTATTAGAAGCTTTTAAAACATGCTGTTTCAGCATAGAGATGAATCACAGGATTCTGCTTCTGAGACCCCATGATCAGAAAGGAAAACTGAGCTTATCACATGGACTGGGAGCAGGAACTTGTAATTTATGGTCTTTTGTTTTTAAAACAAAACTAAGCCTGCAGAACTCAATATCACATAATCCACTTCCATGCTCAGGAAGTTTGTTCTGAATTTTGGCTTTAGGAGATTACCATACGAGCTTCTACTTCTAATCTAATTATTGCTTAACTTGCGTATTTCTTTCTACACACAGATTTCACCATTGAGAATAGAAGATGTAGACCATGGAAGCCTGACACTTTACATCCCAAACTACCACGTATTTTGAGATGCAGTTTGGTGGAAAGACTGTCCACAAAGCAGGGTGAAAGAAGACTTGTCTGACGCCTTGCAGGCAATCCCATTTGTACCAAATTGTTCCATTACAATTACTCTAAACTTCTCTAACCTTTCCGCTCCCTCATCTGGACACTCCCCTCCTTCCCACTTAGCCTCATTTCCAAACAGCCTCTCTTTCTTCATATGCTTCATGTCCAAAAACTTCTTCCACCAAGCCCAGGAGAACAAAATGCTGGAGTGCTGCAGATGCATTGCAAGAGAGTTGAGAAAGACGGGGTCCCACCAAGGTGAGCAGGATGGGGTCCCATCTTTCTCAGCTGGCTGGCAGCTGTGAAAATAGCCTCTTAAGTCATGGAGCCGTTACCCTTTCGTAACTCTGACTCACTGAAGGTGACCAGGGCCAGGATACACAGTACTCCTGCCAGCTTTCCTCTATGTCTTACCCTTGTTCTACGGACTCAAGGGTAAACTACGTAGTTGGGGAAAATAAAAAGAACGAAGCCTTCTGAATCCCTAAAAGAACCTGGCAGGGAGATCGAGAGGCACAGAGGTGGCCACATCCAAACTTCCCTGTAAATAAGTGATTTCAGAGAGGTAAAAATTTCCGCTGTTTTATGTACAAACCTGGAGGTGTTGGAAATCCCCAACTCATCCTGGTGGGGACATTAAAGGACTGCATGAAGCTACACAAAATAATTCAGAATTTTCCCAGAAATTTTGGCGCATGTAAAACTGTCACTTGGCAATTATGCGCTTTTTTTCATATGAAACCAGCTGCCAGCTGAGAGTCTCTTGGCTTCTGTGTTACATGTGTTACATTTACAAAGCTATTTTATAAGGTGACGGGCTAAAAACCAGTTTGGAAACGCAAGTTGATCTTGAAAGTATTTTTTATATCTGTGTCTATGGGATATCGTGTAGAATGAGACACATCATGGATAACTGACACAGATCGTGTTCTTAATGTGCCACTGACCTCTTAATGCACTCTGAAGCTCTGGAGATAAAGCAAAGGTAGGATGGACTTAATGGGTGCTAGAAAGCCAGTTCAGTCATGACAGTAAGATTTGTCAGGTTAATAACTGCTTAAACCTAGGTGATTTGAATGAAGCAGAGGTGGTTATAAATAGTCTTCTGAATGCAAATGTGTTTCCAGTTTGGGATATGAGCTATAGATTTAGGTGCTCTGCTTCAAAAGGGAAAGCAAAAGCTGCAGATGGTGTTATTTTTTTAATTAAAATACATTTTCATGAGCAATATTGCTGGCTCCAAGTCATTGGGAAATTTTCCTTCTGATCAACATTTTCTGTTTTTTTTCCAGGGCTCATTTGTTGAAAAATGAGCCTGAATAGGAAAGGCAGCTCAAGGCAACCCAGCCACGTTCTGCTGCAGAGGAGAGCAGAGATAACAGCTCAGAGAAGGTGGCAAGAGAGGTGAGGGTGAGCCGGCTGCAGAAAGAGGGAGTGGGCTCTGCTCCTCTGCTGGCAGGGCACCAGCAGAGGATGTGGGAGCAGCCCTCAGACACCACTAAATGTGCAGCTGCCCCAGCCCGGAGTTTGGTGCAAAATGTTTGCAGAGCCCAGAGCAAATACTCAGGTAGCTAACCCATGAGTGCCATGCTGTCAGGACTGCCCACTTCTGATACCTCCCAGTGTGTGCGAGGGTCAGATATATCCACACAGGCTGCAATCTCAGCTGGCCAGCATAGCTACCCCATAGATGCCTTAGGAGCCTGCATAATTTCAGTAGATCCTCGACTTGTCTGTGGGCCACAGCACTGAAAGAAAAGCTCATCAGTAATACATGCTCCTGTTTTATCTGCAGCAAGTCCCTTCACATCCCACTTTTTGCAGCAGTTTGCCTTCCGCAGGGCATTATCAGGAGTTGGTAAAAGGCAGTCTCGCTGCTCCCCTCCATAGTGCTGACAGCAGTGCCTGCAGCCCCTTCGGGTCGGGGGCTAAGAGAGTTCACAAGGGCGATGCAGGCTGTTGTGAGCCAGACAGTCAGAGTTTAATTTACTAATAGAGATACAATCTAAGCGGCTACAGATTTTCTGGGCACTTCTGCGGCTCTCCAAGCCTCTTCTGTGGCAGGGGGAGGCTGCGCTGCCTGCGCAGCATTCACCCAAGTTTTCCAAGTGTGAAATGTGCAGCAAAGAAAGGAACTGGGATGCGAAAGAGTGGCAGCTGCTCCAGGGCTGTTAGAGAGGCTCTTTTACAGGCGAATGAACCATCAATTTGTAGTAAGACATTGTTTTCTAAACATAGCATAAAAACTGTTATCTTGCCTGGCTGGTCATTAGAAGAGAGATAATTATAGCTTCTGTGCGACAGCCTGGTGCAGAACAGGGGCTGCATTGTCCCAGGGCCCAGCTGAGTTCTAGCGCAGGCACCCCAGGCCAGCGCTGGGACAAGGGGGCTCCTTGTGCCCCGGCAAGTTCAAAAGAGGAATCGAAGTGCTCTAAGTAGGTGCTAAGCACCTATTTCGCTCTCTGTCTCAGGCCTTAAAAACTACTCCACAGGAGAAAGGTGAGGAGGGCAGAGCTGTGACTGCTGTAGCTCCATCCTCCCTGACTTTAGATACAACACATACTATGACTGTTATTTTTCTCTCCTTAAACCCCCCCAAAAACTCTAGGTTTGCATTTATTTTTGTTTTGTGTTTCTGTTTTCCAACACAGACCAATGAGACCTGTATGATGGATGGGCATTCAGAAGGAAGGACATACTACCTATTTAGGGTCCACTTTCTGAGCCCTGAATGGGAGGTTTAAACCTCAGCTGCTGCTGCAGCACGCTGGAGGAGTCCTGGTGGACTCCAAGCTTCAGGGGGCCAGCACATCCCCCAGGGCTGTCAGGATATCCTAGACTATCGCTTTTCACCACCCATCCAGAAAAGATGGTGCTTCCCCACCCCATTGCCGTGGGCCAACACGCACCTCACTGCTCCGGCACCTGCCCGTGCCAGTCCCTCTGTGTTCAGGGAGTTCGTGTCTATGAGTGCCACAGCGGTTTTTTTCTATGTGTTTAGCCAATGTGTTACATTGGAGGAGGAATACAGTCATAGCTGCAGATAGTAAACTGAGCTATCACTTTGATGGCTCATTTCAGCCAGCTGCCCCAAATGACTTATCTATCATCATTTAGGAGACTTTTGGTAAAACGGAGACAAACATGCATGTCCTGAGCCTTGGGTTAGCATGTAAAGCTACTGGGCAGTATTTGCTGCCTAGAGCTTTATTTGTGGCTCAGAGGTGAAAAGGAAAAAGTTAAAAATTCTCCAGGCAGACCAGGTACAGTCAAGTCTTTGATGCCGCTGTTATGTAAACTTCAGGTTTATTTTTAGCAATGTTTTCTAAAAAGCAATGGCCAGAAATAATAAATAGTTCTGTTGTTTCACGTGAAATAATTAGCCTGTTTTTCCAGTTTCTGTATTCACACTGTAGCTCAGGCAGTCTCCTTTTAGAAATATTCCAATTAATCAAGTGTGGCAACAGGAAGTGTAAAAATTAACTTCCTACTACTTCTTTGAAAGTAAGTAAGTAGCTGGGTGAAGAGGGAACACCTTGTTAATGTCTCCACTAAAGGAAAGACTTTGGTAGGATCTCATTCTTATTAGACAGAAGAGAATCCATATGGGGTACCTTTCTTGCATCCCAAGTGTGAGTGGTTTAGCTACTAAAACTACTTGATTCAACCAGCCAGTGGTAAGTCATGTGTAAGAATACTACTAGGAAAAGAAGTGTCTTACATAAAGTAGTGAGCAAGTTAAGAACATAACATTCCTACTACAGGTGGAAACACAAAGCAATATTCAGATTTGTTGGTAGGACAGTCGAGGTTTCTTTTTTAAAAAAATATTTGTGTCTTGAATAACAGAAAGACAGGAAGTCTTTTCTGTAATCCCAGTGAGAACAACCCCAGCAACTCAAAGGATTAGATAAAATATGCAAGCAAAATAAGTCTGTTTAAAATAAGACACTAATTTAATATTCCAAAAGTAATGTGTGTGTGTAATGCTGTTATTTTTGCTTGAGTTCTCCTTGCATCTCTGAAAGAGACCAGTCGTACAGCCATGACTGTCATTCAAGTGATGAACTGAATAAAGTCTGAAGAACATGGTACTACAGATACAAAAAACCAGAGATATTCTTTGAACGTAGTCAAATACAAGGTGTTTTTAACTTTAGGATGTATATGGTAAAATGCAAACTATAAACATATATGACTCCATTGCTGTTCTCAGTCAAATGTATTTTTAAAGCCATCTAAACTACTTTTTATCTGTGTGTGCTCGCTTGGTTTTGGAGTTTTGTTTAAATTTTGGAGAGGTTAGAGGAAAAAGAATGTGCTCCAAGGAGGATCTGCCTCTGTAATCTGTAATTCTTTTATTGCTCTGAATGTGGTGTAGTTCCCATAAACTCTAGGAACAAAATATTTACTGGGCTTCAAAGTTTGCTTGGGGCATTTGGTTCATGTTCGTACTAGTCTGAGAGAAATCACATTTTGAAGAGACTTATCGAGACTCTAATCTCTCCGCAGAGAGCTGAATGGCTGTGGCAGGCTTGACAACGCTATTCATTTTTGGAACCTCACTAGCAAAACAAGCACTCAGCACAAAAGATATATAGCATCTAGGCTACTGTACTGTTCATACATCTGTATCTATCATCTAGCAAGGGAGTTCACACCATATAAATACATATCACTGGAATAATACCATTTTCCATTCTGTATCTTGGGGATTAGTGTTCCCCAGTGTCATGTAGTGCTGATTAATGATACAACACACACCTTCCTATTGATCAAAGAGACAAAAAGTCTTAAAAGCAAAACTGTTTTAAACCTAGGGAACAAGTTGCATTACCTATTACACACCATTTGAACAGTTGGCATATATATGTCTATTGGTGTGTGACTAATATACACTATTCTTTATCAAATAATTAAGCACTTGCTGTTCAGGCAGCGAGTATATGTGTCCACTTTAACAGTAGGGGTTTAATGCTTTTATAAATAATAAAGTATATATAATTTAAAGTACAATTTCATTCTACATCTACGTCCTCATCTTCTTAGGTCTTTGATCCTATGCACACAGCTGGAATGCTAAACAAAAAATTATGTCCCTACAGTTTCTTAGCAGTGAAAATATTTATTATCAACAGGCAAAAAAGCAACTCCCCCCTCTCCCCCATAAATAAACATAGCAGAGAAATGACATCAGAATTACCTTGCTTGAGGTGTGCAACTTTTTATTCCTTTCCTCCACACAGTATGAAAGTGCTATTTTTTCCAAGTTTTTCTGTACCCCAAACTCCAGCCAACATTATTCTACAGAAGGAGAGGCAGGCAGCAGAGGGAGGCCTGGACACCTTTTCTCTTTCAGAGAGGAGCTAATCAAACATTCCCATCAAGCTCCCAGCTCTGTGAAAGGCACGTTGCTCTCCCTCCCTCTTCCCTCCCTCCCTCCCTCCCTCTGCTCCTCTCTCCCTGTCTGTCTCTCCCTCTCCCTCCCGCACACACAGACCTACAGAGCTCCTTACATTGATTTAGCAGCCGAATTAGGCGGTCCTATTTTAAATTCATGTTCCCTCCCACATATTTTTGGTAGGGATTTCTATGTTGCTTTTGCACTAGCCTGTCAGATTTGTCAAGTTTTTCTCTTTTGGGAAGCGAAGCTTTACTCGACAGATGTTTTGGCTGAATTTTTTTCAGTCCCCCTGTGCAGTTCATCACTGAAGTAGAAGGACTACAACTAGTAGCTGGGAGTAAACTACACAGCTCTAAAGATTATAAATACCAGATTAATTAGGTACATGTCAAATTTAAAGAGGAAAAATAACTTTTGAAGAGACAGGCTGTGATGCCTTTACTCATGTGAATAGCATTGTATTCCCCCAACAGTTTCCCTGAAGTCGGAGGATTAGTGACAGAGCAAGCCTGTGAGTCTGGGCACAGAGAAGTAGAAGTGTGACATGAGGGTTAGCATGGACTTTTTTCTGATGAAATTGGGGATGGGAATTTAACAAAATGCTCTAAAGGACTTCTAAACCAACACCTATTAAGTGTGACCTGGCCAAATGAGATATACAAAATGACTAATTTTTTTAAGTATCTGTACAAGGATCTTCTGAAATTCTTGGGTGGCTTTTAGAAGAAAATTTTATTGAGACAATTAAGATCACAGCATTTACAAGATTATCACAGAAAGGGCCAGTATCACATTCCAGGATGCTGGAATGCAAACTGTGATCTGCAATTCCACCTAGGTATTCAGAAGTGTATGGATAACATATATGAGTGAACATACACTGTTTTATCTAAGTTCATTACTGGTGAAAAAAAATCTAGTATAAATATAGAAGATCGAGTTCAAAAGACACGTTGGGAAGACATGTAGTTCCTGGCTACTACTGATCTAACAATCCCGTAAATGTGTTTGGTTTAAGGGAAAGTGATCACCTGTTATTTGTGAATCTCTACTCCAGCACTTACGGAAACTGTATAACAACTCAGTGTTATCAATAAACAGTACAATATCAAAAGTTTATCCAAAAGTCCAAACTGTGTTACTAAGATATAATGATCCATAATTAATTTGATTCTCTTAATACCGAAGTTCAGGCTTGCCATTGTAATCCCTTGTGAGGCAGAATACAGTGGACTGGCAGAAAGCCTCTCCAGACAGCAAATCTGTTAGCAGATCTACCTAGAAGATCTACTAAAAAGGCCCACCAAAGGTCTTATTAATTTCGGTTAACACTTTCAGAATATCATCACCCTTTTCATAAGGCTTTGTGAGGTTTATTTTTTCAGATAGTCACGGGCAAAAGGACTGAGACCTTAGGACTGGAAGTTTAGAGGTACATAGGTGCTAGGGACTGAACATCCAAATACTGGGGTTTTGCAGCTAAGTGTCTATGTGTCATTTCCCAGTACTAGTGGAAGGATGAAGTCCCCATAACAACTCCTTACCTGCAGATGCTGATAGAAATACTCTAAAATTTTTGGGCACAGACCTTCACTGGTATTTGGCCACTTATTTTCCACTCAGATAGATAGAATATTTTCAGAAATCCATGGGCATCTACATACATGTTGAGTTGCCTGTATGGCTTTGAAGTCTCAGGTCAGTGGGTTATCTTGATCTCAAACCAGTGCAAGTGAGAGTACCGAAGAGCGAGCTTCTGGCAAACCAAGACATGGTCGGATGGCAAAGGTTCAGGCTGTGCCCACAGAGCACATGACAGGACTGCATAGAAATAGCTGGACTAGCACCAAGTGATGGAGCTGAGATGTCAGAAGCAGTGGATGATTGGGATGACTGGCACAGGCAAAAAGTCCTCCTAAGGTTCAGCTTCTGGTACCCGTGTCAGCTCACTGAGGGGTGTAGTTGTTGGCATACAGAACGTGGGCGGCAAGGTGTCAAAGCAACAGTGACAGTGCCTACACCGAGGTCATGCTTCATTGTTGCTGCTGCAGGGTGGTAGTTTTACAAAAGAAACAGCTGATAGATCCATTTCTCATTTTCTATGGATGGATTATCTAATTTGTGGGTAAACTGTATCAAGGGCGAAAAGCCAGTGTGGACCTGGCAGGATTTAGCTCAAATGCAGTGGTGTGTGAACACGGCTCTATTGCTTCCAGAAACCCAGCAGTGGTGCAGCCCTGTCCACGCTGAACCCACCTGAGCTCTCCCAACCTGGCCGGCTCCACTCAGGGCCCGGGGTCAAGGATCCTGCCAGTGGGGTGGCACATTTCTTCATTGCTGCCTATGAGCTAATCCGGCATCCTGGAAATCAGCATCCTGGGAGCCATGGAGCAGAAACACTGAGTGGGCAGAAAAAGAAAAACTAGCTAGGTTTGTCATTACCCAGGGTATTCAGCCTCTCATTATCGTGTGTAATGGAGAGCTGAAGAGTATCAAAACAAAACACTGAGGAGGGCACTGGCTGTCTCTTTTTATCACAACATTTCCGAGTGTCACCGCCTGTGCTCTTTCCTGACAGAAGCAATGATGTCCAGCCACCCAAGAGCTGGCAACACAAAGTGCAGGAGCAAGAGGTGAACCACATTGTGTGGCTCCACTTTAGTGCTGGGATTTGCCACAGGGAAAGATCTGTTTGCAAAAGAGGTGACCATGCAGTCAGGAAGCCACTAGTTTGAAGACAATAGGTATTGAACATGATTGTCTAGGGGTTGGACAAATGCTCCATACCTGTATGTGTTCATGTCTCCCACCATTGCTTCTAGTCAGGGGCCTCCACTTGAGTTTTCTGCTATCTGGTAGTACTGTTTGTGGTGGTAGTTTTAAAGTTTGACTATACTGTATTTTCATTTGCTTGTTAGTTAAAGCAGAATTTAGCAGGATCCATTGAAAATATTACTAAATGGATGAATGCACACTTAGGGCAGGTGACAAATTTCAGGGGATATAGTCTTTACTACTGCGTGACATACATAGGCACATACACTTACATACCTAGTAAGTAAGGCTGATGCATATTACAGCCTCACTCCACCACAGCAGCAGCAGCTCAGTAACTCCCATCAGTAAAATATTTTAGCCAAGTTGCTGCTCTACTAATTTCCAAGTAGGTAGCACCGACATGCAGTGTAGCTTTTGTTTCCACTGTACTGTGAAGCCTGAAAGCAAAGGAACACAGACCTCTAACCTGTCTCCTGAAAGTCTTAATGAAGCAGCTAATGAACAAGACCAGAGAGTCCATCAGCAGACTTGCTTGATGGATCTTAGTCACAGACCCTTAAATAAATCTTCATTTTGAGATCATCTGTCATGTAGAATTTTCAAGGTACACAGTTTTTGTTTAAAAAACATTGTTTTGGGTAACAGCTGGGTAAAGGTCATGTTGGGTAACAACTGAAAATCTGACCACTGAAGGGAAGTTCACTACACTTAATCTAATCCTTATTACAAAACTGATGTCAACATTTTTTAACAAAGCTTTTGTTTATAATATAACTAGTGAGCTTCCATGTTTCAGCCAACGCAAAAATGTAGGATCCCTCATGTTTCCCTCCCTCTGCGCGCAGTGATGCACAGGTACATGAAATATAGGGGAAACCTCACCTATTTGAAATGGCAAATAAATTCATGTGTTCTGGGTTTGACACTCACCAACTGGTATGGCCCCTGAGCTGAGGGCAGGCAATGATGTGACCGTATACAACTGTTAGGGCACCATCAGAGACAAGTGTAGTTTTGCGCTCAGGTGTCCAAATTCAGTCCAAGTTCATTACTGACTTGGCCCATAATCTTTCGATCATAGATGGCCTTTCTGTAGTGATTTACATGAACAGGTCAAACTTTTGTAGAAAGAGGAAGAGAGAAAGGTTTTACAATGTAGCAAGTTCACATAGCAGGTCAACATCTAAGCAAGAGCAGAGGATGGTGGCTTCAAAGGCCATAAATTGCTTCCAAGAGGTCTGTTCAAGGTGATGATGGGTATACACATCCTGTGGAGCCAGTATGTGTTGCAGAACAACCCATCCTGCTCATCTCCCCAGCGCTCAGGAGGGACTCCTGGCTCCACCAGTGTAGGCATAGGCAAAGAAAATAATCTTCATCTACGTTACAGAACAAGATATGCCTGCAAAATTTTTAGAGAAATCTGAACTTTGGCTGGGAAAATTTTAGGGGGAAAGCACAGAGTCTCCCACACACTGGGCCTTTGGCCCCACTTTTAAAACCATGAGATCATTTGCTCTCCAGATTGCAATTAGGAAATGTATAAGGAATCAAAGAAGTGATCCAGGGCTGAGCTAACTAACTGGCCTGTGATCGTTACACAGAAACTATTGAATGTATCTTCTCAGCTGACCACTGCAGGCTTAGTAAGCCAGTACTATAAAGTCCTGACTCTGCATATAAGGACAGAAAGCACAGACAAATTAAATGATTTCTGCAAGAGCACGTGTAGCTATGTCACATCTAATACCATCCAAGTGCTTAAACAGAAAGGAACAAGTTTTCTGCTCTCAATTACCCTCAAGCCTTTCCCACCAAATGCTACCACAGTGTCGTGGTTTAACCCCAGCCAGCAACTAAACACCACGCAGCCGCTCACTCACTCCCCCCCACTCAGTGGGATGGGGGAGAAAATCGGGAAAAGAAGCAAAACCCGTGGGTTGAGATAAGAACGGTTTAATAGAACAGAAAAGAAGAAACTAATAATGATAATGATAACACTAATAAAATGACAACAGCAATAATGAAAGGATTGGAATGTACAAATGATGCACAGTGCAATTGCTCACCACCCGCCGACCGACACCCAGCCAGTCCCCGAGCGGTGAATCCCTGCCCCCCCCCACTTCCCCGTTCCTAAACTGGATGGGATGTCACATGGTATGGAATACACCGTTGGCCAGTTTGGGTCAGCTGCCCTGGCTCTGTCCTGTGCCAACTTCTTGTGCCCCTCCAGCTTTCTCACTGGCTGGGCATAAGAAGCTGAAAAATCCTTGACATTAGTCTAAACACTACTTAGCAACAACTGAAAACATCAGTGTTATCAACATTCTTCACATACTGAACTCAAAACATAGCACTGTACCAGCTACTAGGAAGACAGTTAACTCTATCCCAGCTGAAACCAGGACACACAGGAATCAGAAAGCAGAATCTTCTCCAAGTTACAACACCCCAACATGTCATGCACAGCCTGGCAGTGCTGGCTGTGTTCAAAGACAGTGAGGTTGCACATATTAGTGCTAACTCCTAACAAGTGGCAGTGGAGTTCAAATTCTGCAGTTTTTCTACATTTCTCAAACTCTGTGAAATAAAATATTAACTTATGCATTATTACGCTTAAGGTAATCTGTGCTTGAAAACCGTTTATACATGAAGAAAACAAGGCATGGGGAGAACACAGTAGAAAGTGAAAAGTATAATTGGGATGGCAGGGCAGCTAGGGGGTTAACATTGTTTGGCTTTAGCTGCTTAAAGCACTTACTTACATCTAAATTGACCTCAGGTAAATAAAATAACCAATGTCCTGGAAAGCTTACAGAAAATACACTGATGTGTTTGTCTTGTGTTTGAGAAAGGTACGGAGGCTGAATTATGTATGCTGTAGCCATTGCCAGCATCAGAAACTTCTTTAAATAATTAGAGCAATTGGGTAGCCAGGCATCTGTTTTTTCTTTTTATGAATGAAGAGACCTCATGGGCCAAATGAATGCATAATGTTGGCATGCTTGGCTTAAATGGATGGATACCAAACTTACACTGTGTAAATTTGACCCACTGGGTATTTCTCAGCAAAGACAGCAATGGCCACGTTTCCTGAGACTGTAGAGAAGCTGGGCTCTCTCCGCAAGCCCCAAGTCCCAGGTTCATTTGTTTGCCCCACAGGAAAGGGAGGGACAAAAGGTGACAAAATCAGCCTTTTCAGCTTTGCCAGGAGGCAACGTTCAAGCGAGAGCTGATAGGTCCCTCGCCCTGGATCTCCTGCAGTGTATGGTGTGGGAATAGGGTCTGCCTGGGAGCCTGCTGTCCCAACTGGGCAGGCTCAAAAAATGAGGGCTCATAGTGGGAAATGGGAAAGGGACCCTTTTCTGTGACTGATATGTGGAGAGCTTGAGCCTTTCCAGTTGAGCAGTGACCATTTTAACTATCATAGATTTGAATTGTTTTTTTTAAGTTCTGGGCAGTCACTTTTGGAAACTTTTTACCTCATCTGCTCTATAATAATCAAAAGACATAAAGAAAAGTGAACTTGGGCTTGGAAAGAGAATCTAATAAGGCATTTGAGCAAACTCAGAAGTTACTACTATCTGTAAAGAGTGTTTGTATACTCTGAGAGTGATTTAATGTGTAGTGCATTAGCTGTGGCATGCAGACAATACTAGTTAGGATCAACAAGTCATCTGGGTTTGCTTATAGATCTTGGACTGTAGCAGAAAGAAGCAATGCTCAGATATTGCTTTCCTTTAATTATTTCAAGATATATCTCTGTAGGAAATAAAAAACCCAACAACCCAGACAGAGGATGCACTTGCACTTGAAATATAACAGGCAACTATCATGAGCATCAAGAAATCTTCATTATTTTTGCCATGCAGCTGAATCTACCCATACCTCCTATGCCCCATATTTCCAATGCTAGATTTAGAACAGGCTGCCACAAATGCTGTGTTGAAACGTAAATAAAGTGAACAGTAAATGCAGGGGCTGGAACAGCCCCCATCACATTTGGGATCAGGAAATGCCAAGGGTGGCTGCTCGGGAGGAGTTTGCCCTGATTGTGGCCACAGGCCTTTGGATCTGAAGGGGTGCAACCAGCTTTAAAAGCTGTAATTTTATGGAGGTGGACTGTGATGTTTGTCTCTCACCAGTCCGCTATCAGAAACCAAGAGGTTGCCATAATGGAAATCAAGTTTAAGAACCATTTTTTGGCAGAACTTGCAGTTATTGCAAACAAAAATGTATGGTGACTGAACAGAACTGGGTCTGTAGGAAGTGCAGCATATGGATTTTGTTCATCTCAAATCCAGTGTAGGTGGGGATTGAGTCTTCCCAGGGTAAGTGGGATATATTTCATTGCTCTACTACCTCATATAAAACCTGATTCATCAGCATAAAGCTCCTTGTATGAGGAGTAAAGTCATCTGTTTAGGAGAGTGCTTTTTGTTAATCAAAAGTTTCAGCAGTTCTGGATTCAGTGCTGAAATTTGCAGTTGAGGACCACAGCGCTCAGAAAATACAAATGGCTTTTTCAGCGTGCTTCCCCTATCTGCATACTTCCAGTGTGAGCCATGTGCTATCACTGCCACTGTTAATTCAGTTTGCCAAGAATACCAGGTCTCACTCTGGATCCCAGTGCCCCTTACCTTGGCAGTAAAGCTCGACTATTCACTGCAAATCAGGCCTGGAGAATGTAAACCCAGTAACAGTCTTCTGTCTGTTCTTCCTGACTATTTTCCTGATGTGTTTTCTGTTTACGCTCTGTAGGGCATCAGGTGTCAGAGCAAGTAGGTGATGCCAGTAAAAGCCACTTCACAGTAGAGAGCTCGTGGCTGCCTCCCAGCAACTGAATGCATCCCCTCTGCGGTGCCCTTATCCTTGTCTTCTCCAGCTTTGGCTCTCGGCACTGAAGACTGTTCAAAATGCAGGTTGTTTCTGGAGGCAACATGCAGAAATCAGAGTGCTGCTCTGGCAAGCAGAAGTGTCCAAACATGCAGTGGGGCCAGAACTGCCAGTGTGTTTAATGGGTGGATTAATGTATTTTCTTTACTGGTATGTATCTCTCAAAACAGGTATTTGCCAGAGTTCATGAAAAGCCCCTCTGCATGTGCCCCTGTGCACAGGCTCACTGTGTAAGGGCTTACATTGCTCTCTCCCAGTCAAGTGGCAGTGGCTTGGCCCCCCTCTATAGTCTCCTTGCCCACTGTTTTTGTAGAGACCCATTTGCCTCCAGGGAGGCAAAATTTCCAGGAGGAATCCAGCTGGTGGAGGGGGAAACAGGGTTCACGCTCGTGTGTCTCTGTAGGAATGGGGGATCTCAGCATGTGGTGGGAATACATAGGGTCCCCCCAACTCCTGTGTGGTGCTGCACCCATATAAACCTCTCTTTGTGTGGATTCAGGTACTGGCAGCACCTTCCTTGGGGGACGGTATTCTTTGTAGAGACAGACTGTCCCGTGTTTCAGCAAGGTTGAATTTAGTTGGGAAGGAAAGGAGAGAGATTGTAGGGTCCTGGCATGGGGGGCTGGCAGAGTGGGGGAAGGCATTTGCGAAATGGGAGGGGAAAATCGGGGTCCTGATGGAGGGATGGGGTAGGGGGAAGGTGCTGGGGGGTGCACCTGGGGGCCCTGTGATGTGGATACAAGGGGGGTGTAGAGCGATGCAAGGGCCTCCCTGGGCACGCAGACCCCGGTGGACTGGGAGAAACACCAGAATTTGCCCTTCTCCCCATCCCTCTGCTCCTCTCACTTCCAGTGGGATGGGAGAGGTGGGGTTTCTGGTGTTTCTTTAACTGGTTGATGCCAAGGTGTTCATTTCCCTGTGGAAGTATTGAGGCTCCAGACTACTGTCAGTCACTAGAACACATTCAGAAAATTACTTTGCTGTGTGTGAACCAGCCCAACACTGGAAACGCTGTTGTCCACCCAAGGCAGCTGAGCCGGCCCAGCTCTGCCGCTCCAGGGGGCTGTGGAGCAGGGCTGCGAGCACGAAACTCACACCCCATCCTCCTGCTCAGGGTATTTGTGACTAAGCTTTTACTGTGATATGTGTGCAAACGGGTCAGGGTTGGGGAATACAGGCTGTGAAGAACTGCTATGACCCTTTTTGCTGCCCATTTCCACCATTTTATCCAAACGTCAATTTGTTTGGGGCATTTCCAGCCATATAGAGCAATGAGGTGTACCCTAAGGGACAAAAGATGTAGACCCTAGTTTCTGCAGTGCAGTAGCCTGTATCTATACTTTTTGTAAGCTAGTAATTTCTCATGATTCATTTCCACTTAAAAAAGCAGAAAACAGACAGTATGCATAAACATCACTCCACGCTGTAGCAATTCAATTAACTATAAACTCAGTAATGTAGAAATAGAATAGAAAAGGAGAGGCATCTTTCTTCTATGATGCCTTTAAGGGCCACAGAGAGATCCAATGCAATTTTAAATCCTTCTCTGAAATCAAGCTTTGAGAAGAAATGCTGCTCTTTTGTTACATTTAAAAGAAAAAAAAACAACAAACCCCCTCTTCAAATCTTATTAGAAAAATAAAGCTGTCTGAATAAGCTCTATCCTTCATTCCTCGCCTCCAGTGCCACAACCATATATTATAAGGTGAGCGCTGCATTTTGATCCCCAAATTAAGTAAATTACTTCTAATAAATTGCTTAGTCACCAGCACAGTTAAGGTGGAAATACCATTAGCATTCTTATAATTGCCAGCATTAAATCTCCATAAGAATTGTAAGATGAAAGCCTCTACATTTTATGCTTGCTAACTCCTCAGAGTGTTTTATACTATGGAAAATACTGTAAATGCTTTCAAACTACTTTAATAATTGACATTTTCCACCTTAGGTTCTCAAAGCTCTTTTCAGAGAAGGGCAAATAATGAAAAAAAGTGAAAAATGATTTTGGGAGAGAGAAAATTAAATTACATGCATGTTCTTATAAAGTATCAGAAGAAAAGAAAGGCAAGCAGGTTTTGCAGAAAAGAAAGCTGAGAAGCACAGGGCTTCCAGAACCAAGTTTGAAAAGGTGCTTGGGTTACTGAAGATACGCAGAGAAGCACATATATCTGTAGAAAGACCAGGAGCCTATCTCCCAGGGCTTGCTCCACGAAAGGCATCTAAGAGGTGATTACCACCCACAGCTGCTTGCTGCCTTCTCCAGCTGCCAATTACCACCCCGCAGCTGGCCTGGCCAGCCCTTGCCTTCCCCAACCTGAGCAAAGGAAGCTGCTGTGGGAGAGCCCTGTCCTCTAATCTGGCCTGCTTCCTTTGGACTGATGGTAGTAGGGGAGCTCTTCTGTAAATAGCTCAACAAGTAGCTTTGAAAACTGGTGGCTTCTCCCAGAAGAGGTAGGGATGTATGAGGCAATTGCCCTTTTTAAATCCAGCAACAAAAAAAAAAAAGATGCTGCAGACAGGTTCTGGGCTTTCTAGCCCCGTGAGGGATGCCCACAGTCCTCACAGCTCTCAGAGACATCCAGGCTCTGCAGATACATGCTGCAAAGGTGTGTGTGCTGGGGAAGGAGCTCCTCAGGACCAGACAAAAGGGAAATATTTCCTGCTGCTGCACCCGCAGCCCTGCAACACTGTGCTGTGTGCTGAGGTCAGTGCTTGGGCTTCGGTTTGCAAAATCCTAATGGTTTCTGTTGTGTCCCGAGTAGGGAGTCCCAGGCAGAAGGCCAGGGAATAACTAAGGTCAGAGGAAGGCTGAGCAAGGCAACTGTTGTGTTATTTCGGTGAGTTACAGCTACAGCCATACCTTGGTGCGTCCGGATCCTGGTTCAGTTTCTGTGTCTCCACTGACAGCTCACCAAGGCAGGGCAGCCCAAAGCTGCTTTAAACTCTCCATGGTGAGTTTATCTTAGGCTGTTCAGTGCTGCTGGTGGTTTCTGTGCATCTTGTATCATAAAGTGAAAGACATTTATGATCAGTGAGAAACGTGTCCGGCATGTCATGCTTTCATAATGTACTTGCAGGGAGAACAGAGGAGACGATCCTGATTCATGCCAGTGTAAGAGAAGAAGGTGTCAGGCCGGCAGAGCCGCTGTCCTGGTTTCGGCTAGGATAGAGTTAATTTTTTTCCTAGTAGCTGGTATAGTGTGATGTTTTGGATTTAGGATGGGAATAATGTTGATAACACACTGATATTTTCAGTCGTTGCTAAGTAGTGTTTAGACTAAGTCAATGATTTTTCAGTTTCTCATGCCTAGCCAGCAAGAAGGCTGGAGGGGCACAAGAATTTGGGAGGGGAGCACAGCCAGGGCAGCTGACCCAAACTGGCCAAAGGGGTATTCCGTACCATGTGACATCGTGTCCAGTATATAAACTGGGGGGAGTTGGCCGGCAGGGGGGCGGATCACTGCTCAGGAACCAGCTGGGCATTGGTCGGTGGGTGGTGAGCAATGGCATTGTGCATCACTTCTTTCGTATTTTCCAATTATTTTATTATTATTATTGTCATTTTTTTATTATTGTTATTTTTTTTCTTTCTGTCATGTTAAACTGTCTTTATCTCAATCCCTGAGTTTTACTTTTTTTTTTCCACTTCTCTCCCCCATCCCACTGCGGGGCGGGGGGGGGGGGGGAGTGAGCAAGTGGCTGCATGGTGCTTAGCTGCTGGCTGGAGTTAAACCATGACAGCCGCGTAAAATGATGTGTTCCCCTCCTGAGTGAGCTAATAAAGTACGTAACCAAGCTGTGTCAGCTGCGATGTTAAATATTACACGCTACCCTGTGTTACAGCTCACTGATTGCCTTGGCTGTTTGCTCTGGTGTGGTGGAGCTGCGGCTGCCAGCCCAAACGAGTTGTAAATAGTGGCTGTTGAGGCCCCTGGTGCATTGCACAGTGGTTCTGCATTCAGCCCCAATTGTGTTTACTGAGCTCCCCTCTCACCAAGTCCTCCTCATGGGCTTTCTGCCATCGAGCTGTCTTTGCTGTGGATTGGGATAGCTTGTATTAACACTGCATCAGTACTTAAAGGATCTCAGATGCCCAGCAGGATGCCATCAGTCAATTTACAAGAATGAGTAAGAAAATTGAAACAAGTGCTGATTAGCATGTAATAGATTGGGTTAATCTGCAGTAAGTAATTGTCTGCTTTTAGTCTGTTGCTCTGTTTGTTTCTTTTCACAGGCGGGGGGGGGGGGGAAGGAATTGGTGAGGGATGCAGTTTGCCAAACAACTCTGCCTACTTATGGGAAGTTTTGAGTTAATTCCCGGTTTAGTTTGTTTCACATTTCCAAGGCTGGACTTCCTGAATGTCACAAAGTCAGGGGCATAAAATCAGGCTGATGCCCTCTAAGAGATCCAAGAAATGAAAGACAACAGATAAATGGACTTCAAAAGAAAACTGAGTATGGCCCTCTGCACACCAGCTTTTTCCATCATCTCGTCTGCTCTTCTGCAGGAGCGGTGCCTGCACACGATGACATCCAAACAAGTAGTGTTCAGAAAGTGGCTGATCAAGAACTTAGCAGCACCTGTAACTGAGGAAACTGGTACAAATGCTAAATGCATTTACCTCTCTCTTTCTTTTTCTTTTTTTTTTGGAAGGGTTTTTGAAGACATTCTGTGATGTCTTTCGTGTTTCATCTGTAGGAAACTGACAGTTCAAGCAAATCTCCATGGAGTCAGTTGCTCTGAAGAAGATGGTTCCTAGGAACTAGACATCAGTGCTTGGGCTGGTATTTCAGAAGAGATTTGCAACATCGTCACTTCTGCCATCAACTATTGTATAGAGTGGAGATCAACAGGTTGGACCAAGAGCGGTCCCAGAGACCCTATCAGTGGGATGGCAGAGGTGGTGTGTGCATGTTTCATGAGTTTCTATACCATAAACAGTTGTTGGAGAGTATGTAATTTACTGCTGTCAGTGTGGCTATTGTTTCTAACCTACAAAACTTCAAAAAGTCTATGAACAGTTTAATACACAAGAATTTTGAAAAGAGGGACTAACCATATCCTGCAGCGCCCAAGCACTCGGCCTTGGTGTCCTCCTCTCTCTAAATATTTCACTTGTTCTGTGACTTGGCCTCATCTTGAGATGCTGTGGATGAAATCTTTGCTAGTTACAATTAATCAGTTTGCTGTTGCTTGCAAGGGAATAGGATTTCTGTCCCATATCTCTAGGATAAAAAGGGATGACCTTTTCTGTCCCTGCTCCAAGGGACAGACATAAACACATGAGCAAGGGTATGATGGAGAAGGAAAAGGGGATGTTTCCCCTCTGATGCCCTCTGTTTCTCCTTCCCTCAGCACTGTAGGGAGAAGCTGTAGGGAGGATGTGGGAGTGATCCTGGCTGCTTAGGTCTGGCAGGAACAAACGTAGCTGTTGGGGAAGACCTTGGGTTTTCCTCAGTGCCTCAACAGCCGATCTTACAAACCTGGTCGTGTCTCAAAATCGCTGTGGCCATAAACACAGAAGTTGAGCCATTTCTCAGGGCTGGGGGCATTTTGCCATGGGTTTGCAAGGGATAATATTTGTGATCACCCTTTTTGAAGGAGAGCATCGATGGTGGGGTTTGTTGCAGTCACACAGCTTCTTAATCACAAGGTCACAGTGAGGGTCAGGACTGGAGGGGTGGTACAAGGAATTTGAGCCTAAACCCTGAATTTTCATCACTCCAGGCAGGCAGAGGAGTTGTTTCCCTCTCTAAATGATATTTAGGGATTCCTGCAGCTGAATGCCATTATCAATGAAAACATTTCGAATGAATAGCCCTACACATATATTCCATGGCTGCAATGTGAATAATTGTGAAGACTCCTCAATATTCCTCTTCCCACTCCCCTCTCCCGCATCAGCCTAAGCACAAACACTCATTTCAGGGCTAAAGATATACTCTTAAATCACTTCTGACATTTCTTTGTTGTTGCCTAATGAAGGCTGGGTTGATGGGCTAGAGGGAAGTTTTATATAAGCCCTTGCTGAGATGTCGTTGTAGGATTGGAAGTGGGCAGCAGTTGCAAATGTTAGCATTTGTCTCTGGAGTTTATTTAACTGCAAGCCTGAATGTCTGCATGGCGTACAGGGCTTTGTTCCCCCCCGCCCTGGTTTTCTGAGTCCCAGTGAAATGTCATGGTCCTGAGGACTGTGGGGTTTGAAGAGCAGCCACGCTGCTGTCCCTGCCGAGCTAACAACAGGCCTCTCTGTGCCCTTGTTTGGAGGGAGACGTCCCACCAGGGACGTGCCGGCTGCTCCTCCTGGCTTTCCCAACCCTTTCCAAACACTTTTACACTCTGCTTCTTTCATTAATTGGATTATTTGTTTTTTAAGCTTGTTGCTGAGCAAGTCAAATCGACCCACGCCTGGTTAACAAAGCCTGAAATAATTGTGACTAAGTCAAAGGAGTGCTGAAGGGGGAGACCAGCCACACAGACCAGGCTAGTTTCCCAGCCCTGCTGAGCATACTTAATCCTTGCCAGATTTATCCAGGTGTCAAGGAAGGGCTTGAATGGCAGTCAGAATCTGGGAGCATGCCCCCTTGCTGCCTGATGGTCTGGTCTTTTGTTCTCTGTTTGTAACCTGGAGTAATACAGGGATTTACAGACCAATAGGAATGAGCTGATTTTCTTGTGGGGAGTCTGGAAAAGCTTGTTTGCTATGTTGTCCTTATCCTATGGAATGAAAATGGTCAGTTCAAAACAGGGGCTTCCTATAGTCAGCTGTGGGTTAGGATTGCAGGATGCTTCTACTCTTTGAAGCTTAGGTAGGTCAGTGAAACGCTGTTAGTCCACAAGACCAACAGATGAGGTAAACCTGCTGTTGTGATTAAGTAGAGAAAATAATTTCAACACTGTTAATGACTGCAACTGCCCAGACTACAGCTAGTTTTTACTTTGCTTACTGTGCAAGATCCCATATTAAAAAATAAGATAAACCTGACTTTTTCATGGCAGAAGTGCTTTGGGTGCATTCTGCTATTCAGAAGGCAATCTGATTCTTCAGGATTAGAGGCAGCTGAGGCATGTCATCTTCATTAAAAACCTTTGGGATCTACAGCTGAGAGACCATATGTTGAGCATCCCTAGACCTGACTGTGCCCGCTGAACTGCAACTGAATTTGCTGGGTGAAGTACAATTCCAGATTTTGCAGATGGAGGCATTAGGGAAAAGTCTAGGTTATTGAGCAGGTTCACCGAGTGGGTCTTATTTGGAGAATATAATTTTATGAGGCCAGAAGTATCATCCCAGGTGTCCTGGTTTCAGCTGGGATAGAGTAGTAATTCCTGAGGAGCGATCCACCCCTCCCAGCCAACTCCCCCCAGTTTATATACTGGACATGAAGTCACATGGTACGGAATACCCCTTTGGCCAGTTTGGGTCAGCTGCCCTGGCTGTGCTCCCCTCCCAAATTCTTGTGCCCCTCCAGCCTTCTTGCTGGCTAGGCACGAGAAGCTGAAAAATCATTGACTTAGCATAAATATTACTTGGCAACAACTGCAAACATCAGTGTGTTATCAACATTCTTCCCATACTGAATCCAAAACACAACATTATACCAGCTACTAGAAAGAAAATTAACTCTATCCTAGCTGAAACCAGGACACATTGTTAACTTCATTTCTGTTGGATACAGTTTTAAAGGGGGAATGGCCCCAAATCCATGTTGTCTTTGCAGGAGGACTTCAGGGAGATTACTCTCAGTAGTGTTTTCCTGATGCGTATGCTAGGCCTATTCTTTGCTGCTAGCATGGTAAATGCTTAAAGGGCTCTTTATGGGCAGAACAGATAAGAGCTAACATTGTGGGAACTCTCCATGTTTCACTATTCCATGGTGATGCTCCATTTTCATTGTAAGTTGGATGAGGAAAAGCAATTGGGAAAAATTATTCCTGCTTCGCAGTAAGAATTCTTATTGGAAAGTGTTTTCTTGTTGTATTCACCAATGCTTTCTGGTTGTTGGCTGCGCTCTTCCTTATTTGTTGCCAAAGTACCAACCAATAGTGCATATTGGGTATATAAACAAGCTTCAAACACAAAGCTTGAAACACAGTATTTCTGTTAGACTGGAAATGTGAAACTGGGATGCCATTTCTCCTCAGGGTCACAGCAAATCGACAGAGGTGTGGGTAGGCACCAGCAACCATTACACAGAGCCAGTGAGTGGGGCATAAGCAAACAGGAGGTCCAAACTAACTTGAGGAAGATTCAAGTCTGCTAAATACTGCTGCAGCCCAGAAGTTGATAGAGCCTTCCTCTTCTCAGTTGTAAGTAGTGATGTCAAGGTTTTCAGCTCCTTTATCTGCAGGCATACCTGTTTAGTTAACCTAGTGCTAGCCTGGTCTTTCCTCAGAGCCCTCTGAGAGAGAGCCACCTTTTCCCACACTTTCTGGTGGAGTCCATGTGCTCCACCTCTTGTAAAGCCTCTGACTTCTTTCAGAAGCTGAAATGTTTAAGACCTTCTTGTGAATTTAGCAAAATTCTAGCAGTGATATTTATCTCCCAAAGATAGCCAGTTCAAGCAGTACTGTAGCTCACCAAGTAGGCAACAGCTCCCCAGACACGGGTCTAACCTGCACTCCCAGGCTGCCAACCCATGAAAGCAATTTCTAGGACAAATATACCACGCTACACCTGTGGTTCTTGCAGATTTTGGCATGCCTCAGTTGGATTGTGTCATCCCAGGAAAAAGTGAAATATGAGCTAAGCATAGCAATTTTACTGTCCTGGTAGCTCATTTTCTTTGTCCTTTTATGTGTTGCATGGCTGATCCAAGTCTTCCTCAACTTGCCAAGGTGTTCTTGTGCTTTGATAGTCAGACAGTGATCAGTGACTTTCATGATGTTCTACCCTCCCTCCTTTGGACTCCCTGTCCATGCCATCACATTGAGGTGTATTACCTTTCCAAGAACATGTATTTCCAAGAATGTATAGCATCTTTCAAAGAATGAAGTGTATCAGCTTTCTAAAAGTGAATGGTTTCCCTTGCCAGGACTCCAAGGATGGGGAATGGTCTGGTAATAGCTCCTCCAAATTGTGGGGAGATATGGGTCTCATCTCTGGAGCTGGGACTTAAACTTTCAAGTTCTTGAACCGGTCATTTGCCTAGGACAATTTTTTCTGATAGGACAGATGATAACGCTGCTGTACTTGACTGCCTTTCAGCAAGGGAAGCTGGGGGCTGGATTGTCAGGTAACATGGTATCAGTCAAGGATGAGCTAAAGCCCATTTTCCATTCCCTTTAACTCCATGTATAGGCCACGTTATCCCAGGGATTGGCTAGGTTTTTCTCAGAGAAGATAATTTTGTTCATCTCATACAGCAGTTCACCAATGGTGCAAAGCATGCCTCGAGTTCACTAAATTTCTCCCGCTTCTCTGTATGAATGTTATATGATATGAATCCTTTTGAAATTTGTCTTTGTCGCATGGTAAGGCTTTGCCAGGTCAAATCACCGAGACCTGCTCGTGCTTTCATTTGTGCTGCCAAACATTATTCTTGACTTCCTACCTCCTTTTGCAACTATTGAGGTGGATGTGACACACACAGGTGCCTCCTGCTTGGGCAGCTTGCACTGACCTTGTGCTGGACCCAGCAGATGTGCCTCCAGCCACATGCACACCCTCTAGGACCATCCCAGCTTTGCTTTAGCGGTGGTTCTTTCCAGGAGCCAGGCTGACTGGCGTACAGTGTCAAAGGCTACCGGAGGCTGTCAAATATCAGTGAGGGAGGGCGTTTACTGCAGTGATTTCTATAAGTCCTTCCACTCCCATTTTACTAGGTTACATCCTATTACATAATTAAATGTTGTGTGTTTGTTATCCCCAAAGGGCTTTTGTCTCATTCAATGAGCATTAAAGACGACGGTTATTGGCACAGACAGCTGGTAGTTCTTTTTTTATTTTTATCATTCAGTGTGGCCCTGATTTTTGTATTAGCAATGGGATTATTACTTTCCATTTAGTAATTTTCTTACTGTTCTTATTGTAGTACTATTTGGACATCCTTTGGATCTTAAATTTATTCTTCTGCTTCAGGAAGGACGCAGTCTTTCGTCCCTTTTATGATGAGCTATTGTTATATAGACAGCTTATTAAAAAAAAATCCAACCCAGAAAACAAACTTTAAGAAGTATGTATTAAATGCACATTTGTGTACTCAAAGCTGTAGACAAAAACATAGGCCCAGATGACAGGGTCCTGTTCTCTCCTGCAGTCAATGCAATTCACTTAGCTACTTCTCTTAATCTGAATGTGGGTATATGAAGCTTTCTAAGAGTCTTCCAGGCACAAAGCTTCTTGCAGGATCTGTGTATATGCATATTCAGTAGTACCTTTACTCTGTTTTTCTGGAGAAGGTCCCATTTTCAGCTTTTAGCCTGCTTCATCTGGAATCACCTAATCATCATCTCCCAGAAATCAGGAATATATGCTGACTTTGAGGACCTTGGAGGTTTTTTTTTTCCAATTGCACAGTATTATAGCTTTCTATATTCCTAGATTGTCAATGCAGGAAGGGATTGGGGGCCAGCCACTGCGGAATCTTTGCTGCAGACAGGAATTAGGCACTTTAGACCACCCACTAGAGACAGACCCATTTGGCCCTGCAGGCACCTTCCCTTTGGTCTGCAGCATTCCCGAAGTGCTTGCAAAAATCCTTTGCATTTGTTGATGTACTGAGAAGGTTCAGACTCCAAGCCTTTAGCAATTTGAGTGGTAGGTAGAGGGACACACACAGCATTGCAAGATAACCTGGTTTGCCAGGCTGGCTTATCATCTCCAGGATAGTTGAAAATACAGACGTGGTAGTGTTACCCACCTTTTTCATTATTGCCTGGGGTGAAAGCATTCACCAGGGTAGCAGGAGAATAATGTTCTTGTCCAGCCCTACCCTCGGGAAGGGATTTTGTCTCCATCTCTCTCTCCTGAGGAAAGTGCCTAACCATAGGCTATGCTTGGATGGGCACACTCTGTATCTCTCTCTCTTATCTTGTCAGTCTGTGCAGCAAAGAATGAAGGATTTATGGGGTGGAGAGACAGCCTGCAAGGGAGTGCAAGCCTAAGTAGTTCACACTAATAAAGTCACTGCCTTAAGGGGTGTGGAGGGGGATATCCTGTTTTCTGGTCTCTGCTACAAGAAATACCTTTACATGAGTCATTAGATAAAAGGGCGTAATAGCACTGAGAACAGTGACTGGACTGCAGTAGGCTATCCCACTCCCTCCAACTACGCACTCAAGTTATTCACGTTACCTTTAGAAATGTCAAAGCTATTAAGAAATGTTGCTATGTATTTCAATGTGCTGACTCCTTAAAGGATTTTCAGCTTAGCAAAAATGCCAGCAGGGGAAATGTGGGCCCAAAAGGTTTTCTTGGCATAAATAAACAAATGATTACTATAACTTCCCCCTGCCCCAAACCAGAAGAGGCTATTTTTAAATGTGGAAATTGAACAGAAGTAATCCTGGGTTAACTTGATTGTTCAAACTGTGTAGCCCAAGAGAAAGGGTTGTGTCAGTGACAGGGATGTTGGTAATCCACCTGCAAGGCCAAGTTGTACATGTGAGTATTAATAATTGCAGTGATTATGGTATAATACTGATATGTTGACAATTATGAATAATATTGATAATAAAAAATAATCAAGTAAGAGCTGATGAGATTTTTGATACACGTGTAAATACATGAATTGTGTATCCATTAAGACCTCACCTGCTGAATGTACTAATCAATAGCTAATCAAAACAGTTGGGAAATGTTTGGAAATGAATAGGTAAAGTAGCTAAAAGCATATTTTAAAGGGTGGTTTGAGGGCTTCAGGCTTTTTGCTGAGTGACTTTATATGCTCAGGCACATCATTTTTGCTGGAGTGCTTTAATGATGTCAACAGGGCTGTGAGTATAGAAATGGATAATGAACAGCTAGCAACGGTGTTTTTTGCTGGGTTTATTGTATCTAGTGTAAAACAGAGCTAACCTCTGTCTCAGATACTGCTGGAACAAGCTAGCAAATGCTAAGAGCATTCTTTGGATATGGTAGAATTGTTTGGCCAACTGCCTTCTGCCAGATGATGCTAGATAGTTTTAGTGTGTCATACATGAAAACAACCCCAACAATTACAAAATCTCACAGTAATATCCAGGGCTGAGCAAGAGAGACAGAAGGAGCCTACGGACCAGAATTTCTATGCCAAAGGGAGGACGATCTGAATATTTTTCCCCTACCTCATGACAAGAGACCATTTGGATACTAGCAATAGTTATGAGATCTCATTTGTGCAGTCTGGCACTAATCCATTCAATACAAAACACATTGAAAAAGGCCCCCGTAGAGGTAGTGGAAGAACCAGGTCCTATTAGCAAGCCCACGCTACCTGCCTGCTGTGTGCCTTCACACAAAGTAAAGAGGCAGCACTAGGATAATATGGCCTATCTTGTGGAGATACGACATCTGGCCCTGCTTTTGGCACACCGATCAGCTTTTTGCATTAGGAAAAAATGTAAAAATAAAGTGTTTCTAAATGGGTAGTCCTTTGCTTTGTCAAGGTGAGTGGGACCACCCTTGTAAGACTGTCTCAGACGGAGAGCGTTCAAAGCTGCGGTTTCCCAGGAAAGCATCCTTGTCACCAGAATATCAGTCAGGACAACAGCCTTCTCACACCTCTGCTGCTAAAACTCATCCAATGTAAAAGAAAATCCAAGGTTGTGGGGAGCAGCAAGGTTATGGGGAGGAGTAATTTGACTTCAGGACTGTCTATGCTGTTTGTGCTGTAATTCATTCTTGCTAAGCAAAAAGCATAAAACCCCATCATCTGGATCTGGAGCACAGGTTGGTGCCTGCAAAGGCATCCATCCTCTTTTTCCCTGTGTAACCTGCAAAACCAGATATTCTGCTCTACAGTTATGCAGTCCCATGGTATGACCGTATATCCACAAAGGACTGTAGCCATAGGCCTTGCAGGAGGGAGGTCTGCTGTGGTCCAGTCAAGGCTTTTTCTGTGTTGGCTCTTTCCAGTTGTCTTTCAGCAGGTATGCATCCTTTGGCTCCTGGCCCCTTGCTCCCATGTTATCTGGTTCTCCCCCTCTTATATTTTTACTCTGCTCCTATTCTGGCTCATTTTTACTACTTGCACCTCTTCCCCCAGTCTAACCTCACTGTACATGCTCAATGGCATACAACTAGTAGAGATTTCAGCAGGAGTTTGGGGGCACTCTTGGAAATGGCCTTGTTGCTGTGCCTTCCCCCTTGGCCTTTTCACATCTTTCTATGTCAGAGTCTGAATCCTGCAGATCAACAGCATTGCTACAACGCAGCAGGGTGAGAATTTTCCCCAGTTATCCATAAATTAGCAGAAATACAGATTAAAAGCTAGCCTGGCATCTATGGCCGTGGAGGCTCTATGGGCAGGTGTTTGGCACACCTGTGGCTGCAGGTACCTCCAAGAACTGCATCCGATGGGGAAGCGTAGCACTCCTCTTTCTTTGGAGGAAAACCCAAGCGCTTTCAGCAGTGAGAAGGCCCAGTCCCAGCAGGGTTACCAAGGTGGATTTTGTGCCGCACCTAGAAGCTGTCAGAACTGCATGCTAGCTTTGGCTAGCCCAGCCTGACTTCATCCAGCTGTGACAGGATTTTGCCCTAAATGATTTAATCTGTTTCTGAAGCTACAGCATGCACTTTTATCTGGAAGCAAACTGTTTACTTATTTGCTTTTAATTATTTATGGTAATGAAATAGCACCCATATCTCAAAATTTTCCACAAAAACGAATACTCTTGTAGTTCAGATCTGTGGCCATGAAAGAAAACACAGTTCCCCACTGTTGCTTATAATGTTTATTTGTTTTTAACTTCAAAACACAGGTGATTTTTCTCAAAACAAATAGAGTAATGGGGGAAATGAAGGCAGGCTCTCTTTGTAACTTTCCCAAGAAACACATCTGAAAAAGCATACTTTTGTAAAACAACTACATTTTAGCAAACCCGGACAGTGAGATTCCAAAAAGTCATAAATAGCAGTGAGGTTAGCAACCAATGTTGTTGGGGTTTTTTTTCTGTTTTTTTCCCCCCTTGTTTAAGTTGCAGACGGCACTAAATGAACCCATAATTTCCACAGCTAATGTAGAGACATATTTACAGAAGTCTCTGAGTATGCAGTTAATTTCCAAGGTCAGGAATTATGAAGATATACCTCCTCACTTTGATTCTGTAAAATAAACTTGGTGGAATCATTGGATATTATAACATCTGATAGTCTTGCTACTGATTTAAGCCTACAGCTAAGCTATTAAATCACTATCCTTAATTGCTACTTAGTTATGTTTACCTAAAAGTCATTTTTTACCCACAGGCAGGTACAAAAACTTCCTTTAGAAGCAGCAGTGAAGTGTTGGATTATATTTTGTAAATAGCTCTGATGCCACACTTCATCAGTACTCTTAAAACCTTAGTGTCATTTCTGGTTTCATTGCCTGTGCAACAGCTCTTGCTCCACCTTAGTAGTCAGGTAGAAAAACAACCAGTTTGGAGACAGATCAGTAAAATTGAAGGCCAGCTTTCCTGAATCTGAATGCTACAGCCAGGCCCTTCTCACTGGGAAGGTCAAGGAGGGTGGAAATAATTCTGCAGACCAACGAGGAAAAGTACGAAGCCACTGTTCAGACTAGAGTGACTAGAAAATGCCAAGACCTACAACATCTAGCACTTGCACAGACACACACAGAGTCAGGCACAGGCGATCAGACATGCACTCATGCACACACAGGGCCTGGGAGACCCACGGTGAGCATGCCTCAGTGCCCCCGATTGCTCCACACCAATCTCAGCAGGGCCCATCTTCTACAGCATGGGGTGTGCAGCACCACAGAGCTGAAATGATCCTCTATGGCTGGGGCTGTTGAAGAACAAAAGACATATTTGGAAATGTAATCTCCTAATTGATAAAATTTGGATAGGAACATATTAGTTATTTTTGCTAGCTAATGCCTGCTCTTCACAAGTCAGTCTTCCTTTTCCTGCATGCATGTGAAAATCAAATGTTTCTCGCACTGGGTGTGCTGCCCATGTTGTAACATGCTTTGTAGCGTTTTGTACCTACATAGAAGCAAAATATCACTTTACCGTCTGATTTGCTTGAGTTGTATAATCATCAGTGCTATAGCAAGAAACAGATGGATTGGGAATGAGGAAATCACTCAAGCACTGATCTGAAGAGGGTCTTTCTGAACACAAAATGGGTGCATGTGTTAAGTGGCTGCAAAACTTACAGTCTATCACATTCAATATCAGGGTTATTAGATGGTGTATCGAGAATACCAAAATACGCTTCCCTGTTTGCTGGAGGTGGGGTGTTGGTTGGACTTCCCACCCCAGAATCAGGGCTTGGTGCAGGGTGCATTTCTCCTGCGTACTTCTCTTCTTTCTGAGAGGGCTCTTGCTGTTTTTGCTTGAGGTTTTTGAAACGTTTGAGCTTCACAGGGTCTTTGACTTCCTTGGCACAATGGAACAAGATGAAAATGTCCCTCCGAAATTTGGAGCTCATTCCAAAGTAGATAATGGGATTGTAGAAGCTGGCAGACTTTGCAAACAAACTGGCAAGGATGCTGGTAAGATTGGGCACAGGGTGACCATAGGCAGACCATATAGAGATGACAGCATATGGTGACCATGCAATAATGAAGGCTGTGCAGATAACAATAGAAACCTAAAAGACAAAAGGAGAATAGTCTTAAATCTACTCTGGAAGACTACTTCAGGGAAGCAATACACTGGGAATAGTAGCTTGGACACTTGGCTGGAAGGGAAACATTCAGATTGTCCTGAGGGCATGGCTCACAGGAGAATACAGGCAAGCAAAAGGTTTGCTTTGATGGAGCCAAGCAGACCTAGAAGCTATATATTGAATTTTGGCATGGTGGTATGCTTGAGCAATGCCTCATCTAGTGGAATGAAAATAGCTACAGTCCCCCATATGTTTATATGAAATCAGAAGGTTTTGGGTAGACTTAAGTCAACCATAGGCAAATTGAAAGCTCCACTGTAATTTCTGTGTATGCTTAGAAGTAACGTAACTTCTGAAAGAAAAGAGCATATGCCAAACCAAACTTTTGTTTTTGTGCTGTATAACCCACTCCAACTATATTTAGATTATTTTGCACATGTGATGTAGCACCAGTATTAGCCAACTGACAGGGTACAAGTTTTAAACAAACCTCATATTCTTCACTGAGTTCAGACTCTGTTACTAGAGATGATAGAGAAATGAAATGTGACTGATTGGTTTTGTTCTCTTCTGTTCTAGTTTAAACCAGTTTTTGGAAAGACAGATTTCACTGAGATAAATACCACCCAACATGAAACCCAAACTCACTCTGGTGACATCCCGCTCTATTCTCCTCTGTCTGTCTGTGGGATCACCCAGTCCTGTTAATGCATGGCTTAGCTTGACAGTATTGATAATTGACACATATGAGAAGACCATGACTGTGACAGGTAGGAAGAAACAGCAGATAAAAATGGAGACAATGTAGGACTTGTAGATTGTAGAGAAGTTGGCTTTTGCCCAGTCTATCTCACATGTGCCATACATGCGATCTGGAAAGCAAAAATAAGTTGGTTAGCATTTTTAGAACACTTATCTGCTTTTGAGTGATTAATTTATCAGTTCAAATGCTGTATTTTTCTTCTTTTAAGCACTAAAAAAATGGATTGATCTTTCTAATTTAATGAGTTGTGACGTAATTTCCTACATAAACAATTTTTCAAGACCAGCTAGACCATAACAAGTTTTAATGTGTATTATCATTCTGTCCAGTTTAGATTTCCAGTGTAAATCCATAATGCACAAACTGTTGTTTCAGGATAGGAAATTGTGATACGTTATTAGAAAAAAAAGATGGTAATCATTCAGTAGGTTTGATATTCCTGAGTGTTATCTACTCTTATTTGTCATAGTCTTCCACATAGCAACTTCCTAAGATGAACACTTTAACAGCATAACAACCAATTGTAAAGAGACAATATGCCAAATGTAAAAAGTCACTACTTACTTATAAAGCAAAGCAGGAATTAAAAATATTGAGAGGTTTTTCAATAGAAACATGTCCTAGTTTCAGCTGGGATAGAGTTTACTGTCTTCCTAGTAGCTGGTACGGCACTATGTTTTGAGTTCAGTATGTGAAGAATGTTGATAACACTGATGTTTTCAGTTGTTGCTAAGTAGTGTTTAGACTAATGTCAAGGATTTTTCAGCTGCTCATGCCCAGCCAGAGAGAAAGCTGGAGGGGCACAAGAAGTTGGCCCAGGACACAGCCAGGGCAGCTGACCCAAACTGGCCAACGGTGTATTCCATACCATGTGACGTCACATCTAGTATAGGAACGGGGAAGTGTGGGGGGGGAATCGCTGCTCGGGGACTGGCTGGGTGTCCGTCGGCAGATGGTGAGCAATTGCACTGCGCATCATTTGTACATTCCAATCCTTTTATTATTGCTGTTGCCATTTTATTAGTGTTATCATTATTAGTTTCTTCTTTTCTGTTCTATTAAACCGTTCTTATCTCAACCCACGGGTTTTGCTTCTTTTTCCCGATTTTCTCCCCCATCCCACTGGGTGGGGGGGAGTGAGTGAGCGGCTGCGTGGTGCTTAGTTGCTGGCTGGGGTTAAACCATGACAAACAAAAAGGCAATGAAATTGTTACTGTTGCAAGAGCCATGAAGGCAAATTGATAGAGCTGGTGATAAAGATTATGGGAAGATGAAACACATAAATACTCAGAAAGATATGAGACCTTTTGCTAAACGGGAAGCATACAGTTCTGCAACTACAAAGGAGCTGCAGGCTCATAAAAATGAAGTCAGGCAGATTGCAGGATCTGCAGCTAGTGGGATTTACAAAAGGACACTAGCTGATTAGGTACTTAAGGGAAAGGCAGTGGGAATGAGGTGCAGTCTCTGCTTAAATACTTTTATGAATAACAGTTGACTTCTTTAGACCCTCTGATATGTTTGCAAAGGTGTCCTGATAGAAAACCTGAGTTCACTAGCATTAGAGTTTTTCTGTAGATTGTGAATTGTTGATTTTTCTTTTTAAGTGGAAAAAGCTGTTTTTTCCAACAGGTATGGCAACAAATTTAATTACAAATAAATGAAGCATGAACCAAAATTATGTAAGTCAAGTATCAACAGGTCCTGGAGATACAATACAGGTGAAGCCTGCATGATTTAGCAACAGATCCCTCCCTGACATACAGTGATAATTCTGAAGGGAAAAAAAAAATCCCTTAATTCCTCACAGGTGATAGGAGGTTTAGACACGATGAATTAAAGGAGCAAAAGATTAAAATATCTTTTATGATTCTCATCAAAAAGAGCTCAGTATTTTTATCACCAAAAGCTCTAGGTGTTGCTGTCTGGATGTGTTCAGTAATAGAAATAGATTTTAGTCTCCTTTACCTTTTTCATCAGTAGACCTCAAGATTCAGAAAGATAACCATAAAATCTGGCTTAATTCCAGGTTTCTGGTTTGTGAAAACTTTTGACTGAAAACTGAAAGCAGCCTCCAGATGACATGAAAAGAAAACCCTGCAGATTTGCTGCAACTCAGAATTCAGAGCTGTGTTTCCCCTCTCCACCCGGACACTGGCAAGTGGCATTTCCAAAAATCAGCAGGGTCCTGGGGACCCCTGCAGCTGCTGTGTAGAAATGAGAGGTCCAAGGCAGCCAGGTGTAATGTGCTGTTGTCTGCCAGCACCTGCTGCCTGCTGCCGGACTTGCCATTGCTGGGGTCCCACATGTCCATGGGTGCCCTCAATGGAAACGTGTTTAGAGACAGATAGCCCAGGAACTTGAAACTGCTGTGACTCTCAGTAGAGAAAAGTGCTCCTAGAAGTGGTCTTGAAGACCACTGTCGAGGAATTGAATCCAAAGTATGAACAGGATCCATGGGGGCTTTCACTGATCCTGTGAGAGGGAGCACCTGGGGTGAGTGTGGTGATGTAGAGGCATAAAGGGAAAGGGGTAGATGATGGCATGCTTATATAGACTTGCTGATGAGGGCTTCACAGGGCAGGAAGTGTGTAAAGGATTTCAGACCAGATTTGTACAGTGGGACACTCATATGCCTTTACAGAGGCATTTATACCAAAGGTTAATAAAAAAGTGAAATTAAAAAAAACCTGGATGCCCTGACAAGGCCAAAAAGGGTCATCAGAAATTCTTCTGCAAATGAAGAGCTATTAAGATTAATGTAAAAAGAAAAGAGATCACCAGAAGATACACAGAAAATGACCAGTCCCAATCCCCCAAGTTTATGACATATCCAGAGTGCAAAAACATGACATAAAATTAGAATAGTCTACTAAACAGTTTGGTTTTGCCTCAAACAAAAGATCTATTGAGCCTAATATCCTGGTAACATTTTGATTTGGGAAGAAGATTTAACCAATCATAGAAATGGATGCTTTTTTCACCCCCATACTTCAAGGGTCCAGAGATACCTCAAAGCTTATGCATTTAATAAGTAAGAGGATATATTCACATAGCTACTTTAATAAGTCTTCACAGATTTCATGACTTCTCAAAGGATGCAGATGCCTGCAGGATCCAGGCAGATAACTGCTGGACAGTTTCAGTCACATGGTTTCAGTTGTTAGGCCTCCTGTATCATTACCATTTGTTCCTAGAGATTTATTGTGTTGAATTTTTAGAGACTTAATTTGAGACAATTCCTCCAACTTTTCCCCACGAAGAAGTTTTGTGGTGTGGGAATATCCCCTAGCCATTGAATCACCACAGCATTCACTATTCAAAATTTTTCCTTTCCCCCCCCTCTGTTTTTCCTATGGCATTATCTTGCACCCTAATTGCTTCTCGGACTGACAAACTTTCTGACATCTTTTTCTTCTTCTGTTATGTTAGTTTTCATATTTTAAACAAACTGTTTGACCAAATCTTTCTGGCTTGTCTTATTATAGTTTCAAGTTTAACTTGCTGGAACTTGTGTTCTTTTCTAGCTTCCCAATCTTGACAGTTTTTGAAGGATGTCTTTTGATAGTTTCCTTTATCTCATTGCTTAACCACGCCAAATATTTCTGGCCCCTCTTTTTTCATAGGTAATATGCACTAGGTCCAAGTCTTTCCTGTGATATCTTCAAAAAAATCTCTTTATAGCTGATACTAAAGCAGGCAACGCTCTGCGCATACATCATGCACAATGAATGATTTTCTCAGTTCTACTGATAATCGGTCTGGTTTATCACAAACAGCAAGAAAGAAAGGGAAGTATCTTTGTTCAGTTAAGTGGAGACGTGCCAAATAAGTACAACTGAAAGATACCTGTTACCTGTATAGCTGCCCCAGCCAAGTAATGGAGCTGCTGACCAGAAGAAAGCTGCTATCCAAATGAGAACCAGAGCCACCGTCATACTGCTGTTGCTGATGCAGTGACCTGCAATGGCATGGTTTAATCAGAAAATAATACCTAGAAATGTAGCAGGGAACCATCTGGAGACGTGAGCCGAGTAACAACCGGACACCGATACGGTTAAAGTTGTTCTCCCTTTATTGCCCAAATAGCATGCTTATATACCTTGTCAAGCTAAACATCAGCTGTCCACGCGCCAAAAGCTAAAATATAATTGGTTATACTATCTCTGTCCATGCGCATAAACATAGGACACAATTGGTTATACTAACTAAAACATGTGAAACTTGTCTCAGCCTAATTGGTTAAGATAAACTGCCGAATTGAGGTTCTTCTTGCCAAGTTCCCTTTATCTTGGAATGTGCACCTGTGTTCTTCTAATTGGCATCTTTCTTTTTTTTTGTTGTCTTGTTTATTCTGTTCAAGGCCTTCTAAAGGCGTCTGGAATACTTTTGCGACCGTTAGCTAAATATGTGTCCGCAACATAGAAAGGCAAACATATCTCTGAAATCTAAATGTGCTCCTATACCAACAGCTAATAAGGAAAATACAACTATTTTTAAAAATTAAGACAAAAAAGCATATTTATAAGAAAAGCTTAAATTTGAAAGCATCTGTCAGCCTTGTGTTCAAGACCATTTGTGAACAGTGGAAATGAATGGCTTTTAAGCAGGAGACAATATGTTTGTTGAGCACTGCAGAATTAGAAAATTTTACGTTAGACTTATGTTTTGCAATTTTGTAAAAAGCAGGAAACAGTTAGTTGTATGTTAAGTTTTCCACAGAAACAAACAAGGTAAGTTGAAATTCAGAGGATTTTCTTATTCACTTCAAGGTTTTCCCTGTTAAAAAGGAGAAAATACATTAGATGCTCAAACTACATTAGCCATTCAATACAAATTATTTAATCTGTCCTGCTGTTGTTGCACATTGTGGTTATTTCTTCGTTTACATGGGAAATATTTATGCATCCACCAATCTCTGTTCCTCAACATTTCTGTAAAGTTACACTGGGTACTTGCTCAGATTTCCTCAAGAGGCAAACATAAATTGTGCACACCCTCAGATGAACATGTGATAGAGCTCTGCAAAAGAAAAACGTGGGTTTTAAATACAATTTCATAATATGTAATGAATATAAGATGTAGAATACATCACAGCCAAATTCTAGCAGCTCTAACAGCCATTTGTGTTGAAAATTAACAAGTGTATCATTACAACAAACTGCAGAAGAACTTCCTGTGGAAAAAAGACCTTCCTGCAGAAGTTCTTTTCACAACTAATACTACTCAAGCTATTATAAAGAAGAACTCATAGGATGCATCCAGTGTATTTATGCATGCTTTAGCTGTGGACATTAATAGGTTCCTGCCTGAAAGATGGTGCAAGCCAGTCATAACAAAGGCATGAAAATTGATAATACATTATCTAAGGATGGGTGAAAGGAAGACTAGGGAGAATTTATGGAAGGTGTGGGTATAATGAAGAGAGATTACATAAGGCTCTCAGTGGAAGTCAAACTTTTCAGCAGGCAGGAGGTCCAGGATGAATGGTAAGGAAAGGTTTCTACTGATCCTGTGAAAGGGAGTGCCTGGGGTGAGTGTGGTGATGTAAAGAGGCATAAAGGGAAAGGGGTAGATGATGGCATGCTTATATAGACTTGCTGATGAGGGCTTCACAGGGCAGGAAATGTGTAAAGGATTTCAGACCAGATTTGTACAGTGGGACACTCGTATGCCTTTACAGAGGCATTTATACCAAAGGTTAATAAAAAAGTGGAATTAAAAAAAACAGAAAGAGAGTGGTTAGTAAAAGGTTTCTAGCACTGGAGACAGTAATGAACAGTGGTTGTCTGAGATATTCAGGTTACAGATCAACAGGGCACTAGACAAAAAGCATGGGTGCGAGGCTGTGTTGATGGTGCTTTGCAGATCTGGGAGACAGGGACCATCTGGGCAGATCATGGTCAATTCTGGGGATGGTAGGCATAATTTTCATCTCCCATGGTGTGAAACTGTCCACTGAGGGGAGGCCGGGGAGGCATGTGGGGATGGCAGGCTGCGCAGTGCTACAAAAGCTGGAGGCAAGATGTGCAGAATGAATGTTCCTAGCACCATCTAAAGCAGTCCATGATGCCTGCTGTGTGCACACCCTGGCAAAACACCCTGAAGAATGAAAATGTTTGTATGTAGGGCAGCCTTCCAAACCAAAGATCTTATCAATGACTGGAAACTTCCCAAACATCATCTCATAGCAGATGAAATTCGTTGCTTACAGTGAGATCCAGACAACAAGCTATGCATCACTTAGTAATCATTTAAGTTGCATTTTGAAGAATACAGAGGGTCAGCAGGACCTGTGGTATCTTTGGCACAAGGGTGAATTTAACCCATGGTAACCAAGGTGTACAAGTAATCATTTGCCTCTTATAGGGGTTAACCCTGAACGATTCCATGCAAACACATTTGTAATGTAAATGATTGCATTATGTTCTGGTTTCCAATGCATCTAATTTATATTTGATGTAGCCTGTGACAAAGAAATACAGGTTTGCACAGGTTCAATGAAGGCAGAACTGGACTTGCCTTTATTCCTTACCTCTCTCAGGATGGCAGCCCTTGATGTAGCGAGTCACGCTGATTACTGTAAGGGTATTAATGCTAGCCAGGCCAAAGAGGAGCGTCAGGAAGCCATCAACCTGAAAAACAAAGCAGTGCAGAATGTTCTTTTACTGCAGAGAGCTGAAGGGGAAAACAACCACAGGGATTCCTCCTGTCATTTTCATGTTAATGCTCTTGAAAGTTTTTCCAGAAACCCAGCTATCAGGGAAATATAAAATGTCAGGTGCGGTTATCTTCTATAAGATCAGTGAGCAAGTAAATGTTCAAAAACTATATAAGTGCTCTGTCATGTCTGACTCGGAGTGAGTGGCAAAAGCACCCCATTATGATGGGCCCAGAAGCTCCGTGCATCCTTGGCATAGACTACCTCAGGAGAGGGTATTGCAAGCACCCAAAAGCGTACCAGTGTGCTTTAGGTATAGCTGCCTTGAAGATGGAGGAAATTACACAGCTCTCTACCCTGCCTGGTCTCTCGGAGGACCCCTCTGTTGTGGGGTTGCTGAGGGTCGAAGAAAAACAGGTGCCAATCACTACCACAACAGTGCACTGGCAGCAATATCGCATCAACTGAGACTCCCCAATTCCCATCCATAAGTTGATTCGTCAACCACAGAGCCAAGGAGTGATCAGCAAGACTCGCTCACCCTTTAACAGTCCCATGTGGCCAGTGCAAAAGTCTAATGGAGAGTAGAGGCTAACAGTAGACTATCGTGGCCTCTATGAAGTCACGCCGCTGCTGAGTGCTGCCGTGCCAGACATGCTAGAACTTCAATACAAATTGGAGTCAAAGGCAGCCAAGTGGTATGGCACAATTGATATCGCTAATGCATTTATCTCAATCCTTTTGGCAGCAGAGTGCTGGCCACAGTTTGCTTTCACTTGGAGGGGCATCCAGTACACTCGGAATTGGCTGCCCCAGGGGTGGAAACACAGCCCCACCATTTGCCATGGACTGATCCAGGTCGCACTGGAGAAGGGTGAAGCTCCAGAACACCTGCAGTACATTGATGACATCATTGTACAGGGCGACACAGCAGAAGTATTTTTTGAGAAAGGGAAGAAAAAAATCCAAATTCCAAAAGCCGTTTTTGCCATAAAAGAAAGTAAGGTCAAGGGACCTGCACAGGAAATCCGGTTTTTAGGAATAAAATGGCAAGATGGGCGATGTCAGATCCCAATGGTTGTGATCAACAAAATAACAGCTTTGTCTCCACCAAAGAGTAAAAAGGAAACACAGACTTTCTTAGGCATTGTGGGTTTTTGGAGAATGCATATTCCAAACTACAGTCCGATTGTAAGCCCTCTCTATCAAGTGACCTGGAAGAAGAACAATTTTAAATGGGGCCCTGAGCAACAACAAACCTTTGAACAAATTAAATGGGAAATTGTTCATGCAGTAGCCCTTGGGCCAGTCCGGGCAGGACAAGATGTTAAAAATGTGCTCTATACTGCAGCCGGGAAGAATGGCCCTACCTGGAGCCTCTGGCAGAAAGCACCCGGGGAGACCCGAGGCCGACCGCTGGGGTTTTGGAGTCGGGGATACAGAGGATCTGAGGCTCGCTATACTCCAACTCAAAAAGAGATATTGGCAGCATATGAAGGAGTTCGAGCTGCCTCAGAAGTGGTTGGTACTGAAACACAGCTCCTCTTAGCACCCCGACTGCCAGTGCTGGGCTGGATGTTCAAAGGGAAAGTCTCCTCTACACATCACGCGACTGATGCCATGTGGAGTAAGTGGGTCGCACTGATCACACAACGGGCTCACATAGGAAGCCCCAGTCACCCAGGAATTTTGGAAGTGATCACGGAGGGGCCAGAAGGCAAAGATTTCAGAATACCGCCAGAGGAGGAGGTGATGCGTGCTGAAGAGGCCCCACTGTATAATAAACTGTCAGAAAATGAGAGACAAAATGCCCTGTTCACTGAGGGGTCCTGGCATATAGTGGTATAGTGGTGTGTTTTGGATTTAGTATGAGAAGAATGTTGATAACACACTGATTTTTTAGTTGTTGCTAAGTAACGTTTACACTAAGTCAAGGACTTTTCAGCTTCTCATGCCCAGCCAGCAAGAAGGCTGGAGGGGCACAAGAAGTTGGGAGGGGACACAGCCAGGGCACCTGACCCAAACTGGCCAAAAGGATATTCCATACCATATGACATCACGCTCAGCATATAAACAGGGGGGAGTTAGCAGGGGGCTGGCAATCGCAGCTGGGGGACAGGCTGGGCACCTGTCAGCGGATGGTGAGCAATTGCATTGTGCATCACTTGTTTTGTATATTCTATTATTATTATTTTCTCTTCCTTTGCTGTCCTATTAAACTGTCTTTATCTCAACCCATGAGGTTTACCTTTTTTTTTTCCCCCGATTCTCTTCCCCATCCCATGGGGGGTGGGGAGGAGTAAGCGAGCGGCTGTGTGGTGCTTAGTTGCCAGCTGGGCTTAAACCATGACACATGTACATAAAATAAACAAGCAAACACACCCTTACATCTATGCTTCCCCAAAATGACTTGCCAAATGAAGGGGGGAAAGGTTGAACTGAAAAGAAGAAAGGCCATGAATAGGCAAAAATGCACTGGATGCAGCTGCCCTGCTTAGAACAAACATGCAAACTGAACCCATGAAATTTAGGCCAAAGAGGGAAGAATGTAGGAGGTAACGGACTTGGTTGAGTGAGAAAAGCTTTTTGAAAAATTAAATAAAATCATCCATCATTCCAATAGGTTGAGTCTCAATGGTGGTGCTACTGATTGCCTGCTATTTATTAAGCCCTGATCCTCACCGCCTCTGACTGACACAGGCAGAGCTGTACAGCTGTGTAGGCTCCCACTGATGTCAATGTCTCAGCAATACACACACAGGACGGTTACAACTCTGCTAAGCTTCACTTATGGGTATAGGAAGGAAGTTGCTGCTGACTGTAGCGGAGATGGATGTAGCCATCTGCTAGGGAGCACTATATGTCTGGGAAATGATCCAGGCAAAAAGCTGGAGGCAGTCCTTTTTTTGAAAGCTTGCAATGATATACCAAACTGGCCAGCGCAGAGGAGCTCTTGGAGGTGCCAGTTTTACACTGAGTGAAGCAGGAATATTAAGCAAGTGTCTCTGGACTGTAACTTGGCATTCAAGTGGTAGAATTATCGGCAGAAAGGCACATCATTATTCTACGGGAACAAACTCTGTCTTTGTGTGAATGGGCACAACTCCCATGGAATTCAGTTTATCCCAGAACTGAATCTGGGGCTTTAATCCAGGCTTAAAGCTGAGACCACAGCAGATTGTATAAATTAAATTGGGTGAAGGGTTAGGAAAGGGCTGCTTCATCATTTCTTTCACTGGTGGCATTTCTTGCTACCAACACCCTTATATTGACTCTATATAATTCTTAATGCCAGCTTTTACAGACCCACCACATTTTAAATGCATGCAAGACTTGCTACTACAACAATCTACATCCACCTGTGCTCCACTTAAAATCAGCTCATGCTTGGTGTATAAATGCAACCATGTTTACACCAGAAAAGAGACTTCCTTGGATGTCTCAGCTACTTGCTAGAAGCTGCACTTGGCTGAATTTGGCCCATTGTGTGCAGTGGAGATTGGTGAAATACCAGGATATGCAAATATGTTCTGCATTTCATTAGCCTTACTGATGCAAACAGCTGCCACTTCTCCATTTGCTCTAACAATGCTTCATAGATGCAGAAAACAGCATGGCCAAGGACTACTGAGAAACCAGGCTGCATAAGCTTAAGCGATTGCATTAGTTATTAGATTACAAAGGAAGCAGTATTTCAGCAATGATGCAAATAAACACTTTGAAATTAAGTCTAAAGAGCTATGAGACTGAATACTGAAGTAGCAGGACAAGCTTTTTAGTGTGTATCATAGTTAGCCCTCCTATGCTGAAACTGGTTGAGTTTTTCTGAAATATATCATGGTATGTTTTATCACCTGCAGATGTGACCATTATTCTCCCCCCTCCCCTTCCCTGACATCAGACCAAAGAGAGACAATTATATTAGGTGATCAGTTCAAACAGCCCTTGAGCACGCTTACAAGGGAGGAAAGTGGGTTTAAAAATACACTCTTGCCCTTTACTGTTTAAGATGAAACTCTGTCACCATAAGAAAGAACAAGCCAAAATGCTTTCTTTGGAGTGGTGCCTTGCTAAAAAAAAAAAAAAAAAAAAAAGTTTTACCTAAATGAACATAGTTCATAGGACCGAGCCATTGCCAGCACCATTCTCATTTTCGTACTATTTATAACAGCATTTCAGCAGATCAAAATACTGTTGCTTCTGCTGGTGTGGGGGCTATCATCAAAGATTTGACCAGGGCCATACGATTAGCAAGTGGCTAAAGTAGCAGCAGTCTCCTGGGGTGGCTGTACTAACTGCCCTCCTGCTAGTCACAGGTTCAGCAGTTTAGGAACAGATGACAGGGTGAAATGCCAAGGAGTGAGAGCTCTGGGGATGACAGGAGTGCTGGGATGAAAGGAATAAAGGATGTAAATGAGGTGGCTCTGAAGCTGCAGAACTGCCCATACAGAGGCCATGGCATCTGGAACATTAAAACACAAGAGAGCATCCAGAGGCATTAGGGCTGCTTTGGGAGTAGGATCCTCAAACCAGTATTGTCCCTGCCAAACATCTATCGGCAACGAGTTAGCTCTTGAGCCTTGCTATACATATGCCATTTCCCAGCAAGTCTATCAATTCTGCAATACTTTTATATTGGTGTCACTTAGACATACATCTTCAGAAGAAAAAGAGGGATCTTACTCTAGCTGTAGCCAACCTACTTTAAGCATACAACTACTGGATATGGAAGAAAGATCTCTGTTACTTTTTCAGCTCCTGAACAGGCAACTTTGCCTGTAGGTAGCAACCAAAGAAACTGCTTGGAACCCAAAGTAGTTAGCAACAGAAAAACTGCTTTAGCATAGTCCCAATTTCTATAGGTAGAGAGATTAACATATGTAGGTAACAAAAATATATGATATTCTCAGTTTTCTGCATCTTTAAAGATATACAGAATGACAGCCAAGGCAATACTAGAATAGTAGTAATAACATTTAAATAACATTTAATTACTCTGGAAGACTGATGCTCTTCCCCATCCCCAGTTCTGGTTTTTCTTTTCTTTTATCCTCCCCGCCCAGCCATCTCCTTCCTTCCACAGTCATAATATTTCCTCCATTTTTGCGTAATGCAAATCTGTCCTTCCTATCATTAATTATGATCACATAGCATCAGTGTTAATAGGCAATAGTGAATTCAGCCATAAACACAAAGTTGATTGTATGGTAATTTTGATCCACCAGCTTTCCCTTTTACCCATTAAGAAACAGGAGTAGATTAGCAGTTTTAAAAGCTTTTCTCTCAGTGTTATACCAGGATTACTCCCTTGGCTATATAGATACTTGCAGAACTTGCTCATTATCTTTATGTTGCCTGGAAGCTAAGACACAACTGAAGAAAAGGCTGTGTTCTTTCTGCTTTGTACTTGTGTCTGATTTTAAATCTCGCTAATGTTCTTGGTGTACTATTTACAACCCATAATACATAAAGCTCCTACTGCATGCAAATTAATTTCTTAAGCTTTGCTTCAACACAGAGTCAGGAATCCCCAGTGCACTATCAAATTTTTAGCTATGAGCTTGTGTGCCCTACTTTTACTACCTTTAATACTTATGCATCCCCACTGAATTCATAAGGGTTGTCCTCATTTAAAGCAGACAGAGTAAAATATAACCTATTGTTCTTATTATTGGATTAATCAAGGTTTAATGGCACAAAAGCAGATTGCCAAAATAGCTACTGCATTTCAGTTTAGGCTGAAACATTATCTCACCAGCCAGAAAGGCTGCATTGCTCCCTCCTCTGGCCAGCTGGTGAATCTGTTGCAATTTCCCGAAGTCCATTTTTCTCCCTTCAGAACTCTTGTCTTTCTCTTCTATTAAATATGAGATAATGAGTATGTAAAGAAAAAGATAAACTTTAAACAGGGGTTATTTTCTATTGCATATATTTAAAGACATCACAATATTTTTTTGAATACAGATCAGATTATTCCAAGATCATACTGTAAACAGATAATGGCAATAAACCTCCTTCAACCTCAAGAGACAAAAAAAGCACCTAAATCAATCTTTAAGTAATACATTTTGAAAAAAAATTGTAGGAACCTTTGAATATAGTACGTTTTAAAATTTAACAAGTTCTTAAAGTTTGCAGTAAGTGAGAAAATATTCAACAGTGCATGGTATTGCATAGTGTTGCTAAAGCACTCAAAATGTTTCTTTAAGATTTACTACAATACAGGAAGTGAAAGAGACTTACCACTTATCACAGTTTCCACAATGTCTTTTGCTCATGCAACATTGCTCTACTATGGTTGCATTCTGCCTTTTAAAATGTCTCAGCAGGCTTCAGGGGTAGCTCTTCTTAGAGGTGATTGCATTAACTCAAGCCATTATAGGTCTCTGACACAAATGGCACTTCATTTACTAATAAACAATGAGAACTGATAAACTACAGGATTAGATAGTTTAAACCATTAAGTGAGAGCATCAGACATTCAGTATTTTGCAATCACCAAGTGATTAAACCTTTCTGTTGATGGCATATATTTTAAAGATAGGAAAAATATGAATGCAATATTTAGGCTATACAATTATGTATACAGATATGTAATTATACTAACTATACTATATAGTTAAATGTTAAAGGTACATTTAGTGCCAAATATTAATATATGCAGGTCAGGTTTTGGCTTTGGTAATATTAGGGAATCCAAAATAAATCTACTTGTTTGCTTGTAGTTATTTTAGGTTTATATACTGGGTTAGTCAATGGAGATACAACATATACTTACTTTGGTCTGACTTTTAGCTATTGGAGTTGTAGCCCTCTCAGGTCACAATTTATACTCAAAGTAGTACATGTCTCTATCAATGAGCACAGTTATGAATTTAACAACCCCACCAAGTGCACATCATTTAACAAATAGATAGAATTTCAGAATTTCCTTACACAGCCGCGTCAGATTATAATCTTACTTCAAGTACCCCATCTCCACATGCTTGGGAGCACCTGCTTTCTAGCTCTGGGTTGGTGCTGTGGGACCATGGCAGGTTTTATGTCTCTCCCATCCACCCATGAAGAATGAATGGGGAGGAAGCAACCAAGCATGTAGCTCCTACCGCTCGATGATCCAGATACAGTGGAAAGGTTCCCATCTTTAGGTTAAATGCTGTATTGCCATTGTCTTTCTGTGAATTACTGTACAGGGAAATTAAGCAGCACTAGATGGGAAACTCTATCATTGCCCTCTGAGAACATCCTTGCTACACTGTGTAAAACTCCTTTCAGTGGGCCTGAGACAAAACTCCTCTCCACTTCAGTGACGTTAATTCAGAGCCTGCTTGTTTATTGCTAGCAGCACCATTAATATAAGCAAACAAATACACAGACAGATAAAAGAAGAAAACAGCCTCATGAGTCACCTGTCTCATCTTTAAATTTCCACAGAAAGCAAGGCTTGGCTTTGTGACCTGTGGTGATCCTACCCCCATAACTAAGATCCATTAACACCAGATTAAAGTCATGCTTTTATTTTCTAAGTAAAGTATTACTATCCTTGCCTTTTCAGAATATCATGGTAAATGTTTCTGGAGGCTTACGCATGTCTGAAGGGAAGCAGAGGTCCCACAGACTGTTCACAGGCTCTGCCAGGACAGCCCAGAGATTACAAGTGACCCTCCATTTTCTCCAAAGTACAATTGTGTGTGCTGTTTCCCAGCAAGAAGGAATCTGCTTACGTAGCCACCATCAGGTTAACACAAGGTCGTCTCTGATTGCTGGCTGAATGCCTACCAGTGAACTTGTTCTTCTGCTCATAAAGCTCCTAGGCACAAGGCAGGACAGGTTAGTGAGGGTACCAGCTCAGCCATTAAGTGACCAAGACAAGAACATGCTATGACCCTGAAAGCCTGAAAAAGCTGCATGGCTACGAGGAAGGAGATCTCCTCTTAGCTGATACTCTTGCTTCTCTGGATCCTGTACCGAAATAACCAGAGAAACAGAAGATAACCAATTTATCCCCCCAAAATGCTTATGGTCCTAAAATGGGTATGGGCTGTAAGGGTCTTCACATCACAACTGTGTATGATAAGCTGGACCTGACAGCTCCTAGCAGGAGAGTCACACGCATTGCCAAGGAGTCCTAGTAGCCCAAGGACAGCCTGGAAGGAAGTTTAAAGGATACAGGTTATTCCTGGCCTTAAAGAGCTATCTGGAAAGCCACCAGGTGCAATGTCATCCCTTCTGCAGGGACAGTGGTGTGGAAATACTGGGTATAATGTCACATACAGCTCATTGCAAGCAATAGTCATGAAGGCATTGATTCAGTCAGCACAGGATCAGGGTCAGGACACAAATTGCTTCCTACACACTAGTGCTGTACTGACAGTGGAATATACAGTTGTGAAACAGAAGGTGAATAAATGTGAGGTAGGACTATTTAAGATACTTACAGATATTATCAAAGTGATTTTTAAGTTTCACATGAAGTTTTCCTTAAAAGTCAGTGAGAGGATGTGGCACACAGGGAGGAGCCAGAAAAACACAGATTGTTCAGCCCTGTGGTGAGAAGATCTTGAATGATGAAGGTAAGTGATGGACAGCATTTTTTGAGAGAAGACATTTAATCTCAGAAACACACATCAGCACAGTAGAATGAGGAAGGCTACTATTTTCCACATAAGGAAATAAGAAAAGGGTCTTTCAAAGCCCTCTGAGAGAAAAAGCTAGTGCAGGAATCGAAGTTTAGGCTTTGGAAATTCCTGGTTCAGTAGGAGCATTATTAGGCAACAAGTGCCCTTTCCAGGCAGCAGTGTGTAGTTTGATGCAGTGCTTGGGTGGCATGGGAGGGGCTGCGTCAGACTTGTTTAACAAGGAAACAGAGAGTTTGAGCATTCATAATTTTTCAAGTACCAAATATATAACTTCCCTAACTTGCTGCAATTGGCTGCAGAAATAATAATTTACAGGAAAATGAGGGAGAATTCATGGCTAATGAAAACTGGCGTAACTTCCCTGCAGTCACATTAGTTACACTGAAATGATCTTCTATGTTGCTAATGATTCTGTTTGAGCAAAGGCAGTTTTTTCCCCCCTTCCCTGCAGACAAAGTATTGTTCTCATTAAAATTTAGCTCACAGATGTCTACATGAGTTGGTTTTACCTCTTCGACTGCAACGTGCACACTTTTCAGATTATATCAAGGCGGACCAGAAATAAAGAAATAGGGAAGACTAGTATCTCTGCAGCTTTTTTTTTTCAGTATTCAAATCTCAGTTATGCAAGGAAACAAGAATGAGGATACATTCTAGTGTTTATATTTGAGATATAAATTTTTTTCAGAAAACTATATCTGGGAGAGGAAGATTTTTGTAGCACAGCACAGGCAAAGTAAAGGGCACTCTTTTTATGAATTTGCTTTATAGATCAGTCCCCACATCCTACCTTTCACAGTGAATCAGCATGCTAAGATGAGCTGAATATGCAGAGCTAATGTTACACAAGTTTTCTTCAGCACCTTTAACACCTGTTTTATCTGTTAATGCTCTTAGTGCCAGTTCCATGATTTGACTTGGGGTTATTTTCATCTTACTGAAATGTCAGGAATGATAAGCTATATATAAGTAAAATCCCAGCAATATCACACCACAGTACTGTGCTAGGATAGTCAATAACTATTTTTCACTCCCTTTTCACATTTGGTTTAATTTCTTTTAACATCTTTTAAGTAGATAGCTGAACATTTTTCAGCTAAGCAGACAATCCTGTGCTATTGCGATTTGAGAAAAAAAAATCTGGTTTCTTCTGGCCCAGCCTCAATCTTAGAGCTACATGCTTAGACACTGGGATATACAGTGATATTGCAAGATTTTTTACACCAAGCAAGACTGAGCTAGCTAGGTATTTACAAATGCATAAAATCACAAACTGAGTCAAGAGAGGCAATAGTCTAGCTAAGTCAACAATTGGTTGGTTTCACCAGTTATATTGAATGGACAGAAATCGATGTCCTTCAAACCTACTCTATTTATAAAAGAACATAAATGCCTTTAGGGTTTTTGGTTTGTTAGCCAATTTACAGAACGTTTTTTTAGAAGAAGAAGGTATTAATCTTCTGCTTCCTCCTCAGACAAGATTTAGCAATATTTTACAATCCGTGTATAGGAAAAGAGATAAATGCATGTTCTGAAAAGCAAACACCATCAATAAAATATAAAAGAATTTTTTCAAGATTACAAGTCCTCCCCTCAGAACTTCTGAAAAGACCCCATAAGAGCCCATATATTTTCATCTTACTGATCTCAAAATGTCCTAGTGTTGCAATTTTCTTTTTGGTGTTTCAGATCCCCACCTCTAATTTTTACAAAAGATGGACGTTATTTGTTTTCAGAAATGTCAGACTAGACCTCTAAACATTAGTAACACCAAAAATGCTGGATTTTTTAAGTGCTAGCAAGAGGCGGGGACTGGAAGCTGAATCTACAAAAGGGGGTAAGGGCCACCATGCTCAGCTTTGCAGGCTCTGGTCATTTGCCTGGTGCAATGAGGGTCACGGCTCCAAGCTTGGCTCCTAGATTGGATGTGGCAAAAGGTGGTGAGCAAATAAGGCTCCTGAAGTAGCCAACAGAACAAGGTGAGGGGCATATCTCACCTCCCTTTTGATTTTTAATGCCTTACTCCAGGCCACAAAAGATTGGAATTTCTTAGTATTCACAGCCATATCCTTCCCTTAACTGTGGAAGGCCTTTCAAAAATTAAGCAGTGACACTGTGAAAAGAGGGATTGCTGATCCATCCTCCCTTTTCCCCCATGCAGGGTACAGGAGAGCAGGATTCACTTTTCTCCATCCAAAGATGCTCAGATCTACATCCCTTGCTAGGAACATAAGCCCCAAGACTATTCATCACATGGGGATGCTCCACTGTCCTTAGAGCAAACAAATACTGGGGCCAGAGACAAAGAGAAACTCCTCACATGAGTGGTCAGACACTCACTGGAAGGAGGGGAACTCTCCCTGTCCAACAGCAGCACTGTTAAAGCAGGGCTATTGCACATCTAATCTAGCTTTTTTTAGAGATCCCCACTTATCTGGGATTTCAGCTGGCAAATTGATCAGCTAAGTCACCCCAATTTGGAAAAGTCTGCTAAAGTGCAAGAAATCCCAGACATTTCCATGGGTCATGTACTCCTCAATGCAAGCACACTAAGTCTGGCACTTCTAGAAAATTTTGGAACTCCCAGCCACACCGTGCCCTTTCAGAATGCACATATGCCACAGGTTTGGTGCTGTCAGGTAAACTGTGCACAAATTAATTAGGGATAACAGACTCAAACAGTACATGCATGCAACGTGGGGCTTACTGCTGCTCACTACATTCCCAGTTGTTTCTGTGCAGGGTATGCCAGACAGAAATACAGAAGCACTGTATAAAGAATCAAAGCATTAAGCAGTGCAGGATTCAGAACCAGGTTTCCTCACTGCTATGCAGTAAACCCAACCACAGGGTGAGACAGTCATTTCTCTCTCCCTCCTGCTCCCCTCAGTGGCTTTATTATTCTGCACAACACAAAGCAGCTTCAGCAAAACAGGGTGAAGGCAGGTCTTTCCAGGCTGGCCCTTGGTGGGACAAGGGCAGGCTGCAGGGACAGAAGCAGTGTGGGCTGAATCCTGTCAGGCAGGCTACTGTGGTGCTCACTAATACCTCAAAGCTGAACATATTTTTTTTGGTTCCTCCTGAGGCTGTTTCTGTGCAGAGCTGGATCTTCTGGGGATGCTCTGGCACATCTGGCTGGCCAGATGGACCAGGGGGGACACCAAGACTGATAGCGAGGTGAGCGCATCTGCGATAAGAGCGTCAGTCAGCACGTTGGTGGCAGTGGGTATGTCTGTGACGCTACCATGACCTGGAGATGACTACATTGTGCTCTGTTGCACACAGCGGAGATACATAAGGAACAGTCAGAAATAAGTAACGTTTTTTTAAAGAAGCCTGTACCAACAGAGTGAGCATATAAGAGCAGTCAATTTCTTGACCCTTGTAGTAAAATTCTTAAGTATTTATAAAATTAATGTCAAAATAACCAAACTGTATTCTCAAAAAAAAAAAAAAAATAGAAGAGTGAATTAGTGGAAACAAGCTTAAACTGAAGTACCAGGATTATGAAGGAATTCAAATTCTAAGGCACCCCACAGCCCATCCTTTGTTTCTGACATGACTGTGAGCACCTATGGAGATCAGATAGGTTATAATCCTTCCTCTATATTTAGAGGCTTCCTGAAGGCTGCATCTTTTGCATTCACCACATGATTAACAGATACAAGAAAAACTTTCTATGAACTAGTTTACTTACTGATAATATTACCAGAGGCTAAAAAAATGAATGTGCTAGAGACTGTCCTCCCTCTCTCAACATCAGGACTAAGACACAGTGGCAGAGCAGGGAAGGGATAAATAAGAAGTGAAAGCAGAGTCCAAAAGCCACCCTGGAAAACTGTATCTGTACACAGCATTCAGCAGGGGCAGCATTTGGTTACAGACCTACCATGCAACCTCATTCCTGAGAGGACAGCTCTGTCAGACCTCCAAAAAGAAAAATAATGTTTGGCATGGGGAAGAATAGTGGTGTTTGTTCCATACAGAGGAGGAGAACAGGACCACACATATCTGTCCCATTCAGCAGGTATGCCGTGAGATGGTCCTTTTAGCTGGAGATGCACCTTTTGTTACAGAGAATTTTCACAGACTAGGCTGTTTTGAAAGAGAAGTAGTATCTGTCTGTGTTCTTCCCACTCTCTCTAACTGGGGCAGGCAAGAATGGTGAACTTCAATTTTGAAAAATATTACCTGAGGGCACAGAAGGAGGCCTGAGTCAGAGGAAAGGAAAATAGGTGGATTAAGTGAGGCGAGCTCATGAAATTTCTTCATAAACAGAAGTGACAGGGACCTTGGGAAAATAAAGTTTCCCTAAGCATACCTGACAGCAGAAGCTGATCAAACAGTAGCAATGTGTAGTGAAACGGACAATGACAGAAAGTCAAGTAAGGCCATCCTCTGGACTTAGCAAAACAAACCAAGTCAGGGAAAACACACAGGCCATGCTAAGGAAAGAGCCATGTTCATGTGTGTAACAGCCCAAACTGTCATCCCAGCTACTTGCAGAGGAGCTTGAGTGTGGTGAGGGGACCAAGAGATATCGACTTCAGAGAGCTGTGACAGAAAGCATGGGCTTTACCTTCCTGGCACCAAGCTCCTCACACCTCATGTTCCAGATGTGAGGCCCATTCTGGTTGGACTATGAATGTATCACATTTTATAAATACCAAAACCCAAGCAATTGAAATGCTACTGCTGTTCAATACTGAGCATTTTTAGAATAACCTTTGTGTTGGCTGTCTGCACACACACAGAAACATTCATATCTTTTTTTATGCACGGAAGCCTCTCGCTATTTCTGCACAATATTTTTCCTAAAAAAAGGCTACTCTACTTCCATAAGTTACTTTTTCATCACTGGCTTCTGTTTTGTCAAGCTTAATAATCAAGAAGGTGGATGTCAGGGTTTAAATGTGTTTTTGAGACCCCCCTAACACAGAACAAAATCTTGATGGAAACAGAAATCCAACATGGTTTTCTCTCAGCAAGCCACAACCAGCTCAACCACTCAACAAGTCACAACCAATTCAAACCATTCAGAGTATAAATTGACTTTTCCAGGTTACCATGAATTTTTAGTTAACATTAATACAGTATCAGTTCCTATTTGAAATGATAAATGTTAACTTTTAGAGTCTACAGAGGATTACCAAAGCAGAAACTTAAATATTTTGCAAATCAGAGTGTTTAGAAAAGCCAATGCATTATTAATGTCTTGAACAAAATCTTTGGATCCCAATACCTTAAAACTTTGCTTGATATCCATATTTTACAAATGAATGCTGTTCAAAACCAGGAGATCCAAATAAGATTACTTAACACACCCTGACCAACAAACTATCTGGGTACCCCAAAAATTTTAGGGACCACTTCTCTCCTTGTAAAGGCAGTTCAAGCACAGCAAGATTAAGCACACCTCCATCCCAGTCTTTTTACATCTTAAAAAAAAAAAAAAAAAAAAAAAAAAAAAAAAGCCAGATCATTGTAATGAGACTCTAAATAGCTCAAAGTCAGCCAAAGAGGGACTCCCAGGCAGAGGCATTGTGGAAGAAAGCTGTAAGGCTGCTGACAGAAGACTCCCATGCAAATCAAGAGGTACAGGCACAGTGTGCCCATGCTATGTCGATTCCTGTGTGTGCTGTTTTTTACAGCCCAAAAGAGGAGCCACAGAACAGATGGGGCTCTGGAAGAGCTTGGACTGGGGAGGCAGAAGGGCCATTTAATGTTAGCTCTTTTAACCTGCTGGGTTGTAAAGGTTAAGTCATGCCACAGATCTTGGTTCAGGATTTCACACTGAATGGCTTACCCTGTCTCACACAGGAAGTCTGCAGCAAAGCTAGAACTGAACCCGGAGATCCAGATTTCACCTTTCCTTTCTTAATCATAGCTCCAACCTTCCTTGAAACAGGGGAAACGTGAATCTGTTTAATTCTGAGTGTGGGTGTGAATTTTACAGCTTGCAGGTATGTCTTTGTTTATCTGATGACTTCAAGGGTTTCCATCAATAAAAAAAATTAGAGGTGTCCTTGAAGTTTGTCCTCAACAGATCTTAGATTGCAACTGTAGGCGTTCTCAATAGAGAAAGAGTGGATTTTGCTGAGGAAATAATTAGCTTCATTTTGATAAATCCTTTTCTGCAAAATGGCTATAGACATACCTTTTAAACAAGAAAATAATCAGGGTTTAGATCAAGCTACATCTCCTAGGTTAATCAGAGGCTTCTGTGGGAAATCTTCCTCTCTGGGTAAACTGAACCTTTGTATTGAAAGGGAGACAACATGAGCTGTAAAAGTTTTTTCATCTATGTTACCCAATAGTTCAACTTCCTCTTTTAAAAAAAGTAAATTAAAAAAAAAAAAAAACACAGCCAGAAAACCACAACTATAAAAAAAACACCCAAGAAAAGAGGATTATTTCTTTCTCCCTCTTCCTTCATCACAATCTTTCTTACACCTTGCCGTAGGCTATCCTGTCACTTTCAGATTTTTGGTTCCCTCATGAAACAGGCACACCAAGTATAATCTTTCTCACAGATGTTACTGAAAGCACCAGGGAGCCAGGCTTGTGCCTATCTATCCATGGGATGTATTTATATTCTGTCTATGCAGGTGCGTTTCAAAATTAACAGTAATAATATTTTTCCGAGCTCTCCAACAAAAACCTGCCTCCAAGTTCAGGGATGACTCTGCCATAAAGTTAAGTCACTCATCCTACCACAGGAAGCGAACCAACCGAGAATTTAGGGGTAAGACTGAAGAGTTATAACTGATTTAGTACAAGAAGTTGTATGCTAAAATATATGGGTATACCCAAGCACTGTGTGGAGGCTTTGCTCTACACGCCTGTTGTCAAGTAGGAGTCTACATTGCTTTAAGTCAAATGTTGAAGTGCCAACAACCAGGTTGACATCAGGGGAGCTGAAGACAAGCACAGCCTACACCTTAGCATTCCAACATGAGTGGGAGCTATGACATGAAGTAAAAAACCCAAACTAGTAGGAACTATTGCAAATAGATAGAAAAAAAATCACAGAAAATTGGTCAAATGCTGATCAAATGCATAGATTTATGGGTGTAACAAAAGAGAACACTGTCATTTTGGAAGGTCAGTCAGTATTTCTTTCCTCTCTTTTGGGCCTGTCTGGTTATTTATATACAGAATATACACAGAAATAGCTGCACCAATTTTGTCTGATTAAGGGTAATCCAGTCTTACCTGGCAAGTCCATATCGATGTGATAATGAATCCATCATCTCTGAAGACATTGAAGATTTCAATGATCCCCCGTGAATAACCAAACACAGAGATACTAGCATCTGATACTGCCAAGTTAAATGTGAGGTAGTCGGTGGGCTGCAGAAGATGTCTTTGCTTATACAGGACAAAAATCACAATGCTGTTTCCAAACCAAGACAGCCAACCTGGAAAAAAAAAAAAATTAAATCCATGAAGTCAAAAAGCAAATAAGGCAAGAAACAGTTCAGTATGTAAATGTGCAACATCTCTTATAAAATTACGCTTTTGTTCCATTAGAAACAAATTAAACTAGATTATCCATTAGAAAACCTATGCACAAAGCCGTTTTAAGTAGCTGGGTACATTTCAGAAGCAGGAACAAGTGAATAACTCCAACAATAAAACAGAACAAACATAAAGAGCTGGTGCTGCATCTGCCATAGATCCACCATTTAAGGGCCTAGAGAAGTTTTTTTCCTAAGTGGACAGGTGAAACTCATGAAACATAACACCTGGGGAAAAAAGGAAGAAGGAAAGATTGGTAGAGTGGAGCAGAGGCTACAAACCATCTGCCAAAAGCTGCAGCTGTTTAGGTATGTTGTATACAATAACGGATACTGAAAGTTCATGCACATAGCCGGAGAGCCGCTTTACCAGTCCTCTCTTGAGAAGTACAGCTAATATGATTAAGTTTCTTCACTTAGAACAGCCTAGGATCTCCTTGCAGCAAAGCCTGTCCCAGATGGGAATATTTTTTAGTAATACACCTGAATCTATATGAAGAGAACATTTATAACAGACCTTTTGGGAGCTTTAAAGTCTTTTAAAATTTATTTTTAAAGAAAGTTATGTGCTCTCTTACTCTCCAGGAACAGAGATGCCTGACTTGTACATGTCTAGTTATGTGAGGAAAACTTAAGGGACATGACTGTAAATCTGGTGAAAGTCAGCCACTTACTCAGTTGGAGAGACCTAGAGTTTCCAAATGTGCATGATTATTTCTCCACCCATCAGTGCAAGCCCTTGATAGTTTGTATCCCGCTTTTTGGAATGATGTAGACATGTACAAATGAATGACTTTTAATAAAATGTTTACTCATAAACTTCAGGCTCAGTGTTGAAAATGGGGCTTAGCCAGTGAAGGGGATGGCTCCAGGGCAGCTGCTGGAGAGGGGCTGAGCAGCAGGTCAGGCAGCACCTGGCTCCCTGTTGGCTCCCGTTTGCACACCCCAAACCAGCCCTGCTGCTGCCGACGTAGGTGGCCTCACTTCACCTTGGTAATGTGGAGCAAAACACCACCTCTTTTGAGTGCCTGTGGCCTTGGACAGGTTTAGGAACCCAGGAGCTGGTGGTTTTGTTCCCCACAGTTGATGCCAGGGTACAGCATTAATTACCAGGTGAGGGAGAAAAGAGTTGATCCGAAGCCCTCTATCCAGACACAAGCAGTAGATATCCCCGAGTAAGGGTGCTGTATATTGACACAGCAAGAGGTGAATATATGCACTGAAAAGGGACATGACACGATGGCATTGCACAGCATCCCTGGATATTCAAAGGAGTTAACAAGATGAAAGATGGCTGATAAGTTTAATGTTGTAGCAAGAGGGCAGCTGCAGGAAGCTTTCCTTCAGGAAGCACCAACAACCCTGTATGTCAGGAGCTCAGCACTTTGCTGCCGGGCTGCCTTGGCTAGGAAGGGAGGGGAGGAAATTGCCTCCAAATCTCCAGGCCATCTGGGAGTATCACGAGCTGAAATGCCAAAGAGCAAAGCGCTTGTTCTCCAAGCAGAGAGGCTGGGAACTTACCGGCTGGTGAGGTGCTCTGGGTAGTCTGGAGCGGGAGGGGAGGTGGTTGATAGGACAGTTACAGCACTATGAACTGTTTTCTCTGTGGAGCAATTTCCTTTTAGTAACTTCTCTTTGCAAAATTGCCAAGCTGCTGCTGCTCTGGCTTGCTGAGCAAATGCACGTGGTTTACTAAAGAGCTTTTGAACTGGGAAGAGCTGACATGTTGGCATATGGTATTAACCAGAAATAGTCACTGGTGCAATGATACACTGAGATACATACATATATTTTATACATATCTCATTATAAGGATAAGATCAACAATAATAAATACATCTTATTCTGGCCACTAGGTGACAATGTTTCTTAATTGAGTCTCATTTCCAGTGGCTGCATGCACTTCAATTCAGGAATTGTTTCTGACTTTTGTCTGAGTCTAGGTATTACAAATAGCACAGCAGGGTGCTGGAGGAAGACAGCTCTGGGAGTGCATCAAGATAGTCTGCAATGCAAACATGGTAGATGTGGTGTTTGTGTATGTCAGCTCTACTGTAAGGTAAGATAATTTTCAAGGCAGTAGCCATGGAAATATATTCCCTGTCAGTATGAAGACATAGTGCTAAAATGGCAGACAAAATAAAATGGCACCTCCTTTGTAAATAGCAAAATTTTGTCAATGCAGTGTAATGGATAGGAAGGCTACCCTTGAAGTGTCATACAAGTGCGCTTCCTGGGAATATACAGAGCAAATTCCCCCAGCCTGGAAGGTAAGGGAGTTTTCAGTTAAAGTATCTTAAGGAAGAACTTGAGCGAAACATCATGTAAAACAACAATACCCATTTTAGATAGAGGTGACAGAGATGCAGTATTTGTGTTCATTTTTTGGAACTACATTCACACGCTGAGGGTGGGGATGAGGGAAGCATTGAAGGAGATAACGTTACAGAGCAAGCATGAGTTCTGCAGGTAGGCACAATCCTTTTAACTAAAGCAGGTGGAGAACCCGCACTGTCATATCCAGTCCCTAAAATGTCTGATCTGTCTGGGTCGTAGACCGTATTAATACTGTGATAAAAAAACTGGAGGAACTCAATTCTCAGTAAACCGTGGAGTAACAAAAGCAGTGGTCACATAAAAGTGCTATCAGCTAGAGCAGTGACTATGGGACACTGGATCTCTGCACCATCAGACGGATTCGCTGGTCCAGGGTTGCTGACTGTATTGACTGACAGATTTAAAAAAAAAACCCAAACCCCCAACCAACCAACCCCTCACCTCAAACCAAATGATCTCCCTCCCCCTCTCCCCCAAACCCTGACAGCACAACAGGGAAAAAGGTTGAAAATGTAATGTGGAGGAAGCACAGCAATAGCTCTGACCCGCTCAGTGAGAGCAGGGATCTCCTCAGCTGCTTTGCAGGCAGTGTCTGCCTCAGGGTAGACCACCAGCAGTTCAAGAGCCCAGAAAGAAACCTCTGAACTTCGAGTGCTATAAGGCCTTGGTGTCACCAGGTGGCTTCTCAATAAACAGAGGATAAAAAAGAAACAACCGAGGGAACTAGTTTCATTTTTTTTGCAAGGTGCCAGCAATATTCACTCACAAGAGTATACGGGGAAAAAAAAACCAAACCCCAAATCCAAAATCCAAACCCAGCATCCTAAAGTAATCCTGGTGAGAAAGGACAGGTTCCAGTTGAGATCAAAACGTGGCTGAGAGAGAAAAAAAACAGCAGATAGGAAGAAACTGAGCACTTCCACCTGTCGTGGTTTAACCCCAGCCAGCAACTAAGCACCATGCAGCCACTCACTGACTTCCCCCCCACCCAGGGGAATGGGGGAGAGAATCAGAAAAAAAAGGTAAAACTCGTGGGTTGAGATAAGAACAGTTTAACAGAACAGAAAGGAGGAAACTAATAATAATAATAACAATAATAAAATGACAATAATAATAATGAAAGGACTGGAATATACAAAACAAGTGATGCACAATGCAATTGCTCACCACTCACCCAGTTAGGGTGATGCCCAGTTAGGTCCCGAGCAGCTATCTGCCACACACCCCCCCCCCAGCTGCCAACTCCCCCCAGTTTATATACGAGGCATGATGTCACATGGTATGGAATATTCCTTTGGCCAGTTTGGGTCAGCTGTCCTGGCTGTGTCTCCTCCCAAATTCTTGTGCCCCTCCAGCCTTCTTGCTGGCTGGGCATGAGAAGCTGAAAAATCCTTGACTTAGTCTAAACATTACTTAGCAACAACTGAAAACATCAGTGAGTTATCAACATTCTTCTCATACTTAACCGAAAACACAGCACTATACCAGCTACCAGAAAGAAAATTAACTCTATCCCAGCAGAAACCAGGACACCCCCTAATAGAGCACAGATGTCAAAAGTGCTCCACAAAGGAGGCTGGTCCTGTTACCCATAATTTCTGGGGGAGGCACAGGAAGGCTGCCAAGCAAGCTGGTGGTGGTCAGGAACCGAAATCCTGTTGACAAAGTCCTGGTGCTGTCCACCAGCCCATGCAAACAAAGGACCGAAAAAGTAGCCAGCAAGAATGACTAAGGATATTGAAAATCTCTCTGCTGACAGTGACTGAGAACAGTGAGATTGTTTAACTCTGGGAATAGCTAGGAGGGAACACAAAACTTTTACAAAGATTTCTGCCAGATCACCCAAGCCTGAGCATCCAGACATACCCTATTTTTCTCTCATGTTCCTGAGATGGTCTTTGACCAAGTAATAAACACCTTAGGCTGCATGCAATTTCATTATTAACATTCAATTTACATTTTTGCAGAGTTAAATTTGGTACAAGGGAACTGATAGCTCCAGGCTTGTCATCCGTGTTTCCAATAGATGACTGCATCTGTGCCCAGCTAAGATAGGTTATTATGCTTTGTGCTTAGACTTGTTCTTATTAGACATTGTTGCATGGCCTTTACTTGTAAAATGTGACAATACTGAATTAGAAAAATGGGTGTTACAACTCACCCATCTGCAGTTTAAAATATACAGGGAGCCTTAAGTGGAAGAATTGAAGAAATGAGAGCAAAAGGTGAAGGCTCAGTGTCACAAGACAAGCTACGCTTTTCCCTCAGCAAAAAACCTTATCTCTAGGACAGAAACTGGATTGAGCATCTAGGTATAGAGCAGGCATTAATGAAGCCAATTACTGATTCAGCTACCTATACACAAACATAAATGTCTATCTGAAGAGGTTTGGTGTAAAAGATTTTCAGACTAGAAAACTTTACTTAAAACAGTCATAAAATATAGAGAATTTGCAAAGCTGTCATTAACTATTGCAACTGTGAAGTGACCCTGCTCTGCTTTTAGTCTTCACTGCTAATTATACATACACAGTATCCTATCCAGGGCACACTGCCAATTGTGGCAGGAAGGTGAAGAGTCATCATGTTTTAGGCTTGACAAAGCATAGAGAGATTATTTGTTCAATAAATGCAATCATCTTGTGGATGAATGTTTTCTGAATAGCTTGTTTCCTTTCCCACCTCCTCAGATTTATCTGTCAAACAATGTCCCCCAAAACCACTCATTCTGTCACTTGTCAAATAACAGTTTACTATTACCATTCAGAAACGTGTGCCATTTAAAGGCATGTTTGGGTCTTGTGGTCTGTTCCAGTTTTCTGATGGGATTGGTAATGCTCTCAGCATGCCTTTCTGATATAAACACTTACAAAAAGTCAGAATTTGTTCTCTAACAAATATTCTCTCCCACTGACTTAAAATTTCCTTTTATGCCAAGCATTCATTCTAACAGTCCCAGTTAACTGTGAAACCAGGAAAATGAGCACAGAACAAATTGTGTATAAATGCAGAAAAGAACAATTTACTTAAGAATTCCAATTAATAATTATGAAGAAAAAAAATGCTTTGTTTTTTTCCCCCAGGTCTAACTTTGCCTTAGCTAGCAGCTGTGGACAGTACTTTTAAATCGCACCTAATAATTTAAACTATACAAGGATTTTCCACAGTACTATACCACCTAAGACCTGGGCAAAAAGGGGTCAGATATAATGCTAGCAACAGGACAAGGTCCCACCTGTCTGTCAAAGACAGTTCTGAGCTCATGGAAGGGAAGGATGGAAACAAAGCGCTGCCTCCAGAAAGGGGATGCTGACGCAGCTGACCTAATGAAGGGTAACACAGTGGCTGCTATCACCTGCAGATAGTCCCTCTAAGCATGCTATGATGGCTCACCGCTATGGGATTGGCATTGCATTTTCCCCCCACTTTGCTGGTGCCCTGGCCAAAGCGTTAGCAAGGAGAATGATGGAAGAGTGACTTGGATGCCAAGAAGCAGTACAGTGATCTCAAAGTCCATTGGCATTTGCAAAATGCACTCATGCACTTTGATGCTGGTCTGCTTGTGATGTTAGTGTGTGATACCCATTCCAGCGTGGGCTTTGAGCTCAAATTCCCGTGCGGTATGCTGAGGACCCCGCTGCCTGGATCTGATACAGCCTGGCTCGTGTATGATGTACGACACATACATCAGTGTCCTGCCTGTCACATATGACGTTGTGAGAGACTGAAAGACTTAATGTCTCAAACATTGTGGTGGGGCAAGTTCTGCTTAAAGACAAACCCTGCACAGCAAGGAACCAAGGTGAAAAGCCCATCAGCTCAAACATCAGCAACAGGAGGGGGAGGGCGGTGCTGGAGGGTGCCCAGCTCCCTGTTCTGATACAAAGATCAAATAATGGCCACGTCTGCAGGGAAGGAGAAGTTACTCCACAAACGACCCCCAAGCCCAAAGGCTCACAAACTGCTCATTCGCCTGACGACTTCGGGTGCCCACCTGAAGAAGGAGCAAGGATGATAAAAGGACACCAACTGAAGCCCCAGGTGTGCAAGCCCACCGGGACTGGACCCCTTGGCTGACTGAACCAACGCTGGACCCAGGACTGGTGAAATCTTCCTCTCTTCCTTCTTCTCTCGTTCCTTTTCCTTTTCCACAATCCCTACACCTCATCCCTTTAAGACATAAAACCATTGACCAAGTCTGGGACTAAGAGTGGATCCAGCCACCCCTGGGCCCTTCTCTGAGGAGTCTAGAAAGCAAGGGGGTCTGCTCTGAACCTCATGACTCAATGGGGGGAAACTCCTTATTCCCTGAATTGATATATATGGTTACTCTGGTTACATGTTTTACAGAAGTAGTCTTATGCCAATTCCTGTTGTGAGAAACCCTGCCACCTACTACCATGCCTCCCCAGTTCAGTTTGCTTCTGTCACAAATAAAATCTTTAACCGATCGTTTGGTGTCGTTTCACCTTAATTTAGCCCGAGAGAATTTCGAATTAAACATGACTCCCTGGTCTGTCCAGTCTGGGTCGTGACAGACATCCATGCTACCTGTGACATGAGAATTTCCAGAAGGGGACATGCAAAGAGGCCTCATCTCAGCAAAAGTTGTTAGATCATGGTTCTTGGATATTCACATCCTCTGTCAAGATGTGTGACTGTGGGAAGACTTGGCCAAAGATAGTTAGGTTTTTTGGATGTTATCCTGCTAAGGTGAAGAGATTCAGAAGAACCCCATCTTCTGGGTAAGTGCTAACACCAGTCATATACATCCCTTTAGTGCTGGAAATGTACATCAGAATTTGCAAAAAGCTGCACTGGTGTACTTAGATTCAAAAGAGCAGTTACAGAAGTGTAATCACCGAAGCTATTTTCCAAGGCATCAAAAACCCCAAAAGTATGAAATATGAACATATTTGGGACTTTGTGTAAGGAAGTACCCATAGACTTCTACAAATGCAGGTTGTCTTTCCAGACCCCTAAAGAAATGCAGGTATGGGAATGTAACACATGGACTGGCCTTTGTCCTTGGCTGCTAGAAGGGCAAGAGGGTGGCTGCATAACAGAGTATTTTGTTCTGCCACATCACTACTCCCCAGATAGACTGAGTTATTGGTGTACATAAAAGTAATAGCTGTAAATTGTTACGGTTGGTGCTTGCAGAAGTGTGGCAGTAGACCTTTGAGGAGAAAGACATGAGGACTTTTCTGATTTATGTATTGCTAAGATATTTTTCAAAAGTTCTTATTGCAAAAAGGTATACCTACCTCCATCACATTTTAACCAGATCCACACTACACTTAACTTGGAGTAGTGCTATTACTGGTTACATATACTCTGCAAGAAATGTGACTTGAATTTTGAATCTGGAGGTAAGTTTCAAGAATAGCAGCAGTGACATGCCAAGCACTTGTAAGCTTGGCAGAAGGAACTGGAGCAAGAGAAACCCAATAGATATACAACCTAAAAGCTCAGGCACATAGGTACTTTAAAAAGTATTTGCTAGAAGATGTGGGGTCACCATTAGGAAGCAGCAGAGGAAAACACCTCTTGATTGATGGAAGAAGTTTGAACTACCAGTGTGATGCAGAGGCAACACTAGGAGGGATCAGTAGAGCTGTGGAATTGCAAATATTAATGTAAATGGTGATGGCAAGACCTTGCTTGGATACTGTATTCAGTCCTGGCTGCAAGTTAAAAAAAATTAAAAAAAAAAGAGAGTCCAGGCTGGAAAAGACAGCGTAAAAGGCTGCTAGGATGACATGCTGGGATGACAGGGGAAAAGGTATTACGACAGGAAATAAATAAATTATAACTAAAAAAAAACCCCAAATCAACCAAACAAAAAACCCACTCCACTTGCTTAATAGAGGTATACAAAGGTTGACTACAGGGTATGATTGTTCCTTCAGGAACACAGACTGGCCGTAGGATGTTAATTGCAGGCAAAAAAATTTTTTCAATTAAAGGGAACAACAAAAAAGGTATAAAGTAAGTGTGATCACTTTAGCTAAGAATTTAGGGAAAGGCTCCTACCCAACAGAGAAATAAAACCAGGAACAGCCTGTCAACTGGAAGTGTGGTAGCAACACCAAAAAAACCCTAGCCAGTTATATGAGGGAGCATGGTAGCTTCGTAAATGAGATTATATATTGTCACAGCAGGGGACTGGCCTTGCTGACCTAAGATGTTCTTTCTAGACTTAAGTGCAACTGATTAATTCATTAGCTGATGGTGCAGCCATTTCCCAGCCATTTGTGAAGTGATATGCAGATGTGAACAGATTGGGGATAAATTGGAACAACTCTGATTTATCTTATGGCCACTCTTCTAATTAAATCTCCTACGATAGAAGCCACACAGTTTTCTACTAGAATCTCTGTTTTTATTCCAAACACAACTTCTTCCTCCCTAGTTCCTATAGGTAAAAAAAGAAAGTCTCATGTAAACGTATTAAAATACCTAGCATTTTACATTGTAACTTCCATAGACCTTTCTCAAGCATAAGCTGAGGGCTAGTAAGCTACTTGCAATATGTGATAAGCTTAGAAAAAGAAAAAATCTGTTTAGATCAATCATTTAAAAACAGAAACATTTTTGTATATGGTGTTTAGAAGAACAGATTTAATAGAAGTTACATTTTCTTGTATTTTTCTGTGAGGTTTTATGGTTGGAAATTTTGATTACCTAGCAAACCTGCATTCTTTGAAATTTCATAAAGTTTCCTTGTATCCTGCAATGGGTCTGCCCCAAATAGACAGTGTTTAAACAAACAAACCAAAATTGCACGGGGATCAAAGTGAGTTCATATTGGGTGCCATTTTCAAATCCTTATTATACACTTACAATAGCTGTCTGGCAGTAGAACCAAAATAAACACACAGTACTGTGACTCCTAACACAGGATAATGTTCTAGTACTTAGATCTTTCATAGATCTAACATAGAAGTTTATTTCTATGTGCATCAAATGTTTAAAGCAAGAGCAGTACAAATAGTTAAAAAAAAGTTTAAAACTACAGAACCGTATTTTCTGTCTCACCAGGAGGTAAATGTAGGATGCCAACTGACTGCCAGTAGTCAAAACTCCGGAAATCGCAGAACATTAATTCAGTGCTATGGAGGCACGAGGAGACACAGAAGTATCATGTACTTCTGATAAGGTACTTTTTCATCTTCCCACATATTAAGTTTACTGAACATTAGTTAAAAGTTTACAGGCTTGACTATTTTTTTTCCTCAAGATTTCTGCATTGATTATGAATCTCTTTTTAAAAAAAGAAAGCTGTACCTCTTTGAACTTTTAATAGCTGAAGAAAAAAGTTGCATTTTCTAACATCCTGTTCTATTAGGGATGAAACCCAAACAAATCACTTTTTGAACTTTATACCAAACTCTACTCAGGAGCTTCCCTTCACATCCAAGCCAAGTACATACCTAAAGCCAGTAGGTAGAAACCTATGATAGTCTCTCCTTGCTCTGTTACAGCTGCCTCTCTGCTCAGAAAACTGATGTTGTTGTTTCTCCAGGGTGCCTGTGGAGAAAACTGGACAGACATTTTCAGCAAGCTTATGAGCCAGAAATTGCCCTTTCCTCAGCACGTCCCGGCGAAATAAAACGGTTCAAGCGTTTTCCTCAGTTGCCGCTCCCCGCATTTGAGGGAGCTCTTCAATGAGACTAATGATCTAAAGAAGGATATCTCAAGGGACAGGAGCTTTGCAGCTTTCTGACCTGTTCCTCTTCACTAATCCTATCTATTAATACAGCCTGTGAATCTGTGGCCAGCCCAAGACAGCAGATTTCCTCATATCCTTATTACTGCTACGTGCAGAAATCTTTAATGAAGAGCGTGTATCTGACAAAAAGACAACTTCCTTTAAAATAGGGGAGATACCACATAACCTGACCTACAGGCTCACAGGCACACCCACAAACATAGTGCATATTGGTATGTTGCTAAAATAGCAGTACTTTTGTCTTTTTGTCTTCATTGAAGACCAGTAGACTTTTAGTTCAAATGAAATTGAGGAAAAATCTCGCACAGATTAAAAAAAAAAAGGGCACAGTAAAAAACAACGGGGAGTTGTCACGGCCTGAGAATGTGACTTTAACATAGCAGAAGAAATCAGCTATGAAGTTACTTTACCAGCAGGATAGTTGCTAATTTCAAAAGAAGGGAAGATAATTTCCAGTACAGGTTGAAAAAAAATTTTTTAAGTCCTTTGAATCATATTTTTAGACTGCTAAGCACCCTCCAATCTAGTACACTGCAAGTATAGTTGGATTTTCCCACACAGTTGAAAAATGAGATGTTGTCTTGTTGAAGATACACATTACATGTGATTTAAGTGAGTCAGTCTGGAGTATTTTTGGTCTTTACTGAGGTATCGGTGATTGTATTTTAGGTATGGCCTCTCTTACCAATCAGGTTGTAGTCATAATTTTAAAAAGTTGAGTCTGAATTAATTCATCTGGAGCAGCAAAGCCTTCCTGTCGAGCAACACACTCTTACTGCACTGAAATCCCTGCGCCCCTCTCAGTGTCCCGACCGGCTTGTCCCTTCCTACCCATGGCAGAAAATTGGCCCTGGTGGTGGCACCCGGCTGAAGGAAGCAAAGAACCTCACTGGGAACCTCCACCGTCCACAGCTGCTTTTGCCCCTCCTGAGGCAGATTAATCCCTCCCATCAAGCCTTCCCTGTGTTTGTTATGATAGCCTCATGGTGAGAGAGGGGAATAAAGGCAATGTGACGAGAATAAAAGGGGAGAGCAATCCTTTACGGTGAGAAGAAGGGAGAAATAGCTCTGTTGTGGTGAAAGACGGAAGCCTCTTGCCTTCCTGCTAATGGTGAGGACAGTGACCCATACACTCGCTTCACTGAAGTCCCTTGCAAGGGTGCTAGGTGTGACTTGTCCCCAGCCATCTCTGTCTTGTACCAGTCACTGGAGTGCTGCCCTCTCTTTCTCCAACCTAATGTCTGCCGCATGGGTCTGGCAGCTCTTGCAGATCCCATTTAAGCAGCCAAGTGGCCTGATTTTCCCCAACTGCTAGTCACAGCCCACCTCCTGCTGACTTTCTGCAGAGACCACTTCCTAAGTCCATCTGTAGACAGCTGGAGCTTAACCCTGACAAGCCTCCTAAAACATGCTGCTTAGCAGACTGTGACAGAGTGACCTGGGACTTACCAGCTCGGTGATTAAAAAATGGCCCTAGCAGTGGTCTCAAGGCCAAAGTCCTTCATTGCTGTGCTCCTGCAGCAGTCCCAGGTCACCCCCAATATTCCCACCACCACCCCAGCTTTGGGCATCGCTTGACCGTGAGCACATCCCTCACAAGGCTGTCTGGTATGCCCAGCACGTGCAGCCTTTTCTCTGCCATGGTGCTGCTCTCTGAGGTTGCCATTTATGCGTTCTGTGGTCCCCAGCAAAGCCCTGGACATGCATTAGCTTTCTCAGGGAATATGTGAACAATCACAGCTTTTTGACATTGAGCTACAGCAGCCATTTCTAGCCAGTTATCTTCCTGTCTGTAAGTGGATTGCTGTTCAGTTGGAAGGTTGGGATAAAGTTGTGCCTGAAGGCAGTGCTCAGGGACATTCACAAATGCTCAAGAAGGCCCACAATAAAGCCCAGCAATATCACCTGCTCTTCAGGACAAGGAACCTGCATCCAAGAAGAGGTCCTCAGCTGAGACCCCATCACAAAGCCTCTGTTCATGGATGCTCCTGTCTTCATTGGAGTGTATTTCATCACCTACCAAGAGAAAGACGTGGAAAGCGATGACACTTAACACTGGACAAAAACTGTCTACCTGGTCCATGCTCCCTCTACTCACACTGAAAATGAATCAGCCACCCAACAGCCCGCTTGTGGGACAAGTCCAAGGCCTCTGGGCAAGATCCCTCAGCCTTGTGAGAGGGAACAGAACAGCTCCTCGATGAGTTTCCTCCTGCGATGAGGTGAGGCACGTCTCACCCCATGCAGGTCACTCCTGCTGTGCAGCCAGGACCTGGTGTCCTGGAAGCGGGTGCTGGTCCCCACCTCGCAGGAGGGGCCACGCTCATGGCAAGTATAGGGAGTGGTGATCTCCTACCCCACAGGCTGTGCTGAGGTGGCAGGGCACTCTTGCTAACCACTTCTCTTTATGCACAAGCAGTTTCTCCATGGCATTTGGCACAGGCCTAGACGTCCAAGTCTGAGTTTGGCATCTGTTGTCACACAAATGCCAGTGCCCGTGACTTTGATTAAATAGGGACAGGGACAACCAGCAGAGAGTACTTTTCATGTAAGCAGTTCAAGGAAACTGTATGATATACATACATGTGACCTCTTTAGGCATAAACACTTTAAACGGTAATAAAGTAACAATGATCATCATTTCCCTTTTGCTACAATAAAAGGCAAATTGTATTATTTGCCGTGATAAAATGAACTTGAATCTTGAGTTTTCCCAGCTGCAAGTTTCTTTTGGTTTCATATAAATACCGCAGCTCCATGGACACTTCAACCTTCCATTTCAGTAAGAAAGTCTTCTGCTAAGCCTTGCAATAATAATGAGATTTAAAAAAAAAAACAAAAAACCCACCTTTTGATATCAAGGAGAAAAAAAAAAAATCAGGATGAACTGTTCCCCATGGTCAAGCATCCCTTTTGATGATTTTTTCCCCCTGGTCTTCACATGCTACGCTGAGTAGCTAATATCTTGGCCTGCCTGCAGTTTTCTCCTTACTCCCTCTGGTGGCATCCTTCAATAAAGGACAGAGGCTTTGCAAACTCCTGTGGTTTGTTTCATGTGTCTGCAGGTCACGGTACTTCCAAACGAGAGGAAGGCTCCCTCTGCAGATTACAGTCACCTCGTTTCATGTCTCTCAGTGCTTCGGTGGTGACCAATTTACTGGACTCACAGAGATTATCCCCGAGTGCCTCTACTATCTTTGCAAAGTGCTTTAAAAAGATAAGAGCAGTATACGCTGCGGGCAGTTCTATAAAAAGGAGAAGAAAACTAAAATGCTATGGCGGTATGGAGAAATTGCTGTGTCCAACATAGCTATGACTGCGGGAAGGCATGTGAAAAATCCTGATTTGGACATGAAAGGACCCTCAAGTGCCCCTTCCCAAATACGTAGGAGCTACAGGCTGGCTGCTCAGAAGGGACACAAGCAATGCCAATGTGCCTTGCGAGACTGGTGCCGCAGCTCCTGCTACACACTCCCGCTGCTCACCCAAACCTCTCACGCGTGCGTTTCTCCCCGCTGTGACCTGCCCGCCAGGTAGAGCAGAACCGCGCGACCCATCTCCTGCCAGCTGTGGGAAGATAGGCTGCGGCAGTACCGGCAACCTGGTCGTAAGGGCTTTCTCTCAGCAGATGGCAGATGATCTTACCCCCGCCCTGCCAAGTCAGGCGGGGAGCAGGCACGCAGCCACCCCATCGTGCGGCTGACGCGCGGGTCAGGGAGCGGGAGGAGCGAGGTAGCGAGCCCCGTCAGTGCGCAGCAATGCCCATCTGAGCCGGACATTTCAGTCCTCCTGCCAACGGCTCTCCACACACCTTCGAGGAAGGGACTGCACAACCGGCACCAGCAGGCTAGGGTCAACCCTGCACACCACCCTGCCGGCTGAGATCTAATGACCTCACTGGTGCAAGTAAAAACAGAATTTGGATTTTAACACCATCAGTAAGCCACGTTTTCAAGTCTAACAGAAGCTGAGACTTTTATGCTGTGTATAAGAGAATATGAGAAATTAATACTCATGGCTGCACTTGAGGGTTTAATGCAGCTGTTACTGGAAGGTTAATGAAGGAATAAACCCTCTGAAACCACCAATACCTCAGAATACCTGACTAAAGCGAGTGATGAAATGACCGGGTTATGACACGGCAGGTTAATAAAGCCCATTTTATGGATGCTCCGAACCAACCAATGGTCTCTGAGGTGGCAGGCAAAGCCAATTTAGAGCAGATATAAGCCAGCAGGTAGCCCCTCTTTGGGCTGCTAAAAATGTGCAACAGCCTTTTAATCCCTGTCCACCTCTCTAAAGGCTTTCAAAGTGACATATATACCAGCACAATAAGGCAAGTATCACAGCAGCATTAACTGGCCTGAGATGCTCAGGATAGTTACATTAGAGTTCAGTTTACTGACTGTTTCCATTACATTGTAACAGAAAAGTCCTAAGAATTAAAATTTGTGTCTGACAGAATACATATGATGTATGTTTCTAACAAGCATCTGTTTTCCCTGAGGAGCACCAAGAATCTGGCAGTTGCCAAAGCATCGTGGTTTAACGCCAGCCAGCAACTAAGCACCACGCAGCTGCTCACTCACAATGATTTTGTCAGAAAGCTAGCATAAGTTTTCACAGCACTATTTGTGGATGATACCTGTTACACATGGATTAAAGAAAGGGACAAAAGAAGGAGGAGGCAAAAGGAAAAACAGGCAGAAGGGATGGGTTAAAATAAACCAAAAGCAGATAGAAATTGGCTCTGTGGAATAAAAATACAGTTTTGTCTCTAGAAGGCATAAAATTTTGTGAAATTTTAAAGAAGTATGTATCGGGGGATTTCAAGGCAAATCCAATGCTATATCACTAGGAACATCTCTACATAGTTTTTTTTTTTTAATAAATTATTTTCATTTCTACTTCACATTTTTCATGAGACTATTCACTATAAAATGAGAAAAACTGTCAATATCCAACAAGACATCACTTAGTCTTGCAAAGAATAATCATGCAATGATCAGTTATGCATATGGATTTCACTGAGGTAGTCAGAAAATGCATTTTGTATCAGTAATAGATGATTTTTCCAAAATCAGATCATGTACTTGTTCCCTGCTTCCAAGAAAATACCCATGTTGAAATGATTTGCACAGAGTCTTTTCTAATGCCCACTGAATTAAAAGAAAAAATCCTATAGACAGATCAGGTCAGTGATGCTTAAAACATGTCAATGGATGAATGGAAATGACTGTGCTAGCTGCATGCCACTTAGAATAGCTTACCTGTAAGAAAGCAGATCTGAATCTGCTCTTTCGTTGCTGAGGTTCAACTAGTGGTAACATAGCAACCTCCAATTTTATAGCCAGAAAACATATCTGAAATATTTAAATTAAAGAGTAATCATAATATGAAAAATGCTCAACCATCTATGTTTTAAAACATGCCCATTTAACCCTAGACTGTTCCCTTGCTGTGACATGAAAACAAATGCACTCGATGCATTCTCCCATTGAATGTCCAAACCACATTTCAGCTCCTGTGTTAGGTTACTTACCAAATTCAGTTAAGAAAATGATTACATCATATAATTAATATATTGTAAAATCCATGCTTCTGCCATGATTTTAATGGAGTTTAGCCTACCCTGCTTCATACTTTAATCTTATTCTCATCAATCTTGAAAGCTAATGTTTCTCTGAGGAATTTTGTTCTGTAGCTTGTGACAGATCTAGAAAATTACCTGTCAGAAAAAATGCTTCGTAGCGCTTATTACTGCAAGATACAGTTTGAAATTAACAATTTCTCAGGGAACACTGTGTTTAGATTGATGCTAATATGAAAGCAGACTATCTTGCAGCTTCAAATATATGCTACTTTCATATTGAAAGTTGATTCAGAAGAAGGGAAAACTGCTTTGTGCAGATTAGGTGGCTGAGACTTTTTATTATTTAAACTCCCTGCTCTGAGCTGAACTTACTTACACTGAGTAGGTTAGGTGATGCTAAAGAAAACGAAAAATCCTCTGGGCAGCTCAATCAGTTCATGAGAGAGTGCAGCGAAGAGTGGGAAGTCCTGCTTCTGAGATGATAGAAGGAGTTTCCTAAGGAAGAGAGGGGACCAGGAACTCTTGGCAACCACTGAGAAAGAGTGGAAATTTGGCTGGAAGGCAGGACCCTCTCTGTGGCACAGGGGAGTTCAAGATTTAAGCACTTTCCTTTCCAACCTGTCTTCACGAGTTGCACTGATTTTTTTGTATTAAAAAAATGTTATTGTAATTCCTGATCTAGCTCTAGCAAAACTTGGCTTTTTGGCTTTAAAAGCCTTCCAGTCATCCTTGGCGAGCTCATTATAATAGCAGGTTTAGGCAAACCTACTTCAAAGCAGTAGATGACTTGGTGTTCTGTCAGTGGGATACTTCTACTGTCTGTGTTGCAGCAGCACTTCAGTGCTCCAGTTGAGAGGGGAGCCCATCTAGAGTACAATTTTTCCCCAAATATGGGCTTGCATTGTATCATATGCCCACAATCTCAGGGTTTATGGACATTGTAAATATTGTGAACCATGAAAATGGAAGAAGATGCTACCACTTACAAACAGGATCAAAACCCAAGCTACCCTTCACAGTCAGATATGTTCAATACAGAGCATGCTTGCCGGTTGCTAATAGTAAATGACATTTTCTTACAAATTATTATGAACAAACTTTTTTTTTTTGAGGACCTGAAATTAATTCCTTAGGTGTTGGTTCAAAAAGGCAAAATATACTGGGTTTTTTTCCTGCTTACCAAACTCTGCAGTATACTGTAAGAGGCAGGTGCACTGAACGAACTGTCACTGACTCGTGAAGAAATCACTCTCTGCAGAAAAGCCAGACAAAAACCCCAGCATTTCATGTATCAGCAGGACTTTAACGTCAGGAGAATCTTGAAGTTGCATTCTAGGGACTAAGCAAGCTATTGCAAATTCAACAAATTAGGGAATTATGCAGGAAAAAAAGAGGGAAACATAAGGCAACTCAAACTGTATTTCATTTATGACAAAAGGAAAGAAATAAAGAATACTAACACGGGAAAAAGTCTCAATAATAACTCAATAAAACACATGCTTCCTAGCATCTACCCTTCTCCCTGGTGTTATACTTTTCTACTCTTTCTCTTGAAGTCTTCGGGTTGTTGGCTTCAGGGAGAGGGAATGGTTACAAGGAGTCATCAGTTTTCCTAGTTTTTTGCTGGGAGGAGTATGATGGTGGTGGTAGAGGTTTCTCCCTCTTCTTTGCTGGGAGGAGCATGATGTTGAAGCTGCTGATTTCTTCCTTCTCTTTCTAAGATCCACTTGGGGCTATTTTTGTACATTTTCTTTCATACTTTACACCTTGCTTTTTTTATTTGGTCTGCAACTCCACATTATGTCTGAATGTCTGTTGTGGTTTAACCCCAGCCAGCAGCTAAGCACCACACAGCCGCTCACTCACTCCCTCCACATCAGGATGGGAGAGAGAATCGGAAAAGTGAGAAAACTCATGGGTTGAGATAAAGACAGTTTAATAGGTAAAGCAAAAGCCACGCACACAAGCAAAGCAAAACAAGGAATTAATTTGTCACTTCCCGTGGGCAGGCAGGTGTTCAGCCATCTCCAGGAAAGCAGGGGTCCATCACATTTAACGGTTACCTGGGAAGACAAAAGCCATCACTCTGAACTTCTCCCCTTCCTTCTTCTTCCCTAGGCTTTATATGCTGAGCATGACGTGCTATGGTCTGGGATATCCCTTGGGTCAGTTGGGGTCAGCTGTCCCAGCTGTGTCCCCTCCCAACTTCTTGTGCACCCCCAGCCGACTCGCTGGTGGGGTGGGGTGAGAAGCAGAAAAGGCCTTGGCTCTGTGTGAGCACTGCTCAGCAATAACAAAAACATCTCGGCATTATCAACACTGTTTTCAGCACAAATCCAAAACATAGCCCCATACTAGCTACTGTGAAGAAAATTAACTCTATCCCAGCCAAAACCAGTGCAATGTCCTATATAAAAAGTATCTCTACATATGTTGTATACTTCTTACCTATTTTCTCTGCTACCTATAAACCAGTTTTGCCCCACTCCCAGGTTTACATTTAACTGTTTGCTGCTGAGCTGTTCATAGCCCTGAACTGATATCCTATGCCCTCTTTTCTTATCCCCCCATGTCTGCACCCCCCTCCCCTACATCCTGGGTTGTCATGGGCAAGCCCTCCACTGCCAGGCCAGGCCTATATTCTCCTCCATTGCAACATTAAGACAGTGTCATAGATATTTCTTTCTACACAGAATAACTACTTGCTACTCCTGGCTGTACAAAAATTGTGGTTATATCCCCTGATTATAAAAAAACAAGTAAAACAAATCAGGAAATAGTCACTTGATAATTAAAAAAAATTGCTGTCACAGCTAAGCCAGCTAAAACAAATTTCCAGGCAGGCCAAGGCAATTTGAGGCAAAGCAAGCCTGACATGCCTTAATATTGCAATGTTAGTAATTAATTAGCCTGTGGCATGTAACTAGCAATAGCAATAACTGTATTTGTGGGGCTACAGGTTACACAGATCAGGCAGTAGCTGGATAGAGCTGCATTGGCTTCAGTGAAGTTCTGTTCATTCATATAAAAATTATAAAACAAAGCAAACTTCCTGCTTAACTCTGTCTATTCTCCTGTGTCAAATTATGCACAGATTGATTCTGATCACTTTGAAAAAAGTGTGGGTTTCTTTTTTGACGATGCTTTTGCTTTACATGCTCAGCTCCAACATCCAAACTAACAAAACAACACAGACTTTTGTCTTAGTGTGTTCATATGAGATTGCGTGCAGGCAGCATAAATGAGAGCAAAACCCAAGGCACTGTGCTTTCATTCCATTGCCTTTGCCCTCATGTCTGAGAACAGAGCCTGCAAGGATTCTCTCTTCATTCCTTTTATTTAATTTGTGCTTGCCTTGCATGAAGCATCCAGAAATTACAAGGTAGTAAGATTCACATCCTAAAACCTTCCATTCAAACCTCAGATATGTTGGCTTCCTAAAGCTTCCATTCAAATTGATGAGCTTTCCAAGGATTTAGCAACAATTAGAATTTAATCCTGGATTAAGAGAATACAACACAGGAGGAGGAAATCACTGAAAACATAAATAATCTTAACCTGGTATTATGCTTCCATCAGGTGAATCACTTAATTGTTTCCAGGTGCTGATTGCTATTATAAACTATATACTATAGACTCCTATGAAGTCTTTAGTATGAGCATTCCAGCAGGTGTGGGAGCAGGTAATAGAAGTGTCTCATAACAATGACCAGTCTAGGAGACTGCTATAGCAGAGGAATCCTAGATGTGCTGGTTTCTTCTGCTCTTACCCGTTCTGGACTTCCTGTAATACACTTACTGTTTTTCTGTTGGAAATCAGAAAGAACGCATCCTCTCAGGACGCTGAAAAGGAAAAACACTTTTTCTTCTGATATCTCGTTCATGCTCCTGCACATCCCATGGACTAACAGGACTAATGGACATTCCCAGAGTACCAGGAATGTCACTCCCCCAAATGAGATTAGAGCTTGGAAAGCATCTAACATATTACCAGATCGCTTGAAAACAGTTATAAGTGGTCAGAGAATTACTCGCAAGCTATGTAACAATACATAATCAAGTCGGGAGTATAAAGGTTTTATGGAGAACCAGACACTTTTCCTTACTTCCTATGCATTGTTCCTTACTATCAAATATTACCCTTTTATTTTTCTCCTATGCTAGGTTTTGATTCATACATTAAAATATCAGGACTCACAAGTCTTTATGTCTAAGCTCCTAAGAAAGAGGAAAATAGACATCTCCTTCCATTACATGAACTAGTTTACTTCAGGATAGTACTTTTCTATACATCAAAAAAGACCCAAACATTGTACTCTTACTTACACAATGGTAAAGGTCCCTTGTTGAACAGGATATATTAATACAAGATTAATGTCCACATTCTGGAAAGTTACCAGGACCACTATTTTTGGACAAGCCACTTCAGTTTCTCTTCCAAACTTGGGGAAGAAATCAGGACTGCAATTTCTGGAAAAGGAAACTGAGGTTTGCATTACTACTAGGTACCTACTGGCTCTTTTGTGCGACTGCCAAAGGAATTCTGTATAAATCCCAGGTATCTGGGCCATGTGGTAAAAAACATGAGTTTTATCACAGACATTATTTCCTCACATGAACAGTTTTAACAGAAGCATTGTTATGTCACAGAATACAAGTGTTTTGTGCAGGGACTCCATTCTGGCTCAGAATTTAAGTTGGCATTTTACAGCAGACAGCTTTCTGCCAGTATACTGTATATACAATATTTTATAACCAAATAAAAGTATACTCACTCTATTAGAGTGGAAAGAATTGCACATCTATGTAAGCAGTGGGATTTTATAGAAGAAACTTTGACCCTCCTAAACTTTTATTTACTAAAGACAAGACTCGCGCTCTTTTGATACAAGACAGGTGAAAGAAAGTGAAAAATGTCACAATCTCTGTATATTTTGTAATGCCAGAAAGCTCTGTCAAATGTAGGGTTTAGGCTTCCCTACCTCTGCCTAAGAATATTTCAGAAACACTATAAACACGTTATAGGTTACCCTACGGATAAAACACAAACAGCTGATGATTTCAAACCTGTGCACCTCAGAGTTATGTCATCTCTGGAGGACCTCCCCTTCTTCGGGGTCAGGGTGCTCTCAAGCAATCCTGTAACTGCACTGCATGTAATTTCAAGACATCGGGCAGTCCCCTTATAAGAGGATGCAACTTTTTGGGGTCTGCCACATATTGCATGGGGGAGAGCTGTCGCGGAACCAGGAATCGATCATGCATCAACTGGAGACACACGGCTTTTTGTATTCTTTCTAAAATGTGACGCGCCATAGGCACTTTAATCGAGAAGGGGTCTCCCCTTTCCCTAGGAACCAGTCCACCCGCCCAATATGCTACTCTTTGGGTCAGGGACCAGGGCTCTCTATCGTCTTTTGTAGTTAGAAAAACCCCTGGTCCCCAAGATCCTCTTGCCTCATCCTCATTTAGCAGGATATGGTCATCCCCCATAGGGGATATTCTCCACACATATTCAGTTTCTGTTTCTCGGGGTCCCCAGGAATATTTTTCCTGAATTCTAGCCAAATCAGTGGGGGAACAGGGAATGATGTACGTGGTAACTTGTTGGGCTCCTCCTTGACCACCATCCACAGTCTCTGTCTTACTCAAAGGTCACATTGTGGCTTCCCCTGTCCCAAGAGAAAATATTTCCCTTATACGTCCTAAGTCTTCAAAAGGGTATGATTTTGATTCTTCTTCCCCATCAGAGTCTGCATCCACATTTTCTACACTGATCTGGGAGCAGGTTTCATCTAATTGCTCCCTTAATACCCTTTTCCGCTCCAAAGCCTCCGTCAAAGCAGTATGTAATCTCTGGTTAGTCACTCACTCGGTGGTGAGTTCATTGGAGAGACTTCATATGTCTCATTTTCCAATTGCTCCTGCAAAGCCTTCACTAAATCTTGAAGGGATTTTAGCATCTCCCCTTCTGTTTGTCGGGCCATGCATTTGTCCTGTTGTGCTGCCACCAGAGCGGCTCCTAAAACTGCAAAAACCAGTGTCATACCAAGGGGAAGAGGGCCAGGCGTTGTAGCCCTCTAATCTCTCCAGGAGAGGGGTACAGTCTACGGTCATACCCCCCAGGGGGGCCATAATGAGCACACAGTTATAGGGATCAGATCCCTTTATTAGTCCTCTGATGACTATCTCCCCTTGTGTATGACTCCTCTCAGAGAGGGGCCACAGCAGAGACCTGGTCCCAATGATCGCTTTAGCAACACCAAGGGAATCCTGCCGACTATGTAAAAAAAATGTCACAACCTGTGCTGGAAAGAGCAGGAAGGGGTTGTGGTGAGTTCAGAATTCCCTTGGGCTAAAGTGAAGTGACACCAAACGATCAGTTGAACGTTTTATTTATTGCAGAAGCAACCTGAACTTGGAAGCCATAACAGCAGGTGGCAGGGTTTCTCACAACAAGAATTGGCACAGAACTACGGAACTACGTCAGTAAACCGTGTAACACCTGCTAACCACATGTATCAGTTCAGGGAAGAAAATAAGGAGAGGTCTCCCATTGAGTCACAAGGTTCAGAGCGGACCCCCTTGCTTTCCAGACTCCTTCTCAGAGAGGAGCCTGGGGGCGGCTGGATCCGCTCCTAGTCCCAGACTTGGTCAATGGTTTTGTGTCTAAAGGGATGTGGTGTAGGGGTTATGGGGGAAAAAAAAGAGAGAGAGAAAGAGAAAAGAAAGATTTCACCAGCCCTGGGTCCAGCGTTGGTCCCACCAGTCTAGAGGTCCAGTTCTGGAGGGCACGTGCACGTGGGGCTTCAATTCCTGTCCTTTTATCATCTCCTTGCCCCTCCTTCAGGTGGGCACTTGAACTCATTAGGCTACTTAGGTGTCATGCAGGGTTTGTGCTTTAACTGGCTTCTCACCTGCAGTTCGTTGTTATGCAGAACTTGCCCTGCCACAATGTTTGAGGCATTAACTCTTTCAGTCCCTCACATGTGGTGTTGCTATGCAGATCTCGTTGCAGTGCCTTGCAAGCAAGTTCAGTTCGTTCCCTCAACCGCAAAAGCCAGGCCCCGGTCTCTGTCCAACACAATGGGTGTTTGAGGCATTAACTCCATCCAGTCTCTCACAATTCTTATTCTTTTTATTTTTCAAACTTTCAAGCATCTCACATTTCTAAGTTGATCTACTTAACAAAATGATACTGACCCTGCAACTTCAAACCAAAAGGCTGACAACAAGGGAGAGGTAATAGGTATCAGTAGCTTCCACTGAAGAACCATATGGGGCTACAAACAGCTTTTCTATGTGACTGAATGTAGCATTCCTATGAGACAAAAAGACTCAGCACAACACAAGCCCTACAGAAGAGAAAAAATCATCTCTTCTTGCCCTGGAAATTTTAAAACACCAGTACTGTTTGCAGGGACTCTGCTCTGAGAGCACTTTAGGAAAAGGATGGAAGCAGATGACTTCTCAGAGAAGAAACAGGAACAAACAACTCCAGTAGGAGTAGTTAGAGTAGCTTGCCTGAAAAATACAGCCTCTCTGATCTTGCAAATGAATCGCAAAATTCTTCAGCACTTCAAAAGGAGCAGTATCAGCTTTTCAGGGCTGTTTGCTTGGTGTATAAGTAAACGGGCTGCTTATTTGGGCAAAAGCACGCGCTAGCAAGCGAGGTCAGAAGAGGTGAGGAGTTACTCATATCAAAACTGTGCAGCTTGACAGCATGGCCAAGGAGTCGGGCACTGCAACACGTTGCCCACTTTCGCTTGTAATCCTTCAAGCAGGTCAGCCAGGGCTGCATCTGCTGAGGGAAAAACAGAGACTATCACTGTTCATAGACACACAAAAAGTGAGCTTTCAAAATGCTGTCAGCAAGTCCTCAGGTCACTTTACCAATGCAAACTGGAAAAATAAAGCCTAAAATTTGAACAGCACTTTTCACCATTAGGGTGCCAAGGCTTTCCACAAAGGACATGTTATTTGCCCAGGCAAACCTAACAGATCCCTGCCAAGCTCAGGGCTTCATCACACATCAGCTGAGTGATCTGAGCCTTGTTTGCACCTATGGTGAGTTTTAGGGATCTTTTCTATTATGAGGTCAGAGATCAAATGTATTTGCTTTTTTGTAACGTTTTCAATCATATTATGTCACTTGAGAAGGAGAATTGTAAAGCTCAAGGCTATTGAGAGTTTTCTCTAAAAGGCTACAAGAACTGATCCTTTAACAGCCTGGCTGAAAAGAGGAGCTGGTAGAGCTACCCGTACTATGGCAGTACTACTACTGAATGTTCACCTCCACTCGGGGCAATATAAAGCCACACTGAAAGTCATCCAGGTTATTCCGAGTGACAAACTCACAAAAACGATAGTCATCAATCATAGACAGAAGGTCATAACTCCATTCTCTAAGAGGTTCCTTCTCTCCCTGCAGCAAAACAGCTGGGCAAGTCATTTACAGCATGGCAGCCGAGACGGCTCTCTGCAGAAATGCTAGATTTTTCACCCTGTTTGGGATTTCTGAGAAGAAAAGCCGCTGCCAGCAGGAGACTGAGAATGGATGAATACAAAGATTGCGACCAGCTGTTAGCCAAGACTGAAAATCTTCTGACCTGTGTGAACAGCAGAGGGAAATGATCTTTCAGATGCTTTCTCAATGCCATTCCCATGACGCAGTACACCGCTCAGGAGCCTGCACGGGCACTGCAGGAATGACAAGTGGAGAGCTCTGACTGAAGACATCTAATTCAGAATTATCCTCCTAAATCTTTAAATCTATAACCTAAATCTGTGTCCCATATGAGATCATACAGATCTTGCCAATGGCTCTGTTGTTCCCTCTCCTTATGTACACTTGCTAAAATCTCAGGGGTAAGCAGGAGGTATGCTGTGTTAAATGGGTCCTTGATCCTACCTCTGGTCTGACACCTTCAATGATGGTAGATCTGGGCTGTGCCTCTTGTACCCCCTGGTTTTGTTTTCTGATGCCAAGCACCTCCACACCAGTCACCAGAGAGTACGTTTTCTCTCACTTTAGCTGTGGATGTGCCCCAACCCACCCCCATCACAATCAGCCGATGCTGGGAAGGAGCCTGTCTCCCACACCATGGGAAAAAGGGTTCTGCAGTAAAGAGGAGCAGAAGTGCTTCTTCTCTCAGTACTATTTCTGGCACAGCATCAGATTATCCACCTCTGTGATATAAAAATGTGTCATCCTGGTATTATACTATCTCAGGATGTTTTCCTTCAAATACTGAAAATGACTTCTCAGACTCCAAAGGGACTTGACATCAAACAGCTGGGCAAAGACACTCAAGACACTTTCCATCGTCTGTGCAGGGAAAACAATGGACAAAACCAAGCGTATTTTTGGTAGACTGCTCCAGAACAGCAATTAATACATTACTACGTGGGCTAGCAGAGGCAGCCAGGAAAGTCTACCTGCCAGAGTGCTATTAAAAGCTTTGAAAGAGTCTCATGTCTTGTCTCGTACTAGGCTCTCCATATTGAGTCATATGAGCTTATTATTTTAGCAAGACACTTGAAATTTATAGCACCCTGTTTTTGCTCATTGTGAGGCTGAGATCTTCCTTCATGTTACTCTTTTAGTTTGCTACCTCTGTCATTGTGAAGCTGAGCACCCCAGCTACAAGTCGCCCTGAAGGAGCCAGTGCCTCACCCCTGGTTCTATGCCTCGCTGGGAGACTTTCTGGTCTCTGGTGCTCCCTAGGCATCAGGTAGCCTCCTTCCCCCCAGAGGACAGTCTCCCACTATTTTGCGGTTCCCAGGTGTGGCTGCCTCACCTCAGGCATCCCACCGCCCATGCTGCACACTCCTGCCTCTTACGCTCTGGCCCACTGACATGCGTCCTGCCTTTCTGACCCCACGTGGAGGGGCGGCACCTGAGGCACCTGCCAAATATTCCAAGTTAAAGAGAAAAAAAAAAGAAAAAAGTGAAAGAGGGAGACTGATGAACAAACCCACCCAACCAAAAGAGAGGAGACCGAGTTAACCTGTGCCTCGCAGCGCATATACCCAAGCTGGTAAGAAGAGAGGCTGAAGCTCTGGCTGTTTCCCCCACTGGTTCTGTGAGCAGCCGAAACACCTCTTCAGCAGCACCGTCCCGATTAGTGCGACTCACGTTCGTAAACCTTGTTAGTCTTGGGGGGAAGAGAGACTGGCCCTGCACTCCAGTGCTGGGGCACGCACTTGCAGTGGAGACGGACATGCAGATCCCTGGCTGGAGGCAGCAGGACAATGCTGTCTGCAAGGGCAGAGAGCTCGCCAGCTACAGATACTGTTTTATCCCTGCTCTTTTTGATTTTTAAAACTGTATTTTCTAACAAAAAGGCTCAGCTTTCACAAAGTAGGACTTTCAAAGAACAATTTAATTTCACAAAATCCTTTACGTGGTAAAGCCTATAAATCCCCTTCAGCTTTCACATACAGTCTTACTGAATACAGTGCTTTTACCAGTCAGTGCTGAGGCAGGTCACTGATCACAGCTGATGACACTGACCACAGAACCAACCAGGGACCACTACAAGTGACTTAAAAGAAGCCCAGATGTAAAAATTAATTTATTGTTTCAGATGAGATGAAAGCAAACTAGCTGTAAGTAAATGTACATAAACATTAAAATGCTAATGACTGGCTCCAGGGCACTAAATGCCTTCAAAACAGGCACTGAATTCCAGTGAAATTGAAGGTATATCACGGCTGGGCATCCGTCCTGAATTCGGCTGGGGTAGAGTTAATTGTCTTCCTAGTAGCTGGTACAGTGCCATGTCTTGGATTCAGTATGACAAGAATGTTGATAACTCACTGATGTTTTCAGTTGTTGCTAAGTAATGTTTAGACTAAGTCTAGGATTTTTCAGCTTCTCATGCCCAGCCAGCAAGAAGGCTGGAGGGGCACAAGAATTTGGGAGGGGACACAGCCAGGACAGCTGACCCAAACTGGCCAACGGGGTATTCCATACCATGTGACATCATGCCTAGTATATAAACTGGGGGGAGTTGGCCTGGGGGGGTGGATTGCTGCTCAGGAACCAACTGGGCCTCAGTCGGTGAGTGGTGAGCAATTGCATTGTGCATCACTTGTTTTGTACATTCCGTTTCTTTTATTATTATTATTTTATTGTTGTTACTATTATTATTAATATTAGTTTCTTCCTTTCTGTTCTGTTAAACTGTTCTTATCTCAACCCACAAGTTTTACCTTTTTTTTCCAATTCTCTCCCCCATCCCACTGGGTGGGGCAGGAAGTGAGTGAGCAGCTGTGTGGTGCTTAGTTGCTGGCTGGGGTTAAATCATGACAGTCCTTTTTGGCGCCCAACATGGGGCTCAAAGCGTTGAGATAACGACAGATCTGACCAGAGCATGTTAAAACAAATTTGTTACAAGCATTCATTATATTAGTTTAATACTTGCTGGTCACAATGTCAATTTATGGGCTCTTAGAGTTGTGGTGCTTGTTTTTAGAGTTCTGTTATGTATCACCTCACTTGCTGTATATAGTCCCTGTGCTGCTTCTTATCAGCCATGGGAGGTGGATTAAGGTTTTTGCTTTGATGTACTGTGTAATACTGGCTTATGGTACGATAAAATTGTCAGTCATGGGACTAATCCGGTATTTGCACTCAGCATTGTCATCACCTCTATACTTTGGGAGCCATCTGTGGGAAACTATTAATAATTACACCCTTTACCTTTCCTTCTTGGAGAGCCAATCTATAGGCGAGACACATTTCCTCCCCTTTCCCTTCTCCTCCAGTCTAACTACAATAGTGTCTGAGAATTTTGAAAAATTTGAATATCCTTGGGATGTTAAAACCAGCATGGTCCTATTGCTAGGAACTTGTGTGTTCCTGAATGTGGTTCAGGTCTTGTTTAAGGTTAAACAACTATTTAAGAAAATCACCCAGAGATCTGCCCTGAGGCTGGATAATTATGAGTGGCAGGGTGTGTGGGGTAGTATGGGCAAATGCCTAGGGTAGTGGTCACCTCTGGTGTTTTGGAACTTCACCCCTGAACAAGTGCAGAATCCGGAAGAACTAGTAAAATATTTGGAAAAAGTATGCTGTCACCCTAGCATTTCCAGAGAGACACAAATCACTGCAATGTGCTGGGGCCCGGCCCATGCCTATCGAGCCCTGTTCGACACAACTGAGTAACCTCAAGGGGAAGAGAAGGTCTCTGGATGTGACAACAAAACAGCAGGCACCGCGGCCATTCCAACCCCTGCGACAGGCACCGCGGCCACCCAAACCCCGGCGACAGGCACCGTGGCCACTCCAATCCCTCTGGCAGCAGAGTGCTGGCCACAATTTGCTTTCACTTGGAGGGGCATCCAGTACACTCGGAATTGGCTGCCCCAGGGGTGGAAACACAGCCCCACCATTTGCCATGGACTGATCCAGGTCGCACTGGAGAAGGGTGAAGCTCCAGAACACCTGCAGTACATTGATGACATCATTGTACAGGGCGACACAGCAGAAGTATTTTTTGAGAAAGGGAAGAAAAAAATCCAAATTCCAAAAGCCGTTTTTGCCATAAAAGAAAGTAAGGTCAAGGGACCTGCACAGGAAATCCGGTTTTTAGGAATAAAATGGCAAGATGGGCGATGTCAGATCCCAATGGTTGTGATCAACAAAATAACAGCTTTGTCTCCACCAAAGAGTAAAAAGGAAACACAGACTTTCTTAGGCATTGTGGGTTTTTGGAGAATGCATATTCCAAACTACAGTCCGATTGTAAGCCCTCTCTATCAAGTGACCTGGAAGAAGAACAATTTTAAATGGGGCCCTGAGCAACAACAAACCTTTGAACAAATTAAATGGGAAATTGTTCATGCAGTAGCCCTTGGGCCAGTCCGGGCAGGACAAGATGTTAAAAATGTGCTCTATACTGCAGCCGGGAAGAATGGCCCTACCTGGAGCCTCTGGCAGAAAGCACCCGGGGAGACCCGAGGCCGACCGCTGGGGTTTTGGAGTCGGGGATACAGAGGATCTGAGGCTCGCTATACTCCAACTCAAAAAGAGATATTGGCAGCATATGAAGGAGTTCGAGCTGCCTCAGAAGTGGTTGGTACTGAAACACAGCTCCTCTTAGCACCCCGACTGCCAGTGCTGGGCTGGATGTTCAAAGGGAAAGTCTCCTCTATACATCACGCGACTGATGCCATGTGGAGTAAGTGGGTCGCACTGATCACACAACGGGCTCACATAGGAAGCCCCAGTCACCCAGGAATTTTGGAAGTGATCACGGAGGGGCCAGAAGGCAAAGATTTCAGAATACCGCCAGAGGAGGAGGTGATGCGTGCTGAAGAGGCCCCACTGTATAATAAACTGTCAGAAAATGAGAGACAAAATGCCCTGTTCACTGAGGGGTTGCATTGTGGGAAAACATTGGAGGTGGAAGGCTGCTGTATGGAGTCACAGAATCATAGAATCATAGAATCATTTCGGTTGGAAAAGACCTTCAAGATCATCAAGTCCAGCCATCAACCATGCCCACTAAACCATGTCCTGAAGTACCCCGTCTACTCGCTTTTTGAAGTCCTATAGGACATGTCACAGAAACTGCTAAAGGAGAAGATGAATCTAGTCAGACAATGGGACTCATTTCCAAAACAACCTCATAGATACCTGAGCCAAAGAGTGTGGCATTGAGTGGGTATATCACATTCCCTATCATGTACCAGCCTCCAGGAAAATCGAACGATACAATGGACTGTTAAAGTCTACATTGAGAGCAATGGGGGGTGGAACCTTCAAACATTGGGATACACATTTAGCAAAAGCCACCTGGTTAGTCAACACCAGAGAATCTGCCAATTGGGGTGACCCTGCCCAGTCAGAAATTTTACGTACTGTAGAAGGGGATAAAGTCCCTGTAGTGCACATAAAAAATATGTTAGGGAAGACAGTCTGGGTTACTCCTGCCTCAGGCAAAGGCAAACCCATTAGTGGGATTGCTTTTGCTCAAGGACCTGGGTGCACGTGGTAGGTGATGCAAAAGGATAGAGAAGTCTTATGTGTGCCTCAAGGGGATTTGATTTTAGGTGAGAATAGCCAATGAATTAAATTATATGATGTTAGTTGGTATATAGCCCTGCCACTGTATGTTATCATTACTATAATTGTTATATGCTATATCCATAGTATTACAGTAAGAATCACTTAGATCAAGCAAGAATGAACTTTGATAAAACTGAGCGAAGCGCAGTAGCGATGGAACCAGAACTGGCTCCAGCATGCAAAAATCCAACATTGCACACCATCCTCCTGCTGCGCCCAATGTCACCCGCTCACTGTACTGCACTGAAGCCTGATCCTGCTCTGCTGACTTCACAGACTTCACACCATCCCCCCTTCCCGGAAAGACTGGTATGACAGATGGAGCCTGAAGTCAGGGACTAAACGAACTCAACAAACATTTTATAGAGATGGCCCATAGTCTAAGGGAATGATTTCTCTGTGTGTGTGTGTATATCTATCTATATCTATATCTATCTCAAAGGACAGAAAAAGTGATGGTGATTGATTAGGATGCATTGGAAAGTATGGCACCTGAGCATAACATAAATGGTATAGAATAAGTGGTGGATACTGTCCTGAATTCGGCTGGGATAGAGTTAATTGTCTTCCTAGTAGCTGGTACAGTGCTGTGTTTTGGGTTCAGTATGAGAAGAATGTTGATAACTCACTGATGTTTTCAGTTGTTGCTAAGTAATGTTTAGACTAAAGTCAAGGATTTTTCAGCTTCTCTATGCCCAGCCAGCAAGAAGGCTGGAGGGGCACAAGAATTTGGGAGGGGACACAGCCAGGACAGCTGACCCAAACTGGCCAAAGGAATATTCCATACCATGGGACATAATGCCCAGTATATAAACTGGGGGGAGTTGGCCTGGGGGGGCAGATTGCTGCTCAGGAACTAACCAGGCATTGGTCAGCGAGTGGTGAGCAATTGCATTGTGCATCACTTGTTTTGTACATTCCGTTTCTTTTATTATTGTTGTCATTTTATTGTTGTTACTATTATTATTATTATTAGTTTCTTCCTTTCTGTTCTGTTAAACTGTTCTTATCTCAACCCACGAGTTTTACCTTTTTTTTTCCAATTCTCTCCCCCATCCCACTGGGTGGGGGGGAATAAGCAAGCAGCTGTGTGGTGCTTAGTTGCTGGCTGGGGTTTAACCACAACAGCATCACACTGCAGTGACCCCATCACACTGCAGTGATGGATTGTTTAGATAACCTTAGGCACTGGAAACCCAGGCCTAAAGGTGGAAAACCCTCAGGTTTTTGTAAGAATTAAATATATACTCATTGGGGAGCATTAAAAAGAGATTACATACCTCACACTCAGTATTTAATCCCCCAAAGAATGAACTCCCATACATACTACTGTATGATAAGGTATTCAGAGCTCCTCCCCTGGGCCAGCTTTTGTAGCTAAGCAAATTATCATGTTGTAATAAACTTTGTAAAACATGGTTTTCATTAATAATGAATAAGAATACATAAAGGCTTTCCTGTGTTTGTCATATCGCCTTCACAGAGTGATCTAGTGTGAATAGTTTATCTTTGGACCTCATGTTGAAATGTAATACTCGAACTGAAAGAGGATGCTTCAAAGGTGACTGATTGCTGCCATCCTGTGGCAGGCACATGTATTTCAGACTGACACTTGCTAGAGAGAAAATACTCCTTTAAAAGGTGTCATTTTAGAAAGAACTCTTAATATCTCATATTATTCTTAAATGCCACAGAAAGCAAGCTAGACGTCTGTAAATGCCAGTCTTCAAATCTTAGAAAGCCATGGGCCATTACAGCGATTCTAGCAGAAATGACTCTCCTAAGCAGAAAGTAAGGACCAGATGAGAAGAGGCTCATGTCCCCTTTTAAACTGAAAGATATTGCAGTATTCAGTGGTCTAACTCCAGAAAGGGCGGTAACCCTAACCCAGCTCTAACCCTAACCATATCAGACTGCCAGTTCCAGAATGCACATAAATACAAGGATCTCCCTGTTTCTGATGGTTAACTCCGCTGGTGTCCTCAATTGGAAAAGCCATCAGATGGCTCAAATAACGTAAGCCCACAATGCAATAGCACTGTTCCTAACACTGAATCTAAAGGGTGGGGATATAAATAAATCAGTAGATGACCAACGGGCTGTTGCTTTCCGAGAATCTATTTCTCACATCTTGTCCCCAGTTTCAGTCTTTTGGGGGAGAAATGCAGTTCACTACAACATGGCTGTGAGACCCAGGCAGCTGGGAGCACATGTGAGAACTTGCAGACTGACAGCAACATGCTTTTTAACTCCAGATGAGCTGGAGACTCCAGACAGACAAACTGAAGGTTTAAGAGATCCCAGCCTGAACAAAACTTGAACCCTGTGAAACAGTACAGTGATCACACAATCCTGGAGAAGCTACAGTTTGCAGAAAAGACCAGAACTGTTGAGTGTGGCACTTAAATCTCACCCTTGGCCAAGACTAAACATTATATGGAACTGAGACACCAGACCTGACTGGAAGGCAGAGAAGCAGAGAGTCTTCAAGACGCCTGAGACTCTGCAGGCCCTGACAAATATGGCCACAACTGAGACCCAGATTTCTAGAACTGTTTTCTTGTTAGAGAACCAAAGGCTTCACAGGGACTGAAAACTAGCTGGTATCCTATGCAAGGCTGCTGTGTCCTACAGCAGGCTGTGCTGCGTCCTTGGAACGGGCCCTCAGAGTGGACCCCAGGAGACTTTGCACCTAGTCACCCACATTCTCCTCTAGCAAGACACTCTCCACGCTCTCGTGCGCCTCACAGGCAAAATTGCATCCACTTGTTGAAGAAGCCATGAAGCAACACACTGAAGGATTCACAACACTATTTAGTAACCTTTGCAGGACTCCTATACTTCCTGTAACTAGACAGGTGCCCGCTCTTTCATAACACCAGCCCTTAGACACCACCAGGAACAATTCACAAGCACCAAGGTTACCTGTACCAGTCCTGGTCCTGCCTTTGATGCCAGACTGTGAATGCTCCCATCTCAAATAGTGAAGACAGAGTCTCTTCCACCCTGCAGATACCAGGTTCTGTGAGGGTCCAAGTCCAATTCACAGCAGAGTAAATATCACTTACCTCCTGCTACCTTCACCTGTGCTGCCCAAGACCTCAGCAGAACAGGCATTCGGCTAGATTGTTAAACCTAAAGGACAGGTAGACACTCGGAAAGCCGGTATGATGTGCATCATCTCTGAACTGTGAAGTCTGCACAAAGATGATGAGAAGCCATTACAGACCACAGCAGGACTGTGCCCCAGAGATCCACATGCAGCCCAGCCTTGTTTTCCCCTTAGCACATAATGACTGAGCAGGCAAAAAAACTGCTGAGTCCCTCTATTGCCAGCTGAGAACTAGACCATAACAGCCTCCACAAACAAACCAACTTACACGAACACAGAAAAAATGGGAGCTTCAGTCTCCCACACACTCTCTGAGGCATGCACTGACAATCTCCTCTTTCACCCAGACCTCCTCCTTCTCAACAGCCCCTTCCCTTCTTCTGGGCTCAGTACTCAATAGCTTGCAGCAGCCAGACCGCGTTTCTGCCCATCAACCTCACACCCGCTGCGTCAGCAGCTGCCTCTGGCTCTGACTGCTTCTCTGTGCTAGCAGCCCACCACAGCCAGCCAGCCCTGCAACTCCTCGTTTGCCCTCAGTGTTGTCAGCACCCCCAACACATACTTGCTCAGCTTCTGAGATGCTTCTTTGCTTACCCAGACACAACTTCCCCAACACCCAGCTCCCTCCTGAATTTCCCCTCTTCAAAGATAACTACTTACATTCCATGGGATATTTCAAAGGGAGAAGGGAGCTTACAGCTACTAATATAAATGAAGAGCCACTAGGCTGGGAAAGGGGAAAAAGAAAAAACATTGCAGTAGCAGGGAGAGGATAGTCAGTCCATCATGTTCCTCTTACTGAGGCAGGGAGCAAGGGTTGCCACAGAGATAGCCTCAGGCTAGCAGGAGCAGGTTTGTGAGGGAGCACAGACAAGAGAAGGTGCAGGAAGGGCCACGTAGAAAGGAACACGGGCAGAGGCAGGGAAAGTTAGCCACTGTGGGACTCAGCCCTGCCCAGGAAACACCACAGGCTGATGAGCGGTACAGGCCAGAAGGAAGCAACGAAGACCTTCCAGTGGTCCTGCTGGTGCATGTCCTGAGTCAGTAAGTCTCTGCTGTTGGTAATACCGAGTATATCTGGTCTTACCTTCTGAGGTCTATCCATCCATAGCTGATCTCCACCTGCTCCTGAGCTCTTTCATAGTGGCAAAGAACACAGCTGTCTCCTGACCTTCCAACACTTTGTGTTGTCTAGACTCTGCCAGCTTTCAGCTGTGAGAAGGGGATTATTTCCCTGTTCCAGGGAATAAAGTTTCTACAAGAGAATGCTAAAGGTATGGATTGCATGGTATATTCTCATCTCCTGTTCCTGGTATTGCTCTAATGACTGAAACATGCTTGTGAATTGTTTAGGGATAATACTAATGGAAAGTCCATTGAAATCCATTCTGTGTTCTTCAGACACTTGTTTATTTAAATAGGCTTTTCAAAACTCACATTTTCTTTGAAAAAAATTCTAGCTACATATGTAAACTTTGTTCTGGGAGCCATTTGTAAGAGTGCAGAATTGTCTGTAGGCAGCCAACAGAGCTGTTGATCAACACTTGAAAAGAAAATGTCACTATCAGTTATTGTCAAAGGCTACATGACAAAGAACGACCATTAAGTTTGCTAACCCAGACATGCATGATTAGATACAGGGCTCTTAAAATTACCCTGAAAACTACAGGATTTTACTTGATTTTTACTCCAAATTTCAACACTTGCTGTTCTAAGCCAGCAAAGTCATACTTCAACTTCTTAAAAGTCAGTTCAGAGCAGTACAGAAATTTATGAGGCACTGGAAAAGCAATGTCTACAGAAGCAGGAAAAGAAGACATCGCTGTCCATCCTTCATGGCTGAAATGTCATACAGAAATCCTAAGGATGGCAAAAGCTCTGTCCTACTGAAGCTGTCACCACTGCAGTGGTTCTGCAAGACCCTCCTTCCGTACCAAGTGCTTATGCAGCACAGCTCGCTCTTGTGCTGTTTGGTGTAACAGGCAACTGTAGTGCCATGTTGTGCTCCAATGTCTGGAATGTTCACAGGGGAATCGCCCACTGCACTGAATGCAAAATGAAGCCTTCTAGGGCTCAATCTTTTACAATCTCAGATATGCATTTAGAGGAAGCAATCATTCAATTTTAGGCAAACACTCAGTGGTTCTGGTGACAATGAGGTTTAGATCAGGCTGATATGACTGTTCCCTCCATGCATCAATGACAGATGCATGTACAAGGAAGCAGCTCTTCACTCAACTATTTTCATGCTATTGCTAGCAGACATCATCAACTTCTTCTGGAAATGAAAGAGACAGAGGTTCTGCATTTGCCTTTTTCAAATTTATCTCAAGGAACAATTTCTATCCTTCAGGTTGGAAAGAGGTGAATGCAAGTAATGCTGCAGAGATTTTTTTTCATGATGAAATAGCTGTAAGGTGTTTTGAGGGACTTCCATGCTCATTCAGGAATCTCCCAACCCCAGATTCCAAAACACGCAGATTAACGGCATGATCTATAGAGGGCTTACTTTGCACGATTAGTTTTCCTGTGAAGGCAATACAAGGAGAAGGAGAAACATGCCTGGGAGTAGTCAATGATTTGTCTAAAGATAAAAATTAACTGACATTTTAACAGCAATGCTGACATTCCACTCGAAAGACTTCCTGTACACCAGCCTGCTTGAGCTGGGCAATGGAATATTCCTGAAGGCCAAAAATGCAGTCAGCGGGAAAATCTGGATTGTTTCCTCTGAACTGGTCAGTCCCCTGAACGCCATCAAGCCACAGAACTGTGCAGGATTGCGTATCAACAGAAACATGTAGGATCAGAACTTGCTTTCCATAGTTTTGAAAAAACCGGGGCATTCTCCAAACATTTTCCTGATCAAGGAAATCCAAACACTTCACCTTCTTTGCTGAGTTTTTCATCCCATTGTATTCAGCCTAAGTTATAACATGTTGTTTCCAAGAAACATGTACTTGAATTCATAAATTTGCATGCAATGCTACAGAAAATTAGAATTAATATTTATTACATAAAGTTAACATAAAACCCAAACACAATGACAGGTTGGAAAATGAACAACAAAATTATGAGCTCTATTTAAATTAGCGTTCAGTGCAAAGAGAGGCTTCTATCCAACTTTTGCAGATTATAAAGGAGAGAAAAACAAAACACAGCGACAAAACTCAGTAACTAGTTCTCCCAGTTCATACAGTTTCTTCAACAATTATTGTTAGGACTGGATACTGATCAGCTAATGCAGAGAGCCATCACTGATCAACACATTCAAACAAAAAGGCAAGAACTCCTGTATTAGGTCCTTATGAAAAGAACATGAGTAAGGGAACAAGACACTTCATTTCACCAGCTAGGACAAAGCACTTAAAAAATGAAAGCATTCCTTCTAATTCTTCAGTGATAAGAAACTCTGCAAGGAAGGTATCTAGCACTTCTCCATCATTAGATGGGCCCTAAAAAACCCTCCTAGCACTCGCTGCTACCTGCAAAATTGTAGACATCTTGGAAAGAAATTGTATTATCTTAGCAATGGAACAGGTAGATTTCCTGTATGACAGAGTTTCTTTCTAGGCTTAAAATAAACACTGCTGTGCCTCCAAGAGAAGCAGAACACTAAATTCACTCAACATGACTCAAGATCCATTTTGTTCTGAGATTTCATTTTTTACTGGATGACAGAGTTTTTATGGTTTCTGGAGTGACTTTATATCCAGGGATAACTTGGAGGTTCAGGAGAAGTTTTAAAAATTACGATTGATATCTGAATCAGAAAAATAGTTCCAAACCCACATGGATTCTGTTACTGTTACAATACAGCCTGTATTGGTTTTGTGTGGCAAGGTTTTGGTAGCGGGTGGGGTTACAGGGGTGGCTTCTGTAAGAAGCTGCTGGAAGCTTCCCCTGTGTTCGACAGAGCCCATACCAGCCGGCTCTAAGACAGACCCGCCGCCGGCCAAGGCCGAGCCAATCAGCGATAGTGGTAACGCCTCTGTGATAACATTTTTAAGAAGGAAAAAAGTTGGGACGGCGGTATTTTTCGGCAGCCGGAGAGAGGAGTGAGAACATGTAAGAGAAACAACCCTGCAGACACCAAGGTCAGTGAAGAAGGAGGGGGAGGAGATGCTCCAGGCGCCGGAGCAGAGATTCCCCTGCAGCCCGTGGGGAAGACCATGGTGAGGCAGGCTGTCCCCCTGCAGTCCATGGAGGTCCACGGTGGAGCAGATATCCACCTGCAGCCCGTGGAGGACCCCACGCCGGAGCAGGTGGGTTCCCGAAGGAGGCTGTGACCCCGTGGGAACCCCGCGCTGGAGCAGGCTCCTGGCAGGACCTGCGGATCTGTGGAGAGAGGAGCCCACGGAGCAGGATTTCTGGCAGGACTTGTGACCCCGTGGGGGGCCCACGCTGGAGCAGTCTGTGCCTGAAGGACTGCACACCGTGGAAAGGACCCATGCTGGAGCAGTTCGTGAAGAACTGCAGCCCGTGGGAAGGACCCACGTTGGAGAAGTTCGTGTAGGACTGTCTCCCGTGGGTGGGACCCCACGCTGGAGCAGGGGAAGAGTGTGATGAGTCCTCCCCCTGAGGAGGATGAAGCGGCAGAAAATAACGTGTGATGAACTGACCGTAAACCCCATCCCCGTCCCCCTGTGCCGCTGGGGGGGTGGTAGAGAATCCGGGAGTGAAGTTGTGCCCGGGAAGAAGGGAGGGGTGGAGGGAAGGTGTTCTGAGATTTGGTTTTATTTCTCATTACCCTACTCCGGTTGATTTGTAATAAATCAAGTTAATTTTTCCCCAAACTGAGTCTGTTTTGCCCGTGACGGTAATTGGTGAGTGATCTCTCCTATCCTTATCTCGACCCACAAGCTCTTTGTTATATTTTCTCTCCCCTGTCCAGTTGAGAAGGAGGGGGAGTGATAGAACAGCTCTGGTGGGCACCTGGCATCCAGCCAGGGTTAACCCATCACACAGCCCCATCACCCAAAAGAAAGATACACTTTGCAGAATGAGACATGTCAGTAAGGTCAGACTTGAGTGCATCAGAGCTGAGAACGCTTCACTATAAAGCTTTGCTTCTAGGCCCTTGCCAAAATGGCAACTACCAATACAGTTAAGTGGAGCAAGCTGCTGATCTCCACTGCCCATTGCTGCCATAGCTGGAGAAGCAGGCTTCCTGCTACACAGGCTCTGAATCATCTACAACTTCAGGAGTTGAAACCTGTATCTTAAATTGTCCCCTTGGAAATAAGGAAGGAGCTGCTGTAAATGATGCTGCGCTGAGATACACACTTGATTACCAACACTGTTGCCAAGCACACAAAGTGCCACTTCTGGGCTAGCTGCAGTTTCCAAGTGACAAGCACACAGAAGAATACCAAGGTAATCCAGTCTGGAAGCAACAGTCATGTGAACTGCTGCAATAAAACCACCACTCCGAGTTAAAGGCTACAATTACCTGGCACAGTCAACAGCAGATGTTCTTTATCACCAATTATCTACACCAGCTGAGAGTCCAGCTAAATTATTATCTTTCACCAGAAGGGAACCAACATAGTTTTCAAGTTTCTTTCCTTAACCAAGAAAATACAATTCTAGGACTCTTTACTACCTCTAACATACTGTCCAGACATTTCCTGACTCAAAATTTGACTCTAGCCAGCAAGTGAATAAGCTTATATCAAATGAAATAGCTAAAACCCAGAAAAAGGGTTTGATTAAAAAAAAAAAGAAAAAAAAAGGCTATTAAAGCAATTGATACAAATAACCTAACTTTAAGTAACTTAAAATTCAATTATTTTAAAGAGACTTTGCTTCCCAGACTCTTCGTATTAAAAATGGAACAGATTTTAGTAAAAATGTATTTTTACCAAATCTCTTCTAGGGTATTTGACAGCAACTGTTCTTGGGTGGCCATTTACAGCTATCACGTGCTAAAACTAAAAAGAATAATGAAATCCTGCTCCCTGAAAGAATGCAAGACTCAATAATGCATCTGGAAAAAGAAAGCATAATAGAGAATATGAAGTACATAGAACTCAGCAGAAAAGCAGATTTGCATGGTTCTTTTTATTCAAATCTTTTGAGATCTATTTTTTTATGTACATATATAGGTATATATATATAACACTTGCCACCTTTGGCAGCTGTTTTTTTAATGCCAGAATACTACATACAAGGTAAACAGGTACTTTTCATAATGAAGTGCTTAGCTCACTAAAGCTGTTTCTGGTCTTTAGTGTTGGGTTTTCTTTCAAGTTTTACTGCCTTTAGTATTTTGTGACTAAGTCATCCAAGATTTGCTACAACTAACATCACAAACTTTGTCAGAAGGTTGTTTTTTGGTTTTGTTTTTTTTCTTTTTTTAATAAATTCTTCCTTTAATTTTCTTCTTTTTTGTTCCATCTTGTCACCTCAAGCCTCTAAAGTAGGTTGAAACATCTCTGAATAGATCTCATTTGGAGACATGGTGTGTTTCACAGCATGTGCATCTTTTTTAAAAAAGTGAAGCAAAGCAGGGTCATCCCCTTTGCCAATTTCCAAACATCAACAGTCAACATCAAGCATTTCTACAGAAAAAGCATGCCATAGTAAGTTCGTAACACATCAACTAAAGAAATAAATGGCAGCTTCCTTGTTAAAAGAAACCACAAATGAAGTAGAATAAAGCAACAAAAAAACCCTTCCTCACCTATGACACACTTATGCAGAGGATCAATTTATTCCTGAGCAAGCTGGCAGGTATCCATTGGTGGTCTAGTGGGGGAGAGGGGGGATGAAGGAATTTTAAGCTGAAAACTTTACCAACTGAAAAAGGCACAAAAGACAAAAATATTGAGGCCTTTAGAAAAAAAAAAGAGAAAGCATAATGAGAACTATTTTCAAACTAAATGTGTTTTACTGATCAAATGACAATGATAAAATTGAGTCTTAAAGAAGTGACACAAGGTATTCAGGAGCAAATTTCTCTTCAACTAACAAAAAGATTGAAGACTTTAAATGGAAAAAAATGGTTGAAGAAAAGACATGTTTATCTCTTTAGAACCTATCTTCCAGTGCCTTCACATATACAGTATATAAATCTGGGTGTAGAATCAATAGGAATTCATCCTAGATAATAGTTCCTTTATTTTTATTAAGTACTTCTTATATTTCAATCTAATCTTTAAGACTGGCAAAATTATTTGTGACAAGTATTTAATGTTGAGATTATGGGGTGCGTTTCTTTTACAGGCTTTTTAAAATACATTCTCATCTGTTTGAATGCAGATACATCATCACAGACGAGACAGTGCATACAATTTACAAGAGAGATTTGTAGTAAAATTTAGAGATACACAACAATGAACGTCTCAATATAATACTAACTTGGAACCCAGGTGCAAGTTTTTCAAACTGTACATGTATTTTTAAAAAGAGATAGCCATTTAAAATGTTTATATATTGAAGCATTTTCATTAAGATCAAACACTTATTAAAACCAGTAAAATTATAGCAGCAATATGGGAGAATATCTAAGCCACCTGAACATTAATAATTAAAATAAAACCAAATATGAAATATTACATTACTCAGATGTTTGTGTTAAATAAAAAGGATAGGTAACACAGCAATTACTTATGCCAAACCATCAAGGAATCTGGATTTGTTCACTGTATGACTGATACTGTTGTATAGTTCAATCAAAGTTACTATTTTAAAAGAAGTGTCAAATGCTGACTTCCACCAACACTGTTCTGGAGTGTTTCCTGGAGAACTCGAATCTTATAGTCCAAGCCTGACGATGATCCTTTTTGCATCTTTGCTCTAGGAACTAAGGATGCTTTTAAATATGTATTCCTTAAAACTAGGCTTATTTTATTTACACTATTCAAAGTTTACTTTTCCTTCCAACAACAAAATGTGCAGGAGGATTTACTACATGCTATACAATGTAAAAATAGACTTTAAAAAGCCAGAACAATGTGAGTAAAACTGTACACTGTTTGTTCCCTGCTCCAGTTCATTGCACTATTAAGTTAAAATGGATGAGTTGTCATGCCAAGAAGACTTACTGTAGGATCAGAAAATCCACGCACACACAGAGGAGGTAAATGCATACTGATTTAGGTATAGTGCCAAATGAAAAAATACTATGAGTTATATCCATGGAAAGCTTCTCATCACAGGAAGGAGCATGGCTAATTCTGAAAGACAGCCCTCTTCATGTAGGACACAGAACTGCAAAAGAACCACAAATACATCTTGATGAATATCAGTGAAGTTAGTCTGTATAAAAATGTACTGTATATACTAATACACTTAAACGTTGACTTCTATCCTATTAGTAACATGGTAAAATCTAGAAATCAGTTGAAACCGACAATTAAGATATCATCCTCCTCTCAAAAGATAACTAAGTGACACAACCCACTATCTTTAACTAATATTATCCAGAAATGAGTTAACTAAAGGTCATGTCTTAAACAGTGCTTTTTTAGGTGTTCTATTAGAATACAGAACATTAAATAAAAGGCGACTCATGCAGTTATATTTTAAAAATAGGCACTGACAATTTGAGATTCTAACTCTACTTTCTAATTCTGGTGCGTGTAGTTGAATCACACAGTGGGAAGATAAGACATGTCCTTCACGTGTTTCTCATTCCTGTTTCACATGTAAGACACAAACCTCAGAGCAATCCAGCTTTCAAACCAGTGCTAGCACAACACAAAAGCAAATAAAGAAGTCAGGTGTAACAATTAAACAAAAACTTCAAAGGCAAGAAAATAAATGTTCTTTTTCTGACATATTTGCATAATTTAAAAATAGAACAAGGTGTAAACTCTTGCTTTATTAAAACAAATGCTGGGTTTTTTTAAGCCTTTATTGGAAGCTTGGAAGATCAGATATGAAGTAGCAAAGCACGCTGGAAGATGGAAAATTATTCTGCTTTCATGACATCTACATTCAGAAAAAAGCCTAAAAGAAAATACTAGACATATTTAATGCATTTCACTCAGCAGTAATGTATAGCGTATTATTTTTAGCACTGTATTTTTATGTCACAATTACTGTTTCAGGACAATTGGAAAAGAACACAAGGCTTAGCAATAAATACATCTTAGAACAGTTTACCGTAAGGATACATCTGTTTTCAATGGCATTTATTTCAGCTATAAATACATAGTTATCTATTGTTATATATAATAGTTTTGAGAATGTCACAATTATTTACGCTTAGATGTGTTCTCGAATTAAGGAAAAAAAAATTAACCTTGCAGGGGTACAGAGAATGATTTATTCAGTTTGTGTATCGTACTGGTAGTATGTTATATTCAAAAATTATCCCTGTACGTGAAGTTAAATTTTCGAATTTTGTGAAAACTGGAAGTAAAACCTAATAATCTTGAAATAATGTGCCTAGATGTGATACCAGACAACCTATCCCTGATATGTTGATTCTGTGTATATCTACAGGCTAACATTTCATATGTATCATTGATTTGTTCCGTAAGTAGCTAAATTAAGGAATCCTTGCTTCCAGCAGATTTCCTCAGATATTTCTCCTTACCCTCGTAACAATAAAACTAGGTAATTCCCCTTCCCACAACTCCTTCCTCAGCTTCTAGTTTAAATTTGCTATGAACTCCATCCCAGCAGGTCCTCCCCATATTGTTCCTCTGTCCTCACGCCTCCAAACTGGTAGAAGGTATTCTAAGTGCATTCACTGGTACGTGAATCCATAAAAGCTATCTGGCCAACTGGATGTTGGCTTTTCAAAGCAAATAGCCTTTAGCTCAATAGAAATAGTGGTTTCAGTCCTTCTCCTACCTAGATGCAGTTACCTACAGTATTTGTGAAATGCAGTTATTCCCGCAACCCTTCTTTCTGTCTTGTGGGGTTGAAATTGGCAATTATTATTTGTGAGGCTGAAGAGACAGACAACATGACCACACAAGAGGCATTTTCTTCAGAAAGCAATCTAAACTCGCATACTTCAAGGATTACAGATGCTACTGCTTGTTGCATTATTGTACTTGGCAAATAAATCATAATGCAGAAAGTCATTACATTATACATGCAAGAAGAGAGACTGAAAGCTTCTGTTAAAAAAAAAATTCAATGGGTATAGTCAATAAAAACATGCTTTCATCTAAGGATATGGTATCTATTCTTGTTGCGACACCTAAAACCAATGCAACTACAAGATATGACAAAAATATCTCCATCTGTGCTCCCTGCTTTACAGCTGAACTTGCGCACAAGAAACTTTGCTGCCTACTTGTGTAGGTCTTTCAATGGAAACACAATGTTTTCAAAGCACATTATATTTGTTAAACTATCCAAAAAGATCAGTAGAAAGATGAACACAAACAGCACTTAAATACAGTGAGCTTACTAAGCTGCTACCCGCAGTCCGAAAGTGTGCCAAGATCAAGAATTTCAGTGTTGGCTTGATATTTCTTTCCCTGTCAGCAAGTGCATTCCCCCACCCTCTTCCAAATCTCAGTTTCTACTTCATGACCCCTAGTGAAAAACTATAATAAAAATATTAATATATTAAAATATATTCAGAAAAATGTAAGCACAATTGCAAATGCTTATAAATTTCACGTTACCATCTATTTTCATTCTAAACCTATAAAGCATAATAGGAATCATATGTTCGTGGGGAAGAACTACAATTTACTTGCAAAGTAAATCACTAAGTCCCTTACTAACTTTAGGACAGAAATGTTCACTGAAAAGTAAAAAGAAACAGAACCCCACGAAAGGAAAAAAATCCCCTTGAAAATAATTTAGGTTGCATCAAGAGTAACATGAACAAGAGAAGGTAAGTTACCGCATTGCGTAAGACTCTACATAGAATATGTACATAGTCTGGCATTGGGATACTTACCTCTGAGGAGGTACTCCCTATGGAATAGATCCAGGGGAGAGCTAACTCATCACTGGAAAGAGGGACTTAAGCATGAGGACAAAATGATGATATTTTTAACATTTTGGGGGACACAGGGAACGGCCAAAATTGGGAAAAGAGGATGCTTTAAAAAAAACAAACACCAGAAATAATTTCAAAACTAATAATCCTATTCAGAAATGCTTATGGAGAGGATTGTGGGTTTTTTTTTTTTTTTCTAACATGAAATGTACTGAGTTGCATTGGCCTTTTTCACTTCTCTATTATACTGGATTTGCATATCCCATGTTCTGAGGATTTCCACTTCCAGCATTTCAGAAGCATTAGCTGGTTATGAAAAAAAAGTGCAAGAACGATCTATGGTAACACAGAAGGTCAACAGCAGATCTGGTAGCAGAACTCTCCTTCAAGATCCAGTCCCATGCTCCAGCTCTTGCCCAAACTGCATTGCCAAAACAAACTCACTCAATCATTATTAAATGAAGATATCAAGTATTAGACAACACACACAGAGGGAGTCTGTATGTGTCTTCCTACATGATCCAGATTTAGTCTTTCACAAATTTCAGAATTATTTTGGCATTTAGTTCAAGATATTCAAGATGGTGACACTTCTACAAAACACTATGAAATTCAGAGAAAATACAAACTTATTTCACCGTCTTTTTATCAGAACACCAGTGAATTTGGCAAGATTTCTTGTTAAATCAACACTTATTGCTCAATCTTATGGTTCCATTAACCTTTCCAGGTTCACAGCATTATTCTTTTATTTGTCCCATTACGTTATGCCAGCAATACAATGACAATTGTTAGAATCACTTTTTTCCTGATATTTTTTCTTCAGCTCTTGCTTCTAAACAATCTAAGTAACTTTTCAACAGTAACCAACAATATCTGGGCAAGTTTGTTACTAATTCTGTGGACAGCCATAACACCCACATAAGATGGTATGTTCTAATTTTTTAAAATACCATAGAATAAAAAGACAGTGCTGCTTTAAAAAAAAAAAAAAATCATTAAGGACTGCTAAGATTTTTTTTTCTTTGCTCTGTAAAATGGAATATAGAGCTAGAAAGAAGGTTTCACCTAGTGCTGACAAATGCCACACTAACCAGATTTTCCATAAAACTACACATACCCTATTGTCACATATAATTTACTGCCTGTTTTTCTGTTGTAAGATTGGAAAATGATCCTCAAAGAAACAAGAAGTTAACAGATTTTAACAGAACAAAGTATCCTTGGTGATATAATTCACATATTTCAAAATTTCATTTCTTGATTAAAGCTTAATAAAAGGAAATGGAATCCATTCAGTGTAAGACAATAGCTAGATCATAAAGTAAAAAAATGTAAAATGAATACAATTATCACTGTAACATAAGGATGACTATTACTGGGTCCAGAACTTGTTATCCTCCTGCTTCTTTTAGAAAACAAATTCAAACCCCTAAATCCTCATAATAATTTCACCTTGCCAAGACCTTTTTAGTCTTTCCAGTGAAGAGAGCAGACTCTTCAAAAAGTAGGCCACTCCTTTTGAAATTCAAGGAGTAGGTTGGAATTTCAGGTACAAAAGCTGAGCTGAAAGTTGCTTTAAGTGATTGTATAGAATCATCTAATCTCCCTTTAACAAGCTTTAAAAATAATTTCCAGGCAATAGACAGGTGGCTGGGAGTATTTTGTACCATGTATGAAGTCTCACTGAGGCCTCAGGCCAGAATTTTTAGTGGCAGAAAAACAGAAATAGATTTCAACTTCAGAAACAATTGGAAGACTTTGCCTGTTCCACAGGATAAATCTACACTACAATGTAACACTATCAGCTGAGCTGTAAGTACTTAAGGTAATCTAAACACAGCAATATGAAGCTTAGATAAGGCTACATTGAAAGGAAGAGTAATATTCTGTGCTCACTAGCTTGTAGGACTTCTTGCCATTGTGCCAACAGATCCACAGAAGATCAAGAAAGGCTTAGTTCTGTTCAGTAATAAAATGGTAGCTGAGGGAAAAAAATCACCTTTTCCTTTCAGTATGAGTGATGTGAGTGATTACTCTTCATACTCCCATAATTTGTGTTCTACAATTCAGAGACAACAGTGCTTGTGTATGATGACCTGTTTGATCCAACAGAGTCAATGTGAGTATGATGATTTTGTAATTGTTGCATCTAGCTAGTAGAACATCCCTGGTGATTTTAAAGTCACGAGCCTGCAGAGGCAGAGGTAGGAGGGAACCTCAGTATCAAGCTTCCTAGATCAGCCTGTCATACGTTCAGCTAATCTACTTTTATAAGCCTCCTCTGCAGAAGTTTTCTCCATTTCCCTAGGTGGCCAGTTTCTTCTCAGCATCCTAGTAATCTGAAAGCTTTTCTGGATAGCTAAGTCTAAAAATAAGAGCAGACACTGTAAAGGAAACTATTCATTTCAATCAGTTTCTACCAGATGTATTATGATGAAGAGTAAACAGCTTTAATTATTGGCAACAGTTCATCCTCTTGGGTCAAAGATTCTGCTTAACAAAAAAAGTCTAGTGCCATCACCATTAAGAAAACCTTGATCTTGAGCCTAAATGGCTCTCAGCTCATAATCAAATTCATCTGTCTAATTTAAGAAGGATTTTCAGAAAGGGTAAGTAAACAATGGAGAAATCAAAGGAATCAACTGAAAGGATCGCTGCATTCTTATTGTATGTGGTAGTTCTGCAATGCTACACAAAACTTAGAAATGAGCCTATTCCAACAGGAAGTCTATCAGAGCTTCTAGAATACTGCACGGCACTCTCTTCAGATTTTCTGAAGCAACAGCACACTAAATTTCATCCACAACTTTAACCTGAAAGTACTTTCAAATCTCTGCAAAATGAGAGTGATTAGAAGTCTGTGTAAGAAACACAAAAACCTTTAAAAATCACATGGAGGGACTTAAGTCAAATGACTGTATTTGAAAAAACAGTGAGACTTGGAAAGCATGATACCAAAAGAAGAGGAAAAACTTGGCAGCGTATGAACATGAAACAGAACAAAATATATATTTGGGTGGCAAATAAAAAGGCATCCATCATCCTTTTGTATACCCATTTGTTCAGATCTTGGGAGTTTGATGCATACGCTAAACTTAAACCACTAAGAAGACGGTACCATTTATATGCCAAGAATGAAGTAAAAACATAAGCATTAGTAAGATCTAGGCAAAAAATGAAGTCAGAAGAAAAACATTTGAAAGTAATTTAACAACCTGGAAACTACCTGGAACAACTCCTTAAAGCTAAAGCAAGCAGTGATTTTCAGCATCTGACATTCTAGTAATATAATCAATGTATAAGACTGGAAAATAAATGACTCGTACACAAACCTTTTAAATATAATGTGAAGAAGGTATAACAAGTAAATGTAAAGTAAATAATTTTTACTATTGATCAGAAGGTTAACACTTAAAATGAAGCTATAAGCACTTCATCTAGCAAATGCATTATTACCATAGGCAGTTTGAATTCTGATTCTGAAAAACCTGTACAACACAAGTTTTTAACTATACCCATTTAACTTTGTAAGCCATACTGCTCTGCTCCGGCTGACGTCCTTCACCTATTTGAATATACACCACATACTTTGCTGTATTATACTATTACAAACAAAATAAACATGTTTTATTTATGAACTATATGCTCAGAAACCTTGGACAAAATAGAATAGCATATAAATGAGAGTTGTGTTTGATAGAAGGGCAACATAATTCATGAATGCTGTAGGACTACTCTTTTCAAAGGAGCTGGGGCTGTTCAGTCTAGAAAAGAGGAGGCTGAGGGGAGACCTTATCACTCTCTACAACTACCTGAAAGGGGGTTGTAGTGAGGTGGGTGTTGGTCTCTTCTGTCAGGTGTCTGGAGATAGGACAAGAGGAAATGGCCTCAAGTTGAGGCAAGGGAGATTCAGGTTAGATATTAGGAAAAATTTTTTTACTGAGAGGGTTGTCAAACATTGGAATGGGCTGCCCAGGGAAGTGGTTGAGTCACCATCCCTGGAGATATTAAAAAAGCGAGTGGACAGGGTACTTCAGAACATGGTTTAGGGGGCATGGTTAATGGTTGGACTCGATGATCTTGAAGGTCTTTTCCAACCGAAATGATTCTATGATTCTAAATACACATCGTAGTACATTAAGTTAATTTAGAATACAAAAAGCCCCGCTAAGACACATACTCACCCTTTAAAATATAGTCTGTTAACAAGCTTGGCACTTTCTCGCTATCCTCTTTCATGGCATGCAGGACTGAAGTATGAAAAAAAAAATTCAGATATTTAGTCATAAATTAAAGACAACATTCTCAAAAGAAATACCGTGGAGCTGTTTCAATTACTCATAGGGATATAACTATCAGATTAGGAAGAAAACTCTTAAATGGAATATGAGAAGATAAAATGAGACACATCATATCTCCACCCTTCACTTGTATAATTCTCACTGAACTCCACAGTAGATGGATGCAAGAGACCCATTTTACTTGGTTAATTATGACAGTGAAATGTCATCAGTCATAACAAAAAAAGCACCCCTTCCCTATAAAATAATCTCAAAAATAAAGTCACCACATCCAAAACTAAAATGTGCTAACAACTACTGGAGGGTTGGGAATCTTAGGCCAAAAAAGTATGCTCCATTACTTAATTTATTTTCCTGATCTTCAACCCGAATCATGGAATAATGACACTTTTCTGGAGAAAACCTGCTGTGAATGATCTGATGAAAATGTTGGTGCTTTTCTTCCCCTGAAATGGTGAACATTAGCAGCTGTAGCTTAGAAAATCTTAAATACATGACTGAATCTGGCATTAACTTTGAATAATGCCAAAATGCCATTTTTGTTACTTGTATCAAGTCAAAATTGTCCATCCTTGCATATTTCTGAAGAAGGAAAACATTTAGACTAGCTAAACTTGACACATGTAAGCTTGTCTCTTACTCCATAAACAAAAACAACAACAATCCTTTATGAAGTGCTCTGGAAATGACTTAAAGAATCAAAAGTACAGAATTATATGGAACAGCAGCAGTATTTAATAAACTCCAAATTCCTCACATTGAGACTCTAAACTCAAAATATAACAAGTGTTTTATTTCAATTTTTATGTTGAAGTAAAACATCAGTGTTCATAACTATGGAATAATACACAGCTTTGAAAGAAAAAACAACCAACCAACCCCAAACACCTGCTTTACTGTCTGCCTTAACAACAGCAGAGAGAGTGAGTCAGAAATCTGCAATTGAGTCACAGGATCAAGGTCCAACCAGCCCACAGAAGGCAATACTGTTAATACTCTTTACACTGCATTTGTACAAGACATTTTGTTAATAAACTGTCAAACACAAAATGTTTTCAGGAGGCTTTAACCTCTCTCTGCTTAACATTGTATTTTTGAGAATATTTTCAAGTGAAATTTAAATATGGCAAGAGGATAAATTTCTCTGCAGGAGTAAATATAAAATGAAAAATCCATTTGTCACAGAGTAAGTATGAATTACCAGCTAAGGGTGCGTACTGCAGAAAAATAAAGGGAATTTAATTCCTGCTTAAACATTTAATTTACTTCAGAATTTGTAAAATACTTCTTTTCTCTTTCTAGGAAACAACCAATGAGTCTTTTACCATCCCTCAGCCACCTGAGGAATCACAGACCCGTGCTGCTGGAAAGCACCTTAAGACGTAGTTAGATCCAAAACTCTGCACTGAGATCTGATCAAATACATTCACGCACTGTACCATCTATTTTTAAACTATAAACCTATAAACCTCAAATGAAGGAAATGCCATTGACTCCCAGAGATGCTCTACTGTATTTCACCACCTTAATAATTATTTTTTTAAAAATACCACCTTATTTTTCATGCAAATTAGAATTAAAAAAAAACCCAAACCAGCGGACTTTGAGCTTATAAATAATTTTGAGGATCTGGCCTAAAAAGATGTGAAGAAAGGGGAATTCAAAGCACTGTCAGAACTCTGGTTTATACTTCCTAATTATTAAAATTTATTAACAAAAAGAAACCCCAACCCAGAGAGAAGCAGGCTGTTTTAAGGGCAATCAAGTGCAATCATTATACAACTACTCTTAAGTGTCCCAACATCCATTCCAATTTTTGGAAGTCCTTACAATAACCTCAGTAAAGCACAGCCAGTTGAAACAAACAGGGGTATATCAGGTACTGTAAGACAGTATTGCAAAATTCCATGACATGCAGTATTTTCCATAAGGCCCACCTGTTGAAATAATGTGAGAACATTTACTTCCTGATACATGCAAGTTTCTAGCCTTCAGGGTTCCAGAAAACAGCTAGAAAATAAACATACCGTGAAGGCTCAGAAAACAAGTAAAAACTGGCCAGAATGCATGGTTAAAAATCATGCAATCTTACGTACATGCCATAGGGTAAGGGGGAAGAGATAACTGTATGGATTCATTGGTTTTGAGCAACCACAGCTGGAAATACAAAGAGGAAAGGATCAGCGGGGGAATTTCATATGCTCACTTTTGGTTAATGTTTGAAGATCTTCAACAGATGGGGGTCCATTTTTCTTCTCATAAGGAATCACAGTTGTTAAGTACTGTCAAATGAAAAACAGTGTTACTTGACAGTCTTTTCAAGCAATTTATGTTGCTTGCATTTTATTTTGCAAAAGTTGTAGCAATTGAAATTGCTAGCCACCAATAAAAGCTTTTCAAAAGATCATATTTCACAAGAGATTAAGATTCTACCTTTCCTATCCCAAAGCTTTTATCACAGAAGCCAACTTTTTTTTTTTTTTTCAAATTCTGTGATCACCTTAGAAGTCATGCAGCTAAACACTAAAAAAAAAAAAAAAAAGGGATTTAAAAAATTGGAGCTGTTTACAGTAAAAAGTTTGTTAGGTTTCTTCCTCAGAGCCTATGCAAACCAATTGTAAAATCTTTCCTCTTCTCCCTCCAGAACAACCAGAAGTCCTTCATGTATTTAAAGTACTTCTTACAAATAAAAGCGGGAAGAACATCCTTCCCACCACCTCCCCCCAAACAACACTATGAATGCAGATGAACAATTTTCAAACTTGATCTTAAAAAAAAGAAAAAAAAAAGTATAAATATCATGCGAGTGTCACCAGTTGTATCCAAAATCAGAAAGTAATTCTTTCTTTCCATGAAGTACAGTAAAAAAAAATAAATTTTTCCAGGTGAATATTGATGTTGCCTTCAAATAACTTGGGAAACCGATAACAGCTTTTAAAGGATTCCAGAGCACAACTGATAGAGGCTGTGGGGGTGCCTTAAGTAAGGCATTCAGGTTTGTAGAAGTGTGCTAAGAAGTATTTGGGAAAATTAAAAAAAAAAAATCTTCAAACTCCACATATACTGTGTTTGAACAACCTCAAAACAGCTGTAGGATCTTCTCAATGACTGGTTAACTCTTACTGAGAATGTGAAACATTCCAAGGATTTTGACAGGTGAAAGAGCATTGCCCAGTCCCAGCTCCAAAGGTGATCTACAGCCCTCTGTGCAAAGAAAATTAGGCTGCCCACAGTTAGGTGAAAATGAAAACAGACAACTTTCACCTTCTGATGCTATACATATCCAACCAAAAGGATCAAACCAAGCCTAATTAAACATAAGACCCCACCATTTGCATTTTTAATTAAACTCTCAGTTTTACTAGTCGAGTGTGCGAACAGTTTCAAACCAACTCCATGTTTGTTCTATTTACTCTTTACTGAAATCTTTCATTCTTGTCAGCTAAAAAAAAAAAAAAAAAAAAAGCTAAAATGTTCTTAAATCTTTCAGGATTTTCATACCTGCAGTGCAAGCAAGATTTATTTTCTAATTCTTGAAGCAACGCTGTTGCTCTTTTATTAAACGAATTAGGCAACATCTTATTGTGCAGCCTATATGAATGCATCTTCTTAAAGAGGTCAGCATTTCAAAAGTACTGAAATCACTGGGATTTTCCCCAATGAAAAAGCTTCCTGAAATCTCACTCAATTCAATTTTTAAGAATTTAACAGGAACTTTATTCTGAGTTAACAGCTACAAGGCAGTAGGCAAAGCAACCCTCTATCTCTCATTCAACTTGAGACATATGTGGTTCTGCACATAACAATCAGAAAACATGGTATATACAAGCTCTCCTCCTCTCCTAGTAGCCGCATTTTGAGCAGGAGTCAAGTGTAACTCAGACTCTGGTGAAGAGGTTCATTTTGCAGAAGGAGGTTTGGTGTTGCCAAATGCAGCTATAACTACTGCCATGTTTAGAGCAGCATCATGCACCTCATGCTTAATCATATCCTCTGCCTAAAAGACACACAGACTCAGTTCTGTGTCACTTATGGGAACCTATTGTACAGGATGTACTGACACCTCACCAAGACCTTATGCAAACACAGGGCGCTTGTCTCCCTCCCTTTCCCTTTTGCACTTTCTCACACCCACTTAGCACAGCAGAGGAAAGTATGCAACACTTTTTAGGAAACAGTCAGTTTTTAATTTCTTTTCTAGCAGATGTAATCAACAGATATCGTCAGAGAACTGCACTCTTACTAAAATTACTGGAATCAACAGCTAGATATAAGGCTGTTAAATCCTCAAATGTTGGAGATGAAAGTAGATCTACTAACTCAGAAATCAGATTTCAGGCTGTCATTTCCAGCCTTCAGAACTAAGTGGCATTCTACCCTCTACCTAGACAATAAATTACTCGGACATGTGTCACTGGACAAAACACCAATATTCCCTGTTTTCCTTCTGCTGTAAACCCCACCTTCCAATTTGCCTAATAGAAATAATTAAAAAAAAAAAAAATTAATTCTTAGTTTCCAGAAATCACCTTGTTTTTCTCATTTAACACTTTGCTGCCATAACAAAGTCTCTATAACTGCACTATAAAAACTCATTCCCTGAATTGCTGTGTGAAGGATAACATAATATGAAAAGAAGAAAAAATGACTAAAGTGTAGCTTACTGGCATGACCAACTGTTAAGTCTACTGTGACCTCTAAATTTTCGAAGCAGATTTGACAATATCATAAGCAGCAATTCCCACTGCAATTTGTAATCACCCATAAAAAGTGTTCGATATGCCTAAAAATCAAAATGAAGATGACTATTTTGAATTTTCTTCTGGAAATATTATAACCGAAAGAGCTACCAGCATTTCAATGGCTTTTATGCAGTTGGTGTTGTTTTTTTCCAGCTGCATTATCAGATAGGAACAGGGAATTCCCACTGGAAGTTTCTCTTTAAATGTTGAAAAATTTCAAGTCATTTTTACTCATCTCACACACAGAAACAAAAGAACTAAAATTTTAAAAAGGAAAGTACCCATGATCAGAGTAATACTATCCAGAAAATAGCAAAGGTAGTAAATACCATTAAAATTAAAAACTGAAAGAGTTCTGAAATAACTGTACAAACTTGTCATAAACTTGTATGTTGTGACTTTATGTGTATGAACTTCTGCCTTCTAAGGTATACAAAAAATTGTCTGTCCTTGCATTTTTTTTTGAGCACAACTCCAGATTGTTAACTAACTCTTCCCTGCTAGCAGAAAACATGTTCAGATGAGTTTATGACAATACACCCTGAAAAAACACTCAAATGAATATTCTGAGAGCACCACTAACCAACCGAACATCTGATACTTTTTTTACTTTGCAACTTGCTGCAGTAAGATGACACCAATATTTTAAAAGCAGGGCCAGGGTTTGGTAATGTGACAAAAAACAAACAAATGAAAAAAAACCCCAAACAAAACCCAAATGCCACAGAAAAACAGATTTCTAGGACTAAATCAGAAAAGACATGGTATCTTTCCTACCTTTCTCCCCTATTTTTTATTTTAAGTTCTTGTTATTTCTATGATTGGCTTTAGGATAGAGGAAGGGACAAAACCCCATGAACCTGCTAACAAGGATATAGTAGTACAAGATAAACCAGGGGAAAAGTATGATCCACATGAAGAATAACATTAGTAAACTAACTCAAAAAACAACTGGAAGAGTTATCCAATCAGTGTTGTTACTAATACACGATTATGCTAATTATGTCTAGAAAGTTAGGAGGCAGTCAAATAAGAAAAAGTGCATTTAAATAGGGACATGCGTATAAGCAGTCTTTTAACCAAAAGTAAGAGAGGCTGGCATAGCTAAATATGTTCATTTATGAAAACACATGATATTTAAAATAGCTAAAGATACAGGTAAACAGCTGTAATATATTATTAAATGGTAAAGATAGCAAAGAAAAAAAACCCAGCACAGCTATTACTTTACCAGTATTGAGATAATGTAGAGTCATAGAAACTCTGTTACGTAAGCTCTATGCATGTGCTCAAGATCCCCACAGCTGGGGACAAAAAGCAGATCTATGGATTCATGAACTCTCATACATATACCTTGCTTGAGAAAGAGGGTAAGTCCATGATTTCTAACCTCATGATTCAGAAACGTCTGGAGAGGAGTTGTTTTACCTCCTGAACTCCTCTGCAGGATACTCCACTCATCTTCCAGACAAAAGCCTAATCAGCCACAACTTCTGAACTACCAGGCAGTTTATTGCCTCAATGCACTTCTCACCAGGGGAAAAAAATAAAATAGTAGTAAAAAAAAAAAAAAAAAAAAAAATCTAACACACTCCTCTGACACAACTGCATAAACTATAATGGGTGGGTATGCGTTAAATAACGCAAAATACCAGTATTTTGTAATGGGTGCCAAAAGCCTGAACAATAGCATAAGCATTAACACTACCAAAATACTGAATGTATTCAATAAAATACATACTACAGTTCTGAAACAAACAATTAAGTATTACTTTGAAATAAAGCATAAGAATCTTGCTACTTACGTATATGTAACATCTACAGTCATACCTATGGAATGTGGGTCTCTGTGCTGTGTATTTCAACATTTAAATAGTCAATGAAAAGACACAAACTTGCCTATGGCTTATGTATTTTTTTATCAGTAATCTGCATTGCACGCATTTGGCTGCTTTTAACATCATGCAGTTTTGAAAGGCAAAAAGACATACAGTAGAGTCCACGCATTTTCTAGATGCTACTCTGGGTTTAGATGTATTGGCTCTAAACATTTGAAGAAAAAAGAAAACCTTTTTTCAGTTGGAGATATTACCCAAGTCCTTAATGCTGAAGGCTGAAATGCTATGTCTAACCTGATACATATTCTTCGATTGGATATTAGATTTTTACAGACATGCAATGTATTTGAAGCATGCATTATGCCAAACCAGACTTTTAGTCTGGGGTAAGAAATAAGGGTTACTATTTCAGTGCATCAGGATATCAAGTCCTGACTGTCTCGAGCTGCTGAGGAGAGAAAGAGACTGTAGGCTGACCAGAGTCCTGAGGCAGGGAAAGAGTACAGTTTCCAACATTTTTGTCCTATTTTTTCCTGTTGCAGCATTTATCTTCAACTACTGTCAGTTTTCAAGATCTTGGCTCCTACCGAAAGTGCAGGCAAAGAATGAGGAAAAGAGAGAAGATAGCCCAGCACCTGTTTCTCTCCACCTGAGTTTCCAAACGTGTGGCGGAAGCCATTCTGTATGACATTTGAGATCCCTTCCATGCTGAAGCGCTAAAAGTAGTGAAAACATAGCAGAAAGAAAAAAGGGACAGAGAAAAGTTCAGAAGACGACTATTAATCAGCATTTATCAAGACTATAAAAGATGAATGACAAAGACAAGCTCTAAGATGTATTTCAGCACATTTCTATTTTTTCGTTCACCTACTTAATTTTTATAATTAAAAAGAAAACCTTGTAAAGGCAGTTAAGCAGTATATCTTCATCAAAACTTAATCAAACAAAATCTTCACACTGCAGACAGAATAATTGAGACTTGCCTTTTAAGTCTGCTTCAATTTGAAATGTAATAGTATTTTTTAAAGTTTATTTCACAGTACAATCTCCTTTAAAATTCGAGTTTAAGCAATATACTTTGAGACACTGCCGATACCAATTTTTCAGATTTTAAAGCACCTACTAGAAACACTGTTGAGAGGTAGTCATTTTCAGCTCTATTCTTTAAAAAATTTAATGCTTTCATGCTTCCTTTTCCATTACTGAAGCAACAATTAGTATTCTCCATTTTTTTCTAATATGATAAAATATACACAATTAGTTAATAATGTGCCCATATAAATTTCAAGCTCCATTACATGGAATCATGGAATCCAAGTAAAGAAAAATTAATATATAATCCAACCACAGTTTTTTTTTCTTGAACTTTGTAATCCTTTTTGCTTGCTGGAGAAGACAAGTGGAAAAAAAACCAAACCAAACCCAAACAATTCTGATGTTTAGCATGAGATATAAAAATCAGCAACTGACAAGAATATAAAAAGAAGAAACTGTCAGGCTGCTGACACAGGGCAGTATGATGCACACGCCTCAGCACGCTTATCTGAATGTATTTATTTATGGGAGGGGGAATAAAATGTGCTGGAATACAGTATTCACTTGCTTCTAAAGCACAATGAGGTCAGTAAATAGACATAGATGTTGCCAAAGCCATCTTAACTCTTTTAAGATATCCTACTTAAAGGAACTGGTATCTTCAAGCCCTGACTATTTTTAATTACTCCCCAGTTTGCCCTTGTGAGAGAGGTTAAGAAAGACTTCTAAAACTTCTTTAAGTGATTTACCCAAAGGCTGTACCAAGGACAAAGAATTAAAACCCTCTGTTTATTAAAATACAATTATAGTATCTACAGGAGAATTGATTTTTCTTAAGAGTATAAAAATTTAACCCTATTTGCAAGCCTTGTATTTAAATGAGACTTCATTATAATTTTAGTTAATAACATTACTAATTTATACATTATTTATTAACAGAAACTCACTCTTCACAAAGTTACTTGAACATACTATCTGTATGAATATTCTCAGCACTTCCTAAAAAAAACAAAAGAAAAAAGAAAAAAAAGCGCGCATTGAAGGAAGGAAGCTTGCACCTCTTTCTGGGAGAAGGCTCTCAAATCTGTACTTGGTCATAGTGAAAGCTATTTTCAAAGGAACCACACGTATGCTGCCGACTGTCTTACTTGGGAGCTAGTTTGTTCAATTCCTCTCAGAAAGCAATCTGACACATCTATATCTTGAAGCAACCAAATATGAAAATGTCTTATATTGGGACCATGCACAGTTATACTTGAAAGCATCATTCAAATCTCTAAACTTGAAACTAACCAGAATAGCTTATGGATCAGTCAACTCAAGTTTCAAACCCAAATAATTATTTTTCTTTATAGTTAGAATACCACTTTCTGTTTTTCCATGACTGAGAACCAAAAAGGAGTACATTTGAACTTTTCACTGTGCTCTTGCAAAGGGATGACAATTTTGTATTGTTTTCCAGACATACACTTTCTTAAGAGTTCCATTAAAACTTAGCTATATACACAAACACTTTTCATTAGACGGACAAGATCAGAATTCCATTTGGGTTATATCACAGGTATCTTATTCTTGTGAGTTTAGAAACAGATTCTGAAGAATTAATGTTTCATTACAAATGTTTATTCCTTATGTTTGAAAAATAACCCCCAAAACCTGATGTCAAACCGAAGCATTCTTTCTGGGACTTAGCCAAGACCTACAATACATTAACCTCATTTTCTGCATTCTATAAGAGACACTAAGAAATTCTAACATTAATATCCCACTTAAGTAATTTAAAATTATACTAGACAGATAAGAAAGAAAAAATTGCATTGACAAGATAATAACCTAATTTCTTTCATTCTCTGCCTCCTATTATTCAAACTCTGTTGAGAAAGACATTTTTCCTTTTGTTGCTATGTTCTGTAAAGAATAAACCAAATCATCTCCTCCCTGTACACCTACACTACACTTTGGCCTCACCCCCGTCTCTCATTGGACGTAGTTACTCCGCCCCAGGTTTCAACAGATCCATGGTAAGACTTTTACTTTTTTCCTACCTAAAAAGCAACATGATCAATAAATCTGTACAATGACACCAACAATAATACTGAATTTCCTCCAAGACTAACAGCGGTACACACATACTAAATTTATACAGTGAAACCAAACAGATAAATGAGTTTGCCTACTGACAACAGAACGCACAGCAGGACATCCAAAGACAGTATTTTTTGCAAGAAAGGTATGTTGATTCCAGCCTAATTTGCAAACAATAAAAAAAAAATCTTTTGAGCATGAGAAGAGTAAAATGTTGTATGACCGTGTGAAAAACATAATCTCAACAGGAAGTGCCTAAGCCTTGTCTGCAAATGAAGGCATGGAAGCAGGTGTACCAGGTATCTTGACAGAATCTAGGACTACTACTTCCCATAGGGAAAAAAAAAAAAATATTTTGAATGTATAAATAGTTACAAAAATTTTCTTACTGTTCCAGGCATATGACCTCTTTCTTGTTTACCATTCTGAGGACTACCGTTTTTCAGCTTCTTTTTCTTCTTTGCCGTTTCTTTGTGTTCTCTCTGTTTGTTTTGTACTTCGATGAGGACAGAAATGAAGCTGTTTTTCACTTCCTTCTCAAACTCCAACTCATCTCGTAGAGCCAACTGCTGTACCAGTTCCTCAGAATAATCCTTAATAGCAGTCTCAATTTCTTCTAGCAGTTCATTTAACTCAGCAACAGACAATCTTTTTACTCCTATAAATAGTTGATATAAAAAGTAATCTGTCAAGTTTTTAAGCAGGAGAATATTTGTGGGAATTAAAAGAAAAAAGTACTCTGAAATTTTTCAAAACAAAAAAATTCAGTTCTAAAACTACACAGAACAAAACAATATTCCTAAAGGAATAAACAGGGACAACTAGATTAGCAACAAGAAGATGGTTGAACTTTCTTCTTATTTCTGAGAAATCTGGAATAATCTGCAAATATGAAGAGCATGTCGTAGTTATGGAAGCTGAAGTAAGTGCTAAACTTCTAATACTGACATCTCTTAACTATTACTTTGCACCTACGCTCATTGTTCAGAGTAAAAGGTTTCCATATTTTCTGACACAATGATGAACACTGGCATCTCTGGAATCCTTGGATTTTTCACCTACAGTAATACAGGAACTATACTCTTCTTGGGGATATTGCTAAGGTATGGATGCATATTAATAAAAGCTTGCGCCATGCTTTTATGATAATACTTTCAGATGCATTTAGTAGAAAAACCAACAAAGTCCTCCAAATTCTCTTTGTCTGGGAATTATAGTCAAAAGCAAGGCCTTCTATTACCTGAAACAAGGACCTAGATCAAAATTAGCTGACAGGCTTGTTTCAATCAAAAATAAGCATGAATAGTTTTGAGAAAGCATGAGACTGAATTGGTGAAAGCTAAATCAGAAGCCTGTAAAATGTCAGTTTGGAAACAAAAAACCCTCCAGGTTTGCATTTTGAACGTACTGTTGGGTCATGTATTACAGAGAGTGAAATTATGACCAAGAAGAATGTTCTGAGGCTTGCTTGGGTTAAAAGTGAGCACGTTCTTTGAGGACTGCTTTCCATTCCCAATTAAGTCTGACACACCTAGGAACCTAGTAAGTCCCAGCAGTCGCTATGTCACAGAACATAATTTTCATTGGCATTTCAGAAACAGCTAGTCCTGGTTACACTGAAGGGTACAATATGTTTAAAGACACTGCCTACATGTTCATAATTATTTGGTTATGTTGAATTAGTCTAGTACATGTCACATCTAAAAAAACTGTTGTAAGGAAAAGCGCCTACGGACAAGTGTTGAAAAATACAAGTAAGGCCACCAACTACAAAAAAGTATAGCCCTTAGAAGCAAGAAAGGCAACAGGTGAAATGTGATTTTTCTCTCAAACTACAACAGGGAAAACCCACTGGAGAAAGCTCCTTGTCACTTACTAAAGAAAAAGCAGTAAAACCTGTTAAGGCAATTCTCCAGCAACATGCAGGTTACGGCCTCTACTTGCAACACAGATCTTGGCTGTGCTCACAGGCATTGCATGTTACCACAGTAGGTCTTACCACAGCAGTAACTTTTTGCAAAGTCAACTCTAGTTGTCAGCAATAGCAAATAGCAACATCAACTCAAACAGAAGCAGGGGGAAGAAAGGTAAATTCAGCGACAAGCTTATCTGGTGCTCTGTGGGTGTAAGTTGCAGAATAGGCCTTACAGTCTGTGAAACTGAGTATACTCTGTGGTAAAAATTAATATAAGTAAGTTCCATATGCATTCAGTACAAAGGACAGTCTAAAAAACATAGGTTGCACCACTGTTTTGTTCTTGTGAAACATGACTAGAGGGAGCACCAGTGAGTCCCAAAACTTAAGAACCAGCTTCACAGCCTACGAAGCAATTGTTCCAAAACCATAGGTAAGTATTACCAACTGCAATCCTGATTTTTTTATGATAGATCAGTTGTTATCAAAGCCTACAAAAGGGCTACATAGGAACTACTCAGCTGACAGAGGTGAGTGAAGACAGAGTAATTCAAATGCAGAAGACTACCTGGATTAAATCTTAGATATGTAGGCTAAAGAACTCACCTGTGTAACCGGAGCTGTAACTGGTTTTATTTTTGGACTGTCTTAATACATGTCTTTTCCTATCCAAGAAGAAAATAAATACAAGCTTTGATTTCCTGCACTCAATCCTAAGTATTAACACCTCTGACTTGCCTTATAATAGCCAGACAGTTTCTAGGAAAACCCTTCAACAATTTCACAGAGATGCAGACTAATTCTGAAGCAGCTTCACACACAAAAAAACAGGTAGCAAGAGCTTTTCATAAAACAGTGACCTAAAAGACATGAAAGCAGATTCTGAGAAACTGGTGAAGCAAAGTTAAATTATCTGCCAAAGTAACTAAAGGCATTGTTTGGTCAAGGCTGACCTTTAAACCCTAAAGATGCAATAGACAAGGTGAACTCCTAAGGCAAAGCAAAATAAATATGATCTGAAACGCCAAGCAAGCTTGATTAGCTCCAAACCTAAGGACATATGGAACTGTCAGAAAAGTAGGAAGCCCTGCTGAGCAGTATACACTTTGCTTTCACATTCCTGAAATTTATGTCTTGAGACAGCTAAGAGTCCAACCATGAAAATGGGATCTCCTCCATAAATCTGAAATGTAGCAGAAACTGTAAGTCATGTCACAAAAGGTCGGCCAGTTTTCTGAATCTTCTACAGAATTTATATTGCTGACCCAGACTAAAGGAAAGAAACCACTGAACTTTCTAAGAGGGACCAAAGTAGAAGGGTCATCTAGCAAATATTCTTTGTGTTTCCATCACCTTCTAGAACTGATTTTGACGAACACACAGATGAAACAAATTTCTATCATCAAACTGATTAATCACAGGTTTCTTCTACATACAATTCAACCTACTACAATTAAACTATACATGTAATTTCTCCTTTCCTGTTGTATAGGGAAAAACAGATGATTTCATATGAGTAGAAGAAGATAAAAAGTTGTTGTTTTTTTTTTTTAAACTTTTAACCTTTTTGAAGAGGAATGGGAGGAGAGAAAAACATGCAAGGTCCTTAGGGGGGAAAAAAAGCAATGATTGCCTTATTTTTATGTTACTGTATATCAAGATATGTTGCAGTGACTGAAACAGTACCAAAGAAACACCATTTTCTTTATTTACTGCATAGCTTTCAAGAGCTTTAGCTAGTCTTCTAAAACAGAGCGTACTGGCCTCAAGAAAGTGTCTCACTTTAAAATACAGAAATTAATAAAGTTTAAACAAAAATGATCGACTTAACACTTTACCTATGAAGGGACCTCATTCTAGTGAATCAAGCTTCAACATATTTGCTTTAAATAGAAATTCTGTAAAGTTTTATTTTTATTCTAAGTTAAGAAAGCTGACAAAGATAAGTCTTCTATGTTCTAAATCTAGTTTATTCTTTCAGGGCATTTTGAAAATATTTTTGAATGCAGGTGTTTCATAAGAAGGACTTGCTAGAAATCAAACACATGGCAAACTCACTCTTTAAACTACTTTCAATAAGCACAAGAGCGAAATACTAAATAAATATCACTTACTCTCTTCATAGCTGTTGTTCGTACTGGATCTCTTGAGTGTTTGAATTTCCTGGGAAAGTATGGAGAGCCGATCTGACTGGGTGGGTGTTTCATCATCTTCTGGATCAGGTGATTCCTGCATCATTTCCTCTATTTCTTCAATCACCTTCAAAAAATTAAAACCCTTATGAAAACCCTCCTGCACAAAGAGAAACAGCCTGAAATTTGAAGCAAAGCTGTTAAGAGCTTAAGGTTTTTTTTACTTTCAATTAGCAAAGATGCTGCTGTATGAAACTAATACCAAGACTGGATAGAAGAGAATCAACAAAATCATATTGACATTTCCTCCCCATCCTTGCTCTCTGAGAATAAGCCTATCTTTTCAAGATAAACTGGTGACCTTATAACAAGCAGTGTGTTGAAACTACACAGTTATTTGTATATGAAGTACACATGGTTCTGCTTAATAGAACTGAAGTAAAGAGTGAGCTGGAATATCTTTCCTGAGTATTCAGTTGAAGGAAAGCAAAACAACAACAACAAAAATCAATTACCTCCCCACCCCCCATTTCACTACACTTCTGTAAGCCAAAAAAAAAAAAAAAAAAAAAGAATAAAAAAGCTCTGAATAACCTGAAAATCTACTGTGCTTATGAGAAGTTTTATGAACTGATCCATCATAATCTGAAGCTGAATTGCATCCTTGGGCTTAAGACCTGAGTCAGACAGAAAGTATAAGAACAGAAATCCTGTGCATGGAGAGCTTACTTTTCAGTATAGAAATGACTATATTTCTAAAGACTAAATTATTAACTGAACTGCTGAATAAATAACACATCATCTTTTACAGGTTTAAAGGCTGTAGACAGTGCTAAGATCCACCTTACAGTAAAAAAGAGCTGAGGCAGTTCAAGCAATCCTGTCTCTTGTACTCTTAATAACCACGTTCATCACAGTTCAGAGGTAACCATTTAAACAACAAGAAAATATATTCTTGCTTTCGCTTTCTAAAGCAGGATCTTAAGGGACAGTCATTAACCTTACTCAGAAGAGCGATTTTCAAGATAACTTAAGTAAATCCATGGATTTGGAACAGAAGCCTTTAGACACTAAGTAATTTGAAAGCTTAGTAGCTGAACTGTTGATCTGCTCTCATTAGGCAAAAACTTGAAAGAATTCCTGCTAACCACAAAGCCACATGAAGATATGAGTGGCCATACAGTGATGCTGGAAAATGACAAACTCTACAATACCACCAATATTCTGAAAATATTTTTGCTTCTTAACACATATATTTAATTTAGTAGTATTTCTGACTAATTCATGGTAAGAAATGTATAAAGATTTCAAAGACCCTGGACTATCAACCACACCTGAAGCGCTGGAATACTTTTCAAATCTGAATGATGCAGTAATATCTCACACGTTATTACAACCCTAAAGAAAGAACAATCAAGAAGCTTAGCTATGGTGAACAAGGAAGGATTGATTCAAAGAAACTAACATAATAGTTTGATTAAGTAGGTATTCTTTATTGGCAGCGCTGGATGCACGGGGGATCGCTCCACCTATCGTGCACACCGTTGGGCCTAATTGTGCAGGTTAAGTACATGTTCTACATACATATTCACTAGATTTCCGAGAAATGTTATACATATTCATTAGTTTTCTGGGAAACTATTAGCATATGCAAATGTCCTTTACACAGGCGCATTGAAGGTCTCTGGTGGTCTTCAGGAGTCCTCTGGTGGTCTTCCATAGTCTTCCTCACTTGTCCGCTATTTGACCCTCCTCAGGTGATTCTGCGCAGTATGGTCCTTTACATGTTTTGATACCTCAGTGTTTGTTAGTGCTCCTATTATCTAAGTTTTCATTAGTAGTTTAGAACCATATGGCTAGTTTAAGCTAAATTATCTACAAGGACGAGAACAAAGGCAGGAGTTGTTATCTTTTCTGGCCCTATCTATTCAAGCAAGGCCTCTACTTGTGCCTTCTTAACAAGATCGTAAGTTCATCAAACATTTAATTAAGTTTTGTGATCGCTCATGGTTCCTTCTTGCTCATCACTCCCAAGTGCCAGTCTCTGACAGGCTTAATCCTTGACAAACACCAGTCCTTGGTATGTAAAGTTACAGAGGGACAATCATTAAGCAATAAGCAGTTCGTTCTCTATATCAGAACAACAAAAAATAACTAGACTAAAAGAAAATACTACACCAACAACATGGTCTTTGCTGAACACTTCACCTGCTCTGCTGTGAAGAGTGGTTCATCATTGATGCAGGAAACAATGATAGAATGCATATCCAACTGTTCCCTCAGCTCTTCGTCATCTGACAGGTCAAGGTTCAAGTTATCATTTACCTAGAAAGCAGGAAAATGTGCATTTATGTGAATAGATATACACATATGTGTGTATATATATATAAAATACATGTACATATATAAAAAAGAAAAGTGGAATTGAATTTTAAGAATCAAACAGATTCCCTGACCCATAATAATGGAATCAATTGCTGTCAAATACTTGGAAACTGAAGTACCTTAAGAACTGAAATCAAAACTGCAATTGGAGAAAGTTAAAATAGCTGTCAGTCTTTAAATACCCTCAGCGTATAAAGACCATATATACAATGACATGCAGATATCTGCACGGAAGGCAGTCAATCCAATGTAGATATTTAAATCTTAAATGAAGATAGATGTTTGTCAGTGTGGGGTGAAAACCTATCTATAATCTCTAACATGACACAAACCTGTTATTTCAAGTGCTTTCATAGTTCTACTTTTACACATAATAAAAGACACGAAAAAAGTTGTTTTAAAAAACAGAACATGGTTATGACCCCAGGTTATTTTAAAAATATATTGTTCAATATCTCAGGGTCTTTTTTTAAAAGAAAGAGAAGTAACGCTGTTCCCACACATATACCATCAAGTTACACTCATCCTTCAAAAACAAGGATATACATATAGTAAAAGATTTAAGTTCCCTCCTTAATCAGTCAGGTATATTTTACTCTCACACAGTGATATATTCTAGTTTATTTACAAAGTTGTTTGCTTTTCCTGCACTTTGTATATTACTAGATTCCAGCCAAACAAACCTAGAAAAGCCCCCCAGCCCCCAAAAGCTGTAACCTCCAACCTTTGAGATTTTGAGCTTAACTGCTTTAACTGATTTGGGGCTAATTTACGAGCATTATGACTAGCTGTATTAAGTCCTTGGTCTCAGTGTATCAGTTTTAAATTTTTGTTGTAATTCCTCTAATTTTCCCAGTTTCTTCAGAAACTTTCATAGTTCTCAGATTCATTTTGAAGATGCTACTTATATCCCCAGATAGCTAGTCTGTAGGGGAAAACATAATATTTGTATTTCTTCAGCCATAAGAATGAAGTCAAATGCCCACTTTTTTCCAGAATCTGAATACCAATAACCATGCGGTGACAAGGCTCCACTAAGAACATCTGTTCACCTACTGCACAGATACATCCCAGTTTTGAAACCCTTTAATGTCTGCAGTCCTCAAATGTTTTTCCATGTATATAGGATTATAACAACTATGGGATAGTAAGCAAGTATAACAGTTCATCCTGAAGGAGGTCACCTTCTCCTCCTGACATCCCAGAAACAACATTTTGCGAGATTATCAGAATATATTCTGATAATTTAGGCTAATAAACCACCTAAACCAGCCCAAGCTACAGCTGATACCAAAAGGACCGCCTGGCCTTCCACCCAGCCACACTCCATGCCTGTTTCTGTCCTCACACTCCTACCAAGGAATGACCTGTTTAATCTAACAAAAATACAATAAACAAGCAACTGGGCAATCTTGTTCCTTGTACCACTGTACGACACTTCCACCCAACTACTTCTGTGACAGTCAGAGCTATATAAAAGTGTTCATAGATCTGTAATGTGAAGCAACAAAAATTAGAAGAATCAGCCTCATTCAGTTTACATTTTTTTTCCTACTAAAACAGGAAGAGAAATACTTTAAGCACAAGTGCAACAGCATATTATTTGTTTCAAACGCATCAAGGAAGTGTTGCTTGGCTGTTAGTATTCATTGTAAGAAAGTTAAAAGAAGCTACTAGCTGGTCCATATGTGCTGTCACCTATCCAGAAATAACTGCTTAAACACAGAGAAGTAGAAAAAAACCCAGTATGTCAAGCACTCCCAAACAGATGGGCTTTACACATCAAAAGGCATGCCAGGTGGAGTGAAAGCTGAAAAAACTTGAGATATGTTTAATCCATAAACTGATTTTCCCTCTACTGGCAGCATACCTAAGATTCTTTCTAATCCAGCAACACCACTTTACTTTTTTTTTTTTTATGTACTTCCTTCATAACTTCCTGCAAAGAACTTAGAAAAACCTATATGAAACATTTTTTTATATTGTACCTAGTTCCTTATCAAGAAATCCATCAGTCTTCCAGTCCATTTTTCAGTCACACAAAAAGGTCACGGCATGGGGGGGTTGTAAGTCTTTTTACTTTAAATGTAAGGATTTAATTACTCTAAACCCACTTAGAAAATCTGAATAAACATTCTAATAAAAATTAGAATAAACACCAGTCAAATTCAAGGGATAATCATCAGACTCAAATTGAGAAAGTGAGTTCTTCCCCTGCTGAACCCCAAAGTATCCTCTTCAGCAGAACAATCTTTGCTCCTGTCACAGTAAAAAGTAGCTGTGGATTCTATAATGGATGGCAGAAGTCAAAGCATTACCCTATTCTCAGGTTACACACACAGATATTTTTACAACGTAACTCAACTTCACGATGTTTAAAAGATAAGCCACTTGTTTCCTCAGAAGACCTGGGAAATGGGAATTCTTCCTAGCTTTTCTTCCTGAAGCGTTTTAATCTACTTTTAAGAAGATCAGAGGACAACCCTTTCTATAAACCTCTCTGAAACTCTTCATTCCCTGCTCCCTCCCCAGACCGCTATTCTACTCATTAAATAAGAAAAACAACCAAATCAAACTCTCAGTATCCCCTGGGTTACCTTTCCTGTAAAAGCAGCCACTTCAGTCTCCACCTGACTGCAGAGTGAGATGAACTTAAAAAAAAGACCACACTGGATTTACTAAATCAGAGTACTCCCACCTTTCTTCCTCCCTTACCCACAATAGTGTTCAACATGAAACAGACAGTAGAAAGACTTTACGTGAAACATTTTCTCATTTTACAATTTCTTCTATCATGCTCTGGTTCTAATGAACATCCATCTAAAACTAACCCTGAATTACTGCAACCCAAGGAGATGCAAACATACATCAATGGCTGTTTGATTTTTAAAAACCTTTCATGTATAATGCCAAGCACTAACAATATTTTAAGCCATTTAATGACAACACTCTTTTATACAGATGCAAATTGTTTTATTTCCCTGCTGAGTATAAAAGATCCAAAGAGGGTATTCCTGCTGATCAGAACTTACCCCTTTTTCTGAAAGATTCAGTGTTGGCAAGTGCAAAGCTCTGGTGTGGGAAGATTTCCAGTCAACTGGCATTACGTTACCATAATTATCAGTCAAAGCATTCCAAATCCTGGAGAGAGGAACAAAGGAACAAAAATGAAGACCTTAAAACAAGCAGCAACTGATCAGCAGTAAACATATTTATAATGATAATATATTTCTATCAACAACTATTTTTTCCTCCCTAAATACTCATCTACAAGTTACTGACAGTATTTTTATAATGTTTTGAAGTGAAAAGAAAATTTTTTTTGAAAAACATAATTTATTCCCCTTTTTAAACCAACAACGTATGCACAGCGGTGAAATAAAGCAATGTGATGAAGAGACAGCTTCACTACTACTTATATAACCATACTCAAAATCTTCTTGGGGGGTGGATGAGTCCTTCCTTTAATGAAATTTGAGCTCAGCTATAAATTCCATTCCTAGTGTTCTTCCTGTTTTCCTCGCCTTTTGCACATTAAAATCAGGAATTAGCAGAGTAGCAAATTCTGAGCCAAATCTTTTTTTCTTTCTTTCCATTTATCAGAGAATAATGAACATGCACAAATTATACTAAAATTTTGCAAGAATTTAGTTTTATCCAGAAGTACTCTTGCTGACCTCAGCCCACCACTTGTCTATAGTTGAATCTTAACTGTGTCTACAGTGTACAACCTCTCTGGCTGTTAACAGAGGCTTCCATATGCGGTCCTATTCTGGTATACCAGTTCAGATTTTGAAACAGAGCAGCCCTGTTAGCAGGTTGCTGCCTCAAGTCAGCTAACAAACCTTGCCTCTAAGTGCTAAGCTGTGGGTGCATGTTTGGAGCGGTTGCCTAGCTAGGCTCAGAGGAGGTCAGACGAATGGCTGAGCCAGACACAGAAGGGGAGACAGAGCCTCATCACTGCCCAACATGTCTCCGATTCATGGTTCTCTGAACTTAGCTCATTGTTTATACCACAGATATCTAGTCTTTTGCTAACAAGTTTTTTTTTCCTTCTCTTAGAATAAGATGTGCAATTTAGTTACCTCAAAGTAATAGAAAAACTGCAGTATTTTCAGTGAAGATAAGCTGACCGAAATTTACTGTAAAATAACAAGTATAAATACTTGTAAAACAAGGTTAAAAACAGGAAAGCAGCATAGATCAGAAAGGCTCTACTGCTCAGGGGGAAAAACAATTATCACTGTTGCAGCTGACATCTTACTCTCCATCTGCTTTCCGTACTTTCCATGATCAATTTCAAACACTGAAACAGCGGGCATTTTGCAAGACGCTAAACAAATACCACCCCCAGTCACTCTGCATTTCCGAACAGCTACTTCTCTTGCCCCGGAGGTAAGAGGCACCGGGATGCTCACGCACTTCCCTGGCTGTTAGGGAAGCGAGACCAGAAGGCTCGATGTCAAACCTCCGCCGCGCAGGCTGAACAGGTACGCCCGCCCCCGCCTCCGGGTCCGGGCCCGGGGGCTCCCAGCTGCAGTCCCGCGGGCGGGGAAAGGCTTCAACTCCCGCAGCCCACAAGCCCTGCTGGGACTCGGCCAGGGGAAGGCCCGGGCCAGCAGGCGCAGGGGCAGCGCCTTCGCAGGGCCGGGCTAGCGAGGCACCGAGCCCGCCCTGCCCCCGCCTCCGCGCCGCGCCCCGCCCCGCCTGGCCCCTCCGGCCGGGCCAGGCCTCCGCCCCGGGCGGCCCAACCACCTCCCCCTCCCCCCCCCCCCTCCGGGCCTGCACTCACTCGTCGTCCTGCAGGGCGCTCTGCTCCGTGAGGGGCCGCAGCGGAACGCGGCTCTCGCCGCCGCCGCCAGCCCGGGCCTGCGGGGGCTCGAAGCAGAGGGACAACTTCGCCCCCAGATCCCCACCGCCCCAGCCACCTTTGTCGCGGACGGCCTCGGAACCGCTCCCCGCGGAGGGCTGGAAGCCCGAGAAGTCTTGCCAATCCCCCGGGTCCCGCTGCGAGGCCGCCGCCGCCATAGCTGCCGCCGCAGCTGGAGACGCCGGCCCGCGCGCCCGCGCCCCCGCCCCCGGCGGTGCGCGCGCCCGGCGCCTCCCGCAGCTCGGGGGGGCGGGGCGGGCAGGGGGCGGGGCGCGTGACGGCGCGGGGCTGCCCAAGGGCCGCAGCGGGCGGGGCGCCGTTGGCGGCGGGGGCCGCCTCGGGGCGGCCTCGGCGCCGAGGCGAGCTCGTCGGGGCTCCCCGCCCCCGGCCTCCTTCCGAGCGGAGGGCGGGTGGCCGGCGCGGGCTGGGGCTGCGGGTGAGCGTGACGCGGGCCAGCCCTGACACCGCTGTCAGAGGTGAGGAGAGGAGAGGGCCGGCCTTGACCGTGCCGGTGAGCGCCACTCGCGGCCATTTGACGGGGTTCGTTTCTGCGCACGGAGAGGCAGCCGCAGGCCTGAGGCAGGTGCTTTTGAGGCAGCGAGTTGGGGCAGTTCCCCGGGGAGGGGAAGGGGGAAGCTGGAGTAGTTGCGGTAATTCCACTGCAACCTGGTAACCTACGGACGGGTGGCTTTTTGGTTGTCTTTTTGGCCTCCATTCAGCCACCTAACCCATATAAAACTAAGTTTTGGAGAGAACGTGGTGGTTATTGGTGCCGTCACTCCCATGCCCTCTCCTGCTAGCTTTGTATCGTGTCCCTATGTGCAGTAGCTTATGATGGCCTTTTTTTGTCTAGTACTTCTTTGAGCCACTGTAAACTTCTGATGGCCCAAAGCATGTAGCAAGATTTTTCTCAGCTTAACTTCTGAAATTTGTTTTGAGCCTCCTTTAAGTATCTCTTCAAACTTCCTACTTGATGTTTGGAAAGAGACACAGTCAGTGGAACATTAATTCTCTGTTAAGCATCTGCGTGCCACTGAGGTAATTTGAAGACTTTTGTCCAATCCTACTCAGTTACAACTTTCTCAAGCTGACAAACCCTAGCATACATAGGCATTCCAATATGATCCTTTCTGACACTGGGAGTAGGGCAAAGGAGGCCAGGACTACTATGAGTGTTCAAATGTGGATGCACCATTGTTTTATACATAAGTGCAATGATGTTTTCTGTTCCATTCTGATGGAAAAGCAGAATGTTTGCAGGCAGAATTTGAAGATGCTCTTCTCGAAGACATAGTCCTCCATAGCCATAGTCTTGGGAAGGAGCAAAAATGCTGGGACAGGTAACGAGCAAGGGAGAGGAAATTACTGGATTCAGCATATATAAATGTAAAGGCATGCACAAAACTACCAATCTGTCCGAGTCAATTATGGGCTTTGCAGTAACTATTACTACTTGGGCATTTTTGGATTATTTCAGCTAGCTCTGTAAGAGCACTGACTCGGTGGTCAGCAGCAATCCAAACAGTAAATACGATGCTAGATCCAGGGTGTACCATGTTTGAACAATGCAGACATTTTCAGTCCCTTTACCCTTGATCTTAAAAGGATGTAATAGAATGGGAAGTACAAAGAACAGCAGGGTTGTCCAGAAGGTATGGAACAGCTGCCAAAGAATCATCTTGGGCTTTTCAGCACAGAAAAAATGGGGAGAAGATCCAGGTCTCTAAATTAATGCACGGCATATAGGTACCAATCCACTGCTGCTTTGAATGCAGAAAGTCGGGGATATCAAATGAAACCACCAAGTGGTAGGTTCAAGGAAAGAAAAGGAGGCAGTTTTTCACAGAGCAAGTACTTAAGCTGAAAAACTCCTTGCCTCAGGAAGTTACATACCAGAACTTTACATCAAGTCCATTAACTTACAAATTAATAGAAGAAAAAAAACTTTATAGGCTAATAGGTAAATAAATGGTCTGTGGTTCTGGAAGTCCACGAAGTGCAAATTCTGATTCCACAAACTTTCTATAGGACTTCATGTTAGAGTCCCATATGACTGGTTATGGCTTTCTGACAGGTATGACTAGACCACATGGACTCAATGGCAGGGCAAAGGCCTAACTTTGCATTTGAGAGACTGAAAGGCTGATCTTTACTGAATGCTGAAACTATTTGGAGTTCCACAAATCCCTCTAATGTGAAAATTCTCCAGTGTAAAATCCAGAACTTTCTGTAGCTGAAAACTGTTCTTTACCCACAGTATGTTCTGAACTGTTCTGATCTAAGGTCAGCGGGACAGTAATATGAATTCCTACTCTCAGGGAAAAAACCTCACCATAATATCAAGATATAAACTAACGTCTCAAGGACCGGTGTACGGAAGTAATAAATATGAACATTTAAGAAAATGTGCATCAATAGTTTTAAAATTTTTTTATTGTGCTGCCAAGAGCCAAATTACAAGAAACCGCCTTACAGTTAAAAAAGTAAACAAGCAATCTGCTGAACCGCAGTGCACTCCGAGTGCCACATATGCATCTATTTTTCAGAAAATTATATCTGCATTTCTCTTACAAGAGCACAACAGGAACCAAAGTAAAAGAGTGTAATGGATACAGCACATAGGATAAATCATATCTTTAAAATAATAATAATAAAATAATAAAAACCATTTTACACCATGTCCTATATCCTGCTAATATTTTCAGAATATGGCCTTGATTGTAAAACAAAAGCAAGCATTTACAATTTCTGGATAAAGACTGCTTACTCTTATGCAAGGAATGGATGTTTTGTCTTGACAAAATCTTTAAGGTAACTGGACAGAAACATCTCTGTTTCAATATCAGATTGAGTACAAAACACTGGGGAGACCACATTTTTTCTTACTGGTGGTTGGAAACTGAAGTTATATAAGCAGAAAAAATGTTGACCCTTAACGATACACCTATTTTTTTTCTTTGATGCAAACAGCTAGAACACCTTTTTGATATTCTAAAACAAAAAAATTGTTAATCTTCAGATTAATAAATTAGGTCATTATAATAATAAATTAGGTTTTTTTTTTCAGTTTTAAAGTTCAGCAACCTCTGACCAAGTATTTATAACAATACTTGAGAGTTCCTTTACAAAAAATACATTTTCTTTTCACATTAAGCATACTGGGTATCTGTGTCTCTTATGACAAGCATTTGTAAAAGAAAAAAGGCAATGCACAAATGGGTAATTAGTATAAAAGTGCCAAGACCTGTTTGGAAAGTTAACATTGTATTATACAGTCAGAGTTATAAATGAGGCAAGCTACAACACACTTCCAGCTTAATGTGGACAATATTCCAGTAGTTGTTTCAAACAATTGTTTGAAAAAAAAAAAAAAAAAAGAAATAAAGAAAAAAAAATCCAGGAGCCGATGGTGTTATTCTATGGAGCTGATTAGTGCTGCATGTATATTGTCATCAGTGTCTCTAGCCAATGCATTCATTAAAAAGCCTTTTCAAGGCTAAGCAGGAAAAGAAAAATAAGAAACACCCTGAAATGTAGCAAGTAGCAAGAGCAACGCTTACTGCTATAATCGTGCACGTACTGTACACACGCAAACACGAGAGTGTACACACACACACACACACGCACGCACACAAACACTTTCAAATCAAATCAAACTGTAGGTAGAATGAGATGCTCTTTTCTTGTCTTTCCTAAACTCACAAGCGATTAAGCATTGATATGGAATGCCTGTTTATCTGTTTCTGCTCTGGGTAAAATCTCTCTCAGATAAAAATACATTCAACAAGAAAAAAAATAGAAAAAATATATACTGTATACATAGTATTTTATATATACAGTATATATATGTATAGTGTATATACACATGCACGTATATATACATATGTATACCTACATGCATTTGTATATACATATATATACACAAACATACAAATACTTTTTGTTGTTTTTAGCATAATTATATTTACATAAATATTCCTATAATGCTAAAGTTTAAAGAAGCATGATCTCCTTTTTTTTCTGAGCTTCAAAAAAGGTGCTTGAGTAATATACAATTAAAATTAAGCAGCTTCCTAGCATGGAAGTAGTTTCTAAATCTGCATACCAGTAAATAAGAACATCAACAGGAAAAAAACAACAACCTTAAAACAGTCTCTTTTTTACTCTCTCGTAAGCAAGAGCTTTGTCCAACAAAAATATTTTTCCTTCTCCTGTATGAACAACCAGAGATTGATATAAAATAACAAAACAAAACCACAAGAGACAAAACAAACAAACAAAAGCCCCTGGAACTGCATGGTGTTCTTGACTTTTCCTTCCTTCCTTCAATACTGCTGTCAAAAGATCCAGTGCTCATATCAGGAATTACTTAGGCCTCAGTCATTTGCTAACTCTGCCAAAGTCCGGCTAATCTAGCCAATCAGCTTTGAAGAAACAAAAATAAAAACAAAAAGCAGCACAAGGTATAATTTTATACATCCTTAATAAACCCACCCTTTATTTTCTGCTATAACCTCTTCCTTGCTATTTCATTAACTACTGCAGCTTCTCATCATATAGAAAAATATTTGCAGCTACACCACACCTGTGATGTGACAAATTCCGTTCTAGGAGTATATTACTGTAGCAACAGCTGGAAAAAACAAAAATCAGACTTTTTCATATTTTTTTCACCTGGGGTTAGGCTTTGCTGCAACAGATGCAATTTCAGAGCAACAAGAAAAACCACTATCCTGCTGCCCGGCAGTATTCTTTATTCATTTTTTTCTCCAGCCAAACATGACCAGCTTTTCTTCTCTGAAACTTCCTTTTACCTCATTGCCTACCCCTAGCCCCTGATTCCCCCTCCCAAAAAACCTCTATAGCTATGTTACAAGCAAATATATCTTAACAAGTTTTAAAACTTTGGTTCTAAGAAAACACTTGGTCAGTTATCTCAAGGAAAAGTGGGAATGCTTTTTCTGGCACATTGCAAGGAGTCAGAGCTCATCCCAGTAAGGTCTTAGAGCTGTACATGTAGTCACAAATCCAATACAATCCACTAAGCAAGTGCACAATTCTAGTTTTATTTTAATAACAGACTTAGTCTCTCTCTCCCTCTCTCTTTCTTAAATCCTTGGTAAGGGTGCAATTCTTCAAACTGTTTGATAGAAATTATCTGCCTGTAGGTTGTTCTGTTTTTGCATGCTGTAAAATCCACTGTATCTTGAATCTGGGTCTGCAATTCTTAGCATCCTCTGAGAACTGTCCACCTGGACCATGGTACCTTTCTTGCAGTCCACATATACCAGTTGATTGTTTAGGCAAGAAGGCTGTTAAAACAAAAAGGGAATAGTGAGTAAATGAAAAAATTTTTGTATTTCACACATAATTTAAAAAGTCTTTGTGGTTCAAGTCCGTAAGCACAAACCAAAATCAAATCGGCAATGAAGGAGTCTGGACTTTTGCTAAACTTGGTAAAGGCTTATGCCAGGCACAGTAACGGACCAGCACTCTCTTCTGTATCACCATTTTTCATCTTCTGAATGGAGCTCTGGTATTCTCATATCCCAGATGGACTGGTTTAAACTGTTCTCTGTTAGCCTAGCACTACACAGGGGCTTAACCTTGTTGCCCCGGATGTGCAGCAGCTTGTTTCTAAGACTTTAACAGCCTCTTTATTACCGATCATTTTCAAGAAAGTTCTGTTCCTGGTTGCAATTCCACTAAGAGAATGGGAGAGATCTCAGCTGTTATAGTTAATCCTGGCATGGGGTGTCCTATTAGATCCTTGTATATTCCTTTCCAAGGTGGTTTATGTATTACTTCCTTAATTAGGAAATCGTCCACCTTTTATCCAGTATTTGCTAGGCCTTACACCCTTGTGAAGCAGAGTGTTATTACGGAGATGCCAGTGTTTAATGTGGCATGTGGTAGAGCTGTCCGTCCTTGCTTGCAAGTGTAGAATAGGGGATTTAATTTTAGGCAAATGTGAATAAGTGAGGTTTTGAGTACGTCATGATCTACAAGCATGAATGCATATAAAATACTGCTCAAGGAAAGAGTTGAGCTATGTGTACTGGCTTTCCAGTCCTGGTATTCCTCTGTTTGAGAATCCTTCAACTGAAAGATTCTGCAGCTGAGAGGAAGGTGAAACAATGCTGGGTGCACACTACCTTAAATGTTTATGGGCTAAACATGAAGGAGGACAGGCAGTAAGCATACTCTATGGATATGTGGGAAGTTAGCGACAATGCGTGTGTATGCTCGCACTGTAAGCATACAAGTAGACCGCAAATCTTAAAAATTCCAGTTTCCACTGATGTACCTTCTTTTTCCAAGACTTAAATCAGATCATCAGAAGGGCTTTTATTACTGAAAATTCACCTTCAGTAACCCTTATCACAAAAAGCATTTTACCCAAATATTTATTACAAAAAAGTATTTTAAAATGTTTTACATTTGGCTCTTCAAAAGTCTGTGGACTGGATTCACAAAGAAGTCCTGAGGTTCACTGATGTTAACAGAATCATGGCTAAATATTAGCAGTCCATCTGTAATTTTAAATGTCTTTCCTATCATCTTTCTTTTGGTATTCATATGATTTAAGCACAGTTGTTGATTTGTTCTTTAATAAATAGCTGGACTATTCTGAACAGAAAGAACATAAGCCAAAACAGGCTTGCCAAAATTTATTACTAGGAACCATCAGTCATCTTGCAAGGAATAGGAGAAACTAACGAGTGACACTTGGTTGAAGAAACTTTAAAAGAAAGATACATTTATGACAAAGACTCTCAGAAGAAATCTGAGTTTCAGTATATCCATGGTCTTGCATTGAATATGTATGTGGCTTACTGAGCTTTCTTAGCATGTGGATGATGCCTTTTGGTGACACTGAAATAAATGATGTTTCAGCAATAGAAGTGTTTGAGGAAAATAATGTTCCGTGAGTAAAAAAAGTAGGTAGAATTATTGATTCTAGTTCCAGTTAGAAAGTTGTGATTTTCACTTCAGCTTCAACCATTTTGTCACACAGCACTTGGATGGAGAGCAGCCTTTCTGAGAGTTTAGGAGTGAATCCATTAGAGTAAAAAATGAATTTTTAAATGCATTCCTTAAGAAATTCAGAAACTGGTATTGCTTGCTTGTCTTGAAAGACTGGAAACGGTATAATATCAATTCCTCATGCTTCCTATTTAATTAAAATTGAATTCAACTTTATGCTCTGACTGTATTTGTAAGCTTTTTGGAAATGATGTGTTTTCTTTTAAAAAAGCTCTGCAGCAGCAACAAAGAATTCTGGGACACTTCATTTTTAAAGTGACTGTATTACTTTTCTAGGTGGAACTGAAGAAAAGATGCTCTCAAATTGTGTTCCAAGTATGGACAAAGTCTGTTTCATTAGAATTAGGAATAAAGTGGGATAAATGGGGGAACTGATATAAATGGCATTTGAATATGGAATAAGGGCTTAGTCTGCTGGTGGAACTATTATTCAGAACAAAACAATGCTCTTTTCACTGTTGATTTCCAAGCTACCTGCTTCTTCCTTTTTTTGGTGGTCTCAGAATACTTAATTGGTAGATATTGCCTGAGATCTCTCTTAAAAATATCAATCCTAGAACCATATGATGCAGTTACTAGAAAATGTGATAAACACTGCAAGTACCTACAGTACCTGACGTTGGACAAGACTTCTAAGTGGATGAAAGTTAAGAAAGCAAAAATATTCTCTTAAGAGTTTGACTGTAGATAAGAAAATTGCATGTATTACCTACACATAGACAGAGCTGGATTTTTTTTTTATTTTTTTTTTTCTGAGCTTTTTTTCTGTCTAGTGACAGCTCAATACTCAATAGTGAAAAAAAATCATTTAGGAGACTAAATAAATACCAACAGACTGACTGGTATAAATGGTTTAAGACATACGGAGAAAATAATTTGAGAGCATTCACATCATGTGAACTCAATTGCATCCTACACAATATTCTTGTTCATCTTGTTTTCCAAAGAAGTGAAAGCCTGGAAACAAGACATAAACAGGGCACCTTTGTTGGAGCTTTGTAGCAGGACACTGGAATCCACTGCTTTTTCTGATTGATGAGCAGAAGGACGATGATCAGTAACAGCGCTATTGTGATTGGAATTGTCACCAAGGCAACAGAGCTAACCGAGGCATCTTCGCTTGGGTGTGGTCCACTGCCACTTCTGTACTCTCCCTGGAGATGACTCATGTCTGCAAGGCAGATGTCAGCATTTGTTAGCAATTGTAAATGGGCCTTGACCATAAAGAAGAATGTAATTATGAAAATCCCAGTCATGGATCTTGTCACTCGTGTGAATTCAGACTTCCTCTCCTGAAATGTCACCTTATTTATGTAAATTAGAACAACTGAAAGCTAGTATCTTGTATAGTGACTATATTAGCTGGGAAAAGGCCATCAAAGAGAGAAGAAATAGGATAGAATCTAAAGCACAGTAACAAGCAAGTCTGACAATAACCTCTTAGCTCAGTTGTGTTTGCATCATCTTACCTGATCACAACCAGATACCCACTGGAAAATAAAAAAAAAAAAAAAATCAGCCTGTGTTTCTATGCTAAGGAAAACCTGGAAGTCTTAGGACAAAAGTCCTTTTTTTTCTTTTAAAAACTGGTAAGACAATTACGATGTATTCACTCTCTCATTTGCTGAGAACATACTACAATACTTGAACCACTCAGCCTGTGAAAACAGACTGCTGGCAGTCTACTAGACTGTAGCAAGTTTTGCGTGTAATTGCAAAGCATAGTAGTTTTCAATGACATACATAATATTCCCACACAGTCTGCAGTGTGTGTTTATAATCCCCAGCCAGGAGAGTTGCAAGCCAGCTACTAATGCCTGTGAAAAATGAAAATGCTGTAATTATAAAAGTGTAAGCTTACAGTTTTGTAAAGCAGTTACATTTCATGTATCCTTCCTCCAAACAATAGTATGCTATGAGATCATCCTTAGATTTCAAAAAAATACATACAAGTTTAGGTAGTCCTTCAATTAGAAAAGGTTAACAAAGACTGTGTCATTGAGTGTTTCCCCTACCCTGGAATAATGATTTCAAGCACAGTTTTAAACAAAAGATGGATTTACATCATTAGACAACTTTATTAGCTCTGTGTCATTATACCTGAATTATTTCTTTTAACTCTTTTGTCTATGATATATGTTAAGTTGTAGTACATCTTTTCCCATTTTTGTTTATCAATATAAGAATGTCAAATGGATCAAATGAAGGTCTATCAACTCCAGTGGCCTGACAACAGCCTGCTTTCTAGTTTTTGTATCAGAAAAGACACTGCAGAATCACTCCTCATTCATCATTTTATCGCATTCTTAATTTTACAGAACTCCATCATACCAACACAGATGTTTCTTCCAAGCTGAAGACGGAATGATAATGAGACCAAATTGCATAAACATAATTTAATAGACTGACTCATCTTTACTCAAAGCAAAAGGCATGTAAGAGTTCTGCACTGAAGAATATTCTCAGATAACCACCTTTTCAAAGCATTATACAGATGCTACCTGAATAGAACAAATAGATGCATTAAAACATGGGGAATAAACACAGACCTAATTTAGCTCAGTTTATGTCACATCTTACCTCTGTGAATGTGGATGATATCATTTTCACTCGGTGTTGGCCAGTTTGGTACTTCAAGTTCTATGTCTCCTCGATGGTTTGTCTTCTCAATGGGGATGTTAGTAGGTTCAGGTACATACATCTCTGTCAAATGAGATAAATGTGTTTCACAAATTACAGGCTGCTTAACTTCCCAGTGTCTGTCTCAATTCAGGAAATATACTTGGCCATCTGCAGTGCTTTGTCCTATGAATCCTTTCATTTGTTCAGAGTTTTCACCATTACTAGTCTGGGATTTTGTTTTAAAACCTGTTTTCATGCTGTATACGGGATACATGCCTCCTGCCATTATCATTATCCTAATGTGAATGGGATGATACAGTTGTTTGGACAGATTTGCTTTTGAAAATATCACTTCAGAATACACACTTTACTACAGTCTTGCTCCTTTGCGATACTAAACAACAAAAATACCAAGGGAAGGCTACATCTTCCCAGCTGGTATGTAAACTGTCACTGCTGGTTTCTTTGCCTTCCTTTTTTTGTAATCCTCAAAGCAGGAGAATTGCAAGAGGGGCTACTGCTGAATCTCCCCAGCTGTCCTGTCAGAATTAGTTACCAGCTGACTAAGTAAGATGAGCAAACTCCTGCAGAAGTATGTCAGGACTAGCATTAAAAACCAATTGCAATTCTTAGGTTCCTTGTGTCCATAACTAAGAAAATTTCATAATATTTTTAAGCCAAGTTAAAATGATAAATAAAGCAATGTGATACTTGAAAGTAATGAAGAGACTCAGAAAAGACAGAAATGTTAATCACTGACAGAATCTGCAGAGATGGAAGAATATTCATTTTCCTACTCCACTAATGTTTTTCCATAACGTTATGAAAGGACACAGCAGGAGCAAGCAACTAATTTTTGAGTTCACAGCTCTCAGAAAAAGTAAAATTCAAACTATATATTTGCACAATATGCCTATCTGTTAAGAATATTCATTTTCCTGAAGTCTAAACACCTGTTGTATTCTTGATATTGTTCAAATATAGACTGATGTTCAAAACCCAATTAAAAAAACCTTATTATCAGTCCTGGAAAACCAGCATTATAATAATCTGCGTTGTCATATCACATTACCTGGACACATGGGACAGCAGCTTCCCTCCACGTTGATGGGTTCAGCACAAGGGAGGGGTGGGCAGCTGACAGTGGAGCAGAGAGTCTGACCCTGCAGGCAGTAGCAGTGTGTGCAGCTGTCAATGTCCCAGCGTTCCTCATCTGCGTATGTTTTCCCACTGAAGTGGCAGACCACTTTCTTTGGAACTGTATCTTCTGTTGAAGGAAAACAGAGTGGTGTCATCACGTGGTAATGGCCAATTACACACAAATCTGATTTCTTCCCCAAACACAAAAGCGAAACAATAACTACAAAGAAATCCCAGCTGTAATTAAGACCCTCTCTACATCTTCCAGAAAATCTTTGTTAAAAAAGTGTCATTTCTGCTTCTTTATGAATTACATAATTTAGCCTGGGCTGCTTCTCCTCATTTTCCTCATACAAGAGGCTAGAAGATGGATGATTGGGGACATGAAATGATGATATCAAAAGTGCTGTGAAAATTAAGAAAAATTGATTTTTTTGTTTGACTGTTTGAGACAGCCAACTCCTCCTCCTCCTTCTCATTTCCTAGTAAATTCTATTTAACTATTAAAAAACCCAAACTACCTACACCAAGGTTCAAGAAAGATGAACTCAGTCTGGAATACTTGAAGAAAAGATTAGGCAGGATGCTGAGAAGGATGAAGCAACTCTCAGGTGACATACCTAGAAGTGCTTAGACTATTTATTATGATATAACAGATTTGAAGGGGATCTGATCATTCCCTGTAACTGCATCAATGGACAACCCCAGGAAACGGGCAATAACCAAATTCAGTACGTTTTTTCCATGGTTAGTATTATACAAATTGGAAATTGGTGTGATCTTGACCCTCAGAAAAAGTGAGGTTTCAGAACACCTTTCCCAAAGACTGTAAAGCTGACAACTTTTCAGATAGATTTTGACATAGTACTTAATAGGGACCTGGACTTGATGAAGCAGCTTGGGAAAACACTTAAAGGAAGCATTACACTTTCTGCCTAAGCATTCAATACAGCATTTTTTTTTTTACGCTGCACCCTATGCAAGCCTTTTAGGTGGTCTGCAGTATACCTTCTATTTCACTGAGAAGACAGTCATGAATTGCTTTGCCTAGGATGTTTTTTGCTGCTATAGCTCTTTATAATCAAAACTACACAGCAGAACCTCCAAAACCAAGCAGAACCTCATTTTCATCTTAGCTTCTCACTACCTTTTTTTCTTAGAGGCAGAAATTATGATGATGAAACCCGCTGATGACATGAATTTGCAGATTAAGCATATGCATGAGATAACAGAATGAAATTGCAAAGTAACTTCTTAAGCTGTCAGAGAAATACTGGTTTAACATTCACACAGATTACATATGTAAATATGTCAGTTAGAATTACCTCCCAATAAATAAAAAGCCTTATTAAATAATTTGGCCATCAGTACAGCTTTTAATTAGTTACAACATAATAGACTGACACCATCCGGCATAACAAGGTTAGCAGTCAGCAGACCAGTGCAACAGGTCTGGACAGAGTAAATTCAAATGCAAAAGGACACCAGCAAGAAGTACTGTTGTGAAAATACTAATGGAATTATCTGAAAAGTGTAAATGTTCCAGGCGGCCTTGGTATGGGTATCCCATGGCTTCCATGGCTCTAAGTATGGGTCCCAACCTCTCCAAGTAGCAGGTTTTGTAAGTGAATACAGGGTGGACATGGGAAGGGAAGAGTGGGAGGAAAAGGTGGCTGCAAGCTTGCAAAAAGCACATTAGGTTCTTCCATAGATGACCATGAGCCCTGTACTGATCAGAAAGTAGATGTGTCTGGGAAGAGGGTGAGGCACACAGCCTGAGCAGTCCTTTGCAGAGGGCTGATCTGCTCCCAAAGTGCTACCTTGCCCCACTCAGAGCAGCTTCTTCAACTCAGCAGCTGGCTTGGCTGGAAAGTCCTTTAACTTGCTCAGGCTTTTGCAAGTTTGTAAAGAACACATCACAATTTAATACAGTAAATGTTTTTTTAGAAGAATGAACAAGGGTGAAATTGCAATAGCAGTGTTGCACCTTTGAATCTCGAGAGGAAACTTTTAAGTCCTGAGAAAGTACTATCCTGTGTGTGTCTCCTGTTTTGGTGTCCATCTCTATGCAAGTATAAGCACAGGATGAAGACGAAGGCCACAACACCAACAAGCGCTCAAGGACAGTGGAAACAAGAGACTTGCAGTGAGAAACCCACATACAAAAACGCAGTTCAGAATACCATGTGTAGCTCTACCTGTCTTCTCTCAAACTTCCTCTAGCTGCACAGATAAATCAATCTCATCTGGTAGACAAACAAACAGTCATTGCTGTTTTCTGCAGAAGACTAATCTTGTCTCTAATCAAATAGATATCCCTTTATCCGCTCTAAAGTAGAAGGTTATCTTTCCAAATTAATCTTTCTTTGCATGAGAAAGAAGAACATTGAACACACAGGGTGAATTTGAGGAGTCAGTCAAACAACAAAGCATCCAAGGCCTGTAAAATTTTGAATTTGAATCTATACTAACTTGTTAGGCATTAACCAGACCTGGATCCAGAAAGAAACAGAATAAAACACAGTGTTAAAAACCCTGCATAATTTTTGAAATTCCAGTAAATGAAGAAGACCTGTTTCCACAGAGTTTGCCTACTAAACATTTTATCAACTATTACATGAAAATAGTAAGGAAGAATCTGTACAAAGATATGCTTCACAGTTCTCAAGAAACGAAGAGTAAAACAGTAAAACCAGGAAGACAAAAATTAAGTGCATGACCTTACTCCTCTTACAGGCAAAGAGTATATAGTTCATAGAAACCATTAAAAAAGTAAGTTTCCATGAATTTCAGTTATTTAGACCACAAAACATACTGACAACGTAGTACAGCTTAGATTAATAAAATGTATCATCGAGAGTCTTCATACCTGAGCACTAATTAAAATCTGGCCTCTGTATTTTGTATTGCTGAGTGAGCAGTTGCTACTAAAAAAATCACATTAAGTTTTTACAGCTCACACATTTAAGTATTTGCAATGTTGTGCAATTTTATAGGACTCAAAGTAAATTAATTAAAGCAATAGCTACATGTTGTGTGTGTATATATTTGCAAGCCTGACATGCAAGGTGTAGGCACAAAGTTCTAGAGGTTTTATTTTTGTAGTTCATGGCACCAGTCCCTGTGGTGCATCCCTTCCTTGACCTAAAGAATTCTCCAGTACAGTACTAAGGCTCATGTTCTGACTCTACTGGTTTGATTGCCCAACTCTGCATACGCTCCGTATTTTTTTAACATTAAAATGTATTCTGGATTAAAATGATCTTTTTGGTTGCAAATTCAATCACAGGAAGAAAAGTCTGCAAAAAACAGTTGTCAAAGAAACTTTAAATCCTCCCCATTTTGTCTGCAAACCATGATGAGAAAGTAGTAATAGGGTAATGGTACTTTCCCCTCAAAATGTCCTCATCAGGAATCTAAGTAGGATTCCAAGGGAAACCGGAATTTTGATACTTTCTAACTTTTCCAGGCATTTCTTTGATGGAATTCCTTGCATATTCTATAAAATTGTATCACCTATTATTAAATATATTTTATCTGCAACAAATTAAAGATTTCAAGAGCTATATCAATGGTACATATCTGAAAGGACTTCACAACCTTTGTGACACCTTTCTGATTAAGAACTGTATTGTTTATAGATGGGCAAGTTGATTCACATGTTCAATTAACAATACTTAAAGCCCATCAATTTTTTTTATATTCCTTTTCACTGAATTCTTTTCTACTCTGTCTCCCCTACTACTTTTGGAAATGAAGGTTACAGTAAGCTCTGAATGCCTTCCAACAATGCTACAAAGACTTAATTTCAGTAAGTTCATTATACGATTCTTTATCAGCAGCTTCCATTCTACAGCCTTTGTACTTACTATGAACTCACAAAAAAGTAATCTGCAAATAAATACTCGTATTCAAAATGCAATGAAAAAATGATTGGTAATCTCAAATTCTGCAACTTTAAAAATGCCTGGCAATTTTCACTATCTTCAGCATCCACCATTTACTTCAACTCCAAATTCAAAACCAGTGCATGGCCCTCAATTCTTTATGCATTTTTAGTATTTAAAACCTAAAATTCTCCCTAATTTTTTTCTCAAATATATTATTTTGTCTCTTCTATAACTATCTTTAATGAACTTCCTGTTTTTTCCTGTATTTTAATTTAGTTGCCTTATTAACACTTTTTCATTCTGTGAAATTTCATAATGCTTCAGCTTATCTTCTGCAGTCGTAATTAATATTTTCCTCATATTACCACATATCTTGACATAACGTATGTGTTACCTGGCAGATCTTCCTTTAAATAAAACAATTTTTGTGTAATGTTTTCATCTAGTAAGGTATATTACCAAGTTTTCTGGAGGATGTCCTCTCAAGTTTGTAGGCAAATTACATTTTTATCTTCCTGCACTTCTACCTCAAAATCACAAATCATGATCCTCAAAGCTCCCTATGCAGATTTCACTCTCCAGTTCAACTGAAGGCACAAAGTACATCTCCCCAAAACAGGGAAAACATATTTCAATACGGAGATAAAACTTCCTTCTTATTCCCAAGAAAGGAACAGCAAGTTATCAACTATTTTCATCTGCTCACCAATACAGTAAGGACAACATTGTCCCTTTCTCAAAACAGGTCTCTCGCAGGATACCAGTGGGCAAGACTCAGAGTAGCATCTAATCACACCATCCATGCAAATGCAGCTAGTGCAGACATTGGGCTTCCAGGACTCAGCTGTCAGAAAAATATCTCCTTCATCGTTTTTGCAATAACTGGGCATGCTCTCATTGCTTGATGAAGAGGGTTGAAGAGGCTCATCTGTAAATATAAACAGATTAAGTTATTTAGCTTACAGTAGCTAACTTCTTTCATATTTCCTCAACAGAGGGTTCACTCTTGAAGAACACAACAGAATTGTAACATTTTGGCTCACTACTTCAGAAGAGCTAGAAGGACATGTGATGAGGATCTCATGATGTGCTCTATAATAAAGTTTATGTAGACCTTTATTGAGTTTACTCAAAAAAAAAAAAAAAAAAAGACAGCAAAGTCAAAACCAATCACCATCAGAAGCAGCCCCTCAGAAAGCCACTCTGAATTAAATGGTATATAGGAATTCACCTTGAATTAGAGAGATTAAGTTTTAAATCTAAAACATGAATCCCAGCTTCTGCCATGTCAGTTCAAGTCCTTGAATGATGCAAAGTAAAAAGCTATTATGCTGCTGTCGCCTTCGCTAGTGGACTTATATGAGCAAATTATAAGCTGTTGAGAAACAAACGGAACTTGATCGGGCTTCAGCTTGATGCCAATGGGTCTGCTTCAATTCTCATGCCTGCACATGGAGAAGACATATTTCTGCAATTAAGCTGTATCTTAACAGACATTATGGATCAAGAAATATGACTGTATATGCGGAGAACATCTAAGAAAAGGAGGGGAAAAAAAAAAAGGATTCATAAGGGCACTCAGATCAGGTTCTCAATCTAACTATGTAAATTATGAGACTAAGCTCCTTATATAGCCAGTGAGGGAAGATCATCTCCTCCAAAAAGTATTTTGAAGTTAAGCAAATGTTCACTGTTATTAATAATGAGAAAAATCGAAGTCAGGAGAATTGGCTAACTTTTTTACTTAAAATATTTTGTCAGAAAAAAACTACTCAAAACCCCAACAAACACCCTGCTGAAGAAATGGCAAAACCTAACTTTTTTTCCCCCTGAAGTAATATTTTTAGATTTTGTTTTTAATGAAGACAAATATTTTCACAGTGAGTTTACATACAATTCACAGGTTTGGACTAAATTTCCACTGCAATAAACTCCCCCATTTGCTATGTAAAATAGGAATTCATGTTCATTTATAATTGCATCTCTTTCCTCGGGGGAAAGCAAATCCTGTTACCTTCCTGACACTGTGAGGCAGTCTAGGAGGAATCTGGCACACCTGCTGGGCTGGAATGCTTTGATATTACTCAATTGCCTTCAAGTCACTCTCAAATCATACCAGGTGAAGGTAAAAGCAAACAGAAGTATTTTTGAGACCAAATACCAAATAGACAATACAGTAAAAACAAGGTTCATAGAAACCAAGGCACTTAGAAAGGAAAAGAAACAAGCCTGTATCTGCCTAGCACTTTGACTACTTTCAAAGCTTCTCTAATCCTGCACGTTTCCATAAACAAGCCAGTGCATATTTCATAAACCTTCCAGCTAAGGATTCTGGTTCTCATGCAACCCTTACATTATTAGGTCGCCTTCAAAGATGTTCAAACTTCAGGGCCACAACTCCCCTTTCCATATAAGATATTTCTTGCACACAGTCAAGTTTTGCAGTTGAAATACAGGACTGCAGGCTCTCACTCCAAACTGATAAACAAAGGCACCACAACAACCAACTGTGTACATACGGAAACATTCAATATTCACATCATACGTTTTCAGGTCAAGAAAGGACTCTTGATGAAAGGTGGTTGTCAATATATACCTGGGCACTGTGGACAGCAGGAGTCCTGTGTGCGGGTGGGGTTTTGACAAAGCAGCGGTGGACAGACTTCAGTCTCACACAGGACACGTCCACTGTGGCACGTACATTGTGTGCAAGAATCAATATTCCATGTCTCTCCTTCTACAAAGTATTCCCCACCAGGAGCATGACAGATTGATGGACTGGTGAGCTCTGGCTTCTGCACAATTATTTCATCTGGAAAAACAGAAGTGGAAGACAGGCAAAATCAACTGTGACTCTAATGATTAACAAATGTACACAAGATTAATAATTTCTGTTATTATTGAAAATATTAGGAATAACAATAAAGCTCTTTCAACCTTATGTCACTTTTGATTTTGTCACCTGCATCTCATGGAAAATGGGAAAAATATAAACAAGAAACAATTTGAGAATCAGTCTGAATAAATGCTAGTTAATATATATCAGATAACGTCAAACATTCTTGGCATTTCAGAAAAAAATCAAACCAATCCGTGATGTAGGAATTCCAAGAGACAACTGTCATTTTCTGAAAAATTATACTGATCAGTTTCTTAACTGCTAAATATTAGCATCAGTGCAATTCTTGAAAGGATGGATAAGTATGCTTCTTGTCTGGGATTTAGGAAGTCCAGATTCAACTGTCTGCCTTTAAGTTTCCTGAGTGATATGTGTCTGTACTATCTGGTGTCAGTTTGGAAAAAACAAACAAACAAACAAACAAAACAGCAAAGAAAAACACAGAATCCCCCACCCAAACCGCTAAAAACATATAAGCACTTAACACTGGTGGAAGTGCTTCATCACTTTGTTCCGTTAAATAAATAAATACATACATACATAATCTGCAGTCTTTGAAGCAATGACTGCACCCAAGGAGATGCCAGAGTGTGTATACTCATATTTCCAGTGACTGTATCTCACCAAATGAACTTTAATTCCTTTTCACACAATTAATTACATTACCTCTACAGCCCTGTCTAAAAGACTCACCCGGCCTCTAACCCAGGCAGTTTAGAGAATGGATTTGATCTCCTTCAAGTTAAGAAAGGAGCTGAAACTGTTTCCCTTGTTCAGCATGAGTGTCCTCCAGCGACTAGGGCATTAAAAAAATGGGGGAACTTTCTTTACGTCTTGGTGTTTTAAAAGAAAAAAGAAACCTGTCCTGCACTTTGAAAGCGTTTAAAGCAGTTAACCATCAAGAAAAGGTTATGCCACAAACTGCATACTCTGCAGCTCCGACTGTGGCCCAGTATATAAATTGGGGGGGAGTTGGCTGGAGGGGGTGGATCGCTGCTTGGGAACTAACTGGGCATGAGTTGGCAAGTGGTGAGCAATTGCATTGTGCATCACTTGTTTTGTATATTCCAATCCTTTTATTATTAATATTGTAATTTTATTATTGTTATTATTATCTATTATTTTCTTCCTTTCTGTTCTATTAAACTGTTCTTATCTCATCCCATGAGTTTTACTTTTTTTCTTGATTCTCTCCCCCATCCCACTGGGTGGGGGGGAGTAAGCGAGCGGCTGTGTGATGCTTAGCTGCCAGCTGGGGATAAACCGTGGCAAAGACACACCACTCAATTATTTGTTTTCACTTCTGGAAAATATCAGTAGAACTCAAGGAACCCGAGTCTGGCCTATCTTACTCTATTCACAAAGTACTCACGCATTTCTTCTTTCATGGAATTATTTTATCTTTCACTGATTCGCTTATGCTATTCTTTTCCTATTGCTCACATTTATGAACCATATGTGATTCAGTAGCATTTACCTGAAGTGAGATAGCTGGTCTGCTGCCTTGTCACTGTTTGTTTTTTATTTCAGCTGGAACAATGTATTACATTTTATGCAACGGCATCCTAACCCGCTACGGCAAAGCAATACTAATTATTTTCTGGAAATTTTCTGAGTCATCTCCTTTGCATTTAGTTCCCTGCAAAGTCACAGGCCTGTTTTACTACAGCTCATATACTGTTCATAATCAGAAAAGCATAACCAGATAGTACTGCTGTACCTATGGTACTGATCCCTTAGCAGCACTGATATTGATACAGCACTGCAACTGAATTGCTACAAACGTACAACTACTATATTCCTGAAGGAGCAACTAGCCAAACAAATACAGACTTTCTGGATAGCATGGTTCTGCAAAACACTAGCAGTTAATGGCCTTCTAAATCTTACAGGAAACATGGAGTTTTTCACAAGAATTGCGACAATCCACTTAAACCTCTTAATATATCGAATCACAGTTATAATGAATGTTGTAGCAGTCAAGGTATATCTTGCTTTGTTGAAAACTAACCAAATATGGAATTGAACGTAACCACTTTTTTTTTTTCTCAGTCTGAAAAATGACCTCTGAGAGCTGCCACTTCCCTGTTGACAGGTTAACAGTGCAATTCAAAACTCAGTACATCAGGATTGCTAATTATTTCAATATCCTTATGCCAGACACATTTGAGTGACGTGCTCACAGTCTCACAATTCCGAAGTTAATTCCTATTTACTGAAAGCTATGATTTTTTTTTTAACATCAGTGGGAAATCAATACATTGCAAAATAAAATCAGAAGTATATTTCTAACAAATATAAAACCTCAGGAGACCAGCATCGCTGGTGCTTAGAATCAAACACCGATCTCATCCACAAGAAATGTACAGTGTGAGAAGATAGATACTGCTGATCTCATACTGATCTTTTTTCCATGAACTGAACATTAGACTTATGAATGGATTTACCCAAACTTATTCTCTGTAAACAGAGCAACTAGCCCCTGGTGCTGCTGAAACACCAAAATTAACATTACTCTTATTTGAATGCTCTGAGGTGTTCTGTATGTGTTAGGTAGATCAATACGCACAAGTATGCTGATAGTAGAGTGAAATCAGGAATCAGTCTTGGGGACCTAATAACAGAATTGCTGAAACTGGAACAACCATCCTACATTTTAAATTTTGAATCTTGAATGTTTATTTAATGCAAGACTGACATGCCAACCTGTCCCCATCCATACAAAGTATACCGTCCCCTACAATAGTACACAAATAATTGTGAAAAGGTGAGTGACTGCTGCAGGTACTCCACCAGTTCTGTGCAGCCCTGAATTCCAGCTAGTGTGAGTGGAAAGTAACATCCCTGTCCAGTGACATGACTTTAGGAATATGATATTCTGTATTTATTATAGAATCATAGAATCATTTCAGTTGGAAAAGACCTTCAAGATCATCAAGTCCAACCATTAACCATGCCCCCTAAACCATGCCCTGGAGTACCCTGTCCACTCGCTTTTTGAATACCTCCAGGGATGGTTTGCTGTTTGGCTGCTCCTTCTGGAACAATATTCACAACTGAATCTTTTTGTTGTTGTTGTTGTTTTCTTCTTTTTTTTTTTTTTTTCTTTTGCCACACTGAGGTTTCATGTGGAGAGAAGTGTACTATTTAAGACAGGCTGTGGATGTGTGTGTGCACGGGGAGCTGGAGGAAAGAACGACAATACCTGATGGGATGCATATGGACCAACACTGCATACTGCTGTGGGAAAAAAATGTGCTCCAAGCTGATAAAACACTAAGGCTCCCTTTAAAAATCTTATGATTTCTAAATTCCCCATCAGACTAGCCAGGTACTCGATAACTGAAGAGAAGGATGAGTGAAGGATGGTTCCCCTAGTGTGCATAACTGGTGGGAGTATCCTCCTTAGTGTTTTCATCTCAGCTAAAAATTTCATTAATGGTTGTAATTACTAAGATGCTAAGCACTGAGAGCTCGGCGTCAGTAACCACTGCTAAATTATTTACTATTGAAAACAGCTCTGGCTCCCTGAAAGCCAGTGCCAAAAGCAACACCATGGCTGGCCATGGAACCACAGGAACCACAGTGCCCAGTCTCGACACTAAGGGGAGGAGCGTGGTGGAGACTAAGAAAGGCTGAAAGGGAGACACACCTTTTGGACTCTCCCATCTTTTTGGCGACTATGTTTTTCCAGTTACCACAAGGTGTGAACGGGCTTGGAGATTACCCTTTGTCTAAGCAATCTAAAGAGATTGGTTATCTTAGGTCCTAGGGAGGATACACTCTTTGTCACTTTTAGAAAGAAGATCTGGCTGCTTATTTTGCCCCTAGGATTTCCTGTTCTTTACGAAGAATTTGAAAGAGTTTGTAACTGCTTATATCCTGCCAGTGCTGTCTTACCGTTTTGCTATTTATAGTAGTATCATGAGCCTCGTTTTTCCTACTTGTAACGTGACTTCCAATAGTCATAGACAATATCACTGTATTACAAATTAATCTATTTAGCACATAAAATGTAGAAATCATTCCGAAGACAGAGGGCATTAATCTTATACTCTACCCACACTCTAACATCTTTCATAGATGCTTTTCATATTAACACTTACTATTAAAATTGTACTGGAATGCAGCATTAATTGTACTTGGCCTTCTCACCAAAAGCGTTAAAATAATCTTCTACTGCTGGTGGCACAGAAGCCTTTCCTCAAAACACAGAATCATAAGGTTCAATACTTAAGACATCTGTTTAAATGTATACTCCTTTGAGGGGTTGTGAAACACAGAATCAGGAGATGAATTTTAATAAAACTCCACTTCAAATTAAAAAAGAGAAAATGTAATGACTTATTTGCTATTATGGGTAACAAAATTGTAAATGAGTATGAATTCGTTATTATAGCTAATATAGACTAGAACATTTTTCTAGTTTAAAGATTTCAATGTGTCAAAGATTAACATGTTAGGACCCACAGCATGCATATGCTTTAAATGTGTAAGTTCCCACTTTTCACATCTGAGATCTTAATGAAAACCACTCATCATGTTATATTTGGGCATAGAAACCTTCATATATACCTATTACTGAATGACGCATGAGATTATTTTCATGTATTAGGAAACAGAACACAAGTGAAATGAAATCCTATTACAAAGCATATAGAAGAAGGCATGTTACCTGGACATGATGGGCAACACTGCCCTGGATGTATGGTGGGGTTGCCGCAATTAGGAACAGGGCAGGTGATCAAGGCACACATTTCCCGTCCATTGTGACAGTAACATTCCCTGCAGCCATCGTGCCAGCCCTCCTCATTCTCATGTCTGCGCCCATCCATCGATAGGCAAGAGCCTGTTTTAACAGGAGGCATAAGAGAAGCCGTTGCCTCTGCACAAAATCAAAGGAAAATGAAGTGTCCTGATAAGCATGCGTTGCTTAGGAAGAAAGCACACCAACTTTATGCCTGGATTGCATTCATTTTTAAAGCACATAAAAGACCAAGTGAACAATAATTCTATCATTTACACTTAAAAATAAAGTAACAACACACATGAAACAATTAAAAGTTATACTGAAGGGGATGGTAGGATGTAGTAGAATGTATTTCCTTAGAAAATAGAATCACTTCTTTCTGTTACACCTATACTGCTTTTAATCATACAGAAATGCAGTACTGGCTAAATAATATAAGAAAAAAGAGAAACAGAATGGAGGGAAATAGCAGTAAGCATGAAGCATATTTAAAATGAGATATTTAAATATTGCAGTTTATTAAGATTATCTATAATGTTATCTGATAGCAACTAGAATATAAAAGCATTTACAAGAGCTAAGGATGGTCTTATATCATGAATGACAAAAAATTACAAGCACGTTCTAACAGGGTCATGCTAGATACTGGAAATATTTCATAAAACACCTATGAGAAATTATTTGGTTACATTACTATGATAAATGAGATGTTTGGAAGATAACTGCTCTGACAATTTTATCCCTCATTCCTAGCTTTTACTGAGATGAGAATACAGTAGCTTGGACTGCTGCATTACTTGCTCTCAGCCAGAACACGCAAGCAGTTGGTCTAGGGAGGATAAAGTCTAATTTGTACCTTAAGGGGTACTTAAGTGCTGCAGGATTCAGCCTCAATCTATTCTTTGTTAATCAGCAGAGTGAATTTAGAGCACAACGCTCCCTCACCCACATCATGATGATGATGAAGGACTTAGGATCAGTTTGTCAGTGAACTGACTTGTTTTCAGTGGTATGTCAACCATTTTCTGCTGACACATATATATAACGTTATTTGTATTTAGTTGCTTATTTCATTTTCTGTTTAAAAAAGGATGCAGTATGAAAAGTAGTAATGTTTATATGTAATTTTAGTAAGGTTTTTTTTTTTTTTTTTTTTTTACTAACATGTAGGTCAGCACTTCTTCAGCTGTGGCAGATCTATCAAAGGCGGTCTAAGAACCACAAGCAGATGGTACAAAGTTAGTTTGATGCATGTTATCAGAATAAGAACCCAATACACAGAAATTACATTAGTATACCATTTTGTGAAGTAAAGAAAAGCCATGGCATAAGGATAAAATACTTCTTAAAACAGACTTCATCCTATTGCACGAACAGAAATACTATGAAAAAAGTTTATTCAGTTACTACACTTTTGTACTTCAGTATCAGATTATATATTAATTCCTATTTGAATTAGTATCACTGGAATACATTAAAATTATTATTGACACATAAAAGTCTTAGATGGTAATACCCTTCCCCTTCCTTAATAAATAAAGGATCTGATGTAATCAAACTTTTTTTCCTGAAATATTCTAAAGTATACTCCAAAGTCTGGAGAAACAAACCAAGCATATAGGCAACTATTCAAAATTAACTTCACAAACTGAGATTATTTTCACTTTTCAGTTTTTAATTAAAATTAGTGCAAAAGATAATACTTAAGAAACCAAATGCCCAAATACAAAACAGGAATAACTGGATAACTAGAGTTATGTTTGAAATGATCTGGGATTACAGTAGCTCACAAGTGAAAACGAGTCAGTAATGTGATACCACTCCAGAGAAGGCAAATTAAATCTAAGATACAAGTACAGGAGGATTGTAAATTTAAATGCAGTACTACTATCTCTACTAGTTTGAAGTTTTTGCTACTGCTAAAGGTCAATATCCAGTTTTTCAACTGTAGTGAGAGACCAAAATAACTGGGTTTATTTGACTTAGGAAAAAATCCCCAACCCCCAAAACATTTAGGGGGCTCCAGTTGCAACCCCTTAAATATTGCAAGAATTCTAAGGGGAATGGTGCTTAGCTGTTCCATACGTCTGCTGAGCTTAGGACGAGAAGTAACTGGTTCAGTTTGTAGAAAGGGCGACAGAAATATTACAAAATTTATTTTAAAATGTCACATATTGGTAACCACAGGAAAACTTATTTTAGAGAGTTGATTTTTTTTTTTTTGTCTTTTGAGAGTGGAGTTTCTTAATAAATTAAATCTTAGACAAACGTCTGTCAAGGATTATCCAGATACACTCTATTTTATGTGAGGGCAGAGAAATGGACTCAGTTTTCCAGAGGACTACCCCAGCCCTGTACTTCTATGGTTCTACTATTAATCCTAGCATAAGCTATTTCTGGCAGAAGCAATATAGAAAGTGGAGCTAATTCACAGGCAGGGGATTTACCCATCCCTTCCCCTTACTTAGGGATTTTGGGTCAAAATTTTAACAAGGATTCACAGCTCCCCCAGAACATACTGGTGATTGCTCTAATTATTCTTGGACAATTTGCTAATGAAGTGATGTTGAAGTGATACACTGATGGCTTGGTATCTTTATGATTATGGTAACAATAAATACTACTTGGAGAAGGATCAAGTTATTTTCACTAAATATTTGTGCATGTTTTAAAATCCATCCTTGTTAAGGAAAGCACTTAAAAGTGTGCATACACATAATTTGTAACCAAAGAGTTGCATCTGTTTATAGTCTGGGATGCAATTAAGGCACACCTAAGAGAACACCTTATGTATATTCTATATTCCATCACTACATCACGACAATCAGGAAAAGAGTGTTGACTGTGAACATGAAAACACATGACAAGATAAGTGATGATTGTCTCGACGGGATTCTATTCGGCAGTTAGCCTTTTAATTTAATTTTAAATTTTTTTTATTTCTAGTGTCATATATTGCAGATTATGTCAGTGAAATCTCTCTCTACTCATATCTGCAAGGTACATTTATAACATTTCAATTTTTTTTTGCTAGAAGTCTTAAAGTTTTGTTATAATTATCTGCAGTGTATGATGTCACGTGGAGAAAATATAATGTCGGATCTGTCTATTTATATAATTGCATGTTTACAGGAAAGTGACTTCAGGAACTCATACACTTTCTTTCAGTCCCATGTTCCAACAGCTTGTCTTATTATATTTTATCATTTTTTAAACTGCAAAAGAAATAGCTGCTAAAAAAAGTTAAGAATGCAGTCATTACACAAAGCAATGGGAAAATACTCAAACTTACTTGCCTATAGCTAGAAATCAAAACATGCAAGTAAGAATCAAAGAAAATAAGCATGAAAGAGCAGTTAGGATCAGAGAGAGCCTGAGCACAAATGGAAAGTTATTAAATGCAACACATGGAGATGAGCAATGAAGGAAGTCTGATACCCAGAGTAATACAAAACACAGACTGAAAATATCTTAAAAATGCAACATGTTAAAAGCAGCACAAAACTAAAGCAAACAGCTAATGAACATCTTAATCTCAATCTCCCCCTCGAACTTCGTGGTTACAAGTTTGAGATGTGGCACATGTGAAATCTTTAGCTTAAGAATACCCAGCCCTTTCTCCTGGGTGAGCGTTCTCTCTACTCATTGTTCCTCTAGACCACCTGAAAAGTGTCCAAGAAACAGCACTCTAATTTTAGGTGGTGTACAGGGCATCTATCAAATCCAAAGCTTGAGTTTGTAAAGATGATGCAGAAGCTAAGATGAACACTGCTACTGACCACCCCCCACCCCCCTCACCAGCTTATTTCTAGTAGTTACTTATTAACACACGGATCTAATTTTTATTGGTGACAACAAACTGATTTCTCTGACTTTGTAATGGGAATGAAAGCGGAGCAGAGGCTTTCTGTTGAAGCCAAGATAAACACAGATAATAACAAATACCTGCAAAACAATACACTCCTTTGAGCAAAATTGAAGCAAATCTCCCACTAGTTCCCATATTTCAATTCTTACATATTCTGTGCAGCATTCCTTTTCTTTTGCTCTAGCTTCCAGCTGCTTTGAAAACAAGCTGTAATTGGAGGTGAACTCACACGTACCTCTGCACTTGCAGATAACACAGCCGTGACTGTTCTGCTGGAAGCCCATCGGACAGATTTTACCACAAGGCAGGTCTGGGCATTTCTTACACCGACAGATTTCACACCCATGCTTGTTCTTCCTAGATGACCAAAATAATTTGTGAAAGGTCAGCAGGTCACTTTAAATATCTACATGTCATGATCTTCAAAGCAAAACCATCCCCTCAAGAAGTGACTGATCAAGTAAAGAAAATTATTGCAACTGTCACCCTTAGGTTCACTGGGTCTATGTGGTGTAGAGGTCTCCATCTCTGGCATGTGCTCCCTCCATGTAACTGGCAAAATCTCTGCATTTGGTACTTTCAAGCTATAGTAAATAATACAGACATATGTGCTTGTTACTACTATCGATGATCAATTCTTTTTCAAGTGAAAAAGTAGAAAGAAAAACTTCTACAGCTGTGAAGAAGTTGGAGGGGTTGGTAGGAATCTGTTATAATTACTATACTTTTGTAACACAAATTGCTGCTAACTTTCTTCCTCCAACAATAGGTAAAGTACAGCAGATTTCCTCTCTTGCATATTAGAACTACAGCAAGATTTCTGAAAACATGAATCAGACACAAAGCCTACTTGAAAACTAGCATGTGGAATGCCAATAACCCATGTAAAAAGTAGCAGACACACAGTAACGTATTTTGAAACAGAGAAAACCACAGAACTTTTCAGCAGAGTACAGAGAATCAAGAACACAAATGCTTCCAAAGCTTCCAGGTGAAGCTAGGCAGGAGTCTAGAGCACCACTTGACAGTTAACCTCTTCACAGCGCCATAAACATGCTGCTTCTGAGAATCCTGTACTGAATATTTGCTTGTTTTTTTCAGGAAGACAGATAATACCATTCAAACTTTAGGCACAAGCATACTATTTCCCTTCATATACAGAGAGAGTAATTTTCTGTGCCTTCCCAAGATGCAGGAGGAAAAAGAAAAGTTGTAGTGCAGAAGTTCAAGACAAAGAGGGGAAAAAAAACCCCAATAAATGATTTTCGTGAGTCTGCTGTTAAACATATCGCTCCAACAAGGTAACTCACTAAAATTGGGAAAAACATTTATTGGGAAACTGACAGATCCCTCACTGAATACTACACCATTAAATGCACACCAGTTTCCCCCAAAACAAAGAAAAGACATGGGAAGTTAAAGAAGAACATCTAGAGGGATAGAGAAGAAATAAATTCTTTAAATCTCTAGAAAGCCTCACTTAAAGCTCTGGAAAACTTTATTTAATTTTTAGTTAAAAAGCTAAGGAAAACAAATCGTCACATAGTAGGATGGAAGAATGAAAGACTTTGTCCTCCTATCCATCTATTTTTTCCTCCTTTATCTTTGTAACCACAGCCTTTTTAATATCAAAAGAAATGCTTCTTTCCATTAATGTGTAGAGCTTTCAAACAGTGAACTCTATTGAGCAGGTTTTTCTCAGACAATTGTGAAAAGGTTTTGGTTTCTTTAAAGATGCATGAACTCAGATTTTCCAATTACTAACCTTTGACAGTCTTTAAAAAAACCCCTCAAACATGATGATTACTCCTTAACTTTTCATTCTCTAATATACTTTTCTTATATATATATATATTTGCTTCTTTAGTCTCCTATTTGTGACCAAAGTTTTACATTAAAATAGAGATTTGTATTCTGTTACATCCCATGCTTTTGATGGTCATAACAGGCTTGTAAGTCACACAAGGCTTGCTATTTTAGAAAATTGGCACGGTAGCAGTAAAGAACCAAACAAATGTACTATACAGCTGCAAATCTAAGTAATTTTAGCACCAAAGTAAGACTTGAAGTGAAATATTCTTAAAGTAGTTCTTACCACAATTTTAGCCCTTTATACTACAAGCTGTTACATACATAGTTATTTTTAAATGTTATTCATTTTATTCAGTGCAATTATTCATATATTTTGTAGACAGTGACAAGATTAAGGTGCTTATTTCCAATGTGTGTTTGTTGTGGTGGTTTTTGTTGTTTGTTTGTTTTAAATTACAATCGTCTTAAGACTTATTAAACACTTATCATTTAAAAATACCAGCCAAGTGTTGTGCATAATTAAATTACATTCTACATTGAAAACCAGAATTTAAACTGAAGATTATTTTCCAATTAGCTTAAAGAAGTTTAAAGTTCAGATTTTTTCAGGCGTACAAAAATGCAAGGGAAAGATCATCCCCAAAACAGGGTTCCTAAAACACTAACATCAGCTTGAAATGAACTTGTTTTTAAAACATCTTTATCTTACTCCCAGCTACCATACTATGCCCATTAATATTTGCTATCATTTCTAAAATGCTTTTGCTACCTAGTTCACATAGATTTTCTAATAAAACTCTTTTATGCACACGTTAGTTTAAAAAACAGAGAGAGAGAGAGAGAGAGAGAGAAGTGTGTTTCAAATTATCCAAATACAGAAAACACATAGAGAAAGTTGTAATTTTCCTCTGTAGGTCAATATACTACATACAGGCTAAAAACTACTACTCTTTACAACAAGCAGTGCAATTCTGTGAGAGGCTGAACATTATCTTTTTAATAATGTTTTCTATTTGAAGACAAGCCATGTGGTTCAGTGCTAGCCCGTGGAGCAGTCCTGACCTCTGTGATGTTTTCACTGACCTCCCACAACTCCTCTGAATGGGATACGGTAGGATGGGGCAGACAGCATGCCTTGGACTGGGGAATGCCTGGGCAAGTCATTAAACGGTCCAGAGATCTGATACTCTGTTAGTCAATGTACGATCAAGGTGTCATTTTATCATGTCTAGGACTTCAAATGAATAGTTGCGTATTGCAAGATTCAGTATTTATGCTTTTTAACTTTAACCTGTTTACCATTCTTCTTCCTTTTCACTAAATTCCAGATACTTTCCATTTCTGAAGAGCTGAGTTTCCATTTTGAAGCGTATTACTTTGTAATTTTAGTCTTCCTCAGGTATACAAAGTAAGCCTAGTAAATCTAGGAAATAAAAGTCTGTCTTACTATTTTCTTCAACATCATAAACCTTAATATTTTTCTAAATTTTTCCTACTCTTATATAGAATCATAGAATCATTTAGGTTGGAAAAGACCTTCAAGATCGAGTCCAACCATCAACCATGCCCACTAAACCATGTCCTGGAGTACCTTGTCTATGTGCTTTTTGAATACCTCCAGGGATGGTGACTCAACCACTTCCCTGGGCAGCCCATTCCAATGCCTGACAACCCTCTCAGTAAAGAAATTTTTCCTAACATCTAACCTAAATCTCCCTTGCTGCAACTTGAGGCCATTTCCTCTCGTCCTATCTCCAGCCACCTGACAGAAGAGACCAGTACCCACCTCACTACGACCCCCCTTCAGGTAGTTGTAGAGAGCGATAAGGTCTCCCCTCAGCCTCCTCTTCTCCAGACTAAACAGCCCCAGCTCCCTCAGCCGCTCCTCATAAGACTTATGCTCCAGATATGACAGTATCACACAATTTCTTAGACACTGTCTGCTTCCTCCACAAGTTTAGAAAATCACTGGGATTTGTGCCTGGAATTTGTATCCTTTAACAGATTACCCTTGACACATAATTGACACTGAAAAGTACCTGCGCCTAGGACTAAGCACCTCTGTATTTAGAGTGCTCTTGCAGCTCATGGACAATACTTATAAGGCCTTTTCCTACCCTCCTCAGAAACCGAGACATCAGTTCTTCATTACAGGAAATCATTTCAGCAAAATGAATTATTTGATCGATTTCTTTATATAAAGCTAGGCCCATCTATCTTTTTTCTCTTCAGTCCTCTTTGATTTTCATTCAGAAGACTGAACCATTTCTGGGTAGACAGACAGCACTACTGCAAGCTTCAGGTATGTCCACACTGAAGAAGATGGCACGGACACCTTTAAATTTCCCCATACAATCAGCTAGATTACTACTGACACATACCACAATAATCACCTTAAGTGCTTAGGCCCAGGTATCAGCAGCATAATACCACAGAACACACAAACTAAGGGACCTATAGGTTGAGAGGATTGCACTCAAACACAGAAAATCAGTTTAATAAGGTACAAAGTATATTACACTCCATTCTTGGGTTCTTGTCCTTCTCATTTTTAGAGATTTCTCCTTTAAGGCCTTTCAAAATAATGCAGGCACATCTCACCTAAAGTGCAACAAGAGAAGACCAACAGAATTATTTCAGATTTTCTGTTGCTGTCCAAAAAGGTATTCTTGATGATTTATACTAGTGTGTCATAGTGTAACCCTTAATATCACAGGTCAAATTCACTGCAATCTGAAGGTCATCTTCCAATTATACATAAGGATCTTCCTCATCTTTGTTTAAACCTTTCTTTAGAAAACCAGTTGTCACAATTCATGAGAGACCATGAAAGTCAGACCTCTCAAACCAAGTAACAAGTTTCTGAATTAATCAAAGTTCATTAATTAATTAATTCAGTTAACGTGGAACAGCCAACTTCATTGCAAAACTAACAATACTAAGAAGTAGCATAGAAGACAACAGTTAAGAGAAACCTTTGCTTAAGAAAAGAAAGTAAAAATCAGAAGTTGCAGAGTAAAAATGTATGTAAGCAGAAGTAAGGGGTGCATCTTTACTGAAAGCTAAGGAAGAAAACAGGACCAAAGAAAATACTATTCTTTTTAGCAGTTATACACTGGTGACTAATGAGATAGACTCAAATCAAGAACATTACTGCCAGTCACACACACTGGGAGCACAGGCCCAGGAATGGAAATTTACTGTCTTATCTTAAAAGAATATTTGCTTCTTCCTGAAGATTCAGAATTTTGAAGGTAAAAAAATACTCAGTTCACCATAGGTTATTAAGGTCTCTACTATGTTCCATTTAAAGTTTTAAAAATATTGTTCACTTTCCTCTAAACAAAAATTACAGTTTAATATAACCAAACGAGACAAACCTGCTTATTATGTGAAAGAGAGTGTTTCTTCCTAAATCCACGTTGTTTGGAAAGGTATTGTACAATAAACTAAAAGAATGTAGTGGTAACCTTAACACATTTACACAAACAAAACACATTAATAGTAAATGACTTCGGTAAGTATAGTTCAGAACAATCTTTATCAGCAGTAGAAAATAATTTTTAACACTTTAGGGTGACATCAACATTGGGACTGCCACTAAAGAAAACCAGTAGTAGTAAACTGAAAGAAACCAAAACGAGAAACAAACTTGACTGCTCTAGATACCGCAAGCTGGAATGGAAGTAAACACCTAGACCTTGGTTCATGAACATGTTCAGGCTATTTCCATGCAAGTCCAAAAAGGCAATGACAAAAGACATTAAATAGACCTTATTTAATGCTTTACTCATATTATAACTTTTGAATAGGCTAAAGCAAATGGCCTTGGAAATAATTTGTTTATGCACTTGTTAATTGATTAAATTAAAAAAAGCTTTTCCCGTTCCAAGCAGAACAATACTCAGTCACACTGAGTAAACAATACAGAATTTTGTAGTTCATACCAACTGTCTCTGCTATTATGCAAACACATGCATACAAAACAGAAATAAAAAGAAATACACAGTCTGGAGACTGCCAAACTCACATCCTGTACTTGCTACTGAAGATGCGTTATGCATCACGAACAAAAAAGATGGCTTCCATCTTTGTTGGAAATAGCAGTGAAATATATTCTGATGGTCATTATTCAGAATTTTTCTCTCTTCTGTGCCAAAGTTCAAAATCAAATTTAAGCTAGTGCAAATGATTTCAGTGCCCCTTGAGAAATGGTTACACCATATGAGGACTATATGGCAATTTGCAGTAAATGCTTGAATACAGTTATAAGTTGTATTCCTTTATTGCTGTTGTCTCATCCCAGCTACCCTTCCCGCTGATTCCATCATGGAGTTCTCACAGTTTCAGATACCCCAACACCATTTGCCTCTTTGGCTCCCAGCTTTAAGAGACTTTGTCTTGGATTTTGTGGCTGCTCAATGGCATGGCTCAAACTTCACTCTCACCGTAAGCTTTCTAAACAATTCTGCATGCTTTGTACTTGTTTTAATTGACTTCACTCCTTTGATCCTTAACGTAAACAGCTTTATCCTATGTGAAAAACCAAGACATCTAACCAGTCATTATTTCTGCTCAGCCTTTCACATTTCTTTTGTTCTGCTACCCATCTTCAGCCATCCTTGCCTTTGAAGCCACTGGGCAAAAGTTCTGGGGACAACAAAACTGACATCCCTTTTCTGTAACTTCCCTTCTGCTCTACCTTCTCTCACTTGCAAAACTGAAAATAATTCTCAGCTACTCTTGAAGTCAACATGCCTGAAGATAATTTTACTAACCTTTTAATTTAGAAGTCTTACTTCTCCTCTCTCCTCTACTAAACTTTGAGTTTTGGGGACAGAAGTGAAGTTTGATTTAATCTTTGTTGTCTTTCCCTCATTTTGTCTTATTTCAATCCTATCGCTCTTATGAGTGCCGTTTCCTGCAAAAACTTCTATTATTTAACCAGAGGCAAGCCTAATTCTGCATCTCAAGTAACAGATATGGGATTATATTAAATAGTATTACTTTACTTTGTTTTGCTGGACTGCTATTATGTAGGTATTTTCAAATTGCACTAGGGATGCCTCAAGGATACAAGTCAAGCACCCTTTCTAACGCAGAAAAAAAAGTGACTCAATGTTTTCAAGGCAAACATATTCTTCAAACATTCTTCTTTCTTTTTTTTTTTTTTGTGTCTGTGTATTGCAGCATATTTGCTTTTTGTTTGATGTAATGCCATCTCCTGTTTAGCACCACACACAATGCAAGAGCTGCATGGGCAATAAAAGGAAGGTCAACCAGCATGTTCACTTAAGTGGAACACCACTCTGTGGCTAAGAATAGCATGAAGATTAAAGGAAAGTGTAAGGCTGGTATTGTCTCTCTTTTTTTTTTTTTTCCTTTGGCAGCACAACTAGAGAGACTATAAATTGTTCACTGGCACCATCTATGAGCAGAGCTGATTAAATCTGTGAGAATGCCACTATGTCACAGCTTGATTTCTATTTTTCTAAAATCTCTGGTACCTCTTTGGTCATTCAGGTTCTACCATATTTTGATTCCTCCAAACTTTATTAAAACTGCGTACTAAGAGGACACATTACAGTATAGATTAGTGGTATAAAAACCTGCAGCATTTATGAACCAGTGTCAAACAGAATTCTGAAATGAACCAGAAATTAAAGGAGTATTAGTATCAAACACTAAGAGCTGCCACATTAGTAAACTTCATTACAAATCCTAAGAAAACAAATTACATATGAACATTATCTGAAGATCAGCTGTCATGAGGTAGGAATTAAACTGTTATGAAAAGCAGGCAGTAACATGGAATGGACCCATCAAAAATAAAATGTATTGGTAAAATATATACAGAAGCCGCCAGACTAATTACTGGACCCACCAAAAATAAAATGTATTGGTAAAATATATACAGAAGCCTCCAGACTAATTACTAAGAAATTTCTATGTGACAAAAGATCTGCCCAGTTTTCGTCACCTGTTTCACAAATTATTAAATACTGCAAATATTTCCTTTTATTGAGAAAGAACTCCAGCAACGATACAGGTTTTGAACACATTTACAAAAACTTAGATAAGAGATGGTACTGTTCTTAATGAATCCTGTAAAGTAACTATCAGAAATGTCTCACTAAAACTAGTCTGCTGTCATATAACATTAAAAAAAAACCTGAAATATTAGAAAATAATTAGAATAAAATAACTGGGCTATAAAATGAAAGGGTATCACAGCGGAACATGCAAACAGAATTTCAAAAAGCTACATGCAAGAGACATTACTTGTAAGTAGCTTTTTCATCTTGTTTGTCAAATGTTCTTAAAAAAATTTAAGGACTGCTTTGCTTTTACAATCTGCCGCTGTTTTTTTAGTTGCTGTTTCTTAATCTGTTGATCAAAATCCATTTTGAAGAATACCTTAATCTTACATCAAGTAATGACATTTCTATTTTTCTACATTTTCCCCTGCTTTGCCACAAAGTAAACACAAGTACATATGCCTGGATTTTGCATATTTTCAATATGTACAGGGTTTGTATTAAATATGCTTTCAGAATGAGAATACGTACAAGTATCCAAAGGGACAGTACTTGTCACATACAATGGGTTTGCACTTCTTGGGCCGCGGTCGGCACTGACAGATCTCACAGTTGTGGACGTCAGTCTGGAAGCCGAAGGAACAGTCCAAGGAACAGCCTGAAATGAGGCCGGTGCACAGCTCCTCCCCTGCGAACAACACATGCAGGTTATCACAATGTGAAAACTCTTTAAACCAGATAAACGGATGTTTAGCAGATGAAACCTTCTGCTCTCTTTTACTTCATAACTTTTTAAATACTGCTAAGCCTTACCTTTGGGCTGTCCTAATTTTAAAATATTCAACAGAATTCTCCAGTAATGACCCAAACCATATGAGCAGACACTACAGGATGTCTTCAGTTCCAATCAAAAACTTGGGGAGTACTACCTGGTACCCTAAACTAACATTATTTTATGAACAGATGCACAGCCAAAGGAGTCCAACATCTGTGACTGTTGGCCTTTTATAAAACATTTAAAATAACATATACTTTCAACACATTATATGTGTTTAATAGGTTTCTGTTCAATATAAAGCATCTTTATTTCTCCTCTACTTATTTTAAATAGAACTGAAAGGCTGGGATATATTAACAACTTTTATTCTTTATGCTGTTTGCTGTCAACTGTTTGGTGATTAAGACTTGCTTTTTAAAAATGTAACTATAATACCCTAAGATGTGATCTAAGCTTAGGGATGCTAGACTAAAAGACCTGTCTCTTCAAGTCCACTATCATGTTTTATCAGCCTCTTGTGGCATAAGGGAGATGCTGGATTGCTGGCATCTCAATTTCTCCAGTACAGACATAAATAATGGTCATTACAGTCACTCTCACTGGAATTTACTATTTTGATAATGATCAGGTTTTTTTTGTTCTTCTTGCAAGAAGTGCCAGAAAGACCATTCTTAACATACTTTGGGATACAAAGTTCATTTATTCGTTGCAGAGGTGAGAGGAAAAAGAAAATTATGATTTTTGTTACACTAGGGATGCAAAACACAGGCAAAAGACCATTATTACAATAGCCAAAGTGGAATCAAAATAGAAAAAGAAGGTAATATAATTGAGATTCTTCAACAGAAGAATATGATGGGTGATATCCAAAGGGCTGACTTTCAGAGTGATATTTAAAGGACAGCCGATCTCCAGTTGAAACATCCACACCACTACAAAGTGCTGGTTATACAGAAGGCAGCTGAAGAGTGCTCCTCCAGACGTGCTCCTCATTCAAGGTCTGAAGACCATTTTCTTTAGGGGTATGAACATTTAGGGACAGGGTTTTTCCAAAGAAGACATCAGCGCATTGACTTATTCTGTTCCTTACACTACTTCTGTGTGTGTCTGAAATTTAAAGATAATCTTCACATCACTAACACAGTAATATAATGAAGGCAGACCACAGAAGGAATCTTTGCTTTACTTAAACGCTTTCTCTTCTGTTTTTGTGATGTTGCATTTAAGACTGCAAAATACAGACTTGACCAGATGTGGCTAACCTAAGCGTTTCCTTATCTATTCTACCAGGTTAATGCTCTTTTTGTAAAAAAGGCATGTTTCTTAGTAGCTCAGAGTGAGACTGAAGCCTCGGAGAAAACTGGAAAATTCACTGCCTACTTCTGCAGTGGAATTTGGGCACACAAGTGCAATGCAATGCAAGAGCCTTATTATCCCAAACAGCAGTTCTCAGTTTAAGTAGGATGAAGACCATCAGGTTCATGGCTCCCACCTCTCTACTTTTATGCAAATTTGGTGTCTGAAGCAAAAAGGGTGCAAGTTTTTTTGTCATTCAGAATACAGAAAAAGAAATGCCAGATCCTTTCACAACCTCTAGAGGTTGTCTTTGTCAGCAGAGTACTAATGCCACAAGATTTAAGCATTTACTCTCAGTCAGATCTAACCTTCGCACAGCAATGGTAACTGTTATCTCGGGTTCTTGCTTTACTCGGAGAGAAACATATATACAAAGATCTTCATGAAATCTTACAAGTTTTTGAAGGATATTGTTCAGGCTGATCTATCAAGAATACTAGATCTTTTTAATACATAGCCACTAATGCTGATTTGAAAACACTGTAATGCAAAAGAAACTCTGATACTCTTCTCTGGTAAAGAGTGATACATGTGTAACACAAAGAAAAAGACTTCCTTTGAAAGAAGTTAAAATAATGAGAATTTGTCTTTAATTTATGAGCTTTTAAACTAGGATGTTTGTACACAATTATTCCTTGCCAGCATATAGTGATAATAAAATTAACTAAACTTTTTGTTATGCATGACTTTATAAGGTGGTCATAATTTTTAAAGTTAGGCTTGAACTTTTTAAAGAAGGTACTGAAAAGTACACCTACACTGGAATAGCTCCAAAAAGAATTAAGTTCAGTTATGACCTTTGATATGATGTAAATTATGATATCTCCTGCAGATGCTCAGAATTGATCAGTGAATAATCCCAGAATTGCATAGGTTGGATCAATCAGAACCATTCATTTTCTGAAGCATACTTTGTCATAGAGATGAAGTGTTTAGGTGGCTATCCACAAACAACAGGCTCATGGAAGACAGGTCAAGGAACATGAAGGTACAAATGCAAAGGCATGGGAGAAATGAACAGGCATCTTAAAAAAGTGAAAGGAAGAGCTGGAAATAAAAATTAAAAAAAAAAACTAAAAAAAAAATAGAAACAAGAACAACATTTTTTTTTTTAGTTGGCATATTTCTTATCTTATTTGTCTCCAGATTATGTGTTAAGGAGAGCTACTAAAGTGCAACACTCAGGTTTGAGTATGACGTTATAGAAGATGGCAAAATAATGATTCCTCAGAATCCCACAGACAAATATGTTTTTGTTTTCAGTCTTCTCTTCTGCTTTGATTTAGTTAGTGAAACTGCTTTTCAGAGACGCAAAACAAGTTTGTTATAGGTAAAGTTAATATACTTTATTAAAAGGGTCAAGGTGTCTAGGACAGTGCTATACAAGCAGGAAGACAGTATCTCATCTCAAGTAGCTTATGATTTAAATACACTTAAAACTCAAATGACATACTAACCAGAAGATCCAGTCTCAAGGCAGTATCTTCCTTGCTTAATCCTTTACATAGTGAGCTATCCTTAAAAGAATTTTCACTTTGTAAGTGGCCAAGCATGCCAATGTTAGGGGTGGATTCGATAGGCCAGCTCAAATGCATCTATGCCAATGCACGCAGCATGGGCAATAAACAGGAGGAGCCGGAAGCCATCGTGCAGCAGGTGAGATACGACTTAGTTGCCATCATGGAAACATGGTGGGACGACTCCCATGACTGGAGTGCTGCAATGGATGGCTATAAGCTCTTCAGAAGGGATAGGCAAGGTAGAAGAGGTGGTGGGGTGGCTCTCTATGTTAGGGAGTGTTTTGACTGTACAGAGCCACACGATTCTGATGACAAGGTGGAGTGCTTATGGGGAAGGATGAGAGGGAAGGCCGATAACGCAGATATTGTGCTGGGAGTCTGTTACAGACCACCCAACCAGGTTGAAGAGATGGAAGAATCGTTCTACAAGTGGCTGGCAGTAGTCTCAGAATCGTGTGCCCTTGTTCTCGTGGGGGACTTCAACTTTCCAGACGTCTGCTGGAAATACGACACAGCAGAGAGTAAACAATCTAGGAGGTTCCTGGAGTGTGTGGAAGATAACTTCTTGACACAGCTGGTAGGTGAGCCAACCAGGGGAGGAGCCTTGCTAGATCTACTGTTTACAAACAGGGAAGGACTGGCAGGAGGTGTAATGGTCAGAGGCCGTCTTGGGCTTAGCAACCATGAAATGATAGAATTCTCAATTCTTGGTGAGGCAAGGAAGGGGGTTAGCAAAACCACCGCTATGGACTGCCGGAGGGCAAACTTTGGCCTCTTCGAGGCAGTGGTTGACAGAGTCCCTTGGGAGACAGTCCTGAAGGGCAAAGGGGTCCAGGAGGGATGGACATTCTTTAAGAAAGAAATCTTAATGGCTCAGGACCAGGCTATTCCCATGTGCCACAAGTCGAACCACCGAGGAAAATGACCGGCCTGGCTGAACAGGGAGCTTTTGCTAGGAGTCAAGAAAAAAAGGAGAGTTTATAATCTCTGAAGAAAGGGCGGGCAACTTGGGAGGAGTACAGGGATCTTGTTAGATCATACAGAAAGGAAATTAGAAAGGCAAAAGCTCAGCTAGAACTAAATCAGGCCACTATTGTAAGGGACAACAAAAAATGTTTTTACAAATATGTTAACAGTAAAAAGAATCCCAAGGAGAATATCTATCCTTTAATGGATACAGAAGGGAACGTTGCCACCAGAGATGAGGAAAAGGCTGAGGTACTTAATGCCTTCTTTGCCTCAGTCTTTAATAGGGAGACCAGTTATCCTCAGGGTACTCCGCCCCCTGAGCTGAAAGGCGAGGATGAAGAGCAGAATATACCCCCCCTTAATCCAGGAGGAAATAGTGACCTACTATGCCATCCGGACACTCACAAATCTATGGGACCCGATGGGATCCATCCAAGAGTACTGAGGGAACTGAAAAACTGGCTGGATGGACGAGCCCAGAGGGTTGTGGTGAATGGGGTTAAAGCCAGTTGGCAGTGGGTCACAAGTGGTGTTCCCCAGGGCTCAGTGTTGGGCCCCATTCTGTTTAGTATCTTTATCAATTATTTGGACGAGGGGATTGAGTGCACCCTCAGAAAGTTTGCAGACGACACCAAGTTGGGAGGCAGGGTCCATCTGCTTGAGGGTGGGGAGGCTCTACAGAGAGTTCTGGACAGGCTGGATCGATGGGCTGAGGCCAATTGTATGAAGTTCAACAAGGCCAAGTGCTGGGTCCTGCACTTCGGTCACGGCAACCCCATGCAGCGCTACAGGCTTGGGGAAGAGTGGCTGGAAAGCTGCCCGGCAGAGAAAGACCTGGGGGTGCTGGTTGACAGCCGGCTGAATATGACCCAGCAGTGTGCCCAGGTGGCCAAGAAGGCCAATCGCATCCTAGCCTGTATCAGAAACAGTGTGGCCAGCAGGAGCAGGGAGATGATTGTTCCCCTGTATTCGGCACTGGTGAGGCCGCACCTCGAGTACTGTGTTCAGTTTGGGCCCCTCACTGCAGGAAAGACATTGAGGTGCTGGAGCGTGTCCAGAGAAGGGCAACCGAGTTGGTGAGGGGCCTGGAGCACAAGTCATATGAGGAGTGGCTGAGGGAGCTGGGGCTGTTTAGTCTGGAGAAGAGGAGGCTGAGGGGAGACCTTATAGCTCTCTACAACTACCTGAAAGGAGGTTGTAGTGAGGTGGGTGTTGGTCTCTTCTGTCAGGTGGCTGGAGACAGGACGAGAGGAAACGGCCTCAAGTTGCGGCAAGGGAGATTTAGGTTAGATATCAGGAAAAATTTCTTTACTGAGAGGGTTGTCACACATTGGAGTAGGCTGCCCAGGGAAGTGGTTGAGTCACCATCCCTGGAGGTATTCAAAAAGCACATAGACAAGGTACTCCAGAACATGGTTTAGTGGGCATGGATGATGGTTGGACTCAATCTTGAAGGTCTTTTCCAACCTAAATGATTCTATGATTCTGTGATTCTAAGAAAGAAAAGCTCTTCAGAGCCTTGGGATGGATGACCGACTAACCACCACTGCCTCTCAGGAACAGACACTGAAGAGCATACATACTATCATCAAAATTCTGGCTATGTCAAACGTACAGGGAAAGTTTGCTGAAGTCAATACAGACCACTGTTCACATCTCAACTTACTAGTGTTATGTCAGTGCTATACAAGGAAATCAGAATAATCTCCACAGACCTCTGCTGACAGTCTTTCTAATAAGATGCAAAAAATGATGCCTTCTGAGAAGATGGTTGTTACTAAAATTAACACGTTATTGTACTTAAATTTCTGATAGTATGACATTACAAGCTGTGGAAATAGATTTCGAATAGTTTTTGAAAAAAATTCTCTATGAAGAAATTTAGTGTTATGAAAATCAGAAAGTGAATTCTGGTCCGCTTTCTGACTTCACATCTAACCATAAATTTCTCCCACCGAAACCGTATTAAAAACATGACAAGTACTGGCAGTCTCAAACTGAAGTACCATCTGGTACACACGCAAAGGTTATGTCTGCTGCACAGGCCTGTTCAAAACCCTAGTCCAGTGTTTAAAACCATGTATTTTTTTCAGAAACAGAGTGAACCATCAATTTTACAAAGGAGAGTGTAGCCCTCAGAGAAAGAAAGAAAAAAAAAAAAGAGAAAAATATTATAAGCCTAAAGATTCAAATGTGAATCAAATTGTGTGTACAATTGTCATCCTGACAATATTTCTGTAGCCTTAGCTATAGCTTTAAATTCAGCATCAATAAAATAGTCACAAGTTCATTATGAAAGGATAAGTAAAAACAGATTTTCTGCTAAGATTTTGCATATCAAGTGACAAATACTAAAGAATAAAGAGAATTAGTTCATGAAAGTCAACTGCAATGAACTGAGAAAATTTATTATGGCAAAATGTTAGGAGGTTACTTGTTTGGGGGCTTCTTCTACCTCTGCTTAGATAAATTTCATGAGGAACCTGAATCCCAAATCATGGAACGTATTTGCAGAGAAGAGATCCAGCCCTAACTGGGCTAATAACTGCTTCAAAAGTGTACTGGGGTAATCAGTCTGAAAGGAGAGGATAGGAAACATTTTAAAAGCTAATGCAGAAGGAAAACTATCTTTCAGAGAGTTTGAGAGAACTGCATTACACACCGGCATGGCACTGCAACTCTAACAGAATGGGATCAAGCTTCTGATCACATAGTATAAGCCATCTTTATTTCTCTGGCTGATTAGTTACAATGACATCACCTAGGGAACTAAACTAATGGTTAGATTGGTGGTAGAAGAGTAAAACAGAAACAAAATGATGAATAGGAAACCAATTAAAGAGAAGACATCACTCTTTGTGCTGCTTAGGGAAATAACTGGCTGGAGAGTAGAGTTCTTCCACGTGAGTAGTAGAAAGATGTTCATTAATTTTTCTTATGAAACATGAAATGTGTATGAGGTAATGTCAATACAGAAAACAATCCTTCTACACAAGGTTATAGGAGGGCTTAGGGGGATAAAATAATAATAGTGGGGTGAAATGTAATACTGAAAATGTACAAGGTTGTGCCACCCATAGGGAATAAACAAGAATTTGCACTACAAGCTGAGAGTTCAGGCACAAGATATTGGTTGTTCTCAGAATGATACTGACGTGATATGACTTCAGAAAAAGATGAATGTGTTCCTGAATGTCTCAGGCTCATTTTTAGCACAAATACTTAGCTTTTTAATGTGAGGACAGACATTAGCTGAAATACCACATAAACTCCTGGAATAATTTCAACTGAATTAAGTACATCAGATAGCTAGGACAATAATCATGGAAAAGCTGTTTGTCCTCAACCAACGACATTATTAAAATAGCCTCCTGCTAGGAACAAATACTCAAAGACAAACATGCAACGAATACTTATAGCAGTGAATCCAGCCCACACAAGACCGTGCAGTTTTCTTTTCTATGCACAACCATGACTGCAAAAGCAGCAGCAAAGTCAGTTACCAACAGGTCCACGTTTCGAGTCAGAGTCCTCACTAGACCTCACTTACACTGGCAAAAGCTATTGCTTATAGACTTTGACCCCTCTAAACACTGTAGTTCTAGCAAACCCTTAGTTCTGTGGTTTGCAACAATTTAACACATTATATCCTGACCTGGATATGGGAATTTCAAATTATTGGATTCATTTGGATCAATGTAAGAAGATGCTGTTGGAAAGAAAACTAGAAAGTGAAAGAACAGTTGAAGATGAATTGGTCTTCCAAAAAACATTTGTGAATTATTAACGAACAAATGAATATGAGCACCAAGGTTTTTAAGCATGGTCACCATTGCCCATAAACTCCTTTTAAATATAGTGATTTCTTTCTCCCCCTTTCTTCACGCACTCACAGTTTCATACATACAGACTATAATAAAACAAATATCAGAGTTTCAGAAGAGCATGATACTGTTTAAGGTGAATCTGTCTGGGATATGGGGGATGAGACAACACTCTCTGAAGAAGAAACTCTTAGGAACAGATGACTACCAAGATATGGTGAGGCCCTACACAGCACACTGCACACAAACTAAAGTGGTGTTTTAAAACTCTTTTCTACTAAGTATCTTATTGTCAACACTAACATCAGCTCTTGTTTTAAAAGGTTGTGGGATCACTGTAAGACCGAGTCACTGGCTGCTAAAGGAAAGAAAGATATGTACAAAAATCAGCATGTAAGAGCAGTTGATATAGCGACGTGACCTCCTATAGTTCAGGGCCCACCCTGCAAACAAGACAACAACAACATTGTGTCCCAGGATATGCAATGTTAACAATCTTTGCATTTGTGAGGATTCACTCAGCAGTCAGATATTTCAGATACAACGCAATCTCTCCTTCTCAGGTATGGTATCTCAGAGGCAATGTATCTCAAAAGGAATCACAGTTCTTTGCCCTAAATTCAAACCATCAGATGCATGATTTATTCCTGATTTCAGAGTGCTCACATCCCCACCTCACATGAACCTATGAATATTTGGAGCATTATAAAATACTGCTCAAAAATCAAACTGAAAAGTAAACAAAATTCAATTCCATGAATTGCATGTTCAGGTCTAAAAAAGGTCTTCTGTTTGAACTTCTAATAGCCTGCTTGTAATTCCAGCTAACTCTTATTTAGAAAAAGACTTCTCAGTTTCCTTCTAGCATATATATGGCATATAAAAACTTTTAAGTTCTTAAACTGGGATATTTATTTTTCCCCAATTTATTATTTTACATATGGACACACTGATAATTGTACTGTAAAGACTGAAAGTCATCTTAGTCTAAAAACTTTTGAAAATGCATTCTAGAGATGCATAGCTTGTTGAAATACTTTTAGTTTTCAATCTTCTAATTCACAGATAAAAAAAAAACTGCCAGAGAATATTAATAGATACTTGATAAGAATTATGTCAGTATTTCAACTTGGCTTAGGCTGGTGTCCATTTTTTGAAAATTTGTAGCGTGGCTACACAAAGCTAGCTACATACCTTTACCATCATTATTTTCTTGACGCTGAGGCTAGATCATATCAGGAGAACTGTTTCACAGTACCTTTATAATTAAGCACTCCTCAGCCGTCCTCTTGGTGTGGATTGCTACTGCTGGTTAATCTTCAGGGGTGGGGATCTGGGGAGGCAAATTTATGAAGGAGAAAACTAGGTTACTTATCAGTAACTGGAATTCTCTGAATATATTGCCTCCACAGATCCACACTAACCCTCCCTCCTTTTGTTAGAATTAACTCACGATTCACAATAGCTGGATAAAAATGAAGGGACTGGGCACTGTGATGCTAGAAAACCCTGTTTAAAAAAATATTCTCATGAGTCCGTTGAGGCAAATTACCCACTTGGATACTTGCTCTAAACAATTCTAGGATTCACATACAACACATGACTTCATGAAAATGGATTTGTAGCAGTGATATCTCAAAGGTGCAATTATTGGAAAATGATCAAGCTTCCACAAACCTTCTAGCAGCACACTGTTTTGGTTTTTTTTTTTTTTCCACAAGTCAAGTGAAGTTCTTATCTGCTTCTATTGCATTAGATATTTTGTAAGCGTTACTAAACCCAGTATACTGTTGTAATATTCAGAGATCCCCGCCAAAGACTTTTATTCTAGTGAGAAGAGAGATAATATTTATTTGGCAGGAGCAGTTCATCATAATTCCACTCTCTTCGGGGAGCACTTCCACTATCTTCCACATGTGTACTTAGAGTTAATATTTCTATTCTACTTAGAAAATGTACTTTTTTCTGATCTAAGCCTTAAATTTTTAAGAAACATGCTTCACCCCCAATTTTCCATGGCTGTATTTCACTAACTTTCACATCACTGCAGAATGATAGTACAATAACCTTTTTCTGCCAGGTCTATGAAATTATTCAAAAATCCAAGATGCGCACTCCTTGCACTAAGGGAGATTACCTGGACTGTCTTTGTTTTTATAATTTTTTGTTCTGTGAAATTTGTTGCTAAATCAAGGTAACAACGGGAAATAATTGTTACTAAAATAGAAAAGTGTTACCTAATTTATATTTTACTTTACTATTTCCAGGAATTTTGCATTGTCTGAAGCGTACGTTTTGCGTGATTAGTGTGTGTGATTATTTGTCCCACTTTAGTTTGATATAAAAATAAAATATGTTTATTTAAATGGACAAAATTAACACTGACGGAGTTTTGAAGTGTTCAGAACACATCCTGAGTATGGATTATTTACAGGAATAAAGGAATGAAATAATCAAATTTTGGCTAGGAAGAGTGAAAGGTTATGATAACTCATCCCAAACTCTAACTACTGAATGATGAACACACAGAAAAGGAGTTGAGATGTGTTTTCCCATTGTAGTCCCTGCAAAGTTTTTCTGAAGCTTTTTCCCATCATCACTTCATATACTTTTTCAGAGCCTTAACTGCTGCTATTTATAGACAGCCCATAGATGCACCTACCTAACTTTTCTCAAACCTTGCAATCCTGCCTTTGAACATCTACGCAACTAAACCAAGTCCCACACTGCCAAATCCAAATTCCACATCGGAATTCCACTCCACTTCATCAGCTATAAAGGGAGATGGTGTGACTCACCAGAATATTGAAGTCCATGCTGCAGATGTCTGCTACTATAGAATGAATGATAGTACCTCCTTTTTAACTCCATGGTAGAATACATTTTCTTCTCATTTAAGGAAAAGGTATCAACACTCTTCCAGAAATATTTCTGTATCTATATAGAATGTGTTTGGGGGAAAGGGGTGGTTTTATTTCTAGAGAACTATGCAAACACATAATATACTAAGCTTTCTAATATTTGAATAGTGATTTCATGGTTTGCTTTGATAGACAGAAGAGACTGCAACACGAAGTAGATGATGATGAACTATGATGTGCAGGGAAAACAACTCATCTCAGCCTTATACAATTGTGTCTCTCCATAAGCAGTCTGGAATTAGAGAAATTGCATGACAGTTGCATCTTGCAACTGCAAAGGTAAGCCTTCTAAATGAAGCAAACAATTTTTAAAATTGACAGCAATGCTCTAATTTCATTCAATTTTAGTAAAATTTAAAAGGTTAAAAAATATTAAAGCCATACATGCTTGCGGTTGTACCCTCAACAGTACTTCACGTTTAATTCATTTGGGCTAAAATGCAATAGTCTAAGTTGCAGGAGAGATTTTAAAGGCTTTTTTCTTTTTCATGAATATAATATAGGGAACAGACAAGGCCAGATAAAACACTGGCCCTCACTGCAGACACTCCTGAAGAATGATTTAGTGTCCAGCAGCAACTATCAGATTTTAAATCCTATGTTACTGCAATCAGCAGGCATTATTCAATGTGCCTGTTAAGTTGTCTTTGGAGCAACAGGAGTCCTGCCACACAAATAGCCGATCACTGGTCTTGTTTCATTCCCCTAATGTACTCCTCCTCCTAAAGACTTTAATCCACTCCAGTTCTCCCTATGAAAGCAAAGGCCTGGACACGCCAAACACAATAGCAATTGCTGCATCCTACAAGTAATAATTTTTTGCTTATTTACTTTTTTGTTTGTTTTTTGTTCTTGTATCATCTTATATAATTTTTTTTTTTTTGGTAGTGCATTTTATATTTTTCCTGCTGTTTTAGTTTTATTCTTGGTACTTCGCAGCAGTTTTTCCTATATCCTGGATTTTACTTTTTTCCTTTTATCCTGATGTAGTGCTTCTTTGGCTTCTATATGCTCCCAGTCAATATGGTCATTCTTTCTCCCTCATCATTTGTGGTTCCATCTCTACTCACTGGAACTTTTCCCCCATACCTATCTGTGCTCACTCTTTGCTCAGTGGTACTTTTTTACTCCCTTCTCTTACAGCTGTGGTCTGATTCTGCTTTTTTAAAAAAAATTTATTTTACTTTAAAGCACGTTATGTTTTCACCAAGTGGTGTTACAGCATGTTTTTGCATTCACTGCAAAAACAGGAAGAAGGATAAAGGACAAAGTAAACTAATTCTATTAAAATCATATTCTAGAAATATTACGATTTGCTTCTTTCTTCCTTCTCATTCTGTAGTTGGCTTGACTCAAGTAGGATAAACTTGAAACTAAATTACAATAAAGCACCAAACAAGTTTCATGATATTGTACTTAGATAATGATTTCAAATAAACCTGTTGTACTGATTTCTGGCTGCAGGAACGTAAACGAAGGTAATAATGAGGAACAATTTACAGCTTTACTCTATGTTCTTCCACTTTGTCATTTTGCTTTTATTTTGGCTGAAATCGATTGAAGTATAACAAATCTTCAGCAGAGCTATCTAAAGAAATTAGCAAAAAAGGAAACTTTATTGGAAAGAGATTAGTAGAATTAGGATATGACGACTTCAAATGTAATGGGGGGCATGCGGGTCTCCTTTACTCAGGCACTTTAAATCTGACTCAGTTGAGCAGCTTAGACCAGCAAGAAACAAGTGGGTGCAGTATAGAGACAGCGATGTTCCCAAAAGTCCATACGAGTCTACATGAGCTAAAGATAATACACATCCTCACATTCTTAGAGAGCCAAAATGCAACTAAACTGGTTTGGACGTGAAAGTACATAGGATCTCAAAATGCAGAGAACTAGTGCAGTACCTTTTCAGCATATTTGACCTAAACCTCCTTTCTTCTCAGTGCTCACACTCATTTGTCCAGAGCCTTGCAAGCGAGAGACATTACTTGACAGAAAATTCTATTTCTGTCATTTTGACTGATAACCACCAAGTGATGAAGACTTCCAAGCTGTTATTTTTCTTCACTTTTTTAGAAAATAAAGGTTTCCCCTCTCTGAATGACTGAGGAGATCTTTAAGCAATCTACCATTCAAGTTATTTAACTGAAAAAAAGATGACAGACAAATGATACTATTAAGTTTGCTCCAGGCAGTTTGCTACTGCAAAATCAAAATAATTTCAAGCAAATCTGGCAAGAGAAAAATTCCCTTGAATAGGTTCTTAAGCACTATTTAATCAGAAACACTCCAAGCAAGAACACAGACTTCCTGGTATGTGGTATGTGTACACATGCAATCTGGTAATCTAGGACAAAAGAAATGATCCTTTGGAGTGATGGGTCTCCTGTGCACCAAAGTGGAGGGAAGGACTGCACGCACAGGCATAGATGATGAAATTTGCCGAGTATGTCCATCTTCTTGTTTGTGTCAAAACTCCCCAATCAATTTAACACCAATAAAAAAAAAGAAGGAAAATCAAATTACAATGTTAAAAGCAGAACTTAACATTTCTAATTTTGTCCTTAGGAAGAACTAAGTAAGGCGTGTATGCGATAGCTTGGATGCAATCTATGGAAAGTTGCCCTTGCCATGAATACAACTTGTAATCAAAGGTATTATTTCTGTATTACCATAATGACATTATTGCTTGCCATGTATTTACTTGTTACTAAGATGTCCTGTCCTTTATGTTACTGAAATAAAAAAAATGCACATTTCCCCCAAAAAGAAGAAGCCAGGACAAACACTTTTCTTGTTCCTTAAGCAAAACACCAATCCAATCCTAAAACTCTTTAGTTTGTACCAATTAAGTTTTATTTTGACCATTTCTACTGGGGACCCCTAAAATAGTCATATTGGCTTAGAACATGGCTGAGAACGGGTGGGCCGAAACCAAAAGAAGAGGAACAGAGTAATAGTTTAGTTGTGAAAACCTTAGAGGCTACAAGGAAGCTACAGAACTACATAATGAGATTTTAAACCCACTCCTAGGGCTGGGCTGGCAGCCAGAGTGATGCATCCTGCAGCTGAGACTAGTACTCCACAGGTGTCCTTTGTTGGGCAATTCCAACAACCACCCTGACTTTGCTTTGTATTTCATCTGCAAACATCGAATTCTTAAGGAAGCACATACAGAAAATACATTTTTGCTGCTTCACTGATACACACAAAGTTCTCACAAGGCACAATGATTTTCCTTGGGGAAGAAATAGATGTTAAAGCCTCCATAAATCCTAACTAAAGTATTTTATATATATATATAAAATATAAATATAAGAATATGTTATAGAAATAAAATTATATAGAGATATGTTTGTATATATACAAACACTCCCCCAGGCATTTAATTTTCAAACATTTATCCTCAAAACCTAAGTTTTGAGGAAAAAAAGCTAAGTTGAAAATAGGCTGTTTAGCAATAGGAGTTTTTGAAGTGCACAAACCTAGATGCTCTTAAACTCTTAACATACACAGAGGAAAATGAAATGTGGAAGTCTTATCAGACTTCTCGAAGTCTGAATGAGCATTAAATCCCAAATTATAACCTTTTCTACTTAGCTGTTAATCTTTACCTGAAGTCAGACATTTTATGTTTTCCTCCAAACACATTTTAAGCAAGCAAACAAGCAATGTCAGAAATCAGGAACCTATCCTTTAAAGATGAACAATTATAAAGCACAAGCAGACTAATACAACATATAATCAACTTTATGAATGGAAAAAACAGCATACTAGCATTTTCATATACAGCTTGATATAAAAGGTAGAAGCCACTGTATTTTTGCGTACTCACTAGTTTTGCACTGACAAATGCGGCAACCATTTTGGTCCAGCTTGAAGCTATAGATACAGTCTTTTTCAGTCAAAGTGCAGTTCACCAAAATCTCACAGGTGGGCGGACCTATTGTGATGTATGTTGGTTCTGAAAGTAAGAAAAAATAAAACAAATAAATTTGAGATTACTTGAGTATTTTAATTATGTTCACAAAAAGACATACACAATGCAACAGTGAAGAAAATTTTTAATTAATTTTGCTTCTGATTAATTAATATTCTCGGTACTTCTGAAACAATTCAAGAAAGAGACTTTGTTTTGAAGTGATGTACACTCATCACAAACAGTATAAAGCTGCATAAAATTTTTGAAACACTGAAACAGGAAAAAATACTGCATTTTTTTTGTTCACTATGAAATCAGCTTTCCTGCATATGCAGTTTAAAACTGAATGCAAAATATTTATTTTGCCCACTTTTCTCCAAAAGTTTTTCATCAAAACTTTGTGGAGATTTTTTTACTTTAGAAACTGAACAGAGCTTTCTCCAAATCTCAGCTGATTGATACTACCAAGCTGCAAATCAAACCATGTCACTCAGTAGATCAAATCTTTCTCTGTGTGAATAAGATCACTTCTACTGAAATTTAAAGCGTAAGAGACTCTGAATACTAAAAGGGAATGTAAGATACACTGTGTGTGAAAGATCTCTGGAAACCATTTAACAAATCTATTCATTGAAAAAAAATCACTTCTTACAGTATACTTTGCAGTACCAGATTATGCTTTTTGAAGTTGAGGATATTATTGCCAATTATTAGGTATTTACGAACAGTATAATACTTACTTTTGGACACCATCTAAGTATGTTGGAGTATGAAATTTGTTTTAATATGTATGGTAGCCAGAAATATTAATGTGTTTTAGTATACAAAGTTGTTAGAATACAATAATATCCAAAGACTTATGAAAATAACAAGGAACCTCAACACTACCATCATAAAACAGGATACAGAAGAAATGAAACACCTATCTTTTCCTGAATGACTTTTTGTTCTGTGAGATTCATATAGTGTGTCTTGTGTTTTTCATAGAACTCAAGCACTTAAGAACTAATGAATTTATAGTCACGAGCATTATTAACATTATACTAAGCATTCAGGAAACACAAGTTGCATGACTTTTAAATAACTGTGAGCTTTTGTTCCACTGTTTCAATTGTTTGAGTTTATCCTGTTCCTCTATCTCAAGAAATGAAGACTTAAAGAAAATTACGCTTTAAAAAAATTCAATACATGTATTGATAAATTGTGAAAATATGGAGAAACGTTATACTAAGCATCAGAGCAATAAACCATAATATGTTTTATAGAGTATGCACATTTTCGTAGACTGGAGGTGGCCACATCTTGCCGTCTCTCATCCTCAAGCCAAATACATTGAAAGGCAGATTTTGCCATCCTTACTTAAAGGCAGCTAGTCTTTACTCTCAGACTGAAGGTAAAATACTACTCGACATTGATTAAGTTGTTAGAAGTATGCACTGTTAACCAAAATACAAATTCCTGTGCCTATTGGCTCCATGGCCAGCAGGCAGCTTTTGCACCCATGCCTTCCAGCCAAGTGAAAATTATCCTATTATGAGAATGAGCTTCTCTGCATTCATTGTCTTTCACAATTTTCAGCTTTCATAGCTTCTCCCCAGCGCTACTCTTCCCTTCACAACAGTTTATACAGCAGATGAACATTTGTAATCCTTTTAAAATTAGGTCAGCTAAGTACAGAGTTTGGAGGGAAAAACTGCATGAAAGACACTACAGTGAAGTTAGATGACTTCAAACTTATCCCAGAGGTCACAGTTCAGATTCCTCACTTTGCTGGAAGTTTCAAAGTAACGTTCAAATTCTGTTGCTTGTGTAATTTTTGTAGGAAAAGTAGCTATACACTTTATATGTATATAAACCAGCACCAACAGCTTTGTTCAAACACAAGCTGGAAATTCGTATAATGGCATCCGTGTCTCTGTAGACCCCTCAAGTCTCTTCTAATTTAAATTAAAACTTTTCCAGAGATTTTTCTAAGAGTTTAATACAGATTACTAGGTTGGAGGTCAAACGAGGAATTTTATAAATTTCTGTGAATTCTTCATTTCAAAGCTGAGTTTGCACAGGTAGTATGGAAGAGTAGCCATAATGAGCAACGTATTTTTGAAACCATGGATTCCCAAACTAGACTTCTTTTAATCTCAGTGAACTCTTCATATTTGTTTCCAAGTTCATTCAGAAAACTATCTGACTAAATCATATTCATGTATAATATTTAACATTTTCAACTTCAAAAAACCATTAGTTTAGGAATCCAGAACATATTGATATATACCAATAACATCATATATTCCATAAACTCCATTAATTAATTGCATCTGTTTAGGACTCAGAGTATATAAACTAGTTTTGCAAACAAACTGATTTGTAGCATCTGGTGCCTATTCTGAAAACCTCCTTTCCTACCTTACTCCATTCTCTAACCAAAATACCCTAAACATGCAAAAGACCAGAATACAAGAGTTACCCTGAAGCTACATTCAGGTTACTGGTCAGCCAGCCCAAACCCTACCCTGTCATTTTGTCAAGTGACAAAAAAGCCACAGCAACTCTTACGCTCACTACTGGTAGTTAAAACCACTACAAGTCATACGAATCATTAATGCTACCCAAAGTAAAGTTCACACACAGTAACAGGAGAACTGAAGGAAACTGTAGCTTTACCATCTGACTGCAGAACAGTTAGGTAAAATACGTAGTTAACCCACAAAAACTTATTGAAAGCTGAGATGCAGGTTAGTTAGTGTTCATTGATCCACTTGGGTGTAAACTAAACCTAGAGAAAAACAGGATTGTGTTTCACCCCCCATCACTGAAGTTCACCCCTCAAGATAACTTCTCTTTAATTGCAGGTATAATTTAATATCTAGAAAAAAACCCGTGGATATTTGTTATATATTTTTCATGGTGACTTTTCAAATCTACACTTCTGTGTTTTGATGCTCTTGTGTCTTGGACACACTGACACAATTTTTTGCCCCCTTGATACATCCAGTAATGTGGTATTTCTTACAAGGGACAAAATTAAACTGTCATTATATTAATTTGAAAGGTTTTTATTACTCCTCTATTCATTGTGTTTTATTAGTTTGTTACCTCCCACTTTTGTGTCTGCTTTCAGCATCCTCAGTGTTTCCAGACAAGCTTACAAATCTGTTTTTTCATCCTCCTGTCCCTGAAGGTAAGCCCTGAGATACAGTAATTTTATATGCATGCCTGCTTCTCAGTGAGCTGCAAGTAGAGAACAAAAGAAATAATTTCATTCCCTACCCCCACATGTGCAAAAATGCAGCCAGGGAGTGTGGGGGGGAATTCAGCCCTTTTCACTTCACTAGACAAGACTCAACAAATAAAGCCAGCTCTGCTCTGCCAGGCTTCTGGCTATTTGAACAGGCAAGCAGTAGCTAAGCGTGAAAAAGCATGTAACACTGCATGATCTGAGCTAGGCTTTTCACTGCTGCTCTTGGTAGAAACAGCAGAAGAAAGATCCAGTGCACAAACGCACAGACAATGGGTGGGAAAAACAGGTGCTGTTTCTGTCTGTGTGCTTTACCAAAAATAAAACTATACCATAGAAAGAGAGAAGAAGTAAAAAGAAGGGGATTGAAGACAGTCTAGGTGAAAACAATGCATTTTTTAATAAAGCACAGATTTTGCTGATGTCAAATGCTTATATATAAGGTTAAATGCAGATTTCTATTAGAACATCATGCTTCCATGTACTCTCTCTGAGCCTGATACTTTCTATGCTGAATTTTAGTGCAGAGGATTATTAATTTGCCTGCTGTGAGGCTGATAAAAATTTTTGAATTAATTTTTTACACTACCATTTGCTTAAAACAATTTCAAAAAGTTTGAAATCCACAGTGGATATTTCAGTCACTGGTGGCCCATCAGTCTGACTGGTCCACTGAAAAATACTACTGTATGTGATCAAAATCCTGAATCTCATTCATCCCAGCTTGAAATCAAACTGTGCATTTGTGGGGAAAGACAGACAGACAGTGACATACAAGTAATAGCTGGAGCTGGCTTTGTCCTTACCGAGCCTACATCAGCAATACCAACACAAAAACTGGATTTCACAACAAAAGAAAAAAAAAAAAGTTGTCAAGGTGTAATAAGACCATATTTTCAATGGTATTTTTCTACCCAGGATACTTTTGTAATATGAACAAAACCAATCCCCAGGCCCCTCTGTTCTGCTATTTTCTGATTTCTGAGACCTCTCACTTCTCCTATGAGTGATATGACACAGCTTGCATTACAAAGAGCAGACATTTTCTTCTGTTAAAAAATACTGTACATATAGCCCCCCACAAGAACACAGGATGGTCGATCTGGTCTAGTACCGTGCCCTGTATACAGATCTTGTTATACTTGGATGAGTATTGAGGTCTTAAGATAGAAGTATTCAGAAATGGAGAGGAACTGATGCATCCATGTTTCAGTGAGACCAGGGGAAAAAGTTTCTCAGGATTAGAATTTTATTATACACACAGTTTGATCAATTAAAGTTATCAAAAAGAAGAGAAAGCAAGCTAAAATTCAGCATTGATTGCTGAAACCCCAGAAAACAAAACAAATCAAAACAAACAAACAAAAAACCCAGAGAATTTATTGCAATCTTGTTGACTTCTACTGTTTATGTGAACGTTAAAAATGAACTGTTCACTGAAGATTTCGTTTTTCCTTCTAACTTTGGAGATTTCATTTACATAAATCTTTAGTTAATTTCAATGAGAACTAAAAAAAAAAATCCTCCCTAAGGCTGGTACCAGAATGAAAAGTTATACTCATCTTCCTATCACATCCTTAGTTGTTCAAAATCTGAACTCAGGCCATTGAATTAATTTCAGAAAACAAAGAGGGACTCCCCTTAACTGTACTACTGCAAAGCTGCATGTATTATGGGAGCACCAAGTGTTCAGTTTTGGTTTGTGTGAAGGACAAGAAGGACCCGTATTAGCAGGAGCAGAGCCTGCAGGTGTAGGGAAGGGATGCTTCTCCTCCATTTAGCACTTGGGAGCCCACAACTGGAGTAGTGTCCAGCTTTGGGCTCCTCAGTAGAAGAGACGCTGACACACCTGACTGAGTACAGCACAGGGCCACCATGCTGGTCAAGGGGTGGAGCAGGTGGCATATGAGGAAGGCTGAGAGGCCAGGGCTTGTTCAGCCTGGAGAAGGAGGGTGAGAGGGGCATCCTACTGCTGTCCACCACTACCTAACGGGAGGGTACAAGGATGACAAGGCCTGGCTCATCTTGGAGGTGCTCCAGGCTAGGATGAGAAGCAACGAACAGAAGCGTGAACATGGGAAATTACAACTTGATAAAAGTTGTTTTGTTCTTTCTTTTAAACCATGGGGGGGGGGGGGGGTGTCAAACTATGCCAAGAGTCCTAGAGAGGTTGTGGGATCTCCATCCTTCAAAATAGTCAAACCTTAATTGGGACAAGCCCTGAGATCCTGCTGTCACTGGACCTGCTTTGAGCAGGAGGTAGGACTAGAAAATCTCCGGTGGTCCTTTCCAACTTGCACAACTCCATGCATTTCACTGTCACATAAACTCAGGACATTTCCTGTGAAAGCAGCAATATCCTTGATGGATCCTAATCAGGGAACTGAAATCCAAAAGATAAACATTTCAATTTCTGATGATTTCTGTATGCTTTTGCCAAGTACCGATGACCTTCCTTCTGCAATAAAAGTACACATTTGCCTAACAACATCTCTCTGAAATCTACTTAATGACTTCAAGAGTAGCTTTTTATTCAAAAAGCAAAATTTCTTCCAGGCAGTTAAAACAGTAATTCTCTCTGAAGCATTATTTAGTGACAACCACAACCACCTTTCATCAGTCTCATTTTTTGTCCTCCTTTAAGTTAATACATTACCATGCTTCACCACTTGGCAAGGTATTTTTATTATTATTATTACTACATGAAAAACACTTAAAACAAGCTCTTTGTTTCAGTTGGAATGCAGTATTTTAACTCAAAACAGGTTTTGTTTCAGACTTTCAGTAATACCATGCGAGGGAAATACCTACTCCAAGCTTTTACAAAATTGGTTTTAAATAGGGAAGCAACTATTGCATTTTAAGTTTTTAATTCTGCACATTGTTAAATATAACATTGTTAAACACAAATGAATTTAAATATAAATAGAGAACTTCTATTGCTGCTTCTAATTGACTGTTAGAAATCTGGACCATCATGTATCTTAGCCCAAAAGTATTAGAAATCTAAGGGGAGAGGTATTTTACACTACTCAATCATTCCAGTTTTTAATTCCACTTGTAAATATTGCCCTGTCAATACAAAAGGGAAGAAAGCTATCCCTGTTGTAAAAAAATCACTGTATTTTTCCTTGCCATAAAAGTATGGCAAAAGCATGCATCAAAAACCTGGGTTCAGTTACTTTGATTCTGACTTCTCTTCATCAGTGCTCCCAGTGCAGCTCTACTATTATTCTACGTGCATATGCTTGAAAGCCAGAGTCCCACCAACGTTTGGTATAAAGTGTCCCAAACATATCACAGTATCATTTGTAAATGCCATAATAACAAACTACAACACAGTGTGGGTTGACAGCAGTTCATGTATATATATTCAACAGAAACTGGTAAACAGAGGACATTTTGGACACCAAAGCTGTAAGTGTTTTATGTATGTATGTATGCATGCATGCATGTTTTTCTTGCCTTGCTGGATTTTTTATATATAAATTTATCTGTATTCATATAAAAACAGCATTTCCAGCCAACTTCACACTAACAGGTTTCAATCTGCATCATAGAAACACATTTCTTCATCAAAACTATACAATTTTAAGCTCTATAGATATATCACTACATAGAGGTTGAAAATTATCTTTTGAGATCCTTCTTTGAATACCCAAACCACCATGGATTTCATCAATTCCATTGTAAGACTGCAAACTACTGCACAAGTACCTATCTTTTACAAGGAATTTAGCAGCACAGGCTGTAAAAATTCATTGCCAAGTGAACAATTTTTACACTAATAGACATTAAAAAGAAGTATGTCCCTGGAACCCACCAAACTGCTATTTGTATTTTATATTTATTCAGTATTGGTATACTGACTATTAATGGCATGCTTAAAAGCAGTTTCAGATGTTTGTTTTCATAGTTACTATATAACACAAATACAGTATATTCTGATCAAGGCATTTTGAGGAATTTGGGGGAATATTGCTCATGCAACTGGAAGATAAAGTTGCCAGTGATTTCTTCCCATGTATAAGAAAAACATTTGAAAAAAAAAATTGCAAAAAAAAGCATGCAAAAAAGCATTTGTACTTAAAAAAGGCTAAATTACAATCAAGATAATTTCAACATACAAGTTCATACCAACAGTAACACATGAACTTTTCAAACACACCAAACTAACGGTTATACAGCACAATGAAGCCACCAGGCCTAAAAATAATCCTAAACTTAAATGTGAAGACTGTGTAGTCATAACTGTAGAATGAGAAGTGGGATTGTATGCTTTACCGCTCAGTGCTACAACTCCCCAGCCTCTTTCATATTCACATCTTGTTAATGTGAACCAGTCTATAGTTTAACTAAAGACAATCAGATAAAGTAGATTAATTCCTTGTGCATATTATTAAAAAGGCTGGAACATGGAAACACATTTTCAGTGTATAGCACAGGGAAGCTTTATATCCACTTGTGAGCACCACTATGTATGTTCTTCCTACCTTTAGACCAGCAGTATTGATCACAACAAAACCCCTTTTCAGTATAATATTCCAAATTCTGCCCACTGATACTTCCAATACTTTTAACAAAAGTACCTATGGGTAGTTTTGTTTGTTTGGGTTTTTTTGTTTGTTTGTTTTAAGGAGGGACAACAATAAAAAACTTTGTATAAAGGTCTTATTGTGCTCAGCCACAAACTCAAAAAATAACTCTCTGAAGTTTACACATTTAATTTACAATTATTTTTAACCTCAGAGACAACAAATCATATAAAATAGCAGTGCATTTAGATTTTGCAGCAATTGGTCTTGGGATATTTGGAGAAAGCATTAGCCATGTAGAAATAATAAGCTCAACAGAAGAGGATTCTAGAAAGCCCAACATCTCATCGGGAGCATGAAATGAAAATCTCTTCTGGGGGAGGAAGGAAAAATGAGTCAAAATCATGTTCTACACATGGAGAAAGACCTCTAACATCAATAATAAAGGACATGCCTGTGTTTGGGGAACGCAAAATAGCTCCCTCTTCTGTAGTGTTTTATAACACAAACCACCTTTAAAAGGATTAAGCTGTTCTGATCCTATGAAACCAGCACCAACTGACTTAAACAAATACAACATCAGTGCATTCAAGCATTTACTATAAAAATTAAGGAAAAAAAAAATTGAGCAGTATTCTCACTTTTTACCTAATGCTTTACGTGATAACTGGCTAAAACTGGTCCTGAAGGGTGTGCTGCTCAACAGCCTTTCATTCGAGTCTGCATACTTGTTTGAATTTTGTCTGCTGTCCAGAAAAGTTAACTGCAGCCTGCTAAGCAGCAGCATGTGTGTTTACTTAAGCTTCCTGTAAAAACATTCATATCATTCCAAGAGTGACTAAATGTTTTCCATCCTCATAGTTTGCATTCCAGCCTTCCCCACCCCTCCAGTTCATTACATGAAAAATACCAGTCCTGAATCCCGGGCAAGATTTCCTTCCTGGGTTTGAAATACCTAATGCCTTGCAGGAATTTTTTTCCCAGCATTTAGCTATCCGTGTTAACTATCAGGTTCAACAATTCAGCGTCACATAACTATTTATACAATGTCTGCGAGGACTTAAGATGATATAATTTTCTAATGTCATAAACAACTCTGAAAATATATTCACTAATACTGCCAAACACATAGTTCAGTTTGGCAGGCTTTTGTTTCAAATTTTATTCATAGTGTCAACCTGAAACTACTTAAATAGGTATTTTTCCTCAAAAGTAACTATTATAAATCGAAGACTGTTTTTATTGTTCCAAACTGAAGAAGCCTCCTATGAACCAAAGCTGCATGAGGGGAAGTGTTTCTTTTTTGCAGTGACACAACCAAAATACACAAACTTTCCACTCCCAAGATGCAAAGTTAAAAACTTTTGTCTGTCACAGTCAGTTCTTCCAGTTTTCGGTTTAACAGGCATGTACACTCTTCAAATATATTTTAATGCCAATAAGACTTTTTTTTGACAATTTTACGTGGAGTGACACTAAGAAATAACCACCTTTATTAAAGCAGAATCAATTAAGCCTATCAAGAAACATCCAAATAGATTCAGAAGGCTATTCGGTTATCGTTACTAGGTGAAGATACGGCAAACTCACTAAATTAGTGTGCATCTGGGGCAAATCTATGAATGCTATAGGCACTGAAAAGAATTAATTAGAGGATCCATGAGGTTCTTTAGAAGTGAGACATCCTTAGCTGCATTGATGTACATACTCATTAGGATTATTTGGTTATTTATCCTTCCAGTAGTCTTCCACTGAACTTAACGATGAATCACTGAAAACTAGGAAAATATTATTTTATACTAGTATAGTCTTCCTGACTTTCTTAAACTCAGAGAGACTTTCACTGGCAGTAGGTTTCATTATACCCTGGGTGGTGTGGTTCAGCAGGCTCCATTGCCTTGTCTAAAACTGCTATACTAAATCATGATCTGACAAACGTAAGCCCAATTCTCTACAGCACGGCACTTGCATCCCTTAATTGACTTTGATGAAAAGGCTGGTTGAGAGCTACAGCACTGCTGCTGAACAATAACTTATACTTCACACTCTAAGGAGATCTCTGGGCCCAAATCCTGCACCGGTGAACCCCGCTCACTACCACTGACTTCATCCTGAATGAATCAAATTTCTTTTCACTGGACTCTGCCGCCTGTTTTTACTTAATGAAGTGCTGGACACATTAAAGGAACTGAACTGAATTACATCTCAGCTAGAGTTTGGAGCCCTTTATTGATGAAAATGTTAATTTCTTTTTGTGAAGATAAAGTGTCAGCCATAATGACAGCAAAGTAATGTGGGCCTTATTCATGAAAATCCTCTGAGGGGATTTTGTTTAACACTTAATTTCTTATTCACAGCTTATGCTGGCACCCTGCCACCTGTACCTGAGGGCTCTCACGCAGAAGGATGTACTGCGAGATAATCAATTACTGCATATGAGTGGACTGGGTTGCAGCTTTCACTGTGAATAGCCTGAGCCTCTGGGAGATGCAAGGGAACAGAAGTGACCACAGACTCTCCTAAGGGACATTTCTGGCATCAGTGCCAGTGCTGAGCACTTGTATTTATTATCTTGTTTAAAAAAAAAAAAAACAACAAAAAAACAACTCTCTCTCTCTCTAAAAAAAAAAAAAAAAAAATAATCAGGTATTCTCATACTAACCTACCCAATATTTACATGCTGTGAACACAACTATTATTCCAATTTGCAGATGGCTGTCCACAGATGCAGATGGCCTGAGGGAAACATGGTTATTTCTATCACTGTAGCTTGTTTGCTGTTATTCATATGCTATTATATATTGACACTAAATAGCTATTTTAAGCTCCAGTATTCACTTTTTTTTTTTTTTTTTTAAAACTCATTAAAAATGGAATTGCTACTTAAACCACACCAATTTTATTTGGAAAATAAACAATTGTTAGCCCAACAGAGAGCAGCAGTACTAACAGCAGTGTGATTGCCAATGGATCTGGTTACCTCCAATGGGACAGGTACACAGACCAGCTCCTGTGGAGAACCTCTGAGTCTAAAGAAAGCATGAGTGCATACCAAAATTTTGCAGTCTCTTATGGCACTTGAAAAATCACTTTCTCCCCTCTACCTAGCTGTCTGTTTTCATTAAATCTGTAGAAATGGGTTCTCTTTGAGATTTCCTCGTGCTGCAAGAAGCCATTGGCTCTAAAACTGTGGGGAAAGCAGAGGGCCAGTATGATTACCTAAGCCTTGGCTCTTAATGAAGACAGTGTAGAAAACAAAAAAAGAAAAAACAGACTAAATAGATAATAGATTAAACAAACAAAGGCAAATCCCAAAGGACCAATGTCATTACAGCAGCTATAGAAGCTATATAGAAGCATCCATCAGAAGCTTAATTCTTTGTGTTGGATCCACAGAACATGATGGGCCTGCTTTTCCCAGCTCTCACCAATGAAAGGAGGTGCCTGCCTTGAAAAGCTGCATTGACTGAAGAACTTGACTTTGGGGACAGGCTGATGAAGGAAGGTCTTCCCCTGCACACTAAACTGTCTCAATATGCCTCTGTCTCTAGCCTCACGACTTATCGATGACCCTTGCTTTCTGCCTTCCTCCCCACCCCCTGGAAACACTGGCCTCAAAGTCGCCACCCCCCTGCTGACACCTTGGGCTTTTATCTGTACACCCCCTGCACAACCCACAGGCATTGCTGTGTCAGAAAACCAGCAAGAAGTGACAGGGGTGCACACACTGTAACAAGGCGTCTTGCCAAAAGGGCTTTCATCACTTTGATGTTTACTTAAAAAAACAACCAGCAGCTATATATTGGTGAGCCACAGCCATCCCTTATGTAAACACTGAAAGCTACATGCGAATTACTATTACTGCTTTCAGTTATGTATGCAATTTCCTGAGTGAATCTCTTTACACTGAGGCTGAAAATACAAACTGCGATGGGTGCCCTGAACGGATCAAAAAGACAATCTTAGCCACGACATGCCACAGGAGGAATTTTGTTTTTCTCAACAACTTTCTGTTTTCCTCTAAAACACAACTTCCCTCTTGCAATTCAATTCCATTCTTTCTTGTTCTATCTTTTTCTTTGCAACAACCTTTTAGGCACTTAAAGACTGATATCTTCTCATTCCGACTTCATCATTTTCTCTTTCAGATAAGCCAACACAGTTTATTCAGTCTGCCTTCCTAGGACATGTTTTGCAAATTTTGGACTGTGCTCATAGCTCTCCAACTCTTTCCAGCTTGCTTACATCTTTTTCAGAGGAACAATGTCCAAAAAAGAACCAAGGGCCTACTATGTCAGCTAGGGACATATCCACCCACAGGAAATGGAGCAGAAAGTATTACTTCAGGTCTTGCAAACTGTACTCGATTGTAATTTCAGTATGGTGTTTGCCTTGTCAAGGCTCTGTTAATCCACGTTCAACTTTTTCTTTCCCCTTAATCACCAGACTTCTCCTGGTGAACCGCTATTTAACAATTACTCTCGTTCAGGACTCATGAAGAATCTCCTCCAAGCGTAGTGCATTGTATTTTGCCTTGTTGAATCTGATCAACATCCTTCTGCCAACTCTCTGCTTTAAAACAAATATATGAATTCATACTCTGCTCTCCAAGATGCTGTCTGCCATTTTTAGCTTTGTTGTCTGTAGATAAAATAAATTTATCTTCAATCTGAGCTAGTGAAAACATCGGAGCTGGACCCAGCACAGATACTAGTGGATACCAAGTATAGTGCCACTCAAGAAAGGCTGCCCACAGGTTTGAAGACTAAATCCATATACAAACCTGTCGTATTGGAGCGCCACATCCATACATACCCCTGTCCTCCTTACACCTACCCTGTGTTCCTGCCTCTTCCTCCCCATCAATCTCCCCAGGGACCTCAAGTGTAAAGGATCTTGAGCACCTCACTCACCTCCCCCTTCCACCAGCAGCATCGGTAGACAAGATTCAAGTATGGAAGGGGTGAGGGGAGCTGAACAGTTACCCTCTTCTCCAAGTCCAGCAAACCCCAGAAAAGCATTCAGAAAATTATACATTTCAAACCAATCTGGCTGTCCAATCAACACTGGAATGTGTATCATGTGGGCTACATACACTCACAGAGGATATACACTATGGATACGTATACTGTAGCACATGAGGAAGCATTAAAAAGGGCTTACTATAGAAAACTGATACAAATCAAGTCTGTATGGTAATATTACATATCACAATTGCTACTCCTTGATCTCTAATTTAGAAAGCTGTGAATAGCTACTTCTAAGCCTCTACAATCCTCGCACTCCTGTTTTCTCACTGCTGTAGTAAGAACACCAGGATTTTCTTCATGACGGAGTGGGAATGTTCTCGTTTGGTCTGAATTTACTGTGTTCAAAGGCTGCATGCATCTGTGTGCTGACATGCTGTGCTGATATTTCAAGAACCTGTGTTCACAGAATTTCTACTACTTTATATTTGATCTCTGACCGCAAAATTTTTTGAAAATGTAATCCAAGACCAATTTTATCCTTACGTAGCTGCAGGAATGTAAACTTCTCTAGGGGAATAGATATTTCCTTCACTGAAGCTGATTATAAAACAGCCAGGAAATAACTGAATTGGCAGAACTGTAGGTGCAGCGGCATTTAGATCAAAGACAGAGGGGAAAGGTCAGAAGTCACTGATACTAATAACCATTTACTCTGGATGAGCCGCAGCCAGGCCAGATCCACAAGCAGCTTTGCTTAGAATTTGTCCATCAGTTTCATGTTCCACAAACCACTCTACCCCTCAACATTCAAAGCAAAATAAATGATAGAAACATCTTTGACTAAATATTTTGTTTCACATACTAAAGAGCTAATATCTGACATGCTTAAAGTAAGTTCACACAACTGAAGCTGGCTGCTGGCAAGCAAAAGGGTTCTTTTACATGTAAACAGAAGTCTGATGAGAAATAAATGTATACTTAAAAATAGTGATAAGCATATAAACTCTGCCTTATTCTTGATCTGATGCCTATTTTTAAATGGAAATATGGGCTTGAATTGGTCCATCAGCAACTAAATCAACAAAAATAATAGAAAGTTTTCAACAGGCATCAGTCTTCTTCCTGCTCTAGAGCTGAAGCATAGTTAAGATTCTAGAAGAAAAATAATTGTTTCCTACGTTCTGCACTTGTCCCTCAAAAAAGTGAAGTAGTTCATGCAAAAAGTAAGAGCTATAGCTTAATTAAGAAATGTAACATACAACCATGTAAGAGCACAAAAGTGAAGTATATTCATGATGAAATTGTATAATACGACTTCGGAATTACCATACATAGTCATTTTAAACTGATCTACAAAAAGCACATTATTTCACTATGGTATATTTGCTATGGATTGAACATTTTACAGCGTGAGTTGAGATGTGAGTGAGAACTGGAAGCCATTCAAAAGAAAAGTGTAAAATGAGGTATGTTTATCCTTACAATCACTAGTAAACTACTATCTCAAAATCACCTGCTAAGTTTACATTAATTTTGCCCATTTATTGAACATATCACTAAGTTCCACTGCTTTCTCTCTTGACTCATTTCATGAATAACTTGTATAGTTTAAAATACGATACTATATAACATCAGTGATCCCAGAACTTAGCCCACACTAGTTAAGGTTTTTGGTTTTCTTTGCTGAACAGCAGGAGATAAGACATGCAGAAAGATGGGGGAAAAAAAAGGAGAACAGACTGGAGAGCACAGGACAGCAGGTATAAGCTCTTGGTGCAACGTTAGTAACATTTGAGCTTCTATTCAGTCAACACTTCTGCTCATACACTACACTGCAAAATTAAGGTTAAGCTACAGATATGCAGGTTTAATGGGGCAGTATGCAGAAAAGCATCATAGGGCTGACAGTGATGTTTCTTAATTCCTCTTAGGAAAAACCGTGCCTGGAATGTATTTTATTGCTTGTAGATCTTCACTAAATGTACTGCACATCTTGTTCATTAGTATCACTAAAATCAAGAGACTGATTTGTCAGCCAGCTTCCCAGCCAGGATCATCATCTTCCCTGATACCACCACCCCTGCAGGTCACTGACGATGCAGTGAGTATTGGGAGCAGAACCTCTTCAACAGAAATGACCCTCAGGAAAATGAGAAGCTGATTTAAAAGGGGAAGGAGCACTGACCCATGCAGCCTACCTGGTTCAGAGAACAGAGATGACAGTTGGCTGGATGATGAAAGAAACAAAGTAGTATTTCAGATAGGACCATGCTGTCATTAAAGCTATATAACCAAAATTATGTGGTGGTGTAGATGTGCAATGGAAGCAATGTTTTTAGGGCCTGTCTTCCCATGGCATACTCACTTCCCCAGTTCAGTCCTACTACAAGGATAAAACCAGAGAACAGAAATCTAAAGCAGCTCCTTGCCTAGTGGGTTAGCGAGCAATAGCTGTATTGTAAAGAAAGCAGACAGTACTTTTTTCTACCCATACATCAAACTCCAAGTAGAAACACTATTCATCTCAGATGTAACGCTTAAGACACATGATGCTATCTGACCTTGGAGGTGGGCCATAAGTCTATGGCTAATACACAAGTCCCTGTTGCCATCAGCTCAAATGTTTTGTTTTTGTTTTTGGTTTTTTTTTTTAATAGTTTAAAAATACACAGTATGCAGACAGCCAATGTCTAACAGATTATTATTTTTTCCTCATGTTCTGGGATTTTTTTAATGTAAGCTTTCAAAGAAAAACATTAACAGATTCAGAAAGACACGCAGGTCTCCATAGTTAAGAAACTTCCAATCTGGTAACACCTTGTTCTCTAATATATGTAAATATTTTTATTCAGGCTGCTAACCACAAGGCATAGCAGCCTTGAGCTCATTTCATGCCCCAAAACATAACTTCAAGAAGTTTCCTGGTACCCTTAACTGATTCATTTCTCAGTGATTTTTTAGTTTATTATTATTGCCAGATAAGTTGTTAAGTCTCAGATGCTGAGTAATTTCTCATAAAGTCATCTGAAGCTGCTACTTGCAAACCCGATTTTTTATATCTTGGGTTCTAGCATCTGAACTCATTGCTGAGTTTTAACAGTTCAGATTTTTGATCCTTGAAATATTCCCAAATCTAAATTCCTGAAACTAAATAACTTGGCATTATGGAGCATAATCATCTGTTTTGTTTGGGTTTGTTTGCTGTGGGGGAGGGAAGGGAAGAGAAGAAAGAAGAGAAGATTCAAGTGTGTTTTCAGTTATCCTCTGACCACTGGTACCTGAGTATGCTCAAATCGCCTCCTAGAATGAACTAAAACTACTTCCACTAATTGCTGGTTCCATCATTTATGTAATTTCATTAACCCTTGATTGTTTATTTGGCAGTATGTGCTATCAAAGATACACTAAGTCAAATGTGATGCTTTAAGCTTAAAATTTAGGAAGTCACTCAAAATACCATTCAGTATTGCTCTCCTCCAGATGACACACTCAAAACCAGATGACTACAATTAAATGTGCATCATAAAACAGCTAACATGACAAACAAAATAACAAGTCAGATTATTTTCTGAGAAGATATAATTAAGATGACACAAGAATCTCATTTAAATATTGATTCCATGGTGCTGTTGTGTCAGTCTTGATCTATTTGACATCATTTGCATCATAAGTATAATCCCACACGCCCCAACAACAAAAAAACTTTTATGGACTTAAGAAGTTGCTAGCTACTTCTGCTTCTAAGAGTAAAAACATGTTATAGCACAGAACTACCTAACCTAGTCCAGATGAGCTGACTTGTGTTCTGAAAGCACTGTAGATGCGTTAGTGTGGTACCTTAATGAAGTGCCAGCTTGGATATGTTGTAACCTTTAGTAATGAACGATGAAAGCCTACGCTATACCCTGTGTTTGCTTCCCACAGTTCATCATAATTATCTGAGCCTGATATAGATAAGCATTTAATCCAATTATCTCTCATCCATTTTCTCCAATTTGGAACAGGAAAACAGAGACATTAATCCATCCTTCTCTCACTGGAGGAAAAAAAACCCTCAACATATTGAAAATACTTCCATCAACCTCTCCTCTCTTCACTACCATCCCAAGCTTGCTCATATAAATGCTAAATAATGAAGGGTGACAGCACATACTCTGTGATATCCATCATGAGGGGATCACTGGTGTTTAAAAGCACTTAACCTGCTTCCTCATCGTTAAATTAATTCAGTGCAAGTAGCAACTCTCTACAATTCACTGGCAGCTTTTATACATTATCAGACACCTTCATACCTTGTGATGTGAATTTTGGAATGAAAGAGCACCTGTAAGAAATCCTTTATGCTCCTCAGATTTATCCTAAAAAGTAAGTATCCCAGTGAACTTGGATGGATACTGCAACCCAAGAAGGGCCCTGAGACACATGCAGTTACACAAAATTAATTTTGTTCTATCAGAGAGGGAACAGGAAAAAATGTAAGTGGTAGCTCACCGAGTACCCACAAGCATTTGTAGACTGTGAAGACGGCTCTGAAGACAGGTCTAGATTAACCATTTCTAAACTTAGCAATCTGGTGTTTTTCCTGATGAACTACTCCTCCAGAAAAAGCAACTCTGAACGTACATACATATATACAATTATTTTAATGTCTCAGTTTGCAAATCTTCACATTTCCATTGCCAGGCTGTGCAAACATTTACTATATAGTTAGGTTAAAAAGTCAGTCAGTTATACAGGATATATGTATTTCCACAAGGTAATGAAAACTTCATTTTAAACTCTAAAAATTAATCTGTCTCCCAGATAATATCATCCTTTAAGTTTCACTGAAATAATTACATCAAATATCAAACTACATTGTGCAAAGAGATTTTTAGTTGTAACTAAATGACACTGGTGAATAAGAAACCAGGAATAATCCAATTATCAGTAATACCAGCTGATGAACATTTTGATCTTCTAACTCTCCTATATTTATTACTAAGCTTTAAGCAAAACCAAGAGTAAAACTGGTGAACAATGCTGATCTTAAATGATCTCTTTACTATACTCTTTTGGGCCAAGAGTATCGGGCATTGCCACATAGAGGTGTAGTTGAACCATTCTTATTTTTTCCACCCTAGCTAGTTTATTCAGTCACAGGCAATGTTGTACCAGCTACTTCAATCCTCCAAAATTTTAAAGTAAACCACGAATTGCCAGGTAAGCAGCAGCCATGGCAGACTGAAGCGTAATAGAGGAAATACCAATCTTACCTTCACACACCGGGCAGCACTCCCCAGGGACTTTAACAGGATTTAGACAGCTCTGCCCACAGGCCGTTGCAACACAGTGTGGATCTCCATTGATGCACTGGCAGAAAGTACAGTCGTCCTCTCGCCAGCGGTCTCCGTGAGCTTGGATCTGACCATTGGCATAGCAGCCAGCAGGGTTATTTATTGGATAAACTGGGTCTGAAATGAGAGGAATTGCAACAGAACAGTTTTTATCTTTCCTTTTACAGCTAAACTTTACGTATGGATAACCACAATACCGTGATTTTACATTACCTAGAAAGGGTTAAGTGCAGCCACTATCAAACACTGAAAGAACCACACTGTGGTATACCATGATAAAAGAAGATAGGTAACAACTTCGATATTTCAATACCGAAATTTACTGTCAAAAGAGTTAAGTCAACTTATACTCAACATTCACAAATTCAGTGTTCTATTTTTAACTATTTCAACTTAAGTTTTTTATGTAACAATTACAAGGCTTAATTTTTTGATTTTTTTGATTTTGTTCTACAGAACAAAATGGATCTTAGATCTATTGATCCATTTTTTGTACCAACTTAAATTCTGAGGGAAAATGAAAACGTCTCAATGAACCACTGGAATGACTCGTGTCAGCATCGCACCACTATTTTATAGTATGAGCAAAGATGAGACCTCTTGCACATTTCCTGCTGGAACAAGGAGACTACCTTAAGCTACATCTCATCACAGTTTTGGAGATATACTAGTTTTCCTGAACAGATGATCTGGCTCAGTTTTCAACTTCATTTCAGTTGGAGCATTTTCCCCTTAAAAGCCACAAGACCCACTTACCTGCTAACAATCAAATTAAGACTCGAGTATTTAAATAACAGAATTTGGGGACACACACTTTAAGTAAGATTTCTCCTCAAGTTTCATGCAAATAAATAATGCAACTCTGTATATGCTAATTCATGTCTTGAAACAAAAGCAGCTTTTACTCTTCAGAAATAGCATGTTTTACTCTTCAGAAATGCGATAAGCAACACTGATATTAATAGGAAAAAAAATGCATTATGTGAATGTGTGCTAATAAAAAGGTAACTGTTAGACTCAAAAATTTAAATATCTGAGAATGTACAGTAATTAGGTCAAGCTTTCAAAGCAAGCAGTAATACAAATTACATATGAAAGAAAATTCAATATATTAAAAACAATAAATACAACTAAAAGCATTTTTTTTAGCAGACATCAGATAGCGGACATCAAATAAGCACAAGTCATTTACCCATAAGTCAATTTTCAGAAAGTGTTAAGTTTGAAGGACTTGGGAGAAAAGAGATGTCCTATCTAAAGGGGGGGAAAAAAAAAGGTACTGAATGAAACTTGGAATATTTCTCTGAAGTTTCATCACTCCCCTTTGGAAGGAAGGCAATACATCTTAAGTGTAGATAAAACCAGTAGCAGTACTAACAGTGGTTGTCTTATTATTATGGCAGTGTCAAACTCTGAACACTTGGAGTGAAACTGCACATAACTTCAACCTCTACCTGGCATTCACTCCCATCCTGAATTTTAGTGATATTCCCAATTTTAGCAAAAATGGGTTAAGCCAATATCAAAAACAGGTGTTTGGTTAAAATAAGACATTTAAAAATTAAAATGTTTCCTAATCTCTTAACTTTGCACCTTTTATGTTTTAGAATTACCTTGCATCTGTAATTAACTATTTTGACCTAGCCAAAAATCAAATCATACACAAACAAATGAAGTGAATTTCATCATTCAGCTCATGTACAGGATTCTGACTGACACAGGAATACAGAGAAAGGACAGAAAAGCCATATAAGACTCATGTTATTTGCAATAGTCTCCTATGCGAGTCAAAGCACAAAGTTCCTGGCACCCTTAAAAGGTCAGTAGTGTTTAAAGCTATAAATTGAGCCCAGCAAATTACATTTCCTGATGCTGAGGTACCCTACAGGACTTTGAGACAGAATTCTTCCTGTAGCTAAGGCAAGAAGGGCTTGTGCCTGTACTACACAATGCATATCAAGTTTACCATTTGCCATTTTAAAATTGTTGCAGAAAAGAAGAAAGCATTATATTTATTTACATTTCTGTCATCAAGAAAACATTAGTAGGAAACAATTAATCACCCTGAAAATCAGTCATGAAATAATCAAATAGAAAGAGAGCAGGTAGAAGAAAATGCTACCTCTTCACCAACTAGAAAAGCATGAATGGGCAAGCTGTTAAGTATACATTCTGCCCAGTTAGAAGACTTATCTTGTCGATTTAGGTGTCACTTAACATAACCTGAGTTATTAAGAAAGGGATCAGAGCTTTCTCTTAAGTGTTTAAAGGAACCAGGAAAATTGTAATACATTAATGGAGCCAGTTTCTAGCCTCACCTATAAGAATTCCACTAAATAAAAAGGGATTTATAATAAGAAACAACATATACCTTACCATCCAATCATTCAGAAGTCAGAAATCAGACTTCCTTGATTCAGGGCTATAAGCCCTATCAGAAAAGCACACAACAGAAACAAGCAAGCCAAACAGCGCCAAATGATTTGATGAAGGGTCCTGTAACTTGGCATCTCAGTCAGCTGAGCAGAAAGTAAATCACAGCCATTACTTGAAAAAGAAGATTGTACTCAATAATTATGAATCATTATCCAATTTATTCTATCTACTAAGGACCTGTCTTAAGAAGAAATTTCCATTGCAGACCTAATACATACCAACTCATGAAATGTTAACAGGTTTTCTTGATAGTCTGATTCGAAGGTTGCAAAAATGGAGAAATCAACTTTTAACATTGTATGATGATACGGCAGAACAATTTATTGATAAATGGTAAGATAGTTGAATATCTAAATCACCAAAGAGGATGAAGGACATATCTAGAACTGTAAGTCCAATGTGGAAAATCAGCACCCACATTTAAGTATGACAGAGCTGATAGAGAGCCCAGATATAGCAGATATGTAGATACATTGTTTATGTATCTATATACATTGTCATAATGATTTCATAATGCCAAATCTCAGAACATTCACACATGTGGAAAATAGTAATTATAGGAAAAAACCAACAGACTTCACATAGTCTATAAAGTCAGCAGGTCATACAGCAATTTCTTCAGGAGTGGATCTGCACTTACTCAGGAAGGGCTTTACCACATCAGAGATGCCTTCTCTAAACTTTTTCAATCTGTCATTAAATGATGGTATAGCACTGTATCCTTTTTTTTTCCCCCACAGCTTGAAGGCTCTTAAAAGCATAGGCACAACTGTACCAGGAAAGACCAAGAAGTCTAGCATCCTGCCTCCAACTATAGTTAATAATGAATGTGTAGACCAGATCTTAAAACAAAGGGCAAACATGGACTGGTATCTCTTTAGAATACTTAAGCCTACAGCATTTGTATTTCAGCTTCTCTGCATGTGAACACCAGGTATTAACCTATCTGATATGAAATCATACACTAAAATATATAAAAATAAAAATATTCTTTAAAGAATGACTTCCTACTTCCTACCTTACCACCTTGATATTTCATTATCCAGATTTGGGGTTTTTTTTAAATCTCTGAAGAAGCTTTCAATAGTTTGTAACAAAACAGGGCACCAAAACAGTATCCTTCACTAGATCCTGTGCTGATTGAGAAGGCCCAACTCTTACAGCTGTCTCTTTTAGACTCATTTTTACGAGGTTCTTTACTTTCATAATTCTCTGTTTGGAATGAAACACAGCTATAATGGATCTTTTGGCTTATTTGCTCCTGCAAGGAACTATAGGAATACTGGTATTAAGCAAACTGCAAAGTGTTTGAAAGTGACACTGAAAATTAGCTTCCTCTCCTCTTAGGAGGAGATTTGAGATTTCCAGCTTATTTTGCTTATTGAGAAGTCATTTGTAAGTTCACATTTAAACACAGGGACCAGGAGTCCTTCACAGGCCCTTTGTCTATGTTGTGGCCATGACCTGACCCCCACTGGGGTGAAATCCAAGTGTAGAGCACCAGCCCCAGCCCCATCTCCCTCTGCTGGAATCTTGGTTGTATTCCGGCAGAAGATGTGTCAAATATTTTCTAGTGTAAGCAAGAGGGTCAATGTGAAATTTCCCACAGAGCCCTTTTTAGGAGGACTGCAGGCCTAGCAAACAGAGCAGAAGGCTGTCAACAGGGCAAAGGAGGAAGAGAGAAATATTGAAGTCAGATTACTGCCCCTTGTCTTTGCTATAATTGTAGAGAAAAGAAGGCGTATGCATTGCTCTAACTGAACAGTACAAGACTGGAAGAAGCAGGCTGCAAAGCAATGGAAATGTGTTGTAGGGCCACCACTGTTGCTTTGGAGAAGCCTTTCTAAATACCTGGTGCAGAAATTAGGAACAGCTTCTTACGTCCTTTGGGAAGAAGGGCCCCCAAAAAGTACTGCTCACTTGACCATGTCTAAGGAAGTTCTGATGCAGAAAGGAAAGGAAACCCAAACAGCTCTCTATGAAAAGGGTAGAGTGTCAACATCAGAGAAGCACTGCAAAGAACAAGACAGCACACTCAGACACAGCAAAAATGTAGTAATAAACTGAATTAAGGAGGAATCTGCAAAGTTTAGAAAAACAAAATAAAACACTTGTTTGCTCATTTGCCTTGAAAAACCAAATTAAAAAAAGCAGCGGAAATTAATAAGCAAACAGGATTAAAAAGATATTGTACCTTCACACACTGGGCAGCACTCTCCTTCTGGCACATAGTACCTGTCGCAGTGTAGCTCACCACACTGGGCAGAGAAACAAATAGAGACTCCACCTTGGCATCGACAAAACCGACAAGCATCCATTCGAAACATGTCTCCATCATAATATTCCATGCTGTTAAATATGCAAGTTGGCTTTACTTCTGAAAGAAGGAGGAAAGGAAAAAAAAAAAAAAAGAATAATGTATTTTACAGATATTGATAAATGGGAAATAGTTAAACTTGTGTTGCTACTGACAAAAACAGATATTAAAGAGACAGTTGATTTTTCTTTCATTTTTTAAACTCAAATACAGTCTTTTTTTTTTTTTAAGAACATGGTATATTTTATTGTCTGTTTCAACAATGGAAAAAATAAAATGCCATTCAAAATTACTTTCACAGCAATTATTTACAATTAAAAGTCTCCATTTTAAAAATTAAAATACTGAAGGAAGGTTACAGCACTGGTATTTCTTCATAGGTGTTAAATATTTCTCATTCTAGATGAGCCAGAAGATACTTCAAATTTCAGCACATAAAGCAACAGATTTTTCTGTTTTGAGGTTTAAGCGTAATCTTCCTTTCTGCAGGACTTCGTACACAGGTGGATAAATTGCACTAATGCTGTCCAATCCACAGGGTTATGTTTAAAAAAAACCCCAACAAATGTATTTCGTGACTGCCTGATCTGTTATGCAGAACTGAATACTTTTCAGTTCAAGCAACCTGGAGCTGTACTAATCAGCTCACATCTATATTCCCCACAGAAAATAACCTCAATTGCAACAAATATTTATGTGATCACTTTAGTCTTTCAAAAACACAAGATGACTATTTCTTGTATGCCTCCATCTACAGTAGAGCCCTCACGTATAATTAAATTCAAACTTCATGGGAAACAAAGCCTCTGAAAATTCTTAAGTATTTTGGGAAGGACATTGCCTATTTACTTTGTTAACATTAAAAAGAAAAAAGAAAAAAAGAAAAAAAGATGCTAACTAAACCAACAAAACAGTTTGCAGATTTAACCTTCTTCTTTTTTAATATTTTTTTTTTTGTACCAAAGAGGTTTGGTTCCAGATTATGAAGCAGATCCACACATCATGAATACATCATAAGGTCTCCTTAGGGCTTTTGAACTTGCAGTTACCCCACACATACGAACCTTCCTCCACCTCCACTACCTATTGCCAGCAGAGCGTATTCTGTTCAACCAGCCTAATTCACACACACACAATGCTGTGCAGCTCCACAGCCCAGGACTGAATCATTGTGACTCAAGACACCGTAGAAGACATACTCCAAATTTATGTTCAGCTATAATATACCACATTAGTCATTAGGAAATCATGACTTCACAGTTTCATTACTACATTACTCAATGACTTCAGCCTCCTCCTTCTTCCCCACTTCAGAATAAACTTCGTGGCCTTCTATGACACTAGCCCTAGAGACCTGAAAACAGCTACCTGAAGTAAAACAGTATCTACTAAACAGATGTATTTTTTCAGAAGCTACGAATCTAGCCAACGGTTCTGCAAACAGGAAACTATTTCAGCAACAAAGTCAAAATTAAAAACATTACCAAACTGTAGATAAAACCATCAAATTTCATTACATCTGAACTAAACATAGTGAAGGAAAGAAAGGGCAATTGCCTATGGTGCTGATTTCTGTAGAATGCATGGAAAAGGCTATTCATTCACTTACATGCGTAATGGCTAGCCACATAGGGCTGAAAACTGTTCCCACTTCGTGGTCAGGTCAGTGTTCAGTCTCACATGGGAGATGAAAAATATTTAAATGAAAATTCAGCATTTGCAGATTCCTTTCCACCCACCCCAATCCTCTTACTTTTGGGGGCTAAAAACTTTTCATCTGAGTTACTCTTGACAATGATACAGGTTTTCTTTAAAACTCAAAAGCATTTCAAGGACTCTAGTATTTCTTTCCACATACACTTATATTGAGCTCCAGCCTCAAGTCATTTAATATGATTGTAAAGCATTAGAGTTGAAACCTAGAAGCATCCTGAGCAATGTTTGATTTTTATATGCCTGTTCTGTCTTCAAGGCATAATGTAGAAAGCAGCATAAAAGAGTAAGAGGAGGAAATACCACTGTGTCCGGGAAAACAGCTATGACCTCATTAGAAAGCAATTCACATAAACAAACACTTGAGAAATATTTCAAGTTTATGCAGCTCAAGCTGTTAGTTTAAAAACCTTCTCAAAAAGGAAGAAAGTGCCAACACAACTCAAAAGGCCTTTAATCCATTTGCTTCTGACTTTACTGTTTTGATTGCAGCCTTCCAGATTTTTATTGATTCTACCCTCCCCAACTTCTGCCTAGCTAGAAGTAGAAACATCATCTTCCATGAATTATCATTCGTTTTTAAAATGTCCAAAACAAGACCAAGCAAGTAATTGTAAATCCTAAAAGAAAACAGTATGTTTTATTCCTACAATGAAAACCACCATAGTATTTCACTATACGTGTATTTTTACCATCCAGATTTATGGTATTGTATACAATCATACTAAACTACTGACCTATGCCTATACATCCACCTATGAGACAAGGATTACTTTTATTAGAACCATATGTAAGACTGAAGTCTTAAGACTCAGTCAAGCCAAAACAAGCACTAAACGAAGAACTCTAGCTTTAGATGCTCATAAAGTGGAAGCCTAATGAAACACTGAGCACCACGCCATGGAATTGTAACAATGCATTTCTTCCACCATGATATGCTGGAAGATTCTCCAAGTTCTCTCTCTTTTTTTTTTTTTTAAAGTGCTAATTTTATTGCCTTGCTGATCTACGTATGGCAGCCACAAAGGAGTGAAAGAACATAAAGTAAACATTAAATAAATGCATCTTTTCCTAAAGACCAGTAACCACAAATTCATTCTTCTGCCAATAACGAGAACACTACAGGTAGAATTCTTCAAGTACCAAAGCTTCGCTGCGTGACAAAGTAATTTAAATTGACTGAACTTCATAGCACAAAGCGCTTAAACATATCCAAATCCCCAAATCCCTTTTCTGATACTACTTCTGATATCTGCTTTCTGATGTTTCTACCACAACGAAAGAGCGGGCATGAGACCTACACCCAGGCCATAGATTCGTGAACATGAATTCAGTATCTGCCAGCTACCAGATAACCCAGTAATACAAGATTGATCCCGACCAAGCACAGACATACAACTGCCCGTCCATGAAAGGAGCCAGGACAGAGGGGACAGTACCCAGAACAAGACAGAGTTTATACTGGCTATTGAAGGACAGATGATAACACATCTCTGCTCCTATATAAAGTTAAGTATGACTAAGAGACAGGCCTTGATTAGACATTGAAGTTCCTGCCACAGATTTAAATGAGAAATAGTTCTGGCACAAATTTAGCTCTACAGATCTCACAGCCACAGCCTTTTTGTTCTGGGAGCAAGAGCCCTAAAAGTCAGCGTTGCAGCGAACCACACAGCCTCACACTACACAGACACAAACAGTGATTATTTCTCAAGACCTTTATCTCCAATCTGAACTGCAAACAGACACAATCCATTTTATCAAATCAGTTTTTTAAGGTATTTTACCTTATACTTTTAAATCTGATTAAATACACTTCTATTGGCTGAACTAGCCCAAAATAAAACTTCTGTTACTGAGATTTCTTTAGTTTCCCAATACTTGTGGTTTTCTTTGATTAGAGTCATGGAACAGAAACACATGCAAGTTTGGCAATCCACCCCTTGCGAGGCAGCAATTCTGCACACAGTTATGCCGAGTGCATGAGATGCTTCAGGCATCAGCTGCCTGTAGGCATGTTTGAGCATTTTCTTTTTTAGTATCAGAAATCCCAGCCCTCCTGAAGTGGAAGTGAGATTCAAAACAATTTTCTGTTGTTTAAAGGATTAAAAGGTTCGTGATTCCAGCACTTTGGATTTCCTTCAGCGTACAGAAGTATTTGTACCAGACTCTTGGAAGGAACTGGGGCAAGTGCTGTGAACTTTCGATTAAATGAAAGGGAAGGAAACTGATAAACTTGAATCCTGTGTCCGTATAAACAAAATACAAAAAAGCTTTTCATTTTTCAAAAGCTGTGCTGATAGGGGGTTTAAAAAAGAGAAGGATACATTTCATTGGACTTAGCCCATAACAGCATTAAAGGCCAATACACTGTATGCTTTTGTTTCCTTGCAAATATATGAAAACAAGCTAGGTACAAAAAAAAAAAAAAAAAAAAAAAAAATTTGGGTTCTCACTATTCAGGTTGTACTGCTTAGTGCAGTGTATTCCCTATTAACACAATTGCAGGACCATTCTGAAAGTCCTTTGGTCCTCCATCTTCTAAAAAGGTCATCCAGAAACAGAGAGATCAGAATTAAAACAAACCTGTAACTATTATTTGTAAATCAATGCAATTATTTATGCATGCATTTATACAATTATTTATACATACTTAGCACAGCTTAAAGGAAGGAAACAATATTTTATGGCACCTGCAGCCTGTAAAAGATATTAAAAGATACTTGGGACACTGAGGAAAATCAAATTCAGCAATTCACCTTTAAAACAAAATGGAAATAATCAGATTTTTATAGTTAGGTTTCTAGCAGAGAAAGCCCATATCACCACATTAGAAACCACTTGTACATCCAGCTGCCACAATCTATATACAGTGTTGACTTTCAACAACAGTCTTAAAATTTTCTGTCCACCTCAGCAGCAGATCCCAATCCAGTAATCTTTAGGCAGCTTCAGAAGACAGCTCTCATGTAGGTTGATATACGTGTCTTTTACACACAGTAGACAAGACTGCGAGGTGTTCCCCATAGACACAGAAGACTTATTTCCAAGTCACCATATCATGGAAAAGAGCATGTTGGAGGAAAGATCTCCCAACAGAATCAGCTTTACCCAATACATCCCTGGTGTAATCTTTGCTTTAAAACCACTGGTAATGGAGAAACTGCAACCTGCTTATTAAACAATTCCACAGTTTTAGCTACTGTAACTAAGCTCAAATCACAGCAATGGTAATTCAGGTTAGACAGAAACAGCAAACAAACAGGAATTTTCCCAAGTTTCATTACTTTTCCCATCTTTAAGGTATATGTCCTGCTGTTTTTTACCTTCCTCCAACGTGCAAATTTGTTGCTAAGAGGACTCATCCTGGGTCCCTGCCCCCATCCTCTCTTACAGATAAAATACACACATTTCTTTCAATTTTAATTTTTCTGCATCAGGTAATGCTTTTCAGTGTTTGATTGTCTCTGTGGCTTTCCTCTAGGCTATCCCCTTTTTGTCTGTATCTCCTTCTGGAAATTAAGCAGTGCTACTTTTTAACATCCTGCAGTACATTACAGCCCTACCACAGAAAACCACCAGGACAGCCAAAGGACAGAGCTGGGGCCACCAAGAGCTGTGGCTGTGCTCTAAAACCCCCTCAACAGTAACAGATTTTCTCGGTAAAATCGCCAAGCAATTCTTGGAAGCAAGCCATGTTCTTCCTAACAGAGGAATGCATTTAAATCCCAGTAGTCTCTGTCAGTCTATCACAAAAGAAAAGACATCCTGTGATCAGTTTAGCCCTAGGCATGTTACCAGGACATAGGCATCTAAAACAATCTCAGCACCACTAAAAGGTACTGGCACAGCCCATCATTCACTGCTAGTACATCTGTGATAAGCCTCCAGTGCATGAGAGAAGTGAAAAATTGCAGGAAAAAAGAATCCCCAAACCTGTAACACAAGGCTGTGATTTGGCATTATAACAGGTCAAACCATTTCTTCCATTCTTTGAGAAAAATATTTAATTCTAACCTTGTCCTCCAAATGTTAGCAACCTTGTCCACATTTAAGCATCTAGAAATATCTAAGAGTCAGAAAATTACTAAGACATTAACTTACCAAGAAAATTCACTTTGGCAAAAAACATTACTACGTCTCCAAAGTAAATACTAGAAGTTTTTTTTTTTTTTTTTTTTTACTTTTAAAACCAGACAGAACTGCACCATCTGGCATCTAATACTCTTTCTATATGACATACCGTCAGTTCCACAAAATCTATCTAGCATCTTGTTTTTCATTAACTGATATGAATGAAAGAAGTGAGTTAGACTTTGTCCTTACATTATTTAAAACTCAGTCTCTACTACCCATTGACCAACCCTCCCACTCACACCGAACCACTGTAAAAGCTTTGAGCTTGGTTTCGCATCCAGCTGTGGTCCTGACAATTGCTATACCTCCCCATTTACTTATTTACATTTTTAAAAATTATTTATTTTATTTATATGCATCTGCAGACTGAGTATTTTTATGAGGACTTTTGGGTTGACTGGCCTTCAGTTTTCTGCATTTTCCTCTTCCCTCCTGTTTTAAATGTAACTGGTAATGACTTGCATTGTTTCAGATACTTTTCCCAATTAGACTACAGTGAGCATAATCAAAGTTCAGAGGATCTAAAACCTTTGAGTTGATTTGGCAGACTGATCTGCTTTTTCAGTATACTAGACCAAATTCTCACACTGCTGTGGCTGGTGATTAGCCATGATTTCCAAATACTGTTTAAATGTTCTGACTGAAGAAAAAACAAGCAAACCCAAAATCCAAAATCCCACCCCAGAATCACTAAATCTCTCTACCTTTTTGGCATCAGGTTATTTTCCTTTAATATTAATCTGCCTTTTATTACTTACCAAACAGTTTGTTATCTTTTACACCTCGCAAGCTGCACTTTGCATCTTGTTATTTTTAAGCAGGTGTCTATTTAAAGTCCACCATAAAATTCTGTGGTTTTGTATGCCCAGAGAGATATGCAGTAATGTTTAATTAGCATCAGGACTATATTCAGTTCTCTGCTCTACGACAGACTCTGTTACCTTGGTCAAATCCTTATTTCTTAAGAGCACAGGGAAAATAAGTTTAATGAAAGCGCAATATACATTCTGTCAGGATTAGTGCAACAAATAATGGGAACTCTGTGTTAATTAACTGGTGTCTGAGAGATGTTTTACTTGGACTCCATTCTTCCTTCTTCAGTGAAAATTTTCCTTGCTAACTCAATATTCCCCATCAAATTCCTTCAGTACTCATTGATGCTCCCTTTAGAAACAGGTGATTCTTATTTCCCTTTAGAAATAGTGGAATCACCTTTATCCTTTCCCATACTATGAGCCTAATAATGGAACTGCAATTGCTGTGCAGAATAAGTGCATCAACAGGTGACAAGAAGTGTGATTAAAGAGGGACTTTTAATCTCTCCTCCAATGCAGTACCACTGTATAGAGACGCAAGTATGAAGAAAGCCCAGAGGCACAGAGAAAAGAGAAAAGCCTCATTTATGTCAGTGGTGTCTTCTCAAATGAGGAAAAAAAAATTACAGAAGCAGTTATAAAACACAGGCTATGTGTCACGTCAAGTGAATAAGCTTGAGTATTTAGGAGATCACTTACTATACCACCATGTGATCACCAGTACAGCGTCAAACAGCAGTACAGAAAGGGTCACAGTCTTAAGTCCCAGGGGAAGTTGTCATCCTTTTTTCCCCTGGATCAATACCAGTTATTTTTGTGCATGCATCAGGTAGTCCCATTTTCAATGGACAGGGCAACGAAAGTCCACACCTCACCTCCGGGGGAAAGGGACATGAAGTGGGGCTCCAGAGCCACTCCTGGCAAGGCTGGACTCTCAAATCACAGCTTATACGTGGCCATGGCAGAAAGCAGCCTGGTCCCCTCAACCTTGGACCACATGGCCACATTAATGAGGACCACTCTCACACATGCAATTTTCCATCTTTCAAAAAGCAATCAGAGACCCTTTTAAAGTAGCTATTGTATTCAAGTAAACTTACTGAGAAATGGAAGCCCTGACTGACAGAAGGAAGCAGCTGCAGGATGCTTGGTAATTGCTTTCTCAAATTTCTAAGGCAGAGCTCACAGTCAGTATGTGCTTTAGCAGTTCAAGAGACCCATGCATCAATACCTAATTAGAGAACAAGCAAGTTTGGATACTCTCTTGTTTCCAAAGACTTCTACTCTTGCTGCATGCACAGCTTTCAGTCTCTTTAGATTCACTTGTTGATGCTCGTGATTTAATGCTGAATCAATTTTTTTTCCTTACAAGCTCTCCCATGAGAAAAGGCAGCACACTAGGATTAGTAGACAAAAATCCTGGCGAGTAATATATTTTGGGTGGATCAGAAGAAACCTTGAATTAACTTTTGTAAAATGTAGGATTTGGGGAAGGACTGCATCTTGGGAATCTCTTGTTCAATTTTTCCCAAATTTGTATCATAGACTATCTAGTGTTCTCTAGATGGAAAACAGATTTCATGTAAGTGCAAGCAGGGAAACTTCACAGCAATTGGAATAACCTACCTTAAAACAAAGCAATATACACTCCCACTTTCACCAAAATGTGCACTTTGTTACAATGCACTGGAACAACACAATAAGCAAAACCTCATTTTCAGTTTCATATATGAAGATGCAATTATTTGCTACAGATTTCCCATGTTGCCTCATTTCCTCTGTATCTACTTCACACTTCTCAGGAATGAGCATATTGGACTATGGATGTAGCTCTTCCCTGAAAGCTTGACTACTGAACACCACCATACTAGTCTCCGATTCCCATATGCAACAAGCAGTGATGTACATAGCTATATCAGCTATACCTCTAGTTAAACTATTTTGTGGCAGCCAGAGAGTTAAATTTAGCAAATCACACTTCTGTCCCCTTCAGGCTAAAATTCTGTTACATGCATGACCTGGGGCTTGCCCTGAGGGTCATCAAGAAAGTAGGATTAGGAGAAACAGCTAGCCAGCCATCTTCTAAGCAAAGACGGCTGACAAAATCCTATCATAATTGCCTTGTAAATCAGTGTTTACCAACAGTTCCAGAAAGCTGCAAGGTTTCATTTACAAATTAAACAGTAAAGACCTTTCTTCTGACAAGGAAAAAGGAGCAAGAAAAAAGAAAGTTGTGGCCATCATTGTCCAAGCTATCATTTTGACATCCAAAGACCAGGCAGAGTATGCTCTGGGATGGCCCAAATACTCATACTGGATAAATCATGACAGAGGAACTTCATTGCATCAGAAGAGAACTTTGGCTTGATTCCTACCACCATTTAAAAAATACAGAATAGTTTTATTTACAAAGAGGCTTTCCCACAAAATGAAGGATTCAACGCATGCCTTAAAATTGACCTTTTTAATTGACTCACCTTTGGACAAGAACCACATTCTAACGATAGTAATACCTGTGCATTAATTGTAATGATGAATTCTTTTAACCACAGCAGTGTTTTAAGAAGCACAAATTTATGTCTCCAGTTAGTATAAGTTTTACATAAAATACTCTGATCTCTGCATATATTAATGATGATTAAAAAGTCACACAGAATTATTAGGAGCATCAGCTCTCTGTAATATATTTTTTTCTTGTCACCAATGAGAAAGTTGTTCTCAGCACTTTCTAAATTTTCCTGTATAAAAAAATCCCCAAAGCAGCTCAACCTATGCAAAGATTGAACAGTCACAGACAGTAGGTACTTAACAACAAGCTCCAATTAAATCAAAATATCAGGACCATTTCCAAGCAGGAATAAATGTTATTTTGGTGATAAATAATGTCTATATAATTATATAATGAACTATGAGAAACAGCAGATTACACATGATGGGAAGCATAAGGACACACCCAATATAAATCTGAAGCATGAAAACAATGATTAGTGTATTGACTTACTGCTGTATCTACAATCAAACAGGAAATCCAACTCCACGATCTGCAAAGAGTAATTATTGTAGAAATTTCTCTCACCTCAGATTAATACACTTACCTAAACCAGATTAACTAAAAGCTAGTCTGAAACAGTGTGTTTTGGTAACAAAGATAACCTTGCAAAATCTACAGACGTATTGTAGACCTTTTAAGTCGGTTTTATATTAAATCCAGGAATAATATTTGTGAAAGAATGATTGATCTGTCCCAAAAATGCTGACAAACAACAAAGAGAACATACTGCAGAGTCTACACAACACGTATTTTGCTGCCCTTATTCATTAACTACACCCTCAACATTGGCTAATGCTGTTCTGCAACAAGAGCAGACCTCTTTCCTATTCAGTAAAGGCAGCCTCCCCACACCCTCTCTGAACACACAAGTCTGCATCCACCACATTAGCACATACTTGCAATAAATATTGCAGAAAGCTGGCCTGCTTTGACGCTCTGCACATCATTAGTGTTACCTAAATACACAATTTAGTTACCCCACAATACACAAACCGGATTTTTTTGCAGTCTACATACACTTATTTGTAATGGATGCCTTTATTTTAAGGTAACTTAGATGATCAGTATTATTCCTGGCTGCTTCCCCTCCTCGCCCCCTTATTTAATTCTAACATTAAACAGATGTTACAACAGCAGGAAAACTATACTAATGTGTCTGTGCACATGTCCTTTTTATTCCATCTTCCTGCCTGTTTTCAGAGGTTTTCAAACACAGAACTAATGGAACTCAGTAACACTGATTACATTACTTCCTCACTTACCATCTATGAACCCATTAACTTGCATTTGATTAAAACATATTCTTTAAAAAGGCATCTAATCCTAATTGGAAAGGATGAAGATAAGGAATTCAGCATCCTCCCGGCAGTTTGTGCCAACAACTAACCATCCTCACTGCTGAGAACAGCATGTCCTAGATCTTACAGATTTGGCTCTTGTTACTTTGATGGCAATTTTTTTTAATGATGTGAAGAAACTGATCTAAGCCTTTCACTGTAAGATATTTTTTCCATCTGTCACTGATATCTACTAGACCTCTGCTACACTTGTTAGTATTTCAAGACCCTTTTATAATCTCCAGAACTATTATATTCAACTATCGGTCTCACAAGCAATGTTCTCCCCTCCTATTCATTTTAAACTGACAGAAGTAATGGTAGGGATTTTATATATATATATTTTTACCAGTTTGTCATTGCACTAGACATTTATCTAGTAAATTCTTGTCAGAATTAGTTTTCTAGGAATTTAGAGGTTTTAGAGGTGTGGCTTGCAATATTTGTCCCTGATATAAGAACCACCTAACCATCCTAAAATGCACTTGAAAAAACCCAAATTATAAAGCAATGCAGATCAAGTTCTACGACTATTCTGTCCTCTTTACTAATGATCTGCCACACAATCCAAACATTATGTACAGAACTCATGAGTAGTTTCACAGTTGCTCCCAGTTTGTTGATAAAAATAGTTATAATCTTCAGGCTCATAACCATTTCCTCTTTCCAAAATGAAGCATCAATTAAAAACTGCAAATTAAAAATTGGAAGTTTCTCACTTCTAAATATACTTAAAGTGCTTTCAAGTCACATCATACAGCATTATTTTTTAAAATCTGATTGTAGCACTAGGTAGCATAAGGACAAATGTCCTTTTTAAAAAAAAGCACAAGTATTGAACTTTTCTGACCAGGTTTCTCAGAGTTATTTTTTTTTTTAAAAGAGGAACTTATTAAAAAAAATAATTTTCATGCTGGCCTGTAATATTTTAAACCTGATGTTTTAAGGACATAAACAAGACAAAAGAGTCTCTCTTCCTACAAACCTTCGTTTTCCTCCAATCTGTCCTTTCTGCTTCCCTCTGTGGCATCAACTTCCCTTCAAAAACTCCTATTTTTTCTTCCAATTTACTCTGTCTTCATAGGCTACTAAGGTGAAGATTAGGAATGGGAGAGCCTGAGAGGCAAAAAGAAAACCTGACCCAAAAGCAGGTTGAACCTCTGGAGTGAGTTACAGTGAGCAACAAGGCAATGATGCACAGGGCAACAGTGCTAAAGCAGTCCAAATACACTGTTAAAAATGAAAAAGTGAACTCCTCCTTGGAAATAGGATATGAAAATGACTAAGGAAAAAAAAAGTGGGCAATATAAACAGCTCCATCTGACACCTGATATGACATATACTGCAACAATTTTGATAGCAGTACCCACAAATAACTTGCGGACTGAAGAGAAACAGGAATGTTAGCAAGGTGGTTTGTACCTTTGAGACTGTTTCACACCAGCAAAGACATCGTATCAGATATTGGTTTCTCATTTCTTGCTCAAAGTACTAAAGTAAATCCTGGATCAAACACTGCATTGAGGTATACCCCACAGTTAAATCAAATTCAGAAATGATACTTTCACAGAATGACATGAATATGAAACAAAGGAAGATGAGTATTACTTTAGTGTAACACGGGGTATATAAGCAAAAATTAGGTAAGTTGCATTTAATTCTACAGTATCTACAACCTTATCCCAAATAGTGAAACAATTAATCTGAAAGCTAAAGAACCTGTGACTCTTCCTGATGCAAATTCTTTTATTCATATGAAAGAAGTTTATTTTTATATATAACATCCCATTATATGTACTAAGCATTATTTCTGAATCAGCATTTGAGTAGTTAAAATACTGCTACATGTAAATATCAGAAACATTCTCCTGCGGCAACACGGCGCTCTCTACATATATATGCGTATACAATGAAGAATGTAAAATAAAAGCTATTTCAAACATATGATATATGCACCACTAAACAAGATTAAATATTGCTGCATAAATATTAATTAGTATATACTGCACCAACACACAACTTTTTATGCTCAGAAATTATCTGAGCGTGCAACCCTTCAAGAATATTCTTCCCCTCCTGCCTACCAACAGCCAAATATGTAAGTCTCTTCCCAACTCACTATATACAGCATATATGCAGTTCTATAGATATAACAGAGCAGTCCTGAGATACAGTCACTTGTGTAACAAATTCAAGGTTTTTAAACATTTTCTAAACATTTACATTGGGAAGCAAAGAATGTGAATCAGTCCATTCTTACACTGACTCACAATCTCCAAAAGTTGTACATTCGTGTTAAAAATTACTTTGCAAATGTTTCTTAAAGTGAACCCCATAGTCTAAACAGCATGCTTTTGCTTACAGTACTGCAACAAGCAGTTTCAGTGCTTAGCAAAAATTTAACTTCTAAACGGACTCTTGTGTTTGCTACTGCTAAAAGAGTACCTGAAAAACATGTAGTGAGAGAGTTTTGCTAGAACTGTAATTCCCTGTGGGTCGCAGGGAAAAGTTTTTCAGAAATTAAAGAAATGTGACAACTTACAAATTACAGTTTCCCACTTCAGTATCTTCAGCTGAACTTCCAGTTCCTTCTTACTGAATGAACCTCAAGAAAATTATTTCTTAGATCTTGACAACATAGTAAAAATAACCAAATGCCCAGCATCCCCCCCAGACAGATAAAATCCTCTCCCCAGGTGCAAGAGAAAGCTTCACATACCATTGACACATTCAAAGACATCACAGCACTTGCCAGGTGTTCCATCTCCACGCGAAACTATCTGAGGAACGGAGCCTGCCTCGCACATGGGGAAACCACATAAACCAGAGAGACACTCGCATCTGAAACCAAAGAACAGTAAGGAAAACTCCATAAATAAATGAAGCCACGTATAAGGGGAAAGAATAAGCAAGAGGAAAGCGGAAAGGTAGAGCACAAATTCCAGTATTTGCATCTCTTAGAATCATCTTTTATTAACTTAATGACCAAGATAGCTTATCAACGTGAAGGGTTTTTTTTAACCATCCAAACTCTGTTTGCTGGTCAAGCAAACAAGAAGGTGGTACTGTGCAACACCAACACTTCTCTAGTGATACATGTAAAAACATAGAAAACTGTAGTTCCAGATTGTTTGAAAATAATTGTATTCTCCAGACTTGCAAAATTAGGCTTCCCCAACCCTCTCTGAAAAATCAAAACTGGTGAAACACTCATAGCAGTAAATGCACCCATTCATTAGGAAACCATATTCTACCCAGTTTTATACAGGGAATAATTAAAGAGAAAGGAAAACAATGCAGAATCATTAAATCTAAGCCAAATGAAAATAATTGCAGGTTCTCTTTTGGTTTTTGATGGTGCTGCCCTCAGTTTGTGGAGGGGCAATCAATTACATGAGAAGCTGGGAAGTTAGGTATATTAAATACTGTGGTTAGTTTTAGAGATTGGATCATTGTAAAACAAGTATTTTCTCCATGTAAGTAGTACTTATTTGCTAATTTAAGAAAACAGCCTTAAGTACTGGAAGACATAAAATGTAGATAAACAATAGTCATGTTTGTTTCCAGATTCTTTGCTTTATGATTAACATAATAGTTGAAAAGTCAAACGCTTAAGACTTTTGATAAATTTACATTTAACAGACTTCTTACCCAGAACAATGGGCACATTCTAAGGATAAGCAGTGATGATTCAATAAAATGCAAGACAAAAGGAACAAAGAGAAATATGCAAAAATCATAGCTGAGAAACTTCATGGAATAGCACTTCAATTTTTCAATTGAAAATCACAGGTTTTTTTTAAAAACAACTTGTAGATTAATTTAACATACTAGAAATACACATAAATTTTAAAAGGAAAAAAGGGCTCAGCAGAAGATCCTGTAATTAGGAATTAAAAAAATAAAAATAAGAACTCCACTTGGAATACTTAAAATATTTGAAATAGTTATTAACAAGACAACTGCCACATTAAACGACCCATTAGTAAGAAGCATCATTAGTACTTAATGCATTTGCTTATTCTTTATGCTTAACAGCAAGAAGTTTGGTTCTCCTCTACCATGCATGTCTCCTTAATTGCCCAACAACCATTTTATCTCAGACCAGTGTTCAATGAATGAGGAAGAGCCACCTCTCAACAGACAGAGTTTTAATGTATCTCCCTTTAACCTCGGTGTTAGATAACATTATTATATTCTCCACTGTAAGGTATCACTCAAAAGGAAGTTTGCAAGAAGAAATACAAGTAAAGTCAAGGAATCTCACAAACGTTTATTATACTACCTGAAAAGGATTCTTAAAAGACTGCATTATAGCAGCATGTTACTATAAGGGGATAAATGAGTCAATAAAAGGAAGATACTGGGGGGGGGGCAGGGAGAGAAAAAAGAATACCTCTAGCAATCAGCAAAAAAGAGCAATTAGCACTGTCAGGTTCCAGGAATTTGTACCTTAACCCACCTAGCAGACATGACTTTGGAAGATGCTTTTCCCTTGTGAGAATGAAACGCAGAAATAAGTGCCTACATATTACTAAAGAAAGAAAAAAAAATCTTTTAAAACATATATATAAATAATTGGGTTTGCATGGCAAGGTTTTGGTAGCAGGGGGGGCTACAGGGGTGGCTTCTGTGAGAAGCTGCTAGAAGCTTCCCCTATGTCCGACAGAGCCAACGCCAGCTGGCTCCAACAGGGACCTGACACTGGCCAAGGCCGAGCCCATCAGCAACGGTAGTGCCTCTGGGATAACAGATTTAAGAAGGGGGAAAAAAAAATAACAAACTGCAGAATTGCAGCCAGAGAGAGGAGTGGGAACATGTGAGAGAAACAACCCTGCAGACCCCCAGGTCAGTGAAGAAGGAGGGGGAGGAGGTGCTCCAGGCGCCAGAGCAGAGATTCCCCTGCAGCCCGTGGGGAAGACCATGGTGAGGCAGGCTGTCCCCCTGCAGTCCATGGAGGTCCACAGTGGAGCAGATATCCACCTGCAGCCCGTGGAGGACCCCACGCCGGAGCAGGTGGGTGCCCAAAGGAGGCTGTGACCCCGTGGGAACCCCGCGCTGGAGCAGGCTCCTGGCAGGACCTGTGGACCCATGGAGAGAGGAGCCCACGCTGGAGCAGGTTTGCTGGCAGGACTTGTGATCCCGCGGGGGACCCATGTTGAAGCAGTTCATGAAGAACTGCAGCCCGTGGGAAGGGCTCATACTGGAGAAGTTCATGGAGGACTGTCTCCCATGGGAGGGACCCCACACCAGAGCAGGGGAGGAGTGTGAGGAGTCCTGCCCCTGAGGAGGAAGGAGCGGCAGAGACAACGTATGGTAAACTGACCATAAACCCCATCCCCGATCCCCCTGTGCCACTGGGGGTCAGGGGTCGGTAGGGAATTTGGGAGTGAAGCTGTAGCTGGGAAGAAGGGAGGGGTGGAAGGAAAGTGTTGTAAGATTTGTTTTCATTTCTCATTATCCCACTCTGATTTGACTGGTAATAAAGTAAATTAATTTTTCCCCCAAGTCAAGTCTGTTTTGCCCATGATGGTAACTGGCGAGAGATCTCTCTGTCCTGATCTCGACCAACGAGCCTTTTGTTATATTTTCTCTTCCCCTGTCCAGCTGAGGAGGGGAGTGATAGAGTGGCTTTGGTGGGCACCTGGTGTCCAGCCAGGGTCAACCCACCACAATACAAAAAAAAAGTACAGACACAATCTGAAAGCAGTATTAAAAGCCTAAGATAAAAATACTAGGTTTCACTTCAACCACCCTATATTCAACATCCCGATAACCTCTGGGAAAATAGGTAGATCAAACTTCCTAAAAATTCACAAGTCTTTCACAGAGAAAATGCCACACGTGATGGAAATATAGTTGTGGACCTTGATTTTCCAATTCTCATGAGCTGAAATTACCATTCTTAGTTTTATCGCCTTCACAATACGGTTTTTCAGACATGCCTGTATCTTCTGTATTCTTTGCCTCACATTCGTTATCACTGATGATTTGAGTTGCAGGAGAATATTAAATAATTAGATCAGTAACTTGTACTTCTGCCCTCTCATATTCTTCCCAATCAACTGCTTAAAAAAAACCCAAAACCCAAAAACAAAAAAACCACAACAAAACACAAAACCAGACAATAAAAAAATATGAATCGCCAGATTAAATAACTTAAGATAGGACAATCTTCCAGAAAAAGGGCTGAAAAAGATGTTTAAAAGACTGGTGGGAACCAATGTTCCTTTCTGCAGAAAAGAATCCCTCCCATTCAGAGTAATCAAAGCTTCACATACTCATTCACAGTGTAAGCAAACAAAACCCCACCGTCCAAAATTTTATAAACTGACTTCCCATTTGGTTAAAAACCAATCCATGCATAGGAGAATGTCAAAGTAGCGAATGGTCTCAGATGGACTTTTAAATAGTCTGCATTCTTTTCAGCCAGCTGTGCTAGGAAAACCTTTGACCATCATCCAAGCTATTAGCATGGAAAACATTGTTTTGGAGACAGAAGTCTTTCAGGAAGAAACCCAAGGAATTCTGGTAGCCAAGCATGGCTGTTGCACTGCCAAAACAACAACATCTGGAAATCTGGAATAAGTGATCCCATTCTCAGCAAGACAGCAAAATGAGTTTTATAGTACTCGATTTTCTGAAGCACCTTTTGGAGCAGAAGAACAGATGGAAGAGTAGTCCGGCTCTGTGCTCTATCACAGGCAGCTATCTACCTGCAGGGTGTGTATATCTTAGCCTTGGTATTGAGCCTTAGGTTTGAATAAGTTTAGCAGGCCAGACAGTGATAAGCCTGTTGATAGTGGCCATGGTCCCTCTCAAAATAATTTCTATAAAATTTAGCTGTTCAGACTGCTGATCAGTAAGGTAAAATGTTGCTTATGAGCTGCTCCCTCTATAACTATAACTTGCCTAAGGAAAACAGACACAGCAGAAGTTACTACAAGGAAACCTTCTGAAAGAAGAGACAACTTTACACATCACCTCCTCTCTTTACACAGCCTGCAGAGACACCACTGCAACATCAAATAGCATGGTGGCAGGTCAGTACTTGAGGTACCGAGAGGCTGGTACTCAGTATCTGTGCCCCCCCCCCCCCCCCCCCCCATTAATAAAGGCTCTAAAGAAACACATCTCTTGGGATGTTGTACCATAACAGTACTCAAGTCAAGTCAAGAAGAACATGTTCTTTTAACAAGGAAGAACAGTCCTGTAAGAGAGTACAATGTCCCCTAAGATGGCCCAGAAAGAAAAAAAAGGGAATCAAACAGTCATGCAAGAGACTTCATGGACTGCAGCCTGAAAAGGTGGTGGGATTGCCTGGAAGGAACCAAGAATCCCAAGTAAGAAGTCAGCTGTACTGAAATTTTGAAAATACAGAATCAACCTGACTGGTAAAAGGAATTGTCTCCAGTTCTACAGGTTAAAAAAAGAAAAAAAAGTAATAACAACAACAATCCCAGAAATTTCAACAACTGAGCAAGGGAAGCTTCAGTATATAAAGAACCAGAAACAAGATGATGTTCATTAACCAATGCTGTACAGACTGAGGAAGGTAACTGCTTCAGTAATATAAACGGCCCGATTTTTAATTTCAGTTTTTAAGTTCTTCAAAACAGAAATAATTCCATTACTTGTTTCTTTTATGTTTGAGGGTTTTTTTTTCTTTTTTTTTCTTTTATATCATCATTTTCCTTTTTCCTTTATGTCACCAAAAGTGCAAAAAGGAAGAAGGAAAAAAAATTTAAAAATCAAATGGAGTAGTTGTAAATGACAATTTTTATTTAAAATATAATTATCTTGGTTCATTTACTTCTGCTATTGAAACAGATTAAAAGAGAGAAGGGCTTGGTTAGCCTCAGAAAAGCTGTTTTGATGGTAGGATCAAAAGAGTTCTCCAGGCACAAGGCATAATGGCTATGAAAATGAGAACGGGCACTCTGGAAGAAAGATTTAGTACCAGTGAATAGGAAGGTTGGGGCGGGCATGATTTGAGGAGAGGGATATTTATTTTGAGGATCAAAACAAAATTAAGTCTAGAGAATTAAGACTACTGAAAAGCATTCCTGAAACATACATCACATTCCTGTGGAGATATTATCACAGTCCTCCTTTTTTTCCTTGCAGGAATCTAATACAATTTGCATCAACATTATTAGCACTTATGTTTCCTAAATGTAGTAGAGAAAACTCCCACAGATCCATTAATAATACAAACACTTAAGGATACTGTAAAACAAGGAATTTTCAGAATAGAACTCCCAGCATTATCAAAGCTTGATGAACTAGTGGCAAGGAAAAGAGATTAAATGCAAGACCGTCTCTATCATCAAGCACAGGGTATACAAGATGACAATACAGCAAAGTGAAATATTAACATAGTCATTAAGTCAGTGAAGCCACTTGAACAGTGAAACACTTGAAGCCACGATGTAAGCTAAGTAGGCAAGACGATGAGTTTTAAACCGGTTAGGCTACAGCTTAAGGAATCAACCAAATGTTAGTCTTAAGATAAATTCCAGTCCTACACAGAAAGTGACACTGCCAGCAAAGACAAAGCCGTTGGGACACCTCCATCTAAGACGTTTGGCTAGAATTTTCCTAAATCTTCAGACATACAGAATGGAGAGTTTTCACCCACAAGTTCAGGGTCAGTGTTTCATGCATTTTGCATTTTCAGTTTTAAAGATATGATTAAGCAAGTCAGTAATGAAAATATTCCTTTTTCCTGGAAAGCTTTTAGTATTTTATTCTGGAGATCAATAATAAACCTGTAGAAAGAGATAGCAGAACAACTGTGGAAGCTGCATGTAACAATTATCAGACCATTTCCAAATGCTCAAAAGTTTTGCATCACTTCTGTATGAACTGACTCAAATGGAAGTTCTTCCTATTTTAGTTCTCCAGGGGGTTTACTTATCAAGAAATCAAAGCTAGTGTGCTCCCAAGAAAGAATTCCTTTCTAAAATTCTGGATATTGTTACAAACAGATACCCAATATATTAGTGCATTTTTCCATGATTATAGTAATCTTTATACACAGGGAACATTTAAATATTACAAAAGACAACTATCCAGTTTTTAATCAAAGATACATTGATTAAAGGAAAGGGAATGGGTTTTGTGCATCTTTTACATATTATTGTGTTAGGGAATAGCAAACAGATGCTAAGCAAGGGAAAGTCATAAAATCAGCATTCTCATCAAATATATTATCATCTTTCCAAGGCTTATTAGAATCCAAAGAGTTCATTTGACTAAAAGACTTGATTTCATCCTTTGAACTGGTCTTTTTCCCAGAGGGATGAGATGGGAAAAGAGGACAGTCACAAAATAGTCATGCCATGGAACCAGCAGGCATACAACAACTGGCCCAGTGTACTGACTTTTTCAAGTACACTGATATATGTACAGACCCTTTTGAATTCATCAGTATATGAAATAAAATACAATATAAACCATTATATTTAACCCTGCATTTTTCTCATATTTTGCCATACCAGCTTATATTTCTGTTGAAGATCTGTTTTTTATCACTATGTACCTCAGCTACTCTTTCCTTAGGTTTATCACCCTCACTCTTCGTAATATAACAAACATTTCAAAACCAAAGATAAGACATTACTTAAGATGTTATACAAATGTTAGTTATCTGATATTATAAGAATCTATTTCTTTTCTTATTTCACTACTTTTTAATGAGGAATTATAAATATCTGATCTTCTCACAAATAAAACACAATTCCTAAAAACTTCAGGTCAAAAAAAATCACTTACAAATAATAGTTTTATATGTAATTCACTAACTTCAATATTCCTGTAACTCCAAACCTTCTTACTCCTGAATGACATATCTCCCTCAAACTAAGCCATCAGGGATGTCTTTGCCATAAGGAAACCAAAAAACCCCAAAACCAACAACAAAAAACCAAGCAAAAACCTCCACCAACCTCCCCCAAACACATTGTTGTTTAATTTATCTGATTGTTTAATTTGATGTCCACTCTTTCTTCTTTGAAAGAAAAAAACCCCAATAATTATTCCATATTTAGCTTTTCCATGCCATTCATGGTATTAAACGCCTTTCTCATACCCCTGTACAAGTTTAGGAAGGATAATCATAGAATCACAGAATAGTCTGGGTTGGAAGGGAACTTTAAAGGCCATCTAGTCCAACCCCCCCCCCCCCCACCCGCAATAAGCAGGGACATCTTCAACCAGATCAGGTTGCTCAGAACCCCATCCAATCTGACCTTGAATGTTTCCAGGGATGGGGCATCTACCACCTCTCTGGGCAACCTGTTCCAGTGTTTCACCACCCTCATTCTAACAAATTTCTTCCTTATATCTAGTCTAAATCTACCCTCTTTTAGTTTAAAACCATTACCCCTTGTCCTATTGCAACAGGCCCTGCTAAAAAGTTTGGCCCCATGTTTCTTATAGGACTCCTTTAAGTACTGAAAGGTTGCAATAAGGTCTACCCAGAGCCTTCTGTTCTCCAGGCTGAACAACACCAACTCTCTCAGCCTGTCCTCACTGGGGAGGTGCTCCAGCCCTTTGATCATCTTCATGGCCCTCCTGTGGACCCACTCCAACAGGTCCTTGTCTTTCCTGTGCTGGGGGCCCCAGAGCTGGACACAGTACTGCAGGTGGGGACTCACCAGAGCAAAGCAGAGGGGCAGAATCACCCCCCTCGACCTGCTGGCCATGCTGCTTTTGATGCAGCCTGGGATAGTGTTGGCTTTCTGGGCTGCGAAAGCACATTGCCAGCTCATGTCCAGCTTTTCATCCACCAGTACCCCCAAGTCCTTCTCCTCAGGGCTACTCTCAATCCTTTCATCCCCCAGTCTATATTTATACTGGGGGTTGTGCTGACCCAGGTGCAAGACCTTGCACTTGGCCTTGTTGAACCTCGTGAAATTTACATGGGCCCACATTTCAAGCTTGTCCAGGTCCCTCTGGATGGCATCCCATCCCTCAGGCACGTCAACCGCACCACTCAGCTTGGTGTCATCTGCAAACATGCTGAGGGTGCGCTCGATCCCACTATGTCATTGATGAAGATATTAAACAATACTGGTGCCTATATGGACCGCTGAGGGACACCACTTGTCACCAATCTCCATCTAGACACGGAGCCATTGACCACTACCCTCTGGATGTGACCATCCAAACAATTCCTCATCCACCAAACAGTCCACCCATCAAATCTGTATCTCTCCAATTTAGAGAGAAGGATGTTGTGGGGCACTGTGTCAAAGGCCTTACACAAGTCCAGATAGACAACATCTGTAGCTCTTTCCTTGTCCACTGATGTAGTCGCTCCACCACAGAAGGCCACCAGGTTGGTCAAGCAGGACTTGCCCTTGGTGAAGCCATGCTGGCTGTCTCAAATCACACCCCTGTCCTCCATGTGCCTCAGCATAGCTTCTAGGAGGATCTGTTCCATGATCTTCCCAGACACAGAGATGAGGCTGACAGGTTGGTAGTTCCCAGGGTCCTCCTTTCTACCCTTTTTAAAAATGGGTGCAGTGTTTCCCTTTATTCCGGTCACCAGGGACTTCACCTGACTGTCATGACTTTTCAAGTGTCATGGAGAGTGGCTTGGCAACTACCTCAGCCAATTCCCTCAGGACTCTGGGATGCACCTCGTCAGGTCCCATAGACTTATGTATGTTCAGGTTCCTCAGGTGGTCATGAACCTGATCTTCTCTTACAGTGGGAGGGGACTTTGCTCCCCCAGTCTGCCTTGCGGTCCACCCACTTCAAAGGTTGCCAGTGAAGACTGAGGCAAAAAAGTTGTTGAGTACCTCAGCCTTCTCGTCCGTTGTTACCAGTTTGCCAGTTGTGTTCATTGCAGGGGTACGCTTTCTTTGACCTTCCTTTTCTAGCTGACACACTTGTAGAAGCCCTTCTTACTATTCTTTGCATCCCTTGCGAAGTTCAGCTCCAGCCGTGCCTTGGAGCTCCAGCCATGCCTTGGATAAATTGACTAAGACTCTGAGAACTGTTCCATGCTGTTTTCATATGAGACATGCCAGAAAGCAAACTGTCCAGAAGAGGCAAACATGACCTTCCTATAAATGTGGCAAACCATTACATAATCATTTAGCTTCTGAATTTATTCCATTATGGACTAAATTTAAAAACTAGGCCAGAAGATTGTTCCAGAATCCCAGTGTTTCTGAAATGAAACAACTCCATTCAATTAGTGAGACCTTTTCCAGGTAGTAGGAACCATGTATGCAAGAACTGTAACCCTTTCCTAGAAACAAGATTCTTGAAATTCCACCAATGACATTTTAAGGAAGAGTAGTGAGAAACTACTTACTATTTTAAAACAGTCCATAACCTTCAGTTCCACTTTTTAAATATTAAATAATTTAAGAAGGAAAAAAGGAAACAGCGATTTGTGGCTGCTGAAGTCTAACACAATGTTTCCTGCTATTTTCTAGAGGAAACACAACTTCAAAATCTTTTGATATAACCTCAGTAATGTTAATATTATCATCTGCTCCGAGTACAGTTGGAAACTGCTGGGAAATTCTCATGTCTTACTTCCCTTCTAAAATGCAAGCATCCAAGGGATAATTTCATTGCTTTATTATGTATGTGGGTCTCCCTAGGCATCTGTGCAGTTGTGAGTTTGAAGACAACTATCAAAGACATTACTGATCTCTGTGATAGAAACAGAAATTTGCCTGTTCTAATCAGAAATTATTCTGAACTAAATCACCTATACAATTTCCAAACAAGTCAAGAGCTGATTAAGTAGAAGAAATGGAAGAAAATAGAGTGGAAAGTCTTGCAGGGAGGAGGGAGAGCAACATTCAGAGTGATCAAGGTATACGCTAATTCTTAGATTGACAACCAAACCCAAAAATTTCTAACAGAAAGATATGTCTACCAGCTTATTATAAATTGAAAGAGTTCAAACACCAGCTTGCTTGTCAAGAATGAAAACAAACCCGAATTCTATAGACACTACAATCTCATACTACTTCCAAGCATAAAACGCCATCTAAAAGTAGATACAATTAAGAGTTAATTTCATTTATCTGAGTTAAAATTTCTTCTTAACAATGAAGAAGTAAATATACCATTAACACAGCACATGGTCAGATTAAAGTACTACATATACTTTTCCATAAAAACTCATACATAAAAAAAGGAAGGTGCTTGCATAACTATGATCAATATTTCCTCCCCCTGTCCAAATGCTGGGGTTTTTTGCTTATGGGTAATGTGCTCCTTCCTTTAGGTAGCATTGTCTTGAAAGGTTTCGCAATTCAATACTCCCTAGGAGTTGGTGGAAGAGCATGGATGTGTATTTTTAACTTATACAATACAGGTGCAAAAAGCTGATCTTATAAAAGATGCAAGCAGGGACCCCTATATTTACGACATCTTACAGCTTCTGCTGCAGAAGGTTTACTTGCTATTTCTTCTGAAAACGTTCTTATGTCTCCTCTCTTTGTTAGAAGTCTCTGACAGTCAGAAGTCAGCCATCAGGCTCCAGAAATGCTTGTGTTTTAAGAGCTTCTGTTCCAAGTTTTATTGAGATGGCTTTAAAAACAAACAAAACAAAACCAAACCCCAAACCCACCCAAACCCAAAAAACTTATCTTTTTCTCATTCGTGGACTTCAGGAAAATATGGTTACTTGCCAAAACGACCCACATCGTGAGGCTGGATGCCAAGGCAACAATAACTATCATCACACCGAGAACATCCAGGAATTGCTGAGGCAGCTGTAGCAAAGCAGGAAGAAGGGGACTGCCTGAACTTTGAATTCAGCAATTCATTATCTCCTGGAAGACCGACATGAAGAAGATGGACATGGAGCATGGGTCACCTATAAAGGTCACACAAGTGCCCTTTTATCCTTGCTCTTTGTGGATATTCAGTACAGTGCAGTCTGTAAACAGGACTGAATACCACTTTCTCACTTAGCAGACCTGAATGAAGTAAAATGGTTTTCCTGGGAAAACTATTTGCTGTTTCCTAAATTTTGAGGATTTCTCTTTAAAGACTAAAACACATGAAAATGCCTAAACACTTATTTCCAGATATTATGAAACTTCACAAAATTGCAGTGTTCTATTTAGCCTTTTCATCAACTGTTAAAACAAACAAAACCCTATTACAAGCCTGAGCTTGACATGGGATGGGTTCAACTGGCATCAATGTAGACCTTTCCTTCAATACAAAACCCACCTCTTCAGTAAGGAACAGAGTCTCCAATTCAACACCAAGTGTTACAGCATAATACTGGATGGTACAGATGTACTTGAGATGGCCAGGTGGTCTGCTAGAGTTAGACTACAGGAGGAACAACTTGAAGGAAGTTGGCCATGACAGCTAGAAACCAGAGTTTCCAAGATGCTGATGAAAGAACTGAAGGAATAGTAAAGCTTCTGCAGAACCCTTAACATGCTTTTGTTAGATCTTTGGTCCAGCTACCCAGGTTACTAGAAGTCAAGCCCTGAATAGAAATCTCAGGAAGATACAGGTGCTTGGATTTGTATTTGGTCTTACCAGTTCCAGCTAAACTTTCCTTTAACAAAAAATGGGATCCACAACCATTTTCTCTGGGATACCATTTCTTGAGGGTGAGGTGGGTGGAGGAGAAGGATCTAAAATTCTAGAACAAATACAAGGGAGACCTCTGTACCAGCAAAAATTGCTTAGGAGATGTGACTGGTACAGGGGGGAAAGAGAAAAAATTGTACCTCCTGGTAAATCATGACTGCCCTGTAAAGAAGGTTGGGAAAAAAGAAGTGGTGAATCCTGCACTGAACACCCAAACAATGTATCATAGAATTAAGGCCTTCCAAATACAGGAAGACCTAAGAAAAGAATCTAGACAAACATGCAAGAATCATGTCATATTTTGATAAGGAACAACGTAGAAAAGATCTGGCCCAGCAGCTAAGAACAACCAACAGAAAGGGTGTACACTACCCCTCCTATTGAGTAGGATAGATGCAAAGGTAATCAAGGACTCAAAGGCCACCTCTACAGATGGTATTGGAAGAAAAACATTATCCAACTAGCTGTGTATGGGTACTCTCAAATATAATGCAAATATAAATTGGTAATAGCTTAAAAGAGAGCTTACAACTATAGACTTCCCAATTATGATTCTGGTGGCTGCCATAAAATGAGAAGAAAAGAACTGTGCTGGCTTATGTGTAGCTGCCACTAGGATTCCCTAGACGCTGTTGGAACATGAACTACAGAATATCGGCTGGTAGGTCTAATGCCGTGACAGGTTGTGGGCACAACAGATGATACAATGACAACAGGTCCAAGTGTCATAAAAGGGGATAAAGTACATTAGAAACAATTGCTTACTGGGCAAAGTAATCTAGAAGGATAACAAAATAATAAATAAATTTAAATGACCTCTGAAGGCATGTGATTTTTTGCATAAACAACTGCCACAGGACCTCTGTTTCAGTTCACTAACATGAAAGGACAGCATAGTTGACTTAACGTATATCTACAAGTCTTCTGAAAAAGAAAAAGTGAAACTGCTAATGATGAATTTTTCAAGTGGCATCTATATTCTGCCTAAGACAGCAAAAAGTTCTATTAGAAACAAAAGACTACAAATAATAGAACAGTTAATTTCTTCCTTTGGAATCAAAAACAATTCAGTAATGGTATACAAAATTTAGAGACTCTCTAATATAAACTGCTACGATTCCTTAATGTCTTTAGAACTGCTAAATGAAGCACACTCATGTTAAAAATATTTTAGTACAGGACAGATACAAAAGACTGTTTTCTTAATTTAATAGATTATTCTGAAAGGGAAGCATGTTTTTGTAAATTTACTCTTTTTCCTACTATTTCATCCCTTGAAAGGTAATTTTCTTAATTAAATACGACAATAAAATCTGGTTTTGTATTGTTCTAAGTTGTATTCAATTTCTATCCAAATATAGCTTAACATAAACCTTGGGTAAATAAATTATTTGCTACTACATCAAAGTATTAAATTTTTATACAGCTCAAGAAAATGGATAAGTATTTAAGAACTGGGGGTTGGGGGGGGTGGGCAGCACATAGCTGGGCTGTTTTCTAAGCAAAGCTTTATGCTTGGGGAAAACAAAATGCACATATACATTGCCCCTCCGACCCTCCAACAGGACTGAGTAGGTGATTACAATGTAAAGCAATATTTTACTATATCGTCCAGAGAACTAACACTTTTGCTGGTCAAGTACATTTTACTTCCTTACCATACTGCAGACCAAACTGTGGCATTGCCATTCACAGCAGCCCCAGATTGAGACATTCTAGCCACATATAAAGAAAAAACAACAGCGAAAAGACTATTCAAACAAGGAAAAAGAGTTCTACGACTAATTAATTTGAGAAACTTTTTCAGAGGTTTTCTTCTAAACAATAAACCTGTAATCCTACTCCTCCACAGTACTTGAGCTCATTGAGAGTTTTGCATTTGCAATGCCATCCAGTTATCTGTAACTAAGTGATAGTGAAATGGTCCGATTCAGAGTCTCCATTTGCTCATCCCTCAAGCCCAAGCCTTTTGGGCTCCAATCTTGCAAGACTTTACCTGTAAAAAGCTCCTCTTCATTTTTCTAACATATTAAATAGTCATTGTGACTTGTATTCCTGTTTCACTTAGATTTATTAAGCAGTTCACTGCTCAAAGTTTCTGTCTCTCTGTTATTTATCTTCCTCTGTTACGCTTCATTTACATTTGTTTCTTCCCTCCTCCTCCCACCACATCAACCTTGAAACTGCTTTTTTAAAGCTAAGACTCAGAAAATAACCTACTGGAGATTTTGATAAACATATATCAACTATTTCTGAACTTTTTCTAATCTAGAACATATTCAGGCTTATGGTGTGAGCTTTTTAAATAAGTATGTCAAGCAAACTTGTTACTGAGATTTAGTGAACACACCCCTGGATGCTTCTCTCTTCTCAGAAGGATATTATTATATTTTGTATTATCAGCAAGATATTCAAATCCAGCATGTGCATGCTGCAGGAGTTCATCTCAGGAGGTAAAGGACCATAACGCTGATTCATCAGGGCTGAGTCACCTCCAAAGTCTGAGGGAAGAGGGCTGTGGGAAATGTTCCTCTTCAATGTTAAGTAGTTTGAGGAAGGAGATACATTTCCATTCTATAAAGTAAACCCTGTCAGACAATATTAATTAAAAAGTCCTAGTTTTGTTTCGGGTTTTGGGTTTTTCTGTTTGTGCGTTTGGGGGCTTTTTGTTTGTTTGTTTGGGGTTTTTTTGGTGTGGTGTTTTGGGGTTTTTTTTGGTTTTTTGGGGTGGGTTTTTTTTTTTTACAAGGAAAAGGACTGGCACTACAGAAGACAAACTGAGAAGGAAGGCACTCTGATCATCACGTTTTTAAGGCAAGCTTAGTATCTTCAGAAGACAAAATCAAGTTTCATAAAACTGCTTCTGTCAAAGCAACATTGGTTGCTTTTAGCTATAATTACATCCTTTAATCCTCAATTCAATCCTCTAATCAGTTTTCCCACTATTTTTCTCAGAATTGATAACAAGGCAATCAGACTTTAATTACTTAGTTTTTGTTCTTTTTAACATTGGCACAGTACTGACATCTTTCTAGTTCTCTAGAATTTTCTTAGTTTAGCTGGTTTTATTGAAAGACTGACCAAGAATAGCTGGGGCGTGGGGTGGGGAGGTGGGGGTGGGCAGGGCAGAATCTCTGAAATAACAGAGCACTGAATGAATCTTGAAGTTACCAGATTTGTAACAGGTGACAGCAGGGAAAATGGAAACTGGCGGAAGGGAAAAGAGCACAGAAGCAGGGGTATAGAACTAGAGCAAGAAGCGGAGAACTAGTAAAGAATAAACTTCCAAATTATTCTAATAAAGAGAGCAGCCAGAAAGAAAAAAAGATAATCCAAAAATACTTGGTGCAAAGCTATCCTAACATGCCATTTACTCCCTTGTATATAATCCTATGAAAAATGTGCAAAACCATGTGAGCAATAAAGATATAAGCCAAAACTAATCACTGAAATCAGCTCCTGTTGTTCCAGTCCATTCTTCATAGAAATAAACAGATTTTGATAAAGATGTTTACACTTACAAATAAATTCTCAAAGGAATCTGAAAATTTGAAGAAAATTCATTCACAACAAAAACTGGAAACACCCGAAGATAACAGATTCTGTACAGTTCATATTGATCGTCTCTTCATTTAACTTTGCAATAGAAGATGACAAACTTATATTAATAAAACTGTGATAACATGTTCTCTCTAATACATTTTTATTCGATAAGCTCCTTGGAGAAGTGAGCATCTTTACCAAGACCAGAGACAGACATATCATTTAGCTTTCCTAACATAGTAGCTGGAAATTTAAGCTAAGTGTCTCATGACAGTCTGATGAAAGCCGAAGCAATCAGTATTTTGATATCAACGCCAATCAGTAAGATGTTCTGTTTGAACCATCGCATTAGAGATCAGTGTGAAACTAAATGTAAACTCTGAACACAAGTACAAGAACTTACAGCATCAGATGTTTGTTTACTATTCCCACATTTCCCCTGGCATTGGTAGAGGAGTTTTCAATATTATGAATATGCATTCAAGAGCTCACTCAAAACAAATGCCAAATTAACAGCAGATTTAAGGATCTCTGTTTTCCTAGCAAATTACATACAAGAAACCAGTTAAGAACAAGATGTGGGACAGACGTCAATCTGCTCCTGCTGCATTTGAAGTTGTCAGCTACTTGTTAACAGAGTCAGTGATACACCATCCATCCTTAACCATGATACTCTCCTTGACCGCTCTCCAGTTCTGCTAGCATTAAAGCCTTTATTTTAGTGGCGGTAAATGAAACAATTGTAATTTCTTGAAAAAGTCCATAATCTTAACAAAAATAGTTTCATGAAGTCTAAAGATTGTGACCTTATGAAACACTATCTCTTTGCTTTCAATAAATTATTCTCAAATGTACATTAAAACATACAGTGCCACTTCTTTTGAACTTAATGATTAAAAAGAGATACACTATGGATTTAGGTGATTCTAAACTGAAGCACAATCAATGCAATGTTAATATTTCATCATGAGTTTAGTAAGAAAATCCAGAATTAAGGAAAAACATCCCCTTTTCACAGTGTAGATTCAGTCATCCATAAATCTGCACTTTATCTGACTTTTTCTATAGTTTTGAAATGCAAGTCTCATGTGGAATAGAGACCCTGTCTTCAAACATAAAGCTCCAATGTTTCCTCAAATATGAGGAAACATTGAACCTGAATTCAAATAGTTTGACTTTCATGTTCTAAGTAACTGAACTTAGTTTCCCTTTCTGCTCTCTCTCTTTTCATACATATACTTCTCTTCCCTCTAAACTTCTTCTAATCTTTCTTTCCTGATTATCCCCATATCTGTGTTCCTTTATTCCCCTCTTCAAGTAATATCTTTACCGACAGCACATGAATGATGACTATGGCACTGTTTTCCTTAAGAAGCATAGCAGTATATTAAAATCTAAATAACTAAATACATTTCTAGCAGGCACACAACATGTAAAGCATCTATACAATCTTATTGCTGCCAGATTGAGCTTTTCTTTTTTCCTTCTCACCTACTCTACTAAAAAATGCATTATTGCTTTTGCTGAATTAAGGCAATCCAAAAATCTAGCAACCCACATAATAACTATATACAGCAACATGGACTGAGCCACAAAATTAAAAGTTAATGGAGAAGTGCAAGACACCTATAATTGTTTCAACCTGCCTGCAGACAGACTAGGTTATGCTAATTGTGGGGGTTTTTTTTTTTCCAGTTTTACACATCAAGGAGGACAGAGATATTAACACAACCCCGCCCGAGATCCGATCATAAGACTCCAGGAGCTAAGAACTTACCTATCGCAGCTCTAATCCCTTGTTAAACTCTGATCCCAGTAATGCACAGCAATCTGATTTCCAAGAGGTTCAGTGCAATTCACAATTATCTAATAATTCACACACTCTAAGCCTGCTTGTACAATTGGGGTCTTTGTGTGCAGGAGCTGAGAATACTGGTTTTGTCACTTAAGTACCACGCACATGTACAAGTACACTTCAGACATCAGTTACAGTTAATACACAGCAAACCAACTGGTTATATTTTTAAACATTATCAAAGAAAGAAAAAGATTCTTTCACGGATATGTTTGCACTAGGTGTTTTATTCAAGATCAGTTCCCTTGTGTGTGCTAGAAATAGAAAATATTTCCAACTGGTCATTTTTCTGAAGTAAATGAAGTTTTACTTTCTTGGTACTCTACGTTCCCTGATAGAAGAAACACTGAAGTTACCATCTACAAAGAATAAAGTGGGTATTTTTCATTCCCTCCACCCAAGCAATAGAAAAATCAAACCACAACTTACATTAGATTGCAGAAAAATAGAACACAATTTTACTTTTGGGAAACAAAAATAATTTGGCCTATATATCACTTTTTAATCCAGCAAGTTGAAATAAATTTGGAAGTAAAAATCTACCGTTAATCTAAGTTTTCTATTGTGTCAATGTTTGAGTGTTAATCTAAACTAGAAATTTATGAAATTTTAATCGGAGATTGCTTCTTTGACTGTATCTTTCCAAACACAGTCCTTAGTAGCATTTTATTCTAGTTGTCTTGAACATGCTGAGCTGTACTGGCAGCAATGCAAGTACGATGACTGCTTAAAATCTACAGCCTCCTGTGCAATCCCAACCACCCAGGTCAGCTCTCAACTAATACTAAGCTCTCAACTAATACTAACTTATCGTAATTCTTAGGAAGGTTAATAAGAATATGTTAAAGAATAAAGGGAGGATACTGACAATCCATACCATGTTCTGGTCCAAAATTCAGAAAACAAAAAAAAGAAAACAACTTTGAATGAAAGAACATTTGTAGCATTCACTGAATAAGAAGTATTTTTTAAGCAGCAGACTACTACATGTACTCTACAATTACAAATAAAATTTATCAATTTAGAAATCATAGAATCATAGAATCATTTCGGTTGGAAAAGACCTTCAAGATCATCAAGTCCAACCATTAACCATGCCCACTAAACCATGCCCTGGAGTACCCCGTCCACTCGCTTTTTGAATACCTCCAGGGATGGTGACTCAACCACTTCCCTGGGCAGCCCATTCCAATGTTTGACAACCCTCTCAGTAAAGAAATTTTTCCTAATATCTAACCTAAATCTCCCTTGCTGCAACTTGAGGCCATTTCCTCTTGTCCTATCTCCAGCCACCTGACAGAAGAGACCAACACCCACCTCACTACAACCCCCTTTCAGGTAGTTGTAGAGAGTGATAAGGTCTCCCCTCAGCCTCCTCTTTTCTAGACTGAACAGCCCCAGATCCCTCAGCCGCTCCTCATAAGACTTGTGCTCCAGGTCCCTCACCAACTTGGTTGCCCTTCTCTGGACACGCTCCAGCACCTCAATGTCTTTCCTGTAGTGAGGGGCCCAAAACTGAACACAGTACTCGAGGTGCGGCCTCACCAGTGCCGAGTACAGGGGAACAACCACCTCCCTGCTCCTGCTGGCCACACTGTTCCTGATACAGGCTAGGATGCGATTGGCCTTCTTGGCCACCTGGGCACACTGCTGGCTCATATTCAGCCAGCTGTCAACCAGCACCCCCAGGTCTTTCTCTGCCGGGCAGCTTTCCAGCCACTCTTCCCCAAGCCTGTAGCACTGCATGGGGTTGCCGTGACCGAAGTGCAGCACCCGGCACTTGGCCTTGTTGAACCTCATACAATTGGCCTCAGCCCATCGATCCAGCCTGTCCAGATCCCTCTGTAGAGCCTCCCTACCCTCAAGCAGATCGACCCTGCCTCCCAACTTGGTGTCGTCTGCAAACTTGCTGAGGGTGCACTCAATCCCCTCATCCAAATAATTGATAAAGATATTAAACAGAACAGGGCCCAACACCCAGCCCTGAGGAACACCACTTGTGACCCGCCGCCAACTGGATTTCACCCCATTCACCACTACCCTCTGGGCTCGGCCATCCAGCCAGTGAATAGTGCACTTATCCAGGCCACAAGACGCCAGCTTCTCAAGGAGTATGCCATGAGAGACAGTGTCAAAGGCCTTGCTGAAGTCAAGGAAAATAACATCGACAGCCTTTCCCTCATCCACTAGGTGGGTCACCTGGTCATAGAAGGAGATCAGGTTGGTCAAGCAGGACCTGCCTTTTGTAAACCCATGCTGACTGGGCCTGATACCCCTCTTATCCTGGAGCTGCCATGTGAGTGCTCTCAAGACAAACCGTTCCATAATCTTTCCCGGTACCGAGGTCAGGCTGACAGGCCTGTAGTTCCCCGGATCCTCCCTCCGACCCTTCTTATAAATGGGAGTCACATTGGCAAGCCTCCAGTCCTCTGGGACCTCCCCTGTTGACCAGGAACGCTGATAGATGATAGAGAGTGGCTTGGCAAGGACCTCTGCCAGTTCCCTCAGTACTCTTGGGTGGATCCCATCAGGTCCCATAGATTTGTGAGTGTCCAGATGGCATAGTAGGTCCCTAACTAATTCCTCCTGGATTAAGGGGGGTATGTTATGCTCTTCATCCTTACCTTCCAGCTCATGAGGTGGAGTACCCTGAGGATGACTGGACTCACTATTAAAGACTGAGGCAAAGAAGGCATTAAGTACCTCGGCCTTTTCCTCATCTCTGGTGGCAACATTCCCTTCTGTATCCATTAAAGGATAGATATTCTCCTTGGGATTCTTTTTACTGTTAACATATTTGTAAAAACATTTTTTGTTGTCCCTTACACTAGTGGCCTGATTTAGTTCCAGCTGAGCTTTCACCTTTCTAATTTTCTCTCTGTATGATCTAACAAGATCCCTGTACTCCTCCCAAGTTGCCCGCCCTTTCCTCCAGAGATGATAAACTCTCCTTTTTTTCTTAAGTCCTAGCAAAAGCTCCCCATTCAGCCAGGCCAGTCGTTTTCCTCGGCGGTTTGACTTGCGGCACATGGGAATAGCCTGGTCCTGAGCCATTAAGATTTCCTTTTTAAAGAATGTCCATCCTTCCTGGACCCCTTTGCCCTTCAGGACCGTCTCCCAAGGGACTCTCTCAACCAGTGCCTTGAAGAGGCCAAAGTTAGCCCTCCGGAAGTCCATAGTGGTGGTTTTGCTGACCACCTTCTTTGCCTCACCAAGAATTGAAAATTCTACCATTTCATGGTCACTAAGCCCAAGATGGCCTCCAACCATCACACCTCCCACCAGTCCTTCCCTGTTCGTAAACAACAGGTCTAGCAAGGCTCCTCCCCTGGTTGGCTCACCCACCAGCTGTGTCAAGAAGTTATCTTCCACACACTCCAGGAACCTCCTAGATTGTTTACTCACTGCTGTGTTGTATTTCCAGCAGATGTCTGGAAAGTTAAAGTCCCCCACAAGGACAAGGGCACACGATTCTGAGACTACTGCCAGCCGCTTGTAGAATGATTCTTCCGTCTCTTCAACCTGGTCAGGCGGTCTATACCAGACTCCCAGCACAATATCTGTCTTATTGGCTTTCCCTCTCACCCTCACCCATAAGCACTCCACCTTGTCATCAGAAATATATTTGAAATATATTTTCAAATTTTAATAGACAGGATTACTGCACTATATGAAGTTCTTCACATCTCCTTCTGCCTTAATTTGGTTTTTTTTTTTAAATAGATGTGTTTTTAACTCTCCATTCAATAAGAGACCCTCATATTTCATGGAAACAACAGTTGTAAAGAAGTCACCATATTACATGACTACCCAAAGGGTACCCAACAGGGAAGACCCCTGATTCATTACACAACCTTTGCCATTTTCTACTTTCTGAATTCTTTGCAAGTTTATCGCTCCTTTACAATCTCACAAGGGGTTGAGAATATGGCAATATTGTATGGTGCGAAGACCTTTATACCAAATAAACCTACTAGCTACATCTACAAGAAATACTTTCTTTTTTGTGTAAAATATTTTCATTGATGGTACTTTTTGCTTGAATTCGTATTTATTGGGCATATTGCTGAATTGGGTTTTGGGAAGTCTGTTGTAAAAACAGAAGTTGAAACAGTTGTGCAGAACTTTGGAACAAAACCAACTCCAAATTGTCTTATTTTTCTGAGTTGCAATAAATTATACCTACTTGAACAATAACAGAAGTAAAATGGAAGTGAGTACTTGAAATTTCTGTCTCCTTACTGTTCCAGATAGCCACTGTCTTTCAGCTTCTTACAGTGGTCTTCCACATACAAAAAAAATACTTTTTTTTCCTCTAACTAGGCAAAATTTTCTCGAGCATGTCTTCTTCTGCCATCTCCATCATTTAATTCCTTACAAAGACCTTCAAAAGTTTCTCAAAAGACTTTACTTTTGTAAAATTAATTGAATACACTGAAAATCAGTCTAGAGGCACAAACCTCTCAGTTTTAGCAAAAATCAGCTTCATGCATTTGCATTGAGAAGAATTTTTTTCTGCTTCAAAAAGATAGATTTTGTATTTGTATTAGCCTGATATACCTTTAACCTACTTTACGTATCTTTTATTCTGTATTAACATTTATTGCCACAGAAGTACGCATTATTATCTTGTATTTATAGTACTTGAATTGTAGAGAACAAGTTAAAAATACTCAGCCATCAAGACACTAACCTTGTGGGCAGGGTACAGCAGCCATCAGCCGTCAGCCTGACTTGGGTTTCATAGCTATCCAGTGGGCAAACAACTTGTTGAACAGGAGGACATTCGACTGTGCTGCAATCCACACTGAACACTACGGAGGAAGGGGAAAACAAAATTCCTTTTACTCATGCTTTAGAAGCTTTTTGCAAATTACTTCATCATAAGCAACCAGTTATGCATCAGCCTTTTAATTTAAGCCAGAAAAATTATCTAGTGAATGCATGCTTGGTAGGTAACATTACAAAAAGACTTCCTTTCTCTTTGAGATTCACTTTTTTAAACTATTGACTTGGGAAGCAACTAAGCTAATACTTGTTAAGAAAAAATTTCTAAAAGTTAGACAGGCAGCCTTAAACAATCATTACACCTGTGAATAATATTAGTTACTAGAAAGATACTAGGTTACTGAGAATATATTTTCCCCACAGCTTTTAAAACAGTAAACAATTTATTGTTTAATTTTTTCTTGATTAAAGTCTGTTTAAACAGTAAAATACCAGGGTTATAGGAAATAAAAAAAAATATTAAAGATATGCTGTGGATTTACGCCCGCACATGTAAACTACATTTTTAAGGATTATTCCATTAGGTTGAGTTGTTCAGGTGTTTATATATGGCAAAAATGAAATGCAAATTACCAAATCTATCTGCATTAATGAGATGAAGAATTCCACATAACTAGTAAGACTGACTGACGCTTTTTAGAAAGCAATAAATGCTTAGAAATGCAACAAAAAAAAAAATCAGGCTGAATATACATTTAATCCTATGAGTCATACTCAGGAAAGATGAAACACATTTTTATCTTATTTGGTCCTAAATCTCTCATGTTAACAAACAATACCAGCTCAGGCTTTATCTATTTGCTATCTCTTATCATAATTATACTAAGGAAGCACAGAATAAAACATGGTTCCCTCTTTAAAGAAATAAGATACCTACAGAGTAGGCAGGATGAACAGAATGTTATCAGACTGAAAATTATACAGTATGATATCCCTGATTACTGATTAAACTTCACTTCAGTATTGACGCTATTACGACTGCTTACTGTAGTGTTAAAGTGGCTTGGCAATGCTACACCACACTTCTTGCAAGAGCTGATACTTTTCAAAGTCCCATGTTCTGTCTTCCTAGTCCTACATTTTTCAGTCTTGATCCACAGAGGTACACAGCAATAATAATTCAATTGGTCATAATGAGACATCAGTCTCAGAATTACATCTACTTAGCGTATCTCATTAAGCATTTAAATGAAAACACAAGTTCAGTGAAACCAGTTTGCAGCTCATCAAGGTTAGGACCAGTAGGTTTGTCCTCAAGACCATTAACTTTCAAAGTACATAAGTATGTGCATATCCGTATCCTCTGTGTAAGCCATATTCAGAATCTGCCTTTTTCCAGTTATTTGGGAAATGGAGCAATCTGCTAAATAAGAGCAACCTGACAAGTTCAAGAAGTTCTCACTGAGAAATGCACAAATTTAATAAAAGCCCATTTTGTGGAGCAATACAGAAAGTTACTAAAGTTAAATAAAAAGATTCCAGTTACTCATCTTGACAGTGGCAATCATCAAATTAACTTTTATATCTCTTCGTAAACACACAAAGATACCTGTTTGCCTTTAAGACAGGAATACTTAATTTCATAATATTTCACTTAAAAAAACTGTAGAGTTTTATGTTCCATTTTATTAACAAATAACACATTTGAGACAGCTCTTCTATAAGAAATATACATCTAGTTCCTCCATTATCACAACAGGCATTGAGAATCGTGAGCTTGTCAGTATGGCCCAACGCGACCAATACAATTTGCATGATTCTGTTGTACCAAGTAACTACCAATGTCCAGTTTCCTGAAATTGAACTACTAACCTTTCTAACTCCTTGGATTCAAGGTCCCCTCCGCCTTCTCCCCAGGTAAGCAGTCTGGGAAAAAACAGCCAACAAGTTCTAGCAATAAGCTGCTACTGCACAGCTATTTCTGTGTCTATCTTTCCATATATCAGCAATGACAACGAAAGAAAAAAAACACAAGGAAATTCCCTAATCATGCCACCATGTCTCAAGTAAGGTGCTCTTTCTTCTTAAGTAGTTCAAATTCTTTCCAGTGGTTATAGTGTGCTAGTCCATGGCTCACTAACACTGAAAAGCAGCCCAAACAGTCCTTCTTTATTAAAAAAGTACAAACCTGAGAAAAATTACAAACAAACCCCAAAGCAAGGGCATTCAAATAGAAAATTCTCATGTAATTAAGCAGCTGTAGTCACTCAGTGGTTCCCCTGTTTGATTGACTTACCCATTTCTATTTATTTTATACTGATCTCTTACTAGTACCAGAGTGCCCTCCAATTCTTGTAAGGATTAGTAGGATTTGGTGAACAAAGGGTATGCACTGAGCTCATCCACCACCCGCAGAATTTTATAATCCACACTCATACCGCACCCCAGCCTTCTCTCCAAATTGGGAGATTTTTATTATTACATTATTCATCATGGAACGGGACCTCTGGCTGTCATCTGGTCCAACCCCCTTCCCAAGACAGGCCACATAGATCTGGTTGCCCAGGACTGTGTCTAGATAGCTTTTGAGTATCTCCAAGGATGGAGACCCCACCACCTCTCTGGGCAACACGTGCCAGTGCTCGGTTAACCTCACGGTGAAAAAGTGTTTCCTGATGTTCAGAGGGAAGCCCCAGTGTTTCAGTCTGTGCCCATTGCTTCTTGCCCTATCACTGGGCTCCACTGAAAAGAGCTTGGCTCCATCTTCTTTACACCCTCCCTTCAGGTATTTATATACATTGCAGAGATCCGCCCTGAGCCTTCTCTTCTGCAGGCTGAACAGTCCCAGCTCTCTCAAGCCCTTCCTCACAGGAGAGAGATGGAGAGATAAGGGATGAAGGATATTTGAAGAAGGAAAAAGTTCCTACTTTTTTTCAGATTTAAATGGGTTTCTCAAACTCAAAAAAGCATTGAGCCAAACTTCCAGATAACCTGAAAATATTGTAAGGTTACAGAACAGTCTGTAATCGGATTCTTCATTACTTAAAGTGACATCCCCCAGATTAGCTGTACTACCATCCTAAAAAACAAGACTGCAAACATTTGCCACTGAAATACTACTTTTGTTTTCACATCTTACTCTGATTCCAATAATTACAAAGTGTACTTTTCATGAACAGGTTTATTACAAGCTGTTATTATATATTTTATTATAAACTAAAAAAAAATTAAAATCCTGTCTAAATAAAATTATTTTTGCCTATCCTAGAAACTTTAAGCTTTACATATATAGTTCAACAAATATATATCTTCCAGAACTCAAACACGTTGCAATTTCCTATCAGTGAAGATGCACCCGATCAACCTTTGCTTACAAGTCTTCAGCAACTTTCTCATGCAGTGAATTTGTATACCGTAGCATCTGAGAGTTACTCATTTTTCTACAAGAATGTAGCAGAAACCCTACCATGATTGCAGACCCTGACATAGCTGCATTAATCTACAACCTCCTTTGTAGACTACAAAACCAAAGGTCTCTGATCATGAGGTTGTTAATGCCTAGGTGAAAATTACTTTATAGTAGAATACATTAACACAAGCATATTAAGTTTCACCTTTAAATATTATGCTGGCTTTTCAACAAATAGAATGTACAGTTTAGGGGCAAGATCTGAATAGCTACCTGTGCATCTAAAGGTCCAGGATCAAGGCAGTATTTGCATCTCTGATGCAACACAGTGGCTCAGCACAGGAGAGACTTTGTATTTTTCCAGAAGTCACAGCTTTCTGAGGGTCCAGTAGAAGCGTACACAGTCTGCTTCTACAGCAGCTAAGAAGCATCACACAACACCCTTTGCTTTCAGTTCAGATGCATTTCTGATCCCTCACGAATAACGCGACGCAACACGACTACATCCGGTGATGGTAGTTACACTTTCTACTCTGGGAGAAGGAGAAAGAAAGCATGAAAGTATCTCTCCATGACAGTGCATCATCCTTTTTACATTCCTTCACACTTCAGAATGTATTAAATACAACCAGAACAGATGGCGTTCCTGGACTTTCAGTATAATTGTATCACTGTCTGAATCACTTCCTTAACTCCCCTATCGCAGGTATTTCCCAACATGGACCCCTGCATTTGCTGATTTTCTTTTTCCTCCCTCATCATCATTGTCAACTTATAAGCCATTTCTCTAGCTCCATTAGAAACGTATCTATAATTCTTCCCCACTCATTTTCTCCAGTCTTTTCCCAATCTCATCTCTTAAGACCTCCCAACATCAGTTTCTACAAAGCACCCAATAAAACATGTACTATTTCTATAAGCAACAGAGAATAAAAAGAAATTATATAATCCTATTTCTCTCAACTATGTACAAAAACTTGATTTTGCTGACCCTTGTCCTTAGTGCAAGACTAAAAGTTCCAGACCTGATTTTCAAAGCTGAAGCTGTACGAGGGTGGAGCACAAGTTACTTCCCTGTGCATCATTACACGCTACCTACTAAATTTTGCTGCTGCTGATCTCAGACTTTCCGTCAAGCCCTGACTGCACAGAATTCCCCAAAGAAATAAGCCAAACAATAACATTCTCTTTAAAATTGTGTTTAAAACAAGATTTGGTACCAGAAAAAAACCCCTCCATTTCAGTAAGAGTAATTTTCAAGCCATGCAGGGGTGCTGGAGAAGGTGCATGTATGAAAGCTCTGCCAGAAAGACTGCTAGAAGAATGACAAATGAGTGGTCTTTTCAACAGAGGTTCTGTCTAGTATGACAGATATTTCCCAATGCTTTCTCAAGGATGTCAGAAACTAAGAGATGACACTCCCCATCTCACCATATACAACAACAACAACAAAGTTATCAATAAAGGTACAACAAACAACTGTCGGATAACTGCCAAAGTAAACTATTTACCTTTCTTTATTCAGAAGGGGCAGCTAGAGTTCCTATCACAACTTCAGCAAAATACCTTTTAGGTTAGATTTTAACTCCATCTTCAAATAAACAACCATGATTTTAAAAACATCATTGCTCATACTGTTTTAGCTTCTTAGCAAAAGAGGCACATATACTCCCACAAATTTTGATTCAGGTTCTTTTTATTTTTACTGTTAAAACATTATGCAGCTCCATTTGAGACCATTCATTCAAACTATCTTTAAGAAAAAAACCCTTACTTTTGAGAATACTTTTTAAGAACTGTAACTCCCAGCTTAAAATGAAATTCAGTGCTCATTCAGTTAATTCACTGCTCATGAATGGCCAGTTATACACAGCTCATAGGAACAAAGCAGGTTGCTTATGACGCCAAACCAGTGTTATCTCACCTCTGAGCTTAGCAACCACAGCGAAACAAAAGGGACACGACACACTTGTTCTCAGTAGGTACAACTGTGGGGAGATGCTTGGTGGAGCAACGGGTAAGAACTTCAATACAAATCAATCCGGAGTTTAATACACAGGTATGACTAAGCTACTAAGTTTCTTCACTGTTAATTTTAACTGAATGCCAATGCCTTTAATCATTGCATTCGTAAAGTAAAAGAGGTAGAAGAGGAAGTGGATCGCAAAATGAAAGATTTTATTTTTATTCTAGCATTTAGTGTTAAGGAAACACTTCCTATTTTCCTTTCAGCAACTCAGTTGCCAACCACAGTATTTGAACATATGCAGTTCTCAGCAGAAGGCTCCAAACTCAAATGCCACTGTAAACTGGAGAGCAATGACATCTTATTTAAGGAACAAAAATAAACACATTTTATGCTTTGATTGCGCAAACACTTTATATCGGCATAAGGCAGCACTGCTATCAAAGGAAGCAGTCCTCCCACCTTCTGTCAATTTGTTTCCACCAGAAGGCCCTTGCTGGTGCAAAACCCCTATAGAGACTGGTTAAGCAGACACAGAGGTGCAGGAAGAGCATTCTGGCAGCAGCACTCACAGAACTAAAGTTTTCAGGTCTGTAGCAAAGTATGGAAAACAGTTTTCTCTATGTGACATGTAAACTCCATAGACATGCTGATACTATTCAGTAAAACTAGTGACATTAGACCCATAAGAAACTCTGCATGAACACTTATCTACCAGCCCTTATACTGTCCATTATCCCATTTTTTTTCAGCAACATGGCATTAAAAACAGAGGAAACATGAAACAGAGCACTGCTAGTTCAGTTCTTCTCCAACTCTTCTTTCCTACAATTCTTCAGGTTACCAAGTCAAACTCTGAAGACACAAGGTTTATTACCAGGCTTACCATGTGCTGAATAAATATTCCTGTCATGTAAGGAACATTCTCTGACTTCACTTTATGACCACTATTTCAGCAAATCCACACAGATAATTCACATAATGTTCATACATACATGAAAACAGTTATGTGCTACTACTTATAAATTAGTTCATGTATATACACAGAGAATAAATGGCATAAAACAGCACAGGAGAGGCAGGATGGACTAGATTACCTCCAGAGTCATCTAGCCTTCCAACCTAAATTATTCTATAATTCTATAAGCCTATGAATATAAATATACAATCCTAATAAAACAAGATATTCCATTGCCTGTTCTTAAACAAAGAAATTTATTTAAAACCACAGACAGTGGTGAACATGATGGAAAAATTTGGATGGAAAAAATCAGGGTTCATGGTGACTTGCAAATTTAAAAGCAAAATCCCTAAACTTTCTACAAAAAGGGAAACAAACAAACAAAAAAGATTTCAGTATTTGTTCAGTCTCTAATTTTCTTTGTATATCAAGCACAAATTATGTTGTCTATACAAGTACAGTTTATACTCTTTGAAAATGAGGTTCCTTTGAAAACTGAAAAAAATTCAGATTTGCAAAGACTTGCCATTTCAAAAAAAAAAAAAAGTCTTCTGTGTTAAGTAATTTGTACTCTACTAAGATTTATTAACATTCAGCTACTCCTTTCCCTGTCTTCCAGTCTTGTGTTGGCTTGTTTTTCTTTTGTGATTTTCCCACTATGTCAAACAGCAAACCAAAGAAACATCTAGACCAAAGTTATAAAAGTCACCGTGGACAGCCACTAAAGTCTAACTTGACAAAAATCAGGCTATGTAGTGGCTAATAATTCCATATTAATAGCACTGCCTTTTTCTTCCCTAAAGCCAAGGCACTGCAACACGTATGGGCCCCACTTACTCTGTAGTTTGTAGTTTAGTCATTACATCTTTCATCACCTATCACTGCAGGGATGCACAAGAGTACCCACCTACACTCCTCAGCCTCATAGCCACTGCCTAAGAAATACACTTTCATCTCCCAAGGTAGGGGAGAAGTCTCTGCTTTCCTTTAGCCCCTCAATTTCTGACCCCCATTGCAAAGCTCTATACCTCCTTTAAATTCCATTAGTCTCCACCCCCAATCTCTTCAAAGCCTCTGCTCTTCTACCCTCCTAACATGCATCTTCATTCTTCCAGTCGCATGTACCTTCACCTCTTAACTTGCTACAACAAAAAATACAAACTACTTCGGAAAACAACATATACAGTTACATAAATCCACTAATGCAGTAAATAATCACATACTCAATTTGAAGATTTTGTAATACTAACAAGCTGAAAACAACCTTCAAGAAGTAACCTACAAAGGTAAGTTTAGACTGAGTTATTTGCAAACTAAAGGACGGGAATGCAAATAACAGTCAAGAGGACATGATCAGAGCTAACTTTTATTTTGATAAATAAATAAATAATCCAAAGTCAGCACGATAAAATTCAGTAAAGGCATACCTGAAGTATATGTAGGAAGAATTAAAATGTACAAATATAGTGGTTCAGTAACAGTCACGCTACAGAAAGATCCTGGGATCACAGCATTTCACAAACTAAATATAACTCCTGCAAAAGAGTCAGCTCTTATTTAGAATTTTGCATGAAAGACAAAGTAATTATTCCACAGTATTTAGTGCTGATGAAGACTCGCTGAAAACAGTAAAATGTGGTGTCCAAAAGCAGACTAAAGACGTGGATAAACTTAAGAAAACTTACAGAGGGGTGACATAACAAGGAAGGAGTCCAAGGAACTATGCCCTAAGAAATTACAGCTAATTCTAGATGAAAGACGACTAAGGTTGACAAAATGTTCCAGAGCAAAAATTATAAAGACTTGTTCGCCAACTACCCAGGACAGAGAATGAAAAAGTTTGCTTAGATCTCCACACAGGCAGCTTTGCATTGGATATTAGGAAAACACAAAGAGAAGCACTAGAAGATACAGAGACTGTACAATCTTCTTCTGTGGAGGATTTAAGAAAATGTTAAACAAGCATAGGAAAGGCACAGCTTAAGCATACTTGAACCTGTTTGCATATAAGATTTTGGATTATACAATTTTATATGCCTGCTTTCATCCCTCTATTTTTATTATTCGTCTTTACCAAAGCCTGGATAAAAAGAAGAGTGAATTACATCTTTCACCTCACTGAGAATAATAAATCACAAGAAAGGGTGATTTGTGTTCTCATGAAATGGAAAATGGGTAAATACTGAAAATGTTGTAAAGTCTTTCACCATGCTCCTCCACAATCCTTTCGCTCTGCAGTTTTTAAGGGTCATCATTTTGTAATCTAGAGAAATCTTAAGACAGAAACCTTAATTCCCTGCCCATGCACAATATACTCCTACTATGAAAATCCTTTATATAATCTAATCTAATCAGTATATTAAGTATGTCACTGTTACTAGTAGCATCCACAGAAATGCAATATTCTCACTAGGCTACTTCTCCCTTGTTGCTCCGTTTAAATTAATGTCTGAAGGAAAAAAGAAAGTAAAATTTATCATAGGGTTTTATTTTTGAATGGGTATTGCCCACATATAATAATTTTAATTTTGAAGAAGAATCAGAAGAATTTAGAGACTATATAGGCTTTATTAGATGGAATTATACAGGTTATTGTGCTTGTCAGACAGAAAAAAATTGAAAAATGGGAAAAAAGAAAAAATAATGTCCACTTTTACCTGGTTTACATTCATAGAGATCACAGCATTCCCCTGGCTTTCCTGATGCCTTAGAAACCAATATGTTCAAATAGCCAGGCTGGCAGACCTTCCTCAAGCAGCCTGCAGGATTACACACACAACGGCTTGGGAGTGGACAGCATTCACCAGGAGGAGCATAGCCTTCAATCAAGATGGAATCTTCTGGACAGCGAGGAGAAAACTGGACTTCACAGCGGGCCTTGGAGCAATCAGGTTTCTCTTCTGAAAGGGAGAGAAAATCAGCATGCCATAAATGTCAGTAAAACACTGTACTGAAGCTGTAACGATGAGCCCAGATAAAGCTCCCTTTCTTCTCCCTCCCCCCAAAACAATAAAAAGAAAAGGAAATTGCTGCTGCCGAACTGTTTAGCAAAAATTACAGAATAAGCTTAAAAAAAAATTCTTGGTAATTGCAAGATGGCAGATGCGTTATGAAATATTTTACAAAAATTCTAATTTGTGTAATGTGCGTGACTGCTGAACACACACAGCATCAAAAAACAGCTGTGAAACTACACATTTGGCCATGACATTAAAAAACAACTTGTCATATCATGCACAGCCCTGATGTTCACGCCTACACCTTCAGTTTCTTAAGACTTTCCATTATGAGCAACTGATTTTAACTGGTTGATTTATTAAACTTGAATGACCTGAACTGAAATTTCACATATTCAAAAAGCTGGTTAAAAGTTCAACAGCTAACATATTTGGAGAGTTCATACATTAGTAGAAGAGGATTATTCTTATACACACTCCCAATGGTCACATTAAAAGTGTTGTTCCTATGTACTTCAGTGGCTTGAATAGTAGAAGAGAAGAGGTTTGACTAGCACTGGTTACAGACATTAGGAGGTTTGAGGTGCTGGCTGCAGGCATGTAGCAATAAGAAAAGGAATATGAGGAGTAAGGTCCACAGGTTGGTGGGAATGGTGACAAGCTGGGCAAACACTGAGATAAGACAAACAGAGAATCAAGAGATAAAAGAGGATTCTTGGACAACTAGGTAACACTCTTCCAAAACTTGGAAAATAAGTCAAGATTCCCCATTCTCGAAACCACAAATCTTAATTCTGGCAAAAATGTTGTGTCATGCCCTCCAATGACTAAGCCACCCTGGGAAAAAAGAGACCACTCCCATGAGCGATTTACTCCATAATGCAAACAGTGAGAAACTTCCTCATATCCAAGTGGGTCTCACTTTGCTCAATAATACCTGAGCCCTGTTAAAAAACAAGTGGACTCAAGAAACTCAGAAGAGCAGTATCTTCAGGTCAATAGGACGTAGTGACTTAAGTGTTTGGAGGCAACACAGGAAGGCTTCCCAGACCTGACCAGAAAAAACACCACAACAATAGAAAACCAAGACCTGAATTTATAAACTGTACCACTCCTTGGTTATATGCAAGTTTGCAAACTAGATGGTTCTACTACAAATGTCACTATTACCCCTACAAAATTAATCGACTACTTTGCTTGTTGTCACTAAAGTTAGATGCAGAATAGTAGAAACAAGTAAAAACAACACTAACTTTATTAATCTGATGTTTAAGCTACCGCCATTTAAAAAATTAATCTCTAGTGATAATTCCAATGATTGAATAAGACGTAACAAGTATGAGCATCTCTGATAAAAAGTCAAGAATATCTTCTCCAAGATTTTAGTAACTCATTGCTTTTGGAGTTACTAAAGTTACTGGATATTGTGTTTGGGTTTTTTGAACTAAAAGCAACAGAGCAAATGTGTAATTCTGCTTCCAAACATACACTGAATGTCAATAACAGCACTATTTTTTTTTTCCAGAGGATCATTTTTACATTTATTTTTAGTATATTCTTTGGAATTCTAGATCGTATTGAAGAATCAAAGCAGTATTGCTCGTCTACATGGTTGATTTGCTAACTGTGCTTTAGTTTCATTTAGACTTAGAGGGATATAATGCCTAGACATGTAAGTGCTTAGAAAAATATTAATGTAGGTCTTAGCATTAGTAATTGCAAAAGGAAATCACCAATATAAACGTTTGCCTCAATTTTAGTTGGCAAATATAGCAAAACAGATTCAAAAAATAATTACACATATTTCCTTCATGTACAAGTACTTTATATTTTTTCTTACAAACAACAGATATGACTAACTTAAATGTGATACTAGATAGCATCATAACTCTTTTCTTACAGTTAAAAACCCCACTATTTCCATCTATCTTTAAAATAGCCTAGGCTAGATATGTACTTTGCCTAGAATTTTAAATAACATTTGTAAGACCAATTTTTTTTAAACCTACCCTTATGTTTAGGTTCTTATCTACTTTATTAAACACATTGTTCAGACTGAACATTACCAGTTACAGAGGTTCACTGCAGAAAGGTGTATAAATAATAGATAACATACTCGTTTCAGTATTTTATTGATCTTCTTTAGTTTATGGATATAATAAAAGGCTCGACATTTTAGCTTTTAGACTTCTTTTCATTTTCCACTGCATATTGTTCAATCGTGCACAGAGAAGTGACAGAACAGGAGTCCAGTAGCAGCCCTTGAAGTCCATGCTCGTGATAAACTCTTAAATTCACACTGTTCATTACTTGATCTGCCCTAGTATTACACATCCAGCTATTTTCCGACTTCCATGACTAACAGATAATCCCACCCTCATGCAGTCTCTCTTGTGAAAAGACTTCATATTATACATATTTTAAAAAGTTTACCTACTTTTTACTTGACTACATTTACATATATACATACATATCTGTATCAAGATAACTGTTTCCTTAAGGACTACTTGTATTTGACCAATTCAAGCCAACTTTCAGAAATACAAGGTTTGTCAGAAATGCACGTCAAACTGTTGGGACTGAGACTATTCAAGACTCCAGATGTATTTATTTTGAAGAGTAATGCAAAGCCTACTGTTGGAGTTGATAAGATCACCTAGCAAAAATATGAAGAAAACAAGGATATGTCACTATCAGCTTGTAAGAAGCATCGCAAGCAGAAGAAGAGAGAATTTTAAAATAGAGAACCATGACAAGTACTTATGTATGAAATGTTCACTCAGTGTTTCATAGTTATTATCTTTGATAGTCTTTTCCACATTAGAGTATTGTGCTCAATGTAGTTAACTGTAACAGAATACAATAGGACTCTACTATTAAATAAAACCAGCATCACTTTCAGAGGAAACGGTTCAAACACAACCAACCACCACCTTGCAAAGACATGTTTGTGTTTTAATACCAGGTTACGTAACACCAGCAGATATTTAGAAATCAAACTTAAGTTTTTCTTTTTAATCCAGTGTCACTATTACATTTATACTTCATAGTCCTGAAGAAACAAACTACTTGTGTAAATATTGTGCTTCCAAATTATAATCTCAAACTGTGTACATGGTAAAACATTCCCTTCCCACTATACAAATGCAACTGAGCAACAGGAAAGTCAAATGTATCAACTGAAGCTGGATCAGCCAACAGAAAATTGTCCCTTCAGCTTCCCTAACTCCAGGCCGCAGCAGAATCAAGGGCAGGTAAAGAAACTTTCTGCAGACTACATCATGATTTGGTTCTTGACGTAGATGTGGTTTTCCTTTTGTGGAAAGGAGCAAGTGGCTGAAACGATATGTGATTAGCACTATTTAAAGTGTTTTCTTGTAGAGTCCCTACATCATACTTCTGAAAATAATCTTTATCCAAAATGTGAAAATCCAGCAGCTCCCAGTGTAGCATTACTATATTTTAGTTAAAACTTTAATCAGCTGGCACCACACTAGCGTAACCGTGTCCTGAGCCCAGCACTCACTGCAGTATAAGAAGGTGGGAGATCTGTTTTACTGCAGTTCAGTAAAACCTGATAAGGGCTCCTCAATTTGATACCAAGCCTGAATAAAAGACATTACTTTTAAGAAACCATTACGAAAACTTTCAAGGTTTTTCTTGTTGTTATCTCAGCAAACAGCAAGCATACCCATCTTCTCTGTTTACAAGGATAAAGGTTTGTAGGAGACATATTTCTACAATTCGTTTTAGTAAACTTGTTTACCTTTTCATTACTTGATCAAAGAAGGCATCAAAATTAAATCTGTTCTCAAAATAAATTACAAACATTAATACAGCCATAAAAGTCACTGCTTTAGCAGGATTCCTGATTTAATTCCATTACATACAGCTATTTAAGATTTCATCAAACAAGAGGAATCAGTTAATAGCTCTTTTTTCCTTTATTAATAAACACTTCCAGCCCTATAAGAAAACATGTCAGAGCAGAATAATTAAAAATACAACAGACTATGTCAAAAGACAGAAAGGTAGGGCAATGGCAAGCTGCATTCCACAGAAAACAACTGTGGAATCACTCACCAGTGATATTTTTGTTACTTTACCCCTTTTATACACCAAACAGGGACTATTTCAAATCAGCTTCTTAATACACCAAGGTAGATTCACAACAATGACCTACTGCTTCTCTGTCAAATACACACATGCACTGTGAAGCACTGATCTGTTTCCCAGATGTTGTTTTAAGCTGCTATTACACAAATCAGGATCTTCCTAACCAACATCTTCAAAGTCAAACACGGTATCAGGACTTAAACCCCATTTTATTATCTTAATTTTGATAATAAATAGAATGTAAACAATTACTATGTGTGCCCAGAAACAGGAGAACTTCATTTTCAAAGCAGTTTATCGAACCTAAAATATAAGATTTTCAAGGAAAGGGAGAACTACGTATGTGACTTACTATGAAATAAATTAGCACAGCAAATATATAAGATACTTATTCCTGAATAAAGAAGCATCTTAACACACATATTACATGGCAAGAAGATACACATGCATCAGACTCTCCTAATCTATAATGTAGATTCCCTCACAAGAACAATTTCATACAACGCTAACTGTATGTAGAAGACAGTAAAACTATTTGTTAAAGCAGACGTCTGGTTTTGCAATTAAGACTTTGTACTCAGGACACTTACCACATTAATTAAAATATATTTTTATAAAACATTGTTCTGCCTCTACCCTTGAAGCAGCTGATAGGTCTCATTTAAAAAGTTGACCGTTTCAGCAAGGTAAGAATTTGCTTATATAACTCACTAATTAATTTAATGAAGTGAGGAGTCGTATACACTTTTGCTGTTTGATTTTCACAGAATCAGTTAATGGAAAAACTGTTTACAACTTAATCACATTTCAGTCTCTCCTTTAAAAAAAAGCAACCATTAACACGGAGAAAAATTACTTGTCAAGGATGCATCCATCAAACTTCTCATAAATTAAGTTTGAACAGATAACCTTCAACCCACTCAGAAAAACTTAGTTGGCTGCAAACATTGCCTTTATGTTCAAAAAAGCAGCATTTCAAATGACTACACAAAGAACAGAAACTATCAGTTGGTTTGCTGATGAGGTTTCTCTGTGGGACACATTCTCTTTATAGCCTTTCATCAAACACCACCAAAGCTGGAAGCATTCTGGTATCTCTGACATCTCACCAGCCTGAGCCAGCAAAGAATCTCTACAGAGATAAAGGAAGAGTCTGGATCAATCAAGCTTTTACAAATCTATTCTGAGCCAGTCAATTTTCTCAAGAAATTCAGAAATGTATCTGGAAAGATAACAATTTTAATAAATTGAACACAATCCAAACAGGAAAATTGACATTTTGATGAATTCAAAATAAGACTCCTATCCTTGGAAACAAACTTCTTATCTATTCTAAAAGGCAGCCTTACAGACCATTAAATATAAAATTATTCAGTTTACCAGTGACAGTGCTATTTTTAGGTATAAATTACTACTGGTACCAGATTTGCATTTCAAGACAAACTTTACTTTCTGTAGGTCTGAAGGTTCAGGCTTATTTGCTGTTACTTTGCAATTAGCCTGCAAAAAGAACCTGCCGTTACTAAGCACATGACAGAAGACACCCTACAATTACCAAGAATAACTGAACCACCTAAGTTACAATGTGTAACTGAACAATAATGACTAAGTTAAAGTACTGTGTGCTTTAATATTAAGACAGGGATCATTCATTTAAAAAGTTGGGATGTCTCAAAAACACTTCTCATATTCATCTGATTTTTGTCTCAGAAGCACACAGGAAAGTTGTAGCATCTCAGAAGTCAAGGCGTAGTAACATTCAAACTGACCTTTCACTGCAACCACAGTGTATTTGTTATAAAGTGCGTGAGGGGGAGGAGAGCAATCTTCAAAGGATAGAATAAAAAGAAGAAATCAAGATGTGGATTTCTTTTTTTTTTCTTTGCTATTAACATTAGAAAGAGTCTGTCATAAAGCAACAGCCGTAAAGCTAGAACTTTCACAAAGTTTCTCCATATGAAAAGCTGCTACGTATTTTTAAAATTATGTTTCCCATGACCTTACGAAGTCATTATGAGGAAATGGAGATAAAATGGCAGGTTTCTGAAGTCTTCATGTTACAACCAATGCTTTCTCTGAGAGAAGGTAAGTTCTTTACCTTCCTGAAAGGTTTATACAATACTCACTCAAACTGGCCACTAGTTAGAGCTGTTTTTATTAAGACAGTCACTGAATATAGGAAGTCTAGATCTCGGGGGGGGGGGGGGGGGGGGGGGGGGGCGGGGGGGACGTTTGTTTTGTTAAACTAGAACAGTTGTAACAAAACGCAAACACAAACATACCCCCCCATCTTGGCTAGTACCAAAGTAGTATGGAAATAAAAATGGTTCCTGAAGAAGAATTAAAAACTTTGCTTTCACCTCTGTATCAAATTCTTTTCCTTCATTATGTTTGCATGCTCTGCTTTGACACGCAGAGAAAGTATATGCCAAGTTTAGTTAATGAGAAAAGCAGAACAGTTAAAACATTGGTTAGCACAGCAAAAGGATCTTAAGGTGTAACCTAGTGTGGGAGAAATGGAGAAGAAAAGCCTGAATGGGGGCAGGAGGGTCTTCTCATTCTCCAGGTGGAACAAAATAGATCCCTGCTTTTCTGGAAACCTTTTCAGGGAGGGGTTTTTATCATTTTGTCAAAACTTCGCGTGACCAGAGATGCCTTTACTCAGTCACCATAGAAACGAGGACAGAATGTTTTCATCCAAGGAGAAGGCTGAAGAGAACTATGAGAGACTCGGGTCTGAATGCTTCCACCGAGATACTTAAACTGTTCTACAGCTGCTCCTTTAAAAACAAGTTTTTAATATGTACAGATATGGATATACATATGTATACACACAGAGAGAATAAATTTTTTTTTTTCTGTCAGGTGCCTAAGGAGAATACAGAATAAGAACCATTTTGAAATAGCTAGCTTAATATTTCTTTTTTCAGAGCAGTTCAAAATAGAATATGGTTCATGAGGATGAACGTTTTATATGACTAAGCAAAGTGATGCACTAAGCTCAGCATACATGCTTTGAAGACACATGTTGTTCAGCTTTGCATTTTTGCTTCATTGTAAACCAGTTTTGTGAAATCTAGGCTAAAATACAGCCACTTTTACTGCACAGTCTTACAGTAGTCACTGAAACACATTCCAAACAATAAGCATACTGTACTGTTATACAGTGGCAGGAAGGAAATATTAAAAGGATTAGGGATAAACAAGAAAAATGATTACCCAGCTGAAGCAGTCAGACAGACAGGGATCGATATAGGAATGCAAAATACCCAAAAGGATTTTCAAGAATCAAAAGGACAGTTATAGTAGATTAAAAAATGAGATTACCTTACACGTACAATATGCACAGTACTGTATACGGATGAACTGCTACAAATAAAAAAAGGAACTAGAGACTGACCTTTTACCTAAAACTGAACTTTATTTAAAATCCATTCTGTTTTTTAAATGAGTTTTGCTTCGCTTTCCATCATTCTGGCACTCTGGATTTTACGTACTACACAGTGGAGCAACCTGTCTCACCCATATTATAGCCTAATCTTCTTGTAATTTAACAGCAACAGCCTGCAACTAACCTGGGTTAAAAAAAAAAGGCAGACACAAAAAGACAGTCATAGACACAAATTTTACTAAATATGCACTTGTCGATACACATCTTTGCAACATGGTATTCACTATGGATTTGCCAAAGCAAGGACCAAAGACCCATGAACAAGGGTTACACCACTCAAGACAGCTAGAGCCAAGAGAGATAATAATCCCACTTGGATAGCAAAGCTATTAGGACATTATAATTCCAGTTCCTGAACTTTTTTACTTTCCTGTACTGAAAATATTAAAAAGAAAGGTGGTAATTCAAAACCAAACACACACCCCAAAATTGCAGTCAAGCTTTAAACCCAAACTGTTGTCTACGAAAAAGAGGGTTTTAACAGAATCAGTGAGGATTTGTCAGATACCCTGCATCTAAATGCAAATGCAAGTTCTATGAAACCAATATTGTTTGTGGCAGTAGCTGTATTTGGGTTCAGACCTCCCAGCTCAAAGCATTTCTCTGTTAGGCTTAGAAACAGTCAAGTCTGGAAAACTCAAAGGTAGTTTTTCTTTTCCTCCATTTCATTTAAAACCTGCTTTCAACGGATATATATTAACATTTTTTAATATAAATTAACAGCTTGAAACCAACAATTTAATCCAAATCTATAATGGATAACATTAGCTTTCTGACAGAACTGTACATGCAGCGAAGGACATGAGCCCAGCCTGCTGCACAGCAGACAGGGGTAGGTGTGTCATCCCAGGGACAGGATCCATTTCCACTGGTAACTGCACTGCTTTCAATAGCAATAAAGTACCTTTAAACTTCAGTATTGAAAATACTTCACAAGTTAGACGGAGAGATGAGCAGACAGCTACCTGTAGTCAAATTTACAACTGGGTTGCCTCCATTGTAAAAGAAAAAAAGTGTTTTCAATACTGTCATGACTGAAATAACATTGTACATTGTGATTTCTTTATATAAGAGAGCCTATTATTCTGGGTGAATGATACTACTCCTACTTTTGGTCAATCTTTATATTGGGAAATCAAGTGATATCTCCAAAGAAAGAAAGAGTAGGTAAACAGTAATGAGGTAGTCTCAACTACAGAGCCAAGACTGTAAAGAATGCCAAAACAATTTGGAAGTAAACCAAAAATGAAAACACTAAATTTGCACCAGTATAAACTGTATACGCTTCAATGACTTACAAAAATGTACACCAGTAATAAATTTACCTAAAGCAGAAAGTATTCTTTATTACAACAATATAAGCAGCTGCAAACCAAAGGTAATGCTGAATGCATACCAAAATGATGATAAAGCACAAATATTTGGAACAATTCTGCTTAATATAGCTTAAGAAAAATATATGCTAGCTGATATCTGGAGAAATAGTCACAAGTATTCACTGAAGAAGAAGTACTGCAACACTCACCTTGATGTGACAGGGAGAAAGGGATTTGAATTTGAGCACGTAACTTATACCCCACAGAGGACAAACACCTCTAGAGGCAGCTCTGGATGTGAGGAGTACTGAACAACATGCTATACCACACAATCACACCCAAAGTAGTAGTCCCAAATTGCTGTTTGCTTCCTAATCAAAGTCTGAAGACATAAGCATAACAAGGACCCAGAAAACACTCGCATTTGCAATAAATGCAAACTACAATCAAAATACATGATTTTACAAAGAAATGAGAATTCACATATGTGAGAAGTTAGCCACCGAGATAAAACACAGAACAGCAAGAAGAGCAATTAGTTTTCTAGAGCTAGTTTAAAAAAAGCAACTGAGGTGCAAAAATTAACTTAGAAGTGAGGGGGTTGATATTCAAAGGAACACAGCTTTCTGTTATTAGCGAAATTTAATCAGCTCCTGTCTGCCCATCAATGTTTTGTTTTGTTAAGTTAATAAAAATAAATTTAAGATATGTGCTTTCTTCAAGTTCTCCGATCTCTGCTAATGTTAAAAAAAACCAAAACCCAAACCCCAAAAGCCAAACCCACACCCAATAAAACAAGGACTTAAATGCTTTAAGATAACTTCTGGCGAGTAAACTCCATTATGCTTTCCCAGCTTTCCGTATAGTTTTCCCAGCTATTATGTTCAAAGTACCTCTACGTCTGATTAGCAGCTTAACCGCATACTTCTTAAATTCTTTCACAAAAACACTCCAGATGCATAACATCAGAGAAATCAACCCTGTTCAACATTTCATTCTTCTTTTTACTAACCTAAGATACCATAGTTATAAGAAAGTACGGAGAGGCATAGTTTCCTTCTTTTAAGCAAACAGAAGGTGACTACTTCCAATGGTGAAGGCCCATGCCCAAGCGTTTCATAACATTTTCATTCTCCAACTGCTATAGTTCATCTCTCTTGACTTCTCTGGGTTGGCTTCTTCCCAATTTCTTCTAAATAGTCTCTCTAAATTTAGACTTTAAATGCATTTCTATTATATAAGATTTTCCATATTACCAGAGATCTTCCTGAATTCTTACTTTTTTCCTTTTTTTTTTTGACATATTTGTTAAATTTGCCTCCCTAGAATGAATTTTAATACCAACTACTATAACTACTACTTAGCAATTCATCAACTACCAAACCTGTATCAACTTACTGAACAAAATTTCTACGCATTACTTCGGACAACAGAAAAAGAGCTCTAGCTACAATATGAAATGTGACAGCAAAGCAAAACGAGCTATTATAATTTTGGGTGAAATCTTTACTGACACAGTGAATTCTTATGTAAAAGTTCTTGTTGCCTTGCAGTGAAGAGATTCTACAATATTCTTACTACATTTCCAATTACAAGAAAAGTTGTCAACATGAAAGAATTTACTAAATAGCTTAGTCCTCCAGAAAAAGTAGATACAGGTTTTTACTAGATTTATTTTTTCAGAGAAATGACGCTTAACAAAACTCTAGTTAAGAGCATTTCACTGAGTACAGAGATGGTGGATATTCCACATAAAACATTATCTTTTCTCCAAAGACAAAGTCTTCTAATAAACTGCCACATCTGACACTTAAGATGCAAGAAGCACAAATAAGCAGCATATCAGAAGACTTGGTTATAAAAGAAGTTAAAGGACTCTGTTCTTTGGTTCTTATCCTGGAGGCAATTTCTCATAGTCCATGTAAAAATATGGAATATTTAAAATATAATATTCTCTGAATATAGGCTTTCTTGAATCCAAAGAACATGTGCACTAGGAAAAATAAAATTAAATAAAGCACTTATACATCACACAATGAATTTTGTTAAATTCCAAGTTCCTGCTTGCAACACCTGTTTTCAGTGCTAGCTTGGATGGGTTTCTGTTTAATAAATAATTATTTATTGGGAAAAACAACATCAAAAGACAAAAAGAAGCACATGAAATTTTAATTTTAGTCTAAGATCTAAGCAGTTTAAGCTTGAGAAGACAGCTGTCCGACTGTTTGCACAAAAGTTTTTGAGGATCAATTAGAAAAATAAACAGACTACTGGAAATGTGAGAATCATCTTACTCTTCCTGCTTCCAAACTACAGTAGTATCCAAACCAGAAATACCTACACATTTATGATTAAAAAAAAAAAAAAAAGCAATGTAAGTCACACACACACGTATTCATAACCAGCCCTCAAACAGACTAAAGACCACAAGGAATTACAGTATGGGAAGGGCAAACAAGTTGCTCCATTCTGCAATACTGCTATACAACATCCAGTGTAAAAAGCCAGATTATTTTGAACACAAAGTGAGAAACATGTAATATCCACAGTGTTCCTCACATAGTCACTAAACCGGTGTCTGCACAGAGCTATGCAGGTATATAAAATACTCAAAATAGATGGTATCAATTAAACACAGCTTCACATCCATCATACATTAAATGCTCCTAGATATCACCACCCTGTTACAGCATCCCTTATTCTACCTCAAAGCAGCAACATCCCACAGAGGGAATTAAATGTCAAAACTACAAAAAAGCAGAAAGTCAGAGCTTACGCAGCACTGAGCTTCTGTTAACACTTGTACAAGGATTTTGCAGACTGCAATAGTCATTAAACTTGGACCCTTCTATTTCAAGCCGGATGAATGCCAACATCTTTTATTATGAACAAAAGACAGTGAGTCTGGAAAAAGACCAACGATTCTATGCCAAATATATAAAAATAATCTCTCAATTTCAGAATATTGTTGGCTGCAACATTCTTTAATTAGATTCAGTTTCTGATCTCATTTGAAGCATACAGTTGTGTATTAACTAGCTAGAAAGCTCGTTTCCAAGAGCAGCTTAAAGAATGATCTGGATGACTGCAAGTATGGTAATCCATTTTTCCCAAGTGCATTGTTTAGGTCTGGGATTTTTTTTTTTTAGCAGAACTATCAAGTAGAAGAGTATCACAAATTACGCTGGCTTAGAGATTTATTCCGATTCTTTACCCTGTGCTTTTCTTATTGTTTCTTCTTCATTGTCCTTTCTTCTTAAGTTATCCACTTATTGTTTATGCCCTCCTTAAAGCAAACCCCCCAAACTACCTACTTCACATCTTTTCTAACCTTTTGTCTTTCTTACTATACATCCCCACCAGTACAATATACAGCAACGTACTTGGTTTGTGTAACAATCTACCTTAATACAAAGTATTATTTTCTCTCAAACACCAAAGGAAATCATATTTGTGGCATTTTGTATACCAACTTCCATGACACAACTAGAAAAAGAAAAAACTAAGAAGTTCAGATGCAGAAGTATTTAATTAGCATAATTTCTTAGGGCAGTTTAACTAAGCTTCAAATGCAGATTTAATTTACAAGCACTAAAATGTGGGTTACATACCTTTGTGGAATATTATGCAAAGTAACAGAAGTTACTGCCAGGAAACTGCAGATACGGTTGCACTTTGTAAGTGAAGCGAAGCAAATTAGTATTATTTCCAGTAAGATTTCCGTGACAGCACTCCTTGCATAGGTTTGGGATTCAGTCACACCAAAATGAATTTTTAGATCAAACTCTGTACAGTGCATGGCTCAGGAATTTGACACAATCAATGTACATTAATCCTACATATAAGTTTGCAGCAAACATGTTAGTTTACAGAGTATAAGGTTTGGTGATCAGAGACAAGGCACACCAGCTTATTAATAAACCGGTCAAGTATATAAGATGGCACCTAATCTACAAAAGTGATATTAGCATCTCCAAAACACGAGAGAGACACCAATGGTTATTTGATGAGCTGACAGACTCCTCAACAAACCTGGAAAAACTCTATGAGTAAGAAGATAACAAATGTAGTTTTGAATGATAACTACCATGTGTCCTGAGGAAGGGATTGGCTCTGTATGCTCTCATGCTACAATGATAGTGATCCTACCTCATAAACACACTCTGGGAAGCAACATGTGCAGGAAGACCAGAATTTTAATTGAGAGCTGTTGTGAACAAAATCATTTTATTGCTCAAACCAGACTAATGAAAAATAGAAGAAGAAAAAAGCTGAGGTTACTAGAAAACACTAGGAAATTATATCTCAAAAGATGCAATGATCCTTACAACCAAGATTATACAATCAGTGCGGTAACTCATGCAATACATCTAAGAAATCCAAAGGTTGAGAACACATTCCTTCACATACGTGAAGCTGAGAACTGGTATTGCAGGTAGTCAGCAAAGCCTGAGCAATGCTAATCAGGAAAGCCTGTTGACATCCAACAAGATAAAAAGCAAAAGCTACCAAATAGCTTTACCAGATACCATAGACGCTGATGCTTATGCATCTCAAAGCAGAGTGATGCTACTTTAAACAACCCTGCGTTTTCACTGTTTTTCCCTATTTGGCTGGAAAGAGACACCAGAGAGAATAAAATCTACTATTGTTACATGATGAGATACCTCACGTCACTTAAGATACCAGTACCAGTGAACAGCAGTCCTCACAGTAAACCAGCAACAGAAGTGAGAAAGAATGAAAAATGTTTCTCTATACTTAAAAACAGATCTTTAGTTAAAGCAGTTGTAGGTGTTAATGAAGGCAGTATGAATGAGGTGAGTTTTAAAGGAGACTTTTCATTAGCATGACTCAAAATGTACATATTTTTTTCAACAAAAAGACTAAGTTGCATAACATACCACCTAGTATTACTGCTGACGATCAAACGATTCTCCTCTAATCTTTCTTCCAATCTATACAATGAATGCATTTTCTCAACACAGAATAAATACTTGCTTTCATGGAAATCTGGATCAAGACTTATGAAGATTTATCAGAAATCTCTGAAATATAAGGATGCAAGATAGACGAGATTAAGTACCACTGATATGTCAGTAATTGTAAAATAGGATGCAAATATATCAACTCTGTCACCTGTGAAGCATGCCTTCAGAATCTCATCAACATAAAAAAAAAGAATAATTGAAATACAACAGAAAAAAGTTAGAAATTTTACTCTACATTTCTTACACACATGCATACCCTCCCCATGCACTGTCCCATTAATGCCTTAGGTGAATGCTTAAAAGGAAGCAAAGCTAGTGAGTTTATAATAAACCTTTCACATACTTAACTTGCAGTACTGATCCCAACCTTATGCTTAAACCACCTAATGTCCTGTGGAGAAGGTTTTTAAATATCATCTTTTAACACGCTGACCTTCTCCCATTTCACATGATTTTCTTGAATCATTTAGATCTCAAGATATTTTAAAATAGCATTTAAGCACCATTTCAGAAAAAAAGTTAAAAAAAAAAAACAAACCAGATTTATTGTCACATTTTAGCCACAATTTCTATTATGTCGCAAAACAAGCAAAACTTAGATCACACATAAAAATGGTCAGTAGGACAAGCTTAAATAACCTGTAAATGCACAGTTTAAGAAATACAGAAACATTTTCTTCGGAAATAAATTATTTATCTAGCAAGATTTAAGAACAAATCTTCGGGTAGCATAAATTGCCTTAGATGCTTGACTTTGTAATCAAGGACTTCAAAGTACTTGTATGAATTTATACTGTCTCATGTCCTGCACGCTACAATGTGATAACCAAGAGTACTGACTGAAAAAAAAAAAAAAACCCCAAATAAAAAAAACACCAAAAAACCCACCTCACCCCCCAAAACCCCAAACAAATAATAATAAAAAAAAAAAAAAAGGCATCACAAGAAGAGAGGAGAACAAAACAAACAAAAACATACCAATAGAACAGAGAGGCTTGTATAACTAAGCAACCAAACCAAGAGACACCAAATGGATAGAAAGGACGTAGATTGTGTTCCCTAGCCTCCTACTCAAGCATCATTCTTCCATTAGGGATCCCCAGACTGGGCACACTACTCCAGATGAGGTTTCACCCAGTGCTGAAGGGAAGATACGAATGTCTTCCATTCTGGCTGCGCTCCTGCTAATACAACCTGGCATGCAGTTGGCCGCCTTCACCGCAAGGGCACACTGCTGACTCATGTTCAACTTGCTGCACTGTCTGTCTTGGTCAGGATTAAGTCATTATTCCTGCCTGCGACAGGTAAGCTTTTTCCCTGCTAAAGTTTTCATGAGAACAGAAATTTCTACAATTAGTAACATATTGCCCCAGTGTGTCCTTTTCTTTATTAGTAAAACAATTTAAGGTAGGTTTTCCATCCCATCAGCTTCTATAGTCCAGCAAGCCAAATAGAAACTCCAAGAACTTTAATTATTTTCTTTCGGAGCTAGATGTTTATGACCAAAAAATGTGGTAAGGGCAGCTCAGAGATATATTTTTTATTCTTGGATTCAGTTTTTATCCTCCCTTCATCTCAGTTATGTCTCCTGAAGCTGTTCAAACATTCACCAGTAGCACAGACTTACGCGCTGCAAAAAAATAAATTAATTTTGTCCACAAATTACTACTGCAGTGGGGAATTTATGTGCTCCTCACCTCTTAAATTGTGGCCTGAATTCAACTTTACCTGTAGTAGACAAATTCTGAATAAACAAGAGGAAATTTTCAGAGTACCACACTTTGTTTACTGCTCTATTCATAGAGAAGTATTTATCATTTTTGTTAGGAACTTAAGCTTGTTTGGGCTATGAAGGAAACAATCCTGCCTAACATTTTGTCATCCAGCCTTCACAGTTTTGGTATGCAGTATAACCTCCACATAGTCAGATCAGATGCCCTTTTCTGCTCTTGATCTAAATATTAACTTTGAACTTAGCTTAATTTGTTAGTGCTGAGAGCGCTATATGGACATGAGTGTGCAAATAAGCTTCCTTCTAGAGTCAACATACATTCTTCAATAATTTACTTACTTGATTTTATATAAGGGGATAGTGCAAGAAGCATTAGGATGAGTTATGGCAACATTCCCTCTCATCTCAACATTTCTATTTCTAGTACTTGAGCATGGGGTGGAAGGGTGTGTGCTGGGGGAGTATCTGTATCGAATAACAACTGAGGAAAAACAATAGTGCTCTTACCCCCAACTCCAAGACAAATTTGTCCCAAAATATTTAATATAACCTTAAGTTATCCTGGAAGCTCATCTGCTTCCAAGTGAAACCCCTGAGATCTAAGAGGCTGGCATGATCTAAGAGTTATCATCTCCTCCATCTTTACTCAGTCAGCACAGCCCCTCTTCAGATGCCTGTTCTTGTCCAGACAAGTCTGAAAAGACTACAGCCTTGTTTATACAAGTCAAGTAGAAGGCATGTCCCAAAATACCGAACTTGGATACAGCAGGTTACATTCTTCCATCTAAACACACCCACCTATACTAACAACCACACTTCAGCCACCAGAAACTTTCGGTTACACTGGGTGACAGGTTTACCACACATGTTGTGTAGACACAAATCAAAATGACCACACAGAATAACTAAACAGGTATGTATTATTTATACGCACACTGTGTTTAACTACATACATGACTGGCCTACAGTAACTTTCTTTTCCTGTAGCAACTCAATATAGGCGAGCAAGACTTCCAATAAGAAATCATTTTCACTTCCACTACAAAGCACTTGCCTTCAAAAAAAGACTTGGTTGCAATGAACACTGAAATAAAACAAATACACTTGCATTCATGCCCATGGTCACAGCTCCGTGTTTGCCCTGTAATACCAGGCACACTGATCCTCTGATAGAGGATGCAGTTGATATTACAAAACATAGCAGTGTAGTAATGATCCGAGAATGAACGGAATAAAGTTGCACAGTAGCCAACAGTAAGTGGGCAACGCGTTATGCTAACAAGGCTCAGATGCTATAGTTACATCACTTCTGTGCTTCAAGAACACTATCATGTTACAGTTAAATAATGATCTATTTTACAAGTGGTGCAAAATAAAAATACAAATTTACCAAAATAAATGTAAGCTGTTTCTTTTAGAGATTTCAAGTATTGTTTTTCTTATTATATATATAATACATATATCAATATACTATTAAAATATTTAATATAAAAATAACCGGTATATTAATATATATTTTTATTGAGAGAGATAGAGAGAGATATATATATAAAAAATCAGATCTGCCTACTGAGGAAGACCAAAGGTGTAATGCACCACACTTTTTCCCCCTAAGAACAAGAGCACTGGAACAACTTCTCCTCCCTTTTAAAATTAGAATTACTTGCAGTACTTTTAAAACAGAAAATAAATACTGCTTGGACTTGAAAAGAAAATTTAGTGAGGACATATTGACAGGACACTAGAACCTTGTATATTAAAAATAAACACTTTGCATATTAAGCAATACCTAAACATCAACTTACAGCATGTATCTGTGGAGCGATTTCAACTGTAGCAGGCTCACTGCAGTCTCAACTTTACTAGAGTGATTCAATTTCATAAGCAGTAGTATCAAACAAAAGGATTTCTCTAATACTTTAAATTGCAGAGCAAGAAGTCAAAGTGAAATACAGAAGCGAGATGTCAAACCTAACTTGAATATGGTGAATTCTTAAAACAAGCAAGCAAACTCTTAAAGCATCTATAGAGGAAATGACACAAAAAGCCACTGGCAGATCTTGAAAGCACTTGAGAGTCTAAATTACTAATTCACATTAACTTGAAATGTTCAGCAGGCAATCAGCCAAACTTTTCAGGACTTCATTTGATAAACCTTCATAAATGTACTGGAGTTATGTCATGGTTTAATGCCAGCAGGCAGTTTAAGTACCCCACAGCCACTCGCTCACTGCCCGCCCACCAGTAGGATGGGGAAAGAATTGGAAGGGTAAAAGTGCAAGAAATCATGGGTTGAGATAAGGACAGTTTAATCCAGAAAAAAGGCGAAGGAGAAAAAGAAAAAGCAAAACTCGCCAAAGAAAAACAAAACCAAGAAAACAAGTGATGCAAAAAAACCCAGTTGCTCACCAACAGCCGACCGATTTATCACCAGCCAGTCCTGGAGCAATGGCAGCGCTGGCAAACCTTGCCTCCCCCTGAGTTTTTGTTGCTGAGCACGACATCGTATGGTATGGGCTATCCCTTTGGTCAGCTGTCCCAGCTGTGTCCCCTCCCAGCTTCTTGTGTACCCCCAGCCAACTTGCTGGCAGGATAGCGTGAGAAGCAGAAAAGGCCCTGACTCAGCATAAACACTGTTCAGGAATTACTAAAATACCAGTATGTTATCAACACTTTTTTCATCACAAATCCAAAACACAGCACCACACAAGCGATTATGGAGAAAATTAACTCTATCCCATCCCAAATCAGCACACGTTAATACCAGAACTCAGCTTGCAAGATAGTATTCTGCTGCATACGTATGTCAGGTAGAGCTTTACTCACCCTGAAGTACACATTTTTAAGAGATTAACCTCCTCTGATTATTCCGAGATATTCAAAGATGATTAGAACTTAGTTAAATACCATATTTCCCTGTTAGAGGAACATTCTCCCTAATGTTCTCAGACCAACTCTATCCGCATCACAATCTGGACAGCAGTTTATGCATTTCCAAGCCCCACTACTGTTGCCTAGCAAATAATTAAATGCAGAAACATTTTACTCTATGACAGAAATAGGAAGACTTTTTAAAACATGTGTGTATACAAATAGATAGTTATGGATCCCTCCAAATGTAACTTTACTTGTACCCCATAAATTACAGGATTTTTGAGATGACATTTCTTTTAGAAAGTTGCATTTATTTTTAGAAGAGAATATAAATTTGCATCATTTGGAATTGTATTAATTCATCAATAGGAAGGATATTTATTAGCTTCACCACAGATCTACAGTGTTTGTAAATAATTTCTAACGGTAATACCTTGCAAGATAGAGCAAGTTATGAATTTATATCTGGACCAATGTTACAGTGAGTCAGGACCCAACTTACCCGGTGTTTGTTAACACATGAAATTTGTCCATTATTCCAAGCTTGGATTGCAGATGGAAGATGCAAAGACCCAAAACTTTGCGGATCTTCCTCTCCCTGTTTCCTCTTCAAACACCAGTCCCTTATCACCCCCATCTGTTCCAGTTCTTCCTTTCTGAATACCTGACACCGTTTCCCTCATCATCAGTCACCTCATGTTTACATTCCTAGTCCTGTCCCTCTTCCATACTCTTCCTTCCCCTTCTTCAGATCCCATCCCTATTCCATTCAGCTCAGACAAGCTCCTTCCACACACCGCCCAAGTGTGACTGGAGCAGTAAGAGCACAAAAGTCTGTCCTTGCTGTCAATCCTTATACCTAACAACACAGAGCTATGAGACTGCATGAAATCCTCCTTAGCCTTCTCATGCCCAAAGCACACGGAATCCTCAGAGAACTAAAATGGGAAAGTTTTTTCTTAAATCTCTACCAAACCTTTGCAAACATTTTTTTCAATGTTTTATATCCTAGCCAACTACAAGCAATGTCTCTTTTGACAGATAATGTCGTATCAAAACCAAAAGGGACAGCTGATAAAGGAAAGAGTATAATGAATACAGATTCCCTACCAGTTATCTCCAAGTACAAAAGTCATCAATGTCAAAGTTAAATCTGATGTACAGCATGCCCGTGGCAGAGCTTTTCTGTGAAAACACTGCAAGAAAGTTTTTTTTTATAACGAACATTACAATGTTAATAAATACTTAATAAAAAACTCAAAGAAAATAAAACCTATACTGATTATTTGCTTTGGGATTGAACTTTGTTGTTCTCACTTTGTTTTTAAATCATCCAGAAGCAGACGTAGCAAAATGCACTTCAATTTACACATTTAAAGTTCAGCGAAGAGCTACACAACTAAAGACAAAAATATTTAAATTGCTAAATTATCCCAACACTAGTCATAACTCGCTTCCTACCTACCTCGTCTCACATACGAAATACCACCAAGAATGCAAGAAAAGAGCACAGCAACTACCACAGCAGTTTTAACAGTCTTTTTGTCCTGTAGCATACAATGCACACAGAAAAACAAACCATAGAAGGAAACATAAGTTGAAAATCTTCTTAAGAGGGTGGACAAGTGATACATTTGCTTGCATTTAAAGGTATACATGCAGAAGCACTAAAACTAGAACCCTTCATTAGCTTGATAGCACACTTGACACAATCAAAAAACAAAGACAGCCAGAACCCTGTAATTGTCTAAATAACTTTCAGATACAGTAACATAACTGAGAGGGCTAGTAATACCAAATTTGCACCTGAAACATGATATAAAACAGGGTCCTGACCTAGTCGCTAACATAAAGAAAACTAAATACCCAGTGTACTTGCATATTTGTTCCACACAGTATGGCTGTGCCAAAAACCGACCGTAGTGGTGCTTTAATGGCCTAATCCACCAAAATTTAGGCAACTTTAGTTGTTGCTGGTTCTCTTGACTTCATCAGTATCATGCTAGCAAAGCTATCCATAGTGCTTACACAACTGGACCCCTCTTTCTGAGAGAAGTATATTAGAATATCTTATGCTTTTTAGTAAGTACTTTCTAATTGCCTTATTGGTTCAGCACCAAACTTCAAGAGAAACCAGGCAGCTCTGCAACTGTACATTTACTCTCCTCAAAGAGAAACACAATTACGAAAAACTCTTCTCTCAAATTATATTCCGAAAGATCACCTATACTACATGCCATGGTACAATGCATTTAGGCAGTCTGATACCTGCCTGTATTGGGTTTGTGTGGTGGGGTTTTGGTAGCGGGAGAGGGGGCTACAGAGATGGCTCCTGTGAGAATCTGCTAGAAGCTTCCCTGGCACCAAGTTGGACCCACCGCTGGCCAAGGCCAAACCCATCAGCAATGGTGGTAGTGCCTCTGGGAGAACGTATTTAAGAAGGGAAAATCTGCCGCGGAGAGGGGAGTGGGATGTGAGAGAAACCCCTCTGCAGACAGCAAGGTCAGAGAAGAAGGAGGGGGAGGAGGGGCACCGGAGGAGGTTTCGATGCCCCTGCAGCCCGTGGTGAGATGGCAGACTGTCCCCCCCCAGGCCATGGAGGTGAGTGGGGGAGAAGATGACCACCTGCAGCCCGTGGAGGAGCCCACACCAGAGCAGAGGGATGGATGCCCCCCAAGATGGCCGCCGCTCCCTGGGGAAGCCTGCACTGGGGCAGCCTGGGACTGAAGGACTGCATGGAAGGGACCCACGCTGGAGCAGTTCATGAAGGACTGCAGCCTGTGGGAAGGACTCACGCGGGAGAAGTTCATGGAGGACTGTCTCCCATGGGAGGGACCCCACGCTGGAGCAGGGGAAGAGTGAGGAGTCCTGCCCCTGAGGAGGAAGGAGCAGCAGAGACAACATGTGATGAACTGACCACAACCCCCATTCCCCGTCCCCCTGCACTGCCGGGGGGGAGGAGGTAGAGAAAATTGGGAGTAGAGTGGTGCCTGGGAAGAAGGGTGGGGAGGACGGAAGGTATTTTAAGACTTGGGTTTACTTCTTGTTATCCTGTTTTGATTGGTAGTAAATTGATTTTGTTTTTTCCCCAAGTTGAGTCTGTTTTTTACCTGTGACCATAATTGGTGAGTGATCCCTCCCTGTCCTTGTGTCAACCCACAAGCGCTTCTTTATATTTTCTCCTCCCCATCCCACGGGGTGGGGGAGTAAGCAAGCAGCCTCGTGGTGCTTCGTTGCCAGCTGGGCTTAAACCATGACACTAGCGTAAGTTAAAACCCTGTATATGCCTCTCCCTAAGTTTCTTTAGGTTTTGTAGAGGCCCCAGAGGGGGTTCATAAACACCTGGAAGAGGAAAAAGAATGGTATGTGGTGATTATCACAAGGGGACCTTCCTGAAGGACTTGGGCTCTAAACCCTATCCTGGAGATCAGCATCTATAACATGTCAACACTTTCTCATGATAAAAGACCATTTCCTTTTTTCCTTAGGATTCTACAGTAAGCACACACCACCTTAAATGTGGAAGAACCTCAGGTTCAAAGCCTCTTTCTGCATATGAATCTAAACCCATATTTTTAAGAGCATACTCATCACAGAATTTCACAGGAATAGAATTTTTCCAGTTGAGGCTACTACATTAGGCATTAGAAATTAAATACCATCTTTCCCTCCATATTATGTTGCTCAGGGATTAGAAGCTTCACTTCACTGGAAAACCAAGTTTCCATCCCTTCGCCAATTAATACTTATATATTTTTATAGAGAGTAAAACAGTTTCAACCACACAATGACAGAAGCTACTTTGCACAAATCTATTGTAGTTTAATGTAGGAACCTGGGAAAGAAGTAAGACTCGGCCAATTCCAGTTCCTATAAATACTCTTTTGGAGCCAAGCACAGGTGCTTTAGAAATTGAGAAACAGATGCTGCCAACAACTGAATATTGGAAGTAACACACTTAAATATACAGATGAATTGAAAAGAGAGAAGGCTTTAGCCTTGACAAAGTATACGAAAGAATAGTTTGATACACCTGAAATGCTGTGCTTGAAGTGGTACAGCTGGGATAGTAAAAATGGCAGATCTACTCTCAGTGAAAACAGCAAGGAAAGTCTCATTGGATCTGTTAGTTACTAAATCAAAGACATTTGGATTATGAATACTAAGAGCAGAAGAATACAACAGGGAGAGTGTGATGAAGGATGAAAGAGGATAAAACTACTTCCCATATAACTTTGTGGGAAGCAGCAATGTTTTGGGCATGCTTTTTTGGCTTCTAAGCTACACATTCAGCTTTGAACAAACCCCACACTTTTCAGTGAAGATAGATTTCTCACATCTACCCAACAATATGGGGAAAAATAGGTAGAAAAGATTAGAAAGTAGAAGGGCATGCTGTTAATAGGCAGAATAATGTTTTAAGTAACAAATATGAGAACGGCAAGTCTAAACTTTGCCATTTGAGAATGTGAATTATTAAAAGGAAATCTTTTCTTGCTTCACCAAAACATGAGCAAAATGACAGTGGAAGTCAACTCAGGTTTTGTACAAAGACATTTTCACAGAACAGCACAAAATGACATGGGATGAAATCCTGATGAACATTTTATTGACAGGAACAAAGGCATAAATATTATAAACAAAACTATGGTGTTAAGACTACTTACTGTACCTGAGGTATTCCACCAGTGGTGGAATAAACACTCTGCTCTTAAGAAAAAGTAAAAGCAAGTTAATTGCAAGGAGTTTACCTCTCAAACATCACAAGCTAGCCCACAGTGACTGTATGACAGAAGAGTACATACAGGCAGTCACACCCTAACAAATAATACACTGTAAATTTACACTCCTAGCTTGCACTGAAGACTAAGGGAAAAGTTGTGTCCTTTGCTGCCTGCTGTTATTTTTTTTGAAAGTACTGCAGTTTCTTGTTGTTGTTTCCAGCCCAAACCTGCCAGAGTTGAAGATTCATCATTGCTGACTCAAGCAGTGCTCATAAATATGAGATGCTTAGAAGTACAACTTGGGGGGGGGGGGGGGGGGAATAAATGCAGGCTTTCAACATAATTGCATCAGATTTCAACAAAACAAATTTGTAGCACTGAAAAGGACAGAGACTGCTTAAAGACTAAATGCATCCTCCCCATCAAAATATGGGTTTAGTTACAGTACTAGGTACGATATAATTGAAGCAACTACACGCACTTAGGAATGCAGAAGCAAACTGCATAATCCAATGAAGTAAAAAGCACAGCAATTTCTCTGAAAAAATAAAACTGCTATAGACAAGAATGATGACTAACAAGGCTCTGTCCAAGTATCAGATGGTAAAAACTGAGTTTTTATTAGAGAAGAAAAGGGTATGGAAATACCTTCTGGAATACTAAACAAGCAGACAGCAGAATGACGACATTGACCCTAAATAATTGGCAGAATGTTACACCATGTGTATGCTATTTCTAGCTTTGCTGTTTCCAGTAACAGAGGCTGTAAACATCATTTAAATACAATCCAGTTAGAGTTCCTATATATATGGGAACACCGAATCAGCATACTCAAACTAAGTTTCCAAGCTCATACCAGAAGTTACCATTTCAATATCAAATGAAATTAAAAATTTGCAGAACAGGAATTTCGAGAAAAATAGTCTTCTTTTCCTACTCCCATTCTTCAGGAACAGCAAATCAAAATAAGCAGGGGGAAAAAAAAAAAAAGATGTATTTTTAAAAGCTTATTCAGATTAAATATGACTTTTAAAAATTTGACTTCAGATTTTCATTTTGCCCTAAATTTATTTTGCTTGTGCTGAAAAATTAGTTTACTCAATTTTTTGCCAACAATTTTCTCAGTAATGATAAAACCCAAAAGCTTTAAAATTATTTAATATTCATATGTATAGCCAGTAACACCTCTTCACAATTAAAAAGCAAAATAAAATGTAAGTAGAAATGTACATCCTCATAATAAGTCACCTGGAAAAATACTTTACTAGTTCAAGCTGTAAACAAATATTAAGACATACAAACAATGCTTAATACCCTACTCTACATTTCAAAGTGGGGAGAAAGTAAAGAAATTATTAAGTCTTGTTTTGAGACAAGTGTTAATGAATAAAACTGTCAATCCATTTATACAAATATAAGGTTCAGACAATTGAAAATGTCCATAGTTTATAACCTAAGTTTATTTAGTCCTGCATATATAGTCCCTTCACAGCCACGGTATAGCACCTTCATTACACATTAAAAGTCTGCCTTAATATTACTCTATAAAAAGAAAGTTAAATATCATTGATTACAGGGGAAAAAAAAAAAAAGTAATTTGCTATATTAGTATTTTAAGACTGTTAGATAAACGTGGGGGGGGGACACACACCAACTCTCTTCCATTGTAATCAGTGCATTTTTTTCTCATCACAAAGCATACTGTTTTGCTCCATATATTTCTGACCACACTGAACTATGCATAACATTTGAGATGATATACAGAGTTGTTCTTTGAAATGATACAGAAGCAATGAACTACTTAGCTATTTTAAGTATTCAAATGGTAGGAAGATTTCCACACAAATAAGCTAAAAGCCCAAAACAATAAACTCTACTGCTTATCCTAAAAAGACACCTCTCTCCCTCCTCAAACACACACACAAATCCCGTATGCTACACCAGTAGCCTCCTACATCCATGAAGTTCACATTATAAAAAACAAACGCTTTCAGGAAGCAGCTGATACGTCAGGGTTATGAACCAGTCCTACATTATATGATGAAATTTTAGTCAACGGGTCTATAGGTAAAGTTGGGGGGGGGGGGGGGGGGAAGAGAGAGACATATATATATTAAAAAAAAAAAAAACCCACAACATTATGTCATCCTGGAAAACCCACTCAATAAAATGATCATTGAATTTGCTACAATATTATTCATACATCTGCTACTACTAATAACAACTATAAAATGCATTGGTGGATTTTTTTCTTGTTTATTATTGTTAACTGTAAATCAGAAGCATAAAGTCTCACTGGAAGCAAGCACTGGAAAAGGAAGAGCTACCAGACCTGTACCTTCAGAAAAACCAAGCTACTGTCACTTTGAAATATATATTCCTCGAGTATTCAAATTTCTTCAATCATATTCTAATTCTCTGCATCACCACAAACATGGATTAGAAAGAAACACACATCCAGAGCAATCTGAAAAGCTCTACTGTATTCAAAAGAAACCGTGTCTGCTATTGCATTGTGTCTAAAGAGGTAGTGAAGAGCACCTCCCTCGGGGAGAATCTCTCAGGGGGCGTCACTGAAGCAAGCCACAAGTAAATGAACAAGAATACTCATTTTGTCTGAAGACAGATGAGTAACTCGCAGGTACAACAGATTTGGCAAGAGTTAATTACAGTTGATACACCGTGAAGAACAGCATGACTGCAAAACATGGCAAAGACTAGGAATAATCCAGATCTTCAAACAGGCAATGCTGAATAGCAAGAATTGTTTGCATTCACCACAAGCATTCCCCTTGCGAACTGAGCTTGACCTCCTCACAGGACCAATGGCATCACAGCAGCTGCAAGAAATTAAGAAATAAAAGATGCTGCCAAAAAGCCTTTTCTTTTTAAGAAGGTGGCTACCTTTGCAGAATAAACCATGATAATGAAGAAAAACAGCCAATGTGGTGATTAGCTTGCCACAGAGCATGGTGTTGAGGAACATGCTGGAAGCAGTCAATCAAGAACACAGCAAAATGAAACTGCAAGTGGGTCGAAGCCTACTTGACCCTTGGAGCAACCTTCACCTTCTTTTAGCACACCTGCTGCAAGCATATGCTTTCACCATTAAATGTTATTGCTGGGAGAAAATAAGTGATGAACGTTGTCCACTTTGTCCATAAAAGCACATACAGGAGAAAAATTATCCAAATCAAGTTCTGCTGTGATTTTTTATGATGATATTGTTATAAAATATGCAGAGCTTACTAGAATATCAAACAGTCCAGGGCACTGTTTTACTACGCAACTGAAGAGACTGATACAACTCCACCTGAAGGTAGAATCAACCACAAAACAAGCTCTTGTGCTACCAACAAAATTTACCATCAGAAATGCAAAACCTAGTTTGGGAGAATTTTAAAATCATAGAGGAAGCTATAAAGTTGAGAAGGAATATCATATTGCGTAAATGGCTTTTATTCACTGGTACAGTAAACACCAAAATCTTCCCTTAATGCTAGGCAGAGTAAACAGAAGAGAACTAACACCACAGTACGGATCTCCACCTGAAGGCAGCGCCAGGGAAAGCGTGAGACTACCTGCATGACTGCTGCAGGCAGGCAGCACAATTGCACCGCGCGGAGCAGAAGGAAACCTGGCAGGGCTGCTCGCTCACTTACATCCCAAAACAATCCCAAGCCGGACTTGGTCAGCATCCTGGTCCTCAGTGGCATCTCAGCAAGCCAAAGGACTTTTGGCCACCTGCCCACTATCAATTTCCCTGCAACAGAAACGGCTCCTGTCACTTGCTGAGGAGTTAAGCACTGCAGGTAACTGCAAGCACTACACCTACTCATTTCTCTATCTGATCATAGTTTTTACAGTGGGCTTGAAAATATCTGCATCAAAGGTAATTTTCATACCCTTTTCAGTCTTCAGTCTAACAGTGAAAAACATTTTCAAGATATATTTGTGATAAACGTGTAATATGTAGCTTCATACTGCAAAGATCTTTCCACACAGAGCAAAGGGACATAATTGTGCAATGAAATTCCAAGAACCTTCACATCAGACACTTAACGTGGAAAGAATTCCTTTCATGGACATGAAATAGCTACATTGATTATGTGGTCGTGGTATTTGTGCATTCACCATGTCAGTTATAACAGGTAACATTTTTTCCCTCTCAAATCTTCTGTCTATCTAAAATACAGTTCCATTACACAGAATCGATAGTAATAATATACCTGAGCACCAGGGATTTCTTTCACAAATTTGGTGGGTATCATACAGGTATTAATAAGGTCATCAACAAAATTAACTTAGATACTACATCTAAATTCTGTCTACTCCCAGCTTGTATCTACTGTTGTCAAATTAATGAATGTCTCTGCCTCAATAACAGATCAAGTACAGAGGTGCAAGTTGTAAACCCATACCAACCCACTGATGAAAAGGATGACAAAATATAATTTGAGTACAGATAACATTTAATTTCTTACTTGTATTAAGAAACTATTTTGATCAAATGATACATAAAAAGCATAAAAATGTAAAAATATAATCAGTTACCACTTAGAATATAATTATAACACCACCACCACTCATTGTTATACAACACTGCTACAGCTCTCTACAGACATTATTAAAAACCCAAGACACAAGCATCTCCAAACAGTATCTGTTATGATTTACCACCCTAGATGGTATCAGTAACCAATTATTTTTTTTAAACCTACTGTATTTTCTAACATATTAATGCAATGACAGCAGTACATTACTCAACACAGGATGGGACAACAGTCCATACAGTACGTGTTAAATGAGATTCTTTTTCTGGAAGGCTTTTTCATATCAAAGTTAAGTACAGAGCAAAAGTAAAAGGTAACAAGAAGTAATGTACAGTCAAGGTCAAGACAGAGCTAGAGAGGAAGAAACATCAGCCATAAAAAGCCTCAAGAAATTGAGGACAAAATTTCCTCAAAGTTTTCATATCAATTACAACTTGAAGTGAGCAAAGCTCCAAATTAACATGAATAAGGTTAATCTCTTTTTGTAAACAACGCATTTGTTTTTAATCTGAATTTAACATAACTTTACTTATGTTGCCCTGAGGAAGGATTCACTAAGTCTACTTTAACTGACCACAGCCTTGTATATAACACAGAATTTCATCAAATAGTACTCAAATCAAATACTGAGTACTCAAAAAAAAAAAAAAAAAAGAGTACTATCTGATTAAGCAAAAGAACAGAAATTCTAATAAATAAATTACTCAATCTTTATACAAAGTAAAACAAAAGAGTTAGAACTTATGCAGAAACCCTGGAAGCCTTTTCCACCTCAAAATACATTTACTTCAGAAGTCTTCTCTTGTTCTACTTTGCTTGCTCACACACTTTTTTGTGGACATGAGGTGGTATATTTTAAATACGGTGGAAGATGCTGAGGAACAGCAATGGTCCTTTTACCACCACCTTCTTCAGACTCTCACTTAGGCATCTTTGCAGTCTCCACAAATTACCATTGAATGCTGGTCCACAAACTCAAGGACCCACTTTCTAAATGCTTTAACAGATTATTGTTGCTAAATTTTGAGTATATGAACCTCTCAGATGCTCATTTAGTACTAACAGCTACTCTATAGCTTTTGAACTGTAGTGTTTTAAAGACAGCATTATGTAAATCCTAAATGGAGCTACTAGCTAACCAGGTAACACTCAGTGTGAAGGTGACTTTCAATCCCACCATTTTAGAAAAGAAAAAAAAATTGTTTATTTGAAAAAGCTTGTCTAACTTGTTGAATCAAGCACCACTTCCAACTGACAAGAAAAGCTTCATGATCAATGAGCAAGTACCATGTTGAACTCCATCAGGCAAAAGATAAGAAACTGGTCTTAAAAAAGTGGTAGAACTGAAGAGATCGTTTTCAACCTATGATTTTCCTTTAGCTAACCTCCTCCAAAAACGTACAGGTTACAGGAGCCTTATAAAAATATTGTTAAAGATTTTTTTCTAAAAAAAAAAAAAGAAAAGAAAAAAACTATGAGGTTTTGTTTGTTCTTCCCTCTCCCATTCTTAAGTAGCAGTCCTGCACCTCTCCACCAACTTCTACTAACAAAGCAGGACTTCATCAGAGCCAGATCAACCAAGAGGAGGAAACAGAGGAAGCACAAGAATACATTCAAGCCATGATCTGCGACACTTGGTGGTCTCCCAGCTTTGTGACCAAGATTACTGGTGGAAGGAAGGAACCACAGAGACTGAGAGGCTCATGGGAATAGATGCTTCTTTCTCAGTGCAAGGAGAAGCAAGCAGTTAACGGATTAACCAGGAGCTGTAGAAAGGCACAGTCTGATAGACATGTAACTGGGAGGCTATTAGAGTTTTTCTCCAGATGAAAACATGTCAAAAGACCTCTGCAATGCCTGTAACCTGGAGGGAATACAAAAGTTGCATGCCATATAGTTAAAGGTTGAGCGGAATTCATGTGCTGCCTGGGAAGAACAGAAGAACAGGTAGGAGGAGAGGCACTACTGTCCAGGCCTCTATCCCAATGGCCTCTACTCACCTGCAGAACGGCTGAGGCTGTTCCTCCCCCAAGACCATCTGGGGCATCAGCAGCAGTGGGAGAAGTCCCACTGTGCAACCAGGAAAGTGGGGAAACCACCTACAAACAAAATGGAACAAAAAGTAAAATTAAACTTAAAGAAGTTGAGATAGGTCAAGCTCATCGGATCCTAAATTCTAAGAAAATACGTTTGAAACTTTACAGGAAATCAAATTATATATCCCAAGCTTAGAAACTGTTGTCTAGTGTGTTTTTAATAAAATGGAAGATTTTATCCCAAAGAAATTCCTGGAAACATTCCAACTATAAACAGCTATACGAGGAATTCAGTTTAAATATGAACCAATCTCATGAACAACAGATACAAATTAACTAGAAGAAACTGCATCCAATAAATTAAATCAGTATTTTATGAATTAACATTTCCACACCCATGTCAATCTACAGCAAAGCAATGATGCCTATGTAATTACTTAATGCCTTCTAGGACAAAATCAAAATAAAAACACACATGCTGCATCTGAAGAGAGTCAGGACTTGGGGGGAAAGGCAAGTGACATTTGTTTATATAAGTATTTTCCCCCCAATTTCCAAAATCCTATTATGCCAGAAAAAAATTAGAGGGTTACACTGCACCACAATGCGACATCCATTATGGCATGCTATCACAATCTGGGCCTTGAGATCTATCAACAAAGAAAAAGACACATGAAATTACCAGTCTAAGCTCTATGACACAGAACATAGGAGGTTGTTTATACCATTTGGTTTAAACACAAAAAATTACAAACTCAACTACTAATCTTTTTTTGTTTGCGCTACAGTATTAACACTCAATAGATCTATTGCCAATGACTCCTGTTAATTAAACAAGTATACAAAGAGAAAATATCCTTCCATGTAAAAGATAGCAATATCTCAAATTCTACATTCTGTATTGAAAAATATTAGATAAAAACATCTTAATCACCTTTGACAATCAATCTCACCCTAAATGTTTAAAACAATCATGTTGAAGACAGATGAGTTGTTTAACGGTTACTGCCATAAAACCAATCAGGTCTCATATTTATAGAGCTATTTAGAATTAACACAAAGGCATTTTTTGCATGAATAGTTTCCTGCAATTTCAGAATTCCTGGAATGCAAATTCAGCTATGAAACCAATTAATCTTTTAAATTACTTAATTATGTCTCAGATCCAACAAACAGGCAATTGTAAAAAAAGAGAGAAATAGAAGGGAGAACAAAGGCTTTTGTAACTGTACAACTTCTAATCTACTCCAGAAGAACAACTGCCCTCTAGAAGTGGCAGCTACCTCTGTAAGGCAGGAACCCCAGTACACCTGTAAGCAAGTGGGCTGCTCTGGTTGGAGTGTTTCTCACGTGCCTGGGTATACTCTATTTGAGATTTGCACATATTTTCATCACAAAAGGTGAACGTGAAACAGACTGTCAACAGCAAGAAGCATCTTGGATTCAAATTTCATTTCAAAAGGCTTGTTTCAACCTTTCTAGAGCAGAAGGTTCACCTGTTTCTCCTATCTTGATGTACATTGAGTAATTTTTACTTTATATCTAAAAATATATATTCCTTGTGAACAAAAGTTAGATCTTTTTCTTCACTGCAATTTGTCATGTTTATTTTGATTTAGCACTGACCCCTGTTCAGATATACTTTTTCCCCATTTACTTGATTTTGCTAATTTCCTCTTATTTTGTATACTCAGTGCATTAATTAATCCCTTTTCATCTGGAGAGGTCTGCCCCATCTATCACTGTTCCCAGTGTTACACGTATCTGCTGCATGTTCTCAGGAGACCAACGCGGTACTCTACACACTTGCCTGTTACTACCCTTCCTTCAGGCCTGGATAGTCCACATAAGTTGCTTTCTTTTGCAAATGGAAACAGTTCGCTTTTTGGAAATCATCTATGTCAAGATAACTACACCCAAGAGATTTTTTTTTTTTTTTTTAAAGCTGCATTGGCCTATTCCATTCCCCAAAAAGTCTTAAAACAGCCTATTTATACTGTTTGCCACCCAGTCACTATGTCTGCAAGCCCATTCAACACACTGCCCTTCAACTCCTGATTTCAAGCACATTTCAGACATATGTGTCTGTGGTTTTCCTTGAAACTCAACCACAAGTGTCACGGGTATTTCCCAAAGTTTTAAAATAAAAAGTACATTGTATTGAAAGACTATATGGGGGAAATAAACCCCAAAACAACAAAATAACATAGCATCAAAAGTCTCTGGTTTGGTCACAATTTCTAATGATGAAATGTAATTAACACTATTTACCATTTCCCTTTGAAATCATATTTTGGTTGCTTCTAACTGGCAAACCAAGCCCTTTAACCCAGAATTCTTTGTATTTCATCCCTAGGCTTTACTATTAAGGAGGAAAAACATCACATTTCAGCAATGTAAACTTGGATTTCTTCAAGGAAATGAGAGAAGAGAAGCAATACTGGCATTTACTGCCAGGGCTGAAAGCAAGCTGATCTTGTTTTATTCTAGTTTCCCAACCTTATGTAATCTGCTAGCACCTCTGAGAGCTTTTAAACTTGTTGCCAATTCTGTTCAAGTAACAACAGAGTTTGAAATACAGGAAAAAAGCTCCTAAAAGGTAAGGGGTAAGAAGCAGTAAAGCTGGTACCCGATTATTGCTATTAACTAGTGACTTGAGAGACAGAAAAGTAGAAAAGGTGGGCGTTTGTTGTTGGGGTTGTGGTAGGGTTTGAGGGGGGGTTTGGGGGGGCGGCAGGGTGTTTGGGTTGGTTTTTTTTTTTTTTTAAATTCAATACTGTTTTGCCTTTCAAAAATAGTTGGCAGATAATCATCATATATTTAGCTGTCAATTACATACTGTGCATCTTTCTTTGCCTAGTGCAGGTGCCATGAAAGATACAGAAAGAGTCAGGAAATAAAATAGAACACAAACTTGTGTAACAATGACCAAGAACTTTGTACCACCTAGATGCACTAGAGGCATCCAGCTGAAGTATCTAAACTATGAACCCAGTTCCCCCATGCTGACATAATGCTATGGACAGGCCTGGATATATGCAAAGGCAATTCAGACCTTTGGTGGCCTAGATCATCTTCCCCAGCTTCCCTATTAACCACAATGCAACGACTCCATACTTCAGACACATTAAAAAAAGGGTAGAATGTATCAAAATTACACCTACCAGAAACTAATCTAATCCAAATAGCCCTGTAAAATCTTCAACCCTTTCAAAGAACAGGTGTACCATTGTATTTTACTATGTATAGTAGTACTCTGTTACAGTATAAAATGGGAAGAAGTTAAAATATTGTTCCACATTTGAGAAAAATGAGGAGGACAAATACAGTACTGACAACAAACATGCAAAGTTTTGGGGGCTTTTCTTTGGATAGAGACATGGGAAAATAGAGCACAATGCAAAGACAAAATACTCCAGAAAGGAGAAGTTTAACCTGTTGCTCACTTTTTCAGTATTACGAGTAATTTTTATACTAAATTTATATTTATATGCTAATAACCATGCCAAGGCTGAGAGTATGCTGCAGTGCTGCTAGACACTGTACAAAACCTTTGCTATGAAAAAGACTGTTTTAAGTAGGCTAGAAGTAGGGAGAAGAGATACAGTCATAATTATATTTATTATTTATGAACTTTGTGCCACAATTCGTACAGAAGAGTACGGGAGAAAGTAAAAGCTGCAGTGCAGAAGAGACACGGGTGGAGGGGTTGGGAGAGGCTGATCTGAACAGGCAGTTAGAAGGGGGTGAGAGGAGCTGGAGCTGTTCGACCAGCAGAGGGAAGAAACTCTCCATGCTGGAAGCACCCGGCATTAATTGTCAGATGGTTCAAACAGCTCCTACTGCTGTTTGAAGGGGCAGCTTTAAGCTCTTCGTGGCTCTCCTACAAAGCTGCTTCTTGAAGGCCTTTTACTTCAGGGATAGAAGTTCAAGTGCCCTCATTAACTCAAGCAGCAGCTTTACAATCTCCAAATATCGTAACACGGACAACTAGCAGATGATCGCTTAACCCTATGCTTTAAAGTTATACTGTGACAGCACATGAAAAAAGTGAGCACAACTTGATTTGCACACCTTCCTCAATGAGGCTTTAGGGAGGACAGTTAGGAAATGATTGTGTCTAGCAAACTTCGCACACAGTAAAACATTATTTTCATCCTGCTGAAGTTCTCTCGTTAGAGCAAGCTAATGTGACATGAAAAGCATTTTGAAAAATAGAAATACTGTACTTCTGCAAGATTTCCTTAGCTTTAAATTAGCTCCATGAATTAAAAGATTAGGCACTTCATGGGGCAATGGAGATCAGTCTAAAAAGCTTTACAGTATCTTTCATCTTTATGAATTTAAAGCAGCTATCATTATATTAACAGAAAGTTAAGGTTTAGTCTACTGTGCAAGTCAGAATTTTCACACTGTCAAAGTGCTAAATTCTATAGCACTTTCAGTGAACCAGAAAAACACCAAAAGATTGCTAAGGCAAAGTAGGACATTGATGGAAAGCAGTGGGGAAGAGAGGTACGAAACCCCAAAAGCAAATAAAAAAGCTCTTGCCCTTACTCCATATTTATTTGCAACATAATTAATTGGGAAAATTAATTTTGGATGCCAACATTTGTTGCACTTTTTCCTCCCCAAAAATGTAAATGCATGCAGAGAAAGTTTTCATCTGTATCTTCAAACATTTTGTTTTAAAGACTGGATTTCTTGAGACAAGATTTATGGTTACTTCTTATACAGTTCTGAAGCAAGACAAGAATGTCTCAATTGGACTTTGAAATTAAAACCTGGACTTTGAAATTAAAACCTGGCCAAGATGAAGGGAGAGTACATGCTAATGAATGTTGTCTACAAGGTGAGACACGCTACCAAAAGCCATTGTCTTCCAAGTTAGAATTATAGTAGTGTGAAAAATCAAGCCACACTCTAAGGGTTAGCAATTGTATCTTCTTCCTCCAAGGTTTGAGGGCAGAAAATTGCAATAAGCTTTCAAAACTATGTGAAAGTCATTGGAAAATTGTCATTTTCCTGCAATACCATGATATTGTAACACCACTATTAAAGCTATCATTTATTGCAGAATGTATCATTAATATTTTTATATAACAGAACACTTGTCATTTAAAGACACTAAGATGGGAGCATACTAAAAAAACCAGAAGATTAAATTCAAACATTGGGTTTATGATTATCACGGTTTCTGAATCGGATGTTATTTCTATTAGTCTACAATTCTTTGAAAGAAGCAAAACCCTTGAGGCTTTATTTTAAAAGTAGTACTGACAGCAATGACTAGTCTTTATGTTCAAAGGAGAGAATGGCACGATCCAGGCAGTGCCATCCTGTCTTTCATGACATTATGAGCCCACACTGGAAAATTGCCCCTGCAGTAAACACTGCATCTTTTTCAGCCAGGCAATAGATACTACACATCCTCTTCCTCAAAGACCTATACAGAAGTTCGCAGTTGCAGGAGAGGGCATAAAAGCCCTTGCAAGTAGGCTTTCTATTTTTTTTAAAGAAAGAAAATCCATTTTTTCTTCTATAAAACAAAGTCAACGGTTTTGTGTCTAAGGCAGGGGTGTGCATCGCTAAAGAATTACTATACAAGCAAAAGTTTTGTTTGGAGCACACAACTTGCTTACAGAGGTTGACAAGTGGTACTATTCTGTTTAAATCAAGAAGACAGAAATACACAAGCTCCAGTTTCAAAACTTAACAATTCAAGCCCCAGAGTTTTACTGAAGTATTCCATATATATAATAAAAATAACTTCAATTTGGTGAAAAACTTCAAATTAAAAAATCACATTACAAGCTGTGCCTGTTAAGTACTATTCTAAAAGGCTTATTTATAATTTTATTTTTAAAAAAAGTGTTGATGAAATTGCAGTGTCCTAGTTCACAGACTCACAGAGTAGTTCAGGCAGGACAGGACCTCTGGAGGTCATCTGGTTCAACCTCCCTGCTCAAGCAGGGCTATCCTGAACAGGCTGCCCAGGCCCACATCTAGATGGCTTTCAAGTATCTCCAAGGATGGAGACCCCACCACCTCTCTGGGCAGCCTGCTCCAGGGCTCACTCAACCTTACAGTGAAAAAGTCTTTCCTGATGTTCAGAGGGAACTCCCAGTGTTTCAGTCTGTGCCCATTGCCTCTTGTCCTGTCACTGGGCACCACTGAAAAGAGCCTGGCTCCATCTTCTTTACACCCTCCCTTCAGGTATTTATATACATTGCAGAGATCCGCCCTGAGCCTTCTCTTCTGCAGGCTGAACAGTCCCAGCTCTCTCAAGCCCTTCCTCACAGGAGAGATGCTCCAGTCATTAATTATGTTTGTGCCTTTTGTTGGACACTCTCTGGTATGTCCATGTCTCTCTCGTACTGGGGAGCCCAGATGTGGACACAGTACTCCAGGTATGGCCTCATGAGGTCTGAGTAATGGGGAAGGATCACCTCCCTTCACCTGCTAGCAACACTCCTCCTAATGCAGCCCAGGATACCATCAGCCGCCTTTGCCGCAAGGTCATATTGCTGGCTCACAGTCAACTTGGTGTCCACCAGGACAGCCAGAGCCTTTTCTGCCAAGCTGCTTTCCAGCTGGGTGGTCCCCTGCATATACTGATGCATGTGTTTTTTCCTCCTCAGATGCAGGACTTGGCACTCCTCTTTGTTGAGTTTCATGAGGTTCCTGCCAGCCCATGCAGCCTGTTGAGGTCCTTCTGGATGGCAGCATGACCCTCTGGTGTATCAGCCACTCCACCCAGTTCTGTATCATTAGCAAATTTGCTGATGGTACACTCTGCCCCATCATCCAGATCAATAAGGAAGATGTTGAACAGGACTGGACTCAGTATTGGCCCCTGGGCTGCCAACTAGGCTTTACACCACTGATCACCACCCTCTGGACCTGGCCATTCAGCCAGTTTTCACCTCACTGTCTGCTCATCCAGCTCACACTTAATCAGCTTCTCTATGAAGATCTTATTGGAGGCAGTGCCAAAAGCCTTACTGAATGCCAGGTAGACAATTGTCCACTGCTCTTCCCTCATCTACCAAGCCAGTCATTTTTCATCTTGGAAGGTTATCAAGTTGGTCAAGCATGACTTCACCTTGGTGAACCCATGCTGACTAGTCCAGATGACTTTCTTGTCTTTCCTAATGTAGCCCATGCACATTAGTCCCTCGATTTACACTCCATTCAAATAAACTTTATATTTCATACATATGGCTCCCTGAACTATTTTAATACCTAAGAATCACTATTATATAAACAGACCTGTGTAACACACACACAAAAATCATAGCAGCTATTGTCTCCAATTAAGCTCAAGCATCTTTTTAGAAAGATACCCAGATCCTGACTTTGAAATTGCAATTGGTAGGGGAAAAAAAAAAAAATTAAAAATCTACAGCTTAACCAGCCTTAACGTTAATGAGATTTTTTTCTAAGCTTTAGCTTGCAGGTTCTAGATCTGTTACACCTTCATCTTCCAAATCCATGTGCCCACCTCATTTAAAGGGTTCTTTTCTCCTGTTACAGAATTGTAAGAAAAATAACCAGTAAGACATCTCTTTACACACTAAACACACTGAAGTTGCCTTACAAGGTAGAATGAACTTTTCCAGTTCTAAAAAAATGTTCCAAACACATCTAGAAATATTTTCATAAGAGCACAATCTAGTTATCATTGGTAAAGTTCTTGAACCAATTCACAAAAAAAATAACAGGAAAACTCTTAAATAGTATTATTTGATCTTAATTTCCCTGAAATGTATTCACAGTACTGAAAAGAGCTATGCATATAGAGCAAGTAAAAAAAAGGAGAAGTAAAACAAGTAGAGTGCACACCTTAACAACAATACCTGAGGCAAGTAACCTACGCTTTAAATTGACCTGTATTTGCTCACTGCTTAATAATCAAGTGGTGAATATTCAAGCAGCATAATTATCCAGATATGTTAATCCTGTCTCACTGTAACCATAATCTAAAGAAAAACAGAGAAAGTAAAGATGACAGTTGAACAGCAAGGCTGAAGGACAAATGGACACTCTCCCTTCCAAAACAAAGTGCGGCTTCCACCCTCAGATTACTGGACTGTCCCACAGTGTCATTAACCCTAGATCCTTATTAAGCACCTGCTAAGATACCAAATACAAATCTTGACAACATTACATTTCCAATTCTAGCCTCCATACTAGCCAAATTTTCACTGATTCTTTGTAGTTACACATTTGTTGGTATCCATTGCTTACTTTCTGCTTAAGTTGGACAGAAAAATATTTTTGTTTTGAATCTGTATAATCCCTAATGCAATTTGAGCCACTCAGCCAGGCACACATTATGGTAATGTCATTAAAAACAAACAAATTGACAAAAAAAAACCCAAACAAAAACCAAACCCTGTCTGTCTATATTACTAGCCACATTGATCAATCTAACTGCTACACTTGATTACTACAACTCACAACAAAGAATAAATATCCATTTTTAATACATACTATGGCTAAAACAAAGTGAAAGAACTATTCATGAGCATATGACTACAGTACAAGATTATGCTGATGATATAATATTAAAATTACCTTCTGAAATTCAAGATTCTTGTCTAGTCCTAACAGCTAAATTTCAATAAAAATGAAGCTGTCAAACCAAACCAGCTGGTAAGTTTGCATTTTGATACAGTATGATAGGTGACAGGAAGGGAGACCAGAATGGCTGACTATGCCCATCTGAAAGAGAACGGAAGTCCTCAGTGCAGGAGAGACTGGTGGGGAGTTCATCTCATATTTAACAGCCACAGGAAAAATTCAAGCTTCGGCTGAAGATGTGGATTCCTTGTCAAAGGAAAATTTCTTCCAGAAATACAAGATTTGGAGTGGGCTATTATTACAAAGCCTTAGAGAAAAATCACAATGGAAAAAGATGTGTTTTATTTTAAATACCCGATTTTTAGATTTATGTCATTGCCTTGGCCTTACTAGTTGTTCCACCCAGCGTTAGCTCTGCCTCTCCCCCGCCTCTGGAGCTGTACCAGCACTGGGAAAAGCAGCCGGCGACGGTCTCAAGTCAGACTTCCTATGGTTCACCACAAAGCAACTACCCTGTGGTGAACCGTAAGTTGGAGTGCTGTGGGGCTACCGCAGTAATCCAAGACAGACCGCCAGTCGCTGGGGAGTTCTGCCAGTTTCCCATACAGACACATCAGAGAGAAAGCAGAGACAACACAGCATGGATTAACCTGTCAAGTGCTCATTAAGACAGCTACGCTCTTCCAGTACCCAAGTCAGGTGTTTCAGAGTGTGCATGGGTATCCCCATAGCAGTGCACTGTACTCAGGGGCATGCTTTTAGCACTCGGTGTTGAGCATGTTATTCGTCGGTTAGGTAAACACTGAGTATGGTGGAAGAGCCATGAGGAAGGTTGCCTGTTTACTTTGTCCAGCCTGTTGAACTCTTTCAGGTGAGATCTTAGGAAAGAAGGGAAAAGTGCCCCTTTCCTGGAGGCAGCTAACCATACCCAGCCAGGGGAAGCTGCTGCAGTCCCAAGAAGAGACAGCAGGCAGGCAGAGACACAGCAAGCCAGGATCCCAATGCACAGGAGACCCCTGAGAAAGCAGGGAACAAGTCAACAGATAAGCCACAGATGTCAGAAACACAACAGGATCTTCCCGGGGTCTAGATGGGGATTTGGAAAGATTTGCTGTAACTCGGGAAGCCTCTGAAAACTGCCTGATTGGAAAGCAAAACCCTGCAAGATAGAATAGATAGTTTTGATTTTAAAACATTAATCTTAGTATTTCACCAAGCAGATGTGAGTTCCTATGGTACACAGGTTGACTTAAGTTAGCATTTTGTACTTTTACATAACCTATTTTTCAAGGGAAAACTTTGGTATTTTGGGAGACTTATTGTAAGCATGGAGCAGGACAGTTCTACCTCAAGGCATCCTAACCAGTAAAGCCTTCACAGCAAGTACAAAAAGGATCTTTGCTTCTATTTCTACAACGTTAAAATTATTCTGAGGACAAATTTTGATGTTATATACAAGCAATTCTTTACGCAGTACACTTGCGTTTATTATATATTCTGAAAACAACTAGCCTGAATGCCCAGTCTTAGAGTAAGGTCTGAATTTCAGTTTCATTGGATAGAATAAGAAAGAGTGCTATGGCTTAAGGTGTGTACTGCATTTGAGTATTTTCACTGGTTATTGCATATGGATCATCTTGTTATTAATCTTTTCTGTTTCACTAGCTAAAATTATATTTGCCATTTTAAACTGGAGGTCAGATTGGATGGTATCTTCTGGCTTAAACTACAAGAATTTGGTGTTTGAAAATGCTGTAACCCAAAAGAACGCTAAATTCTACATACTAAAATTACTTACGAGATCAGGACTAATTAATAAGCCTATTGGAACTACTACTCCAAATTTAAAGACTTTCAGAATTCCCTTATAAACACTGTAATCCCCTTATTTTAGAAAAATATCCAGGAAACGGATGCCTGTATTTCATTAATTTTTACTATTTCAGAGTCAAACCTGTTCTAGGTAGTACTATACTCTCCACATTTATACTATAGCACAAGGTGAACTTAATGAGACAACCCTTCAAATTAGTCCTAAGCATTTTCTCCATTGCTTCTTGCCTTGTCTTCCCAAAAACATTCTACTTCACTGCTGAAAATATTTTTCCTTTGATTCCTGAATATTCTTCTAAAAAAATTCAGAAACTAAAAATTGGAGTATGATTTTAAGATGGTGAATTATCAATTAAACTCTCAAGAGCTCCTGTTAAGAAACCACAGAATTAAGAATCTATAATTAATGAACCACAATGTTGCATGAAAAACTGTATTTTAAGGACATAGTGAAAATAAAGTGCCAAATTTCCTTGAATGATCCAGTTCCCAGGATGTTTTCACTGTAAGTCACTGCTAGATCTGACTATGTTACAGTCAGAGTCAAAAAGTTTTAAGAGGCATGAACTGTTCCTTTTAATCCTAAAAATATGACTGATACCTACATTTAAACATGCCTGTTTTAAAAACAAGAAATATGGGGAGTTCTGAAATTGCAGAAATCTGCATATGCTCCTCTGTGCACAGAAATCACTACGAGAGAGACCGAATATAAAAAGTAGGAGATAAATGAAGTTTCAACTATTATGAGCCACCAGACCTAAAATTTCCATTTATGAAAGCTCAATACTAATGGATGCAAGGCATATATATTTGAAGTAGGAAAAACTAGTGAAGGAATGAAGAAGAAAAAGATGATGCTTCTCTCCGGAACTTCAGGGAAGACCTTTTATTCCTGCTCCAGTATGCAATGGTTATTTAAACAGATCATCAAATTACCTAATTACAGTATGTCCTTGCAGCGGTAGCCCAGACTTTCAATCATTACATTGTTCATTAAATGATCAGGTTTTGGTTTTTTCCCCCCAGTAATTATTTCAAATTTCTTCCCTTTTGCCTCCCTCTAAAATATAAACGGTATGGACAGAAAATTTCAGGGAACACTTTGTTACATATTTCTAGTTTCTCTAGATATATATATAATATAATATACTTCTTGCACAGTTATTCAATTCATAATCATGTGGAAGCTTTAATACATACACTGTTTATTACCACTTCCAGAACACTGACTGACAATACAAAAACCTACTCCATCAACAAGATGCAGTACCCTAATATACAAGTATTCTTACACTCAATATTTTAGCGTTTAGTATTGCCCTTCATTATACTTATGCTGCTTTCCAATGTGCGTGAATATTTCAGCTTCAGGTGCATCTGAAATGCTGCTTTATTACATGAACACTTGCTTAAAGCAGACTTATTAATTCCTCAATATTCCTCAAGAACAAAGTGAATAATTGACAACGTTATAAAAACACCAAGACTAGAGGAAACACTGCCACCCATTCTCTCCTATCTTGCTTAATATTATACAATTCATGAACCACTTATACAACTCCCATCACCTACTTAATACAGGAAGTTATGAAAAATGTGACAATTGTAGTAAATTATAGCCAACAAAAACAATGAGGAGGCTACAGATCACCGAGTCAATGCAAAAATCAAAGGGCAGAATAGCTAGAAAGCAAAAAATCCTTTCCTCAAGTGTACACACAAGATTGGAAATCTCCACAGGAGAAGCCTCACAAAGATGCTTCTGATCAGGACCTTCTGCTGAGGAACTGTGGGAAGTGCTGCTCTGCCCTGCAACGGTTATTGGTCACAGACCCAGGCACAAGGTCACTTTCTTGCTTGCCTTCATCGTGTACAGCACATGGTCTGTACAAAACATTGATATTAAAACTTTCTGAATGTTTGTATTTACCAGGAAAGCATGAAAAGAGACATAAAATTATAGACAATTATTAAAATTTTCTTTTGCAGATTTTCACAACTGTACTGGAATAAAACTGATTTCTTCTCAGTGCAAAAAACCAACCCAAATTAGGACTGCTATTAGCAGGCAACTCCCAAATTCTCATCATCTGGACTTTTTTTTTTTTTTTTTTTTTTTTTTTAAGTTTCACAGATAAACTTCATCAAATGCTGGTTTTCTAAAGCTTTTATCTGTACTTCGACCATGAATATTTTTTTCCATACAACTTCATCAAGGAAGAGAATATATCACTTAGTATCTTGGGAACAAGGACAGACAACAATGATGCTTTTCATTGAATTTTTAATGCTGATTTTTGGAAAAGCTTCTTTCCTGCTTCTTGCGTACCTGAAAGATAGTTAACCCCACTGCTGCAAACTATTTCTTAAGATTTGTTGTCCTTGTAAAAAGGGTCAAGCTTTTCGTAGTCTGCAGAGTTATATTCAGTATACAATAGCCCAAATTTAAAAACAGCTAAAATAAACCCAACCTTTCCGAGACAATTCCTGAATGAGGAATGCCTGACTGCGTGCAAACTCAAAGTAAAGTGAAAGTGGAATTGGGGTGCTCAGGAGAAATACAGAGACACTGCTCGGACACACAGGGATGAAATTAAGAAAGCCAAAGTTGGGCTGGATTTCAAACCGGTAATGGGGCTAAAAGCCACAAGGACTTCTGCAGGCTGCATTGGCAGCAAAAAGAAGACTAAGGAAAGCGAGGGAGCTGCCCAATGGATGGAGGACCTAGCAATAAAAACATACAGGGAAGGCCGATTTACTCTATGTCTCCTTTGCCTCAGTCCTTCCTGATGAGGTCTACTATCAGCCCTCCTGGGCCTCTGCCACTGCACATTCATGAGTATGAAGAACTCTCTCATCAGAGTTGAGAAAGATAAAGTTGGAGACAGCTAAGAGCAATCTGGACATACAGAATTCCTCAGTCCACAAGAATAATATGGAGCAAGTCATTGTGGAAGCCGCTTCTAGGTACACAAAGTAAGTCACTGGGAACAGCCACCATTGATTGAATTATGCCTAATCACTCCCTACAATGAAATGCCTCGTTTGGTGGATGAGGGGAGAGCAGTGGATGTCATTTACCTTCCAACGTGGGTCCCCCATAACATCTTTGTAACTAAAGAAGTGAGAAGCAGACTGGACAGGCAGACCACAAGGTAAGTGAATATCCTGCTAGACTACCAGGCTTAAAGCACAGTGGTCACAGACCTGATGTCCAGCAGGTGATCCGTTACTAGCAGTGCTCCTCAGGCATCTTTACAGTGACTGACACAGTTTAGCATCTTCCTGAAGCTGGATGACGGGACAGAACACACTTTCAGCAAGTTTGCAGATGACACCTAATTGGGAGGAGTGGCTGATAAGCGGGAGGTCATTCAGAGGGATCCTTACAGGCTGGAGGAACAAGCTGACATGTTCAGTGAACACGAAAGCACTGCTGCTGACAGGAAGGTCACCCCATGCAGCAGTAAGGGCTGGGGCTAGCTGGTCAGAAAGCAGCTTTGCACAGGACAACCTGGGGGCCCTGTTGGCCAACAGCTTGCACATGAGTCAGCAGGGTGGCCTTGTGGCAACACAGGCTACCAGACACTAGGCTGCATGAGTAAGAGTTTACCCAGCAGGTTGAAGGAAATTATTATTTCTCTCCACCTGTGACTTGGGATACTACACTGGGCATACACTCTGGGGATCCTCAGTACAACGTACTGACACATCGCAGCAAGTCCTAAAGAGCCACCAAGATGAACTGGCTCTGAAGCCCACAACGTACGGGGAAAAGCAAACAGAAATGGTATCGTTCAACCTCACGGAGGAGGCTGAAGTGGATCTAACTGCTGACTCCAACTGCCTGACAGAAGGCGGCAGCACCCAACTCTTCTGAGAGGTGCCCAGCGGGAGGGTGAGGGCAGCAAACAATGTTCCAGTTAGACACAAGGAAAACATTCTTCATAGAAAGGGTAGACAAACACTGGATCCAGCTGCCTGGAAAGCAGCCTACAATCATTACACTTGAAAATGTATTACTTCAGTTACTTTTACTTACTTCTTAACTCTAAACAATCCTCTTGGTTAGGTGCCAGATTTCTCTTGAACAAATGTTCTTTCAGCCCAATGTACTCGTCACAGTGGGCATTTCTGGTTTCTTATGAAGCTGGCTGCATGCTTCATTACAGAAAATTTCAGTTTGGTTTTTTTTTTTATTCATATTGCAGTACTATTTCTCATTACGTACCACTCACCAACTGTTTTATAGTGCCTTTTCTGAAAATCTGTTCATCTTTGATTCCAGAAGTTTTTCTTAATTGACCAGTTGTCTTGTTCTCCCTCAGTCTAAGTACAATATACATTTAAAACAATTTCTGATCTTGGAGGATTTTTTTCTCTTTCAGGTCCATGCATAATTTATAACAACCACCATTAGCTATAATCACCTAAAAGCTATCAATTATTAGACAGATAGCTATATTTTTCCCTGTGCACCCAATGGAGTATCAGTAACTATGGTACTCCCACAACACATCATATGCTATTTCATAGCTAATGTCTTTTGATCATCTCCATATGGGACATTTCACATGTAAGTAGAAGTTATTCATCATATCCATACAGTTCCTTTGAGAAGGAAAATCAGCTATTGCCAGAGTGGGGAAACACAGCTCTTTCTGAAACACGTGGGAACAAGTGGAATGGGAAAGAAAAGCTGCACAGAAACTTGCAAGAATATTACCACTACAATTTTCTGAACAACTCAGAGAGGGATAGGAAGAGGGGAGAAAGCGATTAAGCAGACTTCTGGTGTTTTCTAAGATGGGTTGGAAAAAAAAAAAAAAATAGAGGACCTGTCACTATTTTGCACTGATTCTGTTTGTTTCTTCTTCCAGCTGACTATCACGCCCTTAGCTCCCAATTAGAAGTGGTAAGATGGCATGGGTGCTAAGTAGATGTATCAAAGCAGAGAGCTATGCTGTTTCTAGCTAGAGCTACTACTGGACATCCTTTGAGTAGCATTAGTGCAAGAGATGAACTGTTTGTGAAAGGGACACTATGTAACTTGCAGCAAGCTAAGCGCTAAAGGCATATATGCCAGCCTTTAGCACACATTTTATTTGACATGCATAACCAAAATGTTTCTCCTTCCAGGCATCTGAAAGTATATAGAAATTAAATGCTTATGACTTAATAGCTCCAAGATGGTGTCAATAGTTTCTTGGTACTAAATTACTATTTTCTTTTCAGTTCCTGTATCCTCACTAAAATGGAACTGCCCACTAAAATCAACTGTGGGATAACTCCATTTCTCTGTGGAGTCCAGCAAGCCTGGCCCTTTAACCTCCCCTGCCTCTGTTATTAGAGATACTAAAATACATGAGCACCCTCTAATCTTTATCAAGCTCCACAGAGATACACAGTGTTTTCCAGATTAAGAAACTGGAGCAGAAAGAATACTTGTTTTTCAAAGGACCCAGAAGGATGCCTGCCACACTTACAGAAAACTTGATATACTGGCTTTCTATGTTTGCTAAGCTACCAGACTACACTCCAAATATCCAGACTTGAAGTTAAGAAAGTCTGATCAGGCATTAATATGGTTTTAAGACATTAAGATGGTTTCAAGGCCTTAAGGGTGAAAATCTATGACAACACAATAAAGTTGCCAAAATTAACTCTAGCTTACAAAACCTGATGTCAATAAAAACAAGGGAAGTATTAAATTATGAATCAATAACTAATTTTAAGTAAAACACTATGAAAGCAACATTTCCATGTAATTGGAGGTCAAGGAAAAGTTTGACATTTGCAAATATTACAAGATTAGTTTATATTCATGCATATAAAAAAAACCCATTAACAAAGCAAGTATCTCTCATCCTCCAATGTTTCTGATTCTTGTTAAAGTACTGTTGAAAGATGCAATGGACAGCAATTTTAGTTCATAACAAACTGTTATTCTATCCTGTAGAAAGGAACCATTTATCCTTGCATACCCAGGTCCTAAGGCAAATGCATGCAATAATGCATTTGTAATCCATCCATACCCCTGCTTTGTTCATAGCATCTTTTTAATTACTATGCCTATTTCAGCAAATAATGTAAAAATTTACCTCCCTTAGCAAATTTCTTTGTCAGTGTACACTACCTTACCAACTCTGTTCAAGGCTTTCTAGAGGCTTCCATTCTGGTTACACAAATTTACCCCAACTCATTGCTTACTCAGAAGGATGGCAAACACCATTTGATGAACGAGTGTTCTGCAGCCTGCTTTTGTGTTTTACACTTGTAAAACTATTGCAGAGTTTACTTGTAAAACACAGTAACTTTCACAGGTTACTGTGACCAGATTTTTTTTTTCTATGTACTATCATTACCTTCTAATACCTTATGAAAGTTATTAGGGAGCCAGCCAGAGGCAATCCTAATGTAGAAACATGGCCAGGATGCTTCCTGAAACCTTTCCAGTAATTTTTAGTGCTGGCTCTAGCACAATAATCAGTCACGTACTTTCCACTGAAAATCAACACTGAAAAAGAACTGTAATGTTGATGTGATATGTAAAACTAATCGTTTTCATCACACAGCATCAAGATGTCACCTGTTCTGCAAGGCTATACAAAAGGCAACAGATACTGAATTTAAATAGCACCACTCATTTTTCTCACGTACAGATAGACCAGATAGGTAGCCATCCCTATTTAATGCTTCTCTTCCTCTGGCTACAAAAAAACGTGCTATGGGCTTTACTGATACCAAAATGCAAACACCAACGTCTTGTTCTTTCTCAAGCCTATCATACCATCACCCAGAAATCTTAAAAGATTTTAAGAGTATTGGAATGAAACATATCATCCCAAACACACATCAGAGGCAATTCAATTAATGAACATATGTTTGCCTGCAACATCAAAATGCTACACCGCCAAACAGCAGACATGCTTTTGAAACACCTTTATTCCTTTTACAAGGAAACCATGCTCTTCCATCTGATTTTGTCAGATATATTTTGCTGAGGGTGAACCTTCTATTCTTAATACACTTCCTAACATTGTATTTGAGCTCTTCTAATCTAGAAACATGCTGGAGATTGAAAATCCCGCTACTCTGAAGCCTCTCAGATTCAGAGTGCCCTTTACATCCCCATTACTTGGAACAACTAATCTTAGCTACTCTGATCCCCTGAGAGTTTAAGATGTGTTCCTAAGTAATGCAGAAAGTTTCCTAGGAAGACTCAGGAACAGACACATTTTCATCCAGAATCAATCATTTTTCCAGAACAGTCACCATATATCATTAAGAACTTTTATGGAAAGGGAGGAAGTGTTACTTACCAGTAGTCCTGTTTATTGCAGTCTTCCTCCAGTCTACAACAGAGTCCTTACACTAAGCATTATGGCTCCCACCTATCAGGAAGCAAAAGAATTGTCAGCGAAGGTCATTAGGGAAGTACCAGCCTGTGCACTTCCATCTCAGTTACATTTCCATAGCATGGAGACCTAAACTGCATGTGAGAATTTAGAAAAACTTCACCACCAAACTGTAACGAAGAAGAAATAAGAGGAAAGTAGTTGCTTGAGGCATTAGGAGGCTGGAGAGAAGCAATGGCTTGTTGATGATTTCTCTCTTTCTCCCCTGCCACACACTTCTTAAATAGGAGCCTCTGGTAAAAGAATCAGAAAGAAAAGAAAGGCTGCTATAAACAGTTACCAGAGGCCAAATGCATGCTCAAGGCATGCATCCAAATCTGTGCAGTCTAAACACTAGGAGAACAGCTGAAACTTAATGGGGCATAGCAAGTTACACAGGAATAGGACTTCGTTGCTATTACGGACACTTATGTTTCTGCTACGATAAGATGATGTGCTACTAGGTGAAAAAACTTCAACTATCTGCAGTATTTAGCTATATTGGCTACTGTCCTTTGAAGACGACAGATATGAAAGGACTTAATGTTTCTCTATTAATGCAACTTCCAGAGGAAAGACTGTACAAAGGATTGATGCATATTATCCATCTTAAACTATTCTGTCTGTACCTGTGTATCAGTAAATTATTTAATTGCATTAAATGCACATACCTTTTAAAAGGTTGTGGACAGGCATGTTATACTTACCTATTCCTTTTGTTGGAATTTATGAAAATATCTGCTCAATTAATCTTATCTTTGTGCAGAGGGGAAAAAATTACCTCTTCTCAGAAGTCTTTGAAGAAGAAGAATGTAAAATGTATTGACTAGTGCAAAACAGTGTTTTTAGGAACTGTGTGAGCTGATGTAAGACAATTTACCTGTCTAAACTGAGGACACCTGACAAAGTTGTCGTAAGATTTCATGCCTCTAACATGTTTTTTCCAGGTATTACAACTGTTTTATCAAAAAAAATGTGGTAAAAGCGACAGGCATCTCAGCTGCCAAACTTATTGGCATTATCACATTTGAAACTCATAATCTCTGTGGAACTCAAAGGTATAAAAAGCATAGCTACAGACAAGAGGTTGATGTGATGATACATGAGGATCTCATTCTTGTTTTCTCTTGTCATCTTTCTATTTGAGGTTCACCTTTCCCCGGTGCTAACTTTCTTTACAAGAAAGTTTCTCTACATAAAGTTTTTGAAATCATTTCCTTTAGGAGCTGAGAATCAAAAATAACCCACTCATCTCACAAATGATATAAAGTTTTCAAGGATAGTCGCATATTACTGTAATTTACAGAAACTATTCTATAAAGCCAGAAAGCTCAAAAAACCTAGCTTTTTCTATTTTAGCTCTGTACAGTATGTTACAGGTAGTTGTAAACAACCAGCAACTACAGCTATTTAAGAAAGAGGGATGAAATGAGAAATATTAGGAAATGAGAAAAATTGTCATTATTTGACCAAATAAATCAAACCACAGAAAACATCCTGTGTGCCAAATAAAGAATCTAGAGATAAAGACAGCATGTCAGTGAAGCAGTATCTGTTTGAATTACTGAGACCCCAGCGAGCTCACTACACTTAAGGTGAGCATGGTCTGGACAACACCCCACTAAGGTGAGAATTTCGAAGGAATGGAGTTTCTTCTTTACAGATTGCCAAGGACCAGTCCTGGAGGGTATTCTCACAGAGGTAACTCAAAACTTTACAGTTTAATTTCTCTGCAAAAATGGAGTCAGATGTCTGCATTCAGGAATCTGTATTTTTCAGACACTGCTTAAAAAAAAAATCCCCAAAATGATGGTAGCACAGTTACCAATAAAATACAAGCAAGAAAAAAAAATCATGGCAAAGGAACATTAGGAATTATATTAAATAGGGAAGGAAACGACCATTTAGCTTGTGTAAGAGCAGAATAAAAACAGAAGCAGTACCCATTCTTCCTGCCATTCAAAAACACCCAACACCCCTAAGAAAATGGAGAACCTTTGCACATGGAATTAGCCAGGACAACTGAACAGGAGTTGAAGGTTCCTGGTTTGAAGCTGGAAGTTGAATATCTCCAAAACTTCGAAGTTGAATAAAACATTTCTCATTAAGCATGAAGCCCAGCAGCTTAAAAAAAAAAAATGCTCCAGGGCACTAAAGATGTAACCTGCACTACGCGTTCAAAACCCTTGAGCCAGTAGGTACTGTATGAGAAACACTGGAAAAGTGCACAAAACACTTTCGGACAAACACCTAAGCAATGCTTGTAACAGTTGCTTTAAATGCTACTCCATTCTCTCCCCCCCTCAGCCAATATACAGCTATTTACAATAGCTGAATGAGCATTTCTTCACACAGATGTGTTGACCCAGGAAAACAAGCTTGTAAGTGGGAAATACTGTGGTTCTTCACCCTGACAGACTGCACCTAGCCACTACTCAGTATCTATCTTATCAAATGCTCTCTGAACACATTTGTAAACGATCAGGCTGCCAAAAACCCTTCAACAGGTATTTAACACTACAATGACTTCCAAGGATGGTGATATCACTTGCTTCTGTTAGATGTCATGTTTCTGTCAAAATCAAAAGAAGAGAGCCCTTAAATTCCCAATCCACAGCTGACCTTTCTGCCTCAGAGAATTAATACTCTTTGCATCGCTCAGTTGTATCCTCTGTACTTTCCCTGTCACCGATTCATCTCATCATCCAGAAAGACAATTTTCCTTAAGAAGAGTGACACTTTTCCCCTCCATTCAGGGTGACAGGCATTCTTCTCAACTGCTCTCGAGCAGCACAAGCATCTTGCAGCCTTCTCCTGACTGTGTTATTCTTACCTATTACCACAGCTACAGAGTTAGGATTTTTCTTTGTGACTGCCTTCTTCACCTTCTCCCTTTTCTTCTCAAAACCGCACCTAACTTCCACAACTTTTCTCAGTTACCCTCTTCAGTCATGTTACTAACACCTCTTCTGTTACTTCATTCCTCAACCTTTCTGTGCACCACACCAGCGACCATCACACCTCAACCTTTCCTCTGATTCTCACCCAGGCCTTAAGCTGCCAACTTTATCATCTATTTAGTTTCTCTCCTCTGTTTTCATATCTAAAAAATCCAATTCTTGGCCATGCCACTGCCTGTTTCTTTCTTTAACCAAAGTTCCCGTTAACTGGCATCACTGCATTTCTTACTGTCTCTCTTCAGTTTTCAGCCCCTTTGCACAATGTTAACAAAAAGCACATACACACATTGACACTTGTCTAGTATCACTCTATATCTTGAAGGAAGAAGGCATTTCCGTACAGATGTTTTCAGACAGAAGCACTGCATGAAAGTGAGCTTTTGTGAAGCAGCATTTGCCTCTCAAAATTCAAACAGAAGGTCTTAAGTTTTCTGTTCTTTGAGAATTTTGCTTTCTTGTAGCTATATTCTGGTTTAAAATTAACTTGGGAGTAAAGGATTCCCCTTAGAGCCTTAACCTCTAAAAGACTACCATGAGACAGCATCTCATTTACTTCAGTCCTTACTGGAGTTAACAGAGGTTTCCATCCACATTTAATTACAAAAAACTGAGAAAGCCTGTTTGCTTCTCAAGGTTCACTATGACTACATCTGTAACTATAACATGGAGGAGTTTTACCAGGAATGACAACACCAGAAAAGCCTGAACTGAGTACAATGCTATTGAGGATGTTCAATAGCTCTACAGCAGAGAGGACAACTAGTATTTCAGAAAGCATTTTTTTCTTTTGTTAATGCAAGCAAAGTCAGTAAGATAAGCAAGCAGTGATTTGCTTAAAATACAGTTAACTCAAGCCATCAAGAATCATGTGTGGAAACACTGAAAGGAAATAATGATTCCAGGCTCTACTAATAGAAAGCCTGCTACATGCAGCTGTCAAAAATAAATAAATAAATAAATAAAGTGAACAAAAGTTCCATGTCTTACTGGGATACAATCATTAGGGGACTAAGCAAAACTTCCACAAAACTTTTTAGTCAATGAAATGAACGTCTAACACCTGAAGCTACTCAGAATTGAACATCTGAAGATGTTCAGAGTCAACAGAATTAATCCACGAAAAAGTGTATTAGATTTTCAGGGTGGGGCAGGAGAGGATAAATTCAGAGGCAAACAAATCCCAAAGCATTTGAAAATGCCTGTGTAAGTTTTTCTAGGAAATTACCACAAGGACAGTTTCTCTAAAAGAAGTTTCAAAAATCTGTTTTATTATTGAAAGGGCTCTCTTGGGCTTATGAAAAAAGAAAAATATTTCCTTAATTTAGAGCAACAGTATTAGTTACTGCAGTACTGTACAGAACAAACATAAGAGAGTGGATATCAAGGATGGATAACACTGGCCAAATTTTAAATTGTCAGTACTTCCAGTGAGGCCAAGGACAAAAATATGCTATCTAAACCATATTGATATTGCCTTGTCTTAACAAGCTAGCACTTATCAGCTAAGCTGTGACAAGAAATGACAGGGTGCTTACTCTGTCCCAAATGCAAATTCCAACTAAACTTAGGAATTTTAATTTGCATTTCCAGTAAGCTAAGCATGTGGACAAGAACAGTTACAATTTATTCAGCTGACATTCACCTAGCTACTATCAGATCATATAACCCCACATCTTAGAAAGACAAAGTAAATCTAATTACAGAAGGATTCAAAATGGTTTAACAAACACTCAACATTGTTAGCAAATAATCAGCAAGACTTAAGTGCAGATCTAAGACACTTTCATACACACTTCCATGGATACTTCATCAAACAATTTCCTCCTCTGCTAGAAAAGCTATGCTATAAGATCATACATGGATAAGTAGAGCTGCTGATGAGAAATATTCTTACTGTTAAAGGAACAGGAGAATATGCTGTAAGGAAGAAAGCCAGCCAAGAAAGGCAGCAGCCTAGGGAAAGTAATTTCTTGGATTATCTGAAATAAATGGACAATTGGAGATCCAAGACAAGAGAAGGGAAGAATTAAAGACAAGATGATTAGCTTAGCACCATTCAACTTGAAAAGCAAACATACATTTTCATCTAGACATGGCAGTCCTACTACAGGACTGCTAAAATTAAAAGATCATAGACAATTTTTTTTTTCCAGTTCATTTAGTACACTTACCAGCATTTGCTGTATAGAGAATTTCATTGATGGGTCAGTTGTACTTCCTCTCTAAAGTGCTTTGAGGGGAGCTCAAGTGCATCATCTTCCTCAATCTTTGAAGTGTTTACCTGTACCACCAGCTTTGAAAGTAAAAGGCAACAGGCAGGCAATGCAGAGACAGGAATGAGGCTGAATACAATATTATAGTACTCCAAAAATATTTTAGTGTTGCTCTTCAACTCTAACAGGGACACAAAGTCCTTTTTTTTTTTTTTTTTTAAACAGAGACTTTAGATACTATTTAAAAGATACTATTTAAAATTGACATTTTGGAATTAAGTCAGCAATATATCAGTTTACAAGAAGATAAGAACAGATAATCTGAAATCATATACATTATATACACAAGTACATAAAACAAAGAGGATTCTTAATGAATAAAACTATTGGTGTGCTATAACAAAAAGCAATTGGAAAACTCCCAATATTAAATGAAACAAAATCACTATTAGCTACTAAGAACTAATGGGAGCACATTATAATAGGAATGTTGATGACTGTGGAATTATGAAAAATAACTAATTATGTCTGTATAAACACATCAGAGTAAAAAGAATTCCAACAGTAGTGGAAATACTACAGGTGAAGACTAAAACTGGCAAAGATTTGTCCACAATGCAGGGGAAAAAAAAGTATTTAATGGACAAAAAGTGAGATTTATTCAACATTCACATGAAATGTTTTATATTCCAAAAGTGACTAGGAAAGATAATGCTACTCTGCGGTGTGTCACTATTATTAATAAAGTTATTTCCAAAACCCAAAAATTAAATCTGCAGGATGAAATGTTTCAGACAAGAATTAAAAAGAACTGGCAAGAAGCCAATTTTGACTACTTCGGTTTATGTTACTCATCTTCATGTTAAAAGGACAAGCGTGTTGCAAAAGCATGAGAATGAAGTTCCTTCTGAGCTGATGACTGCGACTAAGGAAATTTCCACCATACTTAAAGGTTAGAAAGCTCTGAGTGTTTGGTTTTCATAGTATGTGTTATAGGTCTGCTGACCTAGCAAAAGTAACCTGCTTCTTATATAACCTGGAACTTAAAGAAAAAAAGGAAAATTGACTTTTTTTTTTTTTTAATTAAATCTAACTGGCAGACAGTCAGGCTGCATGATACCAGAGGATCTAAATATGACTATGCAAGAGCAAAATACTGGGAATTAATTCAGTTTAGTCTCCATCTCTTCTCTACAAGGAAGAGACAAAGAAAAAGGTAGTGGTTGTTGCTTCTCCTACCTTCTCCAACTGTCATTTTTTTTGGGGGGGGGGGGGGGGGGTGTTGTTGATTTTTTTTTTTTTTTAAAGTTAAATATAGTTTTAACATTTTCATGACTAAACTCTAAAAATAAGTTTAAGAATTTTTTGTTTCTATACTTCCATGGTCAAGAAAATAAAGGTACTACAAACAGTGGTAAAACTTATCCTGTACTTCCACATGCAATTAGCAAGGAGCAATTTTGGCATAATATTGAAGTGGGAACATTTCATAGTTTCTGGGGAAATACAGCACAGAATAAAGCAGATGTCTTGACTAGAGGGCAAAGGATTTTATTATGGAGAATGGTGAACCTGTCCCTAAAATGTTAACCCTAGAGGTGAATTAAGTGAAACATAAGAATATAAAGCTCCCTCTACTAGCTGAGAAAAAGTCACCACAAATGTTAGTATGTAAAAGAAAGCGACGACAGGCAGAAAACTGTAATAGATAAAATGAACAAAAAAACTAAAGGAGATTCATAGTTTCTATCATGTTTGTTGACTAACCAAAAGGAATTTTCCAAATCCAGCTGCCAACAATATAACATGGATTATAATAATGTATTTGCTACAACAGAATCTTCAGAAGTGAAAACTACAGTGCACCAATACCATAATTTGCATTGAACACTCGCTCATGAGTCAGCACCTGTTTTCCGGGCAAAAAGGCTGGAAATATGGCAAGACAAAAATTCAGTATCCTCTGTGGAGAAGCTTCAACTCTCTGTGCATCAGAAACCCAAAATTTCTCTTGTTACAAATGTCTAGAAAGCAAGTCAGGGACCATTTTCAACATTTATCCCCCTTCCCCAATTCTTAAACTCTTGATCCATCATTATTTTCTTAATGCTGCTCTTCCATCTTTTAAACTGTTATTTCCTGTTTTATAGATTAAGAATTGAAAACTGAGATGCAGTTGAATTCTTGTGTGGCCAGGACCTGTGATGGGAGCAGGTGAGCGAGTTGACTCAGTGGTCATCTTTGCTTCCACTCCCACACAAGGTTCACTGCAGAACAGTAAGAATTCCAAATATCTAGGTATCTTCTCAAGCCACAGACAGCAGAAGTCTCAATCATTTTATCATTTTTTGGACGTTAAGAACCACAGTCCGTTTATGTACTTTTTAACAATAGAGAGAAAACTATATGACGTGACTATAAAAGAGATACCACATTTTCACAGGTAAAACATCTGTATGTTTAGCGTTCCTTTTGCTAAGTCTTAACGGGGCAGGGAAGGCAACGACCACTTATTACGCTTGAAAGAAAATAATTCTACTGTCGCCCTCAGGGAAGGAGGTCAACGCCTTCGTACGCACAAGCAGTGTCTCAAAACTTTTGGAAAGCACGGTTCTTGCTTGGCTCATTTGTTCTTGCACAATTCTTTCCATCAGCTGCAGCTCCACTACTGCGGAGTGAGGAGGAGCTGCAGGCCTGTCCCCCTCGGAAGAGAGGGAGGGCTATCAGTAGTTTCTGCAAATGCTCACAGCCAGTAACTGCAGCCTGTTCTTTGTCTCCCGCCCTGGCCAAATGGAGCAAAGCAGGGCTGCGGGAGGAAGAGCCACGGTACTGCTCTTGAATACTCTCCTTGGATCCAGTGAAACTTTGTGAGCCTCAAAAAGCCATGCTGCAAAACGCTCCTCTGCAAGAGTTATGATTGCAACGTGACCACTTGGCATGCGCAGCATTAGCGATAACGGTCTAAGTACACAGCACTGTCACAGTTACTTCCTCAAAAACTAACTGGAAGTGATGCTGGGTTTGGTGGGGTTTTTTTATTCCAAAGAAAATTCCCTTTTAAGGGACTTACCTTCTCCAGTGCCAACGAATCCACAGGCTCAAGACTGATGGAAGCCAGGGACTGCAGAGCTGATAGACTTAATCCACCTGCTAAAAAGGATCATGCTGGAGCTGGTAAGAACCGCTGGCTGCACAGTCCAAATCTAATTCACTTAACCCAGTGTGACGTCCCTAGAAAACTTTATTGTCTAGCTTCTTGGCCAGGCAGAGTCACGGAAGCAATATGAAATCAACAGCCCAGGGTGACAGCAGTCCCTAAGGGGGCACAAGCCCTTAAAGGCACTCTTGTAAGTCAGCAGAAAAAGAATATCCCCCACCAAGCTATACTGCAGAATTAAAACACTTACAACCCAGTCAGCAGTTATGTCTACTGTGAACCAGAAAAGAACTGCAAGGCTGAAATTAAACTTTTTTTATACAAAAGTTGGCACAAAACTTATTTGAACTGTTTTATCCCCAGGCTGACAAGACCACAGCCACAATCTGGACATACAAACCAGCACTGTCTGTCTTCTCTGTCTCTCATTTCAGAACGACTAAAGGATCGTCATTGTTTCAGGAATTCAGAAACACCCTTTCTAAATAAAACCCACTGCACTCATACAGTCTCAGTACAACCCTGTACCTCAGGACAAAACAGCATTTTAAAGCCAAGCCCCACTTCAAGCAAGCGTGTCTCCCAATCTCACAGGCAGACATCATCCAGTGTTTCACATACTCCAAAACAAGGCCTAATATAACCCAAGGCTGATAGTACAAGGTATTTTCCCTCACTCTGGATTTCCAGCTCCTCTCTCTAAACAGACAAAAACCCATCAAGACCCCATGCAAGACCTCTGCCACAAAGTAGAACTCCTCTTCAACATTAGTCATCCTCTCACCAATAGGACAGAAATAAATACACCTTTATCTCTAAAACTGCTTCTCTGAACACATACTCCACAGCTATGTTTTGAATTGTACTCAGGGTATTATCAGTGAAATAGTATTTTCAGTGTCTCCACATGCCCACAACATTTTCTTTTTTTCCAGTAATCCCCTTCGCCAACACTGAACTCTTCAGCATCTGAGGGCTGCCAGGGCTTGCTTAAGAAGTTTGTTTATTCTCTCTCTACCTCACTGCAATAGCTTCATAAGAAATCATCATCACTTTGAAACAGGCAACAAAATTGGGATGTTACATCCAGGCATCACTCTTGCTTACAGTTCACCTGCTTAGTACAAACTTGCTTTCATCACCAGTTTAGTATGCTAGGCTGTATATCGCCTTAAATGACAGTATTAAGATTCACCAGGCATCACACAGATCTCGTATATCAGAGCTCTCAAGTTGCCAAGGTCCATCCACCAGCTATTTTCAACATGACATAGGGAAGCACAGCATCAACACATTTCTTTCTGAAAGGAAGACTGCTTTCTACACAGAACTTTTAAAGAAATGTCAAGTTTTAATTATTAAAAAAAAAAAAAAACAAACCCAAACTTTTGCTATTCAAATGACTATCACCATAACAACCAACCTCCTCATAAACTTTCAAGAAGTATCATCTTCAAAATAGTAGATGAAGTAGGAAAGTAATAACTTCACGTGAGGAACTGAAAGCATATGTTAGAGGTAAGTAATTTTCAGAAAGAAATCTGTATTATGCATAAATACCCATAGCTTTTACACCACCAATAAAGCCTACTGAACGATCTCTGTGGTATTGGTTTGTAGGTAGCCATTATATGGAGTTGGATGACATGAACAGGATACAAGTGAGAAACTATACATATAATTCTGAAAACCAAGATGCTTCAGGCATTTCTGTCAGTGTAGTGTATTTTTTAAAATATATTTACATTAAAAACAGATGACTCTTTGGTATTTGGGTGTTTTATTTTAACTTGTATTTCTATGATAAACAAACCTACAGCCAAAGTAGCACCTTTCTACAAACTACCCTAATTTTTGGCTGAATTTCTTTCCTTCACAATACTTCCTTCAAAGTTCTTTTATGCATTCCACAAAGACTCTTCAGTCAAACACTAATAATTTCAAAGGAATGGTAAAGACAAACCAGCCTCAGACATGTGTACCAATAAAGAGCTTTTCAAGGTAGGCCACACTGCCTGTGTTTGACAGCCTAAGATCTCCTTCTTAAAAAACCAAACCAAAACCAAACCAACGCTGCCCCGACTAGAACGGGAGTTACACCTAGTACCACCCAGAGCAGAAGTTCCCAAACACCCGTATCGCATCCTCAAAGCAGTACTGCAGAGCTGGACTGTGGCTGCAATAGCACTTGCATTTCCCGATCAGCTCTTCAGAGCAGATCCACAGAGGATGAAGCAAGGAATGAGGTGTCCATGAGGTGTGGGCATGCCCAGGAAGATCAGAAGAGAGGACTGATTTGATGCAGGGTAGCTGGGGAAAAGATGGTTAGGAGTAGGCACAGTAGATGTGCTAGAAAGGTGAAAGAGTAAGAAGGTTGTACAGAACTGACTGTAGCACTAGAAGAAAATTAGAAGTGGGGAGAAATCTTTTGCATGTAAACTCTTATTTGGACTTACAGAGAAATAAGAGACTTGTACAATTCCTTCAAGACACTACATTCAAAAAGTCATTCTCATTCACGTGATTATTCCAGAACTGCAAAAAAAGTTATAAACTAACCATCAGGTACCCAACTAATGGAACAAGCTGGCATCCCTTCCTATTTCTTCACAGGTCAAGAGAAGTATCTGCAGTAAACTTCCCTGTTGCAGCAGAGCGTCAACTGTATACAAAATTCAGAGTAGGCATCAAATTCTGTTAAGTGATTCTAACCCCTTTTGAAAACCTTAAGCTGCTTTGAAATTTGACACTTCAGTTTTAATCAGTATTAACACTCTGAACTGAAATATCTAGATGTTCCTAAAATACAGCACCTAGAGAAAGAAACCCATACTGTTACTTTTAGATTTGTCATTTAGTATTTAAGAGACTCATTACTAAGCATCCACTAATCGAGGTCTTCATTACACGAGATGGTATACTTATGAAGTAGATCACGAGGACGTGGATTTCTTCTGGCTTGGTCCCATTGTATCCCCAAATGCAAGATGAGGGCTGTACCCCAGGTATTACAATATGCAAACATACAATAATACCTGCAGAATTTATCATATCCCCACACTCATGACCTAGATAGCCCTCTACTAGTAAATACAGACAGGCAATGATCCTATTCTTGGGCTGTTCTCAGCCACCTCCCGAGCTGCTCTGTAAGTCAAACCAGCAATAAAATGAAGCTAAAATATTCTCCCACATGACAAGCACATTGCAAGCAAAGACTAGCACTAAGAGAAGAGGAACCTTATTAAAGACAGTTATTAACAGCTATTGCTTCCAGATACATTTGTTTCCAATTGGTAACTTTATTCAGCTACAAACATCTCGCCAACAGAAATGAGTCACTCCACAACACGAAGCTTCCAACACTCAAAAATCATGCCTTCCACCATAGGTTAAACCATTCACCATCTCCATGCTCCTGCCGCTGCTGCCAGTCCTTACAATGGATTCCTCTTAAACATCACTTTGTCATCTCTTCACTTCTCATCTATGAACGTTAGAACCAAGAAACGGGGAAAGAAGAGAGTCATGTGTTGACAGCTAAATGCAACTAAATGCAAGCAACCACTTTGAGTAGCGGGCTTTTCAGAAGGGGTAGAAGTCTGAACAATAAAGGATACAGAATGTTGAAAGCCCTTCACATTTCCCACAACAATGGTCAATATGAGCCCTATTAGGATAGCACGTAAGCATCCCAACCAATGTCTATTCTCATTACACTACAGCTGAAAAGTACTTTTGATATATACTCAGATGAAGAATAAAGACACAGAAAGAGACATCCACGGAATAGATGCAGGGGTTCTGCCACCTAGTGGCACCTAGAGCTTCAAATTATTGTTTCTACCATATTCGTATTACCTTATTTTTTTTTTTTTTAACTGGAAGCATTTGACAGCACAGAACAGAATAGAGAACACAGTTTCACTAGTATTGAAATTACCAAGCCTGATTCCCTGTGGCCATTTCAGAATTGCATTCTGTAGCACCCAAGATGATGAGAGTTTCACTTGAAGCTTTTGTAGCTGTTCAGACAGTCATAGTATATTTCTCTTCATCCTTCCTCCAACTCCTGTAGATTCTCTGCTACCTAATATTGAAGCTGATTTCATGTTGTATACTCTGTCTCATAATCAGCTGCCCATTTTCAGTACTTGCAGTATTACTGTATCTTTGAGGTCCCTATCCATTTATCACAGCTGCTGGAATCGTAACTCTCAAAAGTAACTGTGGGCAGGGAACAGGGAAAGGCAGAGACTGAGAGACAAACACAGCAGAATGATAAAAGCCTCGTTTCCTCATGACACCGTCTGCATCACTGTTTGTCAACAGAGAATCTTTGTCGGCCCCAACAGCTTACAGGATTCCCCTGCCCAGTTCACAGCATGGACCCATAGCATGTCATGTCAAGGCGACAGGGACAGAGAGGAACACAGAGGCAGGAACTCCTTAAGGCAAGCCGCTAGCAGAAATCCCCCTTTTTGCCAGACCATAAACTCAAAAGCCCCCTTTCCCACTTGGGATTCAGAGCCAGAAGCACTTTAATGCCTAAACTAGGTCAGTCTTTGTTTACACAAAACACAGATGAGAAAGGAAGTATCACTCACTCAGCTTAGTCAGGATCAGTCCAAACCACCAGACTGCAAAGCACAGAGCAGCATACTGCATCTCTCTTTTTTAAGAAACGAAACCTTATCAAAGGCACACTCAGAGAACACACCTCACACAGACATACCTAGGTAACAAACAACTCTCTTCCATATAAGACAGATATGCTTCCTCTGTAGGAGTATTGACAATGTAATTTGAAGCAATCTCATATTCTTACTAGGCTATACCCTCACAGATGCTTTAGGTTCCAGCCCCCATTTGCCAACTTTTGTAACCCTGGTAAGCCATGAGCATTTCTGGGCTACATCTACTACAGATTCCTTAGTAAATAACAGATAGGTTTGGATATTTTAGTTTCAGTCCAGAACCAAAAAACAAAACAAAACAAACCCCAAAACACAACAAAAAGCCACCAATACAAACCACAAAACAAAACAAAACCCCCAACAACAACAAAAAAAAAACAGACCCAAAAAATCCACAGCATAGGCAAGATTACATGCACTATACAGCTGTAAGTCCTGTCCTTTTGACATTTTTCCTTTGCCTTCAAATTTTTTCCTTCGACTCCATAGCAATCCCTGTACTCCCCCAAAGTTCCTTAGCTGTAGCCTATGGCAACTTTCCCCCTTAAGGGGTGGGGAAGAAAAAAAAGAAAAAAAAGAAAAGGGAAGATCTGCCAGAGGAAATCACAGGTGTGCCAATACTGCAGAGCTAGCAAAGATTCACAGATCTCTGCTGGACTTTTATCAGAAAATAAAAGGAGAAGGTTTCAGCAAGTTTCATTTCTTGCTTTCTGTTCCACAGATTTGAATTTCAGCTGTGTAAGGTACAGCTGTAAAACAAGCATGTAAGAACTACCACAGTGATGAAGAGAGGTACACATGTACCTTGATCTGAAACCATGTTTGATCACTCAGTGATGAGTTTTGCGGACCGCAGCTGTAAAGACAGACTAGATTTCTGCTAGAAAGCAAAGCTCTCTTTCCCTTGTCAACAAGCTAGTAGCTTTCACAGTAATAGTCCCTAGGATTGAGAAGGAAAACAGAGATGTTGGAATAAGTGTGTTGGCAAAGCAATACTTCACAAATGTAGGACTGTGAGTAGAAGCCAGACAGAGATTGCTTCTGTCTGCAGCCTCCTGAATCAAACCAATGATGGCTCAGCACAGAAAGCATTAGGCTTTCTTACAGTGAGTGTTCATGCTCTAGTCTATGTGTAGAAAGCCACTCCCATTACTGGAACGTCATGGTATCATTCAAAAGAAGTCAGGGATGTGTTATCATGAAGATACATCTCCATCTCAATTTTCAGGTTTCACTTAATCTCACTTCACACTAGTACCGAACAGCTCTGTCAAAACTCAGATGCAACCTATGGAACTTGCAGAGTACAGCAGTAAACCACAGCTCCTCATATAGGACAATCCTCATAAGGGATTATTAATTAGAGGTTAACCAGACTCCTCATTTATGCCTCATTTCAACAAATAGCTTGCTCAGACAGAATGGCACAGGAGCCAGTAAGTTGTTTTCAGGTAGTATTGATGTGTATCATCCCTTTATATGATGCCAGCTCCTACAGACCTGGTTCAGGAATCTCAGTAACACACTACAGAGTTTTGAAAAAGACTAAGGAAACACACTTTCAAAAAAAAAAAAAAAACAACCTGATAAAGTTAGAATAACTTTATGCAGTAATAAAAAGTTCTAAAATATCACACTTTACATGTTGAGAAGGGCACAATTTTCTCCTCCCCTCATTTCTATGAATCTCTAGAGCTGCACCTCAGACTCATTCATTAGATGTTATGTGTATCATGTTTTGTAAGAGATCCAGACCTATCAGTGAATCCGTCAGTTCACCCATTTCTTTATAATGAACAGAGCCCTGCTATCCAGGTACAGCTCTCAAGTCAGGATCCAAGTCCCATCCACCCTTAGCTACTTGTACGTTCTCCCAAAATTCCACTTTCCTGAAGTACTCTATTTCTTGCTTAACACACCTATTGTCACAGAACGAACAGCATCAGCAGACTGATCTGTTAAGCATTTTAACTCTTCAACACTAAGAGGAAATGTCTGGAAAAAAAAAAGATAGGCATTTCTTTCTCATTTCATCCCCCCCACACACACACTCTCCAGTTTGGTCTTGCTTGGCTCACTTGGTGTTTTCAGCTTCTAGGAAAGATGGGAAGAGGAGTCTTGCTCTTCTTATTCATGACTTCTAGGGGCTGCTAGCATCTTGTTCAGGGACAGATCCAGTTCAAGGAGACAGACAGCATTTAGCTCCCAACAGCTTTCTAGCTCTAGCAGGCAAGTTCCAGGCTCAAGGTGTTTGTCCTACCCAGTCTGCCTGCTTTGCAGTACATCAAAGCCCTAGCAGAAGGCATCCAGTTATTGCAAGCTGGAAGCTGAAAGCAGTGCCTTGCACACAGCAGGCAGGTAAGGATTGGATGCTTAGACCAGTGTCACAGACTAAAGAATACACTCCAACTATACGGCTGATGTGGCAGTACAAAGCGCATAACTTTTGAAAAGCAGCAGCATTGAGATTGCTATTTTAGTTTTCTGTCACGTGATCTATCCAGGTAAGGAATACCCATACTGCCTACAAACTATAACAGCACAATAATTAGAAAATTTTAACAGACTTATTTTATTTTACATCTTGTTTTCTATCCATCATTCCAGTATGGTATATCAGTCACAAGTTTACTGGACTATTTTTGATGTTCAAAGTGGTTTTCTTCAGGAACACCCAGATTGGCTTTTTAAAAATACAGTATTTTTACTCAAATTGTAAAATCTTGATACTAATATTCTAACCTGGCTTCTAAAAACATACAAGAGATTAGGAACTCATGTCCCAAACTCTCATAAAGCAATTAATACATATTACAGAAGGACCTAAAGCAGAAAGATGAAACATCTTGCTTTTGGCATTACTCTGTCCCCTATTCACTTCTACAAGAAGCCTGCAATGACAACTGAGAAGAAAAAACATCAGACCTACACAAGTAAGTGTGCCAAAGAGCTGGAAGCCCCAGCTCAGATGGCTAGAATGTCAGGCATTTCCTCCCCTGCTGTATGTGACTGCATCTCCTAGCCAGAGGTCAAAAGCAGATTTGAGTTCCCAGTTTTGGGTTTTGTTTTATGTTTGTTTGTTTTAAATCAAGACGGTGTTTTCTTTGCCCTTCTAAGTTATATGCTGATGCCAAACATGTTTAACATTTAACATATTAGTGCATTCATTTATAGCAGCTGCAATTCTGGCATATGTATCTGACAAGTCATTTAAATTCTAACACCCTAAATTATGTAGATTGGTTTGTCACTATGACAACAATTTCTACATGTCTCTAGAACAACGTTGATCATACAAAAGTACTATCTGTTCTCTTCCTAACTGAAGCTAAAAGTTAGTGAAAGCTTTACCTCTTCTGGACAGAAAGGCAATATTTACATCTTTTAACATAAGCTGACATAACACATCTGATTCTAGATAAGCTATATAATGTACATCATATAAGTTACTTGATGAATGAGGAAGGAATTTTTCTTGGATTTGAATAGCAAGAATTTTAAAAATACTTTGAATACAGAACACTTGAGGGAATCTAGAACAACAGGGAAGAGAACACCCGCAGGAATTCGGGGGGGTAGAGCTATTGCTTGTTGGCACTAAGGCTAAGAATGCCTTCAGCTGGGGGGTTTGGGGTTTTTTTTGAGAAAGCCATTCAACCTTGAGGTCAGTGCTTTGCCTATAAAACACCCATGCTCTCCCCAATTATTTGTGTAGAAGAATTCTTTATCAGTAACTAGAAGCACAAATGTGTGCCCAAAAATATATTGACAGCAAATAGATGCGCCAGCATTTGGAGAGCACACATTTTGTTTTTAAGCATCCATAGAGGGCACACACATACCACCTGTGCTCAGGTCCAGCATGTAAGGATACTGGCCAGAGTACCACCTCACTGCAGTATCACCAGGAAAGGTGGAACTGAGTCCTGAAAAGCCCATTTACAACTAGGTAGTTTCCATACTCTTAAACAGACATTTGGACTTTTGTTTATACTGTGAGCTGTACCCCTGCTAACACTCTGGAGTAGGGTGACAAATTCTTCTCAGACATCTTTGTAGGAGGAACTTATAAAAAAGTTTTACACAGGGCTTTTTTCTGGGGGGCAGGAGGGTGCAATCAAGCAACACCTGCTCATACTGAGCCTAGAAGGGCAGAGTAACAGGCAAACAGGAGTAATAAGCTCAGAACAAAACTTTCCACCTAGATCATTAGATCAGGCTGTCAGTGACAGATTACAGCTAGTTAGACTGAAGCAGTCATGGCTACAAGAAAACTGAAATGGTTTTGCACACACACACTCCTTTTTAAAAGGGAAGGGCAGACTATGGATTTGTCACATAGCATCAGCCAGAGGTAATGCTACTAAATTAGTAAGGACTGATAACCTGCAGAAGAAAGGCTAGTAATGCAAAATCCTATTAAAAAAAAATTATTATTCCACCCAACCCCATGGGAAGATGAGAAGTAGTTAGCCACGCATCTGAAGAGATTCGGACGTGATTTTTAATTGTTATAATAGTAGGGCTGTTCTCCAAAGATGTACCTCTATCAGAAAAATAATCACACCCAGTAATAATGAAAGGGCTGCTTCCTAGAGAGGTGCCTCACAGCTAGACCTAATGAGGTATTCACTTGACACAGAAGGAAACTTTGCCATTTCTAGAAAAGAAAATGGTCCCAGACTAAACATCTCATTCCCAGGGTTGTTGTAAGTGGGTAACAGCAATGGGATGAAAGAAGAGGAACAGAAGGAGGCCAGGTCTTCCACTTTTACTGTACATTGTGGATCATTTCAACAGACTAACCAATGGAGCAAGTGGTGCGAGTGCTCAATGCACAACCCCATGATAGATCTAGGACAGTTACACCATTATTTTCCAGAGGTTATTACACTCAAGTCTTTGATACACTTCTGAACGTGGAAACAAACTAGAGACTTTCTCTGCAGATCAGCACCACTGCTGGCAGCAGTGCTGAGCAGAACCTTGGGTTGAAGGTGATGGGGGCAGGAGCACAGCTAGACCCCCAAAGTTTGACCAGCAATTAAAACTCCCTGCATTTACCAGCCTAGAAAAAACAATAGTGAAAAGGCATGTCAAGTCCTGTATTGGATAAGTTAATGCACAGAACACTAAATATTATTATATTTAAAAAAAAAATAATACAAACCCACATTTTTGGTAGGGGAATAATTTTGTTTTTCTTATCACACTAATACCACAATTCCATTGCAAATATTAATCATTTTGCTTTCTTACAGAGCAAAAATGTTACATTTGCAAATTATTTGATAGGGACATCTTCTATTACTGTATTAATTAGCAAGTGCTTTTGTATGGGGGGGAAGAAATGTGTCATCTTCTAGTAGTGAATACAGATAAAAAACAGGTTCATACACATTTTTGGAATGTTCAAGTTGGACTGAGTTAAATTCTCATGCATCTTGAAAAGAGTACTCTTGGAACAGCTATACAAGTATCCTTGCTCTATTTAAAGGCTGCTGGGGCAAACCAAGCTTATTAAGCATCCTATCTGCAGCCTGTTCTGAAGTAGGGCCAATGGAAGTTTTCCAGAAACACTGCTCTTTCTCCTTTCTCCTCCCACCTTCCATCCTCTGCAAGAGATTATCCAACTTCACCAATGTTTCTCCAAAACTCAACTGGTTCACAGGATCTTGCTGACTCTAGACTCCATCCATCCATCTTGGAGACAAACATTTTGCTGGCAACGCTTCATTCTATTGCATAGAAGAGTTAGTTTGATGCTGTGGAAGCTCCATAGTGTTCTATTTAGAAAAAAACCACCAACAACAAAACTTCACAAAATAATTCAAGGTCTAAATTTGGAGACAAAGAGCTAAAAAAGTTTGTCACCATGCTATACAACCATTCAGAATTACAAAACATTGGTATATCATTCTTTTAAAGAGACAACTGTGAAGTCTACCAGAGGTGATCAAGCAAAAAACCAACCAACCAAAAAAACCAAAAACCTTTCTTTTCCAATAAATTTTTCCTCATTATTTTTAGAAACACAACTATTGCATTAAAGTTGTCATATTGACCAGTAAATCACTGATACTACTATCACTGGATACATTCACTCAACACTGAGTTATCTCTGTCGACATCAATGCTGCATATATCCAAACAAGACTTGCCCTGTCAAAACAAGACATGTGACCCAGCACAGCAAGTGCCACAGGAATACAGCTTCCTGCTAGTATGCAACATTATCTTAATGTTTACACACCATTCAATTTGAGATCTTTGCTCAGGTCTCTTCTGTCACAAGTAGATAACTTTTGATCCTTAAAATCAACACTTCATCTGGAAGCATTCTGCTAAAAGTCACCTGCTCCATTTTCTCCCTCTTCCCCAGTTTTAAGAGAAGTTAGGGTCAAGCATTTATTAAAACCTGTAACTTGCCACTACAGTTAAAGCGGCCATACTACAGTTAAAGCGGCCATACTTCAGCACAGCCTACTTGCCAACACGGAAAATAACATCTGAAAGGCACTGAACTTATCAAAACCAAGATCTTACCAGCTGTAAGATACCTGTCCTGTTCTTTTCCTTCTGTTACAGAGGCTCCAGGTACAGTAAGTTATCTTGTATTCAGTTTCAGATGAATGCAGGAAAGCATTTGCAACAGAAAAAGGCAAGAAGAATGCTCCTTTGTCTCTAGGAACAACCACGCTTTGACCATCCACATCTTATTGCTAGCTTTGTAGGATGTATTTGCCACACAGTCCTATCCCAAGGCCTACAGTTAAGGTTACACTTCTGTCCACAGCAATCTCGGAAACTGCAAGTTTGAAGGAAACTGAAGTGTCACGAATTGAAGATCCAGTACCCTCTCCATAAGCATTACACACCCAAGGGATTTGGACGTAAGAAGGAAAGGCAAGAGTGGCATCTGCACAGCAGCTCACATGAGCAAGTGTAGCACAGAAGGACAGTTAAGTTCAGTTACTATGCAGTAAAAACAACACGTTTACATAAAACGGCAAGGAAAAAAATCGAAGTGTAAAGGTATAGCATTAGTTATAATTGAAGTAATTTCTGTAATGCTAACACTTCTAGTTTTCTAACCAGCTGCTCAGTTTTGGGTTCTTTCTTCAATCTTCCCTCCTAACAGTTTCTGCAATGCAGTTTTTTCCCCCCATTAATACAAATAGCATTATTCATAATCTAATTAAGCCTAAAATTAGGTGTCCAGCCACATCAATACAAAAATATGGAAGTCAGTTTTCTCTTTTGGTATCTTTCTGAAACTTCTGCTAGGTTTTCTTACTGTCAGCTTGAAATTTCATGGCACAGATGTTCTCTGTGTGACAACTCATCTTAAAAATAGGACATGCTAAAAGAGCCAATACATTAGAAAAAGATCATACTTCCTTGATCAGGGAACAGTACTGTGAGGAGCTAGAGTCAGAAAAGTGACAAGTCCTGCAAATTTAACACCGCTCTGTTATGCTGTGAAGGCTACTGCACTGGCAGATGTGCCACTGTCACAAAACCCTCTCATCAATTAATGAGCAAGTTCTCTTCCCTTTTGGTTTTTGGAAGATTTCTTTGTATATTCACGTTTATATCAGTATTCCTAATCTGTACTATTTCCACATCAAACAGTTTTTCCTTCTCTATCTATGCTTTCAGAAACAAAGCCTGAAAGCTAGACTGCCATTTTCCTCTCTGCTTCATGTGAAATTTTGCTTTCAAATGCATTTACTTGCCTTCAAATATATTTACTTGGCTCCCACAAGCATGTTCAAGGGTAAAATCTGGACCTTTGCAACAGTCGCATTCCTTATTGCAAATACATGCCAACCTTCAAAGTTCTGTTATTTGAGCAAAAACATATGTTAATTGTTACGCGAGAGGAGTGGAAAGTGTATCAGATTAAGCACATTTGAAAGTATTTCACTCCTCTCCTTGCTTGACAATTCAGCATAAAGCTGGATTTATTCTGTTCTAGTTTTTCAATGTAGCCACAGCCATTAAGACCACACAAGTGAAGTTCAACACAAAATCAGACCTAAAACCAACCAAACAAGCATTCAGAATAAAATTACCTTCTCATATTTGTTATTCCAGGACTGGTCTAACAGGTATTGCAACATTTGCCAGCATAAAGTTATTCAGTTACATGTAAAAAATAATGGAATGCAAGGAGTATGTTGCAATAAGCCAGTTTAATAGATACCAGCGACTTAAAAGGCCTTTTCCTTTCACCTATGAAGGACAGCAGTGAATAGTGCAGAAAGGTACAAGCCAGGTAACCAAGAAGCAACTCTTCAAATAACAGTTTCAATAACTTGGTATCAGCAGCAGGTTTTACATGCAGAGATGCAAGTGAAGGGTGCTTATTTACCTAAAGCACTAATCGCATCTTTCATCAAAAAAGGTACAAATTTTATCCTTCACATATATTCTGAATAAAGACTGGGCTTAACTTTGACATGGAAAATACTTATGCTTTTGGTAGAGTATGAACCGATAATGAAAGTCGATTGGTTTCTCCTCTTAGAGCTCAGGTGTGCGTTGGGAGAACTCAAGATACACAGAAGCACTGCCTTTGCTATGGCTGGTGGCACTTATGCTCTCCGTGGTACTCCAGAACACCTTTGGGTGTTCTCAGCGTCACACCAGTACCTGGTATTATCAAAACAAACACTGCTACCAAATTACTTTCAAGAAGCAAGCTAGTACCAGGAAGTTTCTTACCTTTGAGAGAACCTGCAGACTGAAGTTTTTAGTAAATCCCAACCTGAAGTACAGCCCACCTAGTGAAAGACTGGATGCCTCTGACCCATGACTTTCCTCTCCTTTCCCAGAGGGAAGAGGAGATAGTTGTTCTAGCAGGGAACATATTTTCAGGAGAGAGTTATCATTCCAAAGGCCTGCCACTGCCTCTGAAGGGGGAAGGCAGCAAGGCATGCCGCCTGCCCACAGGCAGCTCACAAGAGCACAGATCCTGACCTGCTCTTGTAGAGGAGGAGGAGGAGGAAGAGCAGAACATCTTTGGGTTCCTGTTCTTTAAAGCTTTGCTGGGCTATCTGAACTGCTGCCAGGCTAGCATAGAGGGAGAGAAAGAAGAAGATCCCAGAACTGGAATACAGTCTTTGAAACTACTGAGGTTGGGTCACATCAGATACCACTTCCCAGTGATTCTTCATACGTGCTAGGCAAGGCTGAGATAACTGGACTGGCACTACACAACAAGTTTTGAATGCTGCTACCTACCAATGCCCTACAAATGCATCCTGATGAATTACTTTTTCTTTCACTTCTCTCACCCCCAATCCTAAGCATCTTGCACAAAGTCTGAAGAACTGACTCTTCTGTACCATCTGCACCTAATTCTTAGCAGATCATGACTGCAAGAATGTATAGATGCAGCTTATTAGACTTCTGCCTCTTACTGTGGCTCAGCAGACAGATGGCATCTCATCACTTTTCACCCTCTGGCCTTATTTTCCACAGTCCAATCCAGCAGCCCAAGTTCAACCAAGCTGTCATCATTAGCAGTCTCCTGAATAGAAGCCAGCTTTCCAAGCCCAAGAACACAGGATTTCCTGAACCATATCAGAGCAGGCACTCATCAAGACAATAACCAAAAGCAAAACATTTTAAACAACAACAACAACAAACACCAACACAGGAATCTATTATTATTTAGGTATGCGATAGCTTTTCCAGACAGTTTCTTTCTAGCCCCAAATGTGTGCATTTCCTTGCAGTAGGATGGTTTGTGACCTCTATACCAACCTTCTATATGAAAAGTCACTGACAGTCCATGTAGAGAAGCAGACACTTTAAGCCTGGTAATGGAGTTGTGAGACCTCTAAGGCATAAACGAGCTTTATTCTCATACTAAATCCAAAACATAGCACTGTACCAGCTACTAGGAAGAAAATTAGCTCTATTCCAGCCAAAACCAGGACAATGCTGTATGGTACTCCATTCAAGTAACAAGTCTTTGGATGTTTGCAGAATGTCTACACAAAGATTAGTTAGAAGTTAGCTATCAAGTTCCACGACAAAACCAATCCTTTCCAATGTATCTAATCCTACCATTTCCCAGGAAAACAAGGGCAAGGGGTGAGGACGACAACTGCCTTCAGTACCTGTATTATTGAGACCCCCCATTAACCTCTCAGTACTTTCTTGCGAATAGACATCAACACCCCTACAGAAGTTACATACATTAGAGATTAAAACAGATGCTCCCTATTACAGGCTTCCCCAGCTGAGGGCAGAGCAAGACTTTGGGAGACAAAATAAAGAACATGGCTTTCGGGCCTTGTCAACGATATCTAAGCAACATGACGTTAAAGCCCATGCAGCCTGATTTTGGGAAGGAAGGACAGATAAAATTGTCTTATTTGCCTTATGTGGCTTGTTTAAGTGAACTGGGGTACAAACAGGATGAAATAGGTAGGCAAAGAAAGCAAGGAAAGGAGGCAGGGAAAAGTAAAGGTAAAAGAAAATATGAAGAGCCCAGGAAGGCAGGCAGACACGAGCCAATAGGGAAAGAAAGATCCTATATGAAGCTAACGAGAAAACTTTGGGTTAGCTGAGTAAGCAAGCTAGAACTGATACCAAGCCCAGGAGGGAAGACCACATACAACCTGAAAAGCTTAAGACAAACTAGAAGGAAAAAAAAAAAAGGAAGATGACTAGAGAGGCACTTGAAAGGGAAGGTGCAAGCACAAAAAGACACAAGAAACCAAAGTACATGCAAAAGCCCTGACCCCTTAGCACATACGCCTTCATATCTGGAAATGGGACTGCAGATTTTGGCTTACCGCTTGTTATTTGCCAGATCGTATTTATGGAACAGATTCCACATCTGCAGGCAAAGGTAGCTTTCAGTGAGCTGTACAGGTTGATTGAGCTGGCAACTACAGCTAACGCTATGCCATCAGCACCAGCATCTTCTGTGCATGGACCTATGTATACTTAGTATGGTTGGGGGAGCCTAACTGCACCCTTCCTTCTTTCAAGGTAACAACAAAAAATCCAACAAGAAAAAAAAAATAAGAGAGAGAGAGAAAGAAGACAGAAAATCCACAGAACTCATTTTAATCAGAACAAGCAAACCACACTGGTCTAGCACCACTGGCCTCTATAATAGCCTTGCCTCCACTACTCAGGAAACTGAAAGACAGGTCCTCAGTTAAATGAATTTATACAGCCCAAGATAACTTGTCATAGCTATGCAACTTTAATGAAATTGCTTGAGCCAGAATTTCTCTAGATGCCATTGTATACTAATTTTCTAGGTTCCAATTTGTCAAATATTCTGTAAAGTTATAAATCTATTTCAGCTGTGCTTTTAATAATAGTACTACCAAAAAAAAGTTCACTTGATAGGACCTTCCCAATTACCTCCATAATTAGAACGAAAGCTACCTGACCCATCTTCTCAGCAGGATGGGGTTAAGTATCTTCCCTTGCCTCAGCTGTGTTATGGAAGTTCATCAATGTGTGAATGATACACAAACTTATAATGAATATCAAAAATCCTGCAAAGTGACACATGTCACTGAACAAAAAACATTCTCAATTGCTTAGTAAGTATCTTCAAAGTAGAAAACACATGGAAGTAGCTGCTTCCATGGCACTTTTCTTCTTTTAAGTTTTCTTCAGAAACTCCTATTATGGTGTATCCATCAATCAGGTGCTCAACTTAAGTCTTTTTAATCACACTGTGTATTAATTATCCATATCAAGTATGGTGAGGAGAGGGAAGTTAGACTACCCTGTCTTGGTCCCACTTTCCATGGCAGCAGGTTCTATTAGAGTATTTCAGGATTTAAATTACTAGTTTCAAATCTTCCTGCCATTATCTTTAACAGACAAGCCAAAAGAGTGAAGTATACATCAGTACTTTGGATTTCAGTAAAATCTTAATTAGACATATTTAACAGATCTTATGAATCACCCCTTTTTACATGACACTACAGTTAAAGACTTAGCTTGCCTTGAAGAAACTGAAATATTTCTCTATTTTAACATGCTGAAAGAGCCCTCTGGTTTGCATGCTACCTAAGCTGTGTTTCAGGTGGATTTTCCGAATGGATGAATTCAACTTTCAGACTATGAACTTTGAAAGCCTGAAATACTCAAACAGCAAATACTGGCTCAGACACACCAAAGTGGCTATCCCATTCTACCTAAGAGACTTTGCTTGCTTACCAAACAGGGATGGGGCAAGTGCAAGGGGAAAAAAAGTTGTTATTCTTTTCCATTAGCTTAGGTACAGGACGAAGCATACATTTTAATTACCAAAACAAGAAGTAATGTATTTAAAGAAATAACCTCCATAAGCAGTTAGCATTCAATTCCCAATCCTAGTTAGAGAAAGAGGGAATAAACATTTACAGTGCAAAACACAGTAGGCAGATTTGACTGACTACAGCTGCCAAATGCAGACAAATCAAAGTTATGCTATGACTTCTGCCTTTCTATTAAGAAATATGGATGGATTTAATTTCAAACATTCCTCAGCAGTAGGGTTGGATAGTCTGAGGATGCAAATGCAAATTCACGTTCTTATGAGTTAAGGCTGGACTGTTACAACACTCAAGTTATAAGTGCCACATTCCTGGTATTTAAGGGTACCATTGTTGTTTCATCACTTGCATCAACTATCCTTCCTGTCTGTCAAGGATTAAAAAAATCAGCAGGTCCTAAACTCTTCTACTCGTGCCCTATAGTCTGAGGCTTTGGAATAACACCCTCCCCACTCCCCAAAAAAGAAATAAAACCAAGAAAACAAATAAACAAAAAAGAAAATTACACCTCTGAAAAACAACTGCACCATCACTGTCATACCAAACAGTTTACATGTAGAACATTGTTACCTCATGGCTAAGTTTAAAATGCTATTCTTTTTAAAACAGGAATTTAGCTGAAACAAGAGGTTACTGAAGGAAAGCTACTCAAAGAATCAACCTGCTTTAGCTACACCACTCCACAAACTAAGTCCATTTCTTCCGAGCCTGCAAAAAACAAAAAGGCATCCCACAGCAGATTTTCTTAGCAAGTTAAACACATGATGAATTGTCATGCCAATAGAGTCCTGCTGAACTACTGCAGACTTAGTCACGCATTCACAAGTAAAAAAAGAAGTAGTGAGTAAGGTTACTTAAGAACCCATATATGCTACTGCCCACTACTACAGCAACAAACAAGAGGCCAACAAAGGTTGTGCCTCTCCTCTTCCTAGAGCTAAAAAACCACAAAAAAAAATGCACACAAAGCACTTGTACGCCTTTAGTGACCAACATCATGACCAACGTCAATGAATGTTTCTGCCAGCTACATTTTTTTTTCCACAAGATCTCCTCATTTCAAGTCCGTAGCTTAAAAACAATTTTCTTATCACAAAACAAATAGGACAGATGACATCACATCACACTTCCTTAACTTAAAGATAGTAACTTTAAATATGGTTAGTAGCCTTGTAAATACATTTACTTTTGCAATATGACTTTGGTTTAAAGTAGACTACTTTAAACATTGGTTTAAAGTAGACTAATTAAGCAGGTTCACTCCACTAATCAACTTGTGCACGTTCCTGGACACTTTGGATAATAAACAGTAATTACAGCATCATAGAAAGGGCCCTAGATCAAACCTTTGATAGCTCTTCAAAACAGTTCTAGAAATACACCATGGGAACTTAATTCCAACTGGATACACTTGAGCCAACTCATTTCCAGTTCAGCCATAAGCAAACAAGAAAACCCCAAACAAAAATACCCATCATGTATGCGTGCAGAAGCATAAACATATGTGGCCTAATGCAAATCTAATCAAAGGAACACGGAAACTGAAAAATATGAGCATTAAAGTAATGCTACATTATGTAAACCTAAAGAAAATAGCAATTCATGCATTCATATAAGAAAAAAAAAAGTATTATCAACAACTACTTTTTCTATGCCTTTGCTATTAAAATCCACTGTGTTTATTCACGGTTCAGTCACATCAATACATCTAAAGAGAGTTTTCCACACTGCTTTACAGCTAAAGATATGTGAAGGTAGGTACCATGAACTATGAACAGAATGGGTTTAGTCTCAAAATCTGCAAACATTGTAACATACAAAGCACAAAATATTAGTTTCTTCCATTCTTAAACCTACGCATTTGGAAGGCCTAGCTTACTGAAGTCCTGTCTTCCTTTAAAATATACAACTGTCTTCTGAAAAGTACAAGACCACAGGTATCTGAAACTACCCAAGTCATCCTGAAACGTATTAAACTAGGCCCTAGCTTTTCATCAAATGCACAGAAAAATTACTAACTCTGAATTACTGAAGACAAGTGCTTACCTTCAATCCTTTTTAAGGCCGACAGGCAAGTATCCCGGCTTGGAAATTCAAATGGATTATTACAGGTCCGAATGGTGTCACATTCGCATTTCCCGCTGATTATGTTACAACCTGTTATAAGGTTTTCATTGCACGGTTCAAATCCAAGAAGCTGATCATCATCCCAGTTTTCATCTAAAATAAACAAACAAACTCGCTCACTATTGGATTTTGGCTGCAGTATGTCAATTCAGCTGCTTTGGAGTTCGGTGCGATTTACTTCAAGTTCAATGCAGTGCTAAACAGAAGATAACAAATTAAAAAAAAATAATGGATTAATCTAAACTGTGGGATTTGCCAAATACCATGTTTTGCAGCTGTTCTATTGCCCATTTTGCTACAGCTACTGGCATTGTTTACTTCCATCTGTATGAAAAACTATGACGTCTTGCAGAAATGCATAGCTGCAGTACAAATGAGTGCTATTCTAACTGAAATAACTTTCGCAGATACTTGAAGTTATATTTATCATGGAAGTGAGAATGTTGGGACAGAATCTGCAGCTGTTACAGAAGTCAAAATTGAGTCAGAAGGAGAGCATTTTTAAACCCGATTAAAAAATACATCACATAGAATTCACTCCACAGAGATAACTTTTTAATAAAAAAATACTGCAAGATGCCAGGCCTCTGATTCTGTAATATGACCAAAAGCGAGTTTTCCAGCACTCCTGGATTACCATCCATACTCTAGGAGAATCGCTCAAGCACATCACGCTCCTTGCCGTCAAGGGGCAGGGGGATAGTTGGGCTGGAACAAGTCTCTCTGCTCAAATAATTCTGCTCCTTTTGAATCAGTCCCATCAAATGCATGTAACCGATGTTCCCACTGTACAACTGACCATTTTCCTTTTAGAAGGCTACATGCAACAAGAATTTTATTATTTTTTTTCTTCCAGGAAGCAATAAATCCAGTCAATCCAGAGTTTCACCAAGATTACCAGTCCTACAAAGTCTCAGCTTCCTTAGGTCAAGTGCATATACAGCAACATCCCACCAATGCACAAGTTTAAGCAAGATACATGCTTTTTATGCAAAATAAACTAGGCATTAGGTATTCTTCACTATAGAGCGCCAGATCATTTTCCAGCCTTGTCTGTCTACCAAAAGAAGTACTACAAAATAGTCACACCAAGTAGTCCACTAACTTCCAGCAATGACAAAAGGAACAAATACCTATTTCCAATCTTTACATCCTTATATTCCACATCTTTACATCCTTATATTCACATTGTGCCTTCTAGCAATTTTATATACTATCAACAAGCAAGTTTCCAATACAGATCCTGCCAAGAAACACTTCAAAAAAGTTAAGACATCTTCCAGCTATGAAGGGTGGGGTTTGTTGTTGTTGTTGGGGTTATCAGAAGCTGTCCTCCAGTATGGGAGGCCGCAGCCAAATACAAACTGTTTGTCATTCAGTAGTCTGACACTTAAAAGAAGTCTAAAAGCTGATAGTAGATAACAGTATATACACACACACATACTGACATTGACACACAAGTACTGTCCACCCACAGAAACATGCAGAATATTCACTAACCTGCCGTTTTCCCTGTTTTGGGGAAAAAACAACTTACACCTGGAAAGAGCTGTTTACCACTTAAATATCGTACATGACCTACAGAAAGCGTCACATCAGATTCTCACAGGTATGTTGTTCCTCCCTGTACAACCAACTGCTTGCTTTCTGTTATAAGTTGGCAAAGTAACCTGCTGACAAAAAGCACTGAATAAACAACTAAGTCAATTTTAGACATGAAGAAGGGAACCTCCATGGGAACCTCATGGCTCTTCTACTCCATAAAAATAGCAAAGGAAGAGCAGTCATTAACCCCAGGAAGTAATTTGTCTCCCCCCCCCCAGTTAAAGTTAACCTATCATCCCATACAGCAGCTGTATCAATAAAAGTCAAAGGAAGTGTAGAAGTTCCTAAAGAGAAGCTATTAAAATTTTTTCAAGAGAAGATGCCGCTTCAGTAATGCTTGGGACACTTTCATCGTGAGGAGGCCATGCATGCAGAGGGAGGAAAAAAAAAAAAAAATCATGAGAATTTGGAGAACAATAATACATCCTGTTTTTGAGAAGCCGGAATGCAGCCTGGACAATTTGTATTTTACAAATCACAGCAGTAATCCACGTAATGACAAGAACAAAAGAGGCTACAGCTACACTCCAAGACTTGGTGTTTCAACTTCTGTAACCGCAGGGACCACAGCTTCATCCGGACCGGTCCGTTTAACGGTCTGAAGAAAAGGGTTTGAATTGCTCCTTGTTTCTGACATGCAGGCTCTCCTCCCAGCAGGGTGTCCAGGCCAGGAGCTCCCCCGGCCCCGGCAGCCACGGGGCCCACGAGGCAGCGTGCCCTCAAGCTGCTCTCCTCCCCACCAGCCCCCTGAGACCAGCCCAGTGCAGACAGGGAGGGCACGCAGATGGCGACGACGGCACACTTGTGCTTTTCCAGCACACCGCTTCGGAGCATTTGTGCGGTTTTGCCCTGTCGTATTTCAGCACTACACCTTTTCAAGGCTGACAGGATCAGCAGGATCCCCGTTACACAAGAGCTGCTCACCCCACGTAAGGTGGGACCCAACTGGCGTGGAAAGCAGAGCCATCCCTTTCTCATGGCAGAACACCTCGATGCAGATGTACCACACGCTGTGGCACTACCCACAATATTATCTGATTTCCAGGACAGATTAGTGTTTGATCTCTCACCTGCCACCTCTCACGGCTTTTCAGATGGGAACAGAAAAGGAGGTACACAGGAAGCGCGTGGCCCAATACACTCAAGTCTTCAGTGCCACACGCCTCAAAAATTAGCTTGGTAGCCATTAAGAGGATGGAAGGGAAGAGAAATCCCTCAGTAATACTTGCAGACTATACATCTAACATGCTGAATCTTGAAACAAGGTATTTTTCATTACTTAGAGGGAATACAAAAAAGCCCCATTCAGACAGGAAGAATGCAAATCCAGTTTAGCCTGGACATCTTTTACCAGACTGCTTTTCACACAATTTCATTTAGAAACAAGATTTCCATCAATGAAGGAGCAAGCACGTAACAAGAAAAAAAAAGCTTATTCTAGTTTAGTAAATCAATCCCAAGTCTAGCATGATCTTTCATGCAGACTTAAGACTCGTTTTCCTAGCTGATTTTGTCCTTTTATGAACAGAAGTTAAAGGTCCTGTTAAATGAATACTTACTTGTTTACCACTTAGAGTAACCCTCAGAAGTCACATCAGTATAAGCAAAATTCCTTGGAATGAAAGGTACAACCACATGAAAGCACTTGCACGAGCTAAAGGGATGAATCCAGTGTCTCACTTTAATTCAAAGCTTTAACTACTTGATGCAAAGGCATCTAGTGCTCTGCTTGATACAGATAAATGGTGGCCCAGTACAGCATGCTTGTTCCTTTAGAGGTCAGCAATATTTCAGCTAATAATGGAAACATGTCTTGAACAAAGTCTAGGCTCTGTGAAACATATAACCTAGCCTCTATTACTCCCCAAATCATCACGTCCTGCGGACTATTCCAAAAAACTAAGTTTTACACACCAGTAATTTGGAGACCTGGGACAGTTCATGAACAGTTCCAGACTGTAGCACAAACATTTTCCTGCATTCTCCGTTTGACCTCCTCTATGGCTTCCTTTTCAGGACACTACTCTTTCACGCGTACCTTTTCAGACAATAAAATAGTTCTGCATTTACTCAGACCAAAATTAAGTCTTGGACGTAATACTTTTTTAATTCTTCTAAGTGTGCTTTCATACCATAAGGAAACCATGGGCAGGGAGGCATCATCTTAATTCAAAACTTTTTTCATTTTCTTCCGTCACTCATATAATCACTTGCTTTCTGCAAAGCAAACATTTCAGCTTGCTAACAATTCAAGTGCTGCTCCGGGTTGCTGAACTCCCAAGGCCTGTCATAGCATGCATCTAAAGTAGGGAAGAGGATTAAGGCATTAACAAGTTGAACAAGAGGTCCTTAAACAACAGATCCAGTCTGGGAAACAGACTGAAAAATATGTCTCTGGTAAGCAGCATTCCATCACTACTTCTGTGCTAAATCCTACATACCAGCACTCGCAACACAGCACCACAGCAGCATGCGAGGCGTAATGCTCATGATTGAAGCAAGCATTTATGTCTTCTTCACCTGAAGAGCTGCTTGTGTTTCCAGGAAAGCATCCAGCTACGAGAAACTAACTTGGAGCCTTATTTTTAAAGTACACAGTAGCTCACTATAGTTGTTTTTATTGTGCCCATATGCAAAGGATCATCTCAAAACAGGTGCAACTTAAAAGTACCAGGAAAGATCTTTTCAGAGACTCCTTCTCCGTTGCTTAAATTTTTTGCTCTCCCTCCCTTGAAGTTCTCAATTCCTTTTGCCTGCCACAGAATTTTCTCTTTTGTGCCCCAACCCTTCTCCTCCTTTCTGGACATTTAATGAATATCAGCTATTGTTTGGAAAACAACATACTGTTCTCCTTCACTGTTTATAAAGTTAATGCATCACCTCAAACCTACAAGCAACACACTGTTATGGTCACTGAAATACCACTGTTGAAAACTAATATTCAAGCATTGCACCCACAATAATCTTAAATTACAGTTCGGGGGGGGGGGGGGGGGGGGTAAACATAACTGGAGTGAATCGAGTGAACTTCCATAATTTACATTTATCTGCAGCACGTTACTCAGCTATTTCTGCCTTTTTAAAGTGTGACAGGCAGGTTCTCAGGATGCTGAAAGAGCAAAGACACCGTCCAATACATTGCTGATCTGAAAGTGAAACAGTCCAAGTCACATCTTACAGACTCTTGCATCCTTTTAAATCCTGCATTTGAAGGAGGAGAGAGAATGGGTTTCACAGTGACACAGAAGTGATCCTTACTGGGACTGGTACTGCCCTCTGGGAAGGTGGGAACCTTTCAGAAGCTTCTCCATCAAACCAGACCCAAGGTCTGAGCCCCACCACTCCAGCACACTGGTATACAGAACAGCATTTTCAAATCAGTGGTATTCATTAAGATGGTATGAGACTCTGAAAGGATTCTACAGACTTTCTAAAATAAAAAAAAAGGAAATACTTCTTGCCAGTAGGCTTTGGCTTCTCTTTGAACAGGAAAAAAGAACGAAGGAAAGGAAATTCATGTTTTGGAGGAGCTGAACAATAGAAATGACTAATCACCACTAAAGAATGCTTGAAACCCAGCCCCAGACCTTGAAAAGCAGCAGAAGGGAAGGCTAGCCTTGAAGTGAGTTTGAGCTCATGTACTGGCTGCAATCCTCTTCCCTCTCACAAGTTATTCCTTCAGTAAATTCATGAATCGGGGACCAGAGCCGGCAGAAACTTCTCTGGTAAAACACACAGCTGAGAGTTTCATGATAAAGCAGTTTTTCCACCTTTTGGAAGGGTCCACTTTCCAAGATCAAATCTTCATGTGGAATGCACATCAGTACAAAAGCGCTTTGCAGCCTCCTGATAAAATTTCTAGTCAAAGCTAGAAAGCAAAACCGTACCACAACATTTAGATACCTCAGGAACACCATACATGTAAGGCTTGTCTAGAATTTGACTGCCTGCTTTATCTTATTCAACCTAGAGCATGTATCTCAGGTGATCAAATCCCCAGTATAGCCAGAAAGATTTTCACTGCAGCAGCTCTGCGTGCGTCTCAAGGCGGTTATTTCATACTAAGGAATGCAGAAAGTATTTAAACAAACCAGCTTTCCACTCAATTATCAGAAACTCCACAGAAGCTGTGAGGAAAGCAAGGAGATAAATGGAAGCAGTAAGCGAAGCATGTGATTTAGACAACTATTTCAAGCTTAAAGTTTTCCCTTACCCACACTGTCTGCAATATTTCAGTTCTCCATGTAGTCGTGTCCCCCCCCCTCCTTTTTTTTTAATTGACTTTTTGGGGGGGTTGTTTTGTTTGGCTTTTGTTTGTTTTTTAAGACTTTTGCTATTAGGGTTGCCCCCAACAAGACTGAACGGTATTTCCAATAGCCTTCTGCCCCAAAGATGGTCTGAAATGATAATTAGTTCCGAAGTCTGACCCCTAGACATTTAAGTACCTGAAAAAAGACTTGCAAGCAAGTTATTTTAATCTTATGACCAGGACCACATCTTGTTTGTAAATAGTTGACTGAAAATACTACACAGTCCCAGGGTTTAATTGGTCAGACAGAGCCTCTGCCAGTACTCCCCTGATAAGAATGAGCATGGACAGCAGCGTTTCAGCTGTCCTAGCAGATTTTTCCTCTAGCTCTAGAAAACTCTTTAAAAAAAATAATGGCTAAAGCCTCAGGAAAGGGCCAAACCTTCTTACCCATTTTCCAAAGGAGGCTAAAACTCCAATTTTTTTTTTCCCCCCAAGCTGCACTCTGCACCCACACACTTCAGAAGCCTGCACATACAGCAGCACGCATCAGCCTCACTGCAAACAAGCAGCTGGCTGGCAGCTTGCTTAAGCTGCTCAGCAGAGGCAAAGCCGACAGGAGTAGTAAAAGTTTTGCCCAAGACAAATGCTGGAACAGGGCTATGAATAAAGCAACCTACACCAAGAACAGTCCACATTATTAGAAGAAACCTGACATCCTAAACCTTTTGCCACTTTTCCCCCCGGGGTCATTAACGCAGAGTCACTGAACACCAAAACTGCAGAATGTTTCAGAGGAATTACACCCAATTTCTTAGTCACAGAAGGCTACACAAAAAACTCTACATACCCTGGATTTAGAATTAGCATCAAGGCTTTTTTTCATTTTTTTTAAAACCTAACAGAGACAGACATCAACTTGAGTGTTTCTATTATCAAGGCAGCACATTTTATGTTAGCACATGTAATACCATTATCAGTACGATCCCAGCTTTTTATCAACAGCCTATCAGTGAGGGGAAGAACCACCTCCAAATGCATACAATCAGCCTTTCTGAAATAACCCTGAACAGAGCATAACATAGCTGTAGCAAAACACTTAAGTTTAATTTGTTTGAAGGATAAGTGACCCAACAGAACGGGCGCTTTCGGATTCAGAAACATCACACTTGCTAGACTTTTCACTAATTTAAAAAAAAAAAAACCACAACAAAAAAACCCAACCAACCACACAAAAACCACCTGAAGCCTATCAGTATCAAGGTAGCTGGCTATATAAGGCTTAAAGTTTTGGAAATGAGTAAGAACAGGGGAATGGGTGCATGCCTGTGAGCTAGTGCTTTTCCCCCTGTCCACAACCCTATGCTCTCCTGCTTGTTTTCTTACTGAAAGACTTGCACACTCATGACCCACAAGGTGTTAACATGATTTGCAGATGCTGAAGTTAAGTACCCAGTATACCCAGTGAAAGCTGCTGGGGATTGAATATTGCCTCTGATAAAGGTGCGAACTGCTTCCATTCATCTCAATACGTTACTAAGGGCTTACTTCCCCCAAACATGGTCAAACTAGTCTGTTTAGACTAGAGCTCCCTCAGGGACCATTTTTTAATCTGTATGCTTCTGTGGAATTTAATCTAGATAACCTTTATACGAAGTTATATTCCCATCTTAGTTTATATTGGTAAATTTCTCCATATATCTAAGCTTTCTATGTCAGTATCAGTCATTTTCCAAATTGCATGCATACATACCAAAAGGCAGAGTTAAAACACAGTTTTGTCAGACTACACAACTGTTGTCATGTTAAATCTCAGGCAAAACCCTGAATTCACCACTTCCAAGTTTACACTCCCTGTGGATCAAATGCATTCTCAAGTGAAAGCAGTTTACAAGTCACAAGAGACATTTAATAGGTCACTTCTACAACGTATTTAATCCATTAAAACAGAGAAACATTGGGTCCTGCCTGCAAGATGCTAGAAACTTTACTCATTGAGATGAAGAATCCTTGAGGGGGGTGCAAAGGAAGGAGGGGAAGAGGAAGGCATTTTTGAACCATATTAATGGATTAATTATTGCATAATATGCCCATCAGTCAAATGACATTTTGGTTGACTAAGTACTATGCAAGAAGTTTACTATGCAAGAAGTTAAATTATGCAAGTATTCTTGAATCAGCTAGAGGGTACTTAAAACTGCAAACATTCCTAGGAGTGCAGAAGTTACTATCTGACAAGTTTGAAGGTAGTTTAAAAAAAAAAAAAACAAAAACAAACCAAAACAACCACAAAGCCCACCACTTTATAAGCAGCATGATTTTGGGGAACCTGATGAAATGACCATTTTCTATGGGAAAAAGTCTACATCAGCAGAGGATGCTTGCACTGCCATGTGAGATCAAATGGTTTAAAATAAATAAATAAATAAAAGAGAGTATTCCTTTTAACAGAAGTTAAGAGATTTAGACATTCAGCCTACCCATGGTGAGATTTCCAGTTTTAAACTAACTGTGCTGATCCACAACAGCAAAAACCTACCAATTCCTGCATCAGTATCCCTCCTCATATCTGTTGGACTTTTCCATTTTGTTTTTGTTGAAATATTGGAACCAAGTGATTTCTAAAATCGAAACATGATGCCCAGAAACAGAGAGGAAACCATTTCCAAGTCAAATAAGTACCTGATCTAATTCAAATTCCATGCCACAATCAAAGTTACATGTTCTTACCGATGTTAAGATTTCAGCATCAACACAAGAGTAGAAATAGCTTATAAATTATCCAACCTGTGCATAAGAAGTCACTGTGTGCCTAGTAAGTGTTTTCTGCAGGGTAGGGGAAGGGGACTGTTAACTATGGTCAAGAGTAACATATCAGAAGCTGAACATTTGCCAAAGAATTACTTCTCCTTCCAGTTGTACAAATTCAGTAATTTCTGTGATAATTTTTTTTTTTACGCCATGAATAATTTTTCCATTTTTTCCTCCCCTGATAGTCTGGATTGCTGATAGCCTTTGAACCAAGTATTTTACCCGTCTTCATGCCAACAATCATTTGGTGCACCACTTAATACCAATTAAGTCCCCAACTAGATCATCAGTTCTAACACTTGGTGTTGGTGGAGGAAGTTCGCTGTACACACACGGACATGAGAACTATTTGGACATTTCCCCAGCCATTCACTACATAAAAGAATAAGAAAACAAACAAACAAACAGTTAAGAAATCTGGGCAACACTGTTCCAGTCAAACAGATATAAACAAGCAGGTCACCCACATGTGACTTCTAAATTACTTGAACTTCGGTAACTCTTACTCAAAGCAAAATACTACCTGATCTTTAGGGGTCTGGACTGCATCACAGACAAGAAGCCAAGCATGTTGTACAGAAGTCTGTCTGGAGACAAAGCTTCATGTTCCAGGCTTTGGGTCCACTGACCCATCAGATACAGAGCATGGGACTGAGAACGAAAACAAGGTTCTCCCACAGGTACTAGCTACAGAAGTTATAAGCAGCAGCACTACTTCTGGTAAAAATACTAGCAAGTCTGTAAGCAAGTTGTTCTTACTTCAGAAAAGCAGAAGGGAACTCCATTACTGAGTTACTCCATTACTCCAAACTGATGCTCAAACAAAAACAGCTTAGCTCTCCTCCTCCCAATTTTGAAAAACGCTAGGTTTTCAAAGTTTCATTTCTTCTCATCAGCTCCAGTTTCACTGCATTTTGGTTACATACAATATACTATGTCCTTACATATCATACTCTATTATGTTTCCAGGGGAGGCAAATTAGTCCACAGTAGGCTTAAAGGGGGGGGGGGAGAACACCAAAAGCTCTCCCTGCTTGTCCCAACAAGCAGTCAGACAGACAATAATGCTCCAAGCTCCCAAAAAGATGCAGTTCAGCAGAAGAGACTAGGACTAGCCACAGTAGGGCAAGCTTCTACCATCGTCCTAGAGGATTAACCTGCATACTTCCTGATACTTGCCTAAAATCTGCTACAGCAGCTTTCTCCTGGTCCCAAGGGAACCCCAGTTCAGAAGCTATGCATTAGGCAGACAAGCCTCAAGTATTCAAGGCAAGTCTTAAATTACCTGCAGTAGGCAAAAAGAATACAGCAATAACTGTATTCCCCACTCCCCCCAAAAAAACCAAACCCCACTAAAAACAAAACAAAAAAACCCCAAAACAAAGTACTACATGTTATTGGTCAGCTACCAGAGCAGAAATACCTTCTTTCAATGGCTACCTAGACGCTAATTCATATGGAAGTATATTCTAAAAGGAAACGAAGAACACAGTGAGACTAGCAGTTTTGTTAACAATGCACTTCAAATGTATCGCAAAAAAATTATGTTTCTATTACACAGTTAAAAATAATTTCAGCTCATTTTCAGTGTTATTTTATATGCTACTGTTATGCCTTAGAAGAGTTTAGCAAAGCAATCAAGGCCTCTATCTAAAAGCACCAGGAATTGGGGAAGTGTTGAAACTGAGAAAAGAAGAGAATCATCACAAGAAATGCCTTCACAGAGTAACCAAACTTCTTTGGCAGAGCTTTTCCAAGGCTTTCCGATTCCCCAGAAAGCAGGAATCCTGCCCAGCTGGACTGCTGCAGAAGCCAAGAAAAACACGTTTCTAGAGAACTCCAGTCTAGTTAGGGGGTGGCTCTAGGTCTACCTTCAAAGGCAGAGACCAAGGGCAGTCCCTGCTGTAAGCTCAAAATTTCTCAATGCTAAGAGTGTTTGGAAGGGGCTGTAGGCTCTCGACACCTCATCGAACCAATCCAGCAGCACCCCTGTAAAGCCAGCAGAAGCTGGAGGTGTGCAAAGTCTCTCAAGATTGCCCATCGGAAAGGGTAGCCACCTACACCGGGGGAAGCTGACCTCAGAATTATTCTTTACCAATAATACAACTACATTCAGGAAGGGTATTTACATACTTCAGGACAGTGCCACAAATTAAGCCTTTGAACTGCATAAAGATGTGGATAGTTAAGGTAGTGAGATGAACAAGGACTTCCTTCAGGTTTTAAAAGGATAAAGAAAAGAACCCAGAATCAGCAACAGATTTCATTAATAAACACTGGTTTAAAAAAGACTACTCCATTTCTAGTTTCAGAAAGAGAGGCTACCAGTGACAGATGCCACGGAGACTTCTCCATCAGGTGTTACAGAGATCACTTATGCCAAGTGCGTTAAATACTAAAACAAAGTTAACAGACAAGTATTTTTACCTGCTGCAATTCCAGCATTTGAAGTTTTCTGTAGCCTAGTAAATGTTGACACTCTGAGACAAGACACTGCTGAAGCTTCAAAAATGATAAAAAAAATAATGCTTATAACTGTAGCCAGTAGGGGTCATTTCAGTGTAAAAAATTGCAGTGAAAGAAAAGGCTAGAGACAGGAAGGAGAGTAAAAACATCAATTTCTAGTCACACAGTTCTGTAAATCACTTCCATTTCCTCCTCCCTGAACTGGGGTAGGAAAGGGTTTGCACTCCCAGTAGACAGGATAAAAAAAAAATAGTAGTCTTTATTCTGTTACTGGATAAAGGCACGGCTTAGTACTACTCACACACCAGGCATCACCAGCCTAGCCTGTTGCATGTGTGCTGTAAACTGCACAATTGATTAGGTCACCACGAACAAAAAAATAGAGCTAATCAACCTCATTTTTGTGATTGGAGGTAGTATACCAAGTCCCCTTTTTTCCTTGCTGCCAGCCCTCAGGCACAACACACACCATGAAGAACATCACGTTACTTCTGTTGCTTAGAATGAGGCAGTTTCCTGACAATTCAGTAATAGGTATTCCAGGACTATTTATTACGCTGACAGTGCAGCTCAGTTGCTTTTCATTTACGAGAATGAAAATTAAATAGATAACTTATCTCCCTGACCATTCTTATAGGAGCAGCTGGAACTAGCTCCTAACCACAACACTAATTGAAATGCAATCTTGCCAACAAATGCTTCATACTATTTTCAACAGTAGATGGGACGTGTTACAAGTTAACTACAGCAACGTAGATTGCATCACTTCAAAGGAATGAAATACTCCTAAATTGCCAGAGACATCCGTACTCTGTGATACAGCAAGCGAGTTGAAACATTAAGGCATTTAATGACTGCATGCTTCTAGTTCCTTTAACCAAGGGGGGGGACAACACATGACAACGAAAGCTGTTTAAGCCAAGCTTTTACTTGAAAACATGCAAAGAGAGAAACTCATGCAAAACCAGGTAGGTTTTTAAAGTACCTATTCCCTCTTTGCTTGTACTTTTCTATTTAAGAAAACTTTTCCAATACATATTAAAAATAATGGTAATAAAGAGAGACTACAGCAATGTACATATTCAGCAACATGGTCTCAACCAAAGTCTTCAAAGTACTTCGGGGCCATTTTTAACTGTTTAACAACAAAGCTTTTAACCCTGGAGTTTGTCCTACCCAAGCAACAACTGCACAGGCTGATGGCACTGGTTACAGCACAGGCGGGACACACTGCCCGGCTCTGCTCTGGTTTGCGATTTATTTGTTCGGGATGCAAACGGAGTTTTAAACTAATAACGAGCGCCGGGACAAAGATCAGCTGCCCACTGAAAGTGACGGGGTTTAGCTCTCTCAAAACAGTGCATCATTTTAAATGCAAGTTTTTTTGGACAGATGCTGCCTCACCAGCTCTCCGGACTTTCTACTGCCCTCTACCCGCTAAGAGAAGACCGCCTCCCTCTCCTTTTCCAGAATTGTCGAAGCTCCCGCTCCGAGTCTCACATACATTTATACATATCCCAAACTACTGGTTATTTGTAATCTCTTTACAGCGCCATGTTTTCCCTCAACTTGGGGGAAAAGGGAGCTGGAGGTACAAGACAAAAAGAGACTAAAAATTTGCCTTTGGCCTTTTGTTAAATTATTATACATAAAAAATAAATCTCAGGGACTCTGATAGACACAAAATTGGAAAGTGGGGGAGGTGGGGGGGTGAACTCCTCTTGCATTTCGTACCAATTCATCACCTCACAAGCAGCCGGCAGGAAGCAGAAATGACTTTGAGAGGAGTTCTGCCGTGGGGACTTCTCCCTCCCCCTTGATGCTCCAGCAGGGGAAGAGACATCCCTTATCATCCTATACCGAGTAGGACAGGCGGGGAGATATTAAGTGACAGGAACAGGAAGGAAAACTTTACAACAGATGATCAGCCTTTGTGTTTCCTTACAGAGAAGGGGAATCCGGAACAAGCACCATGAATGCACGACTGACCTCCGCCGATCTCCCATCTGCCAAAACCCCTTCCCAAGCCCTTTTATCACAGGATTTTAGTCGGGCATCAGTAGTCGCTATAAGCTATTAGCAAACCAGCGAAGCGCTATGGAAAGCGAGAAGTGGAAGAGCCTGGAAGTTTCGGCTCAGAAAATTAAGGGTGAAACTTTTAAATAGGGTTTTTTTTTTTTTAAGCAGGGAGGGTTAAAAGACACCCTCGCGGATGGGACAGGCGGGCGGCGGCGGGGGGAACGAGGGCGCCCTCCTTCCCCCCCACCGCCCAGCGGGTACCCCCCACCCCGGGGGATGGAGGGATGGATGGATGATGTCCCGCCGCCTCTCACCTTCGCAGACGCCCACTTCGTACTCGGTGATGGAGTCTCCGTTAAGCGGCGGTCGGATGACACAGCGCAACCCCCGGTCGCAAGCTCCGTGCAGCCCGTAGACTCCCCCGCAGCTCTCGTTCCGTTGCCGAGCGCACATGAAACAGCAACCGCAGATGCCCAGTACGATGCTACCGGGGCAACTCTTAGGTTCTTCGCATTTGGATTCGTCGCAGGGTAAGCAGACGAGAGCCCGCGTCCCCGACTCGCCCAGCAGCAGGGCCAGCAGTAACAGCCACCCCGTCGCCGCCAGGTGCCAGCCGCCGTCTCCGCCCGGGCGTCTCCTCCCCGCCGAGACCGCTGCCAGGTACATCCCGGCCGCCGCAGCCCGGCCTGGGCCGGGGGGGGGGGAGCCTCTCGGAAGCCCCCTCGCCGGGCGGCGGACCCGAGCGTGCCGCGGCTCCCTCCCGCCGCCCCCGCCTCCGGCCCCCCGAGGAAAGTTTCCTCTCGCGGCGGCGGCCGCTTCAGCCAAACTTCTCCTCCGGGCGGCGGCGGCTCCGCCCGCTGCCCCCTCCGGGAAGCGGCGTCCGTCAGTCCCTTCGTCCCTCGCCCGCCGGCTCCCGGTCCCGCGGCACCGTCCACGCCGGCGGCGCGGCGACCCGCGCGTGAGCGGCTGCGAGCGAGCCCCCGGGTGAGGAGGAGGAGGCAGCGGCGGCGGCTGGCTGGCTGGCTCTGCCCCGCTCGCTGCCCGAGTCCCGACTCCCCTCCTGCCTGCGACTCGCCCCGCTCCGAGTGCGCCCTCTGCCCTTCCCCCATTGGGCGGTGATAGCCTTCACCCCGCCCCGGCTGTCTGCTCACGCCTCCTCATTGGGTGCCGCGCAGACTGGCCCCGCCCGCTCCTCCTCCCGCCCCTCCCGCCCCCGCAGCCCCAGATCCTGGGGCTGGGGAGAGACGCAGCGGAGGCGAGGAGCAGCCTGGGCCCCACAGCGGCCGCCGCCGCCGCCTCCCCCCGCCCCTCCCCTCCCCCGCCCGGGGCTCTCGAGCGCGGAGCGGAGCGAGGCGGTGGCGCCGCCAGACCCCGGGGACGGGCTGGCGGCGGCCCGGGGGACACCGGGGGTGAGGTGGGGAGGGAGGGGGCCCGGGCCCCGCGCCCCGCGAAGGGCGCAGCCACAGCAGGGCGACGTCGCGGGGGAGTCGCGAAAGGGGCCTCGCGTCCCCGGCCGCGCCGGCGAGAGCCTCCTCCTCTTCCTCCGCCTGCCCCCCCGCCCCGAGGGGCGCGGGGATCCGGGACGGGGAGCGGTTCAATGCCCTCTCAGCCCCTGCGCCACGGCGGGGGGAGAGCCGCCCGCTCCCCGCAGCCAGGCCCCCGATCGCAGCCAGGCCCCCGATCGCGCCCAGGTGCCCCGCCGGTGCGGAGCCGTGACTGGCCCGCTCGGCGGGGGCTGCGCCGCTGCGCCGCTGCCCCTAATGGCTGCCGCCCCGCTCTAAGGGCAGCGGCGGCGGAGCGCTGTCCCGGGCCGCCCCTCCGCTCGCTCGTAAACAAGTGGAGGTGCCGCGGCTCGCCCGCGGACCTCGGCACCCGACACCGCCCCCGGGCCGGCTAGTGGTCTTCGCCGGCGCACGGACAAGAGGCGCCCGCGGCTGCCGACCGGTCTCCCCGCCGAGCGGCTGCCGTCGCCGCCCAAGCCGGCCGGCGTGCCTCGGGAGCGACGCGGGGCGGGCACCCGCGGCCCTGCCGGCGCCCGGTGCGCTGGGGCAGGGCGGCCCGGAGCCGCGGCGGGAGGTGCGGTTGCGGCGGCGCTGCCGCGCTGGGCCCGGCGGCGGGGGCCGGAGCCCGGCGGCGCCCCCGGAGGGCCGGCAGGCGGCAGCGCTCGGCACCCGGGTCGTTCCGGCGGAGCGCGGCTGGAGGGGGGCTGCCCGCCCCGAGCCGGGTCGGAGGAGCGACCGAAAGAATGGCGTTGCCGAAGGGCGCGTAGCTGGCTTGTCCGCGCTCGGTAACCGCGGGCGGCAGCGAGAGACGGCAGGGAAACGGGAGCTGGTTGCCTTCATGAGGGCAGCCCCTCGGTGTAACCGAAGAGCGGGGTCCGCCGCTGTCGTGTCACGCCCTGCCCCGGGTGCGAAGGCGGCTGTGGGAGCAACGTGTTCCGCTGTCAGAAATGCCTGAAGCTGTGGCGGTTGAGAGAATGAAGTAATTTACTGGGCAGGTGGGGTTGTGTCAGCTGCACGGTGCTGAGCCTGGAAAGTCTTGGGTTGCGCATACTGGTGCCAGCAATGTGGGAAATTTTAGGAGAGAGGTTCTGGAAACTTAATACAGGTTATTACAGCGAGTGCCAAGGTATGGCTTCTACAGTTTCTTCAGTCCCACATGCTTGTCCACTTTAGCGGAAAGAACCGGTTCTCGTGTCAGTGGAAGAGCTGCTATGTAAGGGCAAAACTCCCCATTGGCAAGGCAAAGGACAAGTTACTACCAGTGACAAAAGAAACTATAGCGTAAAGCTTTGTCAGCAGTAGCGTACCTTTTTGGTTTGTTTTAGAAAGCACTGTAGTTCACTGTCGTTCACTCCAGCGTAAATGCCTACTGGTAGCAAAGGTTCCCTATTACTGGCACAGGCCCATTACTAATGGAAACAGTACATCTGTGTAACATGCTGAAAAATAAAGTATTTCCATATTTGTCTAAAAGAAAGCATTTCCCATATTTGTCTATTATTAAAAATAATGGTGTTTTTAGCATACCAGAATGACTGCCTATATTCTGATCCATTCAGAACTTAAACTAAATTGTAGACAATTATTTTTAAAGAGCTACAAATGCTTTAATTAGCCCCAATAGTTTGCAAGGCCTTGGGTTGTTCTTCAGTGAAATGCTATTATTGTGATAAAACACCGTCAATACAGCATACATTACATGGATTAGGGCTGTTCAGCTGATGTATCTCAACAGCAAATGGACAATGAGAAGCAGCCATCTACTGGGCATCAGTATTTGAACTGATACTGTGCTACATTTTTAAATAGATTTGTAAAGTAAATGACAAGCTGATGTCATTAAAGGCACCCTGTTTCAGTGTAAACAAACCCAATGCATACGTTGGAGAACAACCAAAAAGACTGTATGTTCCTGTGTCTTGGAAAGCAGTAAGTCAGGGAAGTGCCCTGAAGGTCATATTAAACAAGCACTCAAACTCTGAATGTTATGGCAAATGGAGAATACTCCCAGGTGTAGCAACACGCCAAGCAAGAACTTTAGTACTGTTTCCACAGAATGCTGCTTCTTCCCTCAGCCTCAGCCCTCTCGTGTCAGTTTGCCGAAGCACCTGCAGGGGTCAGAGTACTTTTGATTCACCAGAAGTTTCCACCAAAAAACCCACTGTGATTTGGATGAGAGCAGTTTGTAAAAACATACCATTTCCTACGAACTGGAAACACTGCCTTTTGGTCATGTCTTTTACTGACGAGGCGCATGAAGGGGTTTTACCTTCTATGTATAGCATCGCTGAGATTGCTTTTTGAATGAGGCATACAGTTCCTGCGGCTGTATTTTTAAAACACTATTCACAAACCCGAGATTGTGGAGAGAGGAATCACAAAAGTGATTTCAGTGCTAGAGAGGATGCTGCACAATACAATACATGATCAGAGACTTGAATTCAATAAGCTTAGTTTATCAAAAGATGAAAAGTGAACTGATTACAGTGTATTAATCCCTTCATGTGGAAAAATGAACTGGTCTATGAAAAATATGTAGGTATTTTTCCAGGACTTGTGAACATTGCCAGCATGGAAATCCCAGACATGTTGGATTGCATGCACAGGCGGTTCAATATTTCCCAGACATGCCAGACCTACCAGTCATGTACTGTACTGATGTGCAGTATACTCAATGCACAAAGAATTCATTGGACCTACTGTGCCTGTTTGCCTGTGTGGGAACGAACAAAGAAGTGCTAGAAGCAGTACAAAAACAGATGAAGAGGAAAGCTACGGGCAGCTTAGATAAGAATGTTGTAGGGCCCTGAGAAAAAGAGAGCAAACTTTTGAGCTGACTGCCAAATGAGAGAAGCTTCAGCTGTGAACAGGATTAGTACCCTGCTTCATAAACTGTTTACCCAGTGATAGCTGCATGTAAGGGAGCAAAATACAGAAATATGTATGGAACAAGGACCAAAATTTAGGGTTCTTTTCTCCTTATGCCTTGCCCTTTAGGTACAAGTCACAATCTGCTCATGCATATGCTTGTGTTTCCCTTTTCTGGCCCCAGGAACCTAAATACTTCGTTGCACAGTGGCACAGATTCTACAGGAAAGGTAGAGAATGCTTCTGCCCTAAACCTGAGAAGAGTTCATAGGGACAATGAGGTACTCCTTGGAAATCAGCAAATCTGATATCCGACGACTTTACAAGGAAAGTGAATATCCCTGCTTTCCCCAGCAAGAAGCAGTGAAGGATCCTTACAGGGAAATTCACTTACCCCTGCTTCTTGCTGCCTCTTGATTTATTAAGGGGTCTACTGATCCAAATAGCTTAGGAGTAAGTAGATTCAGCTACTGAAGTGAAATCCAGCTCTTAATTTCCCCTAGAAACAGGTTAGTAAATACTGCTGAATACAACTGTGGGAGGAAGAAAAGCATTCTGATAAACAGACTGTAGCAGCTGAAATTTTCTGGGCTTGTTTTCCTGTAATGTTAGTGTTGTATCAAAGCCACATCTAGGCTGGATGAAGTTGCAGCAGTAACCGAGTGGAGCTGTATAGCTTTCCTGGTCATCACGTAATGTGGAGCTTTTTCAAAACCACACAGTGCTATGAGAAAATTACTACCCCCCTTCACTAATTACTCAGTCCTGTACTCACTCTCCTTCCTACTGGTAAATCTCCCCATGTGAAAAATAGGTGTTCAGCATAAATCTCCTGATCAGTCTGATATTCACAATAATGACAACTGAAATACAGATTTCTATGACATAGGTGAAGATAACATTTATACTACCAAAAATAAAAACATCTCCCCCCTCCCCCCAATGCTAAGTAAAATATCAAAATGTCTCCATTTCAATTCAAAAGATTGTTTCTACTGTGCTGATATCTACTGGTAGCTCCTTACGTATGTCTGAATTTGGGGAACACTGGTGATTTTAATACCAAAGTTGTACTTTTTTCTTTGCAAATGTTTTGTTTCTTTTTTGTGCCTCATTGCATCTTTGTTGCGCATTAAATTCCTTTTTTATTCTTTAGTCTGTTAAGATCGTTTGTGTGTCCTTTGTAGCAGTCTCTTGACATAAACTCTTTTGTAAACAGGTTATACACATGAGCAATCTCTACCCCCAGAAAAAAAAGATCAAGATGAAACCTGCCACTAATACAAGCAGTGCTGAATTGGTCTGAAACACATGAGAATAATTTCTCTCTTCTTCACAGAGATATCATGGACTTACTACCTTAGTAGCTGCAAGGTGTTTCAAAACCCTTAAATGCAAAATGGTGGGAAATTGGGAAAGCAAATATGAGAATTCATTTTAATAGAAACAACCTTTTTAAGAATTGTTTTGAACCAGTTTATAATAAATAAATATCCCATTAGGTAGTCTCAGCTGTTTTTTTCAGCCCTATAAGCTTTTCCTCTCAGTTGAATCCCTAGCTTGGGAGAGCTCAGTAGTCCAAAATTTAAGTTTGGAATAACTACCAGGCAGAATTGTTTGTAGCTTTTTCCTAATACATCTTTGATTGCTCATATGGTACATACAAGTGAAAGGACCTGCTTTTTTAATGGCCTCAGAGCAACTGCATAAGCAATTTTAAAATACAATTGCACGACTAATTTACTTGTGCATACTTTTTCACAAGTTTAGAAACTATACATTAATTAAAATGATAAATAAATAAGCTATAAATGAAGAGGACTGGCCATTTACAGGTGTAGTTCTTCACATTGCACTTAAATCACTGAAATTGTGCATTCAGCCTAAGGACTTTTTCAGATCTGAACATTTTAAAATATATCTTAAAAATTGCAAGGTTAAAGAACTAGGGAGTCACTATCTATTTCAGGCTAGCTACCAGGAGTATATCAGGAGAAATAACTTCTATATCTAGAAATGCAATTTTGTATTTAAATTGATCACACTCAAGGTCACATTGGTTTTAGCTTCTTTAGCACAAAGAAAATATTTTTAACAAATAAGCACAGTTAGCAAGGAAAGACAATTTGCTGTCAGTTTACAAAAGAAGAGTAGAAGTCTTTTAAACTGGTATGTCATTCTATGCTTTTTTATTACAGAAAATCTGGCCACCAGAAAAGTAGGTGGATTTGATCAGCATCTACATCCTTTTCATAATGCTGCATACTGATAAGATTTTAAATGTTAAAATATAAAACTGAAAATACTGTGTTTATTTCCCTGCAATCTGCTGTGTATCAATAACTGCAGTATAAAATAGATTAAATCAGATAGGATGAGGGATATGCTGGATGTGATCTAAAATTTGTCATAGCTAATTCCCTAGCCTAGTATGTCCAAGAGAAGTTCAGAGTTCTAGGCAAAGTGCTTCCTATTCTGAACATGGCTTTGAACTCTTGAAGGAAAAACATGAGAGGCTGGAGTTGGTGGGTAAAGGCTAAGCTGGTGGGTAGCCGATTATCAAGGTAAGTCAGGCCTTAGCTGTAATACTCTTCATTTCAGTTCAAACTCATCAAAACTTGACTGAGCTTCAGACTCTTCAAATAACTGATTCAATAGGGGCAAAATGGCTCGTCCTCTGGTTTGCAGCTGAATCAAATGCTAAAAGGAAGGTTGTCTAATTACGAGTGAATGGCAACCTTATTCAGAGATCACTGAAAAAAGATTTTTTAATAACAACATTAATGACAACAAAGATCTCCCATTTTTTTTTTCTAGGAGGATTATACCTATAAAACATCTCCAAAATATATTTTCTGTGTTAGAGAAATTTCACCTCATCAGGTACATTCGTAATGTGTGGGCCGAGTCAGCTCTTGATTATCAAGAGTAACCTGAAAAGGGGAAAAAAAAGCACCCCCAAACCCAAACCTACCCCAAAACCACAAGCAGTACAAGACAAACACAAGGTGGTCTTTGGGATCGCGCAATGAGAATGCAATGAGGAAGAGAGTAGGCTGGTGATACCGCGACTGCGGCGGGTGGGGACCCGGGGGGTGTGGGGTACGCCGGTGTGGCAGTGTCTTGCAGACGCAACTCTTCGGCTTGCAGATGTGAGCTGGCTCATGGCAGGCCTTTCAGGTGTCTCCGGTCTTGCAACACAGTTAATCCATAACCCAGAGAAGCCATCAGCAGTTGATTGAGAGGCAACTATAGCTGACCCTGCTTTACAGCAAGGGGGCTATATAAACCGCTGTGAGTTTCCTGACAATGTTTTCTATAAGTCTGTCAGGCGGCACTGTATATTCTGGCTGTATTCTGACTGCTGGAACTCACAGATGGCAGGGGTTATTAAGACAATCTCAACCTGGCCCTTTACTTATTTAGCAAATTAAAACTATTTTTGATGTCTTTATTAGAGCCGGATAGAAGCTTTCATTCCAAGAAATCACAGCATATTTCCAGTGTTTTTTTCTAGCTCTTTGTAGATTTTAATGCTGATAAATGCAACTGGCCATAAAAGCCACCTATCCCTACTGACTTGCTTCCATTTGTGTCTATAATCACCTTCCCTATTTCTGCAGATGATTATGTGGGTTAGCAAAAACATTTAGGACAAAGTCAAAGGCTGTTCTGATTACTACAACTTCATGTTTGACTTCTGATATCTACCAAGTACGTTGAGGAAATCAGATTTTGCTAGTTCATCCATCCATTCTAGGAAGATAATGTTGCTTATGAGAGTAAAGCAGAGACATTTTCCCAGAGTAAACCAGTATTTCTATAAATTGTTTGAGCTTCTTTATTTCTCTTGATGGATAGTAAATAGCCAGTCTAACTGTTCAGCTTTTTAACAGCTTGATTAGAAGTATGCACAGCTTGGATACCATTTGCAAAGTCTGTATGTCTAAAGTTATTGTGGTATGGTTACAGTGAGAGAAAAAGGTTAGTATAAATCAGCATTCATATCAATTGTTTGATCTGTGTTAGTTTTTATAACATCTTAGGGCAAAAAAACCAGATTACTGTATTTTTTCAAGGGTATCTAGGCCTTACTTATTCATTGTTGGGGTTTTTTTCTGTTAATATTTTATTATTTGTGTTGTGATATTAGTTGGCCTCCCATGGCTGATTTCAGTATATTAGCAATAACTATTAGCTAACTTCTGGGTTTTTTTCTTTAGAAATATGGTGACTCGCCTTGTAAATTGCTAAGTAGACTGAGAGTCTGGATTTCATTGTAGGATTCAACAAACATTAATGCACTCAGCCTATATCAGAAGATAATATCATGCAAGATTATATACCTTTTCTTTCAGGCTGCAGGAAGACATGTTCAGTAGATTTCCTGGTCCAGCTTGGCTGAAAGAAGCAAATGGACATTGCTATATACCCAGTGTTTTGAACAGCATTTATCTTTTCAAGAGTGAACTTGGAATCTTAAGTTTAGGGACTTGGGTGGGAGTTAAGGAAAGAAGCAGGAAAGTAAGATGGTTTGCTTATAACATGGGCAGTGATACGGTTAGGAAGACAACACAGCATCTCCTGCTTCTCAAAACATTTCTGCCTCACAAAGTTAACATTTCAGGTAAAGTTGGGAAAATGATGGTGAGAGGAAAGAAGCCCTGAATGGCAGAGAAGCCTCAGCAATAAGAAGGATGGGAAGGAGGATGGTTTGATTAGTATGGACTGGTAGAGACCAGGCCGATAAGGGAGTTTTTTCCAGCCAGGGGAAAGATGGGACAGATGCAGTTATGGGGAATAGCATCCTACCATTGGTAGGAACTTGCAAGATATTAGCAGTTTCCTACACATTTCAAGTTCTATCACTTCCTGACAAAACAGTAAAAACCCAAGACATCATTGGTATTATTCTCCCAGTCCTTCCCTCTTAATATATAGGGAATTAATGTCAACAGCCTACTAAGTCATCCCCTGTAAAGCAGAAGGGTTCTCCTCTCATGAAATCTTCATGTCATCATTGCTTTTGAACTGAAGCAGATCCCCCATTTTAGGAAATACCTTGTTTATGGGATTATGTTAAAGCAGAAACTCCCCTCTCCTCTCCTAGCTAGTTGGTCTAGCCGCATGGCTTAACAACCTGCCCCCAGGTTAACTAGGCTCTAGACTGAGTAGGCAGATTTTAGCATGCTTTAACTCATGATAATGACTTTATTTATCAAAGACACTTTCTAAGGTTTAATATAATGAATGTGTTCTCTTGAGTGCTTGACTGACATATTTTTGCCTTTCTGCATTTCTGTCATTAAAAAATCTTTTTTTTTTTTTCTACAGAAAAGAAGATACAGAGAGTTTAGGTGACAAATCTGGAAAAAAGGTTAATCAACTCTCACAAGCCAATCTTTGAATTCTACCAGAAACATCACTACAGGGCTCCTATTATTTTATGGCAATGAAGCTGTTAGAGTTTTCTTACTTAGTAATAAGGAGAAAGATTTGCTGTTACCCTTTGTCTGCTTAACTCTTCCCAGCAATGCAGACTAGCAGTAAAAATTTATTTTTTACTGGACAGTTAATCTGCTGTAATTCTACAGATGATTTTTCATTGCTAGATTTGCAAACAGCAAGCAGATCACACCTGTGAGTATTATACAGGACATATACATCCTTTTCACACTGTCTCAGCTACAGTCCATCATGGGAAAGTGTAGCACTGTCACCATCTTGACTTGAGTTTTAGAAAGGTTTTTCTCAGCCTTCAGCTGGATCTCTTGGTCAGATTGAGACTAGAGTGCTGTTCCAGTCCTGTTGTCATCCTACTCTTTGTAGTACATTTTAGGAGGATAAAACCACTGATACTGTCTCAAGAACATGAGCAGGTGAGCAGGAAGAAGAGGAGAGTTCACAGTTCCCCTGACATACTTGAGTCTCAGAACAACTGGCAGCAGGATGTAATCAAAGTCCAGGTCCTTCCTACACCTTCTGAATCAGTTTTTATATCCAGCATCAAGCAAGGGCAAAAGCTTCCTGAGCCACCTTCCTCTCTTTGGTCATCCAATATAGGCTTTAGCAGATCAAGCTCCCAATACGTTACTTTTTTAATAACATTTTCCTGTCTTGCAACTTACAAGCTTTTTGGGGGTTTGTTTTTCTTTCAGACAAGAAAGAGTGTTCCTTGATTCAGCTTAAGTCAGTCATGCAATTGGAATCATATCATATATATGTTTTATAGAAAACCTTTCAGAATGAATACAAAAACAATATACAAATGTACTCTTTTTTAATTCTTAAAGTTCTGTAGGTATTCATTCTCAAAATAACAATTTCGAGGAACAATTACACTTTAAAAATATAAAAAAGATAAAGTATTTTTGATTCTGTAGCTGAAGCTTAAAAAATTATAATTGTGCAGTATGCAGTATTTCAAGTCCACCTGGTTATTTCTGTTACAAATTATTCCATAATATCTTTGATCTTTTACATTTGTTGTAAGAAAGGAAGGTCTTCATAGACCTGCACTGAAAGCTACAGTTAAAGCTGTATTTACTCACAGTTGAGGTTGAAGCAGGAAGCACCTCATCTGGAAAATTTAAAGAAATAAGAATAAGAAATTAACAGAAAAAAGGCTTATGCATTCCATTCTACCTTCATACTATCTACAGTGTTATTACAAATGAACTGTACTACTTCACAAAGCTTATATTTCCATTCACCCCAGAAACCAAATGGGAACATAAACCCCAACTTTAAGTTTCCACTTTGATTTATAAAATTTTGATAATGGTCTGGTATGGTATCAGCTGAACAAGTCATCTGCCTTCCATAAATTGGCAAAGACATTTCCCTTAATTCTGCTGAGGTTTTCTGTTTTAGTGGAAGTTGTTACAGCTGCTATTTTGGCTGGTGTCCTTCAGAGCTAAAAGCTTGAATCTGTATAACTTCTGCTGAAGAGCCAGCCTCTTCAGGTCAGGGCTGCTGCAAACTCAGAACGCGGGTGGAATGAATGCAGTGGTAGATGCATCCACAGAAAGTTCAATAGAAAAGGAAAATGAGTGACAAATAAATGGAAAGTTCATCTGGTGGGTGTCACCATGGCTTGATGGTGACAAGTGATCACCCCTGACTGATGGGCTATCAGCTGTAAAGTACATTCTTATAGTGCGGACTAAGCAATCATTACAAAATCTGCAGTGTGTTTAGACTCTCATCTTTCAGATACTAATTTTAAATGCCCTTCCCCCATGTGACAGAGATGGTTGGGGTACTATCTTGCTCTTTGTAGAGGAGTTATCGTAAAACTCTTTGATTTGATAGAAAATTGCCCAGTGAGTTATACATCTGCTTAATAGTTAAAATTAGCAAACATATCAGTAGACCTTTCCTAACTCAATCTAAATGGCAGGAGATAGCATTTAGCAGCTCTTCTGTATTGGAGATTTTGGCTTTGTCATAAAAGGGAATGAGGTATACGTGGTAATTTTAGATAGCAGCTAGAAGTAGTGAAAACTGGTATTTTTCTTTTTAGTGTAGAAAATAATCTCTCTGAATTTCTAGGGTGTTAGGAAAGCCTTTTTTTGTTGTTTTGTTTTTCATTGTATTAATGGATAAGCCAGGGCAGATTTGTCATTGGTATCTCTGGGTTCAGTCTGGCTGAGTAGAGAAACATACAGCACAGAGAAAACGTGTTGGTGCAGAAGAGGACTCAAAGTAATTTAGGTATTTCTTTTCTTTTTACAAAATAGACAAAGAAAAGTGAAAATTATCAACGGGAATACTCCTTGGACATTTATTATTCTCTCTGTATCAATTAATTTTTCCAGATTACCAAGAATAATTTAAATAGACATCTTAGTTTATATTCCATGCTTTCTCTTTTTGCTATTTAAATGCAATTTTTAATAAGAGAGATTTAAAGCTTGAGTGACAAAAAGAGTATTGGTTTAAATATGGCTGTCTGATGAACATATTTTTAATAGAAAAATCTGCATTTGGCTTGCTTCTAAAACCCACTGAAGCTAACTTTTCATTACAAGAACTTTATGCACATAAGTAGAGGACTGAACACCTACTGAAGCTGATAGAAATGCTTTAATTAACTTCATAAAGTTCTAGCTAATAATTACTTAGGTGAAATACATGTATCTTTAAACAACTATGATTCTGATTTCTCCTTTCTTCTGAACTTTGATGTAATAAACTTGGTTTTTGTAGGCACAGAAGCAATATGCAAGGCTGTACTGCTTATTTTCATGCTAAATCTAACTGGTCTCAGAATTTTTGTACATATATATTAATAATTTAGCTGGACTGTAACCATGACAATATTGATAGCATATGTAGAATAAATAGGACACAAGACTGCTTACCCAGGAAGAGTCAACATTTAGAATATTGTCAAGATATTTGCAATTCTCAGATGTGAACTAGACAGTAGTTATTAATATTGTTTCTTATACTGAAAGCTACCAGAGGTTAATTTTTTTATTTGTTCTTTTCCTGTTATATATTTGTCTATCAATAGTCTCATGCATTTAACGGTCATGACGTATAAAAGGTTAAACCTGACAGTTCTCCTTTAAATTATATTCCTTTAAATGCCAAAGTGTGTCTCTTTATTTAAACCTTCTGCTAGGGAGAATATTCATTGGGGAATTGTGTTGACTTGATCTCACGTTCTTTTTAGGCGTTGTATTTAAGCCCATTCAGAGCAGTTAGGGCTGATTTTTCACTTCTTGGGACCTCAGTGCAAAGCACTTCATATCTGATATGGAAATATTTGATTAAATTGCAACCATATTATCTGAAATTATTGTTTGGAGTTCAAATCAGAGCAATCAGGTGCCCTGTCTTTTGCAAAACTTCCTATTCATTCCAAAATACAATTTTATTCGTATTTTTATTTCTGAACCACTTTCCTCTCCTGTGTTTTTTACAGTTCAGAGCTTTCACTCATTTCAGTCAATACAAAGGTGCAACAGGGCTATAAAATGAGCTTTGTTGACAATTTGGGGACAGTGCAGATGTCTGCTGTCGCTTGTTGTGGCATGTATTTCAGACGAGTCAGATGAGAGCTCAAGTTCTACCGTGGGCTGGCAACTTCTGTCAGGTGGGACAGATTATTGAGGACCTTTACTACTGGGTAGAACCAAAAGGAAATCAGAAGTTGTCAATATAATGTTGGGTGAAGGGGGGCAGAGAAAGGGTTCTTTGGTAGTCCTAGGACTCCATTTAGGAGTATTTTTCTGCTTCTTTCACAGCTACACTCTGTGCAGAACATTTCCTTTCTCTTTATTACTATTGTTAGAACAACAAAATAATCACATTTAAGCGGCCAATGTTAACGTCAGTCAAACTGCTGTTTCTAAATCTACATGTATTTGTAGGTCTTTCTTCAGGATATATGAGAGTAAAAACTGTACTGTTAAAATATCCCAAATACAAAGACTGAAAAATTAGAAAATGCAAATAAAAATAATCTCAACCTAAAATAAGAAGAAGGAGATAATTTCTATGTGCCAGTAACAAATGGTGAACTTCAAGAAAGGCTATTTTCTGTCACAGTTGCATGTTAGCTTTAACCCTGTGTTGGTCTAAACACAATTAGAGCCAGTGCTGTAGAAGGAAGGGAGTGGTGGCGGGAGGAGGGCTGGTCATCATTGCATCATATGGGCAAGATGTGACAGGGAAGTTGATACCTGGTAATTTTGTACTGTTTGGGGAGTACAGCTACCTTCACACTTCAAGGTACCACTGATCCCTATTCTTATCTGTCAGGTTCTGGGACCTTTTGGGGAAAACACCTACAAATCCTTCTTTAATTAGCTGGAACTCTCTTGTGGCCTAGGGAAGCCTTACTAAATACAGACAAAATCTCTCTAAGATGCAGGGAAGTATGCTGTGTAAAGCAATGGAAACTTGGGCATTTAGGGGAGCTAGCTGTACGCTGCCTTTGCAGCCCTAAGACACTTTCCACCTGCGTGAATATTCTATCTGCAGCCTCCTCAACCTTCTTTAGCATTCTAGCTTGAATTGCTCTCTCCTCTCCTCTCCTCTCCTTTCTCCTTTCTCCTTTCTCCTTTCTCCTTTCTCCTTTCTCCTTTCTCCTTTCTCCTTTCCCCTTTCCTTTCCCCTTTCCTTTCCCCTTTCCTTTTCTTTTCCCTTTTCTTTTCCCTCTTCTCTTCTCTTCTCTTCTCTTCTTCTCTTTTGTCTTCTCTTGTTTTTCCTCTTCTTTTTTATCTTCTTTTTTCTTTTTCTTGTTTTTTTTTCTTGTTGTTTTTCTTTTTTTCTTTTTTCTTTTTTTTCCTAAACGTGGCCTGTTATGAAGAAGTTTGTGATAGGCAAGTTTAAAAGCACACAATTTCTACAGGTTCCATAGAGTTGTAGCTATCTCTGTTCACACAGTCCTATGAAATTGAAACTGAATTGTATTGAATCTGAGTAAAAATACTGTGCAAAATATTTCTGTATTTTGGATATTTAAGAGAGCTCACTTCTTGCTTCAGTTAACTCTGCTATGTTATATGTAAGTTCCCCCCAAAATTTGGGGAATTATTTGAAGCACTGTCTGTGCATTACTACACCAGCTATGACTATCCCAGGCACTTTAACATCCACAGCATAAATTCTGTAGGGTAGCAGAGTTCCTCCTACACCTTCACATCTTTGAAATTAACTCCCTTTTCAGTTTTGACAGATCACAAGTTTTGTTAGCCTCAGAAGGCAATGAAAAAAGCATTTATTTAAGTGAACTTTTTTTGATGCTGCACTTTCCATCCAGAGATGAAAACCTAGCCCAGACGCTAAATGCAGTCTTTGCATCCTACAAGTATTTTACTGTGCTTTCATAAAAAAAGTGTAACCTTAGTAGAGATATTGAGGTAACAGACAACGGAAGTAGTAGTAAAGGAAGAAAGTACACTAGCTCAGAACAGAGACTGAAGATGCAGTCTGGTATACAGCATCCTCTGCTGCTAAATATATAACACACAAAAAGATGGAGAATGAATGTTGCCAGTTGGTGAAAGTGGTAGTTAATAGACTAAATCCTCTTTTTACATGAATTTACCTGTATCACATCAGTGAACAACAGCATACTCTGAGAAAAAATAGACGTTTTATGACATGCATTAAAATTTAGTATTAATTAAAATAATTTGTTCAAATACCACTTTTTGTATGAAGCACATTTTCTAATAGATAACATAATTAAATTATCCAGATTCTTGGAAATAAAAGCATATGTGCTCAACAGATTACATTTTTAGTTTAAGTCTCTTCATTTCATACAATAGCGAGCAGCAGCAAATGCAACAATAACATTCTTCTAAGATATAGGAGGTATGGCAGTAATGATAATACTTGTGCCTCAGTGACCATTCACCTACATCAGCAAATGTCAGCTGGAAATCTAAAGGATAATGAGACAATTTTTATACTCCCAGAAGTGCAGATGAGAAAGCTGAACATCTTTACATGTATCCAAATGTGCACTACATGATCACATGGATTCTTGACAGGTCAACCAACTGTTATGAAATTCAGTCAGAAAACAGAAAATGAATTATTCAACACAATCTGAAAGAGTTTTTCTTCGAAGGGTGACACTCATTTCTGCTGCATTACACAAAGAACCTTGCTTGGGGGGCAAAGACTCTGAGGGGGTTTTGTGGCTTTTTTTCTGTTTGTTTATTTTTTTGGTTTGGATTTTTTAATTTGGTTCAGCTGTCAAATCACTTACACAGACAATAAGGGTATTTGAATATTTTTATTTCTTGTCACCAAGATTAAAATCCAGAAATTGAATGGAACCCAATTCCTCCAGACTGGGGAAAGCTTATTTTTGATCCTCCAAAGCTGAAATGTCTTGGTAGCATTTAGTCGTTAGTTTGCCATTTCTAAAGCATTTCAGTTTTCAGGTGCACATTGATAAAAGTCAGGGAGATGGAGACTTAGATTCCTAGTGGTATTACTGACAGGGCTTCTGTTCATATGAGACAGCCCAGGAAGGAAATGGTGAGGAGATCCTTTCTCTACCTGAGATGACTTGAACCTGTATTATCCTCCTTCCTGAGCAGCACTTCCACAGCGCAGCACAGATGACTCTGGGCAGATCCTCAGTCTCTCCAGATGGAGACGCTCCCCTTCGTATTAGAGCACAATGTTTGAGCCCAGATGTTTCATGTCCTTGCCAGCCACCAGTGACTATATTCTCTCTACACCTCTTTTTTTCTAAATAGGCCTCTCTCTCACAATGAATAGCATCAGTTAAAGACATTGAGAAAGCCCTGTTCACAGTGTATTAGGCAACAGCGAGGGGATAGTGCAACTCTTCAGTAACAGTATTTCAAAATTTTTCAAGAAGCTGGAGTGCAGCCTGCATCTCCCATTTCTCATCTGGATGATCTAACTACAGAGCCTAGCCCTTCTTTGACTTTGATGTCACATAAACAAACACTGATATGTTGAAACAATTCATTTTGCATATATGTCAGTTATTACTTTTTGGTACTTTAAAAACTTTTCTGCTAAAATTACTTGGCAATTCAAAGCAAACTGGTGACCAGTTTCTATATATTTTTGGTGACATCCTCCCAGAATGTTATTAATGAGTAATGTCAGTTCCTTTGCACCAAAGCCACTACAGGAAGTCTAAATACACTCTGAATGATAGTAAACAAGACTTCTTAACAAAATGTAAGAGAAAGGTAGGAATATAAGGGGGAATCTACAATCAATAAACTGTACTGCATTACATTCCTACTATCCAGGAAAAGCCTCTTTCATTAAAGTACTTACAGAATCACTGCGACCCAGAATAAATCAGGAATTCATAATGCTCCATTTCTATTCCTGCATTCCTCAGAAAATGATCTTTCTGATAATCTTTCTTGATAAATCGCCTGCAGATAAATCTGTTGCAAGTTACTCATAGACATGTTAACTAATTTAATGCAGTCTGATTTCTTGCTGTTTTGGTAATAATCTGATCCAGTTTCTCTACTGTCTTCTCTTGTGGCAGGTCAGGTCCCCTCTACAGCAGTCTTCTCTTTTTCTGACACATTTTAGATAAACCAAACTGTAATGCATCTGTCTGTTTCCTAAGCACTGGGTGGCATGCTGTCCTCTTTAGTTCTTTGCAGGACATTGTGATCTCCTTATAGAAACAACTTTTCTCAAATTTACTGCCAGACAAGAAAAGTACAATAGGAGTCCGCTTATAAATATTTTAAAATAAATACTACTGCCATAACTTTACAATGCCCACCCACCACCCTGAAGTCTTTTCATCCTAACTAATTGGGTCTCAGGCAAAATCAGCAATCAGTTGATGAGTTTCTCTTAGAATAGGTATCCCAAATACTCACATTTTAAGCAAAATATCTCACCTTCATTTTTTTTTATATAATTTTATACATGCCATTCAGCAAGCCGAGCTTGTCTGGATAATATTAAAAAAAAAAATCAGGTTTCTTTTTATTTCAAGGAATAGGCAGACGTAGGAATATGTTTTCCTTCCTTCCTCCAAACATGGTTACTACACCGTAATCTAAAGCAGTGTCTAGAAAATATTTTAATGTTTAATCTTAAGGGTAATGAAGTTAAATACTATATGTTGTGAACCTGAAAGTGTTTCAAAGACATACTTTGCTGGAGAAATCATCATTCAAAAATACTTTATATAACCAATTGCCCTATACAGGAGAAAAAACCAGGTAAGAAACAATGAGTCAAACTACTAACTTTAGTACAAGGAGTGTCAAAAAGGAAATATATTATCCAAGCTGGAAGCAGTGTAAGTCAGTGCCTGATGGTTTACAAACCAGCAACAAACCTTTGGTTTACAAATGGTTTACAAACCTTCAGTTTATAATTTAAGTTTCTGAAGAAAAAGACCTATGAGGGAAGATAAGTACTAATTCAAAATCAACTAAACTGGAACAGACTAAGTGTTCTTTTAAAATCAGAAATAGTGTCTCTAGCTTTTAGAAACAAAAGATCTCTTATCAATGATCCGTCTTTGCAGAAGAAACAGAATTGCAACTATCTGTTGTGGTCTGCTTTTTTACTGTGGAGTCACCATTTCATTGACAATATACCTTGCTCTTGGTCCCATTTAATTAACACCAAGATTCATATTGTCATTAATGGAAACAGATTTGGATCTTAAGATTTCTGTCTTCTGAGAATTCACAGACTGTAGTTGTATCACAGGCAAGTGAATCAGAAATTCACTCACTAAGAGATTGAAAGAAATAAGCTAGCAGAGAAATGATATTTAAAAATTTCCAAAGTGCCCTGGCTAATTAAGGTGCTTAGGTTCTGTGTTCAGAAATCCTACTGAAGAACCGACATCCCATGTGACTTAAGACACAGTTTAGATTTTCAAGTGTATATAGGTGATTAATGCCCTTTGTGTAAAATCCTGTATGCTTGTATTGATTTGAAATCAGGATCTAGTCTTCTAAGTTAGGCTGTATCAAGATTTACTTGGGTGCTACCAGGTACCCACAATTACCCAGTTCAGGGGACTTGATGGGGCATGCTATGGTTTGGCCTCTGTGTATTCTTTCTTTTCGTGGAGGCAAGGAGAGCAGGAATACAGGAGAGGAGGAATACAGAAGAGGAGGGCTAACTTACACGCTTGCCCTGCTATTCATTCAGGATCCAGTCAGGGCACATTCCTGGACTGGAAACTATTCCTATAACTATAGCTTATATTTAAACCTCTTTCTTTTTCCCTTTTAAAAAGTATTATTTGGTGAGCACACATATGTACTGATACAATGATCAGCAGCTTAAGGTAGGCTTAAGCAGTCCAAACACTTTCCAGTAGCAAAAAACCATAACCCCAAGATGAATTCTATAGATGGAAACAGTGTTGCCTTTTCAGGAACTTTCCTCCTATTTTGGGTGCTCTTTCATAGGACTGAGGATTTGCTGTGGACAGAGGCAAAACCAGAGACGTAGACCTACCAGCAGAAGTTCTTAACTGACATTAGCTTTGCCCTGAGCACATTTAAACTATGTAAATTCCAATGACCTTCTGAATTTTGCTTCTGGGGAAGTAGCGAGAACTTGATAGTACAATTCTTTGGGAGCTTAGGATCCAAAATGCAATCTGAAGACACGTAAGTTTTATGTGTGATTGCTGCTAGACCCTGATGAATCCTGTGAAAGCCCCTTGGACTGAGCCCACTGCTCGTTCTGTGGGAACACAACCCCTATTTTCTCCCTGCAAGAACAATACAGCGGAAACTGCTAGGAGCTTGCCATGGAATTTCCATTTCCCCATGCAGGATTTTCCTGTACAGGACTAATCTGGATAGTTAATGGCTTCGCTTCTTAGCTGAGCTTTAACATAGGTTGAAAAGCATATGAATGCTCTCGTGGGTGGAATAGCAGGCTACTGGAGGATATGAAATATTTCCTCAATGGAGGCATTTACCAAAGCCTCTGTAGGACTTCCATGAATCTATGAAAGCCAAGTCTTCTGAAAATTTTCATGTTAATTTATATATATGTTTTAAAAAAGGAGTCATGGAATTCCATACCTCATATACATTAATTTTCCATCCAGCAGAATAACTCTGGCCGTCTTGTACTTCAGTGAAAACCACCTCTGTAAGCAGAGTGTGACTGAACAAGAACTAGCATAACGGAAAGTTTCATTTCCAAAATATAATAAAGTTGCAGGAATACTGAAGGAAGTGAACATTACTTGCACTTATGGTACACTCATTTATGCCTTTATGAATATGAATTTATGTTTTCCTCTTATGCTGCTGTTTGTATAGATGAAATTTACCATGCCTTTTAAAACTGGATTAAAATGTTTCTTTCATTTCTGCTTTTGAGTCTTTTACAGAATAAATTATTTTTTAGTGTTGCTATTATAAATGTTTGTGAGGGATAATACTATGCATGGGCCCAGTCCAACTCCCACTTAACTTGGTGGAAAGATTCCTCTGATGTTGGTGGGAGCTGGATCAGGCGATTGATACGTCTTGCTGTTTATATACATTAGTGTACAAAAGTGTTAATGCTCTATAAGTTAGCAAAGATATTATTACCATCTGAATTTCCAGTATAGATATAGTACCTAAACCAAGTAGTTCCGTGAGCAGTGGAATTAATGAGGCCTAATTTTCTATGATTTGTATCTGAGGGTGAATTTCCTTGTGGATTCTCTTATGCCTAATCATGGCTGCTCTCACACTGCAGCCTTTCCTGCCAGAAGATCAATGTCTGCATCCCCCTTGCCTCCCTGGCTGCTTATTTTCATGAGATTTGTAGAAAATTAATCCAGATGAGTCTTCTAGCTCTCTGTTGAATTTGGGTAAAAGTAGCTAACAGATTTACTAGGGGCTGGCAGGCAGGTGACACAAAAGCTTACAAATGCTATAGTTGCAAGCCACATTCCTGGGGAAACTGGACTAAAAGTAAAGGAATGCACACATTGGACTTTGTATCATCAGACTTTGATAATGTGCTAAAGGAACAGTTAATAAGAAACCACAAATGTAGATTTAAAAGGAGTAAGAAGCAATATGAGTTTTAATAAGCAACACAGAAAGCTGTTATCCCCACAAGCACAGCTAGGCATTACATAACCTCATGGCTTCCCAGGGGAGGCATCTTGTTCTAGTGAGACCCCAATGCTTCCTGGAGCTTCCCAGTGTACAGGCGGTATTTGAAATATTTATGGTACTGCTACATGCCTTTGGGAGCAGGTGACTCTCCCAAGGATTAAGACTTGCTTTGTAAGACAGAGCAGAAGGGGAACAGACCTGGGCTTGGTTCTTCCCTCTGCACTTTGGTAAGCAAAATAGGGAATGACCTTATTTCATTACTGGGGAATGCACTCCTAAGAACAAGGGAAAAGTCCTTAAATGAGCCAGAGGAGGGAAAGGAAGAATTCATAGTGTCAGACCTTGTGGTCTTTTTTCATTCTTCTTCATTCTTTCCATCCTTCAAGCCTGCATTTTCAAAAAGATTGTTGCAGAAGTAATAGTAAGTGTACTGGGTCAAACTGACCATTGGAATTGACTTTGTTTCAGTTATTCTGGGAGGAATTTGATCCTTACATTTTTTTACTTTTAATTACATTAATAATTAATAATTGACAACAGACTATAACATTTCATAAATGTAAGAGCCTTAATTCCTACATATTTCCCTGTCACGGAGCAGAATAAATAATATTGAAATTGATGTATTTTAGGTGGAATCAGTACTAGTATGCAAAGTTAACATTGCATAGTTCTTTTCATTACAATTGCCTATAGCTTTGCCAATGTCAACAATCTGAAAAGAAAATTTCTACACTTATCCTCTGTTCCAAGCGGATTTTATATTTTAACTTAAATTCAAAAGAAAAATAATGAATGAAAGGTAAAGAAGTATCTGTGCAAATGTTCAGTCCTCGTCTCAAAAATCAATGTTTTGTAAAGCTCTACCATCTCCATCGAGATTACTTTGAAAGACAGAAAGAACAGATCTGAAATAAGATAGATGAACGTACCATTCTGAGGAATATCCAGACAGAATGGTCTGAATTGTAAACCTTTAAAGAACATTATTTGTATATCCTCAGTACAGTTTGTTGAAGGCTTACTGATAAATTCTCAAAACTTCTCATTTGTACTTTCTGCCTAAGCTCTTCAAGTGATTGGCATTAATTTTGTGCACGATGTTGTGTAATCTTTGTTTGGCTAATTTTTGTGCCTAATTTATGCCATATTCCTTTCCATCATTTAGGTTTTGAGATAGATGGTGGGTGAAGAAAAATAGCCAGAAAGAAAGAAATGTTCTCTTTTACTTCTCTTTACCAAAGCAAGACCTGCAAAAGCTTTACTTTGCCAGGAACTTTTGTACACTGTAGAACAAGACTGTTATAGTGCATATGTTCAAGTAGGTCAAATCAAAGTTATTTTTATCATGACATTTTATCATTTTGCTACTTCAGTGTTCTTTTAAGACCATTTTAATTTGAAATCAAGTGTATCTGATTGCTTTACAATCTACTACTTCAATTAACAGAACATAGTTAACTGTGACATACATTATTTGATAACTTAATTGTTCTCAAAACGATGTTAGAACTCATGATGCTCTTGGGAAGAATCTATATCCTATTGGCTGCTCAAGATGATAATTTTTCAAAACTCCAAGTACATCAGCATTTTTCTTGCAAATCTTTTGCTGGACATAAAACGCAATATGTAGAATGTTATATGCTCAATATGGTGGTTTATTGTTTATCTAGTAATGTATCATCTTGTGAAATTGCTGCCATATTTTTGTGACTGTGTATCCATCCTGCTGCAGACTTCCTCTCAAATTATTTTGTTGTGTGTTGTTTCCACAAGATAAATGTCTAAACAGTTTGAAATCAATACTGCATGCTCTGCCCTGTAGGTGGTATCCAAAAATCTCTTCCAAATTTAGCTATATGTTTTGTAGCACCTGTTTCACAAGTTCTTAGCACCTGCTTTCCTTATGGGGGTATTAACATTTACTTCAGTAGGAATAACATCCAGTCCCATACTTGTTGATAGTCCCACACAACATCAACAGCTATACTACTAGAAGAAACAAACTGTATGTACTTCCTTCATCAGAACAGATGAGCAGGACATACTGGCCCACAGATCTTTCTTGTCTTAACGCTGTGTCTATTTCTATTAGACTTACGAGTCTACCACTCTGGGTAAGGTGGGGAGGACGCAAAACCTATGCTTCCCTCTATGTTTCTGGTAAAAACAACAGGAGACAGATAAAGAGTTTGCAAAGTATGGCTTTCATAGATGCATTATGCAATCCTCGGCAATTTTTTTTGCACCATAGCAGGTGGCTGGCTTGGGAAAAGGCAAGGGATGGCCAGTGAATTTGTACACAGTCTACCTCTGCCACTGTGGTGGTCACTGCCACTCTGGTCTGCATTCTGGAGTGCTTCATTTGCTATTGCTTGGTCAGGCTGTGAAAGATCTATTCTTAGCCACTGACAGTATAGTGAGTAGCAGCATTTGACGCTTAGCAATTAACTGTGTTAATGAAGAATTGCAACACTTACCAGGGCACAGGCCTGCACATATGAATGTTTGTGCTTGGCTATTGTGACCACTTATGTGATCAGAAGAGTTTGTGTGGAAATTATCAGTTAGATGTCTGTCATTTTCTGCATATGAAATGCTCACAATGCAGTGGTGGCTACAAATGAAGCCTTCTGATTTTTTATTACAGTATTTCACAATAAATGTATATTACGTCCCTAGGAAAGCCTTGATTTATGAGACCTTTGAGGTTTAAGTTTTGACATTGTTTTAGCTTATCAGAGCAGAATATAAATTTTTAGCATAATTAGAGAAACAGGGACAGAAATTTAGGCTTTGCTGGTACATACTGGATTATCATTGAACAGACTGTCAGTCACTGCTATTTAAAAGCAAAACTGCTCAAACAATTACCAGTGATCCTGCAATCGTTTCCTATTGTTTCAGTCATAAATGAAGATAAACAATGTAGCTTTTTTATTCAACATTTTAAAGCACTTTACAAAAGAGGTCAGGACACTAATATCTTGATTAATCAAGAAACTGAGGAAAAGAAAAAAACCCAATGATTTTCTCAGTGTTACCAGGTAGGTAATACAAGTAGCACACGCTCCCGCTATGGGGCAAGAAGAGACAAAGAAGAGGCAGATACCTGTGTTGATCTGGCTTTACAGCCCAGTGCAATGTTAAAAGCTGGCCAATGTATCTTTAACCTATGGAGTAAAGAAGCAGCATGTGCACCACCTCTTTCTCCCCCTCTCATCTCAGGATGAAAACCTGGAAAAAGTGCTCTGTACTTGCCTTATAAAGGCACAGTCTAGTCCTTAGCATATGGTCTGAATTGGAAATACTTTGCTGAAGCTAATATTAGCTTCTCGGGTAAAGTTAGTTTACTTTTTTTTTTTCTTTTTTTTTTCCTTTCACATCTTACCCCCATCTCCCCCAAATTCTTAATGTTGAATCTACAACCATTATTTACTATTAAAATTCCTGTATGCTTGAACTGGTAGTAATTTTTTTCCACTATCATGAATCTTAGTTTGGCACAAATTGACTGTATTCAATATATCCTAATTTGTTCTAGGTTCTCATTAGCCTTAACAGTTGAACTTTAGCTCTGATTCACAAAAAATGAGGAGTCCAAAAGCAACTGCTTTCAAGTCTTTTCCAGGCAAAGCTAGGTAGAAGTTTTATCAGAGTAAGAAACTCAAGATTTGTCCCTCTGAGTAGATTTTATTTTCAAAGCAGGTTCCCAGAAGCCACACAGAAAAGGGAAACAAAGCTAAAATTGGGACAAGGTCAACTGGATATAGAAATGACTGTAACAAACCTCAAATAGTTCTGTTATTTTTGTTTCAACTAAAGTTCACAGAATTTTTATTCAGAATCTAACCTAGATATTTACACAGGAATCAGAAAGAACAACTTTTTAACGACTGCCCAGCGGGAAGGTTATATTCATAACTGGTGTTAACTTCATACTTCATGCTGACAGATACTACTATTGGTTTAAATATTCAAAGACTGAGAAGCCTCCCTCTACCAAGGGTATAACATATTAGAAAGTAAGACACTTGGAGAAATCTTTTGAGAAAATTTTGTAATTATTCATTGCTTGGAAATATATATATATATATGTTATATACACATATAAACACAGAGAAACACATGTATTTTATCAGAACAAGGCACTATTCCATTGTAAGGGCTTTACAACCAATGTGAGTAGGAGAAGGGTCAGGTCTTATTTAAACGTGATACAAATGCAGACAGTGCATGTTTTCCAAGGAGAAATTATTGATTTCAAATCAATCGATAGAGCTAGTTCATCTCAATTAAAAAGGAAGACACTCTTCTTACTTTAGACACTCCTTTTCTAAAGGAAAGTTACTGTATCATAGATGGAGCAAATACTTGCATACTCATGGTCTCCCCACCCCCCAAAAACTACTCAGAAACATTAGGTATCAGATAACATAAGTCACGGAGGTACTCAACTTAGAATTTCCTCTGTTTCTAAGAATAGAATTTACTGTTAGAGGTTTCTCTGAGAAAGTGTCTGCAAATCAGAATTAATTTTCTGTCTAATCTAAAATTGCTTAAATTTATTTGTTCTTCTTCAAGGTATGTTACTTTAATATAAGAAATGCTGAAGAGCCTGAGTTGTTCTTTATTTAGGAATTTTAGATCTGGAAAGATTTAATTTTGATAATTTCTAGATTTTGCTGTTGGTGTGAATATACAAAGAATATTTTGTCATTCTGGCTTTCATTTTTGCAATGATTTTATATTCTATTTTTCATTGGTGCAATATGCAGATATTATTCTCTTTTATGTGCATTTAAGTAAATATTAAGCAAATATATAAAATACATAAAAAGGATATTGGGAAGATAGGTATACTTTGTATGCTTGTATTGAAGGCTGTTGTCCACTCTTCTGAAAGATGACACTTGAGAATTCATGCGACATGGAAAATACAGTGGTTTTAAATAGTGATACAGCTAAAATGCAAAACTCAGCCAAGGGCAGCAATATCTCTTTCAAACTGTTTTTAATAGTCGCAAACTGCCAAATCCTTTAACAACAGAATTAAGCCTAACTGACAGCTGAAGAAAACTGCACCTGATATTTAGAGATAAACATGTATCATTTTCAGTGTCATGAAAAGGTAGGCTAGATCTAACCTTCAGCCTGGATTCAGAAGGTCATGGTACAAAGAGAAATAAAGTTTCTTTTTGTTCTATCTTGGTCATTATCATGCTGGCTAAGCCAGCAGCTGGCTCTAAGTCTTTCTTAAAAATGGGAGCAAAAACGCAATTTAATAGCATCCTAATTGCAAAAATGCCACAATAGTCTTCATACTTTGTCAATAGTCCTAATGACCCTGAAAAGATAGGCCACATACAGAACATCTCCATGGGACTACTCTTATTCTTAAAATCATGAATCTGTTAAATTTGTTAACAAATTATGGTCCTTATTGTATAATTAGTGAAAGCTCTTGATCCTCATTGCTTAAAATCCCAGTAATGGGCAAAGGTGGGAAGAAGAGATGGGCAATTTTTTTCATTTTACAAAGGGTAAACTTAGGTGCAAGAAGATGGAGAGTCCTGCCTGAGGCTGGGCAGGGAACCCTTGGCCAAGCCCTGAACTCTTAGGTTCCATCTGAGTACTTCAACTTCACAGCTGTAATTTTAGTTTCACTGAAAAAGCTATTTAATTACTAATTCGATGTAATGACAGCTGACTGAAGGATAATCTTCAGGTAATTTGAGAAGAGAGGATTTTTCTACTGTCCACCTTAAAAGAGCATGGGTAAATTAAACAATTAGAACTGGTTACAAAGGTAAGCTAAAAGCTAAACATAGTAAGACACTGTTTTCAGCATTTCAAAAGAACTAAATACAACACATCAGCAGCTTCAAAATCCTTTTGAACAAGTGCACTCAGAAACAACTAACTAGCAAACAAAGCTATTATGAAGATGACAGTGTGGTCAGTGAACTTTTGGCATGTCAAGTCTATAAAATGTAGGCCTCTAGAAATATTCCTCACATTTGAGTAAGTAGAAAAGAGGCAAATTTAGCAACAGATGCTGTGGATGGTGTATGATGATTTGTTGCTTTTTACAAGGTTTGATAGATGAGAATCTTTAAAAAGAGAAGTATATTCCTTATGTATTGTTGAAAGGATTTAATTCTCCTTGAATTTTAAAGGATCAAGAATAATAAAGTGATCAGAATTTTAGAGACCAATGAGATAATTTTATCACATTACTTTATATTCAGGTGAACTTTTATTCTTTCCAAGCAATATAGAAACTGCTTAAACAACATCCCATATCATGGGATAGATATTCTATATCCTATCATATATCATAATTCATAGGTAATTAAGCTGATTCCATTGGATAGATAGATTATCCTAGTCTAATAGTGTGGGTCAAGTATTACATGAAAATTAATGTCCTTTGAAAATAAAAAGTCTTTTTTTTAGTTATTGATTTCATGTCACTATGCACAAGAAGGTTTATAGGAGAAAAAACTACTTCAACCTCAATAATAACAAAAGTTATAAGAAATAGGTAGGTAATCATGTCTCATTATCTTTGGGGAATAACAGAGCAGAATCAGTATAGTTTCATGCCCACAAAATCTATTATAAATTGCACTAACAAAGTCACTTTTCTGGGTTTTGATTCAGGAAAGTGATTAAGCACATGCTTAAAGCTAACTTTTCTGAACAGGAGGCCTTTAAGGGTTAATATAGGCCTCTGGAGATGGGATATGGGATATTCTGAAGGATGCTAGGCTCCCAAATAAAACAGGGCAGAAGCTATGAACTGATCTCTAACAGTCTCTTCTGTATTGCCAGAACCACTAAAAGACTCATAACAGCAAAGGCAAAGAGCTGCAGCTATGCCTGGTTTCAGCTCATGACAAGTACGATCTTGCCTTTTTGTTTTTTTCTCTTTAATAGTTCTGAATCTGCACAGAATTCAGAACAGTGTTGCTTGTACTATCAGAATATATTCATAGTTTTAATAATTTTTTTTTATGTAAGTTGGAATTGTCTCAGCACTTCTATTTTATTGTATCTTTCTTTATAATTGCATGCTTTAGAGTTACATACTCTATTCATTTGATTTCTGAACATCTTTTTTTATATGTTGCATGGATTCCTAAAATAGGAAAGATATTGTGTACACTTATATCATTAGAACAGAACTGTTCAGCATATTGTTTCATTAAGAATGAACTGTTGCACAATTTTCAGGGCAATTACTACAATAGAAGTCCTTGTTGACTTTTCTCTTTTTTTTTTCTCACTTGATTTCCTATTTCTAAACTTAGATAGCCTTTTTTATGATGTCATGGTTCTCATGAAACCTTCATAGGGTTAAGGCACGTTGATATGAAAGATAAAAAAATACAATGTTGATATAAAATATGACATGCTGATACAAAATGCAAACTATGGGCAACATACTTCAGATCCCAATAGTTAAAAATAGAAATGTAACAGTAAATGAGGGGAAAAAGAAGAGGAAAAGGAATTAAGTTTAGAGAGCAAATCAAAGCTGATAAAACAGGTTTAAAAGGACAATGCTTTTCCTCACTGGTATCCATCTAACCTAAAATAACCTCAGCAGTCACTTTGCTGGAGAGAAACATTTATTTCACAAAGATAAATATAACTTTTTTTTTTTCTTGAGATTTATCCCCAACAGATAACAGCGCCCTCCCCAAATTATGCATAATGGAAATGTATTCAATGCATTTTTAAATTCACTTATGGGTCACAAATAATTTGCACAAGTATCATTATTAGATATTTAAACTATGAGCTGGTTTGCTTAGTTGAGTAAGCATGATAAATCACATATTATTCATGTTACTTGATTGGATGACCAAGCAGTTTTTAATAAAATAATGAATGGTCTAAAATCTACTTCTATGAGCTCAAGCCTGCATTTTTTAAATTCAGTAAACATGAATGTCAGTACATTTCAATTGCCAAATATTCACAGAAAATATGTGCTGGGGCTTTTTTCTTTTTCTTTTTTTTTTTTTTTTAACATGTGTGATGGAAAATTTGCAGATTTTTTCCAACAATATCCAGCCAAGCCTTCATTTGCTACATAATGTATCTTTTTGTATGATCACTGTATTAGGCACAAGCTAAAAGTCATTTATAGGGAAAAATAAAAATGATGAAACAAAAAAGAAAAAGAGAACACACAGAAGATATGAACAACTTAATGGATTCTTTATGATACTTTGAAAAAACAGAGAGCAAATTAAATTTTCAGATTGATACTGTATTTTGCTAAATCTGGAAATAAATTAAGGATAGTGAAATTCAGCAAAAGCAAAAAGTTGTTAACAGCCTTTGAATCACCAACAATCTGAACTATGTAATTAATGTAAAGTATGTATGCATTTCTGTGGAATTTAAGGACTGAAATGAATGAAAAATGTGGAAGAAAATCTGTGGCAAAAGTTCTTTTTTTTATTTCCCATGAAAAATTATTATGGAAGAGGTTGGGTTTTTTTTATTGTTGCTTCTCAATATAGAAAATAGTTTTCCTTTACTGTAAAACTTTTGAAGAGCAAAGAGAAATGCACAAATGCACAGGAGACGTAGAGACTTCTCCTGATCATCATTCAGAGCACCTGAATTTGACACCAGCTTTGACTCTCTGGTACTGCTGTTTCATGGCTGGTTTAAGCTGATCTAAAACTGCTGCCCTGAAAAGGCGCAGTCCTGCCTTTCCCCTCTCCATCCCATCCAGGACTGCTCATTCCTGCCCTCTCCCTTGCATAAGCTATAGTGACTCGTGCAGTCATGGGGAGATCAGGTCAGCCAGCTGATGTTGCTTAAAACTCCTAATGTTTTTCTAGGGCTAACTTTAAATTGATTTACCTTGGTAATAGAAAAGAAGCAGCAGAAATGTGGTGAAAGCTGGACCATGCATCTCAGCATCAGGCTGTTTTTACATCAGCTTAAATTCATCATGAAACTAAACTTCAACAAGATGCCTAAAAAAGATGATATGAATAGACAGCCTTTGGTTTCCTTACTTTAATAAAAAATGCTGATAATATGAAATTTCTCAGCCAACTCTGACTTGGACTTTTATTCACTTTTCTTGCCTAATAATGTTTAATGTCAAGGAATATATAGAATATTTTTGCATTGTAGTTTCTGCTACATCTGTTGAACATAAGTTCCAGAGCCATATTTACCTCTTACTTCCTCTGCTATAGTCCCTGTTTCCAATCACTCACTTTATCGTGGTGCTGCACTTTATATCATTGGTAGGTATTACTGTCAAGACTTATATTGAGAGAGATATATATATTCCTATTTATATCAGAAATCATAGTTCACCACTTAAAAAGAGATTCCACTTATCATGCTCCCAACAAAAGCTCTTAAAACCTCCTCATATTGAGGGTCAGATGTAATTCTCCATCCTTAACCAGCATGTTTTTCCTAGACAACAAACAACAACATTTTCTTTAACATCACACAGGCCTGTGATACTACTCAGGCACCTCTGGAGCTATGCAGTAGTGCTGTGCTTAAATCCTGCAAATTTTTCCTTTATAGTGTCTCTGCAATATGCCGTTTCTTTCTACCTTGTGAGATACCTCCTACATCTCAAAACTAGTTCTTTTTTGCCCTCTGAGCTTGACAAAAGGAATCAGATCCATTAAAAATTCTGCTGCAAAAACTGGTTTCCTTGTTCTTGTCTTTGACAGACTTATCCCCTCCTATGCATTAACACATGGCCTCCCTGTTCTTCAACCCCTACAGTGCAGTGTCCTGCTCTTCCCACTCAGACTTCCTCCCACATTGTTCCTCCCACACATCTCTTCAGATCAGGTCTAAGATCTTGCCTCCACTTCCTGTCACGTTAAGATGCTAGCATCTATCATCCACCCGTTAACATTTTGGAATACGCCTTTTCGAGTCTGCTTCTCGCACAGCGTTAGGTTTTGGAGGTTTTCCCTGTGAACCTATGCAAAGTTACCATGTCATCCGCCTTCCTTAAAATTCTCCTGTGTGAAATTTCCTGCAAATCCCTTGAGAGCAGCTAGACTCTCTCAACTGCTGTCAGTCCATCATATTGATCAAATTGGCTTTACTGTTTCTTGATACTTCCCTGTTTGTAACCCCTGTACTACAAGGGACTTGCTGTCTGTACCCTTAAATTTAAAGGCTTTGGGGAATGGGCTATTTTTTTTTTCCTTTTCTTTTTTTCCATGGTACATTTACATTAGCACAGTGAAATCTTCGCCTATGACAGAGTTTGTAGGTGCTATGGTAAGAGGAATAAATGATGATAATAGAATAACAATTAGTAATTTAACAGTATAGAAAATAATATACCATAACCAAACTCAAATTCTTTTATTACTACTTTAGTATTAAATTTGGGACCAGAAACATTTCAGTGCTTTTTAAAATTAAAAATCTCTTTATCAATTTAAAAGTATCTTTATGCTTTTAATAAAAATATCACAACAATACTAAAATGTCGGCAGAGGTTCTGTACTTGAATGTTGTGAACAATGGAGAATGCACTTTGGGATAAAAGTCACTGGATGACACATGAAGAAAAGATGATTTCTTCCACTTTTCTTGGTACAGCCCACAGTCACAGCAAATGGCCATGAATGGCTACAGAAGTTGCTGCTGGTATTATTACAGTAGGAATTCTAATAACTTTTTAGATTTATATAAAGGAGAGATCGTTATCTAATTATCTAAGAGCAAAAATGTAATTAATTGCAAATTTTAAGTGGATGTATGAATAGAGAAGAAACACTGTTTTTCCAGACTGGATTTATTTTTCCTTATTATACCCCACCCTGAACGTGCTCTTTGAGTTGTGTAACCCTCTGTGCATGTACATACAGTAGGCTGATTCTTTGTGTAGAAGCCCCCTTGCTCGACTGCCACTTTCTAGGATAAGCTAGACACAGCAGCAGCAGTCTAACAAGATGTTCCTTCATCAGTGATGCCATCAGAAAGAGCTGCTGTGTGACCTCAACATTTGGGCAAAGTCTTGCCTCCATCAATTGAATAAACTATGAAATAATTTGTATTTATCCTTCTGCAGCTCTTCCGCTTCCCCAGTTCAGGTAAGAAATGGTGATGGCTCCTCAGAGAAAGCAAAAATGAGGACTGGGGAAGAAGCAGACATCTCATATCTTCATTAACCTTATTTTAGCAGATCAAAAAGATGCTGAGTCTAGAGAGCAGATGTGCTGGATCCATTACCACATATGTATTATTCATAGGGTTAGACCTGATTATGCCTTCTGGCATCAAAATCTAGTAATCCATGAGGACGGCCCTCATTCAGTGTGATCTGCCTTTTTAAGGGCCTTCTACTTTTCAGTGTCCTCTTAGATGCTAGGGAAGAGACATACTGCTTCAAGGAACCTGCTCAGATCTCCCTCAGGGCTTCAGTCCCTTTGCACTGGGCAGGCCAGGTATGGCCTATAACAGGGATCTTGGTGATGAAGCGGTCAATGCTTACGACTTTATATATTGAAGGGAAGCACAGAGGAATGATTTAACAGATGTATTTGTGCCTGCAGAAACTTATGGGCATGTTGATAATCTGTGCCAGGACTTTTGAGCTGCTGGCTAATATCCTTGCCAAAAGTCATGAAGCTCAGATTTACACAGAGTATATTTGTCATTAGGGTTGGTATTCATCAAATGTAACCTTGGTATCTTGTATTACTAAATGTCTTGATGCGAGTTGTTTTAATTTTTTCCAGAGATAACCCTGGAATTATCTTTAAAGCACTCAACATTCAACCCCCCTCTCTCCTGTTTTGCCTTTGCTCAACTCCCAGCTCTCTGTGCTGAGTGCGATTGGTGACCTTTCTAAAGAAAGGCACCATCACTAAAAGTTCCCTCGCTGGCGGTGTCCATACTGTTACCGTTTGGAGGTAACGGACTTTTTTACTATGGAAAATATCATAAAAGTTTTGTCTTCATAGAAGATCTCACACTGCTATAACGTGATGTCTGCAACTTAAGGGGGTGGCATCTAAGAGCCTCTGGTATATGGGTTTTATGTATTAAGAGTCTGTAAAGGAGATACCACTTGCAAAGACTTACAGTGTGCCAGGACTGTGTGCCAGATGGTAAAAGCCATATGAGTTGCGGAGTCCTTAGAGATTTTTTTTTTAGTTTGTTTTTGTTTATCATAGAGAATACGCTTCTGGGTTCATAAAGTCTCGGCATGTTCTGCCTACTGCGTCATGGAGAAAAATATTAACTCTATCCTGAATCCAGGCCACCAGGAGTTACAAAAATAGTATTTAAAAAAGGAGGTAGGCAGGCCATTTCCTGGGACAGAAAAAAATAGTTGTTTTAAAATACATTCTTGCTATTTTGATGCTAAAATGAATAGGTTGTTATTGCTGTTATTCTCTGAAAGGATTTGTTCAGAAGATAAAGCAGAGTTCTTTGAAACAAGTATATTTACACACTGCTTATCTTGCTCACCTGGAAATGCAATATTGTTCTTGCTATAAAGAATTACTCACATCTGGGTTTGAGCATATGTTCAAATAGTATCACAGAGGGGCTTCCCCAGTCACAAAGACAAATAATTGGTGTAATTTAGAAAGCCGTTGCGATTTGAGGTCACAGGCCAGGCAAGCCAACGTAATTCATGGGACATGCTGGACTAGCAAGATTTCTAAGTACACCCTGCATAGGAGTAAGGCACACTGCATATGGTCTGTAGGAGGGTGATAAACCCACAACTTTTAGTACAATAGATCTACTGCAATAAAAAGACACACCATCAAGTTATTTGACTAGGTTGTTGATCTTCTTTGAAGCCTGCCAACTACTATGCTTGTGAAAATTCACCTCAACCCACTATTTCTGCATAGGAAAGAAGACATGGGACGCACAGGAGTCCTGTGGAGACATGGGACTGAAGGGACCCTGAAGGCAGCGAGGCCTACGAGGGTGCAGCCCTGCCTCAGAGTGCTGGCGGGCCCTGGGTAGGATTAGTCAGTTTGTACATCGCTTCCACCCCCTGCCAAATGGGAGCTCTTCCTGCTCCCCTGCCGTTTCGGTGGGGTTTCAGCAGCTCGTCCCCCCCCCCCCCCCCCCCCCCCCGCCCCGGTTTCGGTGGGGTTTCAGCGGGGTTTCAGCCACCGAGGCCTGGGCGGCGGCCGGGGTCACTCAGGCGACGGCGGCTCCGCCGCGGGGCGCCGCCAGGTGGCGCCCGCGCGCCCGCTCGGCCGGCCAACCGCCACCGCCAACGGCCGGGGCACGCGGCGGCCGGGGGGCGCGCGGGCGGTGTCACCGTGGCAACTGCCCGGGATTTCTGGGGCGGGGTCGGCCACCACCATGTTTTCCTGTTTATTGTACCTCAAATAGCTGACCTTGGGAGAGACACAGCCCCGCTTTGAACAGCGGCTCTCACAGCCTGCCTCAATGTTATCAGCGGTTTGTTTTGCTGGGTTGGGAGGCTGAGAGCCACGGCCCGAGGCCTCTGCCAAGTTCAGGATTTTTCCACCAGCTACGCTAGTTTATTTCTAGTCTCTTCTCATAGCAGAGTCTCTTGACGCACAGGGTAGGCCCTGGTTTTAAAATTTATATCCTCAGGGGTCCCTTAGGGAGTGCAGTGCTGCAAAAGTGATCAGAGCTGGCTCCTAACTACACCCAAAGTCCCACAAGTTTATATGAAAATGAAGTAATTTTAGATTCAGCATGAATACCTATATTAAAATCCCCACTTTATGCCTTGAATCCAACTGAGTCACTTCAGCTAGGATACAGCTACCATTGACATACAGGCTATGGACGCAATCCAGCAAAACAAGATATTTTGAGACTGGTGAAGGGCATCTCAAGTTTGTGTTGCTTACTGGTAAAATTATTCATTTTTATTGAAACCTGTAATTCCTGGCTGAACCATGCTGTGATAAATAGGGGTAAAACGTGGCTTGCTCAAGTATTAATAGTAAGCTGCATACAGCTTTGTGTGAGAGAGAGATCAGTGCTGCTTGTGGAGGCGTCCCAGTCTAATCCCTGCCGTAGACAAAATTGACAGCACAGCTACATGGCATACATGGCAGATGAACTGCATGAATGCTTTATATTAGTAAATTCAAAGTGTAAATTGGTAGCGGGAATTCTGTTGTAGGCAAGGCTGATGTTTTAGGGTGCCATCAGCTATATGTAGCTGAAACTCAGCAGAAGTCTTTACCCCTTTACTCCTAAAACCTGGGAAATGAACTAACTTCCAGTTTACTGGCTTTTTAAAAGAACTAATACTATGTGTTATCTGCCAATGAAAATATTCTGCTTTACTCTTAGTGTTGTTTAATCTTGATCTTTGAAGGTGTCCTGGGCACAGCCTACAACAAAGCTGGGTACGCTGCCAGCAGTGCATACGGTTCACCAAAGCACCCAAGAGCTAACCCCCTGTGAATGGCACCAGAAATAACCACACCTTGTGCCAGTTTTCCTCCCTGTTTCCTGATACATCTTCATTTTCTTTCCCTTTAAGTCCATTGCAAAACATGGAAGCTTTTAGTCAGCCACTTCAGGGAATTTTTTTTTTTTTTCTTTTTTGCTAATCTAGCTAATACAGTCTTGGTTTTAGGCACCTGGACCTAAGACAGTTTAATGGACATGGGCATTTAAGCTCAGAATGCAGTGACCACCCTCATTTTACTTTTTGGAGAAATAATTGTCTCACCTCTTAGTTATTTGCAGCCGGTTTGCTGACTTAAATGTGCCATTTCACATACTTAAGGGATTTTTTTTTTCTTTCCTTTTTCTATTCCTTTTCTCTGAAAACAAAGATTTTATCAGCCAAAACCAACTATTCCAGAAAAAATAACTGCTGTGGAAAGCACCTAGGCAACACTGTCAGACACTACCTAAGAAAGTGTCTCAGAGCTCTGAAAGCACTACATGGAAGAGGAGCTCCATACCTGCCTGTTACTGTTTATCTGCATTCCTCTTGAAATTAAAAGATGTGTTTAAAATTAATTGGGAGGCTGTAAACCATTCTTGGCAGAGCTGGAAAAGAAAAGTGGTACTGACAAAATAAAATAAAAATACTAAAGTTAACAAGAAAGATACAGAACAAAAGCTCTGTAGTGGAGCAGTGCCAGATTTGTGGGGACAGAAATTGCTAGCCATGTTGCTTAAAACTTATTTCAGGACCTCCTGAAGTCAGTGTAAGGATTTGTACAAATGTGGTAGGATTTTGGTTAAGAATCGGCAAATACAGGATCTTATCAGAGAACAAAATTCAGAGTTGTATTTAAAGAAGAAATTAAGTAAATGGGGAAAAAACTATCCTGGCATAATAGTGTATTTTGAAACTCAAAGAGAAAAAATGCCCAAAGAAGTCAGGGATAGTAATTCAGAAATTTACTTTCAAACAACAAAAATTACACAGGCCAAAATATAAAGTGTCAAGAAGCTCCCAGTCAGACCCACACTTGCAGCTGCTGATCTAAAGCGGTAAGCCAATTTTTTATACAGTTCTGCAAGGCAGTTCATATGCAGGACAGGCACATATGTGAATGATTCATCACACAGAAGCCCTTTACAAGCAGGCAAGCAGAGGCATCCTATATTTCCAGAAAGGAACAGATCCATAAACAGAGAATCAAAGTAAGTTTATAGAGAATAGACCTTACCAAACAAATCAGGTTGGGCTTTTTTTGGTAGAAAAAACTTTGGAGCTGTTTTTCAAAAGTTTGTGCAGCTGAGTTGAGTTGGCTAGAAGGAGGTTTTGCTTTTCAGTGTAAGGTAAATATTTTCAAGGATCAAAGAGGTGGGAGACGGGGGTGGTTAAGAGGTAGCTACTCAGCTCTGAGTGGGCTATTATCCAAACAGGTATTGTGTCTATGTTTGTGTCTACCACACAAACAATACCCTACCAATCAACGAAAATATATATGGACTTATGTTTTGGATAAGATGAATAAAACACATCCAGAAACCAAACCTTAGAAGTTCTTGGTTTTATGGTCTGCTTTCTCCTCTAGCCTTCCAGGGGTAGGGTGTCTAGCCTTATGTCTTGCCACACCTTTCTCCACTGACAGAAATGCTTTGAGCTTCATTTGGAGGGATTCAGGGTAACCACTAGGTAGAGGTTAAGAAATTCTCCATTCATGCAGAGATCAGCCCCCAGTCTGAGTGTTCTTCTTAATCTAGCTACTGCAACTGGAGGTTTGTCTTAAAAACAGGTAGAAGGATCTGTCGGACAGTGTTTTAGTTGTCTTATGTTTTGAGAAGAGGATTTGGGGATCAAGGCACAAACATACATAAAACACAGACACCTCTCAAGCAACAGCCAAGAGCAAGGGCCTAAGCCTGAATGCAACTCGCAAGGTGAGGGGTGGAGGCCTCTATGGAGGCCTCTCACAGCTCTTTCCCAGCAGTCTGACCCAAAGTGACACTACTGTACCATATTGTAGCTGTCCTTGAGTACAGGCAGCCAAGCCCCAGAAGCGGGGCAGGGAAGAGGTTGCAGAACCCCTGAGTGCATGCAGGGACCTCACAGACCAGCCATCATCTGTCTTTCCTGGACATGAGAAACAAAATAACTGCACTGAGGTTTTTACACTGTTCCTCAATGTTTTCTTTATACATAGCAAAGAAGAGGAGATGTAAAATTGTTACTGGCACAGAAGAGGAAGAAAACATGACACTCTCGTTATCCCTGCAAAGGCCTCACAGGGCTTTCAGCCTGAAATCTGACAGTTCAGTGACAATTGTGTTGCAAGGACCACCTCAGCTTCCTGTCTGAACTAAGTACTTCCTCTGGGTCCCCATGCTTTTTGTCCTCACTTTCACAGGTGTTTGAGAGTTCCTAGCTCTTTTGTCTGTCTTTGCAGCAGCTGCCTTCTCTCCACCAACAGTTTGCATTTGTCAGCCTCTGGTACAGATGTCCCTAAGGTTCGTTCTGTGCTGCTCTGTGTTTATGGAGAGCCTCCCTTGAAATGATTTGGAGAGCCACTCATGCTCTCATCCTTCAGATCTTCTGCCTTAAGATTCCTCTGAAGGAAGGTGCATTTAGAAAATCAGCCAATTACACTAATGATGGCTAACCTGAGGGACAGGTAGGAAGAGGTTTTTTTCTTTAGGTATTGTCATATTTCAACAATAATTATGTATTAACATGTGTTTCTAAAACGGTTTAAACTTTACATTCCCTTTTTTTCACCAATTCCTTACTCCGTTTCTTTATTTGTGTTAGTACTCTAGGTACAATCTCCATTTGATTTTGTCTTAAAAACATTCTCCTTCACTAAAAGAAAGAGGTGATTAAGAACATCTTAATTATGACTCTGATTCAGAAAAGCAGACAATTTAAGTATGTCCTAAGGAGCTTTGCTGAACTGGAACCAAAATTACTAATGCTACTTGTAGTATAATTTTTGCCTGTATGATTTTGTTACCTTTTTCTTAATTGTAAAAGAAGGTTTCTTTCTCTGCCAGAGATTTGAGCAATAAGAGTATTTGACCCATCAGATTAGGCTATAGGACAGTCTTTTAGCACTTCCATGGAAATTCTATTTCTCGTTTGCCTTAATTTAAGCATCATCACTAATTTGTCATGAGCATGTCTAGTCCACTGACAGAGATGAAAATATTTAGTAGGTTCTACCAATTGTGAACTTGTCCATTGAATAAGCTTCTGTGGTTTAAGAACCTGCCAGCAGCCTAGTATTTCTTTAACTAGATATGCCAAAGGACTTGTGTCCAGAACTGGAAGAGTTCAAATACTCCTAAAGCATAGAAGAGAAGGCACTAAAAGAGTGTTGTGGGTTAGTGTGCAGAATTACTTTGAATGAGTAGGGTTTTGAAAGAGCAGCCTCAGAAAATACGCTGCTTCCTGAAGATGCAGTTTCTAACTTTAATAATTGCTCTGGGTAGCAAAGTGACACAAAATGAATGGGACTCAAATCCTTCACGTTGTCACAGGACACATAGCTGAGACAGAGTTTACAGCTGGATTTTGCAGAGATGATTAATCAGTCATGTAGTTAGCTATAGCTGGTGCTTATCCCAGGTGTTCAAAGCAGTACATAGCTTTGTTGACTGGCCAGAATATCAAAAACTCATGGAGTTTATTGGTTGTTTCTGGATTATCTGAAGAAATTGTCTGATAAAAGTCTACAGTTGTTTTGAAACAATTTCAGATACATTTACTAAAGCATGTTAGAACTGCTGCATATCCCCCAGGATCAAATGGATAAACAAGGCTTTTGTACATACATTTGAAAGGGCACTGGAGGAAATGAATTTTATTTGCAAATACAAACTCGGTATCAGAGTCCACCATCCCAGTAACTTTAACTGAAGTCTTTCTGGACTTTATGATTTATTATAGAAATGATTTATTTTGCACAGGAAGTGGATGAACATGGTAGAGGAAATAGAATCTATAATATATGCCTCCCAGACATTCTGCATCCATCAGTAGGATGTGCATAAAATTACAAGGGATGAAACAATTAGGACAAAGGTGTTGTCAAGAAGGTATATTAATGGGAGCATGGCATAGCTGCTTTTGGAAAAAGGAGCATAATGAAGAAATGTATTGACCAGCTGTTACCAGACAAAAAGGTTTAGGAAGAGAAAAATGCGCTGAAATTAAAGCTGATGGCCATGCAGTTACGCGGGAGGAAAATGATTATTCTTTTTATTGGCCTGAAGGGGATGTAAATGAAAATGTTACAGTAGAATGTGAATCTTTTAATACAGATGAAGAGCTGAGAATGAACAAATGCCAATTCCGCTCCTAACAAGCTACCTTCAGCCATAGGGCAAATACAGAATAAAACTTATATATAAACATGCAGTGGGAACCATGTTAGGCGTATGTTACATGTGGTTCTCTTATTCATGAATCCATTACAATGAACAGTGATTAATAAATATATATATTATATATGTATGTCTATATAGAACAAACTCCTGATTTATGAAGACTTTTAGGTATCTGCTTAAACAAAACATGTATTTTAAGTCCCATTGATATTAGACCTGTGCTTGGATCTTTTCTTGATCTGGGACCTTAGGCAGTTACTTTCCTTTTCTGGGCATCCTGACAGTTCCTGAAACTGGCTTTCTGTAAAGGCAGCTCCCATTTTGCAACACAGAGTCAATATGATATGTTACAGAAAAGTATTTTCTCATGAAGACTTTGTTATTGTTCCCATTTTCTTTCATCTAAAATAAAAATAACTCATGCTGAAAATGCAGTCTGTGTATACTGGCAATTAAAAACAAATCAGGAAATCACTCTGCTATATTAACTCACACATGCCTAGTTATGATTTAACATGCTGGGGAATGAAACCAAATTCCACCCTCCCATGGCATTTTGTGACAGTGATAGCAATGATTTATTTTTTTTTAAAGTCTGATTGGAATACATATTTAATGCCTTTAGTGCTTCAGCATTTCTTTTTCCCTGTAAAGGACCATTGTAGCTGAAGTATCAAACACTGCTTTCATAAACACTAGGCTTCTCATTCAGAATAACTTTTTTTTTCCATGCTTATACCATTAATGTATGCATCCAAAGATTCCTGTGGAGAATGAAATTATTGGGTTGCCTACCAGTAAATACATGTGGTTCCTGTTTAAAACGATGTTCCAGGTAACTTAAAATGAGAAATCTTGGAGAGCAGCCAGGTTTGCTTTTTCAAATGAAAGCAAGGTGTCTTGCAATTGGCTATGCTTCTTCAGTAAAAAGGCAGCAAGAGGAGAGATTAAAAATAGAGAGGAAGCGAGAAAGAGTATGTGGTGACCTAACACAGCACACTGGGTGCAAGTTCTGCCTTTGTTTTCACTGAAGCAATCCTGCTGAAATAACTACTGCTGGAATTGAGCCTTGATTTTTCAAGATATTCAATAAACAAAAAATAATTGATGTCACAGTGCCTCAAAGTGGAGGAAATGCCCCAAAGATGCTGACGTGGGCCATTCAGCCAAGCTTCTTGGTTGTTTGCATCAAAACAAGTTAATTCACTTGTTTTTTACAGTTCTGTTTCAACTGCTGTTTCTTTCTCTAAGCAGTGAGAGAGTATACTGAGTTTATATAAAATATTTTCTATGAATAAGCACAGAGTCATGAGGCTGGGATCCAAAGAACCATTATACATGTAGACAGTTGGTGAAGTCTGTTATGGAGAATTAATATTGAAAAGTATGATTATTATTAATACTAACATCTGAGGGAATATTGAAACAGGCCTAAACGTAGATAGCAAATTCATATGACTGCAATAGAATATGGCATTAGAAAAAGGACATTGTAATTTTATGCTGCACACAGAGAAGCTGTATCAGAGAGGAAGGAGAGAGCTGCAGAAAAGCGCCAATGCAAACAGTACCTGGAATTCCATTTTTAGATTGCTGGCCAGGATGCATTGCTGGGTAGGAGACACCCAAAGAACAGCAAAATACCTTGGAAATGTTTAAGATAAGACTGCAGTATTAAGAACATATTGTTTTGCGAGAATGGCTGAAGAGAAACGTATTTTAAGTGTATAGATTTAAATGCCAAAGAAATGCAAGGATAACAATTAAACAACATATGGAGGGTCTCAATATGAGAATGAGAAGAAGATCCTGGTCTCAGGGGCACTCAGTGACTTTGTTGATCTTACATACATTTTTCTCCACCTTTAACATTTAGAATAGCTGCTAGGAATGATCTGACTGCAGTGAAGTATCTCAGGACACTTGTCATTTGTGAAACTTGTGATTAGTCTGGTCAAAATATTAGAAATATAGATTGTAGAGGATATGCCAAGCATAGAGCAATCGTTATAGGCACCATCGAAGCCTGTCTCAGTCAGTGAAGCTGGCAAGGCAGCTTGTAAACTGGCACACCAGTGAAGACCCTTGTTCTTTGGGCGGTATCATTCAAGACAGACAGGGCCAACTTGCTTTGCAGGCGCAGTAGGCAGTAGCCAGCAGTAGCAGAGCCAACAGCTTTGCCAATGCCAAAGGGCACAAGGGTTGTTTGTAAGAGGAGTGCATGCTGCATAAACAGCAAATTCCTGACGCCACCTCCTCCTCCTCTGCTCTGTGGCTGAGAAAGGGGTGAGAGTTTGCCAAGAGATAAGCAGTGCTAATCCCCGTTTCATAGACACCTGAAGAAAGCTCCACTGCTCCATCTCAGTTTGACCCTCATCCCCCAGGGTCTCTCCAAATCCTCCCAGCCCCACCATCTGCCCCAGTGCCCATTAACTGCCTTTAAGTCCTTTCACTCTACTGATGCGCCAAGCCACCTTAGTCTTTTCCCACCACCAGCTTCCCTACAGCAACCTCCCCAACAGGTTTCAGTTCTCCCTGTATAGTAAGTTGCTTTGAGGGATTTTGTTTACCACCTGAGAAGCATATGATTGGTCACATGAGGTTAATTTTTACTGCCCTAGAGGGACATCCTAGCTTATGATAGATAAGTTGGTATAGTAACTTTCACCTGGTGAATGTGAGCCCCAGGCTAGGTCTGCATCAACCCGCAGAACAGCTGAGGGGGAGCAAGGCTATAGACCAAAACAGTTGGTGTCCCTCATGTACATGCTTCATGCATTTTGGGGGTTTGTACTCAGCTAGATCTCTTCTGATACAGTCTGGAGGTTAAATACCTGGTAGTGTTTGAAGTGTGACAGGTCTGCTTTAGGCCTCCATCTTGTGGTTTAGCTCTGTGTCTGGAAGGAAACCTGTTTGTGCATTCTGAGGCGGCTCCACAATGCAACCCAAAGCATGGCGATTTGAATTAAAACTCTGATGTGGATGCACCCTCAGGCATCTATGACTTCCAAATATTCTTAAGAGCCACTTCTAGGAGATTTGGTTTTTAAAAGTCTTTGGAAAGAACAAATTAATTGTATCCATCAGTTTGCTTTCATCTATCATTGTATTAATTCTTTCAAAGAATTTTAATAGGATAGAGAGACATGTTTACTATTACAGAGGCTGAATTGTTAAGTTCTTATCATTTTATATTAATCTGTGGTGCTTTGCAGCTCTCTATTCAATTATTGTTCTCAGCTGGTTTTCTTTGCACTGAAATAAGACGACCATAAACAGAGCCCACAAACGTACTTATAATAATATTTACTGTGTAAAGCATCTAATTTCAATCTATCAAGTGAATAGAGATTGTTTTATCTGTGGAATTTGGACCAGATTTTTTGCCATCTGAATGTTTGTACCAGTTGGAACAGAAAATATGTCACTGAATAGATGGTGAGTAAAATCTTCCTATTCAAAGAGACTAGGAGATCAGATACTAGATCAGACATCATGTCTGAGAGATGTATGATTATGTTAGAGGCCTTTCTGAGTCTTAAGTGTAATTGCCATGGCTCAGTGGGACAACGGGGAGCATAAACAGAGGAAAACAGTAGGTTTCCTGTGAATATGTAAGATGTGGTGGTGGGCATTGATAAAATAGATGAATGAGCCAGGGTCTACTTGTGAGAAATGTAATGTTTGCATGTGTCTTGTATGGGCTGAAACTGAGGAGGCAGAAGGGTCCTAGGAACTGTACTGTGAGAAAACTCTGAAGCAAGGACTTGAATCTTAGGTTCACACATTCTGACCAGCTTTGCAGCTTGTTATTTTTCACCCTTTCTTTGACTCCTAGCGATCATGTTCAGGTAAACAATGCAGCTTCTCAGAAAGTTGAGTTTTCCCAGGATATCCCTTTTCAGCAGCTAGAAGCTGGCAGTGCAGGGGCCTTCTGTCTGTGACTGCAGGTCTGTGAGCTCTTGCTGGGGCAGTGAGTTGCCAGTCTGCTCTACTGCAGTGGGATACCCTCACTGAAGACCACCTCAAATGCATCTGGAGAAACGGTAATTTCAATATAAAGGAAGTTATAATTGTGAACATGAGCATAATAAGGGGAAAAAATCTTGTACTTTCCATGCAGGAGATGTGCAATACAACAAAGGAACATTGGCAGTGGGTTAAATTTGAACTACTGAGCTCTCAGTAGATGTGCAGGAAAAGATAGCATAAAATAGGCCAGAGAAAGAAACATAGTTAATCCAATAGCACCATTTTCCACATGCTTTTTACATGGGGACAGCTAATGAATTTTGATTTTTTTAGGTCTGGTGAAGCCAAATTCTGATAGAAATCAGGATCATTCATACTTTCTCTCCAGCAGCAGGAATGTTCATCTGATAGGGTATGATCTCTCTTTGCCATTCCATCTACAACGCATGGAATTGCGTAGATGGAATCCTCTTTAGCCATGTTTTAGAAGTATGAGTGAAAGCATTAAGACAACTGGAAAAATTGTGAAGAGAAAGTGCCAAAACAAATGAAGTAACTTTCTTTAGAAAAATTCTTAAGCAAGGCTTCAAGTGCAATTTAGGACATCATGTAGAGGAAACAACAGGACAGAAGATAAGCTTTCTTCTGGAACTTGAAAAGAAATTATGAATCAGCAAGGTACAGAAATATAGTGCAAATATTTCAGACAGGAGGTGCTGCAACAAAGTCCCTGTGAATATTATATAGCTCATTACTTTTATACTTTCTGGATGAACCTAATTTTAGGCCTTTTTAATAGATTCACAGATAATCTTCTGGTAATAGTATTAGCATTTCAGAGCATCTTCCATTATTAAAGTTAGGAATCAATTGCTGCTTACCAAGCAAGTTTTGATTTCTGAAAGGTGTATCTTATTTATTTATAAAATTCTGGCTTGATTAGGATGTAAGGTGATATTTTTTTCTCAGACAAAAATGTCAGACAAGGAAAGGTAAAATATAGATGTTTTTTCTTGTTGAAGCCTAAGCCTTTGATTTTTATGAGAGGTACTGGTCTGTGAGGATGCAGAATATCTCAGGTCAGAGAAGAGCCTGGAACAGAGATGAAATTCTGGATTGATTGGAGGGCATTAATAAAATGTAACCACTTCCATGACATGGGGTTCAAATGGTTTTATATCACTGGTTGTTTGAAACAAGTAATAAAGACAAACTAAGAAAGGGATAGAAAGTGCAAACAAAATAAGATTTACCAAAACCAAAGCAAGCTTTCTGAATTACTCTAAGTTTTTTATTTCTCAGCCTATGAAAAATAGATCAGGCTTCTGGTAATACTCTTTCCAAAATACTCCATTGAAAAACAACTCCAAACAACCTTGGACTGTCTAAAACAGTTTGAAATTAACCAGCTAGCATTCACATTTTGGAACGGTTCACAAAAATGTTGACAAGCACTGAATTCTTCTAGCAAGTTTCTGATTTGACGGATTTGGGTCTTTACACAGAGTTTTGGGGTTATAGATTGAAGTCTGTTTCTCTTTTTGCAGCCATCCAAATTGGCTGTTGCCATTGTCCCTGCAGCTCTCACATTTACAGAGAGAAAGGTACAAAATACAAGCCCGTGAATTGAAAGAACAGACAAGCTAACTTCTCAAGGCTGCAAAGGAGGCATCTATAGCCTGATAGCCTAAGCATGAGTCTGATATAATAAATCAGGCATTAAAAGTACTCAGTAAAAGAATAGTCAAAATGAGATGCATACTTGTGTGAAAGTTTCAATAGAGCTTTTAATAATAATAATAATTAAAAAAAAGGCTCAGAAGGTGTGGGGGTGTTTATATGGCCCACCTCTGGCAAATGGCCTGGGTAAAAACACCCCTAAAATAAAGTAGTGATGATAGACAGTGTGTGTATGTGGAGTACCCAAAACTGGTAGGACCTCTGCCCCAATCTGATCATTTGGATTAAACAGCAACTGGGAATTTACAAAGAGACTTTTGAAATATAGTCAGCCTGAAGAGACATACAGCAGAATCAGGGAAATCTTCTGTTTGAGAGACCTTCAAGAGGAGGGTGGAGACCTTCAAGAGGAAACAGCAACCAACACAACCTGACTTGACACTGCAAGAAGTCACCCTGTGGGCACCATGACCTGTGTCCAGGACAGGCAGTGCAGCCTCCTCATCAGAGCTGTGGGTAGCCTGCACCCAGCTGGGAGCCAGATGGCGTGGGGTACAACAACCAGAGACTCGCACTCAAGGTGTACACGTGTGCCCTCCTGGGGTGCTGTCTTGCCGGTGCGTGCATTAGTGGATTGTAGGGAGCAGCATGGGTACACATGAAGTGACAGCACCCACATCATCTCCCTCTGGAGGTGTCTGCAAGCAGGGGAAGCTGGTCTCCCAGGAGAGGAGAGCTTGTAACCCACACCCCCACTGCATGTGTGTGTGTGTGTGCATGAGTGTGTACCCAACTGTGTGTAGGGGGGAATAGGCCTTCTTGGGATTACTCACAGAAGGGAGTTTAGAAGCTTGTGGGTGTTTATTAGCATTTCATAAGTATATAGTATTATGGTTTATCTGTTTTACTGTTTATATTGGTCATGAATGTATGGATTCACTGATTGTCAGTTAATTATGTCATTAAAAAATCAGTAAAACACTGTGATTCCAGTTTAGTTAAGCTATGTGCACTGAGCAGTTTTTCCTTGTGATAGGAGGAGAGACAAGAAATCTTTTCTATTTCAGGAATAGGAGAGGATATAGCTTGCCAAAGGGGAGTGGATAGGCAGCCCCATATTAGTAATACAAACGGAGTGGCAGAGGTGGATTCATGGGCTATATGGAAAAAAAAATCTGACCAATAGAGGTCATGTTTATGGTAGTGCTCCCTGCTGGGAAAATGAAGCTGAGGAGTGAGACCTGGAGAATTTTAGGACAAACCCTGCAGAAGCACTTTCTCACACATCTTGGTGGGGGTTGAGTAAAGGAAGTAAAGATGAAACATGAGATTTTCCTGGACCAGGTGGACAGTCAGTATTAGAGAGCTGCATTTGAAAGCATTGGGAAGATATGTCCTGAAGAGCTTGACAAGTTTAATGAAGCAACTAAAGTTGTCAGCTGAGGTGATGAATAGATAGAAAGAGCAAAGTCTGGGACTCAGTAAGGAAGGGACTCGGGATGCCCTGGTAAATGATAGGGAAGACCACAGATGAAGAGGCTCACTTCAGGAGTAAAGATGAATCTACTGTTGTTTCACATGGCTTTGGAGAGAACAAATACCGTAGGTGTGGGCCTAAGCAGTAAGAGCTAGGTTGCTCCAAAAAGGAGGAACAAGACTGCTCCATATCCTTTGACTATGTCTGTACCACTGCTGCACCATTCATCTTCATATCTCCATGCAAATCTCTGGCAACAAGACTAGGAACTGAACCTTTAAAGAATTACAACAGCATAGTAATTTTCAGGAAAATTAGGGAACAAATGGTATCACTGAGAATATACCAATAAAAAAAACCCTACAACTTTTTATGGCCATATAATTTATGGGATGCTCTAATATTTATGTGGTGATATTGTTTATTATGCTTAGATTATAGCTACTCCCATTTCAAAATCTCCCACTTTTAATAACCTCCACAGATTCTTGGCGACATGGAAATATTACATTCTTGGACACTTTTTAGCTTCACCCGACTCTACCAACCGCAGGTAAAGTCTTTAAGTTGATGTTTTGTAATCAGAGACTAATGATGGCATTTTTGACCAAAAATAAATTGGAAAATACTAGGGTTTTAGTATAAAACTAATTGAAAACTATTCTATACATGCTGATTTGGAAGTATGAAATGGCTTGCTGGGACTCTGCTATTTCTTAGTGTGATACGATAAATATCATGAATAATACTCAACCATTTTCAAGTCATTCAATAACAGGCAAAGCCCCTTTTCTTGTGGTTTAACTTTGATAAAGTTTTGCAGTATGAAAACATAAGTGCGAATATTGAAATTACTTCCTTCACCAGAATGTTGGAGGATATATAGCTTTAAATCATGGAGGAAATTTATGTAGAAAACTTTTGAAGGAAAATAAAGCATTGTGATATTCTTACATAAAGTGTAATTGGGAAGTTATGATTAGATAGGTAAAATAACAACCCTTATTAAAAAAGTTGGCTCTTACTTTCACATATTCTTAAAAATCTAATGTCAAACTGGCAGTGACTTAAGTATTGTTAGAAGAGGTTGGTTCAGCATGACTTTTGGCACCTTTTGTTCTGTGTCTGATGCTTATTTGAGTTGAACACTTTTTTTTCCTTTACCAGTTTTATAAAAATTTGTTAGTTTTTATAGCTCTTCCCTTCCTATCATAAATTAAAAGGCTTAGGGAGGAGTTGCTCCCTTGAGTTACTTCTAAAGTTCCGAAAGTTTTGGCACAGCCAACTTTTTAGCATTCGATAACTTTCTAAAGTCTACGAGCTTTCTGAGAGACCTGCAACAGCTTCATCCTGTAACTTCGAGACTGCATTTACTGTTCCAGGGAGGAGTTGCCTTTCAGTTTGGCATGAGGACAGTGTGGTCTGATCAGTGTTGTCAAGTGTTTGCTGCTCGCAAGTTATTGGAATGAGTAGGTAGCCAAGAAACGTTGCTATGGTAAAGAATTGTTTTGATTTAAAAAAAAGTAAAATAGGGAGGAGGGCAGCACAGACCTACCACCAAGAATAACTCCGTTGTGATGATGTTTTATGAATCAAAAAAATGTAAATACTGGGTTAGTAAACTGGCAGTTCTGGAGGCAGTGGTGATGTAGGGGTGAAGAAAGATTAAGATAAAAAGAATTGAAAGGAAGTGGCTTGGGAATTAATAAAGACTTAATGGAAGATTTCATTTTTAGATCAGAACTTTAATTAATCTTCCATTGGTAGTGACTAAATTGTGTCATATGAATGGTAGTAGTTGAAAAGGGAGACCAAACTTTGGGGAAAAACCTAATGAAACTCACCAATTATTACATAGGTTTTGAGCCCACAAAGTATTATTTTCTGTGGCAATTTCAAGGCCTCATCCTGTGTATTATTTGAATTTGATTTTCAGCTAAACTAGATTGGCTTCATCCTAAAATTGCAAGGTTTCTTACAAAGTTAATGAAGCAGTCATCTTTGGAATGGCTGCCCCCCACCCCCAGTGACACACATACAACTTTACCCAAATACACAAACCATCCTCTTTAATTCAGTGATGGTTGAGAATCTTACTGGGTTGAAGAGTGCTCCTTCTTTTGAAAATCTTTCCTCATGAGATGGGGAACCAAGTCTGATACAGTGACTACTTGCTTGGACATCTGTGCAAACCAGCATTCATCCAATTTGCTGTCAACGGCTTGAAGTCATGCACATCCTTATCAGATGCTGTACTTCCAGGCAAGAAATGCATTGATGCTTTGCTATTGTTTTTTCTTTTACCAAGCTGTGGCAGCCCCCAATAGAGAGAGTGGGGAAATGGGAGGAAGAGGTTGTTACCTTGGCCAGTATGGTGCAGGTGGTGCACTGGAGGTTGCTGCCTTCCTTACCAGGTGGCACTACAGGGGAGTGGATCTTCTTGTGAGATGCTCATGTCACATAATGGAGCCTGGGAAGGGGAAAGAAAGCACCCAGACCAGAGGAGGTGGGGGATTGGGGTACATAGGACTTACACAGGCAGGTCCAGCTCTAGAATTGGCAGGAATGTGTGATGGATCTTCCACCTGTCAGCTGCAGGAGACGGGGTACATGGAACAAGAGTTCGGGCAGTGCACGCAAGGGAAGTACTTCAGATGCCAAGAATGTAATGTTTATTGTGATCACTGCTGCGGTGCAGCAGTGGATAAAAGTAGACCAATATCCACACAACTGAACAATAAGTAAATAAATTACCAGTAATACCCTGTTCTTATACAATGCTCTCCACCCATAGATTTCAAAGTTCTTTCCAAAGAAGACTGACATTATTATCCGTATTTTTCTGAGAGGGAAGCTGTGGTAGAAGACAAGGGAATGACTTCACCATGGTTATCCAGCAAAGCAGTGATACACCTGGGACAAGGACACAGCTCTCCCAAATGCCAGTCTGCAACTATGCACATGAGAAACCCTGCCTTTCCATATATGCTGGTGGCCTGTTCGTTAAAAAGGATGCAGGTTTGCTGTTATTAAGAATCTGTCTCTTAATATTGCAAGGTAAATAATAAAATATCTTGCTAACCTGAGAACTAGCATAGGCAGATTTCATGCTTGAGCATACAATCAAACGAACCATCTTCACAGTTACTAAGAAATTGACCAATAAAGATAAATCCATCTTGGTTTTTCATTCTGTGCATCCATGTGATTCTTTAACAACATCTGTAGAGGATCATTGATAGCCTGCGATCTGTTGTCTCACCTTTGCAGATAATTTACTCTTTTGTTTTTTTTCTAAAGTGTGTGAGGAGCAATACAGGATTGTTGCCTTCAATAAATTATTGCTGGTGATTTTGCAGGCTCAAAAGCCCAAATCCATCCTATCTTTCAGTAGAACAGCAAAATTTGTGACTAACAAGTAGGCTTTAGGCTTTATTTTTCCAATTGGCTAAAACCACATCCACAAAGGCCACTCCTGAAGAAGAAGTGAGTCAAAGTGTCTCTGGCTATATCTCCTGGCCATAGAGAACAGTATAACCTGAATCAATATAGGCCCATGCACCAAGGCAACCAAAGATGAAAAAGCTATGTAAAATTTGCAATGAAACATTCCTACAGTCATCCTTCTGGCAAAAATCATGTGCAAGACAAGGAAAATTTATGTTAATAATTCATCCAGCTCTAGAAAGCAGTTACTATGCTTTCCTTGATTTAAATCATAACTAAATGATGTCTATCCAAGACTTTGTGTGTCCAGTGGGGAAGATGTAGCCTTGATCTGCCTAGAACTTCTGGTAAATCCATGACTGCCTTAACACATCATTAACAGAACAGTTTAATACCCACAGTATTAAAATGATCAGGTCCTTTGAAAGCCAGCCAAACAACACAGAAACTGATTTCCAGAACTGACTTCTACCTCTTTATAGTTACCCTCCTAGTCCTCTCCAAAAACTCTTCTACATATTTGCTATATGGTGAGAGAAAGTCTTGAATCCTTACCTTTTTGCCTGAATTCAGGAGCAAATTCCCAAGTTACTGTGCATGTCTTAATTTTAAGCTGATGAAGTCTGTGCTTTTTTCTCTATTCTAGGTGGTGTTTATGCACAATTACACACTTTGTCAGAGGTGCAATCCAAGGTGTGGAGAAAAATGGTCTTGCACTCTTGGGCTGTGCCTCCACTGTCCTGTTTTGAGCTCTCCTTGGGCTCAGGACTGATCAGCACAGTGTTGCAAAACTGTGCTCCAGATGGGCAAAACACAGGGGAAGGCACCGCGGGGGGAAATCTGAGGGAGACCTGGGGGAAATATTCCCCTAAGAGCACTCAAAAACATGAGCAGGCAGGGCATATCCTGCATTCCTGCAGCAAGGGAGACATGGGTGCTGTTGGTGATGGGTTTGTGGAGCAATCCTGCCATTAGGTGTGTTGGTGTGGACAGGTTATTGCTGCCCCAAGGGTGCTGACGGCCAGTGCTGGGCCAGGGCTGTTGCTTCTGGAGCCTCCTCTCCTGTATCTCAAGTCCTGCACCAGGCATGGACACTGCCAGGTCTCTTATGCAGCAGCCATCAGCAACTGTGCACAGAACCATCTGAGGAGCACCAGGCAGGGATGGTTCACCCTCTGCATTGCACCTCTTGCCACATAAGTAAGTGATGGCCACCAGGGCAGTTGTGGTCGATGCTGCGGCACGCAGCCGCCTCAGGCTGTGGCAATTGATCTCACCTAGTGTACCTCTCCACTGCCTCATGCAGCCTCCCAAGACTTTGGGATGATCTGAGCCAAACTCCAGGCGAACTCTGGTGACCTGGTCTTTTTTATCACCTGGTCCATTCTCTAGTGACTCATCACTTTTAATGGAGCTGCTTTCAATTCATTACATGGCTAGTAAAACCTATAAAGTCTGATGATCTGAAGCAGAAGTGAGAATGGTCTACTAGGGGGAAAAATAAATGTCGGAGTCATAGACCCATCCATTTTATTATCATCTTACTGAAAGCTAGAGATATGTTAATATATAGTAATGAGAGTGCATCAGAATTAATAACAACACAGCAACATTAACTAATGATACTGGTACCCCTCCCCCCCCCGCCCCTTATGCCTCAAGGTCTCAAAGTCAGGGTGTATCGGTTTCCCCTCAATCGGTTGTTCACTAAGCCTGACCACTTTCCCATGCATGAATACACACATGCTTTCTCCCTCTCTCTCTGCCTCTCACAAAAACCCCAAACATTTTTCTTCTTTCATGATTTCCTTGATGTTCTATCATCAGTTTTCTATTTTACCATCCAATTTAATCAGTTATTTAATATTAATGTAACTTTAAAAAATACCATGTATTACAGTGAGGGCCAAGCTAAGAAGACTTGAGCAGGGAAAGTTTCCTAGTATGCAAATAGCTATCTGAAGTACAGAAGCAGCGAGACCAATAGTAAAACTCATACGTGTCTTCTGACAGGTTACACAAAAACCACACTGAAGCAAGTACATAAAACCACTCTTTTTCCTTCATCTTTATCCCTAGATAGTGTTCTCCCTTTCTTTGTCTTCTAGTTTAATTGGTTAGCTTAAAAACATGAAAAACCTATAGTCTTTCTCCCTCTCACATGCTTGGGGGTGGCATCTTCCTTTCTCTCTTTCTGTGGGCTGGAGAGAGGTCAAGTTCCTCTACTGAGCCATGTATCATATATAGGGAGAAAAGAATTTGGTACCACCTGCAGCAGCTTGAATGGGAATAAATTATACCTGTACTAGACGGCTGTGAGTTGCTGTCAGGTCAGGGGTTCTGTTTTCCTTGTCTGTCTTCATTTTGCAAAATGGTAGGTGAGGACCTGAACTGAAAAGCTATTGAGAATCAGGTTCTTTATGCTTTTTGGCCACAAGTTTTCAGTGAGAGAAAACTATTTACTGAGGAATTTCATCTGAAACCTGAAAAACTGCTTGCCAAAACACAAGCAGGAAGAAAAACTGAAATGAGCACTTTATATTACAATCTTTAGGAAACATTGCATTTAGTTTGCTTTTAGAAGCAGCTGGTTATTGCTGGATGGCGACAAGGCAGAGGGTAGCAGTGGAGGGGTCACCCTTCCACAAAGCCATTTACCAATTTCTGATCTAAAAGCAATCTTTAAAAATAAATGAAAAGTGAATGCAGTCTGTATGAATTCAGAGATGACCTAGCACACAGTTTACAGCTGCTTAAAAGAGGAGAATTCAGTGTGTGTGTGGGATGCTGGAGAATTGCCCTGTATTTGGATATGCAAAATAAAGATCTGTTTTGTAAAGGAGCTGAGCACCTGGAACTTTCTTCTGGCATTACCCTACTAGTAAGATAAAACAGATAAATGCTAATTTAATCAATCTATTAAATAATTATTTTTCAATGAAATAGAGACTAAAAAAAATCTTAGTAGCAAAGCTCTCCAGTCAATACCTTTGAGTAAGTAGTGTGTGAGTACAGAATGCTAAATAGAGGTTACACTGATATTTGTGTATATACAGAATATACACACACATATGCCTTCTCCCACCCATATCTATACTAGAAAAGAAAAGATAGGATAGCTGATGTATGAGCCAAGAAAAACATTTATTTTGGACGATACCTTTTTAGAACTGGCTTCTCTGCAGAATTCAAAAAATGTGTTTGAAATTAGAGAGGTCTGTTTATGGAGGATATAAAAAAATAGATGGAAGAAGAAATCACTTAGAGAAATGCTAATCCCCTCCTCCACAAAATGCCCTTTGCTATGACCCTGACCTTTACTTCTGTCACTTGAAAAGATCCTTAAATATTTGTTGTGATATTTTGGGAGTAGACAGGTACAGATAGAGCTATATGCTGGCTAATCTGGCTCATTCCTTCCCTACAGATGAAGGTATAAGGAAAAATATATCTAAACATGCATATAGCCACATTATTTTTCATGCAGTAAGTCATTCATGTTTAAATTAAAACAGCCCTCAAAGTTCCTCATTTTTATTAGTGCAACACCGAGCCCTAAAAAACCCACAAAATTATTTCACTAATCATCATACTTGCATATTTTCATACTACATAATTACTTAACTTCTGATGCTGCATGTGGTCACATGGATACACACTTAGCTGAACATATTTGTTCTGTCACAATCTGCAGTCATCCATATTGTAGATGTCCAGTTTGTCTACACTAAATGTGATATGTTTCACACATGCGACTGTGAGACACGCAACTGTGAGAACAGTTTCTACTTTTATTAATGCTAACTGTTACCAGGCCTGCAACTGCCAAGTGCTGTGCAGCAATTACAGCAAGCTACTTAATATAGTGGCCAGTGGGAGAGGAGGACACTCTTTCTCTCTTAGTGGCATAGTCAAATGCAGCAGCTGTTTTTGAGATAAAAACACGTACACAGCTGGCTTCTGGATAGTTGCTTTTGTTCTCTAAAACACTCACTTGCTGTAACTATACCTAAGCAAAGCATGGATTTTGCATTCTTGGCATTATATTTGAAGATCTCTTGTTGATTTTTGGAGTGTGAGTTTCTGTCGTGCACTCCAAGTTTTTATTGTATGAACATCAAACAATATATGTGTTGATCATGTTTCTTAAACTCACAGTTTCTGAAAGCCTTTGGAATCTGTCCCTCTTTTCTTTGTGATAATCTCAAGACATAAGCAAAACTCTTTTGAAAAAGAAAATACCTTGGAAAGTATATATTGACGTAGTCCAAAGCATATTGGCTGCTACCCCTTTGGGAATAAGGCTCCTTTCAGATGTGTTGCTGTTTGTGCACTTTAAACTGCTGCTTATGAGTGCAAAAGTAAGCCACTCTGTTTAAATGAGTGTCAGAAAACATAAAATTAATTGGATACCCTGTACAGAACACTGTGGGGTTTTTTTACTGTTATCAAGTTTACATCGCATCAGTAATTTGAAATTACTGGTGAACCTATAGTACTTATTTTAGGAAGAATGAGGACTGTGCCATTCTGTGATATTTTTTTATATGATTATTTGGTTTACTGTAGGGACATTACCAAGCACATATACTTACTTTAACGTTTCTTTCCTTGAGTTCAGGGTTAGGTTGTAGTGTTTCATACCTGCTTTGCACGACCATACATGACCCATTGCACATGTGTTACATGTCACATGTGACAAAATGACCAAAACCCAAGCCAATACTTTGAAGCTCATGGGACAAAATGACCAAAACCCAAGCCAATACTTTGAAGCTCATACTTACAATTTTATAAACTCTTAAGAAGGCATTGTGGCCTCTTCTGCTTATTTGTCATGTTTCTGCAGTTAATATCTTACTTATTGTAACTAAAAGAGAGCTTTCATAAGCTAACTCAAAGCTGAAATGCGACTTGTCTTCTGTGTGTCACATGGAGGAATGTGCTATCTTTTAAAAATTAATTTATCTTGCTTCTTGGAATTGCTTTGCAGCTATGCTGCAGAGATAGCGTAACAGTGTCAAACATGCTTTCTATCTCCAAGAGGAAACAAGCAAACAGCTGGGAGTGATTCCCTGAACAGTCATTGATCATGCAATGTTCAGAAAGTCATGAGTAGAGATGCTAATATAGCTCTCACTTCCAGGGTTACTCTACATATGTAGGACAATTGTCTTTCTTACAATAGCAGTCGGAAAAATGGAGCTTCTGCAGTTGTTGTGTGCTTATTTTTAACCAGTTAATATTAACCCAGAATCTCAGAACAAGTCCAATAGCAAACAAATACAGCAAAAATGTGAATTCGTGATGTGTGTTACCAGTTTTTGTCTCTGACATTTTACACAGAAAATCCTCTTTTCCCCCCAGCTCTATATCTCCTGAAGCAAGCTGAATAACAAACATCCTATGCTAATATCTTAGAATACTCTCTCCCTCTCTCCCCCCAAGTGATAACATCTTGGTTGGAGAGATTGAATATTGATTAATTAGTTCTCTTGAGGCCTCTTCTTTAAAGGATGAATGTTGATATTTTGAACATTTCTTGAATCAGTTCTGGTGTTTTTTATAAACACAATTGTCAATTTAAAAAACTGAGGTTCAGTAACATAAGATATACCACACTGAAAAATCCACATGCTGCGATTTTACCAGGAGTGAAAACTTACTTTTACTCTAGAGAGTACAGAGACTTCTAGCAGTTCAAATAATAGAAAAAGCAGAGTGCTTTACTGGCATTTTTAGGTCATGTTTCAATATATACTGAAATATTCTCTTTTATTCCAGAGCTGTTCCAGTTTGAATTATTTTCATATTTCTTCTAGCAAATTCTGTTACAGAGTTTTGAACTCTCATTAGAACTATGATTTATTTTCTCCTTTCAGTTGTGTAAAGCCACTGAAGCTGTGTGGCTGTATTGGGAGCTAACTGGGTGGCAGATATACAGAGGTATAATTAACATAATACAGACCAAATGTACATCTACTGTAAGAGTTATATTTGCACTTAATCTAATATGTATTCATAGCAAGAGTGAGGGGTTGACTTCTCACTCTCTTACCTTCAGAGTTTAAAGTCATAAAATTCACTATGCAGGAAAAACAACAGTGAATATGGAGCTCAGTAACATAAATGAAGGAGAATCCGCTTTCATTTTTGCACGTAAAATTTTTTTTTTTAAAAAAAGGAGGCTGCTATTACAAGTGCTGTTATGTGTGGCTGTAGCAGCTTTCCAAGTGAGTCATCATCTGTGTTTGGAACCAGACTTTCAGTTTTACTGCACAGACACCTGCAACTTGAACGAACGGATTTACTACATTAGCTGGCAGAAAGAGTAGGTTTTTATAGTCTAAGGATCATCTACTTGAGAAAAAGAACTAACACCCCAAAACAGTGAGTGGCAAACCTAGGAATCACTTCATGGCCACACTTGGCAAAGCCTTTCCCAAGGCAGCGTGGCTGCGTGGTCGAAGGGAGGAATGGACAGATTGGTTTCACCTCTTGCTCTGCAAAAGGGGCAACCTCTGACTCTCCATTCTCCCCAGTAATAAATGCTGCAAAGTGCATGATAAATAATAATAAATGAGGAAAAAGTGCATCACAAGGAGGTGGAATACGTCAAATGACTCTGGATCCCTTGTGTCAGGTCCAGTATCAAATGCTACCTGGACCTGAAATACAGAGTAAAACGATCTTTCCCCTATACATAGAAATTATGTAGCTCGATACCATTGGAAGTATCATTAGATGCTTACCTGCATTTTCCAACACCTTTTACTTTAAAGAAATCTGTATTTCAACATCTGTTTTACCTGTGAAAAGAACCTAAAATAAAGGTAAACCAAGTGTTACCACTACAGAAGGAATTAAGTACTTTTGTACAGATCCTGAAATAGAGGAGAATCTGGTTAAAAGTTTCTCATGACAGCTATTTTAAAGGATGATCTCTCTTTAGTTAAAAAATAATATAAACCCTGTTTTCAAAAAAGAAACCTATTTGGGTTTTGGCAAACCATTTTTTTCATTTACACTGATTTTTGTGTGAAGGATTTTCTTCACTCTATGAAAAATCAAAATGGAACAAAAGATTGACATAAGTGAAGATGTCAGTCTTTTAATATGAAGATGTCATATGGCACCCCACGCCCCCCAAGCCACTTTCTGAACAGGTTTAATGAGATTGGAAGTATTCTGTTCATCTCAGTGGAGTTTTAGTAATTTCATGTTAATTTTGTTCATTTTTTCCCTGTAAGAAAGGGGAGGATTGAAGATCTGCACAATTTATTGTGATTGATATCTCATTTTGGCTGTCAGTTGGCTGTGGGCTTTTGTTCCCAGTGCAGGTCAGCTGTGAGAAGGCAGAAGGACCATGGGTATGCCTGTCCCAGGTACCAGTGAGGCAGACCTCAGCCAGTATTTCCAAGCCCACAGGCACTCGGGTGTCTCCTGAGGTGACTGTAATGAAATTTGGTCCCGTATATTCAGTAGATGGAATCCTTTAAAAGTAACCATAGTAGCTAGTTATTTTTTTTTTGTTCACTGGTCCTAATTTTATTCCTTGCTGATGGCCACAGTGTCAATACATGTGCTCCTGCAACGTACTATGCAAACGTGAAATTACACAGTTAAGTAGTCAAAAGTCAGGGTGTGCAAGCAGAGCTATACCTTCGCTCAAATACCATTACCCCCGAGTTTTAGTCATTTCTTCATGGTTCTTAATCATACTTGGCTCTGATCGATTAGACCGTTAAGGGCACATTTTCCTTTGCATGGAAGTCTCATTGAGCTTTCTGTTTCATGCTGATTAATCTCATTCAATTTATACCTATTTCATTTTGGGACACATACCACTCTCTGGGAGTGGACAGTCCATCTGTGCCTATAGGGATAGATTGGGAGCCCTTAGTCTATAATGATTCATAGCCTCAGATCAGTTCTGTACAAGAGTGCTTTTCACAGTTGCCTCTGACCTGCTGGTATGAATTGACAGTCACATGAGTTATTAAAAATCTCCTTGTAAAATATGGCTTTTAGCTGCTGGATAGAAACAAATGTTCATATCTCGATTTCTGGGGTATTCCCCCTGAAAGGTTTGAGAGATTGCAGGAACACTTTCTCTCAACTGTAAATGCAATCCTTTTGTAAGTACAATGCTTTTATTATCCTGGGCTAGGAACAAATTAATGAGAAAGCTAGAATTTTTTTCAATTCTTACCACCTTACACGCTGTAACTATGTTGATTTTGCTTTTCTTTTCAGAGGCTGAAATAATACCAACAAGACCACTCTTCACTTCTTAATAGTACTTGAATGGATAGATACTTCAGACTTTAACTGTGCTGTTATTGTCATGTTTCACAGACTATTTTTGTTCAAAGTAAAACATTACTTATGTAAGCAGAATTCTCCCACACTATCACAGGTTTAGAGGGTGACTTTATGAATTTACAGGGACCATTTTAGGCTACTAGACCAGATGAACCCATGGTCTGACACAGTCTGGTCATTTTGATGTCCTTATGTAAACAACTAAAATGACTGGGGCCACCTTTAACCTTAAAATACAGACTGTTTTCATATTCCAGACCAAAAAGTGGCAGATCTGTGGTATCAAACTGCATTGATTTATTTGGTTACATGTTCCACTCTATGTTGTCAACACACTCTGTATTAGGGAAAACACAGTGTGTACTAGTCCATGTATTCTGTACACTGCCCATTTTACACCAGGTGCCACAATCTTGCATTTTTACCTTCTTGGGTTGCAATAGAGATATTCCACGTAAGCTTGTTTTCGAAAAAAAATTAAGCCATATGTCATATGCTGATAAGACTTTCCCACATGGTTATAAATGCAAGTGCTATTCTGCTTCCTTGTCACAGAATTTAATTAACTTATACATCTGTGTCCATAGCACCAGTTTGACCACTCAGTTTGTTAGTCACTTGTTCAAAACCCACTCAGAAGCTTGCAACCCAATGTAGCCTTGCTGTAAGCCAGTATCTCTAGCATGCAGAGAGTCCAGGTTGTTTGAAGAGAAATGCTCTTTTTTTTCATCAAAAAGGGCTGTTGTTGAGGTGAAAACTCAAGGTTATACACACTGTGCATGAATTTTACAGAAAAAAGTTCTCAGATGAGCATCATGTGGTCTGCATATGCTTACGAAGAGGTACGTTAATGGAAAATATATTGGTAATGCAAGCAAAGCACCTGCAAACAAAATTAACTCATAATGTGAAACATTAGGGAAATGTTAGTGACGATGAGAAATAAGAGGGAACGGGATGGCTGTTGCTCCTTCAGAGTCCCACTTGAGGGCTGCAGGTGGGTGTGAGGGCATCTGCTCTGCTCCTGCTCACCCAGAGAGTGGAAGTCATGGGACTGAGTGGTCAAAGGAGAACCTCGTCCTTTCTTCCTCAGCAGAAGTAATTATTCTGTGGTCTTTTCATATAATGAATCAGATCTTTGAATCACTGACCTGAACAGTGTGAAGTATCACTGGACTGGCAAAAATTTATTTGATTAACTTTCCTTTTGCTTTTCGCTTGAACTGCTCTCCTTTTTTGTCTCTAGAAGGCTGTATTGGGTGGCTGTTCACCCTGCAAATTTTGGCCAGTATTGAGTTTTCTAATAAAATCTCACTGAAGCTAATGTGTAAAAAGAGAAGGAGACAGGGATGGAGGCTGCAACAAAAGGCTGAGGAGCATCAGTGAGAATAAATGGTGGGAAGTAAATGGTGGGAAGTAAATGGTGGGAAGTAAAATTTTCAGTGCATTTCTTGCCCCCCACCCACCACTTCTGGGAGGTGAGGTCCACCTCACTCCCAGCCTGCAGTGAGTTCCTGCACTCTGCTTCCATTGGCATAAAACCAATTACTTCTGGCTGTTTATATCTCTGTGCAGCGGGTGAAAGGCATATCAGACCCTGAGTGTTTTAAATTCAGAACAGAATATTTTACATGGCTGCACTGTGAGATTTTCATTCATCCATATAATAGCTATATACTTTGTCCATATAAAGGTGGTTTACGATTTTTGTCATTTGACCCTATTGCCACTGGGCTATGCAATTCTTAAAATGTATTCCTTCCACAATTCCACAAAGCAACAATTATCTAAAAAGGAAAAAGAAAAAAGTTATTTCTGTTTGAGCATAAAGAGGAAGAGAAGAAACCTGACAGAACTGAATATTTTAACTTCTAAGAAGTCTGAGATTTACAAGGGGTGTTCTGGTCTTAAGGTCTTGAGCATAAAAATATTATTTTCACAGAATACCCTGCCTTTCCTATTTTCTCCCAGCTATGTATTTTTACCTATTTTTTTACTGAAATCTTAATTATGAAACTCATTCTACCTAATAATAGTTTTAGCAAGTAGGTCATGAGCTCAGTCCTTTAGCAAATCTTACTGCTTACTACCATATTCTAGGCAATTGTGTAGATATTTTAGTATATTCAACTGGAGATAAATTATCCGGGAGAAGATTCATGGTTGTTTTGGGGTGTGCACTGGAGCCAAAGCAGTATTGCTATGGAAAATCATCGAAACAGTGATGCCTCAAACTAGTAAGTCTCCATAGCAACTTAAAAAATAATGACAGCTGTACCAAGAAATTTGCTAATAGAAGCCCTTAACACATTTGTCTAGACTAAGTCATACTTCATACTCATTATAACCAGTAGAATGTTTGTAAGAAAAAGAAGTGTAGAGGAATAAATATGGAATATGTACTTTTTCTGGCATTTCACACTGACTTCAGTTAAGTTATCTGACCTTGTCTACGGCCAATATAATCATAACAGTTACATGTAAAAATGTTTAATAACATAGCTTAATTACAACTTACTTTATTCTAATATGTACAGCGTTTCATTTGTTATGTGCTATATACCTAGTGGAAATTTCTCATTTGTAAGCATAAAGCTAGGTCTTCTGAAAACAAATAGGAAGATTCCCATGCTCATAATGTTAGAATTATTGGCTGCAACAGTGTATGGTGAAATGATTGAATGAAAAATGCAGCAGTAGGAGAGACGCTCTGTTTTAAAATGGCCTCGCTCAGGTCCAAATTACTGACCACTGATAAAAAAAGAGAAGGATTCTGTAGGTTCAGAGTCACATAGATAAAGCACAAGAGAGATTGCTAGCTTTGGTCTGCTAGAGACACACTAGATAATAAGGCAAATGGCTGTGCAACTATTGAGCTACGGTATGTAGCAAGAACAAATATTTTTATGGGTTGACATCAGTTTGAAAGATGTGACATAGGCTGCTGATTTTAAGGCGCCCTTTGAATTTTTAAAATTATACATAACAATTTCCTATATAAACAAAAATTGTATCTAATGGGACAGAATTCTATACGGGATCTTATGAAGTGAAGAGTTAATTACGGAACTGAAAAAATAGATGAAACTGATTTTATCTTGATTACATTTTTGTTGTGAGTTCTGCCAAGAATACATGTTCATGGGGGTTTGAAAAGGACAATTTAATAAAGCTGAAAATAATTTTGAGACAATCAACTGGAGAAAATGTAAACAGAAAAATGAGAAAGATAATTGTCCATTGTTGAATAACATTTTACTAGATGCCCAAATAGCATATTTCAGAATGATGTTGTCGCAGTGACTTAAGGAAAGAACAGTGTGGGTCAAAGTAAAATGAAAAGCATCTATAAATCATAGTGAAATGTGAAAAAAAAAAAAGCTGGAACAGTCATAATAACAACTGTCTTGGATTTTAGAAAGTAGCTAGTGGAAGCCAAATGTTAAAGACAAAATCTGTGGTTAGCAGATTAAAGAATGAAAAGGTAGTCAAAGGAGTTCAGTTGTACTGGGAATCCCGATAATATTATTGTTCTGTGACTGTATGATGATAGCAGAACTGACAAGAATTCATGAAAAGCAGAACCTCAGTCACTTGGTGTCTGCATTTGGGGAAAGCCAGATGGTAGAGTCATATGACATGACAACGTAGTCCTTCTAATTTTAACCAGTTACACAGCAGTTTATTAAAGTTAGACATTTTAAAATCTGCATGTCTAATTAACTTGCATCTGATAGTTTTAAAAGAACTGGCAAAAGACCCCGAGGGGCATTTAATATTGATGATTAGAGTCTTGAAACAGGGGATTTTTCAAGTTGGGAAAAATATAATGTGCCAATATTTAAAAATGATAACAGGACTAACTCAGGAAATTAAGGGCCTATCAAACTGAGATTGCTCAAACACAATTAATGTCCATCAACATTAGCTTCACAAAAATAAATTTTGTCAGACTAATTTGATACCATCCTTTGATGAGATTACAAGTTCTTTTCAATCAACATAATATTGTTGATGTGATAAATTTTTTGAAAGGACATGCATTCACACCAGAAGACATTTTGTTAAGAAAATAAAGCAATAGAAAATCCACCTAACATCTATGAATTTAATTAAAAATTAATAGGTCTTATAAATGTAAATAAGGAACCATCATGCCGAGGTTTTGTTCTTTGTGAGGTTTTCCCCCCACTACATTATCTTTATTAATGAGACAATAAACCATGACAATTTGTTGATGAAGTTTTCTTACAGCACTAAAACTGGTGGAGAACTAAATGATAAATAAGGCTGGTGAGTGACAGAGAGCAATCTGAATTTCTTTACAAAATGGAACAAGGTGATTTTTGGAAGCCCGTGCAGTGAGGAACAGTGTGAGCCACGTTTGTAGGATGGAAGAGGTTCCATGCTGGGAAATAGGGACTGAAAAGGATTTGATGTTATGATGGATAATCAGATACACATGGAGCTCCCGCAGTGCACCATGGCCAAAGTGCTAAAATGATCATTGGACTGTAATCAGGAGAATATGAATAAAAGCAGGGAGCTTGCATTACTCAGGCGAAGATTTACTGTGAGGGAAAAGGGAAGGTGCTACACAGGCCATAGCTCCTCGGCAAGGTCTGGCTTGGGACTTTGTGCATCTGATAGAGGAGAAAGTGGGGCACTGCACGGCTCCCCCCGCGTGCCTGTGCTAGAGTCCAGCAGCCTGGCACCACCGTGTTTCATCACTGCCTGTGGTACCCTGTGCTAAAGGATTTTGGTCTTTTTTATTTTGTTTTTCTATATATTATTATTTATTTTGTTTTCTTTAAAAAAAAAGGGGGCTGACAGGAACTCTGGATGAGCTTAAAGGACTGGAAAATATGCTGAAAATGAAGGACTACAGTTCAAACTGTTTGACTTACTAAAGAACAGAAAAATGATACAAAGGCATCTTTAATTTCTCTGGCAAAGATCAGAAAAATCCATTGTCTGGAATTAGAGAAATTTAGGCTTGAAGTAACTTACCACAGAGAAGGGAACTGACCACTGGAAAAAACTTACTGAAGGCTACAGTGGACTTTCTCTGAACAGAAAATTTGAAACCATGATCAGTTTCCAATCTGGCTTAGCTGCACTATTGGTATTGATACAGAAATTAATTTAGGGGAGTCCTGTAGATGCGTGATGAAAGCAGTCACATTAGATAATCAACAGATCCCTTCTAATCCTTTCAGTCAAAAATGTGAAATGGGCATGTTATTCTGTTGAGATGATCTGCAATAAGGACTTAATTGCATTCTTAAAAAATGTGCTTTGCAAATAATTTTAATTTATAAGCTAAATATCAGGCACATAAGCTATGAAATGTTCTAATTCTTCAGTACATAATAAAAGATTGATTTTTCTGATTGACATAAAGAACAGAAATTCACCTAGGTTACAAAAGCTGGTTTTCTGTCTCCAAAGCAGCATGTTCAGAAATCCCCATTTCTGTCCGTGTAGGAAGGGGAGAGAGTAATGCACTACAGCTCTAGAGATTAACCCTGGAAGTTGGGAGGGTCTGTCCTGCTGTGGGAATACAAAGGATAGCCCCAGCCTGCCTGCGGGCCACCCTTGTCCCCCTTGTGTGGGGTCATGCAGGAGATGTGTTAGGGCTGGGCTTGGGGACAAGGGGAGCAAGTAACGGAGGGGCTGGAGTAAGGGCATAGATAGAGCCTCCTGCCACTACTACGATTTTAGAAAATATTCTCCTTTATGCTTTCAGATGCCTTTATTTGCTCAAGGTTTTTTTATTTTTTGTCAATTCTACTTAAAAGTACATACTAACTCAAGCCATTTTGTTTCTCCTTTCTCGTTGCACTTGCTGACAACTCTTTCACCTTGTTATACCTGCTGGCATAATGTTGCTTGCTATTGAGTCATAGCTCTTACAGCTGATTCAGCCATCCATTCCTCTGCCACCCTCCCCTTCCTCCTTGGAGTGATTCAGAGCTCGGCCTTCGCACTCAGCCTCCACCAAGAAGTTAACAAAGAAAGAAGAAAACCTTTTAAAACACACCGACACACCCTGCTGCTCTTACGGCCGGTCATTTGGTCTGTTATAAGCATGCTATCTGCACTATGAATGAAATGACAGAAACTGTGCCTTCTTGTATGTTGTTGACAAAAATCCCAGGATGATTGGTACAGTTTGTGAACTCCAGCTCTGCTAAGAGAAAAAAAAGCTGAGGCGAGTGGGGAACAGCATGGAGTGGATTTCGGTGGGCTGGGGAGTGGTGCCGTGGCCCTTGGGAGGTGGCACCACTCCAGCTTGCCCCTAGAAAGACCAAACATCCCAAAAGACAAGCATCCTGCAGAGGTGAACAGAGAAGGGCAGGTTTCCTAGGGCTTCTTCAGCCATCCGGTAGCACCCACGAAAACCTGAAGAGCCAGGTCCCTTCAGAGGTTGCCTCAGAAAACATCCCATATCTTTGCTTGATTCTCTAGGTTTTAATTTTTTTCCCTTGAGATTAGCCACCACTGGCCCTCTGAAATATCTGTGGAGTTCTCTTGGTTTACACTCTGCCACAGAGACATTTAAATAAAGGTGCAGCCTCAGCATTACTTTGCTTGTACGTATGCTTGAGTGTGCGTATGTACTATCTACATCTGGAATGAGGGCCTGTATTAAAAATAAAATAATTATAAAAATAAAATGAAATGGCCTCACATGGAAAGCATTTGGAAGGGAAAATACCAGAGTAAAAATGGAAAAATAAGTACGTGTCAGGCCAGCTGCAGGTTAGGAGCAGCTCCCCGAGAAGCCAGTGGGATTTGCTGGTGCCCTGCATGGGAAGGCAGAGACAAAGCAAGTACAGCTGGCCCGCAGCACTCTGGTGACCAAGGTTTTAGTTATGCCTGCAGGAAGTCTTTTAGCTTTAACCTGGCTGGCCTCAGGAGTATTTCTCAGAAGCTAAAGATGTCAACTTTAGCAAGACTGTGCCCACAGATAGTAATGACCAAAAGGGAGATCCCTGGGGCAGGTGGCAGGAAGCTTCTGAAGGTGCAGGTGCCACCAGGTATCTGGGGCATGGGGGACCATCCCTGCCTTCCTTGATAAGAAAGGGAAGTTCCCCTAACAGTCAAATTTGTGTGTATTAAACCTTTCTCACTTTATTCCTGCACAAGGGTAAAGGGACCCTACGCTGCAAACAAACCCATCGTACATGGAGTTATTTGTCAGCCTCTAAGTTAAGAAAGGATTTTAATACCTCCCTTCAAGGGATCACTCACATGATTAAAGTTAGACATGATTTTAGGAACCTCAGAAAATCAGCCACCTGTTAAAGTCTTGGCTTCAGGTTAAAATAAATTACATTAAAAAAGCATGTTTCGTGACAACCAACATAAAGAAGAGATATTGTAGCAACAAAGCTTTGTCTTAAAAATTATTAAATTGTTTGGTCTTTCAATAATTGAAGAGGCTTCATTACCATGCAAACAAAACACAGGTTGGCTATTCACCTTTTGGAAGGTGGCATTTGCATTGCTATAATAGAAGAGAAGAACCTTAGAAAACTAATGAAGGAGCATAAAAATGCAAATTACTTCAGCTAATTGGCTGTGCCTTCTTACACCTTCTGAATTATTAATTTATGACCAAGTAAATCTGCCCCTTTTAAATAATATAATAAAGAACAACATTGTGTTCTACGCTGTTGAGTGGATAGTGTTTGTTCCCTTAATTTTATGTGAGTTGCTCTTGTTGTTTGCACTAGCAAGACGCTTGCAGTGTTCTGTAAAACTCTGCAGGTCCAGCACTATTCTTATGCAGACTGACAACATTGTATTTCCTATTTCTAATTCCTGACAGGAAAAAAAAAGACAAAAGATGATGACATTATTACAATAATGCTAATTACATCTTGTGCCGTTGGCACTAATGTTTAATCAGAAAGCAGGCACAGAATCCTGCAGACACCTATTTATCTGCCAATATGCGAGTAATTCCATCCATTTCAGTGTGGTAACTTACATTCATCAGTGGTTGCTGCTCAGGGGGTTGACGAAATCAAAATAAAATAAAATATTTGATAACAGGGTTGATATATGTGCATTTTTTCCTGAATATTATTTCTTCTCTCACATAGAAAATTTGGGAAGATTCTGAGGAGCTGCTTATTTTATCTGGGATTTCCAGCCCTGTGATACCCTTTGGTGTACATGAGCACAACTTTGCAAGTGCTATATACTCTATCTGGTAGGCCTGTACGTTCACTGTATACACATATTCATGGGGAGGCCCTCACATTCACTGTGTACGCTCACTGACACTGTGCAGGGCATGAACAGTGTGTCCAATACTTTTTTAAAGGGCCAGACTTTCTGAACTTGCATTATATTGGCCAAATGCTCCGCAGTTATCTGAAAAAATCTTGGATTCACATGTTTAAGTAATTCTGTGGGACAAGGGCTTAGAAATTAATCTCGGCTTGCATGATTTGCTTTTTCTCTGATGGCTTCACATATTATCCCTATAGCATTCCTAAATTAACAATTTTTCATTGTTAATTCAAAAAGTATGTTCCAGCAGTGGGCCCTTTTTCATAGGTGATGCCTGTGTGACCGAGATTGGAAGAATTTGGCCTGTGGGATGGATCATTGCTTTAGAGGACACCGACAGCAATGAGAGGCAGTAGGTGGGTATGCTTCTCCTTTTCTCCTCCTGTAAGGCAGAATGTTTATTTTACAAAAATCGGCCTTTTGAGATGAAATTTATCATGCTCCATTTTAGCCCCCAAATGATTTCTTTTCAAAATGTAGCTAAAACAGGTTAAAAGTTTTGTTGCATTGATTATATGTTGCTTAGTGCATGGTACTCCAAAACACAAAGAACTCCATGTCCCAAGGAACTCGTTTGCTTGTCCCAGGGGTGCCTAAACCAGCCACTGCAGGGAGGCAGCTCGTGGAAAAAGCTTTGCTCAAGTTTAAGTGATCTGGCCAGATCAAGGCTTCGGTTATGAAGACAACACGAGGGAAGAGTAGCAAGTCCAAGGAATTTCTAGTGTTAGAGGTAGGTAAATGGAAGCTGAAAAATATAAAATCTGATTTACTTTTATTTTGTTTATCTTTTAGGAGTTTTATAATTTGACTGCACACAAGTTTTGCCTAGCTCTCTTTTTGTAGCATCTCATTTTGTACCACCTCTCACTGGCATCAATGCATTTCCCAGGTGGGAACGGAACATTACCTCCAGTTTATAGAGGTGAAACTGAGAGATGCAGGGTAGGTAAAATAGCTGCCCAAGGCTGCCTATGAAAACTTGGGCTGGAATTTGGACTGCCATCCCAGTTGCCGCACAAGGCAGTAAGCCGTCTTCTTTGCAGTCTGGATTTTCAGAGTATTTTCTAAACAAAAGGAAAGAATACAAGCCTCCCTCCAGGATGACAAAGAGGCATTGGCTTCTTACGCACCAGAAACTCCGTGACCATAGCATGCCGTTTTTTGTGGAGCAGATTTCCCTATATATGTAGCACTGAGAAGCTCTCTGTAAAGGACCTGTGCAGTATTATAGTTCAGGATCAAGCTCAAACCTACTACCATTTGAAAGGGTCATATTAAGCATGAGGTGTATAGTATGCGTTACTTAAAATATTAATGAAGCATGTAATAGCTGTTAAACTAAAGCCAGCAGGAGCAGTGGAGAAGATACCCTGATACATTACCCAGAAGAGCAAGGAGGAAAACACCCCAGGGATAAGTATTTCAGTAAGAGCCTATAGGTGGTAATTAAAGGCATTTAGGCACAAAAGGATTTGGTCCAGATAGATGTATGGGGAACATGGCATTTACCTAAAACTCAACGATAGCGTCTGCTTCAGTCAGCCCTGAACGCCTGGAATCTGCTTCTCCTTAACTAGGAAGGAGAGGAGTAGCAGATGTGTTTATGCTCTAGGAGTTATTGAAGAAACAGAAAAAAGACCAGGAAGAGATAATAAGTATCTGTAGATCCACAGAGAAAATGGAGTACAGGGACTAGTCATTTTCATTTGTCAACAGGCCAAAAACTAAAGGGTTTAGCCTGCAGCAAATGAGATTAAATACCAAGGAAAAATATGAATTAGTCACAAAGGGAATATTTTAGAATCAACAGCATTGAGACTATTTAAGGCTAGACTTCCTAAAGCACAGCTGGAGATGGTTTCAGGTCAGTTTAAGCCTCCCATCACAAAAAGGGCAGTGGAGCTCACTGGGAATGGGCTCCTCTCACGTTCCAGCCACGGGCAGCCTTTGAACCTCAGCGAGGGTTTTCTTCTGCCTTCTGGAAAGTGACAGCCTAGTACAGCAGCCCTCTCCCCTCCTTCATGTTTTAGCCCATTAGCTGTACACTTCTTAAACCGTTTTCTCATTAGCACCTGAGGAAAAGCAGACCTCTGGAAATCTGCCGTTCTCCCTGCCTTGCTGGGGAGGAGATGGAGATGTTCATTCACAAAGGCATGGCATTTTCTGCAAGATGTGTGAGTAGTCACAAACTGAGCTTCTCTAAGAGCGGGCTTTTGGAGGTGAAGCCAGACTAATACTTACCACCCCACGAGGCAAGAAACGCAGCACGGTGACTGAGAAGTGCTACACCGACCGTTCCTTTGGGAAGAGCCACACCGCTTCTTCGCGAGCTCTCGACCTCTCCTCACCTAGGGCGACCGTCACGTCTCTGCGCTGACGAAGTTGTCATACCAGCTGGTCAGGTCCTCGCCAGTAGCAGCCCCCCCTCCTTCACTGGGCCGAGCGTAGAGGCGGCATTGCTTTCATCGTGCCAAGGGTCTCCGGGTGGGAAATAGGCGATGGGTGCCGGACGGGTGCTCAGCCTGGCCCAGGGCGGGGGTGCCGCCGTCCCGCCGGGAGCCAGGCAGCGGTGCCGCCGGTCGCTGATGCCGGAGTGCCCTCTAGTGCTGACAGCCGGCTGCGGCTCCGGCCCGGCCGAGGGGAGCGGGTCCCCAAGATGGCAGCCTCTTGGGCATGGCAGCAGCCAGGCTTGCCCCGGCGCAGCGGGAGTGAAAGCAGAAGAGCACCTGGGGCTCCGCATCTGCCTTGCTGTGTGGCTCACCGGGTACCCAGCCCGGTGCAGAATGAGCCTGGACTGGCCGTAAGCACTCCTGCTCTCCACTCTTTTGCTCTAGGGTATTCCGGTTTTGCCCTTCGCTTTCCATAAAGCGGCTGAGTACAGAGGGTACAAAGTGATGGACAGCCCGCACTTGCAATATTCGTGAAGAATAAATACAGACCCTTTTAGTTTATGGATATAACTTTATATAGACCCATTAGAACCTGTAGAGCATATTCACTAAATTTGGGCAGGGCAGCTTGCTCTTCATAGTGGTGTCACTGTTGCTCAGCAACTTGTGTACCTGGGACTGTTTGACCTAAAAGACAATGATTTGGCCACGTGTGAGATGCCAATAGACTAAAAAAGAACACGGAAAAGATTTTTATTTCTCCTCTACCCTCACCTCCTTTCTGTTCTCATTTAACTTCACAGCTGGTGCGGATTTGACTTTTAAAATGACAAATGTGAGGCAACCTTATAATACTGGTCATTGCCAGGTGGCTTCTGATGCCAGATTTCTTCTTTCCAATTTCTAAGTCTCCTAAACTCTTAGTAGAATTAAGGTGAGATTCTCTACTTCACATTAAATTTAAGTCTACTGCTCCCAGCTTGAAAAAAATTTGTCAAACCAGCAAGCCTATCAGGGACAGCAGGGCAAAGAAACCTGTGTGACGTGCCAGCTGTGGAACCTGCCACAGCTTCCGTTAGGAGGTTGCCCACTGGGTATCTGGGTTTTCTTTTCAAAGAAGATGCTATTACCAGTTATGACCACTGTGGAGATAGACTTGGGGTGCAGGTGCAGATCCTGTTGTGGTTTGACACATAGGAAGATGGGATTATAAATAGGCTTAAGCAGCTCAAGGAAGTAAGCGACACGCCTGTCTGTCTGTCCATCTGTGAAGAGCCCAGAGAAGGACCTGGGTGAGCTCTTTTGAGAAGAGCTTTACATCTCTTCTTGAAAGATTTGCTGGCACTGAGTGCACTGCTCTTTTAATGATGGAGGAAGTTATTGACAGTGTGTCTTCAAGGACTTATCCAGTAAGAATTTCCATTTTGTGTTATCATCTTCAGAGTTAGTCCATCCACTTCATTCCATTTGTCACTTCAGTCACTGTTGTGAGTGAGGACTGCTACTGCAGTAGCCACTATTTGCTACTGCAGGTAGTAACCAAGGAATGAAGAAATGGTTACTTAGCAGGGCAGATCATCAGAGGGAATAAATCATTTAGGAGTAGATGAAGACATGATATTTACCCTCACTGAGAACTTGCTCCTGTCTGTGTAGTTGGTACCAAAATGTACCTGAAAGGTTTTTATTGATTTGTTAGGAAGCACCTTCTGGCATTTGACCTAATATTTAAAAAAATTAAATAAATTGATTTGGAGATAGTAAAAGTTTTCAGACATGACATCTCACCACATATTTCATCTTTTTAGCAGCAGAAGTTAATTGTCTCAAGAAGGTAAAAGCCTCTTAGCGAAGGAGGCCATCAAAACTCGTAATAATAATGATGAACATTAACACGTTATTGTTGAATTAAAGTGCATATTCTTTTTTCCCGTATTTGAAATAACTAAAATTCACATTAGATTACTATCTAATCTGTTGGAATAACAGAGGGAAACTACAGCTTTAGTACCAAAGCATGACAGCACTTACCTTTGTCTTGACTCATGGCGGAGCCCTAATTAACCAAGTGATTTATTAGGGGAAAGGACTTTGGATGAATGACTTGGATTACATCATGTAAAACACTGAAGCAACTTCTTAAGATATTTTTCTTTGACTTGCTCTAGAATTTCTTGAAGAATTAGAAGTTTGTTTAAGTGTCAAGAAGTCCACTGGCTTGTGGAATTTGCGGAAAAGTGACAGCTAGCATGAAGTCCCTCAGAACTGAGTTCAGAGATTCCTACTGAACTAAATGTTTATTCTAATAAAAAAAAAGTTTTGCTTTAAATTTGGTTATTTTAATAATAAAATACAAAACACAGATCTGTTTTACTTTGACCCTGGTTTTTTTATTTCTTATGATTCTTTGGCATAGCTACTGAAATAAAGCTGAAGAAGAAAGCTAGGAAGAGCTCCAGACTAACTAATCTGATATGGCAGAATAATGACCTATACAATCACTTTGCAAATGCTCCATCTTGCAACCACCTGGTTTATGAGAGATTCTGGAAAAACAGCAAAATAACAAAACAAGGATACAGATACTTTTTGCAAATTAAACCTTAACGGAATTTCTGTATCCTGAAAACTTGTCACTGCTGGGTGTCAGTCAGAGCCCGTGGTTCATAACTGCACTACACCTACCTGATGAATACTAGAAGCTTTGTTCAAGCATTTCTCTTTTACTGAGTGATAGCTTCATTAACTGAAGTTAAGTGCTTCTCAGGAAATTACGTCAATCTGTACATAACTATGGGAAAGAAAGGCTGAGGTCACTAATTCATTTCTAGGGACTTTGTGTACGTTATATTGATGGCAGTGCTGTAAAAATGTTGGTAATTAATATTATTTCCAGAGGAACAGATTTATCTGTTATCCGTAGCAATTAGTTAGTGTCCTCAGATTTCTGCTCATAAAGTTTTTGCTTATGAGTAGGCCCTAAAGCATGTACAGACCAGACCTACTTTCTATAACATTTCTAAAATGTTGTTGCAGGCCTAGTTTCTTGGATGTTATTTGCTTGTTTTGGACATTTGGATTGCCATGTAAAGTTTGCTTTCTTCCTCTGAAATGACATGGTTCACAACTTTGAAAATAACAGGTATGCAAAGTTTTACCTTCAAATATCACAATTTAAAAATACTGAGCAGTTCCATTTGGTGCCAGAGAGCTCAGTGCTTTAGAAAAATCAAATTACTTATTTTTCAACCTAAATTTAGACACTTCCATTAAAAAACCCTGATGAATCTTCCAAAGGAATAAGTTAATAGAAATTAATTATCACCCTAACACTTTGCTTTAGAAAGAAATATTTTGTGTAATGAGAAAACTGATCAAAAAAAATTCTACAGATAAAGGTACTTTAAAATGTGAAAATTACTAGAAACCAGTGTGAAGGCCACCTGGAAGCATTTCTTAACAGAGACAGATATAAAGAAAGCAGGATGGTAAGAGAAAACACCCCAGATTCAGTGGCAAGGCTCAAGTGGTTTTTCCTAAGTGAACAGGAATTCTTCAAAAAATGGTAATTCTGCCCAACTGAATGAAATAAAGAGGACAAAAAGATGTGCATTCAGAGATATGGGAAACGTGAAACACATAACCAGAGATGCAAAAGACCAAATAAAACTAAGTCTTCAATATAGTGAAATCAGAAAACCTGCATGAAAACCTGTAAGTTTGCTGAAATGTAGTTAAGGAGAGTGAGAATTGCAGTACAGTGAAAGATTTGTCTCAATCTTCATCACATGGGTTATTGGGGAATATATTTTTCTGAAACCTATTCTTTCTAAGGAACAAACATAAAGGATGTTACAAGGCCAGGGTGCTGACACCTGGAGATACTGAAATAATATTCAGATATTTTTAAGCCAGATTGTGTTTAATCTGATAAATCATATCTTCTCTATAAAAAAATCCCTGAGCAAGTTAACAACAATCTAGTGAAGAGTGGGATGACATTTTAATTGAATTTTATTTTCAGAAAATGCTTCATCCCTCATGAGAGGGAAGGCGGAGGAGAATAGGTGTTCATGGAACGAGAGCTGAAGTGCTGCACCATCCTGACTGGAAGACAGAAAACCTCACTAAAATGGGATTAAATGGTTAATTTTTAGTATGGGCAGAAGTTAATACTGAAGTGCCTCAGGCTCCCTTTCTGAATACACATGAGTTTACATGCATATTTTTCTTGAAAAGCAGGTGAACACTGAGATGAAAAATATGCAGTAGACAAAGTGATCCAGGTTAGCTTGGATGAGAGATGACTGAGAAACTCAGAAGGATGAAAGCAAGATAAAGCATGGTACAGTTGAAGCTGAAAAACATTACTGAGTAATGAAAAGCAAGGCACACGGAAAGAATAATTGGAAAAAAATAACCTTAGCTACTCAGGAAAGAGGAGAAACAAGGTGTTATTGCCATTTTAAGTGGAAGTCAAAGTAAAAAGAAAGATGTTAGAAATCTTAAGGGAAAAAAACCCCCTAGGATGAACCAATTCAATAAATTAAGAACAATTCTCAGTCTCAGTTATGGGTGAAATTTTAGCTCTGAAGAAGTAAGTGGAAGAAAATAGCCTGCTGACAACTGTGGTGTCAGGAATTCACTTGTTTTCATTTATAGTCATGCTTTAATCACAAGAATATTAAAGATGAAGGCCAAGTTCAGCATGCAGCTGCATTAACGCTGTGGTTGTTATGAATTTCACCCGGTGGACCACTGGTCCAGTCCAGCATTATTACTCTTCTGCGAAAGTAAGCATTTGCTAAAACTCAGTTCAAAAAAAAGAATCTTATGCAAACATGTCACAGTTAGAAATGCTCAGTGAAGGTGTGTGATAAATATATTGAAATATGTGGAAAATTTTATTAATCTGTCACTCAGTTTTCATGACAGGATGACATCTCCATTTGTTATTTATCTATTTTTGAACTGAAATGCATGGTTTTAGTTGCACTTACCATATTTCTATTGTTTTATAAAACTGGCATGTTTATAAATAATTATATAGCTTAATATTTGTGAAGTGAGTTTTACAGAAGCACAGCACCTTGGTAGCTGTCACTAGTATTACTTCAGTGTTAAAGCAGATAATGCAAAGTACTTCAATTTTTTTTTTTAATATAATAACCATGAGGCTGTAGGTGTGGAGCTGAACACAAAGCCGGTGAGTCATTTCAGTTCCTAGTGATTTGTATCATCTCTCTGTTCAATACTGATCCCTAGGCAGGCTGTTGCTTTACTTCTTGCTATGTGGTGCAACGGACACAGCTCATAACAGAGTTCTTAATGACTGTCACAACTTTTATCAGGGAAAAAAATGTTTTTTTCATTTTTGAAAAATGAAATGATTTTTCATTTTCATTTTTCAAATCAGTTTTGGCCTTGATCTTGCCAGCGTCACTACTCTGACACGTAGAGTTCAACATAGGCACCACCCGGCTCTCCTCTAAGGCAGCTGTCTGAATAGAAAAAGGAGCATAGCTACCAGCCACTTTCAGAAAGCAAAATTGTCTATTGCATTTTAGCTTAAGCAAGAGAGAGATCACACCTTTGTCTTTCTCTTGGGGGGCAAGAATAAGAGATATGAGTTAAAAAAGAGAAAATGCAAGCATACGTTGACACTGTCAGACCCTGGGAAAGCTGGCAGTGCTCTCTAGAAAGCCAGTTCCCCTTGGTCCCCTTGGTGCCCAGGGGAGAGCAGCCTTTGGTGCCCACCAGCCGAAAAAAGATGCTTCTCTGCTTCTTCACCAGGTGAAAACAGTGCCCTGGGGGAGGGGGCGGAGCTCAGCAAAAGAGGAGCTTGTTTATCTTAACATGCATTTCAGGCTGTCAGTTCACCAGCGTAATGGCATCCACAGGTTTATGTTTCTGTAAAGTTTATAAAAGCTCCCAGTGTGCATTTTTTGAACTGATTTCAATTAGCGGGAAGCTCCGGTGAAGTTAGACAATGCCACTTGCAGAAGTCATGTTTTGCAAGAGGTATTTTGGCTATAAAATTTTCAGTTTCCACTTAATATAATATCTAGCACAGTACAAAGGTTTTTATTCTTTTCAGGACTTAGAGGATAGTCTGTGGGGCATAATGTACTCTTACCTACCAAAACAAACCACTTCACTGGTTCTGAGTAGAGGCTTGTAATAGCAGCATTTGTTCAAATACTGGACTAAAAGTAAAGCAGTTAATCTAAGGAGTACTGACAGACAAAAAGCAGTAGCAATAAAACCTAATTGTCTGTTAGCTCCAGGTATATTTTTATTGAGTGTTTCAGTCCTAGCCTAAAAGCATATATTAAGAAAAGGCTCTGCTATCTTCACAGATCAAGCAGCAACCGGAGCAGACTACCGTCTCATTTCTCTCTATACTTTCCTTCCTAGCCCATCCCTCCTTCAGAGCTGACTGCCTCCATTTAGAGGGGTTTTTAAAGCCTCTGTGTAGGTCCCACTGAAGCTCTTCTCAGTAGCGTCAACCCACAGCAACAGGGTGATTTCCTTATGTCCCCACTTACATCCAGCAAAGCATATATTTAAGGAGGAGGTCACTGTAGTTCATATGTAGAAGGAGGGGGCAGCTCATCTTCACATGAGTTTGATTTTTTCAGTGACAGAAAACACATTCTTCACAAGGTCAGTAGCATAATCAAGGCCTTCATTAATTATTTGACGTGGTTTGTGTATGGCACACGTTAGACATTTGACTGGTAGGCAGAAGACCTGCAGATTTTCTGACGTGTGCTTGTGTCTGATTTTGTTCAATGCAGCCTTTTAGCCTGGGCACCAAGAAATTAGTTGCCCCTTAAGATAAGATGCCCCAAATCATCTCCCATCAGCAGGGACTTGAGCCCAGGAACTGCAGGTTTATGTCATTGGACCCCCCTCAGGTTTTCCAGTAATTTGTTTATTCACCCAACAGCAACAAAAGCCACAGGCTTCAATGATTTTACGCTCCAACCCCTACCTTGAAATAACAGGGCTTTGTTTTTCCTCATATATTTATATTGATTATTAATAATAAATACATTAATTGATATTGCCCTCCAGTAATGGATGATGACCAGCAAGACTGTGTGCAGATAAAAAAAAAAACGTTATTTGCTATTTCAAGTAAGGCTTATGAATCAGCTAACCCTTAGCAGACCAAAGATGGGAAATCTTTTTTTCCTTTAAAAGACTTTGTCATAACCCACATTGATCAGCACAGTTGTGACTGTACTGTATTTGGTTATTTTTATCTAACACCTGGCAGCAACTTGTGCATCACTACTGAAACCATCAATTGAGCTATTAAGAAGGAAGACACATTTAATAACCCCTGCAGTTCTCATCACAGCAGGGCTAAGTCTAACAGTGATGTTCTTAATATCAGCACTGAATTTCAGTGCTTTTCATTATGTTGGCCTTGTTTCATTAGATTTCATCATTCTTCAGTCTACTTACAAAACATATACTTTGTATTTTGCAAATTTTGTTGGCTGTTGTGAGTGGACTGGTGTGGTCAGAAGACCAAGTGACAGTGTTCACAGAACAGAGGGAAAAATCAATTTAACTTTAAAATATAAGCACTTACTGAGGCTAGAGAGGAAATAATGGAGGCAGGCTCTTCTGCCTAGCATGACAGTGGGATCTGAAAGCAGAATAAGATACAGAGGAAAAACAGGGTGAGCAGCTGGAGTGAACTGCCATGTTTGTTAGGCAGGAAATCAATAATCTTCGATGGGCAAATCTTACACAAACCTTTATTCTGGGCCTGCTATGTGTGGAAATTACAGTAAAAGAAACAAAAGCTTGTTACTTGGAAAAATCCAGCCTCAGGTTACTCATGTTTACCAAGCTGAAGGAGCGCCTGGAATCGTTCTTCTGCAGAGGAAAAACAAGTGAGAAGGATTTTGCTGGTGAGAGCTGAATGCACGCTCCTGTGGGAATAGAAAACACATGGATTTGATCACACCTCTTTCTCCTGCTTCCAGATATCCGCACTTGCCTGAAGAACGCCACTCTCCCTGGGATAGCTAAGAAAACCAACGTGGTCATTAACTTTTCCAAAGATAGCAACGGGGAAGCAGTGGCTCAGGCAATGCAGTGGCTCATTATGCGACCCTCTGGATCGAGCAGGAGTCCCTGGGGCCTCTCAGACGAAGGGCATTTCGGGAGATGCAGTCTGGTGGGGCCAGTGGGAAGTGCACCCTGGGGAGCAGCTGGACTGTAGGATGAAGTTTTCCAACCTGCTTGGTCAGATTGCAGCGCTGCCAATCCCAGATGTTCACAAATCACAAGGAAAGTCTGAGAAAGGCCTGAGATTGGTTAAAAACTTAAAACTGAGATTTTAAAAAGAAAATAAATTTAGGGTGTGGTTTACTGTCTTCAGGTTTCTTAGCCTTTAGGGTGCACTTAAGTCATGTTTTTAAGTTTCTCTTTGCTACCACGAGGTCTAGGAAACTTACTTAAAACCATAAGCCAAGATTCTCACCTAATCATTTGACTGTGGGAGCTGAAAAATATAAAATTATGAGAGGTACAGCACTAACTGGTGGGGCCAGGCATATGGCAAGTGCTTGGAAAAGGCCTCTTGGAGAGGGAGGGGAGGCAGCCTGGGAAGGGGGTGCAGCGAAGAGGCCTGGGAATTCGGTGGGGAGGAGTGCTGAGAGGCAGGCAGGGGAAGAGGATGGGCTCTCAAGGAAAGTGAAGCCGTCACGATAAAAGTCTAGGGCGATGCAGCAGTGGTATGGACATCAAGCCACTCACTGGGGCCTTTGCCTGTTTAGGCACACCAAGTCCAACTTCCAAAGGAGATGGGAAAATGTTTCCTACAATAACCTTCATGAGTTAACCCCTGCGAGTCCTTGATGCAACAAAACAAACTGTTTACTAGATGAATTTGCTTTTCTGCAGAGGCTGAGATTATTTGGTTGATTTACAGAGAGAATATTGCAGCATAAGAATTGTTACTCGGAGAAGTGGGTGCTTGGCCTGAGCAGAGTGAGCTGAGGATGATGAGTGGCAAATCCAGATTAAAACTAAATTATAAGAAGGTGACCTGTAGCACCCCTAACTTAGCTATTCACTATAGTAATAGAGTAAAAATCTTTACAGCCTGGAGAAAGCCAAAGAGCAACTGGACTGAAAAGATGAAACAGTTTTAAGGTTGTGAACATTTACATTTTGTAATTTCCATCTTTTAAAATATCAAGTCAAGCCAGGAGTAGATTAAGGTGTTGAGAGCTGTGAAAGGCCTTAGCTTTCAATTAGCCTCACTTTAGCTGTGGGATACTTCCGAACTCAATGCAGAAGTGGAGATGAGACTGCCTCGCAGTTCAAGCACAGGGCGAAGATTTAGGAAATTGCAGTCCTGTTGCCAGCTCAGCCACTGACGGGGGGATGAGTATACTTGGTGTGAACAATATTGTAGGTGAATGCAGGGAGCTACGCATGCGGACCTTAATGACTCTTCAGTGTCCTTCATGGTGGAACAAAGAAATGGAACGAAACCCCACTCCATGACGTGTTTTCCTCACAGTTTAGCAATCTCTGTCTCCCACCAGAAAGCCCTTGGCTGAATGCAGAAATTGCACTTGCATTTCTGCATGGTCTGTGGATCATTTGCACTACCCAGCATTAGGCATATAAGTTGATGGGCTGGTCTCCAACAGGCAGAGGAAATAAATTCTTGCAGGTGGCAAGCATGAGCACAAGCTTCTCTCCCCTCTTGCAGTGCAGGTGGTGCATGGGGGCTAGCCGGCCACTTCAGATAGCTGTGTCTGGATGTGCAAATACCCCTTTTTCTCTGTCCAGAAGCATCCTTGGAGGACTGTCAGAGTATTCGGGGATGGAGGTTCTGTTCTATCTTAGACATTGTTAAAAAGAATTACTCTTAGAAAATATAAAACTAAGTAAAAAGGAAGCAAAGCCATAGGTTTTTTTGCACAAATACCTACTCCATTGGATGATGTTTTTATTATGCTTACTGCTGTATTGAACAATCTCCTTACTGCACTGAGAGCTGATTGGGGTTTTGGGTTGGCTAGCTGATACTTTCCCATGTCTTCACTCTGCAGTGGTGCTGCCTACTGAAAAAATTGTGCAGATTAGGCATTTTTGAAAATCCTGTTAGAAGTATCTGTTCAATACATTTTGTTAAGAAACTTGAACTAAAATAGAACCATGAAATCAAAGCCAATCTAGCATTAATATTCCACAAAAGTAAAAGTGGAGTATTACAGACATCAAATCAAAATCAAGTCAACAAATTGACTGCAGCACTGGATCAAAATGAAACCAATTTGCCAACTTGATGAAAACCCACGGCGTTTATGAACTCCAGCAATCTATGAAAGCACATGTCTATTTAGCTAGGAATTTCAAAAAGCACATTTTTGCAGAGATGGACACAAACGTAGCACTAAGCTGGGTGATGCAATGGTGAAACCACCATTTCAGAGTCAATTATCTAGCTTCCTTCTTTGGATCCTGTTCTTCAGCAATGAGTAATTCCTACCCCCACCCCCATGAGCGCCATCATATGTAGGACAGGCTCAGAAGAGGACACTCCTGATAAGCAGAAGTTGACAGAAGTTATTTACCAGAAATTGAACATGACAACTTCAGGTCTTTCAGGATTAAACAGAAGCCCCAGAAAATACATTAAAGAGCAATTTTATGCAATGTTATATATAACTTCTAAGCCTTGGGAACTTTCCTTCCCACCTCTTCTCTTTTTTTAGAGAAATTTGTGCACATCTGGAAATATAAAGCTACACTTTAAGACTAGGAAACTGAAGAGTATAAAAAGACCTAGGCATCTTCTACCTAACAAAATAGGAATGGAAAAAATAGATGACTAAGACAAATGTGGTGTAACTACCTCTTGAACTCTCTCACTCCTTCACACTTACAGAAGAGAGGTAAGGACTACAGCTGAGGAGTGAAATGGCAGTGGTCACAGCCCTCATTGAGATCAAGGCTTTCCTGGTTCAGGGAAAGACTCATGAAATCTTGATGCTGCTGACTGGTGCCACAATTCCTATTAGCTAGAGATTTTAGAGGATCTGAAATTTCAGTCCTTTTCCAGCAATACAGGCTTCTGTACTGGAGTCAAAACCTGTTTGGATTTTCAGATGTCCCTCACTCAGATTTGCAGCGCTTTCCTCCAAGGATGAGCCATGAGTCTGTGATGGCCTTGCAATTTGGTCCAAGAGGGCTCAAATTCGCTCTTACACAGCAAGTATCATTAAAAAAAAGTTGTTTAATTCACAAGCATATCATGTTTTGAATGCCATGGAAATGGATACCTTAATGGGCTCAAACGCAACACACAGGTGGATATGTAAGACTAAATAATGGGAGCACATCTGACTGCTTTTGAGGGAGCTGCCATTATCTTCGGTGAGGCAGAGGTCCCAAGATGACACCATGCCATTAGTTTATGGAACATTCAACATTTACAAGATTTTTTTTTTTTAAAGTAGCTGTCTGGGAAAAGTAAACTACAGAACAACTTGGCAACAAGCAGTGTCGACACTGTCTGTCAGCAAAATTGGAGAAATAAAAATGTACTGTGTGTCTCATCACCTCAGCTACTTTTTAGAAGTTCTTGCTTTCTGTTTTGGAAATGAACTATATGTCAGACAGCTTCTCAGCAGGAATCTTCATCTTCATATGCTTTATACAATAATATTTATCAATATGAAAGTTACTGTAAAACCTTATCTTTTATCTGCAGTCTACATATAAGCTATTTTTTTCAAAACTGTATTTTAATCCCATATTTTCATAGTACCTTTTTTGAATTTGTTTCCATTGTTGATCCTCTTGACTTTTATTGCCAGAGTCACTGCTAGATCTTAAAATGCCAGAGGGACCAACACATGACCTAAAGGGCATTATGGTTCTTGCCTGAAAGCTAGCAATTTGACATCATGTGTGCCCAATTTTGAAATGTAAAATGCCGTTAATATTTTCTATTTGTCTTTCTTTTGTTTGGTATGGTAGACACCATTGCATCAACATTCTGTGGAAAAAAAATGTGCAGCTCCAATTCCTGCCCTTCTTATAGATATTATGTTTGCACAGAGTTGTTTCTCCCTTTGAACAAGACCTTACACCACAGACTCATGGCTTCTGTCTGTGTAATGGGGGTAACAATACACGTTTATCTCATAAGATCTACTGCTTTAATATTTGAGATTTAAGGCATTGTGCATATACCATTTTATTAGGAATAAAATTAATCTTTAGATTTTAGGGGGTTTTTCAGTGGACATTTATATATTGTTTTTTCAAAACTCTGCAGAACACTGAGAGGAGGACAACTGGAGAATTATATGGAGAATCTGCATCTAAACAAGAGTAGTCGAAGGAGAATAACCTTTGGGTCAGTAATCTTCATTCTGATAAAGTTCTTTCAGCATTAGGGAAGTGTGAGGTTTTCTTTATTGGCTTTAATGCTTTAAGTGAAAACTCAGGATTAATGTCAGCCAGTAAAAGAGAAGCTTGCCCCGAAGAATCTTTAAATTAAGATAAATTTTATCAACATTTTCACTTGGCATATTGAAGCTCTTAAACTGAGTTTACAATTGAATTTAAGTTAGAGTGCACTGGAATGTTAAGAAATCTAAAAAATAAACCCATATCTCCAACTCAGAAATTCCACAATCTGGAATTGTTTTGAGGGGGAAAGGACAAAAATCTGAGATTATTGCAAGTCTAGGACTGCCTTCAACTCCAGAACACCAGTTTTGTATTTTAATAAAACTTGAAAACTACGGAGTTGATTTCTTGCTTTGTAGACATCAGCTGGAAAAAACCCCCACTAAACTGTGCCCAGACTGAGTCTGCATGTTACAAACATGATGCTGTTATGTCTCCTACACAAAGTTTTGCATAGGAAATTGCAGCTGTGTATAAAACGTTAGTTCAAAAATAGTTTTCCATAAGGGAACATACCTAAGCATAAATACAGAGGAGCAAGTTAAATTGGAGCTTTCAGGTTAGCATTTTTGGACTGAATTTCCTCTGTGGCAGAGAGAGGCAGCTGAGACGAATGATAAAGAGACTGGGTAAAAGCTCTCCTCCTAGTCTGTGATCCCAGATATCATAAACTAAAAAACTATGATCATATTTGTAAGCCATCAGAGCCTTTCCTTATAACTGCAATTATGTTGCATATTTTAATAAATGCAAAATCACCATAATAGCTGCCTCTAATGAATACAAAGGCTAACTTCAGTGCTTTCTTCCCATTAGAAAATATTTTCAGCCGTTTTAATAGCAGAATTGAGCAGATATTTACATCAGTTGAAGGTAATGACAGATTTCCCATTGGCTGCTGTGAGGACTGGGACTGATTTTTGTTACTTTTAAGACTCGTCTTTTTTGATCCTATTCAGTGTATGGAACAGTTGGAGATGAGCTTTCTTTTTGATCAGAGAGTTGTGAGTCTCTCCTAGAATTAAACCTCAGGTCTGGTCGTCTCCTGCCTTCCTGTACCCCCACCTGCATAGCTGCCACTCACATCATCTCTCTGATCAGAGAAACAATGCTTGCAGTAGTTATTCAGGCTTTAAAATATTTCCTTAAGAAAGTTCTATACTACAGATGCATGAACGTTTCTTTAGTTTGGATGAGGGATGTCAATCAGCAGCATTGCCAATTTATGAACTGCTCCTATTTCCAAAATCACTTCTATTGTAACAGTCTGACAAACTACCCAAAGAGTTCAAAAAACTGCTGGCTGCAGGGGCTAATTCAGCTCCTTTTTGTGGAGTTTTTATTCTTTCCCCCCGCCATGATTACTGTCCTATTTTTTCCGACAGTTGTTAAATCACCAACTAATTATGTATTATCAAAGCTGCACATAACACTGGAGTTTGTCTCGTGGTTGATGTGTTTAAAAACAAGCTGGGTGAGTCAGACAGTCGGGGTATGGATGGCTGTGCCACTCCACCTGGTGCCTGTGTTAGCACTTAGTCATGCCTTCCCTTTGTTCTTCTGGGCTCCTTTTACTTTGTACCACCGCGCAGATAGAATAGGTACTGACTGCTGCATTATGTATGCTTTAATGTTTTTTTTTTTTTATTATTACTATGGGAGAACAAAAGTGCTCATAATGGTGTGTTTTCTTTCTGAGAAAATTTCTCAGTAATGCAGTAGCTTGTATGTTGGGGAACTTGAACCTTGAAGAATGTGACAAAGATTACTAGATGCCAACTTAGTTTTGCTGGTAGTTGCTCAGGCAGTTATTTGGAAGAAATGGAAAAACCCTGAGCCTCCTTCCATGCTGGAATGGGTTCAACAGTCTGCGAATATCAAGGTAGAAATTTACATGCTTATCCCTTGAGAAGCCTGTGCACATATGGTATTCTTTTGCAAATTATTTAATTAAAGCTCAAAAAACACATGAAATCTGGAATGCTCACTTCCAAGAACTCCTCCCACATTAAATCAAACTCCCCAGGTTGAAACACAGAGGTGTTTTCTAAAACGTAATTTGCTTTTCCTTTCTGTATTCTTATTTTTTCCAATTCCTTCACCTTAAGGAACAATGAGAGACCTACATTCTCTGTGCTATCTACTCAATTTCACCTGGTGAACCTGTGCAATGCTGAAATGTGGAAGTTGCTACCTTACGTGTTAACTCTTTTTTGATATAAAGACATAGGGAAGCGTTTTTGTTGTCTGCAGTGTCTTGTTCATGTTGGTTTATAGAAATTCTACACTTTCAGGTCTTGATGAGATCCAACAGCATTCCTTCCATTATATTTGTTTAGTACTTGGCAGTTGAGGTAATACACAGCAAGGGAAGGTGGAGATTACCCACTCTGGGGTAGGAGGTTGGGAATTGCCTGCTATATTCAGCTGCCACTACTTGGAAGGAGATACTGTACTTGCCAAAGCACACTGCCTATAATTATCAAGCCTGTCAGTTTGATTTCTGGTTTGAACAAATTGGAAAAAAGAAAACAGCAAAGAAAAAGCCCAACCCTTGTTACTCAGAGCATAGCTGTTTTTCAGACCATATGCTATTTCATTTGACAAGACACTTACCTTGATGCCCGAGAGCACAGGGAACAAATCCTGGATTTTCCCTTGGCTGTTCTCAGTGGAGCATGCACTGGCACTGGCTTTGAAACGAACACCCACAGCCTTCATGTGAGAGGGTCACCCAACCAGAGCCCCTCTCTCCGCATCATGGAGGTGGGCTGACGGGTTGCCACATGTCTACACCCCTGTCTGTAGTGTGCTCTACCTGGCCTCCTACTTTTGTAATAACCAAACCAGTTTGCAAAGAAAGGGGATCAAGCCATACCCACTTCTTCTATTTCACATGTGGCTTCAGTAACATCTGCTTTTTGATTTTGCTGTCTTTCATACATGATCAGAGAGGATCAATGTTTTTCACCCTCAGCATTTATAACTCAGTGTTTTTTAACAGAGAAAAAATGGCATCGTGTAGCCACGTCTGCTTTCTTGCCAAAGCTGGTCCTGATGTTCATATGGACATACCCAGCCTGGCTTGGAACTGATGATAGTGTAACTGTGATAGCTCACAGCCAAGGCCTTGCCAAGTATTGGGCTTCCTGGGCAGTTGCAGAGCTTGCTGCTGTGGCTGCCTGCCTGGCGGCAGTTCAAATACATGCCTAAAGACTGCTTCCTTTATGGTACCTATAAGCTTTTGTCACAGCAGTAACAAAAGCTATACCTACATCCCTAGGGTTATATCTATAAATACAAGAAAATGCAACTCACTGAAATCTCCCAATTCCACAGGACACCTCGTTCCCCCCACCTTGCTTCCCTCCCAGATTGTCCCTCTGGAAGACATGCAGCTAATTGTAGCTAGTCAAATTACTGGGGAATCTCAGATAGTTTAGGCAATTAACAGAAGTTTCGTTTTGATTACTTTTGTGCGAAACAATGCTCCGAAGACTCATTTTAGGGACAACAGTATTATATCAACGGGGATGGCAATTTCTCTCTGATTTAGTAACCTTTTTGGTTTCAGTGAGGACAACACCAAGACTGCCTCTTCCAGCAATGAGATCTGATGACCCTTAAAATTAGAATGGGAATGTGAGAACTTAATGATCACCCTCAGTTGTAAACAGTGCTAACTGTAGAAGTAAAGGAATCATTAAAAGCTGTAAACAGAGGGTTCTGCTACTTCTTTTCTGATTATATGTGCTGTAGTCAGACAGACCCATTTGGGTCTGGGGACCTGGCAGTTGAAAACGCTGCTCTACAACATTCATCTGAAAGCGACGGCCCAGGGAGAAATAGGTTCGAACTTGCATGGACAGTCCTTGGATTATTTTCATGTGAATGGCAGAATGAAATAATTTGTGATTACAGATAATGCATGAAGCAATTATCAGAAATAAGGCATTTTGGCCCAAGGAAATTCGTGTTCAGGCAATAATTTCAAATGTTTTAAATTCTACACTTCTGTAGTAGGTGACACAGAATCCTTTTTTGGTAATGATTATATCACCAAGTCTGTCCTTGCAAGCCCTTCCTTGTTAGCTATTCAAGCATTAAAAAGATTTATGAACCTTGTCTTACTTTCAGTAGCCTCTTTTTTTCTACTTTTTCTGTTTGCAGTATTTGACATGCAAAATGTTACGCTTTTTTAAATGAAGTGCTCGAAGTAATAAACTACTGCATTTAAGATTAAATGCATGACTTTTATCTCTGCTCACTTGGACCTGGGAAAGGCTGTACAGTTACAGAAACCCCAACATTTCCATCCCTGGTCAGACTAGTCCAGCTAGTAGCTTAACAATGCTGATAATATTAGATGCTCCAGAGGTATAAGCAAGATATTTCAAGATGAACAGTATAAAACAATCAATTGTTGAAAAAAATGCATTAAGTATAATGTGTGAATTTTTATTATGAATTACTTCTAAACTGATCCAATGACTTTGTGAAAATTTTACAATCTAAATTAATAAATAAACTCTCAGCAAAGTTTGAAAGAAATTCTAGTCTACAGTGGTAGTATCTTCTTTCTTTTGTATTATGGAAAAAGGATGTATTGAGTTACTTTCTCTCAAAGTCCATTATTAGATATACCTATTGCATATCATCTCTTACTCATTTCTCACTCTAAATCATTACAGTCTCTCCTCTGATGGTTAGTCTTCCAGCTTCTTTATCCTTTCAAAGTATTTTTTCAGAACCCTTCCTATATCTACTTTATCTTTTTTTTTTTTTTTAAAACAACATGAGAAATACAGCGTTCCATATACAAGACTGGAATGAAATAGAATCAAAATGTCAATATTTTTTCTCATTCTCTGTGCTCTCTGCATTTTGCATCCTTTCGTGCCTTCTGGGTTACACAGGTGACTCCCAGATCTTTTTTTTCTGAATACTGCTACTTAATTTATGTGCATAATATTTGAGGAAACCAGAATCAAAATGAATCCAGAGCAGAAATTGAAATCAGAGGGAGAAATAAATGGAGCTACAATAAATGACCAGAGAAAATAAATAGGAGATCAGCCAAAAACCCCCAGGCTTTTCTATTATTTATACCTTCTGGAATAAAAATAAATTGGCTTTGAGGAGACATGCATCAAAATTTTCAGCCTGCGTAAATCTTTGCATCCTTGCCTCCATCGGGAACGGGGGACCTGTGCAGTGAGGTGTGTTGGAAGCAGCCATTTCAGCAGCCTTTTCACCTGAGCGCGGCCTGAAGGACGACACATCTGCAGGAGAGAAGCAAGCCGCAGTTCCTTGGCTTGCAGCAAGAGGAAGGCCAGGGGTGGCATTGATCGGCCAATTTTTTACATGACTTGAGGTGGCAGTTGTCTCCAGCAGCTGGTGGGAAGATGCCAGTATGAGACAGGAAGCCAGGCTGATGTGGGCTCTCCTTCTCTACCACCACAGGCAGCTTTGGCACACACCAAAACGTGGCTCAGATACAAGCGCAACGTGTACTGTTGAGGGTAGTTAGTGACAATTCACATGCCTGAGGTTGTGGAGGTCTAATCGGTGTCTGAGAGAGTGCAGGGCTGGGCTGTGTCCCCACCACTGCCATCCCGGTGAGCTGCTCTTCCCAGCTGTCACTGCTGTGGGCTCCTCGCCTCGGGGAGCGGGTGGGTGATGCACACAGCTGTGGTCTGATGCATATTTGTGCATGTCTGCATTAACAGGCACTCTTGAGGCACGTTGCTAGAAAGTGAGCCTGCAAGCGTGGCTCTTCAACACTGGCTGAAGTCCTTCCCTCCTTGGAAGCGTGGATGAGGCCGCACCCCGGGGTACGCCTGGTAGCCCCTACTTTGCGCAGTTTCATGGTCTGCCCGTGAGCTGCCTGCAAGGCTGACCCTTGGGTAGAGGGTCGATGAACTGGGGAGAATGGTGTAGTCTGGTGTGCTCCTGCAACTGGCCTTCAGCAGTGAAGAAACTGTTTTGGGGTCAAAAATGTGACGTCACTTATTTCAGTTTCAGCTTCATCCTCAGAGAAATGCAGTGAGCACACAGGCAGCGAACACATGGGGAACTACTGCAAAGCAGCCTGCGTGGCCTGGAGCTTTGCTGCTGCCGTCCTTGGGACAGCACTTCAGGGTGGAGGGGGAGCTCCAGCAGTGCCAGGCCTTCCCCTATGCCATTTGGGTCAAGGCTGTCATCGTGGAATGGAGGAGAAACCCTGGTCCCTGAGGCAGGTAGCTGCCTTCAGCCGACTGATGGGAAGATACAACGCACTCCTACTGTCCCCGCAGCACAGGGAAAAAGAAATTTGGGAAATCACACACTAAGGACACTCCTACCCCAAATGGGACACTAGCAAGCACTATAGCAACACATGCTATAATACAGCTGTCTGCCCCAAGTATACGTGGCATGCCTGGGTAGATGTTATTTCATGTTGACCTGATTCCATCTGTAAATTTTTTTCAGATAACAGGAGTCGAGGAGCCGCTCTCCCAGCTGTGGATGAAGAAAGAGCTGAAAATATGTGTGCATATTGCTTATGCGCTATGGATGTGTTAATGTGCTTTCTTCCCTCCCAGGAGTGATGTAGCGTGGCAGGGTGGGGATATGATCAGTCACTGGTATTACTGTTAGCTTTACAATAATGATCTTTTGATATTTACTCTTAAACTGTCACATATTTTTACTCCATCTTCAACAGGTGTTAATCTCTTTGCAGAAACAGCTGAGCATTTGGCTTTGCTCAGCTGTTTCTAATCAGAGCCAAAGGCAGTCCTCAAGCAATCATAGTATTTCCCTTTTTAAATTGGCTATGTATATTTAAAAGAAAATGCTGCATTTCTGTGCAGCCTTGGCTAAACGCGTTTCTCCCCCTGCCTTGGTAATATCTGCTTATAATAATGCAGAGCGGGCAGGAGGCTGGTTGCCCAATTTTGCTCTTTCAATACACACTGAAACATCCAGGGGACAAGAAGGAGAGGAAGAACCAGCCAGTGAACCTGCCCTTCGCTCTGAATTGCTGCAGGGACCTTGTGCCCTGCAGGGTGGTAGGGATGGAGGGGCAAAGTCCCTGAAAGATGGAGTCATCTGTACACTGGTGGAGGTGGCATGCACAGCAGCTACAGAACAGGGTGGCATCACAGGCTTTAATAAATGAAGGTTAACATACTGCAAAACACCTCTAATATCCTTGAAAATTAATAATCTGGAAAGCAAAGAATATATTGCATATCTCTGCCACAGAAACACACTTTGCAGGCAGAAGCTCGGGTGATGTCTGTGCCTTGCTGGGCTTGCGACTGACCTTGGGGGTGTCGCTGCCCCTCTCCCTGCGTGGTGGGTTCATCAGAGAAAAGATCCCTGTGGGACGCTTCTGGGGTGGTCTTTTGGGATTTGGCCACAAGAAGAAATTTCATCAGGCTGCACCGTGTTTGCTGACAGTACGTTAAATGAGTTTTGGCCCTCAGTGTAGCTAACAACTGGTGGATTTTATAAGTCCCATCAGATGTTCATGTCCACCATGGTTAAAGTTAACTGACTTGCCGTATGACATTTTTGCATTTGAGCACCATGTTGTAACAACGACAACACTGCCTGGCTCTACTAGAGGGGTATTTGACTATCTGTAAATCTCAAATTGCTTTACAAAGGAAATTCCAGAACATAAATCCAGGAAATTCACAGTAAATGTCAACCCTGGAAGAAATCCAAACACGTACTGGTATTAAAATGCGCATACCTAAGAAATGTTATTAATTTGGTTTGCAAAGCAGAGCATGCCAGTAAGTGGTCAGTTAGGCATTCCCCTCTATTGATCAGCAAGCGTCCCTGTGGAAAAACCCTGGAGCAGGGCTACCTCACTGAAATGGTTTGCGGTCCTGTGGCAAACCAAATCCTCACTTCTCTCTCTTTCTCGCTGCAGCTGCTCTGTCCCTGCCATCTGAAATGCCTTCATCACTTTCCTTAATGCTGAAACCCTGAGCCAGTCCTGGTGACTGCAGGGCCCTGGAGCTGCCTGCAGGGAGCTGGGGAGGAGGAGGCAGTGACCAGGGTGCAGGAGATCTTCTGGCACTGCTGGGTCACTGCCTGCACTGGGGCTCAGGGGAATTTCCCCATTATTCCCCCTTACCAGGTACCCTGCATTGAAAATGTAGCATCCAGGAAATCACGATAGTAAAATTAGTTGTATTCATGTTGCCTCTCGGTGTGACAGTAGTCCCTTGGGGTGGTTGCAGACAGAGTGACTTACAGCAGCCCTGAAGATGCCCTAATGGGTACAACTATTTCTCCACATCTGTTTTTTTTTATACTAAACAGATATGGGTGCAGTCAAAGCCCCCCTCTTTTTTTTGTATTTGACATAATTTAGAAGCATCTCTATAATCTTTGTGTTCTATATTAACTTGTATTAATCATTTAAAGTATTATTGAAGAAATGTATTTTAATTTTTGTTGCATTCTGTCACACAGGGAAACTCATGCTCCAGGACTGTCTGTTGTTGTTTCATGTGAAGTGCAAGAAGGGGGCGGGGTGGAAAGGATACTCTCAGAAAGCCCCGAGAGGCAACTTGGGTATCATGACAAAAGACCTAATCAATCTTATCATTAGAGCAGTAAATGCAGAGAGTCCATTGCTGAGATGTGCTCCCCAAAATCAGCAATGTCCCCACTGAGTTTCTGTATCTGCAGGTGGGTTGCCTGCTCCGTGGCCGCCAGCTTCTCCACATCCCCCTTGAACTGGGGACCCCAGAGCCAGATGTGGACTCCCAGCACAGCCTTGCTGGTGCTGAGCAGAGCAGGGTAGTAACTTCTCTTGATCTGCTTTACTATTTTCCCCACCACCTGCTTAGCTCCCAGACTATTTCACAGTGTAGAGGGAGATGTTTTATCTCTCACCAGAGTGAACTCATCCAGTCCGGATACCTGATACTGGTGCCCATGGAGGAGGCTGCATTCTTCTGGAAGTAGGGACCGAAAATAGATTTTTATTGGTTTATCCTGATCCTGCTGGCCAGTGGGAAGCAGTCTATATTATTTAGAGTAGTGCGGTAGGCTGTGCTAGAAGGGTTGCTCAAGAGTTAGTGCATCAGTGCACTTAGTATCAATATTGGAGAAGGCTGAGCTAATGCAGGGCAAACTGGTAGTTTGCTGCAGAATGACAGGGTCTATGTGGCAGCGTAGGAAGTTCAGACCTTTGGGCAGAGCTTGCTTGCCCTTGACTGTGAAGCCTGCCCATGTCTACTCTCCACATCATCATTTACTCATGAGATCCTGCTTATTAAGTCATTAGGTAAGGTCTTGAAGGGGCAGGGAGAGAAAGAAAATTTTAACCTTTTGACAAGTGCAGGAAATAAAGAAACACAACTGGGAAAGCTTTAAAGAATTAAACAGTATTTGCTTGTTTTCTTCTTCAAGAATTATTAAACCGGCCAGTCTAATTATTTCGCTTTATCAGTTTGTAGATATTGAACAAACAGGTAAGTAATGAAAATGTGCCTCTCTAATCAAGGCATTTGCAGTGGTATTGAAAAAAAGGTTACTTCTGATCAAGTGTCAAGAGAAACATGTTACTTACTATATACTGTCAGAAAGAGAATTTTCCTATTCTTGTTTCTGCTCAGACATTGTACTTGCATATACTACACAAAGTAAGAAATGAAAATTGAACACTGTGGAGAACACATAGGGTTACTTTTCTACAATAGGCAGCCAATTGGAAAAAATCAATGTCTGAGTTTCTATTTGCTTTTTCCTCCTTCCCGGATCAAATAAAGCTATTAATTAGTGTTATTCGTGATGCTGTTGCCCTTTGCCAAACACACACATTAAAAATGCTCCTTGGTTCAAATGGTGTTTCATAAATTGTTCTCAACCACAGTTTACAAATGAGATCGAGTTTGAAGAAAAAGTACATAATGTCCAAGAGGTAATCAGACAACAGTAAATAGAAAAAGATTTATTTGTAGAACACGTGTATCACAGTACCATTATTATACTTCAAGCCTAAACAATAAAACGAAGAAAATCATTAAGTATCTATTAGGATTATCTAGAGCGGCTCTAAAGACTTGGATACCTCATTAAAAAAATCAGCATTATAAAACTGCACCAAATTCCCCAGCTCAGCCTGAAGTTCATCATAGGCCTTATTACACACACCCATCTGTGAGTTAAAAAGAGGTCTTATTACCCAGCCCTTTGTGCTGGAGAGTTCTGGTCATGCAACACCTCAAAAATGGGGCCGGGGGCAAATTCCCTGAAATCTGTTTCTTTACCGCCTGAGCAGCTGTCTCGGGATGGCTAGACACAATGAAGTGCTACACATAATTATTTTACCCATGGCTGAATGATGGCCAGCTTTGCTTGAAAGCCAACAGCTGTTTAATAGTGTATAGTCACATGCTGTACCAGTCTATTGAGGGAAGGGATAAATATATAATCCTGCTGATGTTTGAGATCATAGTTTAATAACCCAATTTGGAACTGAGTCAGGACAGAGAGTGCATCCTGATGGGTTCAGAAATACCATGGGGCCTTTAGCAGCACCAGGGCTGCCCAGGTATGTCCTTCACCCAGGTGGTGCCTGAGGAGTGTAGGGTCTCAGAGCGATATCATGCTGAATACACAGCATAGGTCTGCTTAACAGCTGTGACACTGCTCTGAGTATCCTTTTGAGACTGAAACATGTTTCATACAGGATAGCTGAGAGGGTCTGTTTGTCTTGCACTGTATTTGTATCCTTAGCAAGGCTCCTTGCTCCATGTTTTGACAGTATAAATATGTGTTCCCCAAAGCTGGTCAGCGCTTGGTCCTGCCTCAGGCACAAGGGATTAAGATAACTGGGTTTATTAAACATTTCCCAGTTGCTCTTCCCAGGTGGCGGAGACATCTGCAGCAACCACAGTCATGGGAGGGATGTGAGTGAGTCACATCTGCGGTATTCCTGCAGGCTAGTCTCTGCGCGGGACCCCGGAGGAGACAGGGGCTGAGCCTCTCCCCCGGCTGTGCCTCCTCCCAGAGGGAGGATGGAGAGGATGAGTAGGGCTGTCTGTCGCCCTGTGGCTGCCACGGCTGGAAGGCTGGATGCCCCCCCACCCCTGGGCAAGGGGCCAGTGGTGGGCATGGCCACTTGCATGCCCCATAGCACAACAACGTGGGGCTTAGAACTGCAGCTACCTCTTTGGGGGACTGTTTTGCCCTAATAATACCATTTTTTTGCCTTTCTAAATTCAGTTGTATTTGTTCACATATCAAATCCTAGTCTTAAAAGTAGTACTGTAAATCAGGTACAGGAACAGCCACACTCCTCTCTGCCCAGGAACTTGAACAGCTTATGGCAGCAGGTGCCAAATGCTGCTGTCCTCCTCCTGCCCTTCTGGTGTTGCACTCGGTTGTCAAAGCAAAGCAGAGGAAGGCCAGCCACGTTTCGAACCCTTTTAACAATGTGATGGATCCTACTTCCAATAAAACTTCACTATGTCAGTAGACCCTAAAGGAAGGAAAAACCTGACTTTCTTCTGTCTCTTCTCTTTTACTGCTACCCATCCTGTCTCAAATTTCCTTCCCAAAGCCAAGCAGTTTGGATTGTACTCCTGTCCCTCCACCCCAGAAGGTGCTGGCTTTGAGGAGGGAAACTAGCTTGCTGGAAGTTGTATACTTATTTCATTTACAAGGTGGAATGATCTGCCCCGCTATCAGTTGGTGAGTCACGTTGTCAGATAGGGTGAGGTCATTAGCCTGGCAGAGGAGTAGGGCAAAAGTAAGCTCTCCAAGTGCTGCTTGAAGTTGCTCTTTTTTCTGTCAAAAGAAAAAATAAATTAACCCTCAACAAATGAATCTTTCAGAATCCAAAAGAGCTATTCATAGAGTAAGAACCATACACCCAGAAAGTAGTGAAAAGTCACCTTTCAGAATTGCCATGGAACTGTAGTACCTTGTAATATAAAAAGAGACTGTGTTTCTCATAAATGATTTTTTAAACTGGAACTATGAAATACATTACATTAAAGCAACTTTAATGCTAATCTAAAACCTAGAGTCATTTATTCTCAGAAATATCTTTGAAAAATAATGGCATCTTGATAATTCCCCGTTATGCTTACCATCAGCTAAGACTATCATATCAGAGTGTTATCAGGGCAAATGAAATGTCTTTCCTTTGAGAGAAAGGATTTCAAAACTATCATTCGTAGTTCAGTGTGACAAACAATGGGAAAAGACAATCTTCAGCATTGTCATTAAAGAAAAAACATCACAGCATTAAAAGAATAAATTATTCTCCAAGGAATATGTCAGGACAAATGGGACAAATAGCCCTAATTTTGGAAAAGGAACATTTGAGGTCTTTCAGTATTTTAAACTACATTAGCTGATAATAATAGTTCAAAATAATTTAGCTTCTTTCATGTATTCTTTAGTGTGAGGTAGTTTCTAGCTCTGTACTCCTGGTACAGGATCCTGTTTGAGGGGTGATGTGAAAATACAGATTGTGTTTATCAACAAACAAAACTAAGAGATTTGTCACCTGAGCAATGAATTAACTAAAAATAATTTATTCAGATAGTTGAGGACACCACATATGTGCATGCTGCTGTAGAGCTTTATGTCAACAGAGGTATTGAGCTGCTTTTAATTGGATGCAATATTTCTACAAGGATCTCTTGCAGGCAGATCTTGTGTTGAGATTGTACTCCTTTACATTAGCATAAAAACGAATGACTTTTGATCTCTTTTGTGCAGCGTACATGAGCATTTTCACAAAAACCAGGATCCAGTCACTGAATGACAGCAGCAAATAATCAGAAACGGAAATGCCCTGCTGGGTTATTCAGTCCTCTCCTCTTATAATGCAAATATATTTCCTGTGGTACGTATCTTTTTTTGGTGAAGTTCACTCTCGAATGATGCATCATGACCATTTCATCGTTTTCCTGTGTGTATCATCCCACAGATTCAACTATTAAGTGCCTTACTTACGTCTCATTAATCCTGGTTTTATCTCTTGGCTGTATCCTTGTTATCATATTCTCTAAGAATTAAGGAGAGCTGTGGGAAAATCTGTTTGTATGAAGTGACATTTAGATTTCTCCAAAACCGCAAATGTAACATTTTTGAGGTGCAGATATGTTTTGCTAACCTTTCACATTTGCTCATCCTTTGAATTTTGCATTTCTGATCAGGACAAGAATCAGAAATAGTAAAATACATCAAGAAAAATATTCTTATGGTATTTGGGGAAAGGAAAAGCATTAGTATCTCATAAAAACTCCCTTTCTGTAAAGGGTTCTAGGCATGTTTTGAGAACCAGAAGGAAAATTAATGAATTTTGTGTTCTTCTGAACACCCGTGGAATTATCCCAAGTGGTGTTTCTTTTGGTGGGCTGTTTCCCATATGATGGACATTAAATATGACCTATTCTTCAGAGCAAGCCTGAAAAATGGAAATAAGAAACATACATCTTTAATCACAGACATGAAGATTATTCAAAATAAACTTCATCCTCTTGGTTTGGAGATTGTCGCTTGACAGAGCATTCTTGGAGGATGATGATCTACTAATAGGCCTGGATACAGTTAAGAGAATAAACTAGAAAATTACTGGTGCACTTTCTTGATAATTTAGTAAATTATTTTGATGATTTTTCTATGTAAGGTAGCTGTAGCCCTAATAAGTCTAAATAAGTTACCTGAATAGGTGAGGATCACTGTGCCATGCCTCAGGGAGAGAAGTCCCCGAGGTGCAGGCAGGCACAGGAGTCACTGCCTGGAGCTGAGAGGAGGTTCAGAAGGACCTTGCCACAGAGACCTGGTCTGGGGGGAACTAGGCAAATTTTGTGGCCACTCAATGTCACTAATCACTAAGAGTCAGCAGAAGCAAGTGTCAGCTCTGCAAGAGTGTTGCCCGTGGAGAGTAAAAAAGGACTGTTGTCGGCTGCTTCGTACATGTTATGAAAAATACGGCTTTGTTTAGGAATCCCACAGCTCTTCTGTGGGCAAAACAGCTCTTCATTTCAGGTCTGAGTAGCGACTCCAAATTCAGGTCCTGTCTCTGAATTATTCATCAATGCTAGCTTTATTTCTCCAGCTCCCTGTGAATGTCTTGTGATCCTGGAAGTGAGGGATTTGATATGTCAAAGTCCTACCTAGCCCTCAGTGCAGAGGACTACCTTTCATCTCCTCTTGTTCTGAATGCAGCAGCTCACTGGGGAAGTGTTGGGACACCAATTCTTGTCCTTTTGTCCAGCCACACTTGATAGTGAATTGGATAAAATTTAATGGAGGTGATAATTACTTTTTCCACTCACTGTATTCTTATTTTTAATTTCACTGTTGGCTAATGATCTGTCTATTCTTTCATCTTGCATGTCTGCAGGGCTGAAGAAATGCTCCTCAAATTGCTCCTGGTTGAATACATTGGCAAGTGGCTACTTCCTAGGCATTTTATGATACTCCACAACTAATTAAATCTATTTCAGGAGATGTAAATCGGGGAAGATTTTTCTTATCAAACACTTTACAGCTGCATATCTGAAAACTCTCTACAAACAGAAGGAAATGCTCTTATCCCTTTATGACCAGCGAGGCTTCTTTTTTTGCTGATTTCATTTGTACCTCAGGTGTGAGCCTTGCAGGCCAGACTGACGTCCCTATTCTTGGCCTCGCTCACAGGGACTGTCTCTATCCATGTTCTGGACACTTCCAGGTTGTGGACAGGCTCCGCAAGCAACACAGATTGTCATTATTATGTATAATTTACAGCTGGAGACACAGAGTTATTGCATAATACAGAAAATCCATTGGACAGCTAGGAGTCATGACTCAGGCTATGCTTGACCATGACAACTTTGCTTTTGGTCTGAGCCCCTGTACAGACATAGAAAACATATGAAGCCATAATAATTCACAGATGAAGAGCAATACTGTTGAAATTATACAAAATGGACTTCTACTTGCAGGTTTGAAGAGGACAAAGTGCTCTCCAGTCCAGTAATGGTTTTGCCAGCTTTTCATGGAGAAAACCAGTCGTTATGGGCCATTGCTTTCTTTTTTTCAGGGTTGTGCTGCCTGAGAGCAGGGAGATGGCAAACTGAAAACAGAAGATGACAGAAAAGTGCAAGGGTGTCTAACCAAGCTACAGAAGCCCTGGAAAACCAGAAGAGGGGCTTCAGAAGGCTTTGGAGGACAGACAGGGATTTTACTTGCTTTTGCAGGAACACTCTGGTCGTCCTTCATCATTTGAAAGGAAGGTGGAGTTCATATCTTGACAAAACTATTCCTACCTTTCCCATTTCCTGTCTTCCCCATCTTCTAACAAACGGGATGCCATGCCACTCATTCACCATTTATGGTACCTCAGTAAGGTAGTATAACCCCATGTGGCTATTATGAAATCGAGAAGACTTATGTAAATGTTAATAAGCCAAACTTCTCCAAAATGCTGTTAGCCCACTGTCCCAACATGCAGCAGTCTTCCATTCAATCTTCTGCATTCATGTGCAGATACAGCCCCTTTTTTGTAATTGATCACTTCAAGTTTAGGTACCTAAATAAGACAGGTGTTCTCAGGAGATGATGGATGCTTTTGTATGTTTGCAGAACCACAGTGGAGGCTTGTTTTCTTTTTCTGGTCATTCTTCTGAAGATGGAGAAATGGGAATGCTTTGACGATGAACTCTGAACAAAATTTTCTGGTCATTAAAATAAGGAAATTCAGGATACAAGAGGTAGAGAGACCAGACAATGTCAGCCTGATTAGGGAACAGAAAGGGCTGATATTAAAACATGGAAAATTTCCTTTGCCCTCTAACTTAGCCAAGGGGGACCTCTTTCATTAGGATTTGCGGAGTAGCAAGTCCATTATGCAAATAGTTTATATCGGTTTACTGCTGTTTTCTTCTAATCCTTTCTGTTCCGACAAAAGCTCCCAGTATATAAGCACAAAGTCGAAAGTCCTGCAGTTATCAAAACTGTAATTTGTTTTATACCTTTTTCTGTGGGGCAGAGACATTTTATTTCTTCTCAGATTAATTATGCAGTTTAACATCCCCCAGTTCTGCCAGTGCAAATGTTAGTGGAATCATGTTGAAGAGTGGATCAACGAAATGAGAAGTCAGCAAAGGCAATACCATGTCGGGGCTTCCCTAGCGATCCCCAAACAAGGATGATTAGTTTCTGCAGGATCACCCCAAATGAAGGGTTCAATGGAGTGGGGAAGAAGGATTTTAACAATGCAACCATCCAGGAGTACAACAGGGCAACTCATTAGATGGAGACAACTGAGAAGAGTTGGTGACATTTTTTTAGAAGATGCAAAAAGCTGAAGAGAGGACCCTGTTTTTGCATTAAATCCTAACCAGCAGGGCAGAGCAGGCTGCAAATGCCAGGGAGGAAGGAAAGTATGGAGCTCCTGACTCTTGGGGTAAGAAGGAGAAAAAGCAGCAAAACAGAGACCATGGGCAGGCAGAAAGCTGGATTTGGCCGTGTTGGAGGCCAACTTGCTGAGGTCCCTCAGGAAGCAAATCTGGGGAAAAGGACCTGAGGCAAGTTGGCTGTTGCTTGCAGAAACAGTACAAAGAGCACAGCTGCAAATCATCCCTGTGTGCGGAAGGTGAGGAAGGGTAGAGAGAAACCCACTGGCTGAATCACAACCTCTGTGCTGACTCAAGCCCAAGAAGGATTTGTACAGAAATTGGAAACTAGGTCGACTTACTAAGGATGAGTACAAAAAGTTAGTACAGACAAAATAAGAAGTCTCTATTATAATGTTATAAGGTTACAAAGACCACTTTGGAAATGAGCAAAAATAGGATGTGTATAAACCACACCAGAAGGAAAAAAGATTGTACTTTCCTCACCCTGTCCCTTGATTATTTTTTCTGTTGTTCTGGAATATTTACTGAACTTATTTTTTTACCTTCTCATATCCCTGCCCTTTTTTTAAAAAAAGAACATTTCCTGTCATATTACTATATTAGTTTGGGAGCAATGGGATAGACTTTGGTACAATGAAGGGGGAAAAAGAATCCAGAAATGACAAAAACAGTGAGAAAAAACAGGATTCTTTATTCAAAATCCCAGAGGAAGTTGGGTTATTTAAATTAAGGAGCACCTGCAAAAGCAGTGCTCCTTTATAATCTACCCTCTGAAGGGGTGAAATGTGCAATGTTGACCCTTTATAAAATTTCCAAATTTCCCAGACCAAAGCAAGCATCTGAAATGCAGACATATTTGAGCAGCTTAAAACTCCCAGCTGTAGCAAAAGCCTGGGACAGACAAAGCCCCCACCCAAGTGTTCTCCGAAGGTAAATATGTGAGAGAAGGAATGGGAAAAGGTGTGCTCCAAGGGACTTCTGTCTCATCTCAAGTGTGACCCCTTTCTCAGGGAGCGAACATTAGGGTTTCTTAGTCCTATTGCCCAGCCATCTGAGTGACCAGTCCCATCACCCAGTCCATAAAGGGAATTCAATTGAGACTGAGTTTAATCTTTCCAAGAATCAGCTCTAGGTCTTCCCACGCATTATCTGTGACCTCCTTTGTAGCTTTCATCTACTCTCCAGTTATCTTACTTTTGCTCAGCCCTCTACTGCATCCCTGTCTCTCCTGACTTGTCTTCACCCCTTCCCCACTGTAATGACTGTCTCCCTTGCCATGCCTGCTCATGTCATTGTCTTTGACTCATCTGGGTTGGTCTCTCCTAAATGCCTCTTTTCTTCTTTTTCATAATGTTTTTCTTCTTCCATCCTTCACCTTAGGTACAGCTTACTCTTCTTTTATTCTAAGCAGCTGCTTAGCAGCTAAGCAAAGTTTGGTGGCAAAAGTTCACACCCTGTGAAGAGAGGATTGATTCTTCCCAGGTATGGCTACACAATCAGCTTTTAGGCCCCACTTAGGGGGAGAACTTCAGCTGGTGCCTTGTATCCGTCCTTGTTCGGCAATAGGGCAGGTTCTGAGCCTCAAGAACATACTTGCATTTGAAGTCAACATAGAGACTTGCATCCTACACATTAATGATGTTTCAAAATCTTTCCTGCTATCTCCATTACCAGGCCACTTTTTTCCAGTGTTCTGGGTGGAACATGCATTTCATGGAATTTTTAGTGATTTCTTGGTGTCTGTGTAAACTAATCTATTCATGCCATTTATCTGAAGAATTTGGGGTCTGAGAAAATATTTTAAACTATTGTCACATCAATGGCAATGAAACTGAAGCAGAACCTGTGATCAAGAGTCCCTGTTCCGTTTTTATGCTGTTTTTTTTTTAACAAGAGCACAAAACCCATGCCTGCAAGTGCAAGCTGAGTGTTGTGATGGAAGCTCCCTTTCTTAAGCCTTCAGAACTTCTAATTATGTCTCTCTAGTAGCAGTAGTTAAAACCGTCATTTATTTCTTGATCACGGTTCTACCTATTGTGGGGAGGGGCAGAAAAAGCTTATCAGATGAGTCACACACCCTGAACATGTAACAGTGATTTGATTTAGGGCAAATGCTTCTTTTGAATGCACCCTGGTCTGCTCCTTCAAACACCTCATTGCTTGCTTATTATTAGATGCCTGCATGTATGTGAATATATATGTATTTAAATGAAGTACGGATGGTTTGTGGAAACCTGCATCCGGTTATACATTCATTTATACAGATATGATGGTGCTACTCATGTCATTCTTGGCTGCGATAATAAAGCTGTCTAAAATAATAATTAAAAAGCTAGGGGGGAGAAAAGTGAACAGGGAGAACATTACCTGATGACCCACTGATGATCTGGTTGCTGGTCTTGGCTAAAATCAGAAGATGAAAGAAGAACCATGAAGGTGTTGTTTCACTTGTTAGGGGCTACGTACCAGGAGGTTGCCACAACATGGAAGCAAACCCAGCCCCAACCAGAAAAAGCTAGCTAGGAAGTGGATGGAAAACATCATTAATGAAATTGAATCTGTTGCAAAACTCAGGTTCTTAAGACACTGTCTTGCAACATTTTTACATTATTATAAGTTTGAGGAAGAAAAACAATTCACAGTAAAAACAAATACAAAATAGTAAGTAATTTAGTCTGTGACTTCAGTTCGTACTTGTATTACAATGACATGACACACTAATAATCTCCTGTTGCTTGAAGGACCCTTGTCACATGGCTTCTTATAACTTTTACATTTTTATATTCCTCTGGAAATGTTTAATCATGTTATGAATCTCATTTAAAAATGTATCTTTAAATGGAAAATTAGTACAAAACACAAAAAACCCAAGAACAAGTCGTCAGTTTGGATTTCAATTCTTGGGCTTTTTTTACTTTACACATTCTTTTTTTCTTTTTTAAAATATGTTTGGATCCTGATAAGGGTGTGTTTCCTTGTTTTGTCTAAGTCTTTATTAATATTAGAGGAACTGATGAATGTACAAATTGCTGTTATAATAATAAGAGTAAATTGCTCCATCTGAGGCAGGGTCCCGGTTGTCTTACTGATGCTCTCCATCAGGTGAAAGAACACACTTTATATTATTATATTCATTAAAGTAAGACTAACACTGAGTTTGAATTCAATATTAAGCAATACACAAACACATTTTAAGAAGCAGTCCTTGTCTCTAGAGAGGCAGGAGGGACAAAAGGCAGGCGGTGTGGGTGGGTGAAATGGTAGCAAGTCTGCAGCACAACTGATGCTCCTACCCCGAGGCCTTGTTGCTCAGTACTAGGCCATTTAGCCTCTCAGGATAGCAGAAACCCGCCAAGATCTCTGGGCTCGATGGCAAAATCACACCTTGCAGTAAACCAGTGAGTTATCTTACTTTTCTGCCTTACCTGGTCCTGCCCTAGAACTGTTACTCTTCCTTAAATGTATCTCTAGCATATCTTCTTCCTCACCCCTGTCCAGCAATTAGATGTATTTCCTTCTATACCTTACCTGGTCTAATGTATTCTTCTGGTTTTTGTGCCTGTCTCCATTGTGTCCCCTCTTACCTCTCAGCTGCATCTTACTTTCCTCTGCCCTACCACTGGTGGGACAGCGTGCTTTCAGCAGCATCTCTGTGCTGTCTCCTCACGTAAGCCCCTGCTCCCTGAGGCCTCCAACCTCCAGCACCTCTATTAACCTTTTCCGACAAGATGGGCTTCCTGGGCCTTTTCTCCATGAAATGCCTCTTAACGAGGGAAGGGACGGGGACATTTATTTCCCCTTGCTGTCAAGTCTGTCGCTACCTCTGTGAGCCTTCAGAGGCTGGAGAGGCAGAATCACACCCCCCACCCCTCCCCCGCCCCATCTTCGGGGCTACCGGCTCCCTTTCATATTTTTTCAGTTTATGCATGATCCTTATTCCTCAGATCCTCCAAACATTAAAGCAATTTGTAATTTTTCTTGGGAGATTCCAGGATATTGTCCTAAGACTGGAAATATTAAAGGTTTTGCATGAAACTTATTGAAGTCCCCATGAGATTCCTTTTGTTCCTTGAAAACACTCAAGATCTAGCCTCACATTTTCCAAATTTTGGGGATTAAGTTTTTTGCAATGCTATGCTGTATCCTCTGGAATGCACATCTTCAAAAATGTGGCTCATATTGTTTATGATAGATGAAAAGGTAAAATGAAAGGAGTTTCAGTCAGGTTTGTGTGCAATGAGGGACTGCTACCAGATCCTTTGGAAATCAGGCTGGAGTGAGGATAATTTCCACATTTTTGTTAATTGCCTTTGCCTTTTCTACACACTTTGCTAATTTCTTAGGCATGCTCCCCCCCCCCCCAACATTGATAATTTGCTCAAAACTTGGCTAAATGACAATAATTGCATGGGCAATTTAACCACATTAATTTAAATGAAACTTAGAATTTGCTGTCTAGCCTAATACTGTGGTAAGAGAAAAAAAAGAAATATTTGAGCATCCTGTTAGTAATGTGTAACCTAATTTCAGCTCAGCTGCAGAAACATTTTGAAGAATCTTTTTTTATTTCATGGGATTTACAGCATGGAAAATCAGGATCTAGATTATCTTTCCTAAAAATGAGTCCAGTGGAGTAATTCAGAAACTCTCTGGTGTAGCTGAGAGAAGAATCTGATCCCTGTATTTCTGCTGGATTGTGCACTGGCAGAGAAGAATGGGAATGAAAGAGAAAAACAGACTCAATTTACTAACAATCTGCATGACACAATTTCCATAAATTGTGCTAATAGAGCAATTTATAAAAATTGGGGTAGTATATTAAGGAGGGCAATTTACAAAATCCATTTAGAATAATAAGCTGAGCATTGTTGCTAATGCAGCTATATTTTCCAATGTTGTTTATGTATAAAACAAATTGACTGTCTGTTCTCATTCACTCTACATTATGTTAATACCAAGTATAGACAAGTGCAAATAATGAAATACTCAGATTTTTTGTTTATCTACAGATTACATTGATGGTCACCACATATTTTAGAGGCATTAAACTTCGTTAGGTGAAAAAGATTTCTCAGCTGGACCATTGCTGAGACTTTCTGGCTTGTGAAAATTACTGAAAAATGGTTTTCTGAAACTGTTTAGCTTGTCACTCAGACGTATAGCTCAGCATATGAGATGAATACGTTAGAACTGCACTAAACCAGTCTCAGCTAAGTGAAATGCTTTAAAATCCATTTGGAGTTTAGTTGTCCCTCCCCACATATCTAGGAAGATTTAATAGCAGATGCTACGGTGAAGTTTTACATGGCTGGCACTGCATAAGGGTTTAATACAAATCGTTAACGGACAAAATAAATGAAAAGGCTGCAAGATCTGCTGATTTATCCCTGGTCACAGAGGGATAAATCTTACCCTGTAGTTCCTCAGCTCCTGGGGGTGGACTCCTGTGAAGAACAGCCATGGTGTCCCAGGTAGTTGGGAGGAGTCGGACGACATGGAGAAGTCCTGAAGGCAGATGAGTATGCATCCCAAGTGCAGGGGACTTCCCTTGGCTGAGCACAGAGCCACTTGAAGAGCTGGCTCCACACTGCCAGCCCTCTGCTACCTACACCTCACTCGCCTTCGTCTCCCGTAGTGCCTTGCTGCAAGTGTGTGGTGCCCCTTGGCTAAGCAGAATGAGCTGAAACCTCTGGCTAAAGTTGGCTAGATGGTACTGCCAAGTGCTATGCATATCCAGCTGCAGATTTGGCTGACAAAGCCAAGAAGAGGGAGTGGTGGGGACAACTCCATCTGCTACTTTTAAGGCACCAGTGTGCACGGGATCATCCCCCGGGGCTTGTGCGTAGTTCCTCCTTGCTGAGCTCCAGGGCACCCAAAGCTCACCCTGAGCGAGGACTGCCCCATGGCTGGGGTGAGTTAGGGGTTGAAGGTAGGCTTGGACTTTTTTAAAAGAAAAATGTAGAGGCAGCTGTGGGATTTCTTTCATGTTGTTTTAGCAGGGAAGGATAGACAGCAGGGCAGAGGAACAAAAGTAGGAATTGATGTGGGTCGGTGTGTGCACATGTGGATATTATAAATATGATGATGTGCTCCAGGGGTGGGGGTGATGTTTTGCTGCTTCCCACCCCTGACACACCAGGGTGGTAGAAACAAGTCTGGAGCTGCAAAGGCCCCCAGGCAACGTCTTGCCCCTCGCTGCAGGGGAACAGCATGTATAGACTCTCACTGCTTATGGGTACAATCTAACTTGCTCTTTAACATCGTCTCCTGGAGGGGACTGCACAGCTCTTCCCTGTAGTCTGTGCATTCTGCTACCACAAGACAAATAATTTAGTCAGAGCCCTGGGGAAGGGAGCTGAGAATCACTGTATGAGTCTTAGTGGCTTTACAGTGACTTACTCACCTTTAAGGAACCCTAAATCTGCTTAAAACTGTGCAAAGGATTTTTTTTTTAATAATAGGATGACATTGAAATATTATGGGAGTAGTCTTCATTCTCACGCTGTTCTAAAGAGCTCTACCTCTAGCTCCACCAATATCAAACACCTCAATTTTCAGCAGAAAATTTAATTTAATTCTTTTTAGAAGGCATTGTTCAGTTTACTTTAACCAAGTGGCAGAATAGAGGACCAGTCCCTCACAATTCAGAATAATGAAGACAGGTATATTTGCATATTCTTTTAAAGCATAGCTGAAAGTGGACTTTTCAAGGTAGCGTTTTTAATATAAATTAGAATAATTTGTGAGCCAGTACATATACCTGAAAAACCCCCACTACACAGTGACATGAAGAAATACATAAAGGCAGTCTTTTTCAATACATAATATTTGATTTTGTAGTTTGCAAAACTTTGGAATGCTGTTTTTGAACACTGAATAGTGCCAGTTTATCAATAAATTATTTCTATGCCTACAAACACATGGCACTCCTGCAACATCTATTTTCATGCCGATAGAAATAAAGTATCCATATACCTTTAAAAGCAGTCTTTGCTCTTCCACTGCCTGCAAGCTTATTTTATTTTGATTCCTTTCTTCTCTTGCGGTGTTTAAGACATTTCTGGGCTGTTAGCTTTCCTGTCTTTGCCTCTGCCAGCTCCTGACAATGACTGATAAGTGGACGTCCCTCCAGTCACTGCTTTCTTCACGCAGAGTGGTGCATGAGGGGGGAGCAGAAATCAGACCACATGCACACTGTGTACACAGGGAAGCAGTCTCCAGCAAGAAGGCGTACTCCAGCCACAAAGCCTGACAAAGAACGTGAAGATAAGACGAAGATGTAGTGTGATTTTCTTATTAACTAAATGCAAGATGTTATCTCAATATAACTTTGAAAAGAACATAAATATGTTGCTGAAGACTACAGTTTTCAAACAAAAAACCCCCTAGGACTTGTCTACAGAAAAAAATCAAGATGAGACATAAATTATATGCTCAGTCAGTGTATTTGTTTGGGAAAATATATTATACCAATACAGTTAAGAGCCTTATTTTCTCTGTGGTGAGAGTTACAGAGTGGTCTGACTATTGTGGAAGCATCTGATACAGGAAGGCGCATTCTTCCTAATCACAGTGCTTTTTCAGCCAGTTAATGGGCAAAGGTATCTGAACAGCCTATGAAGCTTGGGCATTGTAAATTAGGGAAACTATAATTAATAAACTGCGTGTAAGATTCTGAAGTTGTCTTAAAGTTCGTATCAAAGAACCTGTCTGAAACAAGTGGTGACCATGGGTAGTTGTCTTAGCATGTCCACAAGTTACAGAAGAAATAAAATGAGGATAATGCATCCTTTATCTATAATTGTTTTGGGGAAAGGAGTGGTATAAGGATCTGAGTTCTTGGCTTTGTGTGGGAATGGGCATAGGCAGGCAAAGTTCAAGAAAGGGAGTATTAACCAGGGCTAAAATATTAGATTTCAGCTCCATTGGTTTGGTCCATAACCTCTGTAGGAGGTTGAGGTGCTTGTGACAAAACTCTCTCTCTTTGCTTGGTGTTATTTAATAGAAGCCTTAACAATAAAGTTCTTGTACCTACGAACTGAATTGCAGATAAAGCTACACCTTTACACATAGCCTAGAAAATGAGTCAGATGGGACTGGAAGATCTATTTTGATAATGCCATTTGGGTAGACAACAGGGTATTGAGCACAGGGCACTCAGCCAGAAGGGAAAGAGCTTATTTCCTATGGATAACCTAAACTGAAGGAATTGCTCTTTGCCACTTCTGGGTTGAACACAGTCTGTTCTTTCAGTTGGAGATAGATTTTGGCCTCAAAATACCCTCAAAGCACTAGATGAAGAGGCACATTCCTTCGCTGGTATAGCACTGTAGTAGCCAGGGCAGTCACATTTTCTGGCTAGGTAGCAGGACATCTGTGTCAGCTCAGGATCTCATACTTACTGTAAAAATATCCCAAGAATTTGTTGGCTTTTGCTGTATGAACTATTTACTCTTGAGAGAGGATTGGAAGCCAGGCAACTACAAGATATTAACCATATCAAAAATTAATAATTATTTCAAGTAGCTGAGGTAAGATTTCACACTTTTAGTGGGGCAAAGGAGATTTTTTTATGGTCTCTTTTAAGGAAAATAATTGATTCAGCTTAATTCATTTCAGCGGGTAAGATGGAGAGAACTGGTAGATGGTATGGTAGGGAGTAGTTCTGGGGAGAGTGACTTGCCTTGTGGGAGCTTGACCAGGCACACAAGAAACGCAACCTTCAGTGTGAGTTTTCAGAGGGCACGATAATGTTACAAGGGGACAAAGAGTATCAAATGCTATCCCCATACCATAGATTAGAAATGGTGAGAGCTCACACACACGTGATCATAACTGCTTTCAAATAGCTCCAAACTTTTTCTTGGAGAAGGCATGGAGGGTATGGTTAGGCAGTAGTTTCCTTTAGCTAATGGTGCTGTGAGCCTCTTTCATGTAGGGATGCTTTGCGAAAGGGATTGTGGATTGATGGGCTATTTTGTTTTCCAGTGAAAGCACGATTTCTCCTGATTTTCCCCTACTAAAATGATCGTTTAATGGATATGGTGGTAATTGCTGCTAGCTTTATGTTTATAAAAGGTTTAAAAGCTGGGCAAAGCATTTGTAGGAATCTTTGTCTTATCAAGAGAAATAAAGGACTGCTTTCTATAAAGTCTAATAATGTTGACGGCAGGGGGTGGGTGGCAATAGACATAGTGGTGTAGGTGGAAGGAATATGAACTGGTCATGACGCATGCAGCATGGTGTTGTCAGATCAGAGACAAACCCCCTCCATTTGTTCTTAAAAGAAGGAAACACATTCACAGAGTGTGTATAACCCTAGTTTAGACACAATAAAAAATAAAATGCAGAAAATCTGAATTCTGCTCTCAGCTCTCAGAGACTTCCTGAAATAACTTGGGCAATGCTTTGTTCTGAAGCATGTAGAAAATAGATATCTGAGACAGGAAACTGTCATGAACTTCTTATCAGATAGAGAGAGTGACCAAGGGAAGAACAAATAGGAAACTTCTGCCAGATCCTTCAACTTGTTACAGGAACCAATGGCATAAATTATATTTCTGTAAGCAGGTGCTGAAATAATGGCCAAACCAAACCAGGATGGAATTAAAGTGGAAGGGTGGTAGCCTTCAGAGCAAGTGTACACACCCAGCTACAGATGGGGACTTCCCAGCAGGTGACGAGAGGCAGAAAGGCATATAAGGCTGGTGCATGCTGAAGACACAGGGGTCTGAATGAACATGATATCCTGAAAGCATGAGAGGCTCAGCACTGAGAAATGAGGAAATCACTACAGTAATGATCAAAGCGTCTCAAGGGATGTTGGCACCCATGAAATCTCCTGGGTACCCAATATTCCTAAACTGCTCCGTTTCCCTGGAGCTCCCTTTGCAGAACCCCTGCATTTGTTTCTGGGATGGAAGCTCCTGCGTGCTTCCTAGGGACTCTCCTGCCAAACCTTGCCATGGGCTGGTGGTGGGTTTTCTGTGCAGGCACTAGCGGTGTGATCTGTGCTGAGGAAGACAAGGGTGTCCCTGCTTCTGTGAACTACGTGTGCAGTACTGGGAGCTGTGATCACTCATCTCAGATATATCTGGCTAGTGTTGGCTCATGTTTCCTATTAATGCAAAATAATAAAAATATTATTATTATAAAAGTCAGGCTCAATGACAGCCTGAAATAATGAGGGAAAATTCTTGGCTGCCTAACAAAGTCCTCTTCTGAATAGCATAAAAGTATTTTTATTTTAGTTACTGTTTTATTCTGAACACAAAATGTGCCCTGGAAGTAAAGGGAATGTATTGTTTTTCAGTGACTCAATATCACATCAGCTCAGGAATTCTTTTTAATTTCTAGAAGAAAAATCTCAGTTCAGGGTTTGAGAAAAACAAACCAAGAGCAACAACAGCAGCAGAACCACCCTGAAATACCACACTGTCACCTTCTGGATTTCTGTGGTGTTTTTGTTGAATACTCAGCACCTTGAATTTAATTGACAGTCATCAGCAATCTCCCATCCTTACTTCAGCTATATGTGCTCAGTGTGACTAGCAAAGAAAAGTTTCAAACTTATTTTTTCCTTCTGTTTTTCCCCCCACTAAACAACACTGAAAGTCCACCCCAGAATCAGAGGTGTTGGGCGAGTGTTGCTGTGGCTGAAGGGCGAGCAGGCACTGCTGGTGGAGAGCTTTCACAGAAAGTCCTGTCTGTATGCCACCTCTCAAGGTGATCTTGGCTAGGACCACTTTTAAATGCAGAGGACAGTTGGATAATTGTCAGCTCATTCATGGTGCTCTGAACCTGAAATAACTCCATTGACTTCAATCCCATTTCAGCCATGCTGCTCTGCAGACAGAGGTACAAGGTGTAGGGTGAGGCCAACTGCAGAAGGGCAGCAAGGTGGCAGAAAGCCTGTTTATCAAAGGTTATGACTGGTGTACTTAACTGTTCAGTGCATTTGGTCTTCCCTGCAAATGCTTGCCTGAATTAAATCTGTGCAGAGCTAAGCCCTAGGTGCTGCCTCACATGCTGGTGCCTTAACCAAGCCAATTTTTCTTCTTCTGCAAGGAGGGGACAGTCTGTCTTGACAAAAGGTCACATTTTGCTTAACAACTTAAAAAAAAAGGGAAAAGAAAAAAAAAAAAGAGAGAGAGAGAAAAAAAGAGGGCCAGCTTAGTTCTGCTTTATTTCAAACACCTGTAATAGGATTTTATCAGAAACTACATCCATCTGAAGATGCATCCTCCTCACAATTGCAGCTGAAAATAAGTACCTGCTTCAGAACCATCAGTGAAGGAGACCTGAGAGTGAGGTTCATCTTCAAGAAGAGATGGAAGTCAACATGCCAAAACACTGACCTGATCTGTGTGAATGGGAAGGGTGCAAAATCTTCATTACCCAGTTCTCCCATGTGCCGAACTCAGCCAGGTTAATGAACTGACCTGCTCCACCTTGTGAAGGAAGAAAAAGGAGTGAAACAAAACAATGTGGAGTGGAGAAAAGATGGCAAGCTTCCTTTTCTGTAGAAAATCCCCCAATGTCCCTTCCAGTTAGCAGGGTCTCCAACCTTCAGCCACAGAGTTACGAGTCCCAGGCTGCCTCGTTGTCCAGTTGTTCCCATGTGAGGTAAGTGCCTGATCCTGTAGTCCAGCTACCCCACTCTTCCTCTGTCTTCTCCGTGGGATCCAGGTTACATTTATCTTCTCAAGGCCAAGTTTCATGGAGAACGGAAAGCTGTGGAAGTTATTGAATGAAGTGAAAGCATACTGTTCAGATAATTAACACAATCAATAAAAATGAACATCACTATTCAGTGGATTTCTGTGTTATGCCTGCTAGCTTTTGGATGCTGTAGTTTGATGCAGAATTCAGAGCAGGTCTGAGGCAGAAGTCAGGGAATAGTGATGTGAAATGAAGCCAAAGCAGAATACAGTCCTGATAAATGTAATGGGCTAAATTCATTCATCTTACATGTGCAAGCCATGCATTAGTGACTCAGGTACCCAGCCTTCCTTCTGATCTGTCTCCATGTGCCAGGTGTGACCGGAGGACCATTCCCATGCAATGCATCAGAAAAAGGGTGAGAAGTCTGAGACAGACCAATCCAAACACAGTGACTAAAATAAACTGAGATTATGTTCTATCTCATTTGTATTTTTTGCAATCAAAAGAAAAGAGACAAATTGCAAACACGTTTTACTGGAACTATTGTTTACCTGCAGCAATGAAATCTTTATGTTCACACAAATCTGTCCTCACTGCTCAGAGCTGACCACTTGATGCTGTGCAGAGCTGTATGAAGCTTTGGGTCAAGAGATGGTTTTCCCAAGCATAAGAAGGAAATTCATTCATACTATCAGTGTTAAAATTCAACCCTGTTCACCAGTGTATTCAAGTAATTAATTGAGAATCTTACCATCACAAAAGTAATTAATGTAAAGTTTGTCAGTGTGTTTGCATAGAGAGGATTTTGTGCATAAAATCTCCAAACAGGACTTAGAAAAATGGGAAGTTCATCTCTGGAATGGATTGGGAAGCACAGGGGGAACTATAATAACAAGAAAAAAAATGAAAACAAGAGAACAAAATTCGCTCCTTATAATTTATTTTAAATTAAAACATAAAAGCTTGGGACTTGCACTCTCAAACAAATCTGCCACAGGACCTGATTAGCATCTTCTGAAGGAAAAAAAAAATTTGTTTCTTAGATAATACAGTCAACACATTATAATTAATGCATTTAAATATGTGCCTTCCTTAAGGGCAGATACTATGTTAGCAATTAGGGTTTTAGCAATTTTTGCAAAGGAAGCTGCATCTCATTATATAGTCTTTTAGACCCATGTTATTCTTTCATAAAGAAACCAGTTATCTTGTTTATGGATTCTTGAGAGTGCAGAGCTGGAAGCATTAAGTATTTATGCAAACACTTGAAAGTACACCACTGGAAATTCAAGCTCTTTCTTTTCCTTCTCGTCCTATTTCCTTTTTTATAAACCTGTTTTTGTTACATAGAGATTGTTACATATGTCTGTGAAAAAACAAGCCAACTTTTCGTTTACAGAAGCTATACACTAAGCCAAATTTTGTACTTTTAACTCAGGCATAACTCCTAACTTAGAATCTTTCCCTCTCAGGTTTCATAATAAGTAGATTTCAATAATTAAAATACAAAATAAAATCATTGGTATAAACCCAAATAAACGTTTTTAATATTAAGTATGAGAAAGGGTGCCTCATGTTACAGTGTTAAATTTGTATTTAGTGTTTCCTGGCAGTTCACAGAACAAAACAGAAGAGGATTAACTGTGTTCTCAATTAATTTAATATGTTTTTTTCAGTTACCTTCAGCAGAAGCAGAGTTAGAACAAAAGGGAAAGGCTTTTACCCGTCTCTCTCAGTGCCCAGTCTCTGAATTACATTGGATACGTTGCTGACAACTTAGAATTGCACCTGAAATGCTGCAAGTAGAAAATGCAGGGGCAGTGAAAGCTGTTTATACAGAACAGACACTTCTCTGCAAATTTACACCAGAGTGAGTTTTATACACTCACAGCCTTTGGAGCAATTCCATAAAACAGTCATGCCCTTGAGTGACTGCTGGTACCTATACCCTTCTTTGCCCTGTGCTGGCCATGGTCATCCTGTTTGCTGCCCATCAATCCTTATCTGCCAGACAATACCCTGGGGGAACACTGAAAACCCAGTAGTGTCACCATCTGCCCACAGGTAGGGACAAGTGGGACATCCCCTTGGCACAGGGTTAGGGCACAACTCTGCAATCGCTTGAGATTTCCCCAACTGCTGTGACAGGTCCTGGCTGAGGAGCTTATGTGTGGGGCTTGCATGAGACAGCATCAGGTGTCTTCTCCTGCGTAAAATGAGAACACTGTATTTTCTGACTAGTGTACGGCAACTTGGAGCTTACATTTAATGCATTTTAATTAATTTAAATAAACGCTCACTTTGCTCTCCATCTCCAGAGATCTGTGTAACCCAGAAGATGCACACTGGGGCACTCAGGGTTTCTCAGGATGGAATGGGGGGCTCTTGTCCTCCTCCAGGTTATTCTGAAGTTTTCCTCATCACAAGTACAACTGCAGAGACTGAAAATTCCCATGTCCTGATTCGCACTTGCACTGTGGTGCTACCTTGTAGGGAGTGAAAAAACTCAAATCCCTTTGGGAGCCAGAGGTTCCAGTTCCTCTTACTTAACTTTAGATACCCATAAAGCAGTCATCTGAGTCACACTGTGATCACTTTATAATCAATGGAAGGAAAGAGGAGCTCCAGGAGTGCGATTTATTCCACCCTCATGTAGAAGTAAAAAGCTGGTCAGAGGAGACACACCCTAAAGGACCTATTTTCTTCCACTGACTATAAAGACAAACATTTGGCTGAGGTGTAGATATCTCTACTTTAACTGTGTAAGGTTAAAAGAGGTGAATGCCATCCCACGTGACTTCAGTGGGCGTTGGATCAGGTCTGCTATGTGCAGTAAGAATGTGCATTTGAAACCAGTATCATGTGTTCAGATTTGCTCTTCTATACCACTGTGTAGCTTCAGTGCTTAGCAGCCTTTTGGAAGGAGGGCAATATAACTGTGACTGCTTCATTGATGAAACTGCAGAGCAGACTTGGCTTAACCTAATGGTCAGAAGGACAGAACATAATTTACTTTTTTCTACTTCAGTCTGCAGGTTAAAAGGTTTCAGAGAGGGATGAATCAGACATAGTATCATTTGTGATATCCAATGACCTCCATGAATAATATAGAGTCCAAATAAAAATTTTTGATAACCACCCAAAGATTAAAAAGTGTTTTACTCAGATTATTTGGTAAATCCTCATGTTCAGATCAAAGTACTGCTACTTAGCTCTTGGACTATTTGAGAGCAAGCACAAATTAGAAATATTTAAATATGAGTAAATTTGCTCATGGGCAGGGGAGATAATGTTTGCAGGACCAGGTTTTTAATTTGGAAAAATAATACTATTCCCAAGGAAAAAATAAAGCATTTCTACTGATAACATTCTATTCTCCTGTTCACTGAGATGTAAATTCCACTTCACTTACTCAACAACTGCACAGTGCACAATGGTTTTCTGAGGTAGCCATCATAGATAGGAACTTCCCTAGATGAATACATAAAATGTGAGTTTATCTTAGTTACAGTATAGCAATTTTCATCCTGTATATAATAGTATTTTCTTGCATTCTGTGTCTGTAATTGCCTTTTCTCTTTTATAGTATGTAATAAATTACTTTTTATAGTCAGGTATTTTCATTTAAGTGAATTGAAGTTTTATCATTATATTGCAAGTGTTCATTAGACTTTACTTTCTTACAGGTGAGAGTAATTTCTGACCTTCCCCAAGAGAGTCTGAAAACTGATGCCTACTGATTTAGGTGTTTCCCTGAATTTAGCCCTGCTTGCATACATCCAAATACTTTTAATCAGCTTCCTCCTTTGCACCCACAAGCAGTAGTCCTTCACTCTTGGCAGGTGAGGCAGGCCTGGGTCCTCCTCTCTTGTGTGGTAGCATCACGTACCAGACTTCAAACATGATTTATTTTAAATATAGTGCTGATAAAATAGTGGAGTTTGTTGTTGATGGACTATATTCCCCTGCCAGTCTGGGAGTATATTTAAGTGCTAAATGTGATCTGGATAGTGCAGCTGTGTGAGTGTATATACACATATATACATACCTACAGTGTTTCTGAGGGTATGAAAAAATGTCCTCTCAAAGACCAGGTTGGTTGGGATATATATATACACACACACGCACATATAAAAGAATCTGTTATAGAGTCTCCTGTGAAGATGTATTTGCTGGAAGTTGTACATCCCACTTGTACAGTTCCCATGTTCTTTTCCGTTATCCCACTCTTTCCCAAAGAAAGAGGGAAGGAGAGATGTTCTGCAGCTATGAATTCCCTGCTACCTGAAGCAAAGCTGTTTCATAGCTTCTGCTGCAGCTGAGGAGACAAGGTTTTATGGACAGGGTGAGGAGGAAAGGGGAGTCCAAAGGGCTGCAGCTGGCCCACAGCACTTTGGCAGTGCACGCCCCCAGCCACGCACCATGGTTGTGTTTGCACAGACTGCTTGTTCCCGCAAATGATGTCTGTGTTATAAATTAGTATGATCTTACATATCTAGGCTCCTAGGGAGTCTAGTGATCATCCAGTAGCCTTTATGTACCTCTGGTTGTTAGGACTTTGCATTTTGGACAAACTCAGTAAGTTAACGCTCCACAAACTATTGAAAGGCTGTTTTTCTTGATCATCCTTTGAATATTCAACGAGAATGAAGAAGTAGGTGCTTTTGTTAGTGATCTTCATAGATTTCAGGAACACAGAGTCTGTTCCTGAAATTGAGGAGCAGTTCAGTTCTATAGAGAAAGCTTATTACCTCAGCACAGAAAAATAGATAAAACCTGTGTGGAGGTTATAGACTGAGACAGAAGTGCTGATAATCATCTCTTGTTATGTCAGAAAAACAAGGTCCTAACCTGACATTTCTATTCAATACTGTTTTTATGAGGAATGAGGATATCTGTTTCCTCTAATGCTGTCCTGTTCCAGTCTTGCTCAAATGTTTCTTTACCTGCAAATAGAGAAATGTGAAACTAGGAGGTGATCATAACACTCCCTTCTGGCCTTAGAAATCTATAAATCTGCTTAACCATGGTGACAGACCAACAGGGCATACCTGCTCCGCTCTCTCAGAAGTCTCGATACTGTGCTGTGCTGGGCAGTGAGTTCCACAGGGCTATGTATAGTGAAGAAATCCCACCAGGTTGCAGCAACCCATACCATCGCAGGCAGGCACACGGACACGTGAGAATGCTAACAAAACATCCACAGGAAGTCCCCATTGGGAGCACTATTGCACGAGAGGACATAGTTCATGTTTGCATTGGAAGGGAAAGGATCTTGATTACTTAAGAGCTTCCTTTAATCAAATCTAACCTAAATCTTACCTACACAGTCTGCTTAATCCATCTGTCTTTTCTTTCTGTAGGGTGGGAGTTAAAACCACAGATCTATTTGAAGGATTACGTACCAAGTTGGACATGGACTCTATGTGCTTGAGGGAGTTGCATCATTCCCTTTTAAAACTGCAGGATCAGCCAAAAAAAGTTGTTTTTGAAAAGGTAGGAAGGCAATGGGCTGTTGCCAGGCTTTGAGATGCACTGTGTGCCCTGTGGGAGTTTCTCTTAGCAGATCCTGTCTGAGATTTATACTTCCATTCAAAGCTCAGTAATCACCTAAATACAGAGCTGAGGACCTCTGTATTTAGACAAAATAATGGTTGGTTCCTTCTCCTGTTCTTGAACTCTCATGAAATACCAGTGATTTTTCCCCGAACTATTAATTTTTTATATTTGTTAGCCAAACAATTTTAAACATGCTTCTCTGGTTTGTGGAAATTCATAGATTTGCATGCAGCATATCTGAAATTCAGTAGTTTCTTTTAACCCGATTTGTGATCTAAATTGTAGAGTGGAAGTTCCTTTTCCTAATCAGGTGCCCAGATTCAATGAACAGAACAGCTGATTAAGCAAATAATTGCAGGTTATTCAAGCAGAGTGAAAACTGCTTGAGATATTCGGCAAGAGAGACAGCTTGCCTAGGGAACTACAGATATAGATTTCCTTTATAAATCTTTTCTGCACTTCATTGTAAATGGAAATATTTTTCATAATACTTACAGGTTTCAGTTGTAAGTGCCCGAGCTTGACCCTGGCGGCCATCCCATTGGCTCCAATAGCTGCTTCCCAGTTGGAGATCCCATTGCCTGGACTGGGTCGCGTCCTGCCTGCCCCTCTCAGCCAGGTGCATGGAGCTGGTGCAGCAGCAGCAGGGCTGGAGGACGGGATGGTGACTCCCTGTCCTTGCCTTCAGGTGTCAAGGGAAGAGTCCCCAAGCCACACGTGGACATGCTGCAGGGGGCCTGATCTGCCCCTCTTTGCTGTTCCCAAGGACCTAAAGCAGATCTGTATGTGGGGTCTTGTGCAGGGTGCGTACCGTGACCTACCTGGTCCAGACTGGCTGCTTTTGACCTCAGGATTGACCCTAGCAGTTTGTGTAAAAAATCCTTTCTTGGTGCATGAGTGTGTGTGTGTGTGTGTGTTTGTGTGTGTGTCTTCTTGAGAAAGAGAAAATTCACAGTCAGTCTTAGTGCCTACCTATTTGAGTTTAGAACCTGTTTTCTTTTATCACTATTACAGTAAATAACAATAATTTACTATGGTTATATTAGTGGATGTTCTACTCTGACATTTATTTAACTTGTTCCATGTTAACATGCCAGAACTCTGGCCACTGGAAATAGGAAGCTGCTGTGTATTCCCTGTACAACCAAACACATCTGCCACATATGTGGCTCTAAAAAGCCAGGTGACTATTTTATGTCACATCCCTATCTAAGCCTTTCACTTTATTGTGAACTTTATAAAGGGTCCGTCCAGTTACTGCTGTGCCTTTTCCATTGGCTTCATTGTAATAGAAACAATGTGCCGTGGGTGAGCCGGCAAGATATTCGGCAGTGTTCTTTGCTAGGGGAGGTGTTGGAGATGCTTTTAAAATAATGTTAAGTGGTTTCTTTATGACCAATTCAACAGACGAAACTGAGAATGATTCAGACAATTGTGGAAAGTAGGTTTTATTCAGAAATAAAATGTTTGCAAACCCCCTGAAAATGCTCAGCTGCATGTGGAGCTCTGCCTGCTGCCCAGTGAGAGTGCTGAGAGGGGTGTTTGTCCAGGAGAGATGTGGGTGGGTCTCATGTGCATTTTTCTAGCAGCCAGCACTTGGCCCTGCTTTTGCAAATCCTGTAAATTAACACAGGTGCAAACTGTTGCACCAAATAATTTTATTAAATGTATTGTTTACTGGGATCATTAGCTACTGTTATAAGGTTAAATAAATAAATAAATAAATAAAAATGCAGCCTGTTTGCAATTTATCTTGTGCCTCTTCAGAGAATGAAGGAAAACAGTGACCCTTATGCTGACCCTTTCCTTACCCTCATTAATCATAACTGGAAACCAAAACTTTGCAACTAGCTCTTAATAGCGCCAGAGATTCATCACCTTCTTTTGGCTCCCTTCATCATTCACTCTCTGAGTCTCTGGGGGTTATTCGTGGGCAGGACCAAAGCTGTCAGGAGTAGGATTGCATACCTGCCCGGTTTATCACTGGGCTATTGCAAACTGTGGGCCAGACTACAGCAGTATCTATTTTGTATGGCTCGCTGCCACATTAAAGTTAATCACATCTGGGATCACGCAACCCCATGAGCTCTGGAAGCCCTTACCTATAGTTCGTCTGTGGTTATTTAACATCTCTGTACATGTGCCAATGAAATCTTTGAGGTGGGACGCCGAGCTTTTTATCAAGAGAGCACAAGAGACTGTGCTATTAGGTAAGTATATACAGCCATGACCACCGAGAGACACAATGAAATATGAAAGCACAGGAGAGAGAGCAAAAAGAGTAGACATGCAGGCAGGTTTACTGCCAGATTTGGGTGACTTATGGCTCTGCTGGTGTCTGTGAGCTTCTGGAAAAGGTCAGAAGGTTCCTTCTATTTAGAAACTTGGACCTAGCACTCAGGAAAGAGCTTCACATAAAGACTTCTGTACAGAGAGCAAGGAAAGTATGGTATTTTAGTGAGGAGGTGAGGATGTGGGAGATAGTGAGGATGATTTTAGCTGCTAACAGTAAAAATATTCCATGGTGTGAAAGGGGGCCAGCAACTCTTGTGTGTGCCTTACTTCAAGGCATGGACTGAGCAATGTAACTGGTGGAATACTTAGCATGAGTCTGGAAGCCAAAAAACCAAATGGATGCTTCTGAAAGGCAATGTGTATATAGAACTGGGGGGGAAATCCCCCTTAGGTAACAGGGTAAATGCAAAAGTGGTTCAAGAAATGCAAGTGTAAAAACCTATAGCTTTGGCACAGACTTTTCAGCTGTGTCTCTATGTTGGTATAGGGGCACCAGAAACAAACTCTAACCTAAAGGAATTCAGATAACAGTGAAAATGTATTAATAATTTTGATTATTGTAGCAATAGATACAAATTCTTCATGCAAGATAATCTCTATTGTATGACTCAATGTGCTGTGCTGAAAATAAATCTGGTTTGTGGGAAATTCTTGAGCTGAGCAAATATTTTAGGTGATGTGAGACTGGCTGCATTTCTTGCAGCCGGCAAAGTTCACAGTTAACTAGGAAGAGAATTTGAGTAAGTTTTGATACTTGGTTTGGATACGATCTATACTTTCTGAAAACACACCTGTGTAAACTTTATACAATTGTTAGTACTACGAGATCTTGGTTTTTATATATCACCGACATAAAAAATGAAACTCAAAAAAAAGCAAGATTTTGGGAGGTTTTCCATCACTACTTGGTGTAAATGATTATCGCTTGGGTTTGCCTGCTCTTCTACCTGTATTCACATGTTTTGAATACTCTCATAAACAAAAAAAAAGTCCTAGGCAATCTCTTTATAAATTCTATGTAAACACTAGGCACAGTTATTTCATTATTTGGCTGCCATTCAAGTTCTAATCTTTTTTGTGAACAAGTGGGATTTGAGGAAGGAGGAAAATGAACTGGTTGAATGTCCTCTCAGCTCTTTACTGGCTTATGAAGGGACAGTTTGACATGAGCTAGAAAGACAGCATATAGCATAGTATTGTAATGGTAACAGGAAGAGTAATAGCAATAATAGTAATAGCATTGCCACCCAAAAGTCCCAGCTGAAGTCCTGCCCTAATTGTATCTGTCGTTGTACAAAATAGCAGAGCAATTGTATACTGCTCAGCTCAATGACCACAAGGCAAGTGGCCATGATGAAGAGGTACAGCCCGTAACATGATTATCTGCAAAGAATATGGCATAAAAGAGCCTTGGTTATAATTTTGTGCTGTAACTCTTTTTGCAGACATAGATTTTACACCCCAGGTTCTTTACATGTTACTTACCTAGTGCTTAAATATTTGCCTTAATATAATAACACATCTGGAATTTTCTGGGGCACACAATCTTCTGATCAGAAACTACTGTCTTTCATTTGGGAAAGAAAGCGTAGACAATAATTACAGAGCTTGGGCACATCATCTGGAACATGCTGAATTGTTATCTGAACCTGCAGAGAAGAGTGTAACATCTACTCCCTGCGGAACTATTAGCTTTAATGCTAAAAAACTAAAAAAGCATAATGTTCTGGGGGAATTTTCATTATTTACCTCATTTCAAGGGTAAATTTTATGCATACACAAGTAAAAGCACAATGGTAATAGCTTAAGTGAATAAAAGAAAAGACGAGAGGAGGAAATTAAATTACACTTTCTACATATATAAAATCAAGAAAAGGAAAGGTCATAATTTAGCTCAGTTAAATCAAAGACATTTCTTCATAAAGTAACGTACTTCATAAAAGTAATTCATTTAAGTAATATAAAAATATGAAATAAACACTAACATTCATTTGTAAAAACATGGTCCTAAGTATTTAATGAATGGAAACCCTAAATAAAACCATCAGAACTCTCCTTTTTAAAACCTCTTTATGGTTTGTTAATGTGATTTGTTAAAAAATAAAAAAAAAATATGTGGAACAAAACTCTACTGATATTAAAAATATCTGAACAGTTAAGCGTATACTTATCTTTCAGGACACAGGACAGCCATTCATATTTGGCAAAGCATTTCAACACGCATTTACTTTCACATATGTGATATATCAGATATATCTGTCATATGGGGATATATTTCGATCTTAAATTTTAAAAATGCATTGAAAGTTAATCATGTGCTTAATGTTTTGTGGAAGTGGGGCCAGTTCACAAGAGAAGCTTTGTCTGCTGTAATATTAAAATGCTTTTGTCGGATAAAAGGAGAAAGAAAAGATACTGGAAAAAACCCCTCACTTGCTGAGAGCTTTTGGAAAGCTTCTGAATGGGTGGAGTGGAATAGCCACTTGCTGTTTAGATGATATAAACTTGGACAAGGGCATGTATAAATTCTGAAGATCTAGAGAGTCAAGGTACAATAAGATACATTTCAGAAGGACTTCCTCTGCATGAAAGCCAAGAATGTTAACACTCACCTTTATTATTTGCTATCCTAAATGGGACTTCCACATAAGTGGTTAAGTAAAATGAAAACACTGCAGCTGAAAAATAAATGTCAGAGAACATAAAATACCTGAATATGCAGATACTTAATTGTATTTCCAGTAAATCCAATTATCTTCCCAAATTTAATACATTTATGCAGACTGTTTGGATAGTTCTGTAGATTTAAAATATAACAGAGTAAGCACGAAGTGCCAGGAATTTCTATTTCACAGCCTCTTAAAAATTGCCTAGAACTATAATTTCATTTAAACAAACAAACTTTCTAAAAATCACCTTACAATAACTACAGTTAGGTAAAACTATGTATTCTTTTTACAAACTGTTCAGGGACAGAGGATCACTAAAACCTTTTTATTGCAAATAACTATAACTTACATTTTGGAAACAACTCTTCAAACTTATTTTGCTTTTAGAAATATTTCCTACAGCATTGCCTCAGTCTTTCCAAAACCACTCAAATTTACCATATGACGTGGTTTACTAAAAAAGATAATCAAACGTTACCTCCATGATGCATCAACTACTGCTACATAACCAGCTAAATCAGGTTTAGGGAAAAAGGAAAAACTCTAATTGTCTTGATCAAAATAGCAGTCTGCCTAATAGTAATAAATAGCATTCTTGCCTGATATCTATAAATGTGAAAATAATATTTATGGTGAATGTTATACCTGATTTATATCACTGGTTTTAGGGAGGGTGAGACAATCTAAATCTGGTTCATTATTAGGGATTTGATCACCTGCAGTGACAATGTGCAGCCTGTCCCCTAATACACCATTTCAGTTCCTAACGTTGTCTTCAGTCTGACTCCGTAGCCTAGCGTGAAAGTTTTCATCTTCATCACTATTACTTCTTTAGGCATGTGGGAAATGGCAGAAGGTTGCAAGACAGAGCATCTAATCATACTTAGGTCTCCTGTCTTGGGTAAGAGTAGAGTGTGCAACCTCCCCCCTTGCACGTTGCAGCGGCTTCGGCTCAGAGGGCTTTGAGCTCCTTCAGTATCCACGCCTCAGCAACACACATATACTTAATGTACATTTAGGGAGGTGCACAGACTGGATTTCCTACTCGTTTTCTGATGAACTGTGAGGATATCTGAAAGGCTGACAAAAGCTGGTATCTGATACCGTATGAACTGGCTGCATAAGGCTTCCTGCAGTGCCAGACTCCTTACGACTTCTCACAGAAAGTGTTATTCTCCAAGTGCATACATTTTTTTCTAAATGAACACGGCACTCCCTTCCTGTGTACGAAAAAGGCTTCCAAAAGACAATTAACAGATTCTTTCCTGTGCTGTGGTGTTCCCAAGAACATTCCCAGCTATTCCTCTGCTGGGACGCAGAGTCCTGCAGGAAGGTAAAGGCAGGAGTTTTCTGTGGCCAGCATCACACAACAGAGTTGTTTGCTGTGGAGTGAAACTTTTCAGCCCACTCCATTTGGAGAACTTTTGAGCACAGATAAGATAATTATTTAACTGAATTTGCCCCATTTTTTTTTTCATATGTCTATCCACAGCCACAGATTTATTTGTCCTTTTCTAGGTCTGTATGCAAATAGTTTTGTGCACAGGTTGTGAGTAGCCACCTGCAACTTAGACTAGTGCCTTTCAGCATAACGTCTGTGCAAGTGTACAAACCTCATCAAAGAACTGAAATTAAATAATATCACAAGTGGCCAAAGATGTGTGCTGGCGTTACATAGAAGACACATGCCATAAGGATCAGATTATGTCTTCAGGTCACGGTGCAGGAAGAAGGCACAGGGGCTGTCTTGATGTTGATATACATAAGAGTGGAAGGAAGCGCCCAGATTCCAGGTTCTCAATAGCTTTGTTGAAAGTCACACTTTGTTCTTGCCTCAGTCAGACAAACTCAAGGTTAGCCAAGTGTAGAGTGTTTATCCTAGATGACTTCTAGATCTACTGGCAATGTTGGCCTCTGCTGAGGGAAATGGTGGGTGTTGGTAGGACTGAAACGTCATCCCTTCTTTATCTGAAACATTAGAAAATGCATCCTGTTCCTGTTGCCTTGGCAGCAGATGCTGGGGGTGTGTCTGCATCCCAGCATATCTCATCTTTTTTGTGTCTAGCATGCAAACAGGTCAGGCAAAGGGAGGGCCATGTCTGAGGGCAGCCCTGAAATAGTTATTGGCTAGGATGGGGTGACTAAAGTGGAGAAAGATTAAAGACTCCAGAAGACACATTCCAAAATTGAGATCTACTGTTCTGCAGAACACTTTGCATAGCAAACTGCAAAAGCTTAAATGCTTTGGTCATTTAAAACTAAATTTAACAAAAAATTGTGTGCACACTGTTGGGATTAATTTTAAACTGTCACAGCTATGAACAAGATGACCTTGCTGGCATTTGCCCTGTGTGGATGTTGCACTCTTTGGGATGTTGTAGATAGTTACAGTCTATACTGTGATATTTAAAACTAAATTCTACCATGCTTGCTTCTATTTGGTACTCACCTGCAGTGAGTAAACATGAAAGAATTAGTTTCTCAGTGAACAGCACTGCTGATCAAAAGCATTTTTTAAAGTTTGCATCAAACAGGAAACTAGGAAGAAAAATACTATAGTTTGTCTTATGCCGCTTGTTTGTATAAGGAACAATATTTGTACAGACAGAAGTGGCATAAATGATACAGATTTCCCTTGACATAGTTGAGGATACTGTGCCATGTAACATAAAGATTTCCAAAGGGCAAAGGTTAAAAGCATTAAGGTAGAGGAAGTAATTGTAAGCCATTGATTGCATTTAAAAAAAAAAATAATTGATTTTATATACCAATTCACAGAAGACATTAAGCTTCACATAGTGGGGTACACAGGGAATACATGAACTTTGTCTGCTAACACTGTTGAACTGTGAAAATAAAACTGTCAAAGTCACTTACAATTAAGGTAGCAAAAGAACAACTTAATCAAATTCAGAGCAACATATCAGCTTAGCTGCTCAAGACAATTTAGTGTTAGATATGCACTACTGGGGCTGCTTCCATTTGTGGACATGGCTAACAGGACGCTAGAGAGCCCCTGAAATTTCCATGACAAACTACAGATAATAAAAAGATGACTCCACTAATAGGATTTAGCAATACCTTAGGTTTTAGTTAGTACTCAGAAAATAATCTCAGTTTCAGTTGAAATGCAAGTGGTCCTCATAATTAAGAAGGAAAAAAAAATGAAACCCCCCAGGCCCTAACAGTAGATGTTGTTTATGTTGCTAAAAGTAGCAGTGGGAGGAAGTATTGAAATAGTAGGCTATTACTTTCTTTTCTGTTTTTAATAGAGTACAATGTACTTAAAATGCAATCAATACGTTTTGAAGAGAAGACAGTGTAATTCCTGCTTTGAGAGGCTTCAAATCATAATTTAAAAGAACTGTTGAAATCAAAATGCATTAATCTTAAAAATATAAGCTAAGCTATCTGGAAACAGCAAGTTGATATTACACTGAGTAAATGTGATCCATGCAAAGCCATGCAGCAGCATTTATGTCTCGTCCGACCACCAACTGCTTTACTGGCAGTGTGCAGCCTGTTGCAGGAGACTTCTGGCGGGGCTGTGAGCCTGGGGTGCTCCCCTGCCTCACAGCCCAGTGGTGAGCTGGTGGCAGAGACGAGCCTTCTTGGGAATGAACCCTGTGTCGTGTCCAGGGCCATGCCTGCCTGTCCCGCGTCTTCAGCTGCACCGCTTGTCAATCTAGTCTTGAATCTAACTTCAGGACGAACCTTGTGGATAATCCTTGGAGTCACTCTTGTTCCTGCCAAAACGGCAATATGTTGGTTTAGAAAAATGTGGTTGTTCTCCAAACAGTCTGATAAGGAAAGAAATAGCTCTCACTTAAGCTTCCGCAGAAAGAGGGAGGACAGTGCTGAACAGGAGGACAGGACAGAAATGAGAGGGACTGAGGGTGTCCCAAACGAAGGTTTAAGTAATGCCTAGCTATACTCTGGCTCCCCTGCAAGGTGGAAATTGACCTCGGGAGCCGTGATTTTTGGCATCATTCTCACTGAGAAACAACTAGATCAATTCAGTTCTGTACAAACAATTTACTCTAAGCTGGGGACCCACTTGCCAAGATTTAGCTGATGTGAATAAAAATGGCCACATTATAAAACACTCAAAAAGGCAGGTCTTAATGGGAGTGCTGAAAGACCCTATGACCATTTGCTGCAACTGCCCAGCTGGGTGCCACTCTCTTAAACAGTGAGAGAAAACAGGCCTTTGGGAAAAAAAAAGCATTTTTATAAAAAAAAAAGTTACTTATAAAGACACATGATGAAACATAAGTGCCTTTGGAACACAGAAAGTCATATTTATTTTTCTTTTCAGAGATTCAAAGAAAGGCACCTGAGAGATGGAACTGAACAGAGCTCTCTGGGGGTTAAAATAAACAGCACAACTATTATACTGAGATCTAGATTATACACTTGCACTGCTTATGACTTTCAAGGAAAGTAAGCTCAATTGTGTGTTATTGTGGAAATGTTCAGCTTCCAATAGAGGAGAGTAGTAAGATATCAGTCAGCTGCAGCTTTCAAAGTAGTACAGTTACAATTGAAATAAGGGTTGCTTTGTTTTACTTTGGTAATTAAAATCAAGATTTATGCATTCCCTCCTTGATCAGTGACGGCCACATTTTTAACATAAACACAAATGTAAATGTTCTACCGTTTTCCCCTGACCACAATTTCTATTGGAACACAAAATTTATGCGGGAAGACTTACTGTAAAATAGTACCTGAAAAATAAAGTGTTTCAATTCTATTTGTAAAATATTTGTTTCCCAAAGTATGAACTTCCATTGGATTACCACTGGTATAAATTGAATTTCTCTCTCTCTCTCTCTCTCTCTCCCCCCCCCTTCTAAAATTATTAATTACTTTGGCAATCTTATGTATACTTTATAGTTATCTTATATGGAGCCTTAGTACCAAATATTAAAAATGCACAAAGGTTTCAGCTATAAGTCCTCTTTTCATAGACTAATAAAGCATTAAGCCTTATTCATCTGTGTAGATCATACTTTCTTTTCTTGGCTTCCACCCAAATGTATATTTTTGAGGGCATGAGCAAAAATCTTTTTATCTGTTTTTAATCTGGCTAAGAAGAAAATCAAATATATCATTGTCCGCCTCTCAGCAAAGAAACAAACTCTACAAACCACTGTATCATTTTATACAAAATCCCTAGTCAACTACTTTGCAACAAGAAACTTGACATTGTTGTCATATAGACACTTCTCTGTGCATTGTCTGGAAAAAGGAGGTAAGAGTGGCTAAAAAAGAAACTGTTTGGGTCACTGTCCATTTTGAGATGGCTTGCAAGAAAAGTTCTACAGGGAGGGTATTGTAATTTAGCTGTAGACCCCAGAGTCAAATCTGAGCATGGACAATGTAATTTTGGGTGACTTTAACAGGCGAGTTAATAGAATGAAGAAAAAAATGCTACTAGCAGTGGCTTGGATGTTCAAAGGTGTAATAACCATCAGCTTTTCACTAAATAATCACTGAAATAACAAGAGGCAATATTTGATAGACTTGATTTAGGTAAGCCGTGAGTGATGTTGTAGAAGAAATGACATTATCGAAAATAACTGTGGACCAAGTGAACATGAGCTAATCCCATTTAAGTGACTAGACAAAGACAAATAAAACATCTAAGACTAATAAACTGAAAAGTTTAACTTTGATAAAATAAGCAGATCATTTTCATGAGACTGGACTGGAAAATATAAGGCTTGAATGCAGAGGAAGCTCACAAAGCTGTTGGTATTATTAAGAATTTGTATCAGAAGTGACATGGAAAGATGTTCAAAAAGAAGCACTGAATGTAAAGAGATAAATAACTACCATGATGATATTGAGCCTATGCAGGCAGACAGAGAGCCTCTAAGAAATAGAAAAATTTTGTGATGGGTGAAGAGAGCTCTGTGTTAGAAGTGAAAAATCATAGTGCCGAGGTGAGAATTGCTAAGTCAAGCTGATTCATAACTCAGAAAGAACACTAAAAAAAAGCATGAAGTTCTTCAGCTGCATATTTTTTAAGAAAATAGTGAAAGAGAAGGTGAAGTGGATACAGATTCAGAATAGTCAGGTATTACTCAAAACTCAAATAAATACTGTAACTCCTTTTTAGTAGACATGAGGCTGCATATAGTGGTAAAGACAAGACTGATAGCAGGAATATGTCTGGCAATGGATACTGGAGGCAGAAGTAAAAGACTGGAGGCTCTTGCAGCCAATGAGGGGCAAACACTTTCCCAGGATTTTGGCAGAACATGTGCATGAACTTGCTAGTCCAACTGTATATTTATTCAGGAAAACTATCAAAATGAGTTAGTATCATAAAGCTGGATATTACCAAAGATAATACATGTATTTAAGAAGTGGGAATAAAAGGAAAGGTGTTGGCAAACCTGTTTCTGTGTGCATGGATGAGACCTTTTGTGGAAATGTTTACTCTTGCTGATGCCTTTTGGCTCTGCTGGGTAGAGTCAGAGGTAATTCACCTCTTCTGTCTCCCAAGAGCAAGATGCAGGAAGGGACACAAGTGTCCCTTCTTTTCCCAACAAATAAGTGCTCTACAAGATAAAATTTTAATAGTGCTTTAAACAATGTTGGGGACTTTATTGTCAATCAATAGTAGTTTACAAAAATGTACTGTGCAGGTGACTGAAGTGAAAGACAGGATATCCATAGGGGAAGGAAAGGTTCAGCTAATTTTCTCAAAGGTGGAAGAAAATTCTCAGAAGACTCAATGAATGCGGAAAGTTATTGGTCTGGAAAACAGGCCAAGAATAAAAAAAAATATGCTTTCAGTTTTCCAAAGGAGACCAGAGAGGGTAAATCCCTTTGAGTTTACTTGACCCCTTCATTAGTATATATTCCTCATGTAGGAATTGAATTTTACATGAATGATGAGATCATCCAAATAAAGCTAATAGTGGTAATAAAAGGTTCCCACAAGACCTAAAACTTCAAGTTTTGGAAGACAAGGAAATCTCTAAGAGTTGGGAGCAAGGAAGAAAACGTCCTCTTTGCAGAAATGGATCATTTCAAGCGGCCTCTTGTGCTGTTTTCTAAAGCAAACAGCGCCGGCTCACCTCAAGGAGGAGACATTGGGGCGGGAGGGTTGTGGGGTGACCTGGAGTGTCCATGGGCAGACACTGGTGTGCTTCTGGCTGCTGTGCTTACTCTACACAACATCCACGGGGCCCTGTTTGTTGCAGCATCAGAACAAACCCGATAGACTAGAACGGGAGGTGAGGAAAACTTATGTCACTCTACCCAAGCAATAAAGCATGGCAAATTTAGATTATGGATTCCTCTTGTGATTTCTGGAGTCATTATTTTATTTCTTAGGCTCTTAATGCCATGTCTGCAAGAAAAGGGGCAATAATTCCTGCTTTGTCTCCCATAGTTAGTGTCATGGTTTAACCCCAGCCAGCAACTAAGCACCACGCAGCTGCTCACTCACTTCCCCCCCACCCAGTGGGATGGGGGAGAAAATTGGGAAAAGAAGTAAAACTCGTAGGTTGAGATAAGAATGGTTTAATAGAACAGAAAAAAAGAAACTAATAATGATGACACTAATAAAATGACAACAGTAATAATAAAAGGATTGGAATATACAAATGATTCACAGTACAATTGCTCACCACCAGCCGATCGATGCCCCGTTAGTCCCCCAGCGGCGATTCCCCTGCCCCCACTCCCCCCAGTTTATACACTAGATGTGACGTCATATGGTATGGAATACACCGTTGGCCAGTTTGGGTCAGCTGCCCTGCCTGTGTCCCATCTCAGCTTCTTGTGCCCCTCCAGCTTTCTCACTGGCTGGGCATCAGAAGCTGAAAAATCCTTGACTTTAGTCTAAACACTACTGAGCAACAACTGAAACCACCAGTGTTATCAACATTCTTCTCATACCTAACTCAAAACATAGCACTGTACCAGCTACTAGGAAGACAATTAACTCTATCCCAGCTGAAACCAGGACAGTTAGATTATAAGCTTTCAGAAGCAAAGACTCTATTTTTGTGTGTGTAAAGAGCACCTGGAAGAAAGTACTGTTGTGATCTCAGCTGGGGCCTCTTTGTGTTACTGTAATAAAAATGAATCCTAAATGCATATTCACATTTAGACATCCAGGAAAATAAGGCCTCTTTCTATGAGAGACGTCCTGCTGTTTATGCTAAGATGACAATGAAATTCAAAGTGTGTGCATGTGCTCTTGAGGCGAATTCACCAAAGCCTAGAGGTCATTTATGCTGTGCATCAATTGCTACAGCACTTTGTTTTCCTCAGGGGAACTCAGGAGGATGGGGAAAATTTACAAATACCCCAGAGTAAGGTGCTTATTTAAGACCAAAGGCTGACATTTCTCTTGGCTGTGGATAAAGGATGTAATTTCCTATATGATATCCTAACTATGCAGAGCGTTTAGGTCATAGGACCAGCTACTTTTACACGGTCCTTAGTGTAAAGTCTCCTTTTCTCATGTTTTTTCCTTTTCCTGTTCATTTTTTAACTGCTTTTATCCAAACCATCACATGAACAGCTCTTCCCTTTCCTTTTCATGTTAAGAGTGAGAGGCAGCAGGACAAACCTGGGGAAGGACATCACGGTAAGAACCTCAGAATAAGAGGCTTTTCCTGAATATTTCCCTGCCTTCAGGGTTGTTGCAGTTCTGAGGGCCACATCTTGCCACCCTGCCTGAATAACATCATTTTCTCCAGGTCACAGCTAGTGGGGCTGCAGTCCAGCAGACAGCATCAGGGATTTAGGAACTTGCCCGTATCAGATGAAAAGGGTTCTCCTATTCTGCTAAGAAGGGGAGGCTGATGTTGAAGAGAGGCTTGACCTGTAACCTGACAATATTCAAGGGGACATGAACATTGCAAAATTCACAGCCCATATGCCATGGTATACATGCAGCCACCATCATTTGCTGGGTTGGAGCTTTTCAATACATTGTGCTTCATGGAAAAGAGGTTGACACAATTTTTTAATTAAAACGGTGAATAGTTCTCTTGTAGAAAAAAAAAATCCATTGGTAACAAAGATATCTCTATTAACTCCTGCCAAAGAGTTCTTCTGTGACACATTACTAGTTATATTAGCCAATCATTACATTATCTTGCACTTTGAAAACACAATTTCTTTGGCTTATTGGATTTCCAAAGAATAGCACATCCTTAAAGGTTTAACAACTAACTTGATGAGGCAACTCTGTTTCATTCTTATATGCTATAGAGATAATTCAAAATTATATGTATATTTGTTACTCTTATTGTAATTATTTAACAGAAGCTGAATATGTTCATTTTTATTCTCTACTTGAAGTTTGGAGATCTTGGTCATAAAAGACCCAGTTTGACAGTGAAGCTGGCACAAAAATGTCTTGTGAGATTTTGCAGCTTTTCTTATAAAGAAAAACCTGTAGAATGGCATTAACTGAACTTGGAGGAAATGAGGAAGAAATTTGGTGAAAATTGTATGAAAACCTACTTGGAAGAGTTAAAACACAGAAGCGATCTGGTCCCCTTTAGGGGAAAGATCAGGGAAAAGAGAAACATTAAACGGCTTAGTTCAGTATAAGCTTCAATGAAAGTAAATTTCTGGGCCAACCTGACATAACCAAACCCCCCTTCCCTGTAAAAGTAGGGATGATTTTAAAGAAACATTTTCCCTCAGGAAAAAAATAATCCTGAAGATTTCTCACAAACTCTTTTATGTTGAGTGTGTTTCTGATTTTACCCACTTTCCCCACAGGCCATCCCCTTCCTCTCAGCATTTCCATTGAGAAGATTAAAATGTGGAGGGATAAGAGTGCAGGAAAAAAATCAATTCACTAAATACTTACAAACCCCCATGACTTTTAACAGGAAAAAGCCATAAATAACAGAAATTCCACTGCACGTTTCTTGTAAAATCCCCTTTCACACCTTCCTGTCAGATGAGGAGACCCACAGCCAACTGCGGTCTGACGCTTCACAGATGCCCAGGCTGCAGCAAGCTACATAAACTGCAGGCAAAACTTGGAACTCAAAACTGGAAGAAAACCCTCATCCTTTCGACAGGGACCTGCCTCAAGCAGGCTTACCTTTCTGCTAGGCTGGAGCCGAGCCCTAACTGGGTGCTCTCCTTTGGCCCAAAGTGCTGCAAAAGCTCCTAGCCTTTTGCCTGGTGGGTCTTCTGATCAATGGGAACATCTTCATGGACAGATATCCTAACAAAACCCTGCAATCCATCTAAGCTCCGGGTGCCCAAGCTTTTGCACAGGACCTGTGTCAGGGTGTGAGGTGGATCAGGATGAGAAGGGCGGTGCGTTACGCTGCCATTGCTCAGCTGCCGATAGGGACCCAGTTGAGGCAAATTAGACGATGTGTTCATTTTCTGCATGTTTTTCTAATGCTTTCTTGGTTCTGTAAGTGTTACAGTTGGCATGTCCTGATTTCACTTGGATATGTTGCTCATCAGAAGATGACTTTTAGCAAGAAACTGGTTGTCAGTTCTTTAGCACAGTTTTGTAGGAGACACCTCAGGAAGCCCACCTGGTACCGTTACAGCCCTATACACCCATTAATACTTATGTGCTTTCAAATCCCACACAGATTTCAGTATCAGCCCATTAAAAGCTGCCTTTTATTCTACAGGTGCTTGCTGAAGAGCAAAGGTTAATTGCAGCTGCTGTAGTCAATTTTCAGTGTGTATGTCTGAGTAGCCTGAAGAGTTGGTAGTTGGTGGATGACGGTCACCTTCTTGGGAAAAATGGTAGGGGATGTCTAAAAATATAGCTGAACTGCAGCCTTTTTCCTCCCCATCACTGTTATCTGTTACTGCCAGGGTCCCTACCGGATCCTCTGGACTACTGAGTTTGGAGACAGCTATTTCAGATGCCTTGGGTTATCAGTTATCTTTATATGTATTCACAGACACACACTGACTTGCTGGTAGCTGGCTACTGCTGAAGGTATATGGGAAGAGACAGCAGGCTGTATTTTTAGAGTTTCTAAGTTTCCTTCTGGCTAAGATTAATTCACACTTTTTATCTTCTCTTCCTTCTGGCCCTGCTCAAAGTTTGCCACATTTCTTTAACACTCAGGTTATTCTTGGGGTTTTTTATTTATTATTGTTACAAATATAGTTTCTAGGTCTCTGGTACTCAAGGTAAAGCTAGAGACAGCAGCTAATCCTTTGATTAATAATACCACCATTAAATTAACCTTTGTTTTTACAACTCAATGAATTGTCCTTAAGGTCACATCTGAACATCTCTAAGATGGGAAAAGGTCCTGTAATTTAATACAGACATCAAAACCACCAAAAGAGTGTCTCGGAGCTAAGCAAGGGAGTCTGCTCATCTATTGGAGGAATTTAATAACTCAGAAATCTGCATAGCTGGCATTGGTTCTAGTTGTAATTAAATCACATTCCAAAATTCAGCAAATAATTCAGCTTCAAGTCTCAGTGGCTGTCATCTCTGAAGCAGGCAGGGAAGTGGTCACCAAGCACTGAGATGTACAAGCCCCAAAATTTCTTATGAGGGAGATGGAAGAGGTCACCTTTGGCTGCCTACCCCACTCCTCTGCCAGAGTTACTGACCCAGTGCAGTGGCCAATGAGCATGCCATGGACCTGCCCCTCTGCTGTGGCAGTTTGCCATTCACTGCATCAAGTCAGACCATCATTTAAGTTTACATTGAGCTTCACAAAGTCTGTGGAAGTCTGTGGACAGTAGTTTTTATTATTATTTTTTGAAATGGAGGAGTAAAAATTTTATGCAAGAAGTCAGAACAGGGTCCTGATTTTACTGACTTGGATAAGTATTGATTTGTTGGACTCCTCAGGACAGCTGTTGTGTTTGAGGTCATTCAGCTGCACAAGGGAAGGATCAGTGTGCCAAAGAACAAGTGCATGAAGGATTGTAAGGATATATTTTATCTATTATTCAACTACTTAATAAAATAACAAAAGGGTTTCCCCACACTCAGAAGACAAAAAGCCTTATAAGAATTGATACCTCTGAGGACTGAAAGGAGCGTATGAACTTCACCAGTGCATTATTGGATGTGGCAGAGGTGATTGCTGTAAATGTCTTCAAACAAGGGTTGCTTTACTAAATAAAGAGTAACATTGTAAATGTAGGACTTTTATTAAAGGCAGCATCGCTAGAGCAAAACATGCAAAATTTGGGATTATATTTATGGCATGAATTTACTTTTGTCCACTGTTGTCCAGTTCTTTTCCATTGCAGCTTTCTCACAGGTGGCACAGAGTTGCACCATACAACAGACTCCTCTGGCTTTCCCTGGTCTGAGGAAATGTTGTTATAAAAGAGGGGACCTTGAGTGCCTCCCAGGGTGGTAGGGCTGTGTGACAGAGGTGAAATAGCAGTCTATCAAAAGATACAGAAGCTGCTATCTGAGAGCAAGAATGAAACGTATAGTTGGCAAGCTGATGTGGCAAAGCAATGTGGTGCATACATATGAAAAAAATGCCCCTGGAAATGTTTGGACAGTATGCTAAGACTGAAAAATAGTTGAGGATTCTGATAGTAGAGCAAGGTATTTGTTATAAATCAAAATGGAAGGAGTAGTGCCATGCTGCATTTACCTGGAGGTTTGTTAGGAGGTTAGCCTATTAGCCAACATGCGAGAAGGCAAGGGATTTGCAGTCTCTCTTGAAATCACTTTTGAGGCAAAATAAGAGAATGTAAAAGGCCCGCCTCTCCAAAATTCTCCTTAATCCAACATCAATTCCTCTTCCTGTGGAGGATATGTCTCTGTCTTTGGTCCAGCTCCATACTGGTTTCTGGACAGCAGCCCTTGACCAAGGTGTTGCCAATACCTGTGCAGTCTGTGTTACAGGCAGTGGCCATAAACAGCATCTGCACAGTCTTGTTGTGAATCTTCTTGACTGCCACTGGCTAAAAGAAATTCACATTTTCTCCCTGAGTTTCCAGAAGAAATGCCTTCATACCACATGAGTGGATGCTGCAGACACTGTAAGAGAAGAGAAACAGAGAAATGCATTCAGGAAAATGTGCATCTGCATAGTGAGAAAGAACAGAGTGTCCCAGCCTGAGCCCTGGCTTTTACTCTGTGCTGATCTCCATTTGCAGAACTGTGCAAGCATATAGGAGATTTGCCCAGACACATTTTAGCCTAATAGCTGTTATTTGGGAAATGGAAGAAAAACATTTGGCTGCCAGCAGTAATTAGAAAATTATAATCAGTAACCAAATAACTACCACTCCCCTCCCCCCAAAGTTAAGCAAGCATTAATAATTAGCTGTAATACAAGGGTGTAATTCATTACAATGACAAATTATTTGTTAATGTCCGTAACATTTTGCCATAGCAATTAGTCATTCTTGTTTGACTTATCTGGAATTCTTACAAGACAACCATGAAATTGTAAAATGTAATTATTAACAACATTGATAGCTGGCTTAAGCTTCTATATTTTTGAGGGCAGGTTTCAGAAAGATCACAGTTTATTAAGTACTATGTTAATAGCTTACCACCCAAGTAAAAGAAATGCATGCTCAGAACAAAAATATAAATATAGATATTCTTTTTTTCCTTTTGGGAAGAATTATGAATTGTGGTCCTTCAGGAAACAGCAAAGTTTTGTTCTTTGAAAGAAAAACAGACTATTTTGTCTGTATGGGATTCAGACATCAACTCACCAGTGACCAACCCACCCCCTCACATGTTGAACTGATTAATTCTTTGCCAAGAGGGATCATGAGAAACCTGGATTTAAACGGCCTTTTAAAGCTTCATTTGTCTACAAAGCCTGCGGCAGTTGGTTTGGTCAGTCAGAAACCTGATACCTATTCTCCAGTAAAGAAGAAAAGCTGTATGCTTTATTACAATATGTGGTTCACTGTGGTTTGCTCCTCCTGCTCTTGTTTCCCATCTTGTGTGTACTTGTTATTCTCGGATACAGGTTATGTGGCAAAGAAGAGCAGGCTTCATGGTAGAACGGATGGGTGAAGAGGAATGCCTGGGATCTGAAAACCAGCTAAGCCGAGAGCGGGTCTGCTCCTTCAGGTGGCTCAGACCCTGTGTGCATCTCTCTGTAGGAACTGGGGAAATAAAATAAAAACATTGTGTGAGTACTTTACATAAAACTGGTGAATATATTAAGAACTTGCTCCTTGGGCCGACTAATTAGGACTTTCATGTGTGTCATCTTTATTTGTAGGTACTTGTCACATTATTCTCACATTGTGGCTAGTTTCTTCTGGGGAAGATTTCACAAGAACCTAAGCAAACCGTAAGTTCAAGTCCAATTCTTAAATTTGGCTTGTAATTGTACACAGAATCCGAAATGCCTAAGGATAATATTGTTAAAAGCAAATTTGCATTGCAAAAAGCATCTTACTGAAAAATGGGAACTTAATATCCATTGACTTTTAGTGGTACCTAATGCTCTTAAGTTTCTAATGTTCAGTGCAACAACACCATTAACATAGTGCAGATGCCTGCGGTGGGCTGCCCAGGGGTCTCTCTGGTAGGGGGGACCGGTAGTCGTGTAGCTGCTGCACTGCTGTGGGGCAGTTTGCCTTGCTCTCTACTCTGTGCTACTGCAGAGATGGGGTCTGACACGTCCCGGGGCCTTTCCGTGACATCCCACTCACTGAGGTTGAACTGAAGCATATTGTAACGGTATTTAAACAATCTTGAAATTACCTGTGCTAGTTTGTACAGTAGCCTCCTGCACTCCTGCCTCACACCCCTCCTCACCAGCCCCCAAGCACACAGGCTTCTTAGAGAGAAGATGGCCTCATGCCTATCTGTTATTGGAATTTTTTTGTCTGTTGCTTGTGGTATGCTATAACACTTCTCTTCTCTGGGTAAATGATGGAAGCTCTTGAGCAAAACAAGGTAACGAATGCCTGGTAGGAATATTTTATGGAGTAAACAGTTGCGCTGAAATTTTAAGATTTGCAAGGACATTCAGAGCTCAGGCTAGACACCTGAATGCTGCTTGAATATTGAGTATCATGAAGCTACAAATTAAGGTAGCTGAAGCCTGTGTTTTTTATATGAAGAAGAAAAATTCAAATGAGTTCTTATTAAAATTTTCATCCATCTTTAGTCACAGGAGTGATGAATCAGAAACAGACTAAGCTGAAAGCAAAAACTGTATCTCCTCATGTGAACATAACATTTGTGCCCCAGTGCCCCTGACTATAACACCTATGCTTTAATTTGGGCCTGTAATTTATGTGTCACTTAAAGATGTGATGTTACTGCCAGGTAATACATTTCATTTTTAGGTTAATGTTTTCTCACCACATTAGACTCCCAACTGTTACCTAGAACTTTTGCAAAAATACAGAGTACATGCAAAAGTATAAAAATATGAGTCTGCTCCCAGGTGCCTTATATCAGCCTGTTTTTCCTGACATATTGGATGTGATACACAGCCAGCTTCTCTAAGGGCTGAGAGCTCCCACACTTGATATTACTTGCACAACTCTTGGGCAAAGTCCTAACATTACTAAACTCAGTTCCCTCTTCATCCCATAAAGCCAAGATTTTACCTTCAGAATATGTTATTTCAGTACACTTGCAAAACAAAAGCTTGTCAGTTGAAGCACATACAAATTTAAGGCTTACTGTGAAGGAAGACTGTATTTACAGATCTTATTTCTTCATTATGATCATAAAAGCTGAGAGTCCTTAAACACTGTTCATTTTCTCTCTGTCACAATCACAAAAGGGCAACTAGTATTTGCACTTACCTATTTCAGACTATGTTTTGTGAAGACCTAAGGACCTTCTAGAGGGGCTGATTGTAGAAAATTACCTTGCACTGTATGAGCATGACTAGATTAAGTTTAAAATAAATAGAGTCATTTCAGGAGGGCAAAGTCTGAGAAATTAAAGGAAGTGATTAGTAAAGTCAACTGGACTGAAGTGCTCAGGGGTTTGAATGTGGAGGAGGCTTAAAGTCTCCCTTAATCAAAATTACAAAACCTAGCAGGAATTTGCCAAACAAGCAGAGGGAGAAAATTGTAAGGAAAAGTTCCCAAAGCTATTTGAGTCAACAACCACCTCCAAATGATGGTAGGAGTAAACGCATAACAAATGAAAAATTATTACAGGGACACATCAGCAAAGAAGTCAGTTCATACAGATCAGAAAGCACAGGATGAAGTAAAAAGCACCAAATATCAAGGTGAAATAAGTCTTCTAAAACAAATGTTAAAATATATTCAAAAAACTATCTAGCTTTTAAATGAAGAGCTTGAGAAAAGAAGTAGGGGTGGAATATATTTAATATGGGATAGATGTTCAAGTTGACTGAACGTAGCTCAAATACAAAAGTAATATTTTTTTATCAAGAAAGAAAAGTAAAATGGTTCCTGGGAATCAGGACTGGCAGCAGAAGGCATGACAAGAGAGGTGGAAACCAGCTGGGAGGAGGAATTTTTTCTAGAATCCTGAAATAACTCTGAAATAGCAGATCATTGCATGTCATATGTGGGAAATAGCAAATATAGTACATATGTTAAAGGGAAGGAGCAAAAGGGATTCAGGCACCAAACAACTGCTGTGGGTACATGCTGGGCTTCCAGAAAGCAGCCTGCAAAGTGCAGATCTAAAGAAGGTCATTTCAATTGGCCATACCTGTCCGAAGTTGCTGACTGTTGAGACCTTGCTGCCACCACTGCTCCTCTAGGCATGGAGGGAGCAGAGCATGTCTGTGAGCTCTCTGGGATGGCCTGGTTGAGCAGGTGGAACCTCAACCTTGGACCCTTCCAATCTCAGCCCCTTTCCCAGACCCCATACTATCAAGGACGAGGCTGCTCTCTACTTCTGCTTGCAGCAGTAGCAGGGACCCCTGGTCCCAGAACCAGGTGGGGTGAGAGGGAGAGATGGAGTTGATGCGCTCCCCAGCCCTACATGAGCTTGAGGGCTCTCACTGGAGGGCACTGGTTTCTGCACATAGGCAGAGGCCAAGGACTGAGTGATGGGTGGTGAAGCCAAGGCTAAGGGAGAGGACACGATACAGAGACTGAGCACACACCAGACAAGAACAAAGAATTTGGCACAGGACAGTCCTAGAGTATGGTCCTGGAGTTTATTCTGCTGTCCCAGCATAGCCTGTTGTTTCTTCGTGGAAGAGCAGCACCAGAAAACAATGACAGGAGTTGAAATTTGCCTGTAAAAGCCAGTTTGTTAGTCTCACTCAATAGAAATTAAGAAACCAGCAGTGCCAGATTTCCTGTATTTTAATTGTGTTCCTTTAAGACGTAGCCTACCAAGTCTTTTGAGCACAAAATTACAGCACTGCAGATGAATGGCTAGCTTTTCAGACTAATGACTCACTAAGTAGCCTTCCATAAACAAAACTTAAGGAGCACTTGGTGGAGGAGGAGAGGATTTTGAAAGAAATAATAATGAAATACAGAGTAGAATGGAACAGAGGACAGAATTCAACAAAGCCTTTCAAAAAGCAGTTCACACCAGACTAACCCAATATTTAAATATTGATAAGGCTCCTGATTTTCTAGAGAAATGAAAAGCAGTACATTAAATTGAATCCCTCTAACTGTCAGTAAAATATCTGGTATATGCCACTTGGGAAATTATTACCTCATCTAGAGAAGATAGGGATTAGGGCAAATACTGTAAGTTGGCTGAAGACCTGGGTTCTGCTGAAAGGGAAACAGCTGTGTGGAGGATAGATGGTTCAGTCTCAAGGCTCAGTCTCAGGACTAGCTGGATTTAGTATTTTCATTAATGGTCCTCATGCAAAGAGTAAGCTGGTGCTAGTGAAAGTTGTTGATGGTGCATGGCTGGGAGGCATCACCAGTACTGAGAAGGACTGGATGATTGCATAGCAAGAGAAATGTCTGTGCAGCAAGAGATTTATAGCAAAAGAAAAAGTAGGAAATGCAGCAGTACATGTACAAGATCATGGAGTGAGATCCAAAATATACACAGATAACATGATGCTTAAATATTACACTTGGAATTGAACTGAATTAACTTTAGGATGTCAGGCATGTAGCCTCCTATTCGGTGATTGACTGTACAGTGAAGTGACACTATAGACACTTATGACCATTTATACACAGCTGTATAGCTAAGAAGAAATTTCATAGAAGCCATGATGTTCAGCAGGGGAACACAAAAAGCTAATTAGTAGAAGGTACAACAGATACATCTGAAATGCTCTTTCTTGCTTCATTTTAATAAATCTATAAATGGGCTTTATGACATAAATCCTTTCACAAGGCTTATGCACCTAAACTGTCTTATTTGAAAACAAGGGAAAAATACTCTTTTAGGTAGTTTTCCTGAAGGAAAACCTCTGGGTCTTGAGGGAGTGGTGCATTTTCTCTCAGCCCCCCAGTCAGCTGGCAGAGTTTCTTGCTGGACATGGCATTTCTCTGTAGTTTTCTGATGCCTCATTTGACAAGTTTTCATTCCCAGGCAAAGGCTATTCCTGTCCCTCCCATTGGCACTTTGTCATGGGACAGGGGAGGGTGAGGCAACCCATGGACATGAAGGAGAAAGTTGTCTTCTCCCATCCAGGAGAAACTTACTTATCCCATTTGCAGTGTGCTGTGGTGCTCTCTCCTAACTGAGTTTCTAAATGAGGCTACTTCTAAAGCAAGTTCTTCCCTCTGGATAACTGCAGGATTCTCCTAGTCAAAGTCCCAAAGGCAGAGGTGTATCTAGTCCATAATGGCTGGAAGAAACAATCATCCTAATTAGGATCTGCTCCTCTGTTTCAACACCTCTTGAAAATGCAAAGACAAACCCAACATTTACCCAACCAGAGAAACAAGTGGAGAAACAAGCTGGCCCAGTCACTCTTGAGGACTGCCTCATCATGTGTCCAGTGGCAGTCTGCTGGGCAGGGAGCATCCTGCTTTCCAATTCATACCTGAAGACCCTCTGGGTGCAATGGCCAAAGCTCATCCTTTTGATCTTTTAAATCTGAAATTGCTCAGATTAGAGAGAAGGACAGGTGATCAAACAGAGAGAGGGGAGACAGGGGAGGACAGTAAGGCAAGGACTTAGGCAAGGACTTAGATCAGCCCTCAGCCACAGGTCGAAGCTGTGGCCAGTTCTTGCAGCCTGTCCTTTATTCTTGTAAACAAGAGGAAGGCCCACATTGAAGGCCCCACACAACTACAAATTTGTTAGAAATGGAAAGGCTCCATGGCGTGCTGGGGGAAGGCACGCTGCCACATTACTGACCAGTACTCTTGAGGAGCAATGAAGCATCTCAGTGGAGTGCTAGATAAAGAGCTGTGGTCTTCAACTGCTGACCCATCCCTTTAGGACTGGGAATCTTGCATGCCTCAGCTGGTTTTCTCGCAAGACCAGATCAAAGTCTGGGCATCAGAGGCATCTGGGCATCAGAGGCCTCTGGGCATCAGACACCATCTCCTCACGTTCCCAAGAAGTGACAATATAACAGAATCAGATGCACTGCTCTTCTCAACCTTTTTGTGAATTTAGCACCCACAATGGAAACTCCTCATATGGAAAATGCTGAAATGAATTGCTTCATCAAGTCAATTTTTTTCTTTCATTTTCTCCCCAGCACAACCAAACTTTAATTTTCAAATAGTTTTAGCTGCCTTAAAACTGCATGTGTGGTGGCTAAATATTTTGCTGAAAAGTGTCCTATGCAATCTCTCTGTAACCGTGAAAGAGTGACTTCCCTTGATCATAGTGTTTCATTTGCTCTAGGTCAATGAAATTATCTGGTATTCTTCATCTCAAAGCCTATCTTCCATGTTTCCTTTGCCTTCTGCCCTTCTTACCTCTAAGAATTACGCTGTTTGTTTTTCTTCATTAAAAGAGGACAAGATACAACAAATAAATGAAGGAAACAATTTGGGCATGGGCAGTACAATCATACATTATTGGTCAACTATTTGCATCAAATTGTTCAAAAAGGCATTTTTCAAAGTGATACCTCAGAGATGTCTGTTCTCCCAACTCACCCCAGCTGTTATGAGGGGTTTCACTCCTTGTAGGCATCACAGAATATATAAGTGATGAGGAGGAATTTGAAGAAGGACATAAGAAGCATCTTTCTGGCTTGATTCAGGGAGCATGTGCAAAGGGATCAGTAAGGGAAATTTGCCTGAAGCTTTACAGATACACTGGCAAAAAAGAGAGAAATATCCATTCAAGATTGGCAAAGCTGGAGCAGGGGAGCCATTATAGTAATGCTACTTTGGTCAGCTACAAGAAAATTTAGAGCTGTACATATTTTTATAACCCATTTGCTTTACCTCAACTTTTTCAGATATGTGTTGATGTAGGGCAGGATGTTCTGCATAGTGATACTGAGAAATTCTGTTTGCCTGCAGCTTTCCAAAGCTACTTGTAGATAATTTCTTAATCCATTACCAGGAAGGATATTTGACACATTCACTTGCATTAATTAAGCAGATGTAGGAATAGACGGGTCATTTTTCAACAACCCTCCAGGACTTTTTGAAGAATCTGATTGAACAGTTGTTCATTTTTTTCCTTAGGAAATGAACATTGCATGGATTATTTACGTATTTAGCTAGTGGTCCATTTAAAGGCATTTACTCACAACTTTTTTTTTCTCCCTTCTTATTCCTGCTTATCATAACATCAGCTGTTCCGTGGTTAAAAGAATACCATTTTGGAGGGGGAAAGTCCCTCCTAAAAGCAAAGACATTTATCATTATTATGAAATTATTATTTATGTATTATTTACATTTTCTAATATTTTGCAAATACTTTATCAACATTATTTTCTAACACCCTGACAGAACCTCTGCATTTCCTGAAAATGGTTTCCTTATTTAGAAATGAAGCCTTCCTATCTCCCACATTCTGAAAATAGATTTATTGTATTGAGCAGTATTTTCCAAACTGTACAAAGACAATGGTTGTGACACATCTGCGCTGTAGTCCCAAAATCATGACAGTGTAGCATAGATCTGATGCTCATGTTAACATGGGTTTTAATATGAATGTAGTTAAGGTACCAGGGCTAATTTACTAAGATGCACAGAACTCCTTTGATAATGCCTTTGTTTAGAGTGCTGCTTACTTTCAGGAGGGCTCTGGGAAGTACAAAGCTTTCTACATGCCCTTCTTTCTGTTGTCCCCAAAGAAACCTTCATCCTAAAAACCACGACATAGCCCCCACTTGTTTTTATCAGTAACATTTGCTATTTAAAAACTGTTTATCAAACTGTGCTGCAAAATACTTTTCTAGTATATGCAAATAAATCTGGAGCATGACATGTTTCTCTAATGCGATATTGGCTCTGCCATGAGGAAGTGTAAGGTATCTAAGCTCACAATGAACCATGAAGAAAACAAACGTAGCTCTACCTGTTGAACTTTCTTAGTAGTTTAATTTGAGAACACATTCATGTTATGATAACTGCAGCAGAATTTCCTGCAGATATCTGCTACAAAAACCATAATATCTTTTTTCTGTGCTGTAAAAGATTTTTTGATGGTGTCTTTTTTTTCACTGTAGGTGCTTTCAAAAAAAGACACTCCCCCCCCCCCCCCCCCGAACTCTAAGAGTCACAAACTCTCATAGGGCAATATATACTAAGGAGATTTTTATTAGGTTCAGCCAGATGCTCAGATTCATGCTACAGGGTACAAGCAAACTTTGACCCTTTTCAGCTTGGTGACATTTTTAGTCAGACTCTTTTCTTTAAGGGCAACAAAGCTGGTGAAGGACCTGGAGCACAAGTCTTATGAGGAGCAGCTGAAGGATCTGGGGTTGTTTAGTCTGGAGAAAAGGATGCTCAGGGGAGACATTATCGCTCTCTACAGCTACCTGAAAGGAGGTTGTAGTGAGGTGGGTGCTGGTCTCTTCTATCAAGTAACTAGTGGTAGGACGAGAGGAAATGGCCTCAAGTTGCGCCAGGGGAGGTTTAGATTGGATATTAGGAAAAATTTCTTTACTGAAACGGTTGTCAGGCATTGGAACAGGCTGCTGAGGGAAGTGGTTGAGTTACCATCCCTGGAGGTGTTCAAAAAATGTGTAGGTGTGGCACTTTAGGACATGGTTTAGTGGGCATGGTGGTGTTGGGTTGACAGTTGGACTTAATGATCTTAAAGGTCTTTTCCAACCTAAACGGTTCTATGATTCTTTTATATGTCGTTTACTAACATGGGACAGTATACAGAGGTTTCTTCAGCACTTGGCCCTTTTCACTATTTTCCAAGGACTTGTCCCAGATTAATCAACACATTTCCAAGTCTGAGGCCCTCAGAGTATCTGAAGAAATCCCTATTACTTTTCCTTTTTTTTTTTTTTGTGAGTGACAGGAAAGGTTTGTAAACAAATTACGTAAAAAGTCAGTTACTTGTCTTGGCCTTATCCTTTTTGAAGATCTTTTCTGTATGAGGGTTGGTAAAAAACAGGCAAATATTTTGAAATTTGGGTGGTTTACCCTCTGTGAAGATGAGGGATCCTCTCCAGGGCCTTGCCAGGGGCTGGGAGAGCTCCTTTTCTGTGGAGGCACGGTAGGATACATTGACCAACCATTACAGTCATGTTAGCATGTGCTCTGCGTCTTGCAGCCTCATCCTATTTTGTTACTAGTAGACAGTTTATTGGATGGGACTGAAGAGGCAGATGCAGGAGGACAGTTTGGTTCACACTGTTTAGGAGCTCATTTGACTTTTAACAGCTGGCCTGCATTTGGGGGATCTCACAGCTGCACTGATGTAAACAAAGCCCTTCGCGTTTTTTGGCTAGAGGAAGGACAACCTCCCCCACAGCTGCAGACCACAGGACAATACGCGCCCTGCACTATGTAGGAAGCAGCAGCTTCATTTTCTGCATGTGCCAGATGAGGTCTATTGGCTGGTCTAGAGAATACGAGACCCCAGTCAGCTTCCTCTTCACTCCCTCCCTCCCTTGCCATGACTGCTTGGCAGTGCGGCAAGGAGAGCAAATCTGTAGGGGTAAATCTACATTGCCTTGGGAGCCAGCTTCTCCTGGCAGGCACGTGTGATGCTGCAAGCATGGGGTCTGGCTGTGCCCTGGGAGCTGGGGCAGCAGCAGGTGGGAGGAGAGGGCTGTGCTCCAGGCACACTGCCTTCTGCTCTTCAGCAGCTCTCTGGAGGAAATCTTTTATGTCTTCTTCCCTGCTCCCTACATGCTCATGTGATAGCCAGAGACAAACAATCTAGCCATTATTGTATTACCCAATACAGCAAAAAATGCCCCAGCTAATCTTGTTTTGTGTCAAGGGAAAATAAAGTTGTTTTTTGTTTTTTTAAAACCCAAATGAAATCATGGTGCTTTATGGATATTTGTGTCATCCTAGGAGAATGATTCCATTAAGACTAAAACAAAGGCTTCTTTTTGCTAATAACCTTTGAAATGAAATTTGTTTTCTCAGGAGTCCTTCTTTTAAATAGAAGTCCTTCCCTTAACTCCGGGGTAGAAAAACTGATATTGTTTTACATAATTAATCAACAGAAATATGTATTAAGGTAAATATGTGGCTATGTTTTTCACAATGAACAATGACTAACGTTACTTACCTGGGAGATACATGCTTTTATGTTAATCAACTGTTTTTCTTTAAAAGCTTAAGAAGAGATTGTTATTTAAAGTTAGAGCTATTACCCTAAATGCACTATAGCTAAATAGCATCAATGTGTTGAATTCAATGTAATCTTAGATAAAAACAGTAAATAATTTCTTTAAGCTCAGTAGAGAAAATAATTCCTATATGCAGCAATTATGGTCATAGATTAAATTAAAAATCACAGCAGAAACTTTGAAATTTGCTTACTAAATAGGTTATAGCCACACAGATGTACAGAACATAAGAGCTACGTAGCTTTTAATCATCTCTCCTTGTGCTGTTGTTCTCATTGCAGATGTTTGCTGTGGGAACAACAGCTCCTTATGGGACTTGGCACTACGGATTACTTCCTGGAAAATTTGGCACAGAGTGGCTTAGAGGGAAGCTTGCAGATTTTGGTTTTGTGCTGGCAAGTGGGAGAGAAAGGGAAAACAAAGTGTGTAGTAAGTGAAACAAAAGCACAGACAACTTACACATCCCTTGCCAGCTTTTAGGGGAATAAAAGCACTTGAGATTTTGCAGTGTCTTACTGGAATAATTAGAACTACATAATATTTGGAATACTCAAGCCCAAGAAAAGCTTGGGAAGATTAAAGGGGCGACATTAAATCCCCTGTCAAGGAAGGAAAAGCCTGGCCAGGCTTTGAGAAGATGCACATGAGGGATGATCCATGGTGTGTGCTGGATGCGCTGTCTTGCTGGTAACAAATGCACGTAGATGTGAGAAATACAGCATGAATGAAAGCTAAAAGAAGATCTTCCTGGTAAAAAACATTTAAGGGAAAATAAAGAGGTGGATTTATTTGTTTTTCCAGCTTCCTAAAAGTCTGGTAATGCCGGCCTCCCAAGCTTCCACTTTTGTCAAACCGATTTCATCACCTGGATCTGTACAGTGTCAGATAAGGATAGTGTGTTGGAATTTATAGGGGAGGTTGTTTGTAGTGTCTCACCTGTCTGGTCCTGCTGCCAAGGGGTCAGTGGCTGTTTAATGACAGGAACTCTCATTTTGAAAAGCAATATGACAGAACTGATGCCAGGCCAGTTTCTGATAACTTTGTCGTATGCTGTGAGACTATTCACAAACTAGACTCTGCTCATGTCCTTACGTACTACACACCATGAATAGTAGCAGAAAGAGGGCAGCTGGAAAATAGTCAGATCTGTGGTGGCAACAGTGTGAGAGACCGTGGTGTCTTAAGCCCTGAGTTCAAAGACGGGGATGGAAGGACTGCTGGCACCTGCAGCTCAGGAACAAGCCCATGTAAGGAGGATTACATTCAAGATTAGACAGGCACTTCTGTTGTCTTTGATCTGGGTTTCATAGATGACAGCAGGTTGCTAAAAGGTTCGAGGCTTAAGAGAACAGAGAGGATTTTTTATAACAGGTGGGAGTCACACCGGGTAAAACACAGAAGAGATGAGTGAGGTGACTACTGGTGGGTCTCAGCCAGCTGGCACTGACCGGCATGGCAGGTCACACACAGAGAGGGCTGCGCTCTAACACTGCTCGGATTTCAGCATCCCTCCTTTCTTACAACTGGATGAAACTGAACACTGTCTGTCTAAAAAGACACTTTGACCACAAGTTAGAGATAGGTGTAACTCCAGCAGGGTGTGGAGGGTGACCCATTTCAAATATTTGCTCTGCTGTTTTCTTTCATCCAAAGTATGTGCCTTAATTTATGGAAAATCTGTCTCCTTTTGCCATCAACAGTTGCACAGGCATCAAGCAGAAGCACGTGTGATGCTGATGGCAAACTGACCCTTGTATCGGCACACATAGCCCAGGCCCTCAACAAGCAGACCCAGACCAAAGTCTGTGATCTGAGTAAGAGAGAGCAAGGCTCAAGATGCCCTACTGGCTATCCTGATATCAGTGTGGGGGCAAACAGAGGTGACTCCTCTCCCTGTCTTTTAACATAGAAACATTCTTTGGACCAAAGTGCCAGTTTTTACAAATCCATATTTTCTAGTCAAGAAGCTCACCAGAAGATTGCCAGCCAGTTCCACTCACAGTGTCAAGTCCTGTTTGCCAACATTTAACTGAGACTAGAAAATGTTTACTTTAGTCTTAGCAGATTTTGCAAGACTTAACTGAGGAGACAGAAGTGACAGAGGAAATGCTCCGATGTCAATTACCAGCTGTCATCTTGGTTTGCAGGGAAATGGACTTAGTGGCATCCTTGTTTCTTTTGATGAGGGAAGCACACCTATGTTTGACCTACCGACATTCAGTTCTGCAACACTAGACATCTTCACACTGACTGTCTTGTCCTGTTTCATGCCAAAACCTAACAACAGGACCACTGGAAATACAAGCCACGCTTTTCTCTTTAACCAAATTGAGAGTTAACTCCTTTTCCCAGTGTCCTAGGTTGGGCAGTAAGATGTGAACAAATTCCTTAGTGCCCCGACAGATGTCGGTAAACTTCATTTACCTCCATTTGCTCTCCACTATCCTGCTGAATGCAAACCCTTTCCCGTCCGACTGCCCTGCACTGCCATGAGGGAATGTTCCTTTCCTTCACCACAAAAGCTTCACCTGAGAGCTTCAGTCCTTCACTCTCTGTCAGTGATCAGAAGTAGGAGACATCTTTTTGCCTCTTGCTATCTGTTTGGGCTGGTCTCTTCCGTGTGACACATGTTGAACATGTGCTGGGTGAGCATTTTCCCTTCTAACATAAGTCACATTCCTGGTACTGCCGCATCAGCAGCATCTGACTGGATGGGAGCAAGGAAGGAAATGCTGAATGCATTTGAAAAATCAGTGACAGCCCAGCAGCTCAAGGACATGACATATAAACTTTTCAGCAAATGCTTTAAGGCGCAGACATTCACTTAACCCCATCTGGAGCACGTAGCAAGCTGTTTGCCTTTGTTCATTCCTTTGGACCATTCTAGTGATGACAGCACCGGATACTATTTTTATGAAGAATACCACGTGGTGAGCACCTGCAGAAGTAATGCCCTCAGTCCACAGCATTTTGTCTTACATGCTCTTTGTAGTCTCAGTTTCCATGCTGAGTTGCACAGTTTTTCCCTTTAAAAAATGCAAAATTCTATTTTCTAACAGAGTCTGCATGACAGGTAAAACCCAGCTAAAATATAATAAAAAACCTGAGTGCTGAGAGCAAATGGATTCTTGCAAAATGTCAGATGAAAATGACTCTCATTCTGACAAATTCATTATGTTGTCCTCCTGTAATAGCAAAGGCATGGGAAGGAATGGGGAACAAAGCTGTGATAAGCATAGAAAATATCTGTTGTTTGCCATGAGAGAGGTTAAAATGTGCTAACCAGTTATCAGGTACACAGAGAGGATATTGTGCCAGGTGCACAGATTGATGGGTTATAAAATGATTTGAAAACTGAAGGTCATATAGATGGCATACTGCATATTAGATATTTAAGCAGATGGCATGGGTATTCACTAGTCCACCTGGCTCGAAGAGGGATTTTTCCAATGTTGTACAAAAATGTCAATGCATAAATAAAAAAAAAAAATTCAGATTAGTGGTCTAAACTGTACTAATTACTTGCCATTTTCCACATTTCTAATCTTGGTCATTTTTCACTTATAACAGTTTGTTTTTCTGTAACATAACCATCAGCCTAGTCATAGTCAATACAACATATCAAAAGCACAGGGGGAAAAATTCTGAGTGAAATTTCATGTGCAATTAATATTGTAACTACCTTTGAAATTTTTCCTTTGGGAGGGGGAAAGTAATTAGAGTTAGAAGGAAAGAAAATTTAGATAGCCACTCTTGTACCTTGTCACTGACATTAGTGGCAGAGGGGGGGACACAGAAAAGTGAACAGGAAGAGGAAAATAAGCCCTGTGAGAAGGTCAGGATGAGCAAGAGACAAAGTAATGAGATAGAAAATGTGACTCTCTAACTGGAAGCTCTCCCCAAACTCCCTGTGTGGGGACATGGTACGGTTGACTGAGCATGAGGGCACCGTCATGCCGACTATCTGGAAAGAGGAAATAAATGTAATTTTGGTTTTGAGGCAGAGCTAGGAAATTTCTGGCATCTGGCCCTCCCAATAGACCACACGTAGGACCCATTGGTTGTCCCTGTTGTATTAGTCTCTAGCTGAGAGAAAGCCATCTTCCTTCCACTGTCAGTTCTTGAAACAGAGGTGGCTGTAACAGAGAGGGAGAGAGGTTTCATTAGCATCACTAAGCAATGGCCCATACCCTTTCTGCGATGTGATTCATTGGCATTAAAATTCAATGGCAAAGAGCCACACTTAGACAGGAGAGATGCATAGCTGGATGGGAATGGTTTATATACTCCCCTGTTGTTTTGTTTTGGGGTTTGGTTCTTTTTTGGTATCAAACGGGGGGCCCAAGAGGACGTGAATGCTGAAGAGAGACACTACAGTGTCAGAGGGCTATGCTGCCACCAAGCAACACATTACCAAAGCAAAACCAGAGCCTCTTTCTCTGCTCCTTGAATAGTCTGAGTCAATTCCTGATAGCCGAAAGGTCAGAATAATTAGGCGGAAGCACTTGGCTTCCCATTCAGTGGTGACAGAAGGGAACTTTGAGCTAAGAGAGGATGCATTGCTACGTGTTCTTGTTCAGTACAGTTTGAAATAAATCTCAGCTATAGAAGTACATGTCATGGCCTCAGGATACCTTTTCTTTTTTGAAGGATTATGCAGCTATGTTAGAGATGAAGGCATGTCCTGGTTTCAGCTGGGATAGAGTTAACTGTCTTCCTAGTAGCTGGTACAGTGCTATGTTTTGAGTTCAGTATGTGAAGAATGTTGATAACACTGATGTTTTCAGTTGTTGCTAAGTAGTGTTTAGACTAATGTCAAGGATTTTTCAGCTTCTCATGCCCAGCCAGTGAGAAAGCTGGAGGGGCACAAGAAGTTGGCACAGGACACAGCCAGGGCAGCTGACCCAAACTGGCCAACGGTGTATTCCATACCATGTGACGTCCCATCCAGTATAGGAACGGGGAAGTGGGGGGCAGGGATTCGCCGCTCAGGGGACTGGCTGGGTGTCGGTCGGCGGGTGGTGAGCAATTGCACTGCGCATCATTTGTACATTCCAATCCTTTCATTATTTCTGTTGTCATTTTATTAGTGTTATCATTATCATTATTAGCTGCTTCTTTTCTGTTCTATTAAACCGTTCTTATCTCAACCCACGGGTTTTGCTTCTTTTCCTGATTCTCTCCCCCATCCCACTGGGTGGGGGGGGAGTGAGTGAGCGGCTGCGTGGTGCTTAGTTGCTGGCTGGGGTTAAACCACGACAAGGCATTACCTAGAAATTGAGGGGTCCCGCTGCATAAAGGACATGGCGGTCCATGGGAGTATGTGACAGAGCTGTTTTCTACAACGCCTTTCTGCTCCAGAGAGAGGTATCATTGCAATCGCTTTTTTTCCCCAGTTGACACAGTATTACTTCAAGAAGTATTCTCAGAACAGCAGATGAGATGACAATGGCTGTGTTTTGAGGACAAACATTAACTTTGACCAGAAAAAAATTGCTGTATTTTAAGGATCATGCTGAATATTGAAGAAAAACAGTCAAAACCTCAATATTTTACATTTTTACTGAGAAAAGTTTTCATGCAAAAATGCATTGACATTCATGAACTTAATTGACTAACTGCCTGCCCGCTAGTATAATGACCTCATTTCTAGTCAGCAAACTGACTGAAGGTGCAACAGCCCTACCTGCAGGTAGATGGGATTCACGTGATTTTAGGATGTTCATTGTCAGCTATCAGAGTACAATTTGTCCTCTGCCTTCCCACCATGGTGGGATCTTAGAAGAAAAAAGAACAAAAGGTTGGTTGTCCTGGGACAGGCTAACTGTTCAGCTAGTCCCATGCCCTGTGTCTGAGAGGGAGTGATAGCGGATGCCTTGGGGAGAGCAGGGAGCAAGGGTGAGGCAATACTTCCCCAGAGCTCTCTCCAGCTCCCAGCAGCTTGCGTCCCAGGTGCCCTGAACCAGGGACAGTGTCCTTGCATTTAGTGTCCTTGCATTTAATGTCCTTGCATTTTGTGCTCTGCCATAGCATAGCACCACATGAGGGAATTGGGAAAAATTGCCCCTTTTGGCACCAAACTGCCTGCAGACAAGCTAAATGGGAGAAGACAGGAACAGAGGGAGCATCTCCCTGCAATTACACAGCCTGCGGGAAGCCAAACCTTTGCTGACACCCCCATGCTCAAAACCTGCATGCTCTGACCTTCTCCAAGGGCCGGGGGTTTCATGGAGTGCTGGGGACTACCCGAATGGTAAAGGCAAAAATCTTCTTGTCATCCCTTGAGGGCACTCGTGGGGTGGGGTGGGCCCAGAAAGGTGTGAGGAAACATGACCATGCACGGCTGCCTGCCTGCCGCACACATGGCATCTGGGGCACGGCCTTGTCCCAAAGCTCTGCAGCTCAGCCCTGCATCCAACAGGGTTCTGTGCCCATCAGGCACAGCAGAGCTTTTCCTGAGTAAAAACCAACATTAAATGTGTCTTTTGAGCTTTGTGCTTATTTTTAAAAGCAATATCTGCCACCAAGTGGAAAATGTTATCACTTCACCAATATTTAATTATTACCAGTAATAATCTCAGCATTAATCTAGCTTGTTACTCTGAAAGACTTCAAAACAACCAGACAGATAGAAAAACGTGGTGCTGAAACATAACATCAGTCATGTTGCTGGTTCCTTTTCAGCATGGATTAGAGACCTCGCTGAGGCACAGCCTGCTGTGTGCTTAAACACGGAAAAATGACAGAGGGGCTGTGGTGTGGAGACAGCCTTTTGTTCTTAGGCTCTGTAGCCAGGTCTCTTGACACCACAGACAGCTCTGCTGAAATACAGGAACTGAAGAAATTCACACTCAAATTTGAAACTTCTGGAGCCTTGGTTTCTATTTCTTGTGCCAAACCTGATCTGTTGCCTTGACTTAAGCCATTTTCTACTAACCTTAGCTACATCAACAATGAATGGGTTTACTTGCAGAAATCTTAGGAGGAGTGCCCTGATGTATCAGTGGTTGAGGAGCACAACCACGTGGTTTTTTTTCCTTTCCCATCTGTTATACTTTCTAGAAGAGCTTCAGCAGGGACCAGTGTTCTGAGAAACCAAAGAGAAGTTAAGCCCCTGGCCTGTGGATGTGGTGTCAGCTGTTTCTGGCTGTTCATTTAACCTCAAACGGCTAGAAGTCAACTCTTACACTCCTAGCTTTACTCCAGGTTCTTAATATATTTCCAAACACAAGAGATGTGAGATAAGGGAAGGAAACATGGCATAATGGCAAAGAAAGAAGAATGCAATAAAAGTTAAAGAAAATAAACTAAGAGAAAAAAATGAAATCAACTGTGTTATTTGGGTTTTTATCTCCAAACAGGGCCAGTACTCTGCTGTGCTTGCTGGGATGCTCAGGTACTACAGGAGATGGTCCCAGTACTCCGGTCCAAGCTGAAGGACAGGCCAGAGGTGGAGAAGATGGACATGGGGAAGGTCTGGTGCTGGTGGAGACCTGAAACATGAGGGCCACAGAGCATGAGGCCAAAAAAAGGCCAGGGAGCTATGTTAGCGCTGATTGTGCTTGTACTTGGGAAGCAGCACATGGGTGGAGGTAGTGGGCAGCTGTTGGCACTTTGACCGGATAGACGTGACCAGTACAACCAGCTCCCATCTCCCATGATCCCAGCCTGCCGCAGAGCTCCAAAGTGCAGCTGGGGTACAGAGCAGTCCCCTAACAGGTTAGACAGTCTTCCTGGAAGGCTCTTTCCATGTGTGAGAGGTGATTTTTATTGAAGCTACTGCGCTTAAACAAACACAAAATGTTTAAAGAGGTTTTATTTGCTAGTAGTGAGGCAGGAGTGAGCAAGATGCAGTGAGATGTTTTCTTTTGCCAGTGGCTGGACCAGTAGCTCTGCAAAATGACTTTCTTCCACCTGGGAAGCCTGGCAAAATGTGTAGGTACTTAATGACCTTTTAAAAATGTCTAGATAAGACATGTTTTATTCAGCTATGGGAACTCTAAGATAGGTTAGAGGTCCCTGCCCATAGAAAAATGCCAGAAAAATGCAGAAAAATTAGCTGGGTAGTAGGGAATGATTACAAGACTTGGCTTTTGCATAAAACAGAATCACTTTTTGTGTTTGCTTGTGGGTGATGCAGCTTGTGCTCTGATGGGCTCAAGGCTGCATATTAAGTCTTTCCTGGGAAGAGGGGATGGCTTTTTAAAGTAAAGGCTTTTATTTAGTTTTGTTTTTTAATGTGGTCCTCTCTCCAGCATGGGAGACAGTAAAATACTTTTTAGTTAGAGGCTGTATAGTGGTGCTGTTGACTCTGGTTCATTTAGATGTTGCTGGCTTGCTCCAAGGGACAGGTTCATACTTGCCAACTTACATGACTATGAAGTAACCTTTGATTGATTCTATAAGCTCATCCCAGAGCAGCAGTGCTGGCCCTTAGCATGAGTCTTTGGGCTTTTGCATGAGAAATCCTGGCCCAGGTGTCAACTGCACAATGGAGGAGGTATAATGTTGGCGCCCAACGTGGGGCAGAAGTCAAGGGCACAGGAGCAGGCGGACAAGCTCCAGGGAAGCCAAAAGTCTCTCTCGCTGCATTATGTTTTTCTCCCCGCGTTTCTCCTTCGCTTGCGGTGGGAGAGAGAGCAGCAAAAGCAGACGCAGACACTTTACGATCTGCTTTCATTTCTTGCAGAGTTGTCCTAATTAATTTCCATAAAGTTGCAAGACCTTTAACTTCTTTAGACCCATCACTAATTTCATCCCATAGGGAGGTTCCGATAGCTTCCCAGGTACTAAGCTCAAAAGCTGTACCCACACTAATTAAAAGGTTTCTGTTCAACGTTTTAAAAGCTAAATCTTGACTGAGTTGTAAAACTTCTATGGCAAATTGTGCCTGCCATCCTGAACTGGCATAAGGGCCTGCCCCCAATAACATTTGAGCTTGCACTCCAAACAAAGGATCCCCGTTCTGTCGTGGAATAGCGGCTGCATTTTCACAGGCTGCTTGCCAGCTTTGATAAAATTGAATCTGCTGGGATGGAAGCAGTAACATTTGCACAATCATTTTAACATCGTATGGTGTCAATAAATGTGTAGAAAATACATGCTGAATAACAGATTGACTGTATGGTGATTTTAACCCATATTGAGTGACTGCTGTCTTAGCTTCTTTTAAAACTTTCCAGTCTAACGTTTCCCAAACAGGACCCCCATGTGCCCCTGCCACAACTGGAAATGCAGATGGAATAATTTCACCTTCAATTAAAGCATCTCTGATTACCCCCTTCCATCTTTTTGCCGGATCTCCCACCCCACTCCCCGTTAATAAGGTCACCGGAGGTGGCTGTGGCAAAGGAACCACGGCACCGATCTCACCCGATACGTCCTGGGAAACACAAGGATTCATTGGGGATGGTTGCGGGAACGACGAAAATCCTGCATTGAAGGGTGGTGGAGGTGCAGGAAAAGTTGAAGATGCCAGCTCGGACTTCACCGGCGGCTCCAGGCGGGCTTCAAGAGTCTCTAGCCTTTGTAACAGTTCCTTTAGTTGTGGATCCCCCGAACCTATTGCCCGTTCCTCCTTTCCCTCGAGCAGGGATGGGGGAGTGGATGGTGGCAGTGGTGGATACATGGATGAGGCAACTGGTTTAGGTGATGAAGGACGAGAATTAGAGACTAAGTTGTTTTCCGTCTCTTCTGCTGGTAGTAGTGGAAATTCTGCCAGACTATCGGCTTTTTCCAAAGGCTGATCTCTGGGCTCTGGATCTGGTACCACAGATTTCCTGACTGCACTAGTCCCTGCGCCGGATACACGGGCCGGAACAACGGTTGGAATCTGTGGTGGCGCAAAGGTGAAGCTCGCCGGGGATGGCATCCCTTGTGGCCCTTCGGGCTGCAGTGCGGCAAAAGCAGAAGCTACTGCCGAACGTTCAGCTTTCATATCTTTTAAAGTTTCTATAATTAACTTCCACATGGTGGAATATCTGCTCGCCTCTTTTGAACCTGAACTTATGTTATGCCATAATTCTTGCCCTATCTTTTCCCAAGTAGGAATGGCAAAAGCATCTCCAAAGGTAGGGAGTAAGCTTTTTTCTCTCGCCCATAGTAACAGGGCTTTCAGGGTAGACGAGTCATAACTTAATCCTCTCGTAGAGAGCATATGTTGGAGGAGCTTAACCACTGCTGCCTCTTCCTTGGACATAGTGGACCCCATTTCCTCCCCGGCCGTTCGCCTGATCAGGACGAGATTCCCACGATGGTACCGGTACCATTTTTTTTTTTTTCCCGAGTGCCGGGGCAACACTCACCTCCGGCCGGCTTCCGCACCCTCTCTCCATCGGTTCCTGTCGTAGAATTCAACACCGATCCGAGGGTCCCTGTTTGGGCGCCACTTGTGTCATCTGCTTGATCATATTGATTGTGCGCAGTGTCCGTGACTTCCGCGTCAACAGTATAAGAGAGACAAAATCATAACACTGGAAAAACTTTACCTCCATTATCGAAAGAGAAAACTAACCAAGATCAGTGATGTTCAATTCCTTATGAATTGAAATTGGGATGTAGGAAAAGTTATATGCACTGTAAATAGATATAAATTTTTATTCTATGTATAGACTGGTTCACATAAATTCATTTATTCAGAATTCCTAGTTGAATGTCCATATGAACTATTGAAACTGAATGTCTGTATGTGCTAGGTGCAAAAGCATGAAGCTGTTTATGCCTGTACTTATGCAGTCACTAGAATTATTGGCACAAGCACCTTGTGGTGCTCTGTGTGGGCCGTTTGTCTGCTAATGAAAACTCAGTCTGCGTTGGGTTGAGTTTTCCGGATCAAGTTAAAATTCAAGCTTTCATTAGATCTGCAGAATTTTAGTCCCTAATGTTAGCAGCTGTAGGAGAGATTCTAAGTAAACTATTTATATTTTTCTGTCCCAGCATATCACATTAGCAAACTCAACTTCACAGCCTACAGGAGAAACTGAGCTTCTGATCTTTAACCCCAAACTCTTGTTTGCGCTTTCCTCCCTCAAGCAAACACGTAGTCTCCCACCTCTTCCCCACCTTCCTCCCCTCTGCTGGTCCCCAAACAGAGCCGGGCCAGCTTTGGTTTCTGTGCCAGGATCTCCTTTCCCTCCTGCCATAAGTCAGCTGAAACTTTCCCTGCCGTTGCCTTGCTGCTGGGAGCTCCCTGTCCCTCACACTCCAAGTGTGTCCACCTGTGTGAAACATGCTCTCTTGCAAACATATTCCCAGTGCATTGGTCTCAACAGTGGCGATGCTCTCAGCCGCCTGCTCCTTGCAGGACGGAGCACAGGTTGGTGCCCACCTTGGCTAAAGGCAGGTGTCTTGCAGCCTGCGCAGAGCTGCTTTGCAGCCTGGCATGAAACTGTCCCCAGATCCTTCGTTTCCTCACTGTGTCCCTTCGTTTCTTTGGCATGCCCAGGGCTCCTGGTCCTTGAGGGCTGCCCGCACACACTGCTTTAATTGCTTCACTGCCCCCCTGCAGCCTGAACACTCGCAGTGAGACAGTTTTACTCTGGTTCATCCTTCTTCAGGAGCATCAGCTAAGCTTAAATCAGAGTTTTAAAACCAGACTTTTAAGGATAAGAAAGACAGGAACCAAATAAAAAAAAGAGAAGAATGCAGTTTGACTTGAACTCAGCCAACAGGTACCTTTTGGGTTGTGTAGTTTTTCCAGTCAAAGCATATCCTGGCTGCCAGGTGTCAGCCCTGGGCTCCACTGTCTGCAGCAGCACTCCCTGTACCAGGCAACTCCCTCAGACAGCTGGAGTTTGCAATGACACCCTTCTTTGGACAGTCTCACCTGAGGTTTATATACGTATCCTGAGGACTGATGGCTCTATCTGGAATTGGACATTAATTGACTGCTTAATAGTGGCAGTTTCCTCCTAGCCCTGGCTAGGAGATACCATGAGAGTTCTATGTGGAGGGGTTTCTGGACCATTAAAGATTATTTCTTTAGCTCATATGTCCCACTGTGTGACTGCTGTGAGCTGTCGCACCCATGCCCCATAATGAAGTTACTAATAGCATTTGTTAAACTTTATACAAGTGACAGGCTTTATACACCAGGAAGCCCCTGGTCTCTGGTACGTTGTTAGCTCTATTTAGAGAGCACACATGGCATGTTACTAACATAAATGACAGATCTCATTTCCTGGGACATTTCTGAGGGAATAAAGTTTTATTGAACTTAGAGGGCACATCACACCACTCCATCCTTCCTCTGGCTCCCTTCTCAGGATCTCCCTACTTCTTAGCTTCAAGATCTGGTTCCTCCACACCTTCAGGGGCTTTAGCTGCTCTTGCCTCCCACAGCGGTCCTACCTCCCAGTCTCTGGTTACTTCAGCCTCTTTGTTACCTTTCCAACAGCTGCCTCTTGGCTTTCAGCTATCCTATGTCCATCCTGACCTGGTCTTCCAAGGCACTGCTCTCCTATCAGTCAAATCCCTTACTAATAACAAACAGCTGTGGTAGTTATTCTACATACATAAATAGCCAAATAAATTTGGCTGGACAATTGCGTTACTTTAGTGATAACTTATAACCCATGGCTTCGCTTCCTTGAACCTTATAATTGTGACATATTTAATGCAAAATTTTTAAGGAAGTGATCGTGACTGATCAGAAAATCCAGATTTCAGATTGTTAAAAAGATATCAAAATGTTCTGCAGCACGGGAGAGGATGCTTAAAGCACCCGTACAACCTTAACTCAGCCTGACCGTATGGCACAACCATAGAAATGTCATTAAGAATGACAGTATGAATGCGAAATGCAGGGGAGCTGAAGAAATAGGAAGGAAAGGAGGGAGAAGTAGAAACCATTCCAATTTAGCTGAATATCTAAACTCACAAATTTTGTTTAGCAGATCTAGATAAGCTGAGACAGTTAGGATAAAAGCTTACTTTAGTTTGTGAGGTCACTAAGATGTTGTTCATTTTATTCTAGTAGGTCCTATAGTGGCCTTCCCTTCTTCAGGGTGTTGAATGAAAATGAAGGCTTCCATCTGTCACAGAATAGATGACATATTAAAAAGGAGGTTTGGTTGAGTGCACAAACAACATTAAAAATGAGGACAATTTGAGTGAGTAAAATACAGGGGTTACAAGGTGGATTTATCTGCTTCAGAAAATACATTATTTCAACATAAAAATGAATTTGAAGGAAACTGATTTCAATGATTTGATTTCAACTCATCAGTCACATATTTCTTCGAAGTATTGCAAACAAATAATTCATTACTTGCATCAGAATATTCTGATGCTTAAAAGGCCTTTTAAAATTACCTTTCTATGACATATTTCTTATGAATTATTCATTGAGTGTATGGGTAGTCATTGTTTACAACATATTCCCTGCCAAATTTTGTTTTTCTCTAAATGTTTAAAAACTTCAGGGAGCTCTATATTGTATATAATAATGTGCAATGGGTAACCTTAAAAATAAAGCATTTTTCTCACTGCATTTTATGCAGAACTGCAGGTCAGTTTATTTAACATATGTCAGAAAATGCTTTTAGAGATTATGTAGTAATTCCTGTGTTCTCAGGAGTAACCCAGAATTGCCATGCTACATAGTATCGTGAATTATGCAGATCTATAGGAAAGAAGATAGGAAAGTGTTACCATGCCAACTGCATGTGATTAGTGACAGCAGCCTTCTATCAACTCTTCTTAGCCCCAAGATCTTGCTTAATTTGTGGTATCTGTATACAGGCATTGTCTCAAAGGGAATTCCATTCTCTCTTCCTTGGGATCAGTGTCTTATAAAATAAAACCCGAAAAATGTATTTATGAGTACTTGTTTTATTGTGTCTCATTATTTTAATGTTTGTATTGAGGAGCTGAGCCCTCAGTGATGTAGAAATATCCAGTACAGCCACTGGAGAAGGTGTTCCAGTCGTCTTTCTGTAACCCACAGAGCTATAAGGTGTTTGACAGAGTTGGAGGTTTGAACAAGGTCCCTTCTGCCGACAGAGTGTGAAGCCTTCAGAAAACCCATCCAAGATTGTGTTTTTTGGGGGACCTTTATGGTTGTTTCTTCTTTTTGAAACCCAACAGAGCAGATTCTATCATTGCTGGGAAAACCATACCTAAGCAGTTGGGTGATTTATTTATCATTGTTACAGGCTGGGAGCTGGGTGACCCAGAGGCCATCTCAGGCTGACTGGAGCCAAAAAATAGTGGCTTCCAGTTAATAATAAAGTGATAAGGAATTTTCTCTACACTTCTACAAAATACTTCTTCCTTTCATCTTCAAAAAAGGAAGCCAAGAAATCATTTTCTGCTGTGGTTTAAAATGTGACAGTGCATCATGATCAAAATGTGACTATAAATATAGATATAAGTTGCAATGAATTTGTTGTCATTGGCTTTGTAAAAGGCAGTGGTAACAAAATGAGGGGATAGAATAAGGTGGTGGAGAAGACTTGCTTTTTCTTTACTGTTAATTGATTTTAATCTTGCTGTTGTCTTCCTGCGATCAATTGATGTCTGAGTTTGTGTATCCTTCCAAATGCCAAATCTGTGCATGGCAGAGAGAGACTACATTCATGTCACAGATTTTGATAGTATCTCTGTATTCTTGCCAATGTAAATTCAGACTAGTATTTAGTATAGGAATAATTCAACTGATGTATCATTATCCTTTAGAAAGTGGATTTGGATATGCTTTTATTGCACTAATATTACTTAAAGAATATCTTCTTAGGGCAAAGCATTTTAGGAAATTGAATGGAAGAAATATTCCATGTGTCTCACAGAAAATATTTCTGTTTACACATCCCAGTACGATGTTTACCTTATTTGCAACAATATGAGATTAGTGACTGATGTTCAGCTTTTGATCGTCTGTCAAACTTAGAGGTCCTTTTCTGCAGATTTGCTACCAAGTCAGTATTTCTACAGAACATTTTTTCAGTTTGCTAAGGTCTCTTTTGAATTCTAACCCTGTTTTCTAATATGCTGTGTCACTTGAAAATATAACAACCATACGTCCTGTACTGTCTTCCAGTCCATTAATAAATAGAGTGAGTAGTATGAGCTCAACATACATCTGTGGTAGAATGCTGCTTGATGCTGCCTTCCTTTTTGACCATGAACCTTCCTCTGCATATCTGACCAGTTTACCTTCCTGCGTTTTAGTAGTTTCACCTGGACCAACTTTCTCTTGCTCCTTTGTTATGTGAGACAATGTTAAGAGCCTTACAAAAGTAAAGACATTTGACATGTCTTCCTCTGCCCACAAAGCCTGTTTCCTGTCAGAGAGGAAAATTGGATAGGTTCAGTTTGATTTGTGCTTGACAAATCCACCTGTCCTCTTACTTGCTTCTTTGTAGTCTTGATTTTTACAAATAGTTTGTCTGATTTTCCAACATTTTCTGGGAACTCCCCATTCTCTTCTACTGCTTTTGAAATAGGCTGCTTGTTTGACCTTTTTCATTTTTCCAGACCAATCCTTCATGAAAGTGTTCTCATGGCAATCACTAATGATTCTGCCACTGATTCACCATATTTAAGTACCTAAGGTGAATTCTACTAGGCCTAGCAATTTGGAAAAAAAACCCCCAAAAACTAAACCCCAAACTAAAGTGCTCTGTAGTTTGTCTTTCCCTTAAGTAACCTAGACTCTTATTCCTCATGTCTAATAGCTTTTGTTCCCATCTGGCTTTTTACTGAAGACTGAAGGACAAGAAGATGCTAAGCACTTCAGCTTTTTATCTTCCTCTGTCTTTTTTTTTTCCTTTTTTTTTTTTTCTTGCTAATGGACTTTTGGAATTTTTTTCCTTCCTTTTCTATTTATTTTGACTCATATCTCATTTCACACAATGACCTTTCTGATTTTAGTCACTCTAAGTATTGAGACTTTATTTCCACTTCTGGTACACCTCCTTCCTCTCTCTGAGATCCTCATGGTTTACTGAACTGCTTTCTTGGTACCTTTCCTACCCATCCTACAGACTGGCATATTCTAGAATTGTCTCCTTAGGGGTCAACATTTCTGAATTCCTTTTCCCTGTTTCCTATGGGATCTTATTTATTAGTGCTTTGAGTTCCTCTTTGCAGTCCAATACCTTGCCTTTGCTTTTTCCCACTTGAGGAGAATCTTCAACTCTCATTTCCTCATCTCACTCCTATTTTTACCTTCCACTCTGACATTTTAAAATAACTCTTCCCTACAGGCTAGGCTCACATTCAGACCTACTTCCCTTCTGGTTGTTTTCACAATTTTCTGCATCAAAAAATCATCAAACTTCCTCTTTGGGAAGTTTCTGGAGAGCCTGCTATACTCTGCTCCTTTCCCAAGAGATGCTTGGAGCTTTCAAGCTTCCTATTACTGTGAAGCCCTGTACCTTGGGGGCTTTCTGGTAATTTCTCACGAAAGTATCTTCTGCTTGATCCTCCTGGTTTGATGGCTGACATTTGCCAGGATAACACCTTTGCTCTTTTTCCTCATTATTATCAAGATGCTTTTATATAGATCTATATCTTTTTACATTCTGCCACTCAGCAGCACCTCTTCCCTCCTTTTCCCTGGCTGAATAAGCTGTTAAATATTCCAGCCATGTGAATATTCCCACCAGGTCTCTGTTATAGTTGACTCATAATTCTGATCTTGTTTAAGGACTTCCAACTCTGCCAGAAAGCTCCTCATGCTTTTTGCATTAATACACGGGCAACTAAGATGTTCAGAAATGCAGTCTGTTCTCTCCCTTTTTGTTCTTCCTACAATGTTGTTCTCCTCTGTTCTGTAAATCCTGTCCCTCATCCAAGTCAGCATTGCTTACACTTACTTTTCTCACTTGTTCCCAGCTATCAAGCTTTTGTCCCAAGATGCTGTTTTTCTTTTTTGTGAGACAGATCCCTTTTCTTCTCAGAAACTCTTCTGAGACCTTCTTGACAAAGTTAGCTGTGCATGAAATTATTCTGAGGAAGTGTCTGTCTATGTAGCTATTAAAAAAGAAAGAAAATGTTATTAACCTTTCGGTATAAAATGGAGGTGTTGGCAATGATACTGAAAGTATGCTTTGTATTGCATCACTTCCCACTGCTGCTTACAGTTCCTCTGGTATTGTTATTATTTCAGATATTTCCTGGGAATATTTTAGTATCTTGGAATGAAGACCCAGACTGATTGTGTATCTGTAAGAGAGAGATAACTACTAATAACTGTTCTTTGGAGTATATATCATTGCAACAGATCACCCATTCACCTGCCCACAGAGCTGTTTTTCCTAGGCTTATTTTGCTATAATGTATAATGATTTTATTCCCTTTATCTATTTTCTTCTCTTCACAGCATTTCAAACTCCCACCTTGTGCCTGGATTTTTTTCCATGACAACTTTGATATCTGCTATGCTGACATAATTTCATACCTCCCTAGGGCAGTTAAATGCTTTCTTTTCTGCAATTTGGGTTCGTATATAGTCATGGGGAAGTGTCCCCTGCATTTTGTAGTAAGACATGCAATTTTTTTCTGTATTTCTTTAACTTTTTCTATTCTCTTTCCTGGTCTTGTTATCTGATTCTAGCATAAGTGATTCTTATCATACTTTGACATGATAAATATATTCTCAAATACCTGGTTGTATTGTATGAAGTGCTGTTGGATCAGAATACTTGCTAACTTCTTTCAGACCACTGTGTTTTACTACTACAATAGTATATGTTTATATGGCCTGAATATTTTTTTGGTGGTCTACAAAAGAAAAATAATCTATTTAATTTTTTAATTATTGCAATCTAAAAATGATTGTGGGGTTTTTGTGTGTTTGTTTTCTTTTAAAACAAGCAGCTCTTTCTAAAGCTGAGATAGCTTCAGGAAATACAATACTGAGGAAAGATATTTAAAAGATCACTTAACAGTTTGCTGTAGGTGTATTATACAGACTTATATTAAGAGCAATTTTACTAAAAGGGGAAAAAAGTCTTACTGTTACCCCAGCTTATGTATTACATCGTTATGCTGCAGAAAGAATTTTTTTTTTTTTTTATCTAACCTAGAAGAGTATGTGAATAATCATTTAAATCAAGCACTGACATCTGCATGTGCTTTACTTGGCTTGTTTTTAATCAACAAACTGTCAGCCTATGATATTGCTGTAAGTACACAGTTCAAGTGCCAAGAAATTACAGGACATTTTAAGTCCTGGGTCTGGGTTGATTAGTGAGTTAATACAAACGCATCTAAGATATATGCCTCATGCCCGAACAGATACAAAGTATGCTTATTTTGGCTGATGGTAGTACATCCTGGAATGTGTTATTCCACTTAGAACAGCTTGTTGAAAAAAAAAAGGGGAAAAAAAAAGACAAGAAGTTTCTAAATGTCAGTTTGTCTAGCTTAGGAATTATTAATCCACCAAGAATTTCAAAGTAGAATAGTACTTGATGTATGATGAGAAAATATGTATAATAAATACAGAAACAAAAATCAGGAAAAGAAAGAAAACAGAAGAGATTTACTCCAGTGTTACTGTTGCATTAGTCTAGGCTTGCTCTTAATTGCCATGAACTCACTGAAACTGCTCTTCTTTTAATCTGGCATCAGCAGCTCAGTTTACCCTTGCAGCAGCAGTTCTGCAAGGCAAGGTCTACTCCAGGTCCTGTGACTTGCTTCAGAAAGGCAGAAGCCAGTTGGCATGACCGAGTTTGGTTCATTGACTGTATGTAGCATGATGTAAAACTTTCCTGTTCACGAGGAAGTTGTGAATGTGAAACCCTCCCATATCCGTCCTTTTCCTTTCTTACAGCTTTTTCCTTCTTTTTCTCTCCTTTTCTACTTCTTTCTGTCTCAGAACAGGGAGTTAGCAGGGCTTAGGAGAGTAACCCTCACTGCTGCTTCTCCAGTCTTTTTTAACAGGAGAAAACAAACCTGGAGGGAGAGAGAGGTTGGTGTCAGCCCCATTTGGTGCTGATCATCAGAGAAGCAGCGGACTTCAAAGAAAGAGACTGCTGGCAGTCCTTGCATTAGCAGGGTGTTGGAGGAAACTCCACCTCTCAGCTGATTGTGAGCAAGGTGGCAGGCCTTCAAGGCAAAGCTGGCTTAATATTTTGGTAGGTCTCTTCTGATAGTCGATCAGCTGGGCAGAGTGTGACTGGCAGCATTTGAAAGGCCAGGCTGATATCATGACTTTCAGTAACTCTTGTACACATGGAAGAAACTGTCAGTTGAGAAACAGAGGACAAATAAAAACTCTGCTTTGCAGTGCTCTTCCTTCAGGTTCTAAGAAAAAGTCATACTCAGTAAGAAATCAATTTCTGAGCAAAATTTTGAGGGTGTGAATGTGATGCTGTATTGATAGGCACATGTGTCCAAATGCTATGTATAAGCTGCAGAAAAGGAAAAAGAGCTGCAGCCACATTTCCCATTTAAAGAAGAAACACAAAAGTCTCTTAAAATCCTGTTTCCTATAATCACAATGCATGGTTGAACAGATACATTTTCTTCCTCACTTCCTTGACTTCTGAGACATGACTTCTGAGACATGAGGTATTATCTGTTGTTAGATGCAGGATGCTGGGTTAGGTATGGCAATTCTTATGTTCCCAGGGGATTGCTCTGCTGGGGATACCACTGTTCGTCTGCATTCAAAGAAGGATTTGAGCTGAACTGATAAAGAAAGAAAACTGGCATAGAGCATACAGCAGCTCATTCTGTTAAGGATTTGGCATGGCATTCAAGGGAAACCAATTATGATTTATGTCAATACAGCACAGATAATTTCCTATTGATTGACTGCCAGATCCTTGATAAAATAATGAGTTAGGCCTGATGCCAGTCATTCCTGGGCACCGTCAGACCAGTGTTTCTATTTCACATGCCCTTGACAAGGCTTCTCTCAAAAAAATTGTAAGTAAAGTGAGTTTATAAATTCTTTTCAAATATGCAAACTCAAGCAAACATAAGCAGTGATTCCCTTTAGTATTAGTGGGTTTTTTTTAAATACATGCTCTTATCTAGGCATTTGGCTATGGTTCTGGCAAAAGTGAGTTTTGCATTCATTACTTAAAAAACAAACAAAGGAGTTGCTCTGTTTGATAAGGATTCCTCTTAGGAGATTAGTGCATGCCAGGATTCAAAGTAGTTTTCAGAGAAAAATAACCCATATGTTCAAGTCTGAGGTTATCTGAAAGTAAATGGTATTTCTTGAGGATTAACCGGTGTGAGGACAATCCTCTGTGCTTACATGGGAGAGTCACTTACAGGCTTTCTACTGCTGCAGCCCTGACCAATGCTGGTTTTTGCCAGTCGCTGTGCAGTGCGTGTCCATTATGCAAGAGACACAGAACTGAATTTTCCTGCCCTAAGGATAAGGAGACGGGGGCTGGCCACAGCTGGACTGCTTGTGGTGTGGGATGGGGAAGGAGCTGGAGGGAGAGCTGCTGAATCTCCCTTTCCAGATGTGTGAGCGGGGTGAAGGCAGCAACTGGTCCTTCTGGAGGGGTCATACCCACCTGCCCCGGGAGAGATTGCCATCCCAGACACCCAGCTTGTCCCTTGAAAGCATCTGCAACCATTCTGGTTTTCTGCTCCCTGGCATAAGCAATCAAGCCATAGGCATCTGGTATAAGCAGTGCAGCCCTTTCCTACTGCTGACAGTCTTCTGTCTGAGGGTACTGCCCATCTTGCCTATGCCCAGCTACATCCATGTATGTTCCCATAAATGCTGTGTATGTAACTATCTAGAGAGCCCTGCAAACTTGAAGTTATTGCTTTCCAGAGCAGAAAATCCTAGAAACTCTCTTTGATGACAGCCTCCGCTTCCCCTTCAGAGGGAAGAGCAAACCAGTTTGGTGAGGTTCATGTGGAGGCTCACAGCCTCCAGGGACTTCGAGTAGGAACACAAATGAAATAAAACCTAGGCATGGTGAAGAAGGAATGAATTTTAAAGGAGAAAGCAAAAAGATACCAGATGGGGGAGATGTTATTTGTAGGAATGCAATAAGTCTCACCTAGCCTGGCATTTGTTAGAGGATGGATGAAGTGAACCAGCTTAAGCTGGAATTGAAAGATTAAATATAGGGAAGGTAATTTACATGTAAAGTGTTTTAAATGCTTACGTAAAGTTTAAATTCTTGTTCTAATGGCTGTGTGCCTTGCGTTAATAAAGACTGCCTTTCTTTCTATGGAAGAAGTTTCTTGGGTTCACTTAAATCAAAACTAGTGTCCCAAATGGAAACCTATTGGCAATGGCAGTTATACCCATGCTTAATTATGGGTAGTGGAAAAGCAGAGGAGCTGCAGACTCGGACCCTGTTTAAGAGTAGGTGAGCTATAGAATATTTTCTGGGAGAGGAGGACCTTGAAAAAGCTCCACTATTAGTACCGCAAGCCTAAAAACACTGCTCACCTTGTGACCGTGAGAGCAGTGAATGGCAGGATCCATAAAACACAGCCCATTCCTGCTTGCCTTTCCTTACACACACAGGAGCAGGAGCCAAACGGGCTCCACAGGTGTCCCGGCTCCCAACCAGACTTTCATATGATACTTATCCCAGCTGCCCTTCCTCTTGGCCCTGGCAGCAAGGGTGAGAACTGGCTGTGTTAACTTCAGCAAGAACAAGGCTTAGTCCTAAGGCAGCTTTAATGTTTGCCAGAATTTTAGCCATTAACAGCTTGAATCCTTGTGAAACTGTCTGCTCTGTATTTCAGCTGGTGCAATGTGAGCCTGCAAATTCACACACAATTCATAGGGGTAGCAATTTCTTCTTTGCTACATAAAACAGTGAAGAGGGGTCAGAGAGACTAGGAAATGGGGTATAATTCACTCTCTTCTGTGTACAAAGATTTCTGATATATCACCCTTCCTCACCCTGGCAGCATTCTGTAAATGTTCAGTGTGATTCAAGCAAACACACGAGGTGCTTCCTTTGCATGACAATTTTTCTGGTGAGAACTGAGGCATATTGATTTTTTACTTCATTGAGGTTTCCACAGAGGTTATGACATTTAATGTTCAGATTTAGCTGCTCATTGCTATGTGGGGTACAAACTGAATGTGGCCCTGCAAAATAGGCTCTCTTCATAGCATCTCAGCAGATGTAAACAACAATCTGTTACTCAAAATTGTCCAAGCATGAAGAGTTTGAAAGAAAAAAAAATTCAGTTCTACCAGACTAATTCCCATATGCAGACTGTACCAATTTTCTAGAATCGGAAATTTTCTCCTCTGCCCCCTAATCGCATTCAAGCAATCCTATGGGAACAGCCTGAGCAGGGTGATAAGCTTTATAGCATGCCTTGCAGGCCAGCACATTTGGTTTCTGCTGGAGCAAGAGGCAGCCTGGCTTCCTTCAATGAATGGTCTTTGAACAAGGACTTGTTTTCACCAAGACACCCAGTGTCTTAACTGTGGCATTGCTCTTTCAAAGGCTGTAGTCCATCCCATTTGTTGTTGCAGTCCACAAGGGAGGAAGAGGTTTCTGAAGTGCCCCCAGCTTGTCCTGAAAAAGATTCTGTGGTTTAAATGCAGTATGTTTGACCTGGGAACCAATGTGTGCTGTTACAGATGTTCCTTCCCGAGGAGATACCTGGTGGGTGGAGTGCAGAGGCAGAACAAAGTGAAATTATTCATCTGTGCTCAAATGCAGCCTGACAAATGCAATGCACATCATGCAGCAGTACAGCATTTAGAGTGGAATAGGCTGAGATATCTACTCGCAGGTACAGAGAGGTCACAGCTGGCCAGGAGAGATGTCTCCTTCAGAGATACATTTCTACACAAGGGCAAACTCACTGGTTCCAAGTCCTCGTCTCGATGATTCTACTGAAAAGAGGTGTCCAAGCACCCCTGCATTTGTGCAAGGTCTGTTAAAGGCTGCAAGCCATCAAGAGAAGTTGAAGCTGCCTGGACATGGTTCTAACTCCGGCTGCGGTACATCTGGCTCAAAAATTCAGGAAATAAGAGCCAGTTACCCAGCACCTCCTCTCTTTCTCAGGTACAGGAGAGGATCAAGCTCAATTACCTCAACTGATGTCATGCAGGATATAGGACTTCTGGAAATTTGCATTAAAAAGCAGTAGACATATGCCTGTTTTCCATTTTTAAATTTTAAATAGTTCATAGAGAAATATTTCTGTTTTAATTTTTTTAAATACTGTATGATTAGCAACAGCCTCATTGTATTCAAGTGTACTGCCTAGGTGCTCTGGGACTGCTTAGGCAGTCTAGTTTGAAAGCCAACCAGGTTGTGTGATGGCCAATTTTCTCCCATTGCAGTAGAGTGAACATCTAGCTCAGTTTTCCATTGCCAATTCATACAGGAAGAATTGCAATTTAGTAAATGGATGAATAGCCAGGTCATTACACAGTAGTTATTCCATAATTTTGTTCAGACTGACAGCAAAATCCATTCAAGGCATCCAAGTGATGGCATAGCTGCATGAAAGCATCTGTACCACCACAAGCTCTTTGTTTGGATTAGTTACAGGAGTATTTGAAAGTCAAGCTATTAGAGTTCTGTATTCTTTTTGAAAATTAATTTAGGTGATGTTAAACTATCTTGAAACTATATTCATTCATAGGTCCTACATCATCAAAACTATAGAAAATTCTTTTATCTGAACAGGAATCTGTCCATAAGTGTATGATCTTACTTTTTTCCTTACAATGTGGGGTAAATTTAAAAAGTGAGGTTAATTTTTATGTTGTCTATATTCTTTAAAACATTGAATAAACCAGTATCATAAATCATTGTCTAACATATCACGTTTTAGGTCAGGTGTAAGTGAAACAATTAATATTAACTGCCTCTGCCACCCTGGTCTTTGTTCTGTTTTGCACGGTCACCTAGATGTTTGATAATCTTACTCATTCTCCGTTGCTTGTAATTCTTTCTGTATTTAAAAGCCAAGATGTTTTAGTACTCATGAAAAACAAGCAAACATACTGTTCATATTTTTGCACCACCTTATTCATTATAGGACCCACACTATATCTGTGTTCTTGCTACCCATTATTTGCTCACCTCACCCTCATTGGCAGCTATTTTCAAGAGTACATTCACTTGTCTAAAAAAGTTTGTACAAGGCTCTTGTGTTTTTTCCAAGTAACTTAAGGCCAAAGGGAGTGAATATTCTAGATACCTTTCTTTGCTGAAGTGTAGCGGATATGACGGTTTCAGTTCCAGCTGTAGGATTTTGCCACTTAAGCTGTTGCCAGTTGTGGATTTAACACTGGAAGGGCCTAATCTGGTGATGAAGCTGAGGGCCACCATTCTTGAGCTTTGCAGCTGCTTGAGTACGCATAGAGAGGACGTACCCTGAACAAGGTGATGAGAGTTGTAAATAAGAACAAATGTTAGAGAAGAAGGCTGAGTAGTTTCTCTTGTTATTGCAACATCATTGCCTACTGTAGGTTTGCTTATATTTTGCAGTCTATTTTTAAAAGTTCCAGACAATGCAACTTCCACCTCATCCCTTGGGAAGCTATTCCACCAACTAATAGAGCTTACCATCTGGAAGTTCTTTCCTGATATTATCTCTTAATTTTTCCTTTGTTAATACCTTTCCCATCATAAACACCTATTAAATCACTTAAAAAATTGCAGCTTCTCTGCAGGTTATATGAGTCATCAGGATAAACTGAACGATTATACCTCCTGTATGGAATTCTATAGGATGAAATTAACCCCCCACCTGAACAAATATGGATAGTTCTGTATCGTATTCATCACAACTGATTTGAAATACAGCTTTGTGCAAAACAAGTGAAAAAAAAAATCACCCTGCTGTTAAGTTATAAAGAATTTTGCCACAAGGTCCAGCCTGCTGTGCCATACTCTTTTTCATGTATGTCATACTTTACACACTATTTTATTACCTTAGGAGAAACCAGTGTTTCAGATACTGATTTTAGGACATGTAAATAGTAAGGATTGCTAATTGCTGTGTGCTTATGATACTAGTTTCTTAAGCTCTGGGGGAAAAAATGCCTTTTGTCAAAATACTTACCTTGATTATCTTATACTTTCTCCATCTGAGGACATAGTTAATCATTGTGGGCTGTTTTAACACTGGATAATGTAAACTGCTCTCAGCTTCCAGCCTGTTCTTCTGCCTGGGTTTTGATGTGTTCTCCCCTTGAAGCTAGAAGAGCTGAACAAGGCATGTCTCTCTTCCCTGGACGCACTGCTTCATGGCCTGGTGTATTAACATAAAGTGAAACTGAATCCTTGGGCAGGATGGAGCTGGAAATAAAGGTGCAATATAGTGTTATTGTGAGGTCAATCCATGGAGAACCTAATAGGCTGTTGCTTGCATGAGGCTGAGATCTTTGAAATATGAGGCTGGAGGGAATTATGTGATTGTCACAATTACCTTTTTTATTAAATCCCTTCTGCCATTGACCAGGCAAGATGGGATTCCAGTGTCAAAAAAGGGCTTTTGCAATAGATAAGCTGAAGATTGAAGGGATGTGCATTCTGTACAAATACAAGGGTAGAAAAGTATTGCAAACAGTCACTAACTGGTATCTCCACTTGATAAATGTTGACTGCTGATGCTTATCAACTCATAATATACTACCAAAAAGAAGATGGGTAAGGGAGTTTTCAATGCCATAATTTGATAAATCCCTTAAGGACCTGGGTTGTTTAATCAATAAAATTACCCAGGCCTTAATTGACAACCAGCAGTGCCCATTGCCAGAAAAGTAAGTGGAAATAGACTGGTAAAAATGGAAATGATCCAGAAAAATGGATAAGCCTAATGTGTGAATCAATGTTTTGAGAGTCTAAATAAGACAGGAAAAGAAAGTAGGAAAAGATGATTACTTTGACTTGGCTGGGATCCCAAAGAATGGAACAATCGGATTTGTAAGGGAACATTATCATTTACCTTCAAGAAATGAGATATGGCAGAAGAACACAGTATTTTAGCAAATTGGATGGTTCTGCTGCATTTTGGCAAAAGTCAGCTGGTCACAGTGAACGCAAAGATGTGCATGTTTCCTATGTCCTTTTGGGAGCTATTGCTTCCACCAATGCTCAGAGAGTATGGCAAGAGGGTACGCTGGTGCGTGCATGCTACGTTTTGACCTCCTTGCTGGTCACCAAAATCAGAGAGAGAAATACAGCGATGAACTAGGACCTTGAGCGTGAGACAAAAGGGAGAGTAATGCCTGCCTTACTCCTGTTTGTTAGTTTTATTAAGTTTTAAAATGCTTTTAATGTTCATTTTACCTGATAAGTCCTGCAGACAAAGCTTTTGATAGGGTAAAACAATTGTTCTTTCATAGGAAAACAGTTTCTCCCCACTGATACAGCAGTATTTTCCTGTCATTCCTCTTCAGAGTAGTACAGAGACTTCTCTGCCTTTGACAGGCACAAATCAGGAGCAGCTCTATCACATGTATTACCCAAATTAACACCAGTGTATTCGGAACTGGAATTTGATGTGCTGTGTTGATTTGGTGATTGACTGCAGAGAGTCATAATTTAGTATCCGTTGTTCAAAATGGCTTGAAGAAAACAAGAAGAATACCTGTTCCAAAAGAAGGATTGTTATACCTGAGAGAAATGATGATATTTTATGGAGCTAAATCAGAAGCTAGAGAAAGGTGTGCTAAAAATGTCCAGACATACGGGTAAAGTGGCAGCATATTCTTGCAAGGTTAAATTATTTGGTAAATTTATCCATAAACTTGACTGAGACTCAAAATAGACAAATGTTATTGAAAAAGATTATAGACTGGCAGTGGACTGAAGCACGGATTTTTAAAAAAAAAAAACCAAACTACGCAATATGATGTTTATCACAATACAAAGTACTCAATATTCTAGTGTCAGGTTACCACTAGAAATGTCAACATGTCTCACAGGCTGACTCAGGAGATTTTTGACCACAATTGAGAGGTAAAGATTAGAGATTTATTGTTTGAGCATATTGAAATTTGACACATTACATCATGGATCTGCACATCATTGCAACAAAGCTGTTTTCTCTGAGTACTATCTTAAAAAAGCAACTGAGATAAGTGAATCTGTAACATAAACTGTCTGGTTGGTTATATAAATTGTGTTCCTTGTCTGGTTGATCTCTACAGCTGATCTGTTTAGCTCCAGTTTCACATTTTGTCCCAGTCTCTTAGCTGTGGCAGAAGGGGGAATAAACAGGCTGCCTCACAGGCACTAGAGCCATCACAAGGTTGCTCTAACCTGGACGCTGTACCTAGGTCCTCAAAATGTAACTGCAAGGGAGTGAAAAGACTGAAGAAAACCTTGGCCCTTTTGACATACTACCCAGGGGGGACAAAGTAAGAAAAGCAGGGTAGGAAGAAGATATCTTACCTCTGCACATTTTATTCAGTACTTTTGTTTCTAAAGGATCCCTCATCATTAAGGGATCTCTTGTGTCTGAAGCAGAGGACATCAGATGTACACTCAGTTCTGGTGTACATCTCTCCAACCCAATCAAACCTGGGATCGGTAGTCAAGCAGTGCGAATGGCATACGATTCTGTGGAGGGGATGGTGCAGAACGCTGCCTTCCTATGTCTGTGGACATATTCATGTTCAAAGAAGAACATTGAATGTGACAATTGAACGTGTGTGTAAGTCAAAGGCAGGGACAACAGTCCATCATTGTCAGGGTCCTGGAGGCTTAGAGTTATTTGGGTTTCATTAACTGAAGCAAGTCAGAATGTCATTTTATTCTGCGAACAGGTTAGGACAAGTTATGTAAAAAAATAATGTTCCCTTAAAGCTGATCATTCCGTAAGTACACCTGGCTTTGACCACAGTATTGCCTATGGCAGGGGCTGCACTGACCACTCTGTCCATTCCTTGTGTTGCCTATGGCTGTATGGCTCAAGTTATTCAACCTGGTGATCCAACCCTTCCTCCAGCCTTCCCGCCTTTTCTTCTGGGGGCTTAATTCCCCAGAGGAAATTCTTGATCATGAAGCATGCTGTTGAGCGTAGGTAGATACCTAGTAGGGCGAGCCTCTTCAGCGTTGCTCATACGCTTCACACGTTGTCATTGTTACTCACTAGTAATAGCTCATGAGCACAACCCTTGATAGGCTTTGTTGTGCTAATACTTGGATAATTCTCTTTTCTCAGTGCGAAACAATGCTTCAAAAAGGGTAAAACATGAGCAAGTTAGAAAAAAACAAAAAATGTCTAATGAAGAAGGATGATCCCCTTGGGCACTGTCTTTCGATCTTTTTCCAGAATTAAGAAACTGTAGGAGAACCCAAACAGGTAAAATAAACTTCTTCCCCAGCAAATGTCTTTCTTCACAAGCAATTCAGATTTGATTACAAGCATATGTGTGCGCACATGCACACACATGAGTATTTCACCTGTGAAAGGAGACAGTTTCCAATGAAGCTGCTGCTCAAAAGCAATTAGTGAGAGTCAAGAAGCCAGCGCTGCTTGCTGTGACCTGCAAAGAACTCCTTTGCTGCCTGCTGCTAGGGTGAAGCTGACCCTGGAGCATCGGGCTGTCCCAGGGCTAACTGCTGCCCAGGTCCCTGCGTGGGCATTGCCACAAGCAGGAAGGAACGGACAGACCCGCTCCCAGTTCAACCCTGCTGGAAAACACCCTTCTAGAAGATATTTACTACTTTAACACTCTGAACATGGTCCTAAAATATGGACCTGTTGCTGAAGGCGTGTGTGGGGAGTCTGGCCTTTTGTGCCCCAGAAGTTGGGCTCTCAAGCTTGGCATCACACTTACAGCTTTCTCTTGTAAACTTGCTTAGGGCTCTGTTGAAACTTCTCAGAAACAACTATCCATCTTTATATGCACCATCACAAAGAGGGATCAAAAAAATGCATCAAGAGAATGATAACTGCATATCATTCTCTGATACTCCATAACCTTTTGCGTGCTATTGAAAAGGCACAGAGCAGATGCTTGCTTGTGCATCATTGGCAGAGGATGTGCTGAATGTGCGGGCTTTCCAGATGTGTGAGGACTTTATGGTAGAATAAAGATGGCAGTTGTCTACATGCACCATGTCTCCTTAAAAAAACCCACAAAACCCCCAGGAATGAATGCAAACGACCAGCAAACTGTGCCATCAGAATATTCTCTAAGCTTGTCCTCAGTTGTCTCCTTGTACCAGGTGCATTTGCATAGGATTTTATGCAAGACTTCTGCTTCATCATGGACTGGAAAAAAAAAAAAGGTAAGAAGGGGAGCTTTGCCCAGCAGAAAGACTCAAATGCTTTTCAATTTACTCTTTGCTTGGTCAGAAAGTTTTGTTTAAAATAGCGGTTACTGCTCACAGAAAAAACTCCCATCACATAAAGTTTGGGAAGCAGATATCCTGAAATAATTGCTGCAGTGCAGAGTAGGTATTTTCCTGCTCCCCAACCATACAAACTGCTAATGGGTAATTGGGATGCAGGCTAAGTGCTAAAATCTGGTACCATTTCATTGAATGACACTCTATAAAATAACATCTGTCTGTGTGTAACACTAGCTTAATGCCCAGCACACTGCCAGTCTATAATGAAAACAGTATACTGTAAGCACTGAACATATTAAAAAAAAAAAGAAAAGAATGAAATACAAATAGATTGCTTTTCTGATAGAATTCAGGTAGGAAAAAGGCAGGCTTATTATCTTCCTGTAGTTTATAATGCATTTTTATTTTGTAGAGTGCATTTATACACCTGTCTTTCTATTCCTTTACAGTTCTTAGTAGGTCTACAGCATATATATTTATGTATATATACACATATATGTATAAATGCATACATATGTGTGTGTATATATATGTTTAAAGGGAGTTCGATCAGAGAATTAAGTACTAATGCAACAGGCGTTAAAGTCAGCACAAAGATTCCCACTGGATTTAAAGCTGGAACAGCCTCTAAAATCTGCTCATCTTTATTTTGTAATTTTGACCTGGATCACAATACTAGCCTTGTTTAAATTTTTTTTTTTTTTTTGCTACGCCTGCTCCTACACCCTCCTCCTAAGAGTTACTTAAAGGTTCTTAATATTAAATGGGCCACATATAAAGTAAAAATAATATCTTGTGAGTATCATATCACATTGTATTTTGTGTTTACAGATGATGTCATAAACTGCTTGCAGTTGAACTGATCTCAGTCAGGGAAACCCAGCCTCTGTTGTGAGAAGTACCAGCTTCTGCAAACAACTGTCTGAGACCATATATTCAGAGATGGGGGTTTTAGGATTCGACAGCTGAAACTACGGAGCTCATGAACCAGTGATGAAATTTTATCTAATTTTAGATGCCTGACTGCCAGACCATCTTCAATGTTGAAGTTTAGCCTCGGGTTTTTCCTTTTTTCCTTATTTCAGTTGATGTAAGATAGTTTCCTAAGAATGCCAGTATGTGTCCATATTAATAGTTATCATTTTTTCTTCCACTGGTTATGCAGAAGGACAAGAATAATGTCTGAATATATTCCCACATGATGTATTTTTATTTTTCTAAGCTGTGGCTGAATAATTAGTACAGCATTATCTTATCAATTAGTAGAACATTATCTAATAATGTAATCAGCTATGACATGTCCAGGTAATATTTGAATAGATCTATTATTGCAGTTGCATCTGCATTCACATTTACCAAAAAGTAATTTTTTGGCATGTGTAACAGAAGGAAATATTAATACGTGTTCAATGGTAAGGAGTAGAAAAAGTTTTGGCACTGTATAAGATTACTGTTGGCAAAAGTTCATTATATGGAGCCATTATATTAGTCCTAGCATTGCAAACACATTGTAGAAAAATCACATAAAAAAAAAAACAAAAGAAGAATGTCTAGAAAAATGGTGGGAAGAAAGACATGTTGTCATGACGTTCCTGTATTTTCTGTAGAAAAACTATAATTTCTTAATAGAAACAAGTTTAAAGGGAGATATTTTCCCCCAGGTGTATTTCGGAAAAGTCTCAATTTTCCTAGTAAGGGTGCTGAAACTTCTTATTCAGTATAATTTTATACTGAATATTTGACAGCCTCTGCATATATCTATGCTAGGCAAGGAAAACATAATTTGTCAGGTAACACGTATTGACTAGTGGAAAATGTTTTGTGAAAACGCACATGTTAGGCAACAGCATCCCAGGCTTGGTGACACAAGTGTACTCTTTCTACATCCTCACACGTATGTGTTACACAGCAGTCATTAATTTGGTGATCGCGTAGTATTTTTCTCCATGGGTTTCCTACTCCTCAAGGCTCAGCTGCATTTCGAAAGCACACACTAAAATAAGGGCAAGGTAGTGCTTGAGCATCACCCTTTTGTGTGAGGCTGGGCTTTCTGTTGCTCTCCCACGTGCCCTGGCATGGGTATTCTTTGTCTGTGCACTTGTTTTTAGGAACAAACAAGATCTTGACCCTCTCAGTTTTATTCTCTGACGTCAATGTACCCAGCAGTTTAGCAGCACTGAAGTCATAGCATGCACTTGGCCATCTCAGGTATAAAGTTATGAAGTCAGCAAGAGAAAGAAGTTTTGCACCGAGATTTCCAAACTGTTCTTTAACGCATAAACTGGTGCAGGTGATGTTTTGGTTATGCAGCCCCTGACATGGCTCAGGCATTAAATGGTCCTCCCCAAAGAAAACTTTAGTAGTCCTTGATTTACGAAAAGGAGTATGTAAACGATGTAGCTAACCAGAGCAGTGAATGACAGAGTGTCAGTGCTCCATCCCAAGTGCTGCAGGTCCTATCAAGTTCTGATATTTCTGTCCTCAGAGATTTTAAAATCTTCACTAGTTTGCAAAGCTACCTCATGTTGCTGTGCAGATCACTACAGGAGAGAAAGAGAAAAAATTCTCCATCAGGTCACATTCACCCACACATTTCAAATTGCTCTTTTAAAAAAAAAGTCAACAGTAATGAGTCCTTCAGTCATTCCTAATGTGATTCTGCTTTCTCTTTTGGCTTGGAAAACCCTGTTTATTTCACGTTTGGAGGTTATAAAAATGATATTTTATAATCTGTTTTCTCAGATTCCTGCTGCACATTACTATTTTTTCTCCATGTGTTACAAAGAAAAGTCCTTTTATTGAAAGCTGCATACTCTGCTTTTCATTTTCTTTAACTTGCTGTTTCCACCCTCATTGTGTTTTTCAGGAAAATAAAATTAATTTTATTTTATCTATTCACAGATAGATTATTACTGGGGGAGGGCAGGGAGGGAAGTAGAAATCATTTGGATTTATATTCAGTCACTACTTAAACCCTAATGCTTGAGCCTGAAGAAAGGGTGGAGATAAAATTGGAAAATCCAAGCCGGACTATTGTCTACACTCAGCTACTTTGAACAGTGCAGACATTTGGGATTTTAGAAACAAAAGACCAGTTTCACGTGTGACAAAGTAGAAAACAACAAATTTAACAATATCTCAGAAGAGGAGTGGCTGGTTGCTAGATGCGGTGTTAAGTAGATAGGTCTCCAAGAACAATTTATCTGCAACATACAAATGGGAGTTAGTGTGGCTCCAGTTAATACTGAGAATATCCCAGGGGACAACGTGTCTTTTAGATGGAGGCAGAATATCATAAATGTGAAGGTATTTCTCACGGTGGTGGGGAATGAACAGCATGAGCCCCCAAGGGATCCCCAGAGCATGGCCGTGGAGGGAGGAGGAAGAGGAGGAGGAGGAGGGAGTGTGGGGCAGAGGGTAGGCAGTGCGATGTCTATCTGTATTTTTCTCCTAAGAAAGCATGTGTGTTTCTGTGTGACACAGAGAGTAGGGAAGCCTGAGTTTTCTACCTTAATATGTTATGGAAGATGCACTGGAGTTTGAAGACACACGGGGGAACCAGAAAAGAAAGAAAAGTGTTATTTAATTACTCAGAGGCTCAATGTAAGAGCCAAATTACTCTGGGGCTCCGGGACAAGTAAATGACTGAGGGCTTAGAGGTTGTGCCAGTAAGCACTGTACAAATGACTAGGGAGACAGACAAGATTTCAGTGAGGTTTCGGAAACCAGACCACTCTTCTGCTTGCCCGGTGTACTGGGAAGAGCCAACACTTCTCATATCCCACGATGCGAAGCACCAGTGTCAGCAGGGTCCCTGGGCATTTGGTGTTGGCACCAGGTGACAATCTGGGCTAGCACCCAGCAAAAGTGGTTTGCTTTTTAGCTTCAGTGGTGGAATTAATCTTCCTGAAAGTCTGTGCGGAGTAATATGATATGACTTTATTTGTTAGGCTTTACGTACAATCTTTGGGGAAAAGGTGATAGTGCCTTTTTTCTCTCATTTATGTTGGATGGAGAAAAACTTTTACTTAAAGCATATTTATGTTTTACCTTTTACTTTAGAAATGCCAGAAACATCAGGCTTGATCTTCCTTGTTTGGGGCGGGGATGGGGACGGACACGACACTTAGCTGTGACCAGTGCAGCACTGAGGGGTTTTTAAACTGTATTGAAAGAACAGTGTATATCAAAACTTATCTAGTTTCCCTAATATTAACAAAAAATCCAAAGCATTCTGAAATATGCATTTCCTATCTCAATGAAATTTCACATCTTCAATTCTGCTGTCATACCACTGTCACTACTGATTTTCAGGTAGAAACTAAGTCTTTCAGGATAGACTGAGAATGAATTTTGAAGAGGAAGAACCAGTGAAAAAGCTTTTTTGCTTCTGTTAAAAGGTTAAACACTATTTTTGGTGACTATAAAGCAGCACAGGTTCACATTTTCCCTCTTTTGTAGTTCACCTCAAAATGAAATTTCAGAACTTCTGCCTTAGTTACAGAGTTGTCCAGATTTGTCAGTCATATTTTGAGATTTCTTTCCACATCTTATTTTACATAATACCTTCGTTTAACTTGAGTTTTGAGAACAATCTCCCTTCTTTTTAAAGCAGACAGTTTGCTGCCTGCAAGGCTGGATTTTCTTTCTTGGTCATAATATTTCAACCTAATTTTGCTTAGTAGATAATTTGCCTTCATGGTGTCATATCTGTCGTCTCCTGATTGGCTGTTTTTTAAAACCATCACTTTGATTTCAGCTAGTATGTTTCTCGGTCATTCTCAGATTATTACTTTTTTAAAATCAATTCCTAGCTGCAAACTGAGAAACTCAAAGGCTCCCAGATTTCCCCAGCCATAACTCCTCCTTGGAAATTAATTAGATGGAGTTAATGTCCATCATTGATCAGCTTACTGCAAATTACTACTATATTTAGTGGACTATCAACAGCCCCTGTTTTGCCCATTAAGCAATGGGGTGTCCTTAACCGACATGAAACCTTGCGACCAGGATCCTGCTTGGAAAAGAGTACTTCCCCTTTTCTCTTTGTCTAGAACGTAGCGTGAGTGGATGTGTGTCTACACTGCAACAGTAGGCAAGGCAACCACTGGATTTTGGTATGCACAGGAAAACCAGAACATACAGAAAAACAGGGCTCATAGATCTGCATTTAACAAAGACCACCCTGGCTCTGCTGGTGCAGAACCAAAGTTCCTAAGATAAAGAAAGAATGCACCAGGTATCATCTGATCTTAAAAAAGCAGTTTGCGTGTTTTGAATGAGAATCAGATCTTTTCTGGGGTGACCAGCTAAGCTGAGCACCCAAGTGCAAAAGGTAAAGCCGATTATGACCGGCAAAGCCCTGCAGCTTGGACTCCCTCAGGACTTTTCCAGGGAAAGCCTGGAGTACAGTTTCATGTCTACGGAGGAGGCCCAAGCTTCCTCCCTCCTCTCCCTTCCCCTCTCCCCACTGCTGTCCTTTCCCTGCAGCAGCAACCTTTGCTCCCCACAGACAATTTTGCGGGTCCTTCCAGCAGGAGGCTCAAATGTTTCATGGAGGAGTGGTGGCTTTGGCATGTTCTAGCAATGGTCATGTCTGGAAATCCTGAAAGGCTGATTAATGCTAGAATAAACTACCGTTTGCATAGAAAACTAACTTAAATAAATTAAAGGATGGGTAACTTGGATGATTTGTCACAAAGGGATGAGTATATCAGAATGTACATGGGGATGGCTATTGCACACTGGATGTGCAGGGCTGCCTATAGCTTCAGGAGCAGTCCTGAGCACAGCAGTCCCTTCTGGCCTGTAACTCTCTCTGCATGAGGATGACAGGGCCAGGTCCTCAGCAGTGACCAAAAAGGGCATGTTTAGTGGTTTTCTGATCACCAGCCTGCTGAGGACTACACTGGAGAAAGCTGGCACAGCTTGTGCCAGGAGCAGCTGGTAGGTGCTGCAAACTCCTGCCGGGCTCCCACACACTGCCATTAGCTGGGGGTCTCACACTGTGAAAGCTTAAATGGGAACACTGCCAAGCCTGCAGTGCTTCTCTGAGGCTGGATAAATCAAGTTTGAAGTCTGCTTTAGGTTGATGGAAGAGTGTAAAGTGACTGACTGTGCTGTGGGCCAGGATCAAGAGCAATGTTTCATTGCTGGCTGGGAGATGCCTAGATAACCTGCCCTACCTGAGTGCATAAAATTAGTGTTTCTTTATCCAGCATAAATTACTTTCCTTCTGCAAATTTCTATTCCAGGAAAGTACCTTCATGGACAGTAAGTAATCTTTTATAGAATAATAAGAATTTCTATGTAAGAATAATTAAACAAAAAAAAAAAAAAAGAAAAAAAGGGCAAAAGAAGCTCCAAGTTTCCCATCTCCTACTCACCACAGCTAAAAATCTATCTGTGTAAAAACTTGCACCTGAATTATCCCAAATGATATGTTGGGATATTTCAAGACCCCGGCCCATTTTCACAGAGCTGAGACACTTTTGTATTTTGTTCAGTTTGGACAAAAGGGTGAGGAATAGTAGTTTTTGTAGGTATTTGCAGATCAGGCCCCACTATTGGTGATTAATTGCCAAAAGATTATAAACTCCTTGCGAGGCAGCTTAGCTACTCTAGCTCTTGATCTCTGTCTTCTTTGGTTGTCACTTTGTCTTTAACCTCTACAAGGACAAGCTCCAAGAGATTGATTTATGCTCTTAAAGAGTTTTATTCTCTTTTGACCTGTCACACAGACTTTATCTGATTTGTTACTAACTCCTCTAAACGAGCCCAGGCGTGGCTTTCTGAGGTAAACACGAATGGCACACTCATAGAAACAAGGGTCAAAGACTTGCTACCAAAAATCCCCTAGTCATATAAAATTAAAGGAGGGGGGGAATAGTAAAAACCTTGCATAGCTTCAGAACAGGTTGTAAGAGCAAGCACGGAGCCAGTCTGCACAGAAAGAAAGGATGCTGGTGTTTCATCTAAGAGAAAGATGCCTGACAAATCCCACATCACACTGGATGCCACTTCTGTGTCCAGCATGCTTCAAACCCCTTTTCCACCACACCCTGAGATTGCTTTGCAAACATCTATGGAGTGAAGGATCAACTGCTGATGGAAGGAGAGGGCTTGCTAGCAGCATTGCCCTGTGGATCCTTCAAGCTGCTCCCCAGGAATGGAGGGGAACGCTGAAGCAGGGTGCTGGCTGCAGCTGGGCAGCAGTGCCATTAAAAATAAGGTCTCCCAGCAGAGACTGCAAGCGAGCTTGAGCAGAACAGCTCCAGGTCATCCATCTTGGCCCACACTGGGCCAAAACCTGGACTCAGTGAGTTGCATGGGCAGTAAGACCACAGCCTTTGAGCTATGTGCTGAGAACAGGCTTGTTTCCTTCTCAGAAGAAACACAGATTTGCCTACAATCTCTATAATCTCAATAGAAGAAATTCTACTTCCTTTCTACATGTACTCCAGCAACAGTAAGATCTAACATGCATGTGTTTCCCTGTTACTGCTTGCAAATGCATAGCGAGTTGACTTTGCACCCTGTTACTCAGCAGACATTGCATGGGAGCACTGGGCCTTGGGGCTGGCATATGAAAGGTGGAGAGAGAATCTTATCAGGAATTTATTGAAGTATAAAGTGCTTTATAACATTGTGTAGGATGAGAAAGAATTCAGGAACTTTAATAATGGTTCTTCAAGAGTTAGGAAGACTTGGATACAGAAGAGACCTTGAAAACACATTCAACCCATTATATGGATATATGGAACCTCGTTTTTCAGCTCTCAGAGTGGGATTAATGGGGTGGAGTCGCAGTGAAAAACAGAAACTGTCATGAAAGGAAATATAGGAGTATTACCTTGCTGCCATGGTACCATTTCACGGACATTTAGGTATCCATTGACCTGCACAGGAAAGCAAAATCACTTATGGCTGGCCCCAAATGAGACTGATCTTACAGCAGGACTCCACTAGTAAAATATGAAACGGACATCTCAGGTCAGCTCCCTTGGCTACTGCTGCCTGAATGACATGGTTCCCGGGAGCTATGGAGGGCTTTTCTGAGAACCTGAAATATCCATCTTGAGACATGACTGTTTAAAAACATCATCTTCTGATCCCCCTAGGAAAACCAGTTCATAGGTAATTAAAAGCTGGACAAGGAAAAATAATTATGACACAAAGCTGAACTGCCAAGTAAGCTTGATTTTTCATTTGTATAGTGAGAGTGAGATCTTCAAACATATTTCTTTAGACATTCACAGCCATTTCCATTACATTAATCAGAACCACCTGGGCAGTGTCTGTAGGTTTTGATCTGTTACGTTTTAAATGCAATTTTTTTGAATGCTTACTAAAAGCCCTTGAAATATGAAATTGGTTTAAGGACATTCTACATCTTGGAAGAGCAGTAATAATAGGTGCTGAGGTTCATTGCCTATTAATCAGTCTTTGCTTTTGCTGCTGCATTTATCACAGTCATCTTGTGAAATTTTGCAGTATTGTCACCACCTTCTCAAAACTGTCATTTAAAGCCTCTTCAAATGCAATGAAATGACATAGTGGTCTCTTTTGCTAGAGAGTCAGTATTTTGCAAAAGATTCCTGTATTGCTACTAGTCAAAACATCATTCTGATAATTAGCAGTGTGTTTTGAAATGTTACCAGAGGTGAGTTGCTCCTCTGCACTAACCTGCTCTTGAGTAGGAATGATTTTGATACTATTGTTCAGACACTGAACTGACTGTCAAAATTAGCAAATTATGCATTGTAGTGTGCAGCTATGAGAGTGAACCAAACTTTTGGAAACAATGTAATTCAAGGCATTTTTGGATGCATAAATTCCCTTGCCTTGAAAAATGATTGTGAGCGGTATATGCACATATCCCTGGTTATAACCTTTTAAATTTGCAACAATACTATATTTTTTAGGGAGAGAGGCAAAGGTAAGGAAGTGGAAAAGTGCTTCTTTTCCTTAAATTAACCCCTACATTGATATATGTAGGCAATATCTGCTATGTGGCAGAGCATGAAGGCTACACAGAGACTTTCAGTGACATTTACTCCTGTCATCCCTGCAAACTGGCTTGCATATGAAAGAGGTGTAAGTCAGAAACATTACAAAAGAAGACCTAATGAAAAATATCCTGGATTGTAAAGATTGCAGATACTTCTGGGTTTAAAATTCCCCAAGTATTTTTGTTAAAGGCTTTGGCATAATCCTGTCTGGCTCTGCTGTGTGGAGAGTGGATCAAAGGTGCAGACTTGTTAGCCTCTCCTGAATTTCATCCCTCCTGGGGATTAGTTTCCTAGGGATGTCATAGAAGTTTTCCTCTAATACAAACACAATATCAGAGGAGCTGTTCACAGGGACTGAGAGTTTAAATTCACAGTTTATACAAGCACATTTTAAAGAGCCAATTTATTTGAGTGCAAAGTACAGTACCTTAGGTTAAGCATTTCTCCCTTGTTATCGTTACCAGATGCACATTACACTAAACAAATTATCATGCTAGACAGAAAGGATATTTGCATTTTTTTAGGAGACAAAATGAAGACAAAGAAATCACATTCCAACATCTGTGACGCCTCCATCCTTTCCTCAACACACACCAAAAACTGCTTCTATGAAATTTCTCATGGGCTGTTGATTGTCCTGTACAGATCAGCCATTGCCATCACAATACCATGGCCATATGCATCTGTGGGGAAAGCAAACGTATGTAATATATGTTAAAAAATGCAAGGCAGATGAGAAGGATAAAAAATTATCAGAGAACAATGCTTTGCGCTTTCATAATGAGATTTCTGCTCCAGGGGTATATTGTAATGATACTATAAAAACTGTGCAAAGGGCTATGAGGAACTTACTCCTGTTTTCTAAAGTAACAACACGCCAAGGAATCATATAAACTATGTATGTCATGTATTACAATTCACAAATTGCACAGTGGGTTTCTGAAGTTAGGGTAGCAATCCATTCTCCTGGGTGTTCTCTTGTTCTTTGTTGTTGTTTTTTCTTTAACAACTAGTCAATTTACACTATTCCATGTGGCTAACTAATAATGACAGATTTTTTCACAATCTACTACACCCTTAGGATTTTGTTTTAAGGAAGTGTTAAAGAACCTCTTCCAGGTGTGTCAAGATAACTGACTCTTCCTGGGGCTGAGAGGGCTGATCCTGGGAGATGCTGAGTGCCTCTAATGCTGCTGAAGCCCTTCAGCTCCTGCTGAACTCGATAATGGGTGAAGGGGCTCCACATACCAGATGTCACACTCTTGCAAATCACTAGGGACATGTGGCCCAGTTGTGATCATCATTGCTCCCCTTGATCATGTTGATAGTCACATTGACTTCATGATACTACTGCAAGTAATTACTTGCCAGGATAAATTAAGTTTTTACAGGCTATTAGGAAACTGTCCTTGAAAAGGTTTTTCTTGGGAAAAAGCTTTGATTATCACACAAGCTGTCCATACAACTCAGGCAGAAGGTATTTTGAACCTGAAAAGAAGATGGTAGATTGTTATTAATAAAGCCTTTTGATAATTTAACAACAAAATAAACATAACAGTGTATCATATGACATACAGTGTGCTCCCACTATTGATGTTGCAAAACTCTATAAAATCAATGTAAACATGAAAAAAAGAAACTGGATGATTTTTTGAAACTGCAGAATGAAACTTCAGGTCATTTGAAATGGAAATCTAGACAACACCAGTGTTACTTCTGTAACTTAGTTCAGTATTTTTTGTTCAAAATATTACTATTTCCAATGAATCCAAAGCTCTGAGATTTGGCCAGCTCTGTTCTCAGGCTGGTCAATGAGACTCTTGTGATACCATCAGGTGGTAACTCTTTGGCTTGATGCTGTTAAAATGTTTCAAACTGAGATGAGAGGGCTCACTGGGAGCTGTGGGGCCATCTGCACTGGTCCAAGTGATGAAGGCACTTTGGGAGGCAGAGGATAGAAGAGCAGGGTCAGAAGGATAGCTGTGGCCTTTCCCATGTCCCTGAGATCTTCCCACAACCAGCAAGGGTCCTGGGGCAAATGGCTGGGAACCACATGGACCCTGTTGCAGTCTATTTCTCCACAGTGACAGGGGAGGGAATTGGGGAGTATCTCTTAATTTCCTCTTCCTCCTGAAGCAGATGAGAGGCCTGCTCTTGACATTATTGAATACAAACACTTTGGCTAATGGATCCCCTGATCGGGTTTTTCTGTATTTTCCCTTTTCCATGCCCCTGAGATGCTAGAGTGTCTGTCACCAATGACCAAGGTTTTGCCTTCTCAAGGAAGTGTAATTACATAGTTTTTGTTGAGGATGACATTTAGGAGACTTCTTCCGTAGCCTTCATTGGGTAGTAAATATGTCTGAGAGTCAGAAATGTCACCCATTTAATTTGGTGGAATACAAAGGAGAACAAAGCATTTAGGTCTGTGATAATATTGACTGTGTATTCACTTTTTTAGCAGACTGTATTTGTGACTTCAGTACTGTCCTGGTTTCAGCTGGGATAGAGTTAACTGTCTTCCTAGTAGCTGGTACAGTGCTGTGTTTTGAGTTCAGTATGTGAAGAATGTTGATAACACTGATGTTTTCAGTTGTTGCTCAGTAGTGTTTAGACTAAAGTCAAGGATTTTTCAGCTTCTCATGCCCAGCCAGTGAGAAAGCTGGAGGGGCACAAGAAGTTGGCACAGGACACAGCCAGGGCAGCTGACCCAAACTGGCCAACGGTGTATTCCATACCATGTGACGTCCCATCTAGTATAGGAACTGGGAAGTGGGGGCAGGGATTCGCCGCTCAGGGGACTGGCGGGGTGTCAGTCGGCAGGTGGTGAGCAATTGCACTGCGCATCATTTGTACATTCCAATCCTTTCATTATTTCTGTTGTCATTTTATTAGTGTTATCATTATCATTATTAGTTTCTTCTTTTCTGTTCTATTAAACCGTTCTTATCTCAACCCACGGGTTTTGCTTCTTTTCCTGATTTTCTCCCCCATCCCACTGGGTGGGGGGGAGTGAGTGAGCGGCTGCGTGGTGTTTAGTTGCTGGCTGGGGTTAAACCACGACAAGTACTCAGCCCTTTGTTACAGTTAAAGATCGTCTGAGCTTTGCTAATTATTCTTTTCTGTTTAAAATGTTATTGTAATGTTTCTTCTTACTGTGACCAGAATCACTGATTTCAGTGAAGGCCACTGTATGAATTATCTTGCTTGCCCCATCCTGTATTATTAAAAAAGTCTTTCTACAGATGCTGCATTTAATGTGTTTCTCCATATTTATCAAAAAGTAGTAAAATAACTTAGTTAACACAAATATTTTCTTCAGTATTTGCAATTTCCCATTTATGCTTATTTCCCCAATATTTCTTACTTAATTTTGCTTTCATTAATAGCTTGATTTTCAGTATGACTTTCTCAGAAATCAGTATATTTTTCCAATACATTTGATGATACCATTTTAACTCTTCCTTCTTGGAGATTCATACCATGTCTGGATTTATTGATTTGATGATAGCTCGTACATACTGAAGTTAAAAACAGACCTCTGAAGTGCCAGAAATTTAACATTCTTGTCACTGCTGCTTAATATACTTTTGTTCTTCCATAATTGCCATTTATAATTACCCAGCAGTCAAACTTATAGAAATTCTCAGTTTACTTAATCATTTCACAGTTCAATTATTTTTAAATACAGTAGGTAGCCTATCAATCTAGTACACTATAATTGATTCACTCTGTGCAACATTTTCAATCCTGGTCCACGTGGATTGCCAGCAGACCATAAATCAGAAGTAAATAGCAGAGCAGTGAGTGAGGTGAGTGTGTGTGTGCGCGTGAGGGCAGTGCGTCTCTAGTGGATGCAGCAGGACTCCTTGTTATACACAGTTGCATTCAGTATATCAATTTATGACCTGACAGGGAGAGCAAAGGTGGCCAGACAGCAACAGCAGATAACCCCCCATGACTCCCACTGCTGCCTTCCTAATGTGTAAGCAAATATGGGTCACTCCTCTCTAGCAATCCAGGTCTCAGGCTTATACACCACCATGAAGTTTATTGTTATCAGTGAACTACCATAACTTTAAAGTGCCTCTAAGTCCCCCAGCAAGAGGCTGGTACCCAAGAGGCCATAGGTCCATGTTGGCTGGGGATAGCAAATGGTCGCTTAAGTGGCAATAATGAGCTAGTAGAAGATGCAGTTGCAGAGGATGCTGAGCAAGCAGGTGCATGCACAGGTTCTCCCAACTGTCTTGATCCTGGGCCAGCGGTGAGTGCATTGGTACATCTCCCAGAGGACATTGCAGCACTTTGCAGACCATACCAGCACCAGCCAGGATGCTCAGCAAGCCCACTCAGGACCTAAGGACCAACCAGACACAAGGACAGCCTGTCCTGGTCACTGAATTTGGCCACATTCATTTGCTGGCAGCCAAGTGGAAGCAGTGTGGAAATTATGGCACCAGTCCTATAACACCAAAAGCTTTGCCTACACTGCAGCAGTGCAGTGGACACAATTACAGTGCAGGGTGCTACCAGTTGCTATTCAGATTGGGTTTTGTTTTCTTCAATCCAAGATATTTCTATTGTTGTGCTTGCTGCTACAGCAGCCAAGAGAATGTCACACAAGTGTCTGTATTATGGATCACCTGATACTCCGTCTGATAGACCTAGGTGTGTTTTGTGGCTTTCCTGGTGATGCTTTTAGGGAGTAATTCCACAGAGCCTCACTATATCTTTCCCAGCCATCACAGATGGCTATAGACTAACCCAAACTGTCATTGTGACCTAGCCAGTCAAACAAGATGAATCTTGTGTCACTCTTCATTGGCACATCATTTTTTCTGTGAAAACCTCAGCAAGAGGAGGGTATCAAGAGGTCAAATCACAAATTACAGAGCATCCTGCAACCCTTAGGAGTCTGAGTGGATAAGCTATGATCGATTGGCCCATTTCTCTGTTGTCTCTTGCTGTAACATGGAAAGACAAAAAGATGGACAATTTCCTCTGTTTTTTCAATGATACACATTTCTACATACATTTCTAATGTATATGTTATGTGATTTCATCTGTCACTAAGAAGTCAAGTAGGTGAGATCCTTGTGGTTAAATATGCAATAAATATACTAGTTTCAACTAGTTTATCTGCCTGCTACTCTCTTCTCCAGAAACTTCATTCAACACCCAAACTTTTGAGCAATGTCGAACGGATGCCTTTTCTTCCTGTTTGTTGCAATCCAACCTACCACACATTTGTTTCCTTTCCTGAGCAACACCTATATTTCTTCCTTAAGGTATAGTAGTCCTAGTGCCAGAAGATCAAGAGTCCTGTAAAACTGTCGGATTCCTTATATGTAAGTGTTGAATAGTCTGCAGATCTACAGAAACGAAACTGGGTATTTGGTATGGCAGGAAGGGGATAATCCCAAAGAGACCCAGGATTCACTTCTGGCCCTAAAAGTGTCTGGAACAGAGAATTTTGCAGTTGAGAGAATGATATGCAAGCTTGAGTTTTGAAGCATGTACTCCTAAAAAGTTATTTTATGTAGCATGGCCTATTTTTGTGGGTGTCAGCATTGCTCTCTTTCCCCACAGCTGTGCCCAACCCATGATAACCACATGGGGGTATCACCATTGCCCTGTTATGGTTCCTCAGTGTTAGGAGGTCTGTGATCTCTGCCAGCACCTGGTGGCGTGAGAGGCGACAGGTAGCCATCCTGTCCTCTGGAGACAAATCAAAGCAGAAGCTCAATAAGAAACCAGGTATCTCCACCCCCCACTCTCCAGGTGGTCTAAATGAGAAACACATGTACTGGCTATTTCTTTTTCAGAAATATTTCTTTCTTTTTTTCAGTCTGTACATTAAACATACACATATTCCTGTCCAAACACGGGTGCATATTTATAGAGAATATACAGAAAACACAGATGTATTGCTTTGTCAGAACTCACCTAACTTTCAGAACATATGAATAAAAACGTGTAATGCAAAGGCAGAGATTTTTGAGGACTGCCGCACCTGAAACATTTACATAGCTTAATTTATGAGCAGAATTCTCTCCAGTATAGTTAACCCGCTTGCTTGCTTTTATCAGAAACTAGATTAGGTTGACAACTGAATTTTTCCATACAGGCCAAAATATTAGAAAGAAATATTTTTTTTTTTCTAAGAAAGTAATTATCCCAAATTAAAACAAAGAAAGAAAGAAACAAAAACCCCCCAAACTTTCACATAGCTTCTTCATACATAATGTTCTAACAAAAGGTGACCTTGAAGCAAGAATGATTATAGGAAAATAGGGGAAGAAATGTTTTTCTTCCCTTATGTAAGAAAATAGCATGTTTGTAATTTTTTTTCCACATCACAACCCATTTCAAGAAGTAATATTCAGTTGAAATTCAGACATATCATTGGTGTGAAAAAAAACCCAACATTCAACTGTGTCTAACAGAGATATTTTTCAGACTTGCATCTCGGCAGAATCACCTTACTTTAATCCTTGTATAGCTTGCAGCTTCGTGTTTAAAGGAATGTAGAAACCAAGCTAGTTTAGAAGGGGAAAGATCAGTAACCTGCCTCGTCCGACCTTTGGGCCCCATGCTAACTTCTATTTGTCTCTGTTCATGGTAAATTTTCTGTCAGTGCTTTGAATTAAATCTGTGCTATTGATGTTTGGTGGTTTGGGTTTTTTTTCTGCTTCAGAAAGGATATGTTCTTAGGGATCTGATAGGATTTTGTTTTGCCACTGGTTCTGGTATATTCCTGGGGTCACTTGTGGGTTTTCCAGTCTCCCTGTAATTAGTCCCTCTTTGGCACTTCTCTCAGTGGAGACTCACCCAGTTTCTTGTTTGCCTCCTCCTAGCTTCTGATGTACAGACAGGCAGAACACCAGCCTTTTTTTCTTGTCAGTTGTAATACATGAAATACTGTGCCAGATCAGATTAGTTATCCAGTGACCTGCTTCCAGAAATGGCCGTTTTCCGACATCTCAGAGGTAAGTGTAAGAATTTGTGTCCACGTGTGATGGACACATGCAAAACTTGTTTAAAGTCGAAATCTCTCCCTATACCCAGGGAGGGAATAGTTGACTGATGTCCTGCACACTCAGAGTTAGTGTCCTCCAAGTTATTTTAAATGAGTGTAAAGTTAGTTATTAACGTTGAGCCATCTTAACCCCAACAGAGACACAGGAATTATTTCAGTGCCTCACTCAATGCTGAATAGTCCTCAAGGATGTGGGCCAAGGGGAGGAGGGTTGGAGCAAGATAAAAGCCTCCTCTGGTGTCAATACACTTACATAAATACATAAGTACATGTTTTTATAGGAAGGTGTGAGCAAAAGCAATCCCCCACCCCAAAGGATCCATGTTTCTGTGAAAGCACATGCAAGGATAAACTCAGAGTGACATGTGCTTGGCTTTCCTCAGCTCCCTTTGGTGGCTGGGGATGGAGTCACCGAGCATCTGCTGTGCATCGGACTTGGGTCACACTTTTGCCCCACTGCACAGTGAAGGAGAGCTCAGCCATGGCCTCCTGGTGTCAGTCGAAACTGAGGGTGGCCCTGCCTGGAAGCTGCAGATGCCTAGCCCCAATTTGGGAGTGAACTAGCACCTTGTAATCTATTTATTCATTTTTTTCCTTCTGTTCCCTGTCCCCCATCTCAAGGTCTTACTTCCACGAGGCAAACTGTTCCCTAATGACCTGCAGATGGACCCAAAAGTTAACTGTCCCCTAAATGAGGACCAGCAGACTCTTCCATAAACCAATCCAGTCTCTGGGAGCAGGTCTCCAGAAAAGCATCCACCCTTCCTCATAGATATCACCTACAAGTGTATGTATCCTCCCAGACAGAGATGTCCAGTTAATCTGCTCATCCATGCAGACAATAATGAAGCACTAAACCAGACAGATAGTCACAATAAATAAGGGTCTTGATCCTTCCTGGATGTAAACTGGGGTTGTTCCTTTGAGATCAAGGTGGTGACAAACTCAGCTGAAAGTCTGGTCTGTAAGGGTCTTGCAGCAATATGGATACAGCCTGGCAGACTTCCTGACCAACAAAAGATGATTTGCTCTGCAAGGTATGGGATTATAGTCAGAGAATTGCTTGTATTAGTTAACAGTATCTTTCCATCTGGACTTGACTGGCTTTAATATAATAAAGCATGTCTTGGGCTATGTAAAAAGGGGAGGCGGTAGTAGTGTGCATCTTTTAAACCACCATCTTTTATTATGATTTTTATTATTATTATTATTATTATTATCATTATCTTTTATGAAAGTGTCCACAACCTTTTGCTTGTTTGAAATAGTTACTTTTGTTTGAAATAGTTACTTTTGTTAAAGGGTTTTATATTGGCCCAGGAAATGTATTTTGTGTGTGGTTTTTTCCTAAGGAGTGAGATCCCCATGAAATGTAACATGATGAGTTGGATAAAAAGCCATTTTTACAGGGAAGAGATGTTTCCTTCTAATGACATGCCACAAACAGATTCATCATTCACTTTTGTAGTTTCAGTGATAAAAGACTTTTCTGACTAGTTTTATCCTTTTTCATGAAGAGTTCATCCATTTTTTTATTCCTGCTGGTTAAGTATGATTTCCTAAATTGTAGCTTTTAGGTGCATAATTTTCAGCATGAAACTTAACACCTCCTAAGTATTTTGAGTTCAGCTCTGCCTTTTGTTTCAGATTTTGCTTTCCTGTTATTATTATTGTTACTCCTGTTATTATTATCACTGAAAGTGTGTGGGATGCTCAGCACTCAGGAATGAAAAAAGGTTAAATATCTTACAGTCTGAAGACCAGATTTTCCTGGTTTTTTGTTTAAACTGGCATTTTTTTATCCCTCTGGGGATACTGTGTTTTCAAAACCAGTGTAATATTTTGCTGGTATTTTGCATGGTATTTCACAGGCAAACATCGGCTCTCTATGCTTATGCTCTGGGCCAGCTGGATGCTCCTCAGCGGCGAAGGGGAAGCCACGTATTTGCAGTGAGCACAGCCCTCGGCCTGAGACAACCACCAGCTTTTGCTGAGAGGGGGCTAAGAGCTCGTGCGCCACAGACACAGCCTCAGGTGGCTACGTGGTCGTGGGCTGAGCCTCAGCACGCAAAGCCTCTCTTACCTCTGCCTGCCTGGGGCTATATGAATGTACGCACCCACAGTCAGTCTGTGGCTAGCCCAGGCGTAATAGGCTCAGTTCTGCTTAATTGAAAACTAAGGGTTTTGCAATCGATTTTGGAAGGTGGAACCCCAAAGGCCAGGTCTCTCTTGGCTTCAGGAGGCACTTGGAGGGATGAGTGATGCATGAGTCTTCACTATGGAGGTCCAAACCTCCATCATGTCCTGCACTGCTGTTGGTGTAATGCTTGGGAGTATGAGGAGGAAAATGTGCTCCTTTGTTAATGAGCTATCCTGTCCCAACTTTTCCCTGCAATTTAAGCATGATTCATTGAATAAACAAATGAGAACCAGTCATCTGGAGGTTTTTTGCTCTCTGTGTTTGTCAAATTATATCGGAGACTGTTGTATTCCCAGCAAGGCTATTGCCTTAAGGCCATAAGTTTTATTTACAGAGGAAAAGCAACGTCTGAAAGCACTGAAAAATACTCTGAGCTTTGGTTCTTTTAAGGTAACCACAAACTAAGCAGACATCTAGGTTGCACTTGATTTCAACTGCTTTAACAGATTTCCACAATGAACACCTTGCTAAGTATAGAGTAGTTATCCAGCATTAATGAAGTTATACACAGACATTTGCAACATTAACTTTTTATCTTGTCTTGTGTAATGATTTTTCTTCCCTAATGGAAACACATGCTTACCTAAGCAGGTTTTTTGGACCATTATTTTACAATTAAACTATGAATTCCACTTGTAACTCCAGCCTGAGCAGGCACTAATATATCTGGAAAGAGTGGATGTATTCTTAACACTCTTTTAAATTTCTAACCTTGAATAATTTGTCTCTGATGCTTTTCTTATTTATAATCCATTCAGAATAAAAAAGGATGAATTTTTCCCCTTGAGCAAAGCCAGGATAAATTCTAACATATCTGCTCTATATAAAGATTCCTTTTTCATTTTGCCAAAGTGAATACTGCATGCTAAACTACTTCATCGTTCATTAGTGTACAATTAGGACTGCGTTCACTGGTATGTGCTGCCTGCTTTGAGCCATTCTGGTGATGCAGAACAGCTGTAAACTCGATTTAACAGCCTGGTTAAACCAGGTTTACAGCTGTTTTGTGTGGCTGGCAAGGAGCGACGTATCCGGGGTGTACTGGTAAATCTGGCCTGTCGAAAAAGAAAGAACTTGCGTTATTAATTTATCACTTCTCAAACTGCCTCTGTCATAAGGCAGCCTTTGCTAGTTTTGATTTGGTAAGACCTGGTTCTCGACTTTGTTCCATAGCTTTATGGCATTTTCTAATTACAACAGAGGAAAAACACATCATAAACCTAGAGTTTAAATAATCAATATATTAGAGAAATATATGGTAGTAGAGAACATCGGTTAGGAATTATTCCTAATTATGGCAGAGAGGCAGAGACATTAATGGGAGAGGGATTATATATGGCAGAGAGATTATACTATGACACAGGAAAAAAAAGACATCACTCTCCATACCCCCCCAAATTTTCTCAGCGTAGCAGCAATCTCTTTGTCCGAGAATCACTGAGAGCCTCTACTTCACCCTGGCAGCTTCCAAGCAGGCACCAGCTCCTCTGGATGGTGCAGACCCATGGAGGTAACCAGATGGTCATGATACACCATCAGGACTGCACGTTCTCGGACATGGCTCATCACACCTCTTCTGCCAGAAAGGGTCATCTGTGCGGCTCCTGAAAGGGATGCTGCCTTTCTGCCCAAAGTCCCTTTCCTCGTCCATCATGCACCCTTATGGAGGGTCACCCTAAGATCAGGTGAAAGAGAGTTTTGGTAGCTGTCTCCAATCTGACGGGAAATCCTGCTGCGCTGGTGTCACAAACAGCAGTGTGAGAAGCTTTAGAGCCCCCTTCCATGGCTGCAACATCAGGCAGGACCACGGTGTAGGTAGGCTGACTTTACAGAAACCCCTCCAATGTGTGACACAGTTTGAAAGACAATCACAATCAAGCTTCCACTGAAACCAAACCAAGTTACATCCTTTCATGTTTTCCCTTTCAGTCTTCCTCCTTCTGTGCTTCCTCAGGGCTTTGCCACGCTGGGTTCCCTGCCCTTCTCATCATACTGTGTACAGATCTTATTCTCCATCTCAGTCTTTTGTTCATGCTTCTCTTATCTTAACAGGCAAACATGTCTAAGCAAAATATGAGTATACCTAAATCCAAACCCAATTCAGGCAAGAAGTCAAAAATTTAAGAGCTTTTTTGGAATTAAATTACTTAAAAATCAAAAGGAACTGGCAATATCAGTGCATCTAGCTCAGTTTGACCTTGGTATCAGTATGCCTGGGCTTCTTCAATGCCCCTTTGCAATGTGGTTTTGGGTTTCCCTATTCTTCCATTCCCATTTCTGAGTTCAGCTGAAAATCTGGGGACTCACCAGAGCAAGTAATCACTAGCGGAAAACTCTGGTGCATCAGGGAGATGCAGATCAAACAAAAAGCTAGGCTCATTGGGGAGACTAAGGAAGAGTATTTTGTGGCTACAAGTCTATCAGGCACAATGCTGGCCTAACTGGATGCACAAATTAAGTAAAGGTAAAATAAAATATTTAATTTAGATTATCATGATAGGAAAATTCCATAAAAATTGAACTATCCCTGGAGATACATTGATTTACATAGCCTCTATTTTCCCAACAGAAAATCTTTCTCTAGAAATTGTTTCCATCAGCCCTTTTCAAGCCTTTTGCAATGAGCAAACAGCTTTAAGATGCAGAAGTCTTTTATTTCTGATTAGGGTAAAATAGTGAGCTATATCATGAACATATTCAACACTATCTCTCTCTTGCTATCCCTTTGTGCCCAAGCTTACATAGCAATGATGTGAATTGGGCTAAAATCTATGGAAATCAACGCTTTGCTGATGCATGCCAGTTCTGGTGGAAAGGACACTTCCAGTACGTTATCTTGAATGATGGAGTGCTGTAAAGGCAGATTAGACTGAAATCAGGCTCTCCTTCTGTTTCTTGGTGTGCAAACAGACAGGGAGGAAGACAGCCCCTGCCTCCACAAGAGGTCTGTCTGCACACATCAGCTGGCAAATGGCAGTATGGGCAGCAGACACTTAGGAAAGAAGAGGTTTGCTCCCAGCAGATCAGACCGGAGCCAACATCTGGTAAGAGATGAGGCACCATCCACCCGAGCACCTGGCAGCTGCCCATTGCCAGCAGTGCCCTCGGCTTGCATTTTCTGACTGCTACAATCCTCCTGCAGCCAGGGACACAGAACATCTAAGGGAGATGAAGGGGAAAAGGGAGGAAAAATAGCTTTTTTTCTTTCTGTTTCCAGAGTTAAAAACTAAAATTAATGTTTTTGTGCCTACCACCTTTTCCAGAGCCTGTAGGGCTGAAAAGCCAAGAGAAGTGTCCTGTAGGATGGTCTCCTGGAAAATGCATCCCCACTGTAACCGACTACACTGCAGCTGCCAGGGAGGTCATTTGGCAGCATCTCATGCTTTTGTTCCTCAGCTGCCTTTTGAGATTCACCAGCTGCAGTAATATTTCCATGTAATTCTTCTTCAGGCCAATAAAAATCATAACAATTTTCATTTTCAGTAATTACATTGCCATCAGCTTTGCTTCCAGTGCCTTTTAACCTTGCTGAACCCTTCTCTTTTGGTAGCAAATGGTCAATTATCTTTCCCTGTACCTCTACCAAATGCATAACTACTACTGCCATTTTCCCTATCCTATATTTTCTCCAATTTCCTTTTTATTCGATAAGGTACCATCAAAAACGTCAGATTCAGGCATAAAATGCAGTGAAAAAAAGAAAATCTTCTCTGGACCCATATGTAGGTTTCTTTGTCAAGCATGTATTTGGTCTAAAAAAAAGAAGTTCTATAAATTCAGTTTGAAATAAAAGAACCACACATTTCTCCTCATCCTGAAGAGCCACTTAGCTGGTGGCTCTTCAGGGTGGTCAGTTCCTATCTTGCACTGTAATGCAAAGGGTGCGTTCCTGGTTGAAAATTTTGTAAAAGAAAAGGAATCCAAGCAATGCTTTTACACTACGTCACAAATATTTGCCTCTTACATCTAACTGTCCTGCCATAGACAAATCAGTCACTCACTGAGAAGCAGAGAGGAATTCTCCCTGTGGCTGCTCCAAGCTGAGACACATACATTTGTCCATTATAAGAAAATAATACCTTCTTTCCCTTTTCATCTGAATGCTCTGTAAAACACTTCTTTGCCTCTCTTCCACTACGAACAAGAGAAAAGCATCTAGCTAGCTGTTTATGGAGAACCAGGTCCTTTTTCATCTTTGTTTAACTTCAGTGTTTCTTCAGATCTGATTTGAAATACTGGTGGGGAAAGACGCAACTGTATCTGTCATACAACTGAATGAACATTCACCCCAGGACAGATTGATAGAAGGGAGTTATATTTTCACCAGTACTTCTAACAGTAGGACAGGTATAATGCTCGGTTTCTCAAGAACCCAGGTGCTTAGCCACAACACCTTTTCCTCAGGAATGGAAAATGTGGTTAACCCTGGCAACATCGTATGTGCCAGTCATTAAATATGTGCACAAGTTCCAGTAATAATGTCAAACATGGTGGAATGTAGTTGCACATTTGCAAGCATCTTACTGTCTGTCTGTCCTGGTTAGGATCGTTTGAGGGGCAACACAGCTGTATGTGCTTGGCATGGCTGTTCAGACATTTGCAGCATCCTCCCTGTGCTTTCTGACACCCACAAAGGAGTGCTTCTTTTCTAGGCTTCTTTACAAAGACACCTTCCTCCAGGAAGAATTTTTCATGAAAGTGTCCCATCCCACTCCTTCCTTCCTCTCCTGAACTCCAGCTACTTTCTCCCACGTGGTATGCAGCCCTACCCCCTCGGTATTTTGCTCCAAAGCTTATTGAGCAGGTTGAGACCCAGTCCCGTGGCTGGAGAGCAGGACTGTCTTGCCCCAGTGAGGCCGACAGGCACATTGGTGTGTTCATACAGAAGCACTGCAAACCATTTGGTTTCCTCCAGGCAAATATTCAACAGGAGTGATGACAGGCCCAGGAAAAATGTTTCTGTGATGGGAAGGTAAACATTACATGCTTCCCAGGCAGCTCCCTCTGCCTCCCCCCTTGGCACTTGCCAAGGCTGTGTCGTAGCCTGTTAAAACACGACAGCCCTTAAGAGTTTTTGCCGTTTCTGCTGCACATTGCAGCCATTTCACAGGCTGATGTGTACCTGTTGTCTTTCCAAAAGCCAGAAATAATTGAGGGCTTGTCTCTATCATGCTGCAGTGGACACAGACAGAATTGTGTTTTCTGTATTCATAGCTCTGGTAGCAGTTTTGTTGCTTCCCAAGGGAAAGGGAGGGGAACCCCTCCTGCAGAGGGAAGGATGGTATGTTGAGTTGTTTAATGGTTAGCGATTGAAGGTGTTTGGGAATATTAAAAATCTTTACACGTTAAATCTAAATTATATGCTAAAAGTAAATTATAATCTCAGAGAAGGAAGTTTCCTTAGTACTGATCTGTCTCTGATCTGCTTTATCTTTGTTGTGGTTTAACCCCAGCCAGCAACTAAGCACCACGCAGCCGCTCACTCACTCCTCCCCCACCCAGTGGGATGGGGGAGAAAATCGGGAAAAGAAGTAAAACTCATGGGTTGAGATAAGAACGGTTTAATAGAACAGAAAAGAAGAAACTAATAATGATAATGATAACACTAATAAAATGACAACAGTAATAATGAAAGGATTGGAATGTACAAATGATGCGCAGTGCAATTGCTCACCACCCGCCAACCGACACCCAGCTAGTCCCCGAGTGGCCATTCCCCACCCCCACTCCCCAGTTCCTATACTAGATGTGATGTCACATGGTATGGAATACCCCTTTGGCCAGTTTGGGTCAGCTGCCCTGGCTGTGTCCTGTGCCAACTTCTTGTGCCCCTCCAGCTTTCTCGCTGGCTGGGGATGAGAAGCTGAAAAATCCTTGACTTTAGTCTAAACACTACTGAGCAACAACTGAAAACATCAGTGTTATCAACATTCTTCGCATACTGAACTCAAAACACAGCACCGTACCAGCTACTAGGAAGACAGTTAACTCTATCCCAGCTGAAACCAGGACAATCTTGCTTTTGAAATCCTAGTGAGGGATAAGCTTTCCAAAAGTCACGATGACCAACAACGTGATTTTCAGAAAAGACCTGCTCTCTTTCTTAACAAATTATAAAAGTTAATTGTGTAGAGTTTTAGAGACTCCCAAAACTCTGGACGTCACAACAGGAAGTACCAAGGACTGAACACAATGGGAAGAATGGATCCATAGAAAATCACATCGCAGTCAACAAGTGAGTGGTTGGTGGCATTGGGATCATGGTTCCTTCCAACACAGCATGCCATGTTCTGGAGAAGGATGAAAGGCACTAATTCATTTTAGGGGGTTGGCATCTGTTTCTTTTGTTGCATTCCAGATTTTTCCATAGCCATAGAGAACATCACATTTCTCCAAGCTAATTTTAATAGCTGAAAAAAAAGGGTAACTGGACCTTTCCAGTAAGGAATTCATAATTTATACAAACCATTAAATTTCCACCTTAAAGTTTATCTTGGGTTTTTTTTCATCTAATTCTTCTTTGTATTATTAAGACAAAAGTTGTTAAATAATTTTGGCATTTGCACCCTTTTAATGTCTCATTTGGCATCATTCTCTCCCACAGCAATAACCTAGCCAATCTCTATATGTTAATTGACTACTAGCCCCCTAGCCACATTTGTCATTCTACTCTAATTTCCTTTTTAATTATCCTTATCTTATGATATTAAGAAGCACAGATATGTTTGCAGATTTCTGTGTGGAATCATAATAAACAGACTCTGCATTTACCTCCCAGATAACATCTGTAGCTTGATGCAAAGTCCTTGTCTGTTTGCCATCGCCAGTCATACACTTATACCTTGCTTGGAGCCTGGCCCAAGGCCTGCTGATGTCAGTAGAAATCTTTCTAATTATCCTGTTGATGACCCTTGGTATGATTCAGGAATTAGCGGCAGGAAATGTTAAAGCCCCACAACTATTAAATGTTACCTCATACACCTTTACGTGCCCAGAGCTTTGCCCTATGTAGGGCTGCCATTTCTCCTTGCAGGATAAGACAGTCCTTCCTCAGTGAAGGTTTGCAGATGCCCTGAAGTCCTGAGGAGATGAAACCTTTACTGCCTGACTCCCCACTTGCACACTGCCCCACCTGGCATTGTTGCCACCCAGAGATCTTCCTCTTCTTGAGGAGCTGATTTTAATTCTTGTTACCCTCCTCCAGCTCACCTGGTTAATTAGTTTGCATTTTTGCTTGGTTAAATCTAATGTGGTTTTTTTATTGTTTTCTGCTGTTTCCAATATTGCCTGAGGAATGCTTTACTTCGTACTCACAGGAATCCAGGCAATTAAGAATAGCATTTGTAACCCCTCTTAATGAATTTTACCAACATGCATCCTGTAGGGGAGTAATGAAAGGAAAACATATGACATATATCCCTAACTTTCATCTAGACACAGTACAGAGAAGACTGTGTCATAGCCAATATTTAAGACTGAAAAATATCTTTAATGATTTGGAAAATTGCCAGGCTAAAATGAATGAACTAGACACCATTTTCGTAGAAGAGGGTTATATTATCGATTATCTTAATGAAGGGAGATAAAATTCAGGTAAAAGGGAAAGAACAAAATTATTACCAAAGATAATTAAATGAAATACTAAAATCTTCTTTGTTATACTTTAGTTTTTGGAATAATTTATATTATTAAAATGTATAGCATTTGGTGGAGTCCATAAAAAGGCAGTCTTCAGTGTTGTTGTTTTTTTCTCTACAGGCCACAGAGTTTTCCACAGGCACAGTTAATACCTTGGGTTGTGCTGGAACAGTAACTACAGTGGTCATCAATATGGTTCTTACCTGGACAGTGTGTCACTGTAATGGCCCTTCTGCGATCAGCACGGCACAGAAATGTTAGGAGAGGGCCCAGGGACAGCAGGTAAAGATTTCTATCATTCCTATAAGAGTGCAGAGAGTACACATCATTACATACAGTCTGCCTGTTGTCTCTTTATAAGTAATTTATAAATTGTTAGTACATAAATCTACATATATGGGTGAGGTGACAGTCCTTACAATAGTTGTCTGTGGCCACAGAATTGCTGTGTGACCTGGTAGTGTCACTTTGTCTCTTGCAAAACATTTGAAGAGCAAGGTCTTCCATTATCTTTTTGTTTCATGTGTATTGATTATCTTCCTACAAGCGCAGTCAAAGGACAGAAGGGGAAAACAATGTCTTTGATTTTGAGACTCTTTGTTAGATGGAGTAATAACACACAAGCCGGATTGTGCCTGTTGTGCTCAGTTGTTAAATTCTTACATAAAGCCCTCAACGTCAGTGAGAATTGTTTCATTCATGTAGCTGAAGCCTGGTCAGAGGAAGGGAGTGAGTGCATGGCTCACACCATTTTTATGTGAGAGTTTAATTTTGTCCCCATGTTCTGTATATAAAACAAAGTGACCAAACCACCCTTCAGCCGTGCAAGTCTGCAGCTGAACTCGGTGGTGCACAACCTACATGGAATAAATGTTGCACTTGTGCCAGAGCAAGTGATGCTGTGTTCATACTTGGTATAAGAAAAAGTGGAGCAGGGAAGGTAATGAGAGCACATACCCACAAGAAGACTACCTAAGGATTTAAACAGTTTCTGACACGGGGAGAATACAAAGTGTCAAAGCTTACTTGTTTAATGAACCCACATAAAATCCCTAAATAATTTCAGCAATAATTATTTTGTACATTTTAAGGCAGAATTTCAAATGACAGTCCCCAATCTAACACCTGCAGTTACAATCACTTATATATGCAGGTACCTGATTGCATCTGTAAATCAAATAGATGTTTAAGTAACTTCAGCTGTGCCTGAAAAATTGCAGATGCAAAAATGCAGTCTTTACTGAGGGGGTGCTGGAAGTTTGGCCCTGCATTTCTGTTAGGTGCCTCTAGTGAGGAAAAAAAATGCTCACTGCTATGAAAACTGATAAATTCTTTCTTCATAGTAACGAAGTAGCATGAACTCATAAATGAGCTTCAGCATGAAAAAAGGAGGGCATGTAACATCTTTTAATTTTTTTTGATAAATCTTCATCATACCTAATAGGTGTGAGTTGTGTTCACAGTGAAAGGAAAGAAAGAGAGTGTGCAGAAACTGTAAGTAGAAGGTATTATAATCTTTGGAACTTTGCATTACTTTTTATAATGATATTTTCTCTCCATGTCCTCAGCTTAGTAAACTTAGTAAAACTTAAATTTCCAACTTAGTAAAACTTAAATTTTCACTATCAAAGTTCAGTCTTTTTTGAACAAGTATTATTAATTTATATGCCATGCTCTGGAGGATGTACTGAAATTCAAGTTTATCACAGAAAACAATTCTTCTTATAATACCTTTTCATATCCTACCTGATTTTATTTATTCACTTTTTTACCAGAAAGAAAAATGCTATTTTTCTGCTTCTCTAATTCTAAAACGGGTGCAGGTATTTCCCTTATAATTCATCTTGTGCTTGAATACATTTCAAAACATGAGATGATCTTCGTTAAGAAAAAGCTGTGAGTATCAAAGTTGAAAATGAGGTTTGAGGAAAAAGTATTTCATGGCAAAATTTTCACTTTAAAATGCAAGCATCAGTAATTAAATTCATGAGTGTTTCATGGCAAATTGATAACTTGAGTTACACGTGATTAATTTGCATGATTTGTGAGAAACTCCTCTGAAATCAAAGATGTAACAGTGCAAACTTTGTGTAGGGTGTTCAGAGTCAAGCTGATAAGGTACAAGTGTTGTGCTGAGGAATATTCCAGTTTCACCAGCCATTTCTGTTTATACGTAAGGATATTTTCTTATGGCGTGCTAGGATAAAGGGGTTTATTTAATTGATTTTCCCTCACCTAGGCAAGCCACTACAGAGTTACTAACATGTGCGTGCCTTCTTAAAGAGTCACAGCAAATCATTTTTCCCCATACATTGAGAAGATCTTGTTGTCAATATACTCCAGGCTTTGTACTCTGATAGAGATCTGTAATTACAGGAACCTTTCAGCTTTTTAATGGTGATGCATTCTTTGTTTATTTTTCATACCTTTGGTCTACAACAGCTGCTGTCAAACTGTGATCTGCAGATCATTAGGAAACATATGGCCCAATATGATTAATTTGGTCAGGAACAATTGTGGCTGATGACATTTTGGCTGAAAGGACAAGAAATAAGCATTAGCACCAACTCCTCCAATGTGCTGGAAAGCAACAGCAATAATTTCACATTATGTGGTTCTGTGTTACTGCACTGTGTAGTGTCTCTTCCCCCGTCTTCTCTTTCCAAGATCATTGTACATCTGTAAAGGGTATACATAGTAGAATATTGCCAACCTGCATGCTGTGGGACTGTGTGATTTTTTTGCATTAATGCAAGTTTGAATTAGAAATGAAAAGATCGTTTGTGCAATTACATATTCTTAGCTATAACATGGGCTTTTTTCACTACAGGTACTTTAGCATAAGGCAAAATAAAAGGAACAATTACTTTAAAGTATGTACCTTGTATTTAAATATTTGTGAAAATAGCAATTTAGCGAGGAGCAGTAGATGTAATGGCAGGTTATCTTAGCTAAGGCAGTTTGGAAGAGGGAGCAATACAATGAGGTTTCATGCATATGCTCTTCAGTCCTTTTGGTAGCAGGTGACCTTGAAAGTGTGAACTAAGTACAAGCAATGCAATATTGTCTTAATGAGTCTACAGACAACCTGAAACAGTAACTCTGAAAGTCATAATGAGCCCCATCCATTTCACTGGGCGGTTAAGCTTGAGACATAAAGATGAACATTTGAATGTCATCATTATTAATTGTATCATCAGTGATTATTTTATCAGGAAAATCCAGCTAGCTTAGTTTCCCAATCAGTTTCCATGCTTTCTATGTACTAAAATGTCAATAGTAATCCTTTCACCCAAGGGTCTCCTGATAAATTCTACAATACTGTAAATTATTTGGCCTTGCCAAAACACAGATAAATTAAACAATTATGAAGATAGTGACAGGGAAAATCCTATCAGTTTAGTACTCAGAGAAGCAACCCAGTTCTGCTACTTTATTTTACTCCTCCCTTTATTTAATTAACTGAAAAACGGAATTTTTCACTGCCCATGCCAGAATTCTCTGGAACCCAGAAAGAAAGGCGCAGAATTTGATTTCTCCTTGCTATAGAGAAGTCAGGGTCCTAACTCTACACAGGCTTTTTTATTGCACCTAACAAGCATGTTGTGGTTATTAAGTACTGGTTGATAGCCATATACATGTTTTAATCAGAAATCTTAGTTGCCCTTTCAGCTACCCACCCCATGTAAGCACTTGCTAAGCATTCTCCATGGAGAATTCAGTGCAGGAAAACAACAGCTCGTTGGTCACCAACAGATTGGTAGGTGGGAAATCCAAGTGTATGCCCAACCAAAGTTCAGCATTTAAGGGGAGGAGGAACTACTGGATCGACTTGGTTGATATGTATTTTGCTAAGATGCTAAGATCCTAAGATTTCACCCTGTTACTTTTTTGTTCATTGCAGCAAAACTGTGCTGGACTAAAATATGTTGCTCACGAAGGGGGAAAATAAAAAGGGTTCTGACAGACCAGACAGGTGGTACTTGAGTGAAACTGGAGGGCCAAAGCTGGTACCATCTCATCTAGGCACCCCATTTTGTGAAAAGTGTTGCCTGCCAGGGACAGAGCAATGCCTGAGACATTGCAGTGCTTAACTTGGCATGTTAATATAGGTTGAGATCACAGGCAGAGAGGCCACTGTGGAAAAGCAGACTCTTTGGCAGACTTCCCCTTGTAACCTCCTTACATGAAGGATGCAATGCCGCTGAATAGCAGTTATTGAGTGTTTTTCTTTCAAAGGTAACCTGTCAGTCGTATGCCTGAAACAACAGTATTTCCAAAAGAGGCTGAGATCTGTGGGACAAGATATTGGTCCTTGAGGGTAACAACTTTAGAGCCATCCCCAGCCAGTTCTGATTCACCAGATCTGCCAGACAATTTTTAACCCGCTTAATGATGATCTATAGTTATTGTACCTTGCATCATACTGATAACACACATTAGTAACTCTCTAATGTTGAGTACCTCGTTGTAAGGTTCATCATGTACCTAGCCTTCTACAAGTCTACAACTACACAAGGTTGCTTTAAGCACCTGTATTCATAGCTGCAGTTGTCTTTATCATGTGTTTGGAACAGAATATGAGGCCAGAGTGTATTAGTGCTGTCATATTTTTTGTCTTGTTCATTTCATATAAATACTATCATAAGTTTATATATATGTGTAACAAGTCCCTTCTTTGTCTTCTAGGCTGAGCATAAAAATTACCAAAGTATGGCCATATGCATTGCTGTGTCATGTAATTGTTTAGTAGCCAAAGCACTTCAGTCAAGAAGTTTAGAGTTCCAGCTAACTGTAGAGAAAAGAAAATTTTATTGCCCAAACCACATTTCTTTTCTGTAAGACTATCTTGTAAATTTCTTGACTATAGTGCTTGGATCCTTATGGCAATTACTGTGTAACTCAATTATGGGTAACAGCATAATGCAGCTAATTTGATTTATCTGTACTTCAGTAATGATCATGTCTACTAGTAAAAGTTACATTCTGAAAAACCCACCAAGTTACAAAAAATTTTTATATGCATACATAAAAGCTTCTTAAAGTTTCTGTTCCATGTCTTCAGTGGAGTTTTTCATTGAGTAGTTAATACCTACCTATCTGTAACAACATTGTAGAAGCACTAGAGCTGGATTTGATGTTGTGAGCCATTTCCAAGAGTATGCAGTACTTCTGATCCTGGTGTAATGTCTGTGACTAACTAAATAGGGTGTTTGGTGATGTCTTTAAAAAAACCTATGTCAGTGGAGAATATTCATTATGGAATTTATCTGCCTCCCTACCTTCACTTGCTTTACATTTATATTTTTTCTATCAGCTTATGAGAGATTAGTTTTTTGCATGTTCACAATATGAAGTACAGTCCTAATCTTTCAAAACCAACAGAGTGCTTTAAGTGCAACTACTCATTCTTATTACAGGGTCTGTCTGTTTATGGGAGTGCCTTGCAAACTGCCTAGGCCTCTTATTTTTTTCTGAAAAGGTGGAACACCTTGGACTGACCCAAATACTAGAATTAAGGGCCACAACTGCCCCCTGCAATTCAGGACACATCAGTTCAGGGCCCTCTCCTACCTGAGGGGACCGAGCTTGCATCTCGGCACCATGCCTGCTTACCAAGCCTCTAACTTGTTGCAGTGCAAGTTTCTCTAAATCCCTGCTCTTGAAGCTCTTCCCAGCTGCATGGAGTAATAATTCATGATGCCAGGGAGAGTCTGAGCAGGTCCCCAGCTCAGTGGTTAAGGCACACCACCAGGATGCACAGCACTAGCTTCCACACTCTGCTCTCATGGTGGGCTAGTTAGTTGCTCGGTTATTTACCCAACATAGAGCAGGTTCAGTAGGAGAAAAGCTTAATTCAGAAAGCCTACAGCATGGTATATGATCCCTATCATATAGATGTGAGTTCAAGGAAGATCAATTGAATGTGGGATTTGAACATACACACCCTATATTCAGGTTAAGCACTGAGCACACAAAGGGAGGAGTAACTATTATCCTATGTTATGTCCCACAGCAAAATGTAAGCACCTGCTAGACTGGACAAATGGATGCTTGGCCTGTGCTTATGTTTTTTTTCAGAGCTATGCTCAAACACGGTTTTGTATAATGAAATGCAACCACTGTACCTGTGAGGAAGGCTGAGATGATACCCATCCAGTTCCCCTGCTCTTCCCAATGGCCTTTTACTTGAACCCTTCCTCCTGGCTTGAATCAGAGCAGGATCTGATACACAGGCAGTGTGAGCTGGGGAGGCATAGTGGCCCAAGCTCACATCTGAGCACCCATGTAACATCCCAGTACAGAAACCATGGGTACCTCCATCCAGCTGGCCAGAAACACTGGTACCTCCACCCTCTGCCTCCTTTGTGAACTGAGCCAGACACGCTTGTGTGGTCTAAATAACATTTGTTTTTAAATGCACTCTCTGAGAGAGACTGGTATGTATTTTGGGAAGAAGACACGAGTATTATGTTTTTAGGTCTTGATGTGATAATGTTAGGTTTAGATATCTATTGTCTTTGAAATACAGATGGGATAAAAGGCATCTGGAAGAAAGTGAAAAAATCTTGCCAAGGCAATTCCATTTTACACTATTGAAACTACCGAACGTTCACCTTGATTTCAGAGTTCTCCGCAAATCATCTGTTGATACCAAAATCCACGTAGTTCTTTTTAAATCCTGGTACATGTTTCCTTAAAAAAAAAAATAGTGTGTTTCATATTTATGTTGTATGTGTGTCATATTTCCTAAGTTGCTGTGCATCCCTATGTTGGAAAGAGTTCAGCTGGTATTAAATAACTGGAAGAAATTATCTGAAAGTTGCAGAAGGACTATATTCTACTTCTGTGTAAACTCAGATCGCTAATAAGAGTTTGTGCAGAAGCAACAGATAAAGTGCTTGGAACAAGGGCGGCCACAGACCACATAAAACAGAAACCTGCCAGGGAGTGATGTCCCTGAATATCATATATCAGTAGGCACAACCTTCTAATATTATTATCCCTTCACACACCCAATAAATCTCATCCAAATATGTGAGATCAGTAAAGGTGACATTTTAGACCTTCTCTGCACAAAGGTGAATTAACAGAGTTGTGCTCAGGGGGAAACTCCACAGCAGGGTCCTGGCTTCAGACAGCTCTGATGCTAGCGGGCTGCAATAGCTGCTTCAGTTCTTTCATGTCCTTGTACACAAAATCTGTTCAAAACTTGCTTTGGATGATCTCCTGCACCGAAGCCATCTCTTCGTGTCCTCCACCAAGTAACATCCATTTGTTAGTTATCTGAGAAAGAGGGGCATTTATGCTACCTATTATTAGTACCCATATTCAGTGCCTCAATCAAGAGTGTAATGCCCTGAGGTTTATGCTATATTCAGTGGACAGTTATTCCTGAAGGGATCATGATTCATTTTGGGAACGTCACTTAGGTGGTTAATTACTCCCTGAAAGAGTTTATTTCCCTGCATTATTACAGGCTGAACTCAGAGCAAGCGGCTTTCTTGTTTAGGTTGTTGATCCATGGTCACTTTGTGCCAACCTTCATGAACAGAGGTCAGGTGTACACCCCCCAGGGGTCCATGACAAATACAATAGTGTTCAACATCATTATTAATGATCTGGATGATGGGGCAGAGTGCACCCTCAGCAAGCTGGCTGATAACACAAAACTGGGAGGAGTGACTGATACACCAGAGGGTTGTGCCACCAACCAGAGGGACCTATCAGGCTAGAGAAATGGGCTGACAGAAATCTCTTGAAGTTCAACAAGGGAAAGGGCCAAGTCCTGCACCTGGGGAGGAACAACCCCATGCATCAATATATGCTGGGGGCCACCCATCTGGCAAGCAGCTTTGCAGAAAAAGCCCTGGGAATCCTGGTGGACATCAAGTTGACTGTGAGTCAGCAATGTGCCTTTGCAGCAAAGAAGGCTAATGGTATCCTGAGCTGCATTAAGAGGTGCGTTGCCAGCAGGTCAGGGGAGGTGATCCTTCCTCTCTAATCAGCACTGGTGAGGCCACACCTGAAGTACTGTGTCTGGTTCTGGGACACAGTTTACTGTGTCCAGCACAAGAGAGGTATGGAGCTACCGGAGGCAGTCCACCAAAGGGCCACTAAGACGTGTAAGGGACTGGGGCATATCTCCTCTGAGGAAAGGTTGAGAGAGCTGGGACTCTTCAGCCTGGAGTAGAGAATTCTCAGGGGGGTTCTTATCAGCATATACAAATATCTGAAGGGATGATATAAAGAAGACTGAGCCAGGCTCTTTTCAGTGGTGCCCAGTGACAGGACAAGAGGCAATGGACACAAACTGAAAAACAGGAGGTTCCCTCTGAACATCAGGAAACACTTTTTCACTGTGAGGTTGACCAAGCACTGGCACAGGTTGCCCAGAGAGATGGTCTAGTCTCCATCCTTGGAGATATTCAAAAGTTGTCTGGATGTGGTCCTGGGCAACCTGCTCTAGGTGACCCTGCTCGAGCAGGGGTTTGGACCAGATGACCTCCAGAGGTCCCTTCGAACCTCAGCCATTCTGTGATTCTGTGATCCTGTGATTCTGTGATCCTATGATTCTGTGAAAACTTGAAAATACACATTTATATATTATTAATGCATATGTCATGTATCTTCTTTGAGTCCCATTTCAAGTCTTTTCTTGAATTCTGATAAGCATTTGGCTTTGCTAATACAAGAGCTAATCTCTTACAAGGGTCAAAATTGGGCATAAGCAGAACAGAAAGCCTCATGAGTTTTCCTGCTGATAAAATTCTCCCTAGATTAAGACAATTTTGACAACAACATTCCAATATATTTATTAAAAATCTTTCTATAAGCACTTATAGATGATGTTTGCCTGTGAGAAGAGGGGTCCACTGGGAATTAGAAATAAAATATTATATTGGTAACTTGAGAAACTACACCTCAGTTGTTTGTTTGGTTTCTTTCTTTGTGAGATTACAGCAATCTAATCAAGGAGAAAAATTTTTATATCTCAGAATCCTACAGGGATGATACCCCTACATGGTATTTTATCATTGCTTCGGGCAAAGCTAGTGCACTTCATGGAATTTAGTGCAGTTTAATTTATTAATTTATAAGAATAACTACAAATGTGTACTTCACTTCCATATAGTTCTGGCATACTAATGGTTTTTAATATCCTCTACTAAGGAATAACTGGTGATCAATACAGGAGTTATACAAAAACAAATCCTCTGACTGTCTTCAGAGATTGTTTTCAGGCAAAAATGTTTGAGTTTCACAATGGTCTCATTAAAAAAAGCTGAGCACCAAAACAACATATTTGAAAGGTTTAGCAACATTGAAGTTTTACTAATTTCTCGTATTATTGTGCCCAAGCATATTGTCAAGTTACGAACAGAGAATAAGATCAATACACAATGGGTTATGGACATAAGCATCCCGCTCCCTGAATGAGCTGCCAAGCAATTAGCAAACTCTTTTTACTTAACTTCTCTTTATGATTTTTAATGTGGAACAAGATCTTTAGACCCACATGAGGACCGACTGTTGACCTAGCAAATTTTGTGACTTGTAATTCATAAGGATAAACATTTAATTTACCAGTGGAAGAAAAGAAAAGAAGTCTGTGCAGGACTAAACTGCTTGCCCTTTCTCATTCTGTGTTGTTCAGAGCTTCCGGGACTGCTGCCATTGCCTGTGACAGAGAAATACCTGTCTGTGTTACTGATGCAAAGTATATAATATTTTAAAAAACTGAATAACCAAGGTATTTTGAGAATTATATCTCACAGTTAGCCTCCTGCTGAGGCAACAGGTCCTAGAAATAGAACTCAGTGACATTGGCACAGACACTTTGTTTTTATGAGATGAAAGATGACATAAAAGAATGTGACTGCCCATTCACCCCCAAAACATACCTTGAGAGAAGGTGAGATCCTGTGGATCAGTGTCAGAAACTATAAATTTCAAGCTCAGACCTTAACAAAAGACTTTCAAACTAAGAAAACTTCCATTCTAAAATAGTGACATGCTCACCATTCCTTTGGGGTCATTCCAGAGTAATATTTTAACTGCTTCCAATTTTCATGCTTCCTTCTTTTATTTCATTATAAAAAATACTAGTTAACAGCATAGATTATTTTAAAATGCATATGATTTTTTTTCAAGGACTTTTTTTTTATTTTATAGGAACATATCAACAAAACTCTTAACATAAAAAAATAACAGGCACAAAAAAATAATTAATCGGTGTGAAGTAATACCAAGGACATTTTATATCTGTACTTCATGCCTGATATTGGGATCTGATATTCAGATAACATTCATCCAGCGGTGGCTAAGATCTCTAAGTAAAATGCTACCACCATTGCTATCACATGGTAAACTTCCATGGATTTTAGTGGGACCAGGGTTTCCCTCTTACAAATCTTTCAAACAAATTGAAGGCTAATTTTGGACAAACTCTAGAAATGCTAATATTTTTTTTCCTAAAGAAGAAAATATAAAGAATGAGGTCTTTTAAAATACTGTTTGTGAGAAAACAATTGTATCATAGGGTTTTCTTTGGGTTTCTCTTTGCAATTTTAGATACACAAAGACACATGAATTGTTTTCAGCCTGCACAGACAAAGATTTTTTTCCTGCCACACTGTTAACATTTCTAGTTAAGTGGAAGAAGACTTAGAAGTACAAGCAGAACTAATAAATAGAAATTTTGGGGAAGTAAAATTGTAAAAACAGTTTTAGTACAGAGGTATTTTCAGAAACATACAGATAATAAATATGATCCAGCTGATATAACTAACTGCTGAATACTTGTGCCCCTGAGAACATCAGGGTGGTTTTTTTAAAGACTGTCAGCTCCTTGCACAATATGTAAAAGAATGTTTTCCTACAGAATAGACTTTTCTTACTCACAACTAATATTGGCAGAAGTCTTTAGGTTTAGAATTAAGAGATATTTCAAGAGGTTAAGAAAGGCCTTCTATTTCTAAGCTGCTTTTAGAGGCCCAATAAAGTATTCCTTTTACACATACCCACAAAAAAATTGTGCTGCTGATAAACACAGTTGGCCGCAGACAGGGTTAGTTGTACATCTTCTTCAGCAGGAAGATCAAAGTTTCTGACCTAAAGGCTACTCAAAAGAAACAAAAGAGAGGTTAGATACAAAGGCTGTGCCTTTAGAGTTTCTCTCATACATGCACACAAAGGTAGAAGTAGCTTTTTTTGGACAGGACTGCTGTCTGGTGTTCTGCAGAAAAAGGAAAAGCACGAGATCCATGCACTGGATAGTAAAGCTGCAGTGTACTGGATATTCAGCTTATTCATCAAGAGGGAGTATGGACCTAATTTGGAGTGGCAGCTCCCATGTGGTTTGATTACATTCTACACACTTAATGTCCAAGCCACTTTTTTCCTCCATTACCAAGGAAAAGGTGTCTCTAACTCTGCATGTTAGTGTGTACTATCTTTGACTAACTTGAATAGCACAAACAGCAGACTCTCAGCAGCCACCCTCTTCAGCTGACTTCCAAGTCTAGTGGCAGAAATTCAGCTGGAATTTCTCATCGGGAACCTCCAAGAAGGTAATCACATACCAAAATACAAATTTCAATGATTTTTCTGTGCATCACAAGGAAATCTGTTAATTTCCTCCCTCAAGAGTTAGTCACCATCTTGATTGTTCCAGATCTGCTCTATTACATTATTTGCACCCATAGCCACAGGTGAAACATGCTTACAGGTACCTGATCACAACAAAATACATTTTCCATATGCACGATTCCAGATTTCCCAAATTCTCCATCCTCTTGTGATTTTGGACTCTACTGGGCTATCTGAGCTTTACCTGCCAGGACATTTTCTCATCGCTGTGTGGAGCTCCTTTTGGGAAAGCACCTGCTGCCTTGTCTCGTCTTGTCTCATCTCGCCTCCATAAGAGCTCCCATTGATGCTGTCATTGCCACTCATGTTTAATTGTCTTCCCTGGTGCAAGTAGTGGCTTCCCAGAAACATGGGATGGTGACTTAAACCTGCCATCTTGGTACTGGCTTTAACCTTCACAGGGCAGAAGGCAGTGGCAAAAGACCAGACATCTGTGGGAGCTGTGGGGAGCAGAGACCCCAGGTTTAGTCTTTTCCACCACAGACTTCTGTGGTTTGGAGGATGAGTCTCCTGAAGCAGGAATGCTTTGCCAACGAGAGATTTCCAGATGTGATAGGAGGTCATTATTAGAAATTTAGCAATCATTGTTGGCAATTTTGGGATTTGCAATCCCTTCATCTGTCTCCTTTGCATGGTATTTAGATTTAATTTTTGGAAAAAAGTCAAAGCTATTAAAAATACGCAAAAAAAAGTTTTAATTATGGCTTCTTTTTTGTCTTTATTTGTTTGCTTGCTTGCTTGCTTGCTTGCTTGTTTGTTATTACTCAGGAAAGTCCCTAACAACACATAGTTTAAAACCACAAAGCCCCCATGAAATAAGCCACAATATACCACCTGACAGTTATCAGCAGTTACAGGCTCAGACCGTGCTTGCAAAAGCACCTGGCCACTGTTGCCATTATTACACCCAGATAATTTCAAGTCTGCCATTTGTGGTGTGCCACAGAGGCCAAAGATCCTGTTAAAACTTTTAGTTAAATACATGTATTTCCAAGGACTAGAATTTGAACTTACATGTATTTACTTTGGGTTGAAGGTTGCCTTTAATTCTCATGTACAATTGGCAAGGTCAACAGCAGGAGTCTGCCACATAGAGGTCATTATATGGTTTATGGCAATTACCATTCTTATTACCAACTTGACTCATCTTCAGAAATTAATCATGTTAAAAGAAAATTACATGGGGAACATTATGGGGTACCAGGTAACACACTGATGCTGCATTTCATGGAGACAATGCCTTTTTAAATGACTTGATTAGGCATTTGTGGAGAATGTGGGTCTTTTAAAAAAATTTTCAGTAATTCAGTTTTTTCACTGACTTTTTTTTAACTGGGCCAAGCTAATACTGAGATTCAATGTCTTCAGTGGGACAGAGAAGCAGGACAGGGGTGTGGAATAGGTAGGCAACTCTGGTTGAAACGATTGAATTGCTAAGGACAGAGAAATAGGGTTAGGCGGAGGTAGACTAGATCACCCACTGGGTGTTTTCTCTTAGGGAGTGGCTGACAAGGCAGTCAGAAGATGTAAAACCAGAATAAATGCAGTTTAAAAAAGGACTTAACGTGCTGGGAACTGCAGTAGGAGCTCTGTAGCCCAGGGAAGTGAGATATGGAAAGAGATCTCAGGTATGCTGGCAGAAAGAGGTGAGTAATGCCAGTGGGGCTGGCCTGTGTGGATGCTGTGGTTTTCCCTTCTACACCAGAGTCCTTACAGTGCCTTATGTCACCAGGCAAATATGAAGAGGCCTATTCTGAAAATGTCTGGTCTTTGTCACTGAAAACACACAACCCTGTTGGTAGTCTGGCTTCTAAATTTGGTAAGTGTCTAGGAGAAGTCTTATGACTTCTTGGACCCATTTGAAAGAAATACGGTGAAAAATGTAGGTGTGGAAGCAAGTGATAATCTTGGACCTGCGGACTGTACTGTTGTAAAAATGTAGTGAGACTAGTATTACCAGCAGCCTGGTATTACATGGTCCCCCTCTCAGGGTGAACACATAAACATTGAATGCATTGCATGGCCTGTGGAACTATGATGATGCTGTGATCTCTAGTAGGAAAGATATCTGGTTTTACATTATATAGAATATCTAATTTTCTGAAGGAGTGATACTGTATGTAATAAGAGTTTAAATTACAGAGTACTTTGGAAACTGGCTGGTAAAGCTGCCTGGTGGTGAAAACAGAGCTGTTGTTAATAATTTTTTAAGTGAACAATATGTAAGACAGTGCTGGCTGCCTCCAAATTGCTTATTGCACAGCTGGATGCTGATTGTGTATGACAGGTGACAAAACCAGATCTGCCAGCCAGATCTAATTCAGTTGCATGCTATAATTCTGGCATTTGCTATATGCTGGTGTTTAAAAGTTGTAATTTCTTCCACATAAATACAAGATTGCATTTCTTGGCAATATAATGGAGACAGTTGGGGCAGAAGCCAGAAGAAACTTTCACAACCAACATACTAGAGTTTAAAGTTATGCAAAAGATAGCTCTGGAGGCTTCAGGGAATACAGCTGAGATCACGCAGAATTGTAAATTATATACTCTACACAAATAGCTTGGGGCCACATGATAATTAATAACTACTGTATTTAAGTAGTTGGGAACTCAGATTCATTTATTATTAATTATAACTTTGTTTAGCAAATGTTCTCCATGGTAATTGCCTGTTTATCTTGTCTATATATGATGTTAGCAGATAGCTTGGATGAACAAACTGATTAGTAGGAGTCTTAATTATATTGCAACAGTTGTCCCTATTCTAGCAGGTAATAGAAAAGAAAGCTGTAAAGCAGATAAAAGATCAATAAGTTGCATGTTTGCAACACTGGCACACATCACTAGGTTATCTGCTAGAGCAGTAAGGTCAGGTTTTGTGAGCAAGTGAGAGTAAAGGGTAGGTTTGGAATAACAGTTCTTCAAACTGAACCCCCTCAAACCAACCCATAAACTACCCAGTGATCAGTGGGGAGTAACTGCAATTATGTAGGAGATGCAATACTGGATTTTTGTAATGCAGTCCTAACAGTAACTCATGATCACATCTATAAACCCAGAAGGAATTCTCTGAAAGAGGAGAAACAAAACAAAGCACATTGGTAAACAATTATTTTCTGGTTTGCCATCTCTGCAAATGACTACATCTGTACTCACAGATAAACTAGTTTCCTTCCACAGTGGCAATAATAAAATCTGGCTGTATGAGCAAACAGAGGGCATACATTAAAACTGTTTTACAGCTAATCTGGAAAAATAGGAATTTTTCTAATCAGCTATCAAACATCCACTGCTTGGTGCAGGCTTAAAACACTGATAAAGGGCTGCAAGAGGGTTTGGATAGTGACTAGTCAGCTCTGGATCAGGTCTGCTTTTTCCTACCCAAAATCTCCTGAAAATACATTTTGCCACTGTCCAGCCTCTACTGCCTTGGGGTTTTTCTTTTTTTTCTGGGTGGAGATGTTTCAGAAAAAAATAACATTTGCAGAAGAAACAATAAAAATGAATGTACTGTGTACCTAGTCAACTAGTAACCTATAATTACTTCAAAATGGAAATAAAGATAACAGATTTACCAGAGACTGCAACTCCTTGTGTGTGCAAAGGCAGAAATGTTGTTAAATGTGAAAAATATTGCCTTCCCCTGGGATTCTTATAACATGATATTGTGGTGATTGAGCTGAGAAATTAAGTTTGAGCAAAACCAGCAAATGGGCAGTAGTCTGCATCACTAATCACTAAAAGAAGTGAACTTTCTGTATTTATTGTCCAAAACTATTAACCAGTCACTTTCTTTAACGTGCCCTAAGGGTGGGTTTTTTTCTTTTCTTTACATAGGTTTTTCATTTTTAATGTTAATAATGGCTTTGTACTTGCTTTTGAACATTTTTTAATTGTCAGCGACAGCTATTTCTCTTGATGCTGATTCTGCAAAGAGCTTAGATGACATATACCCACATTTAAGTGTGTGATGAATCTGGTTGGCTTTGGGAGCAGGGTGCTGGATTTGTGTAGACTTAAAACTGCAAAAACAAATGCTTTAATTCAACCAGTGCTCTGAGAACTCAATCCAGAAATGGGCACCTGATTGCCACTTTCAGCACCATATTTAGGCACCACAGAAGATCTCAAAACCCTTCTCTCAGCAGCTACCTAAATCTGTGAGCAGTCATTTTTCTGGTAGCTGTGCCAAGGTCCTGATATCACCGTCATTAGCTAATATTTAAAGCTTCATGGGAGTCTTAAACTAGGTGTCCCTTTAGCTGCAGGACTGAGGTGGGCCTCTGAAAGGGTGGCTGTTGGCCCAGGGGATAATAACAAAAAAAATACGGCAGTGCTGGGCATGGCAGTGCCGCATTGCACTGGTGGCCCTCTGCCTCTCATGGTGATTCAAGTTTGAGTTCTGGTTTAGAGTGAAGACTTAAAACAGGTTCCACAAAAGCCAAGAGAGAGTACTGCCCTGGGAGTAATAATCCAGACACTGGGGCAGGAAGGGGAAGATGACTGTATTTCCCTTTGGAGCTATGCCATTCTGCAGAAAGGAACAGAAAACAGAAAGGAAGGTTTGAGTCTCCAGCCAAGATGGTAGGGCACTGACGGGGAAGGGAGGAGGATTGTGTTGCACCTGTCCATGGAGGAACTTCAACCATGGAGGAATTTCGACCAGGAGAAATCAAGTAAGACTCATCTTGGAGAATCGATTACTGGATGGCTGGGATGTTGCTTTGGGGTGCAGGAGGCCAAGATCCAGGCCCTGCTATGATCTTGGTGGGTTTTGGTGGCTTCCCGGTCAGCTAGCTAGCCGGGGCATGGCACGACTGGACTCCACAAGCTCCCTGGGGAGCCTGGGTACAAATCTTAGGGCTGCACATTGCTTTGGAGCAGGGGATGTTCACTTTACAGCACTGTCTGTCTCCTTCAGGGAGTTTGTGCAAGTTGAAAAGTGATGGCACCCTGTTTTGCGGCAGATGTTGCTGGTTTTGAAAGGGGTCAGCTTTTATGTCCATAAAATTAAGATGGCGTCAGAATCTTTCCCCAGACCTTGTTCTGAGAAGTATTTTGCATCTTTAATCTTCTTCCATAACAAAAACCAACCCCCAAATTAAAATCACTGCAGTTGGCTGAATTTGGATTTGGATGTTGAGCTCAGAGCCTGTGGTCCAAGAAGATTTGGAGCTGAGATTTCTGACTTGGCTGATGGCAGAATGAAGATGTCTGGGCCCGCAGCTACAGTTCTGACCTGCACAAGGGTGAGTCTGAGCAGACCTACAGCAAAAACTAAGATTAAACCTTTATTGTTGGCTGAATGAGGCTCAGTGCAGTTTATGCTCTCACCATAGGACCATGATTGGTCACAGCCATCTGAATCCCACAGAGCTGAACACTGTCAATTTAAACTGAAATACAGACTAGCTGGAACACATTTGAAAGACTTAAAAAATTTGCCTTTGCCTCCTCTCTCTAATCTTTCAATCTCTTTTGGTGAGCTTTCTACAGAGTAGCTATCAGAGCACTGGAATTTATGTGAAGTTCATCACTATGATTGGACCAGCCCTCTGCAGAACTGGCAGATACACCTTGTCTGTTTCAGCAATTTTCATGTGTCTCTGAATTTACGGGCTGGATGGCTGTAATTATAAAAGAGCTTGAAGTCACAAAGTGGCCTCAAATGTCTCCGGGACTGCAAAGACAAAACTTGATTTTCAATCACAGTTCAGTAGTGGCAGGAAAAAAGAAGGAAGCAGCAGGTATAGAGGTTATGGAGGTACTTGAGGGTAGTCAATCAGCATAATTCATCTTGCCGGTTAGCATAAAGTACATGTACATTCTCATTGAATGTCCATAATGTTTGCATTTAGCAACTCCACACATAATTTGCTTTGTGTAGGCCTTACAGTATTTTTATTTTCTAAACTAGTCAGACCTTTGGTCACACCTCTTTCACATTCTCCTCTTATCTGCCTGCCATTGGGAGCATCTATTAATTTTAACAGAATCTAGAACGAACATGTTTCTGTGTAGCTGGGACCAGCCCAGTGTAAGTTTCTGTGTAGTGTATTCCAGCTATTCAAGGCATCAGCCATCAGCTGCAGGACTTTTTTTTTTTCCCCTGTGAACTTTAAGGAAGAAAAAGGGATTGTGGCACTTCCCAGTACAAGTTCAGGTGCTTTCTGCCTTTTCTGAGCAGAGAATCATTGAAGATGTCGCATTTACTGTGTGAAGGCTGCACAAAGCATTTATATGGATTGGTGTCTCCGAAATCCTTGACATCTAATGAACTGATCTGCCACTTTTTAAATCTTGAAAGGGTATCTGTTTGGTGGAAGAGCTGCCATCACCTTCCAAAAATGATCACGGAATAAGGTGCTGGAGGGAAGAGGGGGACAGTTGGTGTGTTCATGGGACAATGGGAAGGGTGAGATGTCAAGGCACCAAGTCTGGGTCACAGTGGAGAGAGTCAGCAAAACTCTCCTCACACCTCCTCCGCATGACTGCTGCCCTCCACTTGGCTCTTGTCAGACAGGGGCTGAGCCACTTGATGAGTTTATAAGTAGCTGGGTCATGCAGCTCAAAGCTTTACATACTGGCGAGGCTTAAGCTATGCAAAGGATGTGTGGGAGTTATGATCCTGGCTGGCAAAAGCTGCTCAGTTTCTGTGTCTTGGTCATATCTCTAATTCCTAGCTACAGGTGGCTAGCTTTGAGGCACTGACTGAAACATTAACACTGATTTCTGATACACCTTATCTCTCCGTAAGTCCTTGAACAGATGTAGAGGAAAGCCAATGGAAGCATGGAAGTGAAAATCAACTCTTCAGCTAGATCCAAGCAGTTTCTAATTCAAGCAATCAGCAAGACAAGGTTAAGTTCTTAAAACTACTCAAGTTTTACAGTAATTTCTCTTTTAGTATTTATATTACAGTATTATCCAGAGCCTTACCTAGAACTAAAGCTCCATTATGTTGAGAAGTTTGAAAACAAATACCAGTGGGCGTATCCTGATTTGGAGTATCTGCAGCATCAGAACTAAGTTAACTAAGTGTAACCAAAAGCTAAGTGGCCAGGAAGAATAAGGCATTTAAGCAGGCATCATTTACTGACTGGTGATTGATACTGTCGGTGGAATACTGGCACTATTAAGAGACAATTTGACTGAAGATCCAGGTTATAGGGACTAGTAGAATCTATTTTAAACTACTGCAGACAATAACTCTTATAAACTTGAAAATTGTGTAGGTCTTGAATAACAGTGAAAATAAATAAGTGGTAGGCCTTAATATTCTCACTTTACACTTCTACTTTTTTGCTTCTTTACTCCTGATTATTACTCATGGGGGAAGCGCAGTGATATAACCATACAGGGGCTGAATTTATTGACCTTTGTTTTAACTGTGGTTTTGTTTTTTTTTTTTTAAAGGCATTAAGTGTGAAGAAACTGAATGTTTTAAGCAACATTAAAAAAACCTTTTTCCAGAAATCGTATTTACAGTTTGAATGTTTATTACATGATAAAATTATAGTACTTGGGAAATGATGCTTCAGTTCCTGAAATAAAGTTTCAGGGAGGCAGGCTTTGGGTAAAATAGCTGATTCCAGTAATCAAATTCTGTCTGTCAGTATGTACCACGGTCATTACTGTATTGTTAATGTATTTGGGAAAAGCTCATATGCCAGATTTTTTACTCTTATAATTAGAAGTTGTGTTTTAATTACACAAAGAAAATTTGTGTTTATAAATCTAAATGATATGGCAGTTTTCATTTGTCTGTAATAAAAATTTAGATTCCATAAAATGTGCCTTTATGGACTCAAAACCTCCCCCACTTTTTACATGGTTGATCTACTGGGTGCACAGTTTGTAGCAGCAATCACTACAAAAATCATCATTGTCCTCTAATTTAATGCAAAAGCAAAAAGCATTGTGATATGATGTAGTGTTTCACAAAGCTTGGGAAACACAGATGAATATTCGAGGTGTGCAGCCTGCATCCTTTTCTTTGCTGTGGTTTACTAGTACAGCAAGGGTCAGAGCTCACAGCATTGAAATGTTTAGCACCTCCTTGATAGTCCTGTCATAAAGTCTAGAAAGCATTGTTAGGTCACAATGGATTTTCCAGAGATGTTATTTATTGCACTCAAGATGTTGATGCTGTATGACTTACATTCCCAGAACTAGACTTGCAGATGTGCTTCTGTTGTCCTGAATGCAGTGATTTCCCTCTTGAAGTGGGTCCTTCTGTAAGGCATCTGTTTAAGTTATGGCAGCAAGAGGCAGGATGACTGACAGGCTGTCTCTGCCCATCAGTTCCTAGGATGTTATTGATGTATGGCACTGGAGCTTAGGATACTCAGTAGCACAATGTCATTTCAAGAATATGAAAAAATAATTTTCAAAAAACCAGCAAACCCCTCTGTTTGCAAAATTAGGTTTTCCTTTTCTTGAGCAACTGCACCTGCAAAGACAAACCCTCTAGTTCATTGTGTGGAGAAGCGTAGCTGATTTATCTATTTGTAGAAGTATGCACAGAACAGATAAAGATAGATATCTGTCTTAAAATGAACAGATGTAAAGGAAATTGTGTGTGGAACTTTACTTTTTCAGGATTTAAAAATATGTTGTGTAATAAAACCAAATTAAGTAATTTCATGCTAACCTAGAAAATGTTTTCTCTTCTTGAAGTTGTCTGACTTCAAGTGGGAAATCCATGATGCTTTGGGGAGAGGCAGGATAGTTAAGATTCGCTAGAGTGGAAGCAATAGTTGAATGACATGAATAACCATATAATCATTAGATTATTTTATAATATCATGTATTCTGCACTTAAGTAAAATTTTATTTAAAAAAAAAAAGAGAATTTTGAAACGCTTTTAATTATTCTGAGACCCAGGTCATGCAAGACAACCCTGGACAATTAGTAGGCTTAAAGTGTATTTGTTATTGGTCAATTGGAGATGGACACAGGATCAGCTGTATGCTGATAGAAATCCGAAGTTCCATTGCAGCATTCAGGACTGGCTTCTGGTTGTGATAAATCCCAAGGTGTCATGTCTTGTAGTCCCAACAGTGCTATACATATAGGAGTAAGGATGATAGTTAATTCTTGCTTGGCATTTTTGCCACCTAAGTAGTATACATACATTTCTAGTCTGTATTTCCTGCTTCTATCACCTCATTCAGCAAAGCACTCAAGTACTTGAATATTTTTAGAACCTGCTGGAATATTATACCCAAATCCATCAAAACAATGTGATTAAAGATACATAAGCACATGCTTAAGTAACTTGCTGAATACATGAGAAGGGGGATAAATCAACTTCTTCTGAAGAAGTTGGTGTTTGTGGAACATTCACAAGGCAAAGAATATAAGAAAATTCACATTCAGCCCTGTAATTTATCCTCAGTACTTCAGTACCAAATTTAGGAAATATAGGGAATGATTAGGGTAGCTACAGTAGAGATCCTTGTTAGGGGTTCTATTTTTTTCCAAAATTTAATTCTGTCATACCTTCAGAGCCATCCATCTTGTATTGTGAGCCTCTTCTTATTCCTCTAGGTCACGTGAAAAAAAAAAAACCAAACCCAAACTAGGCAAAACCAAAGAGACAAAAAACCCACTGCAAACCATAACAGTGGCAAATAATTGAGACTTTAAAACTACTGGGCCCATCGCTAATGTTCTAATAAAATATCTGCAAATAAAAAGAAATTCCAAGTGTTCAAAGCTGGTTTCAGTGTTTTATGACACAATAAATGCCTTATGATCTCATTAATGCCATTAGGCTTTTATCTCCACGAGAGGAGGGAAAAGAAAGGATGTAAACTCTGAACAGGGACTGTGTCAGGGTAAGTGTACAAGAAGAGGGAACGCTGAACGAGCAGCAGTAGGTTTATTCATAAAGCAATGACTTCAGTCATTTTTAGTCATTCAGCTTTACCCACAGTTATCATGCTTTGGAACTATTTTCTTATTTTTCTGTCATTTAACTATAACTCTCAAACTTCCATAACTTCTCCGCTTTCAGCGTCAGTAAGTACCTCTGTGATTCACCACAAGCCATGGTACTTTCTGTTCCTTGTTACTCCAGGCTTCAAGACTCTCCCTATGCACCCTCACAGGGTGCCCAGCCATTATTGATGCCTCATCCAAAGTAATCTCTTTTGGGAAACAGCGGCAATCTTGTTTTAGACTCCAAACTTTTCAAAAGACTAAAATGCAACTTAACCAAGATCTGAAAAGTTGTCAAGTTGGTTTTAAATGAAATAATAGATATAATTGTAAAGAAGTTTTTCGTTCTTTTTATTTGCCCTTTTTGTGTGTGTGTGTGTGTGGAAGCTGCCAGGAATTCTGTTTCCTGGTTTTTGTTTGTAACCTGTCAGAGCTGGAAACTTTATTCATTTTAAATCTAAATCAAATCTAGGAAGCTGACAATATTATAAGAACCATTCGCTGAACTAACCTTTTCTCAACAGTACATACTGTAGAAAAGAGACAGGGACAACTGAGATTAAGGTAACGCCATTTCTTGTTGCGCCAACACATCTTGTTAATTGAATGTGCAGTTTAGACCTTAAGCTGTCAGTCACAGAAAATGAATCTGTGTATTGCAAACCAACACACAGAACTGTGGCCAGTACCATATTAAGCCAAGTTCTTTACATATGGCTGGTTCTTATGCATTCTTCAGTTTTTGGATACCTAATATGAGACCTCTTCCTCCAGAAAATTTTTACACCCTTTTAGAAAATAGGTATGGTATCTGAGATGAACACCAAAAAATGGTAAAACTCCAACTCTTTCTTTCTTTTTCTTTTTTTTTTTTTTTTTTTTGCTTACAACTGGAGGTTTTATTTGTTACAAATAATGATAATAAAAACTGGGACAACAATAAATCTGCAATTCTCAAAATTCCTGGAAACTGCTTTTTTAGGGATTGATTTGTAATTTAATTTTCCATTTGCATGTGGATATTTTTTAGACCTTCAATTACGTGATCATGATAAATATCCCTGGCTCCAGATAGCCTGTACAGTGCTTGCCAAGTTCCCATCTTCTCTTCCAGCCAGCTCCCTGGTCTGCTTGGAATACTTTGCAATGTACAATGAAGCTACATAATGCTAATTTGGTTCTCCCAAAGTACTGTTTATAAAGGGACGTTTGTTTACCCTATAAACAGATAGTCACATTTTTACCTTGTTTCAGGACCAGCTTCCACCTTTCAAACTCTAATTTTTTAGGAATTCCAGACAGCTCTAAAGACCATCTCATTACAGAGTGTTTGGCTGGAAAATGACTATCAAGAAGCATTTTCCTTGAGACTTCCCATTGCAGAGGATGTACTGCTTATAAATAAGTTTCCATTGGCTCAGGATTAGGTCATTTACTATGACAAATATGAAAGCTGTCACCTGAGTCTTGTTATCAAGATTCTTGTCAGTGTTGACTCTGAAGTATAAGCTTTTTTTGGACTGTCCAGCTAATGAAAGTGCCACCAGTCCTATGTGGATGATCTGCATAAACAGCAGAAGTACTAATGCATGATACTTGAGTCTTGTAGAACCAAGAGAAATGGCTGTAGATGCACCAGGTTCCATCTGGTAGCTCTATATGACAGGTCTGAAGAACTGCTACCAGCCAGGAAGCTCATTTCTTTTACTCAAGTTGTGGAGGTTAATGTTCTTAGCACTTAAAATCCTAGGTTCAAATCCTTCTCGTGGACTGAGCATGGTCTGTTACTCTGTCTTTAGGGAAATGTTACCTGCTGATACTGGCCAGGTACAAGGAACCCCAGCAAACAGCACCAGGGTTAAACTCTGCTGAGCAGGAGCCATAAGTATGTAAGGTTTTCACTCAGCTCTCTCAAGACTTAAGTTTACATGAATTGTTGCTTGAAATATTCTGGTTCTTGTCTGATTAGTTGCCATGCTCCACGTTTTATTTCCCTCAAGTTGATAGTTATATCCTCAATGATTTTTACAAGGTGTAAACTGCAGGAAGATGTAAATTCAGCCAGGGCAGAGAACCTGACAGCTTCAGTCCAAGACAAAAAATGAAGCAGAAAACTTGGGATCAGCAATGATTTCAGAGATGACTGAAAATTTCAGGAGAACCTTTTTCATTAGGGTTTTTCATATTGACCCCTGAACATTAAAGCTTCCTCCAACACAAGAACATGTTGGTCATAACTCTGATCACGCTAACACCAATGTACCAGAGCCACCAGATGTGCTCTGAAGCACTTCTCTCTTTGCTAAAATAGTATGGGATATTCTAGGGTAAGGGCCTGTTTTCCCACCTAAGCAAGTCTTCTCTGGAAGAACAGTGAATCCTTCATCCCACTGATATCTCCAGATCTGGACTAAGCACACTGAGGTGTTTGCAACAAAAGCAACTTTAATATGGTATCTACAACCCAACAGCCAGGAGACAAAGTAACTGTAGGATCCTTTTTTGCACTTTAAATACAATCCACAAACACTAAAATATTTGTCTTCTTTCCTTTCCATATTGGGGAGGATAAACTCCTGGCCCATATCTTTAATTAGTATTTAAGCACCTGAATGTCACTGGTTTCTCTGGGAATTAGCTGCCTACAACCATGTATGGTTTGATTTGATGATCTTAAAGGTCTTTTCCAACCTAAATGATTCTATGATTCTATGATTCAGAATGTGGATTTTTGTTTCAAAAAGCAATACAAAATGAGAACATGCTGTACTATTTCTTTAACAGCATCTGCCTCCATAGTACATGTCTCTTTCTGAGTGGAAGTGGCAGGCACCTGAGGAAAAAATTCTTGTCTTTGGAAATAATAATGACTTAAACCACTAAAAAACCTAAAAAATATTTCCCAATTCACAAATTAATGCCTCTTTTCACATAGCTTTTCATCTTCTTGTGACGGATGGCCCAGTTAGGGGAACCAATTAATACATTTTTTAACTCCATTAATGGGCTTCCTGTTCAGGGAGTTTCAAGTGCACGTTTGGCATTACACATGTTCTCGTGGCAAGAAAGGTGTTTTCTGGAAAGAATGCCAATGAACAGACATCAGGCTTTGCCTAGGCAAGAAGTAGAAATATTAAGTGCATACTAAAATTTGTTTCTAAAAATCTATTATTCTATAAGCAAAAAGAAAAAAGTTACTTCCTGAAGGTAGGTTCTTCATCTTTCTGACTTCTTTCCTGTCAGGAAGTTAATTAACCATCCAAATATTCTTAGATTTTTTTCCTAAGTCATAATTCTGAGATCATTTACTTAAAGGAACCAAGTCCAAGCATTCAAGCTGAATAACAATAGCCTCAGAAATAAAAGCATTTATAGCAAAATAAGGTCAAGTCCAAAGCTTTTTTCCTGGATGTTTAGGTGTAGAACTATATATTTATATATATATTAATATATATATATATATATCATATATTAAAAAGCCAGGGAAGGAAAAAAAAGGGGGGAAAATGGTGGAAATAATAGTGGCAATAGGTAAATGTACCCATGACCTTTGCTCCCAACAAAATGTAAATAGAGCATGAAGGACATAAAGATTCACCTTTGATGTACATTTTAATTACTTGTTCAATTTTAATAAAGCATGATAATTAAATTAATCAGGTAAATATATGTGTCAATGTGTGGGTAGATGATGTTTTGTTGAGCTATTTAGTGCTTACTAATGGAAACTATTAATAGTTGTATACACATAATTTAACCTGAAATTAGAGGATGCTCTTGGCATGAGATAGAGATGCAAATTTACTTCACTTTTAACTGTTGGAGTTGTTGTTTGTTGGTTGGGGGTTTGGGGGGTTTGTTTGGGTTTGGGGTTTTTTTGTTTTGTTTTTTCTTTTTTTGCTGGATCATCTCTGACTTTATTGTGGGCCATTAATAAATTCCAGACTGGAAGGCCTAACAAAATGAAACAAGAATGCTTGGAGAAAACTCCAAGAGTACTACTGAAACATTTAAAAATGCAACTTCTAAAAAGCTGCCAATAATTTCCTCTGTATTTTTCCAGATCATAATTCTTTATCAGTTTTTTCCCAAGAGGAATACTTTGCCTTATGTATTATCATGCTTTTTTTCCTTGGATGCATCAGAAATGACAAGCCAAAGAACAGCAATCTGGAGCATGACACAGTAATTCTCATTTATGAGCTGTTTCATATTCTTCACCAGACTTCCCATGAGACGGGGGACTGTTGGGATGCTGTGGGTCTTCTGCTGCTGCTCCATCATAGGAAGTAGGACAAGTTGGGGGTAATTAAGGGTGCTTAATTCTTTTTAAGTGTGCCTAATTAATTAATAAAAATCCTAGCTTAGTCTAAGATGGTGATTTGGTCACAGGTCTCTAAATACTACATGGAGACAGAAATAAAATAACATGACATGCAGTCCAGGAAATAAAGACATAACAAACTTCAGTGGAGGGAACTCAGAGACAGAACAACTCAGACCAGAACTGCCCTACTTCAGATAGAAATTAATGCCCTGTCATATGTCAACACTTCAGACACTTGCTTCCTCCAAGCTAGCTGGTGCCACACGCAGAGAGTGCAAAAACTCTTCAACCTTCCTCCTCCTCTTCTGATAATTGCTTATTGTCCCTATACATACACTGCTTTTCTGTAATTGTAGTTTGACTCCTGTAGAAATAATTTCATAGTACATAAGACAGCATTATTGTAGCAGTAAGGGAACTAACGGACAAGTTTTCTGGCTTATGAACTGCTAAGTACCTTTTTATTTTAAGCATAAACAGGAACAGAAGATGGAGTTTGTTTATACAGGGAGGGTAATCATCAAAATATTGTGTTCTTCACAGTGCATGATCCATTAGGACACAGGAGGATTACTACTTGCCCGCAAGTTACATTTTAAAGAGTTAGGGACCAGGAAAGTGCACCAGATGTCCATCCTGATGTCTTTTTTTTCCTGTTTCCTCTCACTAGGGTTACTTGTAGCTATTAAGCATCCTAGGAGAGCACTAGTGTTGCAGTCCTCTGTGCAAGTAGATGTCCTACTTTCTGGAACACCATTGACTCCTTTCTAAATTCAAATCATGGAGGCAAGCCTAATCGTTAAAATTTTCATGTCACGTATAAGCGAGGACAGGGCATGGGTGCTGAAGAAATGTATTGGATGGAGTAATAGAGAGCTGCCAGCCTAAATTGTCTTTTGCAGAGTTTACCTAGGAAGGTTACGGGAGTAAGAAAAATGGAGCCAACAAGCCAGAATAGAGACATGAAGTCATTCACAGAGCCAAAATTTAGAGCATGTACTGACTTCTGAAAATCACAAGGGAATTGTGATGGAAAATTGATATCCTCTGGGAAGGATTGTTTACAGCTTGGCATGAGTTTTCAGCAGGCTGTTCTCATAACATTCAGCCCTGAAATCTCTCTGTTTAAACCCTTGTAGGATAAGTCTTGAGCCATCAGAGATTTATCCCCATTCATGTTGTAAGTACTTTAAACAAGAATATTGAAGAAAAGGAATCAGACTGCTGAATTCTCATCAGGTAAAATATCTTGGTTTAAAAAACAAGAATCCACAGAAAACAAGATAAGACATTTTTAAATCATAGATTTATTATAATTGAAAAAATTCTGGTGGCATTAAAATTTAAACTTTAGCATTCATTTTAATTGTAAGTTGCTCTACTCATCTCTCTTCCAAATCTAAATAGCAGCAGACAAAATATAAACAAAACGAATGCTTGCATCTCACAATATACAAATAAAATTAAGGAATCATATCAAATATTACATTTTCAGTCAGTCACTGCAATCTTCCTTTTTAATTTAAATTCTGCATATTATTTGTTACTGAGTATGTCCTGTTGCTTTATTTTCACTGGCATTGAGACTTAGCTAAATAAAAATATAACCTACCCCAAACAGTACAAATTTTAATGTATCAAGTTTTTGCTACTATTAAGATAAAAACTTTCACTGAAACTCTTAAAAATGCATTGCAATGTGATATTCACTTCCCTATAGCAATTTTTGTTCTGAAGGACATCATTGTGCCATATTTACTACCCTTCACTGAATAGCTCCACACAATCCCACTTTGCCTTGGTGCAAAGATAGATGAAGTAATCCCTCAAGATCCTCTTTAGACTTATATTTCTGCAAATTGCTTTTGTGTTACTTGGGGGGAAGGACCATAAGAATCTGTTCACAAAATTATACTCTCTGATACCACTGCACAACACCTATTGTAAAGATCCCATGTATTACTTTCTAAAGGCATCCTTCTTGTAAAACAAGAATTGTGAAAAGAAAGGCATGAACTGGGGATGTTTCCCTTTATGAAAGCACCAATGGGAAACTCTGGGCTCATTTCAGTTGAGCCAACTGTTATGCTTAGCTGTTCTGGAAGAAAAGAAATATATTTGATGAGGTCTTTACTCTGGTTAAAATCAAGTTTGTGGGTCTAGACAGCTGAGAGGATTGGGAAAAGACCTGGAAGGTTTCACTGCTACCTTGTTAGCTGAAATGGGTCCCATGGTGACAGCAGCAAAAAATCCTATCTTTGTTGCTCATTTGTTTCTGTGAAGTTAATTGGTGGTACCATTAAAAAGTCCATGGTGATGACAGGTATCATTGTAAAAAAAAAAAAAAAATCAGATTGGGCATCAATTATCTTGCCAGTTGTTCTTTGTATACATAAATTTGGGGGATGAATTTTATTTTGTTCATCAGAAAATCCAAATATTTCAATATTTCACTTCTGACGCGTGGTTGCAGGGTGGCTAAAGCAGTTAGGGACAAGACTGTGAGAAGCAGTATCCCATGAGCAGTGAGAATGACTGTGCTAACAAAGTGATGCTGCTAACAATATAAATACATACCAACAGTTGCTTAAACCTTGGTGGCACCTGCTGTGGAGGCTGGGGAGCTTCTGAGATGTCTGAGAAATGGCCAGTGCCACAGTGCTCAGCATTGTGCTCTTGACCACCCCAGGGTTTGGGGTATCTTTGGCGGTGCCAAAAAGGTCTGGCTGCTCTGAGCTAGGGGTTGCTTCTGGGGTGGTGAGACTCCTGCTCCATTGCTGGTAGCGGCACCTGGGGCGGCACCGCAACCTATGCTGAACTGCAGAAATCAGTGGATGGCTGGAGGGGACTCAGAGGGAGGCACATGAAGGCATTGGGGTGGAAGGAATGGGACTGGCAAGTCCGGAGCTGTGCTTTCTGTAAATCTGCCCTATGATAATAAAGGAAAAACCTGAGGAATTTTAAAACTGTGCCACTTGTAGAGGTTATGCTGCTCTTGCAGGTAGGTTCCCATTGCTTAAAGTCAGATGGCAAAGCACGGACAGTGTTTTGCAGCACTGCTGCAGTGCTGGGCTGCCTGTGCTGCTGTGCCTGGAGCAGCCACTCCCAGTGAGGATGGGGAGCCTGAGCAGACTTTTTAATATGATTTTTTTCTTTAGGAACAGTGAAATGAAGATAAAGTGTCACAATGTGCTGTTTATGGAGGAACATGCACGGATATGAAAATAAATTATTGTTTGGGGATGTAAAAAAATGCATACGTATATTGACTATGTTGCTTTATTTTCCCCTGTCAGGGATGAAAGCAAGCAACTTTACAACAATAACAGATGAAACACAGCACCTGAGCACTGAGGTGATGTTCACTGAAAGCAAAGTCATCAGCTTTTCAAGGCAGGAACAGCCATGCATTTGTGCTATACCTGTCACAGAGAAACCCTAGTTGACAGTGAGCAGTCCCATATAGTACATAATGCAGATAGTAAGAGAGATAATGATAAAAGTTACAAATCTTCTTGGCTTCAGCAGGTCACAATGCTTTTTAAAAATATGGAGAAGGAAAAAGAACATTTTAAAATGGATTTTCTGAACTTCCCTATCCAGCTCTGTTGATGTTCTGTTATTTCTCTTCTATATTTCCAAATTTGAAAAGAAACAAAACCCCATGAAGTAATCACTCTCCTCTGTTTTAGAGAGACCTGTCTCATTGGGTAACATGACAGCCTATTCTGTTAGTGATTTATATGATCAGTCAGCCTTTGAACAGAAAATGTTGTGAATCTGTTACTTTGGGTTATCTAATTTATCCCCAACTGCTTTTGTCACAAAATTACCAGTAAGAAAAAAAAAATTGATGAAAAAATCACGTTTTTATTCATGGAGAAGCTCAACATCTTCATTCTTGGTATATAGTACTTGTCTTTAGCATTACTGTGAGCTAAATAATGCTTTGTGACTGGTTCACCTTTGTGACCTTTAAAAGTACTTGTCTATACAGACAGACAACTAATCTAATTTGATATATTTAGTTTCTAAAATTTTAACACATGCTTTCTAGACCTCACCTAAAGTCAAGGCAATCTAATTGTTAAGATATCCTTTCAACAGTCCGTAATGCAGTAGGGTGAGATAGTCATATATTTCACATGGCTTTGAAGAAATACCTCCATTTTCTCAGAAAGGCAAAAAACCTCCTTCTAAGGACATAGTAACCCAAATCTGACTGTATATGCTTCTAGTCATCTCTACACTTCTATCTTAATATTATAAAACTGATAATCTAGGTGATAGCTTGTATCTGTCCTACTCCTGCTAATTTACAGCACCAACAGGGTCCACTAAGGCTTCATTTTATCTCTGAGAAACTGACTTCAGACCACTTTGTGAATTAACCCAGGACTCCAATACCCAAGTCTATCATCCTGTCAAATATTGCTGGCCACAAATTTTCTTTAAAACCAGTCACAGCAAAATGAAAACTCCAGATGACTGAATCTTCCTGAATCCTAAAATCTATAGGTTTAAGGAAAAAAATGTAGAGGAAGGGAGGCTTTCTGAATGAAGTTGGAAGGCAGCTGAAATCCAACAAAAGCAAAAAAAATAGTTCTGTCTTCTGTGTTACTGTCTTCCGTTTCCATGGAAACTGAGGCTGGATTGGCAAAAATGGGTTAAAAGTGCTTTACAGTGACAGAGACTAATAACTGTTATTTTATAACATTACTTTTGCCAGGGGAAGGGAGGGCTGCATTCTGAGGAGACACAGGTTTGCAATGAGTCTACACCTTGCTGAAACTATCAGACAGCAAAAACATGTGGCATGAGAAATTTTGATTAAATATACAGTAAATCAATACAGACTATACAAAAGCCATAAGAACCTGAGAAACACTGTATATGAGAGAACACTTAATCCCAAAGTCAATGAATAGCAAAATCCAACCATATAACTATTTGACTTTTCAAAATACTGAGAAAACACTCGATTACTTGGTAAATACAGAAAAATTAATCTGTCTGTCCTCTTTTCCAATGTGTGCATTATTCTCGGGGGGAGTTACTTCAAAGAATCTTCAGTAACAAAAATTCTCAGCCTGCATTGTTATCTTGAAAATAAATTTTATCCCTCGTGCTTGAAAATCTAGATTTTCATGGGATGGAAATTTCAGCATCAGTGTTAATTTTCCAGAGCTTTACTTATGGCACTAAAACACTTTCAGCACTTACTTTCTTTTAAGCAAGGTAGATCAGAGAAAAAAAAAACCTAATTTCCCTCAGAAACATTGCCTTCTGAAGCCAACAACATCCTCAGATTTTAGATGGGTGTTCACAACTTCTCAGAAAAAAACAGTCAGCAGCACTAGTGGATGAGAACGGGTGCTCATTAAATGGAAAGCAAATGGTTTGTCTTACAGGAACGCTGCAAAATGTTAATTGTTCAAAACCCTATTTAAAAGTATTGATGACCGTGTCAGAAATGTTTTACTTTGAGAGTCTTGCTGTGGATATCAGCCCATAGTTGAAGTTACTTAAGTTATGCTTTGTCAAGTGTTAACACCCTGGAAAACAGGCCATTTTTGTGAAATATTCCACATACAGCATGCCTGTACCTACAAGACAACTTAGGTTCCGAAGAACAACCCTTGAGCAGCATCAGACTCTTTTTCAGCCCCTGTGCAACCCTGTAGATACCTGGAGGCCCTGGCCCTGAGGTTTGCTGGGTGAGCCCATCCTGACTGGGGTTCCCAAACCGTCCCCTGCCCGGGGCTGTGCCGCGCTGCTCTGCTCCTGGCTTGCCCATGGGATTTAACCCAGCACGAGGGAGGATGAATAGGGCAGGATGGATAGGGCTAGGTGAAGTTCAGGCATTTCTGCCTTAGCAAAAACCCCAGGGAGCAGTAGGCTAGACTGATGTTCAGAAGACCCCTGTCTGATTTATTACAGGTATCTGGAACAATGTATTTACCTGGGTTTTCCAAAAAACTACGCTGCAGGTTACTTGAAGGTGGGGTTGTCCCTTTGAAGTTGCTTGCTGGGATTATAATGCTCAACTGTTTCTTGGGCTGGAGTGAGAAGAGTCTGTATTTCAGGAGGAGACACCACCAGACTTGGGCTCCCAGTGCCAGGTCACAGTGTGGCTGACTGGGCAGGGGAAATGACCACCTTTTCTGCCAGGCTCAAGACAGCAGGTTGCTCCGAGAATATGTATTAAATCAGTGAAATAGGGACAGATATGAGGAGTCTGTGACTTCCACTGGGGCTTAGGGATGAGTGAAATAGATGTTAACTTTTCATTCAGTCTTAAGTCCAACAATCCCAGGGGAATCTTTCAGCTTTGCTTAAAAAACCCAAAGCAGAACAAACCCCATTCTTCTCCTCAGTGTCGACTGTCAATTCATAATCCTGTGAACCTGACTGACTGAAGCACCCTTCATAATAAAAGGAAAGGATATATCAAAATACCATTTCATCTTATATTGAACTCTATATGCCAAATGCACCTGTTAGAAGTTAATTCACAAGATGCTTTTATTTTAATTATATTTAGAATTAAATAACAATTAAAAAGATTTTTCACATCACAACTAATTGATTAAAATATTTTAAGAGGTCATATAAGAATAAAGATGTTCAAAGTTGGTATTAGAACTCCTGGCTTTGGTAACTGACACATGAAGGCAAAATCTTCTGAAGAAAGGACAGAGAATGGAGGTGAAAGAGGGTAAAGCAAAGTTTGTGAAAACAAGTATTACTAGATTCAGTAAGAGACATAGGGTAGGACTGCATAATTGGGTGAAAAGGGGTCAAAAGGAAAGCATGTCAAGAAGGATTTGAAGGGTGAGGTGGAGGGCAACTTTGACTTTATCCCCTGTTTTAGTCCAGCACAAATGCAAAAATAAAGTGGCATGTGAAGCAGAGGAGAGACACAATCAGGGATTGTTAGTGCAAGGAAAGCATAAGAAAAAAGGAACAGTCAAATCAAGTGAAAATCAAAGAGAGCTGAAAAGAGAAAGAAAAAGTATTTCAACTCTGGACATTGAAGAAAAAGATAGGAGAGTCAGGACACCAAAATCATGGTTCTTAGAAATGACATTTGTTGTGGGAATGAGCACAAGAGATCAAAGTACAAGAAAATGAGCTGAAATACTGATAGGGTATGCAGAGTAAATAAAAAGAAGGCAAAAGTAGTAAAAAAGAACAGCAAAATAAGTTGAAGTGAAAGCATTCAAGAAAGAGAATAAGATTTTCTTTAGAGAATTTCTAGATGGACTCTGATAATAGAGATATTCCCAAAATGATAAAATCATCAGTATAAAAAAGATGAGAAAATAGAGACTTTCTCAAGTGGACCATGAAGAGGAAGGACATATTCACTGGTCCATACTTGGGCTGAGGGGTAACGTACTAAATTATCTGGGCAAGACAAGTCAAACTGGTGAAGGAGCAAGTTGCCACCTGCCTGTGTCGTCCTGGACAGGTTGTGGTTTGCCTAGAGCAGGCATCCCCCAGCAGCCAGACTGCTGCCTGGCCACCACCCACCACCTGTCATCCATCTGATGATCCTGTCTGCCCCACAGCTGGTTGTGGGTGGGGGAATCCACAGAAAACACCCCTGTAACCAGTCCTACCCCCATGGAGGGGCCTGGCTCAGCTATCACTGCTCACCTCCTCCCAAGAAACCTCTCTTCTCAGCTCACCACCTCCATAGTGTCTCTTGGGCACAAGCAAACACAGCTGCCTTCTGCTTTCACTCCCAGTGGCCTTTCCCCTTTGGATATTAAACCACTTAGTGGATTATATTACTAATTACTCCTTCCTTTCCCTTTCCAGCATGCTTTCAATCCTTGTACCTCCAGCGATCCAGTTGTGTATGTCACACTGTAATCAATTCAATAAGACTGTGCTGATGTGACAAGCTATACAAGGATGGCTTTACTGGAAAATAAATTTAAAAAAACCCTTTAGCAGTCTGTCCTAGAAAAGGTAGATTATCTGAGGTTAATCCCACACATACTATCCAGAGGTTTGAAATACTGAGCCCATTTATATGCATTTCTGTCTGTTCAGTTGTATGCACAACTGGACTCATGTATCATCACCTGTTCCTCTGTAATTTTCACTTTTAAAATCTGTTGTGTGTTGGATCATTAACTCAAGGTGAGACTTCCCTTGCAGTCGTTCCCTCTAACCTCACTGCATAAACTGGTCTCCTGGGTAACAGCGCTCATGGATGATCTGAACATCCCTGTTTTTAGGGCAGACTGTATTGCTCTGCATGTGTGTAGTCATTTACACTGGCACAACGTGAAATACACATATGGTTTTAAATTAAGCCTGGTGTAAATGAGGACACAGACTAATGGAGAATTAATATTTTTTTTGTCAAGTTTTTTGTTTCTTTGTGACCTCTGTGAACAAAACCAGCAATAGGCAGTGTTGTTAGCAGTCTCTCTTCTGACCCACACTGAAGAAATGGAAAGAGGAAGAAATGGGGAAATTATGACAGAGGCAAAATAGTGAAAATAAATAAACAAAACCTGAACAAATCCCAGTATTAACAGACACAAGAAGGCCTGTAATTGATGGTATCTTCTTCTAGCGTCAGGATAACAAAAGCACTTTCATCAGATGTTCTTTCACACTTGTAAAAGTTATACTAGAAATGTGAAATACAAGAACTCCCAAGACATACCTATAAACAGGGGATGCAGGAAAGTGAGTTGAAAGGCACCTTTATGGAAGTTAATGTTCATTAGCTCGAGGAATGACACGCAGGTTAAGCACTTTTGGTTAACAGAAATTTCTAGGTGATATTAAGTCGAGGTAATTCATTTTTTGTCTCAGACTTCACCAGCAAGTGCTCCAGCCACACTGCCCAAGTCACAGAAGGCAAAGGCAGGAGAATGAAGAACCACCCGCTGTAGCAGGAGATCAGGTTTGAGACCATCTAAGGAGCCTGAAGGTGCACGAGTCCATGCGACCTGATGGGATGCATCCACGGGTCCTCAGGGAAATGGCAGATGAAGTGGCTAAGCCACTATCCATATTTGAGAAGTCGTGGCAGTTCCCACTGACTGGAAAAGAGAAAACATAACCCCCATTTTTTAAAAGGGAAAAAAGGAAGACCTGGGGAACTATAGGCTAGTCAGTCTCACCTCTGTTCCTGGCAAGATCATGGAGTGGATCCTCCTGGAAACTATGCTAGGGCACATGGAAAATAAGGAGGTGATTGGTGACAGCCAGCATAGCTTCACTAAAGGCAAATTGCGCCTGACAAATTTGGTGGCCTTCTGTGATGGGGTTACAGCATTGGTGGATAAGGGAAGAGACATCATCTACCTGGACTTGTGCAAGGTGTTTGACATTGTCCTGCACGACATTCTTATCTCTAAATTGGAGAGACACAGATTTGATGGATGGACCACTCAGTGGATAAGGAATTGGCTGGATGGTCCCCGTCAAAGAGTTGTGGTCAATGGCTTGATGTCCCAGTGGATGTCATCTTTAACAGGAAGTGTAGTGATAGGACGAGGATAATGGTTTTAAACTGAAAGAGGGTAGATTTAAATTAGGTATTAGGAAGAAATTCTTTACTGTGAGGGTGGTGAGACACTGGAACAGGTTGCCCATAGAAGTTGTGGATGCCCCATCCCTGGCAGTGTTCAAGGCCAGGTTGGATGGGGCTTTGAGCAACCTGGTCTAGTGGAAGGTGTCCCTGCCCACGGCAGGGGGGTTGGAACTAGATGATCTTTAAGGTCCCTTCCAGCCCAAACCATTCTATGATTCTGTGACTCATACTGACCTTTAAATGCACTGCAGACACTGCATAAATAAATATGTGAAAGCTTGTATTTGGTGGATGGCTTAGCTGATACCTGGCACTGGGCTACATATTTGTTTATACACATGGAGGCCTGGCTCTAGCAGACGAAGAAAGAGACACAGTGCTCCAGATTAATGCTTCCCAGGGCATCACATGCTGCCTTTCATGTGATAATGCCCAGTCACAGCACCAGAGAGGATCCTTCCTTCTCCTGCTGGCACTGAGATCAGGGCTGCTTCCATCCATGACCATCCTCCCCAGACCTATCCAACTTGGAAATGGAAATTTCACAGCTTTGTTGGGTTTTATTGTACCAAATGTGCAGATGAATTCTTTTATAGAGATTAGGGACCCGTACCTCAGCCAGGATAAACTGGCTCATTGACTTCAATAGAGCTTAGCTGATTGATGCAGGCTTTGGGACTCCCCCTCTTTGGTCAAACCTCATTCTGGTCATTTCATCTGAATGAATGCAGACTGGCGGGAAGGGCTAGGAAGTATTTTAAGTGCAGGAACAGTGAAATTGTCCTGTGTAAGACCCTGTGTGGACCAGCTTCCCACAGGATGTTTGCGGCTCCCAAAATCTGTGGCCTTCCAGGGAAATATCCTACTGCAATTTCTGAATAAATTTACAGGAGGAGTTTCCTGAAAGTAGAAAAGCTAGGATGAATGCTGCATTTCTAATTTTTTAAAATAGTAGAATGTGGTATATCAATTACACAAATTTTAGAGAAATAATTATTTTTTGGATAAAATAGTTCTCAGAAGATCTCAGAAGGCCCAGTAAAGACTGAGCTCCCATCTACCACATCCCACTGCAGATCTGGAGGAGTTGATTTCTAACTTGCTTTTTTGACGGTGAGTGTAGAAGGTAAAGTAAATTGATGAATAAGCACACTAACTGGTTGTTACCCTTAGGAACATTAACCGAAGTCTAATAAATACTGTTAAAATGTGGATTGCACAGGTACTGCGTATTAAGACTAAGTGAAAAGTTCTTTTGGAGCTCTGTTTCAGGTTATTTTCTCACTCAGGAAGAGTGCAGCATCTTTTTACACTCAGGTAATCTAGAAGTAGTGTTTTTATGGTAAAGAAAGAAGAAATAGTGCTAAAGGCTCAACAGTTAAATGTACATAGCTCCACTGACTTCAAGATGCTTCAACAGTTGAGAAGAGTGAGAAATCTTGGTTCCTCACCTCTTCTTTCTAAATGAATTTCTGCATCCTAAATTGAAGGAAAACAATTTATCTTGAAGGATCTGCTGTATCACCATGGCTAAATCTAGTCCCCTTGTTAGTAATCATATTTGCACTTTATAACAAGTCTCTAAACCTGTAGCAGTAACCGGCATGTTTAAAAGCTGTTAGGCTTCTCTCTTGCCATTTAAAATTAAGAAGATCACAAAGGTAAATCCAAAGCAATGTCTGAAAGCTTAGTCACATTGGTATCATGAGGAACTGGTGTTTTGCAAAACCTGAATGATCCTATGATAGTACAACCAATTCCTGTTTTAAGTGTCCTGGTATATTTTGCACTAATATTAGGATATTATGGAAGAGTAAATAAAAGGGAGATAGCATTTGACTATAAAATTAAAGGAAACTGAAAATATTCCTTTTAAATGTTTGTTGGTTTGGGTTTTTTTTCCTGTAGAAGGACTTGACTATTTTTGTCTGAGTTTGGAATTGTTATGATACATGTAATTATAATGCACAGAATTTTGTTATTATTTCATGTCTGTTTATTCTCCTTGTGTTAACTTCTAATAATTGTGGAAGAGAACTAGTACAAAATGTTGTTAAAAGGGATATTTTTTGTCTCTAATTTTGCTTTTCATGAGTGAATACAATTTCTGTGGTGAATTTTTTTGACCAGAGGGGTAACATTATTTAGTTACAAAGCCACTGCTTTTTTTTAAGGGCAAGAACTCTATCTGGTGTGCTGTGAAAAATTCTTAGCATTGTAAGAAAAAGCTGCACCTGAAAATAACAAAAACGGCCCTTTTCCTCATTTTCTCTAAATATCTATTGAAAAAGAACTGGAATTCACTAAGCCTTCAAGATTTTATAAAATTTGGTGAGGAAAACATGCTTTCATAGTATTTTATTGCCTCAGGTATTTCTTCTACTGTTACAGGAAAATTATTAGTATTATTCTTTATCACTTTGGATACAGAAGGGATTTCTGACATTTAAAAAACATGTATTACAGTTTGCTCAGTTGTAGCAAATAATTCATATTCAAAGACCATAAAGAAATATTATTAACTGATCTGAATCTAAAAAAAATTATCTGATTTTTTTTTTTGTTCTTATATTTTTCTTAACATTATTCCTGTAAGTGATCTGTATGGTGGGATAAGAGATTGCACTTCTTTTGTAACTGTGCTACCAACTGGGGCAGGATATAGCTGTGATGAAGGACAGAAGTTGAGGGTTCTTCCCCGGCTGGCAGTACAGGTGGAGGCACTGTGACATGCAGGTGACTTAGGCCCCATGTGCCCTTTCCAATAACATTTCCAGGCTTCTACATTCATATATTTTATTCGTAAACATTGAGCAGAGTGTGGCAGGCTAGATTGTGACTTGCATTTTGCACCCCTACAAAGGAAAGGGAAGAAATAAGAATTCTTGTTGTGCCACTGAGACTGGTGTTGGGGTGAGCTGACGTAAATAAATGCTGTGAACCTGCTTACTTGTCCTCCCTCAGTGCACAGGAATAGGAATGGGAAGACAAGGGCAGATCAATACACTAAGTAGAGCAGCTGAGTCAGACAAGAAATATTGATATTTACTTTTGGTTTGGGCCTGCAACAAATAACCATCTCTTCCCTTGAAGTCTGAAAAAATAGGGAGGGAGTCATGCTGTGGAGGTATGTTGTCTCTTGGGATTTCTGCAGAAATGAGGTAGTTTCTGCAGTCTTAAAGGTTAGAGTCTCCTGAAACTTTTTGCTCATGTTGAGTAACACTGTCCTCCACAAGCTGCTGTGGAGACCTGGAAGGATTAACCTGGAGGCACTCTCCTGAGGGAAGTCTCTTTCTTAAAAAAGGTTTGGAGGAATTGCATGAAGAAGCTCCTCACCCTCTCAGCCTGGGTCAGGACTTGCATATTTCCTTACTGCAGGATCCTCTGTGTAAAGCGACTTCTCGCAGCACTCATTCCTTGGAGTGGGGAATGGCAGACCTGACCAGGGAAAGCTTGATGCACAGCTGAAACCGGCAACAATCTCTGAAAAAAAAATGGCACACGAAATATGATACAGCTGGAAACATTTTTTTCTGGCATAAGAAGATAGGACATTGTTTAAAAGGCTAGGTAATTCAGACACCTCTGGATCTAGGGGGACAATAAGGGAGTTTTAAGTTTGTGCATAGGTGTGGTTAAACATGCAAAAACCCCTCTCTGGATTTTACTTCGGCAGCTAACCTTCAAAAGATTGGTTTCCTTGTCTGGAGAAAGGGGAGTAGGTAAACTTCCCCTTCCTGCTGATTGCAATTGCCCCTAAAAATAAGCATTAATTATTCCAGTTGTTTTCACTATGTTCACAAACATTTCTATGCGATTAATGAAAGCGTATGAAGGGGACACTGAAAGTATACGGAATGACATATAAGTAGCAGCAACAGATATGGTTTAAATATCTAGGTCTTTGGAGGTTTATGTGGCCAAACTTTCCCTACTTTTAGTGGTTAACCTGTAATTTCTATGAATGTTGAAGTAAATCAACCATGATCTAAATCCTGCTCCAATGAAGTCAGTGGGACTTTTGCCACCAACGTTAGTGGGAACAGGACTGAGCTGTGTAACTGTTATTTAATGCCACTGCCTATAGGAAAACTGAACACATTTATTTTGATTGGAAACAACATTATATAATAATTCCCCCAAATTCTGAGGTTAGCTGGCTAGTAGGAAATATAGTTCTTGGGGGAAAAAGTTGCTCCAACAGCTGTCATTTGCAATACATCACAATGTAACTGTTAATTCTACTTAATGTTAAAGGAAACTGTCTAAAATAATTTAAGATGCAAAGAATTGCATTTAATGGAAGGGAACATAAACATAACATTATGATATACCAACAAGCTCACGTCAAAAAAATTGGCTTACCAGGGAGTTGTTCACATCAGGCTAAATCATGCCACGGGTAATGCCCAAAATGAAGACTCTGGTAGAAGTACCCAAAACACTGAGCCTCAGAGAAGAGCTTGTCCTCACTGTGCACGGTAGGAGCAGGAAGTAATTTGTGACATTTCATTTCTGTGGTCAAGCATCCTTTCCTCTTGCAATGCACAGGCTTTCATTCCTTTCACCGGTGTATGACAGTGGTGGAGGAGGGTCTACCAGTCCTTCACTTGCTCTCACCGTGGCTGGTCCAGGGGGAAACCCTGCTCTGCTGCTGTGCTGGAACAGGCTCTGTGGCCTCTCCCCAACACCTGGAGGTGTCTTTCTCCCTCCTGATCTCCAATACAGATGCAAAATGCAAAACGTGTCACTTACTTAGAGCAAGTTTTCACCTTGAATATATCCACAGGGCAAGTACACAGCCTTATGCACAGTATGTAAAAATAATTCCACAAGGAGTAATCTGAGATCACTCTAAAATGTGCATGCAGCACGTACTTGCTATAAAGCAGTATGCATCACATCTTTGGCTAAAGTTGAAATAATTTATTTAAAACAGGGACAACTGTGCAGTGGTACAATTGTAAAATGTCTCTTTGTGTCCAGAGATAAGTATCTGACTGAAAGGTATCAAAATTTCAGGAGTGTTCAGTCACAGACATAATAATACTGTGCTTACTTGTGTGATGAAAATTGCTGTCGGGAGCCTGGTAAATCTCAGTAGATGTTATCCGGGGTAATAACCTTGACCAGTTGATGTCTTTCTAACATGGTGCATTCATATTTAGATTGGGTATATCCAGGATATCATTTGGACTATATTTCTTCACATACTGAGAAATAAAAGTACAGCCTGCTCAGCTCTCCTGACAGCTTCATGGACAATAATCTGGGGAAGGTTGGTGGTACACAAACCAGATCTGCTTGCTACAAGCATGTAAGCCTCTCCTCTCTTTCTTCTTTCTGACTGTGTTTCAGACATAAGGCCAGTTTCCCACCAAGGCACAGTGCTGCCATGAGAGGGCTGACCTGGGTGCAGGGCAGGAATGGGACGCCTTGGCCCCAGGATGAAGCCACAGGCGTGGAGCTCTTGGCGTGGAGGGAGAGGGAAGTTAAGGACTGCAGCCCACCCTCTCTCCACTGAGGCTTTGTGTCAGTGGATCAATGCTGAAGGAGCAATCTTGTCCTCAGGTGTCCTCTGGTGTCCTCCATATAATCTCCCCTTAAATGCTGTGCTGCGAAGCTGTTTTCATGGCAATCTTACGAAGCAGTTACTTTGGTGAATCACTGTGTCTCAGATGTTCCCAATTATACTTTTTATAGTGGTGGAATCTAAAATATTTTTCTTCTGTGCATTCTGCATTCCCCCACTAGATACCAGCAGTTCTGGTTTAAAGGCAGAAGCTTTTTCACTCTGTAAGAAAAGGACTAAAGTATAATCATACCTGGAAATTTTATTCAATAGTTGGCTATATACCAAAGTAGGTGGCTCTGCTGAAACACTTTGTTTAAATTAATCATATAACAATGATAATCCGAAAGCAATCTTCAGAAAGTCCCTACATGACAGTCTATATCTGTCCTTATAACCACAATCTTTAGTCTCTTGCCCTCTGTAGGAGGAGACTTTCATTTCTAAAGGAGCCTGGAGAGTACTGTTGGCATAAGACTGTCATCACAGGGCATGTAATCTTCCAGGTTCTTTGCCATTCATCCAGCAGATAATATACTGCTTTGAAAAAGGAACCTTCATTTTTCAACACAGTTTTTGCTACACATGTGGAAGAGATATTTTGCACACACATGTGAGCAGCCACACAGTCTGCTGTGCACCAAGGTATTTTTCCCAGTTTGAGGCAGATTGTGGGGAAAACAGTGCCGATGCTGGGCTGGGATTCTCATGGAAAATGGAGCCCCACATGCCACCCTCCTATGAAACTGCTGTAGATGTGTGTATGAAACAGCCCCATTTATAATATACCTCCTCTGCTGATCTGCAAGGGCTTTACTCAGTGAAGGAAGAAGAAAGGTGTCATGTGGAGTGACTGGTGCCTAAAGAAAGGGGAGTAAGGCAAATGATCAGTATTGTCTTCCTTGCCCACACTTGAGGATGGCTGCCATCGAGCAATCGATGTTTACTGAGGCTGTAAGGGGCATCCTAGACAAATCCAACCTTGCACAGAGTTCTGCCCAGCTACTGCTGATAGCTGTTTAGTCAAGGCTATCCAGGAAGCAGAAGGCCTTAAAAAATTCATTACCTCCAAGGTTTTCCTCTTCTTTCCTTTGAGGCCAGAAATGCTTATCTTCAGCAGCCAGCAGTCTTGGCAGGAAAAAATGAATACTTGTGTTCACATATGAATACTTTCATTTGCACATGACTATCAGGATCTCTGGGAGGGACAGCACCTCCACAATACCAATGATATCCAAAATCTCTCTGCATGAGTAATGGCAGAGAGATGATCAAGACAGAGAGATGATCATGCCAAACTGAAATGCAAGGAAGAACATACGGAAGTGTTTGTGAGTAAATTACTCCTTTGCTTACATAACCCAGCTGCACAGCATTTTCTGTCATGTGTTTACTATTTATAAAGCTTTGTAGAGAATTCCAGTTTGTGTTACACTAACTCCTCTGTAGTCTGAGAAATAATTTATAAGAGCATAAAGACTGACTATATTTTAAGAAAGAGGCAAAGAGCCAGAGGAAAGGTTGAGCCTACAGCCTGGCTTCTGCATTTAATGATATTTGAGAACTTGATTTATCAACCTTAATGTTACATTAACATAAGCACATAATTTCCTAGGATCTTCTCATCAAATATAAGAAGAAAAAAAAAAAATTAAGAAGGTCTGAGCGTAAAAGCATTATAAATTCTTTCTTCTGCATCTTGCATTGCTTCCACAAAGATGACTAGATTGTGCTTTGTAGCTTCATTGTCCTATGAGCTTGGAAGGAAGAAAAGATCCTCTGTTCAGCAACAGGCAGTTGCCCCTCGACTCAGAAGAATATGATGGATTTCTCCTTAGTGCATTGTGCCATCTGCAAGGGATGAAGAAAAGCGCAAAAGAGCAATATCTGGTTGCTGTCTGTGCTCCAACAGTTAACAAGAGGAGGTGGACAGGCACTTAGTAGCAAGGATTCTGGGTATAGCATGTGGCAGGCTTCAATGTACCAAGGGTGTACATGAATGTCCTCAGTCAGGCAGTAAGACAGGCTTGCTCTTAACTGTGGTGATAACTCTTTGTGCATTAGTAACTCTTACAACACTGTGGTTTCTCACATGGGGTCAAAGTTTACATTCAGAACATAGATTCATCGACGTTGTAACCCTTTGTGATTTTGTTTTGATTCTATCAAATTCTTCTTTCAGGAACAAAACAAAATCACTAAATACAACAACAAAAATATATGAAAAAAAATCCATGTTTCATTTTGAGATTTCCTAGGTTTTGATTTCTCATTTCAAATGTCCTTTTTGGTTTGAGGCTTACTTTTACTTTATTTAAAAATAATAATGTTTACACATCAGTTAGATATCAAACGGGCATATTTTCCTTCGCAATTAATGAATCATGGCAGCTTGTAGCTAATCTTTTGGACTACTGATCTTCCTTTAGAAGCAACTGAACATTTTACTCCCTGAGATAAATGGGATTGCAGGAGGTTAAAAACCCCACAGGAGACTCCATGTTCAGTTCAAATTTTAGCTAGTAAACCTCAAGCAGTAAAAACCTTGCCAACTTTTGTGCCAGATTAATCCACTTATGTCCTAGTTACTTCACAGCCATTTCTTGCTTACTGCCTATTGATTCACTGCATGTTCGAGTTTTTCCCTATGCTTTCTTGCAGATGTGTTCTTGGAGTTTGAATGCTCTGAAGAAGGGAAGCCAGGAAATTCTGTTAAGTACTCAGGTCCCCGACTACAGACTCTTCAAAGTAAATCTGTCTATTTTAAATTTGCTTTCTGAAATTTGGCTTATGAATAGCATACTTGTTTATATGCTGGACTTCTTAATAATGGTTTTGGGGGGGAGCTTCATTACAGTTTAGGTTGGATGCATTCTTATAACCCAGCAAATATGGAAACATAAAGATATTGCATTTCTATTTCACCATTTATGTATTTCATCCCTATTTTTCTCTTTCAAAATAATTTTTTTGTCATTTAGCACCAACTCCTCCATAGCAGTACTAGACACTGATTATAAACGTGACGTGCTCTGACAGTTGCAAGAAAAGCCCTTTACAAATCTCCCTGAAGTCAGCGGTGGTAAACTGTGGCCAGCTATGCAAAACTTCTGTCTGAGACAAGCGGAGGTAGACATGAAGTTTTGTTGCACTTCTTTTGGTTTGGAAATGGCTGTTTTGCTTGACATCTGCACAACCTCAGGCCAAAGTAAATATGTTACTCTGAGCTCTAAAACCTGATTAGCTCCTTGTCCTGTTTGCCACAGTCAAGGGGCACAGTGTGGGTGGAAGAGGTCTGTTGCTGGCAAGAACTGGTTTAGTTTCAGTGGAAAAGCATTGATTAACCTATCAATGCTGCTGGAGATAGATTGATTTGCTCCCCAACATGAAGCTAACTAGTAATATGTACACATTTTCATTCTCTTCCAGTAGATTTTATGTAAGTGTGTCAGTACCTTTAGGGGTCTTTAAAATGCCAGAGGGCCTGTGTTGCAATTACATGTTCTGGAATATTTCTACAGTCACTCTACATCCTTTAATAACCACTTCCTTAAATCCTGCCAGCATTCCTCAATATCACCTCCAAAATATTTCTTACCTTGTCCACACTGACTATACAAAATTTTCCAAAATGTTTTACTAATTCTGGTGAAATATTAAAGCATTCTTTTTACCTTTTATTGAAGAAGGAACACGCGGTTTCTCGCATGAGGCATATTCTCAATGATACAGATAAGCAGAGACAATGGATGTTATTAGTATTGTATTGAGGAGATAAATACTTTAATTCCATCAACAACCCCACAGTGTTATTCTCCCATTTGACATATCACCCTTCCAGCTGCTGCCCCATCTATAATGTCTTTACCTACTGTCTTCTGCTTTACCAAGTTGAGAAATGATTACAACAGCTTCAGCAGAAAATCACAGGCTGGTCCTCACTTCTGTTTTCATTGAGTGCTACAGTAGGGTCTTTGTGAAGTGTGTGTTGAAGGCTGCAAAAGGAAGGGATGGGGGTACAGAAGTACAGTTTTCACTGCTGCAGCTGCTGTGTCTGCAATGATTAAAGGATTAAAAATTATAGCTCCTTAATTTCACCTTAATGGGGTAGGCATAGTGTGCAAATAAACTTGTCTGTCCTGTAAACAAAGAGCTGAAGTCCATATTGTGTTATCACAAAATTCTTTTTAGGAACTGAGCCAAAAAGATTTTGGTAGCATGGTTCCTAAGAATGCAATGCAAGTGTAAAGGACTGACTTTACACTTGTAGTCATTAAGTCTAGATACTTAATTTAAGCTTTTCCAGTTTTCTGCTGTAGCAGCTTGCTCCTTTCAGGCTTAGCTATCAGACACTCTGCTCTGTGTCAACCTGTATTTTCACATCGATTTTATAATAGATAGGCCAGAAACTTCCTTTATGGAAAACAGAACTAAAATTCAGCATCATGGAAGTACAAAGGGCAATGGCATTATCAGGGGATTCCTATGAACTTTTGCAACTCATTTTGGGATGTGCAGCATCTCCAAGTAACCTTCTGTTAATACAGCTAGTAGGAAATTATGACTTTCTTAAACTTCCTCTACCCTTGCATGCAGAAAAGCTATTAACCTGTGCAGAAAGCAAGTATTTATATCCACAGTTGAGGATTTTAATAAAGGTCTGTTATTTCAGAGGTGAATTAAACTACTTGATTTTGAACTGAAAGCAGCAGTATTATGTAATGCTTATTAGCCTTCGAATTTGTGTTGGAAAGAGGCATTCATGAGAGCTATCCCCCTTTTCTTTGCTCTGATTTATTCTAATATTTGTGTCTCTGGAACTAGCTGTAAATATGTCCTTGGCAGCTACATGAACAAAGGTTGCTCCTGCAGCCTAAATTGTACGAGTTGCTGAGCGCTGCTGGAAAGAGGCACAACATCTTCTGCTTTCATTTTCTTCAGCGCAAATTGACAATGACGCGTCACCCCTTGCGTAGCTCACTGGGTTGCAGGCCTGGGCTTATAATGAATTCACAGGGTTTTTTCCATGCCATGGTCCAGATCATCGATAACAAAAATACTTTAAAATTTTGTGAGAGGAAAGAAAAAGTGATAGCAATACCACAGGCTAAATCCTGAGCTTGTGTGAGTCAGTGTGGCACAGCTGATTCCAGTGATGCTGTATCAATCTATCCCTGCTGAGGTTCTGCTTTGAATATTTTAATGGCTATCAATTGAGATGAAATACTTTGGATATATTGCTAAATAATGGCTTAGATGCCACAGCAAGAAACAATATCATGCCACTTATTATTCCATTTAAAAACAATATAAGCCATGTGTGAGAAATTAAATCTGTCACCCTGGGAAAGAGTTCAGGCTGTCAAAATGGTAATAGAAATGAAATTCAATTACCTGTTTTCTATGTTACTCCTGGTAATTCCCCAGAAAATATTAAAGGAAATTGAAGAGGAGATTATCTTGTAATGTGTTTTCATAATATAATTATTGTTTTAATTACTTTAAGAAAAATCTGTACAATTCTGCAGAAAACCAGCCGAAAGTTATAAGAACTGCAGTTGTTTGTCAGACTAAGATTAACTGCCATTGACCATGGCCATCACTGCTGTGATGGCAGCCACATGCTCGCTTCTATAGATTTTCCTCACGGTCAGCCATGCTGTGGCAATAGTCTGGGAGACTGAAGGCAGGGATGAGACTGATTCTGAGCTTTCAGTAGCTCTGTAGAAGAAGGAAACCAGCAGAGAACTACCTTTAGGCCATCTTTCTCTGAGCAGCCCCATTCAGCTCTGTACCCTTTTGCTGCCAGAGATAGCCCAGCTCCACCATAAGTGTCTGGGTCCCTAAGGTGGCAAACATTCATTGAAGGTCCAGTGGCCCCTGGACTAGGTAGGAGCTGGCCTTTATTTTCCTGTGTAACTTTTCCAGCTGTGCAGAATGGAGCTCAGAGACTCTCCTTGGCCCAATTACATCATACTATGAGTAGTGGAATAATTCAGCAGGAGGTACTGTGAGATACCATTTCATACTGCAGATTCAGATTGAGCTATAGCCCCCAGGTTAACACTGCAACCAGAGGTCACAAAGACCTGAACCTCAAAGCATTTGCTAATCATTGAAGTATTGCATAAGGGGAAGGAGGGGCTCAATATAAGATACAGAATGGATAGTCAGGTGGGATTTAGGCTCCACTGTAGATTTAGCCCTAAAGTAATGCGTAAATATTCTGTAAGTAAAAGACAAGGACAAACTGCGCTTATTCTACAAAGAAATTAGAATTCCTCAAGGCAGAAATTTTTAGAAGTGAATGATGGTGTTAGGTGTTTATGTTATGGAAGAGTTCATATTTTTTCCAGGTCAAGTTTATACAAGAGGAAAAAAAGACAAGACAATCAAAAGGAAAAATAAGATCAAAAAGAAGCCATTACATGCTGGTGCTCTCAAAGACTGATCATGTTTCCTATCTTACCACAACTAAATAAGTAAAAGCCAGCACTGAAAACTGATTATGTTCTACACATTAAGAAAAATGCCAAAAACAACGAATGCTACACTAAGTGTGGGATAGAACAAGCTGGTGTGAGTTTATGGTTATGTATTCACAATATCTCCTTAATCTACCATAAGATTTTCTGTTAACTTTCCCAGATCCTTAATAGGAACAAATTGGAAGTTGTGGCGGAGATTTTAAGGGTACGTTGTGAGTTGAGTGTGCAGTCCACTCAGTGAAGAGGCAGTGTTGGGTGTCTCACTGCTCTCAGGAGTCTGATCTTTGGGGCATAACCTCAACTGGAGGGTACAGAGCAGCGTAGAGGGAGGCCGAGTAGCTCATGTGCCTGAACCTGGTTTGCCTTTGCATTATGGACTACAGAGCACCTGACCTCTAAGTGAGGCCATGCTGAGATCTGCAGTGCTTGACAAGACTCTGATACTTGAACTAAACTGTTTACAGCTCGCTTTCTAATTTATTCACTCCTCTGAAGCCTGCAGCATAGAGACACCCTGATTATTAATTGCCTTCTCGTCACCATCAAGAGGTCTTGGTAGTATTTGGAATAAATGTCTAGTGTTCAGGGAACCTGAGTCCTCAACAAAACTAAGTGTGAATGATAGGGGGACTCTGTACCATGAAGTGAAGCCAGATGAATCCGATATCATAGAATCATAGAATGGTTTGGGTTGGAAGGGACCTCAAAGAACATTACACAGCTTGGTGTTGTCGGCAAACTTGCTGAGGATGCGCTCCATCCCACTGCCCGTGTGGCCAACAATGATGTTAAACAGTGCCAGTCCCAATACCCACACCTGAGGAACTCCGCTCGTCACTGGTTTCCACTTGGACATCGAGCCGTTGACCACAACTCTTTGAGTGTGACCATCCAGCCGTTTCCTTATCCATTGAGTGGTCCATACGCCAACTCCATGCCTCTCCAATTTAGAGATAAGAATGTCATGCAGGACAATGTCAAACACCTTGCACAAGTCCAGGTAGATGAATTCCATTGCTCTTCCCTTATCCACCAATGCTGTAACCCCATCACAGAAGGCCACCAAATTTGTCAGGCACAATTTGCCCTTAGTGAAGCCATGCTGACTGTCACCAATCACCTCCTTATTTTCCATGTGCCCTAGCATAGTTTCCAGGAGGATCCACTCCATGATCTTGCCAGGCACAGAGGTGAGACTGACTGGCCTATAGTTCCCCAGGTGTTCTTTTTTTCTCTTTTAAAAAATGGGGGTTATGTTTTCTCTTTTCCAGTCAGTGGGAACTTCCCCAGACTGCCACAACTTCTCAAATATGATGGATAGTGGCTTAGCCACTTCATCTGCCATTTCCCTGAGGACCCGTGGATGCATCCCATCAGGTCCCATGGACTCGTGCACCTTCAGGTTCCTTAGATTGTCTCGAACATGATCTTCTCCTACAGTGGGCGGTTATTCATTCTCCCAGTCCCTGCCCTTGCCTTCTGCTACTTGTGTGGCTGGAGCGCTTACCAGTAAAGACTGAGGCAAAGAAGTCATTGACTACCTCAGCCTTCTTCATGTACTGGGTAACCAGCTCTCCTGTTTCCTTCCAGAGGGGGTCCACATTTTCCCTAGTCTTCCTTTTATCACTGAAGTACCTAAAGAAGCTTTTCTTGTTGCCCTTGACATCCCTGGCCAGATTTAATTCTATGAGGGCTTTGGCTTTCCTAACCTGATCCCTGGCTGCTTGGACAATTTCTCTGTATTCCTCCCAGGCTACCTGTCTTTGCTTCCACCCTCTGCAGGTTTCCTTTTTGTATTTGAGTTTGTCCAGGAGCTCCTTGTTCATCCACCCAGGCCTCCTGGCATTTTTGCCTGACTTCCTCTTTGTTGGGAGGCATCGCTCCTGAACAGGCCAGCCCTGGTAGCAGGAGCAGTCTAGCCACAGCACAGTATCTTAGCTAAGCAGCCTTGCAGACCAGCTATACTAGTAAGCCTGAGCATAGCTCTGACAAGGCTGCTTTCAGGTTCACAGTTAGTATTTCTGAGCTCTGCCATGCACTGCTGTGTAGATGTATTGTTTGCCCGGGGCTAGCTTGGGGCAATCCACCTGAGACTGCACTGCACTAGGCAAGTACTCCCTCTCTCTCTCTTTGCGGAAGTTGCTGAACTTCTCTGTATCCCAGTCACTTTATGGATGAGATGGAGGCTTTTGGAAAAGGGTCTGATTTTATCTTCTTTTGGCTCTTTCTCTAAGTGTGGTTTGCATTTCACTGTTACTTGGTCGCATGGGATCTCAGAGCACAAGCGCTATTCAGGGTTGAGTTAGAGTGGTCAGTCAGGATAAGGAAACTTGCACGCTGATAACATAGCTATAAAGAAGCAATTACATAGAGCTAGGTCATGCCCTCAAGGCACTGACTTGTATTCGGAAGAGTTTTCCTGGCGTGAATTGGATGTACTCTGATACTTCGCGTGCACAGTGACATGGAAAATGCTACAAAGGTTGCTGCATCACGCCTCTGGCTGAACCCTCCCTCCTCGGACCACCCTGGTTTCCCAGCAGAGCAATTAGGGTGCGGTGCTTGCATTCCTCCAAGCACCTGGGCTGTGCATCTGTCCAACCCATGTGCCACAGGTGAAAGCTCCTTATTCTTCCCCTTTTGCTGTGACCATGTAGACAAGCCAGGGCAGAACTAGCCCTGTGTGATCAAACAGTGGTGCTACACTGAGAAGGTCCAAAAAAAGAACAAAGTTTATTAATTTCTTTTCAAAAACAAGAAGAAAACTCAAGATCTTACCGCTGTATATCACATTATGTAAATAAAGCTGCATGGTTGCAGCTCCCTTGTTGGCTAAGCCCTCATTGCAATGAAGCGTTCTAAGAAGTTAAACCAGAAAAACCCAAGAACTGTGACCACATAAATAGAAGGCAAATTCTCACAGTCTTCACAATACAGTAAATGTGCTTTTAGCTTAGCTAATCAAAATGTCTTTTTTGGTTTCACATTTTGAAAAATAATAGCTGCAAGGCTCTTTGAAGACCTCAAGGAAGGTTTTAAGCATGGACAAGGAACCTGCTCTTTGTAAAGCAAGAATCAGAAGTACTGAAGACTGATTCTGTTTTCTTAATATAAAGTTCGTGCAGCTTTGAGTCTCCAGCTCCAAGTGAATGAACAATGCTGAAAGACAGTTATTTAATGGACCAAGAATTATGGGAACAGGAGTCAGAGAATAACCTCAGCTATCATAAAGGAACAGAAATGGAGAAATACATTAATTAGAAGTTAAAATAAGTCTAAGTTCATACTCTAGTTTATATTTCAATGTTGAATTTCATGCAAGAGTTTCATTACTTTCATTTTGGAGCTTTTCTTATGACCTTGGAAGGTCCTTGGAGTTAGCCAAGTTTAAATTAGATTTAAAAACCTTTTCATTTCAGAAAGTCTCCAGCATGACACATTTAGGTGATATCATGCATTCAATGTGCTATTCATAGTTATAGCTGTTGTATTTGTTTTTGATCATGTTTTGTGTAAGGTTTCCTGGATATAATTGTATTTCTTAGGTGCCTACCCCTCAGTTACTATTGTAGGGGTGCTATATGATTTCTTTTTAAGAACATTTTCAAGGGGAGATTTTTACCTGTCTGTTTTTTTAAGATATAATTACTGTGACAACTGCCAGGACATTGCAGTATGTGTCATACAGGCAGACTTCTATGAATTCAGAACAATCATCTTTACATCTTACACCTGCAAATGATAAAATGTGCCAGCAAAGTGGCATCACAGTCTACTTTGATAGAATATTCAAAGCAAGCAAATCAGCAATATACTTCCATTTTCTAAGTCTTCTGTCAGCCCACTTCTGGCTGATCTCAGTTCTGTTTTCTAGTGTTGATGCAAATTTGCCAAGTGGTGGCATGCCCATCAGACTACATGAAAGAAAACATGACAGCCAGCACAACAAACTCTGTAGCAGGTTAACGACCTGTACTAGCATGGCCATTTTCTTTGTTAGCAATAGTTTGAGTCACCCTTTCATTAACACTCTTTACCCCTATAGTTAGAGGAGATCTTCCAGTCTATACGTTGATTTTGTTCTTTGCCATTTTAGTATTACTGGGTTATTCCAACTATCTAAGCCCTTTAATAATACACATGACTTCATCAGTCCATCTTTTTATTTATCCCTTTAATTATTACAGCAGTTAGTTATTCATGGAAACACACATACACATGAGCAATTCAAGAAGTGAATGGCTTCCACCATTAAGAAATTATTAAATCAAATTCCAGAAATCTCAGTGTATGAGACACGTATGGACAGAAAAGAGAGAAGGTGGAACTTGATAAAGAAGAACTGCGAGGAAGACACTGCGTTCTTAATGACCTTAATGATGCCTTGGTGGAGTAACAGATAGATTTTGAAGGCTAAGATCAGGGAAAATGCATCAGAAATAGTACACAGGCAGGATCAAAGGCATGATTTTGGGAGTGGGAAAAGACAATATTAGTTCTCTATGAAATCCTGTCTCATAATCGGAGCAAAATCTCCTGCTAAAATGCTATTTATAGTTTTTGTTGCTTAATTATTCTGCCAACTCTAAAAGGTAAGGCTAACACTGAAATTCCTATCAGTCAATGATTTGCAATACATAGAGTAAAAAAAAAAAGAAGGAAGGGAAGAGATGGAAGTTAGACATGCAAGTAAGCTTTGCCATCTGTAACCCAGCCAGATCTTCTACACTATTGCTTGTCATCAAACAAAACTGTACATGCAGTGTAAGTGCAACTAGGGCTTTACTGGTATTTATTAAAGATAGATCTGTGGTTTGTGCTTTGAGCACAGATATGGACTTTCAACTGAAATGACTTGTCAAAGTTGAAATTATGTTATAAATTAATTCTAAATGAAGTGATATTTTACCACAGAAATGTGCTTGCAAGCAGAAATAGTTCATCTGTGTACCCTGTTTTGTTTCAAGTTGCTATGAAAATGTGTTTATTTCTTGATTCACATTTGGAAGCAGTGAGTGAAATAATTCACAATGAGTAATTTATTTAATGCATTTTGCCGGTCTTTGCTGCCCATGAATTGCCACGAATATATGAATTCTAAAAAGCATTCATGATCTGAAATTATTTGCAGATTTCAACAGTTTACATCAATAATTCTTGCTCTTTGTATCAGTAAAAACAAAATGGCAGTATGGATTACAACTAGCATCTATAAACAGGTGTTAATTAAAATGTATCAGACAACTTTTTTTTTTGAATACTTGTATGTTTTTTTGTAGTGTTATATTAATATCTTGACTACTCTGTAGTGAAAAATATTAAATGCAGTCCATTTATCCTGAAGCTAGCTCAGGTATTGCTCCAATGGTGTGACTGTCATGAAGCCAATGCCAACAAAGGCCAACAGCCCAAATGTCCACAGAGAGGTCTAGGAAGGATTTCTGAGCTTTGTTACCTTGCCCTTGTCAGTCAGGCTAGCCAGGGTAAAGCTAGTTCAGATAAACAAGGTATACCCTTCATGTGCACCACTTCACATAAAGTTACTCTGGGCTAGATTTGAGCTCAAGCAACAAGGAAGAAATGCCCTGAATTGCTCTGTCCCAGAAGTAGCCCTGTGTCAAAGTGTCAGACAAGCTGGAGACTAGACCGAGCTTGCTTTTTGTGCTAGGCTTGTCTCTTAGTCACATCAAAACTATTACTGAAAATCATAGGCTTTCTTAGAAAGAAATCAAGAAGTGCAGCTAATATTTTTATTGTAAAACTGCTATTTACTCTTAGACAGCCCAGCAAAAACAGGGTAGCACAGCATCTGGAAGCATCCCTGAGGAAAGTGCTCTGAAGAGCCACCTCCTTGAACGTGTTTTCTATACCTCTTGTTTAACTACTTCACATACTAATTTTCCAGTCATCATAGCCACATTAGTTAATAAATTAAAACAGTGGCAGCATAGAAGACTTTTATCAAACTTGTACAGACAGTTATTAGCATATTTACTGTGGCCAAATTGTTTCACTTGATTTATTTCTAAGTCAGAAACAGTTTCAGCAAATACACCAACATTCCAGCTCAACAAAAAAGTCTTTATTTCCTCTTCAGCCAAAACCTGTTTATAATATTCTGAATAATACATTATCTATATCCATTCATCCATTCACCCAGATCTCAATTCTCTTAGGCTGAACAATGTTTTAGGTTTAAATTTCCCTGTTTGCATTTCTCCAAAGGTAAAAAAGATCTTTACAAAACACTGTGAGTCAAAAGGGTCTATTTTCATCCAGCATTGGGAAGGGAATTCTCATTCCCTTAAGTAGGGAAATTTGTATATATTAATTTACCACTTAGATCTGTGTCCCTTAAGCTCTTCTTGCAGTTACTGCAGCACCTATTTCAGTATTAATCTTACCACTTGTGTTTTGCCTGCTAGGCCTCCTACTGCTTTGCTTTTACAACACTTCATATTTTTCATATTAGCATTAGGACTTTCTACTGCCCCGCAGTGCATTCAAGGCTTTGGGTTTTATTTTGCTAACGGGCCCTTTCTGAGAGGGGGATATTATGCAACTTTTAGCTTTGTCTATTGTAGGGCTATATGGTACTCTATTTTTCACCCATGTGAGTATATGCAATGATGGGGGCGCTTTTGTTTTTTAAATGAACATAGTTTACTGGGATTTTTGGTCTTCCATTGCTTCAGAGATTACACTTCATCACTGAAAAGCAAATGCAGCAATCTGTGCAGCAGTTAGTTACATAAATCAGCAGGTGAAAATAACAACGAGGTGTGGGAAGAAAAAAAAAAACCACCCCATGGGGCAGTCAAGACCTTGAGGGAAAGATTAGGGGACAGGTACGAGGAGTGAAAATAAAGGCCATCAAAGAGAGGGGCTTAGGGCAAAAAAAAATGTAAACTGAACCTCTCTGCAAGGTGACATAGTTGCTTTACCAGAAACCGTGGCTGGTTCCCTGACCACCTTCAACATATTCTCCATAGTGTCAACACAGACCTCATGCATTACAAACACATTCAACTTTAGTCCCTATTCAGACTGGGAACTTCCTTGGGTTGTCAGAGGCTTTTTTCGTGTTGAAAAAAGTTGAAATTAAGTGCATGGACAATAGCTTTGAGGCCTAAATTCTGAAAGGAGCAGCACTTTTTTTATATGCAAGTAAGCTTGAAAAGTTAGGACATAGCTATTATCTAGCTTTGGTACACAAAGTCAGTACTGCTTAAGTGCCTGAACTCCTCACACTGTTGCAAGGATTCCTTGCAGGGCATTGCCAGGTGGAGAAACTATATTGCCTCCATTGTAGCACAAGGAGGCTACAGTGCAGTTAAACACGTGTAGCCCCATGGCTCTTATTTTCTATCTTTTCCTATCTTTTTCTTCATGGGAGTCTGGCTTTTCTTCATGCTTCATGTGTTTACACGGTGCTTTGGAAGGCGAAAGTGTGTGGGGGATGGCAGAGGCAGCTTTAAGATGGTCTTCTCCATCCAGACTATGTAAGGGACAGTACGTCCTGCTAAGGTGCCTGTGTTTGCAGCATGGGTAGGAGGCGAGTCTGGGCTTGGGAACGGGCTTGGACCACTCAGATAGGCAGCACAGGCAATGCCAGAAAAGCCAGTGAACTTGCCCAAAGTCACTGGGGGAAGCTGGAAATGGAGAAAGACTAGAGCTGAGATCTTCCAGGATATCCAGACCCCGTTACGCTTGGATTATCGTTCCTTACTGCAACAGGAGAAGCACCAGGGTCTGGGACTCAGAGAGCGAGAGAGAGAAGGCATTCAGAAAGTTCAGAGACTTAAAGTATATGTCTGTGTGTATGCACAGACATATCTTTCAAAAATTGCAGAGGTAAGTGTATATAAATTCCTATCTTCTGATAAGAACTCTTCCTCATAGAAGAAGGGCACATAAATTTAAAACTCCAGTTTTCTTTTGTTTTCTGAAGCTAAATGAAAGCAAGCTAAAATATAACTATGCTGCAAGAACAAAGAATTTACATCCAAGGAATGCATTAGTAAGTGAATACAGTTTTCATGTGATTGCAGTCATGATGAAGAATAATGCACTGTGATCCTATTGTAGCTTATTTCTGCAATATATTATAGAAGAAGGTTTTCCATCTTTATCTCTTTCCTAGACTTCGGGGTTCTTTAAATCTTTGGTAACATTGCACATATAGCTAGTAATCTGTAAAATATATCTACATAACTTTGGAAAGCTTTATTTTTCATCTTTGAACAATACAAATCTGGTCATTTATAGAAACTCATGAAAATGTAGTTCTTGTAGACTGTGTGACTCATGCTCCTGAGATGCTTATGAATTATGTTGCCACTCTTTCATAGCTCTGCTAAAATTCTTTACTGTCTTACTTCACCGTGCTCTGTTCTGCAAATTGTAGCCAAGCTCAAATTTTATAGGTATACATTTTTATATTTAATGGTAGTTTTTATTGTTGTGTTTATTTTATTGTTACTCTATATTAAATCTTATTGTAGTTAATTTTTCAAATGCTGTTGAAGCTCATCAAAACCATCTCATTCAATTACTCTTCTTATTTGATCAGGGACTCCTGTTGTTAGTGGTCAGACAGACAGGGAGATGTCAGCATCCTTCCCTCCATGGTTATTCATGCAGTCCTTTTTGACTCTGTGAAGGAAGAGAAACTACCTACTACAGATGGAATAGAGAAATTCTAAAATTTCAAACTTAAAAAAACCCCAGACTCAAAACTTCAAAAAAATAAATGGAGGAATATGTTAAATTTTAATGTCCTCATAAGCCTAGTAAACTTACACTTTGGCATCTTGAGCAAATGGCGTCTCTGGACTGCTAATGGCAGTTCTGGAGGCAGTTTGAAAATACAGGAAATTTCCTAAGCAAAGGAGAAGTACCAGCCTCCTTCCAGTTTTTAAAAAGGGAGAGGTGACATTAGCAAATATAAAGACGTGGACTTGATGTTTATCTTTTGCAAAATAATGAACTAATTTGTAACAGTTTTCCCTACCAAGACTACTGCCTCACTCTAAAAGTGCCCCACTGAAATTTGAGGAACTACTGATTATAGGGTATGGTAAAAGCAAAAGCAAATAGAAAAATATTCCAAGAAAAGAGGTGTTAATCCTAAACAATTTTAAATTAAGGAAAATGAATTATCATAGGTAGGAGCAATGTAAGATTCATCTATTTATCCATTCATTCATTTGACTTCCTTTTGAATATTTGATCTATGACTGAATGAATTTATGAGACTCAAAAGGCAAAAGCTTTCTTTCTAAAACCTGCAAATTCTGAGCATGGCCCAATTTGTGTGTGCAAAGCTAGAGGGACTTGCGCACAAGTACAGATATGCAAAATAAGCACTGGCATCCGTCATTTGCCATTTCTATTAACAAGTGCTCAGAAGTCCAGCCTGGGAGGCCTTTGAAGATTCAGTCTGTCCAAAAGGAAAATAAGTAACAAGTATGACACTGATTTCTAGGAACATGGAAAGCTTCGCTCTGTCTCATCTCTTTCCAAGACATGATGAAAAGATTTTCAAGGTTTTAAAATAAATGTGTTTAAGATGTCAGAGAAACTGGACTGTTGGATCTGCTGGATATTTCATTCAAATAGGGGGTGTAGTCTTATTTATGCATAAAGGAATATAATCAGAGGAGAGTAGTTTTATGTGTTTGTATATATACGTAAGCTGGATCTCTTAGAAACTAGCCTTGCTAGCTTCTTTCATTGTCTCCAGACACCTCCTCTAGTTTCCCTGTCTTTGGAATAGCCTCACATCCCAGCTGTCCTTCATCAGGTCTCTCTGCTTTCCCAATAACAACATATTGACAAAAACTTACTTTCTCTTGTCCTTCAAACCTGTGTCTTTGCCAAAGGCAAAGAAGCCAGGGCACAACATGTGGTCCAGTATATCAAACTATACTATTGCCTTAAAAAAAGTCCCTCAATAATAATCACCCCTTTACTATTTAAAATTCAGTTTAATGATATACCTTTGCGAGAGGCGACAGATATACTATCTATGCGTGGAATTACTTAAAATCTTCATTTATTTTACCTTTGCTTGGTAAACATCAGTTTTGTTTCTCCTCTCTGCTTCCCCATGCACCAAAGACGTATCCTGATTCATGATATTTGCACATCTATCTAGTAGTGCAGAAGCCGCAAATAGTTCAGGAATGAGCTCAGCCTCTCTGCTAAGCCTATGGGGAGGAAGGAGCAGCTGGTAACAAGGAAGTGCAGCTTGAATCATAGCTCTCCATTTTGCTTGATAAAACATCACAGGATATGAGGCTAATAAATGAGTGGCCCTTTCTTTATAAGGTAAGCATACAAGGCTGTGCTAGCAAGATTAATCTGTTTCCCATTTGTCACCCTTTCACAGCAGCGTGGGGGCTCTGAATTGTTACATATCTTTAAAGCAAGCTTTAGGCATCAAGCTGGGTATATGCAAACTAAGAGACCCAAAATGCAGGGCCGTTCCCCTGCTGAACACTTTTGCTACCCCTTCCTTCCCCCAGAAGACCTATAAGAGCAGGCGAATACCCACTGCTATGTATGTCTCATCCCGCTTCTGCTCTCAGCCTCCAAGCAGCACTGGCCAGGCACCCGGCTAGGGGAGCAGCATCCCTGCAGTTGTCTTGGCTGTCCTGCTGCGATTACCCAGCCTGTTTGGGAAACTACTTCCAGGTACCTGCCTTCTGACAGCTAATTCTCACCAATTACATTATGTCTCACTGCTAATCTACTGCTTGATCTATTTATTTGTCCATTTGCTGACTCATGTCTCTTCCCCGTTGATACCTGACCTATTAAATAATTTAGCTAACTCTTTCACTGATATGCTGTTGTCCGCTACTTATCTGCTGAATCAATTCATTGCTACTTGCTTTTTTTGTTCCTCTAGGTAGCTGACTTAGATGGTAATTTAACTGATTCCCTTCCTTTTAAACAGACATTGTTGCCAACTCTGCTTCCTCAGTTAATCATTTCATTTAAGCTGTTAATTCCTTTTTGTCAGCTGCTAAACTACGCTCTTGACTGCTTGAGTCCCACCCTGCAAACTCACTACCCTGTACATGTGCTCTGCTGTCATCATCCCCGTAACAGTTTTCCTTTCTATTACTCTCCTTCCCCCTTCTCCTTGGTCCTTCCTTTCCAATACTTCCTTTTATGTCATCTGTCATTCGTACTGTCTTTTCATTTTCTCCCTTTGACTACCCATACCACATCATACCCTTGACTACCATTTTGCCACCCAAAGCAGTCCTACCCCTCCTTTATCATCCCATTATTTGTCATCACCGTATATAAAGATAATGCAATTACATAAATTATACTTGTAATTACACTTTAAATACATCTTTTTGATACTTGTAGTTGTCACCAATCCACAGGTTGGAAAGTTTGCAATGTGACCAGCAGCAACTGTACAATACAGCTTAATTATTAAACCTGGATTGGCATAGCATTTGTAAGAAGCAGAAGAACTGGAGGATACTAAGTCGTCAATAAAAGCATATGAATCCCTAATAACAATATACAGAAAAGCAAAGTAAAAGCTAATTACCAGAGCTGATGAATAGATCATTTTAAACTTGTCAAAATACCCTTTTGCATCCAGGCTGCAAAACAAGCAGCCTTTCCTTTTGCAATAAAATAGAAAATTGAAAGCAATGATATTTTTCCTGTTCCCCCCCCCTTTTTTTTAATTTTGAATTTTCTTTTGTTACTGAATGTAGTGATAAAGTTTCTCCCTCTCTTTCTGACCCCTGTATAATTTTGTAAAATGCCTACAAGTTTTAAAAGTTACCCAGAGGGAAAATAAAGATAAAGTTGGTAATCTTCCCACTTTGTAACTTTTCCGAAAGTGGTAGAAAACTTCCAAAGTTAGGAAACCCAAGGGTCTGGCAGATTCTGAAGAAAACAAATCTTTGTGAAAATGGATTTATTTAACATAAATTCACCATCTTAAAAAAAGAAAAAAATATACCAAACCCATAAGAAATTCTCCTTTTGAAATTATTGCTTCTTTTATTTTTTTAATTCTTTTCCACAATGCAGTATGTAGAAAACCAAAGTCAAGTACCCTTTCAAACTTTTAAAATCTTGAGTAATCTACTCCAGTTTTATTTAAATTTTAATTTCTAGAGATTTTAAAACAGGCAAGATTTCCTCTCTTCTGGTGCCAAGCCAAATTATGAAATCTCAGTAATCTTTTCACAATACATTCTTTTTACAGATCTAGTGTTGCATATGCTTTACAGGTCATCCTTTTTGCCTTCCCTTATTCCAATGCAAATTTATTTTATCTGAAATAAACCCTGTATTTTTCTTGCAAAAATAAATGTACTTTTTATTACTTAACATTCTATGCAGATTTGAAGTTTGAAATTTTCTCTACTTTCTGAAATTGTAAGCAGAATAAAAATAGTTGAAGATGGTCCTGAATAGTATTTATTTTCGGTTTGGTTACTCAATGAACATATAAATGTGACATTAATGTGGTGGGATTGTTAAACCACTCACTGCCTTTTGGAATTCTGTCTCTTCTTACTCTCAGTCCATATCCTTTTTTCTTGACAACTTAAATTTATTGTCATGATAATTTTACTGGATGCCCCAGCTGCAAACACTTTGAGGAAAAATGGGTTCAATTTTTACTTCCTAATTATTTTCAAGACTGATAAAAATGGCTGATAGCTGAGAGGAGCTGAAGTTCCAGGGAACCAATATTTTCCCACAGAATCAACAGCTTTTTAACGGAGCATTAATATTACTCATTCATTGATAACATTGGCAAAGATCAGCATTTCTAAAAATCTCATTCTGTCATTCTTTTGTTGTGGCTTTTTCGTGTTCTTTCATAAGGCCCATTCTTATATAACCAAGAAAATATGGAAACACTCAAGGAAAACATTTTCTTTTATTTCCCATTCAATTTCAGAATGCCTAATAATGGCTTGGGCAAACACATAAATGTCTGGCTTGGTGCTGATTTGGTGTGTGACAGTAAATTGAAGAAAAGCTGATGTAATGTGAAGACATCCAGCAGAGCAGCCATTAATGCAGATAAGAAAGTCTATTATTGCACAAGGGTAAACCAAAGAAATGTGTGATTCAAATATCAATAAAAACATCTGAGTGGTAATCAATGAGATAAAATTAATTCTTATAATATGGTTATTTATATATGTATTGCAACTTGGTCCAAGATGCCTGACTCCAGGATACTAAATCCTGATTCACTTATACTAGACCCATATCAAATAACTATGGGTATCAAAAGAGCTTTTCCTGATTTGTACTTGGGGGGAGATTCTGAAAACTGTTGCTTTAAGCACAAAACTTGTGAACAACAAGCCAGTTCTACAAAGCAAGCTGAACACTTTCAGTGATAAACCATGGAAGCTAAGATAGACTCCTACTGTTTCTAATCAGTAATTCATAGGGTGTGATACAGTGTTTTGGAAAGGATGAGTTAGAAAAGGACCTGGTGGTTGTAGGGGGTTGTAGCTGAACATGGATTCATGGTGGCTCAGAGCAGAAAAGGTGCCTGTGGATGCTCATACTGGGGACTGTGACTAGAAGTGGAAAAGTTAGAATTATTGCAATAAGACCATTGCAGACTGTGGTATACTGCTTACCATCTGAGTCTACACTTTGGAAAATAAGTTAGTGAACAGGAGCGTGTATAAATACATCACAGGAGAGTGTTTACAAGTAGTTTTCTGTTTCTGGAAGATGTTTCTTCCAGCTGGATGCTAAATAAGTTCTATGTGTTTAGCTTAATACAGAGAAGGTTAAGTAAGAAATTCCCTCAGTACCCTTAAATCAAGATAGGATGTCTTCTCCAAAAAAGCACTTCTTTTGTTCATCCAAAGTATATGAGCTCAGTGGAAGAGCTACTTGGGGAAATTTTGTGTCCTGTGTCATCAAGATGATACAGAAAAAGTAAATACAGAAGTGAACAGATATAACCTCATTTTTGCACCCTTTACTAACATCCAGTATTATGTGTATATTTAGTATTATTGGCAAAATGGATATGCAAGCCTCCTGCATTCCTGAAGTCTCGTCGGTCTTGTGTACTGGTTCTCTCTAACTTTTTCATGATTCTCTAGAAAAGAACCTTCTCTGATGTGTTCCTATCAGTTCTGTATGAACAAACAAAATCAGAAGTATGTCTCTGAATGTGCTAGTGAGGAATGTGAACCCTACCACATCTGTGAATGAGACTGTTGTGAGTTCCTGATTCTGGGAGCCTGCTTTGTGATTCTTTTGCTGTTAAAACTAATTTCTCTTCCAAGCTACTAAGTCAGTTTGGAATCATAACAGCATCCAGTCACTGAGTTTCAAGTCACTGTATAGTCATACCCTGCTGTGCCTGTAACTCAAGCATAGCTTTTTGTTTTCAGCTGGTTTAGTCAATGGTAGAAAGGCAGACCTGCAAGCTGGCCAACAATTATTCCCTTTATTTCTTTCCCATTGGGAGTATAGAAAACCAGGGAAAACATTTACATACATGGACACTCTTCTTTCTCTCTAATGTCATTGATACTCATGTGCAACAGGCCTCTTGTTAGAGGTGGGTCACCTGTTTAATATGGTCATTTCAGGCTTTCAGGCTGTGTTTGTTGCTGCAGGAAAAATAGACCTATTCTCTGGCTCATAGGGCAAATGGCCTGGCACAGCTCCCATCTACAGAACCTAAACTATCTTCTCTCCTAAAATACCCAAAAAGACTTCATCGTGCAGCCCACTGGGAATGGTTCTGCCACATGCAACTGCCTGAATGATTCCTGGATGCTGCCTGGAGGACTGGCAGGAGCCAGCTTGCAGGGAGCATGTGAGCAATTATGCAATATGAATAGCCATGTTTCAGTATGGCAGCCCATGCCTTGGGCTACCATAGTAAGATTGTAACCTTGGTGTCTTTTGAGCATAGGTATGCCTAGAAGCTTTTTCCTGTCTGTGGTCGCTACGAGAAAGAAAAGAAAGACCTGCTATGATCTGGCCTATACCTTCAAAGCAGGAAAGAAATGTGGTTTTCAGCATGAACATGTGTCTGAAGAACTGCAATAACAAATATAAGGGCTCCTTGCATCTCTGCTGTAGTTTCTTGAGCCTGGACTTTGGACCATGCCCACCTCTGTGTTCATTAAAAGTTGTCCATGTTTATTTGATGTAAAAGCACCGGCTATCCACCTGTACAGAAGACAATATAAAAAACTGAGAGAAAGAAAATACTACTGCTTCTTTCCGCTGCAATCCTGTGGGCTTTACTCATCAAAAAACTTCTCCTACTTGTTTCCATTTTCAGCTTCTCATTTGTCCCTGCAGTATACTACAGTCATCTCAAATTTTGGGGGCTACATGGATCTACTGCTGATTATCAAGGCATTGCAGCTGCCTCTTCTTTATAGGATGGAATCATAATGTGCCCTCCAAATCACCATAACGTTATCATTGATTGTGCCCCCAAGTGAGGGATTTCTCCAGTCTTGGTGTCCCTGCAGTGTGATAAAACCTGCAGTGATGTTGGCCTGATAACATTTTGACACCATTTTCCTCAGGACATGTTTTAGTTCCCTTGTGTGTCTTGGAGTGTGATTTGCCAGGGAGGTGAGTAGCAGCTGGATGTAGGGCTACACAGCATCTCAGCACTTCTCCTTGGCCAGGATAGTATGGACAGTCAGAGATGTGCTGTCAGGGATGCCTGTGGCTGAGCTGTAATAGCTGCTGTCAATGATACTTTGAGATCCTCTGATGAGAAATACTGCAAAAAAGCTAGACATTATTACTAGTTTTAGCTCTGTGAAGAAATGTGCACTGTCAAAGTGTGATGGTGTGATTGTAATTGTTCTATATTTTAAACACTGGCTCCAGTGAACACACACATCCTCCAAATGCCTCTGTTTCCTTCTTTCTACAGTTTTCTGGTGTGCTCATAGGTAGCTGTGTAGCAAAACAGACACATTGTTCTGCAAGTACTGTAAATTCTCAATATGGATTAGGAAAAAAAAGAACTAAAGTTTTCTCTTGCCACTGCCTTTAAGAGCATTTTCCTAGCAAAATTATTCTAATCTCTGAACATAGGCTTCACATTTTCCCTTCTAGTCATTACTGGAAACAGTTCATGTGTCTATTGTATAAAAGTGGGTATTTTACCTTTTGATTTTTTGTGTTTTACTTAGGAAAATTCTTTTTTTTCCTCAGCTTTTTGCTGCTTTACAAAACTATCCTCAGTGTTGTAGTTATTGGAAGGATATATTTTCTTATGCACTGAAAGAAAATCTTTAAGACATGATTTTCAAAAACATTTGGCATTTACTTAAGCCTGCCTTCTCTGATGTTTATAGCAGAGAAGATTTTTACCATTGATGAACACTGGTAAATATTCCTCTCCTTGGATTTATTTTGAAGTGTGCTTGTTCAGTACCACTGCAGATAAGGGCTTGCAATTTTTTTTTTTTCCAGACTACTTAACCTGAAACAAAGGAGAACATCCAGTAATGAAATAATCAAATCCCATATTCTCATTCGCTGTGTCTATATGGATCAAGACATTCTGAGCATACTCAAAGCCAAATGCGCTGGCTACTTGCAATGTTGAACTCCAAGAATGCCTTCAGGAGCGAGATGATGTTATTCCAGCTGGTGTGTCATACAAGCAAATGTCAGTCACAGCTGTACTATAACATCCAGGCTGCTTGCACATAGCCAAATAGAGATGATGCTCACTTGGGAATCACCCTTCTAAGGGTGCTCCATGTTTACTTGTACCAGAAGCTGCCATGTCTATCTGCAGTTATTTTAGAAGGACATTCAAGATAATCCCTGTCCACATAGCCTCCTGCCATGTCCTGACACCAAGAAGGTACTATACACTGTGCATATTTCACAAATTATATGTCCAAGGCCACATACCCAGCATCATTTTTACTAAGCTTCCATGTACCACAATAGCAGCCTCGTGCCTCTGAAAGGGTATCTCTACACCACTATATAATAGGATAAGGGACTCTCTGTGTATATCCAAGAGCGTCACTGAAACCTCCTTACTGAGACAACTGCAACTGAAGAGACATCCAGATGGACCAGATACAGCACCCACCTGCAGAATGTGACACCTTTCTGCAAAGCAACATGCATCATCACATACCCACCTCTTTTGATTGTTCCATAAGAATTCTTGGTCAGATGTCACTGGGCTGGTGGGCACTTTTGTAGGAGCTCCTGAGACAGATGGAGGCAGTTGAGTAATGATCACAACAAGCTGAATACATATCTCTCTCTTTTTAACTCTGGCAGGAGCTTCACCACAAATCCATTACCATACTGCTGCATATGCAGTAAGCTGGACAATGCCTTGATTAAGGCATTCAAGAAAGTTGGCCAAGTGAACCACGTCCAAGTTGGTTAAGGTAGAAACATAGCAAGGAAGAGAAACTTCGGTTTCACAGCAGGTTTCCTAGCCCCACCCTTCTTCTGCCCCAGAAACTGTTTTCTCCCTTTATTTCTCAAGGTGCTTGTTAGAAAGTTTTGAAGGATTTGTTTTACAAACTCCATATCAATCTCCCCGGCTCTGGGATGCCTGAATGTTCCTGACAGTTGTTTCATCTCTCTGCAGAGGGAGTCCTGTCTCATCCCCATCACCTTGCACTTTCTTTGTCCAGTACAGGAAGAAGACTAAAATTTGGCTTTGTCAGAAGAGGAATACAGGAGACAATCATTTCAAACAAATACGCAGGAAAGCTTACATGGCAGGCAGTTGACATTGCTGCATTTTTTATTCTCTTATCCTTATCTGGGAGTTCGTGATTCTCAGCCTACATTTAGTGTTCAGGTACAGGATAAGGACACAGAGGGAAGATGGTAGAAAAAAACTGAGATCACTCCTACAGTATCTATCATTTATGTGAATGCAAACATTAATTGTACAGCCTGGTTTTCTCTGGATTTTGGGGGGTGAGACAGTTTAATGAGTAACTGAAAGATAAATTCTGATTTCCTACTTGACCCAAATCACAGTCTGTTGAGCATTGTGAAGTTCTGCTTTCACAGGGCCAGGTACAGATGCCACAGAAGAATGCTAGTCTGAGGTTTCATTTTAAGAAACACAGCTGCAATGGTTTTTATTGGCGTTTTTGGCTCAGTGAGCAGCCAGTTTTGATCAGCTTTTCATCCAGGGGTTAACTGACTGTTGCAGAGCATGCTACAGTGGCCCAGAAAATAATTTCCTCTGTGCAAAGGGCATTGGTGTTTTTCTAGAACTGTAGCAGTGAGCCCGCGGGAGTACTGTCCTTGCTGTGGTTGTGGCAAAGGATCCTCCTTCATGTGGCCTCTCCTGGGGAAAAGGCCAGAGGAGTTTTGGGCTGAACTACATTTAAAAGAGAATCAAATTTCCTTCACTTGATGATATATCTTGTCAACAGGGGCTAGACCCTTCATTTCTACTTCCCATCCTTCCAAGCCCCATAGAAAAGCAGAGCAGACTGAGGACTTGGTATGGGTAAGTGCAACCATTTCCTACCCTTCAGCTTTCCATGCACCCACAGGCCTGCCTTGCAGAGCAGGAAACACAAGCTATACGAGCTGTAAGCCAATGACCAGAAATGGTGTAAGCTGGAGGGCTGGCTGCTGTTGTCAGTGAGCATGGCTGGAACTCACTGTGGAGCTGGGAGGATGGCAGGGCACAGTGATATCTGAGGTGTGACAGCAGGAAACATAACTTCAGGTAGTGCCAGTATCGGTGTAAGCATCACTGCCAGGCTTCACACTGGGCTTGGGGCTTTCAGGATATGTATACACCTCAGCGGGGTCTCCTTCCTGAAGTCCTTCCTGGCCACCTGTAGCTGGACAGTATATGCTCAGGCCATGAGAGAAACATAGATGCTCAGGACCAGGCAGTGAGGCAAGTGTGACCATTGCTGTGGGGTGGATAGGTGTAGTGCATGGCAGCCTGGTGGAGTGCAAGTTTCTCTATAGCCTTGCTGGGTCATGACTTGGGTGGCCTGTGGGATCGTGGCACCCCTCAGCACTAGAGAGAGCATGGACATGAGCAGGTCCTCCTAGAGCTGTTTTAAGGGCTGGTGGTGTGGGTGCAGACAGTCCACTGCAGTGTCTCAAGGCAGACATTCAATACTTCTCAAATACCTGTGTAGACACAACAGGCTTTTTGACTCTGTTAAAGCTGTGCAAAAGGATCTTTACATGGGTGTAACATTTACTCCAATCCTAAATTTCACAGCGGTGATATCATGTCTCCTTCTAGAATACTGCAGCTGATGTAGACCATAAAATGGTGGCTTATTGAGTGTCTGATAACCTTGTGAGTAATCCTATGATCCTGCACAATTTAGGAGTCGTCCTCAACAAGGTGGAGGTGGGAGGCAGGGAGCAATATTGCATTGATTTCTAATAACTTGAGAAGTCATTTGGTAAAACAAAGAGAAACAGTAAAGCAAAAGGCAAGGACCACAGGTTGCAGCTTGGAAGACAGTCTGGACAGAAGGAAAAGCATTCTTGCAAATATGAACTATGGCTTCAGGCCAGGTCACCAGGGAAGTCATAGACTCTCACTCCCTGGTTGTTTTCATACGCAGCTAGGCAAAGCCTATGTGACTTGGTCTCCTGACAGCCTAGAAATCCTCTTCAAAGTTCTGACTAGATGAGCTCTAGAGGTCTCTTATAACCAGTCATACAATACCTTCATATTTTGCAAAGGCCATGCAAAAAGGTACCATGAGTACACTTCATCTGAGATATTATGAAGCATTAATTTACTGTTAATTTGTGATTCATCTTCACTGACAGTTAATGGAAAACACAATACTGAACATCCCCCAAACTTTTGACTCTGATGCCTTTCACTGTAAAAGTTCTACCTGGAATCTCCCACACATATTTTATTGCAAATGTAGTCTAAGTATTGCTCTTACTGCTCCATGTTTCCAGATTCCCCAAAATATTCAGCTGCATATGGCCCATCTTTTATCTCTCTACATCTGTAATTTATTGAAGAATCTGAGGCAGCATTCAGAAAAGAGATGGAAAGCATCATGCCACCTTTCGCTTTGAACAGCTTTGAATTACTTTCCTGTAATCATTACTGCAGATTAATGCCATCAAAGAGCAGTTCTGCAGCAGATAAAATGAACAGCTTCTGATAAATTTATCATTATAGCAAATCACACCAAGTAAGATTTCCTTCCTCAGCTTGCAGAATGTACAAATGATTTTTTTTCCTTTAAATTTTAAAGGTTTCCCTAGCAGGCAAGGGCAACCTGAAAGTCAGTAGGAAAGTCCTGAAGGCATGCTATTCTGGCCATGCTGGGGGAAACCTGATAAAATATAGTTGCTTAAAATTTGGACTGTTGTACTGTATCATTGTGTTGAAAAGGAACTCATCATAAGTTTAGCCTTCTTTAGAGAAAACTTTAGTGCCTAAAGGATGATATGTTTGGGAGCAAATACCATTAGGGAATTCTGTATCATTTTTTGGTTTTGTTTTGATTTATCCTAAGTCATCATCACTTGCATTAAGTAGGATTTAGTGGGCTTCCTGGTTGCACTGTGAAAAAAACCAGAGACACAGTAAGGGTCACCAGGTTTCCCTGTAGAGCAAAATCTGCTGCACATGCTTCTCTGTCTTTTCTCTCTCACCCATTCCTCTAGCCATTGAACATTAATGACTATTAAGTGACTCAGAAGAAGGGCAGGGGGCACTTCTGGAAGAAGTTCAAGTACTCTATTGATGAGAGCAGTACTAGCACCTGAACAGCATAGAACATATGCTGAGATGCATATGCAGTCATATTCCTTCTTCTACACAGAAAAAGGAAAAATAATATTAATACTAAATAAAGGAGGAGTGATCATTTAGACCAAAGAAAAAGTACAATGCAATCAATGGGACTGCACTACTAAATGTTATGTATCTAGCATGTAGCACTGTAAAGACAAAAAGAAGGTATTATGGGACTAAAAAAGAACACCTGAAACAGTTTTTGTGCGTGCTTCTTTGCAGTCTCAGTTATATGATGAGTTTGTTGGCGACTGTAGAGAAGTTGACCTGAACCTGGAGGGGCCTCCTGCAGCCCATGCTCCAGCTTTCCCACCAGAAACACACACAGCAGCTGCCCTCGCCTACAATCTCACTTTGTTGTATCCTCTTTCTTCATGACAGTTTTCTTTTTTTTCCTGGTATGATAGACAGGCACATAGCACACTGAAAAGTTCATTAATCTATATGGCTGCCAAGTGATAAAATGATTATTACAACAAAGGTACAGAGTCTTATGCTATGTTGCTGTGTAGTATCATTAAAGAGGCAGTGATTAAACAGCATTTAACACCCTATTATAGGATCATAGTTCTATATTTTCATTCCAAGCTTCATTTTTCAGTTAAGTATAATTCAGAATAATTCGCTTTAGGTCTGACATTAGTTCAGTTTTATCCCTGTCTATGACATAATTGAATTGGATAATTCTGTCAAAAATCTCTTAGCCATTTTTTATCTATACTCAAACATGGTTAATCAAAGCATGCTTCACTGGTTTCAGAGAAATAATCAAATAACTGCAAATTTTGTGATTAGACCACTCAAATTCCTTTCAGAGTTGGCAGGTATATTGTCTTCGAAGAGTGTATGTCATTTTTACATGTTAGAAGATAGTTGAGTTGCAAGGAGCTGAGGGAGAAAAATATTTTATGTGCACTCTTGTTGCTACAATTCTTGTATCTTCAGAGAGGCACTGGGAAGCAATGGGGCTGAAGAAAGAATCTTGGTGTTATAAGACTCTTGAATTCTAAATCCTGGCTTTAGCACCAACGCAGTATACAGCCAGGAACAAATTATTTTACCCTTTGGTCTTCGTTTCCTCTCTGTAAAATGAGGATAATAGTATTTACAACCCTTGCCTGACTCTTTCACAGGAATCCTGAGGATGTTAATGAAAAAGTATATAGCAAGACACCATACTGTGGACAACTAAGGCATTGTAACAATGATATGAGAATATCTCTGAAAAGAAGTATACCAGTTTCCATAACAGAGTATGCTTTTCCAAAGATCACATTTTCTTATTAATTCCATTTCTATAGACCGATATTCTGAAAGCATGAGAGTAAATAGGTGAAAGCAGACAGGGAGTTTTCAGCTCCAAGAGCGATCCCAGCTTGTCTTTCTTCCACAGATCAGAGTTTTAGATGATCACACAAAAGTCTGAAACTATGCTCTCCACCTTTCCTGTGTTTCTCTATTGCCCAGCAATGTAAGGCAAAGAAATCTAGCAGGGTAAAAAGGGGTTTGCAGTTACTGTGTTTAATTCAATTAATTTTCAGTTTATTTTTGTTTAGCTAATCTCTTGGCATGTTTATATCCCAAATGTATTTATTTCATGAAACATGGCCCAAACTGGGGTGGGCTTAGGAGGTGGGGGAGTTCAAAATTGCATTTTAGTAGTCAGAGTTGCACAAGTTACTAGTCAAAGAATGATAAATTCATACTTGGCAAGTATCTGCACTGAAAGCTTTGGCATGTTTTTCTAATATGAGAAATGAAACAATGTGTGATGCCTCTTTATTCCTACCTAACCCTACCCACGCACATATTTACCTCAGTAGCTATACCAAGTCTCAGTGTTGTTTGTGGCTTCTGCTTTGCTCTCAAATGCCTCTGTTTTTTGGGGATTTGATTCCCCTTTCAGTCTGTGCCCTTGAAGTTTTCCTTCTTCCTTGACATTGATGCTTAAACTAAGCAGGTCTCAGGCAAACTGTTACGCAAGTAGTTTGGGAAGTTCTGTGAGGGGTGTTTGACAGCAGAAGAGTTTGCAGTGTTGGAGACCAGTGAATCAGGGGACCAGTGAATCAGGGAACAAATCTCTGTGACATGACCTGATCTGCTGTGGTATCTTTTCCTCAATTCCATCTTCTTTTATTAATGCTTTTTGTCCATTATCTTTGTTAAAAAGAAAATTAAATTAAGGCAAGCAAAACTGAAAATGAATCATATTTTCCTATTAAGGAGAGTACGAAGTAGATGTACATGGATGAGTATAAACTGGCTTTTGGAACAGGCTATTGCATAAAGAGATCTTCCTCAGAAAACTGTATCAGTATTTTTTTCAACATGGTGAGGCACAACTCCAGGCGAGCCTGGGTCTTATTTTTTGGTTCTACCAGTCTTTTTCTTAACAGATCAGGAAAACCACAGGAGTGTATCTGCCGTGAAACATAATTCCCTTCACCATTGCACAGCAGGCTAAACATGACATATCATAGTCTAAGGTCTAATAAGTGCAAACAGCAGAAGGAAAAAGATGGAAGGGGATCTCATGTGTGTGCTTCATATGAGAGACGGTGGTCTAATGTAGGTAAAGTATTAAGAACAGGGTATTGAGTTCCTAATAACTCTTTTACAGAAGTGTCCGTGGTAATGAAATAAAGTGATCCTGAATGGTCTTTATCATACAGGGCTTCCTGAGGAAGTTAGTGATTCAGAGAGCACTGGAAGTTTCCCTGTTGTGGGCTGTATAAGCATCTGCTTCTAAATGTCAGGACAGGACAGCTGTCATATTTTATAAGTGTCCTTAGAATATATATATGTATTAGTCATTGCCAGGAGCTGCCATTTCAAGTGTGGGAGCAACTAGTTTCAGGATTGATTTGTGAGGTGTCTTTCTTGTTCTCATACTATTTTCTAGCTACTGCCTTAATGATGGGCTTTGTTCAGAAAAGCATAATGCAAGAGTGTACTTTTTGCAGGTTCAATATGAATTGTAAAGAAATAATGCAGTTGTTCTTCCTCCATCCACCCACAGGTCACCGACAAGCTATCTCAAAATCAGGCTGAGTCTCAGGTGAGTTTTGTGGTCGTTTGTCATGCATGTGGATACAGAGTATTTGCTTCATCACCCATTTCTAGAGGTGTTTTTCCTCTCTCCACAACTGTCTCAGGCAGAAGTTAGAAATACGACCATTTTCTTTTCTTAGGGGAGACTGTGAAAGTAAGACTTGGTTATTTTCCCACTGAATTGCTTTCCACAGAGAGGAGGGGAAGGCAGACGGAGACACAGAGAAACACCTGTTCACTTGAAGCAGTGAAATTTGCCTTCTGGTTACACGCTTCTGAACTATTTCAGACCACTTGTCCATTCAATTGTGGATGGCTGTGGGCAGCCCACCGAACGGTTCGGAGGGCAGCAGTACGAGGGAGGCCAGATCCCCCTTTGCAGCTGGAAGTCACTGACCTGGGTAGCATTGCACTACCTTAATCTGGGATCCAGCATGTGTTTCCCAGCACTCATGATATCATTGGTGTGTACATACTAGTTTGTTCCCATTTCTTTGATTTTTATTCTCTTCTTTTTTTCTGTCAAGACTGGCCTTTAAGCTTGTTGTTTAAATACGGGACAGAATACTAGCAAAAGCTGAGCTCCGTTCCCAGATGACTCTTTTCCTGTGGCCTTACAACAAGCAACTGAATTCACACCATTAACGTCCCCACCCGTCATGGCACTATGGAGGCTGGTGGCTCCCTGGGACCACAGTGATGGAGCCCGGGCCCGTCCCACCGCCCAGCCAGGAGCAGGGCAGCCAGGGAGCACCAGCGGCAGCCCCCCCCCGGGCACCGGGCCCCTCCCTAGACACTGGGCCGGGCCCGGACACGGGCCCGCGGGTGGGCCTGGCTCAGCAGGGCTCTGTGGGGAGCTCAAGACCGACCATGCTGCGGCATCACTGGGGTGAGGACTGGCGGCCTCGGAGGGCTGAGGTGGGCTCCTGGGCTGTGGGCAGGTGGGGAGAGGCTGTGAGGGCCAGTGAGGCTTGTAAGTGCCCTGACACCATTGGAAAAATGCAGTAATAATATATAAAGGGCTTGCACAGACCGACTGGGTTATAACTGTGTTTGTGGTCCTGTGGCTCCATCAAAATGGCCCCTGTGTTAGAAATTCTGCCAGGACTCCTGGAGGTCAGTCTGGCAAATCCACAAGCTGTACCTGGCCAGGGAGGAGGGGGGAACGTTCTTCGGGGTCATTCCCAAGACCCTGTCACCCACTGCTCCCCATCCCAGTCCCTGTGCACAACTAATGCAGCCGCAGACCCTGTTCTGGGGCTGGGAAGGGGTGGCGGGGGCCCCTGCCTGCTCTCCTGAAAGGAAATCTGCTCTCGCTCCCAGCTTCTCTTGTGTGAATGATGCGGCACTGTTTGCCCAGCGAGAACAAATATTTTGCCAGTAAGCCACAAAGTCACACTCCAGTGTTTACAGCTTCTTTTTGAAGGAGTGCTAAAGTCACAGGGAAGCTTACTGTGAACAAACAGGCTGTGCATACTGACATGAATAATGTTGTGAGGTGCACTCGTAGTTAAGCTAGAAAACACTCATTTTATTATTAACACAGAGTAGTCATTGTACTGGTAAGCATGCTTGTATGGAAATTATTTGGACCCCAAAAAAGATTTGCCTCCAGTTATTATGATTCAGGCCTCCAAGCTGGAAGCAGAAATAATGCCACGCCATTTAGGTAACTAATTATCAGTCTTTAATTATGAATAACAAATAGCCACTGTGACTGCTTTAAGAACAAATCACAGCCTAAAATTCATCTTCACAGTGTATTTGTAAAAAAATAAGAAATAATGGATATAAACCAAACTGATTATGCAAGATTGGTAGGCAAAAAAGATGCTTAATTCATGTCAATAGTGTTTTCACAATGAAAAATATGAACTGCGATTCACCCTGGTCTGTGGTGGACTTTCCATGGGCCTGTACCACTGAAGGGACCGTGACTCTTCATTCGCTATAAAGATAAGCACAGGTGAAAGCTTTAGAAGGCTTGGAAAGAACTAATATACCACATCAAAATAACAATAAATTAGTAAGACACAACAGTGGTTATTATGGTGATGAGGTCTGGTGACCTGGAGGGAAGGAAGAAAAAAAGAAATAATTCAAGGATGATTGATTTATTAACAATTCCCCTTTCTGCAGTTTGACATCTTGTTCTGTTTCCCTCCTTTTTCCCTTTTTCTTTTCTTCTTTTTTTTTCTTTCCTTGTGTGCAGTATGAAGTTTTTCACACCACAGCAGAGGTACTGAGGAGCTGGATTACTGCTTTGCTTGTGGTTGAGGATTCTTGGTGCAGGATCCAGCCAGCACAAAGTGATTGCGGGACCATAACAGCTGCTGAGCAATAACAGTATGTCGGTCAGGGAGCCACCATTGGCACTGGGATGCAGGGTCATGCCAGAAGGGCTCAGGCTGTTCTGCCTCATCTCTGATGCTGGCCAGTATCAGATGTCTCAGAGAGGAATAACATGGTCTCCATGATGAAAGGACAGCCTACCTATGGGGAAACTAACTTGGAACCCATAATGACTAGTGTTGTGAGTTTGGGAGTTTATAATCCTCCTGTTTAGCTTAACTTTTGTAATTGCTGATGTTCTTCTATCTCTGAATCTTTCTCAGTTCTGCAAAGGTCTGGGAATCAAGGCATGGGGAGGTTTCCTGCCTGAGTCTGAACTCTGCCTCAAGTCACTGCTTTTAAATGTTATCAAGCAACCTCTGGTTCTTATGAACAAGTTTTTCCTTTTCTTTTTCAGTAATATTTCATATCCTGAGAATGTTCTTTATTATTTGACTTTTTTTTTACAATCTTGATTGCTGTTATTGTCTCCACAAATGATGCAAGGTTGCACTATTGGGAAGAAATAATGCACAAATATTCAGCAGCAGTTGTATAAATATTTTCTCCTTTGAAATTACCCTAATCTGGCAGACAAAGTATATAGCACAGGTGCAACATGGCTTTTATATTGGATAGCTGAACTCCTCAGAAGATGCTTGTGTGGGTATGTGTGAACGATTATGAGTTTATTGGATATAATCTTCCGGAAAATGCTGGAAAGGAAAGGAGACACATGTGACTGACCTTGTCTTTTACTGATAGACTGAAAACATTTTATTTTTATTAGCTTGTTAGGACACTGGGACTCAGCTAATGGTTTTATAGTTAAATGGAGCAAGTGTAGTATATTAATATCCCACTTGTCCACACCAAATTAATGGCCTGGAGACTGTGAAAGCTTTATGATAGATCTGGGCTGTACAGTGCAATTTAAAGCTCCCTTCTCTTCGATCTTTGGTGTGGGTCCTTGGCTTTCAGAGTGACTGAGGAGTCCGAAGCACCCAGAACACATAAACCCCTGAGTGAGGAGGATTTATTGTGGTTAAGTAACATATGGCTATGCTGAAATGTGTGATCCTGAAAAACAGGAGAAGAGAAGAAAAGAGTAGTATTAACCCTGTGAGACATGTGCAAGTTCATACAGTCCTGCAATCACTCAAATGAGCTGTTCCAGCACCTCCTTGAAAATTCACATTTCAATCCCATGTTAGTCTTGGATGAGGTTCTTCATGTTCTGCTGCCAGGCAATTATATCACTACGAGTTTTGTTTTGTTTTGTTTTGTTTTGTTTTGTTTTGTTTTGTTTTTAAATATGTGCCCCTCAAAGGAGAACTGAAACATTTAGAAGTGAGAATATGATAATTTAAAAGTAAAGCTGGAGACTTATAAAAATTAAAAGTTAGGAAAATGCAACTGTCTTCATACAGTTTTTAATATGCCCTTGCCTTCCATCATCTTTTTCCTATAATGCTGTTAAAGTTCAAACAATTTTCATTCACTAGAGGAAAGAAACAGCAGAGTGGCTATCTCCATGGACCACTATGTTGTCTATTGACCACCTGGCTCCAGGTCCTTTGTATAAACAAGACAGGTTAACTGAGGATGGTATCACCCTAGTAGCCAAAGTCACAACATTAATTGGTAAAATAACTGTGTTGTGCAAGGTAGAATAGTACAAGCCCGGTCCACCAGTCATGATTTCTTCACACTCATTTCAAGACAGTTTAAATTGGGGGTGATTTGTGCCCTCAGTAAAAAAGGTAATTGCACCATGTTTCAACTTAGTAAGTCTAGGGGAAACTACAATGAAAAAACTACACTGCTAAATTAAAGGGATAGAGCCATCTGCGTTGTCTGAATGTGACACTACAGAGAGCTTATAAATCTGTTATAAATGTAAATGTCTTTGCTGTGCTTCCTTATTTTTTTATTTTTCTCCTCCTTGAAATTTTCTGGTTACTCCATGCTTTTATGGATAGTAAGACCAGTGTAGTTATATATAGAAGCATATTTTAAAAATAAGAAATAGATTCTCTACCTTGAACCTCAGTTGGACATGTTCTGGATTTCTCCTTCCCTTTTAATTTTTCTCAATTATTTTATGTTCTTACTGGTTTTTAAGAAGGAGAAACAAAACGAAGCTACCATAGAGAGGTCCCATGTCCGCTTGGGGCAGGTGTGTTTTCATATGGTGCCACCTTTGTTTTTCTTTCCAGAAGGACATGCTCTAGAGAGAGAGGAAATGGATCACTGAGGATCATACTGCTCTATAGATGTAAATCAGCACCCTTTTCCTATTAATAATGAGATGGTGGAAACTGACCTTTTTCAGTTAGTTTCCGTGAGAAGTTGTTTTACTATTCTTTTAATGAAATATTACAGATACTAGCCACCTTAAAAGGAATCTCCCTTTTCGGTGTCTTTTCCAAGAGACAGCTATCACTATCTATATTGCTACATACCTTTCAGTAATTTGCCCCTTATTTGTCTGTAATGAGATTCATGACCCTTCTCACCTTTTTTGTGATGTTGTTACTTCTTAAAAAATTCTGTCCTTTCTGTTGCAAAAGTTTAGGCTGCGAGCTACTTACTTACACACAGATGTGCCTGCACACACACACACGCACACAAACAGTTCTTTATATATCAGTAGTGCAAACACATTGAATGAATGAATTTCTAATAGAAAATACAAACCCTTGTTTTGCGTCGTAATATGTAAAGTATAACTATCATGTATATAACCACTTACGACAATTTCAGATGCCTCTAAGATGGAATTCTGGTTTTCGCAGCAATTTGCATGGAATACAGTTTGGTTCTTGAGAGGCCTTTTATTTCAATACGAAATTAAATTCACAGTAATTTTAAAAAAATGAGACGTTGTGTGTGATTGCTAGTTCGACATTGTAGAATATATATACACACTGTGTATACATACAAAAGTAAGAAATGCAAAGTTGCAAATTATAACACACATTAGCATTTAATTAGAAAATCTCTTTCAATGGGGTTGTGAATCCCATAGCGTTGTGTATTAACTCATCATCTGTTTACGCAGAGTTAAGCATAATATTTTACAGTTCAGCTGGCTGAACAATTTAAAAAGAAATAAAGTAAAATTGATCACATAAGTCTTTCTACTGGGACTCAAAGTGCTTTACGTATGTTTTGGTACTCGCTAATGGTTGTCTTTAGCATTCTTTTGTATTAGCATTATTCTATATGTGAATCCTGCATTTCAAATGTGACTTCAAAAAGGGTCATTCCGAGAAAGATCCTGGAGTACAAATTAATGAAATATTAAATATTATCAAGACATTTTTCTGTAAAATTAAAATTGGACATGTTGACTGTATCTCTTAGAGAAACATGTTGCCCTTTTAAAATATTAGATGGAAAAATAATTTGTAAAAAAGAAATTTCAGTATGTTGGCGGTTATCTTTTTTGTGACTTACTTTTATAACATCTATTTACTTATTTACGTGTATATATAATATACGTATACACACACAGAGGATCTGTAGTGACAAACACAATAGGATTTCAAAATTGTCATGTTCTGAATGTTTTTGTTAATCTTGCCTGATGAATTATTCAGATATGACTGCTAAATTGCTTGTCAATCCTCTAGTGTTCATTCTGTATCACTTCTGCTTTATGGGATGAAGATAATATGAGATGGTTTGGGTTTGCAGATGTTTGGATATACAACGTATTACCCACTTACTTGCTTCTTGCTACTTCTTTATTTGCTACTTCCTTACTTGCTGCTAAACACCGCTCCCCTGATCTTCTTTCCCTTTTCGTTATGGAAGTGATATTTATATACCCCACAGCAGAAAATCTGAAATGATGCATAAAATCAATTGGATTTTGAATATTGCACTAATAATTATCTGTATTTCCAATATGTAAAGACATTTGACAAACTAATGACTTCTGTACAAACCTATGTAGGATCTCTGGGCATTCATACAGAACAAAAGCAGAGTCATGACTCTTATTTATCTAAGAGTTGCATCTTAAAAGACACTTTTCATAACATTTGAATTCATAATCCAGACTTGCAATAAAGAAAGAATAAAACCACATGAGACTGACTTGTTGAATCACTGCTAAATATCACACAGTATCTCTGTGGAGATTGTCTGAGAGAGAAATGGAAAGGTATCAAAAATCCTCTTTTTGAAATTGGTTAAATTTGAGGCCATGATAGAGTCACTCTGCTCCATTTAAATGCATAGGTAAGCTCAGAAACTTAGAGTACTCTTGTCAGCTTTAAAAAATAGTTCAATCTGAACAAGATTCATAAAACTAGAATGATTTGGTCTCAGTTATACATGAGGTTGTCTATGACAATGTACATTCTGGAATAGCTAGCAGTTTACTTGTCGTGGTTTAACCCCAGTCAGCAACTAAGCACCATGCAGCCGCTCACTCACTCCCCCCCTCCACCCAGTGGGATGGGGGAGAAAATCAGGAAAAGAAGTAAAACTCGTGGGTTGAGATAAGAATGGTTTAATAGAACAGAAAAGAAGAAACTAATAATGATAATGATAACACTAATAAAATTACAATAGTAATAATAAAAGGATTAGAATATACAAGTGATGCACAATGCAATTGCTCACCACCCGCCAATCAGTGCCCAGTTAGTCCCCTAGCAGCAATCCCCCATGGCCCCCACTCCTCCAGTTTATATACTGGGCATGACGTCGCATGGTATGGACTATCCCTTTGGCCAGTTTGGGTCAGCTGCCCTGGCTGTGTCCCCTCCCAACTTCTTGTGCCCCTCCGGCCTTCTTGCTGGCTGGGCCTGAGAAGCTGAAAAATCCTTGACTTTAGACTAAACATTACTTAGCAACAACTGAAAACATCAGTGTTATCAACATTCTTCTCATACCTAACTCAAAAACACAGCACTGTACCAGCTACTAGGAAGACAATTAACTCTATCCCAGCTGAAACCAGGACATTACTATACAGTCAATATTCAAGTCCTTCTGAGGGAACCAATCCTCTGATAGAACTTGAGGGTTGGGCTTTGTGTTTCTATAAGGATGTTACCCAGATATTAGTACATATGGAGACAGCATATTGCCCTATGTAAATTAAATTGGCTCAGTATATAAAATATGGAAAAATTCAGTTTGGCAGCAAGCATTGCATGGCTACTTCAGAAATGTATGTCCACACTAGCCTCAAAAATACAGTATGACTTGCCTTGAAACAGGGCATGGCAGTTAAACCTTTAAGTGTGTTAAAAAGTTAGATATGCGTGAATGAAATCATCCTTCACATTTGGAAAATTTCACCGAGAAACATCGCTTTCATGTAAACATCTGGGTTCATGAAAGTTTCTATCAGTTGCCACAGGCTATTCAAAGCTGAAGGAATCAAGGGAGGTTGTCATAGGAATGAATCCAGAAGTGAAGGACGGTCATTTATATGGGTCCTGAAAAGAATGGAGGTCATTTTCCTTCCCAGATAGAATACAGAGAAACTGCAGTGTTTTCCTGCAGTGGTGGTATGACAAAGAGCTATATGGCCACCATAGGGAAGTACCACTATGTGTTTACTCTGCTCTTACTCTCCTTCCCAGGCCACCACTGCTGGTCTCTGTTGGAGATGAGCTGGTGGGCCCGAGGGGACCTTTGGTCTCACCAAGCTCAACTTATGTTCTCATTTCTAGTGCTCCTCAAATAAATCCACAATCCAGGCAGAAGCACTTGGAGGCTCAAACCATTGCTGCTACAGAGTTTTGCGCAGAAAACAGCTGGATTATATACACAGCACTGAAGCACGAGCCATAAACATCAGACTGTCATTAGTCCATATCCAAGGGGCCATTGGGACTGCAGGCCTGACAACACTGCCTGATTGGCCCTGTTTGTTATGTTCATTGTCATTCGGAGCTATTGTCCATACAAGGTAAATTCTTCTTGCAACAGTGCCCATCATGATAGATTTCATGGCAGACTCCGGTGCTTTCTCTCCCTGTGCCTTAAAACACTCAGAGTGAGTCTTCATTCATCTTTATGGTAAATGATGAATCCAGCAATTTTATGTTGAAACTTTGCTGCCTTTCTGTTTAAACTTTCAGAAATTGTGCATGAATATCTGAAATGTGTCAAAAGCAAGGCAAACTCAGACTGTAAAACAGTCACGTCCTTGCACCAGCCCAATACATTCTTAAGATAAGGCTCTGCAGCTTGATCTGGTGAATCTTGGGCTGTGCCATTAACTCAGTCCGGAGCGACAATCAGACTGCTCTAAAGATTATGCAGACATCCTCTAACTGGCTTTTTCACCTCTTACTAGTAACAGTCAACCACAATATTAGCAGGCTTTAGAGAAACTCAATGAAACAAAGAATTTCCTAAATGTAGTTTCAATCTTAAGGTTATAATTAGAAAAAGAATAGCTGAATTATTTTGGGATGGGAGAAAATAGCAGTATGCTCCTACAGGAGGAGCTCTTCTTCAGCAGTCCTAGGGAACAAACAACACCCTATTGTCTGCTTTTCCTTGCCCAATAGTTACAGCATAATCCATACAATTTAATACTTTGCTGAATGTAAGTCTAGTACAAAACAAGTAAGTATATGTTTCCTTGGCTTTGGATTAACTATTTTCCCTTGCTGCTTACGTGTTTGTATCTAACAGCACACAGCTAAAGTTGTGGTTAAATGTGTGGTGACTGTGCTAGATCCAGACTGTAGTGTGTTAAGTGAAACTTAAGTCTCATAGCCAACAGCTACCAAATACCGCAGTACTAATCCCTAAGAGCCTGTGACTCGATAGAGAAGAATTTAATGAAAAATAAATGCTGAGGTACTTGTTTTTTATTCCACCCTGTTAGTTATGAGCTCAAAAAAAAAGAATAAATTTCCTTTTCATTCCTTTTTTAACTGTTCAGTATTTATAACAGGTTGATTTTCTGTCACCATAGCAATCACTGGACAATTTGATGGCATTTAAAAAATATCTGCATGTAATGCTTTATCTGGAAACAATAGCTATACAGAGAAAAAGGATCAACATATTTAGCTATTTATTTAAACTTCTATGGATTTTTTTTTTTTTTAATTTTTTTAATTGGTAGGTGTATTGATATGTTACAGTCTCAGATAGTTCTTCACTTGCGCCCAGGTAGCTGAAGCTCTGCGTGCAATATTTTGTTTACTGTATTGTTAACACTATTTTCATCTGTCTTGCTTTATTAGACCCAATTAACATAATATATGTGAACATCTGGTATCAACCCAATATGATATTTGGATCCAGATTCTGATGTGAACTTCTCCCAAGGATGTAACTTCTGCTAAAAAATCCTGAATGGATTATAAGCAAGAATTATTAGCTTATAAGCTTTCTCATTTTATATCTTGCTGACAAATTCTGTCGCAGAGTGTCTGCATTTCATTGTCCATTTTTTTCACTTCAGAGCATCCCACATGCCATATGTGTTGAATTATTCCATGAATGAATCGAAGGATGAAATACAGAGAATGCCAATCTTATTTTCAGATGACACAAAGCAGGGAGGGATTGCAAATTCATAGGAGAGTGAGAATAAAATACAGTTTAATTATCGTACATTGGAGAAATGGTCTAAAATCAATTAAACTGGATTCATTAAGGACTCTGGTAAAGTGGCTCACATAGGAAATAACAATCAGAACAAAAGTAATGAGATTAAATGCAACATGGAAAACTCTAGGTTTAAAAATAAGGAGAAAAATATGGGCTAAATCCTGAATAACATGAATGGTTTCTTTGGATTTCATCCAGTTGCTGCAAGAAAAAATCAAGTGATAGAGATTTCCAAGAGAAGTTATAGACTCCCTAACATTGTCTAATACTATTTAAAATATGCAAGCACGTGTAGTTTTTAATCAGAATTTACTCTGGTGAGATCCCTAAGTACTTGCATAATGAAAAACTTTGGAAAAAATGAAAATATATGTAAGAGTCCTTTCCATTCTTCTCCCTTTTTGAATTCTTTCAATAAACCCTTTTACATTGGAAGCCACATGATTAAATGGGAGCTAACTAACCCAAAATGTCTGCCTTTCATCCCAAAAGACATTTTATGACTGGGGAACACAAAGCCTAATTCTGTACAGTGTCAGCATATTACAAGTAGCATTCTTCTTTCATCATTCACAGCCGCACAGGACTCCCTGTCAGTCCTGCGTTATAGTCCTTTCTCACTGGAATTATATCTATGAATTAAATGCATTGGAAGTCCCAATTAAGCTTTCTTGTACCACAAATACTAACTGGAGTGGTATAAATAGAGAATGTTTTATACACATTAAAAATGGTCATTAGAGCAATGAAATGTGTTGTAGGAGCAGATTTGCCTCAGGGGAGAGGCAGAGGGAAGGGTAATAGGGGATTTAGCCTTTCCATTACCACTGCCCTGTATACCATGGGTCACACAGTGGAGTAAAAGCTGTGAGAGTGCTGAACCTCCATCTCTTCTTTTTCCTGTCATCATTTCAGGTTATGGTTGATTCCATCCCTCCATTTCTTCTAGGGTTTTGACCACTATAAAAGCTATAGAGGGCAGGAACTGGGGCAAACCCAGCCATCAACAGTCTGAAAATAAGCCTTTTTTTCTCAGAGAATCTGTTTGGAAAACCAAACAAGAAATTCTCATAATAAAATATTAAATTTAAAGTTCTAAAAAATTCATTAGGGTAGGTACTTCCTTTAATTATTTATTAGATTGCCTCAAATATACAGCCAGGTTTTTATGGCAGAAGGCCTTTTGCCAAATCTAGCTGGAGAAGACTGGAAAGCATAATATAGTGCTATTATATAGCACTACTTTATTTTTTGAAAGTTATACAATAACTTGTTTGCATTCACTTCTTACATCACAGCACAACACCTACTGCTGTAAGGCCAAGATCACTAATTGTGGCATTTGGACATATTGCAGCAAAAACATGCTTAGATGTTCTGTCATAACTTTTTAAGGAGTCCCAAAAGCAAAAGCAGCACCCTTGCCCTGTCTGGGGTATGGGTAAGCCTTTCAGAAAAGGTTTTCCTCAAGGGGACACCAAGTAGTGCTGAGCATCCTGGAGAACAGGCCAGATATCTCTGAAATTCAGCTCCATTTTACACTGAAATTTTCTTTCTCAAGGTCAGAAGGAAGTGCCTCTGACCATCCAAGATCCAGAGCACCAAAAGTTTTCCTGAAGCTAAGGCCCATGCCTTCAAAATAGTGAGTAAGGACAGCTGGGATCATCCAGTTCACACTGCTATTGGGTGCTGGTGGGTACACTTAGCCTGAAAGGTGCTATACAAAACTAAGCTTCATCTGGCTTACATTCTCCCCCCCCCGCCCCTCCCCAATCTCTCCATTGAGATATGTAACATGCACAGGAAAAAATATGATTTCTGAAGAGCAGTGACTCAAAACTGAACTTTCTATGGTCTAGGCACAAGGATTCTTCAGGGGAGACACTCAGGAAAGTGGTGGTGTTAACTGAAACTAAAGAGGGCTTAGCATGTAGGAGGTACTGCTGCAAACATAATCAAAAAGTGTGGATAAATAATGGTATTATGCCACTGAAGGAAGAACTCCACCCAGTCGTCTTGACAAGGAAACTAGGGGCAAAGGAGAGGCACTGATTCACGGGGTTATGTCCACAGATGCTACAGTCCTGTGTAATGAAACATTTGGCTCTGAGCTGGCATTGTTTGCAAACAGAAGGTCCTACTGGCAGAAAATATGGCACTTGCTGTGTTTGGTAGGATTCCTCTCTAAGCTAATCTTCATTGGCTTTTATGCCCTGTTGAAACTGGCCTATCACCTTGTTAGTGGGTATTACTGCTCCCTTAACAGATGGGAGTGAGTATAAGCATGCTGCTGAACCAGCCTATGGATCTATTTTAATTATAATTGCAGAATCCTTTCTGTGCAGGGCATCCAAGCATAAGGTTAAGGGGAGAATACATTATTACGACTCTAGCAAGTGAGCTAGATTAACCTGGAAAAATCAACCAGATTTCTAGAGGTGAGGAAAGAAATGGATGAGGCTTCTTCAAAGGGGAATTACATTCAGCAGGCATGAATTGCGTTTCCTTTCTTCTCCAGGACAAAAACCATCAAAGTCTTTCCTGCAACCTACCAAAGTTCAGCTGAATGGCTAAGACAGGTGCAGAAATAGAATGCACCAATTAGTGTAATTGGTCATGCACTATCAATCACCAGTTCTCCCTAAGTAGAGAAACTGGGTTTCATGAGGCTATTTCTGCAGCAAGGTGCTACTCAGGCTGAGTGATGCTGGTCCTTTATTGTGTTCTCAAGCAGAAGAAGGGAAAAAAGGATTGAAGAAAATATTTAGAGGTGAAGACATTTAAGGTACTGCTAGTACCTAAATTGACTTTATTTACTTTGATTTTGTTCCAGTATGGATTTGCATTACACGTCCTATTTTCTGGGGTTTTTTGGAGATGTCCCTTATTATAGTTGTCTTACTTTTCTCATTCTCTTTTCAAGTCTTCCTGGTGACACCTTGCTATATACTTTTTCCTTGGAAGTGCATGTTTCCCCTGTGTTTTAAAACATGTGTAGTACTAAAGTGAACTAAATTACATTCAGCCTGGAGGCTGAAAGGATAGATGGGAGGAAGTTTAGTCATTTCCTTGGAAATGAGGTAGAAGATGAAGACAGACAAAAAATAAGTAAAATAAAAATTAAATTGTATTTAGGCAAAGTTATATGACTTTTAGTTGGCTTGTGGGAGGATTTATGAATGGACCAATCAGAGTTTGAAAATCAGACTTTAAAGCCAGCTTCAGAAGTTACTACATTTTTTCCCCCTTTGGAAATATCTCCCAGAAAAGAAAATATCTTTCATCTTCTCCTTTATATTTCCTTAAGGAAAGTTTGATCTGTTTAGGGAGAAAAACTACCTCTTTAGAACTAAATTTGAATTCTCTGCAGACTACCAAGCCAGGCTCTGTATGAAATCCATCCCGAGAAGGACAAACCTGTGATTCAGAATCCCTCTCTGCTCCTTTCCCCTCCCGAGAGCAATAGCAATTCACTGCTGACCAGTTCCCAAAGTCAGCTGGGATATCCCCCTTGCCATCTGTTACCTCAGCACTAGCCACCCCTGGGTGCCAGAGGTGGGGGGCTTGGACCCTCACTCCCCAGGGAGCGGTGTGAGTGAGCAGCCCTGCCGATGCCCAGCCCCAGGCTGCACACAGGCAGGCAATGTTGCCCGCTGTACCGGCAGCACAGGAGCATGTTCGGTGCTTGGCAGAGGTTCTCCCCCTGCCCTTCTCCTTGGTTTCAGTCCTGCTTTCCAAGCCACAAGCTGGACTTCACTAAGAGAGAGAGAGAATAGAAAAAGAAAAGTTTTAAAGGGGAAGCAAAGGTGAGCAAAGTAAGGCAAAGTACAAGTTTAGCAAATGAGTCTAATAAAAAGTACAGCTTCCACTAAACACCAGAAGGAAAGCAAAGGCATCTTTAAGTTTGCTGCAGTTAGAAGACATAAAAGCAATTTAGTGGAACAAATCAAACTCCAGCAACTACTTACCCACCTGTAAAGGCAGTAATAGAATCAGCACCACCTGAAGGATTGCCTTTATTATTTGAGGAATACAGCATCTCTTGTTAAGGAGCGCAGAGACAACAGGAATACATTACAGGGAAACAGTTAGGACAGCCATCAGAGAAAAACAAATAGTCAGTTACCTACAAAAATATTTCTAGCCAGGTAACTATTAAAAATACCTTTGTGGAAGTGAATTTCATGACGGTTATTAGCAAAGTAACTGGACTCTTCAGCATACAATGGCTTTATGGACATAACATCTGAATGTTCAGAGAACTATGCAATTACTGAAAGTGGTAAACAGCTTTTAGAAGGCATCGTGTTTATTCTCTACTGAAAGCATGTATGCAATGCAGAGTAAAACACTGAAATAAAGAGCAACAACAGACGGGGCTAATAGTTATGCTGTTGCAGTCTTGAATACATAATTAAAATGAAGCAGCTTCTGCAGAATTAAGTTTAGGTTTTTTACCCCATAAACCTTTTCCATTAAAGTTCTGTTGATGTAACACTTTTAATACCAGGTCACAGACCAAAGTTGAATATTTCTGGGAAAGCTTCTAGAAAATCAGGCAGTCTACTTGAGCTATGAAGCACCAAGCTGGTTTGCTTTGTTGAAAGTATTGTGGCCCTGGTTTGCTTTCCTAGAACTCAAACACAGCTTGTTTTAACACTTCAAAGTTGTTGCGCAGTTAATGTTCAATGAGGATGAGTACATGTGACACATTTGGAAAGATCCATGCTAGAAGTGAGAATGCGAGGCATGTAGAAATTTGTTAACCTTTTAAGCTGCATCAGCTTACAGCAATGGATGTTATAAGATGTGCCAAGTGTTCTTGAAGGTTATAATACTTGCCAGGTACAGTTGTATTCTTCATGCTTATCAGTCCATCTGCTGATCTCTACATCAATTTTTACCTTCAGGCTAAAAGGGGATCTTGCAATTTGTCATGCTATTTAGATATCTTCTACAGGAAAGCCTCTGCTGGGTTTTTTAATCATACTGAAGTTTGCTCTTTTTGACATTACAAATGTGTAAATTCATGCTGGTATAAATATGAGTCACAGAAAAGCATGGTTCAACTGTCTGCTTCAGAAAAAAAAGTAGTCTTAGTCTGAGAAAGATGCAATTTGGGGCATCTAGTAGATGAGGTAGGAATTTTCTGGCTATGCCTTTTTGCCTGAAAATGTTTATTCACTGATATCAAACTAGTTGATGTCAAAAGATTATTTCACTATATTTTTGACTATTAAAAATGAAAATAAAAAGAAATTGAAAAATCTAATATTTTCTACATGAAAATTTCCAGCTTGAATTGACGTGTCATTTTTTTAAAAAAGTTTAGGCTAACAATGAAAATCAAAACTCAATCCACAAAGATTTTTGCCTCTAACTGATTTTCTGAGGCTTGGGCTTAGCTTGATGTTGGATGGAGACAGCTTTCTAAATCTCTCCTGCTTTTTTTTTTTTTTTTTTTTTCCCTAGTGGGAAACCAATTTTTCACTTGGCTGTAATTACCATGTTTTGTTCTTAATGAGGTGTGACACGATAAAGAATTTATCAAATATTAGGTTCTTGGACTGTAATGGAAGAATAGTAGATGAAACCATACAGATCCATGTAGCTATCCGTAACTGTCTTTCTACCTACCTATCTCAGTTTGGAACTCAGAGCCTGAGAATAGTATTTTAACACTGAGCCTCACATTAAGAAATTAAAACAGGAATTCAAGGTTATTTTGAAAATAGGATATCTTTAGGGTAAAAACCCAAAGGCAAGTAATTAGTAATTTACCCTTTCTATTTATTCCCCCCCACCCCTTCCTTATACTAGGCCATTTCTATTATTCAGGATGCTTCAGTGCTTTTTTGTGAAGGTACAAAATATAGGAAGGTATTAATCTCTCTGCTACAGCTGCCAACCTAACTACCAGCTATGGTGGAAATCGCTGTGGATTTCTCTCCTCTCTAAAGTCCCACCTTCAGCACTTTAGGTGCAGTTTGCCCAGTTCTGTCCCAATTTCCAAAGTCCTGCAGCCGCTCAGCCTCCATAGCTCCACACCTTATCACAAAATGCCCATATTCCTCCCAAAGCTCACCCCTGTTAGAGACCCTGGTCCCTGTCTGCTTCGTTCCCCATGTCTCCCACCTGCCATCCAGTGCCAGGAAGCACACGGTGGGGCTGGCCCCGTGCAGCCATGGGGGATCCATCTGCCACCCACGGCTGAGGTATCCCCATGTTCCCCTCCCTTTGGACGCTAGCAGTGTGACCTTCCCAGGCTTTGGCACCTCTGCCAGGTCTTGCCAAAATTGCCAGAGTCTTACTGGGGGAAAGCAATGGAAAATGGGTGAAGGTGCCTCAGCAGTGAGATTCCTTCTGATTCGCTTTGTTTGGCTAAACGTGAATCCCTCTCCTCTTTGCATGCAATGAAGCATGTCTCATTTGGCAGAGGGGGAGATCCCCTTCATACAGTTTTTTCTGAGACCAGGAGAGCCTGGGCCACTTAAGCAGGACTTTGTTGTTTCCTTAGACATCCAGTGTTTCTTTGCCGTGCTCATGTACTCATTTGCTGGCTGTGGCTGCACTGCTGGGACTTTGTGCCAGCACTCACCCTCCACGTAGCTGCTTCCCATTATTTCACTGCTTCTGGGCAAAAAATGTGCTCAGAGTTTTTGTGCATCCCCCAGGGCATCCTGTCTTCCTCTCCCACCCCGTAGCGCGGGAAGGCCCGTGACCGAGGGGTCTGCACAAGCCCTGGCTTGCGTGCCTGCCTCACAGCGTTCCTTGGTCCAGGGCAAAGTTACACAAGCTTGTCTGCGTGCAGCTGTCGGAAAAATCTGAATCTGCAAGTCTTTGTCTGCAAGGCTTGGGAGTCGCAGACGCCCCATCACTTTTGATCAGCCAGCCAGAGTTGTTTATTCATTCCGTTCTTACAGAGGGTTATGTCTACATGGTACTTTTCAAGTGGATGTCAGCTACGTTTGCTCACTCGCCAAACTGACTTGCAGCATGCAGATATGCCAGTGGCATTCCCAACCCAACTGAGACACTGGGGCATGGTCTTCGTGAAGATGTTTGGCTCCTCACTGGGTCTCTCCCTGTCACCTCAGCACCTTGTTCCCATCTCTCTGCTCAGCTTGGAGCATGGCCAGAGGCTACTCTGTCAGCCCTCATGTTGCCCTCGTGGTTGGCTACCTTTCAGTGGAGCGGAGCAGAGCGGCAGTCAGCCTGGGCACTCGGGACAGCTGGAGCACAGCTCCAGTCAGTGCCGTAGTCTGGGCTCCTTATGTACAGGGACTCTGCATCCATGGAAAAGTCTTTGAAGATCTGAGTACGTACCCACATCTGTGTGCAGTTCCCGGTTGACACCGCAGTGTCTAGCGCAATCATGATGGCTTTCAGGAGCCTCAGGTCCCTGTTTTTGCTTTATAATCACAGTCTGGTCCTTGCAGGGTCCCTCATGGTGAGATTTTGGGCCTAAGTCATCTTCAGAATCAAACTGCCTCAAAGTTTGACCTATTTCTCTTCACATTCTTCACATTAATGTGACTCTGTGGACATATATAATTTCTGCAGGCATCACTATCTTCTTTTAAAAACTAACAAATCTGCAAACACTATATGTTGAATAATGCCTTCTTTTATGCTACACTACTAGGAGGTTTAAACTTGTCTGAAATGGTTTAAACCCTTGATACATTGTGTTACTCTAGAAAGAGAAGGAAATTGGCAGTTATTCATGATTTAGTCTAATCCTCTTACCTATGTTTTTTTCCATTTAACAATTGAATAGAACAGTTGAAAAAAAAAACCCTTTACTAAAATGTTCACTCCTTTTAAATCACTTTGCTGTTCCAAGTCATAAAACTCCTGCAAACTGTAATAAATTTCAGTTCCTCATAGTAAGTGTCACTGTATAGAGTGTAGTGTTAAAAAATGCAAAATAAGCAAATATTCAGCCAGCTAATAGTGCAGAAACTTTGGCTTTAAAAGTGACAGTAGAAGCAGCACTCATTTGCACTGATCCAGGCTAAAATGATCCTTTGTTCTTTAAAATTCTCCCCCCCCCCACTAACCATCAACAATTTTCCGATATCCTAAAAGCCTGAAATGCGTTTTCCCTCTTTAATATTACATAAAGAGTGTATTCTAAAGGTCAGGAATTATTCTTTTATGGATAAGAATTCACCCCCTACCTGTCTTCATAATCTGCCTGATTTCACAGTGCTGGCGTATCTGCACCAGAAAATACCTTCACCTAAGCTTTGTAGCTCAGTGAAGCTTTGTAGCTCATTTCTTCAGCTATGACTTTTGAATGAGGTCTCAGGAGAAGAACAGGTATGTCCTTTTGTGAAGAGCTCCTTACCACCCCATGAGAAGACTTCTACTTGCTTTTATTTGAGAAAGCAAGTCTTACCACAGCAACAACTGAGATGTTCATTACTTGATGATCAGTTTACTTAATTTCTGACCTGCTTAGCACCTTAAAATTTCCTGCCTCTCCTTCAATAGCGAATTTCAGAAATGATGAAAACTAGAAGCCTGACAGGGCATGAGAAATGTACCATATACACTCTCTAGAATCACCGAGGGTCCAGATCACTTCAAGTCTAAAATACCTATTCCTTTTTATGGGCACACTTGAGCATGGCAGAGGACCGCAGAGGAGGTTGCGTTCAAAACTCTGACCCAGCCGGACCTGTGCCTGGGATGTGTTGCCTAAGGTTCAGCTGCAAGGCAGTACCAGAAGAAGATTGTGTGTTTGATTCAAAGGGAATCCCTGCTGCTTTCAGCCCATCATCAATATCATGAAGTCTTTGGGAATGACAAATGCTGTTTCTTTCAACATTATTTTGATGGACAGAAAACTATTCTAGGATGTAAACACAGCCTATTTCTTGACTAAAGTATGTATCTTAACCCAATCTCCTTGTTCAGATGGCCTGCAGTTGCTGGGAAATGAGGAAAAGGCATTTAAAATCTGTTTTTCTTCTGCTCCATGAACTGTTATTCCTTTCTTATAAAAAAAGCAAAAGTATCTGTGACCCAGGGGTGCCCTGTCAGGGGAAGAAGCTGCAAAGTCATAAATAAGGTGCAGAGCCAGGTTGTTACTGAGAGTATCTACCTTAGCTCCTTTGTCATTGAGAAGGCTCTGAGGATTGCATGTGTCATTGGGGCTTTATTCATACCAGACAGTAAATACTTGAGGACCTAGTCTGGTGTGTCATGCAGCTTGAAGCTAAGTCAGAAATCCCTTCTGGAGGTGGATACTTTCAGGACCTTTTCTCTTTTTACATGAATTTTTGTTCCTTTGTGAGCTGCAGTCCTTGGCTGTGTTTAAGCAGAGGGCAGGTACATTACAGGGTGTGCTCTGCAGCCCTGGTCCCCAGCTTTCCTGAGCAGGGAGGTGGTAGCTCTGTCCCACCTGCCTGCCTGGACTTCCCCCTCCCGGCCCCCCTTGCCTTAGGGACCAGCATGTGGGGGAAAGAGGACATGGGGAAAGAGCGTGCTGCTGGACATGGGATTTCAGATCAGTCCTGAAATCACAGTTCAGATATAGTCTTTGAAACTACGTACAACCCTCAGATCATCTCATTGCTGTGAATTTAGAAGGAATACCAAAACCAGGATGCATTAAAAGCTCGAGTTTAGTTAATATCTCTCTCGTAAAATTCTAGGCAGGCTACTGAAGTCCATTGTACCTGTGCTTCCACTTTCTACTCATGTATCCAGAGAAAACTTCTGAATTTGTTGCAGAATAAATATAACTATTGGGAAGAAAGCATAAGTTATTTTGTTGGTTAAAGCTTAGTATCCAGTCCATATACTACCAGAATAAAATGCTTTTTAAATTTGCTCTCCACAGAAGTTCCAGAGGCAGGTGCAACTAAGACAAGCATGGGACTCTCCTCTAATTAGCAGAGTAATTAGGGATATGGGACTTATGAAAGTCATATAAACTATAAACATACAAGAATGTTAATTAATGCTAAACTAATTGAGACATTCTTGAAGGATACAAATGAGGGTTGTTGATATACCTAGCAGAGATCAAGCTCTCCATTTAAAAAATATGGAAATGGTCAAAAGACATGACTTTGGAGAAGATGTGACCACTCTGCGTTTTCAGGTGACCCAATTTCAACAACCTTTGTCCACAAAAGCCATAAGTCATTAGCACCACCTTCTGCAGAAAGAGGCAGGGAGAACTCTGACTAGTCTGAAATTGAACAGGGTAGGAAATGTATGAATAAAATTTATAGAAACTTTCTGAGCCCAGTTCCTCAGGCTAAGAGTCCAACTTCGTTTTTTCCTTACTCTGTCACATTATTGTTTGGTATTTAATGAAAATGCATTGTATTAACATACATAGTGCAATGTGTAATTCTTCATGGAAAACAAAACAGGAACCAATCTGAAATAGTTTGCATACAATTTGGCAATGTTTTATTTTCATTCCTTAAAGCTGTTTTGCATTTTTTCCTCTTGGGCAAAACATCATTCCCACTGCATAACTGTTAAGTGTTTATCAGTAATAAAATAAATGGCACAGGTGATTGAATTGTTTTATCTTACAATAAGGGATAAAATTCTGCATTTATGGAAAAAGGTCCCCTTTCTCTCCCTGCCTTCAGTTAATCTGAATTTCCATTCTCCTGTAGTGCAACAGTGCAGTTAGAATGCTATTCTACATGTGGTACTGAGGGCTGATTCAAACACGCTCTCCTATCCAACCTGCTCCAGCTGCTGACCACAATACCAAACCAGCCTCCCACTTCACCACATATTGCCCTGTTGTTCCTTGCCCCTCAAGCTGATTAAAAGGGTTCTTCAATACTTGCTCATCAAAATGCCCACTGACTCCAACTGGTGCTTTCTGTTTATACAAAGAGTTTGAGGTCATGCCACAGAGCTGCAGCATCCTGAAACACTATTAACAGAGTACTGTAATTGCTGAGAGAACACATGCCATTAGACTTTTTAAAGTACGACAACAAATTGTCATGCCAAATGGGCCAAAATAATTCATTTTTTAATGGGAGGGTGAGGACAGGAATTTTGTAGTTTAGTGATTACAGTTATGTAAATAATTAGAATTGCAAAGGTTCCCTCTCATCCTTTCAAAGTACTGTACCATTTTAACTGTGCCCCTTTTCTCTTCTATATATTTCTTTACTTTGCCAGAAAAGGTAACATCATTGAAAGTGAACACTTTGCAACTGCTTAGTACTCAAATGAGGAAAGACAAAATTCAGGATCCCTTAGTTCTGCCTGAGGCAATTCAGAAGTTGACTTTGCATCAGATGGTGCTGTGAGAAAGCCAAGGAACATGTCAAAAATAAGAACAGGCACAGTTTGCAGTATTTCTAGTGGCTTTCTGACGTGTGTAGTTGTGTGAAAATCTTGCACAATTGTGGGCTTACTCCCTGGGGAATATTTGGTCAGTAGTTCCTATCAGGTAGGAACTAAATAATTGTGAAGGTTTTTGAATGCTTGGAAAAATTGTGAATGTTTTGTTCAGATGCCATAGTGTTAATTATACTTCCTGACAATACCTGTAGTATTGGTTGGACTCGATGACCTTAAAGGTCTTTTCCAAGCTAAATGATTCTGTGATTCTGTTTGTGAATTTGCAAAATCTTAACAGTGGCCTGCATAATTTGTACAAAAACACATAAACCAAACCTGTCTGAGGCAGAAAATCTACATTTTGTACATAGCATACACCAGGGAGAAAGATTGAGCATAAAATGTCACTGTCAGGTACTTCATAAATAATCCTTCGTATCTCAAGTGTTTGCTTGTAATGTACTTAGTAGTAATAAGTTTGGTTCCTGAGGACATATAAAAGACAAAGAAGGAAGGGAGAATATTCTATATGGTGGATACATGCTAGAAAAAATCCCATGAAATGAAAATAGCTATGTCTGAGTGTAACCATGATACAGGACCTTGAGAAAGCTGTGTGGTGCCATACAGCTCTGACTCTGGAAACACCAAGCAGTTGTTGAAGAGCAATCTTATTACATGGGTATGGCACCCAATCCCTCCCTGTGCAGCCCTATGTATGACCAAAGGGAACTTGGAAGAGGTAATAATGACTTTTCCAACACATTTGTTTTCCTGGGGGAGGATGGAAACACTGCCAGGTAGGCTGGTTCTTGTGTGCCAGTCACATGGAGTGGGGAAACGGCACCCAGCTGGGCACTTGCAGAGACTGTGACCTGTGTTCTTGGGCCGAAACGCTACCATATTTACCTCATCCACAGAAACATTACAACAGTGGGAATGTAGCCCAGATTTATTGTTCCATTTCAGAGGTTTATGCTCTGGCTCTTTTAGTGGGCTTTCCCCACAAGAAATTTAGCAGATAACTTCAGTCCAAAACCTTGTATTCAAATGTAGATGAGCTAAATGTTTGTGTGCATACATGTGCAGTCAATTCACAGCTTATTAAAGGTAATAATTTCTTGCTTTTTAAATTGTAAACTTCATTAAATCCTGGGTGCGGTTTCTATAAGAACTAGGTGACCAACCACATTAATGGTCTCTGGGGACAGCTTCAGAGCGCAGCATAGCTGGAGATGTATTTGTGCAGAATATTCCACCCACATCTGCAAATCAAAAACACATTTGCAAAATCTGAAGTGAGAGTAATTCACTATTTGAAAAACAGGCTAAATCTCTAAGATTATTTATTTGTAACTTGAAATTAAATCTGCTGTAGATGGTATTCATTTAACATGGATGAAATTATTGATTTAAATATCAAGGAAAAAAAAATCAAGTCAGATAATCTGCTTTATTGCTCTGGAGGAGAGAAAGGTGAAGCTGAATATCATTAAAGTGATTTTCTTTTTAAAGATGTTTCTAGCCTCCACTTGGTGCTCTCTAAATTTTGTTTGTGGAGAACCACTTTACAGGTGGGACAACAGACCTTAGGCTGCAAAGCAATATGTCTCTATCTGAGCTGGGGAGCAGCCTGCCCCCAGCATGGGGAGCTTTGGGGGTCCCAGGCTGACACCCACAGAGGGGGCACATGGCTGGAAGTGGCTCTGCAGCCATTGTCTTCTTATCCGTCAGCAGTTTCTGTAAGGAACACCCATGATTAAAATCTTTTACAGGCCACCCAGAAAGGCACTGTGGGTCACCAGTGACCTGACTGCAGGGCTGTCTGGTATACAGCACGTGTATTACTTCAGTCATGTTTTTAGAAGCAAACTGTGATTCAGAGGGGCTTTTCTTTTTTGGGTGTTCACTCTGTCAAAATCAAGACATCATGAGCAAAAGGTGGGACGTGAAAACTGTGGTCTTAAAATCAGACAGCAAGAATTGCTTCAAACCAGTTGTGGAAACTCTCAACCCCACTACTGTTTTTCTTCCAGGCACAGGTACTTACTGACCCCAAAGGCAGTGCCAGAAATCACAAGTCCATATTCCTGTGTAATTCTCAAATGTTTTCCACTGTGAGCTACCTTTTCATTCCAGTGAGAATTATATGACTAAATCCTAAGCAGTCGCATTTTTATCAAAATGTTTTTTGTATCTTTTAAATGTTGCCAGGTTGGCAAAATCTGTGATTGGTGGGACAAACATACATCTTGAAAAGAATAAACATGTTTTTGGAGAAACAGCATGGTAAATCAGGCTTCTCTACAGTGTGTTCTATAGCACAATCACTCACTTCATGTTTCTGTAGGATTTCCAGGAATTTAAAACCAAATTTAATTTTAGTTTGGCACCAATGAACTCCAGTACCAGACATCATACAAGCAGTGATCATGAAAACAAATGAAGCTCTATGGTTAAATGGAGACTGAGTAATAAATTCAAGAGACAGAAATTCATACAGGCTGCTATACATGTGCATTTTCTTGGGTAGGTGCCTAAGATATATTAATGGGTGATTGTTAAAATCAGGAGTCTGCAAACTTCTCTGATCTTCAAAATAAAAACAACAACAAAATCCATCAGAAAACAAAAAAATAAGGTAATTCATACATTGAGGAAGGGAAAGGGATAAGCAGTACATTGTTGTGAATTTCCAGTGCAAATAGGTCAGCTTTTCTTTCTCTCACAGCCCTCCCTTCTCCCTTTCACTTCTGAGTGACTTGAAAGGCCTGTTTACGACCACTGCATTGATTTCCTTTCCTCTGACTCATTGCAATCTGGCTCCAGTCCTCCCCATTCAAACTAATTCACCAAGGTCTCAGATGACCTCTTTCTGGTTAACAGGGGAATCTCTGTGTCCTCTTTGACCTTCCTGTCTAATCTGATACCCTTGATCACTCTTTTCTTGCTTGGCTTTTGTGGCAGTACCCCCTTGTGGCTCTCTGTCTACCTTCTTTATTGCTCTTTCAGCATCTTTTAGAGCAACTCCTTCTCCCTTCTCCATGGGACTCTCTCAAACCCCATTACAGGCTCCTGTTTTCTCATTGTACACTTTTTTTTCTCTTGTTTTCAGCTATTATTCCCAGGGTGAATATTTTCACCTCCCTGTCCTATCTGTTTCTGTTCCATTCTGTGAGATGAATCAACAGTTTGGTGTATTTAGGATGATTCCTTGTCACCCAAAGCTAGAAAGATCACAGGTAATTCTTTAATTTGAACCTGCCAGTCTTCCTCCTCTGCCCATCGCTCTTGACAGCTTCACCGTTCCCCTTCAGCTCTCAAACTCAGGGTCAGTTTTGACATTCCCTTGCATGTTCTTATGTGCTTAGATAATCATGGCAGACTCGCTGCAAGGCCTGTGGGAATTAGGGGGATCTTTCTGGTAAGGTCACAAAAGTTTAGGCAAAGCTCTAAATAGCATCTTTTTTCCCCCTCATCTTTTAAAAACCCTACCCTGCATTTCTTTTCCAAGATCCATACCTTTGCCACCTATGTGGCAGTTTTTTCTTCTCTGGATGATGCTCTTCAAGTGTCTAATACTTCTCAAGAGCATCTCTCTGATATTCCCTTATCAGTCCTCTCCATCAGGGTTGCTCAGGGTTATGCCCTGCCTGCTGATGGACCAGTTGTTCAACCACTGTGCTGCCATGGATTTGACAGTTCAAATCAGTTAAAGTAAATTTCTGGTTCTGGTCATCCTCTGAAATCTGAGATTACATTTTTCTGTGCCTTTTGCCCTGTCAGAAGTTGTGAGCTGGACGTCCTGTCAGTGTCTTTCACACCTTGGTCTGGTGTCACAGAATGCCAGTTGTTGTATTCCCTTTCACACAGAAACTCTCTAAACCCCCTCTTCTCTCATCAGACAAATAGTTACCAGGGAGGAAGCAAGTCTCCAAAAGAGTCTTCTTCTGAGGACTTCACTATAAGCTTTTTGGACCAGACAACTTTATATAGCAGATAGATAATCATACAAAATAGGGATGGCTCTGAGCTCTCCAGTTCAGGTTTTAATCTAGCTGCAGACCTCAACAATCCTTGAATTCAGAGGTGGTTTTAATGATCTGGATCTCCCTGAAGTGAGTGGTCAAGTATTTAAGATAGTGACTCCTGTCCCAAAGTGGTATAAGTATTTGTTATCCTTTCTACACAAAAGTTAATACGTTCAATTAAAATAAATACTGTATGTGAAAATTTTAGCACACCCCAGAGCTAAAAACTGTATCTTTCAAAAAGGTGCCTGTTGGGATTTTTGTGTCCAATTTTTGAGCAATTAAAGACTCTACACTAATTTTTGCTTTGAAGTAACTGAAAAAGACTTCCAAGACAAATGCTCTTCAGAGACTTTTGGCTTGGACTTACAGCACTGGAAAGCAAAGCAAAGAGTCTTCCTTCTAACAACTGGATGCAAATAAATCACTGGATATTTAAAAGATCAGCCCTTAGGATCAATATAATTAGTACCTTTCTGTAACAGAATTCACTTCATGGTAACTTTCCCTCTTGTAGACATACATCCACTTTTTGCCTGTGGTTACCCACACCTTAGCAATTTTTGTTTCCAAAAGGTGCCCACTGAATTCCCATGGAGAAATTCATCAGCTGAACTATGATCTCATTTTCCTTGGCATGCCACAGCACCAGACGCATCATGTTTTCATTGCTGCAACCTAACTCCCCAAAGTACAGCAGCTGGGAGATGCTGCCAGGAAAAATGTGACAACCATAGTATAATTTACCAAAAGCCAGCAGTGACATGAGTATTGAAATATATCACCTATGTTAACTGATACCATACAGCCCTGTTCTAAGGGAAACTCCTTTTTATATGAATCACGTTAGTTTGGTTTTTTTTTTTTGGTTGTAATTTGCTCTAAATTTTGGTAAAGTTTGACAGTTTCCAGAAACATGTATGAATATGAAAGAGGCAAAAGAAAAAGCAACCAATGGATGAAATTGGTCACTGCTCACAGATGCTGTGATGAGATTTTCCCAAGATGGAGACATATTTGTATTAAAGACTTCAGTGACATACACTGAAAGACCCAATATATCCTAAGCAGTGCTTTGTTCAAACCAGAAATGATTTATTGTTTTGTGCTTGAGTTAACAAAAATCAGCTATTAACAAGCAAAGAGAAAGAATTAAATTCATAAGAGGAAACCAATAACAATCTCATATATTATACCTATATGAAAAAAATGAAAAAAAAAAAAGAAAAGTAAGAGACACACATTCAAAAATTTCCTAAGCAATGATATTGCATTTATTTAAGGTTGGACATACATACACATTAGTATTTGCAGGAATAGAGCCCCAGTCTCTTAGAAATAAACTCTAGTATCAAAAAAAAAAAAAGGGGGGGGGATGAATCTGCAAATGCATGCAGGTATCTAGATGACGACGACAATAGGAAAAAACAAGAAGTAGGTTTTAATCTTCATTTGTCATTATTCTAAATTTTACTTCTTGCCTTCATCTTTTCTAGCATATATAGGTAGAAAATTAGATACATCCTCCTAGGAAATTGGGAAGGGTATCGTATTGACATCATTGCTCTCAAACACACCCTTCCAGGAGGTAAGTGCAGTGTAGGAGTGCTCTCAGGGTTGCAACATATAACAGAAGTTGCTGGGGTCGCTGGGATATTGCTTCCCACTTTCTTGTCAGCCTGCAAGCTGAGGCTTGTGATGGTCTTCTTCCTGTCCTCCAGCTTAGTAGCCACAATCAATTCACAGGGAACAAGTAGGCACAAGTAAGAAAGAGCATCAGCTGAAAACAGCTGTGGCAATTAGCTGGCATCCTGTCCACTGCCTTCTGCACACTGGACAAAAGCAGAATGGCTTCCCAGCGAAGATCAGATAAAATAGCAGTAGGTTGCAATTGCTTCAAAAGGCACTAGTGAAAAGAAAAAAAAAAAAAAATACCAGAGTTACTATGCTTTATGGTATAGTCTATTGAACACATTTCTTTTTGAATCTGTGACCCAATTTATACCTCATGTGTTCTCCTGGACATCTCTAGATTTTGCTCACACAAATGCTACAGCTCTTTCTCTATATATGAACAAAAATCATTCATGACAGCATCATAACTTTCAAGACTGATCAATATAGTCGTGCAGAAAATCATTGCATTGAATAGGTCTCCCTGGCTAAGGACATTGACATCTGTCTGATCCACAGCATGGTCTCATCTCTGCTGTCTCCACTGTCTGCCTTTGAATATGTTCATACAGAGAAAGCTGCCACACTTGCCTTCAGAGCCCTGAAGCATGCAAAGCATCCAGAGGCCTTTCCAGGGCACCTGAAGGATGGGCTGATTCTGAATGATCTTGACCTTAGCCCTGCGGCCATGAGAGCCAGTGGGAGTTAACAACTAACAAAGGAGATGGGAATGAACTGAATATCTCATATTTTGTCCTCACTCTGGGAAGTGGTAATGCAAAACAGTGGCAGCTCCTGGGTAAGAATCTGCAAAGATGAAGATTCAGTATTCATGATCTCTAACTCACCCTGCTTATGGTTTCTGCATCTCTCTGTCCTTCTGTGCATTTTATTAGCCCTTCTGGGCTGCCAGCAGCTTCTAGCAAGGATGAGGAGACAAGGAGGCCAGGTTCCTCAGAGAAAGTGCTAAATGGGTACATATATATATAGTTGCCCAGCTTAGGAGATTGCCGGGTTAACAGCAAGTGGCTGGAAGGTGTGGAGACTGGTGAAGGACAGAGGGAAGAGGAAAGGAAAAACCTTCTGAGGGAAGACTTGTTACAACCCTGCCTATCTTTCTCCTGAATCTTCACCTTCCACACAGGAAGAGGTTAAAGGATTAAGTCTGTATGAGATGTTAAACTGAGAGTTGTTGTAAATACAGAAATAAATAAGAAAAGTGAGAAAACTGTTTATCTCTACTGAACTTGCAACCTTTGAGCTTTTCTGTAAGTTGCAACTGAATAATACTTACTGTGGAACAGCCTTGCATAATAATATCCAGCAGGAGCTAAAGCATCATGATAAAATCACCATTATTATTCATAGAGCTGTCATGAACAGTCTGCTTACTCTACACAATTCACCAAAGAAATACTGGTTTGCCATAGATTGAACTGTGCATTTTAAAACAGCAAAGTGCCATTCAGTGCCCTGCCCTTTCAACCATGCCGTACGTACACGCATAGCAGGGGACACTCAAATTATACTGTTTTGAAAGGCAGTTGAGAGAGTGAGAGAGACCAATCGCATTACAATTTTTGCAAGACTGTACTTTTTCCCACACTGAAAAACATCACTAGATGTGTTTGTGTCCACTGAGCATGCAATCATTGCTCTGGAATCACTTTTTGATATTCAGCCTCATTAGAAAGAGACAGGAATTTCCTGACAAACCATTTTTTCATTGCAAAAATGCAGATTCATTGAAGCCATTTGCAAGAATGGGCCACGTTAGATGGATCTTTCATTTGGAAAGATACGACCTCGGCAGGGTTGCACAACAGGGGTCTGCCCCAGGGGATGTGCTAGTCCCTTGTGGGGAGAGTATGGGAGCCCTGCTGAAACCCAGGTGCCCCGGCAGACTAAAATCCACAACCTCGCCCTGCCCCAACTGGTAGGCTGCTCTGTGGAGACTATTCCTGTTCCATTCCTGCATAGCTGAAGAAACAGCTGTGTGTGGTAATGTAGCCATTCTAATTTGCCTTCTGTTGCAAAAGGGATTATACTGACTCAGTAGTCAGGGAGTCTCCGCGCCACTGAAATGAGGATTGGCTTCGTGTTGTAAATTATGCTGTGGGTCAGAAACCTGGTATGTTTGAAGTGACTGATTGTACCATTATCTTCACTGGAAGCTGGATTGCCTCAGAGTAAATAAATGGGGAATTCATACAAGAGAATTAAGGAAAGAAGGATGGAAAACTTTTTACATCGAGGATTTAGGTTCAATATTAGTAATACATAGAGTCAGAAACATGACCCACAAGTGTTACACAAAAAAAGCAAAGGTGTTGTCCATGGGCTATCCTCTTCATGTTAATTTTGGAGACCCTAAAGACAACCATCTGTCTGCATAGCTTAAACCAACCAGCAGAGACCAAAGGCCAACCAAACTACACCAAGGGCCAGAAGTTCAAGCAATAGTAGAGCAGGCTGGTGAGTTACTAGTTACACAAAAATAGTTCCACATACTATGAAATGAGCTTGAAAAATGTGCAACTGTATGGAAATATTCAGGGAAAAAAAATTAACTTTGCTGGAGAGCCCTTCGGGACAAATGTGTGTCACCACCCTCCCATGGTTTTTGCTGCAGCATACCAAGCCAGGCAGAAACTGGAGTTTGGGGCCAGCAGCGCAGTTGTTCTTGAAGCAGAAACCAGTGGCAGGAGCAGCACCTTTCTGCAGCAAATGCTGTTCATTCCCAGGTGGGGTACCTGCACCCCACATTCCTGGATGGCCACAGAGCTGAAGATTTAAGGTCCCCTGTTTCCTGTGCAGAACAGCTGTCCTGAGTACTTCTCTCCTTGATTCAGTCTCTCATTCTCTCTTACTTTATATACAAACCCTCTGCTTTCTCTTCTGTACAGCAAAGTCATGTCAGCTGAACACTTGGGAATTCACCCTTCCATTGTACAAGCATTTTTTTAATACATAATGTACTTTTTTCTGTGTGTTTGCAAGTTAACTATTTTGATAGGCTAATCTTGTCATTCAGAATACCAGTTTCTGTACAACTGCTTACCTATAGCCAAATATATTTCTTATTTCTCCCCCCACCGCCACCCCCCAGTTTTAGTATCATTGCAAGGTGATTCCAGTGAACATAATTATTTCCATGCCCTCAAGATAAGGGTCTCATTATACTAATTAATTTACAGGTATAGTGTGAAATGAAGAGTTTTCAAAAGCAAGATAGGAAATGTGAGGAAAAAAGGATTGTTATATCCATTTTATAGAAAAGCACAACTACAGAGGGTATAGCTACAAAGCTTTTGGTAGCTTCATGCCCATTTAGACTGAAATCCAAATTACCCAGAGCCAGCTGTGTCCATATTGCCTGTAGGAAGTTGGACTCTAAGCTACCACACTGCTTCTGTCTTTTTCTCCATGAAAAACCAGCTAGTTTGCTCCAAACTAGTCAGAACATGAGTCATCTGAAGACATATGACTGACTGGGGATCCTGGAGTCATATGTGGAGCTACAACCATGACAATATGATTGTAACTGGAGACCAATTAACTTGCAGACATATTCTTCAACTGCAAAACTCAAGGACATTTTGAGTCTGTATTCAAAATACACTTGCATGGACTTGGTAAACAATAGATCAGCTTCACTCAGCCTTAATATACACATAAAATGCACTGGGTTACTCTCTTATTGTTGATGAATTTAAAAACTATGCAGAATATGCTAAAATACTGAAAACCTTCCCTCTGAGTCTTTGTAAGTCATACTTTCTGAATCATATCAATGATACTTCACAGTAAATATTTGTACAAATACACACACAAAGAAGACTATATACCAGTAAGTGAAAGCTAGTGCAGTACTAAAAAAAGAGCCAAGAAAAACAACACATGAACAATAGTAGCTGAGAGACTGGAGAGGAGACAATACGATAGATACTGATGCTTATGAGTGTTTTCAACTAACACTGACTGGGTCTGACAATGCAACCATCCTGTAAACAGTGCAACTAATTATAGTATATTTCCAAGGGTCTTTCCCAAGGAACTAGATGTCCTTGAAACATATGAAGAAAGAAATAAAATACATGGGTGAGCACAAGAAGAAAGCTGGCAGCGTAAGGAGCTACATATTCCGTACAGTGGGTGTCAACAAAACAATACTTAGGATTTCAGCTGTGCAATTGTGACAAAAGCTGTGGTAAAAAAATATTGCTGCCTTGTGCCCATCTGGGAGGAGAATGCTAAGGCACTAGCCAGGGTCTGGGGAGGGGGTCGTGAACGCTGCAACCTGTCTGCACTGCACCCGGTGCACAGCAGGCAGTAGGGAAGGATGGGAGACCTGCCTGCCTCCGACATCATCTACGGACAGCGGGAGAAAAGAGGAAGGATCCTCCTGCCATATCATGCATGAAGAAGGAAGGGTGGATCTTGTTCTTAAGTATTTTGTGGCTAAAGCTAGGGAGTGCTTCTCACCAGCTCTCCTTTCATTTTGCAGCTCCTCCACAGGCTGATATTTAAAGGTGTTTAAATATGCAACTTAGCTCCTAAATACCCAGACCTCTTTTGTGTCTTCCATTCTTCACCTATAAAACAAAGATGATGATAATAATGTTTTTTGCCATCTTCTGCCTATCTTGTCCGTACAGATTATAGCACTTCGAAAAGATCCTGCCTCTTATCAGGTGTTTAAAGAATATGATGGATTCCCAGTCTTGTCTAGGAGCTACAGACATTGTTGTGACAGAAGTAATAACAAAGCTAAGGGGAAGGAAAACAGGACATTTACAAGAGAACAGTTTAATCAGAAATAAGAAAGGTTAGGGCCTGACTGTAAAAAAACCTCACTTATGTAAAAAAATTCCGACCTAGAATATTAAAAAAAGATGGAAAGTGCGTGGATGCTGTTTCCTATATAAACTAGTTCGGCTAACAAAAGGATGGATAAAAATGTCAGATAACACATGTTAAAAATGAAGAAAAATAGAAAGAGATACAACAAATGGTTAGCCCACTGCAAGGATTTTAAAGAGAACACTTTACTCACAGAATTAAAGCACAAGAAGTAACTTGTGCAAAGATGCACATTCAGCAGATTTTCTTTTTTATTTTACTCACTGTTTGGTCAGTTGAAGGCCTGGAGGCAATAAATTCCACTTGTACAGAATTCAGCAGTGATAAATAGTTTGGAAATCACTGAACCCCTAGTTGTGCTTGAGGCATTTGCATTTAGATGTTTCAAGTTTACAGCACAGTCTATTTGTTCTGTGCTGGAAAGAGGGCGATGATACCACGAGGACGTTTTCTATGAAAGTAGGTGAAAGCTGTTTCCCTGAGAATTATGCATCCATCAGTACTGTTATTAATCCCTATTGCATCTTCCTCATTATCATATTTTTCAATTTATAACATCATACAGAAGAATATGATGTAAGACAACCTGCTAATAAATTTGCTATGCATCCATCTTCATACAATACCTATGAAAATGTGGAGGCTTTTTTTTTTTTTTTTTTTTTTTGTGGGATTGATTGCAAAGAGGGCTTTGTGAATTAATTTCTTTTTGAAATTAGGAAGTGCCTTAAATTGAACATATATTTTCAGATTCAGATAGGGTACTTGGAAGTTATATGTAAAATATATGCCATAAAAAATAAGTGGTATGATTAATGTAATAAACCATGAAAATAAAACATAAACAATTTGTATATTTACCAGGTAACTGGTAACACATTATAGCATTGCAGTTTAGAGTTTGTATATTAGCTTCCATGCCACAGCAACAGTTAAAACAAGGGATAAAATGATAAACAGTAAACTGTTGGCTACTAGTCTTGATTTCCTCTAATTTCCTATTTTGTTGTAGCCAGATTTTAAAAGTATCTAATTTGTTAGGAGTCTGTCTCCTTTTAAAGAATGATTGTTGCACTAGTTGGGAACCAATAGGTGGTAGCAGGGCAGGCAGCCTTGTAAATTAATAATATGGAAATAAGTGTGTAAGGGGGAAGTGGGAGCTGTTCCTAAATGTAGATTGCTTAGCTAATTTCTTTCACCTTCAAATGTTAGCAATGCTGGGGTCTGAAGAAAGAACTAACAATTTGGCAAGGTGATCATCCAGCAACAGAAGAGATCCCATGAATATGGCCCATAATATAACTTGGTTTTCCTTTTATTTTTTTTTAAGCCAAGAACTTTCCCTTATGTTAAAAATAAGTTAAGGTTGTCAAGCCAAGTACTCAGAGGTTAGGAAATGAAAATGAATGAAATTTTAATTCTTCCTGCTTGTGCATATGAATTACGATCAGTCTTTAATGTGACTGGAAGAGCTAGTCAGCTGTTTTTCAGCTCACTAATATGGGCTGAGCATTCAGATATGACAACAAAAGCTATCGAAAAGATGATCAGGAAATCAGTATTAAAAGACATGTTCACTCAGCAATGCTGGGGAATTGTGCAAAGGCTTTTTCACTTTTTTTTGTTTCACTTTTTATAGTGAAACAAAAATTAAAAATCAAACAAATATATCATTTAAGGACTCCTGCAACATTTAAAGAAGTGGGAGTGTTTGGAATATTTCAACAAGAGTTGGATCAGGATGAGCAAAGCTGAATGAGGCACCAATCAAGTAAAAATTAAAAAAAAAAAGGGGGGGGGGATTATCATCATATAATTAAAGGCTACATCATTATGCTCAGGAAAGCTGTTGGTGAGCCAATCTTATTGCTGGCATTTCTTACTTTTTAACTGCTTGATTTGGCATCCTTAACAGCAGTCTTTTAACATCTTTTTTAATGAACTCTACCCATGCTTCTGGGCATGATAGTAGGCAGCAGTTCTATATGTTAGAAAATTATTTTATCCACAGAGCCACTGGCAGAGAACAGCATATTAAAAGTGTAATTCACTTCCTGAAAAATTCTCTTCTTGTTTTTTGCCACATCTGATCTCAGAATTAGCTTCTCAGCTCTGAGGCCTATGGAAGTCTAATCTAGCAGAAAACACTTAACACTTGTCATGGCCCCTGCTAAATACCATCTTTGTACCATTGGGAGGCAGTGCCTGGGCCATATTGCCCAAAAGCATACAAGCAATTTAAAAGTTGTTTAAGAGGCCATTTGGAAAACTCCCATGTCTTGAAGGAATCACGTCATGTGAAAAATCAATCATGTCAGGATATTACTTGGTCCCATCCCAGCTCAGTGCCTGGTTGGTAGCAAGAGTACTCCTGTTTCCATGAGCCCTGAGTGCTTGGAAGGAAGCAGTTTGGAGCTGTTTTAAAACTGGAAGAGCACAAAGGTGTTCGTATTCTGACTTTACACTCTCTGCACTGGTGATGCCCTCGGCTGGCCACCATAACATGAACCGAGCTCAGTGTTATTGTAGATAGTTCTTTACAACTCTGTGGAAGTGTACAAAACCTACACAACTGCTCAAAATTACAGTTAGACAAATGGAAATCAGCAAAAAGCTTTGGCAAAACCGAGGAAAAAGCTGATTTAGGAGTGCATCTCATAACTAGCAGGGGTGTAGATCAAAATAATGGGTGGTAGAAATAAAGCATAGAGATGCAACAAAACAATTGAAAAATTACACTTTCACCCTGTATGGAAGTTTTCACACCAAGCACCAAAGGACAAAGGAAAAGGGTGCAGGATTCAGGAAGGCACTGGGACAAGGCAGATCTTTGCTGATTTTGAGGGCTTCTCAGGGAAGTGCCAGAAAGGACTAAAATGATCCTGACGGTTTCAGGAACTGGTTTCAGCTAAGTCCTGCTCTGCCTGGAAGGTGAGATTCACACTACTGCCCTAGTTCCCATGCGCCATCACCTTTTTAACACCTCATTCCTTGTCCTTCCTATTTCTCTCCTTTAATATAATTTATTTAAAATAACTAACTAAATTAATAGACTTCAGCTTAGCTGCTCCAGACTGCATCTTTTGCTGCCTTATGACCACAAGCACTTGACTGCTCAGCATAATGTTAAAACACCGCCACAATTGTACACATTTGCTGTATACTAATGTCAAATATAAGATAATGTGCTGTGAAAATTGCTCTTAAGCAGGAATGTAACAGGTTGAAACCTGAGGAAGAAGTTTCATTTTCAATCTTTCGCTTGCCTTTTGTCTATTTTGTTTGTATTTTCTGTAAAGAATCTGCTTCAGACCTTAACAGCCACAGACCCTCTAGCACATCTCAGCTAACATCTTTTTTTTCCTCATAAAAATGACTATTAAGAACTTTAACATAATTTAAAAAGAATGTCAGACAGAGTTTTCTTGCTAAAGGGAAAAGAGGAAGGGATATCTTTAAGTTGAAATTGTCCTTGCCACTTAATGTTGAAGTAGCAAGGACTAAAATTTTTAAAGGAGTGACTATGACATTGTATGAACAGGCTGCCATCTCTCCGTAATGAAAACCTCCCACGTTTTTCAATTTTTTAGTGTTTGGGTGGGTCATATTAGCATTTTTGTCTGCATGGAGACATTTGCTACAACAAATAGAAAAAAAAATTAAAAAACAAAGCAAAACCCCTTTCCTAAAGGGGTGGGTGCAGAAGAGAAAACCTGTAGAATCCTGCAAGGATGCTGCTGGGTTGACCTTTTCAGAAAATGCTCTGGTTTTGTTGTTCTCTTAACATGCTCCGAGAAGAAGTGCTCCCAGCACCTGGAAACTCTAAAATCAAAGAACTTTACATCTGACAGCTGAAAGCATTGGGAGCTGGGGAACACAGGTGGGAGGGACGAGTCACTGCTTCTAATAATATTGCGGCAAAGTAGACCTGCAAGCTAAAGTAAAAAACACGATCCCAGATCTGCAATTTGCAGTTAGGCTGGTCCAAGAGGATTTAACATCAGGATCATTATTTACTTTTTTTTTTTCTTTGTAAAGGATAAGGTTAATAAAATCTGTGCTTTGCTAAAACTACTGAGGAACACATTCAATGTGGGAAGGACTGCCTGTTCCCTGAAAATTTGAGCATGCCTTCTGGTTAATATTTTCCTGTAGCAATAGTTTGCCTCACCTGAGAAGAATGATTTAGAAAACACCTGCTGTGAGATGTAATTAGAGCACGAATCTGTGCAAAAGGAGGCTGCTGAGAGCTCACCAAGAGCAGGAGGCGCCCAGTTCCTTTGCATGCCTGCAGAGGTTTAGAGTTCAAAAACGTTCTCCATGACTCACGTTCTGCAGGTGATTATATGCACTAGGGCTGTAAATCATTTACCAAAAAAAGTAGGTGGCAACCTGATTAACACACACTGTGTAGGGAGGGAGACATAAATTACTTAAAACCTCTTTTCTGTCTGAGTCATGTATGCTTAAAGCTACAACTGCAGCAAGGTTGAATGCGATCAAACAAAAGTTCCATTGTAAGGGCTTTGTGAAAACTGTTTTAAACTGTTTAAATGATTTCTGAGAGAGAATAATAAATATTCTCTATTTGGCTACCTGCAGATGTAAAAATAAGTTATTTAATACAGAGTTTAATTCACCAGTTGTTACCCAACCTAGACAGTTTCAGCTGTGCAAAGAAAAAACATAATCTGGGAATATCACATTACTTGCATTACCATTTGATTAAGACAGGTCTGAAGCCTCATAAGCACTAAACCTGGGCTTTTAGTGAGCAGCAAAGACGTCAGTTCCAGAACTGAGTGATTTTCCTCCAAAATAACACACTTCCAGCTCATTAAACCCAACAGTAATATTACCTAGGCTGAGGAAGAAGAGCTAGCCCTTAGGTGTGTGTGGTATAAATTCAGAGTTATGTTTCATCGATGAGCCTGAAGAAGTGATTCGCTGACTCTGCTGGCCAGATCCTCAGGCCTAGCTAAGTCTCCAGTATTTGATCCTGCATCCAGTGAAGTCAGTGGGAAAGCTGCCACTGCTTCAAAAGTGCTCAAGCCTCAAGTATAGAAATGGAGGGGTTTTTTGTTTGGGTTGGTGGATTTTTTTGTTTTGTTTTGTTCTGTTTTGACATGGTTCAAATAATTTTGAGGGCTGATGAGTAACCTGGCCAGGAATAAGCTCAGGTGCAACTGTAGAGAGGATTTCAAACCATCAGAACAGTGTAAATAACCCAGACACATTGGGAAACAAAACCTCTTGCTTTAACATTGAGCTTGAAAAGGTGGAAAGGAATTTTATGTTTCAGTTTGTCCAGAAAAGCTGAAAACAGCTTAGTTACCCAGGACTCTCCTACAAGGCAATTGTTCCTAAATGTTGAAAGAATATTAAATTTGAGGGAATTCCCCAGTTTCCAATGGGGTCCATGAAAAGCATCTTATCAGAAGTGGGTTTGAATCAGGTGGGGGTGAGCCGTGGTATTTTAAATTAATTTCATTTTAGCAGTAACCTATGTGCTTATAGCTCTAAATAAGCTATATTCCTCTTCCAATTGCAGAACTTCTGCAAGACTAAAAGAGATAACTGTGTTATAGAAGAGAAAACAACTAAACTAAGCTTTTTCTCAGATAAATGATTGTTCAGCATCATCAGTGTCAATTAAAGCTGATCTGAAGGAACAAAGCTAATAGGACCTACCTACTATAGAGCTGCATTCAGTGCTCCACAGTAAAGAGCCACATAAATGTTTGAATTTTCTAAATAACCTACTTTATTTTGATCAGCCATGGGAAAAAGATTTCAAAAATAAGAGCAAGAATTGGACATCTACCCAAATTTCAGGCACTTCTCCCTGCGTGCTCTGGAGCAGTGCCCTCTTTCACACCCCTGTTTCCAGACCAGCTAATTAAATACAGGTGCAAGCTCAGATGTTTCTCCATCTTTTAACTATTGTAATGCATTCTAGCTGATAGGAGCACAGTGAGCCCTTGGTGTTGTAGTTAACCCACAGGCATTTGACAGAGATAACAAACACTTAAGCTTCCAAGCTGTGCAAAACACTCCTAACACCTTTTTCTGGTAAACATACAGTCTAGGGACCATGGGTTTCCATTCCTCACAAACTGGGATACTTCCTTCCTTTCCTCTCACTCTTTTTCAGTCTTAGTCTTATCTCATATTCTGGGAAAAGCTTTCAGTTAGGACGAATCATTCACAACAACAGAAGGCCAGATCCTCAGCTGCTCTAAATCAGCTTAGCTCCATTGAGGTTATTCTGGCTGCAGTGCAGATACACCAGCTGAAGGGGTAGTTTAACTCTTCTGTCCTATGGAGACCTCAGGCAGGCTCAGCATCTGGCAGAGGCACTCCAATGTCTGAATTAAAACAAGGCCTCTACAACCTGCAAGGCTAATGTTTTGGTCTCCCCCCGCCCCTGTCCCAAAATTCCCTCCACGTGTGGTATTTCAGATATGACAGACTGAAAATTATTTACGTGTTGTCTAATCTCTTGACCACTTCCAATCACAGATGCAGGAACTCTTTTATTTCAATTTTATTCCTGTCTTCTCCTCTTATCTCTTCCTAACACCTGCTTAAGAGAATATATACTATCACTTTTTATTCCTTTGCTTTCAGGGTCTTTCATTTCTTTATCTTGTCTTTTTGTTACAAATATTTTCCTATTGGGGTCTTAACTCTTGAAACAAAATCTGATTGTGAGAAAGTGTTTCTAAAAGAAGTTATCTCATCTTTTCTCTCTGGTTTGAAAAGCAGCATAAAAAGAAAACAAAATGCTTCCTATCAAATGGCTTGTTCACATTTGTTTAATGTTTTTTCTTCTTCTTTTGTTCTACTCAGCAGGTGAATCAAAAAATTTTCCAGCAAATTAGATGTGGGTTGGCTAGGAGATACAAACTTTTTGCAGCTTGTCATTAGGAACCCTTACTACAATGCCTAAGATAACTCCAGCTGGTATGCCACAAACACTCTCATGACTACATTGGCAGATAGCTGAAAGCATCTGAGTACTCTGAGCATGAATCGGTCAATATGGGAAATACCTTCCTTTTCTTCTTCTTCTGCAATGGCTATGTGTGTTATCTACCATAGATTGAATGAAAGAAATGCAACAAAATACAGAATGAAGATCCTGCAGTTTTCCACTTACCTTGTGCATTCAGTAATTCTTCATCCTGTTCTAAATAAATCTGTCTTTTAATTTCAGCTTTCCTTCTGATTAGTCCAATGCTGTTCTGGACATGACTGGGCTTAATGAAACTTCTGTGTTGCAAGGTGAAAGCCTGAGACAGACCCCAACAAATCGGCCTGCTGTGAGCAGAGAGGTTGGAGAAGATGACCTACACTGTTCTTTATGACTCTGTGAGTCTCAGCCTTGCATTTCAGACACTGTGCCTGACTTTTTTTAAATGCAGCACTGCATTTTTAACAGGCACCTGTTTAGCATTTTAACAGGTGACCTGTTAAATCTCCATGTCTGTGGGAAAGCCCCTACCATAACCTTGCTCTTTAGAACAAGGACAAATAGCAATTAGACTGACCAAAATAATTTTAAAAGATGTGTAAGATTCAAATGAGAGTTTCTTTTATTTTCTTTGTTTTGTTCTGTGTAAAACAGGAAAGCTTTTACTTTACATTTTCAGCTCAGTCTGAAAGAAAAAGTTTCAATTGCCTCTTGGGCATAGTTAAGAAACTGAAGCGAGGTGACGTTTGGTCCTCAAACAGCCTGAGCGGGTATTTCCCCATCCCAAAACCCAGAGATCGACCTTTTGTCTGATGGACTTTGTAGCCTGGAAAAATCTGATGGTGCTAGAAAGTGTTCTCTAGTGACAGACTTCCATTTAGCATTAAATTATAAGATATTTTTCTGGATTATGGGCTAGAGCTCTCCTTGGGGTGTGTTAACCCCTCGACTATACAATCATTCTCATTTGCTCTTTACCAGTATCCTGCCAGATTTATTGAATTGTCCTAAGAAGGGCAATCTATGGAAGAAAAATCTACCCTCTGGTGATACAAGTTTGTATCCATTCTGCTAAGGCAAAGTGTGGATCAGAAAGCCTATGCCCTGCTTCTTCCTTCTCCTACTCTTTGATTTTTATCTAGTCTTCCAATTATATATGTACTTTTAAAGCATCAGAACTACTCAGAGAATTCAATTCAAATTCAAGACTATTTACTGGGCCAACGCACCATTTTTGCAGTGAATGAAATACTTGCTGGAAAGCTTTCACCAACATTTACCTGTGGTGCATGTTATCTCAGGCTAGTTCTCTGAATTCCCTCATGTCCTTTGTCTTCATCTGTATATTTTAGTAGCTACCAACACATACTTTTCCTCCAAGGTCTTTTCTATGCTCTCAGCTGAAGGATCATTCACAACCACCCCAAGGCCTCTTCCCTTTTTAGCCCTAACTTCTCCCATTCCGGCAACTACTGCAGCAATTGAGATGCCCATTGATAGAAGGTCATTCTGCATGATCTGTCAGTTGACCAAAGTTTTTATAGTCATATTATATATGAACCACTGATTGCAATATAATGTCCTTTGTTTCACAGCAAAGGTGGTGCCTGTCTGACAGAATTATGCATCTTTAGATTCCCTATCACGGTTCTTAAATATATAAGATAAGACATATATAGATGTACAAATGACATTGGTGTAAAGAGGAAGAAAGTAAGGTAGGTGCAGAAGTGTAGCTATTGGGAAAAGCTCCTGCCTGTGGTGATTATAAATTCTGTGCTAGCAAAAAATCCTCCTGGATAATTTATAGCCCATGATGGTGAAGAATATCTGAGTTTAAACAGCAAAGGGAAAAGAACCTCTATTTCACACAGCAAGTGTGTGATCCAAAGAATATTGAAGTCAGCGGGCATCTTTCCATTGGCTTCAGCAGACTTTGTCAATGATGTAAAAGTGGTTAAAGGGATTTTACTCAAATGTTCCAATATTTACCCTCTGGACATGAAAGCAGCTGGAAAATTTCAGCCTAGAAAAAGGATTTAGAAAAAAAAAAAAGATGAGCTCCTAAAAAAAGTATGAAAAAATTATCTGTAGCTGAAACTATCACAGTTGAACAGAAGTGACAAGAGGAGAAGTAGGTGCTAGCTCTTTCAGAAAGACTTGCTACAAGCAAATATCACCATGTTGCTGTGACCTAAAGACAAACACTGAAAATCACTCAGGCCTTGACTGTGCAAAGATCTGTATGGTTGGTAAGGAAGGGTTAAGGACAGCTAGCCTCAAAGCTGCCAGAAGTTGACATTATTTCTGCTATTTGGATGCTTAGATTTTAGCATATACTTCTACCCCTGGTAGCTGGAGGCTGCTGTTCTGCTATTGTCCTTGTAGACTTTACATCAGTGCCATGATTGACTTGAACACAATTTGGATTAGACTCTGAATTAATTGTCCCTATGACAGTTCTTATGTGAAGGCAGCAGATATTTTCCCTTGCTGAAGTACCTATGACCATAAACATTCCTTATTAGTGTATATACTTTAGGTGAGCTTTTCATTTACTGTAAGAAAACAAACAGCAGTGAGAGAAAATACTACAGTCCACCTTTTGCAGATAATGTAAATACTGCTTGATATACCTTTCAACAATATTAGGAAGAGTTAATTAAGATTACAAAAATATTTTCCAACCAGCTACATGATACTCATGGTTGAAGCATGGCCTTTAATGATGGTTTTACCATACACATGAAAGCTACTGATTCAGCAAAATGTGGTTTATTTTGAAACCACTTATAAAATCATTCTCTGAGTGCCAACAGGAGAAAAAAAACTTCCTGTCTTTCTTTCTTTCTTTCTTTCTGTTTCTTTCTTCCTCTCTTTCTTTCTTTCTCCCTTTCTCTCTCTGTTTCTGTTTCTCTCTTCCTTTCTCTCTTTCTTTCTTTTTACCACAGCTTCCAAAATACCTTTAAGGAAATTTTCAAAATGTCCATGCAACATACAAGAAAAAAAAATGTGAAGTATCATATCATTTTTTAATACCTCATTGGTTTACAGAAAGTAATACAGATACCTCACGTCTTCACCAGCAGATAAAAATAAGTTTGTATGTACATTAATGGGGATGTTCACAGGATTGGACTGAGGGGGGAAAAAAACTGAACAGCAATCCAGAACAGCAAACAAAACCCCTCCTTTGAGGGAGCAGTGGGAAATGACAACATACTTTCATTTTCCTACCTCTGGGGAAAGACTTTCAAAACAGTTCTGGGCATGATGTCCAAAAACTACATTCAAAGTATATAAACCACTACATTCAAAGAGCATTAAGCATCTGTCTTAAACTCACCAAGGTAAGGAAATTCAGAATTAAGACTGTAACTCCATACTTAACTCACACCTTTTTAGCCAGCCCATATGGAATGACAGATCACCCACTGTTAAGAGACCACTGCAATTCCAGTTTCAATGTTGAATGTCTTTGCTCTTTAAGTGCTGAACTGGATCTGGAATGTTAACCTATTTGTTAGTTTTCTTTTTCTTTCTTTTTTTTACAGTAATGTGAATAAAAGCAAATAAAACATATGAAGACTGTATGTTTTGAAATAACTTTTCTTTTAATTTTTGTAGTCTATATTTTTTTCCAATGATCAAACTTGAAGAAAAACTAATTATGGGAAAAAAACATGCTTTTTTAGTATGATCTTATGCCAAGTTTCAGTCTAGAGCAAAATTTTACAGTCATGTGAACCCCTAAAAAGAGTGGTTTATAATGGAAGCATTGACAAACTCTTAAGTACAGCAGGGCAAGTAGGTGTCTCTATAATATTACTCAATAAGAAGCTTGTAATTACAGTTCTCAGTAGAAGGGGGGAGTATAGGGGAATGAAGGATTTTCCTCCATGTGATATTTCTGGCATAATTTGTGCTGAAAATTTTCCAGGGTCTGTTGAGCCATAACCACAGCTCACTTCTCCAGTAACAAAATATTAATGATACAACTGTTTTTCACTAGACTTCTAGAAAAAAAGTTCTTGTTTTCTTACCAAAAATATATTTTATTGCTTAATCTCCAATTATAGCTGAGAAAATGATTTTGAAAATTCTCTGATTTGTGAAAATGGTCCTTCTCCTGTGAGAGGAAAATGTGACATTTCAGCAAAATCACACTTCATTTCAAGGAAATGGATTTTGTGGGCTTTAATTGTGAGAGTTCAAAGTGTCCAATGTCAAGTCCTTTGAAACTATTCTTCTTTATCAAAATTTAAACAGGTATAAAAACTTTTCAGTGATTCATTCATTCAGGCTACCCAGCTGCAGCTTCATCTTTAAAACTTTATGGCTATGATCTTCCATCTGTAATTCTTTCCACGTTGCATTAAAGATCACCCTTGTCTGCTAGGATGTGTCACTCTTTCTCCAACATCATGACAGTGCTCTTGTAGCATCCTCTGGGGAAGAATAACCACAGAACAGTCCTTCCAAACAACTTTTCAGGATGGGACCACATGGAAGAATACTGTAACGGGGATCTCTTGTAGGTTATCTATCTCTAGGACAGGCAGGAAGGAGGGGGAAGGAAAAGGAGAGAGATCATATAGTAATTTCATATACAGAGAGACATGGAAAGACAGGTTAAAATTAGCAGCAGAGTGGAAATGGACAGAAACATAAATTAAGGCACTCCGGTGAGGTCAAAGACTGTGAAGGAAAAAGGCGTAAGCTTTTGGCAACTATTTCTGAAGATGAAGGTCCTTTTTTCACTGCTCACTAATGGCCACTGTACTTGGCCCCCACTCAGGTCACGTTCCCATTAACCTGACTTTGAGCTGTTCTTTTTCCATTTTCTTTTTGATTTACAGCACTTTAAGTAAACTGAGATTAGCTCCCCTGAAACCAAGAGAGCTTTATGCCAGCATAAATCTGATGTAGCTGAGAAAGCAGCTCAACTTTGAGGACATTAGGATTTGGCTTAAAATGACAGTATTAAAAAACCCCACAAAATTAAGTCCCCTCTATCAAACCTTGTATGGGAAAGACAAATCATGCCACTTCAGATCCTGCTTTCCAGGCTTGCTGTACATGCCCATTGCTAAGCCCCACAGGTACTCCTTTTTCCTCACTGCTGAAAGACTGACTTCCCCTCCCGTTCCTCTACACTAGCTGAAAGGCTGGCAGTGGTGTAAAATGAAGGCTAAATGCCTTTAATCTAATCAGACAAAATCCCCTTGGCCCAGGCGCTGAAGAAGACAACATCTTCCCCACCAGCCCAGCCTGTAAGAGGCACAGCAGGAGCCGCACAGTGAGGCTCTGGGAAGCATTTCAGTTGCCTTCAGAGCCGGTAAGGCTTTGGTGGACAAAGTTATACACGCAGGGGGCCAGGACTGAGGCTGTCCCTTGATGTTTTAACATCCCCTTCACTTCCCAGCCTCATCGGGCGGAGTATTGTGGTCTGCACCTTGCACAACGGCTGCATCGTCCTGAAGCCAGACGGGACTGATTACACTGACCCAGCTGCATTGACTGCTTTTGACTGCATTGACATTGAGGCCACAGATTTCCCCAGAGCTACCCCATATTCTTGTCCCAGTATCATTTATCCACCAAAATTGTTGCAGAACTACAACATGTATTTTACTGTCCATATGTTCTTCTTTTTGGACAATAATGTAAGAGCATATAAAAACCCACATATGAATCACATACTTGCAGGTGTATGTGGAAACATGCCAGCTATATTATGCTCAAAAAATAATAAATGAATGTGCTGTCTTCATTTGCATGGGATTAATGACCCATCCATCTTTTTCAGTTGTTATTCCACCTAGCAATATTTATTCCCATCTTTAACAGCATATGGAATTTCTTCTTTAGAGGCAAAGGCTTTTTAGTACATTCAGTCCTGTGGTCGCAAATTGGGTAAGCAACTATGTAACTGTGGCCCAGCATCTACTAAAAGTTTTGACTTGGGTTCAGCTAAAGCTTCCAGTGAACAGTAATAGTCTGTCATAATATCAAAAGCATGAACAAAATGGAAGAAAATGGGTCTACATCAATAAGCCATCTGAGAATCCACCCGCATGCTCACAGGCATACTTACATTTGGGGACTGATTCTCATTTACCTCCAGGATGACTAATACCATTTCAGCACAGAAATGTCAGGCAGTCCTATGACAAATCCAGGTTGGGTCCTGTGACTTTAAAAAGTCAGGCAATAGAAACAGAAAAGGGTAATCTCCTAAAAATGACTTCAACTCAACCAGAATATACACATTCATGCAACAACAATGTTTATATGTTTACCACAGTGGAACAGCAAATGGAATGTATAAGCAGTTTTGCCTTGAAAAGTTATGTTGGTAATGCAAGAATAATTTTTTTAATATGGAGGATTTAAATTTATAACCCTAATAGCATTTATATTTAAATTTCTAAAGCTAAAAATTTCTAAAGCTAAATTTCTAAAATTCATAGTGGCACTGGTAAGCACATACCACCACCCACTATCCACAGGACACAGCAATGGCTATTGTGCTGCCTGCCTAGACTCAGGCTCTGGCTTTGCCTGAAAACATAGGGCTGCTGCAGGCTGCAGATTGCCCTTGGTCCTCCAGCACATGTTTGTAATGTTGCTTGGTGCCTCTGCTGAGCAGCAGTCCCCACTGGCTCCGCTCTTCCTCAGGTCCTCTTGGGAGGCTCTTGCTTAAGGATTCCTCATGACAGTAGTGTGTGTGTCTGTAGGGAACACGTACTCTTACAGGTCTGTAGCAATGAGGGCAGAGATGCAAGAGACAGACCCAACAAAGCAGAAGAGCCCTGGTGGCTGTTTTGGTGGCCTTGAGGGGAAAAAACGCAGGAAAAATCTGCTTTAGCTGCTTGGACTTCTGAAGTAATAGTTGTGCTTTTATAAAGCACAGATACATAAATATTTCAGATAAATACTTCCCCAAATGACAAGAGCTGTTTTACTGTGTGTAGGGACAACTGCCTTTGATGGGCTATTTCTTTTCTCCGTGCAAGGCCATTTTGGATCTTGTGCCCAGATTGTGACAAAATCTCCATTTACTAAACTTGCTCAGAGCATTCCTCCCTTGGACATACTCCCTTGGACAGTACCAAGTCCTGCTGAAAAACTGACTGGTTGGTAGTGATCCTTCTGCCGTGTTTGGCATATTAGCCTAATCATCTGGGAAATCATTGCAAAACTCCCAGCTCAGTGTACAAATCACTGTGATCATCAGGCCTTTGCTTCATAGTTTTCTTTCTGGGTTTGTGGCACTTAGAGACATGGTTTAGTGGTGGACCTGGTAGTGTTAGGTTAACAGTGGGACTCAATGATCTTAAGAGTCTTTTCCAATCTAAGTGATTTTATTATTTTATGATTTTGGGGGGGGGGGAGAGAAAAAAAAAGGCACCCAGCAGCACCTGAAAAGGCTAGAGAGTATTGTATCCTTTTCTCCTTGAATATTATGTGCAGTTCTGGTTTTCCACATCAAAAAAGTAAAACTAGAAGAGGGAAAAGTGACAAGGATACATACAGTTATTGAAAAACAAATGGAGAAACTTCTGCAGGAGCACTGAAGACACTTTTTGGCCTAAAAAAGAGATACGGCATGTACACTATTGGTGCACATGTTAAAACTCTAAGGCAGCATAAACAGCTTGGAGAATATGATTAGGAAAAGATTGTTTACACTGTCTCAATACAAAAACAGGGGAGATATCAAATAAAAAGCTGTCAGGGTGAAAGCATACCAATGGTGATGCTTATACATACCAAATCTTTGTGGAAACCATTGCAGATGTTGTGTAGCCCAACAGGTTTTTGTGACTCATGAAACCCTTGGAAATACAGTCCACCAAAGGCTGTTGAAACAAACCTCCCATTTCTGGCTCAGAAATCCCTGAACTGCAGGTCTAGGTGAAACATTGTCTATCAATCACAGACACTCGGGTGAAGGAGGGAGAAGCCAGGGCTAACTTCCTTACAGATTTATAAGTGATTTCTAATCTCTCTGGAGGTTCTATGATTGACAGAAAGACCACTCTGACTGGCCTTAACTCAGGAGTAATATGTTAACTGAGTTTAAAATTTCATAGGGAAAAGATAAAGCAATAGTGAACTAAAACACCTCATAAAAATAACAACAGAAGAAATAAAATTAGGAATCCATAGAACTTGCGAGGATTAACCTTAGCATTTCTGGCAGGGGAAGAAGGGAAGATTATTTGGAATCTCTGCTGAAGTTTTTATATAAAAAAATCTATAAACCATGCTAAATTTACATGATTCTTGAAATTAGTAAACTGGAAGAGCCCATGGATACCCAGTGCCAAAATCCAGAGCAATTCCAGCTCCTTAACTGCAAAGTTTTGAATATCTCAGCAAAACATTTTATTTCATAAAATAGCTGTAGAGATGTCAAATCAACAAGCAACTGATAATGCAGAGAGGATGAAGTGTAAGAAATTTCACATCTGTCACCAGAGGAATGGCAGAGAAGAAAAAGTACCTTATATCATACTTCTCTTTCTACAGGAGAAGAAAAAAGCCCCGTGAGTCACCACGGCACTCCATTGCCTGCCACATTAATTGTTAGAGCAGGAAACATCACAAGGAAATGTGAAGAGCCAGAAGCAGCAGAAATATTCTTGAAAAAGCTGGAAAGTGAATTGCATTACAAGTTGGACTCCAGCAAAGATGAACTCACTGAACTTGAAGAAATACCTTAAGACTGCTACCCAGTAATGAAAAAAGCTAATTGGAAAAAGATTTAAAGGAATAAGGAATCTCTGGAGGAAAAGAGAGGAAATAAAAAGACAAAAAGCAGCATAATATGCAACAGAAAAAAAAGGAAAGTATTCCAGGTAAAAGACAGTTTCGACAGTGTAATTCATGGTATTATTATCATTATAGTGATATATTGCACCCTAGAAATACCTGTTCCTCTCAGGTGACTATAAAAGGTTTCTAGTCAGCTACCTCAGATGTAGGTATTTTTGTTTTGTGTCTAGCATTAGGGGAGATAAATGCCATGCTGGGTCTTCAGCACCCTTAAAAATTTATAACCACTGGACCCTAATCAGATTCTGCAGCCCTAGGATTCCTTTACTCTACTTTTTTACTCTTTACTCTTTCTTTACTTTTTGCTGGAAAAAAAAAAATCCAGAAAGATGATTTAAGTAGCACTATACTAGGTGTTAGTATTACTCTGTAGGTGTCATACATTATTTTATGATATAGAAGATCTGAGATCAACTCTTTAGTCTAAATCAGAGCACAGACTTGAATCTTGTTCTTCCATAACCAGAGTCTGTGCCCTCACTGTTGGCATGTCTATGGACTTGCTCATTGCCCCTCCCATTTTGACTAGAAACTTCATCCTGGAGATGAAAAAACACTGTTTAAATAATTTTCTGTTAAAGTTATGTCAAAACTAGCATAACCTCACCAAAAAAAAAAAAATCCTTTCAGAAAAAAAAAAAATGTCCCACAACAAAAAAAAACTTAATTGGAAAATCCTTTCTTAGACCTGTGATGACATTTTTAAAACAAACAATGGAAAGATATGTAAGAGGAAACATAACCAAGGGGAGATGAAGCTGCTTAAGTTTGTAAATGCCTGTGGATAGTCCAGTGCAGTTAAGTCTGCTGAGTTTAAGTGTGGAGGTCCTTGTGTTCCCAGGAATGGATTCCTTGGAGCTACGACATCAGATGGCAGCTTCAGTAGCACCTCCTTCCTATGCTAGAAAGGGAGGTAATCACTTTGAATCCTAAATCTCACTAAAACTTGTGTGACTGGACTTGTTATGTGCCATGAAAGAAATGAGGTCTGGCTCCCAGAGAGGAGAAACTGCTGCACTGCCAATACAGAAGCTGGCCAGATCCTGTCATCTCAGAGCCACACTTATACTTTGAAGGGACTCTGATAGAGCAAGTGCTTCCTAATCCACGCTGTCTCTGAACAAATCCGGTATTTACCTGTGAGAACAGCTGTTGTGCACTTAGTGATATGAAGTCCTTGTTAGCTATGTTGCTATTAATATGTTCTTTTCTGGGTGCATGCATCGTTTTTCCTTTGGCTTCATGACATCTCTCTTCCTCTCTCCAGATAGGGTTTCATTTCTCCTACTAATTAACCTCTTTTTGGGGAACAAATGTATTTCATTAAAATACAATGCATTACTGGGGAGGAATGAAGATTCAACTAATCAGGAATTATATATCATGCTGTTTTTAGGGGGACATGGTAGACTTTGACTGGGATAGTGCCAACCTCAGATTTAGAGGTGGAGAGAACTAACTTTAGGTTTCCAAGTCAAATAAATAGTAGTTGCTCCTCCTGTTGTCTTCCAAAGCAAATGCTTAGTACTTGAAGGAGAGGTAACCATAAAAGGTTCAGGACTTACCTCTCACTTCTTGGGGTTGTTGTTATAGCAAAACAATAATGATGTGAAGAAACACTAAATTATGGCATGGAGGTGTCCTGGTTTCAGCTGGGATAGAGTTAACTGTCTTCCTAGTAGCTGGTACGGTGCTGTGTTTTGGGTTCAGTATGTGAAGAATGTTGATAACACTGATGTTTTCAGTTGTTGCTCAGTAGTGTTTAAACTAAGTCAAGGATTTTTCAGCTTCTCATGCCCAGCCAGTGAGAAAGCTGGAGGGGCACAAGAAGTTGGCACAGGACACAGCCAGGGCACCTGACTCAAACTGGCCAACAGGGTACTCCATACCATGGGACGTCCCATTTAGTATGGGAACTGGGAAGTGGGGGTGGGGGATTACCGCTCGGGGACTAGCTGGGTGTCGGTCGGTGGGTGGTGAGCAATTGCACTGCGCATCATTTGTACATTCCAATCCTTTTATTATTGCTGTTGTCATTTTATTAATGTTATCATTATCATTATTAGTTTCTTCTTTTCTGTTCTATTAAACCGTTCTTATCTCAACCCATGAGTTTTGCTCTTTTCCTGATTTTCTCCCCCATCCCACTGGGTGGGGGGGAGTGAGTGAGCGGCTGCGTGGTGCTTAGTTGCTGGCTGGGGTTAAACCACGACAAGAGGCCAGACAAGGTAACAGCTGAGACAGAAGCAGGAATGTGAGCCATGGTAATAGCTCTTCAGTCTGGTGGAAGGGATTTTAATTATATGTCTAAAACTCTGGGACTTTGCAGCATGAATAAAAATTTCAGATCAGTGTAACATTAGCATGGAACTGTCATTAGAGGTTAAGTAACAGAGTTTGACCCAGTGCCTTTTACCATTGCTAGAAAGATCATGCTCACTCTATTTTGTTTTTATTTAAACCAGATAATATTTTGTCCTTTATTTCAACAACTTTAAGAAAATTATATATATTTGGAGGGTAATGGTGTTTTTTTCCAATTTTTGTTTTACATCTGTTGTCTATGTGCAAAAGGTTATCCCTAAGGCAAACTCTGAGGGGAACAGGAGGTCCCTTGTCATCTCTTTGTAACGTAGTAGTCATTACATTTAACCTCAAATTTATAGGAAAATCCCTTTCTAGCTTCTCAATTGCAGTGAAAGTGGTCGAACGAGTGTGTGGTAATTAAGCACTTAAAAATAGAGCCTTGTTTGTCTATAGGTCTTCTGGCTCTTAGGTTTGAAGAAGTACTAAGGAAAAAGTATATTAATTCCAAGTTTTTAATGAGAAGATGACTTTTCTTACAATGGGACAAAAACCGTAACAAGTAAATGAGAAATTGAAAAACTGTGATTTCCAAATGGAGTGTTACAAAGTACCTATAATAAGAGACCTGAGAGAAATGCTTTGAAAAACACTTGTATGATGTTTGAAAATATGAATGTAGCATCTGCTTCTGAGTGCCTAATTTACACTGACTCCTTGCAGCCATGATAGAAAGACAAGGTGAAAAGTCATAGTCACAATTTTCCTAAAAGGAGAGCACAGGCATACTTGCCCTGTGGGAACAATAATGGCAGACTGAATTCACTCAATTAGTTGTCAGTTTGTATCAGCTGAAGCCTTGTCTACACTTGAATTTTTTTTTTTTCTGGTTAGCTTGTACTCTTCTATGTTAAAATACCTAGTGTTCCCAAACAATATTCTTGTTGCCAATCCAGTTTTCTTGTACAATAATAAACCCATGGTGGAAGTAGCTTTCAGCGAGAGGTGATGTTTTCTACAACGGTGAAGTTTATTTGTAAAGGGTGGCTGAGCATGTGCAAAGTCCTCTACTGTGGTCCCCTGCTACTGCCAGGTCATGTTGGCTAGACCAAACTATGCTATTCAATGCTACTTTACAGCCAGCCACAGTCTATTCTGCATGAGTTCAGGTACCTGAATCAGATCTCATGCCTCAGCTTATGCCTGAGGTTAAGGACTTCAGTTCTCACATGCAATCGTGTCAGTGCTCAGCTTTCTACGTAGCTATCTGAACAAAACTGAGGTCACGATGATGCCACAATAAAGGCACTCTAGATGCATATAGATGTGTGAAGGAAAGCAACATGTTTTACGGGAGACTTCACTAAATGAATATCTACCATAAGGAGATGGACTGTACACTTGTGTGAGATCCCATTGCTGAGGTATTGCATTTGGTCGACCCCATGCACAGCTCTGTGGTTACCACCCATGACATGGGACAGACAGAGTTTGTCACTGAAATCCAGGATCTGACTGGAGCACTGCAGGTTCAGGGGATCACAGCCAGGAGGTCTTGCCGGAGCTGCAAGGGTAACCCTGCCAGGGAGGAGAGTCATGTGCAGGAGCTAGTGTAGGCAGGGAGACGTTAACACCTTGGTGCTGTGCTATCAGGTGTCTCCCACTATAGGATATGCTTCTTTGCTTCTTTTTATCTTCTTGCCTTTCTCTCCCCAATATTTGTTTCATTAAATAGAGGCGGCATGCAGGGAAGTGCTGGGTAGAAAAGTGGGTCAACTCCATTGCTTAGTGTATGTGAGAAATTAATGTGCTCTCTATTGCCTCAAACCGAGAGGAAGCAAACCCTTTTATCTGCATATTCCCTTGACATTTCCTGGCACATATCCAGGAGCTGTACTAGAGATGTACAGGCTTCCAAGTTCTTTTCTTTGTATTGCTACATCCATACCCTACATCAATGTCACTTGCTGTCCCCTGCTTACTGCTCCTCATACTTTGACATTTGCTCTTCTACTTCCTTCCTCCTCCTACCTCCAAAAGCCCCAAATCAGCCTCAGCCAAAATGGCAGCACAGTGTGGATTAAGTATTAGGTTTAAAAGAAGTACACTTTTCCCTGTTGCAGTAATTACAGGGAAAAAATAAAAAATGTTCTGAGCCTTTAACCAACATGAAGTATGATACGGTAAACCAGCCAAGTCACACAACACACAAGTTTCCAGCAGAGAAAGATATTTTGGTTACTGCAGAATTCTAGCTATTTTGCAGCACCCATTATGTTGATCCATTAGCGTTTTCTTTTTAGAAAAACAAGCCAGAGAATAATGCTTTAATTTGATGCACAGATTGCGTGGCAATGCAGTTCACTTGGCACGTTCCATAGTGCCTGTGATTCTCCTTCACCGTGTTCCCAGCTCTGAAAACACCATTCTGGCAAATGAGCTCACTACATAGTTTCTCAGCTGGACCGGCATCTCTTCAATAGATGATGTTTTCATTGTTGGAGGACACACCTAATGTGTTTCATTCTCCAAAGCAGGGACAGCCTACTGGAGCATCCCTGCACTGATCAGCCTCTTTCAGTGGCACTACCTTTAGAAAAAAATTCTATATGCACCCTGAGGGAGAAATGAAGAGTTGGAAGAAGGGAATGGAGGAAAGAGAGAGAAAAAAAGAGAGAAAGACAAAGACACGGTAGAGTCGTCACAGACACAGCTGAGGAAGATAATGATTCTGTAGAAAGAGGCTCCCTGGAAAGCATGGTGGATACCATGATGAGGCACCATAAAAGAGCCTATATAAACCTCTCCTGTTTAATTTGTGTTTAAGGTTTTAACTTGGCACATGATTGTGCATGTTTAATAATACTTTTTACTGGTCACAGTTATGCATTTAATCCTTTTCTTTTCTATTGTTCACAGCATTTAATTTGGCATCCTCATTGTTATTTATTAAAAATTCATTGAAAATGTCTTTGCATTCATGGGTTCCAGTCTTGAGCGATTCATTAAAATGCCCACCTTCACTTCACTAATTCATTAAACAATTCATTAAAATGCCTGCATTCACTGAACCTTCAGATGCTTTATTTTAATCTCCAAATGTGCACAGTGTTAAAAATCCCCATACACAGTACACTAAAATCCCCACATGAAGCATGATAAAAGTTTTATAACATTGTACCTACTCCTTAATACACATGTTAATCACAATTAAATCTTATATGGAAAGTTGTGCACATTGTTCACAAGTGGCCTTTAAACTTTAGAAGAGGAGTGGAATACATTCCTCATTTTATTCCTACCATTAAATGTAGCATCTCAGAGTAACATTTTCACTGGGTCACCAGTCCAGCCATTTGCATGCTCCCTTCCTTCATTTCACATAAGTTGAACAAGTCTCAGCAAAGAGCTGTTGTAAGAGCTTGGGTTCCATTAACAGCCTCTTCCTTTCTGCCTCATACATCCTTACTTCTTATCCTCTGAAGTTAGTGCATCACCAAAAACCTGTTTGCATCCAACACTACAAAACTGCACACCAGGGTTTCTTACATGCTGCCTCAAAAACGCCCGTAGAGTGGATGGATGAAACATGAGATATGCACAGTTTGGCCTCCAGCCCTCCAAATGGTTTTGTCTTTGGGTCACTCTCCCAGAACATGTAATATGCAAAATGCCAGATGCAAATGTAAGATGTGTACAGCACAACGGCAGAGCAACGGGGCTTTGAAGGCTTGACCAGAAAAAGGAGGGCTGATCTCAAAATGTCCCAGTGCTGGGTGGATGTGAATGACTCCAAGTGCAAGAACGTTATCCGCAGGACAGCGTGGCATGCACCATGCATGGAACTGTCCTTGTGAGTCACTCAGTGGAGGTTTGGAAAAGCTGGACCATGTTTCGATTACAAACATGTGCTAAGAATGGAGATGTCTCCTCCAGATGAGTGCCTGAATAATTTACAGCTGCTCTCTCAGTGAGACTCCCCTGTAATGTCTTCTTATATAAATATTAGTTTTTGCAAACACAGGGTTTGAAAACCATCTGGCCAACTCTAAATTTCTTTGCTTAGCAGTGACGGTAGTGTAGCACTTCTTATGATGGGCAGTGCCTCTTGTAGTGAGAAACACAGGTGTGAGGTGTGAAGGCTTGGCTTTCAATGTCTGCTTTTGCTTTCATCTTCATTTTTTATCTACCACATGATATAAAGACTGCAAAATATCAAGCCACACAATATGATGACCAAAATGTTTGGGGTAGAAAGCTTGATTTTAAGGAATGCAAAAGGGTATATTCATAGGAGAAAAAAAGTAGACAGGATTAAAAAAATCTACGGTCTGAGAAGTGACCAGACTAATACAGATCTGTGGTGTGTGAATGAAACCCTGATTGTGTTTCCTTGTTTGATGGTGAAATAACAGTTCTGCATTTTGGAGGAAAGAATCTTCCATGTTAACAAATAGACATAAGTGACAGACATAATGAATACCCTTAGAGTCAGACCAGAAAAACAGGAACCGAAGAGTAAAGAACAAAAATTTGTATTTACATATTTTTTGGCAAAAAATGTAAAATTATATGCTTACTTTGCATATTCATATACTATGACTATTCTGACTACTGGAGAAATCATTCAAGTGGTTAATGATCGTCATTCTCATGCATCATTGAACAATATGTGCAGTGATCTATAATTATTTTTCATACATGTGAAGTCTATAACTGTTTAGCAAACTTTTCAAGAAATTACTCCTGATATGGTTTTCCATAGAGTATAAAATCTTCCCAGTTGCAGTTTTTAAAACCCAGCAGCCTCTCAGCATTGGGAGAATGGTGTAGTTTTCTGACTTCTCCAAGCTGTGAGTGTGAAGCAGCATCCTTTCTGGGAAGCCTGGGGACAAATTATTCCCACTGGGTAGAATTGAGCAATGCTTTTGAATAGTCAGTTCATCAAAAATGCAATCTGGAGGATACTGAAGTGATTTGTGACATATCAACCCATAATCTCAGCCAAAAAAAAAAAAAAATGGGGAGGGAGAGGGGAAAGAGGTGCTGAAAATGTTGAAAAATAAACCACAGATTTTCATTTTATGACTGATCAATAGGTTAGGAAAAAAAACCAGTGTAAAAGAAACAAAACAAAGAAGAGCTAAGGAACCCTAAAAAATTCAGTTCAATTTAACACAATTTCTTGCTGTTGCTCAACTGATAAACAGAAAATCCAGATATTCATGTAGCCCTGCTCCGCGGGGGCTGGTTACAAGCAGGGTCTTGAGGCAGCCTGTTCCCTCGCACAGCCAGACTGTCCCATGTGCTGGCTAGAAATAGTAGAGCTGTGGTAACACTTTCTGACATCATGTCCTTTTATCTTCACCTCAGTTGACTCACTCCCTGAATTTTTCTAAGGGCCAGCATTACACCTATGACTTGTCTTTGCAGAAGTAAAGGACAAGCGTTCTGCATAAACTGCAGTGCTCCCACTCCTCTCTTCCCGAAAGTTGTTCCAGAGCCTGTCAAAACCTGTGCCTTCAGGGTTGGTGGATTAATCTAATCAGTGCTACCACCTCTATGGACCTGGACATGGAGGACACACTGGACATTGTAATCCTAACCTGAAAATATATTTCTTTACAGAGAAAAAGAGGATGTTGGTCTATTCCACAAAACAACTGAAACAACTCACTGTGCAAACTTGGCTAGTGAGTATAGTTATTTTGGCAAATATGTGGTTTTGAAGATTGCAATTGTTTTTCTACATAGTTACTGGTGTCTGTTTGGCAGCTTGAGACATGTTTGCACCACTGACTGTAGAAACTGCTTTTAACTTTTACTCTGTTGCTTCCTTTGGTGGCTTGAAGGATGCAAATATACTCACTCACCAACCCTATTCTGTGCCAGATTTGACAGAAACTAGTTCTCACTTCCCCCACCTTTATATGGGAACTGTCATCTTCTTCGTGCTAAAAAGAAAGTCACATTTATAATATACCTCCATTTTCATAAGGTGGCCTATTTGCGGCATGGATAATTCCTTGTTCTGCAGATCAGCAGCACTTCATGGTTTCACATTCACCTTCCCCCTCAACTGTCCGCGTGGAATGCGATGGTATGGGATGTCCCAGGTTCAGACTCCTCTCTTCCTGCAAACGTATAATTTGACAAACCATTGCATATACTGTACTTCACAGTACTATGAAGAATTTCCTGCCAGCTAAATTCTCTTTTGACATTTTGCAAATCAACCAAAATTTATGCCCAGCAGATGATTGATATAAAAAAATATCTTGCTGATGACCACATTCTATTAGTGGTTCTTGCTTTCACTCCTGTATTGCAGGTTATCTTTTATCCTGTGTCTGCCTGGAAGCTTATTTGTGAACAAAAGCTCATTCAGTTTTTTATGTAAATACAAAGTTCAAATTCACTTTCGAATGTAGTTGCTTTCAGAACTAAACAGAGCTAATAATAACTATGATGGTTTCTATTAAATTATATTTTTGCCAACTTATCAGATCCTGAATTTGAAAGTGAGGTTGCTTGTGTATAGCGATATATTGCATACTAATTTGCTCCAGATACGCCCTTAGAGGGATAATAAATCTAGTCTTTCAATCCATCCAGAACCTTTACTTTAAGTGCCTGCAATTTTTCATCTTGATGGCAGCAGGTATAATCCAAAGCCCAGTGAAGTCAACAGCAGTCTCGTCAAGTGTTTGGAATGTAGGCCAAGGATCTGTCTTACTGGGTTTTTTTTAAGGCAAGCTATTCAAATGATAACCAAGCAAGTCCATCATCATTATTTTGTTCAAGTTCCTTGCTGGAACCCAGTTGTTGTTATGAGAGCATAGTGGTTAGGTTTTGTTTAAGCAGGAGAATACAACCTATATAATGTGCCTTCGGAGTCAACTCAAGGTGGCATTTCCATAGATGTAAATTTCACCACAATCTCTTGAGTATTTTGTGAGTGTATAAAATGGATGGCAACCAATAGGTGAGAAATAGCACCTCTAGCTTCCCATCCTGCAGTCTCACAGGCTTTTTCTGCTGTGAAAATTATTGGCCTGTTAAGGGATATTTCAATCGCATATGCTGAAGACATGTTGAATGGACAGAGATTTATGGAAAATTTTCTTTAGAAAAATCTTCCTAGCATGTTATGCAGTGGTTCCCATAAGCAGTTTTCTGGATGCTGTATAACAAGGTTAGCTTTGTTTTAATATGGTTGTCATTGGCACAGAAAGTCTTTGTTTTTCAGTTGTCAGCTGCTCTGGGCAAAGAGTGTATAGTATTTTGCAAACTCCCAAAGTGACATGCTGGATGAATATTGCCAACAGTAGTACTGAGACAAGACAGTCACCTAACTATGTGACTATGGCAGAGCTTCACAGAGAAAAGATTTACTAGGTCACCCAGTCCATGTTCTTTCTCCCAGCAGGGAGTATTAGACATCATGCAGTCCTATTTTAAGTGTCCAAAGCAACAGATGTAAACAGCTTCTGCAGCTTCACAATCTTCTTTCATTTATCAATTTTATCCAGTTGTGCCTAGTTAATTCTTGCTGTAGTATCCAGCATCATCTTGCTTCTCCGGCTATTTCTTTGTTTCAGTATACGTATTTGCCAAATTTTGAACTGCAGCTGATATTTATTTAGCGAGGAAAATAATTTTGAGATTATGAGCCCTCAGACTATCCACACTCTTGCTCTCTAACAGCTGGATTTTATCACTTACTCCCACGTTATTCCCCTCTCTCTGCCCTTGCCCTTGTCCTTTCCGTGCCTCTCAGATGTGCTTGTAGCTTGTGTTACATTCAAGCAAGGGAAAGCAGTTCTCCATGACTTGATATCATCAGATCAGGATCTGCCTAAAAATGTGTGCTATCCAGATACTATGTTGTATAGTCTCTCCTGACTTTAAGATTTGCTGCAGAAATCTCTGAGTGAAGTTTTGTACCTTATGTTATGAAGCGGGAAAGGCAGAATAATCATGAATGTTCCTTCAGACTGTAATGCTTCTGTGCATCATGCATTTCTGCAGCACCTTACTGTGATGGGTGTGCATGGGTCCTTTCCACGGTGTGCAGTCCTTCAGGCACAGACTGCTCCAGCGTGAGCCCCCCACGGGGTCACAAGTCCTGCCAGAAAACCTGCTCCGTGGGCTCCTCTCTCCACAGATCCGCAGGTCCTGCCAGGAGCCTGCTCCAGCGCGGGGTTCCCACGGGGTCACAGCCTCCTTCGGGAACCCACCTGCTCCGGCGTGGGGTCCTCCACAGGCTGCAGGTGGATATCTGCTCCACCGTGGACCTCCATGGACTGCAGGGGGACAGCCTGCCTCACCATGGTCTTCACCACGGGCTGCAGGGGAATCTGCTCCGGCGCCTGGAGCATCTCCTCCCCCTCCTTCTTCACTGACCTTGGTGTCCGCAGGGTTGTTTCTCTTACATGTTCTCACTCCTCTCTCCGGCTGCCGAATACCGCCGTCCCAACGTTTTTTCCTTCTTAAAAATGTTATCACAGAGGCGTTACCACTATCGCTGATTGGCTCGGCCTTGGCCGGTGGCGGGTCTGTCTTAGAGCCGGCTGGTATGGGCTCTGTCGAACACAGGGGAAGCTTCCAGCAGCTTCTTACAGAAGCCACCCCTGTAACCCCACCCGCTACCAAAACCTTGCCACACAAAACCAATACACTTACAAAATGAAATGGACTGACTTCCTTGGCCAAACAGCAATACTTATCAAAAATACTAAAATTAACAAACGAGTACAGTAACCTGAGTTCTAGAAAGGCCTTCAAGCAGTTGATACTGTTACTACTCATGCTCTCCTAAAACAAAACAACCCCATTGCTTTTTCTGAACTGCATGCTGTGTTACTCCTTCCACAAAAGAGAGACCAGACGCTGTCATGTAACCATTTTTACTGTCCAATTTTATTTGTCATAGGCGATCACCAGATAGAAGAGACATTAGCTAGGTTTGAAAATATTTTTCTTTGACATTGTAAGCACTAGGGCTTTCAAACTGGGTTTTCAACAAGGGCTGATCATATCTCAGCTTGCCTGGCTTCCTAACTGCCATCAGGATGTTTTTGTTCCAGTTGGCTTTGGGACTTGTTCTATCATAACTTAGCATGAGAGCATTTGGGTTTGTGCTGAAAGATGTTGATGCTTTAAAGTTTTGTAAGGACAGCAGCAGCCGCCTCTACTTCCCCTCCAGGAGACACATGCCCAGCAGGTGCCCAGACCCTGAAACGTATCTTGGGGTTAAAGAGATATCCAGAAATTTTCCAAACGTCAGGGCAGGGAAGTACTGGGTGATTTAGCCATTTCAGTCAGAGATACTTTCTAGGGGGCCCTTTTCTTATTTACATGGTTTATGTGATTTTCCCTGCCTAAAGAAAAATGGTTTTCCACATCCTTCTGTCACCTGAAAACACATTCATTCCTTTCATCTCAAAAGTATATTCTGATATGCAGTGCACTTTACATACAATGATCTGTCTATAATTGTATTTTGACCCTGTGGTACTATAAATTCAGATTCCTGTCTGGCATCCTCCATCGCTTTCGGTTGCTGGTTTCCTTAACCAGACACTCATTTCTGCCCTCTTTATTATCAAGCACTGCTGGGTTTCACTGACTTCCAAGGTATTTTACAGTAACTCTTAGCTCTGTTCTCCTCAGGTCATCTGTATTTTTCTGGACTTTCTCCTTTTGCTGACTGCATGTTTTGGCTAACTTTTGGTATTTCTTAAGCTTTCTGAAGTTCTTTCTACACATTACTTCCTGCTGTCTCTCTAGTTTACTGCTGCAGGAATGGTGACTGATCATTGAGCTAGATTTACTTTTTATGTGTATATTCTTTTCCTCTTGTATTAATTTTGAAGAGCAAGAGTTAAATATTTTTTTTCTGTTTCGGCACTGGCAAGGGCCACATCTTTTCAGCACTGATTCTGCAGATGACATTTTGCATATGGCATATCCAATCATGCTCTTCCTGAGCTGAGACTTTCTCTTTGGGAAGATAGAAGAGAAGCAACCGTGCCAGTCTACTAATTAAGTCAAGGGCAAGTGTCTGTAATAGCTGACTTATGTGCCATGTTGTGCTGTGTATTATTGTGCTCTGAGAATATTCTTTATTCAGACAGTCAAAGTAGTTGAATCAATAAGGGCACCACTTCTCAAAAGATATACTATACAGGAAAACATTTTGGATAGTTGTAGGCAGATTAAAAAGCAGCATGATGCAAATGGAGCAAAAGAGAGTCTGTAGGACCTAATGTGATTTTGCAGTTACCTAACTAATCAAATGAAATAAAAATATGCCATGCAGAGTTTAGATACTATTTTGCCAAGTGTTCAGCCTGGTACAGGATCCTTGACACAAAGATCTTACACAAGAGCACGAACGTGACATAGGCTAGGGTGGGATTTTCTAGATTTCCAGGGCTCTTTCACAGTACCAGCGAGTGTCTTTGCTTTGGCCATGTGATAGCTTGTTCCTGCACCCAGTTTGCTATGAGATATTTAATGTACTTTGAAAGTAGCAGCACAGGGTAGCAATGAGCTGCTCATTATTAGGGTAAGAAGCAGAGTTCTAGCACAGCATTCCCTCCCCTGTGCTCCTTCTTTCCAGGTTTCTGCTCAAGCTTCTACCACTCCTGTTTATGCAGAGAAGCACCCTTGCTCTCCAAGTAATTTGGAAAAAAAAATATATATAGAGAGGAATGTGATTACAGTAAGTATAATTCATCAGGAGTGATAGGGAGAGAACTGACCACCCAGCATGGTAAAAGGCCACTGCCTTTTCTTAGTTATACAATATCCTAGGATAACTGGAAGTGTTTCCTGAGTATCTTAAGGATCTGGAGTATCCTGTCTATTAGAAGTCTTTTTTTCAGCTGTTTTCCAATTTTCCTTTCCTCCACCTCTGAGCAAAAAACTAAAAATAGGTTAGAGAGATCTAGCCTTTCCATGGAGGTTGGAACTGGAACATGTTAGCATGCTTTTTACCCACTCCCAGCATTTCTTTCATTCTTTCCACAAGTCCAGTGCTTTCTCCGCTTTTCAGAATCCTTTGCACTGAAGCTACTCAATGGTAGATGTTTTCGTACTTCAGGGCTTAAAAATAGAAGCAGCTTTAATGAATCCAATATGGTCAAAGAGCAAACATTACGTTTTCTGATATCCATAAGGGAAGTATACTAACTTTCGGTTAGTATACCACTGTAAACAACTACACCCATTGCTTTGCACAGGGTAGTTCACTTTATGGTCAAAAAATCGTAATGTAGCTGTGAAGGAATATCTATTAACTTCCAAAGTCACTTTTGAAAGACTGTATTATTGCCAGTTTATGCTCATGTCCTACTCATGTTAAAAAATAAGTCACATGAGTCACAATAGCCATGTCAGTGGTTATAAAGAACTGCCTGATAGGGTGTTGTTTCTGACAGCTGTCTGAGCCTGAAAATGCAAGGAGAGCCTGCTGTTGAGAAATGCAAACGTGAAAAGGAGACCAATAGGAGCTGTGTTTGCTGAATTAGGGACTTGGGAAATAAGGTGCTGCTGGACATCACCATATGCTTGAGAGTCAGAGCTCAGAAGTAAGTGTAATTGAAACATTTAAGAGCTGGTGTTAAACTAAATCCAGCTGTCTCTGTGGTGAAGTCTATTTTGAAATTAAAGGTCTAGAGATTTTCAGTATCACTCAGTTCCAAAAGTTCCAAAAGGGATGTTGATGTAATAAAAATATTAAAACAAGATGGAAAATTCTTTAAAGCCTACTGTTCAATGAGAAATTTTGCTTGAAGGACAGGATACATAAAAATGATTGCTGTATTTTCAGTTTAACAGCAAGGTGAGGTCGAACAAATCCTTCTCAGTGTTATCTGGGATGTTTTCAAAGCAACCATAGCAAACTGCATATTGGCCTAAAGTAGAAATATATCCTTTCTAGCACATTACATTGAAAATCAGTTGCTTATTGCTCTTGTAATAAGATTTGTGTCCCTGTCCCTTGCTCAGAAGTGTGTTGAGAGCAGTACTGTCTAACATAAATGCTGAAGAAGCCATAGAGCAGAGTCTGCTTTAGTCTGCAATTATCCTGATGCAGTAGACCTGGGAGAAGTTACTATCATTTTCATATTTCCTCCAAAAGATAGCTTAAAAAGAAGCAAAACCAACAAAAGGGATTCTTTATTATGTTTGTATGAAGCCCCCAATTCCTTTAATTAACCACTGTATAGATCAGGGTGTATACAAATAGGATACATGGTTAGCCAAGGCTCGGAGCCTACACAAAGACATTATTCCTGTGTGTATAGGAGCCCAAAAGTGTCTTGTATGCATACGCTATGTTTATATGTTTATCCAGTGACATAGCTAGACTGGAGCTTATTCAGAAGATAGTCGGTTGTCCATATCATAATCAAAATAAACAAAACCAGTAGCTGGCACTGACTAGATAATTACAAAGCTAAGTTTATGTCATTTCCTTAACACAGCAGTATCTTCTCTAACATTTCTGTAATGTGTAACCTGAATAGGTAAGAAAAAGCTCCCACTTTTTATTTCAAAATTTGCAAAAAAAAAAAAAAAAAAAGTCTGTTTATGCTACATTGAGCCTATTACTGGGAAAAGCAAAAGATAATAACAACGTGAAAATTAGACAACCATTTCCTTTATAACTTACGATAAGTACGCATTAAAACAAAACTGTCATAATAATCCTGAATATATTTATCCCAATTAAATGTTGTTTATGTGCTACATTCTGTATGCTTTACTTTTGAATTTGAAAGAGTATTTATATCAAAACATAACATTAGAATCCTTCCTTCAGATATAAGACACTGTAAATAATTTTCTAAATTAAAACCTCTCCTACTTTGCTCCTGCAAGTTTATTAAACAATGTGTATTCATCCATGGGAGAACTGGCAAAGGGGTTTTCCGTATAAAATATCTTTTGTTTTTTATTTTTCATCTGTATTTGTACCTTAGTCAGATTAATAAAACTGTATACATGGTGAATTGCAGAGGTTCAACCAGTAATTTCTTTGCGGGAGTGGACAGTTGTAATTTAAAAATCTGTGATTGTACACCACATCTCTCACCAACAGCGATGCAATGCTGGTCTGCAAGTGGGTAATGGAGAAGGTGCTTAGCTCTTTGGTCTGCATTGATGTAACTTCAGACCAAATACCTCTGTGATCATGGGCACCACTGATCTTTAGAAAAAATTAGTTTGGCAATAAGATAATTAATTGTACAGAGACAGTTCCCCTGATACACCTTCCTAACTGTAGATGAAGAGCACTCCAAACCAAGGGTTGCATCCAGATGTTCATATTTAATAGACAGCTATTAATCGACCTATCTTCTGTGAATATGTCAAATCTTCTTGTGAGCTCACTTATATATTCAGCCCTTAAAAATCCAGTGGAAGTGGTTCCTTGCTTGGAATATTATCTTGCTTGGAAAATGCATTTGCTTTTGTTGGTTTTATATCTGCTGCGTAAAAAATTTGTTGTGCAACCTTAGTCCTAGGAGAAATTCTAAATTATTCCTGTTTTCTTTCCTGTTCCCCTACCGTGCATAATTTGCTATTACTATGTTTGTCACTGATTTCTTTCCCTGGTGGGAGAAACTGCTCCATACTCAGCATCATGCTCATAACCATTTGCTCTACCTTTCTAGTTTTATTGTCTTGTATATTGCAATCAGTAAACAAGATATGAGTACATGACAGTGTTATAGGGTGGAATATTGATGATTTCTGTTTTATTTTCCATACCTTTCCTAATAATGTCAGACACTATTTTCCTTACATGTCCTCCTTTTAATTTCATGGTTTTACTATTTAATTTTAATTTTAACTTACTTCAAACTTAATTTAAACATATTTCAAAATGAATATGGTGGTCTCAACACTCTTACTTCTTAAAGTTAGGAAATTAAGAGATGCAGATCAGGAATGTTTAGGTAGGAGCATTCTGCATTCAGGGTACTAAATTACCCACTGTATGCCTACCACGGATTATAATACATGTGTTGGTTCAGTGCTGTGTTTAAGACTGTGTAGAGAACTATCCCTCTATGGGGGTCTGAAACCAGGAAACTTTCAGAGGACGAAATTGTCAGATGTCAAGACACTGAATGGAGCAGCCCTTTGTTGGAGTTATTGGCTAGGAGTGATTGTTGACCAATATGTGACACTGGGAATAAAACAAACAAAGTATATGGAGAAGGGATTAGTTTGTAATGCTAGCAGAGGTGAAATACAGCTGGAGCACACCTTTATCTGCAAGCAACTTGTGTTAGTCAAAAAGAAGTAATAGACAGGAAGTGGCTTTAGTTACGACAAACTTAAAGTTTTAAGTAAAAGTGCCTTAAGGCAGTAAAAGAAGTCAATTGTAATACTGAAAGCTAATGTGCTTCAGGAATACCTGAAACAAGAATGACACATTTTCAAAGAGTGGGCCAAAAATGAACAACTGCTAAGGGGCTTTGATAGATCTGAGGTGGAAAGTCAGTCTTTCTTGCACTACTAGAGTTTGAGTCCCTGCAAAAAAGGTCAGATCATGGCCTAGACCTTGGTCAAACCGAAGAGGGAAACTAAGAATTGTTCATTTTTTACAAGCAACTCAGAGACACTGAAGAAAAGGCGAATCACAATCCAGAATGATGTTTATGGAGTGCAGATGATGCTCTTGAAAATGAGGAGATTGTATAGAATTTAAAATATTTCCCATGAAGGGACCTGTAACAGGAAGCTGGCAGCCTCAAAAAGCAACACATGAGCATGTACATCCTGGCACAAAGAAAAGTCACCACTGTAATTAATAGTTTTTGGAAGAAGATATAAGAAGTGCAGTGGATTTTTTCATGTTGCCAGATGTTGCAAGTACCAGCAGAATATGAATAGATAGCAAGGACAAAGAGGATGACTACAGAGCCATTAGCTCAGAGTTGTTCTTCATTGCAGTAATGGCCAAGGTAGCAGCAGAAGATGAATGAACTGTCAGCCTGAAAACAAATGGAACACTTTTTAATTTTAAGTTGGACACAGGTGCTCAAGCCAAGGTGCTACCCAGAACAGTGATATCAGCTCTGAAAAAAACCCCCAAAACCCCAAATGCCACAACCAAAAAACCAGAGGCAAAATAATAACAGGTAAAGCTTGGGTTTACAGCACTGAATGTATACCTGCTGATCGTGCCCAAATATTAAAAGTAAAGAATAATTGGAAAGATACATGAATTACAGCAGTACCTCGGAATGAATTTGTATCTTTTATTTTAAAGTATGCTCCCCTGTGTTCTCAAAATGGAAAGTGCAAACATTAGAAGGACAGTAAAAAATGTCTCTGCCCATCACTAGGGGGTTGGACTATAAGATCTTTAAAGGTTCCTTCCAATGCAAACAATTCTGTGATTCTATGATTCTATGACAAAGGACCAATGCAATTGCATTCCATCCATCTTCCAGAGGTGAGAAATACAGAGCTAGGTTGGAAGAACCTCATTACTCCATAGCCTCAGTGAAAGCTTCTGTCACCCCAAGGCAAATACTCAAAGATCTAAATGCACATACTTCTTGGAGTCTCCAGAGGCCAAAAGAAAAAAAAAGAAAGAAAGAAAAGAAACTAAAAAAAAAAAAGAAAATTATGAAATACTAATTTTATACATAGATCCACTGCCTACAAGATAAGATATTGGGGGGGTGGGGAAGGAAGGTAAATATTTTTCTACAACTGGATTCTGCAAGTGTTCTCAGAAAAAACAATGGGGTGGAGAAGGAGATTATAGCATGGTGAGTTCATCACCAAAATATGGCAGCCTTAACAAAAATGGGCAGAATATACAAAATTTGCCAGATTATCAACATGATGGCAGAACCAGGCTCATTTCTCCTCTGCTTGTCTACATTAACGTGTACGAAGGGACTGCTATAGTCATATTAGAAAATTGGCGATGCAGCTGCTGCTGCCTCCCGATTTCTAAAAATATGGTCAAATAGGGAAGACATTGGATCAGTTAATATACACGTTTATGTCTGTATTTCTGAAGATCAGTATTTTTGAAGACCGGTGTCTGGGATTGACCATGATGCAGCACCCGGGGGAGGGCTGCAGAGCGTAGCATAAAGGAAGCAGGAGAGAGTCCAGGAGTGCTCTCAGACGGGTGTTTACAAAATGCATGCAGACATTTAGTAATTAAATTAATTAAATAATCAGCAACAAGAGTGAGTAGATTCTGGGCAAGAATCAATCTCTTAAAAGGTGAATCCAATAGCAATGATATATGTATAAAGATCTTACACATATTGAGTTTATGTATGTTATTTATCTTAATAATAGGATGTTTGCATATGCTTCAGATCTATAGAAATCCTTAAATACATATATTTATGTATTATAATATATGAAGTTTATATTTCTATAAATATAAGTGTTTCTCTAAATAGTCTTTATGTCATTTATATTGTTTAACCTTATTGTTAAATATTTATATTAAAATATATGTGTGTGTATATATATATGGGATTCAGTTGTAGGTATCATGGAAAAGATTTATAAAGGAACAAAGAAATAAAGAAATGAAAATGTTTAGTATGGAGAAGAAACAGGTTTGGGAAAAAGAAGGGGAGTGAATAAGATGTAAAAGCTGAAAGAACATGTTCTCCAAGAGCTTAATACCAGGCTCCCCAATTCTTTTGAACTAGATCCTAAGTCAGCATTCTCAGAGAGGTCCCCTGTTATTACAGCTCAAAGAAAAGAAAAGGGGATAAAAAAGATACCAGATATAAAATGTAAGTAAGTGACTTAGGAAAAGAGTAATTCTCCAGACCTGCCACCTACATATACTAAGGCATCACTAAAGTGTTTAATGGCAAAAATGGACTTTAGTCTGTGTTTAAACTGTGATAATGCCCACTTGCAAGTGCTTTGTACTTCCTTTATACACCCTTATTGTTATAATTATACTTTGTACTGCGTGGCTAGATCTAAAGGTAAAGGAGAATCAGGCCCTGTTTCTTGTATTTACGTAAACATGGTTTCTGCCCTCCTGAACTTCTCTGCACTGCACATTTCAGGTTGAGATAAGATGACTGAAGCAGGAATCACATCAGCCCAGGTGATGAGCATATAAGGAAGTGCATCATCCCCCATTTAGTCAGTTAATGAGAAAGTGCTATACAAGTCTTGTTAGAGGCTGAAAAATAAATTATGTAGACAGAGGGTTATTTCCCCACATTTGTTTCTTGGGTACTGTGACTATTTTAGGTAGTGCTAATATGTAGGATTATAATTCATATTTGCAGGCAAGTTCATTACCAGCAATTTAATCTTTAGAATTAGCTATATGAAGACTACCTCACAAAAGTTACTTAGAACAAACTTTTTTTTTTTTAATTTGGCAGACTAATTGCTCCATAAAATCACAACCTGGATAAACAGGTAGAAATTTGGACTGAATTTATGAAAGATAACAAATAATTTCAGATGTGCAGCTCCAACTGTGAAGATAATTAGATTTACACGTGGACTGAAAGCCACAATTTAGGGCATGAAAATGGTCAAATTTCAGTATTGAAATTTACATTATAATATAGCTGGATCAGTACCAAATTGTGGAAAATGAGTCAGAAAAGATATATTTAAGTATAGAGATTTGTGTACAGAACAACAAAAGTTATGTGTCATCTTAAGAGTGGGATATTTGAATACATTTAAGATTTCTTTGTACATATTTTAAGATTCTTATTAAATAAATTATATTAAAATGTTTTAAAGGTACCAGCAGCCACTGAGGATATGCAGTTTTCTTTTCTAAAATGGCAGTGAGAAAAAAAGCAGGCAGATAAAGAAAGGAACAGAGAGAAACTGTAGCAATAAACAGAAGCTTCACAGTAGAACAAATTCAGTCAGTGGTTGCAAGTATAATACTGTTTTCTTTACCATAATAAGCTTTGTTTCATGTTATTACAATAAAATGACTCTTCACCATTGCCCTAAGCCACAGTACAAGTTCATTCCCAGAATCTTGTAAGCAAGGTTTGTCATTAGTCTTTTTAAAGCATATACGAGAAGTTTTCGAAGTCAAGGATAATAAAAACTATAAAATTTCTTCACATGAGATCAAAGTGTGAGCAAGATTTAACTATAGGCATCGTTCCAAACATATTTTCATTTTAGAGACAGAAGACACCCCTTTCTGTCTATAGCTCTGTAGATAGTTTATTTGTTAGAAGATTTATGCATTAGTATTGAAATGTACTTGGTCCAGTCAGCACTATAAATCATTCCCAGATGATTTTTAAGCACATTTTTAAATGTCCAAGAAGAATAAGGTTTTCCAGCTCTAAGAGGGCCCAGTTCTGCAGCACTTACCGAGAAGGGTCATTTCAACAAAGTCACAGTAAAATGCTGCATGTTCCAGTTCAAATGGACTAATTGACACAGGCTGAATTGTCACCAGTTCTGTGAAGCAGGAGTAAACAAAATTTGTTGCAGCAAATTTATGTGAAGATAGAAAGATAAACTCCTCTGACCTTAATGAAGAGCAGCTCTGGGATCTGGCCGTGAGACTTTGTCCTCTGCTGCTGCAAAGGGACCACGAGGCTGGGGCACCCCGGAGCCAGCACTTGGCCACCATTCTTCCTCATCTGGTAGGAGAACAAGGCACATCTACTGCTTTTTAGGCCCTATGTCTGGATTTTTCCCTTCAGGAATTTTGTAAACAAGTTCTCAGGTATGATGCTTATAAGGACTGAGGCACATTTGCCAGTCGTCAGGGCAGAAGCTGTCTTCAGGTATATATAATAGTCATCTTTGTACTGATACATTTTTTGATTTTTCCAACTCTCTAAGAAAGCGGAGGAAAATCTTCATCATAAGGTATTAATTACTTTTACTGGACTTCTAATACATCAAGGTGCTCTACAAACACAGAGACAATGCTGTGGAGCAGGTATAGGTAAGTTAGATGGGGGGGGTAGATTCACTGGGGGGGGTCCTGTAAGCCCCCTCATGCTGGGGCAAAGCCTGTCCTACAGCAGAGCTGTTCTGTCACCATCAAAACATGCCCCATGCCTTCCTGGATGTAGAGCATCCCAACAGCAGTCCCTAAACAGCAACAGCCTCAACTACCAGGGACATTTTTGACTATGCAGTGTGAGGCAACTGCTATAGGTATCATTATTCACAAAATAGATAGCAGATAATCCAGCAGAAATTGGGGAAGGGACAAAAAAAGAATTTAAAAGCTTAGTGTGTTTAGTGTCCCACCCTACCTCAAATAACTAATGAAACCATAATGTGATTGCCTTTTGGAATATGAACGTGGGTTTTCCAATGGAAGAATAAAATAAAGAACGAGGAGCATTAAATGTGCAAACTGTTGTCACAGTTCTGTCTTTCTGCACATTTTTTTCAAAGCCACTTAGTAATGATACTGAAAAAATGATCGGGGCTGTTCAGAAGAAAATGATTGCAGAACCATATTGCATTGTTTTATTCAGCTCTGACAAATTTTAAATGTTTGTGAAACTGGACAACATTTTAAAGAAATTGCTTCAGAAATAGAAGTAAAAGCTCTGACAGACTATCTAACTATACCATTTTCATAAGAAAAAAATTCAAATTAATCTTTGAATTAGATGTTTAGATGGAAATGCTTATTTCATATTGTTTTATAGCACAGCATGAAAACTCCAATACTGAAACACTGATGCTTCAAACTTTTACACCAGTTTGGGTTTTTTTTATTGTTTTGTTTTAATATACTGGCAACAGGATAACTAGCTTTCACAAATTTCTATTTTGACCATTACAGTTGAAAGGGCAATTAGGAGACAATTTCCTGAGGGTAGTTTGTCTTGTAATGCTGGGTTTTCCCTTACCCTTTTTCATATTCTATTTGCTGTTGACAAGACAGCAGACAACCAGTCAAACCACTGGTCAGATCCAGGGTTGTCAGTCTTGGTGCATACCCAGATGGGTGGTTCGTATGACCACATCTTAAAGACTAAATTTCCATGTACACTTGTGCTGACACTGTTGTCAAGACGTAGATATACTACTATAATCTATTAACTCTTCTAAAGGTACTGAAGGAACAAACACCCCTCTCTGAAATGCTTTAGAGACAGGCAAGGGAAAGAAAAAGAGAAAGAAAAAGTAAAAGCCAGAAACCCAGTGTAAAAAATTGGGAGTAAAAATGCAATAGAATGTAGGAAAGCACTGCCATCAAAACATGAAAAATAAGTGAACAATGCGGACTTTATCAAGGATCTTTTAAAACCTTCTCAGGTAAGAGATGGAGATTAAATTACAGACTCAAACCACAGCCAAGAAATAGTCTTTGATTGACTTCCACAAGACTTCTTGACAGTGTGAAAGTAAAGGATAACTAGATTTCAATACAATTCTTCATTTCCCAGAATAAGAATCTTCTGGGGTATGAGTTCAGGCATAATGTGCTTTCACGAACTAAATCAACCTATTTCTTTTCCAATATAAATGGAGGAATGCATCACATTGACTGTGGTAGAGACACTCTCTGTACAGTGTACAAATTCTGCAGCTTGCTTTGGTCTGTTCACACGGAAGCACTGTTGTTTTCTTTAGTTTTTCAAAAACTTCAAGGGCACAGACTCTATGGACTCCCTCCACCTTAGACTACTTCCGGTCTAAGGAAGATATTCCTTCCTTCCACAACTAGAAATTTCTTATTACGTTAAATGTTCCCTTCAGCTTTCTATACTATCTGGGTTTGTAATTCATTGCTCAGAGACTACTGATACTTGAAGCCAACAGATGGACAGCTTTTGTGTGAATTCCAAAAAGAACCTGAGTCTACTGGAGCCAGGATAGGAACTGTGGAAGTCTCTTCAAGATAATAAATGTCAGCACACGTTTCCTCTCCTTGACATCCTTGATTTTATTTGAAATTAAGTCAGACACTTGCAAGAAGTCAAGAATTTTCCCAGGTGGCTTTTTCAATAAAACACACTTTTTCTCTTTCCTGTCTCAGTGGATTCCTTCTTTGCTGACTGGTGTCCCATTTAAGCCTCAGGTAGAGAAAAGTGTGTGCTTGCTGTTTTAACTCACCCAGGCTTCTCATGTTTCTGAAAGATCCCCCTAATTCCTACAGTATCTTATATACAGTGTTTCTTAAACCCAGCATTAGTACCTGGTTTCTTTATTTACACTTTCTCAGTTTCCTTCTACCCTGTTTCTAGTCTGGTGTAATGCAAGTGAACTGGCTATCTGTAGGGTATAGCCATATATCTGTAGGGATAGGCATCTCTTGGATTTGAGGTAATTGCATCTCAGTGGCAGTCATCAAAGAGTTTTCCCTTTGTCCTTGGCTGGGGAGACAGGTAACACAAAATATGGCTGACGCTACATACACTGAAACACCCAAAGATACTGTAGTCGTACAAGAGCTAATAAGTTATGTATGCATAAAAATGTGGGGAATCCATTTCTTGGCAACTTAAATAGAGCTCTTTGGTACTTACATAAAAAGGTGAAGATCCAAAGGTGACTGCTACTGGTCTCACCCATCCCCTTTCTCTCAGTCATCTCACTGTAGCAGCCTGTCAAGTTGGTCAGGCATGATTTCCCCTTTGTAAATCTATATTGACCACTCCCAACCACCCTTGTCCTTAATATGTGTGGAAGTGTTTTTCTGAATTTTTTGCTCTGTCACCTTCCACAGACCAAGGTGAGGCTGGCTGGCCTGTAATTCCCCGGATCCTCCTTCTTTCCCTTTTTGAAGATAGGAGTGACATTTGCTTTCTTTGAGTCCTAGGGAACCTCTCCTGACTGCTAGGATCGTTCAAAGATAATCAAGAGTGGCCTTGTCTTGACATCCACCAACGATGTGTGTATCTCCTCAGGTTCCATGGTCTTCCATATGTTCAGTTTGTTTAAGTGTTCCCTAATCTGATCCTCCTCCACCAAGGGTAAGTCTTCCTTGCTCCAGGCTTTTCCACTGGTCTCAGGGACCTGGAATTCCTGAAGGCAAATCTTACCAGTGAAAAATAAGGCTTTCCAAAACCCATCCCTGAACACTTAGACAGTGTCTATATATTCCTCTTAGGTGACCTGATCCTGCTTCCACCTCTTGTGTGCTTGTTTTTCATGTGTGAGTTTAGTCAGGAGCTCCTTGCTCATTCATTCAGGCCTCCTGCTACCTTTGATTTCTGCTTATCAGGATGGACGATTCTTGAACTTAAAGGAGGTGATCCTTGATAAACAATCAGCTCATCTGGACCCCTCCTCCCTCCAGGACTGTCTCCCATGGGACTCTTCCAAGCAGGTCCCTGAACAGGCTAAGTCTGCTTGTTCTGCTATTGTTGTTTTGCTGTTTGCCTTGTTCCCTTCTCTCAGGATACTGATCTCCACCATTGCATGGTCACTGCAGCCACAGTGGCCTCCAGCCTTCACATCCCCAACTGATTCTTCCTTATTTGTAAGTATTAGGTCCGGCAGAGCTTCTCCCCTCATTGGCTTCTTAATCACCTGTGTTAAGATATTGTTATCAATGCACTCCAGAAACCTAATGGCAGATACTGTGGTGGTTAGAGTCCTTCATGAATACCAAGGCCTGTGAACATGAAGCTTCTTCCAGTTGTCTAAAGAAGGTTTCATCTAGTTCTTCCTGATCAGGGTGTCTGCAGGAGAAACCCACAACAATGTCACCCATGTTGTCGTCCTTCTAATTCCAACCCACGAGCTCTCAGCAGGCTCACCGTCCATTCCTAGCCAGAGCTCCAGGCAGTCCTGCTGCTCTTTCCTGCAAAGGGCAACTCTCCCTCCTTGCCTTCCCAGCCTGTCCTCCTAATTCTCTTTGATCAGTTCACACTGACATCAACCAAGGTCCCAAATCTGCTAGATAATGAGATCACTCAGACTGCTTACTCTGCTAGGAAAAGGCCAGGTGTAATATAAAATGACATGATTTGAATACTGATGTGCCTATCTTTGGAGAAAATTGCTCATTTTTTACTGTTAGAGAAATCTTCTAAATGCTACTAGGGAGCAATTCCAGAGAATTTGACGAATGATGTTTAGTACTATATCAGGATTCAGATTATGTAGAATAAGGACGCATTAAAAAGCCAAGCAAACATCTAAACATATCTGAATGAGACAGCTTATATTACTCAAGTAAAAGAGGGCAACAATGTAAGTTAAAGCAATCCCAAATCAATATTTCTTCACCATGGAATTCATTACCAAGTTAAGACATATGGCTGAAATTTAAACAAGGACCTTCAAAAATTTATCAGTAATAATAGAAGATGTTCTTGGCAAATGCAATGTTAATTATACATAGAAACCTACTTAACTGCTCTTTACAATGATAATGATTAAGATATAAGCCATTTTCAAATACAAACCATTTCCAAAATCAGATTTTTGGCCACAATTCCTGCCATGGGCTTAGGAGATTTAGATTTGGGTTTAGTTCCTTTCTCTGCTATTATCTTTATTTGTGACATTGAGTAAATCACCTAATTTCTCTTTCACTGTAATGAAAAGTCCTCATTCTTCCTCTGTTTTGGTCACAGGTTTTTTACAGTAGAGACAATCTCTTATTAGGTGAATATACTCTGTGCAGATCAGTGTGGTCTTGATCAGATCAGAGGGCTCTCAGTCTGCAGTAATGCATCTGAAATTTTGCTTGTCCATCAAAATAGTGAATCCCTATGGGCACACTGGAACAATTTTTTTGCAAGTTGGCTAATATAAAAATTTGTGATAAAATGGTGATTTGGGAAAATAATTAGTATTCTCAATAACAGTCTGACACAACATCCTAATAAGTCATTATATTTGTCTTATTCTATTATTTAAATCATTTGGAGCTATCAGGCTATAGCAGGCTTTGTTGATCCTTCTACTTTCAGTGAAGAAGTGCTCCTCACTGGCAACTGAATAACACATGTTCATCAGTTACCTGATGCATGAGGATTAACCCTAGGTTCCTACAAAATCATATTCTACAATTTTATGCACCTACGTATTAGAACTAGACTAGAATTACCTTCACTGGGTGACCTACTAGCAGTAGGTGATTCTAAGTGAAAAGGGGGAAAAATACCTATGAAAAATTAAAACATTTCCCTTTTAAAATGGTGGTCCATTCTGACCTCTTCCTTCTTCAGCCAGTATAAAGAGGGATGAATCCAGTTATCCCCTAATAATAAAGTTTTCTTAGGGTTTGTCTACACAAGAACTCTAAGGAAAGTTACTCTGATTTAAGTAACACATATTTGGAATTAAAATGTGTCTGCACAGAGCTTTAAAGGGTTTTAACTAGTTGGCTTTAAATTCAAAGAAAATGAATCCAAATTAAGTAAAGATATGAAGTTAATCTATGTGTAAAAAAGCCCTTAGGAAAAGTGCTGTGCCAGGCCCCAGAAGGTCACTTCCAAATGGGCAATCAGAACACACAAACAGTAGAGCCAAAGACCAAAAGAGTCTCCAGCATGTAAACAACCAGTTTGGCATTTTGGAAGCTCAAAGCAGGCTCTGTATCAGAGGAGAGTCCTCCATGCAAAATTTCCTTTGGGAGAAACTGGATTCGAGAAGAGCAGACACATTTCCTTCAGTAGGAACAAAAAGCCCTTTTCCAAGTCCGTGATTATTCTGAATCGGATCTGGAAAGAGCCTAGGGGATTAAGAGGCCATTTCCATTCAGATACACAGATGTGCTAATTATCATTTTAGATTGTTAAAGCCTTCAGACTTTAAAGTCCAACATTCAGATCTCAGAAACTCAGCTACTGTCTAACTCTAGGGACTTAAAACACCACAGGCACCTATTGGGCTTTTTTCAGCAAAGTTCTGCTTATTCTGGGAATCCTTGGAAGGTCTTTATTCTTGCTAGTGCTGAGTAGCTCCATAGCTCCTTCATATATCTACTTTGTTTGGATTGACAGTTTAGTCTTTTTTTGACCTGCCTTGTCTTTTATGGTCCAAGGCAGGACACATTCTCAGAAGATGCCTTATGGAGAGAGCCAACAAAAAACATTCGGTGGTGGGTTATAGCTCCCTTTTCATCACCATTCATGGAAGACCATTCTCTCAAACATTAAAGGTTCAGTTCCATCACTTCTCATATTAATTTGAGATGAAACCTTTTAATAGCAATAAATACTGTGACTGGGCCTCAGGTTTCCCCCTCATTCTGGTCAATACTGGTAATATTGGTCAATATTACTCAGCTTCTAGGCTAAAAGGATCCATCCTGTCACTCTCTCTTCTTCTTTCCACTTCCTTTCTCCTGGATGAATGAATAATTAACTATACCGAGTCAACTGGAACAGTTTTAACATGTGGGGCTGGAAGCATGCCTTACTTATTCCCTGTACCTTGAGGCTTAAGTCTCCCTATACCTTGTGATGAAATAGCTGGAAATGAACCTGTGTGCCCTGCAAGAGCCTGGTGAGCGAGTGCGTCTCTGGCAAGTGGGACAGAAGGAGAGAGAGGAATCCCACAGCTTGCTTTAGTGTTTTGGCATGGGCATCTGGCTCCGACAGAGGTTCAGGGCTGTAATCCCAAGTTGGGATTCCTGAAGAGGAATACAGTGTAAGAGAGCAGTCTGCTTCTCTGCGTTTGCTATTGGCCCTCTCTGCTCACAACTTTACTCAGGGGACTGCTTTAGACAAATAACTCCTCCGCAGTACATAGATACTGTAGGAGCGTTTTGCCAAATGCCAAAGCACTTGAGAGCTAAGTGCCCAAGAGTTAAGTCCTGCAATGCTTATCACAATTTCTTACTCCTTAACGGTATAAGATGGGCCTAAAGAATTTTACCTTTTGACCTACAAGTCTGTCTGAGCCAGCCATAGACTGGCAGGCAAACTGGCAGGCAGAACAGGTCCCAGGAGATGGGGTGAGCACTACTCTACAAGGAGAGCCTGCCTAATCATGTGTGAAATGGCTACATCCTGTCACCCTGCTCATTAACTCATTTTACAGATGTGCTGACTTGGAACCAGTGATTCACCAGCCACCTAATGTAGTGTACGCTAACCAGGCCCATCCTTCTGCCTTTTGCAGGTCAGTTCAGGTGGATATTTTAATTTTCCTTTGCAATTTGTTTCTCTACTCTTATTTAAGGCAGGAAATAATGCAATCTGCAGACTGCCCCATGACAGGCTTTCTGCCCATTTTGCAGAAGCTATAATGCTAGCCTATCATTTGCTGCTGCCTTTTGTACTAATGCCCGGATCCCTTGGATTATTTTGGTGCATGCAGCTAATTATCTACAAATACATACGCTAACAGAATGACATTCTGGAGGTGATTCAGAATGAGGACTCTGATATGTTCACCATATCAGGACTTGCTCCTTCTGGAACAACATGGATTATATCTGCTTGTCAATGGAACAAAACCAGGAAAAAATGCAATAGAGAATCAAAATATTTTTTCCTCCATTTTCCATTTTTAATGGGCAAGATAATATCATTAAAAATGGAGGGGAGGAAAGGGGGAAAGGAAGGGATGGAGAACTGAGCCCTTTTTCTGTGTTCCTTCCTTGATCTTTCTTCCTTCCTAATAGGATTAAAAGCTGATCCGTTCTGCAAAGAAGAACCCATCACTTGTGGCAAGCATGTGCCAGGCTTGTCTAGCATGACAGCAGGTTTTTCACTATTTTCAGCACCTGTGCGAAGCTATAAATGATTCATGGTTTAAATGATTCACTATAAAAATATGGTACAGTCTGTCAGCTTATTTTGTGATGAGCAGATATTACTGCAGAGTTGGTTTTATGAATTGGCAGTGCACTGACAACTCAATTTGAAAATAAATATCTCTAAAATTCATCCACTGCAGCATTTCAGAAAATCAGTCAGTTACTAACTCTATGCATATCTGAACTCTGACTTTACTGAATCGGAGATTTGCATCAATTTCTTATTTTCCCCTCAAAGCTGCACATTTATTTCCACACAGAAGTCACTTGCATGATGTGTCTGTGTAAAGAAACAGTTAATTTCTAACATTGCCAGTTATTTTTAGCTTTAAATAAGTTATGTGAACTTTCCAAATATTCCTTTACCTCACTCCAATGCTTCGGGCTACACAGATGGACCAATTCAGAATTCAAGAAGCAACAGCTTGTATCAATCACTTTCTTTCTGCCTCTCCTATGGGCTTTCTTGAATTCAATATTACTTTGTCCTTCTCATGCCTTTTTTCCATGTGACATATAGCTCAGTCGCAAACGTACTGGTGACTTACCGCATGACCTTCACCATATTTTGGTAGCTTACAAAAAAAGAGTAAACCTAAACAACCTGAAGGAAATAATTTTCAGGCTACAAAACATTCCTGAAAAATTAGAAAGGTTGGTAAAGATTATTGCAGAAAGATTTGAGTATTAATTTTTGAGGTCCAAGAAGTGAATAAGTTTAATCACCTAAGTTTGTCTTGAAAACTTCAGAGATAAACACCTCAGTTCTCTGAATATATATACATATGTATACTTGCACAGTGCAAGAAGTTCCACTAAAATAATTTCCTGCATTAACATTTGCAATTCTGGGGCCTAGGCAAGCCTGTGATCAGAAAATACATAGACAAAGACAATAACCTGTGGCAGGAAACCAGGATGGCCAAATGCCAAATGCCAGGGCAAAAATGAAGAAAACATGTAGCAATATCTAAGAGGGTTTCTAATAAAATCCTACTTACTCTGCAGTCTTTGTTTTTAAAGATTAATCACTTGAAATAATTGTTATCTTATAAAAAAATAGAAGAGGTGTTGGAATGCAGTAAGTGTTGCAATGGCAAAACTACTATGATCAGTGCCTTTTCTGGGTGAAATGAAGGCAGAGAGACATAAAATGGATCAAGGAGCTCCGTTGTTACAGAATATTTTTTTAACTCAGCTGATAGCTGGACAAAAAAGGTGAATCCTATATTCTGTCCAAATCAATGGGTGCTTTTTAATTGATCTCATTAAAGCTGAGATTTCATAGCAGGTGGAAAGAGTGTTAGATAATGTGTCTCTCAAAAGTGAAAAACTGTGATTTTGGTTTAAGTATGGCTGCTGTCTCATAGATCCCAAACCAGGCAAACTACCTTAAAAAGCAGTGAATCAAACTGAAGAGACCTTCAGAGGAATGATTCAGGGGCTAGTCTTGGGGCCAGTTTTTTAAAACTACTTCATTAATGGTATAAAAGAATAACTGGTGAAAACACTTGCAAATATATGTTAGGGAACAATTTTCCATTGACAGGGAGGTCAGTAGAATGAATTTGCACTACTTTCCCATACCCACCTTCTAAGGGTCATGGACAATTCTTCTTTGCACTGCACAATGATAATTTACTTAAAATTTGGACTGTATCAAAAGCCACAAGCAATGAAGTCAGATTGTTATGCAGTACTGTAACATCCCCTAAAATCACCAGAACACGAAATAATGCATTTGAAAACCTCTGTTCTAAAAGACTGCATTACATGAAAAGTGGCTTTTATTAGTTTTTAGCTTGAATCAAAATTCTAGGCTCAATTTCTTTCTGCAATGCAAAATGTTCTATTTACCATAGACCATTGTAAAAGTGAAAATATTCATAAACTATATTTTTAAAATGCTCATCACTTAGCTAAATTGAAACTAATTTTCCCTATGAATCTGTAAAGTGTCTCTGATTCCCCAACTTCTATCTTCCTGCCAAATTTCAACTTTCTACTCCAGTCTGCTAAGGATGTGCACATATTGGGTCAATGTTTGCTTGTTATTGTTTATTGGTTTGTTTTTTAAATAAAGGAGGAAATGGATTCTCCCCTAACAGTAGTCTTAAAAATTAACATGCTGAAACAGTCATCTTTGCATGGTAACTTTTTTCTCCTACTGGGAGAAATACGCCTCAACAGCTCAAAGTTTTGGGAAGTTTAAAGTGGGAAGATACAGACAATTTTAAATATAGCTGTCTGTTTAAAATACATTCCTCACATGCAAATATATGCTATGCAATACAAGTTATCAAAGTGTTACTGTCATTCAGACATATGTGTTTTATGTTTCATATTCTCTTGCCTGTGTGTCTTGCCTAGGCAATGTGAAAATCTTGCTCCCTGGTGTTTGATGTCATGTTTTCTGTGTGGTGGTTCTCTGACATTTTGCAGCAATAACTCAGTGAGACCACAGTTTGCCTTTAAAGTGAGCTAAACTCTCTTCTGCCAAAGGTTTAGAGGCATTGTTCTCTGTTGTGCCACATTCTTATTCTGACTTGGTGAACAAATGAACTCTGAGCTTCACGTAATTGCACTAGAGATGCTGAGCATCTTAAATCAAACAAAATTTTTTGTCCTTATCAGAAAGTACAGCTTGGAATATGTTCCATAAATTCTGAATTGGTATGTTCCCACAGCTCCATGCATGATGTCTGTCCTTAATTCATGCCACTTCTTTCACATTAATCATTAAGGTTTTAATCATCATAAGACAACCTTTACTGCCCCCCCCCCCCCCATTTAAAAAACAGTAAAACCTTGTTTTTCTCTTAAGGCAATTATTCCTTCCATGTTTCAGATGACAAATTGGGCCATAAATTGAATTTAAAACCCATGGGCAAAATGTATGAGTTTGGAATCACTTTGAAATAAAACGGGCAATAGTCATTCCAATTAGATTGGGTATTCGAGTTCTCCAAGCAGATTAAAGTAAGTTTTCCCAAATAGACTTGCTGAAAATTTAATATCTTAAGCAGCATCTGGAAATCATACTTTGCTGGCAATGCAGTTAACAGGTGATATATCTCTGGAGGCTATTGTCTGTAAACATCTACATTGTAGTATTGATTATTTACTTATCAAAGTCAAAATTATGTAGATTGAGTGATGTTAGTAACGTGAACTCAGCAGTGTCCTAGGGCTTATTTCTCTTTCTCTTAGAAACCTGGGCAGTTGCTAATGCAACCTTCATGACTTTTCTCTTGCTCCCTCCTTTCCTTCAAATGGTAGCAGTCAGCTATTTGTTTGCATTCTCTCTCTCATTAAGTTTTTGTTTGCTTACCTGCCTTGTGCTTTATGTCAGAGTGCTGCAGGAGCTGCAGTGGTGGGGGCTCCCCATGGCCAGGCAGGACAGGGCTGGGGGGGGAGCTGGGGGGGGACCTGCCCTGCTGCGGGACAGGGACTGACAGCCCCAGGAGTCTGAGAGAATGGGTCCTGAGCCATGGGCAGGGTGGGGAGAGGACGTGGGGGGGGGGGCTGTTAGTGCCCTCAGAGCACTGACACCTTATCACATGCTCACCACATTATATTGAGGCATTACAAAAATAGTAATTCAAAACATACATATAGTCTTGTTCTCTTTCCTGTTCTGTGACATTTGAGTCTCCTGTTCAGACCTCATTCAAAACTTGTTTGCACAAACTAGCACTGGCCTGAAATGGGATTTCTGTCTGACTGTGTTGAGGTTAGTGACACCTTAATATTTCCAGGGACAGTAAATAAAAGAAGCAATTTGAAAGCATAAGCATGCTTACTGTTGATAGCAGCAAAGCATTGTCATATAGATAATGTTTAAAATAAGACTAAAAATTGAAACTAAGATTAAATATTTAAGCTAAGACTGTAAATGTATTTATGAAAACATCAAATTGAATCTTAAATTCAAAAGAAATAATTTTTTTTGTCATCTGAGATCAGGTTGTTGAGGCATTTTCAAACCGGGAGAACTGTTTGCAGGGAAAAAATTCCAAGTCTTATAACACATTTTGGTTTTGATGAAGCTGCATTCTCTGATGCAAAAATACTAGTGTCCTGATGATGGGAAGGTGAGTAACATGGCACTCAGGTACTATTACAAGGCATAGGTGATGAAATTGAACCATTCCAAAGAGGCTATTGAAGATCTGAAGCAAATCCTGGATCCACAGATGTTCAAGAGAGTTCTGCCACTGACTTCAAGAGAGGCAGTGTTTTACCTCTGCAGCAAAGCTTCAGCTATCTATCCAGAGTTTATGGGTTGGAAATAAACAGAAAGTTTCCTCATTTATTTTCCTGGGCTTTGAATGAGACTCACAACTTGCAAAAACGCCTAATGATGGCACATCATAAAGATTTCCCCATTGGGGGACACTTACATTTGAGGCATAATGTTGTGAACAATAAATGGATGAGGCACAATTTGGAACAAAAATTTCATGCTGAAATTCTTGATTCTGTATTCACAAAACAGTCACAAACATTCTACTGGTTCCTGAAATGTCACAAATAATGATATTTTGGATGAAACAACAGCTCCCTAACCTTACTTTAACAAAGGAATAGAAAAGCTGTCTTCTAAGCTCAAGGGGAAAAACAAAGAATACAAAGAAAATGCTCACAAAGACAGAAGTGAACAAGAAAAGAAAAGACCATCTGCTTTTGTATAATTTTTGACCATGATTTGATGCAACTGTAACACAGAGTTCTTTCTCTCAGCAGCACCAGAATCTCCTGGTATCTCTAAAGTTAATGAAAACACAATTCAAAGACAGTCCTGAGGTCAAAATTTGTTACATGGTTTTTCTTTTTGTAGCACTGTCAGTTGCTGCACAAAGGTTTCCCAGAAGTCATTAGTATTTCAGCATTCAATTTATGTGAGACAAAATAGAGTAAAAGTTCAGTCAAGTGCTGCCTGTAGCTTATGACCAGTTCAAATACAGCTTTTATTAAAACAAAATTGATCAAGTTGTGTTATTCCTACCTAGAGCCAGACAAAATATTTTTGGCAATTAACTTATTAAAGGTTGTGCTTAGGTTCTTCCAAATATTTGCAAATTCAGATTTTTTCCTGGAATAAAGGAAAGTATTCAAATAACAAACCTATGTAATTCCCGTAAAACAGATTGGAGAACAAGTGATAGAGGGACTCCTGAGGAAAGATAGGAGACCTTGGGTCATATTCATATTGCAAGAAGGGGATCTGACTTTGAGCCTGTTAACTTGGAGTTCCAACCATGCAAATATGGTTCTTTTTTCTCTTTTACATTTTTAATACAATGTGCAAGCAGTTATTGAAAGACAGTGAGCTCTCATTCCATCTGGGGAATTTGAAGGAAGACCATGTCAAAATCCTGTTTTGATCGAGTATGTGGTGACCCTCCTCAAATCTTCCAAGATAGAAGTTCAGATCTCCTTTCCCACGCCAGGCAACTGGGAACACACGGTTATATATTAAATGGATTAACCCCCCCCCCCCCCCCCCAAACCCATCCCCTCTTTTTAATTCACAAACTTCATCTTTTGCTTCCTTTTCATTTCTCAAAAGCAGCTGTTAATGCAACATTTTCTTTCAGGTTAAGAAATGGTTCTTCAAAAAAGAAAATGAATGACTGTGCTTAATTATTTGGTTTTTATTTCAGTCAGCCAAACAAAGAATGATAAATATTTGTTTGGATCAAGCCCATTTTTCCCCCTGCAAATATTTTGGTTTCACTGCCGAAGTATTTTTCACACAACTTTATGTGGTCTATAAAGCATTCAGCTGGACATGCCTTGTAAGTTTATTTACCTGAATTTCAGTAAGAAGTTCAAAGGATGAGCCTTGACTAGGTAATTCAAAGCAGATATGAATATTTATTTCTGAGTCAATTCTGTTCGTGGAGGGAGGTGAAGGTCTTGAAGGAGAGCTGGTTTTAAGCTTTCAATTACAGCGTCTTCTGCAGTGGGAGGAGAGGAGATTTGCTGCATTTCCTCCCACTGCCTCTTCAAGTAATACATCCAATATTACAGAAGCATAAAGGCTGTGGCCAGCCCCCTGCTAGGGTTAATGGGAGCAGCAGCATTGATCCTGTGTAGGCAAGCAAAGGAAGTGGGACACTTCCCCTGCACAGCCAGTTGGAATACTCTGTTTCCTGCCGACAACGCAGCCATTAGCTCTGGTCTTCAACACTCACACACATTTGCTTCTCCCTGCCTCTAACAAGTGCAGCTCGCTCAGTTATTTAAATGCTGCGTACCTCTGAGGAGATCTTTCTGCAAAGCCACGAATGCATCTGATAAAAGCCCAAAAAGTCCCTTGCAGAGTGAGCTCTGCTTCTCAGTGGTCCCAGACAAAGCCTTTCACTCATCAGCTTTTTAGCAGGCTGTTTTGCCTGGGGAAAATCTTCCAGAAACTGCATCTCCTTTCCCTCCATATACCCCACCATTTTATTGCTCTCTGGTCATTTCAGGAAGGAAGAAATTTAGTTTTATATTTATTAAGACATTCACTGTACTCCTTTCAAGATACATCAGAAGATGGCTGTTGAATGGGAAATGCAAAGCCTGTGGCTTTTCAAATGATGAATTTCAGTCACCAGTTGCAGGTGATTCTGTATTTCTATTACAAAGACAGTAAACACATATTTTAAAAGATTAAAGACTTTCTACTTTTGAACTTCATTCCTCTCAAGTGTGCCAAACCCGTGCTAAAAGAGGCAGATGTGGCAAAGCTGTCAAGAACAGCGATTTGATTTACACAGATAAAATTTAGAATTTTATATTAAAGACTGAGCAGTAAAAGACAAAGGTTTTAGTCTTGGGCCAAATTAATCTTTCACTGCAGCAGCGTGATTGAAAAAACCCCAAGAAGCTATTTCACTATTTAAAACAAGATCTCATATAAGAAATGTGTTTTTTCTTCTATGAAACATCTCCCCTGTAATGGTGGCCAACATCATATTTAGTTTCAATTAATAATTATCTGGGGACGTGTTTCAGTATTTGGTACACAAAACTAAAATAAAGCTGTAGTATTGGACTGTATAACAGCGTGGAATACAATGGGGATTTGCTCTTCCAATGAAGTACAGGAGGTGGTACGTCCCACAGCTATAGCAGGAGCTGTAAATTGTTAGAGGCTGTGGTCATATTCAGTGTAGTAGAGAACAGACTTCTTTGATTAGAGTAATGGAATAATTTAGGTTAAAGGGGCCTTCTGGAGGTTATCTAGGCCAACTTCCTACTCAAATCAAAGCAAACTTCAAAGTTAGATCTGGTTTCTCAGGGCCATATTCAGTCAGCTTTTGAATACTGCATGCATCACAGTCTTCCCTCATCTCCATTTTTGGACGCAGTTGGATGCTGAGTTAGGTGAAGGTTTGGTTTGACCTAGTGCATCTGTTCTTGCCTTCTTATTCAAACAAGAGCCATTTTCTTGGTATTCTTAGTGCAGCAATGGTCTCCTAGGAGGAGAGGAATGGTATCTGACTTTGCTTGCAAGCACTTTTTTCTTTTTAAAACCAGCAGAGCAAGGAGGCTATGCAGATTGCTTGCTCTCAGGGGGGAGTCCTATCTGCAAGTCATCATTTTTACATGCATGCTTTGTGACAGGAAGGCAAAAAGCTGAAGCATAAGCTTGCTTGTCATGGGTGAAGTAGTAGGTGGCAAGTGGGCTGAGGCAGTGGATGCTCAGAGCCTGCAACATCTGAGGAAGTTTTCCCTGTTCACTTCATGCAAATCCCATATTTCTGCTTAAAAGTATTATTCTTTCTACTAACTCTTTTGGGAGACGGTGTTTCAAAACAGTCCCCTGGCTGGTAGTGCTACTTGAACCCTCTGGATGATTTCCCTGTGAAATAGAGGCAGAAACATTGCAGCTGGACCCCAAGTAGGAAATAGCATAACTGTGTGGTTAGCTAGCTGTGGGGAAAAAGGAGAATGTGCCAAATGGAGGGGAAGAATAAAAACTATTAATTGATCAAAGCCACAGTGGCTTTCCTTCATTTCCAGTTGGTATGTAGAATATATGAACATTCAGGTCAAGCTGTTATTTTATTTCATCTTATTTGTGACATCATGACTCATGATTATACATGCAATAGGATGACTCAGTGTGACCACTACGCATCAAACCACATCTCACCTTTTTACTGCATGTAGGTGGCATAAATGACAAATTATTTTCCCTGTCTTATTGCAGGCCTCAGTATTTTCCTGAATACAGCTCTTGGGTGGCAGTGCACACCAACATTTTCCAATGCCTACAGTTCATCCCCTCACTCATTCGCAAAATAATGAGGCCAGTAAGATTTCTCCAGTTAGTTGCTTCAGGTTAAAAGTCACAGTAGGATGCTTCCTATTGCTAGGAAATAGCTAGATATAGCACAGGGTGGCACGATGATGTCATATTCACAATTGCCAAATTCCAACTAAGAAAGCTGTTACACCATGGACCAGTAGATATGACATGCACTGATGAGGTTGTAGGTAGAATGCTCTTTCGAATTTAAGATACCCAGCGTGCTCTAGCCATAGGCCAACAGGTGAAATGGAGCAGGACTAGAGAAAGTAAAAAAACCCAGGATGAATCTCCCTTCCTTCCCCATGGCTGTAGCCATGCCTTGGAAAGGAGAAAATATACTGATGGTACATAAATGATTGCACCAACAGTGTGTGCAGCTCACATGGGATGTAGCACCCAGCCTCACGCAGGGCTTCTTCCACAGTAGAGCCCAAGGCTGAGAAATCAGATACAAGAAGAATGACTATTGTTCCATTGCTTTCCTCTTCTGTAGAAGGCATTCAGACTACCAGAGGTTGTTTTAGCCTATAAAATGGAGCTTTGACAAAGACATCAAAGTAGAACATGACAGAACCTGGACAGTGGAGACAGCTGCAGAACCCCGTATGACTTGTGGTCAGCAGTCCTGAATCTGTGGTCTCAAACCCAGTGTATACCTAAAACTCAACTTTAGCTATCCACATGGCTCCTTTCGATTGCTCCAGTCAATGTGCCTACAAATCCTATCTGTTATGGCAGTAACGATTTCAGGGCATTTCCAGACAAAAGCCTTCAGTGTATTTCTGCCCAATTTCAGACACTTGACACTGCATTGAGAGAAGGGCAATGTATATGCTGTAAAGGACAAGTGATTACTCAAATTTCTCCCCCTGCAGAACTGCCTGTCTTCAGTCCTGGCTCCAAGCACGCTCCTCTGGGTAAGCAAAGCATGCTGTCAGCAAATGCAGCAGTGGGATCCTCCTCTCCTAAAGGATACAAAAGCACAGCAGTAGTCCTCATAAAAGGTGTGTACAGCAAATCTGGGATGCAGCACCCGGGTCAAGGGGGCTCCCTCCACTGTAGATGCAGGAGCTGGAACTTGCCTGGAGCTTTCATGCAGCCCTTAAGGCTGGGATAAGGAATCTCTAAGTATTGGGAAGGACGTAAGAAACATACCCCCTGGTGCAGGCTGTCTGGGCACCATGCGGGCTGGCAGTTCTCTGGGGGCTGGAAACCAGGGGTGGTGGGGGCTCTCTGTGGTGGGTCCGGCAGGGCTGGGCCTGGCAGCCAGGGCCGATCCCACCATCCCAGCCAGGAGCAGGGCAGCCAGGGGCAGCCCCTGCCCCATGCATCTGGCACCTCAGTGGGGACAGGGCTGGGTGGAGGCTGGGATGGGCTGTGGGCCTGCAGGTGGGGTCAGGATCAGGCCTGGCTGCAACATGGCCACTATGCTCTTTCCGTGTGGACCCTGCACCCTGGCAACCAGACCCCCAGGAGTGTGGGATGTGCTCAGGGCCCTGTGAAGGGGCTGGAGGAGTCTCATGAAATCAGATTAAAAAAAGGGAGGCACTGCCCCTCCAGAAAGTCTGAGAAATGGTGACTAATGCTTCCTTTTCTACATTGCCTGCTCCCTTCTGTACCAAAACTGTGAAGTTCATGCATCATCCGTTCTCTTCATACTGTCCTCTGCAGTATAGCATCACCCCTTTTCACAGTCTGTGGCTATAATTCACATATTTTTTAAGTTAAAAAAAAAAAAAAATTGAACATGGGAAAGGGAGAGAAGTAGTGTGAAAGGAAAACAGATTTAAATTCAAATGTTCCCACATACTCTGCAGAAATAAGGCAGTTCAGCTACAAAGGCTCAGGGGCTCAAACCCATCAGTAATTGCACGTAATCAGGCATCACTTCTGAAACTGTGTGAAAAGATCTCCAGCCACAGGCACACCACTGCCAATCAGATATAAATTCTTGCAGATATAAACGATAGCTCAGCAGCTGATAGATGCAGGAATGAGATATATCTGCCATGAGAACTGCTACCCTCATGAAGGGAAAGCTGACAGACTTCTGTGTCGCTCGTATGCAACTGTCTTTGAATGCAAGAACTGGATATCAGGCAGTACACATCAGGACCACTCTGTGAAGACTGAGTAATCCTTTCTGAAGGAAGATATAGAGGATGAGAGACAGTAGAGGATGTCATGAACACTAGTATAAACATAGTATTGAAACCTTCTTTAAAAATGAAGGTAACACTAAAAAAGCATCTGAGTGGATGAGTATGTGGCTGCTGAAGTCACTCTCCTCCTGAAGCAGTTTCTGGTCCCCAGGAAAGATGGCACAAACTGGCTACATCCACACATGTCAGGGGTAGCCCGCCTTTATCAGAGTCCCTGCACTCCACCTGATCCAGGTCTTCTTTATGGTCCTCACATGCTGCATTGTTGTGGAAGGAGTGGTCCCTGGAGTCAGCTGCCTCCTTGTCCGCACCCAGCTTTCATTTCAGAGGAAAATTTCAATCTAAAAGTTAAGAAACAAGTCACTATACCATAACTGCTGTTTGGACAATTGGGAGATATTAATCTAGGATGAGGTTATTTGACCCGGTAAGGCACCCTATGTTTGAAAGTAATAAGCAGGGTTACACTCTCCAACCTCATAACAGTCATTAATACAGTAGTTTTCATATATATAAATCTACACCAAAACTTATTTTACCAAATTGGTTTTTTTATTTTCTCCTCTTTTTGGTAGGTAATGGCAATTATTAACACCTATTTTCAAAATCTCATATACAGAAGTCATATGGTCGAGTCCTGAGGAAATCCCACTCTTTCAGTTCTGCTCCAGCAATGAGCTACATTCATGCAGTAAGAAGAAGGAACTAGTTATATTAAACATTGACATATAACACTGTAATTCTACCAGTCTTAAAACCATGGTTGTGCAGTGTCCGTAGCTGTAGTTTCCCATCCTTGGCTGAGAATGTACCCTCTCATCAGGAACAGGAACAGTAAGAGTAAATTGGGCTCCATCTGGACCTCTGCAGAATTTTTATGATTGGATGAGAGTAGACTTTCCTCCCTGAACAGGAAGATACTTAAAGTTGTATCTGGAGTAGTCTGAAAGATTTAACATTTTGATAGATGGCTTTTTAATATGAGAGAAATGCTTACTAGTATTTGCAGGATACACACAGGAAGGAATAGGAAGATTTTTATTTTTTTTAAACAGTAAAAGAGCTTCGACTTGAGTACATGATGAAACTGATGGGGCAAATATTAGGTTGAATACTCTGGGAAGAATTCCTACCAATGAGTTTTATGGAATACGTTCTTCAGAGATAGTGGTGGGATCCCCAATACTTGAGTTATCTAAAATCAAACTCACCCTCCCCCCAACTCCAAAAACCTGTAGGAAGCAGTCCAGCAGCCTTTCCAGCCATAACTGCCTTGATTTATGTACAGCTAGTCTCCATCTTCCAGAGCCACAGAGCTCAAAAGCAAGCAGAGGCTCTTTCATGCTTACCTCGACTCTGCACAACACAAAAGGCCCTTTGTAGGAAGACACTGTACGGTACTATATATCCTAAGGCACTCAGGAGCTGCTAAAGAAGTAAAATGTCAACTTTTAAAATTCAAGAGGATATTTTTCTTTGGGCCACCCCTATCCCCATAATAACAGTAATTCAGCAAAACACATTTTCATAAACTAAAGAATACCTTGTGGCAGAATGCTTACTTTCAAGCTCCCTCTAACTTCATTTTTTAGAGGGATCAGAGGAGCCAAAGTGAGTACTTTCAGCATTCCTTAAAATCACAGGCATTTCCCTCAACTGAAAGTGACATAGATGTCTCCTACTATTGAGGACAGGGCTAAGGGAACGACATGTTCCTCTATTCGTACAAAATATACTTCGTCTGTGGTTGACACATCTGTATTTATTTTAGGCAAAGATGTAGCAGTCTTGATGGCTTTTCCTTTCCTTCATCCCAGAGAGAAATGTTCTTTAACTGAAACTTTACCAGCAGAAGCAAACTGATTAACGAAACAGCATTACCAGAATCTAAACCAGAGGTCTGCATTTGAGCTGCAACCACTTAGCCGGGGACAGTTTATTTTGGATTTAGCATGGTACAGTAATTTTTTTAAGCTCTCAGCTGAGCTAGATGATCTTTGCATGTATAAAGTGGCCTGTAAGTGCATTGTTGAGTCTGTTCTGAAGGAAATTAAATAAATGACTTGTTTGGAAGTCAGTCTAGCATAGTGTGAAAGGTGAAACACACACTGTTCAGGTTAAGTGTGTGATTTATTATCATGCCAGATATGAGGTTTGTTTTTTTTTTTAATACTGTCCTTATTTATCTAATGGTAATTATACAGAAAAACATTCTTAGCTTTTGCTTTTAAATCATCCTGAACAAGGCATCTCTCTTCATACTTGATAGCAGGAAAAAGAGCAGCTTGCCATAGTATGCAGGTACTTTCATTCCCTACTGGAAGCAATGAGAGTAACTGCCCCATTGTTTTTTTTATGTTTAGCACAATTAGAGAAGAAAAAGAAAAGTTAAGTATCCAAAAATGTCACATCCGCTTGCAAAGACAAAAAGGAAAAAGGTCCATCTCTTCTACTAATTACCATTTTCTAAATTCAGCCAGAGCAGCATCTTAAGTAGCACAACTGGAGAAACTGGAAAAAATCCCAGATGTATATCCAGTGTTCAATTACATGGCAACTCCAGTAGCTTCATTAACACAGCTGTGTCAATAATGGGGAGAAAGTTGGGAGAAGTATCTTTTGGCAATGCTAGTCTTTCAGAAAACTCTGAGAATCTTTTAATATCTAGATGAAAATCATATGCTAGGTTTAAAAAAGGTGAACTGATATTTTTAAATAATTCCTCTTTAAATACATGAAAGATCTTGAAAACAGTGCAACATCATATACCATGGTATGAAAAGCGGTCTTTAGGTTTCTGAGAGAGTTGTGGCATCAGTTTATCAATAGTTAAAAGGGTTACACTTTAATGTATTTTTAATTTTGGAGATTGAATGTAATATCAGAGATGGCAAGATGAGACAAAATCTTGGGTTTGGAAGTATGTAAGCTTGTTCATGCCTCTTAAATATAATCTTTAGAGCCATTCCTTCTCTCTCCCCCTCTGGTTTACTCCAAAATAAGACACGTGCCAGAAATGGGAGTAAACTCTGTCTGCCTGAATATTTTTCTGTGTCTGATTCAGTCACTAAATGCCACTGCCATGGACAAAGAGTAAAATGTAAAAAAGAAAAAAGTTCACCTATAAATAAGGACTATAAATTTTGTGGTTAATCCTACTCAAGACAGCATGAACACCCATTCAGTGCTCTATGCCCTTTATGGGAGCATATATCATAAGAGCAAGGGGAATCAATGTCAGACTAGTTTCCAAGGGATGTGTGCTGCCCAGCATAGTGGAGAGGCAACATCCAGAGGTTTTGGCTTCTTTTCATTGCAAGTCTCTCAAGACTTAACTGGGTTGCAAGGCCAAGCCCTGTGAGGTCTAGGAGGAACACTGCAAGTTTCCTGAGTCATCTTGCTTCTCCATGTGGATTTTATCATCAATGAACATATCATAGTCTTTGTAAATCCTTTCCCTAATAGCCCAAGTGAGTGTAAACTGCAAAGCACCTCAAGTTAAACAGATGTATTAGATTCCTTATCTATAGGAGGAATACCACTCAGCTGACACAGACCCTTCTCCACACTTATTTGGACTAACTGGGCAAAGATAGTCCAATGTAATTAATCAGCCTTCTGAGTTCAGATTTTTATGATTGCCTAACAGAGTTTCAAGTGTTAGAACGGGCTGGACAGAATATATCTAACTTGAAAATATATTTTAGACTCCAGGAAGATCAGTCTTATTTAAAGCATCATCTCTTTCTTCTTTCTTTCAGGTCTAAGAAAGTGCAAACTAGATAAACCTTAGAAAAAAAAAGGCATACAAGATTCTGAAATACCAAGGAAGGAGGAGGTTGGCTTGGACATCTTCTGAGAGACACTCCTAGTACCATTTCTACTCCATTGTCATGGAAATAATTTCAAAGACAGTAAAGGCTTGAGATGACTGAGTTGTTAGGTTTGGGACTGCAGCCTTAGATGAAGACAACGGCAACCCTGTCGCATCCTGGCCAAAATGAATGCACTCTCAGTTACCTGATGGTCGATGGGTGGAGCATGGATGTGTACAACTGCAACTCAAACCACAGTCCAAATGAAGCCTAGAAGGAGCAGTAACTTACAAAGGAGCAGTGTCTGTCACAGCCATAACCTCACTAGGCTGGGAATAACACAGAATGAAGATAAAGATGCCAGCTTTCAGTAAAACCCCATAGATTAAGGATCCTGAAGGAAACTGATAAAACCAAAGAAAGCAGTGAATCCCTGGAGAAGTGTGGGATTCAAAACACTTTATTCTCAGTATTGCCCTATTGATTAACTGTAGCTGGTTCTCTCATTCAGGGTTTGAAATTTCAGCAGGTCTTTTTAATTTTTTCTTACACTGTGCAGTGAGCCCAAGCACCTGGCCGTTATTCCAACATAAATCCAAGGAGCAAATGTCTAAAAGACAGGAGTTCCAACAATACTGCTATGCCAGTCCTTTCTTTTCTGCCCGCAGACCTAGTCCATGACGGCCTTGAGGTCTGAACATTAGAGCCAGCATACAGTTTTTACACAGTGGTCATTTCAGCTTAACATCTCCCACTGCCTTCATTTGTATTTAGTTAAGAGCTTACAGCTGCGAACAAAACATTGCCTTGGACCTTCTTTTTTTTCCTTGTCCTTTCAAAACACAGAGGGGTAATAAAACCTCTGATTTTGATAAATCAATAATTGTCCAGACTGCAAAGAAACATAAAAAACCTAAATAATAGAATTTAAACCCATTATAATAATTGTTCCAGTTATAAACATCACTTAATTAATTTGTAACTCTCAGTTGATTTTCACTTAGTGTTGCTCACTAGTAACACTCAAATTAGGCGTTCCAAATGCATTGGAATGTTAATTTAATGGCACTGCAATCAAACACTTCCAACATATTAAACAACTATTGAAATGGCTTATATAACTAGTTTACCTGCTCATAGATGACAGTAAGTCATGTCACAACATCTCACTTCAAAGCAGAAAGCATTTTTAATGGATGATAACACTGTGGTAGGAGCCAACTATAGTAATGGATTTAAATATCTTAAATATAAAAATTGAAAATTTTAAAGCTATTCCTTGGGAAATTTGCATTCATTTATATTGTGCCATGCTTTTGGAATAGCCTGCATTTACAGCTAAAACTTATCTGAAAATAAAAAGAATCCTAATTGTATAACATACTTCACCACTGTCCCACCTGTCACAGCCTTTACAGAGAGGAGGGAAAAAAAAAAGTTTCCTATTTGTTCAGCATCACTTTACTCTCTTTTCTATTGTATTAACATAATTAATTTGAAATTTTGTTTTCAACAAGCTGAACAGGACTTATCTACTATCCTTAACAACTCAAATTCGTTTTAAAAGTAAACACATATCACCATTCCTCCAATTCTCCTGTTAGCAGAAAAGTAGACCATCTCACTGGAGAACAAAGAAATTAAGGCCAAGGATAAAAACAAGGCAAGACCAGCCCTTTCCTTCATTCCTACATTGAAACTATGCTGCAAGAAATAGGGAAATAATATACTGAAAACAAGAATAATTTCATTTGTCAACAAGAAGTCTGACATGAGCCTGAACCTTTATCAGTATGACAGACACTAATGACCTCTATGAGAGCGAATAGAGATTCAGGCTGGTGTTTGCAGAAGATAAAAGGGAAAGCCATCAGACAATGAGATAGCAGAGTACTTGACTAATCATAGTTATATACTAAAATACTTTACTGTACAGGAGCTTAAAATGCATAAACCAGGAACTCATCAGAGCTAGGTATGTTATTTGTTTTAAAACAATAATTAAATATCTTTCACTAGAAAGATACCAGAAGTGCTTGTAGCCCCAAATTATGCTTTGTTCAGCATGTAAACTAAAAGAAGAATTCCTGATTTCAGCTGCAGCCCATTCCTCAAATGGCTGTCTTTCTTTGAAGTACCTGCAGCTGGAGATGAAGCAGCTCTCAAAAGAGAGAAACAGGATGTTTGAAAAGAAATAGCTTTTAAATCTGTTTGCAGTTTAGTACCTCAGGCAGCAGCATCCACCTAGCTGTAAGCAGATTTAAAAGGTATTTTTAAAACTAATAGAAATAGGGTTTTATGGTAATTCAAAGGTAAAAGATGTTACGAGAAATGTGACACATGTCTTATCTTTGAAGTGTTTGACTCTTCACTGGGACTTGTTCTTAAGAACTCCCAACACTAAAAATGAATTATATTTTCTTTTGAATTGATGGAAAGATAAACTATTGTGAATTAGTTTTACCATAACTTTGATAGAGGCCAGGTTCTCAGGGATATTATAGACAATTTCCTCTATACTCAGAAACAATTACTGCTATATTTGCAAAAGTAGTATTAGGATATCTTTGGTACATAAAAATACTGAAAAACGGATATAACTTGTTGGTTACCAAAGTATTTGAATTCTGAATCTCAGAGAACTACTTCTAACAAATCAATTGTTCATTTAGGTGTTGCAGTTGTTTTAAAGGAGAGCAATATTGTAGCCTTGAAGGACTGGTGGATTAATAGAGGGTTCATTATCAAGGGTGAAGTTAAGTGGTCAGAAGTAGCTTTGCAATATACTGTTTACCCTTTTCTTTGCCTTTTCTGGAGTTATTCTCACTGCAAATTTCCTAGCTGGTAGGTGTTAATATACATGCCTTCCTAAATTCTATATTTGCAAGCCAAATTACATGTAACTCTTTGTAGTGGAGGATAAGAAGAGAAAATAAACATAGCATTCTTGGTTTCAGTAAGACATAATCAGAAATAGAAAGTTGTATGCTTAAAAATTAGGAGAAAAAAAAGCTACTAATGTGTTTTCCCAAAAGACTCAAATGCTTAGGACTGGAATTTTTCCCCATGTTACATTTTGTCTGTAAAATTATCTGCTTGCTTTCAGAAGGACCACTAAAGAACAAACTATTCACGACTGTGAAGAAAAAGACCTGAATCAGAATGACTGCTTATTTGGGTTTGTATTGCCTTTTGTACACGTTTCCCAACTAACTAACTATAATGGCAAGTCGTGGGTGTATTAGCCATGTAATGAGGTGTGGAGGGATGTGTCTGTAGCTCAAGTGAAACCTGACAATGGCCTGTGCAGCCCACCTGTCCCTTCCAGTGGGCAAGTGTGAACCATTTTTCCAGTGTTACATTGCTAATGCACAACAGTGCAGAGCTCATCAAGCAGCGTTCAGTCCACTGTTTTGAATTATATTTAGATCAAGATAGAAGTTCTCATTCTCTTTGTGTCCTATGTATATGACTATGGTAAGTACCTTTTTATTTATCCATTTGTCTTGCTTTCATTAGTGCTGGTTTAATTCCATCACTGCCAGATGTACAGCTGAGGCGATATTAAACTCAGAGACACATACACCCTTTTATTAGCAGAGCTGCAGAGGCCAGACCATACAAGCCACTTATAGCTTTTAAAGCTAGCCCCATTACCAGAAGAGCTGAGGACTCCAGGTTACACCATTATGGTGATCTTAAAGGAATATATCATCATTATGGAGGGCAGCCTAAAACTGGGGGGTGACAGAATGTCTTGTCAGCAGTACTTAAATGCAGCTGGCAAGGGCTTCAGTTGGGAATAAACTTGATGAGAATGCACTCGATTTTCAAAGGCATTGTGTCGTTAATGGATGTAAAAGTCTCGGGGATAAGCACAGAGGTAATAGAAGACAGGAAGTGCTGGCTCTTCAATATTGGCGTTTGCAATATGACTTGCAGCTTGTTCTGCAAAACAGCTCTTAAAGACTCCAGGACAGCATGAAGGAGAGCTCTGTGTAAGCAGTCTTCCTCATTTCTGATTATAAGTGATGACTTTGGGAAGGAATAAGGGCAGAGATGATCCACAAGTGTGTGGCTTGATATATAGTAGGCTGAACTGTCAATTTCAGACTAAAAGTGTGGAAATTATCATAAAAGCCTGCAGATGGACATTGGCTGGACTAAACATAAGCAGTAAAATAACCTTACAGAAATGAGGGATGGATAATATCTACCTGCCTGAAGTGTCATAAATTTATTCATGTACTCTTTCAGCAGACAAATTCAGAGCTCCACTACTCCCCATACCTACTATAATTTCAGCATATATATTTATTTGTACCTGAAGAATGGAACTGGCTTTTCTGCTGGATGCCAGATGTGTTTGGATGGCTGCTTACAGTTCATAATTTCTCCACACTTCAGATCTGAAGTCCAGCTTTAAGACAGGCTGTCCATACTGGTGATCTGGAGGAGACTGCTTTTTAAAGTCAGCCTTCCATGGCGAAATCAGGTTATAGTAGCCTCCTTGTACAAACCATCTCTGCCCCCCAGTGAGTGACATCCCAGGGCAGATGTGCCAGGCCCTGTGTGCACCCATGGCTCCTGACTACCCTGACCAGTGCCACCAGGGTCCCCCACCCAGGAGCCCTCTGCCCCTCACCTGGAAGCCCTGGTGGGTTTTGAGCTGGGTCAGGGGTATGCCTGTGGCCAGACCTGTTCTTCAGCTGTTGACAGGGCTTTCCAGATTGACATAAGACCTGAGGTACTACTTTGCCTTCATCTGAGGATGCTGGGCTTTTGATGGGACCTGTCACCCAAACCACCCAGCTGTTCTGCTGCAGGATGGTAGCCATCCGTGAGGAAGTCTCTATGCCCAGTGTGGCCACCCTCAGCCCCTAGATCAGATCCCTGCCTGGGGTAGCCCCATGGACATATGTCAGCTCCTGAGTACTTGTGGTCCTTCCCTCCACCACAAAAACATCCATTCTCTACTAAAATAAAGCACAGCAGTTGGTTGGTTGGTTGCCACAGTGGATCTTTCCTCAATGGGTGACATTGACTAAATTAGTCATAGCATTGCTTACTATATGGCTGCTGCTGTTCTCCAATTCTGCAACAGGCTGTGGGGGATGTGCAGAAGCTCTTTGTTAGCAGACAAGACTATGGCAAGAAACAATGAGGTCACTGATGAGTCTCAATGACAGCACATCACTTCTCTTGCCTTGCTTTTCCCTCAAATAATAATTGTGCTAGATGTTTTGAGTGACTGTATCTGGTCTCGTAAGGTCAAGGGCCTTGAGAATGGATGGCATGCAGGCAGTCGTAAATTTTTTTAAAAGATGAAATATTTTTGAGTTACAAGCAGTTTTCTGAGCTGGCTGCACAAACTTTCCACAGCACAGGAGAATATGTGCTGTTCATCTATATTCATTTAAAATGGATTTATTATATGTTATCCCTGTCACAATGGCTTCCATATATTTATCACTCTTCATACTATCCACCAAAATATTTATGTAATAGATCATTGTCTTCCAGTCAAGGACTTTGCATTTGAAAGAGAAAATAAAAATACTTATAAATAATTGGGGTTGTGGAGATGACTTGCAGCACTACATAATGCATTGTGGCAACTCACTTTCTTTTGGGAACAAAAAACAAACATCAAGGTTTGCTTTGCAGAAACACTTGGCAGAAAATAACCCTTCATTCCCAAAACAATGGAGAGTTATGATTTTAATTTAGTTCTTCTGTTTTATTTCTGTTTCAAAGCAGATCTCCAGAAAATAGGGTATTCTTAAAATACATTGAATATTTTCAACTGAAAACGTATGCTGGAATATTGGAAGAGCTTACATCCCATAAATGTGGACTCAGTTCTCATGCCTGTACACCTCAGAAACCTCAGCTGAGACTCTTGCAGAAGTTGAATTCCACTTCCAACGGTATGGCTGAAATGAAAACTCACTTCTGAACATCTTCCTTAGATACCTCATATACCACTGTGCTTGCTAACCCTCCTCAGTGCTGTTTGTTGGCTTCCCACCAGTATCGTGTAATGGTCTTCTCACAGCGTCTACTGCCTTGCCTACTTTTCTGCCAGTTTTCTTTCTGAAGTTTTTTTTCTTTTCTCAGTCTCTCTTTATAAATCTAGTCTCCAAAGTAACATCTCAAGTGCTTTCTAACTCTGTTCTTATGTCCTCCCACTGACTGTGGAAAAACAATGGCCAGGATATATTAGCTTCCCATAGTAAGCAGGCTAATATCTTGACCAAGTGGTCTGTGGATTTGTATTTTTTTTAAATGCTATACAGTGATACAGAAGGCTAGAGAGCTGACTTTCAGTCTGGCTAAAGCTAGGTGATGGTCCTATCTTAGAGGAAGCAATTGAAAGATGTAGAGAGAGCACTGTCCCTTTAAATGAGCTGATACTTTATTTATATAACCTAATAAATGCCTGTACACTTAAGAGAGCTATGCTGATATAGACTGTATGAATCTGGTCAAAAAGAGTGATTTTCCTGTACCGTTTCTCAACAGGCAAAATCCTTTAGGGGTTCTTTGTTCACACTGTACATGTAATGGCAGATAAACAGATCTTCCTTCAGTATTTCCATCTTTCCGCATGCTTTTCCTTGTCCCAGCTGAACATGCTCTTGGTGGTTCAACAACATGAAATACATCCCTCCTGGCAGAGGAAGTTTTTGCAGATATTTTGCTGCAGCACAGGTAATTACCTGGGAGATGCAGGCAGGAGCTTCTCTAGCTCCTTGCTGAATTCAATGTTTCATCATCTACACATCTCACATTTAATTGTGCCTTGGTTTTCCATTTTACTACCAATGAACTGAGAAACAGTTTTTGAGGAGCTGCTAGTTAATCAGTATGCAAGGATTGCCTACCTCCTTCACTTTATTGGTTTTGCAGACTGAGTTTATAGTGTGATCATTAGTGCTATATCAGATTACGTAAAATCTAGACACTTATGGACTTTTGAGGTGCTTCATTTGTGGAAAAAAGGCTTTCATAATTACTTCATCAAGCTTTAGTGATTTGTCTAGCCTGGACAACCTTGCAGCAATTTGCCCCCTAAAATGGGCAGTTAGAACAAAGTATTTGTTGAACACTTTATGACAAGTATTTCTTAATAAAGTGCAAGCACTTTTCTACTGCACGTCAGGGCCACAGTGAGATGCTGTTATGAGGGAAATGCAGCTTGGTTTTGATTTTTTTTATTTAAGCTGGGACAATATGCTTGTTTTATCTTTAGATTGTAATTCAAGTCTTTTCTAAAAATAGGAGTTAATTGAGGTTAGATTTTCAATATGTAAAACTACTCAAACTGATCGGTAGTTAACTGGTTGCATGCAGTAAATGTGTAAGATAACATAGTTAATAGGTGCCCAACTTTCACTGATTTTTTTTTTTTTTTTTTTTTAAAGGAATCTTAGAAGGACAGTCAGTGTTGTATAAGGAACTACAATTAAGCGGGAAGCTTTGGTAATTGTCTAACTAAAAATCTTTTATCTCAGAGGATTCCACAAAAAGTGACCTTTGAAGCTTTTTTTTATTCATACTTTTAGCACTGACATTATTTCACTCACCTCAGTGACACTGGGTTCTTAAAGGTCATTTTCAAATTATTTCCTTAAACACAATCCACATTCCTAGGTGAAATCAAAGCTGTAGTAAATCAACCTGTTTGCCTGAACCTGGCACATATCACAAGGTACACCACGAAACACTCCCTTTTCACAGAATGTTTTACCCAAGCTTGTTGATCCAGCTGGGGAAACTACATTAAAACACAGTTTACTGTGTTTCTGCTTTTCTTGCTTTGACAATCATCACATTGGCTTCAGCACCTTTTTATTCTGAATTACATCAGCTAGTGTAAAACAAGCAACTTTTTATTTGGCCTGATTAAGGTCAAGGTCAATCAGAAGTGATTTCTGAGCATCTGTATTACACTGGGGGCAAATAAAGCTCTTTGCCCCAAAGTGATATTTTGCTGAAGCACTTGATTGATTGAAACTTCCTCCTCACACCTTGGAAAGTGTAGCTTTCCAGCATCCTGAAGACAGCTGAAAACTACAGAACTGTCTGTTATGCCATTAACACTATGATTGTCAGTATGTATGATAAACTTATTTTCCTGACATTTTAACGAGAATTTGTTATCGAGATTGACTCATTTGAAACCAGTAGAAAAAGCTCAAAACCAAAAAATATAACCCATACCTATGAATTTGATTATTTGAGGAAATTTGCTATATGGAGCCATATTAAAAGCAGAATTTCAGTTTATAATACATTATATGCACATTTTCATATAAAGAAGAGAGAAAGACATCTTAATATGATCAAACATCAAACATAAAGTCTTGCAATTTTTACACAAAAGAAAAGAAACCAAAAAAACACATCTTCCTTAACCTTTGAAAAGCTAAAAGCAAAGCTGAGAGAAGTTCTTCAGTCAGCTTTCACGTGCAGTGATATCAGCTATATCTGGCTTTAAAATTATCCTTCTTTCTCTGTATGTTATTGGCTGTTGTAGATGGAAGTACTATATTGCCTTAGAGCTCCAGAAAAAAAAGAGCACAAATTCCGCAATGACTTCTCCCTCTCCAAGAAATTTTTCACAATGGAGCGAGGGTATCATCCACAATACTTTCCTGGGACCTTTTTCCTCTTCTTTGAAAACTCTCACAGACATTTCTGCACACCTTCATTGTTTGGACATCATGCTCAGGCTTGCTGCCTCTTCAGCCCAGTGACCTTGGGCTGGGCTCAGGTGCAATTCCTTATGGCAGCACAGGTATAACCTAAGCTAAACAATTTAGAAAGATTTAACTTTTGAAAATCAGAGCCTGTGACTGACACAGAGCATTTACAAAAGCTGTGAAATACAAGCTGGCTGGCAGACCTTCTCCAAACAGACTTCAGGCCTTTTTCCCTACATTGGAGTGAGTGCAGGAAGAGATCCTATAAAATCACCAGAGGCAGGAGCCATTGTCCAACACAAAGTTTCCAGGCTGATCAGAGTGTACATCTTGAATCATGATACAGAAGAAAAATGAATGATCTTCTGTCTGACCTGTGATTAAATTGAAGCTGTAGAAGATAGATTGTAGATTTGTGATATAATCTGGACAGGAAAGGAGAAAAATGCTGAAAATAATAAGAAAGGTGAAAAAGGAAATAGGGCAATAGGAGAATATTTGAAGTAAGTGCAATTATTTTAAAACATCGCTAAAATATTAAATGTGCTATCCACTGAGAAAAAAAAAAGATAATTCATTATAACTGGGCTAGACAGTACACACTTTTAATCTACCTCTCCAGTCACATACGTCCTATCTTTTCAGAAGTGAAGAACAGCAGCATACTTCAGGGTTTGTGAAGGCCATATTAATAACATTCACTACTCAGTAACTAAATAATGCTTCCTGCACAGATGTGATTTTAGACCTAATTTTCACATTTAAATGAGAAGACAAATGTTGCCTTCAAGAAAAAGCTCAGTTGCCAGACAAGCTACCAGAGAAAACTAATACTTACTTAACTTTGTATAAAACTGTTCCAGGAAAACAAACTCTACTGAAGCACAATGCTGTGTATGTAATACCTACACCTCTAATACAGTTATAAGGGATATTTTATTATCCACTGAAAACAAGCAGAGAGGTAAGCAAAAGGGCCAAAGGAAAAACCCTGAGAATGGATTTACTAGTATAGTCCAAGGGCCAGGAAGACATAATGAGGTCTTTGCAAGGTCTCCCTGAAGCTCTCTGATGTGCCTTTTGGAGGAACATCTTTCACTCAGGGAATTTAATTATTCCAAATTATGTTTTGTTTGGATGCTTCAGCTATTAATGCCAATAATCTCCCTATCCTGCCTTCTAGTACATTATTTTCTTGGTTTTACCACTGAGCTTCAGCTTTACAAACCTCTCATTCCTCTTAACTCTTCACCTTGCTGACTGGGACTCTAGTATTTGTAGATCATATTTGTGTACAACCTAGAAAAAGAGGGCTCCAATCCTGCAAAGGTCTTGCAGGCATTACTGCAATAACCATTAAGGAAACTTAGCCAAATTCTTTCTGATCTATACAAGTGAAATAAGAGCCCATAAATTTGTAGGTTAACTAAGGCTTTTGGGAGGTGAAAAAGCACTCTTAATTCTATCCCGCTTACTTCATTGATTTGAGTTGGGAACCTGACAGTTGCATATGTTTTGTGCCAGAAATAAATGCTATGCTTGGCATATTACTCCATATCCATTATTTATTTTAATTGAACTAAAGTCTTGTGTTTCTTTTGGGACATTAGATTTAGAAAAAAGGACTAATTGAAGGACACATGAACTATGAAATGTCAGGACTAACTGTACAAAATGATAGGAGGTAGAACATTGGGTATTAGCACTAGTTGCTAAATGTCTCTGAAAGCATATGTTAGAAAGAGATGTGATAATATAATAAATACCAGAATATAGCTGATCCAATAAGTTCCACTTGAAATTTCATTGTGATATTTACATAGGATGTAAAGTGAAAACTCATTCTTTTTGCTTATTGATCATCTCTAATGCTGTGAAACTGGACACTGTCTGGGTGTTTTTCTCCAAAAACACTGAAGAAGTCAAGAGATTATATATGATCTATATGAGCCAGATATCTAGCCTTTCGCATCTCTTAGACTTTCCTCTGATTTAGGCCACTTCTTTCTCCAAATTCTGTTCCTTAGAATTTTTCTATATTTTGGATTATTTTTATCTATCTCACAGAAACATGCTGCATTCCTTATTTATCTAGTTAAACTGTTGCACATAATGGCCTAAATCAAAGCAAATAGTGACACAGAGCTGTCAGAAAATGGCCCTGACCAATACAGGTTATACTAATTGTCTGTTCCATGGCCAGACAATGAGGATTCATTTAAACTTGAATGGTCAGAAAATTCTTGTTAACAAAGGGTCTTCCTGGCTGCAGCTTTTGTCCTGGCTGCAGTGGGATACAGTACAGCTTGATATAGAACCACTGCAGGGTGTTCTCTGCTAAATTTGTGCTGATTTGCTGCACTTGTAATTTAGAGAAATTTCAGGCCTCCTGCAAACCAATGTTTAGCTTCCTTCTGCCAGGTGGATAGTCCATGAATTTCAGAGAGTCGTGCACAAGAATATTAGGTGGCATTAAAACATATGGCTGTAAGCCATGAAAGGCTACTTGCTGTTCTGCTAGGATCTTCTGCTAAAACAGAGGTAGATAGAAGCTTTGTCCCTTTGGAAAACCAGAACCTCTGTGTGTATAATACTACTAGCCATCTTTTATACTCCACTCTGTATTTAGTGTAGGTCCAGCTGTTTTATTTCACAAAAAATTTTCTTCCCACTATATAGCCAAAATGTTTCTGCCTCTGTATTACTGCTAAATCTAACCTGGTATCTCACACAGCTTTATTTATAAAACTAACAAAGTTATTCTTATTGCAGAAGGCATGTAGTTCTAAACATTTGCGTGATAATTCTTGTTTAAAATAATATTGCATGTAGGGCTAAGCTCCTTTACTATTCTGTAATGCACAATAAGATGTTGCTATATATACATATCAAATTTATTCTGTAATTATGAATTAAAGTTATGTTAGTGAAACAATGTCTTCTGCTAGTTAGGAATGTGTAAGATAGGAAAGGACAGAATTAAATTTGGCTGACTGGCCTTGGTAAATAAGTTCTCATATGCGCTGTAATTACACACATAGCTGATATTTTTCCCACAGTATCTCTGCCTTAGCCAGTGGCACAGGTGGTTACAACTGTGAGAGTGGATGCAAGATCCAACATCAGTATCCGTCTTCCCACACTCCTTGTTTCTGTCTGTTCTCTGGTTCTCAAAATTGACTCCTCCTTTCATCCTCTGCAGCTCCAGTTATCCTCCCTCTCCGCCCACCTTCACAGCAGCCTTATTTCTCCTTCCTGCATTACAGAATTATTGCTAGGTTGTTGGCATATGTGCTTGACCCATTTCAGTCTATGGTTGTCAGAACTGCCTTTTTCCTTACCCATCAGCTGCAGATGTTACAGCCAACTTAGAGTTTACACTATACCTTATAAGCTTACAGAGATATGAAAATCTACACCTTTCAGTACAGAAATCTTTCCAATGCTTATAATTTGCTGTGAACACTGAAAGGAACATGAAACGAAGAATGTTTCTTTGCAAAATATGAAGCCCTTGATGAAAAGCCTTCAGAATTATGTACTGGAACACAATAGTTATCTAATTTGAGTCAATTTTACTTAAAATTGGCTAAATAACAAATTGTTCTCACAACATTATTCTCAGAAACAGCTGAACAGTTGTCTGAAGTTTTTCTCAAAGAGTACAAAAATCCCAGCTTGAAGTGGCACAAATGGTGAGAGTTTGGCAAAATCAAAAGAAAAAGTATCTAATAGTGGAAGGAATAGATTTATAACAAGTTATATCAACACCGCAACTTGTAATATATTTTCTTATAATCACATATATGTTGAATGCACCCCAAGTATTCATATATAGAATAGGGGATAACAGTAATATTCAATATTTAGCAGCAGTAGTTGAAAAGTAATAAAATAAAAAAATCTTGTTGGAAAACATTCTCACAACTGTTTAAAAATCTCTCTGCCATTGAGTTATCTGTCATTGTTGGGGTTTTTTGTTATTGTTATTGTTGTTATGAGCATGCTAGAAAAAAACCAGTCTTGCCCTGGAGTGATTATTGCTTTACATTCATAACATTTGAAAAGCCTGTCATGCAAAATGTTGAATGCATACATGAATGATGACAGGGGTTTTTTTTCCCTAGCATGAATGAGAGAATGTAAATCTGGTCAGTCATATATTTATGCCATGCACATTTTTTAATTGCATGAAAAATAGCTGTAGCTTAAATCATAAGATAGCTTTAGTCTATCAGCTGATAGACAGAGCTTTTGCAACACTGCAGCAATAACAATTTAAATGTATATTGCTCTGCTCACGACTAGGCTCCAAAAGCAGTAGGCAATGGAAAAGAAGAACTGAATAAATGAACACTGAGAAAAGAAATAATTTAAAACTCTGCCTTTAAACAGGACTGTAGCTGTGGGATCCCCAGGCAGCATATTTGACAGTATGCACTGAGAAGTAAAAGAATTTACAACAGCTCAGACCTGAACACCTAATCAATAAGACAGCAAACAAGTCCAAGGTAGCTGACTGCAGTACATACCACCTACCCATGTGTACGATATATGATCTAAATTTAGTAGAGCATATTGCAGTCAGTTGGTTATCACACTGTTTTGCCCTACATAATTACTCAACTGTTGCTGTGTGTTCTCTGTTTATCGGTATAGTCCACTTTAATTGGACTAATTTTCAGGTTTTATACATGCCGCTGAGAGAGATTGTTTCCAACAGTGGGAAAGCAGGATTAGTCATACACCCTCCCACTCCTGGTTGAGGACCCTGTGCCCATAGCCTACCCAGAGGACAGACGTGGGCTGGGGATCATCTGAGGTCCTGCAAGAAAAGTTCATCTGATCTCCTCTGAGATGAGATGAGATGGGTGGTATGAAAAAAATCTACTAGCTTCAGATCTTCAAAATAAGGAACCTCAGGGAACTAAAGAAAGACCTTTTCTGTTCCCTGTATGGAAGACATGATGAATACATAACCTACTCCATGCCCTGTTTTGCCATCCTATAACTTTCTATAGCTTTAGGATGCACCAATACATTCTTTTACAAGACAGTCCTGAGTAAAGCTGAGGTTAGATCATGTGCATAATCCTGCAGCTATCAATGGGGTTAAGTGTGAGCCTAAGTGCTACACCAAACTGAATACAGTTTCTTGGCTCAGTTGCTGCAAAAAGGCAGTCATCTGTATGATCAGAGATGATTTCAAACTCCAGAATGATAACATATTTATCCTCTTCCAAAAACACTGTCAATTTATCAAGCTAAGGACCACTCCCTGCCCCTTCATATTCCCTGCTTGCAGGTCTTTGTCTGGCCTTTGTGACAGAGCCATGTCTTTCACTAGGTTGCCATCATTTTCGTCACCATGCTTTACTTCACCTTTACAAGTCCAGTCTTCCTGCATACATGATATTCAGCCTTTGAGCTTGTGCTGTGCATCTGCTGCTCCCAGGACCTCTTTGTTATTTAGGACAGCCCTGCTGATGCAGCAGCTATTCCAAAGCCTAGTCTCCTAAGTGGACAGTCCAGAACTGGTCACAGTGCCATTTCACTTTCACTTTTGGCCCTGGACATTTAAGTTGATTATAGTTCTTTGGCAGGAACAAAATCAGGCCTCATTTCATTTTTGTAAAGACTTAATGCTAGACTTAATGTTTCAATGTCTTAGACTTATGGTCTTAGATTTAATGACTTTTTAGCTAAGAATCCCCAAAACCACTTATTTCCAGCTGTGTGTAAAATTACCATCCAAAACATAAGAACTGTATAGCTGAGCCAATCCCTTAGTTACAATGGAGGAAAGTTAAACACCATAAATGAAGAAAGTATTTACAATACAAAGTGTGTCTAAGAAAAAAATTGAAAGTGTATATGCTAACAAGTAATAACAAAACACAAGTCAGTCAGAAATACCACTGGAAACATAGTATTACATCAAAACAGCTAATTTACAGACCCCCACCCCTGAAGACAAATGATCACCAAATAACTCCATAACAAACATTTTCTAAAAGTAAGGTTTGGAGTGGCTAACAGAATTTTGGATAAAGTTTATTTGGACTGTAATTAAAGTATGAAATAAGCAGAAAGGACAATTTAAAAATTTAACAAATCTAGTTGAAATAGATGAACTCTTAGTAAGGCAACAATGTGCTTTAGCTTCAGAAACTAGCTTTTTTATCAATGATTTTAAATTCTCAGTCCTCAAAACCTATTACCTTGACCCTTGTCTTGAATATATTTTTTTGTCGCACCATTTATTTAATACACAATTTAAATTACCTAAAAATACCCATTTCATATAGGGAAAACAAGGGCATCAATTTATTTATTGATCTCCTCTTCTAACTAAACAGGCATTTGTGTAACACAATCCAATACAGCTGTCAAATCACAATTGGTTAATATTATACAGCAAATAATCAAACAAGGTTAGATAGAAAATTATTCTGTTCTACACATGCATGTTTCTATGCCTTACAGACAGGATCAATGCTGCTCAGCCTGAGCAAGAAGCTACCACAAGGGCAGGATCACCTAGAAAAGGAGGAAAGGGGTCTCTTGTACACAGGTTTCATCCAGTTTGGGGCAAAGAAGCCTGAGATTTGTCAGGGGACATGGATCCATGCACTAGATTGGAGCTGGATTACAAATACTCATGACTGCTGACACCTTGCAGAGGTTTTCTAAGGACCGTGAGTGCACATGGCTTTTTGGAGGTACTGTTTTGGAATGGTATCTCAAACAGCAAGGAAGGGCAGCTGCTTTGTCGATCTTTCTCCTCCAAAGAGGAAATATGAGATTCTTCACATGGCTGCTATATTTTGAGATTGAGAGCAAAAACAACATAGGCTTGGGGTGGAGGTAGAAACTACCTTATTCTTGAATCCTCTAGCAGTGTAGTTCTCTTTCTTTCACACCTGGTCCTGAACCTTAGTTCGAGAAACCTGTATAATTTAAAATTTTGATGCAAGAAAAGCAGGCCCAAAAGTGCTTTCTGTTAATAACAACTCTTGGGAGCCAGGAGAGGAATTCACGATCTTTCATTAGCTTCTCACCATGTTCCTTCTGGGAGTCTGATCAGCAATAAATTAAATAGGATGATATTCAGATACTTGCCACAAGTTGAGTATGTAGCCATGCACAGTACTCACCAAAAAAACGCACATGTAAGAGATGGGGAGAAGGGGTGATAAAGTTTTGACTACGGAAGATGTGTTTTCTTTGCTACAAGGAAACTTCCAAACAGTGCTCTTCCTTCTTGGTGCTGCCACAATGGTGCAAACAAGGGAGCACAAGAAACTGCATTTCTCTCAGTACAGATAGCAGAGTCTGGCTGTCCCTTGACAGTACCATGCTGGAGATATTTATAATGCAATATAAAAATATTGCTCTTATTATCTTGTGTTCAGCATTGCAAACCTCCCTAGAAATCATCTGACAAAAAAATGAGCAAAGCTGTGACAGGCCTGGAGGGAACAAAAGTTTATATGGATGACATTTAGTTTAAAGGAAATCAGAGAAAGAAAAGAAGTCAGGCAAAATATTCAATACATTTCTCACAGATTGAGTCTATGTTTTGAGATCAGTAGCAAACATGGATGACTATAAGCCATCTGACCATTTGCATTTGACAATTTTACCAGCTGACATAACCATGACTTCTATACCCAGCTTTTTTCTTTACTAAAATCTGTACCACTAATTGGTGCCACACCTCAAGGATTCAGTGCATTCTCTGCAAGATTACAAAAAGCACCTTCTCTATTTATATAAAGAATGAATCAGAGCAAATCAAATGGCTAAGCCTTATGAGGTAGGTTAAAATTTGTTCAATACTTTTTCTACAGAAACGTGGAGGAAAGTTCTGATCTCCTGTGTTGAGGTCTTTAACTTTGTGTTTTCTGAAGGTTCTGGAAAACAGCATTTTATCTACTCATCCACTTACCTTATATTCAGTTCTCTAATATAAGACAACTGTTTATTTACACCACCCCAGTAAGCATCCAGTTCAAAGCCATAGCTGCAGTCTGGAAACCTGATCAGTTTCTGTAGCAGGAGAATGACCTAGGAACAGTCACATCTGCCCTCTGTTTCTTGAATGTCTTCATACAGTTTGAAATGATGTGAGCATCAGATCCATATATGTGGGCAGGGTGGATAGATTTTCATAAATGACACCACGCAACAAACACTTTACAGACAAAAAAATGGTTATGCTAATCCTTAATATGTGTCATGGTATATAATAGTCAGGACAAGAGGAAAACTCGTAATGTCTATGAAAAGACAGCACATGTAAACAAAAAAACCCCTTTTATATGGGAAAGTAATTTAAGAGGAAGATTACATATTTTCTTTCTGTTTTTCTCTGTGGCACATTTTCTTGTTCCTGTAGTTCTCTTTGATCTAGATTATTTGTCTTCAGAATGTAGTTAAGGTTATTATATTTATTAAACTTGATGCTTAAAACCAGAAAACCAGCACGTATTATTGTAAACTGATGCTGAAATACAACAGATGTTATATGATTTATATACCATTTCAATTGTTGAAATATATTATTTTTTAAATCCAGTTATTTTATTTTGCATATAGAGAGTGATTCATATTTATCCAGTGCAGTTAAAGGCCCCCAAGAGATTAGCATACCAGGTTGAAGAGAGCTTCTTCAAAAAGCTTTTTTTTTCTTTGAAAAGCTAAATAGGTATGAGCAACACGGGTTGGAAAGAGGAGCAGGTATGGAAGGGGTTTGATCAAGGTCTCAGTTTCAAAGGCAGGATTCAGAATAACACATATATATTGTAATATATAGTCTTTTGCTCTGTGCTGCATATGAGGCAACCTGTTTCTCCCCATAATACTACAAATACCCTATATGCACCTGTACCTACCAAAGGAATAGGCCCTGCTGTCAGTCTCCTGTATCAGCTTTTCCACTCTAGCTTCCTTGCTTGTCTGTTACAGTTTCCATCTCTTTTGAGACAGCCTGGTATGCTGCCACACCAGTGTGATTTAGACTATAAGGTCTCTGGGGCAATGATTGCTATGTTTGGCACGTTGGGATCCCAACCTAGCGACAATTTTCAGGGTGATCAGCGTTACTGCTCAGTAATAACAATTTTAATTTCTCCTTAGTTCCTATGGAGTGACCTTGGCATTTCCCAATGCCTTGCCTATAGAGATAATATTCACTTCTCTTGCCCAGCTGTTTCACTTCCGGCTTTCCATGTTGTACCTCTGCAAGTTAATGAAGGTCAGAGGCAGATGTGGAGGCAGTGTAAGTGAAGAGGGTTCACTGCAGAGGGGTGCAGTGGTGGGTCAGGATATCAGAATGGACAGCTGGAAGATGTTTAAGGCAGTAACTTAAGAGTTGCTGAGCACCATAAGGAATGAACAAGAGATGGTGGATGGTAACACTGCAGCTCAGCTACTCTCAGTCTCTCCTTTTCCCCTTCAGTAAACCCACTCCTAAGTGGCCTGCAAAACCGTTCACATTCCTAAAGGCATATTTCTCTAGGTAAGCATGTCTAGCTCTAGGCAAGCAAACCTAACATTGTTTTCTATGACACAACTATCTGTATTAGTGTTTGGGTCCTTCCAGTATATCTTGAATTCCATTCAGTGCAAAGAGAAAGGATTAATTTGGATGTCAGAGTTCCTTCTGCAGCATGATATTTGTGCTGCATCTTTAATAAACCCAGACTCTTTCTGAGTGACAGAGGATAAACACAGACATAGCCCTCCCTTTTTATTGCATTTAAATGTTGCTGATTCTCATGACAGTTTCATGAACCTAGGCATATTTAGTAGGACACTGTTTTGGTTAAGGTTTTTTATTTGTGGTTGTTTTTTTTTTTTTTAAATTTGACGTCCTGGATGCATGTGAGCATCCGTCTTCATAAAAAAGAGCAAAACAATCCAAAACTCTCACAATTACTGGGGGAAGATTGGGCCAAACTCTTTTAGTTCAAAATCCAAGAGAGAGTAACAAAAATTTCTCAAGTGCTATTTCTTATTGATGACTTTAAGTCAGTTCTTAAGAATTTTGAAGGTCTGGCTTATATGCTTTAAACTATTAGAGTTGCCAGTACTACCTATTTGTCAGATTTGCATCCTTGTTATATTAAAGTACAACTTCTGGGTCTAGTCCCACCACAAGCAATGGGAAGTATCCATTTTCCCTTCTGTCATATGCCTGCATGTAAGTTAGGCCACTATGCCTTGCCTACAATTAATGGTAAAAAAAAAAGATGATGATCACTGTGGGTCAGGTGAATGTTAAAACTGTATTAATGCTGGAAGTAACCTGTGACTGGCCCAATACTGCCATCTAACAGAGGGGTGACGCAGAACCTTTGGAAATCTTGCAACTGTATTTACAAAACTCTGACTGATATCAGCATTGATAGAGGATGAGTGCTCACAAAACCCAGTAAACGTTCTTCACACTAGTATCTTCTAATATATGTCTATTTTTTTCCCTGCGTATCAACAAATTCCTCTATGATAAATCAATTTCTTGAGGTTTTTACTTAAAGCACTTGCTAGCATCTGTTCTTGAAGGGATTGGCTTCTTTCTTACACTTACCGGTTTTACTTAAAACAAGTCATTTTATCCTTATTATTTGATATGGCTTAATCTGTTTTAAAGAACTATTTTTTTTCCCCCTAAATTTTCTTATCCTTTTCCCCTTTAAGGGAATTTAAGGATGTGTTCTAGGTTTGATCCAATCCCATATCCTCAGGTATTTAACCTAATCAAAGTCTGTACTTACATGCATTTGGAATCACTGAATTAATAAGGGAGACACTGAAGCACATCTGCCTGTCTGAGGGTGAGACTGAAAAATTGAACCATTTATGTTCACTTTTCATTAGACATAGAAATACATACTTTAGTCCCTTTTTTTCCCCTCCACTGGTCTTTTTGTTGTTTCCAACACATGGGCCACCTTGTTGACTCATCTGTGTAGCTACCATTTACTGTTGTTTATTCTGTTCCTAATTGCCCTTTCCAGATCTTCAGTAATAATGTATAATGAGCAAAGAATAACTTAATTAATTTAGATTAACCAAAGTCCAGATCAATTAGAAGACTGTAACAAGACTGTAAGATTGTCTTGTTCTTCCATCACCCATGACTAGCGTTGAACAACAGAAAAAACACACTGCTGTTTTCAAGTCAGAGGTGGTCCTTTATGATTTATATAACTGCTTGAATCAAGTGATCATCTTTGTGCACACTTCACAGTAACCTCAATTCACCACCCACCCCGCTCCTCTTCTCTAGGGCTAGTGTATTAATAATTCACTTCTCACTGAGAACAAAGCTCTTGTAACTTAACTTCAAATGCTGCTTGGTTGAACATTATAGCAAAAGCAGTGAAGGGGCATGCAGAAGAGCAGAGTTACTGTGTCCCAGAAAGCAGTTTCACTCCCCACCTTCCCAATGCCTCATAAACAGCAGACTAGACTGTCAAGGATGCATGTAAATACAGTTTCAAATCTCCAGCAAGGTAGACGGGGGAGTTGGAAAGGAGTATCAAAGAAAATCTGATGGTGATTACTGACAAAGCAATTCTACTTGAATTTTGAACTTTGCTGCCCCTCAAAATCCACTAACCACTCATATGAGGCTTCTCGAGGAAAACTTGCTCAAAATACAAAGCAAGGCAAGTCAGAAAAGTTTGCATGAGCAGAAAGGGAAGGAAAATCAGGCCTTTTTTTGTTAGGCCTCTGACAAAAATGAGATGGTTATATTGTAGTTGGAGATGCATCTGGCTGATCAATGTTCAGATACTGGCATAAACTGGGAGGCTTGCCAACACCCTTGTTACAACAGGCCCCAGATGCATGGATCCCAGCCCCACTGTACCTCCCTCTCCTGGCTGTGAGCTTGACTCAGATCAGAAAAGAGACGTATTGATCCTTTAGTGAGGTGGGTATGCTGCTGTCTCAGAGAATTCTATGTGCCCAAGGGCCTTCTTCGCCTTCTCTTCGCTGGATGAAAAACTGACTGGACGGATGAGCCCAGAGGGTAGTGGTGAATGGGATGAAATCCAGTTGGTGGTGGGTCACAAGTGGTGTTCCTCAGGGCTCGGTGTTGGGCCCTGTTCTGTTTAATATCTTTATTGATGATTTGGATGAGGGGATTGAGTGCACCCTCAGCAAGTTTGCAGACGACACCAAGTTGGGAGGCAGGGTCGATCTGCTTGAGGGTAGGGAGGCTCTACAGAGGGATCTGGACAGGCTGGATCGATGGGCTGAGGCCAATTGTATGAGGTTCAACAAGGCCAAGCGCTGGGTCCTGCACTTCGGTCACGGCAACTCCATGCAGCGCTACAGGCTTGGGGAAGAGTAGCTGGAAAGCTGCCCGGCAGAGAAAGACCTGGGGGTGCTGGTTGGCAGCCGGCTGAATATGAGCCAGCAGTGTGCCCAGGTGGCCAAGGCGGCCAACGGCATCCTGGCCTATATCAGAAATAGTGTGGCCAGCAGGAGCAGGGAGGTGGTTGTTCCCCTGTACTTGGCACTGGTGAGGCCGCACCTCGAGTACTGTGTTCAGTTTTGGGCCCCTCACTACAGGAAAGACATTGAGGTGCTGGAGCATGTTCAGAGAAGGGCAACCAAGTTGGTGAGGGGCCTGGAGCACAAGCCTTATGAGGAGCGGCTGAGGGAGCTGGGGCTGTTTAGTCTGGAGAAGAGGAGGCTGAGGGGAGACCTTATCGCTCTCTACAACTACCTGAAAGGGGGTTGTAGTGAGGTGGGTGTTGGTCTCTTCTGTCAGGTGGCTGGAGATAGGACAAGAGGAAATGGCCTCAAGTTGCAGCAAGGGAGATTTAGGTTAGATATTAGGAAAAACTTTTTACTGAGAGGGTTGTCAGGTATCGGAATAGGGTGCCCAGGGAAGTGGTTGAGTCACCATCCCTGGAGATATTCAAAAAGCGAGTGGATAGGGTACTCCAGGACATGGTGTCGTGGTTTTAGCCCAGCCGGTAACAAAGGATCACGCAGCCGCTCGCTCACTCCTCCCGCCCCCCTCCGGTGGGATAGGGAGGAGGCGGAGGAGAGAAAAGAAAAAAAACTGGAACCTCGAGGGTTGAGATAAGGGCAGTTTACTGGGACAACACACACACACAAAAAAAGGTTACAACAACAGCAACGGTACTAATGAAAGAATATACAAAAAAAAGAGTGATGCACAGTGCAACTGCTCACCACCCGGAACCCGACGCTCCGCCACCGAAAGTCCAGCCCCTCCCCCTGGCCCGCTCCCCATTTATATACTGAGCATGATGTCACATGGTATGGAATAGCTCCTTGGCTAGTTCAGGTCGGCTGCCCTGGCTATGCCCCCCCCACCTCCCAGGTTCCTGAAAAAATTAACTCTATCCCAGCTGAACCCAGGACATTATCCACCCCTTATTCTATACCATCTACATCATGCCCAGATCTTACATTTTCCAATCAACTACTACCACTTTCCTTGTCTTATATATATATATGTATATGGACACCCCCCCCCCCCCACACACACACAAATAGTATTCCCTTAGTCGATGGGCTATCTCTCCAATGTGTCCATCAATTTTATTTAGTCCATGACTTTGGGGCTCCATCTGTTGTAACAGTTCTTCAGGATAAGAGAGATGGTGTGAGGTGTTAGGTTGTTGTACGCTGCCTCTGGAACTTGTGGCTGATACATTTGGTGCAACCCACAACCTTGGCCTTCAGGTCGAAGAGGCTGATCTCGAGGAAATTGCTGGGCACCAGTTCAAGTTCTATCACTGTTGTACTTGGCTCAGTTTCAAAGTCCATCCTTCAGTCATTTGGGTAATTCTTACAGTAATACCCTTGATATGGCATATAGACACTATTGATACAATGACATACATTGGCAGGTTATTTAGCAGTTAAATATCATACAGCCTAATTCACTGGCTATTCTCTCCCAAAATTAAATCTCCCTGAGGTACACATCGAACTTCCCCATCCTTCTGCATTACCCACCAGGTGTACCCAGGTCCCTGAGCAAAAACAACCCCTTGGATGGGTTTGTCTCTGCTTGAGGGGGGACTAACCCAGACTGTCTTTCCTAACATACTTCTCATGCGCACTACAGGGACTTTATCCCCTTCTACAGTATGTGGAAGTCTTGATTGGGCAGGGCCAGCCCGATTGGCAGATCCTCTAGTATTAACTAACCAGGTGGCTTTTGTTAAATGTGTATCCCAATGTTTGAAAGTTCCACCCCCCATTGCTCTCAATGTAGTTTTCAGCAGTCCATTGTATTGTTCGATTTTTCCGGAGGCTGGTGCGTGATAAGGGATGTGATATACCCACTCAATGCCATGCTCTTTGGCCCAGGCGTCTATGAGGTTGTTTCGGAAGTGAGTCCCATTGTCCGACTCGATTCTTTCTGGGGTGCCGTGTCGCCATAAAACTTTCTCTTCAAGGCCCAGGATAGTGTTCTGGGCAGTGGCGTGGGACACAGGATATGTTTCCAGCCATCCAGTGGTTGCTTCCACCATTGTAAGCACATGGCACTTGCCTTGGCGGGTTCGTGGGAGTGTGATATAGTCAATCTGCCAGGCCTCCCACTGTTTATATTTCAGCCATCGCCCTCCACACGACAGGGGTTTTAACCGCTTGGCTTGCTTAATTGCAGCACATGTTTCACATTCATGGATAACCTGCGCGATAGTGTCCATGGTCAAGTCCACCCCTCGATCACGAGCCCATCTATATGTTGCATCTCTTCCCTGATGGCCCGAGGTATCATGGGCCCACTGAGCCATAAATAGCTCACCCCTGTGTTGCCAGTCCAGGTCCACCTGAGCCACTTCAATCTTGGCGGCCTGATCTGCCTGCTGGTTGTTTTGATGTTCTTCAGTGGCCCGACTCTTGGGTACATGAGCATCTACGTGACGTACTTTTACCACTAGCTTCTCTATCCGAACAGCAATATCTTGCCACAGTGCGGCCGCCCAGATGGGTTTACCTCTGCGCTGCCAGTTGCTCTTCTTCCATTGCTGTAGCCACCCCCATAGGGCATTTGCCACCATCCATGAGTCAGTATAGAGATAGAGCACTGGCCACTTCTCTCTTTCAGCAATGTCTAACGCTAGCTGGATGGCTTTCACTTCTGCAAACTGACTCAATTCACCTTCTCCTTCAGCAGTTTCTGCAACTAGTCGTGTAGGACTCCATATAGCAGCCTTCCACCTCTGATGTTTTCCCACAATGCAACAGGACCCATCAGTGAACAGGGCATATTGCCTCTCATTTTCTGGCAGTTTATTATACAGCGGGGCCTCTTCAGCCTGTGTCACCTCCTCCTCTGGCGACATTCCAAAATCTTTGCCTTCTGGCCAGTCCATGATCACTTCCACAATTCCTGGGCGACTGGGGTTTCCTATGCGAGCTCGTTGTGTGATCAGTGCGACCCACTTACTCCACGTGGCATCAGTTGCATGATGTGTAGAGGAGACTTTCCCTTTGAACATCCAGCCCAGCACTGGCAGTCGGGGTGCTAAGAGGAGCTGTGCTTCAGTACCAACCACTTCCGAGGCGGCTCGAACTCCTTCATATGCTGCCAATATCTCTTTTTCAGTTGGAGTATAGCGAGCCTCGGATCCTCTGTATCCCCGACTCCAAAACCCCAGGGGTCGGCCTCGGGTCTCCCCAGGTGCTTTCTGCCAGAGGCTCCAGGTAGGGCCATTTTCCCCAGCTGCACTATAGAGCACATTTTTAACATCTTGTCCTGCCCGGACTGGCCCAAGAGCTACTGCATGAACAATCTCCCGCTTAATTTGTTCAAAGGCTTGTCGTTGCTCAGGCCCCCATTTAAAATCATTCTTCTTCCGGGTAACTTGGTAGAGAGGACTTACAATTTGACTGTAATTTGGAATATGCATTCTCCAAAAACCCACAACACCTAAGAAAGCCTGTGTTTCCTTTTTATTAGTCGGTGGGGACATAGCTGCTATTTTGTTGATCACATCCATAGGGATGTGACGACGCCTGTCTTGCCATTTTACTCCTAAGAACTGGATCTCCTGTGCAGGTCCCTTGACCTTACTTTCTTTTATGGCAAAACCCGCCTTCAAAAGGATTTGGATTATTTTCTTCCCTTTCTCAAAGACTTCTTCTGCCATGTTGCCCCATACAATGATGTCATCAATGTATTGCAGGTGTTCTGGAGCTTCACCTTATTCCAGTGCAGCCTGGATCAGTCCATGGCAAATAGTGGGGCTGTGTTTCCACCCCTGGGGCAGTCGATTCCAGGTGTACTGGACGCCCCTCCAAGTGAAAGCAAACTGTGGCCTGCACTCCGCTGCCAAAGGAATGGAGAAAAATGCATTAGCAATGTCAATTGTGGCATACCACTTAGCTGCCTTTGATTCCAGTTCATATTGAAGCTCTAACATATCTGGCACAGCAGCGCTCAGCGGTGGCGTGACTTCATTTAGCCCACGATAATCTACTGTTAGTCTCCATTCCCCACTAGATTTCTGCACGGGCCATATGGGACTATTAAAAGGTGAATGAGTCTTGCTGATCACTCCTTGGCTCTCCAATTGGCAAATCAGCTTATGGATGGGGATCAGGGAGTCTCGGTTGGTGCGATATTGCCGCCGGTGCACCGTCGTAGTAGCAATTGGCACGTGTTGTTCTTCAAGCTTCAGCAACCCCACAACCGAAGGGTCTTGAGAGAGACCAGGCAGGGTAGACAGCTGTTCAATCTCCTCCGTCTCCAATGCAGCTATACCAAAGGCCCAACGGTACCCTTTTGGGTCCTTGAAATACCCCCTCCTGAGATAATCTATACCAAGGATGCACGGGGCCTCTGGGCCAGTTGCAATGGGGTGTTTATGCCACTCATTCCCGGTTAGACTCATTTCAGCTTCCAATACGGTTAGCTCTTGGGATCCCCCTGTCACACCAGAGATACAGATGGGTTCTGCCCCTTTATAACTTGATGGCATTAGGGTGCATTGTGCACCAGTGTCTACTAGAGCCTTATATTCCTGTGGGTCGGACGTGCCAGGCTATCGAATCCACACTGTCCAGTAGACTCGGTTGTCCCTCTCCTCCACCTGGCTGGAGGCAGGGCCCCTCTAATCCTGGTTAGAATATCCGTTACTCACTTTTTGCACACATGAATCAGAAGTCCCTTCAAGAGGATCAGAAATGGCATCAGCCCATCTACTGCATCTGGGGGACTGCTCACGGGAAACTGGAGCAGCAGCTTTCCAAGAAGAATCCTCTTTTCTGGTTGCTTTTTCTCGCAACTCCTGTACCCGTGCATCCAGGACTGAGGTAGGTTTTCCATCCCACTTCCTCATGTCCTCTCCATGGTCATGCAGGTAAAACCGCAGGTTAGCCCGTCATGTGTACTTTCTCTCTCCTCTCTCTTGGGCAGAGGAGTGCTTACTCCCAATAGCTGCGATGCGGGCCTGTACAGGTGGGGAGGAGGACATATCCACCTTGAATTGCTGGAACTCTCGGGACAATTCCTCTACAGCTGAGACACAGGCCCGTAGGGAGGAAGAGAGACTTCCTTCGTATTGCCGGAGTTGGACAGCCAATTCATCCACCGTTTGTCCATAGCCTTCTTTCCAGGACATTACTGCCAATGAGTTGGCATAGGTTGGTGGTGCACTTCGTAGAAACTTCCGCCACATCGGTTGTGTGCATTGGACTTCATCTGGATCTGTGGGTGACTGCGCAATTTCTGGATCATTATAAATCACCTCCAGCACAGCTAATTCCCTCAGGTACTGGATACCTCTCTCCATGGTGGTCCACTTGCCTTGGTGACATGTAACTTCATCCTTGAAGGGGTATCTTTCCTTTACACCTAACAGAAGTCGCCTCCAGAGGCTGAGGACTTGTGTTTTTCTCCCAATCGCCTTGTCGATGCCCCCTTCCCTAGACAGAGATCCCAACTGCTTGGCTTCCTTACCCTCTAATTCCACACTACTAGCCCCATTATCCCAGCATCGGAGCAGCCAGGTAACAATGTGCTCACCTTCCCCCTTTTCCCCCTGAGGGTGCCGCCTAATATCAAGCAGTGTTTGGTAGATACTGGCCAGGGCCCAGCACAGTGCAGCGAGTTGTACGTCTTTGGAATAGCCACAGCATTTTTCTTTCAAATATTCTACCACTTCATGAGGGTTCTGTAGTTGTTCAGGAGTGAACTTCCAAGCCACTGGAGGTGAGAAGTTCTCTAGATACCTGCCCATATCCTCCCACATGCCGTGCCACCCATGAATATCCAGCTTTGGGGCAGATCTCTGGGTGGTACTCTTAAAGAGCCTTTTTGTAGCCCTAAACAAGACCTGAAACATATTCAGGAGGCATAGCACTAACAGCACACTGGCTTGCGCATCCCAAGGATATTCAAAATTCTCAAAAGCTGTTGTAATTAGTCGGAAGGAGAGAAGGGAGGCGAACGGACGGGGGGAAGTATCCCCCCCCAACTTCCCCATGGAGTGAGTGTAATTACCAATAAAATCCGATAGAAGGTGCCCGAAGTATGGAAATGATATCACTGCCTCATACAGATACCAGCTTAACCTCATGACCAGTGATGTAATCATTTCACAAGTCGACATTGCCCAGTACAGCAAAATGATAATCCCAATCACTCTCCCAGAGGTGAGAAACGTGACTACAGGCAATACATAGAGCACATAAGAACTTACAAAACGCCACCATGTAAACAAATGAATCAACATTGTGACTAACATCTATTTATCTAATACAAGAAATGCGTATGACAAATTTGTTTCAACACGTTCTGGCCAGATCTGTCGTTATCTCAACCCTTCCTGCCCCACGTTGGGCGCCAAAAAGGACTGTCGTGGTTTCAGCCCAGCCGGTAACAAAGGACCACGCAGCCGCTCGCTCACTCCTCCCGCCCCCCTCCGGTGGGATAGGGAGGAGACGGAGGAGAGAAAAGAAAAAAAAAACCTGGAACCTCGAGGGTTGAGATAAGGGCAGTTTACTGGGACAACACACACACACAAAAAAAGGTTACAACAACAACAACGGTACTAATGAAAGAATATACAAAAAAAAGAGTGACGCACAGTGCAACTGCTCACCACCCGGAACCCGACGCTCCGCCACCGAAAGTCCAGCCCCTCCCCCCAGCCCGCTCCCCATTTATATACTGAGCATGATGTCACATGGTATGGAATAGCTCCTTGGCTAGTTCAGGTCGGCTGCCCCGGCTATGCCCCCCCCACCTCCCAGGTTCCTGAAAAAATTAACTCTATCCCAGCTGAACCCAGGACACATGGTTTAGTGGGCATGGTTGATGGTTGGACTCGATGATCTTGAAGGTCTTTTCCAATCTAAATGATTCTATGATTCTATGATTCTAGCACAGAAATAACCAAATCACAATGCTTTTAGTGATGAATAGAATGTGCTATATCTGTTCAGATTTCATAGGGAAGTATTGCAAATAAATTCTTATTTTTAATGCACAGTTTGACCTAGGAGTCGGTGGAATAATGTATGTAATTCACCACAGAATACAAATTTAACAGCAGAAAACCACATAAAATAGATGTGGCTGATAGGAGTATTCTAATGGTTACATCCATGTGAAACATCTCTAATATGATCCCACTGTCTGGGTGTCTAAGCACTGTGGAAGTGGATTCAATAGTATCATCAGTCCAGCTTCAGAACTTGGGGAGCAATGTGAACCTGATCCATGTTTTCTCAGATGCAGAAATATGAACCTCTGCAGGACCACTTAGTATACTGTCTCCAAGAGACGATGCTGCATTAGTGTACATTTGGTTCTATTTGCAAAGCATTCTCCCCCCAAAGACAGCTGGCTAGCATGGCACCCAGCCCCACAGCAATGCAGTTGGCACTCCCAGATGGGACATGTCTGCTCTCACAGTGCAGTCACCTGCCGTAAGGAATGTCCATTTAAAACCCGGGTGTGCAGTCCTGGAGAGGAACTACAGCTAATTAATACTAAATTGATGACTTAGGTGGCTACATTTGGCAGGGAAATTTTCTCTCACCCATTAAAATCAGTGACTACATTTTTCAAGCTGTATTTGTAAAACTACTGACTGTGATTTTCTAAACATTAATTTATTCTACCTTTTATTTTCTTCTCGGTATTTTTAATTTTTTCTCTCCAAGACGTAACTTGAAAAATGTGTGCAGCCCTGTATACTCCATAATAAAAAATGCTGTCTTTAAATCAATGGAGCAATGCTTCCTCCTCCACCTAACTAAACTTTCCAATTTCTTCGGCTCTAAAATTCTCGTTTTATTAAGACTGCACTCTGCATCAGCTGGAAAGTTTTGATCTCACTTAAAGTACCATCATCCATTTCCTTCAACAGGAGGCCTTTGCTGGTAAAATCACTGTTTATCCATCATAACTGTGTTACATCATAATATTTTATTGCATATACATATGCAATATTTTGGTTTTTTTTTTTTCCCTAGGAGAAAGACGTTTATTATTCAGTGAATATATGGAGTCTGAAGTTAAATAGGTAGCCTGATTCCCTGCTCTCAGTGAATACTTTGCCATGGTTGCAAGCCATGAACAATTTTGGAATACTTGTCATAGAGGCAGTACAGGCATTATCTTGACCCAAACTCATTTGCTTTTTACCTTCTGCATCATTAAAGATATTTTTGACCCATTTGTGAAAACCTAGGAAATAAATTCACTATCTGTGAAGCCTGAAGGTCTGGATGAACAAATCATAAATCAAATGCCAGCATATGCCAAAACTAGGGCATGCTCAAAGCTAAAAATGTAGACACTATGCTGATGTGTAACAGTAATTCTCAGGGAGAAAACTACTAGATGAAAACTATTAGAGAAAAGGAATGAAAGCAGATCTTTTGGAACATGAATAAAATCAAACCTGTGGTTTTTACAAGTTCATTCGAAGTACAGTATGCTATTTCTGAATATTGATTGAAAATTTCCCAGTCAACAGAAAAAAACAACAAAAGTCCACCTTCAAGTTTATGCACAGAAACAGACCTCCTTAAAGCCAGTAGGGCTGCTAAGGGTAAGCGCATGTATAAGTAGTTTGTTGGGTGAGATTGCAGTTTGCTTTCCAAAGATCTTTCTAAGACAGATTTCAAGGCCCAGCTTGAAAAAAAGGAGCCTTATTCCCTGCAATGAATTTTGGCTCAGAGGTTGGGGTGGGGTGGGGTGTGTTGTTGTTGGTGGTGTTGTTATTATTATTATTAGTTATGGAACTAAACCAGGCGCATCATGTCCCTGAGCCCAAAGCCTATGCAGTCATTTACACTAGATCAGCTTGAAGTTCAAGTGCAAAGACTGTACAAATGCTGGCATTCCAGAGTTGGAAACATTTTACATCCACTTAGCACAGACAGGAACAGAAAAGGACAACAGAGATTTGAGTCATTTGTGTTTTGTAATATCTCCTGATTTATGACTTAATATTAAGAAACTGAATTGGGAAATGGCAATTTTGTTAATGCAAGAAGAAAGACAATTAGTTTGAAAAAAATGAGCCCTTTAAAATTACTATGAAGTGAAAATTTCATGTTCATTCTCAAAGATAAGTCGTAAATTCTTAAGAACAGGAATAGTTTAAGTGCAACTTCGGAACAGGAAATAGGTATAGAAAAGTTCTCTGTGGGAGGTTGTGCTAAAATGAACTAAATAATCATTATGTCTAAACTTTTTTCTATTCAGCAATTTGCCACTATTGTTGCCAGCAATTTACTAAGAGCGTGGAGGGGGGGGAATTTAAAAAAGTGATTTAATTAAGGAATTCCTTAGAAACAAAACAAGCCTCAAATGACACCTCATGTACTTAAAGCTTACAAGTCAATAGGAGACTTGCAGCTTCCAAATTCATAATTATGTCCCATAGCTAATTGTTTGGCACAATTATCTCTCTGAGCAAGGTGTCCTGTTACCAATAGAGATCTTGGAAAAGTCAGAAAAAGCAGAAGGGTTCACTTGCCAAATAAAAGTTGCTCCAATTCTTAAAAACAAACAAACAAACAAAATCAGTCTGAAATAACTTTCACTGCAAGAGTCCTTGCTCAGTTTTCTAGCCAGTTTTTCTGGGAGTGTGACAATGAGTTTGGGGGATTACAGATAAAAAGAGAGATTGATGGTGAGGAAGAATTAAACCTCACAGAAGAGGTTGGACAGGTAGATTTTTTAACAAATTCAAACTTTTTTTCTCAGACACTTACAAGAAAAACATTATCAAAGATAACCCCAAGAGCTAAGGCATTGCTAAGAAAGATTTTACCCAGCCCTCTGGAGAAGGTTTATTTCAACATGCAAATCTCACGTCTGTACATTGCTCATACTACTTTTCATGAATATTGGGATTATTAAAAACTACCAGTAAAGTAGTGCTCAGAGTTACCAGACATGGATAAATCTCTCTTCTTTCTTTCCAAAAGCTAACTTTATACCATCTGGTGCATAAGCCTTGCAAGGTTGCATCGTACATGCTCCAGTCTAGGATGGTCTCAGACAGTTCCTTAGTCAATGGCATCAGTAAACAAAGACTAGTTTCAGCTAGAGACGGATAAGATTAAAGTTAAATAAGATGAGTTGGCCCTGTCAGAAACTGTGTCCAGTGGGCATTTAGGTTCAACCTTTTGAATTTATAGCAGATAAATATTCTTCAGGATGTGTGTAGACCTCTTAAGTCAACTGCTTCATGTAACTCAGTGGAACTACACTACCCTGCCCAACAGCATGGGCTGTCGATATTGAGATAAACAATCTGCTACTGGTATGATGTTGTGAAGACATTATTAAAGTCATAGTTGAAGTCTGATTGCCTTAAACAATTGAGTAATTCTTGATAATCATTTAACACAAATAAAGAGACATGGAGAAAATGGCAACAAAAAATATACAGACCATTTTTGGCAGAAAATTCAAATTGCCATCAAAACACATGCACAATAAAATGAAAAAGAAAGTTTGCTGTGGTTCACTGAAGAATTCAGAGAGATTAGTCTCAGTACAACAAAAGTTTGAAGGTGAACACATTTATCTCAATATTTGGGATATTTCAGAGAAAAAAAAAATTGTTGAGAAGAGGTAGTTGTGGTAACTGAAGAACTTTCCAGGATAATAGGAAGACCACAACAAGTATCCTGCTGGATTAAGCTGATACTCCATCTAGCACAGGATTTGGTTTCTGACAGTGGCAAAACGTGGCCATTTTCTGCCATCTGTTCTTCTCATTCCCTAGCACACACCACCACTGAACTAGGGAGATTGGAGGCCACACTTCTGCTTGTTCCACTTATACATATTCTTTGAAAATTTTAACCTGCTGATACCATCTGCTATCCTCAATCTCCTGTGGCAAAAAGTTCCCCAAATTTACCACCCATTGTGTAAAGTACTTTTAAATCTTTTTAAGCTTATTTCCGTACCATCTAGTTCCCTAGGTTTCTGTATTGTGGTATTTGGTGAACCATAGATCTGCATTCAGCTTACCATCACCTGCCTGATTTTTTTGGTCATGCCTTTCCTCAGTCTTGTCTGCTCCAAACTTAATAGTCCAGACTTTCTAGCTTTTTCTTCTAAGGCAGTTTCTGCATGCCTTGGATCATTTGCATATTTTCTAGTACCTCTACATCTCTCTTGAGATGCAGAGAACAGAACTGCACACAGGCTTAAGATCTGATTATACCACAGAGGTTTTATAGCAGCAGAATGACACCTTCTTTATTTTCCCAATACTCTCAATCCTCTGTTGTGTATAATAGAGATATAGAATATAATTTAATGTAATTTTGCCACACAATTAGAGAAAAGATTGTCATCTTGCCTCAAAAGTCACTGCTGAATTATCTTCTTAAAGGAGTACCTAAACTTTCTTAATTCAAAACTAAAACATGGCATATCCAAGGAAACCCCACACATCAGATTCAGAATACTTCTCTGGGGTCCAAACGGTTTTTCTCTGCATGATGCCTGAATAAATAGATTTTGTACGAAGTGTGAATATCAAGCAGGTAAGATGAAAAAAGTCTTCACCAACCCTAGAGGGGGTTTGTAGCCAATCGACAGTTTCTGCTGGGAACAATCAGACTAGAGCAATGGCCAAGGGCTGTTACACATACTCCTTATACAATGGCTTTCACACACAAAATCACGTGCCACCAGTTCAAAACATCACTTACAACATATTCATCCTCAAATCAAATAAAGTCACAAGGGAATAAACAATGATATTAGTCTTTTTCCTGTTGAAGCTTGTTGCCTCTACGCTTTTTCAATGAGTGAGCACACAGCCTGATAACTACCTCATTCTGAATAGAGAATAAAAAAAAAAAAAAGGGAACTGAGCCTTTGTTGCGATCATCACATTTTGGCAAACTTTTCTGGAACTGGGAGTGAAGAACCATCCTTCATCTCAGCACTGGCCAGGTGAAAATGCAATTGCTGTGCTCAAGCATAGACTTGTTTCTTCACATTTCCTCAAGGTGAGCAGGGATGAAATGAAGCACAGACAAAAATAAGATTTACCTGAGTCATTCCAGCTGTGCAGGGGGAAGGGTGTGCTGCTGCTACCCTCTGAAGTGGAGTAACTTTGGGCTTTTCCCTCCTGGATCTTCTAAAGGCATTTGTGCTTCTCCAAGGCACAATGTGCTCAGGGGTGGAGGGCAGAATGAGGAACAGGGCCGTGCTGTCCCCACAACCGCACTGCAAGACGTAACCCTTCCCTGAAGCATTTATCCATCTCCAAACATGCGAGTGAAGAACAAGGACATACTGAAAACTTACTCATATATAAAGTGACTAGTTATTTTCTTTTTTCATCCTTGTTATGTAGCCTAGTTAAAAGGAAGGTGTATATCTAATTGATCTTACTAGGACAGAGATTACACTGATAAAATTAGTTGTTTCTATTTCTGCCATCACTCTCTGCATGTTAATATTTTAATCTCTGTAATTTTCATAAAAGAAGGATGTGCAGCATGTTTTCCCATCTCCCACGGACTCAAATCCTCTCCTACCTTCATGCACTGCCTTCATGCACTCCCCAGAAATAACAATTTCTCTCAATATGGTAGTGTGATCACTGTTGATGAACATAGCTAATAATGTCAGATTCACAGAAGGCAGATGCAATGACTCTTATTTTACTAGCGTCCTAAGGACATGGTTCATCAACTGGGTAAGAGTATGTGGGGGAGAAAGATGTAAAAATCGCTCATAGCGCTGAGCATAACAAAGACAAAAAAAAAAAAGGCAAAATCTGAAAAGAGATTTGAGGAAGTCCAAATATTAGTCCTATCAACACACTCCATGCTGTCAGATTAGGGAACAAAAGTATATTAATTTCTTTGTATTCTCTCCCCACTTATTGCCACATATGTTGTGCTGCTGCATTGTGCTAACCACCCATATGGCTCTAGTCACAGTAAGGTTTCCTTACCAGCATCCTTACTCCTAGCAGAACACATCTTCTCAAATGATAATTTGATTTCAGTAATGTGGTCCATTTTATAATTACACGTTTACTTACAGTAACTAGGGTGAACATGGGTGATTTCTAAAAAAATAATGATACTTGCACCTTTTGAATATCAATGAAATAAAAAAGAAATTTGGAATCTAAATGGAAATTAAGAGTCTAATTATGTGGTTGCCACATCTCTACACCAGACAGAGTTTTCTGACAGTATATAGTCTGTGATTAATAGGGGCATAAATATGGAAACCACCTATTTTTAAAAACAAATCTTTGCTTTAGCATGTATGTGTCCTACCATATATGCTTCCAAAGAGACTGTCATTCAAGTTTCAGTGAACATCATTCAAAATGACAGGAAACACAAGATACGGACCTAAAATTTGCACTTTTATAAAACAGGATGGAAACAAGTGACCAAAATCACTGCTGAAGGTTTCAAAGCATAAATCCAGCTGTGAATCAGCACTTATTCAACATATGAGAAGACTATTTTTACATGAGCAACTATTAGCTTCAAATACATATACAAGGTTAGGTAATTCAAACACTGCTAGTTTGGGGAATTTTTTTTTCAAACAAACAGACTAGCATCAAATAGTACATATGGAGTAGAGATGGATTACTGGAACAGAAAACAGAAAATCTCCCCATAAAAAAAAAAGAAAACCTTGATTTTCCAGTTTGAGGACTTTTGTTCCAAAATTGTGTGAATTCATTTGGGAAATGGAAATTTTGCAGGTAAAATGCAAATGGTAAATTGCCTACCTAATGAAGGTAAGTTTCCTTTAGAAAGAACATTCTGGAGTAACAATTTTATAAGTGCACTTAATATAAAGCGTGTTAAAGTTTTTCTTCTGTTTTGGTTTTCTGGAAATTTTATCTGCTTATTTATTTAAGTTATATTAATAAGTCACCATGCTGCTGGGTGATGATTTTTCACATACCTTTTCCAACAAACAAAAACATTCAACATATTATTTATTCACTAAAACTTTGTTTGTTTTCTGAATCTCATTTTGAAAATGAAAATTTCTCTGTATACTTATAGCATTAAAAAAAAAGGACTTTTAATTTTCTTTTCAAGCTTGTCAGCAAAATGTCAGTTTGGCCAGATGACAAGCATTATTTTATTTAGAGAGAAAAATAAAAGCAACCCCAAAATACATTCAATTTATTCACAGCTTTTATACAAAAGCTGTAATAATGTGCTTCTGAAATTATTGTATTAATGCAGAAAGCATAAATGTTACAGGCAGTTTAAGAAGCAGCAGGTATTGTGCCAGTTCAGAATTGCTACTTAACTTCAAAATAATATTCTTTTAGAATCTAATGCAATGTACATTGGAATCAAAATGAGTGTCTGAAATGCAATTTTATTTCTTATGTAGTAAGTGCATGTATACTATCTATGGAAAAGCATGAAAACAACAGCTGAAAAAAAGCAGTCTTTTCTTTCATAGACATTCCAGTAGTAAATAAAAATATGTTTTATGATATTTTTAACCTGAATGCATTTTTTCTCATCAGTTGATAACACTTTCATGTTTGATCTGTACATTCTTTACTGAAATGTCTGATCCTCTAGATATTTGATCATCAAGGAGATATTAATTTTATCATAACATGGATATTTTTTCCTGAAAAATATATACAACTGTGTAACTAGTTTGACATTACTACACAAAAGATTGTTTTAGAGAAAAAAAAAATCTGCTATACTTAGTCCCAGAGAAATTGAATTTTCTTAAATATCTTTCCCCATTCCTCTCTCTACCATATAAACTTCTAATAGCTACAATGACAGTATTTTCTATTTTATGTTACTGTTGAACATGGGTTTTGTTTGTTTGTTTAATTTAATTTAAAAAGATGCAGGCCCTGATCCAACAAAACACTTGGTTAGACATATAATTAACTTTTGTAATGTCTGTGGCTCCAGCAAAATCAGTGGATGGCTCACCCATGCCTAAGTGCTTTGTGGAGCCTATTCTTATGGTACATTTGGCAATAAAATACCTGCACTGAGGGAGTTTCATCCAGGGTAAGAATAGGAGTTTTTAAGACCATTGTGAAGGATGAAGTAGGGAACCAGGAGCTTGAGACCATGAGGTGCACATCAGTCTCTTCTTCCAGAAAACAGTCGCTCGTTCTTGAATGACACTCAAATACCATTTGATTCGGCTGTGAGCTTAAACAATACCAAAAAATTATTGCGGGGTTACTGGCAGCTAATGTGATGTCCACATATTGATGTTCATTACAGAGTAGGTCCTGCTGGTGAAAAAAGAGCAGTGTTTTTCAGACAGTGAGACATATCAACACAAGCAAGAAACACTGGCACCTACACTTACTTGTGGTAAAAGCTCAGCGGGGTCAAGCTCTACAATGAAAACCAGCACAGTTCCTCAAAAAGCTTTCCTGATTTGCAACCTGCATCAGACATTGTTCTAGTCCCCTAACGCTAATTTGGGCTGATCAGCTTCATTGTGAACCTTGTCCCAAAACTATCCTTTGGTTCCCTATCCTCAGGGCAGGTATCAGCTTCTCTGAAGAACCACGGGGAGGAAGAGCTGTGGGGGCACCTTGCAGGCAAGAAAATGGCTCCAATGGGACCCACTGCTCCACTGTAGGACAAAAATGGGCAAGGCACACTTCCAGCAAGCTCCATTCCAGACACTTTATTAGTCCACTTTCTCTCACAGGGTCTCCCAGGTCAGTCCAGCTCTTTGTCAGGCAACGATGTTAACACAACGTCATGTTGCTGGTAACACAAAGTGAGCAACACAAGTCCTGGGGATAACAGCTGCATCCAGCTCATGGCCCTCCAGGTAGCCACTCAGACTCCCTAGAGATGTTTCATACCACAATCCAAGTCACTTAGCTGTGGCAGTCTTCAAATTCCTGCTGAACTCTATGGGGGTCCTGGATCAAGAAAAACATCCTTGGCTGAAACACAAAAGGCAGCAAATTAACAACTGCCTGTTGCACATCCTTAAAGAGAAATTTTGGTGAGGTGTGACCTTGTGATGCTGCAGTGAACACCCAAGGGCACTATTACAAATGTTGACAAAGTTGCTTCATTTTTCAGGCAAAGCTAAAGTTTTTACCTCAAGGCTACATTCTTAGACATTTGGTTTGCTTTATTAATTCTGCTTGATTTATACACTTGCTCTTAGGTATCTTTGTTTAGCATTTATATGCTGTCTTGAGTACTTTTTTATGGGTAGAAAAGACCCTATCACTATCTTTTCATAGACTCTTCATAAGTTATTTTGTTGTGGATGGACTAATACAGTATTTTCATAATTTAAATATTGTGTCTAAGCTTTCTGTATCATTGCTATATTAGTTAAAAATTAAATTTTCACAACAAGGAATTCCATGCAATTCCAAGGGCTACTTGCCCTGTTTTCCATACATGATTTCTACATTAAATTGTTTTTCAAGTTCTAGAGAAACAAGAGAATAAATATCTTCATGTTATAGATATGCTCCTTTGACATCCCTCAAAGTTTTAATAAGATGCACTTAAGTGTGCTTACAGCCAACACTGTAATTAGGAATTAATTTTCTTAGTTGTCAGATTTCATAGGTTTGAATTTCTTCCCCCTGGGGAAAAAAAAACACCCCAAACCCAACAAAAGCCCAATAATTATATGAATTTTAAGGTATTTCATTACACAGATAAGGGTAATTGTTCAGTTAGTTACTAATGTATGATTAAGTTGGGGGCAGGGAAAGAAATACATTCACATCTGCTTGTGCCCCCAAAGGACAGAAAATTTATATTATTTTAAAATAGATATAGTAAAACAATAGAAAGAATCTGTTGGTTTGGAGGATGAACCAGACGTAGCTTCTGAGGATGTAGGCCCCCTGATTTGATTTGTTTATTTAACCAGAAAGTTCAATAAACATTAAGGAACAAGGAAAGACAAGGGTAACAGGAAAGCATTCATATACTTAGAGGGGTTAGTATGTGCATATATACATTTTCCGAATCTTGCAAAGCTGCTGCAGTTTGCAGATACAGCGATTGGGATTCTTGATACATCTTTCATTAGTAACTTAATTAATAATGTTGCTATTATAACGAAAAGGAAGAAGGCAGAATTTGAAGGAGGAGGTTGTTGCAACTTTATAGATTAATCCAGTGCAATGAAAATATACATAAATATTGGCACAAAAGAGTGTGAAGCCAGTAATGAAGTCAGGCACCAAATAAGCATTCAAAACTTGATGCGTGGGCAGAATGGGTCAGAATGAAAGTTCACACAAGAAGATAACAGCAGCAGCTAAGCAGCAAAAATGGACATGTACAATGTCTTGAAGGTTAAAAGAAAACCCCAGGATTTTCTGTGAAGAGAAGGTACCTGAAACACAGAAGTGAATTAAAGGGAGGGAGATTTGTCAGCACGACTGGTAAGAAAGAATTTGGACAAATAGGGATGTGTATGGACAGGAAAAGAATTTATGACAACGGTTTCTGTTCCATTAATTAGTTAATTAGTTGCAGTAGTCAGGTTCTTAGCTTGAAACTCATGAACACAGAGTATTATGGCATGGAGACACATCATGGAGAACTGGACAGAACAGCCTGTACAGGTGAAAGGGAAGCAAGTGCTGAAGAGGAACCTCAGGCTAGGGGTGGGAAGGGAGGGCAGGGGATGGAGACTGTTAAAGCCCTAGAGCTGGCATGGGAGGAAAGCCAAAACAAATACATCAATTGATCTTTCTGTTCTATATGATATTTAAAATGGCTGACAGACTTTCAGAAGAAAGAGAGACTGCAGTGTATCTGGAGAGCTGAAGATGGGCAAGTTCTCAAAGGTAAGTGTATAAGACCATATTGAAGTTGCAAGGAAAGATTGGCCTCCTAAAAAGGAAATGTAAATTGGCAGGAAGAGAAAAGGTGCAAGATCTCAGAAAGGGATGAACAAGTAAGACCACTGTATGCTTACTGCTGACTGAAGGATGCTATTTAGATCAGGACAGGGGAAATACAAGATATTAAGTAGAAACAAAGGTGTTCCTACTGCAAATGAAAAATATGTGCTGAGATGATTTGCACAATCCTGCAAATACTGGAAAACAAATCATGGGGGAAAAATATACTGAATAATCTCCATATTATTTTTTAATTGAGATGTATATAAGCGTCCTCACAGAGAGCATATTCAGAAATGCAACATTTTCTGCAAACAAGAAAATAAGAGAGGAAAGGACTTTATCATCCTATACCCTGAGTAGGTCTTCCTGCAAAATTTTTGTGCTGATTATATTTTACCCAGGGAGACTAGAGGCCTTCTACCTCAGCTAAAGAGGAAATGAAGCTTTTTTGATTTGCATGCTTTCACTTCCCATCTCTACTTTGCTGTGACCTGCAAAAAATATTAACAACAATACTGATAACTTCATGGAAAAATAATTCAACTGCTACATTGTCAGAGCCTTGATATTTATAAACCAAGTAGATGGAACACTATGATTAAAAATATTATTGTACTGCACATGATGGACTATTGGTTTTAGAAGCAGCTTGTGATAAACAGTATGTTTAAGATGAAGAGACTAAAGCACACTCGGGCCAGCAGTTTCAAAAGCTTCTTGGACTAAGATCTAGTGAGGTACAATGTAGCTCAAAGAAAAACTGAAACTGTGGACTGCAAAATTTTGGAAGGTGTGCGAGTGCTCACCTCTGTGATTCCACACAGGTTTTAAGGCAAGCCATCTTTCTCATCCCCTTCTCAGGTTCAGTCTTAAATGATTCAGCAGGTGCAGCTGGATTTTATAACATTTAGTTGCACTCACCAGGGACAGCATACAACACAGAACACAAGGTTTTCCCTTTGCTGGTTGTTTTCTAGGCGCTCCTGGCCCCCAGGAAGAAATGTGGACAAAGGGATCTCTTACTGTAGGACCCGTGCTGTAGGCTAGGAGTCACAAATCCCTCAGCAGCTTGGCAATTGCACTGTACCAGCACACAGGACTCAGCAAGGAAGCCTGGCCCATGACCCTGCTGAGAGGCATTGCACCACCGAGGTCTGCCCTCTCCCCTGGCACCTGTACAGCCAGCTGGCTTTGGCACCATTTTCATTCCCTTTACTGCGGCAACAGGCAACACACTGGGGTAACAAACTCATTCGGACACCTTTGCATCCGTGGCAGCTGAGGCAGGTCCCATGACAAAAGTTTGAGCTAAAAAAGAAAGCCTACATTTTTATTTTATTTTAAAAAAGCATACGCTCCTCTTTGTTGCCTATTTCCAAACAGACCAGAAGCCAGCACCATTCCTCTCCCATTTCTCAGCCTGGTTCTGGGGTGGCCCTGCAACTGTATCCAAGCAGTTAGACAAGTTTCCCTTTGGGTGGAATCTAGGGAAGCTGCGGGGCTGTTCTTGCTCTAAGAAAACAGAAAGACTCCCACCTTTAAATCCAGTTCACAGAAAACTTAGATGTGCAGTCTGAGGCCCAGCATTGGTGTGGTGTCTCAAAGTCATTTTTAGATACAAGCACTGACATCAGGAAACCTCTGATTAAGAAAGAATCAGGTTTAATATATTTTTTTAAAGCAAGCCTTTGTCTTCATACTTACAGACCAAAGTCTGAAAATAACACCAGCACAGATGCTAAGGACTCAGTTCAAACAGGACACTCTGACTGAAGTTTTAGGACAAGAGCTCTCCTGCAGCAGCTGTGAAGAATCACAACGCATTTCTCCCAGCACTCTCAAAGATCATTATTAGAATACAGAAAATTATTATTGGCCCTAAAGCCTCGCTTCCTTCATTTAATTTACTACCATGTTTTCCCCAAGGCTCCTGCTGCTTGTCTTCCTTCTACAGCTTTTAAAGAAATAGCACACGTCTCCATAGATGCTCTCTTTAAACTAGCTCTGTCACTGCTTGTGTGTTACAGCTTCAGAGGCTCTCCACCACTGCCCTGGATTCAGGAAGGTATCTGATTTTAAATTGTTCCAGTTCAGTTGTTGCAAACCTCTCTTTATATATTCACTTGCCCCAGTTTAAGCTTTGATTACAAGTTTCTCAGCTTGCATCAGGAGATTACTAAATTACACTAAATTGACTAAGCAGGGGATAAGCCAGCTTAACCAGGACTGTCTTTCAGTGGCCTCAAGTAGACCAATTCAAAATCAATTTAGATAGATAGCTAAAATGTTTCAATGAAGAAGAAAACAAGTAAGGATACATAGTAATCCTTCTAATTTAAAGCTAAATTGCTCAGGGACTGTTAAATGCCTTACTTTGATAAAGTAGAGACACAAAGAATATTGTCCTATTAGCCAGAAATGTATAATTCCATAATCAGCCCTTTGCAAGTATTCTGGCATGCACCAGACCCAAGAAATTCTTCACTTGCCTGTATTTATCACACTGTGACATATAGTATCTATGGAAAGGATGCTGTAGTGATTATGAAGCGGAAGAACAAAAAGGATTCTTGAAATTACAGCTGACAAAGGATATGGGGAGAGCTGTTAAGGACCTACACCACTGAAGGGCAAGAGCAAGCCCCTGAGTTGAATAGAGCCTGTTATGGAGAACATATAACAAAGAACTGTGATCAGTAAAAAGAAATAGAGAAGCATTACAACAGATCTCCAGGGTAATACATATTTTTGGATCATCTCTTGGTAACTTATCATGTGAACATATTTCTAATAATGTTACGTGTCTCAATTTAAAAAAAAAAAAAAGAGAGAGAGAAAGGGTAAAAGACATTCTTGTATAAGTGTAAACTGTATAATCTCTCTGCCACTTAAGCTTCCAGTACTAGATAACAGACACTCATGGACCTCCACCTTTAATGTTATGATGTAGTGTGAATAAGGAAATTGCCTGATGTAGTTCTGAGTGGATCAGCTTGTTTCAGAACAAAAAAAATCTGTATTTTTTTTCCTGTTCACATGATGTCACTTTGAATATGAAATGAATACAGCTTATAGCACCTACTTACACATTTTCATATAACCATAAAATTAGTGATTACAGCAGAGAAAGTTTAGTTCTCGAGATAAACAGTAAAAATCTGGTTTACTGCAAATAACAGGACTTGGACTTTTTTAAGAATGAAAAAAATAAAGCATAGATATAATTCATTCACATTGCCTACAATTTAAAGAGAAGTTGCAATAAGAGCGTTCCAGTACCTATCTGTTTAAAATTGTGTCCCAAATGCTGGAATAGTGATATTTCACCATCTGTTGCTGAGTGGCTCATATCAATGTCTTGTTCATCATCTTTAGCCTGTTACACTGCAAGAGTTTATAGGGCAAGAGTCAAACACCATCATCAGCAATGAGAATTCCTTTAAAAACACTGGGAAATTTTCACCCGACAGATCTTCAGTAACTCATGCTTTTCATGGAAAGAACTTTGTTTAAATATGATGTTGGTGTTGTTTACAAGATGATCCAAACTTTGTGTCTGGTCTTTATGTCCAGCAGATGATTTCCAGTGATTCCACTGTTTTTTTGGCTGGCAGCATCCAGGAGGCCCTCCACGGTTGTACTGTACCAGTGTATTGCGTATAGCTTTCACAGAAGTTTCTTCGCCCATTGTATGCCAGTTACTTCACGCAAAATACCTAACGGTGCCAGCTACAAACTCCTGAAATCAATAGGTGACTTAATTAGGAGGTCAAAGAGACTGCCTTTTTTCACAAAGTGCAAGTCTGACCCCACAGCATTTTGCTCCGCTGCCGGCTATATGGATGCAGATGGTTTAGATGGACTCCAAGCAACAGGCTAAAAGCTGCAACATGCTCTCAGTGACTGAGCAGGAAAAAAACCAGCCACTGGCACATCTTTGCTTTGTTTTACCAGGTATCGTCTGGTATGGCATCCTGTCAGTCTAACAATGCATCTTGCAAGGGATCTTTTACATCATACTTTGTGTGATAATTTTCCCACATTTGCAGCACACTCTTCAATGCAATATATAAATCTGAAATCACCATGAGGTAGAAAACACCTTCCAAAAAATACCAATGCTATTTTTGTTGGCAGTACACAAGATACATTTCACTTATCTCTGTAGGTGAGTAATAATAAGCACTAACATAATATTTTTATGATTTTCATTACCTGCTGCTTTTTATGCTTTCTTAATGTATCACTGTACCTGAAAGTTGAGAATTTGAGGTATTGGAGATCTATGAAAAATAACAGCTTCACTGTATCATGAGCCTGACTTTAATTTGAAATGTGAGCTAAGTGAGCACTGTTCTGATCTCTTTCTTGTACCTAGGATGATCCCCACTGAATTCTGCAGAATCACATGTTATCGTTGCTGTAGCACACAGCATTTCAGTGAACATCAAAGAGCAGGTATTACAGCCCAGGCAAAGCAAGCTTGCAGTATTGACATATGTATGTTTCTGGATTGAGAGTCAGAAATGACAGGGGATCACCTGGGAGTTCCTTGCTGTACAATGTTTCACTCATGCTAAAATTACCAGAGAGGAAGGATCAACAAGAAATAAAATGGTTTTTTTCAAGGCCTCTGAAGTGCTTTCCTCTGGTTAGTTTTTTCGGGTTTTTGGTTGGGGTTTTTTTTTTTGGTTGGTTGGTTGGTTGGTTGGTGTTTTTTTCTTTTTCCTAAAGGACTGAAGGCAACCACATTAAAATGTAAATTGGGATTGTTTCACTTTGTATTTACCTTCACATTACTGTATCCTTCAGTGTTGGCTGCTCAAAGGCAGTTAGGAACGTAAATCATATTGACTTCAAAGAAAGATGGGCACTGAAATAACTTTGCAGATCTGGACCTCAGTACCTTTTCAGCAATGCTGTTTGAAATGGATGGAAAGGGGTGGAAAAGGCCACAACAAAAAGCAGAATTCAGTTTAAATGAGCAGTGCTAAACTATTGTCAATTCACTTACACCAAAAGAAAAATCTGATCCTTTGAACATGAACTGAGTCTTCCATACTAAGCAGAACTTACTGCTTTCACTACACGGAGTAATAGGAAAAAAGCTATACAGGAGGAATTTAGGAAAAAAAATTATATTTTTTTCAAGTAGCACATACTTCATTATAAGAAAACAAGTCTTATAGTATTGGTTGCACTCATCAACTGTTTCCAAAACAAATGTATGCAATCAGACCACTAACAACCTGTCATTTCTAAGAAGTATGATTCTTTATCCTGTTGTATTCTGTATCAGATGTTTAAACTTTTAAAAATACTTATCCAAGAAACATTTAAAAATATGTATTTTTTAATCTATGGAAAGTTTCAAGTATTGTAGCTGGTGAAAGAGTGAACTATTATTTATCACTCAACTTAATCTACATGTTAAGAAAAGAGGAGAAATATTGAATCAGAAAGCAGTCAGTATGTGTGAGAGAGAGAGGGGAAAAAGAAAATAATCACACAATCCTATTCCATTGTTTCCCTTTTTCCCCACAAAAGTAACAGCTTCAGTTATACCACACAATTGAAAGTATGTTTTCTGTTTTTTCAAATGTAATGAATTTAAATAACCATTTTGTTAGCCTCTAGTTAGCACCTAAAAACCTATTCCAGTGAGGACCCTGGGATTAAATTGTAAATGAGTGGTTGAGCAGTCCACAGCACTTGTCTGGGAAAGGGTGATGTTCAGTAATTACTTTTTTATCCCCTATGAGACAGTATGTGTAGAGCTCCCGGTCCAGAGGGAATGCAGCATTCTGCAGACCTCACCAATTTTAAAATGAGCTAATTTATAATAGATAATTCAGCAGGCATGCTGTAGTAGTGAGATTTCCACTGCAAATTGTTTTGTGAAATTCATTTTTTACTATGGTCGTTATTTTTTTTCTTCATGACACTTTCATAAAAAATGATGTGTTAATATCACAGAAATCTTTCACCCACAATCCCTTACACTAACATTGCCCTGGTTTTATAGGGAAGCTGTAGATTTTCTCACAGAGAGGACAGGGTCTTGATTTAAAAGCTACTAAATCCAACAAGATTATTAATTTCAGTGGATTCCAGGTAAGGAAAAATACATATTATAAAATCACCTTACAAAATGACTCCTGCAGATAGAGGCACTATACAGGTCCCCATGTTCTGCAGTAGGACTTACAGCTTCATCTGTCCAGGGAGTACAGACAGCATGAGGAGGGCTCCTGCTCCTTTTTTCTAAAGCCAGTGGTCAACACCTAACAGAAAAAAAATATTCTGCTGCTTTGAGTTCACTTTAGTAACTGATACAGAAAGGAATGCTTGTAAAAGAATCACTCTGTCCTGGTTTCAGCTGGGATAGAGTTAATTTTCTTTCTAGTAGCTGGTATAGTGTTATGTTTTAGATTTAGTATGAGAATAATGTTGATAACACATTGATGTTTTCAGTTGTTGCCAAGTAATGTTTAGACTAAGTCAAGGACTTTTCAGCTTCTCATGCCCATTCAGCAAGAAGCCTGGAGGGGGCACAAGAAGCTGGGAGGAGACACAGCCAGGACAGCTGACCCAAACTTGCCAATGGGGTATTCTGTACCATGTGACGTCATGTCCAGTATATAAACTGGGGGGGGAGTTAGCCTGGGGGTGATTGCTGCTTGGGAACTAACCAGGTTGGCGAGTGGTGAGCAATTGCATTGTGCATCACTTGTTTTGTATTTTCCAATTCTTTTATTATTACTATTATTATTGCCATTTTATCATTATCATTATTATTTTCTTCCTTTCTGTCCTATTAAACTGTCTTTACCTCAACCCATGAGTTTTACTTTTTTTCTCTCTGATTCTCTCCCCCATCCTACTGGGTGGTGATGGGAGTGAGTGAGCGGCTGCGTGGTGCTTAGTTGCTGGCTGGGGTTAAACCACAACACACACCCTGTGCAAGTTGTATTTACAGCTGGATGCATCTGCAAGTAAAGTTGTCTGGCCAAGAATCTTCAGGCAAATCCTCTTTGAATCGTACTCCTTCAGGCCTCTGGCAGCATGCTGATACCTGATTTCTGTCCTCTTTGACGCTGCTTCTGAATTCATCATTGTGAGCTGAAAGTGACATAATGTACACACCAGGGGATAAGTGAAAGGAATCTAACTATAGAAGCAGCTTGGAGGTAATATAAATGGGAGGCAGTAATCTGGCCCAAAGGAAACCGCAATCGTTTCACGGGTATTTGCAACAGTATATTATCTTCAGCATCCTGGAGGTTAAATTCTCCCCCACAGGTTGCAAATTGCATTAGGAACTCCTCAGCCACAGTGTGGCTTCTCCCACGTGACTCCCACTGCTAACAAAACCTGTCTTTTGTGTACTTTTGAAGATTTAAAAAAAGAAATCTCAAAATTAGAAGCCATCAAATACTTACTGAGATTACATTTGGTTGGGAAGATAGCAGGACACAGTGTGTTGTGAATGAAGGCAGTAACTCCAGACCATACCTTTGCACTGAACTAGCTCGTCTCATCCATGCTCCCCAACAGCCAGCTTAGATAGTAATCAATTTTGGCTTTAAATCCTTTGAGGCTCTTAACTTTGACTATTTCCCTTGACAACCTGTTTCCTAGGACTGTATCACTTTACATGGCAATAAAGTCTTCTGAATATCAAGCCTGCGTCTCTTTCCTCAATTTTCATTTCATTACCCTATGTCAAAGAAAGGTTAATTCCCTGACTCGCTATTGGTTGTCACACACACAGTATTTGCATGCTATTGCTAAGCTTCCTTTTAGGTCCCTTTGCTTCCAAAGGGTCACTGCCAACAGATATGGAAAAGACCTTTAAGTTCGTCTTACTTATCCCTTTGGCCATACAAAAGTACTCCCTGTAATAGATACGTCAGTGCTCCATTTGGTTTAATTTAAATTGTTTCACACAATAGGATTTCTGTTCCTTCCCTTGGGAAGCTACTTCACAGCCAATAGAGCAGCATCTCCCTTGGACCTCCTGAGAAAGTTTCTGTTTTAAATGAAGGGCCTGGTTCCTTGCTATGGCCAGGCAGCATTTGCTTTTTTCAGTTCTGTTTGTTTCCTGATCAGTTCTTTCAGGGAAAGAGCAGAAGGAACTTTACAGGAACACGAGAAAAAGAAGCCCTGCAGGGTTATCCCTGCCCAGATGCCCTACTATCTGGGAGTGCCTGGAAAGGACAAAACACCACAAATAATGAGAAGATGGCAGAAAGGCAACTCTCCCTAACCATCCTATTCTCCAGAGCAGTATGCGGGAACAAACCAAACCCAAGCCCAATCCAACTAAACAAGAAATGTAGGTTACAAATGCAATTCTAACCTGTATCTCCTCAAGCTGTGAAGCAGCCTCCTACCTTTCCCACACCAGGACAGCCCAGGAACTTCTCCAATTTACTCTTTAGCTGTAATCACCACTAACAGGGCACAAGTTACAAAGACACTTTAGATGCTCCTCCAGCTGGCCAGGTAACTGGACACTTGTGGCTGAACTGGATGTCCCCACAAGACATTTTGTCACTCAGAAGCTTTTCCCGTAGACCACTTCGGTTTCTCTCTCCTCCTGTCCACAGTGTCTCATCCCAGGCCACAGGCACTGTCCATTTTTGGATCACTTCCATTTTTCTCTTTGCCAACCCAGCCTGCCTTAAAGTCCCCCCCCCCCGCAGCTTTTACAGCAGCAGCTACGCCACTGCTAGCAGGACTCACCTATGTTGCTTCAATGTTCCTGTGGCTTTGGGGTGGCGAAACAGAGCTCACCATGAGATTATGCCAGTAACTGAATGCCCAGCATTGGGATAGATGTGTGCAAGAAGACAATTGCTATGGCTAAGGACATTATGATTTTGAGATATCAGATCTAAGTGTGTGTATATATACGCACACACACATTTATATATAAAATAATGCTAAACAACCATTTAAATAAGAAAGTTCTTAGGATATCCTAAGCTTTAATTTGACAGTTACATATCCCAACTAGCTAGATCCATACCTGTTTTGAAAAAGGCTGAGTGCTTTGACTTCATTAGGTTAACCGTCCCTTTAGTGAATGACGAAATTCAGCCCTATGTTACAAGAAATATGAGTTAAAACTCAGCTCCCAAATTAAGTATACATCAAGCTGATAGATGTAGTCATAGATAACCCACACAAGAATTGTGATTTTCTGACATAAATAACTCTAAGCTTACATCAGTAAATGTGAGAACTGTCCTGAAAAAAATATTATAGCTCATCTCTAACTTTTATGTGGTTGACTATCACCTGTGTTCAGTGTTCCTCTATATCTAAAATATATATCAGCTTTGAATAGGCAAGTGAAACTTCAGTCTTAGTCATATATAAAAAAAAGAAGTTATTTATATTCCTCTTGAAGTCTCATCTAAGAATGAGGATATTTTTTTTCTCTTTGTCTTGCAGGTTCAGGCACAACAACCTTCTCAGCTTCGCTAATTAATCTTGCCCCAGCTGTTGACTCCACAGGTGATGAGACTCTCCCTTGTCACCTAGGAAATACAGCTTCTGTAATAGAGAAAGGTTTCCGTCTGTGAGAGTCTTAAAACCTCTATTAAAAGTTTAAAAAAAGTTCTGGAGACCTTGCCCATGTAATTGAAGAATATTGGAACTTGAAAGTTTTGAAGTATAAACTACTAAAAGCTGGTTTGTTTTGTTTGTTTGTTTGTTTTATCCAGCTCCCTTTTCAAGCCAAGGTAGCAACAGCTGCTTGATGAATAACTTTTTTGCCATGTGCCATGCAGTCATTTACCTGCTGCATCAGAGTTTTCAGTTAGCAAACTGTCCAGCTTCCTGGAAAAAAATATCAATTTCTTGTTATCTCCTAATTGAACAGTATGTAATGAAAATGATTCCATTGCTAGATATTTGTTATTTTTCCTATAGCAACCAGAGGGAATGCTCTCCTCAGGGAAATACCGTAAGGATTCTTTGCTACAATTATGGTGAAAAGAGAGAGTACGTGGGGATTCGCACCCAGCCAGATGAGTTGATGATGAAGCTCAAATAAGCCTTTGTGACATTTTGCTGGTATTGATAGGATGTTTTCATTTATCTTCCACCTACACTGTTCATTAGGAATTGATTTCCAGCAAACATAGCTTGAGAAAGCAGTCTGAATTGCCCACAGAGTGAGCACTATTGCTGGGGTTTATTACAAGCAGACCATAAGGTCAGCATGTTTATTCCATCTGTCGTTTGCTTTGATCAGGGACAGTAACACAATCTGACTGAATGTCTGAAGACCTGGCAGTGACAGGGCTGCTGGTGGGTGGTGACAGCTGTTTATTGCAGTGACCATAGCTGCAACCCTCAAATAGGTGCTTCTTCCTCCCAGTTGTAGCTGTCCTCCCTCCCACCTCACGTCTTTTCTCATGTTCACTCCAAATTGCTGTGCCCCTCCCCCCTGCTCCCAGTTTGTTTCTACTACTCTGGGACAGGGGTCTGAGGGTGCTGTAATATCAGTAGTGACTGCCTGGCTTCACCTTTCTGCTTAAGCACTGCTTGGCAATTTGTTTTTGCTAGCAGAACTCCTGTGCGCACAGACGGAGTCAAACCAGGGAGGAAATGGGATCAGTTATTCTTAGTTAGATTTGGAGGTTTTGGATTTTGAAAGCAGGCTTTTTGAGGATAACTAGGACAATTTGAGGATAATTGGGGAAATTTATTTGGAGCCAGAGGAATCATAGAATCATAGAATCATTTTGGTTGGAAAAGACCTTCAAGATCATCAAGTCCAACCATTAACGATGCCCCCTAAACCATGCCCTGGAGTACCCTGTCCACTCGCTTTTTGAATATCTCCAGGGATGGTGACTCAACCACTTCCCTGGGCAGCCCATTCCAATGTTTGACAACCCTCTCAGTAAAAAATTTTTTCCTAACATCTAACCTAAATCTCCCTTGCCTCAACTTGAGGCCATTTCCTCTTGTCCTATCTCCAGCCACCTGACAGAAGAGACCAACACCCACCTCACTGCAACCCCCTTTCAGGTAGTTGTAGAGAGCGATAAGGTCTCCCCTCAGCCTCCTCTTTTCTAGACTGAACAACCCCAGCTCCCTCAGCCGCTCCTCATAAGACTTGTGCTCAAGGCCCCTCACCAACTTGGTTGCTCTCCTCTGGACATGCTCTAGCAGCTCAATGTCTTTCCTGTAGTGAGGGGCCCAAAACTGAACACAGGAAGAAGTTCAAGGTAGTCAAGAGCAGCTCACTGACTGATCTAAATGAGTCTACAGTTGCTGTGTAAAAGGCCAGACATTTGCCTGGAGGTCTATGAAGACGCCATGCTGTTGCACATGCTGATAGATACAACAGGGGATAGGCTGTTCTTGTGCCCTGAAAAAAAGGGCAGAGCACAGCTGTGCTCCTGCGGCTGAGGTCTTTACCCTCTCCCCCCACAGCCCCCAGGACAAGGTGGCCTTGTATATCCAGCCGGCTGGGAGCAATCCCTGGGGCAGACTTATGCCCCAGGTGATGCCTTGGCATAACCAAAACTATGCCAGGGCTCATGCCAATAATTAAGCAGAATGGATGGTCACATATCAACACCTGAGCCTATGCCCCTTCCATATTTAGTTTATTAGCATGTGTGTAGTCAGTAATTCAGGCATAGTGTCCTTGACACAGAGATGCTGGGGTAAGAACTGATAGTTTCTTGGAATACTAAAGGTGGAAGAGTGCTCAAAAAGTTGTTTGGTCCATTCCTGTGCCCCAGGACAGACTCTGTACTTGGCAAATTTGTTCTCAGGAACATGATCTTTGGTGGTGTCATCACCCCTAAAAGGTATAGAAAGTATAATCTCAAGCTTTCCTCCCATATCATAATTGCTAAACTTTTAACCATTCTTGTTGCCTTCCTTCTTTAAGTGGTATAAATCCTTCTCAAACTGCAGTACCCAAAATTGCCTGCAACGCTCCAGCTGAAGTCTTACCAGTGCTGAGTAGAGAAGAATTATTTCAGTGGTTTTTATATACTACATTCCTGTTCATGCATTCAAGTAGATTTCTTGCCTTTCTCGCAAGTGTAACAATACTGACTCCTATGTAGTTTCCTAGTCAATCCCTTAGAAGATCTCTTTCTGCAGAGCTGATACCCCACCAGTTAATGCCTGACCTGTTTTTGCCTGGCAGATTATTCCTTTCTAGGTGAGGTGTCTCTCTCTTGTCCATATGGAGTAGTATATGATTGTTTTTCAAAGCAAGTTATCAAGATTAGTTTGGATTCTAACTCTGTTCATCAATGTGGAGAAGTTCTTAAAAATGCACCCAGAAAGCAGTTATCAATGGATCATTGTTAAAATCAAAAGAGATACTGAGTATGAAACTACAAGAAAGGTTAGGTCTGTTAAATGTTTACAGTAGTTAATAGAGATAATAAAAAGACAGGTGATAGAAACAGTTTCAAACTGATCCTACCCATATGTTCATACAGAACACATTTCCTTATTTGCTTAGAATAACATCATGTGTGGTTCTCCTGCCCATGAGCCCTCATACTCTGCTTTCAGTTGAAATTAGATCAGTTCAACATGATCTGTGCACAAATCCACCTTGGCTTTTACCCATCTACTTATTGTCTTTTCAGTGCTTCTAAATGGTCTGTTTGATTATTTATTCCAGAACTTTTCAGGGGAATTAAAATTAAGCTTACTTGTGTGCAAAATTCTCTGGCTTCTCCTTTGCTTATACTGTTTTGCTTGTTGGCAAAACGATACCAGATAAACAATTGTGTTTTCTACTCCAGAATAAGACTGATCAGTGAAAAAGCTTATCAAGCGTAAGAATTAACTTAAAATTAATGAAAATCTAATGGGTGAACCATCTACCCCTGTTCAGTTGGGATTAAACACAGGCAACAATTGAACTAAAAACAAGCTAGAAGGGTGTTTTTTTCTTCTCTCCTGAAAATGTTCCCAGATATGAAACAGAAATCCAACTCTGTGCCTGCTGCATATGACTGACATAGGTGATTTACAAAAGGATGCTGCTATAAAGCAAAATCCAGTTCCCTTTGGCAAAAGTAATAATTCAAAATATCCTGAGACATTAACCGAATTTCTGGATTCCGAATAAAAATGATGAACTAACACAAAATATACCATCAAAAGATGCAAAAGCAGTAATTAAAAATTGTGCCAGATCTTCCAGCCACACAGGAGAACAGATTGAAGACACAGGCATCTTAGAAGAATTGATCATATTTAGAAGAATTGATTCACATTTGAAAAGCTTCATAAAAACAAAATCAAGTAGAACCTATAGGAAGAGACTGTTACTCTAAGAGGAGAGCTTAAATGTGCTACTTAGAAGATAACGCTGTTCTTAATGAAAAGCACAAGTTGGAGATTCTATGGAGAAAATAGCAATAAACTTGATAGAATAATACCCCATAGGCTTGCAAAGTGCGCCCAAAGGAACACTGACCAAGCTAACTGAAATTAAGGCAGCCATTAAACATTTTTTTTCAGTATTATGTATTTCTTCCACATAAACAGAGCTCATATTGATGACATCAACTGCAAATTAGAGTTCCCCGTTTTCATATCATGATAGTAAGTCCTTTTTTTTTTTAATTCTGCTGCTGCTCCTTATTTATTTGGGATTCCATGAAAGGCAAATCTCCAGGGCTAGATTGGTATCAGATCCATTTCAGTAAAGCAGTAAAGCAGTTGAAAGGTAATTGCTCTGTTTCTTACTTTCTTTTCAAAAGGGGAAAAAAAAAAAAGATACTACTTATCATTAAACCTACATGATGACATTTCTTACATATTATATGAAAATATCTGGCCTACTGAAGGAAGTTATCATTAGTGTATCATGTAGTGACAGACAAACCTCACAAGGGTAACATGTCCAGTTCTTATCAATTCCCCTGTGGTCAGAGTTGTATTTCCTATGCCTAAATTCATTATAGACGTAATTTTAATTAAAAATAATAGAACAAATAAAAAAGTATTGCCTGATACAAAAACAAACTGGAAAGGGAAAAGAACAATTCTATATTAAAAAATCAGGTCAGCATTTTAAATTAATAAGTCTGAAAGACAAGTGTACCTGTTCACAGTAAGGGAATGAGACAAGCATAATTTGATGAGATGGTCATATTTTAGCAGTGGAAATAATTGGATTCTTTACCTGAGTTTTAGTACACGCACCAGATGGGTAGATGTAGGAGATATGAATAAACATAGGAAAACCAGCAGAGACCTATTTCTACAAATAATGATTTAGGTGTCATAGACCTTTTCATTCTCCCACACTCGATCCCTAAACCTATTACAGGCTGAAAGGAGAATATAACCTGTGTACACCATCAAGCTGTAATGAAAAACAGCTTGGTCTGACAGGTAAGAGAGGGCAGGGGGAGCCTTTCAGATGTGTATATAGAGATTGTCATGGCTACAAAAGGACAGGGTATGGCAAGCACCAGCAGCTGGTAGGAACTGTGAGAACCCATAGGAATTTTTCCAGTCAGAAGTACTAGGAAACACAGTTAATTAATCCTAATAATTGTTTATTTTCACAAATAAGAAGTTCAATATTTTTTTAGTTTGCTAAGCCAAAAGCACATTTTTCTAGATTCTTCACCCCCCTCAAGAGATTGTGAGCCTTAGGTGTTATTTGACTACTGACAATATTGATCAATTGTCAGTTTCTTAGCACAATAAGATAGATACAGCACTAAATATTTCTTCTAATGAAATAGATGATTAAATAGAGAAAAGATCAGAAATATTAAAAGTAAAAATTTTTAGAAATCTTACACTAGAAGCTTAGATTCCTCATGAGAAGGTAGGAGGACACAGCACTTCACTTTGCAAATCACCGAGTGCCTCTGAAACTTTCTCGTAAGCATTATTTGTCTCTTTTTCTTGCCTTTCCTATTGGCACAAGGAGAAGGAAGGATGAGAGAAAATGGCTAGAAAAATCTGAAAGTTTTTTTTTAGAGATCCAAGGGAGTACTTACAAAAGGAAAAGATGATGCATGAAAGCAATCACCTTCCATCCACTGCTCACTACTCTTTTTAGTAATTTCTTACTAGCACGAGCAAAGTTGTCTGCTGCGGAGGGAAAGTATTAGGCGTTGGGCACTTAGTATTCCCCTCCTTACCTCTCTCCTATTTTATTATGTGGACCACAGAAAACAAATAATATTCTCTCTGGTACACATAAGATATGTGCATCTTAAGAGATTTTTTTTGTGTTAGCTCTGTCTGAAAGCATAAACACGTTTAGCATGCTGCCTTCGATATTCCCTTGGAGCTTTTCAATGACCAGTTTCACATTTGGTAGTTTACCATTGGAAAGAGAATACACGTGCTCAGTAATGCCTTAAAATAGCTCTCCATTATTCCAGGCCCAAAAATGTAGTAACATCAAAATGTACTACATCAAAAATGTAGTAACACATTAAAACAATCCATTAATTGTTGTTTATTCACTGGCAACTCTATAGTGGCGTATAATTACTTCATATACCACTATTCCCATGGAATACATAACAGAGCTCTAATCTGCCATTAGCATTTTTTCCCCAATTCAGCTAGCACTGCGAACATAAAAATACGTATGGGATTACTTACATATTTTCCCTATGTGAGCGCAGCCCTGACTGCTGTGGAGAAGTGGCATCGTCTGCGGCTCACTCCTGTGCCTCACCTGCTCTCTGCAGTTAAGCTCAAGATGGAGTCAGGCAGGTGCTTTTACAGACCCTGTGTGTTCACCTGCTCGGCCAAGAGCTGAGCCTGGCAGGAGCCTTCTCTTTTCACCTCCCAAGATTTTGTGGTGTTTTACCAGACAAGCAACAGAAGTTTGAAATGAAGAGGAAAGGAGAGTAGGCATGGTTAGTTCCTCAAACCTCTTTTTCCTTCTGACCAAAATCACTCCAGCCTTTTAAAGGCTGAGATTCAGTCTTTAATAATTTCTTTTTTACTCCCATTTAAGAGAGCAAGGGAAATGAGCTACCACGCATTTCACAAGGATATGTTCAATAATAGCATATATGGCATTGTAATACATTTCCACTAAGGGTGTCAAAGCGTGAGGACAGAAGGGACCTCTGTGGAAACTCCAAGGTTAAGGTTTCTGAGATGTGGAAGCTCATTTCTGCAAGGCATTTTTGCTCTCCTGTGTATTTAGTTCAAGGAATAAGGACCTTGTTGAATCTAAGAAGGAGCAGAGAGAATACAGGGGAGGCATAAGCAGGTAGCTACAAGTGTGTTGCTGCCACCCATGCAAACAGGTTGGAGTACATTTGCTTGTTAAAATATTGGAAGTGAGTGATGGTGCACAGGCAAGTTTAATCCCAGAACAACCACTATGCAGGAAAGGTCTCTTCTGAAAAAGTGAGGGTTTTAGATTGATGTTTTCCAGTGGTACCACTGCGTAGATTTTGGGTTTCTGGTAGGAGCTTAGAATACTCTGCCTTGATTTGTCTGGGTGATTTTACTCAACATTCTGCTCAGAAGAGGAACCAGAACACTCCTGGAACTGGTTGTTCCTCACTCAGGACATAGTCTTTTTTCTCAAACCATCCACAGCTGAGAATACACCTAAAATACACCAACCAAAAGTTTTGGCAGCTGTTGTTTCTTCCTACCCCAGACAACCTTTCCTGCATCTGCAGGACAAATACCGCGCATGCAGCACAGATGAGAAAGCCCCACTTCTGTACTTATTGTGCCACACAACGTGGATCTGACTGCAACATGGAGCCAGGCAGTGGAGATTACTCTTGCTGAAGCTACCTTCTTCCTGGAACCTACTGAAGTTCATTAAGGAGAAGGTTAATCTGCTCGGCATATCTCTGAATACTATTTTCTTGTAAACTGAGCTGAACAGAGCCAGATGATAAAAATAGTCTCCTGTGTAGGTTTTTGTAAGAGGAATGATTTCTATCTAAGATCATTATTTTTGCGCTTTGTTGGAAGTGGATTGCCTGCTCTGACAATTAGATGTAAAATGGACTTCTCTACATGCTTTATAGTTTAGAAATGTGTTTCTATAATGGCTTTGGCTCATGCACTTAAAATCTGTATAAAGATTGAATCAAGCTCCTGTTTTATTAAGATATCTTGCTAAAAAAATTCTGCAGCAAATAGTAATTTTCTAAAGCATTAAATTGCCATTTTAAAGAGATGGTTTCAGGTCAAAGAAGTGTATTTGTAACCTACTACAAAACCACCCCCTTAATTGAGTAAGAAGGCAGTATTTTAAAAATCTATCACCAGGTAGCCCAAGTATGATCACTGAAATTTTATGGGTGTAACTATAGTCAGAATTTGGTCTCTCATTTATTTCTCTGCCATACATATGTTTTGCTTTTCTCTCAGCTTGGATAACAAGCCTAGAGTTCTGAGTTTCATATTCTTGTTTGTTGATTTAGTCCAGCAATTTTGTGCTTACATTGCAAGACAATTTTTCTCTTAATTCTCTTTCCATTAGAATGTCTAAAAAAAGGAAATACTTCTGTTGCTTCTAGGTTCTATTAAAGGCTAAATTTCTCCAAATGGTTAACCAAAACTGACCTTATGTTCCCATTCAAAGTTTAAACATGCTCCTAGGATTCTTTATATTTACGATTCACTTGCTCTCTTAATTGTACATCTTAGAGTTCTCCAGGTTGTAATGCTTGCCTCAATATCAAAATAAATAGAAAGGTTAGCACAGTTTTACTAACTAATGATTTCCTGGAATAAAAAGAATCTATAATATGAATAGTGCTGTAATGCCTTTGGGTGGTGATTAATAGGAACTTTGTCTGGCATTTTAAAAATTGTATCAGGTAAATCCTTAGGAGAAAGTCAGGGGGATTTGTGTATCTTCCAGTTAGGTTTTAACATGGACATTAATTGCTTTTAAGTAGAATATTCATGGGTTGTCGCATTTCCATCTGACCACCTTCAAGTGTAAGTTGCCTTCACACAGTCCAGATCCCATTATGGTTTTTAAGCCAAGTTAATTTTCTCAGAATTTGGAAAAGTCCCCCACCCAAAATAACACCAACAAAAACCCCTGCTTGATACCCTTCTGCCTTCTTTTCCAGGAGAATCCTCTTCCAGGTACTTGCCTCACCCTCCTTTATGCAATGCCCTCTACATTTCATGCAGTAGCACTCATGCCCTCTACTTTCCCCTCCCAATCGTCCAGCCCCTACAGACTGGGGCCCCCTTTTAGCTACCAGTGTCTGGGCTTGACAAGGAGCTAGATGTATTCATGTTGTCTTTGCAACAAATGTGAAAATAAGCTCATCGGTTTGGCCTCTGAATTAGTCCCCTTTATAATACTGCAACCAGACATGGGTGTTTTTCATAGCATCTATCATGATAGCATCAAAGCGTTTCATAATATTAAAGATTTATCAAATGTATTGCTAGGAGGAAGATTTTTCTTTTCTTGTTCTTTTAATCCAGTTTGTTCAAATAAAATAAGCTGCTGGCAGATTGCTTTATGTTCCATTTGGCTATTAGTTGGCACATACTTATTTCAGTAGAAGAGTTTTGTTGCACACACTAAAACTGGGAAGATTCATGCTCAACAAGATCTGTTGTAGAACTCTGTTCCATAAAAATCCTGTGGTTTTTTTAGCCCTCCCCAAAATTTTCTTCTCATCTCTCAGCAGGATACAAGCTGGACTCCATCAAACACTGTTTTTAGTGATGAGTAGGAAACATTGATGGGAAGACAGAAAGAGAAATAATTCTCCACAGAGATCATAATAAAGAGCTTGACTGCCTTGAAAATCTGATTGGCAGCCAAGGCAGGTGCCAAGCATATGTATCACAAATTCATGCTGGTTAGCATCAGCCCGCATTTGCTGGGAGAAGGCTTTGTATTGTGCACCAGATACAGCTAGTGCCCATCCCTGGACTAGCTGTAAGTCAAATGCTTCCTTACCATTTCTCATGGGAAAACATAAATACTTGAAAACTTGTGACAAATAACTGGAAATTACTGGACCAAAAGGCACAAGAAATCTAATTGTACAGAACTCAGCACTCAGTTTCCTCTTGTCCTGAACTTTCAGAGTGAACTGGAATATAACCTTGTTGCTTTTTTAGGCAGAGGTTGCAAGCAGCCGAGTCTGTTCTTCCTCACAAATGCCTTTGTTACGTGGACCCAAGGTTTTTGTGTGGAATGGTTAGAAAGATGTTTACAAAAGCACAAAGATATTATGAGGTACTGCTATCTTGTTACAGCAGACAAGCCTCTAAAGGGCATATCCCTGTTGAAAATAAAGCTTTTCAATTTGGTCTTCAAGATCGATCTAGGAATTTAATGAAACCCAGTGATCATCACTTTGGTTGCTTTTTATAGCTGATTAAGCTGGAACCAACAAATGAATAGCATATTACAGGTGTGTTTTAAAAACAATTAATAATACTGTAAGTAAAGTCATCATAAGGATATAAACTCAATACAATACAGAAGTCAGAGAAAAGGAACCACTAATTCTGCAGAAAACTGACTAGTTTCACTCTCTAAGTACAGAACGAATAAATGAAAAAAGCTGGGGCATATGTTAGATTTGTACTATCCTGTAATTTCTGAAGATTAAAATACTTTAATATTCAAATGTATGAAATTTTGTTTAACTTTTATTAGGCTGATATGTACTTGGAAAGAAGCTGGTGTGTCACCTCAAGGAAACAAGCAGTTTTCTAAAAATAAAGATATTTATTCCATTCTCTGAGTCGTTTTCCTTTTTTTTTTTTTTGGTTAAAAAACCTATTTTTCTTTTTCCCTCATCACATACTTAGGCTTTGAAATATGATGTTAAAAAGCATCAATATTCACTTTTCTGCTAATTCTCCTCTACAAGGAAAGAAAGGCAAATCAACTGATCTCTTTTCAGTTTTCCAATTTTTAATCATGCATTGGATCAGCTCCTGTTTTACTAAAACTTACCTCATACAAGAAACCGTAGCAACTCCTTTTGGTTCAGTATGGTAACTACAGAAGTACAAGGTTCACAAGGGAGGATTAAACACTGCACTATTGAACACTGAGATGTTCAAAATTTTGGCCCCTGGCTTCCCAGAGGAATTTGTAACCCCAGATTTGGCACCCCATCTGTTCCTTGGAGAGCGGTGTGGGTTTGTAGAAGCAGGTACACGGAAGCCAACAAGTTGGCTGCAGAATCAGGTAACACTAGCCCACAGGAAATTGGAGAAGAACAGGGACTCAGATATTTTTCCTCCAAAATGTACTACGTTTCTAATTTTGGACGGGATAGAAATACACCTCTTTCACAGCCATGAACCCCTTCTTGGACTGAAGTGTCTAAGTTGAGTCAATCTTAATTTTTTTTTTTCCCAGAAACAGAGGAAAGAATAGTGGCTGTTGTCCTTCTTCCCTCAAGCAGAAGTTTAAAAATTCAATGGGTAGATAGAGATTGAGAGTGTTTCAAAACCACAATGGCCTTCATATTAACCTGGGATACTTAGAGGCACATCCCTTCTCCAGTGAATATAGAAATACGTTAACAAAGAGGAGAAACAGGAGAGACGAAATTTACCCATTCCACATCTTACAAGCAAGGGAAACTTTCTGAGGGATGACTTTTCCATGTTCAGGTCCCAACTGCACACTGGGCAAAGGGGTGTCCCTGACCGGGAAGCTCCGATGCCCTCGCTTGCTGTTGTCCTCTGCTCTGCAAGAGGGTTGGCTTGCTGGACCTGGGGAACCCCAGGGCTGGGTGTCGTGGTTTAACCCCAGCCAGCAACTAAACACCACGCAGCCACTCACTCACTCTCCCCACACCCAGTGGGATGGGGGAGAAAATCGGGAAAAGAAGCAAAACCCGTGGGTTGAGATAAGAACGGTTTAATAGAACAGAAAAGAAGAAACTAATAATGATAATGATAACACTAATAAAATGACAACAGTAATAATAAAAGGATTGGAATGTACAAATGATGTGCAGTGCAATTGCTCACCACCCGCCGACCGACACCCAGCTAGCCCCTGAGTGGCGATTCCCCCGCCCCCACTTCCCCGTTCCTATACTAAATGGGACGTCACATGGTATGGAATACCCCGTTGGCCAGTTTGGGTCAGGTGCCCTGGCTCTGTCCTGTGCCAACTTCTTGTGCCCCTCCAGCTTTCTCACTGGCTGGGCATGAGAAGCTGAAAAATCCTTGACTTTAGTCTAAACACTACTGAGCAACAACTGAAAACACCAGTGTTATCAACATTCTTCGCATACTGAACTCAAAACACAGCACTGTACCAGCTACTAGGAAGACAGTTAACTCTATCCCAGCTGAAACCAGGACACTGGGGTTTGCTGCCAGGATCCCAATACGGTGGAGCTGCATGGAAAGTTCAAATGCTCAGAGCAGGCCGAGAGGATCAAGCCCACATATGACAAAAGCTTGAAAATGCTGCTTTGTGAATCACGGATAGGAGATGAATCGTGCTGGTGACAGTTTGTGCAGCATGTATGTGGCTGTGTAAATGTTCAAAGGTGAAAGTGCATTTGCTGGAGGAAGTGCTGATGAAAAAAGAGCTATATGTGCATTTAAGTGACAGTAGTGTGAAGTTTAGCAACCAAACACCTATGATGATACGAATGTTGCATTTAGGGATTAAAAGTGGTGTTTAGACTCTCAAATGCCCCATTTTCTTTGAGTTTTTTTTTTTTTTAATGAGAATAAAAATCACTCAAAGCAAATTAAGAGTGAGATTTTCAGAAATGCCCTGCACTGACTTGGAAAACTAAGATAAATATCACATCAAACAACACAAAAAGAATAGGGCCATTGGCCTTTCTGAAAATCCCCTGTCTTCAGCAAACCACAGAGCCCTGGTTTTCGTAACACTCTGCATTTCTGTGCCTAAAAAGCAAACCTGAAACGTAAGTGAAAATGCTTTCCTTTTTGTTTTGTTTAAAAGCAATACATCCATATTTCAATATGCTTTTTCTTCCAGTGTTCATGTAACTTAAAGTCTGACTCAGGAAGTTCTTGTCACATTAAACATTAAAAATTATTACTTACCAAATGACCATTAGTATGAGAATATATATCATTAATTATGAAAATTAATCCATCTGCCTTCTGGGTGCTGAGCTGTTATGTTTTTCAGTGCTGCCACAAAGGGCTGAAAGTGAAGATTTTCACAGGGACATAGTGGACCAGGTTCTGGAATTATAGATGAGAAAATACAATCAAAATCAAAGAAGCTGGCAACACTGTGAATATAAATTAGAGAAATTAATTCAGTTATGGGCCTGCAGGTCACACAACGGATCTTCTTCCAGTAAAATAAATAAATAAATAAAGTGTTTTCTGTTTTTTTAGTTGGGAGGGAGGTCTGCAGTCTATAAGAAGTTAAAAGTAAAGACTATCAAGAAATGTGGATAGAAATTCCTGTGTTTCCTCCATTCAATCTTTTAGCCTCTTGTTTGTGGGATGAGTGGGTGAAAAAGAAATCAATGCATGTTTCATTGTCATATCCAAATGGGCAAGTAAGTTCTTCCCAAAAATGGATTGCTAAACTCCAGGAAAGCAGTCTGCAGGACAGAAGACATGCTGCCTCTAGCAGCTCAGAGAAACGTCATGGGATTGGGTACAAATAAGGTGGCAAAATCCAATCCACAAGCAGGAGACAGATAGAGCGAGTTCAGGCCACACAAAGGGTAAGTCTAGGCAAATGCACCTACCACCATAGGCTAAATCATTCAGTTTTAAAAAACAATACGTGAGAACAAAAAGACATTGCAGGGCTGAGACTTTTCCTATATCCCTACAGAGTGGACAGTTTCCAATTATTCCTACTGGGGAAGGACCTTCTCCATTGCCCCCTGGGGACAGAAGTTATTTCAGCTACTTACAAAATTATTTTTATTGTTTACATATTGCATTATATGTAGTATAATCTATAATTACATATTTTAAAATTATTTTGGTTTTGGCAGCCACTGGAAAATGTCCTGTGCTCTGAAAGAGAGGTCAATTTTAGCACATTATTTGCCTGAGCTTAGGCAATTCTGGCCAAGTTTGTAGGGCCATTTGGGATAAGAAACAAGCTCCTTTTTTTCTAGGGCTACTTAGAAACTAAGACTACCTATCAAACCTACCTGACGTCCTATCAGATGACTTGAGTCACAGTTGTGTGAAAGTTTTCACCACCAGTATTCCTTCGGCAAGTCCATAGGGGCATATAGCTTTCATTACAGAAAAGAGGGTTGAAAGTAATTCTTTATAAAGGCCCCAAATCCCAAGCAATTCCAGCTTCCAGCATGAGATTGGCTTAAAAAACCGAGCAGTCAGTGGTTTTGGGTGATCTAGTTCACAGGGTTTTTTTTAATTCTTGTGTTGGTAATGTTGCATTTTAGCAGTTCGACAGATGAATTTATACCCTTTCCTCCTTTCATGAGCACTCATGGAGCTGCAGTGTAGCAAAGTGAGGGGTTTTTTTCCTCATAGTCCTGCAGTCAGCTTATCTTTGGACTGTTAAAACTCTCCAACTTGGAATTCACAGTTTATTTCCTTTACATATTGTGGCCTTGGAGTTTATTCAGTCCCTGGCTGAATTAGTTCCTTTTTAAAAATGCTCTAGGCTAATCATTTAAATAAGCAAAGGGCCACTTGAGCGTAAAGAATACATTTCCAGCAGGAAAGCTGATGGAAGTTATTTTTTCTGAATCTCTCTTAAGATGACTCAGAAGATAAACAAGTGCTATGAACTTGCCTGTGTGAAGGCGGGTAGCAGGGGCCGGGTAGCAGGGGCCTTCGTATTAACAGCATTAACTCCTGCACAGGACCAAAGGAAGAGTCCAAACTGGAGGACTGGGATGTTGCTATAAGACCCCCTTCCACCTCCCGTGCCTTGTGTCTAATCAGTTTATTACAAGGTATTACGGCTCTAGAAATCTAATAATACCACCAAGGCAATTAATGACAGAGGTTCTTCAATTACTTTTTTTAAAGGCAAATTGTTTGTTCAGGCAGATAAAAATTATTTTTTTTCATTAAAAACCTGCTCAGGTGGGCTATGCTGCAGCTGCACTGTGCTTCATTTTGTCTGGAGGACTACAAAGACCAGAAGATAAGCAGGAGGTAGAGTGAGGAGAGAACAAATGGCAAAGCACCACAAAGTCAAAATGTAATTATAAGAGCTTGATCCTGAAGCTACAGAAATCAAGTGTCTGTAACGTCCTGACCTGTGAATCTACTTCTAGTGCCAAAGCCTTACAGTGTAGGTATGTCATACACATGAAATTTGACATTTCTGAAATAAAAACCTTCTGTGTTTTATTTGTAGATAAGGCGCTTTCTGCTTTTTCATAGCATTCCAGTGCAGACTTCTGACTGATATTTTTAAAAGCTTTGTTTTGAAATTTTAAGAGACCTTCAAACTGGACTTTGGTAAAATGAACTGAGTTACTCTAATTCCCTGTACTTACCAGCTGACAGCTGAATACCCACTTGATCATATCACAGAATATACCTCATTTTCTTCCTCTGAGCAATTTATTTTGTTGTCAAAGTCATTAGAATATGCCTGCTAATAAAAGATGTATTCTCTATTGTATATGCAATCCTATTGTTTGAAGTTAATACAAGCCTGTTTGAAAACAGCAGTTTCCATAGGAACAGTTTTCCCAAATAAATTTTACATGGAGAAGTATGTCATAAATAATTGGTCCTGCCCTGAGGGAACCATTAAACACCCAAAGAAAATGCATGGGTAGAGACAGAGAAAAGAAAAGCTATGAGAAAGGCATAAAATGATGGCAAATTGGGAAAAGTACATATTTTTTGCCTATTCAGAATTCTTTTCAAAGTTAAAAAAAAATACGAACATCCGTTTTTTTTTGAACTTTGCTGATATGGAGTAGGAGTCCATATTTTACCTCTTAGGATCTTAGTTGTGTTCAAGTTACACTCCCTGCAAATCTCCTTAAATTATATGTTGGTGATATCTTGTTTTTAGTTTATCCATTTATATTGCACACTGCCTTTTTAACCAACAAGAAGAATATACACATGCTTGCAGTACATTTTTAGAATGTAAATTTTAAAATGTGTAATTCCTATGTAACATCTTATAGAAAGGATAAACATTATAACATCTTCTCAGACTGCAATACCTCAGGAAAAAATGTGCTTGCATCCAATAAATAACTAGTCTCCCTGGAGAACACAATGTAATGGACATTTTCACTGTTTAAGACTCTCCTTGGAAAACCAGAAAACATGAGTTTGCTCTCCTTTTAAAGCCAAAGAGAGTTCAGTGGACAAATACCATAACCAGAGAAACGCTGGTATTTGATAATGCCTGTAATATAACAGGGGCCCTCACTGCTCAGCAAGCAAGTGTTAGGTGCTGTTTATGGGTAGGGATGTAAAGGAGGGGCCTCAGGCACCTGTTTCAAGTGATGCTTCAGGAGTTGTGACTTTGGTTACTTAATTTTATCTGTACAAATGGAGATGATTTTTCTTCTCTTCAGCAAAAGACTCGAAAAGCGTTATCTGAGTCACAGTTTCCAAGCTATAAGAAAACTCTGAGCGTATGTTTAAGTAATTGTTTGCTTTGAATTATATTTTAATTCTGGTTAGTTTTTGACAGTTATAAGCTTGGTCTGGAAGCCTCAGCAGCAATGGCCAAGGCAAAGAGCTGCCAGCTTGACTAAAAGCTCCGGACACGATCCAGATCCAGCTAACTTCTGTAGGCGTGCGATTTAATTTCCTGAGCTTTTGTCCTTTGCCATGACTTCAGGGTGGACAACACAAGGGTATCACTTTGTAAAGATGTGCAGCTTGCAGGAATCCTTCTCTAGAGAAAAGAGCATCTCCATTAAATGAGAAAAGCTGAGTTTTCTGTTTCTTAGTGATGAACTAAATTAGGTAGCAAATAATTGAGAAGGAAATTAAACAGGAGTAAAAATACCATTTACCAAAACATCTTTCAGGGTCAGCTGCCAAGGAAATGACTCCTATCGTGCTGCCATTTATAATAGTGGGTCAGCTGGCTAAACTGTCTGGCTAGGTAAAAGAAATTCATCAGCTCAGTTAAAATATATAACTAGAGCGTAAAGTATCTGAAGTGATCTATTACATCTTCCTGAAAACCTTTTCCTTATGACAATGAGTAATGACCCTAAATTGTTGAATGTCTCCTCTACTTATGCAACTGAGGCCTGCAATTATATTCTTTTTCATTTGGAAACTTGACACATTTGGTCAGCCAAAGCTCTAAAAGAAAGTTATATGCAATATAAGGTTGAATTATGCTATTCAGTAAAGAACTGGCCTCCAAGCTCCTCATTCAGTGCCCCATCACACTGGAGCCTTCACTCATATGAGGCCAGATTGACTTCATTGGATTTACACTGATTTACACCACACAAGAATTTAGTTCCACCTGCTAATAACTGTCAACACCTTTTGGTGGAAAAATATACAGATAAGCCCCAGGGCAGACTGGAGGAATAGGACACAGGATGTGTGATGTTGATGGTGGACCTTAGATGGTGGTGCATAGGACAGTCAATGATTGTGAACTCGGAATGGAGTTTGGATCAGTAGAAATATGCCTTTAATGTTTTACATTCTTACCCTGTATACTTCACTGTGACAATTAAAAAATTGTGGTTTTTTTGAAAACACTGAATTGCTTGCAAGCCCACATACACAGACAAACATGACAAAACCTTCTTTAAATACCATGACTGGTTTATTTGTACCAGGGAGATACAACACTGGCTCCAGAGAATAACACTGGAATGCACTTAAGAGGCCATGCATGGGTATCTGGAACTGTGTTATGATTATTTCTCATATATATTTAATTTTAAACAAAGGGATTAGGTTTGAGAGGGTAACATCTGCTTCTGGGAGTGCCACCATCATGGCAGTCCTCCTCAAGATGTATGTGTGTTATGTAGGACATTTATAGGTAGAGATAAGACATGCATTCTACACAAAATCTGGTAGAAAGATGGTGTTTACAGCTATAGGGGTCCACATTTTAGCACTGTAGAATCAGATTCACCACCAAAATCATGCAAGCCTGTAAAAGCAAGGAGATCTCATGGTACCAGGTGACCATAATGAACACAAGAAGCAGTGCTATCACCTGTAATTTGATATAAATGCAGCACAAACTCTTATGTAGATTCTATTATAGTCTTTCCAGATTATGGGCTGTAAAATTGCTATCTCATAAGCAATGCTGGAGAAAGTGTAACAGAGATGGAATTTAAAACAGACAATTTGGTTCTGTCCCAAAACACAGAATTGCTGATAGGAAAAAATAACAGTTGTTAAAAAATGCTACTTGAATGAGAACGATAGCATTTCCTCTGCAGGAAATTGTCTTAGGAGTAGAAAATACCTAAGTAGTAAATGACAAAACCCAAAAGCCTGTAAAAATGTTGTTTCTGACAGGGAAACATTCCATAGTCAAGACAGACAGCATACCCATAGTCATTAATGAACCATTGTACTGTGTGCACACTTAATGAAGGTGCAGACCTGAATTTGCTCTTTTTGAAACAAATATTATGAAAAATTTGCACGGCCTTTCTTTCTTTTTGCCCATTCCTTGATTCCCTTCCTCAAAATCTTTCTCTTTTTTTCCAAAGTCACAATCCTTTCACACCCAGAACAGATCCTGCTACCCTCAAATGTGGTTAGTTAATTCTGTCATTTAAACAGCAACTGCGATGTTCAGAAAAAACACTGAAGATATCCAGCTTCTCCCATTCAACTGTTGCCATCCCTAAAAACACTTAAAAACCATGAGTCACGCTCCTTTCCTCCCCCAGCAATATGATGATTAAATAATAATAGTCATGCTTTAGGGATTTCTTTTTATTTGCCTTCTGGTTCCTTACCTTGGACTCACTTCACACGAGAAGCCTTTTTTCTCCATAACCACAAAAGTTAAAAACTTTCTTTAAAATTGAAAAGTCGAATCTATCGTAAGGTCCTGATTCCAGGAACTGGGACTGTGAGAACTACCCTGAAGTTGTGAAATCACAATAAAACCACAAGAGTTGGCAACAGTGCAATTCCTCCATGAGGATGCTTTAGTTTTATTGTTAGTTTCATCACTGTAGGGCTCAGAGCATGGAAGAGGGGTCAGTGGGAAGGTGTCGTGGTTTAACCCCAGCCAGCAACTAAACACCACGCAGCCGCTCACTCACTCCCCCCCACTCAGTGGGATGGGGGAGAAAATCGGGAAAAGAAGCAAAACCCGTGGGTTGAGATAAGAACGGTTTAATAGAACAGAAAAGAAGAAACTAATAATGATAATGATAACACTAATAAAATGACAACAGCAATAATGAAAGGATTGGAATGTACAAATGATGCACAGTGCAATTGCTCACCACCCGCCGACCGACACCCAGCCAGTCCCCGAGCGGTGAATCCCTGCCCCCCCACACTTCCCCGTTCCTAAACTGGATGGGACGTCACATGGTATGGAATACACCGTTGGCCAGTTTGGGTCAGGTGCCCTGGCTCTGTCCTGTGCCAACTTCTTGTGCCCCTCCAGCTTTCTCGCTGGCTGGGCATGAGAAGCTGAAAAATCCTTGACATTAGTCTAAACACTACTGAGCAACAACTGAAAACATCAGTGTTATCAACATTCTTCACATACTGAACTCAAAACATAGCACTGTACCAGCTACTAGGAAGACAGTTAACTCTATCCCAGCTGAAACCAGGACAGAAGGGTTTCCTCTTCTCAAGCCTGGGAAAGGGGGAAAGGTGCCTGGTAGATCCTGTCCTTGCCCTCTCGTTCCTATGTTTGTGTGTGACAAGAGCTGTTCCCAGCGAACCTCTTGCCTAAGGGTGGTGGAGGTGAAGAGCGTAGGGAGGTGGAAGGGGGAGTGACACTTTAAAATGTGAGGGGAAATGAGTCTCAGGTTTCTTACCCCTGGAGGAAGGAGGCAAGAGGAGACGGGCAATCAAAGGTGAATTCCCTGTGACTTGCCAAGCCCAGGGAGCAGCCGAGGTCCCACATGGGACCTGCGCTTTGGAGTTACACAGAAACCCTCAGCTGTGCTCTAATACCACTTGGAGAAGAAGAGCCTGTTCTGCTGGCAGCTCATGTGGTCCACCAGGCTCATTCAGTAAGAATGGTGTATTTTAAAGTCTGCGTCTAAATTAAGGACTCAGGAAGATGCTTTTTTCTCCTCTTGAAAGAATGAGAGGTCCAATTCAGCTTCCCTGGCATAATTGCTAAAAATGAAAATAATCTATAAAAAGTATGACCTAGCCTTTGTTTGCATTTTTTAACAAAGCAGCAAGGCTGAGAGCATACTTTTTGATAACTTCTGAATTTTCTTTTCCTAGCAATAACGGTTTAACAATAACTTGGCCCAACTGAGCAGTACTGATGTTGTAATTATAGAGGTAGTTTTATTATGTAATAGGTGAAAATATAGAGCCACTTGCAACTTCACTCCCTACCCCTCTTCTATTTCTTGCTAGACAGAATTATCTGATGATCATTGAATGATAAAGTTTTTGTTGAGCTGTTGTCATTTCTTCTCAGTGAGACAGTGAGACTTTTTGTTCTTCAAAGCTATTTAAATTCTTTTGGCTGGAAATTTTGATTATACACAGTGACTTCAACAACTATACAAAAATAATCTCTAGGTTAATTTTGTCCTCCAAAAATCTGGATATTTCTATTTAAACACCATTTTTTACAGATTTTTTTTTCCATAATATTATAACTAAACAGAATCTTGAATTCCTTTTTAGCACTGAGGCAAAAGTAAGAAAAAGGAAAAATAGAGTACACGGTTTTTAACAGTACTGTGAATTTCTAGTGACACTACAGGGAATAAAAAAAATATAGAAAGAAATAAAAACTGAAACTGAAAAAAGTAATCTGTTAGCCTAAATTTCTGCCTAGATCAGCAACCAGTGGATTTGGGAGCGAAGAATAAATTCACCTAAAGCAGTAGTTTCAGGAGATTATAATTTTTTGTTAATCTGGGGAATAGTTTTAGCCCTTCTGGAATGGAAACTGGAATGTTGGGGAAGAAGAAAAGTATGAGAGGACAACTTCTATTTGGACATTTTCCAAAGGAATAATTTAAACTTTTTTCATTTCGAAATGACATTTTAATTTTAAAGTGAAGTATTTAATATCATGTTTTAAGGACTGAAGTGATCATGAATTAAAACGGGTTTTGGTTCAGGTTAAGTGTTCCATTTTTACATCAGCTTTTCTGAACTATTTTTTTTTTTAAGTAAAACAGCGGGGAGAGAGGTGGGGATTTGACCAACCAGCCAAAAAAGTCTGTTGCTTGCTCACGTCTAGGCATAAGTCAATAAAAGGGTTTTGATTAATCTTTTTTGATATCACAGTCCTATGTAAATTTGTTTATGCTCTGTTCTAGGTGTTAAAGACATGACAGAAGGCTCTTTGCTCAAGGGTCTGTGATCTGTTCCCAGCTGGCTGGAAAGCAGGGTGGGGATGCCTTTGCCCTGTAAGGTGCACCTTTTGCCAGAGTTCTATAAAAATCCAGAGATTCATTCCTTCCCAGATCCACTTGTTACACTGCTCCATCTTCAGTATTTTAAAAACTTTCAAATTAAGTGACAATATATTGAATTTCCCAATTAAAAAAAAGAAAAACCAAAACACTTAAGGTGAGATCATGCAGTCCAGGGACTCACACTAATAGTTGCATCTATTCCCTGAAGACTGGGGACAGCTGCAAGATGTGAAATGCTTTTGACTTTCAAGGAATTGATAACTGCCCTTGATGTGCTAAATAGCAGGGGAGCAGGTGGCAATGCAGTCGTCATGAATGGTTTTATAAGGTATGTTTGTGTGACTGGTTCATGATCCTAATTCTCTAGGTCAGCATCAAGGAGGAGGAGTGGCTTCTCTCCATCACCACCAGGCTGTCATCATGTTATAACCTAAGTGGTGGAAGGAGGTCAACAGCTAATAAATCTTGTGAGCAGACTCACCACTTTCAGACTAGTCCCTTTAGAGATTGCTGTTGTCTTCTTCCCTTTTCTTTTTTTACCCCCAGTGAACCTTTACTCCTCAGAAGCATTTAGCTTTTCCTGGCCTCTGACAAATGGAAAATACTAGGCTTTGAATAGGGAGCTTCCGCTATTGCCAATTAGTCTTTGAAAGAACCAGAGAAAATACATTGCCAGATTTTTCTTTTTCTTAAGAGCTCAGAGATAAAGGTTCACATTAAAGACAGGGCTGTGCAATTACATGAACTTTTTGAAGGGCATCTCAGTAGCTTTGATTAAATTATTAAAAGGTTATTACATTAAGAAAATGGTGCCATTTAGCTGTTGTCTCTGTGCTTTAGAGCTAGTTTGGAAAAAGCTGTATTACAGAGTCTGTTATAGTATTGATGGGTATGTTCGCAGTGTCAGTTCACCAGTAACTCGGTTAAGACTCAACAGAAAAGCAGCCTAGAGACCATCACTTTATTCATTCCTCTCTTGTGCAAAAAAAAAGATCAGGAAAGTGCAAATGAGAGGTTGCACAGGGGATGATTAGCACGAAGGTATCTGTGAAATCTGAATCCTGAGCTGTTTATGTCTTGAAGTATTTCATAGTAATGCATTATGTTTTATAGTTGCTTAGATTTCATGCTGTCTTGCTTGAGTATTTCCACTTCACCTCGCTATTTGTACTGCAGAGGCAGTGTTAGGCTGTTTCTTGTTCCAGAACAAAGGCAGAGACCCTGAGACGGCTGGATTGAGTGGTGACAGCCCAAGGAACCACTGCTTTCCCCAGAAACATATGTAGCTAAGTGACATCCATCTACTTTACATACAGTATTGCTGTCTTCCAGAGACTAGTGGTGACAGGACAGGACAAGACATCTGCGCTTCAGAAAGAGCCCCACAAGAAGCAGGTATGTGAGTGGCTGGAAACAAAATTGCTGCATCTGCTAGGGCAATGTCTTGTACGACATGCAAAGACCGAAGGCTGACTTAAGAAGCCATGCTCATTATTGAATAGGAGATGTACTGAATGTATACTATTAATTGTGGTTATCTAAATCCCAGATTTTCCTATATTTCCTGTTACTTCTGGAGTACAGAGCCTCCATGATGTGCTGTAGCTTGAAAATCGGTAAGAACATACTTGCTTTCTTGAATAAATCTGTTTCTGAGCCAACAGTAAAAATGTCTCAAAACCACCTTCAGGTGGCCTCATGCAGCAGCTGTAGGTGGCATGACGCAGACTGAGGGTGAGGGGGAGAAGAGAGCATGGTACTCTGTGTCAGTGTTCACCCCAGCGAAACCACACCCTGAAAGAACTGCATTTCTAACAATGGCAGCATAACAAAGACACTGCAGAAGCTCTGGTGGTTTGAGGTTATGTCTACAAAAAATAAATAAAGCAGGGGAAAGTTAACATTTATTCCATTCACTTCTCTAATGGAAGCAAAACATTCTCATCTCAGTCCTATGCCACATACTTTTTTGGTCTATTTCTTAAAAGTACATAAACATTAGAGAGCATTTAAATACAGCTCTCCTCTTGAAGGTTTTTCTGAGGACTCCTCCAGTTTATCATCATAGAAAAAAAACGTCTGTGTCTGTGGGGCCCAGTGAAAGCTCTCCCACCATGACCCTCAAAGCCAACCCCATTAGTGGTTTACATTATGTAGTAACAGGAATAGCTTTCAGGGCACTCACAGAATTTCAGCTGTTAAAAGGACTGAAATGTATCAATTCTGTAGATACTGAAAGTCAGGAGTTGCAGTGATCTCATTGTTTCCTGCCGTACTGGCAGGAGACTGTCAGGGCAAGCTGGTCACTGGTGCTCAAGATGTGCAGATTAGCTGTCTCAAGGGTAACCTCTGCTTAGGAAGACTTGTGCACCATGGCTTCAGCTGTGGAGATCAGCTGATCAAAATAATAATATGGGAAAGTAAAGGCACCTTTATGAGGAACAGATATTTCTCGTCCCGTTCCAACATTTGCTTGGGAAACACAAGTTGTTACAAGAGAGCAGCAGAACTGTGCAGCAGTAGCAGCTGGAGTCTGGGAGGTTATGAGTCCACGCGGCTCCTTTCTGTGGGTCCTCTCTTCCCCAGTTAAACATCCAGGAGGCAGAAGCCTCCCAGGCTACTTTGTCATTGGTATCTGACTCATTTCCACAGGACTGTGGAGGGTGTAAACAGCAAGAATGAGGGAGGTGCACCCGGAAGGCCATCAGAATCTGTACTGGGCACCCTCATCCTATGGCCATCAGCTGAAAAGTAGTTAGTCAAGGGCCTAAAGGAGCTGCTTGGCCTAGAGTTTGACAAAGGAGGCATGAAGGACATGTGAGGGCCAGGGAGAGGGAGGGACAGACTATAGTCACTTCCAGTTCATAGTATAAGTTGTGAAGGTGGTCTTTCACACCAAGGTACAACACTGATCATGCTGTATCTGAAGACCAGTGAGACCTATTGGTGTCCTCAAAGACCAGTTTACCCCTCCCTTACCCCAGGCTTTTTCCCAAATTCCTGCTGTTCAAGTTTCCTGCTGAAACTTCCTGCTGCAGCAAAGTCCAAATGGATGCTGTAGGGCCAAGGCAGGAAAGTCCCTGCAGAGGCTGGCATATGGGAGGAGAAGAGAGCATAGGGGGAGACCAGAGTGAACGGTCTCTAATTGAAAGTATGCCTCGACATTTCAATTTTCAGCAATTTGTCTGTACGCAAGGTAATGAAGCCTTACTGGTGTGCTGTACTAAAGGGATGAATCCAGCACCCATTTGGCATGATAGATTAGGAACAATATTACCAATTCCCTTGCTAAAAAGCCGTGTAGGGAAAACAGAAGTAAAACTTTTGTTTTCCAGGTATACTTTCTGCTTCTCATGTTGTTCTTTAATGGAACTTGAATAACTTAAATTTAAATATTAGGAAATGTTATGTTAACTTTGTCTATCTATCTATCCTGTACAGTCTGGATTGTGTATAATTCCTTGCTTAAGCTTTTTGGCAAACTTACTGCTGGTTTATAAATACCCAGCTCCTAGCTGCAATCTGCTATAGTTTGGAGAAGACAATGAAAGAAAGCAAGACTGAAAGTTCACAGGCTGTAGACAGAACCCAGTGCAATGACTGCCTCAGGATACTGCAAAAGAAGAACAAGGAATGACAACAGCAACTGTCAATACTGCCAGCCTCAGGGACTCCAAAATGAGTGAATGTCTGCTGCTTAAATAGGATAGTCATTGGCCTAGGACAAGGATTAGCTAAGCTCTCTGGAGAAGGCAAGACTGGCTTCAGATGTTTCCAGTGAGCTTGACTGTTTCAGGCTTTCTGCGTATCACAACCCCATTGCTCTCAGCATCCCCAGGCTGCAACAATACTGTAGCCTTTCCCTGACTCCATAACACTGCGCATGTGTGTTGCTTGCATAAGCCCCTGCTTGAAGCTCAAGTCAGACCTATGAGAACATACCTGGCGTACCTCTGGATTCATGAGCATAACCGCAGTTATAGAGTTGAATGCACAAATGCTCCCTTTACTTGCATATCATGTAGGCACAGGCTAATGGCAGATAACACTGCAACATATGGGCATGAGGCTCTCAGAAATTATCCCAGTGCTCTTGGATATTCTGAGCTTTTATGTTATTTGATACTAGGTGTGACCAACTAGTTAAAATAAATAAAGAATATGTCCATTAAATGACAATTGACTGCAAAGGCAATTGAAAGCATCCTCAGTACCCTTCTCTTCTGCAGTGTGCTTTATAAAATGTTTCTGTGGCACGGTTCAGACCCCAGAGGGATGTGATGTATATGACAAGTAGCTCATGTGAACAACGGGTCAGGTAGAGTTGAGAGCTCTGAATCCATTACCTTTCAGGGTCACTGAGCTGCAGGTTGCATGGAAAACACCTTGCACATCATACCACTGGAATTATAATAGGAATGAATAGAGGTGGAAAAGGTATATACAAAGCAAACAGATGTAGTGTCAAAGTATTAAACCTCTTGCTGAACAGGAAAAACAGAACAAAAATGCCAAAGCCACACTCTGGAAGTTCTTTTACCACTAAAAGCATATGGTTTTTTGAATCACTGTTGGCTGAGGCAGCAGAGGAAATCCTGTAGGTAGGAGGAAGAACAACCAACCACAACTGAAAAAAGAAGAATCCATGTTTCCTTTGATTTACGTGCTTTATGGTCCGCAGAGGACACTGCACTCTCTCCAAGACCATCACTCACGCTTCCTAACTCTCACCTCATGCTGCAGGATAAGGAACAGTCAGTTAAGCCTGAGCAGGGGAAAATGTTAACCAGAACACATCAGCTGTGAAAATCTTTAGCCATCAGCAGGCAGGTGCATGGTTTGCAACCAAGGAGCATTGGTGCCTTGATAGGGAGTATTCTCTGCACAATCACCAACAAAGTGCATTGATTGGGTTGAGGCAGTGCTCAATACGTGCTGTCAATACTGTTTAGGCAGTGGAGCAGGGCTCTAGCAGCAGCTGCTCTGTATTTTCCTGCCAGAAACATAGTACCAAGGAGGTGGCTGGCCATCTCCACTCCTGTGCTGTCAATGGAGGTCTCAGAGTTTTTTGACAGATGAGGTTTCATTTCACCATGCTTAATTTTAGGCATCTAAATAACATGCCTAACAGTCCCCATATAACCAGAGGCTCTGACTCACCTTCTGGGATGCCTCAGGACTGAATGACCTCTGGCAATATCTCTCCTTCCCTACTGATTATAGAAGGTGGCTAGTGCAAATAGGGTCCCAATGTAAAAACTTTATTTTAGATCCCTTAAGTTAAACTTTCTGCTCTGTTCTACTTCAGGATGTCACCTTGTCAGAAGTTTCTGTGATGTCCTACTCCTATTCTTACTTGCTTACTCTCAAAAGAGCAGCTCCTCTGTCTGAAGTCCTTCACTCTTAAGGATAATAGAAAAGTTGAAGTTGCACTTCGAAGTTAAGCAAGATATATTCCCCTTCTAACTCTGTTTTCAGTGAGTGATTATGAAAACTTTTTCTTCTTAGTGTCAAAGGATTAGTAGATGGGAGCATCAGATACTGAACTGGCTTTAGCTGAAGGCCAGACGTGTGAAAGGTAAGGCCAAAATCAAGGAATTATTAACACTACAAACTTTTACTTACAACACTTTAATAGCGGATGAAGTTATACTACAAACAGGCAAAACATAACAGATACACTTGAGAGTATACTCAGACAGACTTGAGCCTTCTTTCCATTATTACATACCCTATTTTCTGATACTCACTCACCACTGCAGGTAGGTATGGCAATGCTTTTCTGCTGTATCTTTTTTTTTAAGTCCCTACATCTCCTACTCACATCCCTTTCTTTCACTGGTCACAGCATGTGTCATCTTAACCCAAACTTCATCCCGTTTCCTGATGCTCTCCTCTCCTGGGCAAAACGGGGGGGGCAAATTCCACCCAGTACTCTCCTGCCTGCTTCTCAGGCTGTGCCTGCCACTTCTGCCAGCATGCCCGGTTGAGCCCAGGCAGAGTGGCAGTAGGTATGAGTACCAGAGGTCAGCAGGGCCGCCCACCTCACCTCCACGGTGCGAGCCGTTGCCTTTGCGCACCAGAAACGCAGTGGCTGTCTCTCAGCATCAGCCTCCAGCCATAATACAGATGTCCTGAGGAGTGCTCTGTGAGATCTGAATTAACTCCTGATCTCTGCAAGAAAAGATGCTGCTATTTAAAAAAAAAATACTAAACAAACCACAGTTCCCTAATCCAATACAGCTGCTAATAACATCTGTCTGTAGCAGTTCGGGAGCAGCCATATGTGTGTATGACTTGTGACGTGGGGGTTAGCGAGGTGAGTAACTCGCTTAGCCCTGAGGCAATGGAACACCCCTAGAGTGCCTGGGAGACAGATAGGGAAGCAAACAGAAGAGATGTAAGACAATGCTCAAACTAATGGTAAGGAGTCAAACTAGACTGGTTTTTTTTCTGATTGACTGTGTTTTATATTTAGTGTTCTATGTATGTTGCCACTGTCTGTCCATAAGTTGTGATTGTCACTGCTAGTCAAAAGGATCTTTGATCAGTGATAGTTGCTTGTTATTATTATGGCCATTCAGAAAATCTCTGCTACAGCTACATTTTGACACCAAACACAGATAACATTACGGATTGTGCTTGCCACTTTCCAGGTAACCCAAGGTGTTGTTTCACCAAGTTTGCTGTGACACAGTAAGAGCATCTCAGCTTAGTCTAAGTGGCCTCGTCTCACAGGCCAAAGGCAGTAATCTTCCATGGCTGGAGACACACCGTCAGACAATCGTTTGCAAGTATCTCTTCAACAACATTATGTACAACACAAGGAAAAATCTTTAATGCACTATTTTTTTCTTTTAGTATGATTTATTTCATTTGGAAAGGATTAAAATATTCCCATTGCAATATTCTGAGAGCACATGCAATGCAATTAATGTTGTAGCTATGCCTCTGAACAGGGAAGAAAATACTCATTTTATGGAACAGTGTGAATATATTTCGAGCAAGGTAAAATTATATCGGTATATTTTGGGGGGAATTCAATACTAATCCCATCTGGACCTGATGTTTTACTGAAATGAGATCATCAATTACTGTCTGTGTTTCCTCATGAGGTAATGTTTTATTTAAATTGTTCCCGATTTCTTCTGACAGTTTAGGCAAATGTAATTTTCATAAAAAGGACTTTTACTGCTTTCAGCTTTTTTCCTCAATATATAATTTCTAATAGAATTTTTGAGGCACTGGTGAGTCTCTATTTTTATCTCTCTCTGATGTGGATGCATGCATAATATGGCACCTCAAACTTTTACCTTCTTGAGTTGTGATTAAATGCGGTATTAGTCATCTAGATTACTGCAAATTCAGGAAGTCTTTTTAGACATATCTATATAGCTATGTATATATCTCTACCCAAATTACTCCTTCACTTCTTTGCCAAGGAAAACAAATTACTGTTTTGTTTTCCAACTCTAGAAGTAAAGGATAGCTCTATCAGTTATCATCACCGATCTACTTAAAGCATGGCTTGCTTATAAACTAAATTGAACATCCCCTAGCAGTCACTTTCTCTGGTACCTAACCTTGGATAGTGTCCACAAAATTTGTGGTACCTTTCAAAAAGTGTATGCACACCCAAAATTGAAGAGGCAAAGTCCAAGAGGAAAGGTCCCTGTGCTGGAATTATTATTATTATTATTATTATTATTATTATTATTATTATTATTATCTCAGACTTGTTTTCCAAGTTAGAACAGGTGACTGAAGTGCAGTAATCTCTATCCTGAAAGCAAAATAGAGAAAGACCTAGAACAAGTGAAGTTATATATTGTTTTCCTGCCAGCATCAAAATATCACTTCAGCAATAATGTCTATCACATAGTGAGTACAAGAAACACATGAGTGAATGCGAGAAACTATGCCTTCCAAAAGCTTATGTTCCAGAAAAGGCCAGAATTCAGGGCTATTAAAGGTGTATTTATCATATATTTGGTTACACGGCAGGAAAACACTATCCTAATATACTGCAGCGTAATTGAAGAAGCTTTCACTGGAGATAACACTGGAATGATTGGAACTAAGGACAAATCATAGAATTGTATGAATAAAAAGAGATGGAAACCAGGAGGCAATCTGGTGGTATCATCTATAAACTTCCCTCTTGGTGCAGAAGCAAGGAGGCAAGCACCAAAATTGGAAGGCAGTTGATATAAAAACAACATAGACTAGTGATACAGATCATCTCCTGATGACCAAATGTGTTCTGTGACACCCATTGAATCACATCTTTTAGTTACAATGGAAGTCACTTCATGAAGCTTCAACTCCCTGATTCCCAGAGGGATAGGCCGTGATCTTTAACAATTTTCTTAGATGCTAGCTGAAATCAAGGCTGTGACATGCTCTCATGACATGCCCTCTACAATTCCCAAAATTTTTCTGCCCTTTCTGTACTTTTACATCACTTTTCATGTATTCATGAACTCCCTTTCACAAAATAGCCTTGGAATTGCAGTTGCTCTTTCCACTTCTCCTGATCTGCATATATAGCAAAACTTGGGAAAAAAAATACACCTAGGATGAGGTCTTCTCAGCCTATGTGGAAAACAGAAACACAGATTACTGTCTCTGAAATTGCGAGGCAGAGTCCACAGTGTCACTTGTTTGACCACCTCTGTTTTTCCAGACTTGACAGTGGCAGAGGGAAACACTTCCTAAATAAGCAGGATATATACTGATCTTATGTCTTCACCTACTACCATCTGTCTATCATTCATTCACACAGCGGCCAAATTACCAATCAGTTCTCTGCATTCTGTCTTGCCTCATGAGTTCTCTACCAGGCATCCTGGGTATACATGGTAGAAGGGTGCTCCGCTAATCAAATAGGAATCTAGTATTACTAATGCTAGAAGTTCACCGACCTAATAAAAAAATACAAAATGTCTCAACTATACTTTTATTCACTATTAGCTGAACAAACGGAAGACGCTTGTTCTTTTTGAGGCCTGGAAGAGGTAGTTTTGGGACACGTGAAAAACACAACTTGAAGTCACACTTCATGGAGATGAATATGTACCTCTCTGGATGTGCTGCAGAGCATCCTCAGACCAATGATGTTACTGCCAGGAGAGCTCCAGCTCTCAAAAGCCAATTTTATCACAACTGAAGTATTCCTCAACAGGAATATGAGGGTGTTTGGAGGAGGTGATGGGGAAAGTAGATGGATATAAACCCGGTGGGACCATAAAGGGGAGACAATGTTTGACATCCAGCACTGAGGGCTGGCCAGGAGAGAGTGCTGTGGCAAGGAGCCAGGCAGAACCCTCTGAAGGCTGAAATGCAAGCTGAGGTTGAATTCTAATCAGATCACAGTGATTTCCAGGCAAGGTGTTGCAGGTGACACACTTTGAACACTACAAAAGTGTTCAGAGCATTGCAGTGTTGAACCAGTACCACTCCGTATACGTTTTGCCCATGAGGCCAAACAATGTCAAGCTCAGCATAAAGTACCAGGCCTTATGACTTTGTTTCAGACCAGCTTAACTCTGTCAAATGGTAGTGGATATAGCTGGTGTTGAACATGATGGCTACCTCAACAGTGCTGCCTTTTCCCCCTTATCATCCTTTCCACTCACTCTGAAAGGTTCAGAAGGTTCCACTTAGCAGGTTGCAGGAGAGGTTAGGAAATGAGGAATGAAGTGAGCAATAAGGAGTGATCCCCTAAAACCCAGCCATATGTCTATGTTAGAGGAGATGTGTCCTGGTTAGAGATCTTCTGTGCATCCTACATGTGTTTTCTAATTTCAGTATTAGATAAGATCTGAAATTAATTGTAACTAATATAGAAATTGATGTTTTCATGACAAATTGAATTATGGCATACCAAATCTCTGTCACTGAAACTGTCTCAGTGTCTTACATTTGCTTTGTCAACCAAACCCATGTCTATTTTGTTTGTGAAGCACACAAGCAAAGATATATAAACACGATAAACAAATTTAAATATCCACAGATGTCAAAAAGCATTGAAACTAGTTCCCGTGCTAGCTCAGCAAATCAAATATGTTTAAATACCCACAGATGTCAGTGTGTTGCAACAAGTCCTTATGCCATATCAGCAAATAAAATTCAAACAGTTGCTTTGCAATCGATGTTTCAGTATAATTAGTGCCTGTGTCATGTTTTCAGTAACTCAAGCAGGAAACCCACCATACACCAGCTCCTCTCTCAATTCCCTACTGGCTTCTGTCTTAGCTGTTCCGTTACGACTACATTTCCTTCTCAGAGATGTTGGGGACAAAATAGATATTGACTTATTAAGGGAGGTTTCTAAATCAACTCCAAACATTCTTCCAGCTATAATTTACTTGTCATTACTGTTATATACTACTCATTTGGCAAATTTAATCAATTTGCCAGTAGACCAATTACATCAGGGGCTTTACTTGAGCAGTGTCCAACTGAAACAGACGTGGTTTTAGCAAGCTAAAATTAGGGGCCAGAAAAATACACGGACTTATATAAAATGGGAGAGATACTTCGGGATTATAGATATGTAGATTATTCTGACAGCCCATAGTCAGCATATACAAAGGGAGAAATTTAATGTCTTTCAGTATATAGGTGTCTGAATGCATCCACCAAGACATCATGAGTGAATTTAGAGTGTGTCTGGACAGGGAGGGCAAGGAGTCAAGAATAGCACTAGATGTTAATTGGAAGTGAAATTAATCACACTCTCTATCCCTGGAGGTATTTAAAAGACATGTAGACGTGGTGCTTAGGGACACGGTTTAGTGGTGGACTTGGTAGTTTTAGGTTAACGGTTGGACTCGGTGATCTTAAGGGTCTTTTCCAACCTAAATGATTCTATGATTCTATGAAATGTGCATAGGCACTATGTTTAGGTGTTCTGTAATATAAATAAAATAAATAAATTATAAGATTGATGTTTTCTACCTTAAGTTAGAAATAATAAAAAATATTTTTCATCTGAGGAATACCAACATCTTGAATGAACAAATCAAACCAATATATTCCACTACTAAGAAGGGCTACAGTGGTTTGCTAATGAATATGTAATGCCTATATTAACATTTTTATTAGGCACAAGTCATCATTTTTTCATATCCATAAACACAGTAGACCATGCATGAAATTACTACTTTTCAAGAGAGTGAGTTGTGTTTCCTGTTGTAAAGACGTGTAAACCATTGCTTAACTGCTGTGTGGTTTCCTCTAACAAGGTTCTTTGGGATATCTTTTCTCTTCTGTTGGTCAGGAACCATATGGCAATGACAGAACCACATTTTTAGATAACTCATTTGTTTAACTAACAACAAAAAATAACTAATAGTGTAATCTAGCCTGGAGGAGTTGTCATGCTCCAATTCAACAGCTTGCTTCCTTCTTAAGAGGTCTGAAAAAATTTAGAATCCTGTCTCTTCCACAGTATGTGGAAGCTTAAAATTTCTTCCTGAGATTTTGAATCCTTTACAGAGTAACCATTCCTGTCTTCCTCTGGTCTTCAGAAAGCAACTGATTTTTTTGTTCATTTTCAGTAAAATTTTATGACTAATTCAGTGCAGCTCGTGTTGAAAATAAATGAACTGTATTAGTATGAGTCAAAAGGCGAAGAAATACTTTGTAACTAAATGAAGGACCTGGTTGCAAGTTCTTTTCTATGATAGGTTAGAGTCCACAGTCAGGCTAAATATTTCTGCTAAGCTAAGTATTTCCATTTACTCATGATTCACCTAATCCCCAATTAACATGGGCAGCAATTTAGCAATGTAGACAATCATCTGAAGCACCATCACCACAAAAGTTCACCTGGATCATTCACCACACAGGTGAATAATATGTGCTGGTGGGGTGGACACGAGCCAGCTGACCAACAGGACCTTTCCTTTGCCCTTGCCTTGAGATGTGCTCCCACCCTACATTGCTTCTTTCCCTGCTCCCTCTTGTAAGAAGCTCTCCTTCACACCTGTTGCCTCCCTGCATGCTGAGTTCCTGCCTCTCACCAGTGCTCGCACAGGGAGCAAAAGCCCCACCAGACAGAGCTGAAGTCAGGGGTGCGGATTCCTACGTGGAGGAAAGACCCTGCAGACAGTGGAGGTGTCACAGCAGCCCTGCGGTGAGCACCAGCACCTGGTGACAGCTGGCAAGGGGCAGAGAGTGGTCAGTGCTGCTCAGCTCAGCCACTAGCCTCTTCAGGGGAGACATGCTGGCATGGGTGATGGGATCAGCAAGTTGCTGATGCAGAGGATGGAAGTGCAGGAAGCTGTTACAGGGGAGCAATGGGAAGCAGAAGGAAGGGATTGCTGGAGGGAACCACTCCTAAGATAGCTGAGAGCAGACTTGCACAACTCCCCATGTCCCACTCTGTTCAAACTACCCCAGAGCAACATCCCTGAAAATAAACATTCTTCTCACAGAGCAGTCATGGGATTATGTAGTTCATCTTTTTTTGTGCAAAATAGGAGGTAGGTACATATTTTTATTTACTAATACAGTGGCTAATGCTAAAAAAAAAATCAAAGTTTTAATAACTGCTGGGATAGTGATCAAAACACTGGAGAAGAAAATGGAAGCTGTGTGGAGATGTGATTGAGTAAATCTGAAGGATGTGCTCTTTTAAAGTCTGTAAAGAGTCTTTGGTGAGCTTAGTGGTACCTGTAAAATTTGATGTGGTAACAAGTTGACCCATTCTGATTCTGAAAGATTTTGATAACTGCAAATGTACCATGACTGAGTCTATTGTAAAGAGGTTAATTTCACAACCACTTACTTCCTGGTAAGTGCAATAAATTTTTATAACAAAATTATCTGAGGCACAAGGTAGGTTTCCGAACCTACATTCTTCCTTTAGGGAAAGAGATCACAAGCCTTTGGGAACACATTGTATTGTTATTGTGAGATAGTTTGATTCAGTGTCTCACAAACACAATTTACAGGCACTGCACAAAAAAAGGAATTGATTAATGTATTAACACTATCAAGGTTTTAAATAAGACTGTATAAAACATTTGGAAAATGGTAAAAAGAAAAAAAATAACAACATTGGAATTAAAGTCACTAAAAGAAAAGAACCAGTGTCTTCACTCCTATTCAAACCACCAGCTGATCAAATAATTTTTGATCCAGAATATTTATGCAAGAGTTCCTGTTTTGGTCAGATCACAGAGGTTCCCTGTTCCTTGCAATACAATTTGGTCTTATTGAGCAGATCCTGCAATTACACAGAAAAAGTGTAGAAACATTATTATGCAACTCTTTTGTGCACTCCTCAGTTTACAAAACCTAAGCCATAAAATGCTGTGGCTTTTATGTTGGTACTGCACTGTAAGGAGCTGTGAAGCACACACAATAAACTCTGTGGGACTGACCATGATTGTTGAAGATGATCTGAACAAATCTGAAAATTACCTGTGTATAAGGATATACCTATAAACTGGAGCCGTAAAACCGGATTTTACTTCACGTCAGTTGGACCACTTTCAAATACCAGAAACCTGAATATCTATTTACAAAAAAAAATTACATTTAACATATGCAAAAGGCAGATTTGTTTTGTTATCAGGAATGACTGAAGAGTAGCATCTTTTATTAAGTTGTACCTGTGATAATAGCTTACAATATTTAAGCTCAAAGGCTGGTGATTTGGGCATACGAAGATCCATGAGGATTATTTCCTCTATTTGGAATTAGACAGGTACATCAGTTAGCCTGTTCTGACTTCCTCATGAGTCATCTGATTGCTTGGGAAGGATGTATGGAAAAGCAATGCAAGAAATCCTGGATTTTGGCAGAAAGTAAAGGAAACAAACAAAAAACTCAAATATTTTTGACTGGATGTTATCCTTGAAAATGCCATTTTTAACCTGCAGGTATTGTGGTGTTCCGTATGAGCCAGTGATAGGCTCCTGCTGTATAATTAACCACCCTAAGATCTGCCTTTAGAGAATATTGTATTTTGCATGTGAACAAGACTCTCAAATCAAAGTCATGAGAAAACCTAAGGTGGTAAGAACTGAAAGAGTATCCCTGGAAAGCAATTTTTTGCTTGAACTTTTTGCTAAAGTTTTCCTTAAAAGAAACTTTTTGGATGATAGTGAACCACATGACTGAAAAGTAGCTGTTACCCAGAAGAATGTAAAACAACTCTCATATTGTGGATCCAACTCTTCAGATTATACCCCTAGACAAAGCAAATTATGTTTACTTCTGGCTGATGAAGCCAATAGAATACAGTGAATGATTCATGGCAAATCTCACTTTTGAAAATATAATAAAAAGCTTGAAAAGCCCTCAGCATTTTTATATGTTTTTATGTTTTTTCTTTTTAGGGATGCTGGTGCTAGGGCAATCAGTGTTCAGTATTTGTATAATATAATGTAATTTGTATACAAGCCTAACATGCTTTCTGTGAGTTGAAAAAGATTCAGATCAAAATTTAATATCTTAAACAATGGAAATAACATTGGTCATGGCAGCTATTTTTTTGGTCTTTCTACTGTGGCCAAAGGAAAATGATATGACCCTATTTATGTTTTATGTAGGTTTTTGACACCTAATTTCTGGGAATCTGTACTAGTATAGACTTGCATAACAAGACTATTTAGCTAGAGGGCTATGCTGTATTCCCCAGATAGTCTCAAGCTGTATTCCAAGCCAGGAAGAACAAAATCCACTGTTACCTTAATATTTTTATTTTATTGTATTTTGGCTGGCTTGCATACTTTAGCTTTGTCATTTTTATTATTGTAGCTTTTGTATGTGTGTGTGTACTTGAGTTTATTTCCTGTTCTTAGTGTTTTGCTGGTTTCTTCTGTCTTGTGATTCTTGTAATCTTAGATTCATCACAACATTTTTGGTGGAAGGGTCACAAGAACTTTTTTCAATAATTGTGAAAGGTTCCCCATCAGGGATTCATAAACAGCCAAATGCCATAAATAGCCAAACATATAATCTCTGATATACACAATCAATAGCTTTTTATTGTTGCTATCTATTAGGTGGAACAACAGCCAAGGGAATTGCCTTGACAGCCTAGGATTGTGAAAAGGAAAAGAAAAGAAAAGAAAAGAAAAGAAAAGAAAAGAAAAGAAAAGAAAAGAAAAGAAAAGAAAAGAAAAGAAAAGAAAAGAAAAGAAAAGAAAAGAAAAGAAAAGAAAAGAAAGAGCAAGCAATCGCTGTTACCTGTCTGAGCTATCTGTTGGTTACATGAAGCATACAACTGTTCGGTTATTTCTTATCTTGGTCTAGTGATACTGATTCTGCTCTAAAATTTGTCAGGAACCAGTGATTTTCCTTTTCCCTTAGAATTATTGTAGACCTTTGACATTTCTGCAGGGATAGACTGAAAAACAGATGCTGGAAGGGAGATGAAATAAATACACTCTGCTAAGACCATGGTGCAGGAGCCCAATGGGAGGATAAAGAAGCAGCATTACCAGGACTGCTCAAGACAGATGTCTGTTTTCCCAAACCACCTGTGGAAGCAGAAAGCAGTGGAGAAATCTGATCCCCTCTTCCCGCAGGAGCGAAAAATATATATATTTCCATCATGGTTGCAATCAAGGAACAAGAGACAAAATAGAGGTTCCTTACCATGAGCTAAGATAAACCCTGCTTCTGTTGGTCAACAGACTTAAAAATTATGGAGCTTAGGCCAGAATGGAAAGGACATTAACACAGCCTTCAATGACATATTGAATCATCTGGCAGTCACTATACAGCAGAGTTTTGGTTTGTTAATATCTATCAATAGCCATTGGAATATGAGCACATAAATCAAGCTGGCTGAAAAGAGGTGTATGAAAAGCATTCCATATATTTTTAGAAGTGGTATTCAACATTGATATCTTCTAAGTTTTAAAGAAAAATGTCTGTAACCCTTTCTTTCCCCCATATTCTTCTGCTTATGGGAAAAAAAAGTGATATACAGGAAGTGCTTTCTCTGATTAAGAAAAATACTGTGAGAAAATTAAAACAACAATCAAAAGTAAAACATATTTTCTGTAAAATTTAAAAATCTTTAATATTTTTCACTCTTTTTTTTCAGATCATCAAATTGAAAGGAAAATTTTGATTAAACTTTTTGATGGGGTTGAAAACTCATTTCCATCTTTTAAAATTGTTTTGACAGGAAATTTCTATCGTCAGCTCTGACCTGATCATTACCCACACCAGACAGATCCTGGTGTAGAGGATCATGCAGCAACTGGTGAGAACAATTCTCATCCACTGTCCAGATTTTCGAGTGCAAAGGAAACACCAGTGCAGAAAGGTGTTTGGAGCCGCAGTGTTGATTTTTAAGTCTACCTGTGACTGGGAACATTAAAGCTGGTATAGCTGGAAGTGTTGGGAGCTATTGGATGAGTATTAATCATTTCTCTCAAGTGGGGATGCTGGACATCAAGACTCAGTAGACTTGCCCCCTTCTCCCTGCACTCTGGCACCAACATGCTCAGGATCCTACAAGGATCATTAAGGTGCCATGCCGAACCATGGCATCAGCAGCAATGGACCCGTCAGTGTCCATATGCATGTGGGCCAGTCCTTCTGAGGAAAAGGCTTGGAAGCTATGTATCTGCAGCTCAGAGGGCAAGGTGATCTGAAGAGATTGTCTGAAATCCCTTCAGCCGGAAAAATTGCCAGTAGTTAAGGTGTGCATAGCAGCTATGATTTAACTCTTTCCCCAAGGTGCAAGTATTGATTTTTTTTCTTAAATACTAATAAAATGCACAGACACCTTGTGCCCACTTTGCCTACCTTTATTCCATTGACAACAGCATTGTTCTTCAGATTAATAGCAGTTGAGCATGTTGGCAAACACAGCAAGTATCCATAATTGTCAGATCACCTTATGCCATCAGCAAGCACTGGAGATAATTAATATTTAATCATTCATTAGGAACACACAGAGCCAAAAAAGAATATGACTTGCCTTTAAATGTATTGGCACAAAGCACATGGAAAGCTGCATGGCTGTATGGAAAAGTAGCTTACAAATCTAGTACATATGTTGTAGGGGTACTATTATAGAACACCATATATTTTTATATTTATACATATGCATCCTTTTAGGAGCACCTAGTCTGCAGCATAAAAAGCCAGCACACTAGTAAAACCAAAGATTTATGGGGCTGATTAAGGAGCATATCCCAGAAAGGAAACAACCCTCAATTTTAGAGCTTGTATTGTCTGCTACCAGACTTTATCCTTCCTCATTTAAGTTCACAGTTTCAGTCTTTAAAAGTTGGTGTCTACATGTGGGACTTAATTAATATCACTATAACTTCCCATTTATACACACCAAAATCTAAATCCTTTCAAAACACGGTAAACAGAGGTCTGCACAGCTTGGTGGACTGCCCGTGACTGTGTTGCTGCAAATAAGAACATTGAATGGTTAGTTTTCCCCAAAGCTGTAACATACAATCCCTTTGGTGATATTTTTAGTGTCCTTGCAGTAGATCTCTGATACTGGAAGTTCACTGATAATATTCAGAATTCCCCACAACCCACACATCTGAGACTGCCAGGGTGCACATGTGAAAAATATATCAGTCAAGGAATTGTTATAGCAAACCAGTATGCTTTGAAGCACAGACTGCCTCTGTGGTGTCTTTAGGAAGGGAGCATGCAGAAAGATTATGATCTGTACCAGAGATGTGGACTGCAGCTATACTGCATGCTTACCTCCCCACAAAATAGAAATGCAAGCTCATTCACACAACAGCATGTGCTCATCCTGACAGCAGAGCCATTGACTAGACCTATTTCGTATTTGTATCATATTTGTCTCCTTCATACTGGTTTGACCTTTGTTACGTGATTGCCAGTGATACTGCATTTGGCTTGTGACTGTGGACTTCTGGTAGGAGCCCAATGCAGAACTGTGCCTTTGTGCTTTACCATCAGCATCGTGGTTAATCAACATTGACACTTAAAGAACAGTGGGATGTATGTGTGTGGGAAGTCAGCTTCATAATTTTTGCAGAGTGCTTTTCCAGGTTAGGAGAAGTCACATTTGGTTTTAATTTCCTGGAGTGAAAAAGAAATCAATATTTGGGTTCAAAATTATTTAGGATACTAAAATGAGAGTGGTTGTAAGTGGTGGAGTCCCTGCTTGGTGACTGTGATTACAGGTGATACAATCATTGTCAGCCAAAATAACCAGCAACACCTATTTCAGGAGTGGAGTCATCGACAAAGAGTTCATGTGTGACATTGTGTTCCCACTGCAACATCTCCAGCTCATTAAATGCAATGCGTAACAAAGAGTTTGAATTCTAGAGAATGGGGTAGGGGCAGATCAGTCAGTGAATAGCCTGCTGTTTCTCTTTTGCTTTTATTTCAATGCACCTAATGTTTGCAGTGTGTCTTCACAACACAAATTATGTCCAGCAATTTGACATCACAGTCACTAAACTACAGAGCCCTAGTAAGAGATCTGACTCCCCACCTTAGGGTGCTGTTGTCACCAGGGGTTTCACAGCAGGAAGTAGTCTCAGCCCTTTTTAAATCTTGCATTTTCCAAAGCTGGAAAATTTAAACCTGTTCTCCGCCTCTATTGAGTCTTGTCTAGCGTTTGCCTGTGAGTTCAGACTGTTCCATCACTTTTGCTTATTAACTGTCCTCTTAGGCACGGTGCAGTTACACAATTTCAAAAATTACTTAAGCCACTTTCTCTTTGCACCTGGATGACTCCTTATTTCTTTTCACCTGTTTTGTGGATTTGAATTGGAACTGATTTATCACTTCCTTCTCAGAAATGTTGCATTACTGTGGTCATCAAGAGCTGGTCCCTGCTTGCATCATTTTTGTTTTCCAATACCTCCCAGGTGTATTCCTGCAATGTAAATGAAGTTAGTCACTAAATGAATACCAAGTAGCTCTTTAGCTACATGATGCTCCCTCAGATCCTCCACCTGGAGCTGGAAAACCGCATATACTGGAGCTTATATAGACGTCTAATTGTGAGGAGTGGTCATCATGCAAGAGAACTAACTGCAGAATGCGAGCTACAGCCAAACTTGCTTAGACAACCATTAGACTTTGAAGGCAGGAAAAGAAAAGGAACAGGGCAGGACAGGTGCACTTCTGTTAGAAAAGCAGTTTCGTAAAAAGGCTCTGAAATGACTTTAGTTGGTATGGGTGTTACATATGTCAGTCAAACTTGTAAGCTTTAAGAAAGTAAGTCACAGCAAAGAAAACAGGAAACAGCTTTATTTCTCTGAGTAATGCTGTTTTTAATTCCTGACCTTAGTTACTACTATCCCAACTTGTCCTGAATCACTTATCATACGTTTCTATTTGCTTCTGTGTAGCGATACTACTATTAGATAGTAAATATTAATAGTAAGTACTGCAACATATGCAGCTGAACATCCTACTGGCACTCAGTAATCAAAGCTGGCTTACACAAGGAGCATGAGAATGCCTCTTGCGTGACATGGACTAAAGCACAGTCATTTAACAAAGTAAGACCTCATTTCACAGCAAAGACAGTCCTCCATCTACATCTCATAGCTTGCTAGTTGGTGTTATTTACTCTGCTAAATGCAGGTGAGGGAGGTAACAGTTTAGTTCCATCTCTGCGAGGCAATGTGGTGGCTGCTACTACATACACTGCATGAGGCCCAACAGAAGTGCCAACAGAATTGTCTGCTGCAGGGCTCAGGAAGTCATTACAGATCTTTGCATCCTCTGGAGATCTCACCTGGAAAGCCAGATTAATCACTTGCACACACACAGTCACACTGACAGAAAAATTCAGTTCTTTACTACTCTGCCTACACTTGCCCCTGGTTCATCCCAGAGAGTCAGAGATCTCTTACTCACCTCTCCAACATCAAGTCAACTGGAATGACTAAAGACTGAGACACCTTATTTCTCCATGCTGAGAGTTATGCAATTCCCAGGGAGCACAGAACTATTCCATGATGTCAAAGGCTTTTTTTTTTATTTATTTATTTTTAAATGGCTACTATGTGCCTAGATCTAGGCCCCTCATCTGGAACAGATACATGTACATGGGAAAAAAAAGAAAAAAAGTAGTTATAGAACATTGCCTATGAAGTGTCACACATTTCTTTGATTGTGAAAAACACAGTAAGGGCTTTCTTACTATTTTAATGGACCAGTTTTACATGAAAAAGAGCCCCATCTTTAAAAAGAAGACATTCAGAAGCTGTTTGCTGACACTGGTGTTTCATTATGGGTAGCTACACTTGTACACAGCAGGTGAAACTGACTCCGTTACAGTTTTTCAGGGACAGGGCAATGGGAGTCAGTGATTACGAAAAGATAAGCCAGGGCTCTGGGAGACGAACTGAACTCCTAAGATGGGGAGACATCTTTGTTTCTGAGATGCTGTGTGCATTAGCACTATTCCCATAAATTAGGAAGTGAAAACAGTTGCAACTAGTGACCCTCTGCAGGGTTTTCTGTGCTGTCCTTGCTGCAGTCTACTCATGTTTCTGTCACATTTTTCTCCACAGTTCCCTTCTGCTCACCAAAAATCTGCTTATATTTGTTGCATACATTATGAAAGAGATAATATCTCCTTTACCAGCTTTGTACTATTTTCCATGGGCATTTCTGCTTAGGAAAGCCACTTAAACCTCCAAATTAGTAAAGAGCAACTCTCTCATACTGGTCTACTTTCTCCAGTTTTAGAGGAAAACCATTGTAGGGAAATATCCTACAACCATTCTGTAGTAGTGATGAGAATTTTTAGCCGAGCCAATTTCACATGAGTTTCTCTTGCTCCAGTGAAGCACTAATTGTTTTTTCTTCTATCATCTTGAGCATATATTAGGTCTTTTCTACAGTTCACAAATCACATTTAAGACATCTGCGTAAACTGTGCGTACTGTACCTGTACCCTCACAAAGGTCCGATGTAAAATCATCTGAAGTACAAAGACAAAGGCATGATGTTCTCCTTTTAAAGCCCCCTGTGGTGGGTTGACCCTGGCTGGATGCCAGGTGTCCACCAAATCCGCTCTATCACCCTCCTCAGCTGGACAGGGGAGAGAAAATATACAAAAGGCTCGTGGGTCAAGATAAGGACGGTTTAATAAAGCAAAAGCAAAGGCCATGCGCGAAAGCAAAGGAAAACAAGATTTTATTCTCTACTTCCCATCAGTAGGCGATGTCTGGCCACTTCCTGGGAAGCAGGACATCAGTATGCATAGCGGTTGCTCCAGAAGACAAATTTAAATAACAAATGTCCGCACTTCCTCCTCCTTTTACTTAGCTTTTATCACTGAGCTGACATCACATAGTATGGAATATCCCTTTGGTCAGTTTGGGTCAGCTATCCTGGCTGTGTCCCCTCCCAGAATCTTGCCCACCCCCAGACTACTGGGTGAGGGCGGGGGGCAATTTTGGAGAGACAGCCTTGATGCTGTGCGAGCACTGCTCAGCAGCAGCCAGAACACTGGTGTGTTATCAGCACCTTTCTAGCACCAATACAGAGCACAGCACTATGAGGGCTGCTATGGGGAAAATTAACTCCATCTCAGCCAGACCCAATACACCCCCTAACTGGGGATTTTCTATAATCTCTTACTAAACAGTACAAAGTAACAGAACAGCATAATGAAAAACAAGTCTGCATTTCTAACTCACCTCCTATGCTTCTACAGAATTTAGCATTAGCCTTTTACACATCACAGGGACAAGATAGCCTTTTACAGTTCTTTTAAACCCATTTTAAATGCTAACACACAAATTTTTCTGCTTTTAGTGAGTTTCCTTCTATGGAGAAGAGTCCACAGAAGTTCAAAACAGTTCAAAACCACCATTTCTCAGCCAAAGTTTGCGCTTGCCGAAATGAAAAGACCAGAACTCAGTTCATTTAACTAGGAAATGAAACACACTGAGACAGAAGGCAGTCTCACTACCTTATGTTATTTATTCTGGCCCAATGGGGTTGCCACATCTAGAGTTTAAACTATTGCACTGAATCTCATGATATATGACTAATTCCCACCCCTGCTACTTGATATTTCTACTCTTTTGGGCAATTAACTAAAAATCTCCATGCTTTAGCACTTACAGCCCAAAATATATTCACCCAATCTGTTACAAAATGCAAAATTACCAGAGCTGTTCAGAGGATGTTAAGTAACTAAAGATACATAGTGTGCTCCTCACAGGGTGACCTATGATTCCTGGGGCAGGCTGGTAAGAAGCAACCACTGTGTGAAGAATTGAGTGAAGGAGGAAGCTTAAAAGGAGGTGTCGAAAAACTTCCAGTCTATACCCAAGAAATTTTTGCTTCTCAAGGACACTTCTCAGAGATCTGTATCACATAACCTCCAAGATCTCAAAAAGTACACAAAAAAATTAACAAATAAATTTAACATGCAAAGTATTATTATTGTTAATATTTTTTACACTCACTTTTGTAGTCAGTATAATTGGGTAGTGAAAAGATTTAGCAGACCTAAAAAATAGTTGAAGAGCACAGAGTTCCCTCTATTTTTCCTCTAAATAAATATGTTGAATTAAGTGTTCTTTTTCCAAACAGCTTACAATTATCTGTGCATCTATGAAATAAAAACACTTCTATCTCATTTTTTATATTACTCTATTTAGCATATGACTTTGGCAAGATTCTAGTCATGTTGAGGAAAGATAACTTAGGAAATCATTGGATGTCTTTTTTCTTCTCCTCCCAATACCTTTAAAAAACTTTTTATTCAAGGTGTAGTAATGTGATCTTTAGCTACTGACATCAGTATTATCTGTCCAGACCAGAGGGAATTCGGTGGTTGGCGTTCAATGCACATATATTTCTCCTAATTCCCTATCAAAATGTGGAACAGTAAAAAAAAAAATCCTATCCTGGGGCCATAACTCTGATGCTGAAAGATTATGAATCCTGAGTGTAGTGATTAATGGTTGAGAAATCTGTGTACAAAAAGCTATGCTGAATGAAGCTAAAAGGCATTTCACTCCCAGGAGGCAATTAATAGATGGCAAGAATACTGTTCGTTTACAAGGTTATGTTTAACTGGTAGTGATGTCACAGAGCTGGGTAAATGGAGAACTGCATTAATGGTCCCCAAACCCCAAATCTCAGCGCTCATTAAGCCTGAGTCACAGATTAATGAAGAGGCATTTATACTTTCAGTCTGTGCCATAAATAACTATCCAGCATTAAAGTCAGCTAATAAAGAGGCAGAAGACATTGTCTTACGACTACAAGCACATTTTAGAGATGTTTATTTCAAAAGAGATTTTTTCTTAAAGGATGCATTACAAGTCACACAGAGGAACTACACAAAGCTGTCAACAGCACAATTTCTTCTGGGAAACTGTCATGTACGCTGCAAACAGCAAAAGTCTTCAAACAAAGAAGTTTGGCAGAACATATGTTCTTTTAGTAAACGACACACTTTTAAGTAGGTAGAAAACTCGACAGCAAACATGACCTTTGACCAGAGAGAACCTTTCAAGTTTAGCTGTGTTTTACTTGGCAAATTGGCAAAGAGACTATTACAGTGCACCCTATTGGACACATCATTCTTAGGTTATACTTAGTAATAAGCCATCAGATACCCTTTTCACTCAGTAGAAGATGCTGTTTTTTTAACTACTTCTATACAAGAATTAGTCTCAAAAGTTTCTGGGGCTTAGAATAATGATTTTGCATGAAAAGCCCCCCAAAAGGCTCTACTACTCCAGTACTGCAATATTTGCAGTGGCTGACATCAAAATAAGTTTAGCAATGAACTCCAGCAGCTATGCATACCTAGTTACATTCACTATACTTTTAACTATGTAAAGTTTTGAAGCTAATACTGATGCTGGGAAGAACTTCATTAGAGTAAGAGCTGTCATTTATTAATTTCAAGCTATTTTTAATAAATCACAGTTTTACCAAAGTGACACAACTATGGTTAAAAATAACCCAGACAGTGATTAATTAAGCAAGAATACAAACTTTGATTGGATTATAAGTAGCCACTACTTATTTTACACAAATATATCCAAACATGAGTGTCATTAACAGAATTTTATTTGGAGGCAAGCAATTCAAACAAATTATTTGATTGTTGAACAGAATTTTTCAGTCTTTATAGTGTTTGGTGTGATTTGCTAGCATTTCTAGTGCTTGACCAATTAACTTCTATGATTAATTAACTGTGAATTTCATTCCATAATTTAATATTAATTGAATTTTTGCTTTACTTATATGTAAATAAATATTATTTTAATATCTTTCATCCCAGAAGGGAGAACTTCCAGAACAATGCACTTTTCTGTATTTCATATTTAGTGCAATTTTTCCTAATTTAATTTTGTTAGTCAAATATCCTTAAGACAGCCAACCTGAATTTGTGGATATATTAAAGAAACTTATTATCATTACTTTCAGGCAGAGGCATATTCCTGAACACTTTTACTATGGACAGTAGTCCAAAACCACTAAGACTATAGTTGTCAGTAATTGTGGCTTGTGGAACAGGCAGGGGCTGGAGAAGTAGAGTTTGACCTGATGAAGTTGTTTACAAAATACAGGTGGGGGTGAGACTGGTTATTGAGGCAATGTCTGGAGAAATTAAGAGAAGTGCATAATTTATGGACAATTTTATAACTACAAACTATGAAGTGGGCAAGACAAAGGAAAGAATAGTCCCTGACATAAAATATAACTTCAGGAATAGTAGACACATACTACCTTGCCTGACTGACTTGCGCCCATCTAGACTGCATCTTGATATCAAATCAGGAGCAGAGACAGAACGATTACAGTTTTAACATGTTCCCTGACCTTCCACCACTCTGAATAACTTGGATGCATCCAACTAAGTACTACACCAGAAGGATTTATCTCCACAAGCAGTCTGGACATTTGTTTCGTTCCTCATATGGCCAGCCTGTTCATAGGCCAGGAACAGGTCTCCATGAAGCACCAACAAAGCTGTCAGCCAAGAACTGAATGTCCATCTGGAAATGGGAGAACTGATTGTATACAGAGGCTGGGTCTCTTGGGTGTCATTAGCCTTCATACAGATTTGCCCACTGAAGGGGGGGGGGGGTGTCCAGTATTTTTACCACTTGACTGGTATACACTGACATGCCAAGAATGAATGCCAAAAAGGCATTCCAAAATATGCACATCCTCTATCACTCAGAGCCACTTACCTTGCACTTTTACAGAAGGAACTGGTAAGATTGATGAATAGGAGACAAAGTTTACACGCTACCTGATGCAAGAGTTAGATGTCTGCTGGAACCAATGTTTTTAAGACAGGACAATGAAAGTCTTTAAGTTACTTCTCTGAAATGGACAATTGGAATTAACAATGCAAGTATCTGTAAGGAGACAGAAAAGCAAAGATAAGGAAAGAAATTAGGAAAGGACAGTTTCTCTGAGAGTTTCAAAGAAGCTTTTAGAGCAAAGTTACAACAGCTTAATGTTTTCTACTTCTAAACAAGGAGTCATGTTTCTTTCCTTGCTGTAAAGAAGTTATCATTATTAACCTCCATGTTTCTGTCACACTCAAAGTTTGGTGAGAGTTTGGCAGAAGGGCTTGGGAGCTTTGATATCTGACATAGACTTCTACTTCTCTCTAGAAATTGGTTAAGAGTGATTATTACTGTTCTAACAGCTGCATGCCAGCTTTTGGAGTGCTTGCTTATGAATCAGCTGATGAAATACAATGACTATCAGACCTCAGTCTATACAATTATCTAGGTGACTAAGACATTTTGAAATTGGTAATGCTGGTTTACTAGATCACTTTGCTTGACTTATCAGGAAAGTGCAAAAAACTGCCAAGGCAAGATCACAGCTGTATCAATATCAAAGAACTGGAATCTTGGAAGAAAATGAAACTAATTTTGACAATGCCTTCTGCCTGAAATGGTAGCAAAGCCAATAAACAACCTCTGACAAGGTGCCACGACAGTTGTAAATAAATGCCAAATTCTTGCTTGAACAGTGAGTCAAAGAACTTTGATTAACTGAGCTGTACTTTCCCTCCCACACATATGAATCAGTTTCATACATATTAAAGTGATTGGCGTAGTTCCAAGACCACACATGAGGGGTCTGGCTCAGTCCAAAAGAGATCAGAAATTCTTGGAAAAGGGAAGAGCTAAAGGCAGTGCCATATCCCAGCACTGTATGCACTATCTGTCAGTATGTACGTACTGTCCAGTAAAGTGCCTTGTAACACATTCAAAGATCAAAGGTCCTTGACCGAAGAGGTTTTTATCACTTGCTGTTGTCCATAAGCAACTCTCAGGTGAAAAAATTCTATACCCACTGGGTCAAAATTGGACTGTAAGAACTGAGCATCGTACTTTGCATAGCATCAGTCACCAACTTTGTTTTACAATGAGGAAGAGCATCAGGCTAACAGGAAAGGGTCATAGCTATTAGCTTAACTGAGGCAGGGAGAATTATAAGGGCAAAACCATTAGACATACTAAGGAAACATAGCCGGGAAGAACAATTCACAACATTAATAGCAAATTACTGAACAGGCTATTTTGGAAAAATGCTAAGATTATTGCTATTAGTTATGATATCATGTTACCCAGCTCATTTCAATATGCATGAAGCAAGATGCATATTACTTGTTGCTTCTAGTTTTCTTCCCAGCACAAAACAGGGATAGTCAATCTCCTGAAAGAACAGGTGGAATTGATGATGCAAACCACCGGTTATGAAAAAGGGTCACGATACAGGCAAGAAGGTCACAGAAAACAATTTGAAACACGGAACCCAATTTTATGGTTACTGAATTTATATTATTTATAAATTACCACAGCAACCTGTGGCATCTGGGACAATATCCAAAAATAATTCAAATAGAACTAGGCCCTGTGGATGAAAGGGAAAAGAACAGAAACTAAGCATAAAGGACAAAAAGATTAAAAAAAAAGTCAAAGTAGTTGTGTGTGTGTGTGTAGGAAATAATATAAAAAACCTTCTGGTAATTTCCCCTGTAAATACAAGATACTGCACACTTCATCTGCATCCATACTAAATATATGCTAATGTCATTACAACTTTAGCATCGTTATTGTGTTGTACTAGAAGAAAAATCAATGCATTGTGCATAGCATTTTCTTATCTGTTGGCAGCAGAAGCATGCTGTTTGTGGAGCTGTAGAATCTGTTCCTGCCAGCCAAAAAAGTTACATGGTATAAACGTAGGGTTAATCTATTTTATAAAACCTCCCTCTAATTGTGTAATAGAAGACAGATCACATTTAACAAACCTTGCTCTCATTATAAACTGTTGCTGAGGTTGAGATAATGCATTTCCCCTTCCTGCAAGGTTTGTGGTACAGAATGATAGCATTTAAAAAACCTGCCTTTGGTAGTGATGAACAGCATGATATGCCAGGTTGTTTTAAGTTCAGAGTCAAGCTTCTCCTCTTGTGCTAAACCAGAAAGGCCGTAGGTATTTCACAGTCTCAGGTGGTCATATTTGGTCAGCACTGGCTGACATGGTGATAACAGATGATGTGTTGCTTCTTCTATGGAGGAAAAAAAGGCCAGATGGAGTTTTCTAGAATCTTAGCCAATCTTCCCATATTTCCAAAAAGCACCTGACAACTGCAAATTGAGTTTAACAGCGGCAGTGAAAGTTGATGGACTTATTAATTGTGACTGCTGTTCAAGAAAAAACGTATAGACAAATGCCAACACATTTAATTGAGTAACACTGACTCCTGGACCGGAAAGCCAACTCTTGCTGGTGACTTTTTTTTCCGCTTAAAAAACTGGAATGTGACAGTCTTTTTGAAACAACTGGTAACTTAAAGTTAGTGTAGTATACAATCAGATATGTTAGAAGATTTTCATTCTAGTTTCTGATCTGGATAGAAAATGAGAATTATATTTATATTGGCAGTTCTCTAAATATTACAGAAAATAGCAGAAAACATCAAGATGAAGGGTTGTTTCTGCTGACTTTTGTCCTTCATTGCTGCCCATGACATGATACCCATGAAGTCCTGTTGACAGCTGCAAGGCCAGTACAGAACAGACTGAAAAGGATATGTTTGACATATCTTTTCCACTCTTTAAGAAAGAAGGCTGTTTTGGATCACTCACATCAACAGTTTCAAACATCATTTTGACCTTGTATTTAACACAGCAGACTGACCGGTGACACTCAGCTCCAGCTGTTGGTACCAAACAACGCAGTTACAGACACACAGAGTCTCATTCTTTTTTCTTATTTCTGGAAAACAAACCAAACCAAACCAAAACCTAGAAGCCCCACAGTAGTACTGCTTGTTTACAGAAGGAAGTCAGGCTTCAGTGGGACATATCTAGAAGACAGAGCGTTATGATAGAACATCCCTGAAAGAACATATCCAAAATGTATTATCACCTAGCTAGCTTAGAAAACACCTATCCTCTTGGTGACCAACAACTGCCATGCAAGGGTCCAGCTGCCTTCTGCTTGCACTCTAAGAAGCTGTTACATGAGACATTATACTTCAAAGACATGAGTCCCAATATTATATCCCACAACCCCAAATTAGTTCCATAGAGCTTAGGAAAGGAAATGAAAATGAACATACGAGTTTCCCACAGCCCAGCTCCATAGATCTCCTGCTATGAGCATCAGCAGTGAGACATTATCTAGCTGTTATTGAAGATTCAGCTTCTTACAGCCCTTCCTAGCTACCAGACCTTCCTGACATGCAAGATAAAACAGAAACCGAATGCCTGCTTTAACACAGCTAGAATCAAACCGCCTTAGTCCTTCTGCTTTTTCTGTTTTCCTGAAATGAGAGAAGTTACTGACCCCTTCTCCCCATCATGTACAAAAACAAAGCGAGTATCCCCTGTCCTTTCATTTTAGTAGTGAGCCAAATCTGGCCAGAAGGGGAAATCACCAACATGGAGGACTGAGATCTTTTTCACTCCTGAAGGGTGCCATCAGTGTGTTTGCAGGAAGACCTGTTGGCAGCTTCCTGCATCAGCTCTTGCCTTGGAGTTTTAACACTCCTTCCTCCTCCCTCCTTTCCCCAAACAACTTAATTTTAGTGAGACTTCCCATGATTCTTGGTTTCACCCACCTACAGCTTGAAGTTAAGAAAGCTTTTCAGCTAGAAGCATAAAGTACAACAGGGAATTAAGGTAGAGAGACTTTTCTTTTTAGTTTTGAGTGATGGTTGAAAGGTTTTCCTGGGATAGAAAAGGAGGACAGCAAAAGAAAATTGTGAAATTTTACATTACTGATATTCAGAGACACTGATGTCAAAACAAAGGGGCTATCTTCAGCCAGGCAAACTAAGATGAATGACTGTAACTCCCCAAGCTCCCCAATTTACTGATTTTAGGCTTACTGAGTCACAAGACACAGTAAGTTCTTCCTTTCATCCAAGTTTTCCAGCAATAAGATCTGAATAATAGCATTCATTCTTAATGAAACACTTTATCTTATATTATATAGCTTGTTTCCTCATTAAAGCCATTTCTTCCTGGTGCTGGTAAGAACATAAACCTAACAAACTCACTTGCATTAAGATGTGACACTACTATTCTCCCTCATCTACTCCTATCCAGAAAAAATATTCTCACCGTGAACATACTGGAGCTGTTTAAAAGCCAAAAGAGAATAATCAGTAAGTTAAATCATTGTTCTTATTGTCTATTAACGAAAGCTATCAGAAAAGGCTGGTTTTAGTGAAATAAGAACAGCTGGAAAGAGAACAACAGACAGAGAGGGACATGGCTGGGAGGTCTATTCTCATTGATTCTACCTGTGTGGTCTATTGGGAAAGTAGTTAAACTCGTTGGGAAAGTTCTAGCTAGATATTGAGGAAATGGGGAAGGAATTTACAGAGTGCTCCTGGTTTTACTTTGCAAGACTTCTATTTACTGCAGCAGGGAGCAATACACAGGGTTGGCATGAATGGTCTGGAAAGAAGGAGAGAACAATTGGCTGTGGCATCTTTTTAAATTAAAGATCCTAACTACAGTATTAATTATATTTTTTGAGATTTAACTACGTTAGCATGGTGTGTCAACTATGAGGCTGTTGACTGTTCTCAAAATACTTTCTGAGGTTAGGAACCAAAACTATTATTCTGATTCTAGGCTGAAAACACCATGTTGCAAAGAGCTTACTATGTACGTTAGATGCAGCCAATTCTGCATAGGTAAATGATGCAGGTGATACATTGAGGGTCCAGACCTTCAGTAATAAACATGAGGAAGAATGGAAATAGATCTCCACAAAAACTAAGTTCCTGGAGAGATTTGAAAGAGCCAGTAGATAATGAAATATATCTAAAAAGAGAAGATATAGGTTTCTCTGGGTCTATTCCCTGAACTTGAATCCAAGCTTCCAAATCATAAATCCCACATGCACATGAAAAGAGCTGGATCTCTCAAGGGGGCAGCTGAAAAAGCCTTTAAGCTGTCTGGGAAGGTCAGTAGAGCTATTTAACACATAAAGTTGAACACAAGTATTATTCAAACTTACTCTTCTTCTCTGGAACTTGATACCTGAGTCAGAGTCACCTTCTGTCCCACACAAGGTCAGAGCCTGCCCCTCTTCAAGGTAACTTTCCATTTTCATTAAAAAACTGTATAGGAATATTTTATTCAGACAGGCGGTAGTAGAGGTGCACACTTTAACATCTGGTGATTTTAACATTCAGCCAAGTGGGAGACTTGATCTTCCCAGCTTAACAGGTTGACATCCACTGCTACTGCAACTGTTTCCTATCTAGCAGGCTAAAAATATAGCTGTCTACGGCTGGGCTGGGCCTTTCTCCAGTCTTGTCAAAACTGAGTTTCTGAACAGACATCTATGCAAGAGTCACAGGCAGAAAGTAGAACAGGCAGCCTTCTGGAGTCCTTACTTCTGGTCCCTATTTCCAGCACAATTTCTCTTTGTTTCTAAATCTAGTGAAACCTTCCACAGCAAAGCTGAGAAAAGCCCTCAGTAGGTATTTAAGCCTGTCAGTGCTTTAGGTGAAGACTATCGCGACTCAGTTAGATTTGGTCTTGTCCTGTGCTGGGTTGCAAGGTAGTATTATGTGGTCATCATAGAAATAGCTTTGTAAATGTTTCCAGATTTGGACCCTGTCTGGACAATTACCAAATTTTTAGCTGATCTAGCAAAATAAAGGTGAAGTGCATCCTCTTATGCACATCTGGATAAAATTAACTCTTTCTCTAAATCAGTAACTTGGACCACTCACTTGGAGAACTAAATGAAGACAAGCAGTTTGCAAAGACATATTTTTGTGGGCGTTGCCGTGTTTGACACAGTGACCTACTGCAAACTGTAACATAATTTTGCAATTTAATTGAAAGTTTTTCCTCATTTTTCATATGTACAAATAAGCAAGATCACTAATTTAAGGGATTCTAAAAGACAAGCCCAACTTCTAGATAAGAAGGAAGAAGGATCAGGTTGACGATATACGTAGTGGACCTGTCCTTGGAATTTCTGATAAATGGCTCTCCGTCTAGGATATTCTGAAGGCAATATGAAAGGAACAAGAAAAAGAAACAGAAATATGTTGTTAGATTAGAAATGGGTGACAGGAGAATTACTAGAATGTCCAAAATGTTGGTAAACTCAGGTGATATCCTTAAACAATTGCTTTCGGCAGTGAGATGCTGATAATAAAACATCAAGTCCAAACACATTTGAAAACCATGACTCCAGGAAGGATAGGGCTCTGAGCAGAAGGCAGTTTCCATAATCTGAGTGCCAAGTAACAAAGACGTCCTCTGGAGTTTTCATATCAAACAGCAGTTGACTGGACAAAGATATAAACTGGTTATTGGAGCAAATAACAGACTGAGCTGTTAAGTAAGGAAAACAGCAAGCACAGGGAGCCAGAGTGCCCCAGACCTAGTCCCCAGTTCCTGACATAATGTATAAGCATCTTACTACACTTTTGCCTAACCATGAACTGCTTCAAGAAGAAGCTGCATGAAAGATAGGAATAATTATGGATTTTTTTCTTTTCTTACTTAAGTAGGGAAAGTTGAGTGTAAACAAAACTGAAAAATGGGCAAAAATTGGAGGAAAGGGGAAAGGAAAAATTGTTCTGAGCAGGAAAAGGACATTTTAAGTGCAGCAGAGGACTGTTCACTAGGCAGTAAGTCTACATGACAAGCCCTTACAGAGTACTCCTATGTTATTCCTGACTATGGGCTGGCTGAAGATGAGGTTACAGCTTCACACACCCCAACTTTCCTCATCTTGGAGTCTGCTGTTTAATGCCACATTTCTTCTTCTTTTATGAAAAAAGCTGGGGACAAGCCAAGCCTTCAGGGATTTCTTAGCCTGTGTTCATGTGGGCTACCTCACCACAGTAGCATCAGTCCAGTTGCCTACAACTACATGTTGTCTTGCAGTACGTGACAGACCCTGTATGTGACAGGGAGCCCTTTGACCCTGCTGCAGCAAGACACTGTGATGTTCGAAATAGAGAATCTACCTTGGCAGGTACAGCAATAGGCAGGCCTGTCCTATCTGTAATGCAGGTATTCAAGAATATGGGTTTATACCTTGGTGTGCCCAAAAGTGGACAGATACACTGCTTGTGTATGCTTCTGTCAGCTGTGGATGAAAAGCAGGTCTGGACTTGTGACAGTCTCAAATTTATGTTTGAAAAGCAAAGCAAATGGGGCTGAAAAGGTGGTATGGCAGCTGTTCCTCCATTAAAGCCCATGTTCCTTCCTTATTACCACAGAGATCCAGTTATGGCAGGATGGCTGAGAGACCAGCTGAGGCCATGAGCCTCCTGATCTTACTTTGATGCTAAATCTGCTTTCAGAGAACGCTGAAATTTTTAACCTCTCTTTTGGGCCTACACTTTTCTATCATTCAATGGCCCTATGATTATGTGGATGGCTGGTCACTAAGTTATGGTCTCCACTATGGCAAAATAAAACACTGAAATCCTGTGTTTTTCTTTTTCTCACCTGATGGGTTCCACATTATGGTCAATATTATCTGAAATCAGATTGATTAAGTTCCTCCATCTGTGTGCTCCAAATAATTGACTGCAGTGTGAAAGTGTCAGAACTCACAAGAGAAACAAAATTGCAGAGAGGAGCTTCTAGCAGATGTCACTTCAAGGGGAGCCACCAATCTCCAAAACAATAGGAAATAAATTATTACACAAGCCAGCCAAATGCACATGACATGTTGATTAAAGAGACATTATCTAGCATAACAATCGATACTCTCTGTGAATTAAATACAATATGAAGACTAACTTCAGTTTCCCTTCTGTGGGAAATTAACATGATAAGAACTTAATGTAAACAGATGAATGGCAGATGAAAGCAACAGACATTTCACAGAACTGTTTAAGGTACACCTATTTTTCATGGATTATTTGGTTTTTAGCACTGTGCTTCCCTTAGCATCACAGTTAACTATTTGCTAAAAGATTCCACTGTTTTTTCCTCAAGAGCTTTCCTTGCCAAGCAAGTCATTCATTCTCGGCTGGCTGGGATCATGCTTTCCGATGTTTAAAGTTTCTGTTGCTTTCTTTTGCGCTAGTACTTTGTCTTTCATTTAGAATTAGCTAAGACTAATGTGCAATATAAACAACACGCTGGCTCCATGGCTTGCTTTCTGGTCATTTCTTAGGCTTTGGGATGCTTAATTGTTGGATTTTATTTTTAACTTGTCTTATGTTTGTATTACTACTTTTTAAACACAGTGAGGAAAAATACCAGAGCAGTTTCCATTACAAACACAAACTGTTAGCACAAGTGTTTTGCACCTTGGTAACCCTTCTGTTTCAAAGGGTGCCCCAGAAGAAGCAAGTGATCACGCGGATGATCAATCAGACTATGCAGGATAAATCTCGAGGATGTGCAGAGAAGAGAAGAAGCAGGTATTTGTGCTGAGTAGGTGTAATTGTGCTTTAGGGCGTCTGAAGTTTATTTCCATGTCTAACCTTCACTACTAACCTCAGCAGGAAAAACTAAAGGCACTACAGTCATTGGCACTTTTGCATGTGTTACTGCTGATACCCAGAAATAATAATAATAAAACGGACTGGTTTGAATTTTGTGTTGTTTTGAAAATAGTTAGAGGGCAAATTCAGTCATGTGTGGATGATGTAAGTTCATTACATGACGGCACAGAGGTGAAAAACCTTGCTAGAATTGGTCATTGATTGAATTTTTGTTAGTTCATTCAGGTCTAGTTTTCTTTCATTTCATATTTTAAATAACACTAACAGACACATACCCACAAAAACACACACACATATATATATATGAAACAGATAGACTGACAGTTGCCTGGAGCAACAGACCGCCACAGGCATAAAGATATGCATAGCTTCTGCCAGAGCACTGGAAGCCCAGGGCTGGCCGCTGCTGCCAGCGCCAAAGGCAGAGCTGGGGCATGTGGGATGGTGCCTGCTGTTGCAGGACTGTTTGGCTACAGCCGAGGCTGTTCTGACTTCCCTCGGCTCGCATCTGGTCCCTGGTGCTGCACCCCTCCTGTAGCAGGAGGCTGAGCCAGGGACCTCAGCAAAGCCTGGTGTGCTCTGTGGAACAGCTCCGTATGTCCACTTATGGAGCTGGCAGCTACGTGAAAGTCTGTTGCCTCAGTGCTTGTAGCTCCCATACTGCCTTGCAGATTCAGCTGGACAGACATGGCCCTAACTTCCCTCCACAATTTTATTTCTCTGGTGAGCTCTGACACTTTCAAATTATAGTCAGTCATTTGGAGCACACAGATGGGAGGAAATTTAACCAAGTTTATTTGCAGGCATACAGACCATAAAGGCATTCTCCATTAGAAAGGAAGCTTCGGGGTTTCAAGCTCTCATTTTGTAATAACTGGGACAACAATTGAGTGACCAGGCATTCCAAATAACATGCCAGCTCTCTCCTTCCTTCCTTCATCTCTTCTTCCAAAGGCAGGACTTGCCCGGCCACAGTCCAAACCAGAAACCTCTGTTGAGGGAGATGGAAATTTCAGTTTGCCTTCATTTCTGAGAAGTCTTGCGCCACCTCTGAATTCATCATCCCAACATATATTTTGGTACAAAAGGCAAATGATGGCCAGTGACAAAACTGGTCATATTTTATGAATAAACCATCCCCCAAACCAAAACATTGCAGAAGCAAAAACATCTACTTTTTATTCCTACCAGAAGTCCTTCTATTTAGTGTATAACCCCAGTTTGATGAAGCATAACATATACAAATAGTGTGGAAATGATATTTTAGGGGTTTTTACTTCTTGGAGACAACTTTTCTGAATGAGTATAAGACATTTAAATCAGGTAATGTCTCAGCTTCATTTCCCATGACTTGCTTTCCCAGGCTTGACAGATTTCCTTGGCTTCATCTATAATGTTGTGTTATGCAGTTTCCCTTGGCACCCTTCACCTTTCCAGACTAACCTTGTCTTTTCAGCACAAGCCACCTGCTGCAGTGTGGGGGAAGTCTCGGGAGATCCTGGCCACCACAGTGCTCTGCAGGATACTTACCCCCTTCCTGAAGATGTGAAGCAAGACAGGGAAGGAAGAAGCAGCAGATGGATAGAAAAGCTGAGCTCAGCAGCTTGACAGAAAGCACTGCAGGTGCCACCAAGGGTTTTAGAAGAGTGTTTTTCTATTCCGTTGGGTTTTTTTAGATGCACCAGCAGTTGCACTGACTATGGTATTGCTATGTTGGCTGCAGGCAGCATGGAGAAAACAAACAGGGCACAAAACTGTCACTAAAAGGATGTTGCTGGGGGCTGAATAGAGGTTACGCCCAAGGCAAGGTATGTCAGGGTGAGGATATATCTGGATTGGCTGGGAGAAGGGGCAGTGAGGCACGTACAGAGGAACTACAGTGTGGCAGCCTGAGTGTCTGAACCACAGCTTAGGCTACCCATGCAGCTCCCCAATAGTGGGGTTAGCCTTCCTGGGGGGAGAAGCTGCTAAGAGGAAAAGAGAGGACAATTTGAAGAAGATTTTCTAGCTAGGTGGTGATTAAAGCAAGTGGGTGCTTCGGAGAAAGGTTGGGGACCTCACAGGCATGGTGAAATCTTTACATACTTCAAGGTTTTGTACCCAGAAAAAAAAGGCTTTTAAGGTTTAGTTTGGACAGGTGCTCTTTACTTTTCTCTCTAAGAGCAGCCCCTTACTTTTCCTCCCTTTGTTCCCTGTACTCCTTGTAGCCCTGTCGTTCTCTGCCCCTTTCGGCACTGGCTAAGACTCAAAGGCAGAGAATCTCATACAAAAAATGTAAATTAAAAGAACAACAGATAAAGGCCAAAGGCTTTTAAATGAGCTATTCTTCATGATGTTTTTCTGTCATCTGTAATAAAGTCAGCTGCATTCCTTGTCATCTGGATGTCTTCCAGGGAAATGCAAGTTGTCACAACAAATAGAATAACTGGGCAAGAAAACAGTCTTTCCAGGCCACTTTCTCCTGGGATGTTTCATTCAGCTGTTTCTTGGTGTGTTCACTTTCAGGTAGGTGTGTGAAAATTCACCTTGCTCATGCCAATATTACATCTCACTGCTATAAAGAAGTGAGATATGACATAGGAGAGCCACTGGGAAACTTTCAGCTTCTAAAACAGGATCAGGTACTTCATGTTAAGTGATGGATTTTAACTCATAAGAAGCTGAGAGATGGCATCTGTGAAGCTGAGAGGCAGAGCAGCCTTGGCCCTCCCAGATAAAGCAAGATATTTAGGTCCAGCTTCCAACTCTGGTCCATCGTTGTGTGTGCTTCTGGGCAAGACACTTTGCTTTCCATGACCACAGCTCTCTTATAATCCCTGTTTTTTTCTGGGGAAACTCAAGCTTAGAGATGATCTATTTGCAGCAGCGTATAGCACTTAGCTCTGTGGGTCTTCAGACCTATCGGGGCCCTCTTGACATTGTCATAGCACAAAACATCAACAATAAATCACATGGAGCAGACAGCAGTAATTAATTTAATGACTGAACAAGTTGGCATCTGTTAGACAAAGCTGTGGGTTTATGAACCTGAATTGAAAACAAGTTTTCTTATCCAGCTGAGAAGCTGGATATCTTGAAGTTCTGTGCTTCAGATAAAAGCTTTTGTCCTCAATGTGGTTACCCTGCATTCTCTTATGACCATTTATTGCTATTTGTTGGGCATTTCTGAAGTTCTCTGTAGTTTGTAAGAGCCCAAGTCATGGAAAAAGAGCATGCTTGCTCAGCATCCATAACTACAGAACAGCAGAACAATAGAGGGCACCTGCCATTACAAAGCTTACAGCTGTGAGCACAGAGGGATGCAAACACCATCTAAGGGAGCCCAAAGTCAGTATGCATCATCAAGGTGGGCAGTGGTCTCCGTTCATCTTGTCTCTGGGAAAGAGAAGAAAAGCTGTCTGACAGCGGCCACTTTAAAAAGGGTCACTGGTGCCTAAGGACTGGTGCCAAGGCCAGACTTTTTATTTCCCCTCCCTTGTCTAGATACCTACCCCTTCAAGAAGCCATGAGGAAGATTTTGTGTGAAGTTTTCTTCTGCACTCTCTTTTTTTATTTCAAATGCTTTCATAGCCCACTCAGCCTCAATATGGCAGCAAGATCACTGCTTCATAACAGAGCCTCATTACACTACTTTTGCCATTCCAGGATTTGGTGGCTGGGAAAATCAAGAAGCTCAGAAACCCTCAAACTATGGTGGACAAATGCCTGAAGATCCAAAGGCTGATATTGCTTGTGAGTCACTTGAGTGAATCCCTGGAGTGACTTTCAGGGGGCCTTGAGGGAGCCCTGACATTTTCCACAAATCAGGTGTAACAACGAGGACAAGTGTGTGTCTGCCATGAAAGCAGAGGCCAAGGAGTATATTACCTAGTGTGAAGTAAATTAAGTTAATAGCAGTAACAGTGTTTAAGAAGAAGCTATTACGATTTCCTATTCCGACTTGCACAACACAAAGCACAGTCTAATATAATCACTCCTGCACTGGGTTAACCCTTTACTTAATGCTCATGGGAAGAGAAGCAGTTAAGTGGCAGCCTGTCTAGACCACCTGCTAAGTTACAGGTATAACTCAAGTCCACTGAAGAATTAGCTTAGATGTGAACGAGGAGCTATAGACTACACCATTTTTCACAAGCTTTACAAGGAAGTGACTGGACTGGGATTTATAAACTACAACCAAGACTGGTAGTTTTAAGAGTAATAGCACCAGAAAAATCAAAGGATTGAAGATCATAAAATAGTTAGGTAAATTTTGGTTTATATGATAAACCACCTAAGGGTTGGACTTCATATGCTATGATGAAAAGGGAAATCAAACATGGGAGAGAAAAAGGAATACGGTATAAATATGGAAGACAGAAAAATAAATAAAAATGCAGAAAAAAACCCCAGAATTTGCTTGATAACATATTCAAATGGCCGATTATCATGATAGTAAAATTTTTTCCATTATTTCCACTTTAATCTTACTGATGTCAACTTTCAGCCGTAAGTTGAGTTTTGCTTTTAGGCAAAATACGGGGGGGGGGGGGGGTGTCTGTTAATTTTGAATAATGGTATTGCATGAAAGTCTCTATCAGAGAATTACCTGGAGATGCAGACTTCCCTGTCAGAGTGACGGAGGAGATATTATGTTATTAAAAGCAAGGACCTTCATTTTCAGTTTGACATAAATGATTTGGTAAACTGTCAGGGAAGACACTGAAAAACTCTGAAATCTCCTTCAGAAGGGCAATAGTGAGGAAAACAAACCCCGTAGCAACCTTGTTAAGAAAGAAGAACAAGCTCCTATGGATCCAGATAGGTGGGTAACCACGCTCCAGACTTGATCAGCCCAGGAGCTGGGGTGATCCTGCTGCAAATCCTCCTTGGCAGGAGCCTGCCCTTTTCATTCTGGGTGCAGAGAGAGCTGGTTAGGTGCCAATCTTACATTCCTAGAGCTGCTATGGTGTGAACATTGTCCCTGTGCTCTGGCTCTGTGATTATTCAGGGCTAGCCTAAGCTCTAGAAGAGCCCAGGCACATCCGGGCAAGCATCAATTCAGAGTTGGAGATGGGCCAGGAGGAGGCAAGGGACAGGAGACAGGAGGCAGTCGGCCTTCAGCTTTGAAGTTATTTAAAATATAGAGACTTTGCAATGTAGAGGTCTGGCTCAGATGCAAGAAACTGGTCATTGCTGCCACAGACTGTCCAATATAACTTGTGGTCTTGTCTCTGTTTTCATTTCCTAGGTACACCCCTACATCACTTTTAACTTTACCTTCAGCAAGGCTTAAAAGAAAGGCATTTCCCAAGGGAAGTGAAAGGAGAAAAAGAAGTTGATATTCCAGATCTGTCCTTATTTGCATTCAGAAGGAGGAAGGCTATGGCACCCGCTGTTTCACACTGAGGCTTCTAATTTAAAATATGTTTTCCCCATAAAACTCAAGATTCTGCCACCAGAGCTGTGCCAAAGGAAAGGGATGGAGGTGGAGAAGTCCTTAAAGACAGAATCACCAAGAACAGAAAAATGAGGCTAAGGCTTTCCAGTGACTCGTTAGTGATTCAAGTCCTGCTGGATCAATTCAACAGAGCAAGTATGTTAAATACAAAAACTATAGTAAAAAAAACCCAAACCAAACATAAAGAGGAGGATAAAAGGGGAAAGAGAAGATACTATCTAGAATGTTGAGGAACATATTAGGTGGATGCATAATGAAAAATTACAAGATAAGTATCATAATAAGTTAAGCATCATAAAACCAATGGCATCTGACTTAGGAGGAAGCACTTAATAAGCCGTAGCGCTCCTCCTCCCAACAGACTGTGGAAGCAGGAGCTACGCAGGGGTGAGTGGGCTTCGCCTGCCGGCTCATTGCTCACAGGCTTGGGCTGGTGTCGTGGTTTAACCCCAGCCACCAACTAAGCACCACGCAGCCGCTCACTCACTCCCCCCCCCACCCAGTGGGATGGGGGAGAGAATTGGAAGGAAAAAGGTAAAACTCGTGGGTTGAGATAAGAACAGTTTAATAGAACAGAAAGGAAGAAAATAATAATGATAATGATAATAATAATAATAATATGACAATAATAATAATAATAAAAGGGTTGGAATATACAAAACAAGTGATGCACAATACAATTGCTCACCACTCACCAAACGATGCCCAGTTAGTTCCCTAGCAGTGATCCCCTGCCTGGCCAACCCCCCCCAGTTTATATACTGGGCATGATGTCCCGTGGTATGGAATACCTCTTTGGCCAGTTTGGGTCAGCTGTCCTGGCTGTGTCCCCTGCCAACTTCTTGTGCCCCTCCAGCCTTCTTGCTGGCTGGGCATGAGAAGCTGAACAATCCTTGACTTTAAACTAAACGTTACTTGGCAACAACCGAAAACATAAGTGTGTTATCAATATTCTCCTCACACTGAGTCCAAAACATAGCACCATACCAGCTACTAGGAGGAAAATTAACTCTACCCCAGCCGAAACCAGGACAGCTGGGCTCAGGTGTCAGCACACCGCCCCAGGTGCCAGCACACCGCCCCAGGTGCAGTGCTGTCTGTGCATGCCAAGAACTGTCTGAGAGAAAAGGGAATTGTGTTTTATATTATTTCGGGCGTGCTAGCGATCTCCATCCCCGAGGGTCTCTGTTCCCGGGTTGTCACTCCCCACCTAGTGACCTGCAGCAGAATTACAGGAGCTTTTGTATTTTTTTTCCTGGAGGAGGGTGCATGAGCCCTACCTACCTAAAGCTTGTCTTTTATTTAGGTGCTTATTTTGCACCTGTAAATATCGTAGTTGAATAACTTATACCCTGAATTAATTAATCTATGTAAAAAGTTTATCAAGCAATAAACACACCTGAAGAAATAGCCTAAAGAGACATCTTATACACTCCTGTTTATCCTCTGTTTCCACCATCTATTAAAATGGAACATAGCTTTCTTCTCCACCAAGTGTAACACTGAATAGCTATAGTTCCTATTGCATGGGGCCAACATTTTGCTATAATGGATCATAAACAAGCTATAGGTCAAATTTCCATCTAGACTGTGACTCATCTTTCATTTTTGTCAAAACATCAGTGCAGAAGAAAACATATTTGCCTAATTTGTTTTGAAGACATGATTAACCAACAAATTTGAGGCATGATGGCCTCAATGGGGTTTTCCGATGCCTAACTACTACATTCACAGAAAATGCCATTTATGTGCAGGACCAGTGGTGCAGCTGTCTGACTGGACAAGTCACACAGAAATGGAAGTTGTGCTTGAAAGTCTGAACCCCCATTTCGCACTTGATGCTTCATAAAATAGTTTAGCATACCTAAGATAGCTGCTTTACTGCTTTCAAGGTACAATAAGTCTTTTTTCAGCCCATTAACATCTTGTGGACCTAGAATAATAATCTTTTAAGTCTTCTGATGGCTTACATGAAGCTTACTTATGTTTCAGTTAAGTTTAAACTCAACTTGCTAGTTAAGTTTAGTTTAACAGATAGTTATTCCCTATTCATCTACACAGAGAAATTTTTATTACTTCCTTTCTGCCCTCTCACCCTGAATCCAAGCAAAGTTAAAGACATTCTGAAGGAGTTAGTGATAAATCTACATATCAGAAATACGTGCTGTAGGAAGTATATACTATTCCTTTTCTTTTGGACACTTAATATTGGATATTCCAGAAAGCAAAGCTATATGGTTCAAGGGATTAAAGTCATGAAGGCTCCATGAAGGCTGTATGTCTTCTGAGTACTCATTTTTTTGTTGGATTGGCTAAGGGTGGCCTTTGGCACTACACTGGGGCAATGCTCAAACTCAGTTTGTGAGCCTTAACTACTTCATCTGTACCCCAAGATACATCAAAAGCAGCAATATTTTTAGGTATGAACTGCCCTAAATGTTCTTAAGATTAATTTATTTGAGTCAGGAGGTTTTTGATACAAAAAAAAAGGAAAAGAGAAAAAGAAAAAAAAAAAAAAGAAAAAAGAAGGAGGCTTTCCAGACAGCGTGCTTCCCTTTCTGTTCTAATACGAGGAGGAAAGGGTCCTTTCTGAGGTTAGACTTACATGTCTTGTGAGTAAAATGACAATTTCCTTAAGAGTATGAAAACTAAATTCACACTTTGAAGATTCTTTTTATAAATTTTTCTGCCTCTGTGATTTCCCAGACTTGGTAAATGAGAGCAGAAAACATCAGAAATGATCAAACCTAAGCCTACAAAAAAATCTCTCACATACTCAGAAAATGTGGATTATAAACCTAGTTCTACCAATAACAGCAGCAAAGCTATAAAATTTTACTTCAGTTAGGGTCAAGGTTCAGGATTTTATCTGACCTATAGTAAAGGTATTTGAAATGAAATCAGTAGGATGTTAAATATGTTGGAAAATGACTCCATCAAATACAATGCAATTTAAATTTCAGCACCCTTACACTGAGCCAAATTAAGCCTAACTTCTCTGCTCTTTCAAGGATAACTGGTTTTAGATGCTGTCAGTTCAAATTTGCTCAGGGTAGAAGATTTTTTGACTGGTGTCAGTTTTGACACCTGCACCATTGACAGGAAATATTTACAATTTAGAGAGACAACAGTAGCCCTTGTAGATTATATTTATTATTTTATGTATTATATTATATATTATATTGCATTTTATTGCATTGTACCGTACTGTATTGTATTGTATTATGTTATATAAACTCTCCTGATCTTCTAGCATCCTAAACCAAGGTTTGCAAGCAGCGTTTAGGAAGCTTGATCTTAGCATGCCAGTGAATTAGGACTCACTCATCTGGTATATCCTTTGCCACTAATTTGCCCCACTTGCTTTTGGTTTTGAGCTAAGGCTCTGAGCAACTAATTAGTTATGGGGCAACACCAGCACCTGCATAGGTTTCCAAAAATGTTCACAAGCAAAATAGACAACTGTAGGACTTACAGATCTGTAAGCTATGTATCAGCTGAAATGACAGCCTTGAAAATGCTGGTATTATATTAGGTGCCTAACTGAGCCTACAGACTTATTCCCAAGTACTTAAAGAGATGGGCCTTGGAAGCTGGAGTCTAGCCAGGTTCCCTGTAGAAAAAAAAAACAAGAGGGAAAAATGTATGTGATTTTAAAATACAAGTAAAAACTATAGGCCACCGATGGCAGGGATATGGGGGGACAAATCGATGCTTCCTATTGTCTGCATGCCAAGGAATTTAGGGGCTGGTATGGGCTCTGACAAAACATCCCTGATGAAACAGAAACAATATTCACCTACTTTCTAAGACACGCGTATTTTAGATGCAATAATGTTACTTCTCTGTTTATCAGGACACATTTACAATGTTAATAATATGCCAAAGTAGTATTCGAATATTCAAATGTGCCCAATAATGCACATAATATACATTTTTCAAAGTATCTCTATCTTTTATTTTCACCAATGTTTATTTTTTAAGACTCAAACAAATATATGATTTTCTTTATGCAAGAAAGTTGTTTAAATCATAGAAATATAGCCAGTGATTAAGAAGTGAGGTGGACTGTTGAAGATATTGGTAAAAAGTGAACAAGTTCTTCACATTCTATATATAAAATAGATATTAATGTCACTGAAAACCTGAAACTTTTTTATTTCTACTATTAAAAGACCCTGGAATAGATAATATATTGAAAGGCTCCAGAATAGAAACTGCATAACAGAGGTTGGAATACCAGTTTGTAAAATGGAGGACTGAATGGTAGAAGGCATTTTGAATATTTAAAGAGTTGCTGTAGATATAAGAACAGGTAACAATTTACCTAATACTTTAAAAGTTAGACTGCCCTGCCTTTTACTTCTTTGATATACGACGTAGCAACATTTAGAAACATATAATTAGAAAAGGGACAGCCACTGTATATTGACAAAGGGAAAATTATAGATAACAAAATCTGTTGGAGTATATTGCTTAACTGGAAGATTAAGTGGAAACAACTGAAATACTTGGGCGTCTTGGATGTTTCTGACATTGGAACAAACAGCAAGATCTTTCACCAGGTCAATCAGCACAATCAATAGGACAGGAGTATTACCAAGATATTAAACACAGAATACCTGCAAACTGCCATTATAAAGATGGAGGAGAGCAGGTCTGCTGTGCAATGTTCATTTGTGTGCAAGCTTGGAGAAGCTCTGCTTTCAAAATGAATTCAATAAACACAGGCAGTGTAATTTCAGTTGGGGGTGCTTCTAAGTGAATACATGAATTATGTAATTGTATGAAAGTGGAAAATAGAAAGTACAAAGCCTAGGAATCAAAAAAAGTAACGGATTACAGTGAGATTAAAGTGCAATGCAAAATGTGAGTGACAACTGGAATGTGTTACTTCATTTTGTTTTCTACTTTGGTGACAAAAATATTTTGAAAGAAAAATCTGTTATAGAGAGGTGACATCCAGTAATACTGTATGTATACATTGATAGTTTGATGAAATACATTACTCATTGGGTACATTATATGAACAAATAAATTATAGTTCATCCAGTTTAATATTCATGTTATACAAAATTATGAAGACTATATAAAAGTACAAGCATGTCCAGTGATGATGACAAAGATCTCTTATCAGCTTGTCATGTAAATTAAGAAGAGGCAGGTGAAACTGATAGTTACAGATGATAAACTAGTCTTTTACAAAGTGACAAATACCATTTCTCCTGGCTAAATTAGAAATAATATTTGAATGTCCTAACAATTTGAGAATGACCATTTTTGTCCCTTCATTCTCCTTTCATCAGGTTAAGTAAAACTGGGGAAAATCATTGCATTTAAAACTTCTGACTTAATCAGTATAGTCTACAGAGATTTCAATCAAGTCTTAATTCAACATTTCTCTTCTAAACTGATGCCTTTTCTGTTTAATTTCTATCATAACCAGTAAGAGATCTTTTAAGGATTTCATGTCCTGTCACCTTTCTATTTTTAGAAAAGATGAAATTGTCTTTTTTGCCCTTTGGCATTTACACAGAATGACAGAATGGTTCAGATTGGAAGTGGCTTCTGGAGGTCATCTCGTCCAAGTCCCTACCTCATCTCAAGCTGGGCCATCTAGAGCCATTTGCCCAGGACCATAGAATCATAGAATCATTTAGGTTGGAGAAGACCTTCAAGATCATCAAGTCCAACCATCGACCACGCTCACTAAACCATGTCCTGAAGTGTCTTATCTACGTGCTTTTTTGAATACCTCCAGGGATGGTAACTCAACCACTTCCCTGGGCAGCCTCTTCCAATACCTGACAACCCTTTCAGTAAAGAAATTTTTCCTAATATCCAACCTAAACCTCCCCTGCTGCAACTTGAGGCCATTTCCTCTTGTCCTTTCTCCAGCCACCTGACAGAAGAGACCAGCACCCACCTCACTACAACCTCCTTTCAGGTAGTTGTAGAGCACCATAAGGTCTTCCCTCAGCCTCCTTTTTTCCAGACTAAACAATCCCAGTTCCCTCAGCCGCTCCTCATAACAGTTGTACTCCAGGCCCCTCACCAACTTGGTTGCCCTTCTCTGGACATGCTCCAACACTTCAATGTCTTTCCTGCAGTGAGAGGCCCAAAACTGAACACAATACTCAAGGTGTGGCCCCACCAATGCCGAATACAGGGGAACAATCACTTCCCTGCTCCTGCTGGCCAATATCTAGATGGCTTTTGAATATCTGTCTCCAAGGATGGAGACTCCACAACTTCTCTGGGCAACCAGCTCCAGGGCTCAGTCAACCTCACAGTGAAAAAGTCTTTCCTGATGTTCAGAGGGAACCTCCTGTGTTTCAGTGTGTTCCCATTGCCTCTTGTCCTGTCATGGGCACCACTGGAAATAGCCTGGCTCTGCTTCTTTACACCCTCCCTTCAGGTATTTATATACACTGGCAAGATCCCCCCTGATCCTTCTCTTCTCCTGGTTGAATAGTCCCAGCTCTCTCAGACTTTCCTCATAGGAGAGATGCTCCAATCCCTTCATCATCTCAGTGACCCTTCACTGGGGTCTCTCCAGTAACTCCATCTCTCTCCTGTTCTGGGGATCCCAGAGCTGGCTGAGAGTTTTCATGGATGTGTGTTGCTGACCTTCTGTGGTGGGTTAGCCTTGGCCCACCCAGCTGCTCAGTCACTCCCCCTCCTCAGGGGCACAGGAGGAGAAAATAGGATGAGAAAGCTTGTGGGCTGAGATAAAGGCAGGGAGACTGCTTACCAGTTACTGTCGGGGTGAAACAAACTTGACATCAAGAAAATTAATTTAATTCATTGTCAATTAGAATAGATTCAGGTAGTAAGAAACAAAAAGACAAACTTTTAAACAACACCTTTCCTCGCCCCTTCCCCAGGATCCATTACACTCCTCCATTCTCGACTCCTCTCCCCTCTGCCAAGTGGCACAGGGGATGGGAGATGGGCTTGGTTGTCCCTAACAGCTCCTCTCTGCCACTCCTTCCCCACACTCTTTCCCTGCTCCAGTATGGGCTGCAGTCCTTCGGGATAATCCTGCTCCAGAATGGGTCCTCCACAGGCTGCAATCCTTGTCAGTAAAACTCTGCTGCTGTGCCTGGAGCACCTCCTCCTCTGACCTAGGTGTTACCTCTGATGGTTTTCACTCTTGTTTTTCCTGTCCTCCTCTGCCTGTCCCACTTTTTTTGTCCCTTCTTAAATATGTTTTCCCAGAGGCACCCCCTGCTTGGCTGATGGGCTCATCCTGGCCCTGAGGTGGGTCTGGTGGCTGGCATGGCTGTGTCCTCCATGGGGACAGCTGAGACATCTTCCCACAGAGGCCAGCCCTGCAGCCCCCCCACTGCGAACACCTTGCCACAGACATGCAGTACACCTTCCCTGGTCTTATGCAGCTGCTGTGTCAATGTTGTCATCTCTACTATTCTACCCTCCAGTCTCATGCCTGGTGTGTAACGGGGATATCTCCTCCTGCTGATGTCCCAAGGTTGGGGCACTCAGCCAGAAATTGAAAGTTTGCTCTGAGCACTTGCTGGCTGCCATTCCTAGGAACTGACTTCAGGCACTTAAATACTTTCTGAGGGTTTGACTCTAGGTCATTTCTGGAAACTTAAATCTTACTAAGACATTACAAATTATACCCTCTAATGAGCTTTGGTTCACTCAGGCCTAGGGAGCTCTCCTTTTCATTTTAATAGGGGTTTGCCCAAGTACAAGGAGAAACCTCAATATATGACCCTGTGTTTCTCTTCTTCTTTCAAAATTCCCAGTGAAATGTCCTTATTAGTAACTCTAGCAAAGGATTTTATTGTCCCTCTGTTGTTAAACTGAGAGGAGAAGCTTGAGAAGTGCCTTTCATTTACTTACCCTTTTCAGTTGCAGCAAATAGCGCAGGCTTGGATGACTCAGACTAGTATTAGGTTAAACATCTTTGATCTTTGTTTCCTTTTTCTTTATTTCTTGCATTTAAAAAATAAAAAAGACAAACAGAACCAATCAGAAAACCCCATCCATTTCTGAGTCTGATGGACAAAACATTTGAGAATAAAGTGAAACTATAATAAGAATTACTTGAAATGTCATAGATCTCAAAATAAAAAATACTGGGATAATTCCCACTCTGGTTCAAAAGTCAAAGCAAAAATGTTTTTCAGGGGATCCCACTGTGATACTATGACTGCTCTTTATAGTACTGAAAGGTATAGCAAAGAATAATTTCATAGCAGCTCTGCTATGTATAACATTTTTTTTCTTTTTTCTTCCTTTGATTGATTCTACAGCACCAAGAATAAGAGACATGATTCAGAAATCCTGAAATTCTAAGTGTTGGAGGGATTATTCCTGTTACATGAACACAATAACTGCAGAGCTCACAGTGTGGAAGGGGAGCATAAGGAGCTGCCGGTGGTAAAGACCCAGAAGTACCTGGTGATAAAAGCATACTACAGTCTAGGGCACTGCAGTGTTGATGAGAGGAATCAAGGACCCAGAATTAGGTGCCTGTAGCCTTGTGATTAAGGCAGGCTTCTAGAGCACAGCAAGCATGAAGCTTAATCTCTTGTATTTAGTGGGGAAATTTAACCCAGGTCTCCCACCTGCTGAGAGAGCATTTTATATAAAATCAGTTTTTTCTATGTTCAGTTCTTTAAAAGAATTGTTCCTTGCTTCCAGATAGACAGAAGCACCTGCATGATGCCACAAGAGAGGTGTCAAAAGTCTAGGGAAAGGAAAGGAAAGGGAGGCTGTGAAGTCTGCTTTCCATGAAGGGATTTTTTTTGTTATTGTTCCCTATTTCTAGGTGATTGCCTGCTCAATCTTGTTTTTTAAAAACTGTTATTGTAACATACCTGCCTCTTCCACTGCATTGTACTGGAGTCTATGGCTCTGGCATCTGCATGAGTAACCAGAAGGGAGAGGGCAATGGTGGGAGGAGGAGGAAAAGGGAAAGCAGATACCTAAAAGCTGTTTGCTGCAACTCCGACATTTGCATGACCGTCCTCTTCACTAAATCTAGTTCTTAGCCCCATTCTCCCAAAACTAAAGGAGAAGGTCAGCCTTATGTTGAAAAGTGGCCAAAGAAAGGAGTCTGAACCCTCCCTGGGACACTGCCACCACCATTTAGGCTGTAGTCTACTCACAGAGGAGGGATTGCTCATCTCCCTCTTGCTGGCTCTGTTTCATGTTTCATAAAAGGCTCACCACACTGAGAACAGGGAGCAAAATGAGTGTTGTCTCCCTAGACCAGCAACTGTAGAGGGACCCAATTCCCTGTTTCCTGCTCCCATAACCACATTGTTGTTTTATCCAGTTACTGTTTCATGTAAAATTCACACAAAGTCCATGTCAGGGACCAGAGTTTGAACTATATTTCAGTCACTATTTCAAAAACATTGCTCTCCATTTTGCATTCCCCACCCCCCTTATTATTCCATGAAACATGGCTTTGTTTCCATAGAAGGAAACATGAACTCCCCCCACTTCTCTTCCATCTGTCTTTCCCTTGTAAATAGCTTTTTTACTTGGGCACTTTTCTGGGAAATGGGAAATGTGGTTTAAAGCACCTCTGAAATTTGGAGACAAATCCTCTAAGCATTACTTCACAGCCTGAACAAATGATGCTGTTACCTCCTGTAGTGACTGCTGATGCACAGAGCTGTGTCTATGTATTAGGTTTGTGTGGCAAGGTTTTGGTAGCAGGGGGGCTACAGGGGTGGCTTCTGTGAGAAGCTGCTAGAAGTTTCCACTATGTCTGACAGAGCCAATGCCAGCCGGCTCGAAGATGGACCCGCTGCTGGCCAAGGCCGAACCCATCAGTGACGGCAGTAGTGCCTCTGGGATAACCTATTTAAGAAGGGGAAAAAAACCCCTGCAGTTGCAGCGGGAGAGAGGAGTGAGAACATGTTAGAGAAACAGCCCTGCAGACCCCAAGTTCGGTAAAGAAGGAGGGGGAGAAGGTGCACCAAGTGCCGGAGCAGAGATTCCCCTGCAGCCCATGGCAAAGACCATGGTGAGGCAGGCTGTCCCCCTGCAGCCCAAGGAGGCCCACGGTGGAGCAGATATCCACCTGCAGCCCGTGGAGGACCCCACGCCGGAGCAGGTGTGTGCCTGAAGGAGGCTGTGACCCCGTGGGAAGCCCATGCTGGAGCAGGCTCCTGGCAGGGCTTGTGACCCTGTGGGGGACCCACACTGGAGCAGTGTGCTCCTGAAGGACTGCACACCGTGGAAGGGACCCACACTGGAGCAGTTCGTGAAGAACTGCAGCCCGTGGGAAGGACCCACGTTGGAGAAGTTTGTGGAGAACTGTCTCCCGTGGGAGGGACCCCACGCTGGAGAAGGGGAAGAGTGTGAGGAGTCCTGCCCCTGAGGAGGAAGGAGCGGCAGAGACAACGTATGATAAACTGACCATAAACCCCATCCCCGATCCCCCTATGCCACTGGGGGTCGGGGTCGGTAGGGAATTTGGGAGTGAAGCTGTATCTGGGAAGAAGGAAGGGGTGGAAGGAAAGTGTTGTAAGATTTGTTTTCATTTCTCATTATCCCACTCTGATTTGACTGGTAATAAAGTAAATTAATTTTTCCCCAAGTCAAGTCTGTTTTGCCCATGATGGTAATTGGCGAGAGATCTCTCTGTCCTGATCTCGACCAACGAGCCTTTTGTTATATTTTCTCTCCCTTGTCCAGCTGAGGAGGGGAGTGATAGAGCGGCTTTGGTGGGCACCTGCTGTCCAGCCAGGGTCAACCCACCACAGATGCTAAAAGAAAAGCAGTAAGAGGGCACTTTCTTTGTGGGCTCCAGTGTAAGATGGGTCATCTAACCTTGACAAGACTAAGGATACTTCAGATATATGAAGAAACAAAAAAAGGTGAGTCAGGGACATTAACATTAAAAATACAGTTGTCTACAGGCACTGCACACCTTGAAAGATCATTAGCAGATTTTGTGATGATTTTGAGGGCCAAAGTTTTGGATTTAGGCATAAAGACCCCATTAAAGTCCCACCTTAAGCATCTAAATCCTTTGGGGTCTGGAACAAAGGGCACAAATTATGCAAACTGTGTAGCCGACATTTGCCTTGGGGGTAAGTGCAGAGAGAAGCATAAGAGAAAGGAAGCTTGAAAGAATGCCAATTACCTGCTTTGAACATTAAGATGAAGGAAATGCAAGCTTCACTGTTTGAGATTTTATATATTATTTAAAAGTTTCATTCTATTATCTCTTTTAAAATGTGGCAACGAAAACAGTAAATGTAGGAATAAAAAACGAAGTGGGAAAAAATTAAACATATATGCCCAGAGTCTAAATCAGAAGTGCCTAGTTACTGCTGTCTACAACTTGTAGATTTTGTGTATAAAAGGTAACTAGATGCACAACTGCACTGAATTAAATGTGTTTGTAGAGTTATAAATACAGATGCAGTTGTCAGAATTTGCACTTTGAATTTCTTAACCATGAAGCTGTTACTTCCTTTACTTTTGATTGTTGCCTGTTTACCTATGAGACAAGACTGTTTGCTATACATGTTATATTACCTGTCAGCCACTGTCACTATGGAATTCTGAATGGAGAAAGAGTCCATGGAATATTATAAAAGAAAAGTAATAATGAATATAGGAGATCAGTGTAAGCAGCACAGCTGCCCCAGCAGCTAAGCAGCAGCATGTTCATTAAGTCTCTGGGTTATATGTTCCCTGTTTCTTCATAGTAAATGCAGTAATTGCCAAACATGTATTTCTGCCCTAGTCATGCCCCAGCAACAACTAAAACATAAGGTTCGAGTGAACGCATTCACTTCAGAAAATCCGTTTCTGGATCACCCAAATGGCATCCCCACAGTCCACGTGCAGTGCCCTTTTAGGTACAAATCATTTAGGCAGAGCATATCTAAAAGAAATCAAGAACCTAGGGAAAGCCAGCATACTGCCATAGTGAACAAGTAGTTTGATGATAAATGTCAGTCACACCAAAACAAAATAATGACCAAAAAGGGAAACACGGCTGAATGTAATGGAGTAGGAAATAATACTGCAGGTATAATAATGCCTTTGTGCTCAGGTGGAATATTGTGTCCAGTTCTGGACAATAACAGCATGACAGGTTCAAGGGCAGGAAAATGAAATGCTGAAAGAAGAAAGATTTCTGTATAAGAAGTAAGCCATTTTAGAAAAGAGAGTCATTTTAGGTAAGAGATGAGTAACATGGGTACATTGTGAGTAGGACTGAGATGCTTGTTTTTCTTTACCCCACCCGGAGAACGGTTCTGGAATTTTCCGCATTGTCTGAAGGCACTGTGTCGAGAGGAAATACTTATTTTCACATGGTGCATAATCAACTCCTTGCTGAAAAACAGCATTATGCCCAAGAGGTTTGTAAGACTCAAAGTCCATTTTGATATGGCTAATGAGAAACACCATTGTTGCTGAACATAGCTTCACAAAAAAAAAGGAATAAAAACCTTCATGCTCCAATGCAGAAGACAAAGACTAACAAGCAGAAGCCAGGGAGAAACTTTCTTTAACATATAAGGACAGAAACTAGAATATGAATTTTTACAACTCTGAGAAAGAGAGGTTACTAACCTGTATGGAGGAGTGCTCTAAGTTCCTACATAAAGATGACCATGGTTGTGAAGGGCTTTCAATTTCAAGAAAGTATGTAAGTAGATAAGCAGCCTTCAACATATCAGAGTACCCCTTAAACTCCTGGATCTGATGCACAATTAAGGTTCAGCAGTGCTTGAGCAACGGCTTTACCCCACCAACAAGGAGAAAAGAGGTCTAGTGCTGGAACAAGGAAATGATGTTCTGATCAGCTGGTGTGCTGGTTTTGGCTGGAATAGAGTTAATTTTCTTCATAGTAACTGGTATGGGGGTTTATTTTGGATTTGTGCTGAAAACAGTGTTGGTAACACAGGGCTGTTTTTGTTATTGCTGAGCAGTGCTCACACAGAGCCAAGGCCTTTTCTGCTTCTCACCCCACCCCACCAGCGAGTCGGCTGGGGGGCACAAGAAGATGGGAGGGGACACAGCTGGGACAGCTGACCCCAACTGACCCAAGTGATATTCCAGACCATAACACATCATGCTCAGCATATAAGCTGGGGGAAGAAGAAGGAAGAGGGGGATGCTCCGAGTGATGGCTTTTGTCTTCCCAAGTAACCATTATGCATGATGGAGCCCTGCTTTCCTGGAGATGGCTGAACACCTGCCTGCTGATGGGAAGTAGTGAATGAATTCCTTGTTTTGCTTTGCTTGTGGGCACAGCTTTTGCTTTACCTATTAAACTGTTTTTATCTCAGCCCACGAGTTTTCTCACCTTTTACTGTTCCAATTCTCTCCTCTATCCCGACACGGGGGGAGTGAGTGAGTGGCTGCATGGTGCTTAGTTGCCGACTGGGGTTAAACCACAACAGCTGGTTTTGCATTGCCAGTATTTGCATTGGCTCCAAGTCAAGAGTGTTTGCAGCATTAGATATATCTAAAGGAGATTTAGAAAAAGCTGTGATTGGTTTTTTTAAATATTGCTGTCATGTTTCATCAGATCTGCCAAACCTCAGCTAGAGGAATTAACCAGGCAATTTGGCATAAGGAATGAAGTGGACCAGGATGTGTCTAAAACTTGTCTCCCAAAAGTCACCAAGCCAGCATTGCTAGTGCTAAGGTTCCTTTTTCCAACTGCTCACTAGTCATGAAAAGCATAAAGGAAAATGCGATCTGGTGGATAAAATGTACATTTCTTTTACCAAAAACTTCTACTATCTGTATTTTTAATATTTTTTCATTACTTTCTATTGTCTTCTTACAATGTAAGTCACATATCAAGGATTTTTAATCATTATTATTTTGAAATAAAAATGTCAAGTTACTTTTCTGAGTAGATAAAAACTAACAAACTCTTCAGCAACAATTTAAGCTTCAAGTTGAAGTAATTTTAGTGGTGTAATACATGTTCTATTTTATATTTAGAGAAGGAATTTTCAATACAAAATAATATTCTACACTGCAGATCTTAGAGTATTTCAGGGCAAGAGTTTAAGCCAGAAGTCTCATTACGAGGGGCTGCCATTTCTTCACTACTCATTGCTCTTTCACATTCTCAGCAAAGTCATCCCTAACAGAACACAGAACTGTAGAATAGTTTGGGCTGGAAGGGACTTTTAAAGGTCATCTAGTCCAACCTCCAAGATATACAGCCAAGGGAAAATACTATCCCTTCATGCAGTCCTAGAGCAGTCCTTAAAGACAAGTCTGACTTCATTCTCACAAGACTGGTTGTCCTGTCCCGGGCAATGTATTTGGATAGTCCGAAAGCCATGCACGTACTTATGTCCCTAGTACAGGCAGAATTTACTTGCCCATCAGACAGCCTTTTCTACATACAGGCTCATTTACTACTGTGGAGAAAAGGCTTTTGTATGTATTCTTGTGGTTTTGGAGTGAACTTCTCATCAGTTTTCTACTGAAAAAGACAATTAGCAGTCCTCATACAAAAAGAACATCTTTTTAAAAGAATAGGTGTTCAGAGTAACTTAAAATGAATAATTAGCACATTAAAAAGTACTGATGCCTTCTCTTTTATTTCGTCTACTCCCCCCTGCTCAACTTTTATCTTTGAGATGAACCATGTTAGTTATGAAATTGTCCCTTTTGAAACCTTAGGGGTTTCTTCTGCTATCTGAAATTTTTATCGCTTAATAACTCCTTGTGCTCCCTTTCTAGTTACCTTCAAAGATTTCTTAGCAGGACTGAGCTGAATATAAGGTTTGGGACATGCCAGTATTTTCTTTCTTTCTACATGAAGGATGTGATTCTAAAGCAATTCCATTTGTTGTCATTTGCAGGCTACATGTTTTTCTCTGTTGCAACCTTTTCTCAATTCTCTGTGTGTTTGCAGAAAGAAATGTATACTTGTTTTATTGTCACCTTATGTTTGGATGTTTTTTCTTTTTACTTTTTTAAAATAGATTCCCCAAATCAATTTTCTTCAGCCTTTTCTCAGCATGTGAATGAGAGTAAAACTCTAAATTGCTTTTCATTTATATTAACATCTTATTTTTTTCTCTCAATGACTGTGCTTCAGTCTCAGAAACTAATATCTCCTGTATTTTCATTTGCTTTGCACTTCCTTCCATATTCTGTTCTGGTAGCCTCTGCATTGTTTTAGAGTAAGCCAAAAGTTTCTCACAGCAACATAAATCACAGGAAGGTTTCCCTTGCTTTCTGAAGGGTCATTACCAGAACATGCTCAGTGATCTGCATGTCAGGTTTGTAAGACCTTTATTTGCTTATTTAAAAGATACAGTAAACCAAGAATTTCTCTAGCAGCTTTTTAAATGGCAGACACATTCTTCAAATGAGCCATTTCTCTTTCAATGAGAATATAAATCTCTGACACGGCTATCCAGAGTGTCTTTTCTGAGCTGGGCACTGATTTTTCTTAGTTATTTTTATGTTTTGTTATGAGATGGTGATGACATGAAGCTTATTTCTCCTACTTTCCCTGAAAGTGGGAAACAGAAAGTTTTTCTATATTTTTTTCTTTTCATCATTCCTCACATTTAATTTATCATTTTAACAAGTGAGTGATTGCATTCACTTTTATAGCTAATCAAAATTTTACATCAGTACACTATTTACTGTTATAGAGTGACACATATTTTAGGAATGTGGAAAGATAGGAATAGAAAAGTTTGTTGGGATGAATTGTTCTTCCAACCCAGCATCCTGCCTCTCACAGTGCACAGGCTTTAAGGAGTATTCCTTAAGGAACTCAAGTGCAGGAATATTCACAGTGGACAATTATGAAAAACCTTATCCACAGTGAGAAGTTTGTCTTCATTAGTTAATAAGTTAGTTTGTGACTGGAGACACAGTGATTTTATAAATTGCTTACTATTTTTACTCCAATAGGTAGGATATGGCTGATGTCTAAATGTACATGCAAACTGTTGTGGCTGAGGTCTGGGATGGCACATTATCAGTTTATATCCAAATCTTACCTGTCTGTGTGTTAAGCCTATCTTAATAGCAGGTGATAACAATTTACTTCCCTTCCTTCTCCGTCTCCCCAATAAATTCCCTGCCTGACTCTCATCTGAACCAAGCCTGGCACCAAACTCGGGAACCATGTCTCGCTGCCTTGGATAGCGGGGCAGGGGCTGCAGGAGGACCTGCTGCCCCGAGGATGCAGATGGGGTCCCAGGTTCCAGGTACTGGGCACCACAGGAGGAGCAGCAAAGCCATTTGGGGCCTCTCTGCAGTCTGAGCTGTCTAAACCATCACAGAAATGGTGCCTCTTCTCCTTACCTACACATGCACTTAAGTTGTTCTAGCACTTAGCTAAACTTAAAGCTCAGTGGCAGTAAGCTCTACCACTAAATTTTGCACATTTCCCCCCCGCCTCCTCCCCGGCCCAGGGTTATGTTGGTTGACTTTCAGTTTCACTGAAGACTTGCTTATTCCTGTATTAGGAGAAAACGTAACTGTAAAGAAAAATACCTGCATTTTTTTCATATAGCTTTCAGTATTCTATATAGTCTTGTCATATCCTTTTAAATTCATCTCCTTCCCAAGCTAGACAATCTCAGTCTTGGCAATCTTTCATCATAGAAATTGTGCCATGCTCTTAGCAATTTTCATCACCTATTTCTACATCTCTTTTTCAAATAGATTGACCAGGATTGAGCACATACTGTAGCTGAGGGCACATCACTGATATTGTAATACTTTCAGAAAGACAGTCTGTCCTATCCTTTTACACGATAATATCCTATTTGTTGCTTTGGATTTTTTTGACCACTGCTGTACAGATCTTCATTCCACAGCATTCACTGTAAATTAGGAAAGCAGAACCCATCTGACTGTTCAAATAGCTGCTTAGGATCTGCAATATCACCTTATAGACAATACAGTATTTTATCTGTCATCATGTTGCTCATTTCATTCTCTGACATTCCCTGCCCTTTCATTTATCTTAGGATTTATCTTATTTTACAAATTGCTATTTTCTTCTTCTCCCTCTCCATTTCAGAAGCATGCTACATACCATTAATACAAAAACCACCCTGCTTCCAGACTGTTTGTTAAAGGAGATGGTCAACGTGGACAGGAATTTGTGGTTCAACATTGCCCATCATAAACTTATTTTGAGTTTTATTTGAGTTGTTCAGGTATGAAAATCTGATGCTATCCAGACACCTAGCAGCTTGCCAGACCCTGTCAGCGTAGTAAAGCACTTGTATACCCAGAGGGATAGCCTGGAGATGTGTGAAGGTATATGTGACAGTGCCAGCTAGAGCATCTGCTTTTCATGTTGCTGAGAGAAGGTATTCCTGGCTCACTGATAACCCAGGCAGGACTACATGCAAATTTTTTTCTATTCAGTGTCTGATATGGTATATCCTTTTTGATTCATACATTGCAAATTTTCAAAGCTGCTATCAGGCTGGTTCTTTCTCTTCAAACACTTTTCGAGCTGTCATTTCTTTTTCAAAAGCAATCAATTTTTAATAAAAATTCTTCTAATAAGAAACCAAAATAAAAGAAACAAAATGTCTCTCAAAAAAAAATGTGTGTGCGTGTATTTACGTGTATAAAATTTTTGTTGTTTGCCTTATTCATCTTGATTTTTGTTTCAAAGAAATAAAATTGTTTTTTTTTGTAGGGACAGTTGGTATTAAGATTTTTGCTATACAACATTGAATGATGTTAACAAAACCTAACAATGTTCTGAGTTTCTAGGAAACGTATTGTCATCTTCCTGCTTGGATGCTTGAGACTAGATATTTTCTACATGTTGCTATTAGCCATCCTAAGGGTAGTTCTGTTGTTGGCTTTGACATCTCACTCTTGTAAGTGCAATTCTGAATCAATGGGTCTTAACATGTCACCTATGTTGTGGGATGGTTTGACATACCGGATGATTTCTGCAGCCAAAACCAAAAGTTAACCTTCAGCCATGTACTTTCTTGGATGCTACAAGTAAGCATCTAGTTTTGACATCCAGATTTGCGAAAGGAGAAAACGCTCTGTAAATAGCTCATGAAACTAAAAGTTTATCCTAAGACTGCCTTTGCACTGAGTGGATTTCATTTAGATATAGTGTTTGTCATGCAGTAAATTTACAATTCTAAATTTCTTAAAGGGAGTAGGAAATTTTATATAGGAGATTGAAGGAAATAAAAATAATCTCTATATTGATAAATAATCCTAGTTAGCTTTCTATTGCCACCTTCAACAAAAAGGTTAAAAAAGAGCATCATAGAAATGGTCTAGACTGTGCAGGCATCTTTTGCACTCCTTTAATTCCTAAGACATGCATTGACTTTACTAAGGCTGAGATTGGTACAGATCATCCAGTCTTGGACATATAACTCTGACACGCTGATAGAATCCTGATTTCTCCTATAAGGCTATAAGCTGCTTGAAGATATTAAACCAAAAAATCCATAGCTTCTATAGTGCTTCCAAGATCTAGATTACCCTTATTTCATCTGGCAATGTTTCATGATCAAAATAGAAGCAACTTTTAAAATGAACAAGTAATGGTGCTGAAATGTGTCTTAAATTGAGAACAACTGACATTTAGAAGAGAAAAATCAGGTTTTACTTTCACTTGCAGTTGAATCAATGGTAGGTTGGTTTTTTTCTGCTGGGTTTTTTATTGTCTTTCCTTTAAAGAACCACTGAAAAGAGCACAAAACAAGGCCCAAAGAATAGACAAGAGTGAATGGTGAATACCAGAACTTCTAATCCCTTCTTCTCTGTGAGTTTTAGTTAGGAGAAATTATTAAAGAGCAGGGGAGGGAGGGTCAGTCTATGATGACATTTCAGAACCAGCTCAATGGGTGTTCTTCCATTTCATTTTGCCGCAAGTTTTACCAGCAACCAGAACGGCACTGCTGGTGCTCCATCCTCTCCGGCACTGTGGAGCTCACATTATAAGTATCCTTTCATTGATTCTATTAATCAAATACAGCTATAGACCAGTTATTAAGAATAAAAGCTCTTTTTCTATGAGTTTCATGGATAGTCAAGTGTTAAATGTGAAAACCCTTCTGATATTTTTTTCAGCCAGGATTAAAATTCAAGTGAAAGAATTAACCTATCTGCCTCTATGCTCCACAGGGATTTTTATTATTCAGATTTATTCATTAGAAGTCTTGCTATTCATGTTTGCTCTATTTACTTTCATTAAATGTTTGGCATTAAATGCCTTCCTATTGCATTACTAACTAAAAAATAAAATAAAAAAGTCTGAGTGCTGTGATATAAAATTCATATAACCTGACCAATATAAATGATGTATTCTTTTAATAGGAAATAGTAGGGAGTAAACAATAGCAGGCAAATACAAATTAAAAAAAAAAAGTGAAGATATTTATGGTCACCGAAGTGTAAATTTCTTACGGAAACACATATGCAGCACTTGCATCATGATTTGTATTTTTAAATACTGCAATTCTACTGTTTTTCATTCATTAAGCTCATTTACAAAAAAGCAGAGTTAATTCAAAGAGATATAAATGTATTCTTCTTTCACAGGAAACAGAGTAAGTGTGGTTCCCAGTATGATGCAATAGCAACCTACTCAACGCTTCTATGAACCGATTAAAAAAATCATGGAAAACAGTTGTTAGTGAAAAAAATCCTCCAGCTGTTGTTCCCTCAGCGTGAAACTAGTTCTCTAAAAGTCACTTGAAATTTTGTTGTTCTTTTCATTTGGACTAATTCCTGCTTGGCAGGGCAGCTCTCCTGTACCAGGGTCACTGGCTTCTTCTGGGCTGGCTGTGGTGGTCTGTCAACCTACGTGCTCAGGTGCCCCCTCTCTCAGCTGAGGTTAATCCTCAACCAAACACTTGGGCTCAAACCTTGCAGGATTGGGTCTGGCTGCTGTATGGCATACACCTTAAGGCAGGCTCCACGTCTTCTTTTCTGCAGGGGTGGCCTGGATGCTGGTCTGGTGAACTGGCTGGTGTCCCTGTGGGAAGTCTTGGGTAACTCCAAATTTTCAAATTTCTTTTACCTGCCCTGTGGGCTGTCCCCAAAACTCTGTACTCAGCACAGCCACCTTCATCAGAAGAGCCCCATTTTCTCCTGCAGTAAGGGAAGGCAGGACTTGCTGGCAGCAATATGGATGCAAAGCTCCAGGTCCCAGGACCAACCTGTGCTACCAGCCATTTCTAGGGTGACTTGACAGCAGTCACAGGTGCAGCCTCTGTCTTATCTTGCCTCATCCTGGACTGTATGGAGCAGAGCCACTGTCATGAAATAATAAATTATAATAATCTAACTTCTGTGACAGTGATATCTCTGGTGATGTCCGACTCCCTCAGCTCAGGAGGTTCAGCAGTTTCAGTAGTTATCTAACCCTGCATCACCACATCATTCTCCATTCAGACTTTTCTCCTACCGTCCACAGCCTCACAGTGCCATGCTGTCAGCATAATTAGATCTCCTCAGTCAATCACAGATGATGCTTGAACTCCAGTGGCCAGTCAGTGCACTCGAATAACAACTCCTGATCAGCAAATACACGTGGGGCCAAGTTTAAAGTGCTATTCAGGAAGAATAGACGTATCGAGGTGAAGCTGCTTAACCCTCATTAACTCCCCAGCAATCTCCAGGCTGAGTTTGTTCTCATAAAACATAGGTCAAACCATTTCTAAACAGCTTTGTAAAAACAAAGGCTGTGTGTCGGGAGCAGCCAGCCCTCGAGTGCAGCCCTGCCAGGATGGTGGCAGGGGCACTGGCTCGCCAGGACAGGGCTGTCTGAGCTAGCGCTCACCCTCCACCTCATCTTAACACACTTGGGTTTAAACAGCACTAAATTGGATCGTCTGTGAGTCTTTCTTTGGAGCTCATATTTCCCTAACCCTTTGCCCTGGTGCTTTCTTATGTTTACTCGCTCATTGGTGAGATATATGTAAGGGCAGTGCTGTCCAAACACTTTAAACTGTTTTTTCCAGGACAAAGAAGGCAGTAATGAGTCAAGCAGCATTAATGAAGGGCAGCGAAATGGCGCTCAACCCCCCTCCCCCCCCAACCCCAGAGTAGTCATCAATGTTAATAGGAGTCTCCTCTGTGCCCCTTGCCTCCACGCGCAGAAAGCTCATGGCACAGGAAGCATCAGGACAGTGCTCCTCGGGGCACCTGAGGTCAGCTTCAGTCCCTCCGACATATTCCCAGCAGATCAAAGGTCAGTGCAAATAGAAAATCTCTGCTACTTACTTCTTGAGCATATATTCACAACAGTTATCGCCACCTATTTTGGTTCAGTATCATGAACCCAGCAAGGCCAGCTAAAATGAGACCTTCTGTTAAAAAAAAAAAAAAAAAAGAAAAGAAAAACAATTTTAAAGCCAACAATGACAACAGTATGTTTCCTCAAAATAAAATTGTTAGTGTTTTTGTATAATTAAATAGAAAGAAACAATCTCTAGATTCTCTAAGTATTTGTGTAAGAGAGGTCAGATATTTTGGTCACTTCATTTGTGTTAATTTGTCACCCATTTTTTTTTTTTTTTCTACTTTAAACAGGGTTGAGGGAAGCTCCTATACCAGTGATTACAGAAATGGGGGTCTGTTAGGCAAGAGACAATTATTCTAGTCACATGCTGAGCTATTATTTTTTAGGAAATTTTACACATGAAAATATGAGGTTGCTTAAATGCCAGAACAACCTCAGATACTGTCTGTTGCTGTTCATCTGAATTATTGCCAGCTTTGGAACAAAAACCGCATAAACCAAAGTCCAGACTGAGGAAGAAAGCCATGTACAGACCAAGGCCATTTTCCTGCAGAGCTGATGCAACTCAGAGCCCGATGCAGCTCCTGAGAGAAGTGGAGCAAACCTCTGGCCCAGAGCAGCTGATGGTGCTGATGTGTTTCAGATCAGGAGACAGGTGAAGGTTTTGCTGCTTCAGCCTATGCCTAGTATGAACATTAATTCCTGAAGAGCATAAATATTTGCTTTTAATTTATCAATCAGAGGTCACCAGAGACATTAATGCAGATCCCAAAGACTTGTATTTTAGCTGAAGTTCAGTCTTATGTCAATTCAGTCAGCCCTGAATTGTTGCCTTTTTTATTTTGATAGTTATACTGGTATTCTTGGCAAAATGTGGAATTATTTATATTTATGTGTACTTTATAAGATGAATTATATAAATTTTGAGAAAAATCACAGTGATTTGGGAAAATATATGCATTAGTAGCATCCAAATTTGCCTGACAGACCACATCTGTAAATTGGATACTTCCCACCTTATTATAGTGTTTCTTCAAACATCATCTGAAGGTTTTATATGAGGGAAGAAGGTTGTTACCTCCCAACAGAGGAGATATCCCAGACCTGCCAAGACATTCACAAAGCATCTCTATAGATTAATACTGTATGTATACTTGGTCTGTGCTTTGTACCAGAGATAATCAGGAAGAAGGTGGTGGGGTGAATAAGAACAAGGTTCCCAAAGGGTCAGGAAGGAGGAAGGAGAGAGGACTCCTGGCGGTAAGTGCAAAATGCAAATTGTGACTAGGAAACACAAAGTAGAAGCAAAGAATGAAAAAATTAGATACCAACGCCTGATGTGAGGAAAGGAAGAGATCCCTGAGGGACTTGCAGGTGGCATAACAGAAACACAGAAAAGGTGATACCACAACTCAAGACTGTACAGGAGGGCAAGTATCCAAGCAGAGGAAGCTTGCAAGAGGGGAAGGAAAAACAAATAAAAGTTGAACAGGCAGATGGAAACTGAGGACCAAAAAAAAACAAAAACCAAAAAAAAGTGTGGGAATCACAGAGGAGAAAGAGGAAAGTAAAAGTAATCTTAACAAATGGCCAATCAGTATCAGCAGAATCATGAATCACAGGAGCCGTAAACTGGTGCATTACCAAATCTGTCAGATGATTGCACAATCAGTAGGCATCTCCATAAAAGTACTGACAGGACATTAGTATGCCAGAGGAGCCAGGTTCATCTTTTACATGACTCCAGTGAACTCACTGGATTTGTACTTGGGATGAAATGTGCCCCAGGAGATCAGCTGCTCAGGAGATTTCAGATCAATAAGCAACAGGGTGGATAATTGATATGACAGTTAATAAATGGGGATTTTATGGTAATAACAATGATCTCTGGGTAATGAAATCATCTGTGTGGCAGCAAATCAACAACAGCAGATGACTGTAACAAACCACAATGGATTATCTTAGAATGAAATATAAGAAAATCATATTCCTTTCAAATTCCATTGGCCACAAACAACTAAAATGACCCCAGATAGAAACTGGACACAGATGTTTAAAACAAATTAAATGGCAGGGTAATTAAAAGCAAGTGGATGTAGCAGTTGCCAGGTTATCAAAAGTGACAGACAGGACAAATGGTGTAATATGAAGCTTGAATGGTTCACAATAAGGGAGAGGTCAGAAGAGCGAGGGATGCGGCACAGCACATCTTGAAGAAGAGCCAAGCCCACAGCACAGTGTACCCAGCATGGGCCCTACGGGCTCATGTGCCGAGGGCTGTGGGAAAAACATAACTTTGTTGCCCTGCAAACTGACAAAAATCAGGTTGGGCCATTTTTTTCACATCACGTGCATAATGGTGGAGACTGCTGACTGCTTCCAAGTCACCTTGCTGGGTGCTGGAGGTCCCCAAGGGAGTGTGCAAAGGTAAGGGGTTTTGGTGACTCCCTGGCAGGGGTGATGCAGTATTCAGCCCAGAAGGATTGCCAGGGCAGGAGATGAGGCTGGCAAGGGTCTGGGGTCCTTCTGCAGCTCCCCCTGCAATGCCACCATCCAGCTGGGTGCTGGATGCCACACGGTAACACCACTGGCAAACATAAAATCATTTCTGGGAGGCTGGTGAAAACGCTGATCTCCTCCCTTCCCTTTTCACTGAATCAAGCTAGTACTAGGGCAGCTTTAACAACCTGTTGTTCCCAGTTAGTGATTTTACTAAGAATATTTTCTGAGATCCTTGTGCTGTACTTCCTCAACATGGCTAACAGTGAAAACACATGAATACATTCTTATGTAAAAGCATGGTTGACCCCAGTGCAGTTCCCATGGTACTGGTTTTCAGGCCGCAGGCTGCCGCAAGGAGGTACAGAGGGGGTCTGAGGGCCATGGATGCTTTCAGCACCAGCCCTGGCTCCATGCTGGAGCTGCCTGCACTCACTCTCAGTTGCAGCAGAAGCAACCATCCTGCAGTGCCCTCCTCTCTAAAACAGAGTCTGGCTGTCTGTCCTTTCCAGCTTCTTGTAAATGTGCTCAGTCACCAACTTACTGACAACTGTGACAGACACTGTCCATTGCTCTGGCTAGTACCATTCTTATGTGGGATGGAGAGCCATTCCTAACTCTCTTCTTTATCCCAGTGGTTGCTGAAGGACATTAAAAGGCTGTCAGCAGCAGATGCCAGTGTTAAAATACCTCAAGGTAAAGAGAATCATTTGAGATTTGGAAGATAAAAGTTACCTTTGCCTCATTTAGAGCAGGCATTTGCGGAAAGTTTTACTATAATTTCAATCAGGACAGTACCCTCACCACATATGCAAGGGTGGGTATTGAACCTGTATTTCTGACATTCTTAATCACAAAGAGACTAGGTAAAAGAGGCACAGCTAGTCTGGCTAATATGTGAAATGAATCATAACTGATTCATAAAATGAAATAAATGATTTAAAGCTACCTGCAATGTTTTATACTAAATTAAGTACTCATATTGTTCCCTTTTGAGATGACAGAGAGGGAAGGTCAAGGCTTAGGGGGGTGAGGGGGGAGGAGAAGAGAAAAAAACACAAATATCTACTGTTTTGATCCAAAGAGTGTTTTCTGAGGTAGCACACAAACTGAAACATTTCTTTGAGGTTTCCTGTGTGTATGTTTTTCTTCCACAACACAGGTTGAAATTGATAACCATATCGATACAACATGTAATAATATTTTTATAAAATGGAGGTCCTAACATTTTTCATGAAAAATAGAAACATGTCTAATGGTGGACATTTTTCCAAGGCAATTTTTTTTTGAAAGGATCGTTTTTCAATTCATGGTTTTTGTCTCACTCTACTACTTCCCACGGAACACGTTCTGTATTTCTTTCAGCTTTTTCATCATCTGAACCCAGAAATAAGCTTCTACCAGCGAAGGAACCACAGACCACCTCGCTGGCATGGTGCAGGGCTTCCCACCTTTGATGTGCTCCTGTTGCAGACCCTGCAGGTCACTGGCTGCCTCTGCTGCTGCCCATGTATGTGCTGTGCACGTGCTCTGCTCCCAGCCGTGGGGTATTTGTGGCTGCAGGTAGTCGGGTGTTTATCATGGTGCAGAGCCATGGTCCTCCAGAGATTCAGATTGGGACTGAAAAACAGGAAAAGAGGGCAGCCAGATGGTGGATGCCAGGGTCTGCTCCCATCCCAGAGTGTGGTCCAGCTGCCTTAGGGTCCTGCCCCTGAGAGCTGGTTAATACCTCCTGGTCTAGGGGGTTTAGCCACAGACTGTGAGTAATAGGATATATTAATAAAGATAATATTTTTGAAGCATTTTCTCCACAGTCCCTGTATTTCAGTCTTTTTCTGCTAACTAGTCATGCAGACCAGTCCTGTCACGGGCAAGTCTCACTGCTGCTTTCACACCTTCATCACCCGCTCCGCAGAAAACTTCCCAGAGTCCAAATCCTCCAGTTTAAGTGGGCATTGCCTGTATAGAGCATTGCCTTGATGAAAGGCAATATACAAGCAGCACTATCTGGAAGAAATAAAGGTAAATAAACTGCTCACAGGAGCAATGAAGGAACCTTTTACTCAAATCTGAAGAAAACTCCAGCAAAGGCATATCAAAGGATGGGTCTGTCCTTGCCATAATAGCACACTGTATTTCACAAAGACAGCAAAGAAACAAAGCTGACAGGCTAAATATTTCTCTGGTATCTTTAGTAGCTCTGAGCCTGATGGCACGTTTTGATTTCAGATCCCTAGAACACACATAGACTCGCTGCCAATTGATTTTGGAATGATAAAGGAAGAAGAATCAGGCAGTTTAGGTGCTTGTGATTAATTGAATATCATCAGACCTGCTAGAACAAAAAGTCAGAAGTGTTAGTCTGGTAGGACCCTCTGATAGGTTAAGTTTAAGAGTCAAACCTGAAAAGACTATTTTTGAAACTTTTAATATTCAAGTGTGACCTTCAAACTTGCCCAGTGGTAGCTGGACTTTGGTCCCACTCGAGTCAGTAGAAATAATCTTGTTGTATAGTGCACTTCTGAAAAACTGCAACCCCCTTGCTGCTTTCCCAATAAAGACAAGCAAATTTAAAGTAAGTTTTAAAATTTTTTCCCATTTAATTTAATAGGAAAGGATGACCTTTTTGGAAGCAACCTAAAGGATCCACAGTAGATGCACAATTCTACAGGGCTTCCTGTAAAATTTCATAAGCAAGTCTGTCATTGTTTTTATTTAATTAAATCCTACCACTCTCTTCTATACAGATATAAAGCACTACAAGAATCCCCAGACTCCACAGCTGAGAATAATTTAATTTCCTCAGATAAAGGCTGTCTTTTCTGGATTTCCTTTGAAAGCTTAAGAATCACAGACACCATTAATGATGAAAGAAGGCTGTTGACGCTCTCAGAAAGGGTTTCACATAAATTTAGCACTGGGTGCAGTTGTACAGGTGTCCAAATCATACAGCTTTTCCTTCCTTACATGACAGCCACCCCACAGCAGGCAATGTTAATGGAAAAGAAGGATTAAAATCTCATTTGGTCCTCCTTTGCTATTAAAACCATTTCTGTAGCTCCCATTGAATTTACAAGTATTTGAATATTGCATAAGGGAGAATCCTAATAGTTTCAGTTCCGCTTTTTCAATCTGTGTTCTGTTTCTAGGACTGATGGGTACAATGACGGAGGGAATAAAACTAATTACTAATAAATGGGGTCTCATTATTTGGTCTAGTGGAGTCCATGTGCTTGAATCTGATTATTTTGAAAATGCCAAGTGCAATTTTTGCATCTGAAGTGATAAAAGGAATATCTTATAAACCTGGTATTAGAAGAAAAGTAAAAGTACTATACTAGAAACATACAAAAAACTACAGTATTTTATTATTTGTTTGTATTATTCTTGCACCTGGTGGATTCAGCCAAGTTCAAGGTCACATTGTGTGCTGTTCAAAAGCACGGACACTAGTTCAAACTTAGAATCATAGAATCATAGAATCATTTAGGTTGGAAAAGACCTTAAAGATCATCAAGTCCAACCATCAACCATGCCCACTAAACCACGTCCTGAAGTACCCTGTCCACTCGCTTTTTTAATACCTCCAGGGATGGTGAATCAACCACTTCCCTGAGCACCCTATTCTGATACCTGACAACCCTCTCAGTAAAAAAATTTTCCTAATATCTAACCTAAATCTCCCTTGCCGCAGCTTGAGGCCATTTCCTCTTGTCCTATCTCCAGCCACCTGACAGAAGAGACCAACACCCACCTCACTACAACCCCCTTTCAGGTAGTTGTAGAGAGCGATAAGGTCTCCCCTCAGCCTCCTCTTTTCTAGACTGAACAACCCCAGCTCCCTCAGCCGCTCCTCATAAGACTTGTGCTCAAGGCCCCTCACCAACTTGGTTGCTCTTCTTTGGACACGCTCCAGCACCTCAATGTCTTTCCTTCAGTGAGGGGCCCAAAACTGAACACAGTACTCGAGGTGCGGCCTCACCAGTGCCGAGTACAGGGGAACAACCACCTCCCTGCTCCTGCTGGCCACACTATTTCTGATAGAGGCCAGGATGCTGTTGGCCGCCTTGGCCACCTGGGCACACTGCTGGCTCATATTCAGCCGGCTGCCAACCAGCACCCCCAGGTCTTTCTCTGCCGGGCAGCTTTCCAGCCACTCTTCCCCAAGCCTGTAGCGCTGCTTGGGGTTGCTGTGACCGAAGTGCCGGACCCGGCACTTGGCCTTGTTGAACCTCATACAATTGGCCTCAGCCCATCGATCCAGCCTGTCCAGATCCCTCTGTAGACCCTCCCTACCCTCAAGCAGATCGACCCTGCCTCCCAACTTGGTGTCGTCTGCAAACTCGCTGAGGGTGCACTCAGTCCCCTCATCCAAATCATCAATAAAGATATTAAACAGAACAGGGCCCAACACCGAGCCCTGGGGAACACCACTTGTGACCCGCCGCCAACTGGATTTCACCCCATTCACCACTACCCTCTGGGCTTGTCCAGCCAGCCAGTTTTTCACCCAGTGAATAATGCACTTATCCAAGCCATGAGACGCCAGCTTCTCAAGGAGTATGCCATGAGAGACAGTGTCAAAGGCCTTGCTGAAGTCAAGGAAGATAACATCCACAGCCTTTCCCTCATCCACTAGGCGGGTCACCTGGTCATAGAAGGAGATCAGGTTGGTCAAGCAGGACCTGCCTTTCGTAAACCTATGCTGACTGGGCCTGATCCCCTTCTTATCCTGGACTTGCCATGTGAGTCTCTCAAGACAAACCGTTCCATAATCTTCCCCGGTACCGAGGTCAGGCTGACAGGCCCGTAGTTCTCCGGATTCTCCGACCTTTCTTATAAATGGGAGTCACATTGGCAAGCCTCCAGTCCTCTGGGACCTCCCCTGTTGACCAGGATCGCTGATAGATGATCGAGAGTGGCTTGGCAAGGACCTCTGCCAGTTCCCTCAGTACTCTTGGATGGATCCTATCAGGTCCAATAGATTTGTGAGTGTCCAGATGGCGTAGTAGGTAAAAAAAAAAACCAACTTGGCTGGTCTTAGTAGAGAAGATGGCTAAATACAGGCTGTGTAAATCAGGTGCAGAAATTTGATCAAGTGAGTCTATAATCCCACAGCAGATTACCAGTGTTGTGATGAATACACCACAGGTTTTGTGAGTTTGAGTTAAAGAGCCTTCCCACACCACTTGGTTTCCATTTTCACTTTAATGTGCCTGTTTGTTGTTCGGATTTTGCCTCCTATCCCCCCCATATCTTCTCTTTGGTCTCAAATTATGTCTGCTTTTTTTCTCGTGTGTATATCTGCTTCTGCCTCCTGTATTGTTACAGCCTTCACACCCATCTTTCACGGGGGGGGGGGGTGGTTTCACACCTCAGTGAAACAGAAGACTTCTCTTTGTGTGTCATTTTTTATGCATGAATCTTTAGCTTGAATATAACTTCTTAAATTATACATGCATTAATAGCACGTAAGTTCCTCAACTAAAACCTCAAGACATGAATGAAGGAGCAGTAGCTGGCAGACATAAATGGTTTAAGATGGAGACCCAGTAAATCCCCTTCACACACACACACACACACACACACAATTTAATAATAATAATAACAAACCCAACAAAAACTTGGCTGAACATAGAATTTTCTCGCTTATGATTCAGAACTCAGTCACTGAATGAATGATGCAGACGTAAAAGGCAAATCTCAGAGGAAGGATCTTGATAGGACTTATAGCCATGCTTACAGCCTGTGCATCCATGGTACACCAGAGGATTTAAACCTTCCTAAAAATATTTGTGAGACTGAGGCCTTATTATGCAAGTTTGTGATTATAAGATATTTATAGATGTTAAAAAATCAGAGTTTAGCAATTTGATATATTATTTCTGTTCATAATAAACAATTATGATTGGTTTTTCAAAGCTACTTAATGGTTTAATGTGGCTTTAAATCCTTGGAGAAACATCGAAATACCATATGCTATTCCTTGTTGAATTCAAGCTGGTTCTAAATCTCCAGTCAGCTAGTGGGACTATTCCAGGGACAAATTTCAAGCCATCTTTCTTTTACGAAAAACTAAGCTCAAAATGCTCCACTTTCAGAGAAGCACTGTGGAAAACTCCTCTACTGATTAACCATTCATTTTATCAGGTCCCACTACAAGAAAGCTTTTAAGTACAGACTGGTCTTTTACAGGACTTCAACATATACTTGAAGCTGATTATATGGTTATGTGATTTCTGAAAGAAGAATGTTTTCCTGAATAAGAATTTATAAAAGGACAAAAGAATACAGATGCAGCTTTCTTAAAGCTGGTTTTCTTGTTATATCAATAGTATAAATATATTCTAACTGAATTGCTGATTAGCAACACAGTGCTGCAAAAGTGGAATGTGAGCAAACCAGCTTTACTGCTTGAAGGGATCTGTCCATCTTTCTGTAGATAATTTATATAATTTTTATATTAAATTTAGTCACTAAACTAATGAAAATGTTAAGTACCTGTGTGATATTTGCCGAATCCAAAGAGCTATGAATACTAGTTGACATTGTGCAGTACCACTCTCCATATTGCTGCATGATTAATGCTGCCCTCTGTATTTGTATGGACTTATCTGCATTAGCAGCAATTATCTTTGCAAACTTGTTACCAGCGGGGAAGATCTCAGAAAAACCGAAAGGGGAAAAAGGAGCCCATCCTCATTCAATGCAAACTCCAAAGCTAAAAAAAAAATATTAGAACAAGTAAATAAAAGCTCTTTTGAAGCATTTGTAATGTAAAAAAAGTAATAAAAATAGTTACTATGAATTTCTGAAGACAAATAGTGCCCAAGCAGTCACATTCGTTTTGGCAAAGTAACTGTCCTATTTGAAAGATGAGAAGGCAGATGTGACATATCTGTACTTAGTAAGGCTTTTGTCATAACCTGCATGACAGTTCTGCAAATGAATTGAGTAAATATTATCTAGATGGAATAGCATGTGTTAATGGGCAGTTGAACCACTCTGCTTATTAAAAAGCCAGCTATGGGTCCCTGTCAAAATGCCAGGACATTTCTCTTGGGATTCCACAAGTGATTTATTCTGGTTTGGCATGGGTTTTTTCTTAGTCTGAATGATTATTTTCACATGCAACCAAACTGCAGAAGGGGAAGAAGTGTAATGTTCCTTTTGGAGAAGTGAGTCTGACTTTAAAACTGTCTTTATAAACTAGAAACATTTTTCCAAATCAACAAGTTGAAAGGACAAAATGCTGCATTTAGGAAATAGAAAAATGCAGAAATAGCTAACAGGGAAATATGGCATGGCAGCACTACTTCAGAGAAGAGCACGGTCATGTTATTGAAGCATCAAATGGGTATGATTCAGGAATATGAAACTGTCACAAAAGAAACCAGATCTTGCTCTTGCATATATTAATGGCCAGTGTCATATGGAGGATAAAAGAAGGCATTATTTTACGTTGCAGCTGAAGGTGTAGTCTGATGTCTAGTTCTGAATATCATACTTCAGGAAAGAGGGAGTTGGATCAGAGATACTCTAGGAGAGAGACACAGACATTACATGAGGTTTAATAATTCCAAGGAAAAACAGAAGGAACTGGGTTGGTTTAGTTGAAGAAGAAGAAGGATCAAAGCAGACCATCAGATCAATCATCAGCCATCAGACATACAAAAAGAAGAGATTGATAGATTGTTCTTTTTGTATACTTGGGACCTGAGAAAAAACTTCATTTCCAGAAGAGACCATTTTGGTCTTCAGGAAAGAGGTGCACCAAAACAGAAACTGTGGGATGACCTGAACTGAACATTTTCTTCAGTTGAAACCATTGATCAGGAGCAATGTATATGTACTTAATCTTTCCTGAGAGGGATGGACTACCCAACCTTCCACAGTTCCTTAAAATTATATTTTACAGTGAAATATTTCAGATTTTACATTGTTAATTCTGACTTGTCTCTCTTTTTTTTTTAATTCCCCTTTAGTTTGAGTTCCTAATGAAATGAGGCTCAGGTGACCAGGCTCCCTGTTTGCCCATCTACCTGTCTTTGAGTTCCTCCCTTCTCAATGACTTTCTGACTCTGTCAACCACTTCAAAACAGATTGGAAAGAGGAGATGAAATCAGTACCTGGACAGGAGAAAAACATCAAAGGCAGGCAGGACTCAGCTGCTGGTTCCTCCACATAGCAATACCTGGCTAACCTGTTACTTGTGTTTACTGGTCAACCAGTTACCGTGCATGTTGCTCCAGGGCAGCTCTAGCATAGCTCTCTTGTTTGGTGATGGCACCACAGAGAAGAGGGGGGTGGGAGAGAACCAGGGAAGCCAAGCCACTGCAGGGTGAAGGAAGAAATCTCAGCGGGTCATGCCCAAGCACCCAGGTTTCAGGGTTTCATACCATTCTTCCCACCCAAAAAAACCCCAAATCCTCTGATGTGGCCCAAGGGGCTGGCGTCGGGCTCCCTGCCTGATGAAAAGGTAGATGCTCGGGGCAATGAATGGTGCCTCAGGCTGGCATGGGAAGGCTGAAACACTCTGAACAGTGCAGAAAGTGGCAAAAGATTTCCATTCTCTGGACCACTTTAGTGAATAGCTGTGGTCCAGCTGGCAAGAAATGCATTTATGATTAAAGAGAGAGGGATCTTTACAGAAAATTCCTAATTCTGTTTCTCAGAATTCAAAATATTAGCAGAGCTGGATTCCTGTTTTTGTGGCAATGATGAGAGTATTGAATCTCTGCTAAGGGACATCAAAGAAACAACTAAGTCTAACAACAGAATGATACAGGAAAACCACTGCATGCATAGAAACAGGCCAATTATTATAGCAGAAAATTGTTTAGAGAAGCACTGTCTCAGCAGCTTGAATAATCACTTTGGAGCAACTAGCTTTACAGTACGTAAGAGATAATTCTTCTCTCAGTCCAAAATGACACAGAGACATTGATTCAAGAAGCAATTACTGCTGAAATCAACGGTTTGCTTGAATGTGGGGGCAGAAAAGGATGAGATAAACTATATCACTGATTGTAATTCTAGTCCTGGACACAGGGAGGCAAAAAGGAAGGAAAATAATTGTAATAGATAAAATACAAAACAGCATTTAACTGTGTTCTTGAGACTTGCTGTAGGAATTGCATAAGCAGAAAATTCTAGATTTAGGGAAGGTGCATATCTAATTTATTGGGAAAAGCATAGGAAAAGCTGAAAAAGATTAGAAGCCATTCAGAAAGCCTGGAAAAAGTAGGCACAGGATTGAAACTTGGTTAAACCAATTCAGTAACCCAGACTAGGAAGGGCCACAAAGAAGGAGTGTAAACAGTAGTAAAGTATAACAGAAGAGCAGGAAAGGTAGGAAGGAATTTGTATAGAAGAGACTGAAGGTGATAAAACAATTACAAAATAAGTTAACATATGAGAAGTTGATAGTCTGAGGGAGAGTAGGTGGGTCTTATGAACTAGTCAAGAGTAACAGATGCAGTGGAGAGGGTGAGGGCATAACAAAGGAACTAATTATTTTTTTGCATCAATCTTTACCTCACATTATGTGGAGAAATGTCTTCCATTAACTCCTTTTCTTAGGAAATGAAGTTAAAGTGTTAGTACAGTTTAAGGCACCGTAAAAAAGGGTGCCAAAACAAACTTAATCTAGAGAAGAACATGTCACCACACCATATAGTATATGCTCAACAATTTTTAAACAGGTTTTAATTAACATCTACAAGTAAAATTTGCCAGACAACCATTTGAATCATCTACATTATTTTATTTGAATCAAATTAAAATATTTCCTTTGTATATGGGTCTCCTTAGAAACTTATATAGCTCTGTGAAGTTTTACAAATAAACTAAAATCTCTGTATTCCGTTCCATACTTTATGTAAAAACTCATTTACTGTTTTACTTGCTCTAAGTACAGTAAAATATATTGCCAGGGTTGCTCAGAAAACAAAATTTCCTCAAGAAACATTTTGAACAAAAAATGGTGTTTTGTGGAATTTCATTGTGCTCATCCTCAAGGTTTTGCCCACTCAACTTGGGGGGGGAGGATTTTTTTTAATAGAAATACAAAGATTTCAACAAACAACTCCATCTCTGTATCCCCTTGAATAATCTTGTATTCTGCCAAAAAGCAACTTCTAATTTTAAAAAAACACAATTAAACATTTCTACTATATTTGCTATTTCTTTGTCAATCCAAAATAGCTGACACATTTTTAACACATAACATAGTTCTGTAAACATAGAAAGTTACATGGGTGTTTGTCATGAGTATATGGACTATATAGAGAGCTACTTCACAGCCAAATTAAATTCATGGAAGTACTCCGATTGATCTTAATTCACTCTGAAACAAGGCTTACTAATAAGTGTTAAAAATACATTAATTTTTAAGCTTTTCCATTCCCATGATAGGGCTAAAAGTTTGATTCTGCATTTCCTAATTGAGGACTCTCATGCATAAACTTGAGCACTAAATACGCTGGGGCTGGGATGTTCAGAAGGGAATTTAGCCACATGAAGTTGCTATCGTAGATAGTGTGAGAATAAAAGAATAAAAAAAAAAAAAGGGTTCATGACTAGCAAGCAGATTGCCCTATACAATATCAATATATTTTAAAGTGTGCAATCCATAGGAGTTTTGCTTTCAGAAATTAAGAAAGACATCAGAGCTCCCAGACTTCTTTTTTTTGTGATACCCTACATGCTTGAGACTAGACCTCTTACCCTACATGTCATTTCCATGATTCTCAAGGAATCAAGCAGATGTAATTCCATAATCATAATTTTGACAGTTTTCCTTGATCAGAGATCACTCCCTGAAGGCTATTCTACAATAGAAAATATATCTGGGTCATATTATATAAAATGGATTCCTGTATTAAATCACTAATAAAAAGTACTAAATCTTTGTACTAGGCTGGTGGTTTTAACAGGCAATTTATTGGAATGTATTGATAACACCAAATTTAGGTTTTGCAGAAAACTAGCTATACTGGTATAGAATATCCTTCACATGACAACAGAATTATGAGTTTCCTTTAAAAACTTTTGATCTGTATAAATCAATCTATATATCACTGTGCAAAAAATTGTTCTTCCAGTTTGATATCCAAAAACGTATGACTACAGTGGAATGAAAATATTTCCATTTTCTTACCAACCAAAATACTTGAAGAAAATGGTTTTAAATTAAATTAAACATTTTGAAACTCAAAAGCGAAATTTTCAGTTTAAGACTTTTTTTCTTACCTTATGAATTTAAATTTAGGCAAATTTAGTCTTAAAATATGAAATGAAAAATCAGAATGTTTCACCTTTAAAATGTAGGAACAAATAGTTCCATACTAGGTCATACAATTATTTCTTTATTTGCATAGATCTATTCGACTTAAAGTACACTTTCAGGTGAGCAGACCATTGAAATAAGAAAAAAAATTCACCTAGAATTACTACCACAGTGATGAAAACTTTTACATAGACTAGTATTTAATAAATGTTCATGAAGCTGAACAAGTGCTTCCACATAATGATTAAGGGGTGATATACATGGATATTTTCCCAGTGCAGGAATTTCAGCGACAGTTTTTCCAGCTCAAAAGTCATAACTTATTTTAAAACAACTGAAATATAATTGCACTAAAAAAAACTTCATGCAAATATTTGCATGAAATTTTTTCAAACAAATGGAGTGTAATGGCTATAATCAAATTCAATGCAGAGTAAATTGGAGACAAAATCAATAAGCGACTCTGAAATCTCATCACTTATTGATTCATGAGCCATTTATCTGCTTCTGCATTCCACATCAAAAGCAATTATCAGTTAATGAAATCACACAGATGCAAATCAGAAATAGGAAAAATTATTAACAGTGCCCCAAAACTGCCTCAAATATATTTCTTTACAATCTCTACAAATTAACTTAGTCAGAAAAAATGTGATCTTGTTGTGACTAGCTCTGGTTAGGAATTTTTTGATGAAGTATTTGGAAGTTTTTTTCCTCTTAAAAAAAAAAAAAAGTTAACTTGCTCAACCAAAGCATCTTTTGTCAGAACAGAGATACTTTGATTAACTGTTCTTTGAGAAAGACCACTCTACCCTATCAGTGATTTTCTGGCCAATGTAGTACAAATGTACAACTCACAAAAAGCAGCCAGGCAGAGCAGGAGCTGCTCTGGTTACCTCTGGCCTCCTACCTGTGAGAGTGCAGGCAAATGGCGGGCAGCGTCACGTCAGCAGGCTTCTAGCTGAGCCTCTTTCTCCTGTCTTGCTGTGCAACAGGATCAGCTCCTTAAGTCTTGAACCTGGTTAGAAAAACCCAGAGCCAGTTGTGGCAGATGCGGGTGGCAGTCCTGGTAGCACTGGCAGCCCTTCTGCCTGATGCCGAGGGAAGAGCTGGGAACTGGCTGGAGGTCTCAGGTCAGTCTGTATCAGGGCTGGTTCATGCTGGAGCAATGCAGCTGCTTGTTGCTCTTTGCAGTTTACTCATCGAAGGCTAGGTGTGACCCACGGGGTCGAATTCTGTCTAGCTCTGTAAGAGACAGGATGGTAAGAGACCGAGCGGTAGGTGATAAAATGTCATGTGAAATTCAGTGTAAATAAATATAAAATGATGCACAGGAGAAAAATCAGAGGGAATGCATAAACGTAGCATCTGAAAAGGAAAAAAAGGGATAGTGTTTTTTCACCAGGAGGAATATAATGACTTCCCCATTTCTATATGCATGGTACGGCCCTGAGACCGTTAGTGGAAAGTAAGCGTATTCGTGGTCCCAGCCAAAACTCCTGAAATGCAATGGAAAGTGGATGCTTTCTGCAGCTCTCGGTGTGGGGTTGCAGACTCAGCCTCCACTCACGTGTACCTCACTGCCATGGCTGAGCCCTTGAGGCTATGTCTGACCTGGGATACACCTGAGTGTCCGCTCAGTGTTTATTGCCCTTCTTGGTCAGGACAGCAGCTTGGTGGGCTCGCCACCACGTTCAACAGGGCTTTCAAATCCATTTGTTGTTATATGTATACTTAAATATGTCTATCTACATATGTGTAGGTGTGCAAGTACTATACAATGTACAATGTATTCCAGTTATAAACAGAGTCAATATTACTTACCTAGTTATGACTGTGTTTCAAAACTTGTGTCTTTTGCAGACAGAAATTCATTAAGGCAAGCAACCAAATGCGTGTTCAACCAAAATGAATTTAGTGATAATATTTACATATATTTTCTAGGGTTTATGGCATCTAATAATAAGTTGTTACTGCAATTACAAAAAACAAACCCAGCGAACCTCCAACATGATGAAACTTTTAAGCATCTTTAAACTTGGAAGCAAAGCAGTTTCTATGTATCATTGCATGCCTCCTGAACCAGAAGGAGGGAACTTAACCCTGACATTTACAATATAGCCTTCAGATATTCCAGGTATATACATGAGAAGAATAGGAAAGGAGAAAAAAACTCATGGAGATCTTGATCTTCATTCAGTTTTGCCTCTTGTCTAACGATATACAGATCGTGGGTCCATTTTTGTCTCACATTCAAATCCCGCATGGTTACTTTTTTTGAAAAAACAAACCAAACCCCACCCTGTAACTAGTCAGGTTCAACTAGTGTCTGGTATATGATAGCATGAACTACTAGTAGTAGTACCGATCAAAAAAATATTAGTCTAAATTTCAATCAATTTGAAAATCACAGCTTTAGAATTAATATTTGAAAGCTGGGTGTATGTCACATGAAGACTGCAATATAGTTTTATCTTGCACATCAGTGGCAGGTGTGTATGGTAAATATATTGTGGTAAAGTTAAGAGCAAGCAAAAGAGAAGCTTTGGGTGGGAGACAGAAATTGCAGGGCTTAGTCTAGCAATGGCCCTGAAGTAAGAAGTGTAACTAGAGCTATTCCCTCCAGCCTAATTTAAAGATACAAGGTTACCTCTGCAAACGCCTCCACACAGGTAGCACTTCTGCAAGGTAGATACATCTTAGATAAATATCTACATCCAGCTTGGCATGCACTCCTCTGGCCTCGGCTTCACAGCTGTTTATAGCACAGGATGGCAGCAGCATCCAGAAAAGGGAGCTTTTCAGGTCACACGGTGCATGATGCTAGTTTGTAGGAAATATGTATGGAAATGCTAATGAAAATGTATCCTCACTGAAAACATTTGTAAATACTTTTAGGTGCTGGAAAACAGTATTCCAAGGCCACCAGTACTAGGAAGGTCCCAGCTCTTGCTTATGTAAGTGTCTGTTTCTGTAACATTTTATGACACTATGCTCGGAAGTGGGGATTGTGTTTATCTAAGATGATAATAGACGATTTCATAGGTACCAAAGCATGAACAAAGTACAACTGCAGGATGGAGAAATACAGCTGTCATTTACAGAGGCAAAAGTATAACCATTTTGTAGATTAAGTACTTGTATATACCAGCTCTCAAAAAACACAAAAATCCAGTTGATGGACAGAGGGTCTGTTTTGTGCCTGAGAAGCAAAGAGAAGGTGTGAGTGTGTCTCCTCAGGACAACTCCACAGCATTTCCAGTTACAGCTTGCTACAGTTAAATGAAGGAAAATGGCAAATTATGTAGATGAGCTTCAATATCAGCTCCAGGACAAACCTGGTCAATCTATCCTGGCTATGGGATCCTCAGCCCTAAGTCAAGGCAATAACACAAATGGAATTTGAGAGTATTCAGCATATCACCCAGGGTGGGGACAAACAAGGAGAGAAAATGTTACATTTGGGTTCATCTGGAGTAACTCCAGTGCAACCGACAGAGAATCAGCCAAATATTTAATGCCCCATGCATCCAAATAAGGCTAGGTACTATGTGTGATTGTATTTCTGCATGTGGCATTTTCAGAACAAGGTGATTACTGTTATCATCTGTGCTTCCAGACAAAAAGAATGAATGGATAGTTGTGTCAGGTAAGGCATCCAGAACAAAATGATAAGCGAACATGGGAGATCAATGAGGTTTTTGTTCAACTAATTTTTTTTTTTTTTTATGCCTTCATAAAGGTCACAGTCCTTAGAGAAAAAACAAAAGAGAAAACCAAGGTGATGGGATGGCAGTGGAGAGGTGAGGCAAGGCTCTGAGGGGCCTGGAGTTCCAGACCTGCAGTTGTACTTGGTGTTGCTGTTGCATAGACCCCTCCTACCCTACAGAGGAACACCCAGACCCAGACTGACCCTTTGGAGGGCAGCTGGGAGGAGGTCTTCGTTCAGGAGCTTGTAAAGGACCATCTGCCAAAATGCTTAAAAAGGAGTCCCAAGAGAAGCAAGACTTTGAGAGCCCTGTTACCTGCTTTGGTAACAGGAGTGGAAGTGAGGAATCTCGCATCCTCTCCCTCTGTCTCCGCTTAACCCCCTGCCTGAGGTGTTTCCAATTACAAAACCTCAAACTGTGTCAAGTCCGTTAAAACCTGAGTTTAGCTGAATAACAAATTTAGAATTGCTCTTTTTAGACAAGTAATGAGTAGAAAGTTGTAAAAGAGAGAAAAAATGATTCTCTATTCAGACTTAAAACAATAAAAAGATGCTTCTCTCAAGTTTTACATACTCTGCCACCACTAACAAACACTTCGCTGTCAGCCAGACCTATGACAAAAGTACTTCCATACCTTGGGAAGTGTACTCTAATCTAGTTTGAAAAAACATCCTTAAACATTTACCCATTTTGCCAGGCATGGAGTGTTATTGTCACCAACAGGGTTCAGGGGACAGAGCAGCATTCATTATTGCAGCATTGAAACCATCTGACCTGACTATGTGCTGAACTGACAGATTCAGGCATTTCTAAAAACCCTCATAGTTTCAGAGCATGGAAACTCTCCCTTCCCTCCAACCCTCAACCCCTACACAAGTAATTTCTTTTTTTTTTTTTTTACAGCTGGCATTTGATAAGTAAAGAAATAAGAGAAAGTAAATCAAGCTCTTTTTTCACTATTTTGCTTTTGTATTATAAAATCAAAAAATAATAAAAATCCATCACAAGCAAGTACTTCACATGAGAATTATCTGCTTAGCTTCTTGAGCTCACACCAATAATATCTAATTAAGGCCTTGACTTTAGCAAGATTTATAAAAAATATATTAGGCATTGTTGTCCATCATACAGACTTTAACACTTTCTTGTGAAACATCTGGCATTGGTCAGACCTGGAGACAGGCTACTGGGCCAGACACATCACTGATCTGATCTGGTCTGACAATTCCTCTGTTACTACACTATCTTTTTGAAAGAAACTGCCTGGTAAGAATTTCACAATATTTGGTCTCCAAGGCAAAAGCTATATCTCCAGTGGAGGAAGCAGCTGCCCCTCCCCTTGGTTCCTTTTCCCTTTTCAACACGCCCTGAGCCAACAGCTTGTCCAGAAAGAGAGGTGTTAGATTTAACTAACAAGCCAGCAGGGACAGGAGTACTTTTCTTGTGAAACTCAGAAGTTTTTGCTCAGAGGTTCTGATACATTTTAAATCCTTCTCTGTATGCATCAGTATCTAATGTAAATTCATTTTTGCCATCTACATGCTGCAAATTGTGACATCTATAAGTTGTTCTGTTTCTTGATGTCTTTATTGCAGATTTCATATTTAGAATGAAATCATTCAGAGCATACATTTGATTACAGAATTGCAGAAATAAGTTGATTAAATGTTGCACACTTTATTAATCCTTTGGAACATTTACACTACATTATGATCCAATGTTTAAAAATGTGATTCTAGAGTAGTACTCAGAAATTAATACTTTAGGATGGAGAGTTAATTGATGCAAGGAGTAGGATTCCTGTTACCTAACTTTGGTAAAACTTAATCCAGGCTAGTCATCCAGGCTTTCTCTCTAAGACACATATTGCTTTTTATTGACTGTAGAAGCAAACTAGAAAATGATGTTAAATCAAGCTAACTATTGGATTGCAAGAGTAAAGGTAGATGAACTGGTCTGAAAGGGATTTGCATGCATGACATTAATCACAAAATGGAGACCCAAAGGAACACTCCCATATTGTTGTTAATCACACAAATCAAGGTTATCAACAGAGGCCGTTGGACTGAATCCTCTGCTGGCTTTTGGGCATCAATGGGGCTCTGATGATTTCTGGCATTATTTGCCTTGCATGTGTTGCAGTTAAATCTTGATTCAGCAAGGGGCTTAGACCTGCAGCTGAGCTTAGTCATGAAAGTAGCTTAGGGCAAGGTGCTTGAGTCTCTGAAGTTAGGTACATGTTTAAGTACTGCATTGAACTGGGGCCATATGCAGACTTGCATACTATGAAATAGTTTGTTTCCACTTGATCTAAAGAAGACTTAAACAAAATTGGAAATGAACAGGACAGGTGGTTTCAGTGATCAAATAGTTAATGAAAAAGTTTTACAATTTGAGTCAGTATGCCATAATCCCTAAAAGAAAAAGCAGGGACTTTCTCCAGATGAGAAGATGAGATTTATTACTCTCCCTGCAAAAAAATCCTATTGAAATGGCTGAAATTGTCTTAACTGACGTTGGGGTAATCAAGATACAACGCATAAGGAGACAGGGAAATCAACCCCAGCAGAAACCTGTCCGGGGAAGGACCAGGGAGAAAGGCCTATAGCCACCAGAAATTTAAAGAATTTTACAGGCACATTAAAAGCATTTAAGAGAAAGAATTGAAGAGGTAGATGATGAATCATTGACTGTTTCAAACTCATTGCCTGACAAGTCATTGTGTGCCAAGCCATTTCTCTTATTTACAATTTATGACACTGTATTGAGAAGAGAGATTAAACTAAACATAGGAATGTGCTGCAAATACATTACTAATTGCTTAGATATGCTCTGCACTCAGTAGTTTTAGATGGAGTGAGTGCAGAATTTGCCATTGTGTAAATATGTTATTTTACTTTTTCAAAAGATGAATACTTAAACATTTCAAAATGAAGTACTTTTACAAAAATATTTACATACATGTTCATAACCCACCACATAGAATTGTAAACAGTCAGAAACAGGCAATCTGCCACTCTGATGAATAATACAAGAAACAAATAGTTGTCCCAGAACATCCAGCAATTATCTTTTCTTTTATTCTATTCTTGCTTTTGCCTTTTTATGTCTATTGTGGGTAGCTTTAGACCTATTCAATTATCCAAAGTACTTTTCCCCTTTAATTCCTCAAAAACCTTGAAAAAGTAAACTAAACTAAATAAGAGAGTTCGCACAGGTGCTTCTATTGAACATAGTGAGCTTCGGATGAAAAAATTATTTCAGCAGATATTTAAAACAAGCTTATTATTATCTCCACCTAGCAGTTCATAAAAAATGCAAAATATAAAATGACATGGTTACAATTAAAAAAACATGGAACATCTTCCTCTTCTCTTCTCTTGATACATTGTAGGGGACAGGAAATAGGAAAGATATTGTCATTTCATCTCTTCCATCTGTCTGTTACAGACTTTTACTCTACAACTAACCTTCAAGTACATTACAATTTCTGATTTTAATTCTACACTAATAAGAGATAAACCTAGCCAAAACTCTGAATCAAAAAACTTTCAAGAGTTGTGAGGTATGGAAAATAATTGTCACATTTAGCCTCTTGTATTATATAATGAGATCAACCAAATTCCCCAAGTTCATGGAAAGTACAGAATTTAGATGAAGTTTTTGTAATTTGAACCCAGCCTCTTGTATAATTACTAGACCCCCACCAAGCTACTATAAATAGGAAGTAAAATACCAGCCCTTAACTTTTAGAGGCCTCCCTTCCCAGCATCTTATTGGTAGGATGTTCTACTATTAGGTAATTTTCTATCATCGCAGACATGCAAAAATAACATTTTCTAGCACTGAGTTCCTCTCCTTTATAATCAACTTTCCTCAGAATAATCCTTCAGTTACAGAGGGTCTGCAAAACAGGATGTATAAAAACTGAAGAAAAAAGTAACTAAAATATAATTTGATTAAACTCAAAGTAGACTCTAATTTTCCCCTCTATCCTTAAGAAAAAGCAAGCTCTTTAGTAAAAAGACATTCTAGGTATGCCATATGAGAATGAATTTAATGTTAAAAAATAATTAGAACAACTTAATTACCTTCAGCATATCAGCTGTCAGAACTGTTGTTGGTATGCCTAACCCTTAATTAGCAACAAGTTATGATTGATTAGTGGACCCAAAAGAGGTTTAATCTCGGGCTATGTAAAGTGTATTAAAAAAAATGAAAGGGGCCTGTACTTTCACAGACTAGTTAACCTTTCAGAGATACAGCTTTCATTTTGATGTCCTCAGAGGTCAAAGGACAACCCAGCTGCTTTTACAGCAGAGCTCTTCATTTAGACAGCCAACAAGAAGCAAAGATTAGGGAAAAGTTTTATTAGAACCTAGTAATTAACAAACCCCACATATATGCATTCTCATTAGACTGAAAATTAATGTATTGCTAAGTCACATTGCCATAATTAACATTGGATAAAATTTCAAATGCTTTTAGACTTTTTCTTTTTTTTTTTTTTCCCCTGCTCTTTACTTTGGAATTAGCTTTGTGAAGCATGCATTTTTTTCATAGGTTCAGAAGTATAAATTACAAGGTTCCCACATAAAGGTAAATTTGAGCGTTAAGCCACTGACATTAGTAGGTTGTGCTGCCAAGCCTTTTGCCCCAGTCTGGCAATTTTCACTCTTCAAGGCCAGAAGAGGACTCAGGAGGACAGTGTCAGAGGTGGTCAGTCTATCTCAAAAAGAAGGTGGCAGCAACAAAAGAGGGTGTACAAGTAGGTAGCAGCAATCAACAGAGGCACTAATGCAGCTTTTGTTTGAACAGAAAATGCCTAGGATTTTCAGCAAGATACCAATGGCCTGGTAGAGTAATCAAACTGAGTCTGATAAGCTGAGTCTGCTAGACTTAGTTTAAGAATTTACAGACAATTTCACAAACGACTTTTCACATATAAATCCAGGACACCATCTCTTTGGATGTTCCAAAGAATGAATAAACAAAACGGGGATTTGCTATACTTGCAAATTCTTCTGATTATTATCTGTAAGTAGAAGGGATCTTCCTGTGAGGTAGAAGAGATGGTGGAATACTTAGAATTTAACATCATTTTTTCCTAAGGTCATAAACTTAGCTGCTGGCTGAGGATATCTTTTGTTGCTTTCATTATTGCTAACTCTCAGTGGCAAACAGATCATCAAACCAATTTTTAAATCATCATGTAAATAAAAGAAGGAAAACTCAAACATTCAGCAAGTTAGCTTGCTTGGGTAAATAGGTTGTTCTCAGTATTTGCAACATTATACAGATATTATAACATAAAACATATTGCAACTACAGGACAACTAAAAATTCAGACTGGTGAAAATATGGCTCCTGACTTTGAATATTCATTGCTTCAGGCTTCTTATAACCCCAAAGTCTATCTGCTTAAAAATCTTGGCAGAAAAAAGAGTACCTGTAGAAAGCAATGTTAAAACAATAAGAAGGAAGAGTGAAATCCATCTAATTATGTATTGGTCCACTTTTATTCAGCCATCAACCTTTTCACTGTCCAATCACTTAAGATAACAAAGTATTCACTATCTCCATATGATTTCATCACTTTTTTTTCTTGGTTCCCTGAAGCTTAGTGGTTTTCATCTTTCATCAGTGAGTTGACATTGCCCCTCAATTTTGGTTACAATTGCTTCCATGGCTAGCTTCCATGGGAGCCCTAAATATGAGGCAGCATGATTCACATTTTGTTCTTCAACTGGGAATATTTTTAAAGGCCCAGATGATGGAAACATATTCATTTCCTGATGTAAATACATTTTAATATATAAATTCAAGACAAAAGAGAAAATCATGGAAGGCATCTCTGGGCAGTGCCATCACTCACACCGTTAGCACAGAACTCAGCTTCATTTGTATTGGCGTTTTGTCAAAAGTAAATCAGTTCCAGATCATTTTTTGACTTCTGATGGATGAATATTATTCAGTGGCAAAATACTTTATCTTCATATTTCTGAGAGCTATTTCAAAGTCATTTAGGCTTTGAGAATACCATCTACTAGAACCCAAGACCAACTACTTTCATGTTTCCGCGTGACTTAGGCAAGTTTGCAAAACTGGTTTTGTCTAATAATTTGGGAAATTTTGCACTAGATTTTCTTTACCATTCTGATTCAGATAAGAGTTATGAAGAAAATTGTCCTGTCACTGATTTTCTGTGTATGACAGAAATGGGGAAAGGTACAGTTCATAAATGCACAAAACTGCTGAAACATGCCCAGTCCCAGAAGAGAAATATTAAAGTACAAGAGTTTTGTTTTTATTTTACTGTGGTTGTAAAACAAAATTCCAAATGCTTTAACAAATGTACCACAGAACAAAGTGAACAAAGCTAGTTGGTTTCTTTAATGATGAAATCAGATGGCATACAAGGATGTTACATTGATTTATAAGAGGATGTTACATTGATTTATAGCTGTTAAAATACAGATAGCAAACCATGGACACACATCATCAATCAATCAATCAATCAATCCTAAGTTGAAGGTGTTCTTAAGGCCTAAACCTTTTTTTAAAAATTTTTTAATTAGACAAGATCCTGAATAAAGAAATGGAGCCAATGTCTTTCACCTTGCATTTGTCTAGAGAGTGGTTGCATTTACACAACACTCAACAAGGATGGGCACTAACTTTTTGTAGTACAAGACAGAAGACTTAGGTTGGCTGACATCTCACCCTTACAAAAAAACTTAACAAACTCTGGCTTCTGTTCCTCAGAACTGTCATTTTTTTCATTTTTTCTTTTTTAAAATGAAGGGTAAAAATAAGGAGACTAAACAATAACATCCAAGCCATGTAGCAAATTAACATTTTTATAGGAAAGCAAAAACCTTCATTTTTGTTTTAAACCTGGTTTTCCCAGAGTTATGGGCTATAACTGTGGACATATGTGGAAAATAAATAGGGCCAAATTCTGACCTCAGTTACACTTGTACAGTCCCATTAAACTTAATAGTTCTCTATGGGTGCAAGTGATGGCAGGGTCTAGATTGTAACCGGAATCCTTGTCAGAGCTCCTCAGCTGGCGAGGAGTGACATAGGGAATGTCTTGATGCAGTTTCCTGTGCTCAGTGAAAACTTTATGGAACAATTTTATGGAGCAACACGCGTCTGGAAAAACAAATCCCATAGATCATTTATAATCCATACCTTGCATGTGCTTAAGCATGTCATTCACTTCTCCTCCTTCCCTGGACCTGCAGAGCCGAGGAGGAGTGTCCTGGGACCACTGCTGGTTCCGTGTCAGTGCTCAGGCATAGCCGCTATTTGCAGAGCATTTTAAAATTACATTTTCAAGAACAGTTGTTTCCCTTTGTCAGAGCAGTTTCCACTGAGCAAATTACATCTCTATAAAGCACATTAAGCTACGGATATCCTGTGGGATCTGGGAGTGTTTCTCAAATCTATGGTCTGGATAGTCCGTTGTTTCAGTGTGGGAGGAGACATGGGTATTCATGTCACCTCCCACCACCCCCTGACTTACATGGGCAGAAACTCCATGTACATGAGCCACAGCATACTCCAGCAGGCCTTTTCACAATCATCTAGAAGCCAGGAGTGCAAGACAAAGCAAGGCTGCCCCACAGATGAGGCATAGACTAAGCCAAATTGCTGTCATAAATACGAAGACTTTCCCACAAATATTTGCACATGATTGGTGTCGGGGGCTCTCAGTTGCAAGCTTGTGCAATCTGCACCTGTAATTAATTTTAGCAGTGCAGATGTTGCAGGGTACATTTGTACAGGCAGAACGCTACACCCCCCAGCAATTACAGTCGTGTACATTTGGGTGAGATACTCCTAGAGCAGCAGCTTTGCCTGAAGTTTCCTTCATACCCTTATTGGCTTGCTTGTCTTTGGTGAAGTCTGTGCAGCTGTATCGGTTCTGGTTTCTGGTTGGTAATTCTGGATGACAGCTGATCCAGCTGGAGTCAGTCCTCCCTGTCAGCTTGAAAAATGACAAGAGAGAGTGGAGGGTCCCCACTGTCATTCAAGGAAAAACATGGCATCTGCTCTTGTTTATACTCCTATTTCTGTTTGGTATTAGTATACCCATTGGTTTCTGCAAAATGCTGATGTTTTGCCTTCTAGTACAATTCTGGTACTGATCCCCCATGCCATATCTGACCTCATAATATGTGTATTTTTAGCAGATATTGTTATGCATTTGACATACATGGCATGATGTGCCATCTATGCATGATATAGGTGCATAGAGGTGTTGAGGTGGCATAGTTATACAGTAACAGTTATACCTTAACTGACCCTTGCAATTGGGCTAAGGTTGACTAGTCAACCCTCTCTATCCAGGTTGAATTACAGCAAAACTGAAAATACAAAGTGTCCTTTACCAAATTTGGAAATATCTGAGATTTGTCCTGCTCTAAAAAGCATTGTAGGTTTTCAAAATCTTGTCTCTCAGAAGCTCAGAGGGTTATATCTCCCTAGCGTATTTTGAGTACAGCAGCTGACAAATTAAGCTTTTGCTTATGCAGAAACTTGTGTATTTTTGCTTTGTTTTCTGCTACTCTAATATATATATATACATTTCTTCTCATATTCTATCATTCAATTTTTATTTATTTTTCTCTTTTCAAAAACACAATATTCCAACATACTTGACACATCCACAAGAAGAAAAGCAGTTTCTCTGAAACTTGCTTCAAATCCAAACTTCTCCATGGAAGATCTTTCTATCTTGGTAAGCCTCTTAATTTCTCAGTTCTTTGCATGTAAATAGAGCTGACATATCTTTCCTCCTTTCACACGCTATCTTATTTAAAATCTCAGGGTCAATGAGTACATTTTATTAGGGATTTGTACATTCTGTGGCACAAGGGGATATGACATTGACTATGACCTCTAGGCAGTCTTATAATACAGTACTTAGTAATAAATAAAATTTATACTAGTTGTTATAAACTATTCTAGGTTTTCATTGCTGTACAGCTCAGGAGACCAATATGAAAACTGGAGACTGCTGCAAAACAATATGCCAGAGAAAAAAGATGTTCTGGCAAAGGTGGTATGCTGTTGAGAGAGAAATCTCTGAGGGTGTCAGTTGTTCCATTTTGGGAGGGGAGATGCATTTCAGCTGTGCCATCATTGTTATCATTCCCATTTGAAGCCAAATAACATTGGAATGACTGTATATCTAAGTATATATATATTTAATGTCCTAAACTAAATTTAAAGAGGATTATTTTTGTGTCAAGTTACTCCAAAGTCCCTTAACGTTGACAGACCATCCAGTGGCTGAATCAGGCTGCTGATAATGATTTGTCTGGTGAAGTCCCCCTGCCAAGGGGATGGATTTCACCTCACCTTCTGTTCCTTTTTTTTTGGGGGGGGGGGGGGATGTAATTTGTGTGTGTGTGTGAGAGAGATAAATTGCACGCTGTGCTGAAAAGCATCCCACTCAGAGATTGGGTATAGCAATGGGAACATCAGAGAAAAGATATATGTAACACAGAGACTGAATGGATGTGTAACTGGAAGTAGGATGAAGAATGATAAGAAGAAAGGCAAATAGTGCATACATGGAATACAGCCGTAAAACTCATCTGAAAAGGTGGGGAGAAACAGAAAATCAAGGGTTAAGATATATTTAGGCCTCAAGAGTTTGTGTATGCCTAGCTACTGGGGGTCCTGAGGACCAAAAGAGAAGCAGGAGTGATATGGAGGAAAGCATTCAGCAGCTGTTTACCTCTCTAGCTGTCTTAGTAACTGAGATGTCAATACAAAGAGAAATGCGGCAGAGGCACGGAGAGCACTGCTTCTCCACCTTCCTCCAGAAACCACAGGATGGATTCTGCAGCCACGGGGGCAAGAGGCAGAAGAGCTGCACGGGCTCACTCTTCTCCAGCAAAACAAAGAGATATAGAGCAAAGCAAAGGGTGTAGTAAAAATGCTATTTACAGCTATTTAACAAACTGCTCCCCAAATGATACTTCTCTCATACAGATGTAAATAAAATGCTGACTTTTATTATGCTGCACTGAAGAAGGCAATGCGAACAATCCCATCTAATAGCTAACTGTAAGTTGAAACACTCTCTACCATAAATTCTGTCTATTTTTACTGCAGTTTTGGGTGTGCTGATGCTGACCACAACATTTTCCAGGGTTCTGTTTGTATTAAGGATCCTCCATGGATTTCACTGAGTTATGCAGCTAACACAGCTTTGAGAGCACCATTACTTGAACGCTTGGAGGCATCAGTTAATTTTTGAAGGCTGTCACAGGGATAAAATAGATCACTAAATAATCACAGGAATATGCTATTTGGTTTTAAGAAGGTATTTTTCCCTTCTGTGATACAATCAGTTTGTCTTCCTCTCTTTTGTTAAACAAATAAACAACTTATCCCAGGTTGATGCTTATTATATTTCTTTAATAGTCACAGTAAAATCTCTGAAGTAAAAAACTTCACTGCTCAGCAGTTGCATGGTTTTTAATAGCCAGGCCTCTCACTACCAGTGCTGAGGAAACTTTGCCCATCAGTATCAGGACACAGCCCTGGGAGGTGCTGGGCGGATCCTGAAGAGCTCTGAGCATCCCCAGCTCCTGGGGGCACCCATGGGCCTCACACAAGATGCCTGCTGCATCTACTCTCCTAGATTCAGGGTCTTACTCTGCAAAACAAAATTCCCATTAAAGTCAGTGTGACCTATTTGCAGCCACACTGAAAGCCCTTTTCTTCACTTAATTACCAGATGATAAATTGTAATGTACCACACTGAAGTCTGTGAGTTACATGAGCTTAAAACTAGTCTAAATCGGTAGAAGTGTGATTGCTGGGACCATTACCAAGAAGAAATAATCATTCTTCTTAAAATCAGACTTCTAGTATTTATGTACTTATTTAAGGTCAAACATACAATAATGAAGAAAAAGTAAGTTCTATTACTATGGAAAAAATACTCTCAAGTGCTGTATCTTCTTCAGCATGTCTGATAAAAGTGCCAGTCTTTTGATTTTTATTTGCTTCCAGCACTGCATATAGTTACATTAAGGCATGTCTCTGTCATTTGGCAATGATGTGTGAAATTGTTCGTGATGATTAACTTCTGCAGGGATTTCAGAGAACAGAACTACTGCAACTTACAGGATTCTTTTGAGTTCCCAGGGAAATTTACTGGATCCGAAGACGTTTTGCTGAGGTATTTTGCCTAATGAAAGAAAGACATATCTTTTACAGTACACTCCCACCCTCAAATGAACATCTCTTTCACTAGAACAATGGAAGACAAAAATTTCTGTACATACTTTAATCAGTGTAATTTATTTGTCAAAAAAGGATGTTGATTTATAGTTATTGAGTATCTGACATTTTTCTTTTGTACAAATATTGTGGAGTTTCAATTAACTTTAATGACTCTCCAATTGCTTCCCCTGTTTCATTTTCTTTGGCATCTTCCCCCTTCCTTCTCCCCTGTGGAAAGCAAACACATCAACAAACAAAAACTGTACTTGTTGCACATGGAACACAGAATTCTGTGTCACAGAGCTCTGACATATCTAATAGATGTTCTCCAGGAGCTGTTTACATCCTGAATGTTCTTTTCTTAAGAGCATATGTACAGAAGTGGTTTTTTGTGTCAGAATAATGGAGAAGAGTATTTACATTAAAATAAAAGACATAAAGTAAAGAAATAAAGAACAACACAGACTTATAGTAGACAAGGATACTGTTATCAGATACATTGAAGTGTAATCAAGGCTATCGCCACAGAAAGATTTTAGTGTGCTTATTAATATCTCTGCATCTTTTTATGTATAAATTTTATTGTAAGTAAATATTTACATAAGTCAGTGTGGTGGGTTGACCCTTCCTGGACACCAGGTGCCCACCAAAGCCGTTCTATCACTCCCTTCCTCAGCTGGACAGAGGAGAGAAAATATAACAAAAGGCTCTTGGGTCATGATAAGGACAGGGGGAGATCACTCACCAATTACCATGACTGGCAAAACAGACTCAACTTGGGGAAAGTGATTTAATTTATTATCAATCAAATCAGAGAAGGATAATGAAAAATCAAACCAAATCTTTAAAACATCTCCCCCCACCCCTCCTTTCTTTCTGGGCTTAACTTCACTCCCAATTTTCTCTACCTCCTCCCCCCCAGCAGTGCAGGGGGATGGGGAATAGGGGTTGGGGTCAGTTCACCACATGTTGTCTCTGTCGCTCCTTCCTCCTCAGGGGCAGGACTCATCACACTCTTCCCCTGCTCCAGCGTTGGGTCCCTCCCACGGGAGACAGTTCTCCACAAACTTCTCCAACGTAGGTCCTTCCCATGGGCTGCAGTTCTTCATGAACTGCTCCAGCGTGGGTCCCCTGTGAGATCACAAGTCCTGCCAGCAAACCTGCTGCAGCGTGGGCTCCTCTCTCCACGGGGCCACAGGTCCTGCCAGGAGCCTGCTCCAGCATCGGCTTCCCATGGTGTCACAGCCTCCTTTGGGCACCCACCTGCTCCGGCGTGGGGTCCTCCACGGGCTGCAGGTGGATATCTGCTCCACTGTGGAGCTCCCTGGGCTGCAGGGGGACAGCCTGCCTCACCATGGTCTTCCCCACGGGCTGCAGGGGAATCTCTGCTCCGGCGCCTGGAACACCTCCTCCCCCTCCTTCTTCACTGACCTGGGGGTCTGCAGGGTTGTTTCTCTCACATGTTCTCACTCCTCTCTGCAGCTGCAGGTGTGCAGGTTTTTTTCCCTCTTCTTAAATGTGTTATCCCAGAGGCACTACCACTGTCGCTGATGGGCTCGGCCTTGGCCAGCGGTGGGTCCATTTTGGAGCTGGCTGGCATTGGCTCTGTGGGACACAGTGGAAGCTTCTAGCAGCTTCTCACAGAAGCCACCCCTGCAGCCCCCGCCCCCCGCTACCAAAACCTTGCCACACAAACCCAATACAGTCAGTTTCAAAAAGTGCCTACTTCCTCCTGCAAACCACTTCCCCCTATTCACTATCAGCACCTGTAGCAAAACATAAAGGATGTTTTCAAAATGCAATCTAACATTCTAATAAAATGCTGGTGTTACTTAAGAACATACCTGAAGTCTAAAAATAACTAGGTTGAGTGGTACAAAAAAAACCAGTCTCAGAACAACAGCACTGCCATTATTGTTAGTGCCATAGCAACTGCCTTGTGATGATCATTCCCGAAAGAGTCAGTTTGAGGTAGATAATTGGATAGGCAACTTTTTAATAAGTTTCTGGACACAGGACATAAGCAAATGCCTCTGTATGAATATCCACCAACTTCCCCCTCCCCACCTAATATCTCTGACAAAGGAAACAAAAAAATTTTTACTTAGATGCTCTTCCCATGCACAGACCTCATGGCTCAGAACTTCAGTGTTTCACCATCTTGTGCTTGTTCAAATGTAAAACAGATCTTTGGAGTAGTTCCCTGACATCTTACTGTCTTTTGTGGAGAATGAACTTGAACTGCAGGTGTACTACCCCCCACATCCGTGACTTTGTGAAAGACTGAACAGGAACTTGCTAATAGAAAGTCTGAAGGACAGCAGCGCACCATGGGATCCATATTTCCCTTAATATCAGTATTTCTAAGCCATCAGCAGGCTTCTTAAAAAAACTGCGGGGCCACTTTGGCAACTAAACTAATTGTACAAGGACAATGACAGATGTAAATCAGAGGTGAAAATGGAGACAGATAACTTCATTTCTATATAAATGCAGATAAAGCAACTTCCAACATCTTGTCTTCAGCGCACTTCACTCCCTCACCCTCCCAGTCAAAGACAGAACGGAACACATGTTTGCACCAAAGGCATAAAAGAATTTTTAAGACAACCCCCAAAGCATTTGCTGGCTCAGCAATGATGACACTAGTTCACAATCTATCATTACCTTTCAAAACTCTGTAAGTGTAAGATAAATCACCACCACCAGGAAAAAAAAAAAAAAAATCTGCTTCCCTCCACTTTCTCCAAATCTACAACAAAGACTCACAGATTCATTTAGCTAGTCCTATTTCCAAGCAAATCACCAATCAGATTCAGAAGCCCACTGAGCGGAGCTAGAAGCAAAGACCTTACATCACCAACTAAACTCATAAAAAGAAACAGCTGTGTCCAAATCAAAGAGTAATTTGCTCCACAGTGGACATGAAAAATTCTTAACAGGATGAACAGCAGTCATGACAAATGGGGCAATCTGGATTTATTAGGTGATTGATTTAATTTGCTGAAAAAGTGTTTTGTAACAACTGTAAAATGCAAGTATTAAAACCTATTTGCATGAAGAATGTATCAGAATTTCAGATATATGAAATGACTATTTTTACTGGAAAATTAAGGCTGATGTAAGGCTAAGAATTAAGGCTGAACAAATACATGGACAAAAATTAAAAAGAAAATAGGCAAAGAAATGATTATATGACAAACATTTCCCGTACCTTATGTACAGAAATAGAAGACAAAATGGCCTTAAATGCTCAGATTTATATATGAACCCCAAATTAATAATACTTTAAGGTCTTTGAAGAGTTTTTCAGAGGTGGTGCAATCCATATTTCATCACAATTTCATATCTTGTTTTCGTCTGAGCCTAAGCTCTGTCTGGATAGTTTCAGCTTTTACTTATGTTTACCATATGCAGATTCTGCTTGACTGTTGAAGGAGTGAGTGATAGGCAGTGTCCCTGCAGGCTGCTAATTGGGTACACATCTGAACATACCTTCAAATGGCTGTGAGCTAGCAGTAGGAAGAAATGCATCTTGAAGTGATGGAAGATTACCTTGCAAATACAGGCAAGAGTTGTATATCAAAGGATGCATGTGCTCCTCAAAGAAAAATCCAACACTGAGTTAAAAGATTTTGTTTAAATGATATTATTTTTCTTTACCTGAAAATATTGTGTTGTCACAATTCTCTCATGAAGTATTTAATCTCAATAGTATTAATATGAAATTAATTTATCAGGAGGTTTTGTGTTGCTAAAAAATCTCCAAATGTTCTATGTTTTTGTTGAGGAAAACTTTTTGTTCTGGAATTTGATTTTTCACTGAATGGTTTTGAAATAGCACTGAAATAAGTGTTTTTAAAATATTCAATGTGCATCATTTGAGCAGATATATACATTTTTATTATATTCATAAATATATGAAATTATTAGTTGTATATAATGAAACACTTTCATGTTTCTTCCTTGGTTTAGGTAGAAGTAAAACTGGATTACTTAAAAATCTGATGGGACCAGAAAATAGAAATGATACCAAGAGGTGTATGTAAATAAGTATATAGTAGGAATGATTTTCTTTCTATGAGGAAAAGGTGGATATAATAGTCTTAATGGAGAAAATTACTTAAGATTTGTTTCATTTAATCACTTTTAATATCGATAGAAATGTCTGATTGGAAAGCTTCTTCAAAAGAAAAAATCCAGCTGAAAGAAGGTTGTGTAAAAAGAAAATAAAGTGTTTCAACAAATATAAAATTTCCTTTTTAAAGATCAGGAAAACCAGCAACAGTTTTATGTTCTTCATGTTTTGTTTAAATTTGTTTTCAAGGAGCTTGAAAGCTAAAATATTATTCCAGAAATAAGGAATATTTTCATTTGTTCAAAGACTTTGTTTTGTTCAGCTTACCATTTTCTTGCTGAACTTTCCCTTTCGTATGTAAAAAAGTAGTACAAAGATGATGTAAAAAGCTATCAAATCAAAACAGAAAGCATAAAAAATGTTTTTTAGGTATTTTGAATTGTAACAAATGCCTATAGAAGATGTATGTTACTATAGGAAAGAAAGCATTGTTCAGCTATGCCTGCCCTTTTTTTCACCATCAGACGGCCTGTGCCCCTGAAAATCATATTATCTGCAACATTTGCATGTTGATCAGCCATGTCCAGAAAATGCTTGGGTATACAGCTTAAAAAGGTACTTTTCTATTGCTTTTAATGCATCCTAGCATAATAACCTGTAACTTGTTATAAGTCCATCAGACCAAATCCTTCATCGGTTATTGATGCCAGTATGATTCCTACCCTCTGTACATTTCTTTCCCCTCTTTAGAATTTGAAAGAATATTTGCCTAACTTGCAACACTACAAACAAATTTTGGGGTAATATTAGCTAGGTAATATTAGTGCTGCCAGAATGCTGCAATATTGCTCTGGTTGAAGATACAGAAATAAGAACTGCGGCACCTGGCTTCTGATGATAATTACAAATCAGAAAAATAAATTTACTAGTACTACCAAGAATTTATAATAATTCATCTGAAAGACACTTGATGAGATGTAGTTTTAAAAATATTCCTTCATCTACTTTTACTAGAGTTCTTGAAGTAAGTCTGTGATCTCTTTTGGGCACCATTGTATAAACTTTGCCCAGCCAGGCATACAGATATTAACTATAGATTTTGCAGGGGAAAAAAAACCCAAAATAACAAAACCCACCATAAAATTACTTTTACCAATAATCTAATTGACTACACAAAGTTTTCCATTTTATTTTGCATATCAACTGCCTTGTGTTTAAAAACACATCAAACAAACAATATTTTTTTTAATCCTATTTGTGGAAATGTTAGACTAACTCATCTACATGTATGAAATCAAATACTTCAAAACACTACTATGTCAAATTAATTCCCTTCATCTCTTTTGAGACTACATATCATGCAAGGACATGTTTCTAAGAAAGGTACTGCACTGCTAGAATAACTTTGTGACCATATCTTGCCCAGGTCACATATGCAGTTGCTGATGGTAAGAATGCCTGGTGACGCAGTGTATGGTTCCACTATTAGAAAAAATGTAGGTAAAATATTCTCTGCAGGAAGGTAGTTTACTTTATTCCCTGCATTGTATTACAAACATATGAATCTCATCATGGAGAATTCCTCCTTACAGATGATTTCACTGTATACTTAAATCTCTACTCTCTGTGCAGAGAAATTGAAAGTACCTTTCTACATACCACAGGACAAATACTTAGATTCCTCGGTCAACTTTTGTTCAGTTCTTGCTCAGGCATGTCTCCCATTTAAAATGATTTTGTTGAGTGAGTGACTAGAATTGACTAAAGAATTCCAGATATTTCTATCACAGAGCAGATTTTAGCTTGGGATGCAGTTAAATTAAAGAGAAACTGATTAAATGACATCATAGACTATGGGAATTCAATATCATTGGTGCAAAATGGATTGAAGTATGCATGGATATGAGGTGGCAGTTGTAAAATAAAAGGTGGTTCCATGTGACCGAGTTAGACAGAAATATTCTTTTGTCACCAAAGGGAAAGTAGCCTGGATCAACATAATAATATAGCATCCTCCAATTCCCCGCTGCTACTGAGTGAATGTCGACACCTGATGAATCTGTCGCTCCTTTTACATTTCCATGCTTAATGTAATGACAGGTGAAGGTTAAGACTAAACAAATCTAGATACTGATGAAACGAGATATTAGAATTTCTACCAAAATGAAACGGAAAATGAATAAATAAATAAATAAATAAATAACCAAACCAAAACCATGATTTTTTCTTTATTTATTTTAGTGAGGCTCTGTGACTATTTGTGGTGATGTCATAAAAGCTCATCATTACGCAGCCTGTTAATGGGATGTGTTAGAACCTTAACCTTTCTAACTGCCATTTTTGTAGAGGATTCAGAGGGTGGAGAATGAATGGACAAAATGAATGATTATAAAATAATAGCCTTGATAGTCTCATATTAACAGACTTTATTATCAAAACAACTGTCATTGAGGACTCTCTTCCTAATTTACCATTTCAGCTACCATTCAACCCCCAAAACCAGTCAAGACAGTGGCATCGAAATACAGTGTGAGTTGCTCATGCAAATGTGACTTCAAAGAGAATCTAGTGGCAGTGTTAAAAGCAAGTGGTATGAATACGACCTGCAAACTCCATGCTTAAAGAAGAAAATAATGTGGTGCATTAGATCAAATTGTTAAAACACTGGAAAAGCTGCATTTCACAGTAGCACTTTGAGATAGAACTGATACTTCAGAAGTTTCTAAGCAGATCAAAATTTTCTAAAGCAAGCAGGATTCTTTTTTCTTAACTGGAGAAAGACTGAACTTGTGTTTTACATGTGTGTTTCTTGTGTTGTTACCCCATGATATATCTTCATGACTTCAATTTTATTTGCATCAACCATTAGCTTAAATATTATAGATTGCAGTAAAATATTGATATTAAATGGATTTTTCAACCCAACAATTCTATTTTGTTGAAAAAACTATTTTTTTGAAGGAAAAAGGTATAACATATTAGTTTATTTGATGAGAACACACTACCTCAGCTTATACATCAGTTCTAAAGTTGGTCTATCTAAAGCTCTGGATTTGGATTAAGATGCAGCAGGTGTATTTTGCAGAACACATAGGCCTACTCACTTCTTTAGATTTACCTGTAAATGTTTTATCTCCTGGCAATGAGATGTTCAGCCTTTGCTTTGGCACACTGAAAAAATGAAAAAAAAAAAAAGTTTGGCTTTGCATAATGCACAGCTAACCCATACTGACCTCAGAGAAGGTAATGCTCATAAATTAAACATTAATGTTTAGACTAGCAAGAGGTGTGCCATAGTAGCATTGATATGGTGTAGATAGCATGAATCTGACTCCAAGCAAATACCTTGTAATTAGAGAGAACTTACCTGAATGTATTTAGTGACAAACCAAACCCAAAATTCTCAGACTTCTCTTATAAAAGCCCAGTATAACTGCTCTGTGCATGTACCTTCAAGGAACAAGTGAGAATTAATCCAACATTCAGTTAGACAGAATATGCAATGTAGTCAGGGATGTTAAAATTTATTCAGTCAGGTGTACTGAAAGAGAAGAACTGCACAAAATGAAGTGATTGGCCAAATAATAAGGTCTGCTTTGCCAGTTTTCATGATGCAGACTGAATCAAAAATAAATGTCATTCTACACTGGAAAGGGACAAAATCTTAAAAAAAGGTATGCCACTGGACTAAATATGTGGCATACTGGTGCATTATCATGAGCAGCAGCTCTCTGAAGCCTGTCAGATTACACTGCAGGAAGGTATGCATGTGCATGCCTGTATGTAAAAACAACTTTTATTTGCAATTTCTTTATCATGCAGCATTAAATAAGCAACATTCAGGATTGGTCTACTCAGTTGCCCCATTTGAAATGCAAAATAGCAATTGAAACAAATTTTCTCTATTGCTTTTAACATCTGCTTGCTGCTTAATAAAAGTTTCAGATGAAAAAAAAATACTCAAGAAAAAAATGCTTCTGTGCGCAGAGTTCTGTTACATACATGACTGCTGAAATAACACCATAACGGTGTTAATCTTGCACCTATTACAATTGAAAACACCACTTGTGCTTTGGAAATAATTACTTCTCCTGAGTATATTGGCAAAGCTATGCAAGACCGAAAGGTTTAATGTAGGCTTGTCAGGGATACATTAATTTTTCTTAGTTTTATATGTTTGTGGAGGGGAAGGAAAAAAAAAAATTCCAGAAAGCTTTTATTGAAGTCATCAGAAATATTCCCATTGGCTTTAAGATGGACTGTATACTTCAAGCTCTACAGGGTGTCTAAGGCAGACTTGGTCCATGACTCATATTTGATTGAAGACTAGGAAGCAATTCAGAACTCACCATTGAACTAAGTAAAGAAGCTATACATTATGCATCTAGGACTCAAAATGGGAGCAAGAAGCTGCTAGACATCAAAGGGGAAAAAGAATCCAGTTATCTAATAATCTAAAAGATGAAACTGTGTCTTGCATGTCAAGCATGTTAGAGAGATGTCACTGAAGTAGCTCAGAAGTGCATTTTTGCTTTATTCTTGTGTGACACTGCCTTAAAAATTACCGAAGTGTGAAATATTAATGGTTACCTTCATGATGTCCATTTCAGACAAGATTGCAAGGGAGGGATAGAATGCATTATCCTAGTGTTTCTAATCAGGAAATTAAGAGCAGTTATTTTACATGTTTCTTCAGCCCAGCATGATGTCCTGTGTGGATTTTTCTCTTTTTTTGGCTTGAGAAGAGTCCACCATGAATTGTTTGTTACCCACAAGCAGAAGTAGCCTGAAGACAGTCTGGGGCTGGTGTGTGTGTGTGTATTCTGCAAGGCAGAAGAAGACTCTTTCCCTGTTCCTCTGTACAGAGCCCTAGCAGACTGCATTCCTTTGCAACGAGGGCATCTGTGTGGCCATTGCCTTTGTGCTAGCATTCATGGCTGGGAGAGACTTAGACAGGGACATGGGGACAGGCTAACATGAATGCCTGGGGATAGAAAGGACCACAGACTTTACCCTCTTTAAAGCTAATGCTCTGTCTCTGTATCTTGGGAGATCTGGAAAACCCTATTTTTTAAGACTCTATACTAAGTCTAACATAAGGATGTTGAAGAAAAGTGTTTTCACAGAGCTTAAAGCTTAATTTATTTAAGCTTAAATAAAGTCCTAAAACATCCAGATAGACTTGGCATCCAGATTCCTGCAGAGCACATAAAAATGCCAGCCTAATACCCTTCTGCCCTTTTGCAGTAGTTTCAAAACATTTTGTTTTCTTCAGTCTGCTTCTCCTCCATGACCAGTGAAAAGGCATCTAAAATGCCTTAGCACAAGAGTCTTCTGTATTCCAGGTGATGTTGTTCACCTCCGTGTAAATATTCCTCAGAAATTGCAGTAGGTATCTAATTATCTTTCCCTAACTTTCATTGCAGTCAGTTTTCCAAAGCACCATTTCATATATTGTAAATTGAAGGGACCCAGTAGATTTTCAGGTCTTCCGGCCAATAACCTTACCATCCCTGGATGGGGACTTTTTTGTACATCTAACTCTTTTACTTTAGTCCTGAAGAATGTGCCTCTCCTGCCTTGAATCTGTGCAGTTCTCTGCAAGCAATCATATTGTACAAATTAATGAAATTTCAGGTTTGTGGCCTACAGGCAAAGGAAATAAGACTAGCAGAGAGTGAAGCCGAGATAAAAGCCCCACAGGGTAGCAACTTGGAAAGATTGCTAATGGCCTCATTTTCTCCCATAGCTTTAGCTAACCAGAGAATTAGAAACAGCCTCCATGGTGGCTTAAAACCAAGACAAGGGGGTTGGCTGGTAACGAGGGTGGAGAATGTTGTGGAACAATTTCAGGTCTATAGAAGCAGTAAGGTTGCTGGTCATCAGAAAACAGCTTGTGGCACCAGAAAGAAAGGTATTCCGAAAACAGGAAAAAGTGAGCTGAGACCTCATTTTCTTCTCCTGAGGATGAGATGGGTACAAAAAGCCTGACAGGGAAGAAGCCCAGCCCAAAGCTGGCCACTGGCCCGCTCAGTGTGGGAATTTGAGTTGCTACCTCTGAGGGGACCCAACTGCATGAAAAGAGAGCATAAGCTTTGTTAAAACCGCCATTTCACCAGAAGTACTCAAGGGTCAGAGAAAAGCAACAGAGAGCCCAGCTGAGTCCCTTTGGCAGAGTAGCTATCAGTACAGGATCCTCCTGAAGGAGTATGTCCCAGGTGTGGACAAGGAGAGATGAGGAAGGAGCCAGTGGCAGCGTAGGTACATGAAGATGGAAAGGGTCTGCATTAATATGTCTCATGTCCTTTAACTGTCTGTCATCAGATTTTTTTCTCCAATTTCAGGACATCTGTGGGTTGAGAATAAGCCACCTGTTCTGCACAGGGCAGATCCTATTTTCTCACTGGGACAATTGTAAGAACTTGGAACTATAATTTCTGCCTAACTTTTACCTCCCAGAGGTTTTTCTACTTTAAATTTGCTTTTTTTTGCTCCAGTACACATTTTAACATTTCCTGCTTTCTGAATTCCAATACTCTGATCATCCAGGTCTATTTAGTAAGGAGAGCTAGTGCCAACAGATGGATCACAAAGGCTTATGTGCCTTCTAATGAAACCAATCTTTCTAATTTACTTTTCCCTGCAGAATGTTTTTATGCTTTCCTCATTTCTTTAGAGTGCAACTCTCAAAATCATCTGTTTGACCATGTTCCCAGGGTGGTATTTGTGATATAATAAAATATAAACAGAAAAAAAGATAACTACGCTTAGTTTAAAAGTCAGGCAGATTTCACAGGTGTTGCTGAAGAGCCTTTAATTATTTAGAAGTGACACAATAGCATCACGATTATTGTTACCTTGGATGAATATTCATGAATAGATTAGATATTGTAGTAGTGCTGAGTGAACTTCAAATGATTTAGAGTTAAGTTCTGATGCAGAGAAGTATTCAAAGGTTTGGATGCTTATCTGAAACAGCTAACTTATCTCGAGGTATGACTGTCAGGCATGAATCTGAGAGGTTTGAAATCAGTGCAAGTTGGACCTCTGACACAACGATCTAGGGCTAAGTCACTGACTAATGAAAAAAAAAAATGGCTGTAAAGCATAGGTCCCCTAAAACAAGAAATCCCTGTGAAACACACTACACTCGTTTTCAAGCCTTCATCGTACTATCATTCAAAGACCAGTCTACACCCTTGAACCTTAATGAAAAGTTTCTCACCGTGACTATAGAGCTTTGTGGACCTCCCCTCTCCCAACTCTTCTCAGGACCTTGTAGGTATGTTCCTTCTCTGCCGTCTTGAAGAGACGAGGCAATAACCTACATTTCTTCATCTATAGGCAGCATTGAATTGCTTGTCTGGACTTGGTGGAATTGAATATCTGTTTTACCCAGAAAAATCAGTTCATGAAAATAGCTGTAATAGGATGACTAGAACAAAATTAAGTAAAATTTCACCTGTTTGATGCAACTTAATTGCAATGGCAAAGGCCAGCTCTTATTTGTCTTTGAAGCAACAGCAATAAAGATATAATCCCCTTTAAATGTCCTCATCTCAGACTTGCCTGGGAAATATTTATGAATGGGTACTGGCTGTGGTCAGTGCATCCGGCTGTGGTCAGTGCATCCGAATGTCAGTGGGGTCAAGTAGGATGTTATACCCCTCTTCAATGCAAGCCATCTTCAGGGCAAAGGTTTTTATCTCATCTTTGATACGAGTCATATTTCTTTGATTGTGCCCAGAATTTTTCCAGAAGTTGTCAGACCTTCCTTATTTACCCTGGATGGATTTTAAAGGGGCATCAAGATCTTCTGATACTATTTTTTTTCTAAAAAAAAAGCACGTTTCTTCTATCAGGCAGGACTTCACTGTTCATGTTTCCATTTTACCCTATGAAAGAAGGCAAGCATGGAATTTACCATACTTGATTAAGACCATTGGTGTTGGTGTCCTGCTTCTAAGGATGGCTAGGAATTGATTCTTCCTCAAAAAGCCATGGAATAAAAAAAAAAAACCTGTAATGATCTCAGTTTAGCAGCTTAGGAAAGGAGGAAGTTCAGAATTATTTCCTGTCTTTAAGTAATTGACTAACACCCTAAAAAATTATTTAGATCTTTAGTCTCAAAAGTACCAACTAAAATCTCTTCTCTACAGACTATATGTAGGATTAGACATGTAAAGAGGAGTTCACTGCTTAAAAGAGTACCTTATACTTTCCAAAAACACAGTGAAGGAATGGGAAACTGGTTAGGGCTTTTTTGCTATGCAAATACTGAAGTACATTCACTCAACAACAAGAAAAATATCAAATTACCTCTCTTGTGGCAATAATCTATTAAAAAAAAATCAAAAGTAAAATGAAAGGTCAGGCTTTTGTTCATGCACAGACAGGCAAACAAAGATCTGTGAAAATTGTTGGGGATAGACCCTGAATTTCCTTCCAGTACTGCAGTGTCACAAATGGCTTCACCACAGTCAAAGGAACAGCTCTGAATTGAGACACAGGGAAAGCAAGATCAGGATCTCACCAGTGATGAATGATGCATTTTCAACCTGGAGATCTGCAATATAACTGACAGCAGTTCTCCCAGATGAAAACAGATAAACTCATTGAAACTTCTGGCAAGGCTCCACTGTTTCATCAGTTACGCAAATCATTGTGTTATTCATTGGAAAACAATGAGATGGACGAAAATGAAAAAATGCCAGCTCCCCAATGAAAATTTAATAGGCTACACATGTATTCATAAGCAGTAGAATCATTATCAGGTTTTAGGTTTTTTTCCAATGGCTTTTGCTGTTTTCATGAGGTGTTAGACTGACACAAACTGTCTGAAATTTATGCATCACAAGTCCAGTGAGGACTTTGAACCTTATGTCCCCTGGAGTTCCTGGACTCCTTGAGGGAATCCTTCAGCTAAGGAGGGGCGGCATGTGTGACTCCCTTAAGTGTCTTGACCTAAAGGAACTTCCTTATAATTTCCACCCCGCATAACACTCTACTGAATCTGCCCTTCAAATAAGATACTTGACCTTTCCATGCCCTGCCCTGACTTCATTTTGTAGCTATATATTTCATCTGAGTACTCCATTTTACAGTTCCTTGGATGCAGCAACACTGTGATTTCTACATGCTCAGTGGTTTACTTTTTTTTTACCACTAGGAATAAGCACCTCTCTGCTATTCAACTTTTTCATTGCAGTCTCTCTCAAGCTGAGCCGCTGTATCCTACTGTTCTTTACATTTCACTGTCTCTCCACACCCCGCCTTGGGCATTGCCTGTGTGGCGCGGCACTGCTGGAGTGCCTGGTAAATTCAGAGATTCTCCCGTGGGATGAAGGCCCCTCTCCTCCAGGGCTAAGGGAGAAAGCTCGCAGCTCACATTTCTGCATTGCGTTCACTGGAGTCACAGTGCCAGGGCTCAGTTTGAAAGCATTTGACGTTTCACAAGAGATTGAAGTCTCACTGCACCGTATCAGATAAGATAGCAGAGGAGTGACACCTGCCGACTAGTATCTTGCTTCCTTACATGCATTCAGTTTGAAGAGGGGTGCGAAAAAGATTTGCAAGGTGCAGGCCATTCCAGGCAAGCAGTTAGAAGCAATGAAAGAGAGAGGTAGAGGAAAAAGAAAATGTTAATGGTTTCAGTTAAAAAGAAAATAACTGGAAGCTAAAGCTGAAATGAAAATACCATCTCAGTCAGAGATTAAGATAGAAACTACTTTGCATGTAATTTTTAAGAACTCAGGTCCAATGTTTGGTTTACAACCATGATTTTAATTTGTAAACCATTTCCTTTGGCCTCAGAACGTTCATGAGCTACTTCTAAGAAACAATGAAGAAAAAGTAGCCCAGGCCTGTGAGCTTAAATTTACTATAGAGAAGTCTGCAATTACAGTGCAAATTTTTTTTGGAGGTAAACTAAAGATTGAACGTCACTGGTTCAGTGGTATCTTTTTGAGTGCCATAACTATGGTGTTATGGTGGTTACAACATTACCTTGAGGAGAAGCTGAGTAAATTGTACCATTTCAGTTGTGTTAGACAGCTGTACAGCTCAGAGTCCCCAGGCTGAACACTTCGCATTTCATGGAGAAGAGTGCTGGTGAAGAATCCCTTTGGCCTTCATCCATTAAGTATAGCAAAGTGTATTCTTTCAGAGGAAACGAAAGGGGAAGGCAAGGCAAATCACAAGGGAGGAATTGGTGGTGTGTGTTTTTGTGGGGTTGTTTCTTTTGTTTTGCTTTGGTTTTTTCCTGAACACTTTATAAGGTAGGTGGAGATACTCTTTGGCTGAATTCATGATCATCTGTGAATAAGGAGTAATAATTGCCAAAATGTCACTAGAAACATGCATGTTTGTTTTATTTCACCTGGAGTAATTTTTGTGATTTGCAAGTACTTTGAACCTAAAATTTCCTGGTCAAATCAGAGATCTTTCTGCAGTGATTAGCAGAGTGTGCACTTCTGAACTCAGTCTGAGACTTTCAGGTCTTCTGAGTTAAAGGCAAATTACTCACCCAGCTCCAGATAAAGGTACAACTGAGCATTGAAATATTATTAGATGACAAAGAGCAGATTTAGAACAGAGCTGTACATGTATGCAGTGATTGCGCAGAAAGAATACTAACTGTTGTTTGTGGGGTTGTCTGTTACTTGTGGGGTTGTTTGCAGAAGGGGGGTGGTGGTTTGGGTTTTTTTGTTTAAGAAGGAAGAGGAATCAAAGCACCATAAACCAAAATATTTTCTAACTTGAAGTATACCTGAGTGGGTGAACTCACAGAATAAATCCAGAATTCTGTATTTGTATTTCTAACTTTATCTCTCTTGGATCCCTTCTTATACTTGTGTGACTGAAGATCCATGTGAAGAGGAAAACAGAGCTGTCTTGCAACTCTTGTGGTCCTGTGTATTTATCACAAAAGATTAGAGGTCCAGTGTATTGTATTTTTCAGTAGTAATGTGTTTTATATATTCTACACACATCATTCTTTTCCTATTAAAACAGAAGTCACATATTTGCTTTCTGAAGAAAATAGCTGATTAAATAATATTTATTCACTAATATTATGTACACAGTGCACGTTGATGTTTAAAGCAACCATATCTTCAAGGAAAATCTCCCCTATCTGTCAGTGCAACTAAACCTAAGACAGACATATGCAGTCCTTCTTTTGCATTCAAAAACCTGCTGAAAATTCCAGTTATGATGAAGCAGTAAGTGAGGAATCTGGGGGGGTTCTAGACCACAGTTCCCAGCTATGGACATTCAGCATTATTGCCCAGAGAACCATCCTTGCTGCCAGGAGATACACAGACAGTCAGACACCAGATGGTATTTGGCAGAGGAGAAGCTGAACAGCAGTACACAGGCAATTAGGTGTTCCTAAGAGCAGGCAGCATCTACAGATCCAGATGTGCACATTTAGGGAACAGGAATGGGCAGCCCTCTGATCATGCGGTTCCCCAAGGAGAGTCTACTCTCATGCATCACATAATCATTTTTGCCTGTCCAGTCATTGCTCTATGCAGTTTCTTGTACACCTTAATCTCCCAAAGTGAACTCCTCCATACCTCCCTAACCATGGTCAAAATGTTTCTCCTTCAGGAAGAGAAAAATGCTGATCCACAGCTGAAATACCCTCTCCCATGTGTCAGGGAGGTTGGGAAGGTAGGCTGCTCTGTCTTCCTACGAAAAGATACGGAAGACAGGGGACTAGGAAGAGAGTGGTACCACACCTAGATCTCCACAAGCTTTGTTTTCTTTCCCATCCAAAGTAAAACAGGGACCTTCAAAATCATACACCCTAAACCAAGACACTAGATCCAGAGAGTAGCCAACTACTGTTTTGAGCTGTGCGATGACTAGAAGACAGAACATGAATATAGGTTTCCTTCAGTGGTGTTGTTCTCAAGCTATTGGTGAGAGTGCAATACCTGTCTCCTCTCCCTCCAGGAACTCTGTTGGGATCTCAGGAACTCACCTGATGAAATTCCTATTGAAAAAAATTAGTTTCAATGTCACCCAAAAAATTTCATTGGAAAAAAAGCTGATTTCTCTTGGATTAGTCCCAAGAGACCTCAGTATGCTAAAAAAACCACAACCCAAAAAACACACAAGCTAAGCACAGAGGTAATAGTAGGCAACTGCTTGGAACGACTGTGTTTAATACAGCCTCAGAAGACAGGAGAGCTACTATTTCCAGAGCAGTTATTTAGGTTTCTATGTTCCCAGCCATATCTCTTCATATTCAGGAAAGAACACAAAATATGATGAGACAGTTCTGTTTGCACATACACAAATCCAGTTTCTGGACCCTGAAAAGAGGAAGGGATGCAACACCAATGACATAGACTGACTCCAAAGAGAAGTCAATGCAATCCTCCTTTGCTTCAGGAAGCAGCTCTTCAAAGCACAGCTTTGGGGTGAGCTCATATTACCAGCCACCACCCCACGCTTCATAGCACTTGATTCTAGCAAGGGACAGAAAAGCAAATTTTCCAGAGCACCTAAATTACTTAGATCTCATAGTCCTTTCAAAAAGCAATGAGAAGGAGACTTTTGAGTCACTTAAGTCTGTTTTAAACCCCAACTCTACGCCTAATGCTCTTCAAATATATGGACACAACACGTTTGTACACATATAGACATATGTCTTTCTATATACTTTAACGAAGAGCAATGAAAAAGGAATATCAAGTAATAATAAATCTCCAACCTTGATGGTAAATATTCATTTTCTGTTCAAGAGAGAGAAGAACAAATATGGGTTTTCATATTTGAATATTTGTCTCTGTACTTGTGTATCCTCAGCCTGACACTGTTATGAAGTGCTTATGCAAGTACATTAAATTTTAATGGTAATTGAACACTATTTTTCCTTGTGTGCTGGTTTTGGCTGGGGTAGAGTTAATTTTCTTCATAGTAGCTAGTATGGGGTCATGTTTTGGATTTGTGCTAGAAACAGTGTTGATAACACTGGGATGTTTTTGTTACTGCTAAGCAGTGCTCACACAGAGCCAAGGCCTTTTCTGCTTCTCACCCCATCCCACCAGTGAGTCGGCTGGGGGGGCACAAGAAGTTGGGAGGTGACACAGCTGGGACAGCTAACCCCAACTGACCCAAGGGATATCCCAGACCATAGCACATCATGCTCAGCAGTAAAACTAGAGGGAAGGTTGGCTGGGGGCCGCTGCTTGGGGACTTGCTGGGCATTGATTGGTTGGTGGTGAGCAATTGTTTTCATTTGCATCACTTGTCCTTCTTGGGTTTTATTTCTCTCTCTTTGTTATTTTCCTTTTCATTACAATTTTTTATCATCATTATTATTATTACTACTAGGAGTACTATTATTTTATTTTATTTCAATTATTAAACTATTCTTATCTCAACCCATGAGTTTTCTCACTTTTACCCTTCTGGTTCTCTTCCCCCCATCCTGCTGGTGGGGGGAGTGAGCGAGTGGCTGCATGGTGCTTAGTTGCCAGCTGGGGTTAAACCATGACACCTTGGTTACATGTTTTAAATTAATATGTAATTTCACTGGAGGCTAAGAAAAGATTTCTATTCACGTACCTTGGTGCACCCAGGCTGAGAGGTAGGGCATGCTAAACAGTAGCTGGGACAGATTTTCAGGAATTGAGTCTAGTCTCTTAATCAGAGTCCATTACAGATGCAATACAAGTTAATTAGTAATAAATATCACCTTTTGCACAGAATTAAATCAGGAAAGAAACTGTATTTGGAGAATAATATGCATGTTTTCTGCATTTAGCATTTTTTAAAATTTCCATTTCCAAACACATTACTGTGCTTTCACATGTGTAACTCCTGTCTTAAGAAGTGTAAACATCATTATAAATTCCTGAAATAGAAATACCAGAATAACCCCCATCAGACACAGAGTTCAGGACATGGAAGGAGAGGGGAGGGCAAAAAATGGTTGGGGATGGGGACTTTTGCAAGGCTTAGAATCAGGGACTGGGGAAGTATCAGGGAAGAAGGGGCTTTTGGGAACACTCCACTCAGATGAAGCTCACTTGCAGAACCTCATTAATACTACATGTTTACTCTGTTTGTTTGCATGCATAACCCATGCAATACACATACCAAAACATGGTTTATTTTGGTACATATACTTGGCTAAATCTTCAATAAAAATGTTACTTAGATCATCCAGACAGATCACAGTGGTGGTCTTGCTGGGAGCAAAGATGGTAACTAAGGCTGGGGCAGATTTACGGGTATAGAAGCATTTCTACCATTAGCATCTGCTGATTTCTCAAGTTTTCTTCTTTAAACTTTGAGTATCTCCTGGGCCTGCTTTCCTTTTTCTCAGAGCAGAGGGAAAGACATGCATGTTTCAAATTAAGCAACAGTTTATAGGCATAAATCAAAATATTTGCGATAGGTGAACAGAGTCCCTTCTCATTAGATCCCTTCTCACTGTAACCCATTTTCTTCAAATGTACATGTATCTGGAAATATAACATCTATATTTATAATCAAATGGACATCTGTTTTAACACTGATTAAACACCTTGTTGCTAATTTTTGAGGGCAAGCGTTGCTGAATAGGGTGGTTAAATAGCATTGTCACTTCTATAGGGATACGGAATTCTCTTAACAGATGGACAGAGTTCAGTCTGTCAGTGACTTGATTACATGCAATTTAACAGTTAAACAGCTGTATAGCGGCTTATGTGAATTATTTGCACGAGCAATTTATCAACAAGGCAGCCTACAAGCTTTACTGAAACTTCTCACATTAATGTTTAAGAAAGTTGTTGTGTTATTAATTTCAACTATTATTAATTAGTAATGCTTGCTTTTGTCACCATTTTCTGACACAAGCAACAAGTTGGACTGCAATTATGTCACATATTTATTCAGCTATTCTTTAACAGCATCTTCACAAAGAAAACCTGGCAGGAGAAAGCTGTCTTTCTTTCAAGCTGCTTTGTGGAAGGGTGCCCCTGAAAGGACAAAGGAACCAGCTCAGGAAGCTACTTCTGGCTTGCTGAGAAGCAGCTCCTCAAGATACAAGAGATTAAATCCTTGCTCCATTGCAATCAGTTATAATATTTCCATTGACACCAGTGCTGTCAGAATTTCACTCAAAACACTTTCTTATGCATACAAAACTGTGGTAAGTTTGCTAGTGCTTGCCAGTGAAATGGAAGTGCTTAGGTGTAAAGGAGACCAGATGTGTCTTTCAGATAGTATTTCTCATAAATATGGGCGGATGCTTTGCTCTTGTTGGCCTTGTGTTACAACTCTTGTGACACACTGAAGAGAGAGTTCAACACCAGTAATTGCTGGAAATCTGAGGATGGCATCCCACTTTTCATTGTAAGCCTGCAGGTCTTTTCAGACAAAACACCATCTCACTTTTATAGAGTGAAATACGAAACACATCCACAAAAATCAATTTATGAGCTTCACCATGAGACACCATTGATCTGTGCCACAGGGACTATTCTGTAGATTGCTCTAAACCAGCATCTACTCACAGTGATGTAGGAAAATGCGGGAGGAACAGCAATACTGCACAGTCCCTCTCCACACCCAACAACCTACCACAGCCTCATCCACCCTTCAGGAGTATTGGAATGAGGCAACGTACGCTAAAACCCATATATTACTGCTTCTGTAAAGCCAAAGAAAATAAGACACCTCCTGCTGTTCCCAAGCCATCCTGAGGTCTTACAAAGATATGAACTCTGTTGACGGCATGATTCATGACACCAGAGCTCCTCTCTGCTCTCACTGGATGGAAGTACCTCAGAGGAAAATGATAACACCTTCCTTCAGCATCATGATCATCACAGTCTGGTAGAGTTTTATGAGACAATCTGTGGTGCAGCCACCATTGTCAAAGTGTTACCCACACCACTTCTGGAAACTGCTGATTTTGTTTCCAGTTCACCACTCAGCTTGAGACCTCGTCTCTGGGTGTTGTCTGGCTACCTTTACAGAGCTAGACTTCCAGGCCTGTAACTGGGGCTGCCCATTTCTCCTGAGCATTTCTCCAACCAGGGGCTCAGGGTAAGCTGAATGACTGAGCAACGCCCTTAGCAATACAGTTACAAAATTCAGCACCATCTCACCTGGCTTATTCTGGTATGCTGAACACATTTCTAAAGCTGTGGTTTGCTTTTTCTCTGCCTTATCTTTCCACAAATGTTCTTCCACTTGACTTTTATTTCTGTTTTGCCAGCTAGCTTTTTCTTTCCCAGATATGCTCTCCTGTCCACCTTTGCCCTGTGCACCCTCCTGCCCTCCCTCCTGCCTCCTCGCCTACTTCTCTTTCTGCTGAGCCACTGCCTCTCATCTCCACTCCACTCCCCTCACCCTTCTCGCCTCTCAGACTGAACAAAAACCTCAGAAACAAGCAGACAAAAGTACCACCCAGGAACTCAGCTCTCGGCTTCTTCCCAGTCCCCTCAGATTGCCTCCATGGAATTTTGGGGGCAGGAGCGGGGCAGGAATAAGGATCTCTCTTGGGACTGCTGTGCCTCTGAAGCACCTCTGGCCACACCAGCCCCTGGGTTCATGTTACTTGGAGAGGGTCAGTCAGGTCTGGGGCACCTCCCTGGTCCCAGACAACCTGCACCACTCTCAGGTGTCTCCCATACTCTGCTCTGCATGGTGGGAAACTCTCACCAAAGGAAGAAATGGGGAGAGGCTGGGACAATTTCTGGAGATAAGCCCCTGTAGCCTTCTCACAGAGGTTTTCCACATGGGCAAAATCAGGGATGTCCAGCCCTTCATTCCCCTTCCCCACATACCATGCGATGTGGTTAATGAGCTAGGTCTGACGTAACCGATAGCAGACTTCAGTCTATTGTTTTTCTAACACTGAACATAATGAACTGTGTTTTCATGTGTTGCATCAGAGTTTATTTTGCTTCTGCTGACACTCAATATCCATAGATATTAGAGAACAGAGCTAGGATAATCTCTTGGGTAATTTACTCTATCTGCCTGCACTACTAAAATTTGGTATTCATAGATTCCTACACAATCCCCATCAGTTTACCCTGATTACATGCAATGATAGCGATTCTGTACCTTCCTTCATCCGACTTTATTATAATGTATTATTTATAAGACTGCTTCAGTATCCACAGCATGGTATAATCAAAGTGGGGACACACCGCTGCCACAGAAAGCCCTACCAAACACAGCAGGTACCGGTGGTGCCTCAGCACAGCAGGAGAAACACAAGGTGCTCAAATGCCATGCCAGTTTGAGTCCACTCCTCTCACAAGCTGTGAAGCATACCTGCACATAGCTTTGTGGTTTCAGATAGCAGTCTGATCAATTAGCCCCGACTTTATTGTATTTTTTTTCCCCCATCTGTCTAATTTTCACCCCCAAATGTGTCTTTTAATTCTGGGTTCAAACACAGGCCATGGCCCAAAAGAAAAACCTGCTGACAGTCCAAATTACAGCTGCCCATGAGTCTGAACACTATACAAAGGTGGCTGGTGATAGGCATTCCCCTGAAATGGTGGGTTGGGAATCCTCCATCAGATCTAAAACTGTCTGTCTCCACAGAGGCATTTTGCAGGCCAGCCTGCCTCCCTCCTCAGATCTGGGGTGTCAGGCGGGGCCTCAGCCTAGAGCTAGCTCAAATTTGGCCAAGGTGCCTCTCCAGAGCTGGGATCCCATTTCTGATACTGGGCCAAGTGTCATGCTCTCGGTAAAGCACCACCCAATGTATGTTTTGTACAGCTGTGTTATATACCTGATTGGTTTCTAGGTGATAAGAGCAAAATTCAGGGAATTCCCCTCTTACGACATTATCTGAATTCCCCTACATATATCACTATCACATTTTTCCACCTAGTGCCTCTCTGAAAGGAAGGCTAAAATTCCTTTCTTTAGCTCTTACACAGCAGTAATAAGTCCTATCACAGTGAAAATATGATGAAGGACTGCTGACAAGGCCAGACACTTTTTTGACTTTGGAGACTGTTTGCTCAGGAATCAGTTTGAGACGTGTGGAGGCTTGCTGAACATGTAAGTTATCTGTTTCAAACTCAAGCAGCCCTAAGGTAGGCCTGGGGTATGCCTGTAGTGGAGAGCAAAGCAATAGGGTGAGAAAGACAACCAGACTTAATAGCAAATAGGAAAGAGGTATGGAAAACACAATCATATACTTGAATCCTGATCTAGGAATAACTTTATCATTGAGGCCAGAATTCAGATTAAGGTCTTCAATCTTCAGAGGAGTTACATTCAGTAACTGCATCTTGGAATTTGTGCTTTCAGGCGCTGATTTGCACATGCGTTGTGTACTGCTCATGAAGTGAATGTTGATACACCAAAACTGGCTAAAAACCTCATAGTCATCATGAAACCTGTCTGGATTAACATCAGCAAAAACTTGTTCCTGATTACCTTACAGAAATCCTCATTACCTTACAGAATCAGCAATCTCAAGTGTAACTTCAATTACCTTTTCCCCATAGTTTTTAACAAATGAAATACATAAGTAGTAAGATTAGATGATGATTCCTTGTTTCTGACACCTCCCACTGGCATTTCTTACCTTTTTCTAAGTGTTTTCCAGGTTTAACTAGTAATTATTCTAAATGCTTAAGAGTTTTGAAATGCCTGGGCTCAGCATTCCCTCAATTTATTTGCTCTTCCAGACCTCACAAGCTGTATATTTTATAAGCAGTTAAATAATTAAAGTTTGAACCTGCAGGGCTTTCCTTGCTGATTTTTGAAAAGGGGGTGAATTTAATGGGAAATCAACTTTAATTGCATTATCTTAAATGGAAAAATGATTTGTCAATGTGCATTACCAGATTTTATTTAGCAACACAAATTCTTTCAGTGAAAAGATTGTGTTGACTGATTTAACTAGGCATACTGCAGCAAAGATTAATAACTTCAGAAGCAGATAACGTAGTCGTCTCACACTATTGACACAACAGCTTTTCATGCTTTGTTGAGACTAAAGAGGCAAATGTAAACCCAGCACTCTCAACTATCATTAATTTGTGAGATTTTTGTCAGACAGAATTGCATTGTTATTTTGGTATCCCCTACATCAACCTAGCAACCCAGGTAATTAGACTTCTAATGTGTTTTCACTGAAATCACAGCTGAAAATCTAATCCTGTGGGCTTTTGTAAAAGCATATTGCATTTTTAACTTCATTGCTCTGCTAAGCTAACGTCATCGTACCTATGATAAAATGTAAACTGAGGCCTCTGTAGAGTTCATTTTGCGAAATGCAGTTTTCAGTCTACCCTATTGCTGAAAGGGAATAGTTGGACAGGAACTATACATCCTAGCAGACATTAACTCCTGGAAAATTAATAGCAAAAGAGTTTTCCTCGGTCTCTGTCATTGCAATGAAGGAGAACCCAAGTATTGTCACCCCATGGTGTTAGGCGATATAAAAACAGAAAAAGATGTACTTCATAAACGCATATGCTGGGGATTAGAGGGGGACATGAAAAAAAAAAACAGAAAACAGATCAAAGCTGGAAGAAAAGAAGAGAATATCAAGGCAAACTGGTTTAAGCAAAGACAGGCACAATCATGTTAATTCCTTATATATGCCATGTATAGGAAATTGCCACAAGCTACTCTCCATTGTTATTTTCTACAAGTGAGATACTTAACTGCAAAAAAATCAGCAAAGCTACACTGATGTCATTGGATACATTCTGCTTTGTGTCAGCCAAGAACATGGCGATGTTTATAACTACATGGCTGTGTTTATAACTCTTACCAGCTCCTGCTGGTTTGAAGTACTTTATTGTCTTTAATGAAATTACCCAACCAAAGTGTAGGGAACATCCATTACACTAGTGTAATCTTCAAAGTAAAACAAATTCTTTGAATATAACTGGTATACATAGTTTTATAAAGAATGCATTTCCCGTTTAAAAAATTAAATTTCAGTCTTAATGAAGGCAGGATGGGGTTTACACTAACACAGAATTCACCAATTCAAATTAGCAGGGATCATCGTGTCGATCAAACATCTATTTTTTCATTTAATTTTCAAAATAAATGAAAAAGGAAGAGGAAATTTATGAAGATAAAAGTCAAGGAATCTGTGTTTTTAAATTGCAATCTGTCCCAGAAGAGTACTTTTGTATCATGGCGGGATTGCAGTTGTAGAAAAAACACTGTCTTTCCTCACTGATGTTTCTGAACTTTTACTTTAGCAGTAAATCACATCTGCTGCCATAGAGTCTGTTTTTAACTGCATATAAATGATTCACTTAAGTGCTTATGCTAGAAGATAACTTTTCTTAAACTTGCAAATTGCCTGAAAGCTTTATTATGAAGTGGGTTTTGCCGGCATAGATAGTTAGAAAATGTGTAGCTATAAAATATACTGGCAGACAGATTCTGTATGAACACTTTATATGAAATCACATCTGGCACAAATCAGATCTCAATCACATCAGAAGGACACTCGTGCCCTGTCAATGATGCAAACACAACAGAACAGAGACATAGAGGATGGCTGTCCTTAGTTGACTGTGCAGTTGGACAAGGCAATTAGGGAAATTTATGGAAAGGGTTTACTCTTGCCAGAGCTGTTGAAAATGTTGCAAATATAAACATGATGTGAGGGGACTTAGACCATCACTAAAGTGCTAACGTGCAGCTGTGGAGGTACTTTTATCAAAATCTGATTCAGTTGCTTTTATTTAATCAAACATTTTTCTTTCTGGAATGGAAAAACTTAGGAAAGAGTCAAGAGCTCTGATTAATTTTCCCTTTCAAAAGCATTTGGAGCAAAAAGTTTGGAAAAAGCTGACTGACGAAATCCAAATGTGATACATTTTGCTATGTCCAAGAGAGTGATACAGGAAGCCCACCTGCTAACACTGTGTAATTCTTAATGCCTGAAAAGTAGCATGAGACTTTTCTAGGCACCTACACGTAGCTATTCATGTAGACTCAATCGTACTCTGCCTGTGGCACATAGGCCCTAAATTCAAGCCAAACTTTGATGTGATCCAGAGTTCAGGTAACCCTCTGTTGTGGTTTAACCCCAGCCAGCAACTAAGCATCATGCAGCCGCTCACTCACTCTCCCCCCGCCTCCAGTGGGATGGGGGAGAAAATTGGGAAAAAGAAGCAAAACCCGTGGGCTGAGATAAGAACGGTTTAATGGGACAGAAAAGAAGAAACTAATAATGATAACACTAATAAAATGACAACAGCAATAATGAAAGGATTGGAATGTACAAATGATGCGCAGTGCAATTGCTCACCACCTGCCGATCAACACCCAGCTAGTCCCCCAGCGGCGATCCCCCACCCCCACTCCCCCCAGTTCCTATACTAGATGGGATGTCCCATGGTATGGAATACACCGTTGGCCAGTTTGGGTCAGGTGCCCTGGCTGTGTCCTGTGCCAACTTCTTGTGCCCCTCCAGCTTTCTCGCTGGCTGGGCATGAGAAGCTGAAAAATCCTTGACATTAGTCTAAACACTACTGAGCAACAACTGAAAACATCAGTGTTATCAACATTCTTCACATACTGAACTCAAAACATAGCACTGTACCAGCTACTAGGAAGACAGTTAACTCTATCCCAGCTGAAACTAGGACACCCTCTGCCTAAACTCTTTGAGGGTCCCAAGCTGGGTCCTATGCTATGTCTGTTTATTCACAAACTATGACATGGTGGTGATTTCATACTCTTTCATGTGCATGCAAGCAAAGTACTGGTACTAGATGGTTGTCTGCTCAGTACATAAACTTCTTGGACTACCTTTCAGGGCAGCCCTGCTCTATCTGCTGAATGCACTGGGAATCAAAGTGATCAGCTCAGGCAGTCCAGACTGGCCCAGGGAGAGCAGGCATCTGTATTTTAGACTTCGCTACACCTAAACAGAGAGCCACTGACATATGTTTGTGTCTGAAATACTTGCTGTTGACATTAAAAAATTGGATGAAGGGTTAGAATGAACTTTTATTTTTAAATTAATGTTAATTTACAGTCCAAAAACCCCCACATAATCATTTTTAGGATCCAATCCAAAATATTTTTTAGATGGAAAAAGAAAAGATGTCTTATTTATTAGTGCTGCTCAGAGGAGGAACTGTGAAGGTGGATTTTTAATCCAACATATTTTGACTGTTTCCCACACATTTATATACACACTAGGAAGAACAAGACTTTATTGCAAACATGCAGTTAACCCAGCATCAGCCTATTAACTCCTATTTAACACTAGTGATGCTCAGATGTGTACTACAAGTGCCCATTTCCCAGTGCTTTTGGGGTACTTTTTTATAGGGGGGCAAAATTCCAGGACAACAGATTACATTGGATGTGCTACTTATTTTAGAGCAATATCTCCTGCACTCTGCACAAAACATAGCACTGTTCCCTAAAACCAGAAGGTGCTAAACAGCTCACGATATAAAACTCATGGAAAAAAAAGGATCAAACTCAATAATTTACTCCAGCTACTCAGTTCCCTCTGGCCCTGGGCAGTGTTTCAAACATCTGTTTGGGCTTCAGGCGTGTACTCAGGAACCCATGTTTCTCCTAAAGGTTTGAGCAGCCAAACAAGGACAAGAACTTATATTGCTTGATGAAAAGCTCATTAAGGAAAATGCAGAAATATTTTTATTCTTCTTTCAAGGAAAGAACAATAATATCACTTCAATGATGCTTATTACCACACTGGTTAGATGCATCCAGTCAGCAAATTCAGTCCTCCACTGATTCGTTTAAACATATTCGTAGCTTTGATTCAACCTGTATTTCTGTACTGGGGCTCTGAAACGATTTCATATTCAGTATAAATTGCAAATGTCAAATACTTTAGGCAACACAGAAGATATACAAGAAGCCAATTTGAAAAAGGACACAGTATTTGTATTGTTTAATCCACATCTCCTGGCTCATTTGCTAAATGATATCATTTTAATCTTCAACACATAGTTTTCCACTGCCTTGATGTTTATCTTCAGAATCCAGGTGGCAATGAGGAAGACATAAGAATTTTATAAATGCAGGATTTTCAGCTGGCATGTGTTCTGGAAATATCTCTGTGTTGTGGAAACTCCCAGCTCAGGAACTCATAAAACACCTCTGCTTTCTTCCCACACCTGTCTGGGAAGTGCAAGTAAAGAATCCAGGTGACCTGGTATGATTCTCTCTTTCGTTTCCCTGCCAAACTCATTGTTACGCTATAACCATTTTTTGATACTTTTAGTGGAATAAAACACTAATTTCATGTAGCTTTACAAAATAAGCAAAGAAAGGCAGAGTTATCCTTATATCAAAATCATAACAATAATCATGACTTTTCCTTCTGCCTCTGGCTTCATCTGCCACTGATGCAACAGCATTTGATGTGGCAATGCAAAGGACAGAAGGGTCTCTCGAAGGGAAGAGCTTGCATGCCCCTCTTTCAGCTGCCTCACTAGCTCTGAACCAGAGTTTGGGATTCTGTACAGGGGCATGATAAACTTGAGAAGTTCATACTGACAGTTCATGCTACCACGCTTGGTTCTCAGTGATGCCCCATTGAAACCCGCTGAGGCTCGTGAAGTGCTATTTACTTCAGATTTAAATAGTGATCTCACAGCAGCAGTGGAGGTTACATAGCACTTGAAATAACTCTGCTGCCAAGCAGTGACAGAAGAATGGATGATGAACATTATCTTGACAACTCTGCCAATACTTAGGCCAAAATCTTGTTGACGGTGCCTCTTTACAAGACTCCTCCTGAGTTGTGAGGACCAAATCCTGTTCTCATTTACACCTCTGCAGCTTCCCTGAAGCCAGCAACCTGAAACTGTATTTATTCAATATTTAATCTCAACCTCACAGCAGTGGCAGGGGTTACACTCTCTTTGGTTGCAAATGAGCTGGTCTGCTGAGGAGTGACAGGAGCAGAAGGACTGTGGAGTAGCGCCTTGACACCCCTCAACATGGGACTAAACAAGAGTCAACAGCTTTTCTCCCCAAGACTTCTTTTGTTTTTCAGGGCCAAATTCTGCCCTCACATATACCTCTTCACCCAGTGAAGGTAAATAGAGCAGAATTCTGTCCTTAATATACAGAGCAAGTGACTCAAAGAGGAGTTGTCAACTCTGTTTTACCAGACGGAGCTAAAACTGTTCAGCCAAGAGCTGAACTCAGCTGGCTCAGCTAAGGAGAAAAGGAGATGGGGTCTGAGTGCTAATGAAGCACAACAGTCATTCAGAGCACATCAGGAAATGGCAGCAAGCTAGGCTGGTGCTGTTCGGGGTGAACTGTGAGCCCCAGGCAGCACATTTTCCAACTGGAGATAGAAGCAATAAGTATTAAATTGCTACAACAGAATTATAAGGTAGTTAAGACACACAGTTATCATTAAAGTAGTCCTTTTGTCTTTTGCCTTTAGAAAAATCATAAGAAAAGGTGGCTGGGGAAGATACCTACATCAGTGTTAAGGGCTCGGTTTTATCCCTTGTGGTTTAAAACACTTCAAGTGAAATCATCTATAACCTTGCATCAGTAGAGATGTAGAGATAGAAGGAGGAGTTTACAATTTTAAGATAAGAAACACGTATTTAACTAACCTGTTTTCAACAGATTCCTTTATCTACTAATGTAATCATTACTCCCTGGGTTTTGTGAATATTTTCTTCAGAATGTATGCCACAGATTTAAAGTGGCTGAATTTAATTTTAACACTACCACAGCAGCCACCGTCTGTCTGTAGCAATATATACCTGAACAAATACTAGTGAGAACAGGCCACTTTTCAAATCAAATTATGTAAGTAAGCAGAGCTTGAAAGAGTAAGCAAATGTACTTTTCTGAATACAAGAACAATATTAGACCAAAATTTTATATAGGTATATCATGTCCTGGCCTTACCTACTTTCTGAAATTTGTATACCACACTAATAAGTTTACCATTCAAAGTTAACCTCACTTTTAACTATCAATCAGACATCAATTAAGCATCACGTAGGGCACAGCAGACCTAAGCTAGGGTGTTAGAGAAAATAACTTTAATTCCTTTTAATTAATTTTTTTTTCCTATTTTTTCCACATTAATGTCATTAAAAAATTGGAGAGTCAAAAGAGAAATAGAAAGACATATTTTGGCAAAGAAATAACTGACAAACTCTTTGAATTTTAAGGTCTAATCTCAGAACCCCTTGTCCAAATGATTCTACAGGTTTTGGTTGGGGTTTTTTCTGTAGATTTTGAATAGAGGCGAAGATCAGATTTCTAATTATAGAAATTAACTAAGAATGTCAAATTATTTTGTAGCACCCATTCTATGAACTATCCTGATTGATAGCAAAGCACAAAATCTCATCAATAACTGTTTAAAGAAGCATCAATAAATAATGCAAAAGTGTAAAGCCCGTTTACCAAGGCAGACTTTCGAAACCATTTCTGAGAGACATTACCTGTGGTGCAATTCATACCGAATGCTCAGCGAGACTCTAAGGGAATCCCTGCAAACACTGAACAGAATAGAGTGCGTAGGATGTTTTTCTTATTCCTTGAGATAAGTGAATGTTTTTGTTTTCCTGTTGCTTGATGGCTTGTTTGGCTGTTGCTTGAAGGTGTGTGGTTTGGCAGTAGCTTACAAACTTTGCTTTAGTCTTTGTTTTCTGAGCAGTCCAGGAACTCCACAGCTGAAGGTATGACAAAATTTCCTGTCTCTAATCACAGCAAATGGATAATTGCTAAATCAAACGGAGGGTGGGACTGACGGAGGCAAAAGCCTTAGAAAGCTGAGCAGTACAAGAAACAGAACAATAAACAAGGGAGGTTGTAAGGAGAGAAGTGGATAAAGGCATCTATATAGCTTAAATTGGGATGTTCAGGTTATTTTGTTAGCAAAATGAAGGATGAGAGAAGATCTAATTGCTCTGTAGGAAAGATCAGGGGGACAGGAATGATTCAAGCTAAAGGCTGCTGTTCTACAAATGGACATGAATGGCCCATGAATACATTCAGGCTGGAAACGAGGCAAAGACACTGTGAATATTGGAGCAGTCCTGCCTGCACTCAGTTGCCTTGGAGTAAGTTTTCCATGCACATGGAGGACAAGAGAATAACTATGTAATTTTAAGATTAAGTTTGAGCAGCTTGTGAAAGAAATTATTTAGTTTGATTGGACATAATAGCAAGAAGTTGGACTGGATGGCAAAGGTCCCTTTCGGTTACAGGTTTCTAACAAGATGCCCACTATGTCTGTATATTTTATGCACACATGTACCTCAGCCTGAGATTTTAAGAGACACAAGCAGCTTAATTTATTCAGAACATAGCTTTATGGCCATATGTTGCTGGGGAATATTAAAATAGTATATCTTTCTTTTCACAACATAGCTAAATTACTCATTCTGGCCTTTACCCATTCTCTTGCTTATGGGGCTAAAACCATCAACAACTTTTTCTCTTGACCTCTTCTAACATTGTTAACGTGTGTTTTGGCTTGCTGAGTACAATACAACTCACTAGTGACTATTTGTCTCTGCTACCTAAAAACAGGTTTTCATTTTAAATGAGTAGTCCATCCTATTCAAAAGTAATTAAGTAAATCACATTCTTAATGCATTTAATTCCTTCTCCACATTACCATGCTACCCAAAAGGTACCTGTACTTTGTTGTACATAACTCACAACAGGTTGTGCTGTCAGCTGCTGAAAACACCTTGTGTTTGTAATTAAAGTGCAGTTACTTGTTCTTTGCCATTTTCACATGTTCTGTTTTGCTCCCCCAAAAGAGTTTGGCAAGTTTGTCTGTGTTGCACAATGCAGTACAATTGCCCTGTTCATTAAGTGCAATATTAACATGAGAGTGATCAGTATGACCCAGTGGCTGGTCCCATTTATGCCACAGAGCAGTTCCTCCAAATTCACTCTGACTTCTTCCTGAAACTAGGAACAAAATCTGGCTTTTTGCTGTACAGTGGGATGGTCCCCTGCCTTACCTTCTTAGCACATGCAGCTTGATTTAAAAACACTTGCACCGTAACAGCAATCACTCCCGTTTCCTCAGAGGGGATTACAGGTTAATCTTCCTGCAAATGTTCACTGAAATTCTACCCTTCACTCTCTGGGGACAAAATTATGGCACGATTATTGCAAAAGGGAGTTTTGCCATAGAGTTCTGTGAAACAGGGCTTTTGAACTTCATCTTACCCTACTCACAGTACTGCCGTAAAGTCTCATGAGTAATTTTAAAGATGGATTGCATTGAGCTATGAGGATAACTGGCACAATCTGGCTTTTTAGTGCATAAGTATTATACTGGAAAGATCTCCAAGCAGACACATTCTGTAAGGAAGAATAGACAAACATTCTCATATAAGAGAGAAAAGTCAAAGCTTCATGGATAGCAAAATTTACAAAGACCATTAGGGTTTCCTGGTGTTTTTTGCTATTGTGAATGGACCGGTTTAGGGTAATATCAGAGGTTTCCCACATATGTGGCTTCCACTTTGTGCCTTTCCTCAGGTAGAGTTTTCCACAAACTCATGAGCAGTTTTAGGATCTAGCTACTATATCAAATTTGGTTAACCCTGGCTAATAGCTTCCAAAGCTTTTTTTTTTCTGTCCATCTCACTTTAAAGTCCACACACAGAGAAATAATCATGTAACCTTTACTCCCTTAGGAAACCAAGTTACAAAACCCTTGAAAAAAATTAATTTTAATTCTAATTTATCTAGTTAAAACTATAGGACTTTAGAAAACCATTTGGACAAGGAAGGTGAACAATGTACTGTGATAAATAAAAAAAGAAATAATACTTTCAGGTGCATAAGAGAAAAAAAAGACCAATTTATATCAGTACAGGTTTGAAAATAGCCAATGTTGTAAACACTGTCTGGTAGATATAACACAATATTTATAGTGGTTTCACAGTTCTGAAAATACACGAGGAAACAACAGAGATATATTATAGGCCCAGGTGATAAACACTGTAAAATTCCCTTTGCCTCTGAAATTTAATTCAGCTAATCCACAGCCCTGTCCCCAAGCAAATTAGCAACTCCACTGAAATATGAAATATCTTCTAATCAGAGAGGTCCCACTTCTTCTCTCAGTCACATAAATAAAACACAGCAACTCCAGGTTTTTGGGATAAGGATTCAGTGGGGGAGTAGATTTGTACTGATGAAACAGAGAATAGAACGTGATCCTAAACTTATTCTGAACGAAAATTAATCAGGAAAGTATTTGTTTTGCTGGCTGTTTTTCTGGTTTTCCTTTTTTTTCCATTAACATTGTTTGTGTTTTGTGGATACAATCAATAACAAGGCTGGTGCACTGCCTGGAGATACATGAAGAGTTGTAATCCTTCTGAGGCTTCTAAGATATGTGGAGATTGTGCACATTAACTGCCCCACACCTTTATGGCCTCACCTCTTCCTGACCACAAAGGAATTGGAAAGGAAATTGCAGAGTGCATGGGCTGCAATTATATCTGTTCTTTGCAAAGAATAAAGCTCATCATCTCCTCCATGCCAAACTACACACCAGCTTAAGAACCAGGCAGGAAATTGCCCTTGGTTAGAAGACATACCATGATTAAATCTTCTGGAGCAGAACTTGGGATGAGTACAGAAGACGACATTTGGAAAAGGAGGGCCAATTAGCAACCTGAAGGCCAATCTGAATCTAAATTTTACATCTCAATTGTGACCTGTGTGCCATATCTGGGATCCAACACTGTAACAGGCAGCATGTTCCTTCCCCATTGGGACACTGCCATTAAGTCCTGGGCTACCCGGAGCTTTAGAGCTGACCCCAAATGGTAATTCCCATGCCCTTGATACAACTTCTGCACCTCAGACTCATCTGTAATATTAGGTCTGATAGTAACACATCAGACAATCACTGAAGCTGGACAAAATATTTTGAATGAAGAAAAATATGTTTGGAAAATAAGGCTTCTTCCTTGTGGAAATATTCTCTGGAAAAATGTCAAATACCACTCTTTCCTTACTCTCTACACCCCCAATGGTTCAGGAAAGCTAATCTGTTTTTTTAAGAAACTACAAAATGACATTTTAAAATGGTCACAAATAGCTCGAGAAGCTTCACAAGACCAGAGACACCCCAGCTGAGCCTCCTGTGATGCCACTATTGCCAAGCTCGGCACGATGCTTTCCCAGCTGTAGGGCTCCCTGCACCATATCATCCCCTGCAGCTTTAGAAAGGTGGCAGGGATGTGCTGTTATGAGTGGAGACAATGACAAATGGGTGCTCTGTTTTATTTTACTGGCATTCTTGCAGTTCTCAGTTTTGACAGAAATTAAGAGTAAGTGGAAACAGCAATGAGACCTAATGCCAGTGCTCTTTAAAAGACAAGCTGCTTTCCCACAATCCACAGCACGTCCAGCATGGTAAGGTAGGGAGCTGTTTGTTTGTTATCAATTCTTTTTTTGCATTTGTTAGTAGCTTTGTATGGATTATTACTTTCTTGCTCATCAGCTACAGATCTTTGAAAGTAATTGCCCAAAGGAAATGTCCCTCTGGCTCCTGAGTGTTTACAGAATTCTTCTATAGGTATTAGACCAAACTCACACATAAGCAAAGAAATAGAAAGAATCTTTGCAGAAAGAATAAATTATAGACCATTAAATATAATGTGTTACCTGATGGGAAGAGAGGGTTTTTGTTTGTTTATTTGCTGTTCTTTCTTAAATACAAGAATATTTTAAACTAAGGGAATATTTTAAAGCAGCAGACTATCCCTTTCCTCTGGGGTAAATACATATATTGCTTAGCAACCTTTTAATGATGCAAAGACCAAAATATCTTAATATATAAAATACCACTATGAAAAATGGTCAGCATGAGAAAAGAGCCGGCAGCCAAGTGGCTGGATGATTTGAATGATTCATTAGATTAAGATTTATTAACAGGTTTTCTCTTTTGAAATCAACTGTAAAATGAGTAATGAAGCAGAGCAATTATGTAGGGATCATATAAGCAAATAGGCAATGATAGCTGTCTCTGAAAAGAGGAGAAATCAGCACTACTGTTCTCAGGGGGTTTATGTACATGAGATCAGAAGAAATTGCTGCGTAGCTATTACGTGATGGGGGTACTGACTGCAGCTGAAACAGCCCTGGCGAGAATTACAGAGGGAGGGGAAGTATGAGGGAGCTCCCTCTCCTTCGCTCTCACTTTCACCCTTCAGGATCAGAGCCATCTCAAGGTCTGGGTGCACAGGCCCAGGTACAGATGTGATCAGCTCCACTGGCTGTTGAGAACAGCCTTTCCATTTTCATTAACAGGAGAGGACCAAAGAGGGTGAAAAAGAGAGCAAGGAAGATTAAACTGTGGACTTCTTGCGTGCTGGATGGATACCAAGGAACCAGATGGGTATGGAGAGGGAAGAAGCTTTGTTTCCCTTGGAGCTGGGAGGTATTCAGGACTAAGCCTAGAAAACATGACTCATGCTTGATTTAACACTTGCAGAGATGGATAATTTTTCATCAGGACAATCCAGGTACTTGCACATGTGTAAATGTATCTTTATATTTTGAAAGATACTTGCATTTGTATGTTGAATTCTGCATTTGTTTGAGTTATTTTGCTCTGTACAAAGGACGTTCATATTTCTGACTTCCTGGAAGGCATTGACCAAAGCCTGGGAGCCTGAATGTTGAGATGTGAGTGAAGGCACAGACCTAAGCACTGATCAGTGTGGTAAAACTGTGCCACACCAAGGAGAGATTCACCGCACACCAAGCACCACAAAAATGCTCTCAGCGGCCACTGTGAGACACTAGCTATAGCAGTAGATCTGGCATTTTAAGGATCTTATTTGCCTCCTTCTGAAAATTGCTGCCCACAGAGCTAAGCTGGCTGCCTGGCCTTACACCTTGGAGCTCCATGAGCTTTCTGAAGGGACTTGCCATTTTACTCCCCACTCTTCTCCTTAAAAAGGCAGAGGGAACCCTAATGCAATACACAGGGTTGTCTCACAAAATAGCATTGGTTTTTTTCATTGGTTTTATTCACAGGACAAAACAATCAGGGAAAGATTCGCCCATAAAACATTCAGATGTTACAGCAGTACTTTTGTTGTTTCTTTTCATATGGGAAAAAATATCCTTAGAAAACCTTAATTTCTGATGAGCCCTAAGATCATGGAGACATCGGCAGTACCCCTTAACGACACTTCTGTCTGACAAGACTGGACATTCCCTTGAGAAATTGCAGATTCATCATGTGAAAATTAAATTCTTTGTGGTTGCCTGAGGACTGCAATGATGTTTCCAGATTTGTGTTTGGGGCTGGAGGATGGTAATCATGGGATAGATGTAAGCAGCATGGTACAAAGACTGAAAGCACAATTAGGGTTTTAATTTACTTTCTGAGCAGCCTCCACTGAAATCATCACTTCTCCACCCATGTGGCTAACCTCCCCAGGGAAGCCACTGCAGGGAGCAGAAGCAAGCCCAAGGATTAGTTTAAAAGAATCCTTCATCTTCTTTATTTTCCTTTGAAGACTGTTGAAAAGGTAGAATCTGGTGTTGATTTATGAAGACTATTTAAGACTAAATATGGCAGAGGAGATTGCAGGGGAGGGTTGGGTTTCGTGGGGGTTTTTAATTAATTTTTAATATCTGTTACTAGAGCTTCTGTTGATGTCAATGAGAGCTAAATCTGCTTGCCATAGTGCAGGATGATCTTCCAGAGAAGTATCCAGTCCAAAGGGAGTCCAAAGGGAGAAGTAGGGCATTTCACTCCTCGCCTTTGATGGTGAGCCTGCATTATGGTTTCAGCTCAAGTGCAGTCTTATTCTTAATATATTCATAGCAAGTGCAGTGTTAGTTGTATAACAAGGATCCATTATCTGAAATGTGTTTGTTGGCAAATGTTATTCTTAATACGTCAGGGTGTGGTTTCTTAGCTCCTGTGGTAAATACATTAAAATCTAACAGTAAGATACTCTCACAGTCCTTCACATCTACCTGCACATTAAGCTATCATTGAAAAGAAGTCTGAAGGACACACAAAAATGTTTTAAAATTCTTCAAAATAGTAATATCTAACTTGTTTGGTACATACGAACTTAATGTTTCCAAAACTAGAGTGTATCAGACACAATTAGCATCCAATATTTAAAAATTCTCTGAATTACCTTGTGCTAGAAACTCAAACAACATATCCAATGTGTAGAGAAATCAGCAAGACTCTTTCTCTTGATTTTGATGTGTTTTCTGGTAGGCCTTCAGTTTAACAGCAGACCTATCCTTTTTTCCCCTGGTGTTTTTGCTAAATCCATTTTCGTTTTTGACATCAACAGCAAGTGTCCAGACTTGTGAAATCAAAAGTGTTCTGTGTATAATTTCAGGTACAAAATATGAAGTAAGTGGACAGATAACTAATGGGACTATATAAACAAAACAAACACAACTAATAACTTTTGGATTAATATTTGATGCAAACGTAGATCAAAGATAATTTTAGTATACCCTGAAATACATTGTATACACCTTGAAAAATATAGTATAACTTGAAACTAAGAGTTTAATCATACTTTTGGTTTTAACTTCCACCAGTATAAAACACTAACACAAAGAGGTCCTCACAGCTTTTCTTTTGTAAGAGTGATGTGACTGAGAGTCTCATCAGTGTCTTAGGTACAACAGAAGAACCTAGAGTAGGTGTGAAAGGGAGATCACTGAACAGCAAAGTCTTTAGGACTCAAAAGTGCAATGACTGTTGTCAGATGGTGTCTTAAAGACTGTCTAGCCCTATTTCTCTTTCCAATAGAAATTGCAGAGTTGGGAGGCCTTATTGTAGATTATAAAGACACTCATTAAATCTCTAAAGGGAGGTGAAGAAGGAGGTAGAGCAGAGACATCACACATCAGCTTCTTTGCAGACACAACCAGGTCAAGATGGAGACATGCTAGACCCTGACTTGCTCTGTTGGTGGTCAGGTGCCTCTCAAAAAAGTGACAATCCTTCTCCCCTTTTGCTCTTTTTCCAAGGAGAAAAAATTCTTCATCAGTCAAATAAAACATTTAAATAAAGGTGTTTAGTGCCGTGTGTGTATGTGGGTACTTAATATCAACAGCACCATCTTCTGGGACACAATATTGGCAAGGCTGCCACTGTTACAGCCCTGGAGGCGTAGCTACACAAAGCTGGAGAGGTGACACCTTAGTAGAAAAAAAAACACTAAACTGCACATTTTCATAAGGGAGATTGTAAGTGGCAGAGGTGGCAGAGCTGAGTGGCCTTGTTGTAAGTAGTATTTAATAACATATAATACCAGAGGATAACAGTTATGGAGATGGAGTGGTTTACAGATGTTTGCATATTCAGTACTTGATTTTTTCAGTGTAATAAATAAATAAATAAATATTTTTCAATATTTTCACTAAATAGAAATACCACAAATGAACTGTGGATTTCAATGTCATCACTTGGGAATCACGGAGGAGTGAGCACAAGTGTGATTTTGAGTTAGGACTTTGACTTCCAGGGATGCTGGGTCAAATCCTCCACAAGAAAAATGTTGAAAATGTTGCATTTTATCTCTAATAATGTGTGAATTAAATGAAAAAGCCTTCTAATAAAATCACAGAATCATTTAGGTTGGAAAAGACCTTTATGATCATTGAGTCCAACCATAAACCTAACACTGCCAAGTCCACCACTAAACCATGTCCCTAAGTGCCACATCTACATGTCTTTTAAATACCTCCAGGGATGGTGACTCAACCACTTCCCTGGGCAGCCTGTTCCAATGTTTCATAACCCTTTCAGTGAAGAAATTTTTCCTAATATCCAATTTGAACCTCCCCTAGTGCAACCCTCTGCCTGGTGAGTAGCAACTGAACACTAGGAAAATGTAGAAATATTTTTGGTATAAATATTTTCTGTTCAGGTGTCACTGCCAAAAAACAAATCTGATTCCTTAAATAGTTCTAAACTTCACTGGGGAATGATAATCTTGCATTTCTGTATGCTCTTTTGACATCGGCACAGATTTGCACAGCTGCTTTAGTGAAGGTGGTGGTGAAGGCATTTTTTGGTTTAAGAGCAGGGAAGGTCAAAGATTGCCAGCCACTTCATATGCTGTCTTCTATAAAGTACAATTACTGTTTGGTAGACAGGAAGTCTCTGTGTGGACCAGAGTTCCTTCCACTTACAGATCCATCCTTTCCTTGCCCTGTGTTGTCATCTCAAAATGTATACCAAGAATTATTCAAGCTGGGCAACTTCTTTTTCTCTTTATGTCTTTGGTAACTACTGAGTCCAAGCAGTGGGGAACTGCAATTATTTAACTGCAAGCCTATGTCTGCATTTGACCTATTACAGTGACTGGACTATCCATGAAGAATCAGATTTTCAAAAAGAAAATTGACCTGATGTTTTATTCCATTGAGATATGGAACTGTGTGAAATTATTCTTTTTCTTTTTCTTTTTTTTTTTTCCCACAGCAGCAAAACCAAATAGGTTAGGTGCTTGCATATATAAAAAAGAATGTTTATGATTGCCCAACATGTTTTGGAATATTAGTCACTTAATTTTCTACATACATTTCCGCATAGATTGTTTTATAAGAGAGCCTCAGCTTTGAGTGTCAGAGTACGTAATTCACAGGGGAACTGTGGAAACCACTTAATAAATGTTCCTTTAAATACATGTCTGTATACATATATATATTTATATAAGCAGTAGGCTGGGGAAATGTTCATGTATTTTCTTCTTTCATTTCATTTTTCTATTCTTTATCTATTAAATGAATGCAGAAGATATGAAATATAGAGCAAGGAGATAGAACTACCAGATGCATTGGCTTCCTCAGAGAGATCTACACTTCACAATTGCTTTTCAGAAGAGTGAACTCTTAATTCTTATCTTAACTGTCATTTTGTTCTACTGAAAACAACGGTGATCCTCCTGTCAACCTCCCCAAGAAAGAATCTTATGTAATGAAAAATGATGCAATAAAATCTGCTGTGAAAAGGTAAATAGCAACAGGAAAAAAAAAAAATAATAAAAGAAAATACCTGGCTCTGTGGTTACTCATGTAGGACACAGCCACCATGCCTCTATTCTCCCAAATGGTTTTATATGCTCGCGAATATCTCAAGCATGTGAATCAGAATAACCGTATGTTCTGTTCCATTTAATAAAAAAATTGGACCAGTTGGCTTTGCACTATTCCATATGTGCATGACTTCTTATGGCCTTTGGCTTTTATATCAAGTCACTTGCAAATACAGCTGGTGAAAGTTGCCAGGTGTTCTTTCTAAGAACTACATCCTCTTGATAAGAAAGTAGGTGCATGGTGTAGATAATTGCATCTGAAAACTTCAGCAAATCTATTTTATTTTCCCTCTTTTTTGTTTAAAGAATATTGGTTCAGGAAACACCAGCCTGAGCTAAACAAAACAAAACAAAAAATTAAAATTTCTATAATTCCTCTGTCTTGCTTATTTATCAGTTCTCTTTTAGACTGCTGATACCTCATGGGTTTAACAAAATTCTGGTCTGGGACCTTGAACCCACTCCCACTGAAGTCAAATGGGAAGACTTCTACTTCCTTAGTGATGACTTAAATAGGTTTTGGAAGAGATGTATTAATGCAACCAGAATTCCCCTACAGAACTTACACTACTAGTTATAACCACAAAGCAAAATAAGCATCAAAACTGAACTTCTAGTACAAGATACTGACTTGGACTTGTCAGTGATCACACCTTTAAGAACAAAAGCTCTTTCAGTATCTATTTACCAAATTTGACTACAATATTTGAAGAAATCATAATGTGTCATAGATCAGCAAAAACAAAAAAAGGTTCATATGTAAGCAGAAATCTTTCTAAAGCCAACATGAATCAGAAGGAAAAAAATACCAAATGGTCAGGTCTGGCAAATAAGTTATCTTATAACTTTGAATATAAGTGTAAATGGCAAGCAGTATGAAGAAAACTTGGAGCACCAAGTATTGTAGTAAGTCCACAAATGTAGAAGAACACACTCTCCAAGGCTATCAGTCTATAGGTTGTTACAACAAGCACTGTGCTAAAACAAAATTAAAATCCCACAGAGTTAAGGAAAAGCAGGAAAGACCCAATTATTTCTCATGCATTATGAACACCTGAATATCAAATTATCTTTCCCTTGTTTCTGATTTTTTTTTCTGCCTTGATGGGATTAGGATTGAATGCCTGGAAAAAAAATATTTTAATCAAGCATGTCTCCTTCCTGGATTTCATAACAAGAGACATTTAATGGGCATCATGAAATCTGTGAACACGCTGTATCAGTGCAGGAAGGGGATTTTCTGTTTTTAAAGCATAGATTTTTACTGACATAAAACCACAGAAGGAATGTGTGAATACTTGTGAATAGCCTTAAGAAACAAAATCTGATAGGCAATTGTAAGACTTAGGGAGCAGACACATATCCACAAGTGTTCACAGATCAGCTTTATCCCTTCTTTAATGTAATTACCTTCATTTTTCTAATTTCAGTCTAGATGAGACATGCCTTGTGTACTTAACCGGGGTCAAACCATGGTATTACACATGGACCATTTCCAACAGGAATTTTTACACTGGCATCCTCTTCATAAATCTGGGTCTGATTAAACACAGCTCCTCCCTTCATCCAAACACTCTAAAACAACCAGTTCTCCTCTCCCTCCACAGACTGCTTAACTATCAAAAAGGGCTTAAAAAAAATATTCACCTGTTTTCCATGATAAAGGATCAAATCAGATGATTAGTTGGTCTAAAGAATGCACTCAACTGTGATGAGTGGTAACTCTACCATGAAAAGCAACTAATAAATATTAAATTAGTTCCATCTAAAAGCTCAAGGCACAAAGTTATGCGCTGTACTTGCTAGACCTTTAGCGAAGTGGAAAAAGCTGCAGGTTAACTTTTAAAGTGTGCATAAAAGGAAAATTGTTTTTGGCCTTTGTACTGTTTTTATTACAGCCACATGGCAAATCAAGTTATGCGCTTACTAACTGAAGATAACTTCTCATAAAAATAACACTCTTCCCTATAGAGAAGAAAACAAGAACAGTTAGCAAGAAAACGGGCATGACTTACTCATAGCTGATTACTAAGATGTTCATTCCTGGGTATTCAGAACTGGGTTTTTTAAGAGTAGCTGTAATCATTTGAGCGAATGGCTTTGAAAGTGTGTCCTCAAGTCTGACAAATTACACAACCGCAGCATGAAGCTGAAATTTTTACAGCTACATGGAAACTTAGAAATGAAGACAGGCATCAGTACAGAGACTGAAAGATGAATGAAAAAAAGGATCAAAACTTTAAGCCCTCACTGTGCCATCTTAGGCTACAGTTCTTAGAGAGCTGGGTATTCAGCTTAATTTAAATTGCCTAGAAGTGATTTCCATATACAAATGAATCTTTTTTTAAATTTTAATAATACATGATTATACAAATTAGTAACATCCCATGTTGCAGAAATGAGAGGTGAGCAGAAAAAGAACCACTAGTGAGCCATAAAAGAGAAATTTTCTGTCACTGGAAATTATACGTCTGTTCAAAGGACCGAACTGGACTTGATTTTCCTCTGAATCTTACTGCTTTGGTGGTGTGCCGAATCTCTTCACACACTGTGGCTTCCTTGGCATTTGCAAGCACTTGACTCTGAGAAGGTGAGGTGCCATTGGCCACATTTAAACTAGATGATCGTTGTAGGTCCCTTCCAACTGAAATATTCTATTCTAGTATCCGCTTGGAAAGCTTTGTCTGAGCCCCTGCTCATGGTGGAGAGGAAGCTGCACCATCCTTCAGAGTACGTTTGGTTTAGCAACAACATAAGCTGTAGAACGGCCAATTCACAGCCATCATTACCATAGCAGATGAAAGGTAAACACCTGGCAAATTTGCACAGGAGCATAACTACTTCAGGCTTCTTATTCTTACCCTCTTCCTGTGATGATGTTGCCTGCCTACAAACAGGTGGGCCAGCTTGACTTGCACATCCCTGATTTCCTTCCCAGGAAGGAGAACTACTGTAAGGCGTAGGCTATGTAGTGCCCATTAGGTAGGCAAGTCACAATCCTAGTGCACACGGGACCTCCTTCCATCAGGGGAGGAACACAACAGACAAGGAAATTCACCAGTCCAAGGAAGGCTATGCAAGAATTATTCCCTACTGATACCCTGAAAACAGAGCAGAACCTGACTGCCAGCTCTACAGAGGCCACTGCATGATGGCAAATTTCACTTTACAGGACTGAGAGAAAATTTTTTTCTAGCCCATTAAACAGTACAACCCTCCATACTCATTTTCATTAGCAAATCCTGATAAATCTGTTCATTAGACAGAAATGTTTATTGTATATCAATAAAGTGAAAGGCCTAAGGAGGGAAGGTGAAACAATTCTTTCAGTATCTGTTCTGGGAACAAACTTTTCAGATAACAGCCCATCACTGGAATCATGGAAAACATCTTTTTTGAGTTTCCTGTTTTTCAGACTGAGGCAGTACATATGCTCAGCACCATTTTAATCAAAGAAAATCACCTTTTTTCTTTCCCTTCAGCAATTAATCATATTCTAGCTGGAGGGAAATTTAAAAAAAAAAAAGCAACCCAAAAAACTCCCCACCACCCTGGGCAGTCATGCTAAAGGAAGCAAATCCAGCTTTCAGAATCATAAGCTGCTTTGTTCAGGCTTGTTTTGCCTTAGTGAAATCTGGAGAAACATGTATTTTCCCCTAGATACGAAATACTTCCTTTAGCCTTCCTGATTTCATTTATAATGTGGGCCTTATCACCACCTGAGAAAAACAGAAGGATTAGAAAATAACAAAGCCTGCTTCTTTGGAAAAAATCTACAGACAATAAGGATGGGAGTAAGCTCTCTAAGTGATTCTAAATTTCTCTGCTATCTGAAGTGGCAGATCAAGGTTTTTCCGCAGGTGAAACTTTTTCATATTGCAAGTAAAATACTGCCTTTCTAGCCCATTCAGATCCCAGCTGCAACCTTCAGGAAAATTCAGTATTCAACTATTACATCTCTTAATATTTTATTTTCTCCTTATCTTTAATAAGATCTCTGCTAAGAGTTTTGGAGAGTCCCACTTGAAACTATAATTTTCTCTCCTCAAAATATTTTCATATCTAGCTGCAGAAATTAGGGTTCCTCTACACTTCAGCTCAGTGAGAAACCTGCTGCGGATGTTTATCCTACTGGATTGCTCCAGTATTGTTTTCATTTGTTTGTTTGAAGCATGGTAACATGGAAAACAGAGTGGTGAATCTGGGGCTTTAAAGAAGGAGACAATCATATTTAATACGGTCTGTTATCGAGAACTGAGCAGGGAAATCTAACTTGATGAAAACTCCTCTGCTGCTACGGCACTGACTGGTAGTCACCAGGATAGAATAAAAAGGCTTTCTACTTTTTGAAGTCCAAGCTGAGACGTTACTTAAGTATTAAGACTAGTGAAAAGTCCACACTGAGCAAAATTTAGCAGAGAGCATTAAGGTTAATTTTTGTTTATGTTCTTGAGGTAAAATAAATGGTGATGAATATAAGTTGTGGTTTACATACTAGGGTATAAATACAGTGGATGTTAAACAGTAAAGCCATGTAGTTCACGCTGCTCGGGGCATTCATGGGCTGCCCAAAGCAAGTATAATTAATGCACGACAGACATGATTTATCACTCCACTACTTTGGCATTTATGTCCATGTATTATAACTAAGTTGCACACAGTAGAAAGCTAGAGTGGCATGGTGGCGACTCAGTACTTACGGGAATTAGATAGTGAGACAGAACAGAAAAAGCATAAGTACCATCAGTATGAGAGATGAATAGCTAAAAGAAATGCTCTGGATAAAATGTATAATGAAGTGAAGCAGTGGAGATAAGGTTATGTGTCTGTACACACCTAGTTAATACATCCCAAGGAACATTCACCCCCATTTGAATCAGTCAGCCATGTTGGAAAAAGACCTTTGAATTAGAAGAAGGACTACGGGGTTTAAAATACATTTGAGAACAAGCCTAAATTTTTACCAATCTATACCTTGAAGAAGCAGGCTGTGGCTCTGCTCTGCTGTGCCAGCATGATATTGGTGTAACCGTGCCGAAGGGAATAGCCAGTGCCATAAAACTGATGTAATGCAGAGCTGTACCAATCCAATGATCTTCAGCCATAAACTTGCTAACTGCTTTTTAATTGTTCCTAATGACTGCTGCTATGGTTTGGCATTTAATTCACATTTATGAAAATGTTAAAAAGGATGATTCATACCAGTTTCAGGTCATGGGGAAGGAATACAATGTCTTTTTTTTAACACTAAATCTATTTAAGTGTTTTTGCCTAAAGGCAAAGCTTGTGATATTCACATCTACAAAAGCTTCACCCTCCACACAAAATATGTGCTTTTGCATTTGTATATGTATCAGGACAGCCTCTGAAAACAAGATTTCATGTCCAAATATACCATTCGACAAGCATTATAGAAAAGTTTGTCTTCCCTTATATGCTTATAAGAAGTAGTTGCAAAGACTTTCATTTCTCCTCCACTTCCCCACAGTTATAAAACTTCTCATTCACAAGTCTCACACTTTTTAAACTGCAGTTTCTGCTGGTTTAATGTTCAAAAGTACACTTTGTTTGACTGGAAATGGCCAAAAGGTCATAACTTGTCTGATTATGGATGCAATACATTTACAAGTTCCTCTCCTTTTTTCAGTGGCTCATACATCTTCCCTAAAGCACTCATTAAACACTCCCAGACCAAAGGTAATTTATTTATTGATGTTAGATAGTCCCAAAGTTGCCAAATTGGAGGAGGCTAAGTTATTGAAGGTTAAAGCTCCTATAAGGGTGTGATGATTTACACAAGTATCTGAATAGAAATTTAAGTATCTAGCTTGAGAGTTGAGGGTTGGGGGTTTTTTAAAGATTATTGAAAAAAGTTTGCACACAGTAGCTGTTTCTCAGAAACAAATGCAAAAATACCTTATTACATGAAGACAAAATGCCTGCCCCATACTTTGAAAGACACCCACTTGGAGACTCAGCTTGACTCTCTCTATATTAAAAAACCCGCTCCATTGTCTGTTTTTCTGTTTAGTGCCCCTCACTCTCTTCCTCCTTTTGAAGGATACCTGAGAAGATGATAGCATTATTCTTAGAATAAGAAAAGATATGGTGATTGTATTTCTTACAGCTGAATTCTCTTCTCCAGACAATTTGCCTGATTCTCAGAGGTTCCCCGGTGCCATGGCATACTGTATCTAATGTCACATCTAACCGTATCTAATCTATAATCTTATAAAATAACACAGAAACCTGTTTGTCTTTCACACAAAATCTTTGACTTCCAGTAACAGACTAATGAGCTAGGCATTCCCCTGCTCTGCCCCAAACACTGGCATTTCTTCCAGCATTAGGCAAGTCTGTTACAAATGTTAAGGATTTAGAAGCATCCTTTCTACAGTGCTCACTCCTGCAGTTAATACTTAAAGAATCCAGTACCCATAAAAAACTAGCAGTCGTTGAACCCTTTTAGTAATTGGGTTTAGCATTTATCAGCAAAATATTTATTTTATCTTTGAAACACTAGGCTGGATGTGTACACCCTGTTCCTGTCTTTCCAGGGGTTTTCTCTATATGTATGGTCTCTGTTTCCTCTCTGAATACTGTGAATAGTAGAGACGAACAAAGCACAGTGACGACTTACTGTGTCTGCTTGGCCTTCTGCATTGTGCCAACCCAAGAAGCTGACCTCTGCCAGGAGCTCCTCTGCTTACTTAGAAATCTTAGAATCACTTAAAACTGTGAACAATCACATCAACAGCAGAGAGGGGAACCAATTATAACTATGTGTTTCTGTGTAAACAGCAAACTGGGTGTTCAGAAATAGCCTTCCATATTGGAAAAACAATGAGTGGTCATGCACGGATTATGCAATAAAACTGCCGGAAAGACCACAGAAATAAATGAATTCTGGTTAGGATAATCTTATTCATAACAATCACATGAAATTTAAATAATCTTAAAGGGGAAGGTGGGAAGGGGATCTCCTGGATTAGCCCCTCAGTAGCTGACCTCAGTCAGGCTTGTGCAATTCTCCTTGCAGGGAAGGACACTCATGGGTATACAGGTCTTCAAGCCAAAAGCCTTTGGTAAATTACAATTAAAGAACAGAAAGCATGGGTTCGAGTGAATGGTTTGTAAGGAAATCTCATTTTTTACCTGGAGTTTATTATCTACTCTACTTTTTCTTTTTTTTGTTTTTATTTTCTCTTTCAACACGCTTTCTGGAGTATAAATATCCTTTTTTGCTTTTGTAGATCTATGTCTTTTAAACCAATGCAATTATATGATACTTTGAAAAGGTTTTCTTTGCAGTCAGTTAGCAAAACGAAAGTCCCCTGTAAGAGATGATACAGTAATGCCTTCCTCATCACAACAGGCTACAGGGAAAATACAGACAAGCAATTCCCCTGCTGCCTTAGATATACCAGGCTCAGCAGAAACACTAAACAACCAACTAAATAATAAGTAAAAAAGTATGCTGTAACAGTCTGTATCTGTGTGTGTGTGTGTATAATAGAATCAATAGTGCCTGGAAAAAAGCATTCCATGTTGGAAAAACAATAACTGTTTATACACAGATTATGAAACAAAACCACAGGAAGAAGCACAGAAGAAAATTACTTCCAGTTAAGATAATCATATTGATATAAATTATGTCTAATTTGCTTAGTCTAAAAATGGGAGGGTAAGAAATGAGAAGGGGAGTTCTTTTCCCCTTTAATTGCCTTAATGAAGTCCCTGAAGGTATATGGGAAATATAGATTAGACTGTATAATTCATTTAAATTAAATGCTCTACCTTCTATGAAGAGATTATTTACTGTTTGTTACTTGTGTGTCCTTCAAGACAACCACTGTGATGAAAAGATTTTGTCTGTACCGAGGTATGCATTTTCTGAATCTAAAGCCTATTGGTATCCCTGAATTCCAACAATGTGTCAGGCTGTTGGTCAAGCATTTGTAATTTAGAATGAGAAGCTTCAGCTGAAATGCACAAGCACAATGTATTAAAGCATCTGTTGCATAAAAGATGGGGGAAAAAAAAGAGAAAGAAAAAGAAAAAGGAAAAAGAAAAAGAAAAAGAGAAAAAGAAAAAAAAAGGTTTTCTGACTCAAAGTCCACAAGTGCTGGAGAACATAAATAGAAGTTCTCTCATCTCTGAGACCAAGCATATGGCAGGAAAAAGGTCCTCCTTTTTCCTTAAAAACCGTGACAAAATATTTTTCTTGCTTTCCTAAGTCTCAGATTTACTACCAAAACACCACCTTCTTTTGTTTTTTCTTTCTTATATGAGATTGTGAGTCCAGAATGAAATGCTTAGAGCACTGACACAGGAGTGATTGGATCACTCCTTATGACTTTGAATTACACACATAATATGAAAATATGAGGAAAGACAATTGCTGATAATCAGACTTCAGGCACAGAGTAACCATGCAGAAGATAAGAAAATCTTCATTTTGGCAGGACCATTTTGCTCTAAACATCCTAAGAATCTTGCTTCCTTATCTTTTGTAGTAACAGGAAAAAAGGAATTGAGTCTTATCTTGATAAAGTATATCCTGCTTCATCCAGTGTAGTTACAGCAATGTTTTCATTTTCCACCCTGTCAGTTTTCTTAATTTAATTATGGAGTCTGTGATTTTTATCTCATTTTGATATTAACTTCAGGGAATTTGCCATATAAGAAACATGCTTTTGTATTATTGGTGTCTATGTATATTTAAGCATGTTCTATGTTAAAAAATCTAAATTAGATCAAAGAATACTTGACAGATGAGTACCACCCTAAAATAGATCATAGGATTCAGTGTTATTATAACAAGAATTCTGATGCATTTAGTCACCTCACCTCTGAAGGTCATAATCTGCAGGTTTAGAAATGAATTTGTAACAAAAATTCTTAGCAAATTAAATCTTTTCTCAGTTTTCCTCACACATTGGTAGGAAGTGTCAGGATGTATCTAATAAGTGGCTTAGTCACAGAGGGAGTCAGAAATGCAATCTGTGAGGGGTAGCTCAGGCAAGTTGCTGACCTGCAGCAGGAGGAGGGAAGCAGGAGGTGCGGAGGGTAGTTTTGCTCATGAGCAGAAGTGATTGGAATGTTTTTCTTCCAAGAAAGAGTTTGAAAAAGATTAAAATTATTTTTAAGGGACAATCTGCAGAATCTCTGATACTACCGTTACATCCTTGAGCTTTATATGAATTACTCACTTGGAGTATTCTTGGTATTAAAAACAATAAGCAGGCAAGAAAGAGTGAGAGGGAAACAAAGACAGTTTAGAACCATTTTTTCTTCATGGCTTCCTAGGTGCTTTACAGAGGAGGATAATATCATTCCTACAGAAGACATTCTCAGGCTAAGACATGGAAAGGTGAGAAACTTCCCAAAGGTCATCCAAAGGACTAGCATCACACTATGGAATATGACCTAGGTCTCCTGAGTCTCAGCATGGTGCTTCACCAATGAGGTTATACACCATTCCATCAGATTGCCACTGCTAAACAGACAGATTCTGAGAGAAGAAAACAAAGAAACTGAACACATGATTTTCGTAGAAGGAGTGAACTTTGGAACCTGTATAACAAAATTATTTGGCTTCGTTAATAATTTTGCAGGGCATTTCCACTGTGATGCATTATCAGAACTGGGAAACATGTTGGTAGAATCTCACTTCTAGCAACAGCACATCTTTATAGAAATTAAATTCATATCACATATCCTGGCATTGTTATTCTACTGGGACAATTTGACATCCAATTTCTAGAGTTGATTGGTTGCTTATTAGTTGGTTTAATTCCACTTCCTGGGTCTTTCTTGCTTTGCCTTTTTTTTTTTTTTTTCCTCCCATCTTACCTGAACTGTGATAAAATACAGCATTTGTTAGAATTTCCCTGTGAAGAGTTTCACAGCCGAAATATTTGATTTTTTCATCTGAAGAAAGCAAACTATATTCTGCCTGACATTAAGAACAGGTGAGTTAACTTGTGATGTTCCATCCAGTAATGGAGTCCTCCCCAGAAGAAAGATTAACTGGAGAATGGGATGACCTTAACTGAAGAAGATTTAACAGATTTCCTGAGTGCAATAAAAAGTAAGAGTGGGTTAATATACTCTGATTTATAAGCAGCTGTTACTAAATTAAAAGAAATTAAAAGAAAATAAATTAATGTCATGGATGAATGGGTAAGAGAAATAGACGACTGGTTTGACCAATACGAAAGATATTTTAAGCTGACTACTGAAAAGCTGAAATTCCTTGAAAGGAAAGAAAAAGCATTTGAGTTAAGGTATCACTTTCTGAAAACGACGTGAGAAAAATTAAACAACACAGCAGTAAGTGGCTGAGAAAGAAGAGTGAGAGAAGACACAAGGAACTCTTCAAGTAGTCTTTCAGAGAAGTTTATTTTAGGGCCTGCCTTAGATTAGCTGTTGCTCCCATGGTCATGGAGCACAGGGAACCAGCAGAGAAGTTATCTTCAGCCTTGTTCATGCCCTCCTGCCGCAGTCCTACAAAAGACTTTGCTTAGGGACATACACGGCTTACAGAAGTGAAAACAGCTTTATCAAAACCCTTCTGGTGATTAAATTTCAGCTTTCTGTGTTTTAGCAGCTACTTCCCAAAGGAGGATGGACAGGAAAGCAGAGAGGGGTGCAGGCTCCTGGGGACCCTGGAAGGTGCAGGGGCCAAGCAACCCCCAGGCCAAGCAGCCTGGGCCAACCAGTCCCACCAGCTGCTTCTTGTTTCGGGGCACTAAGTGCTCTGGGGACACAGCTGATCTTCAGCAGGGCATGGGGTCAAACCCCTCTACTGAACAGTGGAGAACACAGGAGAAGCCCTCCCTTAAACAGAAAGCCCCTTCTGAGTGAGTTGTACCTGAAAGCAGGATATCATTTCCTACCAGTGATTGAAAGGCACAGATGAACTCTCCTGTCAGTAATGACAAACACTGTGACCTTTGAGAAGAGGTTCTGAACATTTGGAGGAGGACGAATTTATTTTACAGATGCAGTTTTCCAATGAAAATGTGCACTTAAGAGACCTGATGCAAGAAAATGTTATAGGCAACTAAGTTACCCCAATATAATATTTACTTGCATATGAGAAAGAAAAAAAAAAGTATAAAAAGGTATTTTCAGAGGTATCAAGCAGAGAAACTACCAACAGTGTAGTCCCAAGAGGGATTACCAATAACAAGAAGTAACACATCCACCATGAGCTGTTTCTAGAGTCTTTTGCTTTATGTGTTCATGTAGAGCAGTAGAAATCAAAGTGAAAGTTCATAGGAATATGCCAAATCTAAATGGTTATTCATTATTTATATTCTGCATGTAAAGTGGGTAAGTCACCAGGCAAGGTACCACATTGCTAAATTTTCAGTATGTCAACTATGTGTTTGCATTAAACTGTTCAATCTGATAGCAGTTTGGCAAATTCATTACATTTTTCTTCAGCATTGGCTCTTATTTGCAATTACAGAAGCAGCTGAGAGGTCACAGAGGTTAATTTCAGACTCACTTTCCTGCTGAATTTCAACTTTCACATGTCTCCCATCTACCTGATCCCACTCCTTCCGCAACACAGAACGTCATTAAAGGCCACCCTTGAGATGTCATTTTTCATATCCATTTTTTCCCTGTCTGGGTCAGTTAACATCATTGCTTCCATTCACAGAGGTTTTGTATGGGACCGCAAGTCACTTCAGGCTTTTTGTCACACACTTCATCCACTGCCTGAGCTTCAAAGTTTCTCACACAGTCTAATTGGCCTGACAGTGTACTCTCAGGGGCTTTTCCAACCAGAGCACACTTTCAGTCTCATCTGTCTTGCAGGACTCTTCTCCTAACAGCTGAATAACAGCTATTGGAACAAAAATCCTGAAGTCTAATGAGATTTCTTTTTATTTGGGGGGGGGGGGGGGGGGGGAGACATTTCTTGAGAGTAAGATCTGTTGATAACGTGACAGGTTTTTAGCTTAAAGCTGTTGGGTTTTACCTCATGCTACTTTCCTCTGGCAAGTCATCACAATACTGATGAAAACACTCTGTGTCTGCACTTGCACTGTATTGTCCATGGGTGGAACTGATCAACAAAGCCAGAGACCCTTGTTTCAGCAGAGTAGCAATCCTACAGAGCTGAATAGCTAACACAGGAATGAATTTCCTGGATACGGCTTGCATTTTTCAAAGTAACTTATGAATGCATGTGCCTGAAAGATTTTCTAGCTTGCTGACCCTTCTGGGGCTGGGGGAGCCTCAGCCTGCTTGATGGGGTTTGAAATGACTGCAAAGAAGTTGGGTGGCATTTTTTAATCACAATTTTTTTCACCTGCATAGGTACTTGGAACATTGCTCTTCTGTAGTTTTTGGATGTTGCCACTCTTCTTCCTGATACATCTCTCTCCTGTCTTGAAAGATGCAGGTTCTCCTTGCTTGACACCCCCTGAGCACTGGACAGGCACCTGGGGTGCTCTCCTGGCCCCACCACAAACTGGTTTTTTAAAGGACTTGGACACAGGAGTCCTAACAGCAGGGCAGATAGCTATCCTGGCAACCATGAGACATCAAAGCAGAGTCACACACTCTGTTGCCACTCATCAAAGATACAACTTTATTACTGATTCAGCTTCAGGATACATTAAAATAACTATGCACTGACTGCAAATGAGCAGTGATGGTGAAATGCTTTATGGGATGGTGAAGCCAGGTTTGATGAGACCTTACCTGTTACCTCAGGGGAGTCTGGGGGCCTGAGGCATTTCCTGGGTCCTGGAGCTGTTCCTTGGTGGAACTCTGTCTCCGCTCCCTTCTCTCCGCTACCCTGACCCCCGCTCCCCTCCACAGGCTCTTCTGGGTTCTGCAGAACTAATTTCTTCTGCTCAGCCAGGGGCTTCACTCGCCTCACCTCACACATCCCCCTGCTTTCAGCAGAACAAAAACTGCCTCAATCTAGTTTATATTATCACACACTTCAATGCAAATAACACATCCCTTGTTACAAAGTCAGTGTCTTCACATTTCTTTGCTTGCCATCTTGGCAGTCTGTGTTGTTTTGTGGGTCTAGGATGAAAATGGAGCTAGTTTTTTTTTTTACAATTTATTTTACATTTTCCACCAAAACATTGGGATTCTTAATATATGTAAAGAAAGATTTTAAAATTACTTTCACTATAGCAATATAGTTTCTTTCTACCACAATGCTCATCTTTCCAGTCTTTATATTCTTTCAGTAAAATAGCCACAGACTTGTTTGGGGTGAAAATAGCAATTAATGAGATTACCTACTGAAAAGGTCCACAGTTTCCCTCCATGAACCTCTGCTTGAAGAATTCTAAGGCGTAGCTCTTATTTAGCTGGTTACAAAATAGCTGGTCTCAATTACCAATTTATATTTTTAACCGTGTTCTCTTATGCCACCTCTTCCCTGCAACTGTAGAAGTTTTATCATTGGCAATAAACAAAGCATGTGTAAGTGATATTACCTATGTGTCTTGTACAGTCTTAAAGGATTTAAAGCACTACAAAGAAAGCATAGTCCTATGCTTTTCAGATAGTCCTTTATCTGCAATGAATAAATAAAAGGTTGATCAACAAGATGTTCTTTCATATTTTCTCTTTCTGTCACAAGAAGATGCAGCTTGCCATCCAGACACCCAGCTGCATGGTTTAATAAGACTGTTTCCAGTTTTAGCAAAAGAACTTCATATCTTTTATCACAAGATACAAAGTTGCAAATTTTGGCCTCTATCTGATTTAAGTTGAAATAAAAAGTTCAGCCTCTTTCCACTGAGAGTGACCAAGCCTCCCTATATCGCAGTGCTAATTAGAGCAGGATGAATTCTTCAAAATAAAAAAACTTGTGAAATGCATTTAAAAACTTAGTGCTGAATTATTTTTTCTTTGTGAAATAGTGGGATTAGATAGAGAAATTTTGGTACCAAATATTAATTTTTCCCGCACTGGATATTCCTTTTTTTTTAAAAGAAAAAAATTGAAGAATTTGTGCCCACAATCATGAAACATCCTACAGATGAAACTAATTTTGCACTGAATTGAATTTTAATGTCACCGCTAATAATGTAACTATTTACCCTTAATTTTAAGTAACATATTTGACACATTTATGTACATAAAACATTTCAAGCCCACAGACCAAAATTAACTAAAAAAAAGGAAATTTCTGCTCCTACTGTAGAAGAAAAGGAGAATATACACTGTGGCAAGCACGAATGTGCACTAGAATTTCATTCTGGTGCAATTCTGTATAGGGGATTTCAGTTCCATCATTTTGCATTTCTTTGTAGTCTGCTTTTGTTAGGGATAGAAACTGGTTCACACAAACATATTTACAGGAAGGTGGGAGGGTAATGAGAAAGAAGCATTAAATGAGCAACCTTCACAAAATATGTTATTTTGTCCTTGAAAGACTGTGGGAGGTGAGAAGGATCATAGCAGGTATTTCAAATTTAGCCACCAAATGTACCAGTGTGCAACCTTCTGTCATCCTAGTGCTGTGATGACTGGTCTTACTGTGTGGCCGTTGCCCCTTCTGCCTTTGATCCCTGGGCACTGTGTCCCAACAGCCTGGGAATCAGGTGTTTTAGTCCACAGAGGGAGTAAAGAATTCACATACAAAACAAGCAGGTAAAGCAGGAAACTCACAAAATGCCTTTTTGTTCACTTAAAAAAAAAAAAAAAAAGGCTAGTTGCATAGGTCTCTATCTCTTTCTTGGTTTCTGGCAAAAATAATCTCAAATTTAAACAGAAGATGAGTTCCTGACAGAGCAGGATACAAACCTTTCTGGCTTTCATTCCCCAGCCCCACAGCTCTGGGAGACATGTGGAGCTGACTTCAGAGACTGGAAAAGTTGGTACCTGGGTGATATAAATTCAATCCAGCTTTGGCAAAGCTGACTTGACTATCCAACTGGAGGCAGCCTCTGTTGCAGCGCTGTGAAGCCCTCATGAGATGGATGAAGCACTCAGAGTTTTCGGCTCACACCTCCATGGGAGAACATCTGGAAATTCAGAAACCCCCTTCCTCCCTTCTACCTCCTCCTCTGCTCCCCCAGCTCCCAGCAACTTTTTCCCACAGGATGGTCCTGGCAGTCTCATGGACGCCAAATGCAAGACAGCAGCACAACCAGGCTGCGTCACAGCTCCGTGGCCATCATGGTCCCATAACTGTAGGCAAAGGTTTGCTGTCCAAGGGAGAAGGGGAGAGGCTCAACAGAAAAAAGGCAAGACCTGAAACCTTGTTTGATCAGAAGATTCATCAAAGCCAACATAGTTTGGCATAGTTTTTGACAAGTTAGCCCTTCAAAATACAAATTTCCCAAAAATTTCCTGATGGTTTTTTTTTTTCCCAATCTGTTCCAATTTGCTGCATTGGGTTTTTTGAAGGATAAGTCAGCTGGAAAAGCTCAAAAAAATAGGTTCCCGAAGGGACGTCTTGGTGACCTAACTCCTTGCAACTTAAGTGCAACAGAGAAAACTCAGTCAGACAGGTCTTCTCTAAGCATCAGCAACACTATAACAATAAGGGCAAGTGGAAAACTGTTACCACTGTGGATGTGCTGCATGGATATTCTGGGAGGGGAAAAGGGTACTTTTTAAAGGTTCCTGTATATCTAGCATTGTACTTACTTGATCATTTGTGAAAAGAGCAAACCACTGTTGACATTCATCCACAGAGAAGTTTAAATTTTATACACTACTGCACCCATTATAGCTCAAGCAAAGTTCATGCTCTCAAGGCCACCTTTATTTATAATTCAGTCAACAAAATCTATTTTTTGTCTTGCTCTTGTCATTCTTTTTTTTAATAAATCTCAGAATTGGTGTAGTGAACATGGCTACAGGCATGAATTAAGATAGCAATTTGCTCTTTCTCTTGCTCAACAGAAAAGGTGCAGAGATGGGAAAGATTACATGGAAGACCTAAAGTGGATGAATCTGCCAAAATAATAATAAAAAAATAGATATTTGCAAGACTAGCTCTTTTCCCTTAGCATGAACTGTAAGTAACAACCCTTAACACCTTAAGCAACAGCAACACTGCTATATCATTTACTCATTAAAAAATAGTGGATTATATTTTCAAAAGTAACCAGTAACTTATCTTGGCTTTTAAATTTGGACCCTGATTTTCAAAAAGCAACACACGGACACTTCAAAAATTTTGGCACTTTGGAAGGCATTGTATACAGTAAAGTATTTATTTTCTTTATTGTATTCCTTTTATTTTTGTTAGTGCCTAAGTTATTTAATGACTACCAGAAAAATAATAATATGAACATAAAGGTTGACCCTATAATAAATAATGGTGATTTATGAAGGAAATTTAAGGCATAAAATAGGCAGAGTTTGGTTAAATAACTTTGTAATAGCTGACAAATGCAAAACTGCTGTAAAAGGACAGATAAGAATTGCTCAAGATAGTATAGCAGGCTGCAAAACAAAATTCAGCAAAGTATTATTTAATACTAGATTTTGTGGAAATTATCTTAATAATGCAGATTGATTAGACTGAGAAATAGCATCCAAGCAGAAGAGCAACTCCTATAAAGCATTAGAGAACTTAATGCAGAGACCAGTCCTGCCTTGCCACTGTGATAGTCAAGATTTGCCGCTAGCTTTTTTCCTCTCCACAGCTTTTGTGATCCTGCTTCTTGTGAGCCTTTGATATATTAATTGATGTTTCTTACCAAGTGCAGTTTAAAAGGATTCTGAAGTTTCATCATCCTACCTTTAACATCTGCACAGATGTTGTCCACCTGCCCAATTAACATCTCAAGCTGACTTTCTAATCAAAAGGCACTGAGCTGGAGTCTGCTATCTGGACCAGCAGCCACATTTGTACCTCAGGAGAGGCTCTCACAGAAGCATCCATAAGGCTTCTTTAACTCACTCCAGACTCCATGGAGTAACGGTCATGGGAGCCAGCAACAGGCAGTGTAATAAATCAGCACATCTTCCAGTTATATAATTCTATGTTGTGGGGTTTGGGGAGGGTGAATAGGATGAACAGAAAGTCAATTAGGTTGCCACACTGAATACTTCAATTTTTCCCTAGACAAATTCATAACAGAAAGCTTCCTGGGAAGGGCTTTTTGTCACGGGCTGATGGAGCACTCACCATCACTGTCCCAAGTAAACACAAAAACCCACTGTTCATTGCAAGACTTCTTAGCAAGGAGAGATTGCAAGCTAGTTATGTTAAAGAAACTACCTGGAAATGACAGCTATATAACTCCAGTGAAAAGGCAAATAAATGGAGTCATGATTGCTCAAAATAGAAATAATTAATTTGTACTTTGCTATAGATCAGCACTGACTGCAGGAAGCAAAAGAACAGTGTAGATAATATGTTCCTAAAAGGAAAGCAAAAGGGGCAAAATATGTATTTAATAACATAGGATTAAATCTATCATGATATAAAAAGAGATAGATTCAACAGAATAAATAGGAATAGGGTTAACAACATGTTTTCTCCTCACAGAAATCAAAAACTTAAGGCATGAATAAAATTCTATTAGGACTGAAAGATTTTCATTTATTTGAACAAGCTTTGTACTAGGCTTTTATAGCACCAAATAAAAACAGAGATATTGTGGACATATAACTTTGTCTCCTTGGTTAAAGCTTCCACCAATTTCTTTTTTTCAGATAACCTTTAATGCCTGAATATACACAGAATTCTTTTGGAGGCAAAACCTCTTTTAAAATCTCTTCTTAAAAATAGCTATTTGGGGGTTACCGGTTGTTAAAATTTTATGCTGGTTGTGGCACATTCATAGTCTCACTGTAGCTGGACTTTCACTGAGGGCTTCATTTTGAACTACTCCAATACTATAACACTAGTAGTCACTGGAAAAAAAAGTATTTTGTGAAGATTTTCCCAAGTGAAGCCTTTGATTAGAGATTTCTAACTTCAGTAAAATTATCCAGTAACATTTTCAGAACTGAAAAATGTGCAATAATATGTTTTTCTTCTTTTTTTATCGAATTCTTAATTTTGTCAGTTTGAAAACAGTAACTTATTGTGGGAATTTCTCTCACCTCACATTTTTATGAGATTGCTTGTTATTACTTCCTCTCAATTTAAAGAATAGGACTACTGGATCCTTTTAAAATTACTTAATTCAAGGTGAAGATAGAAAAAATTGAAAAGGATGACGTTTTTCTGCTATAAGAAAAGGGAGATCAAACTTGCATTCCATGCTGTCAATTTGCTAAGAGCAGGATCATGTAAAAGAGAACATAGAAAGTCTCTGAAAATAATTGGGGTTTTCATTAGTATTTTAATATATCTTTTTTTTACATGAAATCTACTTTCAAAAATCTTCAAAACATCAGACCAAAACAGGCCTTATAGATAGGCAACATTTTTTGAACATTAAACATAAAAGAAAAAATGAGCTTGAATCCTCTTCAGTAATTTGACAAGCTAAAATACTAAAGCTTAAAAAGATTTCTTTCTCACCACGTAAACCTTCATTTGAAAGGGATAAGATTCAATGCTAATTTTCAGAACCAAAACTCAAAATAGTTCAAAGCTCTTGCTAATACTCCGTGCCTAAGACATGCTGCTGGTCCTACAAAGCCCAGCTGGAATAGGGAGCAGGGGGCAAAGCCTCCCTTTTTAACACCTCACACTGCTGCGCTCACCTTCACTCCCTTCTTTGTACCCAGCGCTGGCTGTTGCGCTCAGTTTGGCCTCTTTGTTTCAGAGGTTAGCTCAGGAACAGAGGAAAGCAAGGTATTTATGCTTGTTTGCTTTTACAGATGAGAAATGAAGGTCAAATTTCAGTGCCCTTTGGCTTGTGAGAGCCCAGATCAGAGCAAGGCTACTCCAGCAGCCGTGCCAAGCATTACATCCAGTTACACACTCAACCTCCCTCTTTTGTTCCATCTTTAAATGTCTGGCCAGTGCCTAATAACTGTGGGAAAAAAATAGACTGATTTAACTGAGTCCTTTAGCCGCAAGTAAGAACAGACCCCTTCTGCCATTTGCTTGATGTTTCTTTTTTGCCACATCTACATTACCTTTATTTGAGGCTCACTTTGCAGCATTGCCTTCAATCCTGTGTGCCCTGATTTGAACATTCCAGACACAGGCAATGGCACCTATTAGAGGAGCTGCTCAACACTTTCCATCCTATGACTCTGTTTTCTGTTGCTCATAATTTCAAAAAAAAATTACAGATTTAGGTTGAACTTTCCACGCCTGGTATCTGCTTTAGGGTCTGTTTTGTTTTTTTTTTCTTTTTTAAATATTTCAGCCAAAATAAAGTGGCTGCTTCCAAGAATATATTTAAGGAAAATATGTATGATTCTATCCACACTGAAAGAAAACAAACCCACAAACCCAAACCATACAAACCCTTGTAATTATTTTTTTGAAGTTATATTTTGTCCACACTGGAAAAAAAAACAAGCAAAGAAGCCAACAAAACACCATGCACATGTGAAAACAGATCCTGCTTGTAACTATTTTGCTGAAGTTAAAGCATTGCTGTATTTTGGAGAAGGAGTGTCAAGCATGTTTGTCCTTCTAAATTTTGTGGGGTGGATCCACAATGGACAAATCTTGAGTCTTGCTTTTGAATGGAAACTTCTCACTGGGCTCAAGTCAAGAGACTTTAGCTCTTGCATGTGTTCCACCAGTAAAATGACTACAGAGTTCAGGGTGTCTTGGGGTCCATCAGCATAGTCAGCTGGACAGCAGATGGGGGAAATCCCAAGTGGAGTGGGAGGCCAGGGTGGCTGGGGCTGAGTCTGCCTGGGGACTGCCACAGGGAGGTTACACCAGGAAAATGCCCCAAGATGGCAGGTGCGGGGCAGGAGGCTGCTTTGTAGGCGGGGGGGTTAGGCAGGACCGGGCAGGTACATCCCCATGGGGTCCCTGACTGAGGATGGTGCAATAAGCCCAGTGGTTCCTGTCACAGTGGTGCCTAGGAGGGTGTCAGAGCAGCGTTTCAGGGATTTTGCTGGGTTTAAGGATTGCATGGTCAAGGATTAAGCCTACAAGCAGTATATGGGTCTCACGCACGCGTGGCTGTGTGCACACCAATACATGCAGTGTCCAAGATGGGCAGGTGGAGAGGGACAGAAGGTGAACCAGGGATGTGGTCTCAGCAGCAATCACCTCTCCTGGACAGATGCCCGCCATTCCCAGCTGGGAACACCTGTGGATGAAAAAGCTCACAGCTTGGGCAGAGCAGTAGCAGCAGCAGCACCTTCCTGCCCAAACCTTGGTGGGAGCTGAGAGTGCCTACCTTGGGCTGTGGGGGATTCAGCTCCACGTGGGCCAGACAAACCTTGCAGCATACAGGTAGCGTCTGCTGAGTACCACAGTCCTGGGGAGGGCACACTCAGAGGAGCAGAATCCTCCTGGAAGTAGAGGTGAGGCTTTATTTATTAGAAAAGCAATGCTGGAATAATATGTGGTTGGTCTGTAGGGCACATCACACACAGATACAAACTAAGGGGACAAAAATTTGGGTTTGCAAAGGCAAAATCTCAAAAATTAGAAGCGGTCCTAAGAAAGGCAGTTTGTACATCCTTAATGCAGCTCCTTTATGCATACTAGTCCTTTGATGTAAGCAGTACCACATCCAGCCACAACAATGTGACAAAGTCTATTCAGTTCTCCCAGGGCTCTGGTGAGATTACCAACCCCAGGATCTCTAAGAAAAGGATAATGCTAAAGTACAATGAATTCACCACTTGAACACAGAGAACACAATTTATCATTTTGCAGTGGATTTGACTGGCAGGTTGAAAAATCCTACTCTGCATGCCTTAGAGGAGTGGTAAGTGACAGAGAGGGAAGATGCTCAAGCCACTGCTTCCCCAGAAAGCAACAAAGACATCTAGTTTCAGTTCCCTTCTCAGCCATGAACAGTAGGGACTCTGACTATACGGTGCTAATTAAAGACTGGACCTCAGCTGTATTTTCAGACTTTGGGGATTCCTTCATCACATAGATCAGTCGTTGCTGAGTTGCCCAGGTTGTTGCTTCTTTTCACTGTGCTCTCTGTTGGGTTTTCAGGCTCTTTGATCCAAATCTTCAATTGGTGTAAATTGGTACTGCTCCCTAGGGACTTAGTTTTTAAAGATGAAAGAAAAAAGCTATTTAAAAGCACTGCTCTATCAGTCTGACTGTGAAAAGATGAATAAAAATGGCTGCTGCTTGCAGTACACAACTGGTTGCCTTAGTAATAAGTCACAATCAGGTTGAAGGGACCCTGTATAGGACAGCTAATATCATTAGAGAAGTGGAAGGATAATCCTGGCAGAAAGGTTCATGGCAATTAGATTTAAAATGGGCATCGAAAGAACAATTAATGTGCTCTTCTGCTGCTCTTCAATTATGATTGAACAAGCACAGCTCTGGCATTTTATATGGGGCTTGCTGAGTAAATTTGCTTTACTCTTAACAAGAATCATCTGATCAGATAAAGCTACTGTCATTTAGTGCAGAAGGGAATGCAGCGTGGATGGGTTAATCTCAACACCTATGGAAGCTTAAACTGGAAACCCTTTTCCTTGTCATGGTGCAGCCACAGTCCTTACCAACAGTGTAACATCATGTTTTCCTCTGTTACACATGAAAACATGCCATGAATCATTTTTTTCCAGAAAAAAAAACCTAAAAAAACAACTAGGAATTTATTGTACAGTTTCTGGCAGAATTGTTTACTTATGTTGTTTGAAGGCACAGTCACTGATGTATTTTTCCTCTGGTGTAATATTTGTCTTTTGCTGTATACCTTCTACATATGCTCAGGCAGTCAGGACTAGCAATGTTAGATGTACAAATACACTTTCAAATCCAGAGAGGATAGGTGAGACAGGATATTGAAATTGAGGATAGTAAAAAGCCTACTTTCTGTGGGCTAGGGTGTTGCAGGTTTACCAGATTTCCATGCAGAAAATTTTTAGGAAATTTACATTCCATGCGAAATGCATGGCCCAAATGGGTGTCCTTAGAGAGATTTGGTTTATCAATTTAAAGATATGTGAGTGTCAGACTTCCTTCATTGTCCCCACATTTCACTGCTCATAGATTTGCCCTGCCAGAGTCACTATGTGCCTGTGACTCCTTCTTCTCTAGTGAGGGCTCCAGTTCTTTCAAAGGTCCCCAAACACCATTTTTTAATTAAAAAAAAAAAAGGTTTTATCACCACCTGAAGTCTTGATCTAAAACAGCTCCCATAGTGCACTCTGGCACCATCTGCACCTGGGGTCCTCCCTCTTCTTGCAGTCCAAGTTGCTCCCTTGGAGGGTTCCTCCTGGAGCCACTCCATCAGCTCTTGCAGCAGCAGAGTCACATGGCTAACCAGCAAAGAGCTTTTGGAGAAAGAAAGCTTGTCCTGATCCATCCCGATGATGGGAAAAAGGAGAATGCTGTCAGTAGCTTTGCTAAGGTCCAAATAATGAGCAAGGAATTAAAAAAGAGAACAAAAGGGGGCAGGGTGCATGAAGGATTTGTGTGTGCCTCTGTGTGTATGGGTGGAAGGAATATGACTACATCAACAGTACTAATGCTCTCAAGAGGTGGAGTGCTGCAGACTAACAGCAAACTCAGCACTTCCATGAAATGCATTTTTTCTCACATTAGGTCACAGAGAGTCCCCTTTTCAAACAGGTGCCTGACACACCTTGTGCTAGAGCAAACTAACAGGTATTACATGGCCTACTTCAAAAATAAAAGCAACCTTTGCTAATTTTCTCTGAGTACTGAATTTTGTTTTCCTTTTCCTATAGTGTCTCAGTCAAGGGAATTGAAACTAGTCAAAAAAACCCCCCAATTATATACAAATAATGCTGACAGAGTTGCAAACACAGTACACCTGTATTCCCAGGGTACCAGTGGAGAGTTTTTCCTGGCTTAGAGATGCTTTAGAAAGGGATTAAACCAAAGCAGTAGTGAGGCCCTTTCGATAATCACAATTAAATGTTGTACCAATTGTTCAGTTAAAAACAATGGTTTAGTACATAATATTTACACATTTATGCTAAAAATGATGGCTAAAATACAAATTTTCCTAGGCACAGGAAGTAGAATCCAAGATTTCCAACTGCTTCTGTGTGTCCTCTACAGTCGCTCTTCATCTTCCTTGCTCTCCCTTCTGTTTGGTGAATTTTATCGTTCTTGGCCCAGACACAACATGGAAGGAGAGCATTCTCCCAACTTCCAATGCCATAGCTGGGGGGCTCAGAAGACCTGGAGAGGTAGGTTTGAGCCCTACAAGGGTCTTCACATCCTAAGCACATGTGCTCACAATTGTATTATCAATCTGTGAACTTATTGTTCTTTTGAAAAAGACCAAAAATCAAACTCTAGACTGAAGAACACAAATTTCAGATTTTGGGTGTCTTGTGCATTGAATCATAGCATTCTCTATGTCACACTTTTCCAGTTTGAACCCCTGACTAGAAGCAGCAGCTTCTTCACAGTAGACTAATCCAAACCGAAGTACATGTTCATTTAATTCATAAATTCCCTTCTGTCCTGTGCAGAATGAATCAACACATTACCACATGTCTTCCGAATAGAGAATCTTATGTTAGGAACCAATAACAAAGTGCATCTGGGAAGATTTAGCCACCATATGCCTTGGCATAATTTGAATAAATATCAAAACACTGTGTGCATTCTGGAGTTTAATGGAAACTGTGTGTTTCCATCAAATAAAATCAGTATTTCCTAGTTATCCTATTTTATTAATAAAGGCCTTTCTAGGCAGGAACTTTATTTTATAAAAGAGCTATTTAAATAGGTAAAACTGTTGTGCTTACATCGTGTGTTAGTTAACCAATTCCTACATATAAAATGAGGAATATCATTCATACATAGTGCCTGGAATACATTGTTACAGACGTATTAAGAAAAAAAAATTTATTGTATTACTAAATGTATTTCTAAAAACAAATTCCAGTAAAAAAATACCAAAGAAAACCTTCTTTAACAGACATTTCTCTCTGCTTTATTTGGAAAGATTAACTCCTATACATTTCATTTTATTGCACCGTCCTAACACACAGGAAAATGTATCAACTATTTTAACTTTAGTTATCATGAAATTAGTTCTCTAAGGATCAGGTACCAGCCTTAAAATAGCATGTTTTAAAATTATCTTCACTTTCTGCTGTTATCCCAGAAATAATAATATCATATTAAACCTGTTTTTCAAGTATCCATTAGAATCAGAATGTCAAGTGTCATTCTTTCAACATAATGGGAAGATTTGGTTATTTATATTTGTTGAAATTATAATTATTTGCATATACAACCCTATCACTACTAATTCAAGAAAAATGACTTAAGATGTGATGGTGATTTTAGACAGACTGATTAAACACAACATTATAGCAGAGTCAGTCAGAGCAATGTTCTCTAGATGATGAAAATCTTGTTCTAATTATATAGTATTTGCAACACAAAAAATAGATGGCATTGCTCATGACTCTGTACACAGTAATTTCAGTTTACAGATGGTTCAGTTTTATGAGTCAGGTGACAGCTTCTCAGCAGACCTGATGGATCCCCTGAGAGATACCAGTGAAGCTCGTATCATTTTTTCCCAGTTCCTCTAAAGATTACTAATTCAGGTAAGATTACACTTGCCTCTGAAAGTGATGATGATACTGTAGCTGCTGATGGTAATAAAGGCAGGAACAGAAACCCTACTTTCCCTCGTCATTAAACTGATACCCTAGCTGAGTTTGCTATTGTAAGTGACCTTTTAAATACCTGTATGACAGGGACTTTATTAGCTTTGCACTGGTTTTAATGGAAAGAAAAAATACTATCATAAATTTAAATTATCCCAAACATTCTTAGGCATTATTTTCATGCAGCTATGGGGCCCAGTGTGTGTGGATCCACACAGTTCAGGATCTGTTCCTCCTCCTCCTTTATAGAAGACTTTTCTTCTTTTTAGAAAGAAAAGGCACAAAACCTTGTTGACATGTTTTTGTTACATATGAGTTTTAGATATCTGAAGTCAATTAGAAAAAGTAAGCTGACAGCAATCGTTTTCCTGCATTATAGGTAATATGCGAACCATGGCACATCAATTCCCCTTCCGGTGTTCCTCATTATATTTGGGGATTAGGGGAGGAGTTAGGTGCTACCTAGGAATTCATACATTATTAGACATGTATGCAGGCTAGTATTTTTTAGATTAGCATTTTTAGTCAAGATTGGGGTGAAGAACATCATTGGGAGAGTCTAGGAGCAGAAGGCGAATGTGTTACAAGTGTCTCCCTCAGATACAAGAAAAGACTTCCTTTCACAATGCATAATTTTAGCAAACTCTATTTACATGTAAGAAACTGCCTTGTCATTATTAAAAAAAAAGGGAGAGAAATCTGATCTCTTACAGGTGGCATTAAAACACCTGAAAGAAAATTTCCCAAATAGAAAGCATGCCTGTATCATATAGTATTGTGCAATGGAAAGTGCTCTAATGTTATTTTTGTATCGCACATGAGACCCAGGCTTCTGCCGTGTGCTTGGAACCAGTGAGCCTTCCCCCACTCTGAGAGGCAGGGGCCGGTGTCCATGGAGGTGCAGCAGGTAGCAAGAGGGAGGTAAGCAGCACCATTGGCATTCACTCTTTGGATGTGGCTCGCCTCCCCCCTACAACTTTGGTAGGTGGGCTGGCATGCCTTCATCTCCACCAGATTACAAGGGGCAGTTTCAAGGGTTTAACACTTTGAATGTGGCTAGGTCCCAAACCTGGACTTTGAGCTGGGCTAAACATACCATGAAATCTGATTGAGGGCTGCGGTTTCGCACTGCAGCTATGGCGTGCTCCCGGGTAGCATTTACACCATGTCTCTGCAGCTGTAATCCTCTACGGCTGCCCACAAATGTATGCGGGGTCCCGAGGGGCTGGCAAAGTCAGAGCCCTGTGAGACTTGTCACAGGTGGCATGAGACCACCTAATAGCAGACCTGGTTGTGGATCCCTGCCTTACTTTCCTGGCACTCAGACAAAGGGACTTGCCTTCTTTTTTCTCACCTATTTTCCCCTGTCCTGAAGAAGTGCTGTGCGAGACAATTCACTGGCTGAATCATTAGCATGATAGCATCATGTAGCAGTTGCTTTCACCTCCAAAGCACTTTGCAAGCATTAGTTTAATTGATCTTTTGCATGAATTGAGAAAAAAAAGAGTATTTTATCAGTGTTGCCTGAACATAACCAAAAGTTCCTCTCTTTGATAAACTGTTACTGAATGTTCCTGAGATTTTCTGCTCTCAAATCTTTTCCTAGCTTGCATATATAATGATAGCTTTCAAGGAATTACTCAAAATATTAAAATCTTAAATATAAATTGCAGCTTGTATTGATTTTCATGGGCTTGTTCCTGGCTGTGTGGATTTCATAGCTCTGATATTTGTTCTCTTTATCTATTTATATTCACAGCTGTATTCTTTGGATAACTCAGGTGCTGTTGCAAATTATTTTTAAAGATTTTATTTTAAGACTTCATGTCCTAACGTCAGTTAAGAGCATACAGTCTAGCCTAAAGATTCTGTGACTGCTGAGCTATCAAATTCACTTTGGCATATACTACCTATGTCAAAAAGAGAACCATATGTCCATTGTCCAGGTGATTACATATGTAAGCTTCAATTACTCAGTAGGAGTATGTTGCTCAGAGCTTCGAGCCACCCAGGAGAAGAGCTTGTCCTACTAACCCCCAACAGGAAGTGCCCCACTAACATCACACACCACCCAGCATCACCTGAGCAAGGGTTTTATAAAGCACATTCACAGCAAAAGGGAACAGCTGGGAACTTCATTGTTCTCATGGTTTTCCACAGGTGGTCACTGAGTCAAATGCTCCCACATCTCCCCCTTATTTATAATTAACACAGCCTTACTTAATCTATCAATTAATTTTTAAACACATTGCAACCTACAAGGCACACAAATTAAAATTATGATCTATTTCTATAACAGCTCAACCCATTCTTCCTGCCTTATTAAAACAAGATTTACATTGCTTAGCAAGATGTCAACCCTTTCTGCACTTGGGACACACTCATGAACTTTTGGTGTGCCCTTGTTTTTCACCTTTATTTTTATTTGGACATTCATGGTGTACATGTCCCTTGTTCATAGTAAACGGAGATTTTAACCCATTTTCTTTCACAGTTCAGCGCATCTCTGATAATAGAAAATTGCAAACCCTCCCATTGGGGCTGGCGATTGGCTTTATAGGTGACTGGAAAAGCTTGGAGGTTTTGTAAAATGTCAGTGTCCCCTTCCTTAGCAGCCTGTTTAATTTTTCCCCAAATATCACAAGGATCAGGAGGGTATAAATCTGGTGCAGCTTCAGAATCAATAGGTCCGGAATCGAAGGGATCATCATCCTCATGATTACCTTTTTCTGCCCCCCCAAATGCTCCTACCAACAGCAGAGCCGAAGGTTCCAATATCAGAGCGGAAACTCCGGGGACTACAAGACCTGGACCTTCTGCAGCAGCAGATCTCTTGTTCCGGACCAGTCCCAACATGTTTCTTTAAGCATTCAAAAACAATTCTCCAAGCCCCTAATAAGGATTGAGCAATTTTGTCATCTCAAGTTGCTGCTTCCCAGAGTTTAACTCCTATCGTGACCCACTGCTCAGGATCAAAGCTAGTTACAAAATCAAGATCAGGGCACTTCGCCTTTGTCCCTTTTAGATGCTCAGTTATATGGGCTTGATATTTTTGCAGGAGCTGCTGCATCTCACTATATGTGGCTTTCCTTTCCCGGGACATTTCACTCCCCATTGTTCCCAGCTGCTCACCTGTCGTCCAGCGAGAGGCAATTCGACTGTGCAGCCTTCTGCTTCCTTTCAGCAGTTTGAGAAGTTCAGCTGGGCTTGCCACCGATGCAGTCAAACCCACTGCATCTTAAGCCCTAGGATCCTGTCCCTGTTCAGGCGTCATTTGTTGTTCAGAGCTTCGAGCCACCCAGGAGAAGAGCTTGTCCTACTAACCCCCAACGGGAAGTGCCCCACTAACATCACACACTACCCAGCATCACCTGAGCAAGGGTTTTATAAAGCACAATCACAGCAAAAGGGAACAGCTGGGAACTTCACTGTTCTCATGGTTTTCCACAGGTGATCACTGAGTCAAGTGCTCCCACATGCTCCCACAGGAGTATGTTTGTTTAAGAGCTCCACATGAAACACAATGACATCTGTTCCCATCTTTATGAACTTCTAGTACAAGTGATGCACTACACAAGCAGTGTAGAAACACCCATAATTAAAAAAATAAATGATGGCAGGAATTACTATAATGAGGATTAAAAAAGCAGTTGATATCCATAAAGTGTGTTTTGGGATTCCTCTGTTATTTCCTAATCAAGGAGATACGTTGTGCTATTTCCTATATCTGGGAGAATAATAGTTCCTATGGCTTTACTATTACTGTTTGTGTTGCTGTAGAATTTAAAGATTGGGGTTTCAGATTACAAAGCTTTATCATGTAAAAATACACAGCAAAGTAATGCGCTCTGTCCAAAATAGTTTACCTTACGGGAAATAACAGGTAGATGTACCAAACAGGTAGAGGCATAAAAAGATACTAAGGTTTTTGCGCACCACAGTAAACAATGGTCATCACACATGCCACATTTCAGAAGAGTTATTAGCTCTAGAAACTGATGTGATTAATAGGGTTCAGAGTAATATCATATTTCTCCATTAATTTAATATTTCAGATCCTGAGTAAATTCATATTTCTCAATTAACTGATTATTTAATTCTTCATTTCAGTCCTCCAGTGTTTGAGGAAATGGACTGCTAGGGAATTTTACTAAGAAGCAAGCACACACTTTTCCAATACTGATCTAATTTCTGATATTGAACTTCTTACCTCCCTAAATTACAGATGCAGATGGGAAATGACTGTGTGTGACCTACAGGGAAATTCCAATATATCTGAAAACCAAACATCCCAAACATGAATACAAAAGAAATATATGGATGAAAAATAAAAATTACTGGAACCAGTGCCTAAAAACCACCACTACTTCTGAACATCAGCAAATGCTCTACCTACCTAAACAATGTAGTTTAGTATCCAAAGACATTATATTCTAGCTAGAACTTTTTTCCTATTCTCTAGTCTTAACATATTTTTATATTATTCTATTTAACAGACAGGCAAAATCAAGACTGGTAAGCTGGTTTCATATGTTATCAATAGTCTTTTCTTATGTTGTCTCTTTAAAAGTGATACAAAGATACAGTGAACAATACCTGATTGATACTGTGAAATGTGTTATTATTCAGATTGAGCTTTTTGTTATGCAAATTGCATGCTACTGCATTTCAAACTGAGAAGTAATCATGGACAGTGAAATGACGAGGAAAGAAACAAAAAGATGGACAGCAAACAAATCTTATTCGTTTGACAAAAGGCTGAAAATGCACAAAGGCAAGTGGGTACAAGGATAGGACAAGCCTGACATTCCAGATCAACACAGACTGAAAGTAAGAAAAAGTAGGACCAAAACAAGTAAAAGCATTAATCAACACGGTGTACACTGAACACATTAAAGAGTTTGGCTTTTTTCTTTTTTTAATCAGACAAGTCTTCCTAGGTGTAACATAATAAGAGACAGGAAACTTTTTCACCTTTCCTTCATTAGTTGTTTCAACTGGTTCTGACCCATTTGCCCTTCTTCACTACAATGTCATCTAAGTCTTAATAACTTGGTAATTGTTGACTTTCTTGGTTGCCTAAGAATAAATTACTACTTTAAGTTGAATGCATTGTCTATTTCTACTCATAAATAATGACTAGTATTACTGAATTTATTATTCTAATTATTATGTTTATGTAGAACATAATCCCAGCCTCTAAAAAACACTTTTATAATGTTTTACTGACTTTGTCACATATTTCCTCATCCCAGGTATCTGTGAGAAACTGACAATCCACTGTGAAATGCTAAGTCTTTCTGGCCTTTTGTGGCATATTCAGTGGAACATTGGACACTAAACTGATCCACATGTGAGCTGTGGAGAAAACTACAGATAGAAGCAAAGCAGGAATCTTTCAATTTAAGGCCTGATGGCCATTCTCCTAAGCTGCCCCTGCTAGAAAGCTTACCTTGTTAATATTTACAGTGCAACAATGATTATCTCATTCCTGACAGTGCAGGGGGAATCTGTCAAGCTATTCATTATTTGAACACTCCAGGCACTACAGGCTCTTAAAGCAGTCTATGGAGAAAACTCAGTTCCCGCAATGCTACAAAATTAACATAAACCTTTTCTTTCTCCTTTATTTTCAGATCTGCTTCTTGCAAGCATAACATGTACGTAGGTGTCCTTTGCAAAGGAAACACCATCAGGCCCGCATAACTGATCTGAAGTTACTAGTTCTCACTTTTTTCTGTTCAATATTCACTTCAAGTCTCATTGCTCCAGCCTGTGCCAGCTGGCATACCAGAATGCAGTAGGGCAAATAGATCATCTTTTTTCACTGTAAAATCCTCACTGTTCCTCCATGAGATTTCTAGTCACCCCAAATGGAGTTGCACCCTTGGCAGTGTGGAAACAGCCAAGAGGTTCACTATACTAATTACTCTCTTATTTTCATTAACATTATCTCACTGATAACTAGTGCACTGCAGAAGGCAATCTAGGAGGAAATCTCCTGAGAAAATTTGATTTAGCCACTAGATTCAATACTGATATATCCAAGTGAGTATCTATTGAAATGAACTTCAATGGCCTGGGTCATTTACGGAGTGAGACTAGGAGACCTAAAAGTCATTTCTGGCCTTAAAGGTCTTTGAATCTATGGCATTACTGAGAGGATAGTATGTTAACTCTCAGCAGCCAATCTTGGAAAAAAAAAATGCCATCTCACTGTTTTTTGCTTCTTTTACAGCCTTTTGCACCTCCAGAAATATTCAGAAAGCAGGATGTACCTCATTGTCCAGAGCTCTTCTGTAGTTCTCTCAAACCCTCCACATCCACACCTCACCCTGCAGCATCTTGTTACTAGTTTCCTGAACAAATTGGCCTTGGTGCTGAACTTCTGACACAGACCTGTATTTTCACATAAAGCCAGGTCTCTTAAGATGGCTAGAATGTTGAGACATTTTTGAATTGGATGTCTTCCGCACCCTCTGCTCACCTCCTGCTTTCACCTTCTTTCACCTTCCATTGAAAGACAATATCTTTCAGCAAAGATACTTCCTTAAGTGAATATCAGCTTCACCACAATTCAGTGAGAAGATTAAATTCAATTTCACCTTGTTTTTCCAGTGCTACGAGGCCCGGCAGTTAAGTGAACATCTGTTGTCCTAGTACAACCAACACTTCAACTCTACAGGAAAAAACCTGCAAAATCCTAAATAGACTCAGCCCTGAAAGAAAACAAACAAAAAACCCCACCACATTCTCATTTGATTTCTTATAGAGCATGTTTTGTACTCCTTCCTGTGGAGTGTTAGCTACCCTGGACTTATTGCCACAGTGTAGTTTCTTGAAGAGGCTTATCACTCAGTGTGAGCGTAATGCAATTGAAATCAGTGGAGCTCTGCTCATATACATCAGCTGAGGATATATATAACCTGGAGTATTACAGTGCACAGACACTCTCTGTTATTGAGTACACTGCTCTGCAGTTTTGCTGAAAACACTGTAGATAGATGGGAAAATATGTAAATGAGAAGTTTCTGATACCGCAGCTTTAGATTAAAGTGTATAGAAACAAAATTAGAAACATTCTGGCGTGTATGCTGCAAAAATGCATAGGCAACATTTCAACATGACTATTCATATACTTAAAGTTTAAAAAGTACATTAGAGAGGCAGCATCTGAGGGTAGATTACATTTTATTCAAACTTTTCTTATAATGGCATAAAAACTCTCCCACCTACTTAAAAAAAAAAAAAAAAAAAAAGAGGAAGCCTTTCTTCATTAACAATGAAATATTTCTGTTAGGTTTCCACTAACATGACTAAGTTAGTATGAATCTTTTATAGATCTACATCCAAATCGGCTGTATTATTGTGTATGAGTTGTCCTAATAATATTGTTGGTGATATTTTAAATCATGGGTCATATTGTAAACCACAGCTCATACAAACATTCACATAAACTTCTGTTTTAAATCAGTGATTTAGATTCATTCTGATGCAACTTCTCTCACTGTGGAATCTGAAGGAAGGTTTATAATATTTCTAGGTACATTTTAATATAATTCTACTTGAGAGATTTCTACAGTTGTCATAATATTCTATTTTTGTGTAAGTTCTTATGTGACATCCCTCACTGGAATATCTGAGTGCTTCTCAGCTGCATATAGAGCAACATAACTAGCATCAGTACTATGCTATCTGTTCTCACGTACTCTCTCCAAAGGGAGAACAGTGAGCACTGGAGCATCTTGGTGTGTTCTTCAGTGCTGATGCTTTCTGATGTATTTGGTGGAGTGTTATGCAGTGTGAAAATATATTCAACCTTATGGCATAGGAAGCTGCTGGGTGAGACATCTAAGGGCTTTTTCATCCAGACTGGTTCCCCTGTAGAAAGCACCTGTAAAAAGGCTGACATGAGAAATGGGTTAATTTAATTCACGGGTAGCATATCTGAGCCTCTAGACCAAGGGGTGAAGTACAATACTGAAAAACAATTGTCATTAGTTATGTATTTTAAATTAAAAGGTTTATTTCCTTCCTCTTTCCCTCTACAATTATCTTTCAGGTTGATGAAACCATCCCAGATGATGTATTCTCTCTTCCATTTATAATCATGGTTTGCAACTCAATTCATACATTCTGGGGATATCAGAATTGAAGCATCCTGGAGTATCTTCAGGGAACTATGAAATATCAGGTTTATTTCAAGAACAAGCTGTAAAACATTAAATTAAAGCTTTTTTTTAAGTAGAAGCGTCTTTCTTTGATGAACAATTAACTTACATTTTCCCCCTTCATTCCCTGTCTACCACGTAAACTGTCACATATTTCTGAAATTGGTATTGGTTGTTATTTGAAGTTTTTCTTTTAGGTCAAGGAGAGCATAAGATACCTTTCTCTAAGACTATGATTGTGTCTCTCAGACTCATGGCTTCTGAGCAAGCCTTGCTCCCACTTGACGGTTCATTAGGCCCAAGGCAGAAGTATATAATGTAGTACTTGGGGTAGGTGTGAAAATCCAGTGGAATCCAAATTACATTTTTCATCTGTTTAGCTTATCTCACATATTCCTTGCAGCTCTGATAGCCCTTAGTCTTTACTCTGAATTTTTGATGGGCTTGAATCTTCTACCCTTTTATTCTTTATTCCCTTTCACTTGCCTTTTTTTATATGGTTTCTCAGGAGAAATTAGTAGTGATGATCAATGGCTGCGTTGCTTTGAATAATTCTGCTGCATGCAAGTAATCAGATGTGGGACTTCAATAAGATGCTCATTAGGACAACATGACTCAATTTAACAAAAAGTAAGAAATTTTAGATACATACTGAGAGAAACTGGCAGACCTAAGCACTCCCTAGACAGAGAAGAATGATATTTTCTGTGTGTCATTGTGCACTAACAACAAAAGTAAAGCTGGTGTTTTTGAAAGACATGGGATCCACAGGAGTAATGAACAGCAAGAAACTGTAATAGGATCTTTGTAGTTATCTGAAATGGTTGACATATTTTGGGGGTCTGATCCTCAGATACATGCAAAATGAAGCCTGCTTTTAACCAGAGACAAACTGGAGTTTGTCTGCCTGTATTTTGTTCATGGCCAGATTTTTTTCCAATGGATAGCTAGAAGCTTTTTTAACTTTGTGTGGACATAGGCGGATATTCACAGCCTCATCATCAGAAACACTGTTCCTACTTCATTTAAATGTGTTCATAGAAGTAAAATAGTGTTTCCCTGCACCCCAGGTTTCTTCAGCTTACACATGATCAGAAAGATGGTTTCATCAAAAAGCTCTTTTGAACATAGAAAGTAGACTTCATACTCTCTGTAGTTTTCCTGAATTAATTTTTTTCCCTTAAGTTTTATACGGTGATGTTCCCATAACAGATTTCTCTAGAATGGTTCAAAAACCTATTTAAAAACATGAATATCAAGTGCAAGTTATAGAATGTTATCTAGTATGAGAGAGGAAAAGGAATAAAAGAGCCTGATGGGCCTTAAGTACATATTTAACTGTAAGCATGATCTTTGGCATTTTGGTCTTCTATTTTGTTTTTCCTCTCAGTACCCCAGAAACATACACATGATGTGGAAGTCATAGCTCTAAAAGTCTTGAAGATAAAATAGTCACCATTTGAAATTAATAATGATCGGGGTTTGGGTTTTTTTTAAATAATACCCATCACCAAGTCTCTGTTAAAAAAACCTAAACAAGCAAACAAACAAAAACCAAACCAAAACAAAACAAAGCAAAAAAACAATGATACCTACCCCCATCTTCATGACCTCTGGCCTGTCCCTTCCTGGCCAAGCTGGCGGAGCATCCTTGGCTGAGCAGGGCTGGAGGGACCCCCCCCCTCTGGGGCAGCTTTGGGTGTCACTCAGGGACATGTTTCAGACTCGCTGGACAGCTGGCATGCATTACCCCTCAAGGAATGTTTCGGTCACATTTCCAAGCTCTTGCTTGCAAACAGCAATTCCAGGAACACTTTTCTTTTTAATGAGAATTTCACTCCTGAGTGAAGCAAATGTTGCAAGGAATTTGAGACCCTAGGCATGGGCTTATAGTGCTTCTGCTGCAGTCCAGCCCTGTGAACATTTGCAGATAAATTAGCAATGCACATTTTACCAAACCTTGCCTGGGGGTTCTCAATGAGATCCAAGCACATAAAAACTGGGTTAATCTAAACCCCAATTTATGTGAACTTCAGGGCACATAAGTCCATAAAATAGGCAAGCCAAAAAAGAAAAAGAAAAAAAAAAAAAAGAAAAAAACCAAACCAACTAGCGCTTCTAATGGGGAAAAAAAAAAATCTGTGAACACGTTAATCTGAACTTGGAAGGATTCATATAACTGTGAAGGAGCAGAATTGTACTTGTGCCTTCACTTCTAGCAGAACTAAGCCTCATACCATTAATAACGAAAATACAGCTTTAGCTCATTTTTCAGGTTTTACTTAAAATGAGAAAGCCCTGCAACAAAAGAGCAGAGGCCAAACAGCTTTGCCTATTAATTCAGTTTTAATAGAGATTGTTATGTACTGTAGCATTATTCTCTGTGCACATTGATGTTCCTGTTTTCTCTCCACTCCTCTCCGTAGTGTGAAAGCTGTCTCTTCTCACTAATTAAATTTCATTACCTCCCACTGAAGTGAAGAGACTGAGAGATTGCTGGCTGACTGCCTTTGACACACTTAATCAATCCCTAGAGAACAAATAATGACCGGGGTTTTTTTGTTTCTTTTTAACTTGTAACCTTTTTTCCTGTCCTGAGGCACAATTTCCCCAGTCATTTGAATTTATGTCCATCTTCAGTTTCAGGATGCTAATGATAAGTACTTCTGTGGTCATGTAAGTAATCAATAAGAGGATAGTTATTCATCTCACCTTTGGCATGAATATTAAACTTGCAATGTCATTTTGCCCTTAAATCTCACTTTAGTGTTATTCATGGAAAACCCTGAAATCTTCCTATCTGGGGACACCACCAACACTGTATTTACCCAGTCTTATCTACGAAATTATTTACAAAAAAGTTGGACTCTAGTTATGGGGTTTCTATTAATTGTACCTCATTTTTTAATTATGAGGACAATTCAATATATGATAGAGCTCCACTGATTTAAGAGAAGTGACATCACACATGAATTCTACTGTAATTCTCAATTTAGGACAAACAGAACTGGGTGCTAAGGACACTTGTTTTCAGGTAGTAAACCTGACCAGTTCAGAAAGACCAAGTGAAAGAAATAAGTAAACCTCTAAGAAATAATTGCCTTTACCACTTCCAAAATGAAGCCTTTAAAAAATTTCAGTTTGTCAGCTGACTGCATGTGACCCCATTCCCATGGTGACACTTTGTGAGACAATTACATTTATGTGAGCGCTTACCATATGTAAGCACGTACCTATCCACTGTCATAAACCACCCAAATGTCTAAGTCCCCAGAGTATACAATTTGTCATGACAGGACTGAGGGAAAGGTTTATATGTCTTTCTTGATACACAAAACTACTGCTGTAACACTCTTTTCAGACTTCTCTCTTGGTTTAGAGCAGCTTTCCCTCTCTGGTCCACTTTCTTTTCTGGGATTGATACTTTTTACAACGAGCTATCAGTTCTGTTGCTATGGAAATCAGTGTGTTAGAACTGATGGACTTTTTTTTTTTTTTTTTATGATTGCTTAATGGATTAACTACCTACCTGCTGGTTTATGGAAGTCTCAGCTGTGCAGATCTTTCCATGGTTTAATGAGGAAAGTATCAGCATATTTTGATTTCCAGAGCTGTCCAAATCCTCTTCTTACCATGACAGGCGTTACCCACACAGTATGAACCATTCTCCAATTAACTGTAAGACTGCTATGTAATCTGATAATTAGAAGTGGCAAATATTAATTTAGAGGGTTTCAGAAGACAGAAATGCTCACTTTCAAGACTATGTAAAGTTCCAAAAATAAGAAGCAAAACCTGAAGTATTTCACCCACTACAAAAAAGTAAATGAAAAAAGTTTGGGGTTTGGGGTTTTTTGTTTGTTTGTTTTTTTAAATAAACATATATGAAGAGATTGATGAAGTGAGCTATGCAATATTTGTCCTACTATTTGGAATAACAGCTTGCTTATATTATGGGAAGAGTTAGAAGAAAACATGTGAATCCATTCTTTCAGATCCACAGGTTGTCCACAAGTAAGATTTTGGTTTTAGGTCTCTTTCACAGGCATTTTGAATAAATAAAGGCAAGTTTCATAATGTCTCTTTAGCTCTTTTTTATCACCTGAACGTGGATATTTAAAAACAAAACAAAACAAAACAAGCTTCCCTATCTCACAGGATATTGCAAGCATAAGAGACAACTTAATGTTAAATACCTTAGTTATTTAAGAGATATGCAGGTATTGCCTGGCTAAATAGGACTGAGTATTCTTCCTCCCATGAAAATGCTAGGGTATTTCTTTTGTCCTCATAATCAGACTTCCCTATAAAATCCATATAAAATATTTATTCCATCTACCAATACAGAACATTATCCCAAAGTGCATGCTAACCTTACGGAAAGTGAGAACATAACTTCCCAGTAGAAAGTGGAGAGCAGCATGAGTATTTTCACCTCTCCCACACACGCATAACTGGTTATTTTTTTTATTAGATTGTATAAAAGAATTCAAAAGTTAGTTTAAGTATGAAACACTGTTCTTCTTGGTTTGTTGGATCCCCATGTAAAGTAATTGGATCTATGTGTTCAGGTACACGTACCATTTACATTTATTTAAGAATTTATTTTCTTTGTAAATTCTGAACTGAAGCAAGTCAGTTCATGGTGATTTGCTTTCAGCATGAGCTAGAACAGCGATTGTGCTACTGACCTTTGTGCTGATAACTGCAGAGCATGATGGAGGGAAGGCAAGGGTCCTTCACTCCTCCGCGATACGTCATCATGAGATGTTCTCGCCCACTCAGTTCCCTGAGACTGAGCATAGTGACTTCTGCAGCACCTGCTGGGTGATCTGCTGGATGAACAGAAAGAGCAGAAGTGCTACTGGAGTGTAGGTCACCCCAGCTTGTCTCTTCTCCACCCACTTGGCTAGACTCACCAGCACCCACACAGTCAGAAGTGATGAAATGCAGACTGGGGCATGAAAACGCACTTCTCCCAGTTCTGCTCAAACCTCTAGAAAGGAGTGCTGGTAAGTATGGATAGATGTAAATAAATGTATGCCTTGTTGTTAACAACATACAGGCACAAATGGCTCATTTTTTTTTGGAAGTTAAAGAGCAGTGAGAAAAAAAATGCATAGTGATGCTCCTGATGGGCTTTTCAGCATAACAATATGGGGATCTCATTTTTCTGGACAGTGAAACCAGCTTCATGTTCCATCAGTAACCAGTTCTGGGGCCAAAACTACTGCAGGTATGAGGTCCATAACAAATGTCTTATTTTCAGTACGCTTTTACGACAAAATGTTTCAAATTTTTTTGACAGTCCGATTAATTATAACTTAAGTAGAGCAACCTTTGGATTCTTTTTATAAATGTTACTCTATTAATGCCTAAAGTAAAAATGTGATACAACCCCTCACTCTGCTGCTTAAGTCAGTGGCAAAACTCTGATGAACTTCAGCAAGGCTGAGGTTTTGCTTTAGTTGTTTGTTCATTGTTACACACTGATCTTTATAATGTTAATGTGCTACATCTTTACTTGTTTCAGACCAGTTATAATACTTGCCATTTAATACTCCTATGAAATTGCTATCAATATTCATTAAACATAAATTGGAAAGGAAAGCATCTGTTTTATACAGTGACTTAATGATACCAGTTAGCCAAGTAATTCTAAGTAAAATTTGCCTGTTTATGTCCACTTGCTATTGTCAGTCTTATTCATAGGTGGAAAGAAAGATCCATTCTTTCCTTGGTTAAAGCTGCATATGAGCAGTTCTTGGCAACGGCGATCAAAATTGCTGTTTGATGATGCTTGAAAGGTTATTATATTTTATTTTAAAGTTTTGTTCTATGCTAGCATCGTCAGGCTATTTTTCACTTTCATGAGATTTCTGGGATAGGAAGAAAATGTAGTAACATGTAATATAGACCACATTTTGACTCATATGCCCAAGGAGGTGCAACAAATCATAAGACAAATTAAAAACAAAGAAAATTTGAATCCGTAATAATACCAATTTAGTTTAGCATTCATATTTGAAGGAATAACAGAATTTAGAGGTTCTGAGGCCTGTTTTATTTTTACTGGAATGGCACTACTTTAAAATAACTGGTTCAAATCACCTAGAGTTTGTCACTGACTACAGGCAAAGGATAAAACACTGTGGCAAAACATAAACACTGAGAACAGTTCCATGGTCACAGTTCAGACAAAAGATCCATTGAATTCATAAGAGAAGTTTGCTTGGGGAGGAGTTGGAAAAGCGCTACCCTGGCTTGTGATAGCTCCTGGTTGCAAAGTCTAATTATGTATACATCTGCAGAAGAGAAAGGAAACAAACATACTGCAGAGCTGACAGATATAGGTATCTTAGTATTAATTACTTTCTGCTTTATGCTGGTATTAATCAGTGCATTGCAGTTTTGTGTATATAGTTTTTAATCCTTTTAGAACCCAAGGAGGGGACTCATGTGACCTAACTTCAAACTTCTAAATACGGAGGTCAACATCAGAGCTGGTTGTCTAGACTCTAGATTTTTGGCAGAAAAAATAGGCAATTTTGAGACACAAATCATCTTAACTTCAGGCAGATACCTGAATTAGATAATATCAATCATACATAAAATGCTTTTTTCTCTTCAATCATCATAAAAAGAGTCCTGACTACTGTTTCAGATATAGACAAAAGCATTATAGTTTGGTCAGTTAAATCTCCCCCCACCATGAATCAAAAATAACAGGTCACAAATTAAAACTGAAATCCCCCCAAAAAGAAGGAAAGAAAAAAAAATTAGCCTTTTTGACAGTAAACATTTCTATTGCTAACACCTCTTGCTGCATTTCCCAAGCTACAGAGGACAAGGCAAGGACTGGTCTAGAAAGACTACACGGTTAGACTTTGTAAGCCCTATATGTGACAGCAGCGGGTACTAGAAGTGTCAGAAATAATTACAGCTGTTTCACTTTGTTGTACCAGGAACTCAGACATGGCACTGCACTCCTGGGGCTGCTTATGTGAGTGCTTGCCTGGAGAGCAGCTCCGTCGCAGCACCTGCATAGCAGGTGGGCTGGGAATCCCTCTGCTCTGGGTGGTGAACAGCTAATGGCATATGTGCAGGCACTCGGTCAGGATTACCTGTGGTGAGCAACAATGGAAGGACTTGGTTTTGATTCTGATTTCATCTCACCAAATAATTTTTTTCCACTCTTGTAACTGTGGCACTGCTAACGGTGTCATTTCTGTCCTCACAAACTCTGCTCTTGGCGAGTGCAGACATTTGAAATGGGTTTTTCCTATTTCTTTCCTTTCCAGTTAGAAAAAAAGCTTTTAAAGAAGCATATAAGATAAATACTAGCCTTAAATGACTTAAAACACAGTGTTCAGCTATACAAAATGATCCTTGTGATAAACATGGAATCACATGAGGTTATCTCAGGCCTGTCAGGTCATATCATGTTATGTCAGTGGTGATGTAGTATCTTTGAGTTACTATAGTCCAGAATGACTTGATAAAACATGGCACACATCGTGTCTGAACAATGTTATTAGAAAGGAAAGGATTTAGAATCAAACTATAGCTGTATTAGCATATGACTAGTTCACATCTACTTGTACTGCATAAACTTTTTGTGATTTTCCTCTGTTCCTTTAAAAAGTGACTGCTACTTGCCCATAGACTGCCTGTCTACAAATTCTTACAAAACATCATCTACAAGTGTTGAAATACAGCTGTCAAACTGCCACTGGGCAAGTAGTGTCTATTTATCATTCCTTATAGTCAGATTTTCTTTTGTAGGTTTCGTTTCTTGTAGAAAGAGAGCAGCTTAATCTCTTTGGCTCCAAGATGCTGTCTAGTAAACCATTCTGTGAGAGTTTTTTCTATAAGAATTATTTTGAAGAGACTGAGAATCGACCCCTTTAGCCAGCTCACCATTCTGATTTTCAATTAATCTTAAAGATGAGACTAAGAAATGGTAAATTCAGTCTGGATGCAGTCAGTACAAGAACCTGGGCTTTGTTAGCTGTAGGTCTGGCCTCCAGTTATTCAGACTGCTGTTTCACCCTGTCTAAAATTATAATTTGAACTAATAAGATGGTTTGTAACAGGCTGAATCCATTTCACCAGATATTATGCTCAACCATGGACCCCAAAGTCAGTCTTTGGCCCAAAGAGCTTACAGCCTTTTCTGTATCACAAATGTGTCATAAAGAAAAAAACTGTGTAACTTCCAGAAACCATGGTAACAGCACAACGTTTCCCTAGGTAGATGCTCAAGTAGCACAAGCCATTGTAGCCATCACCATTGCTGCAGTGACTTTGACACAAGTCAATAGAGGCACCAGCGCCTGTTATCAGCATGATCACACCAGGATTGCAGCAGCCAGCCCCTGCTATAATGACCAGCCTTGCACATTCTCACTTTACACAACCTCAGCTGCACATAAAGACAGATGAGCAGAAGAAAGAATGAAATGCTAAGGAACCATAACATGTTACATACCTTCAAAGATTTCCTAGCATTAAGAAATCCAAATCTGTCACATTCATATTATCCATGATTTTGAAACAACCTAAAATAGAAGAGTTAGGCACTTAACTCTCCATGGCTCCTGTGAAAATCCATCCGTTAAGTAGTTAACTCTAGTCTCAGTTTAACAATACAGCTATATAATCTTTTTACAGTGAGAGGTATTATCCAGCATAAATAAAGGTAACACCATCAAATCCACAGAGTTTGCCATCTAACTGGACCATGGAGTAAACACACTGTACCTTAATCCTTAGGGGAGTCCTAGAGCCAGCAACCACTTCTGTTAGCACAGAGGAGCACAAAGTGTCCCTGGTGGCCATACCCTGAGGGCTTTTCTGTTCCTTATGGAAGAATTTGGCTCAGAAGCACAGCAAAATCCCAGGGCAGTGCATGCATGGTGCTAGACAGCTGACTGTCACAGGGGTTTGATTTGAGGTAGATACTCCAGGTTTCAGGCAGAGATAAAGATTTCAAGTTTATTATGGATAGATAAATAAAGACAGACAAAAATCAGTTCACAAATGAAGAAGCTTCTGTGTCTCTTTCCCAGCTGTGTCTCTGCTCGGTGTTTTTAAAACAAAGCTTGTGAAAGCAGCACTGCTTTGCATCTTTTCTGAAGAATGGGATGTTTTTGACTAAGTTTAATATAGGTTAGTATGAAAAGTATTGTTCTACCTGTGATGATCTAAAGCATGGAAGGTTTTGATGTTAAAAGGACTTGCATTTTTATTATAAGAACAACTTAGGTGGAAAACACACACAAAGCGTCAGGCACATAAGCTCTTCTATGGGTCAACATCAGTGTGTGGCAACTTAGGGGTTTTTTCCTTCCAGTCGTGTCAATTATCTATTAGGAGATACTACATCTCTTTACAAACTTTGACTTGCTTAAAATTTATTTGGAATCCCCATGTGCACATAGATCTTTTGCCATGTGGTACAATATTTTAAAATTCAAGGAGACAACCTTCCTAGGAATTTGTTGCAGGATATCTGTCAACAATTGTGCTGTAACTCTTCTATCTACTGAAATAAATGGCTTTAGCATGGGGACCAGCCCATTCTTTATGCTTCGTGTGAGGCCCATTCAGTGACTGTTTGGAAGATATTTACTGGATGTGGCCCGAGTGATGAAGTAGCTGTAGAAATTTCTTATTTGGACTTTTCTGGAAGTTTGGAGCATCACCTCAGTACCTTCACACCAGCATGACTAGGTTGTGTGTGGTTAGGCACGCATATTTCTGAGGCTTACGTGGTGGAAGATCAAGCAGGTAAGTAATTTAGGACTACAGAAGAGGGGAAGGGGAGTTTAAAGAGCCTAAATGTGGACCTAGATCCCAAGTCGGTCCTGGCTATCACCCCCTTTGCAGCTTCTGCCTCTAGCAGAAAGGCCCATGGCCAGTCGGAAGCAATGTAAGAGAAAGTAAATGCCTGCGACAGTTTTACATATTTCTTGCCAGTCTTTCGAAAGACTAAGTTATTGCTGTACTGTGGAGGCAAATTGTTATGATAAGCTATAAATATTAGGGATTTTTTTGGTGATGGGGTGAAGAATATGGCAAAGTTTTCTCCACAAGCTCTGAGAACAGGGAACAAATGATAAAAACATTCGACTCTTCCACAGTGTCATTACAAATGGTTAACAAAAAAACTTGTAAAATGTGTGCTTAAGTGCTCTATAAAACACACTATAGTAACAGCAATGATAGTTACAGTAAAATAAAATGGTGTGAAAATGAAGGTGAAGTTTTATACTAAATTCTCTAACAGTGTATAACAACAGGATTTTTGTTCCCTTCAACACTTCAGCCAGAGACATTATTTTTCCTTATTATGTTAATTTCAAAGAATAAACCTTTCGGAGTCCCTACAGCTGACATCTGATCATTTTATTGTGCATGGTAACGATTTCGAAGTTAATGCTCAGGAAGGAAGTCCTTTGATTTGTGATTATAGAAGTTCATTTTGGATGTGTTCTCTGTGTGCTTTTGTATGTTTAGAGCAGTGTCAGTGGTGATTATTAAAAAAAAAAAAAAATCCAATGCAACTGTACATTCCCCTAAATGACTAGAGGGCTACTGCATAGGGCCACAGTTGATTGGCATGATCAGTATCATGAGAAAGGATTCTGTGTAATTTCTGTTTGATTCAACTTTTAAATCATATTCGTGCCAAGAGTATTCTTATTAAGAAGCTTTCTGTGTCACTTGCACTGTCTTCTCATGTACATGCTTACATTTTGCCAGTTTGGGCACTAATGAATCTTCCAAGTTTCAGGATGAATTATTCTTTGTAAAGCCTAATATCTGGGGAAGGAAGTGTTGCTGATATGCCAGACTGAGCTTACTTCTTTAAGGGTAGAAAAGAGAATAAACAAGTTTAAATGCCTTAAGTTCCTAAGCCTGGAATAGAAAACATAAACTGGTTTCAAAGTCAGTGGTATCCTACATGGCCAGAAGGATCTAACACCAGGAACACTATCTGCAGATCTTAGTTTCTAGACTGATCTCCATTATGATTAAATCTTCTATTTATAGAAGATATACCTATATTAAATGTTCTATTTATAGGCATTTAAAGTTGGTTTATTAACACATTTTAACAGATAAGTATTTGAACACTGCTAATAAAAAAATTGTGGCTTCCTATGGTCAACAGTATACTTTTTTGAGGACAAACTATGTCCTCATTAAACTACACCCTCCATAGTGCAAAACTATGTGGAGTGAAAGTTTACAAGCTATTTTGTCCATTAATGACCCCTAGATAAAACTGCCATTCACCCTCCCTCTTCAGCCTCACCATACAACCCACCTGGGGAAGGCATCCTCCCTCATTTGGGCAGCACAAACATTACAGCCACACTGCAGAAGCAGTTGCAGGGCAGAAGCCAGCCCTCCAGTTTGCAGCACATTACCAGGTTGTCCGGTGGAGAGGGAGTGTGTGAATCCACTCTAGGAGAGGAAACTACATTTTTTCTGGTACGCAGAACAAGCAAATTTGTATTGAAAATAAAATCCTTTTAAATGACTTTGGAAATATAAAGACCTTGGTTCGGTTTCTGCTGTGAAGAGCTTTGCAAAATGATTGTACCACAGTCACTTGGATACTTCTGAAAATGTTTTTCTTGATGTGAAAAGTCTTTCTTCCTACTACTTATCTGCATGCATGTGTTCCTGCATGAATCCATCTAGCCTGCTCAAGAGCTGGAAATCTGACAGAGACAGGTTCCCTTGGGGAGTTAAAAAAAATATTTTAAAGGAGAGGAGAAAATAATCATCCTCTGTGAGAGAAAGAAGGGCTCACACAGCCCTGCTCTCTTAGGAAGGATATTTAGCAATGCATTTAGAAGAAGGATAACCATAGCACAACTGCATAGGCACGGTCTCAAAACCATCCCTTCACAGCAACGCTTCCGTGAGAAGTGCTTCATGTCTTTCATGCTAATGTTGACAGCATTCTTGTTTTCTTCTTGAAGCAGTTATTGATTCAGACACCCTGATACCAGAATTGTTTCTGAAGGGAAACATTCCATGCCAAGGCCACCTCTCCTCAGTCCCCATCTACTACTTGGGGCCCCCCCTGCTGCCTTGGGTACAAAGGTTGGAAAGAGGCAGCTGCGAACTCACGGCCGTGGCCCATCGGCCCCGCTGGCTTTTGCTAATCCTGCAGGCTAAGCAAAATGAGGGGAGGAGAACTGAGGGACAATTGTGTCCCTGCAAAAATTCATAAAGCCAGAGGAAGCTTGCTCATTTGGTCTGCTGCTTGCAGAATGACTTGTTTCCATCTTTCTTACCCTCCCTCTGTTAGTCCCCGCTGTAAAATATGGGGCTAACAAGTTTTCTGCAATTGCACTGTTTCATATGCTTGTCCCATTTCTGTACCTACCCTAAGTAGACCATAAGTCATTAAGGGCAAGGCCAGTGTACAGCTAGGCAGGTGTGCAATGCCCAAGACAGGCTCTATCCTTAGGTATTGCATTAATAAATATGAGTAGTAAAATATTAATTATTAAGATTACTTAGTTTATTATACTACTTAAAATGTCACAGAATTTGCAAAAGCATCATCAAGATTTCTGTCTTTATAAATGCCTTAGATTACGTTCTTGAAATTAAGCATTTAGAATAAAATAAAAATATACTGAAAGCAGAAGCTTGTGTGCAAGCAAGGAGATAATATGAGCTTTGCCCTTAAAGAATCTGAAATTCTCAATGTTACTGTTATGCATCAAACTGAAGAAAATGTAAACATTCTAAGTATATTTTTGTCTTCTGAGAAAAGTCATATTTAAAATCATATTTAAAATCCATTGCTAGTTTGCAACAGGAGAAAAATTGATGTACCTAGAATGGTCTGTTGAGCAGAGGAAGAATTATTCAGATTAATGCTATTTAGAGCACTTCAGTTAGTTGTTTTCTATAAAACTGTTACCTCTAATTTCCACTTTTTTAATTAGGATAAAAAAACCCCATACACCATTTTTTCTGAACCTATTAAACTTCAATGCTTTTTGAATAAATTTTACTGTATTACACATTTTGTCAAATAGGTATGGTGAGATTTCCAAAAATACAGGTATTTTTGAACACATACATATGATATAAACTTCAAGACACAATGGTGCATTATTTTATTAAAAATGATAATACAATGGCTTACATGACAGAAATATTAACTGATTTACTGTGCAATTTGAACTGGATTGGGCTTCAGTCCTGTAAGACACGTAAGTACATTTATGAAAGTAAGTAGTCTCACTGAATCTGCATTTCGGCGAGTGAGGCTATGTTGTAAAAACCTACCCATTGAGATAATGATATTCTTTTTGACAAGAACCTTTCAACTGCATTTCCTCAACATGAGTAGTTAGAAAAACAAATTCAGTTTTTTTCTTGTTACTGTTTGCCTGATATGGTATTTCCATAAAGATGGAACCATGGGAAAGCATTAATATCTAATAGAAAGAGAATTAAATGCCTTAATGAAAATTTTCATGGATGAATTCACATACAAAGGATGGCCTCAATAAAATGTATTAATGAAATACATTACCATCTCAAAGGGCTTGCTGTAGTTATTTTGAATTTTATTCTGGAAGGATAGAAAACATGCATACTTTCAAATTTTGTTATAAAATCTCTAAACAATGTTGCTTGTTTATGTTTAACACAAATTACCGCTTGCTGTGCAAATGACAGTATTTATATCTGAAAGATTTTTGTCTTATCTTACATATATTCCAGTCAGATAAATAAATATCAAGGATTATGTTTCAGCAAATAAATTCTTTGTAGACATAGTTTCAGAAAGGCTCTTATGGTTAGCTCTTTCCACCCTACAGCATGTTGCATGACTGTGAAATCTTTAAGCTCTGTATATTCACTAATAGATAATGGAAATAGAGGGTGATTTTGTAGGCTGTGACAAGAAAACAGGGAGTTTATTTCCTGTTTGTTTCACTCTGACCTTCATTAAGCTTTACATGAACCAGTCATTTGTTTCAGACACAGGGTGCTTTCTGAAAATCCAGTTCAGAATATTTGAATATCAGTGACTGGAAAAAACACGATGCTCTAACTTTTGCATGTATAGTTATTGGCGATATATCTGTGCCATTCATTTTTATTACTGTGTAGCTCTAGCTTCTAGCAGATTATGCAGTTAGCTAAATCCCTGCTAAATATTGACTTTTATTCAAATCTTGTTTACATGTGTGAATTCTGACTACACAAAATTTTGCATGTGGCATCTTTGCAGTATTTGGTAGACAAAAATCTCTGCATGCGAGCCCACCGTCTCATGGCCCCACAGCTGTTCTTCCCTGCAGGCTGGCAGCACGGCAGGTGCTCTGTGGTCGCTGGATTGCAAAGAGCTATAGACAGCCACTGCCCTCAGGGAGAAGAAATGCACATGAATTTCACCCAGGAGCAGCAGGAAGAAACTGGGAAGTGGCTATCAGAAATGAGGACCTTCACTGTGCTCAAAAGTCTCATTCCAGCTCTGCAGATTGCCATTTTGATTCACCAGATCTACACTTGCTTATGATAGTTGGGGAGCTCGTCCTCAGCATGAAAATGCCCTCTTATTCATTTGCTGATTTCATGTCAGTCAAATAAATGTTGCTGATGTTACAGTAGCCGAGTGCTGCCTCAGATGAATCTCCCGGTCCTCCTTCAGCACCAAGAGCCTGTGCTGAGGACCACGGTACGGATCCAGATCTGCTGGACATAGAGATCTTCTGGATATAAAGACTATCTAAAAGTCCATTGGTATGTTATTCTTTAAAGTAAAAATTAAAATTGCTATGAGGAAGAGAAATGCAAATTACTGGTGGAAAGTGAAGACATACAACATGACTGAGCTGCAGTGAGCTTACGAGATTCAAGATCTTTTGTGCTACATAAGAATAGGCTAATTTGTATAATGTTGGAAGGAAAAATCAAGCTGTGACTCTCAAAGTGATTTTTTTTATTATTTATTTCAGTTGGCTTCTTCAGCTTTTCCTTTAATTGAAGCTGAGAAGAATAAAAATTAAACAAATGACAAACTCTATATCAAGCTGTTACAGCTAATAGGCATAGCAGGAAACTTTGTAATAGTAATACTTTAAATCAAACTTATTGGCAGAAAGCAAGCAATCAGTGTCATTTGCGAAATTTCCATTAGAACGGTTTTCCAATGGAAAAATGGTCTTCTCACAAACATGAAATTTTCCCAAGGAAAATTTTAGTTTTGTCAAAAAAAGCATGATTATCCTTCAGAAAAATGAAAATGTCTGCATCCAACTACGTATGTAGCCTTTCAAATATCTCATGACCCTGTATGTTTTAGGCAGAAAACTTGCCAAGTGTAAAATTATATGCCAGTGTTGTTTACATTAGTTTTTCTGGGTTTTTTCTTTGTTTTTCAGGGTGACAAAAGATGGAAATAAATACATTTAAAATTTTGAAATTTTTGTGAAAAGAAAGAGTCTTCTCTTTTAAACAGATGCAACTCTGGCTGGAAGTGGGAGATTTCATGATCATTATTATTCACTGGAAAATTTTTTACTGAGTACTTTAATATTTTTGCAATTTTAATACATTCTATCAAAAATATCTGTCAACATTTTAGCTTCGTTCTAGTTTTTCTCTTTTTCTTTTTTCCTTTTCCATTTTTTCTTTGCCCAAAAAAAAAAGGGGGAAATATTATCTTATGTTTCATGAAAAGCAAAAGAATACAGTCAAACCCTTAAAATAAACATGCTTTCTGAAATGTCAATAAAAGTATGATCTTTGAATCTTTTGTAACACCTTTGCTTTTTGATGATTACAGAGGATTTCAAGAAAAAACACTGCTTTCAACAAGGATGGAAAAGTACAAAAACTATTTTAAAAATATCAATCTTTTGCCATTTTCCCAGCTCCACCACGACTTGGAGTGGAACTCTAATCCCATTTAAGTCAATGTCAACTACACTGAGAATTACATTCTTGTTTTCTGAAGCACCCAAGAAATGCTTTGCTATCCCAGAGCTATTTCCCAAAAGGTAGGCTATCTATCAATTTGTGTGGGATCAAACATGCCCCTCACAAAGGTTCACTCAGCACACCTCCATCCTCAACAATGAAACACCTTATTAGCGCTGAACAGCACAGTGAGGCTTCATTATAAAATTTAGTGAAAACTTGAGCCTTTGAGCATCTGCAAAGGATTGCTCTGTTTCTATTCAGTAACCACTTTAGTAATAGGCAATAATCCTGCCTTTACCACAAGCTTTACTGCAGAAATTAATATCTCAATAAATATTGCAATGTGAAAGCGTTTTGGGTTTTGTCATCCAAAGTAAGTAACAAATGTGAACTCGTCAGTTACCATCTGGTTAATTTGATTACAATCAGTAATGAAATAATGGGTAAAAGTATGAAGAAGAAGAAACTTATGAGCATCTTGACCAATGAAAGTCTGAATACAAATGACATCAGCCATGTCCTTAGTTAAGTTGCAACATCTGCAGCCTCAATAGAGCATGTAATTTGGCTGGGTGTAAATCAGTATAAAAATAACTTCATGTTTAAAAAGAAAGGATAATAAACTAATTTTGTTGCTTTTTTGGACAGAAATGCAACGTGGAGGAGAAAGAATACCTGCACAGACTTTAGATCAATTTTGGCAAAGCATTAGCTTTAGAATCTCATGAAATATTCTATGAAAGGTTTATTTAAGTTGTTTTGGACACAAATGTGCAAGAAAAAATGAAACTGGGAGCTCCTATGCATGCAGAGGATGGGCTTTGTACCTCATTAGAAAATTTGTTGCTTGTGTGCTGCCAACACATTTCTGAAAGCAAGGTCTACCTCGACTGGTGCCTGCTCTGCCCTTGATAATGCATTTGGAATAAATCCTTGTCACACTCTGTAAGATACTTTAGACCAAATACATGCTGCTGCTAAGCTGATGGTGGCAGTTTTGTTGTTGTTTATAATGTCTGCTCTGGTTTTCTGCTTTGAATTAAGCATCACCATCTTTCCTCTCTTAAATCCCTTGTTTTCTGTCAACAGAGTGCATGAAAGTATTGTGTGTGTTGACCACGAGTGCTAGCAAATTGATTATGAATTGGCCAAAGGACCAAACACTTAAAGGTAATGAAAACTGTGTCACCAGCCTGAGCTGTCTGTGCATGCTCCATATTATTTATAAAGATGTTAAACAAAACTGACTGCCTCTTACAGCATTGCACATGGGAGCACCACCGCGAAGAATGCTAGATCCAAGCTAAGTGTTTCTGTTAATTATCACATGAAAGAGAAACACAGAGCTCTTTTAATATACAGGTGACAGCAAGGAAGGAAAACTTCACTGCATCTGGAGAAAGAGCAGCAACTTTTGCATCCCTGTTTATCTGCCTCCTCCCCATTTTTCTCTGCCCAAATGTGCATTGGGTCAATGCAGCTCTCAACACCCAGTCAGTGCCTGGGAGCATGGCAGGGGCCAGACATTGCCAGCACCAGCATCGCTGTGACCCTGGGACACATCCTCAGCTTTGCACCACTGAGACTCACCACCAGGCCAGGACAGGCACGGGCATCTGCACAGCTACCCCCATACATGTTATACATACCAGGCAGAAGACCTATTTTAATATTTCAAAGGGGATGGAGTACAGCTGAGCCCCGCCTCACTCTCTGGCTGCCCACTGTGCATTATTCTGTGGGCATCACTTTGCAATCCCTAGAACTTGGTTTTCAGAGAGGAATCCAGCATAAGTCACTGCCGTGTCATTTACTGTGAGCATACAATTTTTTTGACACTGCTTGTTAAACTATTTATTAAGAGCTCATTAATTTACTTTTTCTCCAGCAAGAGTGACTTAATTCTTTATGATGGTGAACTGCAGCCTGGCACAACAAGGCCTGAAATTCTGTTTGATTATCTCTGTTAACAAACAAAATATGCACAGTTTTCTAAAAGGCTTTTTCAGCTTGGAAATATTTGAAATTGTCTGCTGGCTGAATTCAGTCTGTGAAACTTTGGCATATCTGTGAAGCTTCGGCATATCTGTGAAGCTTCAAGACTTCCAAACCTGAATTTTTGCCACTTTTTATGAATTGTGGAGATGACCTGTAATTACATCAGCAGGTTCAGATAAGAGTTTATTCCAGTATTAAAATGGTTTTCTTATCCTTTTCTTTGTCCCTTGGCTATTACATTCTTACATTTCAGCTGAATTAGTGACCAAGCATTTTTAGGCTTAGATTTTCTTATGATATAAACTTGGGCTTAAAACCTGTTCTTGATGATGGCACTCTCAATCTGTCATCTCTGTGCATAAGAAGTCTAAATCTAGACTCTAGGTGGACAGCAGTGAGCTAGACAGTGAAGACTGGCTCTGCACATATAGAGACTAAATGTTTAAATATGTTTTGTAATATTGCCAGTATCTCTCTCAGTCAAACTATTGACCACACAGCAAGACAATACAATCTTTGGAAAACATTTCTGTAAATTTTATCTTCAGAGTAGAGAGCATATTAAATGTTTTACCTGGAGCGAATCAACATCTTTGATTTTGGCAAAGCTTCACCAATGTAGCTGAGCCCCTTCACTCACACACACATACTCACGTACACCTTTGGTTGGATGTAGTGTACATTGCTATTAGTTTAACCCTACATAAGCAGAAATCTGGACCTTCTGCATGTCAGCTATAGTTTCCAAAAGGATTGTGCTTTGGATGCATAACTGTGGCCTGAATTCCTTGGTGTAGATTGCGAGTTCCTCCACAGACCTCTGAATGGTGTAGCCACACTCCCTGAGAGCTTCCAGTCAGTCACTAAACCTACCAGTGGCTAATCCCCCAACTCTGCTTGACTTCTGTGTTTATGCATTTACTCAGGATATTTCTCCAAGACAGTCCTTAATAGGAAGTACAACAGTAAACGAATATCTCTGAACCTCTCAGTGCAACAGAGGAGTTCAGCAGAGGACACAATCCAGATTTGGGTCTTGGTAGCAATGCAGGAAATGCAACAATGCTTGTCACATTATTCTGGCTCATACTGTGGCAGATCAAACAGAGAGTGAATTCCTTTAAATTCCTTCCTGGTTTTAGTCATTTTGCAGTAGCTCTGCATTTAAAAAAAAAAAAAAAGTATTTAACCCTCAGGCTAGAAATCTTAGTACACAACGAATACCATTTTAGAAAGACTTGTCTTGCTGTTGGTTCACCCAGGAGAAAGCTAAACTGAAATACACTTTAGAACTTAAATTCACAGCATTTGGGTTATTTAGTAAATATTTTCTAGATATCGTAGATGTTTCTTACTGGGGCAATGCTTTATATTCAGCCCATTTGAGAAGACCAAAAGCCACAGAAATGTAACTAAACATTTCAGTTTTCACCTCTCATCTTCTTGCCTTTATCGGGTTATGATAAACTTGAGGCCACATCCTCATCACCCAGTCTGCACAGATCCTGTTGACACTAACAGGCAGAACACAACAGGTCAGCTGAAGCGACTGAGATCCCTCCTGGGTGTCACTAGCAGCAGGCCCAGCTCCTACCCTTTAATTTGCGTTGCCTCTGGACAAAAACCTCCCAAACACCAAGTGGGAAACAAATGAGCTCCCACCACAGTGGAGAAGAACCACCATTTCTTTATGAAAAACTTTCTCTTCTGCTTGTTGCTTTCCGTATTTCCTGTTTGTCCAAGAAATTGAAGGACACTGTTAAAATTCAAGACAGCACGTAACTGGTGATAGCCATGCACTGAATTGAGCAGCTGTATGATAAAATGACTGAACCTATGACCACATCTCCACCTCCTGCCCACTAATCCACCTCTCCCGGGATTGTCCTGATGTTCTAGATCCCAGGGCAGCTTTGCACTGCTGCAGCATCATAATACATTGAACAACAACAACAACAAGATAAAATTATAAAGAAGAGCCTGCAAGGACATATTTTTAACTTTTTCCCAGGTGCAATAGGTCCTTACCCAAAATTTTGCAAGCCTGATGTCTGGGATGGGCAGTATGCTGGAGTTAAGTTTAGTATCTGAGACTTTACAGTCCATGAAGGAAAGGGAAGGCTATGTTTAGAAAAAGTGGAGAATCTTTTCTTATTTCAGTGTATTTTCTCCCTATTAGGAAGTGAATTAACTACAAAGTTAAGTGTGTCAAATATTTGTTTGTGTATATAAATATATGCACACATATACATAAATACGCACACATACATAGAGTCCCCTGCTCAGGAATGTCCTGCTGTTTTACAGACACCGGGCATGCTTCTGGGATGTCTGCCAGGACACACTTTGTTTAAATACTTTCCCGAGGGAAAGCCTTGACCCGTGGCTGCAAGCTGGAAGCTGAGGAGCTTCCCCGCGCCGCTGTCTGCCAGGGCTGTGGCGGCAGAGGGCTGGAGCCCTGGGCTTCGGGCCACAAGCAAATGCATCCCCTCGCACAGGCTGTGCTCACCCGTGCTCTTCCCCATCTTGGCAGCACAATTTCAGCCCCTGGGAGCCTGTCAGCACCTCCTACATGTACAGTGGCTACTCCTGAGGGTGATCTATGAAGTGCGTTCTCATAGATCTGTGGTGCTCGTATGTGTCCCCTGCTCACCCAGCTTGATTTTAGGCCATTTATTTTGGTGGTTTGAAGAGGGGGTGTGTTACTGTTTTTTCTCAGATGGTCAGCTGGGGGACTTTGCAGTGTGCATATGACCTCAGACTGGTGCAGAGTAACTACATCAAAGGGGAGGGACCCTCCTATCATTCCTGCATGAGCAAGGGATGGTTATCATTAGGGCAAAAAAACCTATTTATTTGCAGCATTACTAAATGTATACCCACAACACTACTCTTACAGCCTGATTTTTAGAAATGTTTGTTATTTGGAATGATCGAATGAAGACTCCTTAGAAACCTGTTTCAAAGTATGAGACACTTGCAAAACCTTCACTCCACTTATTGCTTGCAGTGTTTCTCCTTTGTAACTGCTCTGTTCTTCATGTTGTGCTATCCATCGCCACAGTCATACAGTATTGTTTTCATCTCTGTGTGGATGGGCCCAGGACCACAAAGAGCTTTGAAGATAGTTGTGTGAACATTCTCAGAGGGAATCTGCATGCAAAAAATATTTCTTTTTCCAGAGAGTGTACATTGCTATCCCTTCACAGGAAAGTCTTAAAGAAAAAAAATTTCCTTCCAGGAACATGTGCAAGGCATAAATAAAAGGGGCCAGAAATACCACTAGAATGTATTTTATATTCTGCATTTGAATGAGGTATTCTTTTCAGTGTTACCCTAGTTTCAATGTTTGTATGATTATGAAAACAGTTCTCAGATTTTAGACAATTCTTTTTTCAGACAGTTCTCCATTGTCTGAAACCCATACCCACTCTAGTCTTCCAGCATGTAATTTTCAGTTCTCCAAAGTGGCTAACTTATGCTGCCTGCCCAAACTGTGTTGCTTATCTGCAATAGTACTCCTATGAAGATTAGAATTCCGTGATTCCATGGGTTTTTCCAAAGAAACTCTTCTGCAAAGCTGTCACAGATTTCAGAAAAGGAACTTTTACATTTGGGGGTTTTTTTGTCCCGCAGTGGTTTTAAATCTTAAAATAGATGATTTTTTGTCTGTCTTCTATCTATAGTCCTCTTAAATTGACAAAATAAATCATAAGTTGCTGTTAAGGGATTCACCCTCTGCAGAGGTTGAATTTTGTGCTCTGTGGATGAAGAGCATATTCTATTATACCTGTTCATTCTTTTTCTACACTCATTTTCTGGATACCCACATTCAATCAGTCTTTTTCCAGAGGGACATGTACTGATGACTAATTTTACACAAGTTCCTACTGTAGTGTGTATCTGCTGTTTCATTTCCTTCTTGCTAATGCCTACAAATATGGCTCTCTTTATCTGCAGCTCTCTGGGAATGCTTGTGAAATTCAGCTTCTGAAAAGGATTTGTGGCATAATATCTCAGCTGGAGATATTGTAAGATAATACTTTTTCTATAGCAACACGGAAGAAATTAGCCCATACATCCTGTGGGATGTTGTGAAAGCAGTTGAGAGGGACAAACTAATTACACTATCTCCACAGCAGAAAACAGACAGATTAGAAGAGCTACCTCAGTCTAAAATTGTCTGGAAAGCTCACACATTATTATATCGTTCTTGTAAATATAATGTCTTCAGTAAAATTGATAAACCTAAAATCAGCATACTTAGAATCAATAAATCAGGAAAGGACACAGGTGGAATTTTTAAAAGGCATATAAATAATTTGGTCTATTTGTTTGTGTTTGGAAATCACTTAAAGGCTTCTTGGAAATTTCCAACCTAAATTATAAACACTCCCGCCCAGGTTGTAGTATTCAGTAGATATCTTCAATTGTTATTATACTGAGTATCTTCCAGTCTGATATATTCACAATCAGTAGATGTTAGCAAGTGCTTGACAGAATTACTTAAAAAGCAAGTACTGGAAGTATTGTGGAGTAACTATTGACACATGTTGGATTTTATATGTAATTTCACTCTCCCTATATATCTGCTTTCTCTCTGTGTGTGTAAATATATGTGTTTGCCTAGATAGATAGATAGATAAAGGTATTAGGAACATATTACATTTATGTACAAATAAACTTGCAGGTATCTCTCTCCTGCAGCCCACAGAAGCCTTACGTGTTAGAGGAGATTGTAATTTGGTGCAGTAAGTCTTTGCATGAGCTTGTAAACTGACTGGATCCTTCTTGGTTAAACACATGCAAACAATTTTTTACTAGAAATATGAAAAGTTAATCATGTCTGAGGACTGCTGCATTTCTCCATCTCTCCATCTCTGTATCTTTCACTTGTAGTAATGACTGCTACAAAAAGGATATTTCAGCACTTGCTGCAATTAATCGCACTGAATTCTGTCTAATTAGAAGAAATAGACATGTTCTCATTACTATCTACATGCCTGGTGTTACTTTAAAAATACTGCCATTGACTTCAGTGGAACCCCAGCATTACTATGTATGAAGCTCAAAATATCAGTGGCAGAGGTTGGAGTGCTCCAAGTATCTCTATTTCATGAGATTCTGGTCTAGATTTCTTCTGCATGCCATGGGATCACAGAGTAATTTAGGTTGGGAGAGACCCATAGAGGTCACCTGGGCCAACTTCCAAGTTAGATCCAACTCAGAAGTTATACCATCTTGCACAGGGTCTTTGGGCCATGTGTAGATGAGAAGGCTTGTCCAGTCAAGATCCGTTCAGGCTACTCTCATGGTTCTCATTATTAAAACACACAGGTACTTTGGTATCATTTATTTAGTGGAAGTAAACACTGTTAAGATTTGAAACTGAGCTACAGGTTAAAGAAGCAACTTTTCCAAGATCACACAAGAAGCCTCAAGATGATATAGTAAAGATGAACCAAAGCTTAGTCATTTAGATGTGTTATTTCACTTTAAATGCATTAAAGATAGAAAACTTTCTAAAGACAGGCCATACCTATGTTTAATTACTTGGCAGTGAATCAGAAGAGTGATGTTTGCTGTCTGCACTCCCTGTTTTTCAGGCTATGGCACTACTGCCCCTTCAATTCTTCAGGCTATCCCTCTCCTGCACCTGCAATTTTTCCTCGATAGCATTACCTGTACTAGAAGAATCAATGACCTTTTCTCTTCTGTGTTAATGGACTCCTCCAGCAGTTTATTCCTATGGATATGAACTTCAGCCCTCTTTACTTGAAGAAGAAGGGAAAGTCTTCTTCAAAGGGAAGAAGATAAACAATAAGAAAAAAGTTGTCGGTATAAACCACAGTGGCTTTGCCACACCAGCACGTACTGTTGTGTTGTGGCAGTGGAAGGACTGGCGAGATAGAGAGGCAGATCCACCATGCTGGGCAGCGTGAGAGAAAGGTGCTCACATTTGCTGGAAAATTTCAGAAATGGTGGAAGTTCTTGGTGGGGAGACAGTGGACAGGGTATTAAAAGTGAAGCCAAGCACTACAGAAATCAGGAACAGAGGCATGATGTGATCAGAACAAGATCGTGGTAAAATTATCTATCTCCCTTCCTATTTCTTCAAGTGTATCACTAAATATAATGGGGTTTTATATTACATTTTTCCTTATTCTCTCCACTTTCTTTCTATTCTCCCAAGAACAAAGGTTTTGCTTTAAAATTAAATATGTTTAAAAGCTCTATTCATACAATTATCAGAAATTGGAGAAAATCAACCCAGTTATTTATCTAATACATAGTCGTTATAAAGACTTCTTCCCCAGAGCAGAGAAAAATTATTCCTCCCCTTCCATATCAATCTCCTATGGGCTTAATCTGCCTGAAAGGAGCAATAGCAGTTTCCATTTCTTCCTTTTGATCCAGGAAAAGTGTGGATCTGCAAAACCAGCAGTTACTTCCTGATAACAGGAGCTTTGACAACAATCCAGGCCAGCTGGGACTAATTTAAACAGCTTTAGGAAGGCAATTATCAACTAACACAAGATGCTGTATAGGAGCCAGGAGAAGAGTAGCCTGCAGTTGGCTTCAGGACTTCGGTTTGGGTGGTAGTTAAAATATACTGAGAAACTTTGGGCGGCTGCTGTAACAAGGCTTGAACTTTTTGGTTCTGTCTCAGTTGTATTGTTCTTGAGATACAATGAGAGCACAAGGCAAGGTTCACAGTGGCCATTTTTATATGTCTCTGCAACAGACTCCCTGGCAGTGTTGTTAATTTCAAATTCCTTGATGGTACATATTGTCTGGTCCTACAAGTTCCCTACTGGGCATCCTGAGTGTGCCCCAGTTGCAGTACTTGAGGAAAAACCTCACAGTACCTGGGCTTCACAGAGTCCCCTAACACCACCATCCCTCACCAGCTGAGCCAGCCACTTTGGGGAACATTTCTGGTCTGCTCACAAAATAGCCCCCAAATCCATTTGTTGGCATCTGTGCCAACACTGCCGGGACATTTTTCTGCCAAAGATTAAACTACATTGGTGTAGCCCTTTTGCAAAAAAAGTTGGTGCAGGAATAGCAGTAGGTGTGAGGAGCATGCACACACCTGCCAACAGGGCCACTGGCAGACTCCACCTCGGGCTGCAGCCCATCCTCCCAGCAAAGCATCCTCTGAGATGGAAAGCAGTGTAGTTCACAACACAGTAATCCCTCAGTGTGGCCTTACCACAAATGTGAAGTACATTGGAAGGATTTCTAAACTTGCTAAAAGCTCCCAGACAAACAGGCGATAAGGAATGGGAAACTATGGGAAGCCCTATGCCAGAAGGTACTGAAATGCTCCCTGTCTTCACTGGAAGTTCAGATTATTTTGAAAATATTGAGAAAAGAAAATTGATATCAGACAAAAGGCAGCTGTCAAATGTTATTTGCTATGAAGTGACAGTCTTTGTTCTCCTTTCAGATGTCCTCACAGCTCGCTCTTGGCTGAGCTGCTGAGCCCTACAGCTATTCCCAGCTCATTGTGCTGCCACAGCCCATCTTTCCCCATGACCTAGCTCCTGCATAACTTAGGTGAAGCTGGTCAGTGGCCAGATGGACTGTGTCTATACGCAACTAACTGGGACTGGACAGAGGCTGTGCCACGATGCTACGCACATACAAAAGCCTGGCGTTGCAGCAGGGGAGCATGGTGCAGTAGTAAAGGTATGAGTCCTGCTCAGTGGGTCTGAGACTTGGCAGACTAGGGCAAGCCGGGGCAAGTTTTGGGGGGGAAGGAAGGGTGGACAGTTCCCACTGCCCTATAAATCAGTAAATGTCAGCAGGGCAAGAATCCTTCTCATAACAGCTCTGCTACCTATTCAGGATCTGGCCCAGAGGTACTGGTTAGTATCTTTCCTGAACAGTAGGAAATGATCTATCTATCTCACTTCATTGATTGAGCCCCCAAATATTCCATATCCTTGATAACTGACTAACGAGTTTAAAACTGCAGAGAAAGCTTGGTTCTTTTACATTTAAGCAGCTCCTGCTGAGAAAACATCCCCTTTGGCATGCAGGCACCAGCTGCTCTGACAACAAGCAGCCATGGGAGAATCTGGATTTAAGAATACCAGTTTGTTAGATTAATTTCTCCCTTCAAGGCACTCAGCATGCCTCAAAACACTGTTTGAAGAAATTTTATTTTGTCCGAGTTTTGGGCTTGGCAGGTTTTATTTTTCTTCCTTGGTGCTCCTTGCATCGCTGCTCCTGTCCAGTTAACTCGCAGCATTTCTCCAGTCCCAGCGCTGCCTGCCCCACAACCCCATGTTGCAAGGAGCCTCCACACCTGGAAGAGGCAGAAAAATCATTTCTACTTCTGGCCTGCATCCTAATTTGTTGAAAGCATCCATCCCTTTTGACCCCTCTGTACTACAAGCCTTTTCTCTCCTGGGGCTGTACTGGCACAGGGACCTTGGCTATCACTGCCCTGAAGCAAGCCTCCTTCGGCAGTGCCTGCAATGCTGCTCTTCCCTGGGTACCACTTAGCAACACAGCTGTGTGATGAGGGGTGAGAGAAGGAGCAGCATGTGCAAATACTCTGTCTAATGTAAGCATCAATAATACAGGAGTTCCCAAATTGCAAGGAGAAAGCCAATTCTTACCAAGAAAGCTGTGAGTGCTGGGCTTTTGGCAGATGTTTTGTGGAGTTTCTGCTGGAGCCTATTGCACTTTCTCCCCATATCCTCTGTGAAATATTGTCACAAACAAGAATATCATCCTCTCTGAACAAGGACCTCACCAAGTTTATGAAACAGATAGTTAATTGATTCTCTTGAAACAAGAGGTCACTACAAAATTACATATGAAACTGGTTATGAGAGTTAGGCAGGTGCTCAAAACTGTTCAGTTCTGTTACTCTCTTCATTAATAAAAAAAAGTGACATAAAAATATGAGTACATTTATGTGACTATCTTTGTCAACTAGCTTTCATAATTATTCACAAAGCAAAATAGGGAAAAAAGAGACAACATCTTTCTAGAACCTCTTCTGTTGTGATTTTAGATTGGTAGTTAAACTGAGAAACAGATAAAAGTGTTTAAACAATATACAATTATTCCAAGTTTGCCAAGGTGAAATCCAATACAGTGCTAGAAACAACATAGTCATAAAAAAATTGGCAAGCAGATTTCAGGGATACTGGTTTCAATTTTTACCTTATGGTGTCCTAAGGTGCAAACTCTGCCCCAGTATCTCAGAATTTAGAAGGACAGAGGCCTTTTCCCCTGAATTCTCACTGACATTTTTCTTGACCTGACAGAGAACCCCAACATATTCCTTTTCTCACCAAAAAGTGTAGGAATTATGTATGTCTGACCAGAGCTGTGGTATAGGTTTTAACCATAGCACAGCACTGTTACTTAACATGAGAGAAATAAAAATTATTTGTTCTGTTTGTATAAATTCCAAAGCCATTCAAATCATTAAGTCTTTTAAGCCAATTATTCTTTTTAAAGTTCAGTTAGTTATATTCTGATCTTTCCACAAATATAATTTGGTTAAGGAAAGAACATACAGCACACCTTGATTGCATTAATGATCGAAAACTTCCCAGTGTTTTGAGGTGACAACAATGTTATAAAACTGAAATAAGTACCTAGAGGACTACTTGTCGCAAATTTGCAAAGAAATCTGAAAAATAAATATGTATTGTATTGTATTTATTCTCATGCCACCCATTCTGTTAGCCCAAAGACAAATTCCCATGCCATATTCATGCTTTTGACTCTGAAATTCCTCAGTAATAATCAGCTTCCAGGACACTGTTCCTGAGATTATCAATGTGAAGATTTAGAAATGTAGTCACTTTCTTAAAAGTCTTCTCCTCCCTTTTTATATCTGTTGTGATGTAAAATGGCCTTCATGCAGATGAAAATCTGGCTTCTAGCATATAGTCTACCAGATCTAATGCTGTTCTGTCGACCCTATCATGTACCATTAGAAGTTGTTGTGAAAATCCATGGAGATTCCAAGGTCAAAGCCAAGAAAATAAGTTATTGAGTTCCATATAAATCTGTAGAAAAAAATACTAAATGGATTAATTTGCTCTAATTTGCTACTTCAGACCTTGTCTTTTTGTCTCCTGTTTTGTTGTCCCAGCAGCGTTCATTCCTTACAGCATTGCTCTGCTTAATTTTCACACAAATTTGCAGTTGCACCATATGTTTCACTGTCTTTGCCTATCAAACCAATGCAGTTATCCATCTCTGGTCCCACTCACAGCTGCATTACTCTCTTCTAATAACAAGTTTAGAATAGGGCCAAATTCATGACCAAAACCACCACCAAAACCTCCTGGGAGTTGCTGCCACACATTGCCTTCTGGATATTTATGGACTGAAAAAACACGTACCCTAATTACAGCATTTTTCTACTTTGCTTGGGTTAATGTAGCGTGATGTAAAAATTAAAACTAGACAATCAATTGTTCTTGTTTAATGTTTACAAGAAAAACTGAAAATACTGTGGGGCAACACCTCAGCAGGCAGAAAGTAATTTGGTATGTTACCATTTTATTATGCTAATCACCTGATTTTTTTCTTTCATACTTTGTTCTCACCCTCTTTGATATCCTCTCCCTCCTGTTCCACTTGCTGAAGAGAAGTACCTTTGAGCCAAAAAGCCAGACTTGTCACATGAAAACGGGTACCAAGCAGTCAATTGCAAAGTATTTAATTTTGCTAAACTTTCTGCTAATTAATAACTCTGCTACTCAGCTGGGTTTTGATACCTGAAGTCATTTCTCCATCTGACAGACCAGTTTTCAGCTTTTCCTTCTTTAAAACCAGGATTTTTCAGCATCAGTCTTGGTGAGGAATATTTTCTTCTGCCAAAACACAAAAAACATTACACGACTAAAAAAGAGAAATTCAAAGAATTCATGCTCGTGTCTGAAATACAAAAAGCAGTCATCTATGTTTTCAGCACCTCCATGTTAACACCTGCTTAGCCATCCTGCTATATTTTTACATTCTTGGTTTTTGCTCTATGCAATCAGCTGCAATGCAAAAAAATCCGTAATATAAATACATAAATCAAGAGTGATAAACAAATCTTAAGTGATTTTGCAATCATGTCAACACATAAATTCAAATAATAGAGCTCTACAAAGTGTTTACGTCTCATTAACATGGGCACAAGAATATCACCAGTTCATTAACACTATGATTTTTCAGTTTCATCAGTGCCTTTATGTAATTTATTTGCATTTATAGATTACATTTTTAAGATATAAGTATCTCATTTTTTCTTTTCCAAGATGATCTGACAGTTCAAATCAAGGAAGTGTTGTTTTCAGTCTTGATAAAAGAATCTCCAGCTAAACAAAGCTTGTAGGTATTTGCGTGTAGGGCCATCAGAGAAGTTTATTTACTAATACATATTCCATCATGATAGGATATGTGACAAAATGCTTACATTATGTCACCAGACAGTTTAGAGATTAGGTATGAGAAAGAATCCCAATAGAGTTGCACCAGAAATAAAGTTGTCCTTTTATGTCTAAATAAATAATCATCAGGAGTCTTTTTTACAGAAAGGTCTTTGGTAGTGACATTCCTTTCTGTGATGACATTACAGCCACCTTGTATCACTACTGAACAGTATGTTCCTCAATAGTATAAATATAATCTTCCCTATTGTTACCTGAGTATTACAGCTTTGCTCATTCCTGTATGCAGCAGCATTCATTATCTTGTTCTTTTTATGCATTATCCAATTTTCCAATATATGCTAACAGCTATAAAACTTGTCCACAGAATTTCGCCCTGAAATAATTAAAATGTATAAATAATTTTAGATATATGGTTTAATTTTATGGCTAAATCAGTAACTTCTGGTCCATTCTGGGTTTTTTTATGCCCATATTTAACATATAGATTTAAAGCCCTATTTTCTTGTCTCTTGGTATTGTGCATCTCAGATTTTGCACTATTATGAGTAACAAATGTACTTTGCCTTTTCAAACTAGGGTGGAACTGGAATGCTTGACCAAAAAAACCAATGCTTATCTTTGGGGTTCGCTTGAGTTTTGTGGAAAGAAAAGGGGAAATATCTCCAAAACCAGGATAGGCTGTGAGAAAAGCATTCGGTTCTAATAGTGTGTGAAAGCATGCTCTTGTGCAGCCGTGTAAAAGAGAGACAGGGTACTCTTTTTGTTACCCCCATGCAGGACTGTGAGGTCCTCAAGTCTCAGTTGAAAAGAGTAAAATGATGCTCCTTTCCAATGTTGCACCTTTGTTTATCTGGCTGAGAGATGAGGAGGGAGCAAAGTACGGCAGCCACGGTGGCACAGGTCTTCTGGGGCATGAAAGCAGGGTTGACTTTGGCTGCTGCAAGGGCAACAGTTTGATTCCAAAGGGTTGATTGTCCCTTATGTGACCTCCTCTTGGAGACATGCTTTCTTCCTCATGGTCATGGGCAATGCCACCATAAGATGTTGTCTTTGTGCTAGGCCAGCAAGGAAAGCAAGATTAAGTCTTTCCAGAGAAGGGAAACAAAACATGTACAAACATACTTTGCTGGTGACTATAAAAACAACTGGATGAAAGGCAAATTAAATTTTAGGTAAATCAATTATTCAGGGAAGTCCTAAGCTTTTACCAGGAAAATTTCACTGATATACCACACTTGAGAGGACAAGATTATCTGTGCCTTGTGCTTCCAGATGAGAAAGCCGTCTGTACCCATGCAGTGAGGATGATACAAGTGAGGAATGCGAAGGAGGCCCATTTCAAGAAACACGAGACCTCATCCTCCAGTTTGTGTTTTTCAAAAGTGATGCTGCAAGAATCATGGTCCCGTGTCTGTTTGCACAGCACTGTAAGGCATCTTACTGTCAGAGATGTGAGCTATAGTATGAACCGGTGGCTCCCTACCAGGGCTGTTCACCTTGGCTCCTGTTCCACCTTTGCATGGTGTACACGGGGATGCATATGCCTTTGCAGCAGGAGACCGAGGATCAGAGAACTTCAGCCAGGCAAAATAGCAACTTGAAAATGTACCAACCCACAGCCTCAAACAAAACCAAACCTTGTTTACTGCCCAATTACCTTTTGTTTTCCTCTTCCTCAGAAGCATTGTTTTGCATGTTATCAGCTCTAACAATTTCACACTAGCCATGCTCAGTCTTGTTTGAATAGTGGCTACTATTCTGCTCAGCTTCCCCATCCACAGACAAAGCTAAGAAACCCAGGAGGAGGCAGGGAGAGAAGAGGACGTAAGGAGAGCGACAGAGCTCATCCATCCTTCGTGACTGTACAGAAAACCTAGGTTATCTCAGTTTTATGGGCTTGTAAGTGAAAGAACCCTAAAGAGATTATTTTAAAAATTTTATTTTCAAGCCCACTTCATTTTTCAGGGAGTCTGAGACCTGACGTCTGAACAATGGCAATGAACCACTGCTCCCAAGCACACACTGATGTTTTAAATTGCAGCTGTGGGTCTGACTGTTTCCTTCAGATTTCTCAATCTCTCATAGCGTGAAACTGGAATAGGTGTGTGGCAGAGGGCCCTGATTAGAAATACAGATGGTGACACAGGCAGAAAGCTTAAAACACAGTGGTATTCATTCCTTTCTGAAACCACCATGTAATTATTTATTTCTGCTGACATTAAGAATTTTCTGTAATAATAGTAATGAAGACATCAAATATGTGAGGAAAAAATGGTCAGCTTTGAGTCTACAGTAAATGACTGATCTCTTTTGCCAAGGGAAAACATTTCTCATTTTTTAAAATGTAGCCTTTAGCATGTCTGTAATTTTTTCTCCATTTCATTATAATCTATATGCTTACCCCTGCTATTGTCCAGTCCTCTTTAATATAGTGTGAGATCCTATCCCAAATATTGATGTTTATGCCTCCTTACATTTCTTATAGGACACCAAAGTGATATTACTGTCAAGGGGAAATACAGCTTAAGGGCCTGCGAGCAGCTGCTGGAGCAACCCACAATGCAAATGCATGTATATATTCCCACTAACAGAGCTTCATTCTGAGCTGCCAAAGAGGGGAGGAAAATGAGGCCATTCGTGCTGTTTGTGTTCATGTGAGTGCTCTGTGTGTCTGCCTGTGTCAATCTGTGTATATACATGTATGTATTGCACACCTGTATCCAAGTGCCTGTGCCTGCTACGAATACATGCTCACTCTTGCTACTGGTTGCACCTGGGGCATGGAGATGCAGCAGCCTTGACTCTTGCCAGGAGGCTGTCAGATTCAGCCCTGTTTAGCACAACTAAATTTAAAGCACAAACTCTTAGCACAACTAAAATATTTGAATGAAAGTTTTCACGTATGACTAAATGAACTGAGTATAATTATCAACAATATAAGTATTTGTATAGAAAGATCTTAATGCTTGTATTTACGGGAGTACCATTAAAATCAATATATTTTCACATAATTCAACAGTACAAATTTTACCCAGTCACTTTTTATTTATAGTTTTAAATGTATTCATTGAGGAGAGGCTCACAAATCAACGATCCAAAGCCAATGATCCAAGGTAAGAGGCAGAGAACAAAATTCAGCAGCCAGGTTTTGAAAAGGATATATTGCATTGATGCTTCTGTCATTTCTTTTGCTCATCACTTATATTTATGAATGAGGTGGATCAAGAAAAACTGGCTTTTGGTCTTGATTTGAGCTTAAAAGCAGAATCAAGGGCAGCTAAACATGTGGCTGGATATTTGAGAAAGCAAACAGACTGTGTAGACAGTGTGGTGGATTTTATATAATTAACATAAGAAGCTTTCTGACACTGTAAGGGTTGCTGGCCAAGAATGACTTCCTTACAACTCGTCAGCCAAACCAAAAATACTAAATATTCTGCTGTGCCTCATCAGAGTAAAAGTACAAAATAATACAGCATGTGGTCTAGAGCACTTTGTGTGGCATTGTTAATGCCTTAAAACATTCCCTCTGTGGTGTTCTGATACTTTATCTTCTGAGAAAAAATTACATGTATAATTGCTCCAAGGACTATCTACTCTCTGTTTCTCTAGATTGTCATCCTTAATTTGTTTCTCTACTTTCTCCCAGTCCTCACCAAATGTCCAGGCGATAATAGGGGCCACATCCTCAGCTTCTGGAAGCTGATGCCCCTCCACTAATATCTGTGATACACCCCACAGGGGTGCCTGGGTCTCTGTGCACTCTCAGCTCTACTTTGGACCCTGCTGAATTTGCTTTTTCCTAGAAGATTTCTTCATACTTGGTTTGGTCCCCTGCTTTCCCAGTCAGATGGTCTATAGTAGAGCAGGGGCTGACATAGTTTTAGCTTGATCTCATTACAAATTTTTCTATACTCTTTACTCACACACTTACAGTTCAAACACCCATTGGCAGATGACAACCTCCCCACTGTCACTTTTAGCTTTACCCTTTTACCTTCAAGTGCCTCTGTTTTTTGTTAGTGTGACTTCCACTGTTCCCAGCAGCTGCTTGGCTAATGCACCTTTGTCCAGCTTAAAATAGTTAGTGCTCCACTTCTTTTCAAGCCAATAATCAGGCCAGCTGCTTCTCTGGGGACAGATTCCTCTGAGCTAAGAGTTTTGCTACCATCCTTCAACACCTACTGTGCACACACATGTCAAGCAGTGCCCTCCATCTTCACTCACGTGTCTCTTCCCAAGTGCTCCCAGTGTTTTGGCACATACCGTTCCCCCCGCTGCTTTCCGCAGGCTCCAGCCCCAATGTCAGTGTGCCTTCCTCCCCCAGGTCTCCCTCTGTAGTGTTTTGGGCTCCCTGTCACACCTGAGGATTTAGGGCACTGTCTGCCTTTCCTCAGTGTCCATCTGGAGAGAGGCATCCCTTTGCTCAGTAGATTTTACTGGCTAAACTCCAGGGCTCCCAGTGCTGTGCCCATGGGGTTTTTTGCCCCTCAGATGTTGGGAGGGCTCTTGCCTTTTTTTTGGAGGCTTCATTGCTCCTCCTCCCCACAACAGTGAGATTGCAGCTCTACTTGTGGCAGCAGAGCTAAACTCTTCCAGGATTTCATTTATTTTGCACTTTACCTAATAACATATTGTAAGTACACATGCACTCTGCAGACATTGCTGTGTTTCTCAGATTGCGGTGTTCCAGGTTCATAGTTCACCTGTTCTTCCAGAGTTAACTGAAAACCGTTATGTCCTTAGAGCTAGCCATTGTTGGGAATAAGGATACTTCTGAGTTTTTTCCACTCCACTGGCAGCCGCTGCTCATAGATACAATATGAAGCTCTGATTAAACCACATTTCTGGAGTTTAAGCTCTGCTGAGTGTTTTAGTTGTTCTATTTTTTCACTCAAGCTGTTTTCATAATTCATTTTGCTTCTGGTACCAGGTGTAATTCAGTAACTATTAAAAAAGGAGGGCTGACGGTGTTCTACCTCATTAGGTGCCTGGAGTGGCGGCAGTTCATGTCAAGCCTGCCCATACCAGCTGCGGGAGCCCGGGGAGCCCCATACCCCCCCCTTCCACGGTGCCAGAATGGCAGTTCATGCAGTCACCCAATTAGCTGAACTGGGGGATGGACACAGTTGAAAAATAACCTTGCAAGAGAAAATTGGTTAATTTCCAGCTGGATCAGTACCAGGAGCCTGGTTTTTTTCCATTGCCCTCCAACAGCTGTGCTAGCAAAGCGGTGGTACAGCACAGGGACAAGTAACCATGTGAGGGACCTGCTTGAGAAAGGATTTCCTCCAAAAGAAATCTCCACTGGACCGCAGCCCAAGGGCTGAGCTCTGCCTGGCCTGAACCACCACAAAATGCTAGAGACAGCTACCATTGTACTGCCTTGTGTCAGGGCCTCTTCCCTACAGGAGAGAGGGCTTGCCGGGGTGCTCTAATGGTGCATGACTTAGTGCATGTCTTGAATTTGGGGAGGGAGGCAGAGTTGGGGACATCCACCGGGGCACATGTGCCAAGATTTTTGTGGCTGTGATTAAGCTTGCTAACAGATCCTTAGGACCACACAATTTGAAGGTCTTATTTCCAGTATGTAGCATATGGCTCTTACCTAGTATCTTGGAAACTTTAGGGAAATCGTTTGGCTAAATTTGCCTATTTCATGGGATTTCTATGTGGAACAGGCATGATTAGGCTTTATATTCCTTGTGAAAAGACAGGTGCGGTATTTTTACAAATAGGTATTCAAATACAAAGCTATTTCGTGTTTTTACCTATGACTATGGTGTATTTTAACTTTCAGAAACTTTAAATGAGAAAGGTACAGTTGCTGAAAAAGCAATGAATCACTCAGGCTGAACTTTAACACCCATTCAACATCTAATTAGTTGAATTAGAGCCACTTTGCAAGAGAGTCAATCAATTCTCTAGCTTTAGCTGCCCCAATGGTTCTGAAATTTGATGATGTTATCATTACTTCAGAGGAGACACTCAGCATTTTAATAAGTGCATTTTCCCCCAGCGCTTTAGCTCTGAACCAGGAACTATCATAAGTTAAAATATTATCTGCAAAATGCAGACTCCCCTGGGCCAGCAATGTGTCCACATCTGAAAACTTTTCTGGTACAGCACTGTTACTACTTTCACATGGATCAAGAGAATTGACATCAACCAGAGTTTTGAGATGTGCAGAATGAGAAGGTAACTAACAGGACAGAATTTGCACTGAAGTAATAACTTTGCAGAAGAATCTCAAAATGAATTATTAAAAGTCACTTTTCATATATGAATAAATGGTGAGACAAAAGTACCTCCAGAAGGTTTAAACTAGCTTTTAAATACAAACCAGAAGAATACCATGCTACCAGCTTCCTCCAAGTTAAGTAAATACATTTGATGTTTCACAGGAGCACTGTCAAGTGATAGCTGAAGATTTCTGTAAAACACCAGGTAAAAGGATATATGCACATACAGAAAGCTTAGATTGGCTTCATTTCTTGACTATTCACACTATTCCCTTGGGAAGGGAAGAAAGGGCTCTCGTAGCTCTAACATTGCTTGGTATGACTTCTAGTGTCTTTTTCTTGCTGAGAAATGGTATGTGGTCTGCTGGATCCCTCCTTCTGCTGTAGGACATTAAGAAATGGCTCAGGAGGTAACATCCTTCAAGAAGCCGTATGATTTTATATTGGAAGATGTCTCGCGGTACAGGCCAGTTCTAGGATGAACCTAGCAAAGGCTGATGCCTATATCACCTCTGAGGCTCTAGATTAGCTGTCTTTGAGCAGCCTGGCTTTACATGGAGGGAAAGATGTGGTTCACCTAAGGCATCTTGTGGAAAAGCAGTAAGCTGGGCGGAGGGAAGGGTAATTCAGCGCCCCCAGGTCTGTCCCTTCCCTCTCAGCAGATGCTGTCCCTCCCATGTTTCTCGGGTATGCTGGTGACCTTCCAGCTTGAGTACACTCTTTGTTATCTTCTTGTCAAATACTACCCTATTTCTTGTGCTTTCTTGAATGAGTGCCCTTGCCAAAAGATGGCATAGTTCAAAAGCACTTGAAAGCTTCTCCACAACATTTTCAAACCCTTCTAGTGCACAGCCACCATGGACAAATTTACTTTTAAAAGTGAAAGTTTCAGAAAAATGGAATGAGTGAAAACAAAGATTTAGAATGAAATTGTTGTGTGTGCCATGAGCCAACACAAGGTGTCAGCTTTCATCCCTGTTGTAGAAACATTAGCTGCTGTGCCAGACCAACTTCATTTGTTGGATTGTTGCAGTGCTCTGCCTTCTCTTTTGTGCTTAGTTTTGACTTTTTTCATATGTGATAGCATTGCATAAATGTCTCTACCACATTTGCTTCAATCACACCCTCTCTCTGGAAGTTCATTTTCCAGACAGATCTCACTAAAATTCAGAGTTCTTGGAAAACAAAACGATGCAGCATTTCCCAAAGGTGATAATCATCAGAGAACACCATCGCTTTCACCTCTACAGTGTTCCTATCTGCTTTAACAATTTGATGGTTTTAAGGTTTAGGCATATGTTAAGAAAGGAGAGTGAGGATAAATAAGGAAAATGGAAATGTGATGGGCCATACCTGAAACCTCGTAGTGGTGGGGAGCAACAGTTTAGTTCTCAGACGCTACCTCCAAAGGGACAGATCAGGGCTGGGTTTGATGCATGTGCCTTTCAATTGCTGTCAGTGAATTACTGCAGCAAAGCAGGATTCCTTCTCTGTGTTACAGAACTGGGGACCTCAAGGGACCAAAATATAGTGGAAAATGGGCTGAAAGATTTGCATGGAAATTTGAGCAAAAGGAAAAAAAAAAAAATTAGGTCATGCAGCCAGCAGGGAAACTGTGCTGAGAACAGAGCAGCCAGACAAGGACAAAGGTTGTAGCTTTTATCACTCTTTAGAAGATAATGGTATTCTCTTACTTACCACAAAGGTATCATTAGCTTTTACCTGGTTATTTAAGGTACTAACTTAATTATATCTTTGCTTATGCATCCTGGAAGTTTTAATATTTCTTCAGATGTAAGGACCAAATCTTACACATCTCCCATTGCCATTTCCATTCATGGGAATGTCGGACTGTGTCTTTGATATAATTAGCTTTACAACATCCCCATGCAGGAGTCATGAAACTACTATTTCTCTTTTCATTTGTGAAATGGAATCTAAGCAAAATTTCCTGTGGCATTTTCAGAAGTTTTAGGTATACAGTTAGTAGTTTAGGCCCAAGATAACACCCCCAACCTACTGCACAGCAGGTGTTTGAATCCAGGACCCTGAATTTTTAAGTAACTCCCCTAACTCCTGAGCCATGGCTGGTTTTTATAGTGTTTATGCAAAAGGCTGCAAATCCCAGTAAGCCATGGTAAGGTAATACACAGTTGGGTTTTGGCCTCCCTTATGTCGATCAGCTGCACCCACCTCTTCTTGAGTGTGTCCCCCCTCAATATCAGGGTCTACCAGGTATTTTATATTGACTAAGCCAGCCTCCTGAGAATCCAAAGAGACAAACATGAAAAAAAGGAGATGAGGCCATGAAAATGAAAGGAGAGACATCTCTCACTACAAAATCAGCTCTTCAGTCACAGGTCTGGGCAAAACCATGCATTTAGATCTAATCTTCTACACAGATTTTTTGCTTCCCCTCCCAGAAAATGAACTGATACCAGCACAGTGACCCTGCACATGCTAAAACAAAGTCCCAGCTTATACAGATCGAGACCTCATAGTAAAAATATGCCAGTCTCTGGAGAGAAATGAGGACAACAAGCCACGGACATGGTTCAGGAGAAAATCTAATTCTCCATGTTAGGCATCTTTATGAACTGTGCCTCACTCAGCTTAATGCATTTGTCCTTCACATTCGTGGACACAACTTTTTAAAACAGAAAAATGAAAGATAATAAATGAAAAAGAATATGCAAGGTACTGGAACAGCTAATCTGTTTTCTCTCTCAGTGTATGTATGAGACTTAGAAGAAAACAACATGACTGACACAAGTTAATTTCCTTTCCATTCTCTTCCCGTTAAAGATTATGACATAGTGAATTATAAAACAGCACATTCTTAGTAAACTAAAATCACTTTTCATGCAGAGAATAATAAGTGTGTTGAATAGTTTACTATTTTAAAAGATTTAGATGTAACCCTGGAGGAAATATTTGTACTTAAAGGTATGAGCAAAAGCAATTAAAGTAACAGGTTTTTACTCCTTTTTTTACATTCCAGTCACTCTAGGATGTTTATATGCTGTGGCAGCCAGTCAGAAGTCAATGGGCCAGATCTAGAGTTTGTAAAAATTAATGCAGAAGTTAGCAGGACCAAACCACTTTAAACTTGCTGGAGGTCTGAGCCAGGATCCACTATGAATGTCCCATATTTCCTTTCCTTTGTTTATTAACAAACATTTTAGCTTTGCTTTCTGCAGTTTCCCTGGTGTGCCTTGTCTGCGCCATGCCTGTCTCCTCCTGGGAGGAGACGGTGGTGACTTTGGCCCAGGGACTTGTGGAACCAGCCCACTCCAAGGCTGGGGCTGGCAGCTGCAGCAGTGGTTCACTAGGGAGGATCATACGCCCCAGGAAAGGCCATTTTAGTCACAGGATGTTTAAATGCAGTTTTCCCAAGGGAGAGATGTGGAGTGGTCGCTCTGAGCAGGTCCGGTGGCCTGAGCCTCTCTACCAGGGGATGGAGTGCCCAGTTCCCCAGCCAGGCTGCAGAGCAGGGACTTGCTCAGCTTTGTTTAATATGACATTTTGAGCCACCTGAGCAGCCTGAAAAGCTGCACAGGCAGCTCTTCCCTAGATCACCCCCTCTCCCTACCCCAAATCCCAGATAACCCCACTTTGTTCTGGTTTAAAAGTCCTTCAGATCCCTCTGCCAGGCACTCAGCTTCCTCCCTGAGATCTTAAAGGGTTTACAGCTCCCTCCCAAAGCTTTTAAATAGTTTGCCTATATAAGCATAGGTCTGTATGGACTTCAGCCTTTAACGGTTAAGCCTATATATACATAGTGCAACACAGTGCAACAGAGCCTGCAGAGAAAGGGGAAGCTATATTTTATCAGTGTGATTTTTGGAGACATACAGACTCCAGAAATTAGTGTTATAAACTTGTCAGCAGGTGATGTGTGGTTGCAGAATTATCCCAGAACTACCCCTTCTGTCCTTTGGATGAAACATTAAAGAGGAATGGAAGTTAACTATGCATGAGATGCACTAAAACTATATGCTTAAATAACACCCATCCACTGTATTTTCCTATTTCATTTCAGGTCACTTTTTTCCAGACTGGATATTCATAACCAGACGAACAAGTATTTTCTTCCTGAGTATTTTATTTAAATGCTTGGACTGTGAGTATTCTGAGCCTTAGAAGAGAGCAGCTTTTTACATCCTTGTAACAGGACCGGAACATGGAAAGGGCAACCATTTTATGCTTACATCGCACAAGACCATTAACTGCAAAATATGCTAGATAATGGAGAACCTTTCCCTTCTGGGCTTGATTCAAATCTCATAGCAGTGTGATTTCATCGTGACCTCCCTTCTCATGTCCCCCACAATAACTCCATGACATTACACTAGTTTACCCAGGAGTATCTGAGCTACGTGCACAACCCACTGAAACAAATGGAAAGCTACCCTTTTCTTACAGCACGTGGGCTGAAAGTTATCTGAACACAGATCAAAATATGAAATGTTTTGTTTATCACACTTCCACATAAAATAAATGCAGAGCTTTGCCCACTGGAAAAAAAAATATAAAATTAATTGAGTGAAGATGATGTTTTCTATTGATTTAGCTGGAATGTGCAGCAAAATGCAGACTAATGCAGGTTTCTGGTTTTGAGAGTTCCCATCATAAATATTAGATATAGTTTATATCTTTTCATTTTTCTGTTTTGGTATTACTTTAACATTATTGGCAAAGAGACCTCATTTAAAAAGAAGAAAATATCAGATCGAACCTGAGAGGGTATCTTTTTAATTTGAAGAAATATTTCTTATCAGGCATTTGAAAATGCCTAGATCTTCAACTGAGAAAATTAACCTTGACAATAAAAGTAAAAGCAGTGAATGCAACTGTATTAAGCATCTTTATCATTTTGAGAACGGTGTTGTCAAGATCATGGATGCCTCCTCTTTGGTGAACTGATTCACTTCTCTGACACTTTCTATAGTTTTCAGGTGGGGAGAAAAACGATGCTTGAGTTAGCATGTAAGGACTTTGCAACTTATGAAAAGTCATAAAAGGGATGAATCTTATGTTTTGTGACACAAATATCTTCAGCATTTTCTGTGAGTTATGTTCCATTTCCTGCTCAATAGCAATGCAACAGTATACCTGCAGCACATATTTGCTGTAACTTAAAAAGATCTCCTGTAGAATTCAGAGCCGGGAAAAGCCATAGAGGTGAATTCAGGCTGACGGCTGTCTCAAAGCTCGCCCTAGAGAAAACATAAACACCACATATATACTATTTAGAGTCACATTGAACACCCTGGTGGTATAGGGTGAGCGTGAAAGGCCAGTTTTTGTTCCCAGGGCAGGGTCAAGAGATTTTCAGTGTAAATAAGCATCAGGCTCATCCATTTTAAAACCTTTCTCAGCTGGACAACACACCTGATTATCTGTCAACTGTATCAGCCAAGAGCCATTCTGTAAGGGCTGATAGCTACGCACTAAAGATGCAGTACAACTGATAACAATGGGTAAATCAAACCTGGACCACTTCTTTGGAACTACACATGGGTCTATTTTTATTCTGGAGAGCGTAAGAAGTGGTGTGGAAAGGAGAAGAACGATGGTAGCAGCTTGGTTTTTAAAGGAAAAAGCACTGATCTGGTCTGATCTGAAATTAGTACAGAAGATGCATTCTTGGGTTTTCTCCTTTATTTGAAGTCTTTCAAAAGCAAATATCATCTTGCTGCTGGAGGTAAAGGGAAATTACTTCTACAGCTATGCTGCGTTTTGTGCCCGGGGGCAACATTTTCATATCTCTGTAACACCCATACATCATGGGAAAGATTCTTACCTAGTATAATTGGCATAAATCTATAATGTCCCCTTGAGGATGAGCATGATAGCTCTTTCTCTGCACACTACTGCTTCTTGTGCTATGACAGATCAGTGCACCTAACATTAATAGACTGACTTCAATTCAATCTGCACAGTAACAATGTTAATGACAATATATATCGAAAACATCCATGGAAACACTTTCTAATGTTTATTTGTCTCCAGAAACAAAACATTGGTTGGTCTTGTATTAAGTGGACATTATCTCCAAGAATGTTAAATGGATTAAAACAGCTTCTAGCCTTCTTAATACAGCCTATCAAATGCAAACACAAGTTTGCTTTTCTGTAAACAAACTGTCATCCTGTTTTATGGTGATACCTACATGTGCTGCCAGAACAAATGACAGTAACATAAGTTCTATTGCTATCTGTTCACAGCTGTCAGGAGTGCATTTCTGAAGGGATCCAAATATCAGCTGTGCAGATTTGCTGGAAATAGTAGAAAAACACAGTGCAAAATAAAGATATTCACTCACAGTTTGGCTAGTGGGAAGAAAGACTTACTTACCATTAGCACTATTTTTCACTCCATTCTTCTCCTATCCAGGAATGTGTCAAATCCTCCCATAGGAAATTTGACTCCATTGTCCTTAAGCAGGGCTTATTGTCATTTATAAATGCATATAACCTACTGTCAACAGAATCTACCTTTAATAATATAGATTATTATTATAGAAGATGCGTTCCCGTGTACAAAGAAAATGACCATTTATGGGAGACATCTTGGCCTATCAGCTGTCAAAAGGCTTTTGTAATATTCACGGATATCAAAGCCCAACAGTTTTTTGTCATTATTTTCTTATCCTTTTTTTCTCCCAACATTTAATGATGGAAAATTTTTCCAAAGAGATTGGAGGGAGGTGTGCTGAACTCTGTGGACATTGTCTATATCCACAGGTGTTAGGAGAAGTTTATTTGGGGAAGGACTGTAGTTTGGGGTCTTTGAATAGGAGTTACATCGTAAGCTATATCTGAAGCAAACTGTGGTTTTGTAGTTTGGAAGCAGAAGCTCAAGGAGCTACAACAACAACTGCCCGCAGAAATGAAAGTAGGAGCAAAAGAAAGTATACATATAAAAAAATTACTTTGAAAAATTATTTATATTTTTACCTTCAAATTTCTGGGGCATGTGTAAATCACTTTAGTTCTGCTGTGAGTTTTGATATCATAAAGATCCTATACTAAATTGTAGCCTTGTAAGTCACAGGGTATGTTGCTATTTCATAGTATAATACTGAATAGTTACATGTTGTTCTACCAGAAATTGACAAACCAAATGTAAGTGGATTTTTAAGCCTGAGTTCTGGAAATAAAGACAAATGTCTTTGGCAGTCCTCTAGATACCATTGTATTTTGTCAAAGTTATCAGCCTAAATTCACCCTTAGAATAAGTCAGCTGAAGTCAGCAGCATTGTAACAGAATGAACTTGGCTTAATGGAATTGAGGTTAGGGTAATATTTAGTTTAAGTTGTATGTGGTACAGCATAAAACTGCAGTTTTTCAAATGTGTTTCAATCCTACTTGACAGACACCTTTGCCATTTCAGAAGTGGGTCCTTCTGTGTCATAAACTTGGACTTTTTTCTTGACCAATTGAACCAAATTCTGCTTATTGCTTAAGTTACTGAACTATAACACGACTGATTAGAAACAGTTACATCCCAAGGTGATTTTGACTTGGAAGTTTATTTGTAGAAGTAATAGTCCAAGAAAATGGTGATACAAGTTAAAGCATATTGCTTTCTTCTAATTTAGTTGGTTCCAAAATAAGCCCAGGACTTCCACTGAGTACCAAACCAGTAGGTTTCTTATTAGTGCAGCTCTGTTAGTGTTTTAGTTCAGAACAGATGCGAATCTCCCAAACATCTCCCATTTACCACATTTTCATTGGCATTGTGGAGTAATTTCAGAGAGCAGACCTGGAGTCCATTTGGATGAGCTAAACTGGAAAATGTATTCTGGGAGTGCACCTTAGCAGCCCCAACCATGAACAGGCTTCAGTCCAGGAGTTCAGACTACGGTTACCACAATGTAAAACTCCCCAAATCTGTGTAATGTGGATGTGTTTTCATCACAAACTTTCATGCTATGAATCTTCTACTGGTCATCACCATTTACGAATAAAGGCATTGCCTCTGATCACATTAATAATGTAATAAAGCTAGCTAAGAGGCAAGGAAATCCCCATGCCTAGTTTTTGATGATCTTAAATGTTTCCATGTAAAGCATCACTTTGAGGAATAGTTTCCTATGGTTCTTCATCCCTAGCAGTATCAGCAGAGAGAGTGTGGAGAATGTTTTTGATGTATGTCATCAAAATAATGAAAAACAAGGCTGCACTTCTCATAGTGCAGTGCTGTCAGGAGATATTGTCTAACTTCAGGGCTAGAAATGTCCATCTTCAGAACATGAAATGTTTTTTGCATTTGCCAGATTGCCCTAACACCCATGGGAAACATAAGTTCTCTCCCTCAAAGCAAGCATTGCAGTAACAGTATAACCTGCTGTGGTCTCAGCTGGCAGAAATTGTCTCACCTTCCTCCGTTTCAGTAGAGTTAGGCCTAAGCAATGTGGAGAAATGCTCCTGTGTTACTGTCCTCGACAACCTCAGCTCTTCCTTCAACACTTCTGTGGGAGTGTGAACAACCTCCCTGGAGTCTTCCATATGACTCATGATCAGTCTCATGGTCCCACTCATGGACCTTAAGTAGCATCCACCCTTCCTAACCAATCTCAGCAGCATCTCATCCAGACTCATTAGCATCCTGTCACACAGCACAGCCTGCCCACTCTCCAGCATAGGTGAGGATCACACAGGTCATATACAACCCTAACTCGTAGCGGATACTCCTGCAACACAGAAACAACCTATTGTGCCTGATGTAGGGCAACACGTATGATTTTCTGAAGTGCCCTTGTGACTAAAGTGCCTCTACTGCTGGAAAATCGCCAGAGCTTAGGTATCTAAGAAACAGTGTTTCCGAAAGAGATCGCTATGCCAGGTCAGTGCCTTGACATGCTTATTGCAGGAATAGGACGGACCCTTGCACCCAGAAGGATTTAAACCTGGGACCTTGTTTTAATCTATGAAGGAAGCCTGCTATACAATTGTAATTCTGATTGAATATGCCCATATCTCTCACTAAGGGCTCAGCTAACAGATGAAATTTAGGAAGCAGTTGCGGTATTTTGAATAAGCAATTCAACAAGAGTAAGAAATTATTGCAAAATAGAGCTGCTGCTTTTGCTTTCCAGAGATAGAGTATGCTAATGTCTCTAATCTCAAAGTCTGACAAGGAGCTGGGGAAGGAAGAGGATATAGTAGCCTGTTGAAATGTAAATGTTAATAATGCTCTCTAAATGAAGCAAAACCAACAAAAATTTTCATTCACTTTTTGGATTAATTAAAAATGTTGCATTTCTACAACCTGATTGCTAATTTTTCTTAAATGGTTCTTGAACATGTCATTAACAATATTCTATTGCTTAACACTTTGTTGCATGTAGTGGGCTCCAGCCACCCTCCTGTATTTCTTTCCACAACCCAGCTTAACATTTCAGCCAAAGCACAGATTTGGGGGACTGTTAAGAAGATATTATCTGACCCTAACCTTTTTGTAAAATGGGAAAAAATAGATTTTAGAAGCTCTACATCAGCTCTAAAAGTAGAGCACCTACCAAATTTATAGAATACATCTGACACAAGGAGAAAATAGTAGATGTGGTATCTGCAATAATGTAAATTACTTTTAAGCAAAACCAGTTAGTAAGTCACGTTCCTCATGAGGTTTTCCATGCTATCCTCTCATTCAATGTGTTTAAACATGCGGCTCCAACTTAACACTTACATTTCTCATTTTAGTACTCATATAGAAATCTATTCCCTCTGATCCTCTCTAAGAAACAGTTTATCAAACTTAATTATGTGAATTGTGTAGTGCATTTCACCTGGTATTTGGGGAGGAGGAATGGCATGAGCTGGTAGGTCATGATAGGATTCATATAACTTAGCCTGAGCTGTTTAAAATCTAGAGGTCTAGCCTAAGTCAGTTGACTGTGTGCTTGCTCTGATGAAGTTTTCACACCAGTAGGAGAGAGCAAGTAGGATCCTGGAGGCAGCTGCAATCACTTGTCATCTGGAAATGTCTTTCCTCTCTATTGACTATCAAGTGAGCCTAGATCACATTAGAAACCTGAAGATTTTAAATGGTAAGTGCATATAAGATGTATCCTACATAAAAGAATGAAGAGGAAAAGTCAGATTCAGTGACTCATCAAACCTGTTTCATAGTTATTCCAACGCTGGTACTCTGGTATTTCAGGCTCAAAACTGTGCTTTACTTCATGTTATTTCAAAGTTACGATTATATAATAAAATCCAATATTCTGTGATCAGAATTAAAAGTGAGATAAGTACAATAAAAAAAAAAAATCAGTTTAAGAATAAAATTATCAAGAAATCCAGGCCCAATTCTTTTATCCATTCTAATTTGAATAGTCTTTCATCATGTGAATAAATTCGCTGACTCCATAATTTACAGCAATATATCCAATCTCTCTTCATGCACACACTGTGGACTCTTCTTCAACTTCCAAACCAATGCATTCAGTAAAAGAAAGGATCTCTGCCAGTGATTTTGACAGGTTGATAAGTGAATTCTCCTTCTAGTCCTCTAGGTTAGTTGACATTTACTTCTGCCCTCAAACTGCGAGAAAAATGCTCTTTAAATCACCTACCTGGGCAAAGTCAGCCATTTACTTGATAGTCTAAGACAACAGTCAAAAAGATGTTGTATAATTCTAACCCCACAAGCTGGTCAAGCTTTACCTCCACATAGGGTTATAAACCTATCATCTCATGTATTGTCACCTATCATCAGTGTAAGTTTCTAGTTTCCTGGTCAAGGGTGCATTAACATTGCTTTTGTGTTAGCTGAAGAACAATAGAAGTCCACAGGAAACTACATCATTTTCTGATCCAAGCACATAAGTTGAGCCACTGATAATGTCTCAATTGCCATTATACTGCCAAAAGCTGATGCAAAATCAAAATTACAAGGTAGTTGGAAGTCTTTTTAGTGAAGCTTAGAAGTAAAAGTATCGCTCTTTCAGGAGCTTTTAAAATTGTTTAGCTGTCATAAAATATTGAGCACCTTTTTGCAGCTCTCTGTCATATTCGGAGATACATTGGTTTAATATACCTTTGTCAAATCAATTCTCGCTCTAGCAGGATGTAGCAAAGTATTCATATTTAATTTGGGTAGTTGGTGAACCATAATATCCAGTAATTACAGTGTTTTCATTTATTCGCTACATTATCCAAAAAGTTTTGCTCAAGTGTATCTTGGCACAGTAACCTCAAGGAAGTAAAATCTCCATGGCAGAAAGTGATTTTCTTTAGGCTTACCATGAATTGGTTGTCAGAGAGTTATAACCGTATGCAAAAGTTAAAACCATAAGCTCATTTAAGGCAAGTCTTAAAACCTTACTTCGGTGATCTTTAATGTAAATAAAAAGGCAACAACGTTACTGATAAAAGCTAACAATACTTACCTAACTATCTAGAAATCTTATACCAGTATTTCTGAAGCAGCTTTAAAACACCAGGAAAAATAGAAATAAGCAACTTCAGAGTGCAAACAATATGTTTATGTACTTATAAAACCCTTTCTTTAAGTTTTTAATCCCTTTCCACCCGCCTGTTCATCTGTCTCTGTCTGTGGGAATTTAACAGAGCACCGAATATCCCCTCTCAAATACTTGGAAGAAGTCTCATATAGTAGTTTTGGGGAACAATGAAGAACAAAATTAGTGTAATAAAACTGAAGGATAAATGGAGCCTTCCTGAAGGAGTATTCACTTGCATCAACTTCAGTGAAGTGAGGTCCCCTACACCAAGTCTGATTTTTGGTCTGCTTTGGTGAATGAACCACAAAGTACCTAAATACCTTCCAATACACAGACTAATTTTTTTTCTTATTTAGGACAGAAAGATCTGATGTATGAGAAGCTTAGGAGTCCAAAAAGCACTATAACTGGGAATCCAGAAAGAACCTCCAACAGTGGCAGGATCAAGCCATCAATCATCAGCAAGGCAAGGAATAGGTCTGTACACTGAGCCTTAGACAGTTACTGCTTGATATTTAGTGCAAAGTCCCAACAGGTTCTCTACCATCTCCCATTCTTATTCAAAATTTGAATAAGCTTTTGTCATCCAGCTAAAATGTGAAATGAAAGCATCTGAGGGTCCTTCCATGTTCCTTCCATGCACAGATGCCTCCTGCAATGCAAACACCCAGAGAAACCCAGGCCTTTTAAGATTTTGTGGCTGGCAAGGTGTCGTGGTTTAACCCAGCCGGCAACTAAGCACCACACAGCCACTTGCTCACTCCCCTCCAGTGGGATGGGGGAGAGAATCAGAAAAGTAAAAATGAGAAAACTCATGGGTTGAGATAAAGACAGTTTAATAGGTTGGCAATTGCATCAGCAATTTTTGAGGGCCTCCTTGGAGGCTGCATAAGTAGAGCAAAAGCCACACACGCAAGCAAATAAAACAAGGAATTCATTCACGACTTCCCATGGGCAGGCAGGTGTTCAGCCATCTCCAGGAAAGCAGGGCTCCATCACGCCTAACCATTACTTGGGAAGACAAACACCATCACTCCAAACTTCCCCCCTTCCTTCTTCCCCCAGCTTTATATGCTAAGCATGACATGCTATGGTCTGGAATATCCTTTTGGTCAGAAATAGAAGGAATAGAAGTAATCACTACTAACAAAATTAGGCCTCCACACCCCGCTTGTTGCTTTCTCCACCTGATTTCTACTGGGGGATTTGTCCCTGATACAACAATGCCGCAAGGCAGCAATCACTGCCAAAGGAACTCATCACAGGGGACATTAAGTATTCTGAAATAACGCATGGGACATCAGGTCAGGGAGACAAGGTTAGAGTTCAGGTGGGTCTGGTTTATGGATGGGTGGGCCAAAAGAGATAGCAGGAGCTGCTGAAGGGTCTGAGGGGGGGGGAGGATGCAAGCTGTTTTACACTATACAATTACTTCAGTCTTCCTAAGTGACAAATAGCCATGGCCTTCTTTAATTCTGCCATGGTCCCAAGAGCAGAGAATGCTTTATTTAACATTAGTAGCTGTTACAGGACAACTTCTTCAGCTGAAGTGACAATAGTTTTTGTTTTGGGGGTGGGGGATATTTTGTCTCCAGTTCTCTGAGAATGACTGTCACTGTTTATGGTATAAATTCCTGTCATCTACAGCAAATCTTATGAGAACTCTATTTCCGGACAAAATGATCTTATTCTTGCAGGTGAGTCAAAAAAACACAAAACATGAAAACTGCTTTTACTTGAGGCATCTTGTCCCTTTTGTTGCCTGAAGTAGGGAAAGTTAGGAAGTACCCAGCATGTAAAAATGAAGATTGGTTTAAAAAAAAAAAGGTACTGAAATGAGGGGAATGAAGATGCATTTCCTTAGATGCTCTCTGAGCAGCTGTGCTGTGGGATCCTGCTACCTTTTTGTTCTGACTGAGCTTTAAGTGTTGCCTTTGTGGATAAGCTTGTGCTGTGCTTCATTTCACTTGAATTTCAGGCTAGGAGCACAAAATAATACAAATCAAGCCTTTTATCCCTGAGATGTTCCCTCACTTTATCAAAATGACACCATGCTTTCAATGAACCTCAGGTTTACCCAGGTAAAACAGCCTTTGGTTTCTCATATTTGTCTTCATATTGGCCACTTTTATAAGTGTTGGGTACTTTGCCTTGGAATGAAGGAAAATAAAACAGTAATGGTCCTTGGAGACTGACCTCTGAGCTAGCTACATCCTACAGCAACAGCACAAATGTAACTCTGTGCCTCCTTTGAACTTTCTGAGAATCCCTTAATATGCATCATTCTGTCTGGTGCACTTTCCATGTCATCTACTTTTTTGAGTTTTTATAAGATTCATTTGTTTGAGTTAGTTATTGCAGAATCCCCAGACTCAATATTTTCCAGATCACCTGCTTGGTGACCATTTATGCATGTTCTCTGCAGACTTTGAAATTACTTTTGTTTCCATTAATTTCATGTCACATCCTTCTGCTGCAGTTTATTGTTTCTACTAAACAATGTAATTCTAACATATTCCCCTTTAGCATTGCTGTAAGAGGTGTCAGGAAAGTTCCTTTTTACATTTCGCTCCTTGGCTCATATTCCATTTTGCCTTTCAACAGTGCTTGTATCCTGAACATAAAAGAAAGCCTTTTCCATTAGTACCATATAATCCTTTTTCCTGTTGTGTCCAAGGCATGAAGCATGCATTTTCATTCCATTTTCTCTGCTTTTGGTCTCTATGCATTCATAGTCCTGCTCTCCCCATCACTAAACCTGCTCTTGCATCTGCATTTCACAACTTCTAGGGAAAAAAAGCTTTAAAGTATATCCTTAACTTAATGGATATGTATAAATGTTTGTATATGTCTTAACAAAACCAAAGGAGAATCCTTTATACTGGAATAGCTTTAAGAAATGCAAAGCACCAGTATCTAACAAAACCCATACACTGTACAGAGAGAGACTGCCCAGACTGCCACAGTCTAGTCTGGAAACAGTAATACACAATGAAGCAGACAACATGAGAGGCCATCTGAGATTCAGAGGGGACATCTCACTACCCATGCTCCACCATCATGCTATCTGAATGATTCTAGGCAGCCCATTCACTTTCGCAGTTTCCCATCTCACTTTCCAATGTTTCCTCATAAGAGTTAGAGCTCAGGATTCTTGGGATACACTGTTTCATTGCAGCTGTCCTGGGCATCTCACAATTTAATCCATAATTTCAAGTACAGTGACAGTGAGGGTGAAATCTCCAGCATTTTCCCTTGCCTGCCTCTCACACTGGCTTTATTCTGCCAACCGGCAGGTTGGCAGATGCTATTGCTGCCGAGCACTGCCAGGGACTGGCCAATTTTAAGGAAGGCACCCACCAGAGTGGCATGCATTGTGTGCTCCAGCCTCGACAGGATGTATGGCTCCTGCTATTTTAATACGATCTGATTTATACAATTGCAAATCATTCTGCACAGTAATCACCCAGTCAAGCACAGAGGAAATGCAAGAAACTCAGCAAAAGTAATTTGAGTTTTCGCTTTTAAATGTCTCACATCCATCTAAAAATCCTACCCTCTATCTTTCCAGAGAAGGTGCTGAACACAAAAAGCCTGCTAATGGTGTGTTAATATGTGCATATTACTGACCTGCCTTGTAGTACTCAGGGTGTCTGAGTTGTACCGGCTCTTTATCACTTAAACACTGAAGGTTTATTCTAAGCAAACAGGGAGGCAATGCAGCTTCTCATTATAGATGTCCAACTCATTTTAATAGTAACAGCTGCTTTAATTTTTAAATGAAATTGTTAGCCTTCAAACTCCTTTGCAAATTTGTGAGTTTATCAAGAGAACAGGTTGGAAACTTATTTCTGCTTCCCTACACAATAAAGCGTTAGCTGCATGCTAAGCTTCTGTGTGATTTGAAAAGGAAAATACATTGAGGGAACATTCCCTGGTGGGTCTGTCCCAGTATAGCTCACATTGTTGATCTGGCTGGTTTTGACAGACTGGAGACTTGTCAGAAGTGCAGTCTGGTTCTCTCCTGCAAAAAAACCCCCATAAGGATATGTGTCTCTGTTCCTGTGTCATTATGTTAAACTGTCAGAAAATTCAAAAGTCAACCTGAAGATACTCAAGAATCTGGAATTAAAATATTGGCCATGGTGCTTTTAACATGCATTTTTCACTAAGGATGCAAATGAAGGATGTCACCTCTAACTGTGGCCAGACATATTAGATACAGGAGACATGGTGACAACTCACAGCCACACCGCTGCAGCATCTCCCCTTTCAGACCTGGATTTACCAAGACACTAAGAGGACTGTAACTCACCTTTCTGCTATGTGTTACCACAAAACACAGTGTGTGCACTCCCAGTTATTTGGATAGTACACATCTGTAACCACTCCTTTCCATCCTGCTATCTTTGAAGTCTTTCCTTACTCCCCTAACTCTATGGACATGATGGAAAGCACCCAGCCCCAGTTACAACATCTGCTTCCTCACCTTATAACTTTGTCTGAGTTTCACATCCCTGAGCCTCCCATTGCTTTTCCCCTAGTGCCCCTGATTGCTTTTCCCCTAGTCTCACCATGCTTTTCCCCAATACTATGTACTTTCCATGGGGATCGGCTTAAACTCCCTATTGGTGTTCCTGTTTGTCATGCTATTAGCACTAGTTGGAGCACACTACCAAGGCATCAGAAGTACCTATTGATCAGCTTTTAAGTCTCCATGCACATGTACTTCTGTGAAGTGTTTATCAAGTATTTAAATGACTGTAACCTGCTTTGTTGTGCACTGTACTTGCTTTTGCCTAACATAAACTAAAATCAGCAAAACCAGAGTGAAGGGGGGTAAGCAGGGATGTTTCTTACGCCAGTGTCAGTCACTTCCCATGAGAATCTGCATAACAACAGCATCGGGGTCTGCAGGTGCAGGGACATGAGACCTACGGCACCAGAACAAAAACATGAGAATGCAAGGGAAAACTGCCAGCGAGGCTCCAGGCAGCTCTGGTGAAAGGTTACAGAGCTGCAAATAGCAGACCTGTAGCATTACAGATCCTGAAGCACTGAACCACCTCAGGCACCATGCAACTTCATTTTCTGTTTACCTTCTTCACCCCACATGTGATTTCACAGACGTTTGCTGTACCACCCTTCTTCATCTCTCTTCAGTCAGGGAAGTTTAGTTAGTCATTCTTCATGCAGAGTCTGTCCGCTATCTGTGATCACCCTCGTCATCCTTCTCAGTGCTATTTTCAATTCTACTACAATCTTTTGAGAGGGTTGCACTAAAATTATACACAATTTTCAAGGCATGGTGCATGAGAGTATTATAGAGTGGCCTGGTGATGTTTTCCTCTCCTAAATAACTCAGAACATTGCATTTGTTTTTTCGCTGCAAAGGAGTAATGCCGTGACCTTTTCATCCTTTTAACCCCTGAATCTTGTTCACAGTCAGAGGAATCAGCCAAATGGTTGTAATACACTATGAATCTTTATGTTTTGAAGGTTTTCTACCTAAATTATGCCAACTGAAGCTGGATCATAACATGAACATAGGCACTCTGAAGGTCAAAAATCGATATGTATGCAGACATGCAAAAAGTCAGGTTGAAGAATGTTTATTCAAATAATTTAAAACCAGGTTACTTTACATGGGTTGAGAGATATACCCACAATTTTGTAGTCATTTGCCCTGTTTGGGGAGACGACTTGACAGGTTTTAGAATTCCTAACACTCTTATTTAACTTCCAATAAAGCTCCTAAAACATAAGCTTCTCTTCAGAAATACCTAGAAGTGCCGTTTTCACGTTGCAAGCAGCCAACCTTATGTGCAATTGACTTAGAGTCAATCATGAAAAACATTTTCAAATGAATATTCAGTATTGAAGCTTTTTTTGGATCACTGCAGAACTAAACAGAGGTACTGGGACAATGCCGCTATTTGTATATGAAGTGAATAAACACGGTCTGTTCATCACATCTGAACGGTGCTGATTCTTCTTGGGCTGCCATTTCTGATGTGGAAGCTAGAGAACTATAGCAAAAACTAACCCGTTTCTGCTTGGGTGTGGAGAATCAGAGCATTAGCAACATCAGCCCAGTGCTAAGGAATTTCACTTACCAAAAGCCATTGAGGACCTGATCCCGAGGTCTGGAGGTCTGGCTTCCAGGCACTTCAGGGATTTGAATCTGCTTCTCAATGCAATGTGAAACTGATTTGCATATAAATTCCTATTGTAGAAAAATGTTTGATGCTTCCTGAGCAGCTGAGATGGAGTAGGATGGGTCACTGAGGAGAAAGGAAAATATTTTAATCTTTTGGAGACTTTGGGGTGACCCCCATCACCTCCTCCCCTGCTTCACTCACACCAGCATCTTGAAGGCCAAAGTGCCCCTTTGCCTGAGGGGTAGTTTCTCATGGCAGGCTCTAGCACAGCAAGTGGGATCGGAGCACGCAGACCCTGAAGCCCTGTACCCTGACCCTACATGGCAAACTGTCCTCTGTTTAGCATGCCAGCTGTTTGCCTGTCCTCAGCAACTCATTTTGTCCTATAGGACTAGCCACAAAGATCCTGCAATAAAGTATCATCACAGTCAATCACAGCACCTCACTAACCTTTGCCTTCTTGGTTGTTTTCAAAAGGAAATATCAGGGATTCAGCTGACAGAGAATGCAGAGATAGAATCAGTAATAATATCAAAGCAAGGGAATAAAAAAAATTCAGAGGGTAGTGTTATGACAATGTAACAGATTTATGCTAATCTGGTTTTGGTAAATTTTTGTATCTATAAATGTTTATTCTTTCTGATTCTTTTCTATTACTTCTCAATCTGAAAAGATTTTTCCATCTTCACTCAAAAAGGCTGAGTTCCCTTCTGTTGAATTAAAAAAAAAGGTTTGTTAAAATTGTTGAGCAAATCTAGTTATCAGAAGTACATGGTTAATTTTGTATTGCAGCATAAAGCCATTCTGAACTATTTTTTTCATTAAAGCCCTGGCTCAGCAAGGCATTTTTGGCAGATATGTAAACCCCTTTTTTAATTCAACCAAGTCTTTAAAAATCTGCTTAAATAATAACCTGTTTTTCTTAAAATTGAGCTAAATATCTATTTTAAACTTCTTCACAATGTAAAACCCAGACAGGTAATTCACTTCCTCAGAACTGTAAAGCTCATCTCTAATTATATAAAATTAATGCAGGCAGGGCAGAAACCTTAAACCTCTCATTTGTTGAAAAATGCAGTTCATGGAATTCGTGAATTCAGGCAAATGTAACAAATGCTTTTGCCGGTAAAAAAGCAGTTGTTCCTTAAGTTGGAACACTTTGGTTTGACTTATTTAAATAACACATTTCATCTTTTTTACTTTGAGACAACCTTTTGTTTCAAACCTGGCAGAGCCTAGGCAGGCAAAGGTACTTGCTAGAGATGCTATTCTGCTCCATTAACTATGTGAGATGGGCTCACTGAAGCTCTCTGTTTAGATGGCTCCCTCAGGTGACTCATACTAGGTGGCATGAACTCACTATGCCCATTCTTTGCAGACAAAATTGAAGACAATCAGAGTCCTTTGAAAAAGAAAATAGGAAAAAATTAGTCCAGTCAATAGTGTAGCCAATGAGAATTATCTAGAGGGTCCCATAGAAGATGTGAGCTGGGACTTCAGGGGCACATAACAGCATCTGTATTCACACTGCAGAAAAACAGCCTAGTCTAACTCTTAGATGAACTGATTGCTGAAAAAAACAGAGAAGCTGTGGGATTTCCATCCTTAGAGATATTCAAAATTCAAATGAATTAAGCCCTGATCAACCCAACCTGAGGCTGAAGACAGCTCTGCTGTGAGCCCAAGGTGGGATGAGATGACCACCTGAGGTCCCTACCAACCCAAGCTATTCTATGAGTGTGATTCTGAGAACAGTTCTACACTACTGTAAGAACTGGAAGGAACAATTTGTACAAAAGCAAATTACCTCTGCCCTCTCATCCTCCAGTCTGTTAAGATACACTTGGGCAAAGCCAAATTCATCAATGAGCACTGTCCCAGGTCAGAATTAAACTGTGCTTTCTCCATTAAATGGCATACCAAGGAAGAACACCACCTCTGAGACTGGCTGTGACTGAGAAACATCCATCCTTTTCCTAAACAAAGTACTGTCCCTCTGCTTCCTTATCATAGAAACTTTCTCTTGAATGAGGAGGGAAAAAACACAGAAAAACAGAGACCATTCCATTTTGAGGGCATCTAGGACCCTTCAAAAAACAGAGAACTGGCCTAGAACACTGAATGTTATATATATTTGTTTGTTTGCTTGTTCATTTTCAGCATGTGATACAAAGCTGATAGAGATCTCGAGCCTGATTTTCACAAGGGCAACTGAGTTTAAACACAGAAGCATTAGCAGGAGAACAGAAATAAGTGATCAGCCCATCATCCAGGAAAGCCTTCTAGCTAACTGGATAGACCAGAAGCTGTAATTAATCTGGAACATCACACTTAAATTAAAGCAAGCATTAATAAAGGAAATGTAAAGGAATCAGATATTTCTTTACAAAATTGCAATTAGCAGAGAAATGAAGCAAAAGACTGTGTGAGAGAATCTACCATTCAGTAGAAACAGCTGATGGGACAGCCGTACAAGGCAGTATGGAATCATAAAGTATAAACTTGCTTAAAGTTACAGACACAAGGAATTTTATAGCGTTATAAGTACAGAACATTAGAAAATCAACTGGTCCAGCAATTTGAAACTGTTGGAACTCATGACCAAGAAAAAATCATACCTTACTTAAAAAACTAGAACATACTGTGAAAAATTTGTCACTGACATTATAGTTGTATTTTGCAGATTTGGAATATTGGTCTCCAACAGGGAGAACATCTCATACTGGTTTTGACAATAATTGTGAAAGTAGTGAGGTGATATATCACTTTTAGACTTTGTAGAATCATTGACAGAGTCACTTTTAATACCTAATGTAAGGGCACATTTATTAATAATCAGAGAAATTCCTTTCATTCTGAGGAAACAGGACAACATATTTGGATTTCTCTCATTAAATTTGTCAGAGCCATTCACCTGCTGACTTTGTGAGTCACCCAAAAAAGTCCATAGCAGAAATACTAACCTTAAGATCATCCTAGATCTATCCTGTAATGCCCTGCCACATTCATTATATATCTTTCAATTTCTGCAGCAAAAGCTTCTTTCATCAGGTAAGTCTTATTTTTTCCGCAGAGCAAATACATTCCATATGTTGAATAAATGGGTCAAAAATATAAAATATAAAAATTACAAGATATAAAAAATACAAAATAAGTGTGATGTATGCACCTGAAGGTTCATTTCCTGGTTTTGGCACTTCTATACATCTAAGTGCTTGCAGTGATCATAATATGATTTTCATTGATTTGGGTTGTGGACATGTCCATGTGTGGCTGTGTGTCAGGGCAGGAGGGTGGGGGTATGTTTGCACGTGCATTCCCTTCAGCTTCTATTACCTCGCCTGTTGTTCATCAGTAAGGCTGGAATCTTAATTCGGCCTCTTCTGAATATTTACATGTCTGTCTTTGAACTCATGACAATATACTATTTTCTGAGGAGTCCTGCCTCATTCAATGCACTGGATGCAACCCTCTCCTGGGAAATGTTTTCTGCCTTTTATGAAATACTGTAAAATTAATGTAGATAGTACAGAACGTGAAGTGTAAAAAATGTAAAAGCATGTAGAAAGAGATCATTGACCCAGCAGTTTTGCAGGCTAGCACTTAACATAGTCATGAACGAGCTATTAATTCACAGATACTATGACTGTATATGTGAAAAAGTGTCACCGAGAGAAACTGTGAACAACCCACCATAGGGTATCTTCGAATCTAGCCATAAATACTTCATATCCATGGAAGTAGATTTAAACTGTCCCAACAGAGAAGAGAGTTACACCTGGGTTTCCAGCAGACTGAAGTACTAAGATATGTCATTGTTGCGGTTTAACCCCAGCCAGCAACTAAGCACCATGCAGCCGCTCACTCACTTCCCCCCCACCCAGTGGGATGGGGGAGAAAATCGGGAGAAGAAGTAAAACTCCTGGGTTGAGATAAGAACAGTTTAATAGAACAGAAAAGAAGAAACTAATAATGATAATGATAACACTAATAAAATGACAACAGCAATAATAAAAGGATTGGAATGTACAAATGATGCGCAGTGCAATTGCTCACCACCTGCCGATCAACACCCAGCTAGTCCCCCAGCGGCGATCCCCCACCCCCACTCCCCCCAGTTCCTATACTAGATGTGACGTCACATGGTATGGAATACCCCGTTGGCCAGTTTGGGTCAGGTGCCCTGGCTGTGTCCTGTGCCAACTTCTTGTGCCCCTCCAGCTTTCTCGCTGGCTGGGCATGAGAAGCTGAAAAATCCTTGACTTTAGACTAAACACTACTGAGCAACAACTGAAAACATCAGTGTTATCAACATTCTTCTCATACTGAACTCAAAACATAGCACTGTACCAGCTACTAGGAAGACAATTAACTCTATCCCAGCTGAAACCAGGACAGTCATAAAAGCAGAACATAAATATCTCTGAAATCTAGACTTTCACTTTCTGGTCTTGAAAAGGCAGCATTACATTTTGGATTAAGCATGCTTGATTGGGCCCAAAATAAAATTGCTTAATGTCTTTTTATATCAAGCTAGGAGTTTTACTTTGTGTCTTTGCTTTGCTTAATTGTAAATTGTGGATCAAATTCTTGTCTTACATACAAATGTGGAAATGCATATCCAAAGACAGAATTTGTCCATGGAATATCAAATTAATGTACACTTCTGGTAGAGCACTTGTTTAGATTCTGACATGGAAAGATGCATTAACAATTTGCAGCAATATTTAAAAGAAGCAAAATTGGCTCTTCTCCATTTTGTACAAATGAGACTTGAGCACTGAATTCAATAAGAATACAATTTCAGAAGAACACTGACTTTTAAGCAAAATGTTTATTTTACATCAGTCATTCTGGATTTAGATTCAGTATGAGTTCTTGATACAATGTAAGAATAATTATATGTCTCTTCTTATACAATTCATGCTACATAGAAGCAACGTGTCTGTAAATAGACCAAGCATTCAGTATTAATAAATAGCAAAGTTTTATTTAGAATTTGTGCTTCCTATAAAGCAATTTTTAATACAAACAATAATATAAAAGCCTCATAAAATTCAGAAATAAATAAAATATAGTGACTTTGAAACATGCTCATTTTCTTCAAGTGTCAAGAGTAATTCACTCTCTTCTGTACCTGAATTCTTCTAACAGCTCAAGAAGGTTTTGGTGTCTAGGGCCAACAAATGAAAATGTTGGTCATCACCCTGTAACACCAAAGTCAGGCAACATAATTTCTAACTTTTTGCACCCTCTGGCTTTTTAAAATTAATTGTCTGACTTGAAAATTAGGTAAATGTAGTTTTTCCCCTCATCTAATCAACTGCACATGAAAATAGATTTTTTAGGGAAAAAACTTATTAAAGCCTGTAATAAGCACTGCCAGTTAGGAAAGCCATGCAACAACTTTCATTTCTATATTACATCTTAATATTCTAAGGTTTTACTGTTCAGAAGCTCTCTCTGCTCTTATTCCATTGTCATTTCATGTTATTGAAGAATTCATCACCAAAACTCAAATTAGCTCATCAAATCAAAGTTGATTTATTAACCTAAAATCACCAGGACTGCTCAACCCTCTTTGACAGTATCTGAGAAAGACAATTATGCATGCATCTAAACAAAGAGAGAGCATGTCCATTTTAGATGTGGTAAGGAGGCAGGGATTAGTTCTAACCCAGCTTTGCCCACAGGTGCAGACATAGCCCCAGCAGCCTCCCCAGGGCTCTCAGACACCACTGCTCCCAGTCCCAGGAACAGTCACCTATGGAAGAGTCCCTGGGGGCTCGTGGCAGGGAGCAGACCTGCAGGTCAGATTAATTTGGAGCTACTCTGCCTTATGGAAACCCACTTCTGGAGCAGGTAGTAGCAGCCAGGCTATGTCTGAATGAGAGGATCATCTAACTCCAACCACGTAGTCCACTGAGGTTACTCATTTCGTGTCATTATGCAAAATATCACAGAAAGCCAGGGTATTCTGCAATTCACAGGCTCAGAGGAAAAAAAAATCAGATGGATCTTTCTAAAAAAGATGCAAAATGTTATTATTATTAGCATAAATTTTGACTGAGAAAGCAGTCATATCCAGGACAATATGTGTGCTTCAGCCTAAATGTATCTTAAGTCCAGTGAGGTTAATGGGGCTTAAGTACTCAAAAGTAAACAACGTTGCTTAAAAATTTTTCTCGAAAAAATCTGAGTGGTACAAAGGCAGTAGCAGGACCACACGCCTGGGCTAGATGGAACATCAAATATTCACTTAAAGGGTGCTGCGGACATCCGCTTTCGAACAAAAAATTCAAAGTATCTGGCAAGTTACTGGATGTGGCAGATGTTCAGTTGCCATAGAAAATCAAATCCTCTTTACTAAGGTGATTAAATATGTCTGTGGGTGGCTGGTTTTATTGAAAATGTCTGCCTTAGAATCAATGAAGCTTATTTTGCTACATTCTGTATTTGATGTAACCAGATTATTTACTTTTGTTTACCTAAAATGATCTTGCAGTTTTCCTGGCCATATGTGAGGGATGCACTTCACCACCACCACCACCCCCCCCGCCTCTGTAACCAAACCAGCAGCAGTTTCATACAGGCTCCAAAGGAGGTAAAGGCCCAAGCCATAGCCGGGCCAAGAACTCCTCTAGGAAACTCACAAAGGAGCAGAGCGACACAGTGAAAGCTGTGGGCATACCTCTCGTGCATACCTCTCCCATTGTATGCAATTTAAGTATGAGCCAACCACTTTATCCCATAAATATGATGGCCTAAGTGAGGCTTCTTTGAGCTCTCCCTACCAGACAGTGTGGTTGCATGGTGGTGATCTCCAGCAATGAGGTCTTCTACCAATGACAGATTGTTGGATGAGCCCAATTTGAGTTCTCCCTGGACAGCAGCTGCACTGCATGCCAGGCAACTTTCCCCTTGAGCAGGGACACGTCAGTATTAAGAGATATTAGTCTTTTAGCTTAAATAAGTAAGTTTTAAATAGAATGAATCACTTAAAGTTATAGTGTTGTGTGATTTAGTATGTTTGTTTAGCTCTACTTGCTTAGCATGAGTAGCTAGGTTTGCAGAAGTCTTAGGCCGTAAGTTGTAAACTTTTTACTGAGATTTGCTAAACGTGTACTTACTTCGTCAAAACAGAGGCCTCCAGAGCCAGCATAAAGCAGGAGATAAGGAGGTTTCAAGGCTACAACTGTCAACAGCACCTGCAACTCGTCAAGATAACAGCCTGTATGGAGTGAAGGAATCCAATAAGGAGTCAGAAGGTGTCAGACCAGAATCACTATTGAACCAAAGGGCGTGTGGGAGACACACAAAGAGACTGTGAAGAGTGTGTGAGGAACGGGTGAATAGTCTGAAAGGGTATAATTGCCCAGGGATTTCTTTGTTTGGGCCTTTCTTTCCTTCCTCCCTCCCTCCCTCCCTCCCTTCCTTCCTTCCTTCCTTCCTTCCTCTCCTTCTCCTTCCCCCCTTCCTTCTGTCAGTCCCTCCCCGGAGGCACCCCACAGGAGCTGACCCTGCTGCTGTACCACTCTATTAAATTATTTTTATAAGACTCAATGACTGAGAGTCTGTTTCGGGAAACCAAGTGCTCAAACTTTGGAGTGAACTAGCACCAGACACCTGGACAGATCAGTAAGTGATTAATAGCATGCTAAACTTTGAAATCCTAAGTGATATAAAGGATTGATTGTGCACATATTCCCTTAGCCATAAAACATTGACCAAGTCTGAGACTAAGATTGGATCCAGCTGCACCTAGACACCTCTCTGAGAAGGAGTTTAGAAAGCAAGGGGGTCGATTCTGAACCTCATGACTCAACAGGAGGTTTTCCTTACTTTGAATCTCTTAGCCATAAACCGTTGACCAGGTCTGAAGACTAACTTTGGATCTAGATGCACCTAAGCTCCATCAGGAGTTTAGAAAGTAAGGGTGTCCATTCTGAACCTCGTGACTCAACAGGAGGGTCTCCCTTACCTTTTTGTATCTCCAATCTCTGTGCAAATCATCCTAAATCGATTCTAATTTGATTTTCCTTTCTATGCTTCTCCCATGTAGTAATAGAGTGAACCTTGTCATTGAACTCTGTTAAGTCCCACTTTTACAGATTCTTTAAGGATCCTAAATCACTCATCCATGACACCATAACATGGCTTCCTGAAAATAACCTGTTCACTGAAGTCCTATCAAAATACTGAGAAAAAAATTGTACTGGAATTACCAACGTCATAACATTGGAAATGTGATTGCTTCTTGTGCTGTGTTGTTCTACTCCTTACAAAAAAAAAAATAAATCTCAAATTAATGCCAAAGATTCATGTTTCAACAGAGATGCTACCATAGTGTGTTAACTGTAACTAAGTGCAACATAAAAGTACTGCTGTATATAGAGAATATAGGTTCATAAAGAAAGATTCATTTTATTTGGCCTTTGTGAAGGACATCAAGATTTGTACACCTCTGATAAATAATTCTAACATTGTTCAGACCATGTGCCTGCAATGTTGGGATCAGAGCAATCATTATCGCAAATTTGTATCACAAGGTTGCCATAAAGTCTATAGATTTGGGACATAAAGTATTGGCAAACTGAGTAGTAAGAGTTTGCAATTCGTAATCAAATGTTCTTAGACTGTACCATGTGAAAATACATCGCTATGTCTTGAGGCTGGAGAATAACTCATTCTTTAGTAACTAAATAAACTAAAACTAAAACCAGCTCTTTCTCCATGGTAGAAACCAGAGCACACAATGCACAAGGACAGATGGGAAAGCAGAGGGCACACAGCACTTCCAGTCTCCCTGGTAATGTTCCTGACTGTTGCAAGATGCCCACACAGGTTTTGGCAACAGTGATACACATCCCTTCTATTAATATCCTTTTCTTTGAGAACATTGTAGGATAAACTGCTATACACATGTAAATTTTGCTTGCATTTCTGGGCAAATTTATTTCTTTCCTTATTGCTTACTGGCAAAATTAAACATAATTTTCTTATGTTAATAACCCTCATATTTTCATCTGCTTCTGTTACCTCTACTGCTGCTCATTTGGGGAAATGAGCAACAGAAATGTCAGTAAGTAGTCCAAGATCCTTTAGCAAAGTCCTGAGGCTCCTTACAAACCTCCCCAACTGAGGCTATCTAAAATTTCTAGCATTTTCTACTTCACAAAGAAAACTGTCTTACATTTAAACAGTTTTCAAAGAGTGTCTGTAACTCAGGAGCTCAAGTCACATTTTGAAAAAAGCTGTCTCTCTAAGTACCTTTAGTCATGTCTGAAAGGAAGATTTAGATTTCTAACTCACTTGAGCTTTTTTTTTAAATGTCTGTCATCCATTTGAAACTAATTTACCCTATGCTTTCTAACTCTGTAGGCATTCATTCCAAGATGTCATCACTCTGTTGTTAGTTTTAAAATAGCTCTGTGTACAAATTTTCTAAGCACTTTAAAATATTCTTTCCAGTTTTGAAATAAGTGATTTGTCAGTGCTTCTTTTCAGTCTTTCCCTTTCCATGGCTAAAACTTCAACAAGAAGAATAGAAAGCATTCAGCATTTTAGGGTTTTTTTTTAAGCACATGTATTTAGACCCTAAGAAATATTTTGTAGTGTGTGGTTTAGATGCCTCTCTTTTCATGCCTAATAGTAACATAGCAGCTGCTGCAGTTCAAGAAGCACCTTGCAGTTTTTCTTCAGGATCAGAGGGAGGGGTGAAGGGCCATGGAAGCCCTTCCTGCATGTTTCCCAAGATTAGTGCAAAGTCTAGTGGTGCCAACAGAAGCAACGGCATCATTAGTCCTCCTCTTGTGGGCAATGATGTTTGTGACAGAAGGCTGTGCAAAGCATGGTATAGGTGCTGGGCTCGGTTTTGTCAACAGGGTTTGGGAGAGAAAAACATGATGCAGTCCATTCACCACCAGCGTAATTTTTTTGAAACATGTTGGCACCTCTTTAGCAAGTAGGGAGCAGGAAGTGCTGTGTTCAGACGTGCAGCACTCATTCCTGGCAGAGGTTTGTCTCAGTCCGTTGATAGGCATTGGTGATGCTTTGCAGTCTGCTTTCCAACATCCATCAGTAGCAAATGGGCCCAATCCTGGCCTCAGACAGGACCTTTCCCCTTTTATTCACAAAACAGGGCTCTGCCATGTCTTCACCTTGATTTACCAGTGCAAAACAATGGCTTAAAGAGATCTCCCTATTTTACGGTTTACCATGTAGACCTGAATAACTTCGGGACCAGCTCGCTCTTTCTCAACGTGAAGTAAGTCCATTGGGAGCTAGGCCTCAGCCCTCCCTCTAAAACAGGCTGAGCTTAAACAGTGCACTCTAGTTCCTAAAGATGTAGCAAGTGCAGAAAAAACAGACCTGCCATCTAACCTGAAATGTTTCTTCAGTGGATAAGTTCTCTAATGAATACTGTGACCATGAAGACCACTGCTATTCGTAACATTTCGAAACATAATGCAAAGCCCTGTAGGTAAATTGTATGCAACTATCCATGTATTGGAAAAGTTTTGTCCTGCTTCAGCTGTGTAATCTTACTGCACTTGCAACTCATTCTGACAATTCCCAATTAACAGTCCCAAGCTTAGCCTCAAGTGCAAAGCTCCATTTCTTTTAAAGGGAAAAAGAAAAAAATACTCCATGTGTACCTCGGATATACTATAAATCACCGTGATGCTGTGTTTTCACCCTTATCACCCAGTATACAGATGCTCTTCTACTTTCCATCTCCATCTTATCTCAAAAAGCACCTGAGGACATGCTGAAGAGCTGTCTGTCCACCAGAAGTATTTTCATGGTTTGTACAGGGATGACTGAACGTAAAATTTAGGGGATGAGAGAAAACAAGCACTTAAACACTCATTCAAATCTGAACAATTAACTCCTTTTGGCAAAATACTTTTGAGAGTATAATGCAAACAATTCCATCCTTATATTTTTTAAACAAATAATGATGTGCAAATTGGACAAAATGGTGATTTCCTATAATGTTTCACTCTATGTTCCACTAATAACTTTTCAATTATCATGAAACTACTCTGTAATTAGATTGCAAATATATAATAACTTTTACCATGAAAATTATGAAATAATCATAATTCAATTAGGCTCCACACTCCACATTCCGACACATACCTAAACTGCTTTAGAAAATATTTCATAGAATAAAGTAATAATACACTTTTTGCTCAAATCCCAGATTAGGTATTTTAGAAATAGATATGACAGACTGAGAGACAAGGGCACAGAATGAGAATTTCTTCAACAAAAATGCCTTATCCACCTCTGACAAGCCCCTTCCCCTCCGTCAAAAACCTATGTGCTTTATGGATATTGCCACTGCCAGAGTGACAACATAATTGAAAAATGAGTAAGAAAGACAAACCGTCTGAGGGCAGCACTGTGGGGGGTGGTGGTCTCCTCAGACCTTAGTGGTGTCTCACTCCCCCATTGCCAGCAGGCCTTTCCATCTGTGACAGATAGCATTTACAAACGGAGAAGGAACTCAGCAGGGAATGACTTGTTCACGTACTTCAGGGAGCACCTTTGGTGTTTTATGATGTCAGGTTAGGGTGGAAGGATTGAGGGCCAGGGATGTGCCTGGAAGAAGATAAGGATGCTGCTGTCATGTCTGATCTATGGGGTTGCTGGATGATGGTGGCAAATGGGTCGGCTCCCCTCATCACCCACTCCTGGCAACCGCAGGCGGTTCCCTGTTCCCTTATGTCTCTTTTCAGTGACTGCTCCAACTCGCTCTGACTTTTTCCCACTTTCTCATTCTCTGAATCACTGTGCTTATTCTCACTTTAGTTTCCTTCAGCATCTTTGTGAAGCTTTCTTCTCCCATTTCTTTCTATCCTTTCTTCCCCACATGCACTTCCATATCTGCCTTGCTTTTCTGTGTCTGTTTTCTTGCCTCTTTTTCTCGTCACTTACCAATTTCTTCTTGTTGTTCTTCCAATTTTCCTGTTTTCCCTTACCTTTGAAGACATGTCACTGTTCTGGATATAATACATTCTGCAATGGAGAGCACTCCATGGAGAAGCTGCTTTTCATCCTTACCTGTTAAAGTCATTCCTGCCCCCCACTGGCAACACAGTGACTACCCTTTCCAAATACCGTCAGTCATATTCTACATCCTCTAAGTTTTGTACACAACTGGTCAGAGTTGTCTGTGGTCAAAGCATCACACTGCAGACCAGAGGAATGTGTCTGAGCCTCCCTCCCAATGTCTACCTACAGCAGCCCCCAGCCAGGTCACCCGTAAAGTGGCAGGGTGGGAGTTGCACCCTCATCCAGCCAAGGTTCACTGGCAACACCAGAGCTGGAGACCTGGTCTCCCAGCTGTCCCTACCCAAGACTCAGGGGTGTCCTCCTTCGAAACATGGCCACACCTGAGTAGAAGATGCTGTATACCTCTCCTAAATTCAGGAGCACTGAGTTCATTTCAACTCCTGCTCTTAGCAGCACAATGTGCTGAGGGCGACTACTGCAATTAGATATGCAGAAAAGTAAGGTCATAAAAACATGAAGCATACATTTAAGCATCTTTCAACCCCTTTGGCAATGGAAATAATTGTCCTGGCAGAGGACTTCAAGTAATCCCTGCAGGCCACAGCGGGAGGACTGCCAGGTTGCTGCACCAAGGAAAGGAGGACTGCAGAGGTTGAAATAGCCTGAATAAGCCTGAAAAAATTTCAAGAGAACCTTTGCTGTTGCAGGGAAGGTACTTAGTGTAATAATAATAGTTACAAATGGGAGCCTGAATGAATTCTGAGAATACCTTCATGATAACCTACAGGAGAAAAAAAATCATCCTGTGAAAAACTGATGGAGAAACCTTGGAATGAAAATGTATGAGCTGGGCTTTATCAAAATACTCTGGGGTGGTGGTTTGGGTTTTTTTTTTTGGGGGGGGGGGGGGTGGCATTCCAGTGATTTGTTTCTGAAAAAACTCTTAAGATCCACCAATGACAATTTTCCCAAGCCATCTTAAAAATTAGATGATAAACCAACAGTAGATTTCTCTAAATATGCCTGGTTTACTCTTCACAGCAAAGCTAATATAATTCTGCTCATTCTGGTAATATGCATTTTTTCTCTTACTATCTCAAATATCAAAAAATAATTGATTGACCATGGACTATAGTGGTACTGAAGGTCAGTTATTCAGTCCAGGGGTCGCTGGTTTTATCTATGCACTAGAAAACTAGGGCCAGTTTATAATTTATTTTAACATTTAAAAATGCAGTGTTTTCCTGAACGTGCTGCAGCTCTAATTAATCTTTGATAAAGTCTTCAAAAAATCACAGGAGGATGTGTAGAAAGTTTCAGTGCTGCAAAAGCTAATACACTCACTCGGATCATGAGATCTTTAAAACTCACTGTAAAATTAATGTCATATTTTAACATAAGGTAGCTCTAGAGGAAGTATTCCACCTCCATTATGTGCCAAACCTGGCAGCTGTGCCAGGCTTTGCCTTTTAAACCCAGCTGTGTCTTCCCTGAACTGTCTTAGTATAAGTTCTGTTCAAAGAGATATTAATCAGACTAGCTAGACTGCTGGGACTTAATGTTTCCACTATCTACTTTTTTATCTAGCCTTATAAACTTTATATTGAGATATAAATTAAGACTTCAAGTGCTCCTATTTGCTTCTCCGACTCCTTGCCTGAGGGTCCCTTTAATTCTAAGATGTCTGTTGAGCTATACAAATGATGCACGCGAGAATGCCATCAGCTTTGATATGATGTTTATTTCTTCCTGTTAATGAAAAGATTTCCCATTTTTTATGCATATTTCTGGCAGTTTAAGAAAATGCCATCTATGTATTGCTTTAAGGTTCACTATGATGGAAAGGCTTTTTATTAAAACAATATTTTTCTCTAGATTGGCACTTGCATCCTCTAATTCTGACAGTTTACATTATTTCTCTGCATAATAGGATTGAAGCAGTGGAAGATTAACAGGAGGCAATCTAATTTAATGGTTGCAATTATAGTTGATGAAGGAATGTGTTAATCAGGAAAAATATAACTCTGATGACTTCCTATGTGAAAAAAAAAACAGAAAAGAAGGAAAAAATGGAGATGAGAAATCTGTGTTGGCTCGTTCATCTGTATATCCACTTTTGTTCTAAAATCATATTTTAATTTAGATATTCTGGCATAAAATTGCATCCTAAAGTACATAGGCTGTGTCAGCCTGATGGCTCATCCAATAGAAAATATTGAGGAGTTACTCAAACTTCTTCACTAACACCTGGATAGTTATTGATGGCAGAAAAACACTTTACTTACTAAATCATCTGTTTAAGCAGGGCTCATGCCTGTGTAGCAGAATGATCTGTGGGACCACTTCTCCAACTCAGCTGCACTTTGAACCTACAAGTGTATGTACGTACATAACAACTTGAGAAAACCGTACCAAGATATTATGGGCCATTCTTTCCTAAATAGATATAAACTGCAATCTGCCCGATGATCTAATAGGCAATGTAGCATGCAGCAGGGTAATGTGACCTCATGGACCAGCCACTCAAAAAGAGTTCAGGGAACTGCTGACCCTCTTCCCTCCTTGAGAGTGGTTGAGGCCATGCATTTCCATAAGACAATGTATATGGCTTTATTTAGTTGTTATCAATATGACATGGCAGATAATTTAAAGAAATACAGCAATTTAATCAAAGAGAATTTGACATGCACAGAACACAGTTCCACACTTTTTCTTTTATATTTCAAGGCATGAGGGAGAAGGGACCACCCTTACCCAAAAGATGACCCTTCCTTCCCAGGTGTCCTGAGTATCCCCAGCCATTTGCTCCATGCATACAAACACACACCACAGTGGTATTGCTTCCGCATCCCCTACCCAGGGACAGTAAAGGTCTTGGTTCCTGCAGCACTCCTGCCACAGTGGACCTCAGTGGCCCACTCCTGCACCTCAGTGGACCACTGCCTGGTGGGCCAGCAGCTGCTGCCCTTGTGTGAGACAGCAGCCTTCATCTCCCAGGACTGTGAATATGAGGTGATACTCAACTATAAAGCAAAAAACATTACTTTAGATCAGTTTCACCACCACCACTCCCCGAAAGAAAAACCACAAACACAAAGTTTCATTCTGTATTCAGATATATTTGTATAAAGTCAATCTGGCCAAAAATTGCATTTCTATCTCGGGAAATTTCAATGAGTGATGTAAAGAAAAAGAGAAACATACACTGTACACAAAATGAACACGTTACATAAATATTTGCTGTAGAACTGCATATTTTTGAGGACTGATTTTATGACTAAAAAAATATATTTTCCATGTGTTATGCACAGTCTGCTGCTCACCGTCAGTGATGTATATAACTCTACAGAGCTCTTTCACTGACTAACGGTCCTTTGTGCTTGTAAACAGAAAGAGCGTCCCTTCCCAGTGCCACTCCCAGTTTCAGGAGTAATGTTGTGTAGACTTTGGGTCTCCCCCAGTTGCAACCCATTGGGCAAAAGGGATAAGCAGAAACATGCAGTAAGCGTGAAAGCATTGCAGTGGCATTGTTTCTTCTCTCTGTTTGCCATGTGGAGTGGTGAGCCCATAAGATTGCTAATGAGAAGCCTGCCGGAAGAAGGACAGAATGGGCCCAAAGTATTATTCTTGTGAAGAAATTATTCCCCACTACCTTTCTTTAGCACCTTAGCTTGGGAATAATACTGCCTCTCAGCAGCAGAGGCCTGAAGACCAGAATTAACTTTTACCATCACTTTGTGCTGAGACAATATCTCTTTTTGGCAAAACCCAAGAAGCATCTTATTATTATTAATATTATTATTACTATTATTATTATTATCTTTTGAAGGATGTAGAATTAATGGCCTTAATGCTATGAATACTGAATTACCACTAATTTTAGAAGTGCTGAGTACCCTCTGAGGCAGAACTTGGGCTCTTTATTGCTTGCACTACTACAGAAATACTTCTGTCAGTTGGAGAAGCTGAACAATGACTTGTGTTTCAAGTGACAAACCACCTATTACAAACAGACAAGCTGCAGTGAAATGTTCACAGATAGAAGATTTTTATTCAGTAATTTAGTCACTTTTTAGTGAATAGTTATGAATAGCAACTATCTTTGTATGCTTCATGGTCTGTTCACAAACGAACAAGTTAAATACAGTAGATAATATATTCATAACAGGTAACTCCTGCAACTCCTGCATTACCTGTTTTTACATCTGATCATCTTACTGTTTCATAGAAGGGAAATCCTTGTACATAAACAGGTAAGTCTTCAAGAGCTGTCATCTTGCATTAACAGCAGTATCCAGCATTTTTTTCCAATTTGCAACACTTCAGTTCTCCCAGAAGAGAACAACCCAGGCTCAGTCTTCTGAACTCAAGCATTTCTGGAGGCAACAAGTTATCTCATTGCTTTCAGCATATGGCTAGTTTCTGGACCTGGAAGAAAAGAAATACAACATAATTTCTAAACTTAGGCATAGAAATAAATAAACAATAAAGTAGAATCTGAGGCAAGATTTCCTTTGGCTGTTGGGTTTTGAAACAACTATAATCATTAGGCTTTTGTCACAGATGCAAAATGTACGTATGATTAATTATCGCTGGTGGGCAATCCATCATGCTCCTATCTGTCCTCCTCCCTTGAGGTCCTCTCATTTTGAATTGTTGTCCCAGCACTCCCTCTTCTGTGCTTGGCTCAGTCTTCTGCATTTGCTTAACATTTTTTTCTGAGCTAAGATCTTAATTGTTAAAATCAACTCTTAGAGCAGTTAATGCCATGGCTCCTTAGAGTTTGAAATATTTGTTGTGCCCTCAGGATATCTCATTGAAAAGCAGACTTTGTAAATCCACTGTAATATAGTAGCCATTTTCCCCTGTTCTCCTAGGAAAGCTGTAACTGTCCTTTCCAATTGGTCTGGAAATGAAACCTGAATACTAATTTATTAGAGGTACTGATCCATATTCATTCAACATACAGCATAAACAACAAAAGAATTCATTCAAAAATGAATTTTGATTTCAAGCTCGGTTAGGAAGCTGACATTTAAGAAAAGATGGGCTGTGCATGCCTCATTTTTCATCCATGGAATACGTTTTGTTTGAAACTTTACTGTAGAAGACTAAGTCAACAAACTGTTGGTCTTCTGAGCAATTTTGTTTGGGAATTCTTGATTTTTTAATCAGAAAAAGAAGAAAAAAGTTTCTGTTTTGAAAAAAAATTTATAGCAAATTGGCTACAGAAATCAAAATGCACCTCTTTCTTACACCTTTCAGATCCATAGAGGAAAAAAAATGGGATGTAACTTCCGAGCTGAAAGATAGTGGCACAGCTTAATATGAATAATGACATGAAAAAAGGAAGCAAAGAAATGGCAATGAAAGAAATGAATAGAGGATATAAGTGTAAGGAGCCATTTGGAACTTTAAAATGAGCTCAGTGGAAACAGAAATGGAAAAACCACTGGACTGGAACATTGAATGACAGGGATGGAAGAGGAAAGTGTGGAGGAAACCTTCCCTTACTGTGTACACAACTGAAGTGGTTTCAGAAACACTTAAGCAAGAGGATATTAGCTGGCTCAACTCTGGAATTATTCTGAGGCACTAAGGAGAACAGAAGAGGTGATTATAAAAAGATTCAGCTTTGTGGATAATATTTAAATGTTTTCCAGTACTGTGATACACAGCAGGAAAATCTACTGTTATTATGCTAAGCACCACATAATAAGAGGAAACTTTTCAACAGCTGATATGGATGGTAAGGGAAGGGGCTTAGGGTAGGTACAAAAACCTGTTCAAGAAGAGAAGTAACTGGTTATTTTACCAAGATGTGAGTTGTGCAACTAGAAGTGATCGAAAACCAACAGAGATTTCCGCAGTTGCAGTTTTCAGGGATGGGGCAGAGATGGGGAGGGAACAAAAACTAAAATAAAAAAAAATAAGACCAGGTCCAAAACAGCTAGTTACAGCTTGTTTGAGAAGTAGAACTGAAGCTGCTGTTTCTACCTCAGAAGCTCCTGAGAGAGCTCCTGATTTCTGAGTCATCCCTGTTGGAGCCTGGCTACTGACCCATCCTTGTAAAAGCAATGGCAGAGCTGGACATTTCCCATTTTCCCATCTGGCCTTCTCTTCCTCCCATCCCACCTTCTTCTCTCCTCAGCCTAGCTGGCCACAGCCATTTTCCTCGTCCCCTTGAGACACCAGGCCTCATGGACCTAGCCCGGAGCCAGATGAGAACCAGCAAACAAGCACAAGTAGCAAGTAACATTGGTTGAACAAAATCCAGTTGCATTTCAAGATTTTTCTATGAGTCTAAAGAGAGAGACATAACAAATAGGCAGCAACAGAACTGAGCTTTTCTGTTTAGACAGTATTTCACTGGCAGAAATTCACAGAGGAGATTAATAAAGACATACCTTAAATTAAAGATATTTTATGCCATGTTTACAGTTACAATTTTAGGCTATTTAATCTGTAATTTATTTAAACTTCCTATCCATTAACATATTATAAAATTTCTAGGCATCATGTAAAACAATGCTGATTTCATAAAGGAGTGAGGCAAGGAAGAGATGGGTGAAATTTTTTTATATGTCTATTTATTCTGACCACAAGAGTTGTGTTTTGAACTGCACATAAGGACACTGCGATTTTCCCTGATGACTACCTCAGTTACTTTTGCACAGGGCTCCATGGTGTGATATAGACCTCCCCATGAGACTTCCTCTTTGTGTCAACCCAGGGCTGCCACCATTGATATCCCTTGACACTGCTGATTTTTAGAAAAGCTATTGACGGAATGGCCTGAGTGACACGTTGCCTGGGTATGGTAGTCAAAGAAATGTGGGTTAGGCCTGGCATGGCAAAAAAAAGAAGCAGCAATCTAGCAAAGTCATTCTGTCTAGGAAATGAAAATAAGCATTTGCTTTTAATTGTCATCAGGGAGGTCATGCCCTGCTTTTGAGTGATTGAAAAGATTTTTTCTCCACTCTAAAACTGTAAAAACACAAAACCCCACATTTTTTTATTTTGCATTTTTTGCCCTAAAAAGTTAATGAAGGACTGACTGAGATAGTATTTGCTTTTTTTTATCTGCAAGTGGGAGTGATGGATGGAATGAAATTAATTTACGTGGGAGAGGTGGGAAACTGCTGGAGGGGAACTGAATTACAGAGGCACTCAGAGTGACACATGTGAAAGAGGATGTATTTCCACCATGTGTACAGAAACACCTGAGGTACAGAAGACTTTGGGGTACCTACAGATGCATTTGCTCAGGCATAAAAGAGGCAGAGCTGTGCCTGCACTAAGACACACAGGCAGGACTCACATAGTGACTTGAGATGATGCATCCTCCTGGGATCCTGTTCCCCATGCCAGTGCCTTTCCCTTTGGGCTAGAAGTGCCCCCAGAAGCTGATGCTTCAGACTTAGCTCTTCCTGGGGATTTTTTTGATCACTTTATGAGAAGATTGGGAGGCCCTGTAGGAAGCACTGGGAAGCAAGGAAAGATTAATGCTTTATTGCAGTTCTGGGTATCTACAGGAGACATCTCTAAAATTACCTTGCCTTATGAGTAGTACCTTTAAATGCTGTGTTAGTAGCATTCACTTCACCAGAGATCAGGAGCAATTTCATTCCTAGACCTCATTACTGATGATCAGGTGCAGCGGAGTCTGCATCCCAGAAAAGAGAAAATGCACTGACAGCATCTAAGCTTCAAGCAACAATGTGCTAGCTCAGTTGGCAGCACTAACCTCTGTACCCTTCCCACAGCAGGTCAGCCTCACTTCACTTCTTTCCCCCTTCCCCTGCTGAGATCAGGGACCTGGGGACCAGGGGACCTCCACCACCTCTCTGGAGCGGGAACAGCCCTTCCCTACGGCAGAGGCTCCTCCCTCCCAGGGACCTGTGGGATCCCAGCACCATGCTGGGGGCAGCCTCCCAAAAGACCAGGTCTTGAGGCCAAATGAGGTCAGATAATCTTGGCAACAGGAGGAAGAACATGAAACAGTCATCCCATCCACACCACAAACAATGGTTTGGATGAAACTTGCTGGCCCTGTGATACCTTTTTTTTTTGCAAGCCGTGTTGTGAAAAACTGAAATGCTATTACTGACCACTACTGTGTCCTCAGGCTTTGCTTCCAGTTTTCTTTTTGTTTGTTTTGTAGATCCTTTTTTCCTTAGAAATTTCCTTGTAACCTATTTATTTGTCCTTAAAAATAAAATACAGGGAGCTGTCTAGCTAAGTACAACAGCCCATTAGTATGAACATTGTACATGAATTGACCATCCCACAAAACTTTAGAAATTTTCTTTTCCTGTTTGGTCTCCTGGCTAACTTTCTGTGTATATTTTGTGGTTTACTTTGTAAAGTTTAAGTGTTATTTTCAGGGCTCAGCTGGAATTGTCATAGTTAACATTTAGAAATCTCAGGTACTCATTAACTTATTAGCAAAGCTGAAGAGGCAAAGCCCTTAGATAAGCTCTGTTAAACAATTTTTAACATTAAAATACAATTTCCTATATGTTAGATATAATATCTTCAATATAGCAACACCCAAATAGACCAGTTGAGAAGTTTGATTATTGCATCAGAAAAATTGACATGTATCTTGTGGTGGAATAGAATAGAATAGAATAGAATAGAATAGAATAGAATAGAATAGAATAGAATAGAATAGAATAGAGTTTTTCAGTTGGAAGGGACCTACAACAATCATCTAGTCCAACTGCCTGAGCAATTCAGGATTGACCAAGTCAAAGTATGTTATTAAGGGCATTGTCCAACTGCCTCTTAAACACTGACAGGCTTGGGGCATCGACCACCTCTCTAGGAAGCCTGTTCCAGTGCTCGACCACCACCCTCTCAGTAAAGAAATGCTTCCTAATGTCCAGTTCTGGTTCCAAGAATTATCCAAGGAATAGACACACATATCTAATTACATCTTTTTTCCCTTTTTAACTTACATTACATACATCAGCTCAGTCTACATGGCTTATCCCATTCACTTACAAAACTTTAACAATCTGTACTAATACGTATGTAAAGAAAAAACTGAAAAAGAACAACCTAAAACTTGTAGGTATTTTTCACAACTCTTGGCTCTAATTAACTATAAATATTACTTCTGGGTTTTTTTTTTAATCAAGGATACTGAGGCCAGTTCAAGATTTTTTTTTGGTACCACTCTGAGCCCTACTCTAAATTAAAAAGTCCTTCCTAAAAATGCTTTAGTCAGGGACTATCTTTTCCATATGAAATACTAGAAATTTTATGACATATAAAAGCTATGGGGTACTATAATACTATATTAATCAACATATTTTTGTATTTCTGTTAAGCACTCTGACCAAAATCTTGATAGGATTATATGAAAAAATGAAGAAATAAGCAGAAAAAGCTTAATACAACATTTTCATATCCAAAAAGGGGGTCTGTTTTTATTTAATTTTGAATAAGCTCAACTTGCTAATTGTTTAAATTATTTAATTTTCCAGCCTTTACCAACAGAGTAAAATGGGAAAATCAGAAGTGCTCTTTCTTCAGATTAAGGTTTTTACTGAAAGTGTGCTGTGTGTTTGTACTGATGATGCATAAATGTTGCCTCTAACAGCTCAAACTACAGGAGATATTTAAAAGCACTCAGTATTGGCCTAACTAGTGAATACGGTGGAAGAATCTTCCAATAACTTCAGTGCCTGCGGACCTGGGTCAATGCTAAGTGCTTTAGAAATTCTTCCACAATTTTCCCTTCTAATAATCAATGTTTATGACATTGGTACTTATACTTCACCATGAAAACCAGCACTTCTGCTGCATAATCAGCACAATGGCTTATTTAAATACATTTAAATTCATAATTTATTTTAATACATTTTGAAGTTGCTGCATCTCGGGACCTTATTGGATTTATTTTCCACATAAACCATCGACTACCATGACATTCACAGACTTGAAAACATGCTTCAGTCTCTTAAATCTGATGAAATGCTACCACCACTAGGCATGATTTCTGTCACATACTACCCAGAGCAATAGAGCATCTAAATCAGTCAGCTCCTGAGGACTCTCCCACATGCAAATTATTTTTTGCAGTCATACCTGAGTTTTAATGTTCTTGTTTATGCAACTTTCAAAGCAAAAATCCTCTTGCTATTTCAAAGTTCATGCAAATGCTCAGAAGTTTTACTCTTGTCTAAAAAGAAGACAAAACCATGTTTTCCAAATACAGTGGAAAGTGGAACACTGCCATTCTGCACAGCAGCACTCCAATGCCCTCAACTGGGATTTGGTCACTCCACTCAGCTGGATAACAGTTTTCCATCAATATTGCCTTTGTTAAGAAAATGAAGGATTCAACTAATTTTTTTATATTTCCTCAAAAATTGAAAAAAAAATCAAAATATCTGTATTTTGCTGCTGAAAAAAATTACATTTTTCAATGGAAAGATACTTCCAAAACTAACAATTTTTTCTTAGTCTTTCATGGAAACAAAGTTTATTTACTGTCCAGCTTTCTATTAAACTCCTCCCAGAGGTCTACATGCCACAATCTGAAACAACATTTGGGGAAGTGGACAGCAAGTGGGGTCCAAATAGATGAGGTAATCACCTGCAATGAGAAGTACATCTGTGCCCTCCCATGTCATATCCAGTGTTTATCTTGGTCCCAGAGTCCTGACCACTGAGGATCTTCTCATTTCTCAGAGCAACAGGAAGTACTGGCAGTTCCAAAAATGTAAGGCAAAATAAGGCTGGTTCTTCAAGACAAGTTGTGCAAGTTTCCAAACATTTTTCATACACCTGGTTTTTTTATATTCTTTGATTTGCTGTGTTGCCAGGATGACATACAAGCATTTCCAGTTCACACTGAATGGTTAAAGCAAACACTGGAACGTCCTTTCTTCTTCAGAGATTCCTACTAGGTAGGTGCTTTGCAGAAATGTTTTATTTTTGAACAATCAGGCAGTAAGGGAAAAAAAAACACTGGGGTTTTGTGGAAAGGCAAGTTGCATTTTATTCTGGACATATTTAGGAGGAAAAACAACAACAACAACAAAAGTCAAAACAGAACAATCACCTCAAAATATTCTGATGTCATATTGCCAGAATCCAAGGGATACCAGCCACTAGATCCCTAATACTTTAAATCACTGGAGTCTGAAAAGACTCCTACTGTCTTGGGGTCTTTCAGGGGTGAAAAACATTTATCTAGCACCTTTTACAAGTTGGAATCCAAAACGCAGCTGCCTGTCCCTGGGATCCTGCTCTCCCTGTCACTGTGCCTCATGGTTTACCACCTTAAGGAACAATTACTGAATGCATCATTGCTAGCCTATAAAGATAAAGCGGAAGGAATTAATGTAGATTTAAGACAGAAAACTCACTAAAGGCAATACTTTTCAGCCTCCTTTTCCATGCTATGGAAGAACAATTTGCCAGCACTTCCTGAAAGTTTCTCCCTCACTTCTCCCCAGTAAGTCACACCAGGGTATGTTCTTTAGGCCTGACATATCTTACTCTGTTGCTGGTGGTCTTCCATTCTTTTATTTCTTTCTTTCTTTCCTTCTTTCTTTCTTTCTCTTTCTTTCTTTCTTTCTTTCTTTCTTCTAAAAGGTAGGAAAAATCATAGGGAACAAACTTCAGAAATGCTTGGAGTGCTATGTATGTATGTGTATGTTGAGTTTCATTCTATACAGACTGAAGGTACCTTCTTGCAATTCTTTGTGATACACCTCTCTTTTTTCTCCTGCTTATTTTCTCAGTTACTACTGATAACCCTGGACCTGTTTACCCGAGCAACTCAATAAGTAAAGCTTTCTTGCTGTAACTCTACAGGACACCTATGGGACAGCATACACTTCTTGTTTAGTACATCACATATCTTCTGTGTCAATGACAAGGAAGAGAAATAATTGCCTGCAAAAATCTCATGTAGTCCTCAAGTAAGAACTACTATATTTAACACACTGCAATAATTGAAAATGCTAGGAAGACGTTTATGATCCAGGAAAAGGACTTTTAAAAGCCTTTAATCTGATACATCTATTTCCTTATCCCAGTTTGTGCTTGACTCCTATTACAGTTACATGCAAACTGCAAAAGGAGGTCATATGCCTAAAGGATTATTTTTTATTATATGTCCTCCAAAGTTTCATAAGCTTCATGACTCTTCTTATTAGAATTGTGAAAAGGTGCTTAAATCCATTTCATCTTTCAAATTTTTCTTCATAAATTGAAAGCTTGTAAATTCCTCCTCCCCCTTCTTTGGGGCTACTGGTCTTTGAGCAAAATCTTGCTTTCACTGAAAGAGAACTGATGAAAGCAGAATTCTGCTTAGAGTTAGAACACTTCTGTGAATTTGTGAAGTGCCATTTTTATAAAAGGCAGAGAATGATCTTGGACATTTTTCACTACTGGAGGGGCATAGAAGGGACAAAAGTCAGCTGTGGTTAGAAAAGGGGTGTGATAAGTTTTAAGTAAGGGAAGAAAAAGGAAAGAAAAAAGTATTTTAAAAGATATATATTATACAGAAGAATTAAACTGGATAGGTGGAAAAACTTTCTAATAAGTGCAGAGCACTGAAATGACTATTCAAGGTCTTTAGGAAAGTTAGAAAAATGCGCAAAAGGACAAATGAATCTGCCTGGGTTGGAAACCCTTAATGTCCCTTCTAACAGTTTTGATTTATAATGTTTATTCCACATAATAAATTTAATTTATCTTACAAGCTTTATTATGTCTTTTTCATTCTGCCTATGGTATTTGTCACTTTTTGTCTTCTTCCAACAAACAACTCAAACTTCTCAGCTATTCCAGTAAGCTGCTACCTGTTTAGAGGGTTATAATTCACAATATCTCCTCCTTTCCTTGTTCATCTGTGATAACATATTTAAAAGCTTCATTTATGTGTTAACCAAGCCCATTATCTCTTAGGACCTGCAACATATGTTTTTCTTGGTTATGCCTGTATTCCACATAAGTCAGTCTTCCCTTCACTCATGCTGCTGAAAATTACTTGCATCAAAAATAAAACCCAGCATAACTGTGAAACTGAGGTCACAGACTTTCTGTTTTACTCTAGAGAGGTTTTTTTCAACCATCCATCTGTGGGCCCTTGGGCAAGTCTCTAGACTACTCCTAAGGGGGCTGTGAAAGACAATAAAAGCAAATCAACCTACCTATTGACAGTATGCTTAACCTCCCTATACAGGAATGTACAAGGAAAGTTTTAGGGGACTTGCAAATTGAAAGTGTTTACTCTAGAGTAATACACCTGCAATTTTATATTTTCTTTGTGAATACTTTGGTGCAACTTCCATTAGAGCTTTAACCCTGACAGCATCTCATGATTTAGAATGATGGGTACAGTCATGAGTAGGTTCAGGGAACTGGATGAGACCAATCTGGATCTTGCAACCCAGATCATGACCAGAAGGCGGCCTTATTTCACGTAAGAAATTGTGGTTTATGATATCAGACAACAACAGTGAGAAATCTTTTTCCAATGGTCTGAGGCATTATCTTTCAGCCTGAATCAAAAAATAAATGTAGCACTTAAACCCAACATCTTTATCATGAATCAAATTTAAAAAAAAAAAAAAGCAACATTTTTGTAGATTTTTATAGCAGATACATGTGAAGCCATAAAGTTGGATTTATGGGTTTATGTGTATTTCATTTAAGTTTCACTGCTGATAGCCAGGCACCCAGTCCCAGCAAGCTTTCCCAGCTCCCTTTGAGTCATGGAGGGACAGTGGTAGCAGAAGGGCAAGGATGGCTCACTGCTGGGAAGTGCTCTGACACCCACCCCGGGGTGAGAGAGATGGCTGGTCTTCTTGGTTCTCCTAAACACGATGCCTGACCTTCATACAACTGAAGGTGTCTGAGATGGAGGCCTCCCATGGCAATAAGAAAGTCTGACTTTATAGATAAACAAATGCCTGAAATACTACCATGAAACTGTCTGTGCATCATTACCGATACAGCAATAAGTGTGTGGTTTGGACTGCATATGGAGATATTAGGACAGTCAGAAGACTGAGGTTTTCAGTGCTATTCTCAAGACTATTATTCATGGAAAACAAGAACTTAAATCCTTTCCTGAAACCTGCCTATGCACTGGACTCACCGAAACTTTCAAGAACACACAAAGCAGCAAGATTTTTACATCTGCTGAGTTAAACATTAGTAATTTATATCTTCTGGGGCAACAGAACAATTTAATCTCCAAAAACTCAAGCTTGAAGTTGAACTGTTAAAGTTTTCATGGAGTTTTCAAAGAGATAGCTAACCACCATAATGGTTCTTGGAGAAAAGAAAACATTCTTTCTTTGAAACCATATTCTTAAAATACGCTGCCGTCTCCAAGTCACAATTAAGAATTTTTAAGTATGCCAATTAGACCGTGTCTTGTTCTTAAGAGATTTTGATTGCACTTCTGAGCAAAATGATGTGGGAATCAAGTCAATTCTCAGAAGGGGATCAAAAAACTTTTAAAATAATTTTTCTGATGCATGAAAGCATAATCTAAATGGAGCCATGTTTTCACATGATATTTTGTTCCTTAATGTATGATGTATTAAGCAATACTGCTTGTAGCAATAGTCCAAAGAGTTTTAAGAGGCACTGAGAAGTTTGTTTAAGAGGTGGTAGCAAAAAAAAAATTTCGTGAATTCTTTCTACAGAACAAACATCACTGTAAAACCTTTTTTTTCACTTTTCAGATAACAGATTTTAACTGCTGGTATTTTTGCTTTACATTGTATATAAGTTTAAGCATATGTGAATGCATAGACATTGTAAGGGTGAATCTTTTCAAGGGCTATTACTGTTTAAACTTTTGGTTTAAGAAGGAACAGAAGATCAAGAGGGAGAGAAGGACTAATGGCATCAGGAGCTCAGCCTGTCTGGCTGTGAGAGAGCCTGGAGGTTCAGCAGGACTGAAGACTGCTCTCTCCAGCAAGAGCTCCTCCAAAAGGCAGCTCAGGAGGCAGCAGGTCACAGGACTACCCATATCCTGGCTGTCAGGACTTCAGGGAACTCTCTTGACTTTTTTTTTCCACTCAAAGCACAAACTGTTTCCTAGGACCATGCATTATGGGAGAAAGTTGCATGCAGCTTACGTGCAAGGCCTAAGGAACACAGGATGGAAAAGGTTTATAATCTGTCAACCCATGTTAAACTTAAAATAGCTGAGAGCACGTGGCATTCCTAGGTCCCATGAATAAAATTCACCAAAGTGAATGAAATACCTGAAAGTGGGTGCAGAATTATAGTACAATATAATTGTCATGAGTCCTTGTGCTGGTTTTGGCTGGGACAGAGTTAATTTTCTTCACAGTAGCTAGTATGTGGCTATGTTTTAGATTTGTGCTGAAAACAGTATTGATAATGCCGAGATGTTTTCATTACTGCTGAGCAGTGCTTACACAGAGCCAAGGCCTTTTCTGCTTCTCACCCCATCCCACCAGCGAGTCGGCTGGGGGGGCACAAGAAGTTGGGAGGGGACACAGCCGGGACAGCTGACCCCAACTGACCCAAGGGATATCCCAGACCATAGCATGTCATGTTCAACATGTAAAGCTGAGGGAAGAAGAAGGAAGGGGAGGATGTTCGGAGTGATGGCATTTGTCTTCCCAAGTAGCCATTAAACATGATGGAGCTGTGCTTTCCTGGACACGGCTGAACACCTGCCTGCCCATGGGAAGTGGTGAATGAATTCCTTGTTTTGCTTTGTTTGTGTGCGCAGCTTTTTCTTTACCTATTAAACTGTCTTTATCTCAACTCACAAGTTTTCTCACCTTTTACTGTTCTAATTCTCTCCCATATCCTGACATGGGGGGAGGGAGGGAACAGCTGCGTGGTGTTTAGTTGCCGGCTGGGGTTAAACCATGACAGTCCCATAAAAATATAAGAAATTTTACGGTGCCATTGTAATAGGAGGAGATCATAAAGTCCTTGTGCGGCTATTCCATTGTCCCACACATTCCCCTTTGAAGTACAAAAGGTCTCAGATTAGTAAAATACACACACAAACCTACCCCCTTTACAGACTTAGTCTAAAAAAAAATCTTGGTTTTGATTAGTTCTTACTAGTAGTGAATAACGTCCACTTGTCTTAGCAGTCTCACTGACACCTTGAGTCCATAGGACCCCCTGCTCTCACCAGCTGCCCTCTCTTTGCCTCCTCAATTCCCTGCATCTCCTCAGCTCTATGGCCCACGGTGCCACAGGTGAGTGATGTAGTGCCTGGACTTTGGTCTCCATCTTAATTTTCATCAATTCTTAGCCAATCTCTGAGAAAGCCTTTATAAGTAATATCAAAATCAATGTGAAAAGTAGAGTTAGCAAGTGTTTTGCATGTTGTTCCTTGTCCTGGTTTCAGCTGGGATAGAGTTAACTCTCTTCCTAGTAGCTGGTACAGTGCTATGTTTTGAGTTCAGAGCGAAGAATGTTGATAACACTGATGTTTTCAGTTGTTGCTCAGTAGTGTTTAGACTAATGTCAAGGATTTTTCAGCTTCTCATGCCCAGCCAGCGAGAAAGCTGGAGGGGCACAAGAAGTTGGCACAGGACACAGCCAGGGCACCCGACCCAAACTGGCCAACGGTGTATTCCACACCATGTGACGTCCCATCCAGTATAGAAACGGGGAAGTGGGGGGCAGGGATTCGCCGCTCGGGGACTGGCGGGGTGTCGGTCGGCGGGTGGTGAGCAATTGCACTGCGCATCATTTGTACATTCCAATCGTTTCATTATTGCTGTTGTCATTTTATTAGTGTTATCATTATTAGTTTCTTCTTTTCTGTTCTATTAAACCGTTCTTATCTCAACCCACGGGTTTTGCTTCTTTTCCTGATTTTCTCCCCCATCCCACTGGGTGGGGGGGAGTGAGTGAGCGGCTGCGTGGTGTTTAGTTGCTGGCTGGGGTTAAACCACGACATTCCTCCTCATGTCAAGGTTTCTGACTTAACAGAAAGCCCTGAAAATTTAACACCTTATCCTCTGTAGGAGCATCGGGGGGATTTCCCCCAGTAAAAGCCTAACTGGCAAGTGGGACATAATGGGAGTCCTGAAGGTTTATAGAAGTAATTTTATTATCTTGTGCAAATATTCAGTTGATACTTGCATAAATTTTTTCATTAAACTGCCATTGAAAATTACAAATTAATCTGAATGTACTACTGTGGTCCTAAATGGAAGAGACAAAGAAGATCAGAAATACAAGCTGTCTTGTGCTGAGGACTAGTTTCTGAAATAAAACTTCCAATATCTCACCCCGGAGTGAGATAAAAAGGACAGCAAAACAGGCAGGAGAGTGCTGCAGCCCAAACATCTGTTCCTATTCAAATCTAGGTTGTGCTGGGTTTCAGCACAAAAATCTATTAAAAAAAGAGGAGAAACCCATATGAAACACACAGTATTGGGAAATGGAGTCACAAACTGCCTGCAGCGTCTTAAAAAATCTCTCCGTAGAAGCCTTTTCTTCTTTTCATATATTTCCTAATATCTGTTTTGCATAAATTAAATAGTACATATATTTTGAAATAATTAAATACATTTGAAATAAATGCAACTATGGCTTTAAACCAATCAGGTAATTTAATTAACGATTAGTTGATATCACGGTAAGACATGCACTACAAGACTCTTAATAAGTATCTTCCCACCTGTGGCAAAAACACATCCTTGTTTTATTTAAGTCGTACATTTCTTTCCTGTTCCTGTAAAGATTTACTCTTCTTCCACCCTGAATATGTTGTTCCAGCTAAAAATACACTCTGTTTATAATTGCCTTTGTTACAGACCATGGGTTGATCCTGCAGTTCTCTCATCAACTTTCAGATGATCTTTGTAAGGAATATAAACTCTTTGGGTTTTCTCCTGAGACTACATTGTCTACATTTAATTACAGATGTGATTTTACCTCATTATTCTGGAACTTGGGTTTTTGGAAACAACTTACCAGTTTTTATCCTTTCCCAGAGTATTCTTATGTGATTATATGATTATAATTCACATATTTTCCACAACTCTGATCAACAGCATTTCCTTGGAGGTCAATACAACCCAAAAATCTATACAATGGAGCTAGCTATTTACATGCAAATGTGAGCAGCACCCCACTACTTCACAACAGAAATGACAAGATCAGTGCATCTGTTAATCTCCTTTCCCAGTTTATTCAAGTAGCATTTCAGTTAATTTATAGACTTTTGCTTGGGGTGACAGATTTGTCCCTATTAAGGGTTGTGTGGGTGAGTGACCATTTTGGGGGATGATGTGGTGTGTGCAGAATTTATTTTAGTATTGAGGGAAAGATCTGTTGAAAAAAAATGTGGCTTGTACTAAGTGCTGGTAATGGCAGAAGACAGGACTATTTTTTGCTTCCTGTGAGTTCCACTGCTGTGTGCCAGCTTCTAGGAGTTTCACCTCCTTAGTCTTGAATTTCCTTCTAGTTACTTGATTTCAGTGTCCTGGTGGAATATAATGGTGCCAGAAGCAATCTACTAAGTAGGTTGTGCCAGCCTGGAGGGCAACTTGAAACATCAGGGCTGAGGCTGCAGCCTGTATCCATGTGGACAGCCAGCTCCGGCCGTGGGTTTGGGCACTCCGGGTAGTCACCCTGCCTGGCAAATTCTCCTCTGGATATGAGGTTTAATCCTAAAAAGTGAATGGCAGCAACTTAAATTATTGCAGTGACTTTTTGGAAATCACAAATGGCAAAAAGATAGCTATATTTTGTGGATAAAGCCAGGGCTTTTTCAGAGCCGGGAGAGGTGGAGTGCCTGCCTGGTTCAGATACCCTTGATGTTATAATGCCTCCTGTTTGGGCAGAAGAGCACACCACCATCTGCTACCCACTTTAAAAGTTACAGCATCTGCTCTCCAGATGTGTTGCATCTGGCAGCAAGGCAGAGCCCACCCCAGGTCCCTCAATGAGGAGCAGGTGCTGCCACCAGCTGTAGCGGGCTCTCAGAGACATGGCACAGAGAGCAAAGCACCGACACCTCCCTCCTGTAAACACCTACAGGAGCCTGACGCTCTTCCTGATGGAGATACATATCTTCTCTGACCCGTGCTACAACAGAGAACACAGTGAGAAACCATTTTGGTTTCTATTCTGTAAGTTGCTACAATTGTAAGCTGATTAGAAGCTGCGAATATCTTAATTTTCTTCTCAGACAAGTAAGTAAAAGACCATTTGTAGCCCTTTATTTGCAGGCATTTCAAAAGTACTCAGCTTTATCTGCATGAGCAGTCACACTACAATTCTCCAGGCAGTTTGCAGGCATATGGATGGGATAGGTACCTGTGTACAGGATCAGCCCCATACTCAGTGTTTGCAGAGCCCTTTTAATGGCAAGGGGTGTCCAGAGCTTATGGATAGAGGTGACTTTCTAAAAAGCGGTAGAGCTTATTTTCAGTGTTTCATTGATTCATAGCACTGACTGACTAGCTGTCCTTCAAATTAAATGCAATAGAACTATTAGCCTGAGCAAGGACCAACTGTAGGATTCACATTTCTTAGGATCAGGACATGATTTTTTATATTGTAGTATCTAATGAAGCTATTCATAGAGCTTTCTGATTAAGTGTGAAGCATGTATACAGATAATAAACCTGTTCAGATACTCACCCCAAATTTTAGTTTCAATCCAAAGTTTATTTAAAACAGAGAGTGCCAGATGGTCTGTTCTTATGAGATTTACACTACTGTCACTGAATAGTTCCAGTAGTTATTGATCCTGTCCAGGAAATCCTGCAAAAATTTCTTCTTATGAGACTGAAGTCTCACATGTGTATACAGGTCTTATTTTCCTTATACCTGGAAAAAATTCTGAACTACAGCTTTGTCACAGAAGTCCTCCAACACTTTGAAAGAAAAGAGGAAATGTAAACAACATCGAACATGAAAATGTATTCTCTGGGACCCGATAATTTATCCATGACATAGAATACTGCACATTACATTTCTTCATGGCTAATAATTGGATGCATTTATGAACTCATTTCATCTTATGAAAAAAGTATTTCTTATTCATAGGTATGCCCTGAATAATTCAGATGAGTAAAGTCACACCACAGGGTTGGAAGACAACTTTTGACATTAGTTTTAGTCATATAAGTCATGTAGTTCTGGTGGGGTTTGCTGCAATTTCAAGCATTTGAAAACAGAATTATTAAGACACAGAAGTACCTGTATGTAAACAATTTCTATGTTAAGCTCTATTTATTTTTTTAGATAAAAGAGCATTTTCACATTTTTTGTAGTAGCAAAAATAACTATGATATGAAGTGGCCTTTCAGTATTATGAACCAATAAGGATGGGGGAAAAAAAACACAATACTTTAATCAGCTGCAGTTATCTGTACTTTCTTGAGTCAGACATATGTTGTTATCCCAAATATGAATAAAGATTAGGTGAATGCTCACTTGATGTGCATCATTTCAGCCTTTCTTAATGAGCAGACTTATTTTCAGTGCAATTAATGATTTTTTCTTTTTAAGATTATAACAGTAGATAAGAACATACAACAAAAAGCATCACTCTGCAAGAATGCTGTAGCACGTTTTAATTCAACAGCTGTAGAGCACACATGTTCAGGCAACAGCAACATGTTAATAAATCCTGTTAATTCCCTTCCCCTTAGGTCTTTGCTGACTGCATGACTGACAAAGTTCTGCTTTTATTAGTTATGACAGATCAGGCTTTGGTTGCCATCTCTCTGGGGTAATGTCACACTGTTATTTTAAGGTGAATTGCTCAGTTCAAGTAACGAAACTGCCTTAAGCTCTCAAGACAGTTAATGCAGGGCAGCTTTTTTAGTCAAACAGTTTCACACTTTCTCTGACCATAGGAATATATTGGTTATGAAGAAAGCAGAAGAGAGCAGATGAGATGGACAAGGATTCTCCTGGGGTTCCAGTCCAAAAAGCCTGGAACAGGGGTGTGAACGTGCTGCTTCCCCGGGTTCCAAAAACATGCACCTCAGAAAGATGAGTGAATTACTTTGCCTTTCCTCTTCTCTTTTAACTTGTTCGATTTTTACTATTTTTAACATCATTCCTCTGCAAATGCTTGGACATCCAGCAACTACAGTGCAGATTGGCACAGCTCCCAAAAGTCCCAAAGCTTGTGATGTTTCTGCCCTGGCTTCACTTTCCCCCTCCTGCTGTACATGTGTACCTATAGGCTTACCCAAAGAGCTGAGCCAGAACATGGAGTTGGAGAGTAAAAAAACCAACCTTATCTTTCTGAAAATCCATCTCTCCAAACAAAGAAGTAAAGATTGTGCTTGAAATCTAAAAACTGGGGATTACAAAAAGCTGCTCTGGGATAGCTAAGAGGAATGAGATTGCCATTGTACATGACAACAGGCAAATATCAACAGTGAATCAAAGCCAGAAACTTCTATTCTTTTCTTTTTTAAGACCTGATGAGTTTTGGTCCTCAGCAGCACTGACTAGTTGACATAATTTTGTGTCCTAGGAAACTTTCAGTATTTTTCTCTTCAGCCTCACTACTGCTTTACCTCACTCTTGTAATACTTAATGTAATAGGTTTATAGTGTTTTCCTATTAATACCATTAATAATTAAACAACTGATCCTGTAGAATACCTTGTCACACCCTGATGTTAGCATTCCACAATTTAAAAAAATGGACTGTGCAAATGTCCTTTCAGAGCTGAGCCATTTTAAAGGAATTGAAGGTACATTTCTCACCATGGGATTGCTTCATAGAGTCTTTTAATGAACTTTATCATTGGCTTTTTTAAGTCTTCGCAATTTACATGAACCTTTTTCTCAGTAGCATCCATTATTTTCATATGCTCAAAAAATTGCAATAGGTTAGACATAGATGGTTTTCTTTCAAAGAAAAAATGCTGCTTTATATATGAAGTACCACAAATCTCTGGAAGTTTAATAATTTTGTTTTTAAGGATCAATTTTATTGCTGAGATAAGTCTTAATTTTCTGCAGTTCTCTGAAGCAACAGCTCTACTTTTTCAGAACATCTATATAATGCATTCTAACTTCTTGATCTTCATCAAGTGAACTGATTTTAATATTATATTCACCATAAAAAGTAGTGTTATAGTTTATTTAAGGGGCAACAGAAATAGAAATGACAACCAGTCTAAGAACAACTGTTTGAAATACACTGTAGGAGTACACACCAGGAGTCACTGGTGAGTGGTGATAGATTCCCTTTCACTGAGTCCTTAATGGCTCATATATGCCTGAATTATTTCAGAAGTTCACTAAAATGTTATTTACTTTAAAAAAACTCTAGCTGCCTCCTGAATGTTAAAGGTCTTTCAAAGTGATAGTTAACAGTCACATGTTCTTGGGGAAATACAATCAAAGCCAGAAATAATAAAAATGCTGCCCAAGCACTGTGAATCCTCAAAATTACTCACTCTTCTTCAATAATATTTCTAAACATGAAAATCCACTATTAGAAAGCACTTGGCAAAATCACAAAAAATTTATGCCAGAGATAACCCGAACAGGTATCTGTCCTGTGTTGGCATGCTCCTGTCAATCATCTTTGCCAGTTTTTCCTACTCTAGGACATGCTATCAGCAGTGTCACAAAGCTTACACAAAAGTGTCTATATTTTTCGGGTTTATTAAAGAAAAATAAGTTCCCTTGGAAGCATACGCTGTCTGAAGGTATAAAGTAATCTTCAGTCAAGTGGGCCAGATGTAGTTAGTCAGGATGAGTTTTCCTCCTATAGCCTGTCCAGCTCAGCATTCATGACTAGCTCCCCTTGCTAGTTATTAGAGTCCAGACCGAACTTTCACTCCATAAATGAGGGCTGCAAGAGGCAGGAGCTACAACATCTGTGTTATTTTCCTCAAGCACTCCTGAAGCACAGCCACAGCACATATTGCATCCTGCATCCTTTCAGCGGAGGGAATATGCGAAGTGGCACCACATAGTTGCATACCAGTGGCATGCTCAGAAACTGAAGCATCGTTCTGAGCTATTCCACTCCGAATAGCCCCACACGATGGGAAAACATTAACTGTCATCCCTATGCTCAGTGCCATTGCAAGTACCTAATCTTCTCTTAGATTGTTATTTTATGTCAGATTTCACATGGGGTTTGCCCCTTTTAAAAGAAGCAGACACCTAAAGAAATTAATAGGGGGCAACAAATTAGTAATTGGGAATGGAAAGGTAATATGCCACATCAGGGCTTGTAGAGCTTGGAGTGTGGTATGTCTGAGAGCAGAAAAATCCCATTATTGCATGACCGAGGAAAATGTAATCAGCAGCACTGGAAAAAATCTTGCCTAATTACACGTTTACACAATGGAGAGAAATGGCATTGGAGTTGTTCCAGGTTTTTGGTTACATAATACATGTTTAACAAAACTGTCTAATTATAACTGCACATATTTACTCAAGAGATAGAAAAGGCTTCAAAGGAGATTTTCCAACCTCCAGGAAAGACTTTTTTTTTCAAAACAAGTTTCATCATTTGCTATTACCCAAAAATCTGTGACCTTACAGTTTATAAATATATAAACTGAATATTATTTAATATTTAATATTATATAATAGTGTTCTTCAAGTCTCTTAAGTATCTGGTTTCTACCAATAATATCTTGGAATGCAAGGGTAAGGGTGACATTCCTTCTAGAACAGATAAAAATAGACTACAAAAACAAACACAAGTGCCTCAAAAGTGTCCTTGCTCACACGGTAACTGCAGAATGCAGCCTTACCTCCTGAAGCGTCAAAATACCTGTATGTGTTAACATACAGAGATGTGATGGCTTCTTGGCCAACAGAGGTTGTTGTAATGGGAGGTCTCCAAAATAAAAACAAAAAACAAACATGAGCTGTTAACACTAGAGCAGAGATAAATAGGAAAAGTCCATTCTGATGTAAAAAAAAAAAAAACAAAAACAAACAAATTTGTGATTTTTAAGCTTCTCTCCTGAGTATGGACAAAAAGGCAAAATCCTGAAATGTACTGACTTCCCAACAGATTTTGTTTTGGAAATATGGAAATAACCTTAGAGGACAGGTTGCTGGAATGTTTTGTTTTTCTTGAAGCTAAATATAATCTTTCCCTCCATTCATCCAACTGGCTTCCTGCCCTCCCCAGGCACCCCACCGCGTGGTGCAAAGGGCCAGCAGCCTCTCGCTGCAGCCCAGATTTCTGTTTTCTTTCTGCCTGTCACAGCACATGAGCGAGCTGCTGGCCTCCCACCCCTTCCTCCTGGAAAGGCTGCAGTGCCTTGGGACCTCAGCCTCCATCCCCTCTTCTCCACCTGCCCCTTCTCCCCGGTGACACCAGCTGGGCTTAGCCAGCAGGATGCAGAAACTGGTGTGTCCTCCTCAGTGCTGGCACGCTGGGAAAACTGCACCCAAGCTTTGAGGACAGGAGACTTCCAGCCCAGGAGGAAGGTGGGGTGCCAACATCAGGTAAGACAGAGGTTGCCTCACCACCTAGGGATTCAGGAGGCACTGAGGGCCCAAGGAGAACCAGGCATCCTGCCCTTTGGCCAGCTTTACCTGCCTGATTCCCACTGTAAAATTCACAAGGACCAACAAATCTCCCCAGAATGTCTCAGTTCCATGGAACTAGTATTTTCTGATGTGAGAACTGCTCTATCAATGACTCCTCTTTTTTTCAACCATCTCTAACTCTGAGGTGAATTTAATGAAGTTTTGTAGCAGCATCACGTCCTCAGCACATTAGGCATGGAGAGGAAGCTACACCACTGACTCATCAGATGCAATGCAAAATATCTCAGCACAGCAGGGCTTTAGAAGAAGCTCAGGGAACAAGTGACTCTACTGCTTGTACCTTCCGTCATGACAAACCCCCAGCTGACCAGCAACTTCATTTTGTCGGTACAAAAATACTCTGTAGTCGCCAGGACTTCCACACAAGTGACAGGGCTAGATGTTAAATCAAAATTCTTCTGCTCCCCAAATGTGTACAATAAAATAGTGTCTTCAAAGACAGTAATAATGACAGCGGTACCCAGGCCTGAGATGATGTCCCCTGCATGTCCTCACCATAGACCAGAGATAAACTATATCCAAGACAGAAGTCATTAGCAAGTCCAGTTCTTGTTTTAATAGATGCACCTCCCTCCCACTTATCTTTACTTTTTGCACTCCTTTTAAATATGTTAAATATCCAAATACATTATCAGGCAGAGAAGGATATTACATGAATGCCAATTTTTAAACTGTGACAAATACATTATGTATAATAGCTTCCTTTTAATATTTCATAATCATCTTCATTTAATAATTGATCTGAGTCTAATTTGTAATGCTCATTAGTCATATGAATTGAAAATGTTTTTCATCTCACACTATAGTTCCAGCACAGGCAAAGACCGGAGCTATGACTGCTGCTCACGTTGTGTTAATCAGGAGCTGGAGCCTGGAGAGCAGCACAGGTGCAGGATGAGAAGTACGTCCCTTCACTGGGAATGCTCAAGGACAGAAATTGTTTCTACTGAGTGGCGCTCCGAAGTATGCTGAGTGCATGTCAGCAAAGTGAAGGGCATGTCTAGTGCTATCTGTTCAATTGCGCTGTCACTGTCAGCTCAAGCATGTCTTTCATTGTGTTGACATGCATGACAAATTGCAGAAAAAGCTCTGACTGCTAATACTTTCTTCCTGCATCCCGGCTTTCCGTGGCCGTAAAATACAGTTAAGCCTGATGAAAGGGTTACACTCAGGAATGCTTGTTGGGTATGCAACGTTTTGCTATGTACACTCAGATGATCTGTCATGGAATAACCCTGCTCTTACTTTAGAGTCCTGCAAGTGATGCTTTTCATATTCAGTCTATTGTGATATTTATCACTTAAGAAGTCAAAGGATTTTTTTTTCTCACATTGTAATAATTATGACATGTCAACAAACTATTAGGACCTGTGAGGGCCTGTGGGCTGAACTGTAGTTGACTGTAGTCGATTTTTTTGCTGCAGCATGTTTCTGTAGCACAAAATATGCCATGGTGTTTGGACCATCATAGAGAAGTGTTTTGGATACAGCAGTTGAATTACCTGGGGGTTAACATACAGGCAAACCCAAGAAAAACAGAAATTAGTCATATAACAAGCAAATATTGGTGGAGTTATTTTAATTTGTAGAAACTATGAAACAAAAAATGTAAGAAATGCATTTTAACAGCTGTGAAGTCATGCTTTTATAGAAGGGTGGACCTTTCCAGTCCTCAGGATATATCAACAGAAGTCTTGCAATCTATGTTACTCAAGCAGTAATAGGTCACAATAAGCACAAAAGAAAACCCAAGGTGAGGTGACACCGTAAGACTAAGATTAAAGTTCCTGCTGTAGCAGACAGACAGACAGGTGGACAGACGCTGCCAGACGCAGCTTACTGCACCTGTGTTAGGTACTGTATGGGAGTGCCTTCCTTCCCTATAACTCTGAAATGCCTCAGATCTCACCTAGAGCTACCTGAGGTGAAGCCTCCCCTAAAAATAATGGGGTTTGCTTTAACAAACTCTATGTGAAACTGAAACTATGCAAACTTTTTGTACAAATTCAGTCTTTTAAATTTATTTTTTCTTCAACTACAAGTTCTTTGGATCAGGAATTGTTTCTTCACATGTGAAGGTAAAAGACCTCAGGCATTGAGTCCCAGGGTTTTGAGGAAGACTTATTGTGTCATCAATATAACTATTTTCAAGCATAGAAACCTATCTGTCTTGTAACATTTGAAAACAAGTACTTCAGTACTCTCCATCCTTCTTTCTGGGAAAGACTCTGCTGGGAAATGAAGAGGAAAGAGAGGTTCATTGAAGCAGCAAAACTGGTCTACCTTCTTCCTCCTCTTGCTCTGTGTCAGGACCAAAGCCCTTCTGAGCAAACTTGTGGTATTACCCACACATGTATGGTATGTGCATGTAAACAAAATAATTTTCAGAATGGGATAATATGCATGTTCTTTTCCAGCACCAAAAATTAGCAATCAGGACCAAGAGTGCTTGACCCAAGCAGTACTGGCAGTACTTGCATCTTTTAAGAGCCTGGGCCGTGTTGCCCTCCCAGGAATTTCCTTTTTATCTGCTGATCACCTGCTTATTTGGTCCTAATAACTCTGTGTGGCAACTGTGTTGTTTGTATATAAAATACCAAGAAAATTCTGGCTGTACTTTATGTTGTCTGACAGTGTAATCAGCACTGTCTTGAGCTAGGAGTGTGACCAGCTCATGACTCCTCTCTCATCAGCCCTGACATGGGCACCTCCATCAGATCCCCCAAAACAGCTGAGATAGATCTGAAAATGGAGTTAGGTGTTCACTGGGATTTAAATGCCAAAGATGATAGGGATGTTTCATGGGATTTCCAAAATGACCTGGCTCTAAAAGTCTCATGCTGATCTGCCTCTTTTGTTTACTCACATTCCTGATGTGGGTTGTGTGTTTGGGTCGCTAATGTAAAACTTAGAAAGTGAACAACCTCCAACGCTGAATATGCATAGATGAATCCCACTGTTTCTGTGTGCAGTGCATCGCACTTCCAGATGGCTTTGATGCATACATAATGTTTATTATGTTTTCTAAAATAATTTGAGTTTAACAGATTATTACTGAGTATCTAAAAAGAGAGAGGAAACAAACAAACACACAACCAGAATGTTTCCAAAAACTAAGTAATTGTTTGTGATTGCCATTCAGGGATATTTGTTTTCACCTGTGGTAAAATATTTTTGTTGTGTACTCTCCAACAAGTATTTTGGAAAGCAGCTCCCAGAACTAGGTGTTCCTACTCAATGTTTGAACTCCTGGCAAAAAGGGAATAGGCAGTAGGAAGTCCTTAAAAATAGAGGAGGCGAACAAGGTTCACCAGCCTGCCAGAATGTATGCACTCAAACCAGTTTGCTAAAGCTGATCATTTCCCAGTAAGACTGTCTGTATTTTTGAGATCTTCCTGTTGATATATAGTAAAAGATGTCCAAAGCATTAAGCAGTCTATTCAGAACATTATCTGTTCATGCCTAGCTACTATGGCATCTTGTTGACTTCAGAGAGAGGCAGTAGTTATCAGCCCTGAGAGGCAGAAAGTCTCAGGTTTTTATCATTCTTGCATACGGTACCGTGCCTTCATACAGCAGTTGCTCCATTGAAGGTAAACTTGTAGGAGATGGTGTGAATATTGGATTAAATTACTTGGGAGCTTGAACTTCATTGCAGCTCAGTAGGAATTATGTTCTTGCCGTTTATCACCCAAGTTAGTCAGCCATCTGTCTAACTCTTGTGAATTTCAGTAAAAGTGAGGCACAGAAGTCTTTTTGTGGGGCTGGATTTGAGGTCTTGCAGCATCTACAAATCTCTGTTTAAGTATCTAAGTGACCCAAGAAGAAACTTTTCATATATTTATATGAAATTCATATATTTAAGACTTAAAGACTCTTAGTCCTTCTACTCTTGATCTCCAAATGCTGTGATGGCCTGTGAAACTACTAAAAGTCTGCTGAAAAAAAGTGGACAAAAGTTTGCTTTGAAATGTAACATAATGTAAAATTTAGCTTGTTTCAGGCTCACCAAAACAATCTTCACATGATCAAGATTTAATTCAAATTTCTTTTACACCTCTCAAACTGCACTTGATGTTTGAGGTGAATTTCCCCTTTTCACCTATAAAAGGCAAAAGGTTATTCATGAGGCTAACATTTGCAGCTTTTCCCATTAGACTTTCAGGATCTTAGTAAATGGTAGGTTTCTGAAGGATCAAATCAGTACACCTCACTTTTGTGATTATAAGTTGGAAAAGCTGGGTTTGTAGCTCAGCTGGGGATACCTCTCCCATGACCTCTGAACTCAAAGGCAGTCTATCCAAAGTCTTTGACTCATAGTATTGAGTATTTGCAGAAAGCCAGTGTCAGAATTTCCTCAATGATAAAGTAGCTATCACCAGATTCAAGGCCATAGAAAGAAATCATTTGAAAAGGATCGTAGTGAAGTATAGGTGAATATAGGCAGGGTAAGAGTGCTGAGGCAACAAATACGGGATGTGGTCTGGAATAATGGACTGTCAGAAGACACCTTTGGGAAGCTTACAGTCAGCACAGGTTAGAGAAGCCTTCGGAAACTTATCAAACAGCATTTCACACAGCCAGGAGGAAAAGCAAGGTATAGGAGGTGATTTAAAGCTGGTCCCTCTGAGCTGTGCTACGTACTTAAGACCTGCCAGTCTCAGCCTCTGTGTTTAGCTGAGGTCATTAATTATTTGTTCTTAATTTCACATCCACAAATGAATGTTTCCATAAGTTCCAACACTGAGAAAACATTTGTTTATATTTTATTGCTGCTAATTCTGTGTATAGGTGGAAAATATTACATTATTTTGATTCCACAAGCTGCATTTTCCTTCCTGCTAGATAGCCTTCAGGACTGTGCAAACACAGTAGCAAAAGTTGAAACATTTTTGCTTCCCAGTATGAGACCGGCAGGATACACAGTTAGCAACTCCTCCGAACTATACTGCAGAAGCCAAATTTTCCGAACTCCTCAGTCATTCTGGATATATCCACTGCATTAAAAAAAAAATCAGAAGATGAAAGAAAATGAACATGAAAAAAGAAAGTGAAAGGCAGCCAGTTTTTTAATAGAATCAAAGGAAAATTCTCTATTTCTCAAGAATTTTCAGTGAACCAAATGCAAGTGGAAGGATCAGTGGTAGAACAGCTTTCCCATTTGTTCAGCTTTCACCTAGGGATTTAGATCCCTGCAAGTCCAGGAATACATTTTAAGGTGTATTGAAAAGGCCTTTCATTTTAAGTCATTATTTACAGTAAAGCAAAATAAAACAAACAGGGTAATTAACATTTTCCATGTGTCAATTATTCCATATACCTCCCATTGCATGATTTCCTTCACATTACTCTTTTTCTGCCTCTTAATAGATTGTAATTTAGCATGGCCTTTCAGTGTGAAAATTGTCCTGTATGCTTAAATTCCATATTTCCCCAGTATTTTGGAGAATAAGTCAATGCCTGAAGAAAAGAGCTCTGCTTAAGCACATGTTGAAAATTAAGTCTGTGCTATAGTGTTTTACCAAATCAAGGTCTGCATTTGACCCATGTTTCTGTCTTAAAGCCACTGGGAAGTAAGGACTCACACCACTTAAGTTTTTTCAAATATGTTATATCAGAAGTCTGACTTACTGTCTCTCAAAGCATTTTGCTTGACATTTCTATATTTTCTCAGTTTCTGCAATCTTTCCTATGTAATGGAACCAAAACCTCATGATTTATTCCATGTACTGCCTCAACAGTTTTATGAAAGCTACACTATTTCCTCCCATGTTCTACATACAATCCAGGACATCTGTCTTGTATTTGGGGGGGGGGGGGGGGGGGGTATCATCTCCAGGTGTTCCCTGCTGGTTTTAGGGTATCCATCTTCTAATTTTTGACGGTATTTGTTTCTTCCTCAGTATTTTACACTAATGTATGTCATGTTCTTGCATTGTACTATTCTGACCTCTTTAAGTCTCCTTGCAGTTTAACTTTCTCCTGTCTATTTGCTGATACTCTTATTTTGATGTAACTGACAAATTCAATCAATGTCAAATGTAACCACTCTTTCAAAATAATCACAAGAGCTTAAATACTAAGGGTCATAATACTATTCCCTGCATTAACCTCTGCTGTCTGTCTGTCAAAGAGTTTCTAATCTATTATGTGATACTGGATGCTTTGATTCTACCATAAATCAATAATATAACACCATAGTACATGCATTATGGAATTTTCCATGTAAGGAAATACCCTTTACTTTTCTTTTTTTTTTTTAACTATATCTATCAGAAGAGGTTCTATTTATTTGTCATGCAATAATAGCATATTTTTTGCTATTTCAGAATCATAGTCCTATTATAAATACTCATATAGGACTCATTTCAGACCTTACCAAAATTAGTACACTAGCTGACTAAACAGGATTAATATTAGTATTATATAGGTGGTTTTTCATATGCTCAGGACCTTATGAGCTAAACTTTTGATGTGTCCATGCAGAATACTATATGGAAATACCTAGGCAAGTTTCTTCAAGCCAGCTCAACAACCAAAAGTAGGTACATTAGCACAGTTCTGGAGTTCAGATAACTCAGCCAAAAAGCAGTAAATGTAAGGGCACAGTCATAGAATCAGAATTGTAAAATGGTTTGGGTTGGAAGGGACCTTCAGAGATCATCTAGTTCAACCGACCTGCCATAGGCAGGGACATCTTGCACTAGATAAGGTTGCTCAAAGCCTCAGCCTGACTTTCAACACTTCTACGGATGCGGCATTGATAACTTCTCTGGGCAACCTGTTCCAGTGTCTCACCACCACCCTCATCGTAAAAAATTTCTTCTGTATATCCAATCTAAATCTACACTTTTTCAGTTTAAAACTGTTGCCCTTTGTCCTGTCACTACAGGCTCTGGTAAAAAGTCTCTCTCCATGCCCTCTTTATATATTGAAAGGCTGCAATAAGGTTCCCCAGAGCCTTCTCTTCTCCAGGCTGAACAACCCCAGCTCTCAACCTTTCTTCATAAGAGAGTTGTTCCAGCCCTTTCATCATTTTTGTGGCCCTCCTCTGGACATGCTCTAACAGGTCCATATCTTTCCTGTACTGGGGAACCCCACAGCTGAACACAGTACTGCAGATGGGGACTCACCAGAGCAGAGTAGAGGAGCAGAATCACCTCCCTCGACCTGCTGGCCATGCTGCTTTTGAAGCAGCCCAGGATATGCTTGGCTTTCTGGGCTGCAAGTGCACGTTGTCAACTCATGTTCAATTTTACAGCCACCAGTATCAACTCCTCTGTAGGGCTGTTCTCAATGAAATCATCACCCAGTTTGTACTGATACTGGGGAATGCCCTGACCCAGGTGCAGGACCTTGCACTTGGCCTTCTCGTGTGCAGTCATGCATTCATTTCTGTAAGAGCTCTGTTCATTACCTTTGACAAGTATCAGTGACCCTGTTTTACTTCGTACTGAGATGGACTAGAAGCACTCCCACAATCAGGTGCTCCATTTCATCTGAGGAGTGGTAATGACACAGCTGGGTCTAGAATGCCTGTGCTTTTAGCTCAAGTGGAGCATCAAGAAGACAGTTTCTGGTACACAAGTGGTTTGAAAAGAGCTAGTTCAGCCATGTCCGCATGACAATGCACAATGCTAAATGCCTGTACCTATTGCAATTAGTACTTCCATGGATTCTGTAATTAGCTGCATGTGTATTGCAAGCAGTTCCCATTACAAAAATTTATACTTTTTGAGAGTGAAAGGGGAAGGGCAGCAAGAAGAGTGCAGATTCAGGAAACTGTCCAGATTTCAGTACTTTCCTCAGAGAAAATTCAGAAATCCCCTTTGGACTAGAGGAGCTTACTCAGCCAGTGCTACTTTTAACAAATTCTTGGGTTGGCTAAAACCAGAATGATCATGCAATGAAAAGAACAGAAGTGGAGTTTGTTTAAAATATCCTATTTACACTTCCAAAGCACAAGCTCAGACAAGGACTATTCAGTTCAGGTCAGCTAGTGATCCCCTAACAGCAAAGCTGACTGTCTGAGTGCTCGCAGGAGCCAGGGCCCTCTTCTCTTTAAGTATCTGGATCAGCTTCCATACTCACCCATGCCTCTCCTGGCCTCTGACACTGCTGACAAGCGCATTAATCCTTCAAGATGAACTTTCCATACCTTTTCCACAACAGCACAACCACGATTGCCATTTGTGCCTGAACCCCATCATTACTGTCCTCTTCTTACCCCTGGGAGTCCTTCTGCCTTCAAGTCTGCCATAAATATAAATCAGTTTTTTCATTTACACTACAATAATTTCCCTTTAGCATTCATAGGGCCCTGCCATCTCATTCTACTCTCCATCCCTGCCAAATTCTTGGCAAAATACTGAGGTAAATAATGAGCTAATGCAATGTTGCTATTGCAAATTATTTACTATTTTTGTTAGCTTTAAAGAAAGTGCTGTCAGATCATTATGTGCTGTTAAATGCTTTGCATTTCTCTGTTTGAGCCATACAATGAAATTTGTGTCTGGTAAAATCAGGTAATTTCAGTATAAACATACTTGGAGGAAGGTTGGACCATGATGTTCGTTTTTAGTCACCTGAGATTTCTTGTTTCCTCAATCAATATTCCTCCTTATTGAACATTTGAATATAAAATTATATAATTATTTTTACAATTCTTCATTGAGTGAACACTGTCTTTGTTAGGGGCACTTTTATTTTGCTCTTCTTTGTCATGTATGTGAGCAGTTCATTATTCAGCATTTCTTAAGCAACGCAGGAGAAATCGTATTTGCTATTCCAAAGCTCACAGCCTGGGACGCAGCACTGCCACAGAAAGGGTGACAGAAAGAGAAGGAGTGGAACCAAGAGAAAGGAGTGAAAAGATCTATCTCCTCTTGCTGTCAAGGATATCAGAGGGCCTGAGGCATTATCTTTAATGTCTCTCATACATATCACAGCCCCGAGGGATGGACCTGAAATGGTGATTTGGAGGTTAGAAGAACACTAATGAATTGAGTCTCTGTGCTCTGCCGGTCTTACATAATTGACTCCTCTGCAGCCTTGCTCATTATCATCATAGCAGTTCTACCTTACACAATGTCTGCCACTCTTCACGTGAACTGATAATTTACACTGTAATTGCTTAGAAGAGAATAATTGCTAGAACTCAGCATTTTGACAGTGTAAGGTAAAAGTCAGACACAGCAAGGTCTGAAGTGCAATAAGATTTTTTACAGCATCTACCTTGTTTTCGATCCACAGAGATACAGGAGATGGAGGGTGGGGGCAGAGTGCAATGTGCCCTCTGCTCAGCTTGTAGGTGAAAGCAGTCTCTCCAGTGGAAAGGGAGGGAGCAGAAAGCCACACCATCACTTCCACTGACAGCAGGGAAAATGGGGACATAGGACAATGTGGAAAAGGTTGAACAATTTTCCTTATCTTCTCTAAAATGCACACAATGTGGCAAAGTCTATCTCAAGTTCCCCAACAAAAGGTATCAAAATGAAGAGATAAGAGTCCTTAAGAAATGCCACAGTTTTATCATCTTTCTCTCCACCACTCAGGAGTCTGGTGGGAGGTGGCAATATGTGACTGGATCCCAGTTAACACTTCAATTTTGGGGTAAGAGGTGGTAAAACAGTATTCACCACACAAACTCCAGAGCAATTCTTAGTCTGCTTCACACTGATGAGCTAGCTCCCAAGTGAAAGGTAGTACACATTAAAGGCTACTGCAGGTTCACGGTCTTCAAAAGGAGTGCTTGGCCAAGTGCTGTGGTGTGGCCAATCCTCATCATTTTTCTTTATGCTTAGGCCAAAAACTGGGCTTTCACACCTGTAGCTCCCATCTAGTCACATGTAAGATCTTTCTTGGACATGGTTCTGCCCAAAGTTACTCCTCACACTAGAGCACTACTGGGATGCTTGATGAGATCCCTTTTTTCTTTCATGAAGAGGTGTGCAGAATTATCTGTAATATTTGCTATAATTAAAGTGAAGCCCTCCATTTATTAAGTTGACTAAGGGATGCCTAGTAAGGGTTAACCCAAGCATATGGGGCTGAATAGGAAGACAAAGAGTATGTGCAGTTGACCATTTTACACAGGTAAAAACAAAATATGTTTTAGATCCTCCTCTTTCATTTTAATTTTAGTGCTTATTTGGGTTATGGAGTTGCAAAGCAAGCAAGAACAAAGCAACACTAAAGGAGAGATATGAGGAAGGAATCTCTTTAAGAAGTGGGAAAAAGGACTTGGTTGATTCAAGGTCTGGTTCAGCCTTTCAAATACAGGAATTAAGTTCTAATAGGAAGATTATTCTAACAGAAGGAAAAGCTGAATTGCACTTCTTGAGTTACCCTGAGAACAATTCCCAGATGGACTAGACTAACAAAGCCACAAATTAGTAAAATCATATCCCTTTTAATCTTTTCTCCTGTATGCCAAGGCAATGAATTTTGTCCTGTCAACCAGCTGTCTCTCAGATACATATGTTCTATTTTTATGCAGTTACACAGAGCTTTGGATAAGACTTGTTGTATATTTTTATTGGATAAATAAATTGAAAGGCTGTTCTCTGATGAACTGTAAAAATATGGGTAAGCGTAAAAGGAACAACTGGAATAAATGAGAGCTATATCTTAGGTATTGGGAAGGCAAGTTTGGGCTAAGCAGAGTAATAAGGAATGGAATTGGGCCTAAGGACAAAACTAATTACTGGTCAGGTCACAGGTAAGTAGCCTATCTTCCAAAGCAGGCACTTGAGCCCAGTAGCAGAAAATGGAAGAGGAGGAGGTACGCACCCCAACCACGTGATTATTTGTCGATCATAAAACAAAAGGTATATTCTCTTAGGCAGTTGCTATCATGTTCTGTGAATGAAGAGGAGTAATGAAGAACACAAACTTTATGTGAGGAGAAGGAAGTTGGATATTTTGGTTTCACTGAGGAATAAAGATGGATGAAGGAAGTTGTAGTCTGACTGGGAACAAGGGGACCTGAATAATACAGTAACTAGAACCACTAAGAAATATTTCCTTGCCAAAATATTTCAGGGTTTTGACTAACATAGTTCACTAAAATGCCAAAGTTTTCCACAGAATTTAAGAACCATGTTTTGACCTCTAGAATGTCAATGAATTAAAAGAAATTCTTTCTCCTATGTATTCGCGCAGTACTAAAATATGCTTTTTCTTCATATATTGTGATAGTCAGTATACATTCACTAGACTCACATGAAAGATTGAGGGCATCCTTCCTTCACGCTCTGTATTTCAGAAATTGTTCCTTAAAAACTCCCATCCTAACCATAAATTAACTTCAACTGGTTTATGCAGCAAAACTTGTCTTTCATATAGCGTTAGATGTGTTCTGTATTTCTAAGAAGTAATGATTCTTTAGGTGCTCCTCAGACATAGAACAAAGATATGTCTTATGGAATAGCAAGTTTCATGCCCTTAGATAGGAGAATACTGTATAGGCAAAAGAAGTAGTGAATTAGTATTGCCATTAAAACTTACCTATAACTAGATTATTTTGAAGCTACATCTAAGTCAGTCAGAAACATAAAAAGGAGTCCTCTCTCTCAGGAAGCTTTTAAGCATAGGGCTTTGGGTTTGTAAAATATATGCGGGAACCGTTAAGTGATGATCACTCATTTAAAATGTTTCTTAAGCATCTTTCCCCTTGCTGTCATGTTAGTTAATTTCACAAAGATTCAGTGGTTAATTTTGAGTCATTTCTCCAAAAATATCTACAGCTTTGAGAACTTCATCAAGTTGCTGCAAAGTTCATAAATTCAATCAAAAATCTGGTGGATTTCTTAGCTCTGATACACTCTTTATTTAAGAAGTCAATAGAAAGTTTTTCAGACCTCCTGTTACAGGGAATCATGGCCTGCAGAACTTCAAGGTGCCTTTAAGACAATAGAGGATGCAATGAAAGTCAGTGAAGCAAGCAAAATTTGTCAAATGTGACACACAATTTAATCTTAGCTGGTAAAAATCTGATTTAAGTGTAAGATTTCTTTTTCTTTATTGTATGACATCTCCACCCTTTTAACAATAATTAACGGGTAAAAATCCGGTATTCACAAGTTTTTGGATACTAATAAATTAAAATCCATATGCAGATAATGTTGTAAATACATATTCACAAAAGAAATAGAGCACTTCATAGACTTGTAGGATATTTGATAAACCAAAGATTTTTTTAATTACAAGATAGTTACAACCAAGTTTCTCAAGCGCTTAAATACTTTATCAGTTGTCAGCCCCCATGTCCAATCCAGGCTTCCCCACATAGCTACCACTGTAAGATGCCATCTTACAGTCCAGAATCCTGCAGGTTTCTCTAATATCAAGGGAGCAAAGTTAAGAAGCAAATGAGCTATTAACACAGTCTACAGCATTGTATGCTTTTGGCTGTGGCTCACTAGAAACACTATTTGCTAATGTAGTACAATACACCTATTTCTCAACAAGAGCTGTAAAGTAAGGGTTACTGGCCCAAATGCAGAACACAGTCTACTGAAACCACCCAGTCACACAGCAAGTATCAACTACCTCTACATACTTCTTCCCATTTTCTGCTTTTGGAAAAAAACCTGGCCAATGTTTCATGCAGTTTGGAGTGAAAAAGAACTGTGTCCAGCATTCTTCCTGACATTGGCTGAAATGGCTCAAACCTTTTCAATCACTTGATATATGACTCAGATCCTGTACTGTAAGGAGGTTGATAGTGTGTGGAAATAAGCATCAAAACTTAGGTCGATTTTGGAAGCTTAAGTCTGAATTTCCTGACTTGATTGCTTTGAAGATAATTATTAGCCTCTTGTACTTATTATAAATATTTTCACATATATCTACATTTCCCAATTCCACCCTGAATGAAATCAGGAAATGCCAACAGTTAAGAGAAGTGGCATTTACTAATGGAGCAAATGGCTCGCCTTTGTGTACAGTATGGATGAGTTGGATAAGTGAAGTTTTGCATGCTGATCTAAAGCAAAAGTAAACTCTAAATTTTTCTGAGATTCCCTCCTTACTGAAATTTCTTCTCACACATTTCAGCTGTGAACTTTCTTCTTACAAACTCAGAACAACCTGTTGAAGTGATAACCCAGTGGCAAAGTTCAAAAGTGTATTATGTTTGGTACCTTATGATATTGGCATGCTAGTGTGAGAAGATAAAAAGAACAGAAGGCTGCGTATTGGACTAGAGCCACAGGAAGGAACAGTGAGTGTCAATCTGGGTGTGTGTGCTTGTCAGAAAAAAGAATTTTGTAATATGTACAAGTGACATGCAATATACATACTAAACAAAATCCCAGGTTTTCAATAAAACTTCCTTCAGTTCAAGAAGAGCCCTCAGTTTTTAACAATCTGTCAGAACTAATATTATATATGTGACCTTAAATATTCATTGAGTTTGTAGATATTTCATCTTCTGCATTTATGAAGAATTATTCATAATATGGCAGTTTCTGTCATAATTCAGACACTTTAGCCCAAAAATGTAGAAAAAAATAAAACCCAAAAGGGAAAATGACAGCTACAGTGATGGAATGGGTATAAGTGATAGTTTTAAAGAAACTCACTGTTCATCTATAATTTTCCCTTTTAACACCTTATCTGTAAGCTATACTTCATTTAAGATGTCGACACAGCTTGATGTGAACTGCATAATTTATTGAATGCTGACATTTTTTGTAAGATTTATTTTGTTGTTTTGCCAGTCAAGTACTATCTTGCAACTCTATGTCTTACTTGTAAAATAATAAAAAAAACCCTTTGTGTTTACTGGAGCAGTGATCAAAACACAAACATTATATGCCACATCCAGTTTAAAGCGTAAATAAGAATGCCCAATTTACCTAAAATCAAACCACTCATCCAGAAGGCACAGCATCAGAGTTTTGATTAGATCTGACAAGCTAGCACAAGGCACTTGATAGGACATTCAACAAAGCAATGCAAACTTACTTTGCCTATTGCATCACTCCGTGCTTCCTGATCAGTAGTTCTTCATTATTTTATGAGGCAACAGAGTTAAAGAAAAGGAGACCACAAAGATCTAGATGCAAACTTGTACTTTGAAAGTTGCCTGTTAAATTAATATTCATCAACTGTATTACATCAAGATGGAGAAAGATACATACTCCTTATTTTCAGAATGCAGTCCCCATAAGTCTCTTCAATGACTAGAAATGTTTTTGTATAAATAAAGTGATGAAGAAATAAGTGAAAAGGATGGACCTTGTGACTATTACAACACAGCAAATTAAATTATGAAAAAGAACTAATTGGCAACGTTGTAAAACGTAAGAAATAGTTTCAGAAATTTTTTGCAATGTTGGGTGTACAATCCAAACCAAAGATCCAGGCACATGAAATTAATCTTCTAGGCTTGTTATTAACAATGACAGACTTTATATCTACAGGCTGTAGTCCTTTCATCTGAGGACATTTTTTTAAACACACATGCATCAATGGTAAAATAAGCCTTATCAACCCCATTTTATGCAGAGGTAATATGAAAAACAGTGTTACTGTTAGGGAATATTTTCTATACCTACAAATACATCCACGTATTTCTCTGTGTTCATCTCTCTCTCTTTCAGATGCCCAGAGGTACCCATCCACAAAGATGCCTACACACCATATCTGTCTCAATTGAAGGACCTGTGACTTACACTTCTCCCTTCTAACAATATCAAATATCTGCTCTTCATGCAGCTCTTGTAAGCTATTGGGTGCTTTCTGATTGTGTCCTTTGTGACGCCATCATGAGAAGTTTTTCTTTAAGGAAAGAAATTAGATATTAGATAATTAGTTCGAAAAAAATATTTGATATTGGATAATCAGTTGGAAGGATATTCATGAAAATGTTCATGATACATTAAAGAGTAAAAAAACCACCCTAAAACCAAAACTGCATTATAGTCGTCCAACACCGATAATACGCACAGGAGTAGGTTTCTCACTTTTTTTTTTTTGCTCAAGGCTCCCATTCATCACTTTACAATTGCACAATCATAACTCCTTTTTCACAGTTAATAATTCTGATTGACATTAAATGGTGGCTTAATGGTTTATGGCCTAGCAAACTCTCCCCCAACCAAAGAGAACTAATCAAGTCATCAATAATATTTCAATTCTTTATTCAATGCATTAAAAAGTGAGGCAGGTACACCCATTCTGATAGAGAGCAAAACTTGGTGATGAAAAAGAGACAAAAACTAGAAGCCACGGTTTGGGGATTGAGCTGCCCCACCCGCACAGTGGGGCTGGGTTACGACCCCCAGGTACACACCTCGGTCAAGGAATAAGGAAGCATTGGCCCTTGGACAATGAGGACTAACATGACTTTATTTGACCACAGCTCAGATTCGACTAGGGTATAAACGGAGCCCCGCCGCAGGACAAATTGAGCCTGTCTTCCTCGGAGCAGTGGGTCTGCAGCTGGGGACTCTCCCCTTGGGTCTTGACACTGCCCAATGTAACTCCTAGAGGTTGAGAGCCCTCATCTTACAGGTGAGTGATTGCACATTTGGGGTTATCATTTCTAAAGCTTAAGAATTCTTAAGTCGGTTGTATAGTATTAATTTCCCCTTATATCATTGAACCTGTGGTTTACTAATGTTGTCGGAGTTCTAAACCATTTTGACTGAAGAATAAATTTTGTTGAGTTTAACACCTGTTTAATTTGATTATGTGAGCATCCATGACAAATAAAGAAAAAAGGTAAAAAAGAAAAGCTATCTTAAGTCATTGTCTCACTGTGTAGCTTGAATGTTTTACTCACTTGTGGGATTAATTAATAGAAATTTCTCTACACAGAGGCTCTACAGAACACTAAACAGCAAAAAACTGTAAGGCAGTCTTTTTAACACAGCATTTACAAGGGATGGAGTCCAATAATATTATTATCACTAGGATTTTTAAAACAGAAGTTGGACGACAATTGACTAATGGTACTGGCTATCTTAATCATCTTGTATCTAATTTCAGACATCTTAAAAGTTCCTGAATCTCCAAATGATGCTAAGTATCTTTTCTCAGGTAGGTCTGTCTCTTAACCTCTTGTTAAGGTACATTGATTCAGTCAGCCAAAACTCAGTTAGTCAAATCACTGTGATTACCTTTGACATTTCAGCTTAAATACTAAATAATAAGCATTTTGTAATCATAGATACACCAAGGATTCCCAATACTTTAAGCTCATGTAAAATTCCATAAAAAAACGAAAATTAACTGTGGTCTGTATAGACATGAAAAATTTATCAGGATGTCTCAATTATTAGCTTTACCCTTTATGCAAATGACTTAAAAGAGGGTATGTGTTTATAACACAATATATTTGTCAAATAATACAGCACAAGCAGTACACCATTCTGTAAAACAGTTCAAATCCAAAAAGGTAGGTGAGAGAATGAGGAAGCAACAAGATGAAAAAGGCCGAGTCAGTCAGTGCCGAAGAATGAGTTATTTATTTTGTCCTCTTTCCTTTTAACCACACGTCATGCCTTCCTAGAGACTGAATGTGCCATTATGTACAATGCTGCATAATAAAATGTAAATCCAATCAGCTTCATCTGAACATTTCACATGTTGTATTTTAAATACCAATATCTCAATACTAATTAGCAAATACTATTAGGAAAAAACCTAAAACATTTGTTTTCTGTAGGAGAATACGAAACTCTTACCAACATCATGTTCTACTCCAATTCATTAATTGAGGTATAATTAATTAAATCTGTATCATTCCTCAGAATGGACAAAGCAATACTTAGCAATGGTCTGCTGAGCTGTAGCCATTAATCTTAGATCATAGGCTGTGAAGAAATGACCTGAAGAGGTACTTTCATTAACAAGAATTTTTTCACAAGTGATAATCATTGTAGTTTTAGTATATGCCAAGCAGGAGATTAGACTAATTAATCTCCTGTGTTTTGAGTATTGGTTTGTAATTTATATGAGAGAAAGATATTTAAACTAAAGGGAAAAGTATTCAAACATTCAAATCAGAAGCTGTAGTTTCTTACAGGTCTCTGAGCACTTAATTTTTCTTTTGAAAAACATGTTTCTTATGTAAGTCATCAGTATGTACCCTACAGAAGATAATAATCTTCAACATGTTATGATACGGCATCCAGATTTACAGATTTGTATATACTATGTTGACTTGCTTCTTTTCAATTAATATAAATACTGACAAGGTCCTAAATCTAAATGTTTGACCACTTGCTTTCGATGTTTTTATAGTTCTGTAGGTCCAATCTTAAAAACTTTGTAGCCAGTTCTTTCACATCAGCATCTGTGAAAATCAAACTTGTGCTGCACATTCAACAGTGGGTACCCAAGGTCAGTGACTACTCTAAAACTTGTGCCTTCATTAATAGGCCTGTACTAAATATGCTTTCAGAAGTGTTGCAAGGCAAGGTGCTACGATAAATGAAGTAGACACTACAGGTTGTCAGGGGAGAATTCCCCTGTTTTTTTGAAGGCTCTGCACTCTAAATCTTCTTAATCTAAATTACCACGAAAGATACACCAGCTTCAGCCTCCCTGCAACACTTGAGCTCTCCCTTCTCCAAAACACAGGGACCTCCTGCATCTGAACTACTACTTTCTATTGCTATCTAAAAAAAGCCTTTCCCTGCACCAAGAATCTCTTTTCCTTAAACCTTCAGAGGTCCTTGATTACTTGCTCTGCCAATTTCTATCTCTTTAGCCAACTAAAAAGATTTCCCTTCTACAGTGTCATGTTCCACAGAACAATTTTGGAGAAAGGAAGAAGATGCCTTTGAGCGTCAGCAGGAGCAGGAAAAATTCTACATTTATTTGACTAAGAAAAACACAGAAGACACTGGTAACTTGAGTGAGCTACTCAAGGGATTCTGTGCACAGCTTTTGCTAGAGTATACCAAGTAAAGTTTTCAGCTTGAAGTGGAAGTACTGCTTGCAGTGACATGCTGCCACAAAGCTGCTCCAGTGCAGAGTAGCTGGGAAGCATATGGGCAGGTTCTGCCAGATTTACTTCTGTCACTGAGCACCAGGCTGTCTCCTTTCTCAATGAAACCAAAGGGATTATATGCATAAGAAAGTTTTACTCAGTGGCAAAAAAAAAAAAAAAAATTGCTGTGTTTTTCAAGAACTGAAAGTCTGAAAAGTGAAGTTTTAGCAAATAATCTAAGAATCTTTAAATTATCTCATCAAACTCTTGTGTTTTGACAGGTGCTTTAATATGCAACACTTGATATTTCACATTTTTCTAATGCCATCAGTGTAACATTGTACAAAGTATATGTGAATCATCTGATGGGCCTAAGGTACTGAGCAGAGGGAGTAAATCCAGCCACCTCTGGGGACACTGGTTTGTTTTAGCATAATTCAATTCACATTGAACTTCAAACTAATGTTATTCCCCATTGTGTTGCTGCATTACTTATGGGTCTTTATAATGCTTCCACAAGTGAAGGAAGACATCATTAGAATAAAATCTGTGAGCATTTTAAAGGGTGATTCTAAGATGATGAATGAGAATTTCCCTATGGCAAAAAAAGTAGTGACAGAGTAAGTATCTTCATGGGTCTTAAGTGGCTGAACAAGGCAATGAAGCGAAAGATTTATGCTTCTCACATTTGGTAATATTGTTCAGAAACTTGTGGGATTTTGCTATACTTAAACATCAGGCAATGTCACATATTTAAGCACAGTCGACCTGTCAAATTCCAAGAGCATTAAAATATGGTCATCTTAAAAGCTCCTGGTTTGGATTTCAGTGAGAGCTCTAAGTCCTTAACACTGCTGAAAACACAATCACTTTGATCCAGACATCCAACTTTTTGTCCAACAGCCTACATTTCAATTTGAACTTTTTGTCCCATGTTCATGGTCCCATTTGGGAGCTGACATTTTCAACACATTTGCCATGTTGAAAATAGGCAAGTTTCACCAGGGACACAAAAGAACAGATGCAGTAATGGATGGCACCTCTGTACAGGAAGGCAGGGATGGAATGTGATGCATGCTTTCCCAGTGCACAGAATAATAGGAGGAAATCAGACCTGCCAAAGAAAAGGGTCAGACGCAGAAAATGAGCTTGACTGTTTTGGCTGCATTAGAAAGGATAAATAACTTTGAGCAGCCAGAAAATTATCAAAGGCCAGCCTGAATGTCCAGAGCTTGTTCTAAGCCAATGCTCTCCTACAAGCAGATGCAGGAAGCTGCCACCATTATGGTCTGGTGAGATACGAACAGAGCATAGCGTGTGGTTGCCTGCAACATGTTACTTAACCAGTGCAGAGAGTCCCGACTGTACTCCTACAGTATACTTTGAATAGCTTTCCACCTCATTGTTAGGTCAGTTCTTTCAAATAGCTTATCAGTAGCAGGAGATATTTTCTAACTTGGAGAAACAGCCAAAGATGAGAGAAGGTGATCTGACAGTACCTGCTTCCTCCAAAATGGTGACCAACAGCAGATGGACTTGCATTTCTGCATCTGAGTTTGTGCTTGTGTTTAGGCTTACATTCTCCATGGCAAGTGGTTTGAGAACAAATTTCCTCCACAACACTTGGAAGAACAGAAGACAAATATCAATACACTCTCCTGCACGGCTGTTTTCCTACCTGTGATGTCAGCTGACCCACTCCAGATTTAAGCTACAGAAACCAAAAGCTAAGCTAAGTGGACTAAATGAGTTAAGGTCCAAACAGAAGCTCATGCCCCAAGCTTACACATCAGGGTAGATTCTGCTTTTGTTTTTTGACAGAGTCTGTGGGGAGGGTTTAGGTGGATGCAAAGACCTGCAGCAGCAATTTCAGGAAGAGCTCATTGGAGCTGTATTTTGCTGCTAAATCCATAATTGAAATACAGAAGAAATATGCTCAGGCTGAAAAAGAATAGTTGGCAGGGAGTGTAAAGCAGTGAGCTCAGTATGCAATTGCACAGATCCAAAACACTCCGTCTACTCCCTAAACAGGCATCAAGTATACGGTGTCATTGATCAACAACCAAGATATAAATCACCACTCTGATGTATATGCCTATTGATTAAATTTATGAGATTCACTGTTAAGGTGCAACTCACTCCAGGGAAGAAGCTGATTGTTAGCCAAGCTTGCAATTTACTTATAAAGCCTCCTGGGTTGGAAATATCATTATTAGAAAATGTGCATACACATAGTTAGAGCTGTTTATATAAGAAGGCATATAATATTTTACCACACTTACACCACATCTTAGAGAAAACTTTAGACTCCTCACCTTCCACCTTACAGTTGAGAACTGCATACTAGATAAGACTTTTTCGGTACTGAGATTACAGACATTTTCTTGCTAAAATATAGGAAATACTTTTTTTGCTCTCATTAAACATATACTTTTTCAACAACGTTTTTTCATCCTCCAGCAAACATCCTACATTCATAAGGTCCTGCAAGCATCCTTGCCATGAAACAAAACTTTGAGGTCACAAAACCTCAGCATAGGCTTCTTCATATACTTTTGGACAACTCTGATCATGTCACATGTTTTAACTATGTGGCTGCTCTTGGAGGAGTGACACTGCAGCCTGCCATGTGAAAAGTGATATCTTGAGGAAGTTTACAGCAATTCCAACATCAGCTGCATCGGCAGCAATTCATGTACGTAATTCAAAGCTGTGGTTGCCTTTCTTTTCAATGCATACAAGGTAAGTCTCAGAGAACTGTACAGTATTACCAAAAATGTCATTGCCTTGCATCGGTTTAAGCAGCCAAGTCAATGTGGTTTGTGCATGTGCATGATTATATCTTACATTTTCCATTTAAGTTATTGAAGTCATGCTTACTAGGGGAAAAAAAATACTATGGATTATTCTGCTCCAGTATGTGAAAACCATGTGAAAACCATGATTGATGACATGGCTCCAAGGAATAAGCCTCAATGACATCTGCAGCACAGCTATGAGGTTACTAATAACCGCAACCTGTGAATTGAGAAAGAAGCCCTTAAAAATGACTGCTGACAAACACAATGAAAGAGATTTATGAATTGCCTACTTCAAGAGTGCCCATCCCTTGTGGAGTGAATGGCTTGTCTCATTCATTATGTTACTGTGACATGAAAATGGTATTCTGCTTTTTTTTCCTTTTTTTTTTTTTTTTTTTTTCTCCACTGAGTGACTATCAGAGAGTCCCTTCCAGGGAAAATAATAAACATGAATCATGTAGCCACTGAACTTTCAAAGATTTTAGCCCTTCATTCCCTTAATGTTTCAGGAAAACAGGATGTCTTTAGCTCCCAACAAAAGGGATATCAGCTTATCAACAGTAGATTTTAGCAAGCCTATTATATGGCTGTAAAGTCAAAGCCATTTTTTTAAATCCAATTATCTGCATTCTTACTGCCTTTATTCCTGCCAAGTTTTTATACTAAATCATTGAAGATTGATATCTCCAGTGTTAAAAATACTCAAACACTACTCAGTTCACAGTGGTCAGGGTCCTCTCTCAAGTGTGTTGTTACAAAATGTAGTCAGGAATAGACTACAAGCCCCTCGACTGCATACAGACAAGGACACAAAGGTTGTCACTGTATCAAACAGTAAAAATAAATATATTAAGGATAGAAAAGGCACAGTGGGTCAAATATTTAAAAAATAAGCCCGGTTCACAGGCAAGGGTTATTCTCAGAACTATACAGGCCTTGTAACCAAGAGACCTGTACTGGCAGAACATCTTATAGTCAACCCTAGCACTGACACTATGACTTCCTGTTTCAATCTGGTGGATAACCATACAGCTGTAAAAGCTAAGTTGGAAATAGATAAGCTTCTTACACAAGTCAGGTCTTCTCTGGTAGTATCTCCCTATCAAGTGAAGAAGAAAGGAACACAATTGCTGAATCTGCATATGCAGCATTTCCTAAGAGATCTACAGTTGACACTAAATGAAAAGGACCCTGTCCACCTCTGAAGACTTTTTGTGTCTAAGATCTTGGGCTGAGACAGAAGTTGTATGGAGGGAATAACAGTTAATGCAAAACTGCTGTGTTGCTAATTTATGTCAAGCCAGCAACCTTCAAAACTACAGAAATGCTATGGATCTCTAGAGTGGCCAAGGACTCTTGTTAGTCTCAGTTAGTATGTGATTCTGTCAAGTCAGTCTAGGTTTCTACCTATTTGGGGATTTTACACTGCCACTCATCTGTGTAGTGGTGTGCACCTGCACTGCTCTGTAGTTATACTGCTGAAGGGTTTTCTTGCTTTAGCAGAGTCCATATGCTGTGACAGAATATAAGGAGGAATCACCTTGATACACATTTAATCTACAGAAGTTTATGTAGATTACATTTGCAAGTATTGGTATCTCTTTCATTTCTGGTGTTTAAGCACCATCATTTTCTCTCTAAAGATCATTTAGAGAGCATTTGGGAGTCAGATATACAGTCTGCTTAGTTGTTAGTCATCATCAAAGGGATATCAAAGGGTTACAGAGAAGGTTCAAATACTTATCCAACCTGGTCACAGAAAAAGAAATCTCAAGCTGCAAATAAGTCATAACAGAATGAAATAATTGAATTTCAACATATTTCCAAATGAGAAAGCTTGTGTATGGGACATGTGATAAAGGGGTAAAAAATAAACTGGCAAGCAGCTGGAAGATGATGGTTTGCACTCTGGAAAGATGAGGAAATTAGTATATCTAGTGTATCGTGTGAAAAGATCGGTCCCACCCTAGGCTTTATTATCAGAGCCTTCTTGTTGATTTAGACTGATTGTGGTTTATACTGGAGAGTTTTCTCTTGGTGCCAAAGCCAATTAAGTGTGACTGTCTATACTTAAAGTGATGAATGGGCAACATTGATGTTATACATTACTCAGAAGCCCATGACTTCATTCATTGTCTGGGCCAGGATGAAGTTGTTCCAGCTCCAAGTATTCTCATAATAAATACATATTGTCTTCATCAGCATCTACATAGCAGCCATTGTACTGTAGTTTCATTAACATTCAGCACAAAAAAAAATCGTTGTGGTGTTGAATATTATAGAGAGAAGACGATCTAGTCCACTAACCAAATTTCCCCCACAATCTGATCACTCAGAGTAAAACAGAATTCAATGAGTAACTGATCAGCCTGAACAACAGGTTCACTGTGTTCTGCTTTGCATGTTATTATATCAACATATGCCTGCTGCAGAATTCAGAAGCTACTAGGCACTTGCCTTCCTGGACCGATGTCTCCCATACATTTTGCAGTTCCATCTGAAAATATCACTGCTCCTGCATTGCTCATTGCCACCCGTCAGTGAGAGATTGCCAAGTCCACACCTCTGTGAGTAGGAAGCTGAGCACATCTTAATCCCCCACAGATAGGTCAGATGGGCTGGTGCTAACTCCTTCGTGGACTTTTGAAACTAATGCTGCAGATTTTTCTGGGAGCTGACCAGGCTGTGATCACACCCTGTGCTCCCAGAGCAGTGCCCTGCAACAGAACAGAGGTAGCGAGCGGAGAGAGAGTGGGAGAAGGAGGAAAAAGGAGGTAACAACTTCAGCAGACACCCCACTTTGCATAGGGAACATCTGCCCACAGAGAGTGCCTACTCTAACACTGCCACCAACTGCTGCATCTCTGTATTGCCATATTTTGCTAAAAAATGGTTCGTTGTTAAAGTCATGTTGCTCACTTTCAGACAACAACTGATTGGCATGCACAGGATTTTGCAAAGGTAAAAGATAATGAGTCTGTAATAAAGTTAGCATTTAGCTTACCAAGCATCTGAAGGAGCTGTTGTGATCTTCTAAAGTCTTTACTTACTGACTCAGAAATCATGTCCATTTTAAAAATCATCCTAATGTACACATTACAGTCAAAGAAGTAATAGTAATCGTAATCATAATAGTAATAGTGATAGTAACAGTAACAGGAGTAGCAATAGCAGTAGGAATAGAAATAGGCATAGCTATAGTCATAGTTGTAGTTGTAGTTAGTCATAGTTACAAAATAGTTACAAAATATAAAGGTATACAAGATATATATAGTGTGTAAAGGCAGATATGGGTTTGCGGGTTTTCTGGCTTTTTTATTTTGTATTTTCCTTGCAAGTGTCTACACTATTTCTATTCTGATCTTGACAGAAAAAAAGGCATCAGATGCTTGAAATGTATTTCACTGTGGAAATCATATAAAGCTCCTAAAATAAAAGTTTTAAATTGCTGTTGTTACACTGGTTTCCATATGAATTCCCAACAGTAAGGTAGTAACTTTCTCCTCTCCACTGGCCAACATTGGCTTAACTACAGAAAGAACCAGAGGACATTTTTCAGTTGAATAATTATATAATCCTGTTCATTTGTATCCATTTTCATCAACGGGACACAGAAGACCAGCAAAAAAATGGGTCTCCTGAATTACGTTCAGTCTTCTGGCAGATACTACTCCCCATCTGAAAGCTAAATTATTTTAATTTTAGACAAGGCAATAAGGAAAGGGAGATCAGAATGGTTTAAAATACCTAATTTTAACAATTTTAATTTTTAATAAAGTTAAAGAGAAGTCTAAAGTTGTAGTTAGTTGGGCCCGATTAGACCTACCTACCATTCACTAGCCACAGATTTACTCGAGGTTCTGACAAATCTGTAGACCTCTCATCCTGTTAGTCAAGCCCAGCGCAGTTAATCCTAGTTATGTGATCTGGAACTGGACTCCATTCATGAGTCCATCACCTGTCTTAAAGCAAGCGCATCATAGGACCATGCATGCTGGGAAGGACCTCAGGAGGTCTCTAGTCCAGCACCTTCCTCAAAGCAGGGTCACCTCTGGAGTCAGAGCTCGGTGCTCAGTCAGATCGTGAAGCCCTCCAAGGGTGGAGATGGCACAACCTCCCTTGGCAGCCTGTTCCAATTCTTGGCTCAGGATGAAAAAGCTCTTCCTTACATCTGTCTGAACTTTTCCTGTTTCAACTTACACACATTATCCTTTGTCCTCCCACCATGCACCACTGTGAACAGCCTGGCACCACCTCTTTCATCCTCTCCTGGTAGAGACTGGGAGGCTGCTGTTAGCCCCCTACCAAAACCTTCCCTTCTGTGGGGTAATTGAGCCTGTATTCCCCAGCCTCTTCTCACAGAGCAAGCACTCCAGATCCCACCATCTTGGTGGCCATCTGCTGAGCTCCCTCCAGTTTGTCCACATCTCCCTTGTACTGGGGGGCCCATAACCAGGTGCAGCACCCCAGATGTGGTCTCATCTCCCTCACCCTGATGGGTGCACTCCTACTAATACATCTCAGTACGTGCCTGCAGGAGGTGCTCCTTTGGCAGGCCATGGGGGCTCTGCCCACAGGCTTTTCTGCAGCATGCTGGGGAGACTGATACCCACACTAACGCCAAACCAGCCTTCTCAGCTGAAGAGCAGAGCACCATGTGAGCTAATTTTCTGTGCCAGGAAAGTTGCTAAGAAGCAGGATAAATTAACCAGAATGGATGTCCATGCTGTTGCAGTCAGATAATAATAGCTTGCTTAGAGTTAATTGGACAATATAGCATGACATAATTGGCAGTGTGGTCATCTCCTTTCATGAGGAAAGAGAGCAAGATGTGACTGTCATAGTTGTAGTTGTGATAGTCTGAAGCCACTAAACAGCAGGCTTAAAACTGCTATTTTTGTGTTAGAAATACAAAAATTCTAGAAGTCAAACTTAGCTGTCTACCTGGCTTCTTGAATGCCTGTGCTTTCAGCAACAGCCATCTTGAACTGACCCAGAGTGTTATCTACCATAAGGCAGGGACACCCTCACACTCAATGCTTAGTATCCAGCACAACATACATCCTAGGCAGAGGCAGATGTAAATGTTGGCTTCTTCTTGATGCTATAACTGAGAATTACAAGCTTCTGATGGTAGTAACTGTCTTTTTGTCCTCACTAAAATTTTATTTGTTCTGAATTATAAATGTCTCCTTTTTTTCTCAAAAATATATGCAAAATCCTATAAAGGATATAAAGTAAAAACTGTACATGTGTCAGGCTGAAATGCAACATGAGAAGCCAGGCAGTCAATTTTTTAAGACTCCTTTAAGAAAGTAAGTATTACAATATTGAAAAATGGTCCCTTATAAAGTCAGCTTTATTGGGGGAAGGAAGGAGGACAGGGGAAAGAAGAGTATATCCTCCAGAGCTATGAAACAGTTGGATGGAACAGAAAGATTATCTTGCCAGTAAATATGCAGAGCAGATTCTCAAATACTTTCCTGATACGCATTGCATTTTATTTGAAAGAATATATGAGAAGCACTGCCTGTGTCATTATCTAGCAGGCATACTGGTTCGTAAGGTACATTAATGTTATGTCATTTAGTGTATGTTTGCTTGGAGACAGGGCAATTTTGAATTTAGCACTGTAAAATCAATCAGGTCTTTATGGAGGCCCTCTAAGCTGTTCACATATCTGAACTGTCAGTCTGGGCCAGCGAGGTCAGTTTGGGCTGATATCCTGCTTCTCACCAAGTCTATTGGTAGATATTTAGGGGAAGGCTGTAAGACACAGAGATTCTTTCCTGGAAATACCCTCTGAGCTTCTTATTTGCAGAGATTTAGAGCCACTCTGAGCTGGAAACTGCCTCCAGACCATCGTGTTTAATTATTACAGAGTTGTATTCTAAACCTAGGTAAACCATGTAATTGCAAGATGGATTTTATTTTTTTCTCTCTCTTCTGCTTCTCTGCCTTACCCAGTACTTTACAAGCCTTCTAAACTAGTCTTTTACATAATTAATAAAAGAGTAGGTAATTGAATGAATAAGATATGTTTAAATGTGCCCTTATTTGGTGGTAAATCTAGAGCAGTAAAATCAGTGAATCACTTCCCAACTTAGGGATTGTGGTGGAGTGCCGTCTCCCACACTCTGCCTACAGTAGCCCCTGCCTGTTCCTTCAGACTTCGCCTTTGGCACCAGAATCTGATGCTAAATAATTAGTGTAGCAGCTGTGAAGAATACTATTTTTCTGAAAGATTCAAAGGACCTTTTCTTTTCTTTGGAATCCTGTCAAAATTGGTTTGGCCAACTTCAGATGTTCTCCACCCAGCTCTGTTCAAAGTTGAGTCTGATAATTTTTGTCTCAGCAAATAAAGCAAAATCATCAATCATCCCATTAGGTCATGTAGGACAGCAAGGTCTAAGACGATAAGCAGCCAGTCACCCAGTCTGCTGCTATATGAGTACATCTGTTAATAGGGAGTTGGATAAAGTTGCACCAGGCTTCCCACTCTTTCTGACTCTGCCTTGTACAATACACAAATAAGGATGGAGTCTTGAAATATGAAGTTATTAAATGGGCACCCCATATAGGCAGTTATAATTCGTGCTATAAACAGAATTACAGACAGTTATCCAGGCAGCTAAATACAGTATCCATTATGCTGCATATGGTGGGCAGAACTGACCTCTTTTTGGTCATACTTCAACAAATTCTGAGTGATCACATAACCATAAGCAAGGGACAGCAAACTAGGTGATATGGGGCATATAGTACTGTCCAGGACCAGAAAGGAAGTCTCATGGAAATCAAAGTCATATTACAGTGATAAAAAAGTCACTCAGGGTTTCATGCAAGACCTATCCCAGTGATGCTTAGGCTCTAAGTCTCTCAACCATAATACCTAGCTCACTTTCTGGGGAAGGATCAGCCAGCTCAGGTGCTTGGGCAAACAGGGTGTCTTCACAGGGCATATTCTGAGATCTTACACATACCATGTCATGGGAAACCGGTACAGTGATCGTATCTTTACATCCTGGAAACAGGAGCAGAGGAGATGCTGCTGAGGGTCTACATGGAAAGTGAGAGTAAAGAGAAGGTGACAGTGACCACTCCTGACTGGCTCAACCAAGATCAGTACCAACCATCCTGTCTCAGTGAACAAAGAGAAAATGCAAATACCCTTAATTCTGTGCTCAATCGCTCTCCCACCAGAGAAATGCCCTAGGGAGCTGGCACAAAGTAGGGCTTTGACGCCACACTTTCCAGGTGCTAACCCACAGACCAGACAGCACACAGAAAGGATGGAGAACTGGGTGGGGACTCCTGAATGGCCACTGTGGTTCTTATCCTGAGCCTGGGTTAGCCCAGCTACCACAGCCCTTCCCCCAGCTGTCCCCACAGCAAAGGTAACTACCCTGAGTACCTTCCAACAAGGTTGTTAACTCCCAAAAGATTGGCACCCAATCTCTTACCAGCCCTGTGCTTCCTTGTCTGGGTTTCACCTACTGCCTGACCCTCATTCATGAAGAGGTGTGCTGAAATTGATTCCACCTCAGGTCCCAGACTGGCCAGACAATCTGGGACAGGTTCATTTTCCTTTGAAGAGAGTCTCCAGAAATCACCGTCCACTCTATATGCTCATCTCCTTCCCCTCTTGCTCACTTGAACACACTGGGTGATGTACCTGGCAGTTTTCCCAACAGTTTCAAACTTGTGAATTATTGATCTGGCTTTGGCTGAGGCTTGTAAGCCACCTTTCCAACAACTTTTGTATTATCTCTCTGTCAGTGAGCACATTTTTTAGCAACCTCAAGCTTATTGTGGCAAGTCTTGTCCCCAGATACAGTAGAGTCCTTTCTCACAAAAATTCCCCCAAGAAATTCTCTGTTTCCCTGTGCCCATCAGCTCTCTGGCACAATCTCATTCCTTGAGCACAGCTTACTGGAGAAAGCATCATAGGTCACCCCCAGCTCTGAAACTATAAATATACTATACTTGTAAATATATATAGCATACTGTATATAAATACATAAATATCCCAGTGATCAAATTAAGGAAGACTGACAATGGAGGCTGAATCCTTACCAAGCCCTTCTTGATGGACACTTTATACACATACTGCCCTCCTTCAAATGCACAGCAGCAACTCCTACTGCGTTGCTTTTCATGAAAGTACATGGTTCAAAGAGTAACAATTCATCATCGTCACCCCTATTGGCAGTCAAGGAGTATATTGGTCATCCTGGTCACACCATTTTGACTGGGATGAGAGAGGGTTAAGACTAATATTCTACACTATTTTTTCCAAAATTATATTTCCTTCTGAAGTTTGCTTAAATGTTTACCTTTGATTTTACACTGATTTAAACCTGGTCCAGAAGGAAAGGATTTTTTCTTGTTTTCTTATTGTCTTTTCACCTAAAGGCTTGAAACAATTTTGTTGTGAGGCACCCCTCCAGCCCAAGCAATCTTGCTAGCACACCAGAACACTGCCAAGATGTCCCACTCATTAAGTGACATATTAGCTGTGTTGTCATGTAGCAGTAAACAGGAGATCTACCACTAGAAGCAGCATAATCCTGTAATACCTCAAGGTCCAAAAGGTGTCCAATCACCATGAACATTGAGGCAGGTTGATCAGTTTTGTTTCATCAGACATTATTTCATGCTGTTGCAATCTGTCATCAGGAAACAGCCTCCACAGATGCAGTATCCAGCAGGTAGCTAATACAGAATAGGTGAATTGTCTTCTGTATTATCACTCATGTTATCATTGTTATACAGAAGACACATTTTTTTCCATTCACACTGCTATAACTTGCAAAACATCCAGGGCTACATTTTGAATCCTTTGCTTTGCTGATAAAATGCAAACCATTTTTCTTTCCCGTACATGCATACATGGCTATTTATCACTGCTTCCTGTGCCCATCAGCAACAAAATTCTTGCTGTTTCATCAGTAAGAAAGCCTAAACCAATTTATAGATCATACCCTCCTCTATGAGAAATGTCAATTATGCAGTCAATAGAGCCTTCAGCTACTTGCATCAGTAGCTTTTTCCCAACCAGTCTCTGGGATGGTTATCTACACTTTCATTACCCCGAGATGACATTAATGCCATTCAGTGCTGACTGGTCTGCCTGATAAAGCTAAGCATAAACCCAGGCTGATGCAGAATGTGACTGACAGTTTTCAGAAGAAAAGCAAAAGCCAGGAGCACTTTTCACCTCCCTAGAAAAAGCTGCATTTGGCTGCCAGTTAAATAGATGAATTTTAAAATTGTTCTCTTTGATATGCTGCATAGAATTTTACATGATCTCATTATAGCCTATAACACTTTCTCCTCATGTTCCTGAATGTCTGCGATAGTCATCTGTCAAATCACAGGAGCTGGTGTCCATTTGCAGAGTAAAAATTTTACATTGCCAATGAGTAGCAAGCAACACTTCCAAGGAAAGCACTTTCATAAGGGAGTGGAGGAAGAAGGGCAGGACAGAGAATGAGGATGTTGCTTCAAACCTAAGACACCCAGTAGTGGCTAACAGCTGTTGTCCCACAACACCCCATGCTTCGCAAGGTGCAGAATTCTAAAGCAAAAATGCTTTTTCATGTTGCACTGAGTGTGGCAAACATGAATTTAAGCAGCAGATTTACTTGGGTGGTAAGGAGAATTTGGAGAACTGAATGTGAAACTAATATAGTCAACATAGTAGCGGGTAGCTTATTTTGATTTATTCAATTCTGTCTGCTTCAGTTTGATCTTAATTTTTTTCACTATTGGTGTGCCACAGATTTGTGTATTGACAGACTCAGTCACATTCTAGTCATTGTCATAAAAATTCAGGCTTCAGGGGCTGGTTACAGCTTGGGCTTTTGACACCAAATTTGGGTGACCTTTTTTCAGTGAATGTAGAAATAACCAAACATGTTTTAAACCAGGGCTGTGATCCAAATCAGGAGAAACTGTTCATTGGGACAACTCAAAAAGGCAAGATTTTCTGAAACAAGAAAAAAACTGTGCATTGGTAGAAATGTTGCTTCAAAATTGCCATAAGTTTTTGTCATTTTCAAATGTAAAATAGTGAGCTCTTTTGAAATAGCATTTTCACTCTCTGTATTGACATACAGCTTTTGCAAAGAAGTTTAGAAAGATCAAAAATGATCCAAACCAAAATGAAATATTTTCTGTCCAGTTCAAAATGAATTACTTGAATGTTTTTGGTTCTTTCATGTTCTTAAAATTCTAATAATCCTAAAAACCTTGCCTTCTCCTTTTACCCTCTTCTTCAGAGTCAGCAAATTAATCATCACATCCATTTCTTGTCCAGCTCAACTTGGCACCATAAAGACATTCAAGGTAACAGAATACTGGCCTAAACTTTTTGTGATAATAAAAGTGAAATGACTATGAAATACTGGCATTATCTTCAATTTGCCACAGGAGATGAAGGGCCATTCACTCAGAGCCACTCTTATAAGCTGTCTGCCAATTCAAGCTATTGTATCATATGGTCTACACACCTTCCCCATACAATTTGTTCACTTAATTTGAAGTCCTATGATCCTTTGCAATTCCATTTCTCCTTTCAATTACTTGACTTGTCCATTTTCCTGAGTAGCCACCTGAAATTTCACATGGACTGCCCACATACATTTAACTGTTTTTCTTTTTTTTTTTCCTTTTATGCAATCTTTGCTCTTGTTCAAAAGCAAATAATTTTCATCTAAACCTCTTTGTTTCCTTCCAGTGTTTCCTTAATCCTAACTTTTTGTTATCTGGTTATCTATTTATTTACCACTTGTTTTGCTTTGTATTAAAATTCCCTGAACTGTCTGTCTTTCAAATTAAAAAAAAAAAAAGGTAGATTTGCTAGTCTTGCACCCTGTTTCTCTTAATGGCAGATATCTCTCTTACCTGCTTTGCACCATCTGTTGCTGCCTATTTGCAAGCAAAATTAAAGTAGCACTCTGGCCGCATCATCATAGACAGATCACTGAAGACAGCTGCTCAGTGAGCAGCGGTGGTCAGAAAAGCAAATGAGATATGAGGCTGCAGTAGGAAGGGACCACAGAAAAACATTGTCTTGATTTCTGGACGCGCTGAGAATTTTTTGCTCATACTGGGCTTTGCCAAGAGGAGCAGGGCTTTGACACCTCTGCAAACCAGCCAGCTGATGGAGCACCCTCCTGTAGACCATGGGGTCCAGCTGTGCCCAGCCCTGCCTGGGCAGAGAGGGGACCCAGGTGTCCTCAGGAGGTAAGAAATGCCCCACCTCAAGTGCCCTGTCTTTGGGTGTACAGGATGTCCACAGGCTGCTTCGGGTGGCTGCTTTGAGAACTGACACCTTTATAAGAAAAACAGCAGCAGGGAATTGTCCATAGCAGGATGAGGAAAAAAGCTATTGTTCCCATAGAGACTATGTGGACATTTCTTGCCCAGGAGAGAGGAACTTGGTGCTGGCCTACTCCTTCCTTCTGGATGAATCTCACCTCTGAACTGATGTCTCCCAGTGTCAAAAGAGCTGTCACTTTTCCCATAGCGGGATTATATGTATTCCAGCTTCCTAGAAACAGTTCTGCAGCCGCTCATAGCTCAGTCATCTTCCAGGTTCAGATCTCATGTACTCCAGTTCTTCTGGCCTCCTGTCTGGAGTCTGGAAGCTATTGTCTAAAGCCAACTTTCAATGCCTGCTGTCAGCACATTTCAAGACTCACTTACATAAAATGAGACAAACTTCTCTTAATGTTTAATTCACCTGGCTGGCATGTGTCAAGGGAAGCATGTCATGTTTACGTATGGCTTTTTGTTATAAAGTATTACCTGTCATGTGATATAGTCATAAGTTACCTCCTAGTCTAAAAAGAGCCTGAAGTGAGGTAAAATAATTCTCAGTTTTCCAAAAGAGCAGGGTGACAATAGTCCCACAAAGGAAAGGGCAAGAATCTGGCCTTAAAAAGATACTATCTTCATATTTTGTCCCACTGAACCAGAAACAGATATTCCATTCTTTAAGGTAACAAGAGCGATAAACAAGATGTACTAATACCATGCAGCATTGGCCCCAAAAGCCATGCCAATCATACCAAACTGGTTTGCTTAACTTGCTTTTGTTGATTTTTTTTTTTCCTTTGTAAGAAAGGCAGTAATTTCAATATTGCAAATACCAGAATTTTCTAAATATAATTAGTCATTTAGACTCAGTTATGTCAACTCATTTCTCAAGTTTCTTATTTAAATGGTTGGGAGCAGGAGAACACAAGGCTTGAACAAGGGATTGCGGTGGCTCTGAAAGGGAGGTGTTGCTTTGGATGTCCATCTGCACTGTCTCAAACAGAAACACACACCTTCCCGAACTCCTCTGCAGACTTTTAAAACACTTTCTGTAAGAATGCCGGAGTAAGTTGGCATTTACTACCAGGCTCCTGCCTAGAGTAGGTAGTCAGGTAGGGCCAAAGAAAGGGCAGGCTGAAGGTTATGAAGCTCAGCCAGGAGTCAGCGAGCCGTGTCTTGTGATTTGAGTTAGCGGTTAATTACTGCCCACTTGTGGCCAAATGGCAGGGGCTTGATTGGTCGGAGAGGAAAAAGCCTGCAGAGAGACAGCGGATACCCAGCTGCGACTGCACCAGATCTCTAAGATTTGATGGCGGCACGATGGTTTTCCCTCCTCTTCTCCTGTCAGGGAAGATGTCATCAGCAAAGCACAAAGAAAGGTGGCTAGTTGGAACATGCCATGCTATATAAAATATGCTTCTGCTGCAAAGCTTAGAACAGTTAAACGCTTTGTGCAGCACCAGCACACAACAACATAAATACAACCCTGTAAAATAGAGTGGTTTACAGCAAAGAGTCCCTGCAAAAAGTTACTGTGAAAATCCCGATACACAGCTACATTTTTATCTCTTATTTACAATGTAAAATTGAGTACAGATCCTAAGTGAAATAGGTTAATTGTATGCTAATGAATAATCTGCTAACAAATATTGCTTCAGAAATGGTGGGTCCATTTTTTTTCCAGTCAGCACATAGTGATGAATGTGCATGAATGATCTATCCACTTACTTATGACTGAACCTAAAGCAATATTATCAGCTTGATATTACACAAGTCCTTTGGGATAGTAGTACTAGCTGCTCCCTGCAAATCAGGAACCTGAAAGCTCTAAACACCAGGCTTGTGAGATATCAAAAAATTTTACAGCCTGAAATTTTTAACAGCTTTACTAAATGAGCAGCAATTGCAGACTGATTTGTTGTTTTAAAGCCTGCTTCATGAGATCCTGCTATTCGCAGCAGACTACACCAGGACCTTTCAGTTCAGAGGCCTGCAGAAGCTAGAGACTCGAAAAATTCAAGGGCAAGATCAATGAGGGGAGGGGTACGGCATTATATCATTCCCTGAAATATTACATCTGTTATGTGTAGCCCAGCTCAGTAGGGGCAGCTTTGCCAGAGTAGTTGCTGTGCCTTTCGTTCTTAAATGGACTTTTAAATGCACTTTACAAGCAGGGAGTTAGATCTTGTTATTTTCTTCCTCATTTTACAGTAGGGAAACTAAGGCACAAAATGATTAGGAAGCCTATTTTCAAAGGTGTTGAGCACACCTGCTCCAGCGAAAGTTAATGGGACCTCTGCAAATCAGACTGTAAATGGTAAGTCTGAAGCCATAACCGCTTGCTGTATTGGCAACAGGAAGAGAAGCTAGAGCTCTTCTCCCCTAATTTTTGCTTTAACCAGCAGTTCTCACCCTTGTAATGACAGCTCTTTTTATTTTGCTGGAAAAATGGAAACATTTGGCTTGTGACACCATGTTAATAAATGATTCGGCTCCTCTTTGATCACATCCCTAGCTCTCCTTTGGCAGGAAAAGGGAAACATTCTTCACAAGAGTACTTCCATGAGATAGGCTTGTAGAGCACACATTTATTAGAGACAGTCCCTAAAATCGTTAGCCAGATAACATTACATTGTGCCCCCATTATATCTGCCTCATCTACTTTTTTGTCTTGTCTGTCAGCAATTAACAGCTAAGCCAAGTGTATTTTCTCCAACTCAATTCACAGTAAAATAGGTCTTTAAAAATCTACAGAGGGAGCATGCAAGGTGTTTATGTACTACAGTGATAAATGTAGTACAAATTAATTAGAAGATTATTCTGCAGCTATGGGGCCAGCCCTAGCCCCTACCACCGATATGGACTCCTCCGAGAAGTTTGACTGGAAAAACTGAGGGTTTCCAAAGTCTCTGTGGCATGAACTACCCATGCAGAACTTCTATTGATTTTGATGTGTCTGAACAGCAAGCAAGAGCTAGCTGCAGGAGTGTAAGGTAAAAGTCAGTCATAAAGGACTGATGTTTAGGGAACATATAAATCAGCTGAAGAACCCTAAGTCAAAATAATGATAAAAAATAATGGAATAGAATATCAGATAGTTGATATTCTGTAGGAATCACTGCAGCAGGAGCATTCGCATGAGCTAGCATTTTATAATAACACAATCTTGAATATCTGAAAATAATGAGCCATAATAATTGATCCCAGCTGTAATGAAAACATCACTTAGTATTTCTATTCCAGTCCTATTTGGCATTGGTCTCGATTTGGGAGTGATAAAAAGAAGCTTTAGCATTAAATAGAAAGTGCTGAATAACTGATGATCTATAGGCAATGCAACATCCATGGCTTCTATATTTGAATTTGGTCTGATTGTGCTTTCAAAGCTCATTGCTGTAGATGGGATCACGTTCAGTGAGTCCCTGAGACTGAAACTTGAGGACTTGAATCTGGACTTAAGGATGAAATGGATCCCAGTGGGAGAGGGGAAGAATCCAGTCCTTGCCAATGAGAAAAGCTATTGCCAGGTTTCAGCTGGAAGAGAACAAGAATGACGACGCCAGACTGAGGAAGATGCAGAGCCACAACTAATCTTCAGTGGAATATTTCTGATCTGCTAAAGGAAATTTAAGGAGTCTAGTACAGACTTCACAGGACTGGACTGGTATGTGGATGAAAACCTCTGCAATAGTATTTAAGAAATAAAATATCAACTGTTTTTTTTCTTCTCTGGAAGGGTATAGCTTTCCAGGTATAGAGACAGAAATTATACTAATTTGGGTGCAAATGTGCCTGGAGATAATAGCATGAGGTAATTTTTCTATCAACTACTAGCTGAAAAAAATGAAAAGTTGGCTTTGGCAAGTAATGAGGACACTGTAGAAAAACTGGCTGTAGAAAATTAACTCAAGCAGAGTGATCTGGAATTAATTTGGTCTAAACAAAATTAAATAATAAAGGTAAACCTGTAATTTATAATGTTTAGCTCAAAAGAGGAAACTGATAAAATAAGATAAACATAAATTAACTGGATGAGAAACTCTGGGAGGTGAATGGAGAGGGCACCTGGAATTTTATTGGGATAAATTTTTTTTTAAAAAGCTATACAAAACTTGAATCTCGAACAAGAAAAAATGTAGAGAACAGTTCCAGACATGCACGCATCAAAAGGCTGTCAATAGGAACAGAAAGAATAAACCTGGATCAAAAAAAAAAAAAAAAAGATCAGCAAAGAAAGCCAAATATTGGAAAATGGGAAACAAGGACATAAAGCGAGAATTTCCTGAAGGGCAAGTGAGTTATAGGCACATCAAAGGGTATTAAAACAGCAAAGTAATGCACCCCTGAAGAAAAAGTAAAAGTGCAGTCCCCCAAAGACTCTACTTAGACAAAGTGTTTCTAGTCGATATGTGGAAGTGATTAAAATATTTTACTAGATATTGCTAAAACCTTAACCAGAATTTTGCACAAATCTCCAGTTCCTAGCACAAACCAGTTTCACGCCAGGTAAGCAAAATTGGTGGGATGATCTTTTGAGAAAAGGCTAAGCAAGCTGGACTTGTTTAAGTAAACCAAAGGCTGAGTGAGGATCCAAGAGCATCCTGTGAGCTTATCCAAAGAGCAAACTAGAATAAAAAAAAAGGACAAGACTTGTCAAAGGGATGAACACTGCCCATAAATAAATGTACATTGGAAATGTGGAGACAGTTTCTGGTCACAAGCAGAAAAGTGAGAACAGCTACCCTGTAGGAATATTGAGGCATAAAAGCTGACAGTGATTATACCACTTCTAATATTAAGAAGTGGAAATCATAGGATAAGATGATAAAATTTCCTCTAGCTTCTCTGTTCCTGAATTTCTTGATGTTGCCGATACTTCATAGTTTTGTTGTGATTCTACTTTGTACCTATCTTTTCACTTACTTATCAGCATGGGACAAACTGGGAAAAAGACCTGCCACTTTAATATACTGCATAACTAGCCTATAAATATATTTCTTTGAAATAGTAAGGCCAAGAACTTCTCAAGGGTCAGAACAATAGGCATTTATGAAGATAATGAGCACAGTCAGTGCTCCTGTAGAGAAACAAGGGAGGGGGAAAAGCAATATGAAAAAGGGGGGTTGAAAAAAATAAGTAGATTGAATACCAACCTTCTTGCTGAGGTTCACAAGCCAGCTACTAATTGCTCATTATGGCAAGTTAGTTCATTATTATCTAGCGTTTCTTGCATCTTCTTCAGAAGCAGCTAGCCCTAATCAATTCCTAGCAACAGGGTACCAGTTTTAGATGATTCAATGAAGTGACTTGGTAGAGCACATTTTTATGCATTTTCTCCATCATCTTTGTTCAGAGGGAGAAGAGCTGAGACTCTTTTGTGTATCAGTTGCATAATTACAGAATAGTAAGGGACTATGGTAGTTCTGGCAATTGGTACTGAAGACAATGGAGAAATAGTGAAAAACAAATAAAACAGAATTCTGATTTTCCTAGGGGTTTTTTGTGGTTTCTTTTTTTCATAATTTCTACGTGCAGGGATGAGGATCTCACTCTCTTGCTGTGATGCAAAAGGCTCAAGCTCCCATGGTGCACAGGTGTAACTATTAGTAGCTATGTAAGACATAAAGCAGTGGAGAATGAGTGTGTTACAGCTTCAGATGAAAAATGCATCTGTCTGTAGAGAAAAATAAAAAAAATCAACCATGAACATTGTTGTTCCCCCCAGCCCCACTTCTGGAATTGCAGCAGTAGCCACAAAGTGTGAGACAAAGTTAATTACTCACTGAACTAAATAGAATAAAGGTAACCTTAACTCAATGCCTATGACTGAAAAGTTCATAAATAATGCACAAAGTAATTCATAATGGTAAGAGTACAGAAAAAAATGGAAAGAATTTCAGTGTAAGTAGCTTCTGCAACAGCCAGGACTTCCTTGTATTTTAACATCTTGGACTTCGAAATGGGTCTCTACCTTAGTTTTAATGCATTTTTCTCAACTTGAATTCAAGGCACAAGCGTTTCCTGGACATGGCAATATACTCAAGAATGATATATAATGCTTAACAGAGATACTAAGAGTATACATTTCTTCTTCAAAATAAAGCACAAATCTCTGTATTTAAAGACCAATTTTTCTGAAGCAATTCTTTTAAATCAGACTGAAAACAAAGAAAAGAAAAACACTGACAAGGTGGTCTAAGATAATTTTCAGAGGAAGTACTATATGTTGAATAATACTGAAAAGAAGTTAGAAGTAGGAAAGACTGCAGTAAGTTATGGGTTCATTTTCTACTCAGTAAAAAATAGATAAAGCACAGTCTGGAAATTATAACCAAGTCTAAATGATGTCCTTTCTATGTGCGCATTGAAACAATTCATTATTCATATAAAATGGTAGGAGAAAAACCTGTCACTCATGCTGTGTGAGAGCAAAATATCTGCTCACAAATAATAGGAGGCATTATGACTGACAATTCACACAGAAACTTAAGAGAAGCCCAAATTTAAAACACCTGTAAGCATGACTTCAAAGGCAAATATAATTGGTTTTGACACACCAGAGTACACTAGAAGATATTCAGGTGAGTGCACCTATTTCTACTGGGATTGCAAAAATGTTAAGTATTTCCGTAAGCCATATTTTTATGGGGGAAATGTCATATGCCTCACCCTCCTCCCTGTTTATCATAGCTTAGACAAATCTGTGGCTCAAGTAAAGGCTTTAAAGTATTTTAATTGTCTTTAATGAGACAAGGATTCTTGGTGACATTTTTTTTCTCCTTCTATAAATATCTGCATCCTTTTTTTCCAAACCTACTGAGTCAGGAAAAAGTTAGAATACCGGTTTTATTCTGTTCTCATCTTCCTTTTAACTGCTATGTTGCTTATAGCTCATGCAACCTCAGTCCCACTGATGACCCTTGTCTCTAAGAAGAGCTCCAGTTCCTTCTTTCTTCCCTGAGATGACAGTGCCACTTCTTTTTGAAATATAAAACAGGAGGGAATCATGTAGTGCTTGTTGTGGACCATAAAAATATACTACAAAGACTGCTTCTGAGAGCTGGTTGAGAGCTGTTGTCTTAAATTATTACTTTTACACACCAATGACAATAATGTATACATTGAAAGAAACTTCAAAGCTTTGAGTTGTTCTGAACAGAAAAAAAATAAGAATGAAACATTCACCTAAAAATACTATAATAAAATGTCTTGACTTATTTGGAAATTGCATTCTTTGAGGGATAAATTTTTCTGTACGGTTTGGCAAAAAGAAAAAGTGCAAATTCCCAACAAGCTTGATTTTTCCTTTTTGGCAAAAAGAATTTCTGCTGAAAATTTCTTAAGCCAGCCATGATAGCTATTGCAAGGAGAATTAAAGATGCAGGCTGTGGTTTTCAGATTGACAGAAGCAATTGGTTGGAGCGGGAAGAAATCTAAATGATATCTATTTGAGGAAAATGAATAGAGTGCTGATGAAATTATTGTTTCAACAAATGAGATGGATTGTGATGATAATTTTAGATTTTGAGGACACAATGCAAGAGAGCAAGAACATAAAGAAACAAAGCTTAACCAAGAGAAGTTAACATATGAATTTGCTACAGATGTAACACAGCTTCTATGGGATTCCATTGGGAGTCAAACACAGTAAAGCAAAGGTTACAATCATAACTCAAACAGCAGCTTCTGCTGATTAAAGAGAAAAGGCTTAAGGCCAGCATTCAATATCCTTGCCAAGGACATTTCAAAAGAGGCTGACCTCACTGAATTTTTTGGTGTATTTCTCTGCTAAGAAATTAAGTGGTAGGCACTGCACCAGAAAATGAACCTGCACGAATGCAAGACACTCTCAGCAGTGGATGTGCTCCATGCGATGACATCACCAAATCAAGCAAATGTACTAAAAGTGGATGGCATCATAACTCCAACCCCAGTTGTAGGATGAGCCTTACACAAGACCCCCCAAGCCATTGCACAGCCAAAATATTTTCCCACATCTCAGTTCTCTTTGCAGCCCATACTTTGCTGCAGCAGCTTCTTTCCATCCCCACTCCAGCTGCAGCCCTTGGCTCCCTGTTGTAGCACAGAAAATGCAAATTGCTACTAGTAGTAAGAGAGAACAGACCCCAGGACTGAGGTTGTCTTGGCTTGAGCTGGGTTTAGCTTGTTTAAGCTGTGATAGCAATTGTCTAGCAGCTAGGTAACTGTTCCCTAAACTGGTTTTAGATTTCATTTAATTTTGTGCAATGGTGTGGTTAACACTTATTTTTAATAGCAATAGCCAGTAGCTGTGTTCTGTGGCGTAAATTCTAGAATAAAATGTGCTGTGGAAGAGCACAAACACAGGCGGACATCAGACGTCCCCTACAGTGAACACAAATCACAGTGGTCACTACAGGAATGCAGCCCTGCAAATCATGGACAACAAAGACAACCAAAAAAAATGGATAGCTGGCAAGCAATGAAAAGAAAGAGCATACATGCACAATGTGTCAGGAAACAAGAGAAAAATAACCCCAAGGAGACTGCAGGATCAAGGGAGAAGGGATCACTGTGACCAGTATCAAACCCCTTCTGGCAAAGCACCCAAGGCACCAGTGACTCTCAATATCCTCACCCCCTTCTTCTGGAGGGACACTGAAGCTGTGACCTGATGAGTCAGAGAACCTCTGCATGAGTGACCATAACACCAGTGAAACAAGCAGGTAGGTAAGAGGAAATTTGGCCTTTGCAGGTTTTGGTTTTTTTAAATTAACATTTTAACTGTGTTGTTAATGAGTTGTTTGTTTGGGTTTTTTCCTGTGTTTGTTTGCACTGTGAGTGTTATTATTACTGTGCCTGGACTAATAATAACTGTTTGTCGTATTTGATTAGCCTGTCAAGACTTTAATGAGCCTAACAATAAATTCTTCTGTCTACGTATCAGGTGTGCTCCCTTTCTGCCCATAACAAGATTTTGAGAGTAATACGAACAGGTATATAGATCAGTTTTGTGATACAGTGAAATCCTACTGTGGAATTAATCTTTTCTACTGGCAGTGTAGGTGTCTGCAATGAGGCTGATCCCCTTAGAGTAATGCTGTTCAGAACATGATTCATCCAGAAAACACAGGCATTGACTTTAGGATAAGATAGATTGCATCAGAGACATTACTGACTATATAAACTAGATCTCCATTGAGTATTAAGTGGTAAGACTGGCTATAAGTCCCTGTAGTGGAGATGCTCACTTTTACTCACAAGAATAGGACCCATAAAGACCTCATTGGTCCATGTCCAAGAACAGGCAAAGACATACTTGCATGAAATGCTTCATCTGGCTGATGGAGGAAGAAAATCAACAATAGCTGCTTGTAGGAGATAAAGTAGCCAGTAAAGTGGTGGAGTGTGTATGAGGACTACTGCTGTTGGGGTATGTCTTGGTTGCCCCATAGGAATAGGTTGAGGTGCTGTTAACCCCTACATTAGTTACCATTGGATGAAGAAATGACATTTTCTGTAGGCAGTGTTGCATATCTCTATGGCAAATGAGAAGCTCAATTGTTCCTTTCTTCTGAACAAAACAAAATTCAGAAGACTGAAGGCTGGAAATTATTTGTGGAAATAAATTTTAAGAGGAAAAAAATATACATCATGTTTGAACATTAATGCTTTCGTCAGCCCTCCTGAAGACTGAGAGAGCTTCTTTGGCATTGGTTTATGAAAACAGAACATTTTGTTCATATGCATCAGTAGAAATGCATGTGAAACTGCAAACCACTCAACTCTTCTTTCATTAAACTCCTGGACACTACCCACAAGATGACAGTGAACACTGCTGTGATTAAAGGCCTGCCGTATGCCTGTGTGTGCATTGCTAATATAGTATCTAATGAGTTGGTGTCTCTCCCAGTAGGGGAAGCAGCCATGCTCCTAACAGAGTGCTCATAGAAAATGACTATTGAATTAAAGGAGGGGCAGAACATCTTTCTAAAAAGGATGAGAGGGGTGGTGGTTTTTTCAAATCCACATGCTCAGTATGTGATACTGAATGCTCTTGATTCCTGTCTGCACCAAAGGGAGTCCAACAACAGTCATGTTATGAGACTTAGGTACCTTTCTCAGAATGGTATCAATTTTCTCCTTTGGAGAAAGCAATCCCTGTACATGAATTTTATCAAACAGGAAACAGACTCTGAAACCACACATAAGATGCACTGGAGCCTGTCATTCTGGCTTGTAGCCTTATATTTCCTGTCCATTGGACCATGCCAAGCCAACTGACCCCGTTCCACAACGCACAGTTTAAAAGCTCATCGCCATTGTCCTGCCATTCTTTCTTCTCTCACTACTCTTACATAGAGGAACCAGTAATGCTCATTTGTGGAGCTTTTAAAAAATGACAAGAACTTTAAAAAGTCCTATCTAAGTTGTTCAGATTTTATTTTCTTTCCTTCTCGGGAGGCATAGAGGAGGGAGTAGGTGAGCTCTTAGCCTTTCCTGCATTCTTTCATGTTTCATTCAGGGATGGCATTTACTGCAGCTGAGCCAGCACTTCTCTTTTTTTTTTTTCTCCAGGTTCATTTTATCTTGTGTTTGACTGCAAAAATTTGATAGTGCTTTTCATAACTTTGCTAACCCACATTAGTTTCTTTTGTCATTTTTGACACCTAGATTCCACTGTAATGAACATGGAGGATATCATGCCACCTATCTCTGCTTTGAATACCTCTCATTCCTCCACTGCATGTTTCCTCAACAGTCCTTGATTCTAATCAGTTTTCAGCAGCTTGTTTGGCTTTCTCTCAAAGATTTCAGTGTTCAGGTCCCAGCTCTTTCATGCTGCCACTCTCTGGACATATCTTCATGGGTATTTTATTCAGTGAGTACTGTGATGGACTAGCTTTTATTCATTTACCAAGATGCATGAACATCATTTCCTACGTTTGTGTGTAAGCAGAGATAAATTGAAGTCAGACACAGTAACACAGTCAAAGAAAACACAGGAAGGAATTCAATAGAACAAAATGCTGAACAGGGAATCATTAGAGATGGATTTTGGAACAACAGTTTTCAACCATTTCCATACTCAGGCCTGATTATCAAAACTGCAGTTATCCAAGAAGTTGACTGAATGGGCAAGAAAGGCTTTTCTATCAGAAAATGGGCCAGAAAATTACAAACTGCAAGAGATCAAATTTACTTCAGTCAACTTTTCCTTCACAAACTGATTTTTTAACAGATCAATCAAATACAAGAAAATTTTCACCCCTACTCCTTGCCCCAAAGTCATTAGCTGCAAATTGCCTATCAATCATTGACCTATGAAATTTCCATTTCAGGAGTGTTGGAACTGTTTCAGAAGTTTGATATCTTCAAAAGAAAATAAATAAATGGTAAATAATTACATCTTTCATAGTGTTCTCCCACTTTTTCCATGGAGATCATTTCAAGTCCAACAAACTCTGACAACATTCTCCAGGATGAAACTCTGGTTCCAAAGAAAAGCTTTTCATGCCTAATAAAGAAACCAGTTTAGTGAAGGGAAATTAATTTGGAAACAAACTAAACTTAACTATTTGTTATTCTGTATGTGTTTGTACACACATGGTGGTATCCAAGTCGGCACAAGGCACTTACTTATTGAAATACCAGTTTCTATATTTAACTCTTTGTTTATCCTATGCTTTATGAAGATTAGCCTGTTGTTTTGTGGGAAGGAATTCCAAGTCTTGTTCTCTTGATTTCATTATTCCAGTGGCACGGGGTTGTCTTGCATGGCTACACTCTCAAATATTCCTCTAGCCAGCTGACTAAAGGCTTTCAGTAGCAGTACTGCTTCAGCAGAATACCAGCATCAACACAGAGGACTCGTCACACTATGATGCAGTCCTCAAAGCCACAAACTTTTCCTCTGCTTTGAACTTAAGAAGATTGCCTAGTAGCAAGACCATATCAGCAGTGAATCAGCAGGAGAGTGTCAGTTTTGCTAAATTACTGTTATAGAGTAAAGCCTAAGATTGTTGTTGCCATCCTATATTTTTAAGGTAAGTGATGGGTCTGTTCAGATTTTTTTTGCTGAAAGACTATCTCAAGGGAGAGAGCATTCCTTTTAAACCAAAAAGGCATAAGATATAAAACATCCATTAAAATATTCCAGCTTTGATGCTATTTTTCTTTTTATTCTTTGTCTTTCTTTTGATTAAAAGTTTCAGTGTTTTCGAAAACCAATAAAGTTTCCAGTTTTCACAGAAAATAAGTTTTTTAAAAGTGAAATGAGAGGAAAAAGGATATTATTTCTAAGAAAAAGTATTTCTCTAGCAGAGTCCTCAAAGGGGCAGTTCATTCTGCAGAAAAGCACATGCAATGCCTATGCTTAACAGAATGGAGTCTTATTTTCCCTTGGAGATTTGCATTACGTTGAATTTCTGGGCTGTACTCAGTGGCGGCCCCATACAGCAGCCAGCTGCCACTGCACTCAAAGGGAGAAAATGGAAGGTCATTTTCACTATTCTTTCCTCCTTGAAGATTTTTCTGCAATGGAAACAGTCCATTGTAGCTAATCCAGTGCAAAACATGTTTTAAGAGTCAGGGTTTAATTAAAGCACTTAAAAGAACTATCTGTATTAACCTGTTATACCTCTAAATATAGTCAAAACGTTGAAATTTTATTACTTAGTCCTTAGCAGAGTTCACTTTCATCATAGAAGGCAAAATAACTAACAATACACCAATGAGGTGCTAAGTACTTCCTTCAAAACGGATCTTGAAAGTGCTCAGCCTCTGCCAGGTGTGAGCCTTTCCCAATAATACACCCTTTACACACACAGCCTGTATATTGCAATGACTGGTTTGATAATGGCTGCAGTTAGGGAAACTCATGGATAATTTAACTTGCAAATTCAGGGGTTAATCAAGACTGATTTCAGACACAGAGCTGTAGGGCCCCAGTTTGAAAGTGATCCCATAACTGGACCAACATTTGACATACCAGTCCAAATCCGCATACCAGTGTCCGGGAGTGACTCTGCATATAGATAACTAATCCCAGGAGCCAGGCGTGCAGAGATGCTCACAGTAGCCTGGACCTTACCCTGTTATATCTGCATACTGCTGTTGTGCCTGATCCAGAACTCATGGAAGTCAATAAGCCCTAGTAGAGATTATCTCCTTTTTCAGTTCACAACTTCTTCAGAGGTCCTTATTCCTGTAAGTATTTATTAGCTGCTGATACTGGCAGAGACAGCCAAACAAATGCTTCTCAGGCTGTGGCTTATTTACAGCCAGATCTGCTCACATACTCACTCTCCATCCCTTGTAGCTTCATGTGGGTACAAGCTCCAGAGTCAGATGCAGCAGAAGACTTCAGGATTAAGTCTAAGTCTGGCTGCATTTCCAGCAGGGCATTTCTGTGGTGTTAGCCATCTTTATGCATAATTTTCTGCAAACATGTTTACTCTCAGTAAGAGTAAATTCTCAAATGCTGCTTTACATCACAAACAACAGAGATAATCTAATTTCTGCTTGCTGGATAAGCAGCAGAAAAAATTTAATGATGACTATACACAATACAAATTTTCTAGCAAATAGTCATTGCAATAACATTTGGAATTCACAGACATTTCCATGAAGAACTGGAGATTGTCAGCATCTTTTGTGCAATCATGAGCTTGAATCCACAAGTCAGAGAAAACTATTAACTCTTTTTTTTTAATTAATTTTTATTTTATTTATTGCTATTTTTTGCAATTAAAAATCAGAGCTGAAGAGAAGGTGTATTTGAGGACAAAAGAAAACTCTCCTTACGGGCCAGTTTATTAGAGTTAGTGATTAAAGTGACAAAGATCAATGGAGTTGTGACAGAGATCTTTAAAATAGTCATCATAATTCACTTCAGTGCCTCTAAGAGGGCTGTAATTTTTAATCTTACAAATGTAACTTTTCACCCCAAAACCTGAGACACCCATCTAACATGTCAAAAAGGATTTCTCATCTTTCTCAGGATCCTAAGTTCGGTGCGTCCACTCGCTTGTTATGGAATGAGCAACTACAGCCCCACAAGTGTGTTTTCATATATGCTCATGGTTCAGTTCTCATTCCTGTGCTTCACCATTGCCTTGTCACTCCTGCACATAATCAGTTTTGTATTCTGTTAGATTCAAAACTTGTGGGCTGTTCACTTCCTTTCTTATTTGTTAATTGTCTCTCTTCTCATGAGGATACTGTAGGCTGTTTTCTGGTATTTCAGAACAAAGTGTTTGGAGCAGAACCACTGTATGTACATTACAAACAGAAATTACACCCTATTAAAATTTTAAAGAAATCATCTTGTGAATTAATATTAAAGTACCAAACAATAGCAGTATCAGATGATAACATTATTTTGTCCCGTGGGGCTTGTTACTTGAACGTACAGCTGAAAGAGAAATATTACCTGTACAGTCATTTTTTCCTGCAGCTAGCCTATGTGCTTTCCCCAGTCCAGGTGCTGGAAACTCGCACCAAGGTAAGAGGTGTTTTCACCCACTGCTACTTGATATGGTGGATCAGCAGTGTCCGTCAGACACTGGACAGCATTCTCCTGGTAACCTGTTCACTTCACATTGTAAATGCAACCAGAGTCACTAGAGGAATCCTCTAGTCTGTTATTTCCATCCTGGAGCCATAAGGAGAGAGAAGTTGTCCCAGGAAAATATCTGAAGAATAATCTGACTTGCTGCAGGGCAGAGAAACAGGACATATGTCCATAGCAATGCCAGTCTCTCAGAGATGTAAGAGCAGCACCTGGGAGAACATTGCAGTTCCCGGACAGCTGGTCTTCCCCACGCTTGGCCAATCCCACCATCACTTGTTCCAGCTAATGCTGAAGAGGAGGCTTTACATGGTGACAAATCGCCACTGGGACTGGAAGACACAAATGCCATTTCTGTTGGGTGAAGCTACCTCTAGGCTGTCCTTTCAAAAAAGGGAACAAATGCTGGTGACACTAGCAGATACATGGACCTTACGTCAACCTTTTGCATCCAGACAGGGTCATCCTTCGGCTTGGACTCAGGAGACTGGGTTGGTATTGCCTCCCACTAGCCTGCAGCACCATAATACAGGTTGTTCTGAGCTGTTGTACACCTATTTAGGACAGATTTGCCACTTGACATGTGTCTATATAGCATTTAACTTTCATTTTAGGCAGGAGAAAACAACTCTCCTGCATGCTAACTAAGGAGTAAGAAGAATGTGTTGCAAACAATTGTGCTTCTTGTGGTTTGTTCCTCTGGAAGCTACCTGCCCACTCTTTGAATGTGGAAAGCTCACTCTCCAAAGCCAACCCGGTGTTGCCCTGTACAGACAAGTCCCTTATGGAAATGAAGGGCAAAATGGGCTCAGGGCATCCTGCTGTGAGCTTGTGGTGCTCCACCAGTTTGTGTATGTCCAGGCAAGAGTGATGCTGGCTTTCTGTGCCTAAGCTTGCTCATAGATAGGTAATTAATCACCTTAACTGAAGTTCAACACTGAGGTGGTTGGAGCCTGGGTTTCATGCTGCCAGTCCTCCAGGAGAACAGGCAGAGAGCATCTTACTAGAGAGGCAACACTGTAGAGATTTCACAGGTGCTCGGAGACAAGTAATGACAGCATCAAAACTTCTGGTTTCTGCCACTTGGGCCAGGAGAAGAAAGTCGAGAGAATACAAGGGCAAAAGAGGATGTGAATTATCTGCATCGCTCTCCACTCTTTCTTGAGAAGGCTTGCCTTTCTCACTTAAACACCTTGGTCTATATTACCTGCCAGTTATTCACACTTCCAGGTTCATCAATCTTGTTAGCCACATAGAAAAGCTTCATTTATACTTTAGGAATATTTTTTCCCTGTAGGTGGAGGGTGGGGGCAAACAGAATCATCTAAAGTTTACAGAGTATGAATAAGCTATTTCCTTTGTTTAATCAAACAAAATGACAGCAAATCGAGATGAGAAAGAGCGTATTCTTCAACTTGATGATGTCTGGGGAGAGACAGGAAAAACTTTTACTTGCACAAATTCCTTCTCATCTGTTTTCTTATCTCACTTCTTTCACAATATATTGATTCTACTCACAGAAACGATTCAAGACTGCACTGCAGACAGACACAGGTTCACCAAAGTTGCTCATTTGTCATAGTCTTATATGCAGCCTAATCCTGAGGGCTGCTGCTGAGTATCTTCACTGCCAAACTGAACAAAGCAGTGTTCTGCAGCTCATACAGTCCTGCTCTTCCAAAGCACTGGCAGGACACAATCATGGGCGGAAGACACAGCTCGAAAACTTTGATTTTTCTACCTCCTGCTCAAACTAAGGTCAAGTAGGAGTGGATGCAGTTCTTCAGTGAAGAGTACATTTTTCATGAAAAATGAACTTTCCCAGGTGCCCACCAAAGCCGCTCTATCACTTCCCCTCCTCAGCTGGACAGGGGGGAGAAAATATAACAAAAGGCTCGTGGGTCAAGATAAGGACAGTTTAATAAAGTGAAAGCAAAGGTCGCGTGCGAAAGCAAAGAAAAACAAATGATGTTATTCTCTACTTCCCATCAGCAGGCGATGTCTAGCCACTTCCTGGTAACCAGGGCTTCAGTATGCGTAGTGGTTGCTCCGGAAGACACAAAAATGTCCCCCTTCCATCTCCCTTTACTTAGCTTTTATATCTGAGCTGACGTCATATGGTATGGAATATCTGTTTGGTTAGTTTAGGTCAGCTGTCCTGGTTATGTCCCCTCCCAAGACCTTGCCTTGCCGCAGCCTGCTGTTGGGGGGGGGGCAAAAATGTTGGAGAGACAGCCTTGATGCTGTGTCAGCACTGCTCAGCAGTAGCCAAAACACTGGTGTGTTATCAGCACCTTTCTAGCTACTGATGCAGAGCACAGCACTACAAGGGCTGCTATGGGGAGAATTAACTCCATTTCAGCCAGACCCAATACAAAGACACAGCTTGAAAACTTTGATATTTCTACCTCTCTTGCTCAAACTAAGGTCAAGTAGGAGTGGATGCAGTTCTTCAGTGAAGAGTACATTTTTCAGAAAAATGAACTTTCCCAAGGGACTGAAATGACTTACAAGTTCTGCTCAAATTTAGTGAGTAGCCCCATACCAAAGAGAGGGGAGAGAGAACATGGAAATATTCAAGTGTTTGGACTTCTGTTGCTGTTGCTTTGAAAATTCCAATATTTGAAAGTGTTAAATAACACAAACATGCATAAAACCTGTTTGTTTGAGGTAGAATGGACCCCAAATGACACTTATTTTCATTTTTCTCCAACCCCAATTTAATATTTTTGTGTTTGTCTACTGGAACTTAAAAAAAAAAACAAACAACAGAAAGATGTGTTTCCAATGCTGTGGATAACAGCTTGTAAAGGATTCAAACAGGCAGCTCACTAATCATTTGATCAAGAGTTGTTTCAGGCATCTTACCTAGTGATCTGTGTGAAACGCAACAGAAGTGTGAAAACCTTTGTTAGTTATGAACCAAGCGAAATAATATGTTAAGTCTGAAGCAGTATTCTGGTGGTTTGCTTTTAAGAAGGTGCCAAATAGGAAAAATGGCAATGTGATAGAGTCAGTCAACTGGACGAGATACAATGTTGTGTTCCTGAGTCACACAGGAAAAATACAGTTCTCCAAGACTTTGGTCACCTCTGCTTGACTTGAGCTCCTGTTTAGCTCAAGGACTGTTTTCAGACAGCCAGCACATCATTGCAACAAATCATCAGTGTGTACACTCTAGCTCTATATCTGTTTCGACTTGGCCAAATGGCAGCTCTCCCTGCAGCTCCTTGCAGTGCTGGCATTGCCAGGGGCTGTTTATCCTCCTGCTGCCAAATGCCTCATCCAAAGCATTTCACTGCCTCTGCCCCTAGGTCCTCAGAGATGAGGACATCTCCTGTTTCTGGTATCAGTATGAGAACCAGAAACACTTATGAGTATTTTATCGATGAATCATGAATATTCTCATTCCGTGCATCATTCTTCTGAAAAGCACATTTGTACAGCCTGTTGCAGAGTTTAAATGGATGTGTACACCTGCTCAGGGATAACTTATGTGCAATAAACAGGACACTTATATAACATTTAAATACTAACATAAACACTGTAGTGATATGTCAATAAGGACTGAATTTTGTAACTATTCTAGAGTGCTGGAAACAGCTGATATCTTGGAGATGGTAGCTATATAAATGACAGGAACCAATGGTGCATGGTTTAATGCGGTGGTATGTAAGAAAATGAGTGAAAGAGCCTAAGTGTTTACAGGAGAGGAGATACTAACTTTTGGGTAGGACTCCAACTAGTGAGAATGTCCAGAGTTATATCTAAAACCAACCAACAAACAAACAAAACCCCCTGTATTAAAAAGGGTTATCTGGAGTCCAGGAGAAGGTTTTATAATGAATGAAGGATGAGGAAAAAGAATAAGGAAGAAACCAGTGGAATAAGTGGATGTCAAAATAGTAGGGCTATTCATATAAAAAAGACTAATAAAAATCCTTTTCTTCCATTAAGAGTAATTAGATTTATAGACATGAATGATAGCTTACAAGCTATTAATAATATTTAAATGCATTTCTCTGCCCGTAAAATTCCTAAAGATTCTCTGTGCCAAAGATTTTGGATCACTATGATATACAGTATTTTTTAATCCCAATGATGTGCTGTACAAATGTGTTTATTAGAGCTTCATTATATGAAATGCTACAAACCCCAAATTGGTAGAATGAGCATTCACTCTTCCCAGGAGTCTCACTGAAGCTAATAGGACTCTGTGCATAACTAATTACACCACACTTCCATGATTTGCAGTATTATACACTAAAAACACTGTCCACAGTTAATCCTAGATTTTTTATTGGCTTTTACATTATTTTGCAGTGCAAAACTGGACTACCTTCTTTTTGTTTAATCCTATGATTCATGATAGTATTTTAAGCGTAAACTCCTTTTTATACAGTCATATAAAAAGTTCAGCACAAAAGGCCCTGTTTGGAGCTTTTATACTAATGTTTATACCAACATTTTCAATTGCAATGGAGCTGAAGCTTGAACTCTGCAAGTTTTCTGCTCCATTATGAAGTTGATATTAAATAATAATATTAAAATAATTATGCTGTTTTAAAAAATTAAAAAAAAAACCAACACAAAAAAAAGTGTGTTGCTTTTCTATCAGATTGCAGCTAAATGTACGCTTCAGTCAGATTTGGAAGAAGATAGGTGCCATTCATTAGCTAGGTGATTGATCGATGGGAAAAGAAATTATATTTTCTTCTTTTTACACTGACAATAGAGGAAATTTAACTCCTAACCCCTCAATCTCTGTTGAAAAAGAGAGCTTTACGCACCACGGGCTGCTTTGCCCTGGGAGGTGCAGGCAGGACGAAGGGGAGCCCCACACCTCACACCAGGGCCCAGGCATGTCTGAGGAGAAGTGAGGAGAATGAGGAACCCAAAATCAGCTACAGACAAAGCAAAAAAAAAAAAAAAAGGGGGGGGGTAACAAAAACATGGTGAAAACCTGAGAGATGAGTAAGCCAATCATTTATATGTCACCTTCAGAATGTCACCGATGGTTTTCAGAATTCTGAATAGCATATTAAAAAAAGGTAGCGTTTATGAGTATTGCAGTATTGGGAAAAATATTCTTTGTGTTAACTATCATGTGGTAACTGACACAAGATTCAGTTCAGTGAGAGTTTATCAGCAGGTTGAGCTGAAGACTGAGAGCAGAGGAATTGCTTTGTCCTGTTAACTGAGCCTAAGAAGTCATTTCCATTTTTGAAACTAGAGGAGATTTAGATCCATTAGATTTTATGTCATACCACTAAAATTAAGGGGAGTTTCTCATGTAGACCTAATTTTTAAAAGTATCTAAAAAATTTTCCAAGCTCTATCCCGCACAAAGGGTAAAAATATCTTGCTTGTATTAAAATGCCATGACTCCAAACTGAGTTTCAGTATATTTGGTAGCCTCACTAGTGCTCTATATTTTAGTGATAACATATTTAATATATCCCTTGCTGTCATGAAGATGTAAATCCAAGTTGAGGGTTATAGTTTTAAATTACAATACAGAGTCTCTTTATTAAAAAGGTATTTTTCCAGTGATGTCATATGCACATCATTTGGAGGTTCTTTCTCTCCTGCCCATCTTCCATCAAGGATTCTAAAATGGTCTGTCTGTTCTACAAATGGTAGATCATTCACCAAGAAAGGGGAAAAATAGCAGTAGACAGGGACAGCTATTTTTCTCCTACACCAACCAATGCAGATGATTATATATCCCAGTATTAACACTCACAGAAAAGGAGGGTGCCACCAAAAATAAAAAAATAGCTGATTTCCTTAAATGCTTATGTGTTTGAAATGAATTAGGTAAATTTCTGACACATCATTCTGTCAGAAGGCTTCTTGCAAGAAAAATGTTTACATTTTAGATATTTTGCCCTTCAGGTAAGTAACTTGTAACAGATTAGTTTTAAAAAGATATTTATTTGTCATTGACAGGGTCTTTTTCATATCAGGATAACCAGATGTGTTTCTCCTGTTCAGCAGTAACAGAACTTACCACAGACTCTTAATGTGCAGAACAAAATGTTTATATGAAACACTGATCTATAGGAGCTATTGTCATAACACACCAGACAGGGAGCTGCCTGCTCTTCCAAGATTGGGTTGGGGGTTTTTTTGTTGTTTAAATATAAATTCTTGTCAGTTTTTAAGAATATATGCCACCTCAGGGTAGGCTGTGTACTGAGGGAAGTACTAGCTGATCTCTGCAAGACTGAAACAAATTGGGCCTCAAGTGCTTGTGAGGATGGTGACAACCAGCCACTGATGAGCAGCTCATGAAAAGGACCCATATAGCTGCATACATGCTAAAACCAGTCAGCTGGGGCAGAAGAAAAATGAGACCCAAACGAAAACCTGGCTCTGGACTTGAACATCAAATGAGCTCCTGGCTGCATGGCAGACTGAGCCAAAGCCCACACAGCTGTGGAAAAACAGTCCCACATTTTCTTGGTCGATCTACTGGGAATGATGAGCATGGGGCAGACCTGGCTGCCTGAGGACCAGTCCAGGACTATCACGCTGCAGCTTTATCACCACCTAAAGATTTTTCATGAACAGTACAGTAGGCAAATTTCTGAGCTTAGACTCATTCTGATCATTATTTTATCTCACTGTTTGTCTGTCAATGTCCAAACCTGCTTCGGCAGATCGAACCCCACCATATGCTGGACTAATTGTTGGTTGTTAAAATATGGACTGCAATTTACCACTTACTATTGAATACCTAATTTGGCAGTTTATGAAATTTAAGAACACATGAAAACGCATCACAGATAAAAGGATGGATGTTTAATTGCTTAACAGAATTGCTGCTGTGCAAAGACTGTGGAGCTGCTGTCCAAGAACGATCCCTTGAGCCTCTTCCCTCACTTTCAGAAGTGATAGCTACCGTTATAACAGAGCACTCTCCTTCCAGGAGCTTTCCAGACTGGTTTTGGTAAGTGTGGAAATTCATACTTAAGGGGTAGATTTAAGAGCAAATCAAAATGCTCTTTAAGAGTCTGACACTCCTGGCTGTGAAATGAATGGCTAATCTTCCACTGACTTTAAAGTCGGCAGGAGCAGCTTCAAAAGCAACACAAAAAAGCCAGACTTTAATTCTTCAGGAGTGAAATTTGTCACTGCCGGTAGCACCTGTGAATCACATGAGCTCTTCAACTGCTGTTTTAAATGTGACCTCAGTGATGCACAGGCTGTGGGCTGGCGGTTGGTATGGGAAAATATCACATATGTTTGTGAAAAGCCACACCGAAAAATGAAGGCTAACGCTTCTTCTGTTTTCACAAGCACAGTCTAATTGGATATGATAAATAGCATAAATGTAACTGCCTTCATATTTCTGTAGATAATAAAGCCAAATTCTCATTTGATACTGTCCTACTTCTAACATTTTAATGAAGCATTATGATAAGAACTAATTTTCTCTGTTTCATCTAATCTGGACATAACAGGCTCAAACAGCACAATTACTGTTCTATGGCATATACAGAACATTACTCACTATGACTGAGCTCCAAAGTGGAGAAATAGAAGATTTCCAAAGGCACAAAATGTCTAAGGCTATAATTCCTGTTTGCACTGATAAGAAACCCTCCCAGTACCATTAACAAATTAATCAGCATTTCAATGCTTTAAGGTGACAAAAATAAAATGATAGAAATAAACGAATAATTTTACGTAGTATTTAACTTTTGTGTTGTTTGCTCATGCTCATTTCCAGCTTCAGATCTTTATATTTAAGACTTTATATTTAAGATCAAGGACTGCATATATCTTGTCAAAGTTACTTTAGTCTGAGAAACAGATAGCAAAGCATATATATTCACACACACAAGTTATTGATGGATTTTTGCTCTTTGTCAAATTAATTACCAAACAGTATTTTTATCTTATGTGAGTTGATAAATATACTGGACCAAACATTTATAGACTAAAAGATTCAAGATGAAATGTCAGATATCATGGCTAACACTTTTGCTGCACACCTCAATGCTTCAGCCTGCAGGTACAGCATTCTACCCAGGTCTCAACTTCAAGCTAATGATCCCATTTTCTTTTCTACTCCATCATTTTTGATCCTCAGTGCCGTCTATTTTTATTATAAATATGATTGTGATAAGACAAGGTTTCTGGCATGTCGCTATTTATTCTGAAGAGGTCTTAAGGCAAGGAACAAGGAGAAAAAAAGCAGCAACAGACCGGCATAGAAAACAAACAGCATCCTCACTGAAAAGAAGGGCCTGCAGAGCACATTGTTAGATCTGATAGCAAGCTCGATGGAATGACATGCAGGAGGGGGAGGTGATACCCACTGCCAGCAGTTCATATGCTGTGCTAATGACTTCTCCGCTACCCGGCGCTCTCAGCCTCATGACTCTGCTTATTGCCTCCGTGAATTGTGTCAAGGAGTCAGTACCCCCTCTGGCAGGGAACAAAAACCCACTATCCACATCTTCCAAGATGTGAAGCCTTGCAAGAAAAAAGGTTCCCCTTTTCACAGTGTACATTGTTTCTGTATATTCTCTCTCCAGTGCTTTGTGTCTGAATTACAAGAACTTAAAATACCAAGCAGCAGCACAGAATAAACCATAAATCCTCATAAATCCAAACCTATGGCTGCAGATATTGAAATAAACGCAAAAAGAACAGACGCTTTACAGGGGGGCTGTCTGAAAGGCTTGCCATTTTTCAGCCTCTAAAGATCATGAGAGAACAAAGAAAGCTTCAGTCACTGTTTGTTGGGAGGTATAAGATTATGTTTTGGGTATATTCCCACAGGTAAGGGTTGGAGGAAATACGTAATTAATGGTTACTATGCAGTCTGCAAATAAACCTGTATTTTCTGGGGAGATGTAGAATAACACTTTGCTTTCTGGTCCCAGTGAAAATATGCTTAGCAAGTTTAAACATCCTTAAGCACCCAGCTGCCTTCTTTCTTTGCTCCTGGTGTGGTCTGTATTGTGGGTAACTGCAGCAGCAGCCCATATAGATATGGCTACAGGATTCTAAGCCTCTGAGAGAATATTTGATTCTGGCACAGGCAGCATCCTTTCTCACCCTCTCAAGCATGTAACTGTATTGCACCAGGGATAACGGGAAGGGAGGAGGAAATAAGAACCCCTGAAGGATGTAGCAACAAAGTGAATGCTAGGAAAGATAAAACAGAAGGAACAAGGGAGAAAAATCAGCATCTGGAAAGTTGTTCTTCAGTTTTGATATCTTTGCAGTGGGGATAACTCTACACTGGCCTGAGGAGATGTTCAAATTAATTCTCCCTTTCATGCTACCTTGACCTACAACCATCTGGCAGACACCTGCTATAGAACTCTGACCCTGCAGTTGTGCAACCAGAAGTATCTGCTGTAGGGTCTAAGCAGCCAGGGCAGAGCTAGAAGCGGCACAGCATGCACATGTTGCACTGCCCAAAACTCAGGAGCAGCATGGAAGGAGGCAGAGCTGTGGCACTGCAGGTTAATAAATGTGTGGACAAAAGCTACCTCCCACCACCAACCCCCCGACCACCAAACCACTATTTTATTGATTGTGTCAAAACAGGCATGTAGTTGACGTGGAAGTCTGGTGGTATCATCACCACTTTCTCCTGGCAATAGGCACTGGAACCACCACCTTGCACTGTGACGGGGCACAGCCAATTGGCTGCTCTGGGATACACAGATGCCTCAGTGACACCACTACCGAAATGCAGGGAAAACCTTCCGAAATTGGAGTTTATGTACCCAAAGCATCACACTTAACTTTTGGGGCCTGGCTGCTTAGCCCTTGGTGGTTTGCAGTTCTGGCCATGGTCAGGAGCAGATTCCTTGGAAAACTTTACAGATGGAGATGTAGTCATCTGTGAACTTAAGGAGCACCTGAAGCAAGCAGCAAGTAATAAGCCGCTATGGGAGCAGTCAGACAGCACTTACGTTCGCAGATATGACTAGCTAAGAATGTTCTTAGGTAGCCACTGAAGCCACCTTGCTCATATTAGACATGGGAGTACATCAAAGACTTGCAAATAGACAGTCCAAGTGAATATATGTGATGGGGACTTTACACTCAGCTCTTCATCTTTGAACTCAGTACTTATCTTCGCTATCAGATTATCCCAAGGAGGTTTTAAGCATACTAATCATCTAAAATTTGACACGCAGAAGGGGAGAATCATCCATACTCAGAAATTTCCACCAGTTTTATCAGCTCATTTTCCTCTTTGCTTTCCTTCTCACATTTGCTCATATAGAAAAATCTTGCTCTTCTCATACGGAAAATCCACTGCTATTTTATTCTTCCCATTCCTCAAAGGATTCTGGTTCTGCTACAGTGTTTGGAATAAATGAAAATCCCATGGATGTGTGCCATGTAGTCTTGTTATTATATTTCAACAGATGGTAAGCAGTATTGTTCTGAATCTCTGCAGAACAAGCAGCTATGCCTATATCCTTGCAAGGTTTTTTCCTGAGAAGCTGGGAGTTGCAGCAAAGCAGCGCTGCTTGTAATTTTCTTCCATTGTTCCTAGTTCCACAATACACATGTAAAACTAAACAAACAAGATTCTTATTTTGAATGTGTTAATCACACCTATGGTTTGAGAACAATGAAGAATTAGATTAACTTGTATTTATAGGTGTGCACGTTAATCTCCATAAAACACACATATGCACTTTCCACAGATATGGGAAAGTCAGGTACTGATTTCTTTCTCTCATTGTATATTGTGGCTAACTAACTCCAGTGGAAGTCAGTGTAATGAAGGTCACATATTAAGATCATCAGGTACAACATAGTAGCAATTACCCAGGTAAACAGCAACTGTGATCACTATCTGTTCAAGGGAACAATTTATAGGAAAAAAAGGTAATATTCACACACTCATGAGCTGACAAGATTAAGAATGACCAAAGACGGTGATTAAAATTTTGGCAAGTATGCTACTAGCATTGCTATAAAACTGCAAAGCTGAGCAGGGTGATGCCTGCAATTGAATGTTCAGAGTAAAACCCAGGGCCTGTTTCAGTGTTACCTGCACCACAGCATCAGCCATCATTTTCAGTGAACACTGGTCTGCAGAACACTTCTGTAGTTAAAGATACTTGTGGAAAGGAAATGTGTTACAAAACTCTACCCAGATACAGAAGTGTTTCTTTGGGAAGTGGTCTGTAGTCTTTTTAAAAGTGCTTGGATGGCTTACAACCCATCCAGTCAGGGAACAGAAGCAACATCAAAAACCTTATGATACCAACTTTATAATACCTACTATATATCATGATGAAAATTCTGATTAACAAACTACAGATTAGCAGGAATAATAAGTACCATACGAAAAGTTCTTAGTCTCAAATATGCCAGCAGCACTGAATGACTTTGAATGAAACATTTTAGGAACATAAATCAACTTAAGGACAGTTCGTAAACATGGAAAGGAACTAGAATGATTTTAATAAATTCTTTGCTGTATAGAAATCATCCAATTCTTCTTCCAAGGGACAAGAAAAGCCCTGCAGGTCATTGGTATCAGATGAGACATTATAAGATAAGGTAGTAAAAGCAATGTACCACACAGCCTTGAAAAATGCCAAGGGTCAGACTGGCTGACACAAGCAATCTGTTCTGGCCCTACAATCTGTGACACTATGCCAGCTTGGTGCACCTTTTATCTCAGTGTGGCTTGAAAAGAGAAACACATTACTAAGATGCTGGCAGAAGAATTTGGAAGGAGAAAAGAATGAAGATTCTGTCTACCTCTATTTATTTATGTTTTCAAGGGTGGTATAAGACCTGATTCAATTCCTACCTGGTTGTGCAACTTAGTTATTGTGCTAAGAGGCATTTGGGATGGCAACTGTCTCTGTTGAACCTGGTCTATGTGAATGAAAGAATTCAGTACCTTTTGAGTAAAAGCAAGACTGCCTATAACCAAATGATTGAAAGGATTGTAGGACTGGAAGAGGACTTCTGAGCAACTGAGTCCAGTTTCAGTCATTACGAGCAGGCATTATAATACAATCAATAATACAAGCTTATTAAGTATCATCTTAAAACTAGATTTTTTTTTTTTTGACCTTACTATTCCTTCTAGAATATGGCTCCATACTCTAAGTCTTCAGATGGTAAGAAACCTTTCCAATTTGCAGTTGCAACTGATTTATGGCTGGTTCATCCCCAAATAACTTTGTCACAAACGCATCATTTAGTTAAATTAGTTCTTCTCAGATCCCAGCAGTCTCCTCTGGGACAGACTTATAGGAGACAACCATTCCAATCAGAGCTGTCATTTTACTTTGCTAAATAAGCCAACCTCTTTTGATCTCTTGTAGTAAAAGATGTTCTCCCAAATGTTCTTTCCCACCACTGAGATCCTAGAACAGACTCATGCCATTAGCCCCACGATGTGTGTCTTTGGCCTGTCTCCTACTGTATCCATTCCTATCCTTCTGGTCCTCAAGATCACCCCATGTCAATGTACAAGGCTCCAGTACTACTGTGCACTACAGATGCTTCCTATATGTGTCAGCCAGTTTCATTATCACACTCCTGTCTTTTATGTCAAGGTCTTTATTGGAAATATTAAATAAGATCTGTCCTGAGACTAGTCTTTGAGGAAATTGTCTAGTAACCTCTTTCAGCTCCATCATTTGCCTCACAGCATGACGCATCGTCATCCCTCATTTAGAAATCTCCTTACCACATCTCAGTTCCTGCAATAATCTCCATCTTCACCATTTTAGCTAATAATTTCCCATGTGACACTGCATCAGATGCTTTGCTGAAGGTCAGATAGATTTGATCTACTGCTTTTGTCTACAGAATCATCTCTTTTTTCTTCTAGACACAGGAATGAAGATTCTTATCAATCTCCTTCGACAAGACAGGCATCAGGATAGCCTGACAAAATGTGCCTCTGACCAAACCGTATTCCATTTCATCCCCCTTTCCATTTATCTGCAGAGTTTTAATTAGTGTCTCTTTCAAAGTTTCTTATATAATCCTTGCACACAAGTGAGGTCAGTAAAGCCACAACGAGATATTTGAAATCCCCTAGAAGATAATCATTAAGACAAAGTGATAGTGTGGATTTGATGCAGCTGTGAATGGCAGGGGGAGGCAGAAGAAGAACCAGATAACTTAACCTCTAACCTTTAAAGTTATGCACATTCTCCCTTTCTCTACCCAAAGAAAATGGGAAATGGCATTATCCAGTACAAAGTGGAAAAACAACAGCAAGTAGAATTGAATACGCAAGATATAGCTGTACCAGCTCAAATCAGGGGTCCCTCTCCTGCAGGGCTGTCTACATCAGTGACACATAGCAGGTCCCTAGGGAAGAGTACAGAAAAAAGGAAAGCATACAGTGCTGCTTGCCCACTAGTCTGTCCCAGCTCTGCAGGTTCATGGCTAATGAATCCTTGAGACAAAGGTGGTATCTGTTTGTTAAATAGTCCTTAGTGGATTTTTCTGTACTGGATTGCTTTCCACAAATCAATGTAAGCTTCCAGCATCCACAATGTCCATGCACATATTGTTTATTTTTAGTCCATTATCAGCTGATTTCTTTTGATGCCCCTTAGTTCTTTCAACAGGAGAAACACTGAACCGTAATGCCTCCTCACCTTCTCCACACCACGTGTCCTTTGTTTTGCCGCTCAGCTTTGTTTTCTGGAGCTGAGCAGCCATACCCATGGAGGTATTCCCTGTGCACAAGCCATTGCACATCTTCAGTCACCTTTGCTGCCCTCCTCTGGGCTTCTCTTCTCCCTCCTCTCCCCTCTTAATGTACACCCTACCTCTGCCCAAAGGACTAGGGCCGTCCCAGAAGGGGAAGAAAGTTTTAAGATCTTTCAGAATAAAGCCAGGTCTGTCAGGCTCTGTACCAAATGCTGCTGGTTAATTTCCACCCACCCTGTTGCAGCCCATTCAGAAAAATCTGACCATTAATGACTTTGCGGACCCCATTTTTAGGTGTCTACTTCTGACTCATCAGATAAGGACCACACAAACCAGCAAGTTAGCACTTGATATTGTGACGCTAAAATCCTTTTGAGGATTTTGCCCTCACACCTGCCCCTGAGGCCATTCATAAAATCTTTCTTATTTGACTTTAATTTCTGTGCAAGAGGTTTGTTCATTTAACAGACGTAATTACGCAGTTAAAGACAAATCGCCCCTCCCACCCTGCATATAACCAAGGGTAGCCAGGCCACATTCATGGCCGTGTGCTGCAGGCAGGGGGGCTGCACCGCAGCAGGGCTGCCCAGGACAGCTGCCCGTTGCCCGGGGCCTCAGCTCTGCCTGAGCACACGCACCTTCCCAGGAGCTCCAACAGGCTCCGGCACGGCCCTGACCAGACAGCCGACAGTGCCTTCTTATTTTATTTGGAAGAAAGGGAGAGATTGCAGCATTTCAGCTCACTTAATTTTGAAGTTAATAAACCCCTTGTGGAAATGGCACAGGGGGAGAAGGGGGCATGCCTGTTTGCAATACTTTCATTTTAAAAAAGCACGGCATTACTGACTTTTTAACTTTTATTCCAATGTCACATACGTTTCTTAACTTATTAGGACCTCATTTTTTAGTGAGCCACTACACAAGCAATTGTTTCCCAGTTCAGTTGAGGTAAGACTTGTGATTATTTTGTGCACTCAAAGAAAAAAGTGAATGTAGTTTTTTTTATACCATGGTTACCCTGAGCACATATGTGCTTGAGATTTTCAGCTTTCCCTGATATTGTATGTCTGCTGACGTTGCACATACAACCCACTCTAAAACTTAAAAGTGATTAAAAAATTCTGTGTAACCAGTGCATGTACAGCATGCAAAGCTTCAAAGCTGATAGTATAGCTTAGCACACTACCCTGCAAACTTTGTTTTTTCAAAACCGTAGTCTTTTTTCAAAAGAGCTTTTGCCTATGATGTAGACTTTTCAGGCTTCTGGTTTTGTCCCACAATCAGTATTGCAAGAGAACATTGCCCTCTGGTGTCACAAGCTGTGGCTTTGTGCTTTGGAGTGTTCCCCACACGCACCTTTTTTCTCATCCCTTTTTTTCCCTTCTCTTTATTCACTGCATTGACAGCCGGAGCTGTAGTTCACAGGCATAAGTCAGCAGAAGGTATGGAAGGGGGATGTTTCCATTTTGACGGGGAAATATTTGCAGTCATATAACAATTCCCATGGGTGTGAAAATAATCTTTTTACACTACTTTACTGAAAGCCAGAATTAGATCCCTCCAGGTTGGGTGATACTGTTAAATGTTAGCTGATTCTTTTTTCTGACTAATCAGTCAAGTAACTTATTCATCTTCTTGAACAGGTAAGTTTTTAGGGTTTTAAGGTGAATATTAGAATTAAAGCTAACAGAAGACTGAAGCAAAGATGTTACCAACTTCTTTACTGTTACCAGAGTTTTTCCAATCATTACTGAGTTCTGAAGCCTGCACTTGGAGACAGTGATGAGCTCTGCCTGATTGCACACAGGCTTGCCCCTGAGCACACACCGGCATGCTAGAACAAAGGAGCAGTAGGAAACAGCCAAATCAAATGCAAAGAAGCCAAATGGTACCTGGATGTGGAATGGCAGTATCAAAAGAGAGAGGAAGCATTATTAAGTAGTTGGGGAAGGGACAGGAGTGGTGCAGTGGGAGCAACACAGAGCTTAGATTCTCCTGGCTAGCCTTGCAGGATCTGCTCTCAGATCGTTTGTACAAAGCAGAATAGACAAGGAAAGGGGCCAGATTATTTTCCCTCAACTCCTAAAGCCAAAGATAAATTTTCCACTCAAATATTCCAAGTGTTTCTTAAAGATGTCATTTTCAAAGGGATAGTTACCACAATGAATAGATCTTATTGCCAACTAATTAGTCCATGCAAAATGCATAGACATGCATTTTTCTAAGCAGTGAGTGATGATTCCAACAGATGATTCGGCTATTTCCATCAGTGACTTGCAGCCACTCTGAAAACCACAAGGTGCAAAGGGTGTGCACTGTTAAAACAGAAGCTAGGGGCTGATTGCAGGGGTGGCCAGAAGGTGTTGTTTGTAATTGGCTGCCTGTAACTCTCTCGATGTTGTCTAATTATTATTTATCTTTTGCTCGGTGGGATCCTACTTCTAGCTTTAGCCGGATAACAGTCAATGGTCTAGGCTCAAGTCTCTGTGTAGGACACCTTCCAGACAATGGAAACATCATCAGCAATTTTTTTTTCTCCTCCTACCGTGGGTATTGGAGGGAAATGCCCCTCTCCTTCCATTAACTAGAGGTAATTAGCTGAGATGGGACATATTTAGTTGTATATGCAGATTTCTGTCTGTCCTGTGGACTTTTCCCCAGATGTGCCAGGCCAGTTGTTGAGCCAGGCTTGCCATTAGTGCACAGCTGCTGAATTAAAGCCTTGTTGATAACCTGAACACAGGGAATTTCTTCCCAGCCATTTACAGGGCTGTTAACTTTTGCATTAGTAACAAAACAAAACAACTCACTTTTCTGCCCTTACAAGAAAATATAAATTGCTCTCTTAAAGAATTGGGGGTTAGCATTATTTTTGTGCATCTCCTCATTTGTAAATGGCTTTTACTGAGGTCTTTACTATCAAGAGTATTGAAAGAGAGGAGGTAGTAGACTGACATCAGACATGAAGCTCACTTTAGAAATTAGAGAAATTAAAATCACTACAAAACTTAAATTTGAGAGGAACTTCAAGCTAGACTTCATGGAAAAAGATTACAGAAAAAAATGAAAAAGCATTTTCCTTCTTCTAAAGAAAATAAAACGTAGATAACAGAAAAAGAACAAGTTCTGAAAAATCTCTTGAGGCATTAAAGAAGGAAATAGGGAGATAACCGTATAAGAAAAATTGGTAGTGAAGCCAGAATGCAGTCTGCAAGCACTCCTCCAGGAAGACATTTAAAAAACATATATAGTAATAAACATGTGGTAAATCTGTATTTTGTTGTGCTTTTAATGTCCTTGTCAATGCCTGTTTACACTTCTCCTTATGCAGTGCTAGCATAGGCTTTTGGTGGATCTATACCCAACCAAATCAAGGAGCTGATCAGGCTGGATGTTACTTTTGTTTCCTATGTTACTTCTTTGCTGGATCAGTTTGGAGGGTTTGGCAGCAATGAGGCTAAAATGTGTGTCAGGCTACAGTGCTTCAATCTAGGTATGAAATTCAATGACAGTCTGAAATTTAGATTTTGCAGAGTCATGACATAAACAAATACAGCACTGAAAGACATTCTCCAGAGCAAATTGTTGACCAGACAGAGAGCAGATTGAAAAAGGTCCTCGCCAAAATCAGTGACTACACTCTCACACCACGGACCAGAGATTCATTTTGTCCTTAAGATTTATTTTCAGTAATGTGTGCCATACATGCTATGGCTGGTAGGTCACATTTCTCTAAAGATTTTTGCAAAACAAATATTTCAATGAAAAATTTACACATAAATTATTAGAAGGCTGCCAGCTGTGGTAGCCAATGAGCTGGAAGGTGTTGATTTGTCTTATATGTCAGAGAGTAAAAATTTTCCTATGCTTCGGTTTTTCTTGCCACCTACTTCATTACTTTTCCTTATTTTTTATGATTTCCATTAAATCTTGTGAGATTGCTACTTGTCACTCCTGAAAATCTGCTAAGCTGTCTTTTTGACTTCACTGACATGAGTTCATGCCTATCGCTACACCACTGGTGGTGGAGTTGTGGTAAATGCTTGCCACATTTCTCTCCAAGCAGGCTGTTAGAAAACATGATTGAGATCACATTTAACAGAAAGGCTCCTCCTTAGCTCCTGCATAGCTGTCTCCAGGGACTGGTTAGCCAGTCTTTGCAAATTACCTCTGCGAGCTACAGTTCTGCTGGCTGAAGTTGGCTCTGGAGCCACCGTAAACTGTTATATGAAGCAAGTTGCAGTCAAACTGACTGCCCCTTTCCTGTCTTTACTTATTTACCAGATTATAAATTTGCGTACAGGCAGATCATACTTGCCTGAGAATAGGCACATGTGGGAAGAAAGTCTGCAGAAGAGAGTAGCATGCTTCAGGGACAGTAACACACGAGGCTGATCCAGACCATGGGTCTGGAGGTGAAATGAAGGATCAGCCCCCCAGACATGTCTCAGCTGCCTCTCTTTGTATCCAGTGTGGGCACCCATCTGCATTTGTGCTTCATGCACAGCTGATGCAAAGATCTTAGAGGCAGACACTGTCTTTTACACATTAATGTAGCACCTGGCACAGTGGAGCGTGATCAGTGTTAAGGCTTTAAGCAGCACTACCATGGCTACAGTGATTGGTAGAGACAATTAGATAATGAACTACTTTCCAGAAAACCTTCTTCCCTAGTATGGCTTTCAATACAAGTATTGACTGGATTAATTTAATTTCAGAGTTGCAGAAGCAGCCTTATGGTTATTTTTTATTTTATAGTTGGTTTAGTGTTCATCAAGGCTTTTTTTATGTTAGGCAACAGGTATCGCAGGGATCAAGTGTCTCTGGGACACTCAGAACTGAACTTAACCATTTATTTGCATCCAGACCCAGTATAGCCACCCTAACCCAATACAGCCACACTAACTGGGTGCCAGGAGGCTGTGGCTGTTTTGCCTTGGGTGTCAGAGCTAGTGCTGTCACTGCTCCTTTTGGAGCCTCTTCAGCATGCAGTTGCACTGAGCAGATAAGCCCTGTAACTCCCTGGGTACATCCCAGTTCCTGAGACCTCTCCTACCTTTCTGTCAGCTGCTGAAAGGAGACAACATGATGCCCAAGCCCGCTGTAACTTCTCACTGGTCTATTGAAAGCAGTAGGTGCAAATCTCAACATAAACTGATATAACTCCATTATTTTCAGTGGAGCTATGCCCATGTACATAAGATGGAGATCCAATTGCCCTCCAAAAAATTGAGACCATATTACCCTTTGCTTGTGTTTGTTTAATGGTTACTGTTGTTAGTTACCGTTACCAACAAAGAGTCTATTCTTCAGCCTAAAGCTCCTTACTGAACTGGGGCACTCTACTATACCCTTAACTAGAGCGGTGATTTAGTTTAGATATATAAACAGAAGTGCAGGAACTGACAACACCCTGCCTTTTGGGAAAACCTGGTTTTCACCTCCTACCCTTAGAGCAATCGCTCATTTTTAGTGAGTTTGTATTTTTTAAAATGTTGCTATATTATTTAATGCTATTATTTTATTGGAAAAAAGCAACATAATGCCTATCCCAATGATATTTTGGTCTCCTGGTAACACTGCTAATGATTTGTCATCATGAAACAGAGAAAGAGTGAAGCTATTTCTCTGGATTCTGAAACAGTATGAAATCAAGTGAGGTTACACTGATTTTGCAAAAATGCACTGCTGATTGCAATTCTCCCTGTGTTCAGCAAACCATGAAATAGCACTATATCAAATTTCTGGCACCTGAAGACAGGAGAGCAATCCAAAGACAGTGGCCTTTTGGCAATGTCTAGCAGAAAGGTGAAAGCGCTGAAACACGGGACTTCCTTTCTTCCCCCTCTCCCAGTACTCAGATGTTCATAAAGAATTAGCGTAAAAATTTTCCAGAGCCTAGATCAATGGAAACATGGAAATTAATTGTTGCAGTCACCTCATTACTTGACTGTCAGTGTTAATAGATGTTTAGCACTGCAATAAGAGCAGCAGCAGTGTATGATTTTATCACTGCAGATAAGTGCTTTTAAAGCGACAGCTCACCATGAGTGGCTGAGCTAGGTGCTGTGCACCAGTGGTACAGCTCAAGATGCCCCTGCCCTGCTGCTGGGGAGAGAGGGAGGGATCAGAGCACCACAACTCCCTGCTGCTGGCTCATATGAGCAGCTTACTCATGGCAAACCTGTCTCACATGAACAGTACAGAGCAATCACAGGGCACAATAAATCAAAGTCCCTATACAGTATAGCTTAAAAGTGATAAAACATTTAGAAGGACTTACTCTTTGCCATTTCTTCTAAATTTCCAGATATATATAATTTCATCACCACTCTGTCGCATCAGCAAGGATAAAGATAGCCCTGCATCTGCAGAGCTGTTTGGAGGCAGTGCTTCTGAGGAATGTGTCGGCTGGGCTGGAAACACCCATCTCACCACAGCTTTTTCAAAAGTCCCAGCATCAAGCACTGAAGTACAGAAACAGTTTGTTTTTTACATATCATGGTGAGGCAAGCAACATCCTTCCATGACATTGGTAGCTTCATCCTCAGACTTCTCAGCTGTGCCTATTTTGGAAATAGGCTAAGCTTAAAAAAAAGTCTGTGTGAATCCAGTCCCAAACAGAATATCTGTGTTGATAAGGTTGAGGATATGGCTGTGGCTAGTCAGAGGCTAGATGTCCTGGAACCACACAACGAAGTTCTAGTGAAAGCTGGGAGAGAATTCTTCAGAGTCTTTTCTTCATGTGGAAATCTATCCCCAGAGAACAAAGACTGGCATGCTCACAAAAGTGCATCTAATTCTACCCTAATTGAACATAAGCCAGTTAAAACCCTGATAAGACAAAGGACTTGGTGGTTGTTGTTGCTCTTGTTGTTGTTGTTGTTATTTCTATGGGAGAGAGTGCATAGTGAAAATGATCTGACAATACAAGACCACCTTTTGCTGCTCATCCTTTTTTGCCAAAGCTCGAATAATGCTTCAGAAGCAGAGGCCAGGTTTAGCCAACAAACAGTAAGTAACTGTTGTCAACTCATAACAGTCAGAGCTTGTCTGTACCAGATGAAACATCTTACTGACCTTTGCCAAAGTGGCATCAGTTTAATGGCTGTTAAATTGTCACCCAGACACAAAAAATCTTTGATTTGGGGTTTCCAATGCTGAAGCTCTGTTTGCCCAATCTAGTTTCTTTAGTCTGTTTCTATAGATTTTGTTCTACAGACCTCACTTTCTCCCTCTCCTGCGCTTACAACACTCAAAACATCAGTCGAAAAGGAATTTTGAGTGTCTGTAATTCACTGCAGAAACTTTTCAGACTGCAGAGGAGACAGATGAGACACTAACACTGACAGTATCAATGAAATAAATCCTTCAGCACCAATAAATTGTATCAGTGCTTGTTTATTGAGTTTGGGTCTTTTTCCACCTGTCTAAACTGATGGCAACTTATCAAGGCAATGCCACATAGGTTTGATAGTATACTTACTAGCTGACAAATTTGTAAAGCCACACAAAACTTTAAGTTCATATAAAAAAGTAACCAACATGTTGTCTCTTTCTTCCCTGTGGCAGCTGCAAACCACACAACGTGCAGGGACAACCTTTGCTCTTGAATTGCATACGTCATTTCTAATGCCCTCAGAGCAGTACCTACGCACCTATACACTTCTCAGGTACAGCCTATTGTCTTCATCCCAGTTTCCAGCCCAGCAGGTAAAGAAGGCCTTTAAAAGGGCAGTGCAATCATTTCAGTGTAGTGGCAATCGGACCAGCCACTCAGAGGCTGTAGTGATACAGATGGGACCTTGTGGATGGCTGATATGTTTGTAGCAACTAAAACCTCTAGAAATGTTCACGAGAGGAGGAAGCAGACATGATTGCTGCTGTGACCTACTGTGTGCTACCTAGACTATTTTCCTCTCTCTGAGCCAGGCTTATTTCTGCACAGAAAAATCCTCTTGAACAAAGATGACCCTTTCTCTTGGGCTGTGTAGAGTGTCTTGAGGCTGGACATTAGATAAACTTTTTGGTACAGATGGTAAGACTGAAGCACCAATTCACTACTTTAATGTTGAGCCTTGCATGTTCTTGAAAGTGAATTCAGAAAGCTGCCCAAGTTTTATTTCTCTGTGGGGAACAGAGATGGCACAACGCCTGTAGTCTGTCATGAATGTTAGCAATGTAAACTACTTTAGTACCTCATGTCTTTGGAAGCTCCATTTTCAGATTTTTGTGCTTTAGCTAAATGCAGCCAGGATTCTGCTATAGCTAAACTTTCACGTGACTCGGCTCTGCCTCCTGTGGTAAAGTATCCTTCTGACTGTCAGCAATTAAACTGTTGGACAACAGAGAAAGAAAGAAATACGTCTGGTGCTCTTGGTGGTGGGGGATGTGACAGCATAAACTTCTGAAAATCTTGCTTCTCTGCTGCAGTCATGGGCATTGAAATTTGTCACTAACCAGAGTCAAATATGCCATGGTATTCAACAGGGAAAAACGTTATGTCAGAAATCATTGGTTAAATAGCGGTAAAAATGAAGTATAACCATATGCTACCAAGTGAACTGTCCACAGAGACTGCAGACTTTTGTCACGTCAAAGCCCACAAGATAGATTGCGTCTTTCAGAGGAGGGGTGATGTAGGACAACCAGGGCTAGTAATTCTGGTACGCAGCTGGGACAGAACTTGCTCCTTTCCCCACCTCAGCTCGCAGAAGGGAGTAATTTATTCTATGACAACAACAAAACATGAGCTTTGTAGGTGTACTGTGGGGAGCAGAGTTCATGTTAAAGTATTACCTCAGAAACTGACTCCCCACCGTGCATTGCTTGCTTTAATATGAGGACTCCCTAGAGCTAAGTCCCCAGTGTGTAGGTCCTGCACCGGCAAACATAGAAGTGAAACTCTCTGGATCACAGGCTTCAGAAATGGAGTAAAGAAATTAAGTCATAGCAGCAGTGAATTTGGGGTGATAGAAAGGGATTTGACTCATCACTCACCTTTCTGGCTGCTATTTGTTTATACCATATGATATCATGTCAATCATGTTGTCTCAACAGAACGGCCGTTCCCTGCCGTCAACAGAAAGTCTTCTCTTCGTCATGTCTTTACATGCAAATAAAAAATAAATATTATAAGACTGACAACTTGGGAAGATGTACTTACCAGAATCCATTTTAAAATTCTGATTTGCTCTTCCATTTTTTTTCCTCCTTTGTTCTTTAGCTTTATTATTGCATCTCTACATCTAAATGCACTTTTTCTGATTTACTGGATTGGTTGACATTTTTCATAATCTCTTGTAAGGTACTCAGTTTTAAGAATGGTGTTTTCGTTGGGGTTTTTTTGCTATTAGTGACCCTTTAGACATTTTTATGCTTTTACTGTCCTTGAAGAGAAATTCTCCTTCTGAGTATTTCTAAATACTGTGTATTCCACTTTTTGCTACATAAAAATTGGTGGTTGTTAGCATTCCAGAGGTAACACATCTACCAAGCTGACTGCAACAAAGATAAATTATCTGCTTTATGCTGCACAAATTTTTCTTTATATAAACACACACATCTATGGGACTAAGTTCATTACAATAATTTGTTATAAATAGTGGATAATGTTCATCATCCTAGCATCAGATAGTTACATAATCAACTTATTTTAATTAAAAATTCATTGGAAAAAATTTTTTTCTTTTTCTTTTTTTAACTGTATCCTGGCTGAATTAAAATAAAGTATAATTACTAAAACATTCTGAATACAAATTTTCCTAGGCGGTATTTTCCAGTGAACTAGACAGCAACATTTCCATTAATTTCAAAGGTGAACAGTTTTGATGAATACTGTGGGTTTTGTAAATACAAACCAGACACAAATAACAAGGGCCTAATAGGCAAACAAATGAACCTCTAAGAGTAGGCACCTGCAGGCAAAATTCTGAAATTATGTTACCAGTGAACTTATGGTAAACACCTGCTAACACACCTCAATATTTATATTTCAGCAAAATCGTTACATTTCACAAAAATTCTCGCCTTGTTCCATAGGACTCCGTGAGACTGCAGATGAGGAAGGTGACTGTCAGCTTTGTGCTCCATCACCCCCTGGGCTGCCAGCAAATACGCCAGCTTCCCTCTGGTGCGACAGCCCCGGGGGGCTATGCTGTCTGCAGGGGGATCACCGCGGGAGAGCCATGCTGGGCATGCTGCCTGGCTCAGGCACGCTCTCTGCATGGGAAAGAGAAATAAGCAGATTCTTAAAGTGTAGAAGAATCAGTTTTCCAGACGAGACAATGCACAGACTTTTACTCCTCCGTACCTGCACAACGTTTCTTAATAAGCTGACTCAAAGATGCCACATTAAAGCTGGGTTGTGGCAATTAATCAATTATGCCTAAATTAGTCTTGTTCACAGAAAATCATTTTTTGCCAGCTCTGGAGTGTTGTCACCTTGCATAACAGAGAGATATCTGTAATACAGTTACAAACACATATGCATAGCATATAAATATCTATATATGCTGTGTAGTTATAACTGTCCAAATTTCCGCTCTTTCTGTAGCCTTGGTTGTGAACTACCTGAGGTTCTGACGTGGCTGGGCCTGGGTACGCTGGCCAGACTTCTGAGCAGAAGCCAAGAAATCAGAACCCATTCAAAGCATAATTCCTCTCTGTGCTCAGGAGGAGGCAGGGGAGAAAAGAAATGGCTTAAGCTATCATTTGAGGTTTCTACATGGATAAAGCATAGTTTCAAAACTAGACAAAGGTTTCTAATCACTGGAAAATAAATTTCTGGACTTAATGCCAATAAAAATAATGAGAACAAACAATATAACCTCCTAAACAAATGGAAGATAAAATGAAGTTTCTGACATTTCTGGCAGAATTATGCAATGTGGCAAACCATGACAGAATACAGCTGAACTTCGTGATACAGGTCTCTTCTAGTCCTAGGAGTGAGGTTCCTACATACCAACATTAACTCAGAGATACAAAGCTGTGTCAGGAAGGGCAGAGACAGCTATCTGCATACACCAAAGGAAACCTCACTTCTATAGATACACTCCTACTGTAAAAGTATTATGTTGATATTCATGAAATTGTTTTGCCTCAGAAGGCCTATTTTGTCTTTTCTTGATTGCACTATTACGCTTATTTAAATATTATTTAAATTCACATCTCGCCATCCAAACATAACAAAGCCTACAAGGGAATTTAAGATGATATAGAGCAAGCTAAAGCGATGTTCAATTTTTAATCCCTGTCTTCCAATCCTAAACAAAAAGGATGAACGTGTCTTCAGCAAGCGAAACATTGCTGTGGCATTATAAATTTCCAGATGGTGCTAGTAATAACTGGATGAGTTCATATCTCTGATGTAACTCCCATCAAATTAATGGCACTACACCAGAAACTACTTTGCCCTAGATCTGTACAAGTCAAACATAGAAAACTGTAGTAACATCAGTTTTCTGCACTCATTCATTAAAAATATAAAATACAGAAATTTATAAATTTACACAAATTCTTTTTGTAAATCACCTCACCAGCATGTAATACATTTCAGTTATGCATTTTATATAATTTAACAGCAGCATATAATTATATACAATAATTTCACTGCTATATAGTATTTCCACTTATAATATAGAAAACTAGCCACTGTAGATATTATGGGATGTGTGTTTTTTCTTTAGTGACTGGGCATTACAGACAGAATAGTCATAAAAGTAGAAAAAGAATCTAGAGTTTAGCTAAAATATCTAAATCGCTGAGCATTGACATAAAAAACCTGCACACAAGATTGTAAAAAAAAAATAAGAATTCACAGAGATGAAATACAAACTGGAAGTGATGACCACGGAACAATGAAAATAGGCCCAGGTTACAAGAAAAAGCAGCAACAACATGGAAATTACACCCTAGAAATACTAGCAAATACAATACCTTTGGCAATAGTACCTGACAAAGGAAAGGTCACTGTTCTTGGTAATGCTGCCAAAACTTTTTTCCCTGAAAATTTAGTGCAGAGTATTTTTCTTTTTGCTCCCAACAGGTAATGTTGCTGGAGAAAGTCTAAGAAGTCTATGTCTGGTATGACAACATATTTTATTTCCCCACCCCTAAAAAATCCAGTTGGGCAGAGCTTACAGGAAATTCTGGAAGCCAGAAGTAAGCCGGTGTGGCTGAAAAGTCATCTCTGCACATCCTTGAAAACAACCAGCAGATGTGCAATATGATCATCATGAATGATGTTTTCAGCAAAGTTCAGTGCTGGTCTAACCCTGCTTTCACATAAATTGTTGCGAATTGTTGAAACCAATGGCTGAAGTTTCTGTAAAGAGCTATGTAGGAAGGGGAAGAGAGACGGTCCTCATAAGATTCAAAATTTCTAGTCTGCTTCATGGCAGATGCTACCTCTAAAAACGTGATCCTACTTGATGGGATACTGCATTTTTGTGCTAAAGATAACACAGACGGTATTCATCAGACATGCTAGCTGTCTGAAAGCTAGGCATCGAGTCTAAGCCCAACATGTGTAGAATGAGCATACAGACTCAATAAGGAGCAATTGAGGTTTCCATTATAGTTACTGGAAAGCAAGATGTGTTTTCAAAAGCAATTCATTTCAACCTTGGATGTCTAAGGTATGTTAGATGAGCTACTGTCTAGAGTTTCTTCTCTTTCTCAACTGTACAGGGAGTCTAAGTGACTTTCTTATACTGGATACTTTTCACACAGTTTGAATTGAGCAAGAGGAATTGCACCCTTAGTATCTAGAAAGATTGGGTGGAGGGTTTTCAGTGAAAGAAGATGTTTGCACATAGCTATTTTCTTATCACCCCATATGTAGTTTTTATTAGGATATTACTCAAGTAATATAGCTTTGAAACGTCTCCAGTTTTCAGATCTAGTGTGTTTTGTCTTGTTAAGCCCGTTTTCAGGTGAGATTTTAAAATACAGGCATTCTTGCCTGTCCTCCCAGAGTACTAGAGGAAAGGTCCGCAATGTACCAGGCTCAGCTCACTTGTATTAAAGAATTCTCTATTCACAAGAGTTTGCAACAAAATGTATGTTAACAAGCAACAAGTGAAGATAAAGACCAAACAGGAAAAAGGCAAGGAATACAAAATACCTGGGAAATAATTCTATCTATTATAATAAACACCTTAGCCATTATTGGATCTGGAGAAGCACCATGCATTGGTTTTGTGGATCAGTCCAGCAGGTTCCCCTATATGCCGACCTTTACATGGCAGAAAATGCCGGGGAACTTGAAGGAAAACTACTATTGCAGTTGACTAATTTGTCTTCATAAGGAAAATGTGGGGTTTTCATTCATTCTGACAATAGCTTAATGCAGTTCAGGGAATAAAAGAACCAGATCAATTCCTTATCCTGCTGAATAATAAAGTTCTTACAGGACTGAAAAAAAAACCCACACAAATTTTTATCAAGCTTTCAATTTTCATTCAGGGTTTTGGGGTTTTTTGTTTGTTTGTTTGTTTGTTTGTTTAATTTTGGGGTTGACCTAAGTCTTGAGGGTATAATATTAAAGTACTCTGAGATAGATTTACATGGATGCATGGATGGATGGATGGGTGGACGGATGGATATATATGCACACAATCTATCTGGAAATAAAGAAATCTGGGACATGTTGTCAATATCTTTATTAGAGTGGGTTGCAGGCATTTTTATGCAGTTCTGAGTTCTTATCTCAAACTTGACCTCTAAATCTTCCTAGGTATGCTCAGTACCAAGATTTAGAAAGCTGGCTGCCAAATACTGTCTAATACATGTTTTTCAGTCATGGCTAAAGGCATTTTGTACTATGTCTAAACATACAGTTCTCAGGATTGTAGAGTGAGGGGATTATTAAAATTAATGGAATTGATATTTGTACACTGGAAAAAAGAATTGCTTACTTCATGAAGTGCTGCAAATGATGAGTGACTTGAACATTATGTTAGTGAACATTTATAACATACTGGATAATTTTGCAATTACAGTTTTTGATGACATTATTAAGTCTAGGTCACTTATTGCACTAATCTCTTCTGTTATGCCTCCTGGTATAATTACATTAGTTACTAAGTACACTGTTTTTTAAAGAAATTATGCCTGCCATTAAATATTTCAACCTTACCTATAATGAGATCCGCATTAACAAGCTGCTATCAGTACTGTAGGAAGATTTGATCAACAATGAAGTAGAGCATTGAAGAGATAAGTTACAACCTTAATTTATTTTTAACCTTTCTTTATTTTTATCTTGTGAAGGTTAACAAAATGCTTGTTTGAAAAAAAATTATCTATTTTTCAAGGTAGATGCAAACATGCAAAAATAGGTATCATGGGAAGAGCAATGCATCTTCTCATTCTTCCTATATGTACAGTAAATTGCACCTGTCTCAGCATATTTCTTTGCAAGCAGGAATACTATTGTGGGTAAAAGAAAGTCAGTGAACATAATGTGCTATATTTGGAAGTTCTAATATAAGATATAGAAAAAGCCCCTTGGAAGACATTTTTAAGAAAAATAACTATGCAAGGAGAAAGGTCGAATCAGATATCAATATTAGATAAATCAATAGAAAAATAGAGATCTAATCATCATATAGCCTTTGCAACAGAATGAAGTGGATGCTGCATTTCTTTAGGGATGTATGAATTGTAGTGTGTGAAGTAGCAGTCCTAGGCAGAAGCAGATGCCAAGGAATCCAAAACCCACAAAGAAATAAGAGAGGAAAGTATTGCTTTTAAGGTTAATAAAAACTCGCATAGGGTAATGATTCAGTCCAGATGTATTGAATGAAATTGAGGGACTGGGCTGTATCACTGCAAAATGACTGTTAATGTCAATAAGGACATAATTTGAAACAGCCTGTGTTTTGCATAAATTTTATGAACTCTAAGTTAGTAAGATCCCTTTAGAGGGAAAGATCAATGAATTTGCCTATTGAAGTTATATCAGGAATTAAAGAAAATTGCATGGATTCATTCAGGTGGGAAGAAGAAGGGTAAATTTTTGTAAGGTTTACAAGCACTGGTGTTTCTCACACTCAGAAAGAGTTATAGCAGATATGGAAGAGAAACTTCAGAAGGAATAGCCCTGGACCAGATGCCTGCTCTAGTGAGACCAGCCAGGAGTTCTGCCACTGGCTTCAAGTAGGGCAAGGACATCGGTGCTGGTTTTGGCTGGGGTAGAGTTAATCTTCTTCATAGTAGCTAACATAGGACTATGTTTTGGATTTGTGCTGAAAACAGTGTTGATAATGCCAAGATGTTTTCATTACTGCTGAGCAGTGCTTACACAGAGCCAAGGCCTTTTCTGCTTCTCACCCCACCCCACCAGTGAGTCAGCTGGGGGGGCACAAGAAGATGGGAGGGGACACAGCTGGGACAGCTGACCCCAACTGACCCAAGGGATATTCCAGGTCATGCTCAGTATATAAAGCTGGGGGAAAAAGAAAGAAGGGGGGATGTTTGGAGTGATGGCATTTGTCTTCCCAAGTAACCATTATGCATGGTGGAGCCCTGCTTTCCTGGAGATGGCTGAACACCTGCCTGCTGATGGGAAGTAGTGAATGAATTCCTTGTTTTGCTTTGCTTGTGGGCACAGCTTTTGCTTTACCTATTAAACTGTTTTTATCTCAGCCCATGAGTTTTCTCACTTTTACCCTTCTGGTTCTCTCCTCCATCCCACTGTGAGGGAGGTGAGTGAGCGGCTGCGTGGTGCTTAGTTGCTGGCTGGGGTTAAACCACGACAACATCCCATGACCATTTTCACTTGCAATCGTAAATATCTGTACAGTAAGAAACACAGACTAGTATCATTGCCCAAGAAAGTTAATGAAGTTTAAACAAAGAGAACATAAAAAGGAACTAAGTGCTTTTTCTCACCATTTTCATTTATTTGAGGCCCTCAGTGAAGCTAAAAATCCATACATACATAAGATACAGGTTTCTCCACAGACCAGAGGAGCAAGCACTGTCACTCATTCATTTTCTTTCTCCTTTCTCCTTGCCTCACCAGCAAGGGGATACAGGAGAACAGGGTATCCACTCACATCTGACCACAACATATACTGTGAAAACCTGAGAAATCTCAATGGATTGAAGTCAAGCATCGATGGTAAAAGGTTGAGAAACTCTGTTTTACAATAAGTTTTTGCAATGGAAGAGCAAACTGTATATTAAGTACACCCAGATATAAATTAAAGATTTTCCAAGGACTTTTTTCAAGGATTTTCAAATATTTTGAACTTCATAAAGTTAAGCTTGAGGCTATGCAGGATGGACTATGCAAATAGAAATTGATGTAGCCTACACAACCCTTGCTGGCTCAATAGACAACTCAAAATCATCATTTGAGTATTTATCATGCATATTTTGGTCAAAGACTCCTAAAGCAGCCTTCCCTTGTTAAACAAATGTGTGAAACTACTTCCTACAACTGCATTTCTACTGTAAGAGGCAGAGCTGACCCTCTATTGCATTATATCCACCTTCTCCTGGTACAACCAGACTGATTTCCATAGGGTCTTACTTCCTTTCAAATGCATATGAAAAGCCATAGAGGTGTATGCTGCTATGTGAGGGGAAGTCACTGAAGTCACACAGGGTAAAAGTGATGTTGTGGACTATAAGATAAAGCCTGACAATCTGTCCAGAGCAAGGAAGTAATGATTTCCTTCAAAGATAGAAAATTATACTAACATAAAACTGTTGTTATTCTAAAAAGGGTCAGCTCCTCTAAGGTGAGAAAACAAGAGTCTATGTTTAATAAGAAATGCATTGCCCTGATAAGACCAGAGACAGAACTTAAAACAATGTTTTGTGCAGTATTTAAGTAGAAAATACAGAACAAAAGTGAAAACAGGCCTCGTCCTTTCTTTTCTTTAAAAAAATATCAAAACACTAAACTAGTAAAAAAAAACCCAAATCCTAAATTCAGTCACACAGAAAACTACAGGCACTGCTCCAAAAATCTCTGAAATTTGCCTTCAGCCTTTTAAAAGACACTAACATGATGTACAATACAAAAATGCATTAGATTTAACTCTTTCCCACTATTTTCTGCTATGTTTACATTAAAGTGAGGAGGCATTTGAATTGATTCTCTTTTTAAAACCTCAGGAGATTGAAAAGCTTTTAAAGGAGGCTTTTTGCACAGGTTCTAATATTTGTTTTCATGTCTCCCTGTGCATCAGCTACTGTATATCTTCATTATTTTTTTAGCAGATTTTTTAACTGACAACCACCTCAAGACTACTTAGATAATAATGTGAAAAAAGAATGGTTACAAAGAACTGACTTCACACTTGATCTGCCATCTCTCCTTATATATGTCCAATGCCTTTTCATGTTCGTTTGATATTGAGGCAAGTACAAATCCTGCGTGTATCCTAACACCTTATCTAATTCTTCTATGTGGATGGCAAGCCCTTCAGAGAAAGAAGGACTAACAAACTGTAGAGTTATTTATTTTAATCATTGGTATCCCATTCCATGAAATTTTAATACCAGTAGATTTACTGCAGCCCACAATGATCCATGATTCTTTAATGTAGAGAATGTTGTTATTATATTTGTCTTGTACTTTTATTACAGATAGCTTTGGCAACCATATTTAAGTGCCAATATTATTTGCCCTAGCACACTGAACGTAAGAGATCAAGATCATCTGCACTACTCTCTGTTTACTCACTGTATATATCCAGGCATCTAGACAAAGTCACATGTATTGTCAGGACTGAAGACTCACAACAAATTGCTTCTGAACTATCAATTCATCAAGAACATTGATGCTGGTTTTCTAGCATTGACCTTCCAATGGTGTAGAAAATTTTTCCTGCTTAAAGCAGCACTTTCCAAGGAAAGTATTTTCATAATTTATTAGGAGGAATATTTGGGGATACATTTCCGTATCTTCAATTAATTCAATATAGCCTGCCAAGAGGAAAGCACAGTAACACACGTCCATATTGCTTAGTACTGTACAGTACTGACTGCTTTTTCCTGGTCTTCAGAGGAAAGAGCATTTGCCACTGCTTTAATCAGATACAGACACAAAGGACATTCAGAGAGGTAGGCCAAATTAATAGCTTGTTCCTGGCATAAAGTCATACATTCATTCATTACAAGGCCAGAAGAGACCCCAGTGATTTTGAGGTCTGACTTCTAAACTGTAGGACTTCCTGGCTTAATTCCTGTTCGAAGCAGAACACGTCATATGAAAAAATACTGAATCTATATTCAAACACTTCTGGTAAACCTACCAGTTTTAACCTGGATGAGACCAGGGAGCAAGGTAAAAAAGCCTGATTAATGTTATAATTACTGCAACAGAAGTTTGGTTTAATTTTAGAAGAATGGAGATTTTTCTTTTGTTATGGCCTGTAACACAATATTCATGCAATTCAGAGCCAGAATTCCATGACAAAACGATGTTTCCCTTTAAAAAGTGTATTCTTCTGTGATTATCAGGGTCTTTTTCACTTCCTGAAGGCCTGAAGAAATTCTTGTCTCAGCTGACAGCTAAGTAACTATAGTAAGGAAAAATTCAAGACTAGCGTGGGAAAAATTTCCCATATTTAAATGCCCTCAGTGTTATAAGAGGACTAAAGTGTGACAGAAGATTTAATCTGCATGCCATGTGATTATGCTTCCATACAGAAAATGTCTGTAGCTGATGTTTTCAGCCTACAGGTCGCACGTTGGTATAAGAAGAGCCCTTCCTGCCTAATGGCATTTCATATCACATCTAAGCAGTGCTGGAGGTACAGTGAGAGATTTGATTCTTGCAGGCTGAGGTATGCTTCAGTTCTTGCTAGTGGGAACATGGGGCCAAAGCTTTGTCACCTTTCTTATGCCATTGCTCACCAAATACTTACTCTTTCCTAGGTAGCTTAGATTCAAACAGTTTGGATGTGAAGTGAGTTTGATCCCAATCATGGGCTGAGGCATGTTCTCGGGAGGCAGAAGATATATATTCTTTGGATCTACTGGGACTACAGAAACCTTCCTTTGACACTCACCTAAGCAATGACTCTTGATGGACCTACAAACTGACTTCTAAGTCTTAATTTTGAGTGATGGTTTTTGGTAAGTTAATGTGAAAAAATGGTAGAAGGATTTGTAATACTGATCTAGTTACAGGAGAGCCTTGTTCAAAATTAACATGACACTAATGGACATTAATGCTGTTACCTGGTGAACTCTTGCAAGCAATGATTAAGAATTGCCTATTGACTTTGGAGGAACCAAGATTTGGCTCATCACATAGCAACAAGTTTCATCATTTTGTATTAATATAATTTTTAGAAATGTAATACACACTTATTACTGCTGACACTGCTCAGCCTAATGTATTGAAACAGATTTTAAAATGCCATGAATCTAATATTGTGTTCCTGAAGATATTAGTATGTACTGACAGTACATACTGTCATCAGTGTTTTCCAACCGATATTTTAAGAGCCACATCATCTTGCAAGAAAATTCCACCCTTTTCTGACTCAATTCAGATAAGTATGCAAAGGTAAGGATAAGTCAGACAGGGAATACTCTTCTTATAGGAATGTGGGTTTATATGAACAATTTGCTACCTTTGTGTTCCTAATTTGGGATTCAGTCTGTCACTGTTTTTAGAGTCAGCTCTACAAGTCATTCACATCTTGAAAGGGTTCTTTGGGAATGGAAATACAGCTTAGCTTTGAGTAAAGCAAGGATATCAGCTTCTACTAGGCTTCAATACAAAGGCATATAGAACATTTGAAGAAGTGGGAGCTGTAGCTCTAGGTGCTCAGGATCTTGGTAGGCGTAAAACCAGACAACTACAGAAAAGAAAAGCAAAAGAAATGGAAACCATTGTCCCTTAAGTGCTGAAAATGCCTCTCTCTCCTATCCTGAATTAAATTTACTCACTGTGCATGGCCACTGGCCTAAAATATTTCATTCTGCGTTTTAAAATAAGAGTATTGCCCACTCTGATATTTGCTTCCATTTCAGTTAGCAAGTAGCAGGAGGCAAAGACCAAATAATCCTTCAGATAAGCTATCAACAATTTAATTTTCTGGCACAATTTGTTTATTCAGTTGACAGCCTGGGCCCATTAAAGACTTATCCTCTGCCAATTGGTATGAAGGCACAACCTTCAGGTTTGTCTGACACAGACATATGGTTTCTGGCAGACTAGAGCAAAACTTTTATGATTCTTTATATATTATATAACTAATTTGACAAAAATACTTATGAAATGAAAAGCTCTGAAAGCCACTTACCATATCAGCCTTTGGGTACCGTATAATGGTTTTCCATTATGGACTGAAATTAAGCAGTTACAAAGAAGCAGTAATTTCATAGCTAGCCATCCAGAAACTTGGTCATGTTAAAACAGCATTTTAGAAAATTACAGGTAATATTATTCCTGAATGCAAATTAATGTCAATTCTGTTAGCCTCTTGGGACAGGAAAGCTCAAAGAATTTTGCAGGAGTCAATAGTCACAGAGAGCGATCATGATCAGCCTGAATCTCAGAAATGAAGCTGTGAAATGAAATAAACGTACATGTAATTCAATACAAGAACATACACACTGATAAATAAGAAATGAATGGTTGTTGGGACATTCCGTTATGACTGTTCACCCTATGGTTTCCTGAGGAATGGGAAGAGGAAACATATGGTTTTATACAGTACATGAAACATATCCCAAGAGCACTGAAGCCTCAAGTGTCTTCTGAAAGTCATGCCCCAGAAATGAATCCACATTAAATAATGCAATGTTCACATACTCCTTTTTATTTTACCCATTTATCCATGAAGGCTTAAGTTTAATACACTCGCTGATTTTAATGGAATTTGATTGGATCCACTTTTGCGCTTGAAGTGACCGAGGCCTAAGAGCGAGCCAGTGACTTGGAAAGAGTTGCACAATTAGACAGTGAAGATGCATGGTTTACACCCACTCCTCAAAACAATGATACTCATAGCAATAACACTCTTCCTACAGAAAAACTCTAACCATCCAGCCAATAAAGATAAATCAACATCAACAACAATAAACCCAAATTACTAGCATTTTTAGAATACACTTCTAATGTCTGTGACGTGAAGAGCTTTACTGCAGAAAGGACAATGTTAAACATGCCTCTGAGCCTTCAGGCCTGCCATCAGATGGATATAGAAGGTAAGCAGTTATTCTAATGGTGAACACTGGCACAAAATCATAAGACCTTCCCTTTGACAATTAATTCACTGTATCAACCTTTTTATCAGCCATCTATCAGCAAAGTATTTTGCATGAACTGACTTTCAAGTACATATTTACAACACAGTGAAGTCAAGCTGAAGATGTGTGTGTGCTCTATTTTTCAAACAACAAAAAAAGAACTTTTTAAAAGAAATATTTTAAATGTAATTTATAGATTTTAGATCCAAGTATAGAAGTATTTAGTGAATTTCTCTGCCTTTCTAAGATATTTTTAAGGGCCTTAATTATGTAGCAATTAAGCAGCACACTGAAAACAGAATAAAAGTGTTGGCAAAACTCCTGAAATAGTGTTACTATCTATGAATATAAACATGATCTCAGTTTAATATGTAATGGCAATTTGATTTTACTTATGAGTTGCTATATTTTGAAAACAATCACTTTGAAATACTGCTATTTTTAACCCTTTTCAGAGACTTTTTCATTTGGATTTAGCAGTTTATAAAGACATAGGGCTTATACAGTGTATTACCTGCTTGGGATATACGCTTGTTTTCAGCTTTTATTTCTAACACTCTTATACCATTCCACATTTTCAAAGCAGTTCATCTCTTAATGGTTCATCCCTACAACCCACAGATTCACTTCTTGCAAAAGCATTTCAATTAGCAATTTTAACTAACTATTTAGTATTTTCCTGTCCACTACTGTATTGATTTTATGAAGCAACTATTCAATTTTCTGGCTCACCAGTCAAGTTAGAAACCACGGCCATATTATGATACAGAGCATTTCTGATAAAGCAATATAAACCTTAAAATACTGACAAACATTTTGAGCCTTGTTGGTTGCCAGCTATGTACAATATGTGTTAAGGAGTCCTGTGTCCACTCACAGCCACAGTGCTCAGCTGTAGAGGGAAGGGAAAATTAGGGTGGATTTTAAGTGAGGTTTTCTGACTGCAGGGGACAAGATGAAAAATTAATACAGAATATTTCTGTTTCTTTCCTCTTTCCTTTGAGCAAATTTGATGCTCTTTTAGATTGTTTTGAAAAATAAAATATTCACTTTTCTAATGAACTGAAGAGACTTGTCTTCATGGGTAAAACTGCAGAAGGTGAGAAACTGTAAAAGATTTTTCTCTTTTGTAATGACATGTAGAAATGCAGTGCTTAGCTTTGTCAGTGCACCTTTTAGAGACAGTTTGGAAAATCTATAGTACACAGTGGAGTATCTTTTATTACAAATGCCTCTTCATCAGACAGTACTATTTTTTTCAGATTTCATTGCAGTAATTAATGAGAACATTACAAAAAGATAGAAACCGATGAGGAAAAACAGATACTAGGTATAAATGAGAGGCTGACAATGAATGAAGCAAAAAAAGACTGATCAGCAAAGAAAGCACTGTTTGAGATAGGAGGTAATATAAAAGGATAAGCAAAATTTAGACTGACATACACATTACAAATTAGATTAAGAAATATAAATAAAAGACTTGTCAGCCATTCAGAGAAAAGGGGGAGGGGGGAAGAGGAAGCAGAAAGCTTGGCAGCTGTGGAGCAAAGCTATGGAGAGACCAAAATCGATATAATAAAGAAAGACTGCCTAGCAGGAATGACAAAATAAAAATAGAGATTTCTGCATCCAAGATGGAAGGAAAACTCAGAGGTTAAGACATTCAAGTGGAGGGGGATCATCCCTATGAGAGTTCTGAAAAGGCTGACGAAACCATAGCTCACCTAATGTGGATTTGTGTATCCAAAAAACTGGCATCAGTGATGGAGAGCTATTACATAAAAATCCCTACAGTTACAGGGGAAAGGTAAATGACAGAGAATTAGAGGCTTGTTATGCTTACCTCCATGGTGCAGAAATGCAATAAAACAGATTCCTGAGGAAAGAGTAACTTTAAAAAAATGGCAGAAAACCAAAATGAGGTAAAATACTATGCAGATTTACCAAAAAGGTCAGGTAACACTAACCTGACATTTTCACTTGAAAAAAAACCAGCTTTTCTAGACAAGGGGAAGGAAGCTTGTCAGTCTGTTTGGATTACAGCAAAGTATTTGGTACAGCATCACATGGGAAATTATCAGTTACACAGGAGAAAATGTAGCTTTAGTTCAAGAACTGTAATGTTAGAAGGAACATACTAAGAGAAAAAATAACAGACTATGTTCTCAGTCTCAACATATTTTAATACAGCTGATTTTCTTGATGGTTTATCTTGGTTTGATATTAATTTAACATTTTCATTAGTGATCTCAGTCAAAAAGCAGGGAGTGTGCTAATGCAGTTTGCTAGTGATACAAAATCAGGAGACATAAAAGGATCTGAACATCATTCAATAAGCTAAGGGCATTAAGAAATGAATTAGAATAATGGCAATAAGTGAATAAAAGGGGTCTGATGAAGTCAGCTAATACTAAGCAGGAGGATATACTTTTAGAAACAAATAAAAAGATATATTACTATAAACTGGCCAGCAATGGCCACCTGAAACCCTTGACTATCCCACATCCCCCAACTCTATTCAGATCTTCCCTATCTGAATTATTCCTAACAGACAACTATTTTAAATTTTTTTTTAATGATCTCCTACAGTCAAGATCTCACATTGTCCCTGGATAATGCATTATGGAGCGTACTTTTTTCCTACTGCCAAATTTCCATTTAATATGTGTTCCATTGTTCCATCGTTCAAGTCCTAAGGAAAATATTGGGTAGTATCCAACACAGGCAGACCCTCTGAAGCCCTCCCCAGCTATATCTATGTGCAAGAAAGATGGATTCAGGATGGGAATGATGCAGAGAGAGGCTATTCAGATAAAAAGTACATGGAGAGTCTATCACATGGAAAAGCAAGTAGAAAAAGAGAGATTTACACTCAAGTATAATTTAGGTATAACAACAAAAGGGAATAAACCAGCTATGAATGTAAGTAAGGTTGAAAAAAAGAAAACTTCTACCCATGAGAGCTGCTTTCTGCAAATAAGAGCATCAGAGACAAAAAAAAAAATCCTGTTTCTAAGATGTAGCTCAAGGGCTTGTTAATGAAGTTATTATATGAAGGGGTTATCTGAGATAACTGGAGCAAGAATCAGTCACACAAGGGGACACTTACAGACCTTTACTCCTGGAAGGAGGGTTTCTGACAACTCAGAAGAGACCATTCTAGGTCCTGACCCCAGTCCAGCCAGCTGCAGGAGGGAAAACATGTGGCAAGAGTATACCTAAAAGGATACCCAAAGCACAGAGCTTTGACTGCAAGGTTCTAGCAGGACTGCGAGGTTCTAGCAGGTCTCTACATCACGTGCAAATCACGGATTTGAAAGACTTAAAAGTGGCTCAGTTCAAGTCCATCTTCTCTTACATGGCAAAGCCTTTGCATCACTAGTTTTTAAGTTCTTCTCCAAAGGCTTGGTGAACTAGAGCATCTCAAAGCAAAAGGCACCAGAATTTTTTTAACATGAGCAGAACAGTACAGTTTTCTTAGCTTTGCTCTTGCACACAGCTGGAAAACTTCCCCTGAATTTTTTCAAGTAAATTCCAGCTTGAGGCAGACAACAGTGCATTGAAGGTTATAGCATAAGGGGTGTGAGCTTAACAAATGTGTACGCAGCTGAAAAGAGGCCTTTATACCCCTTGTGTTGTCAGCTGGAGGGACGTGCTGGGCAACAACAGTAACCAACAGGTGTCACTGCCATCTTGCCTGTGATGCCAAAAATACGGTCCCTAGGCCAAAAAACTTGCAGTATTAATAGATGGTGAAAAAAATGAAATGGCTACAAGTAACATGTTTGTGAGGATGCACGGAGGATACTAGATAATATTGAGTGTATTGCATTTAGAGTAAATAAACAGGATTCTGATCAGTTATTTAGTTCCTTCATAATTAGCAAGCCACCAGATATCAAACCAGGCACATCATTGTAGATGAGCCCATCCTGATCACATTTGACCCCATAGGAATTTTTAAGCTCTAAATGCAAAACATGGTGTATGGTGGTTAAAGATTTTGCTACTGTTTCTTTGGGAAGGTAAGATTGCAAGGAAGAGGCCTAGTGCTGATGTGGAGCAGTGCAGGCTGGGAATCTGACCCACAAGCATTCATTTTGGGGGGATGTTGCCAATTTATCCCAGGGCAAGTTTTAGGTTAAGCATTCTTTTCTTGTGGTTGTGGAGGAAAAAGAGTTGTTCAGTTATTCACAGTCGTAACGGAATGCTCTTGTCACGGTTCTCATCAATTTGGCTGTAGCCTTCTAGATTCACTCAGTGGTATTAGCTTGGTCTCCATCTTACCAGGGTCAGAATGTATCAACTTCAGATACATGCTTCATGCTCAGCCTGTCACGTAAGAGCTGAGAGGAGCACAAAAAACAAAATAAGAGCTTTACCTATGACTTTCAAAGGAGAATGCTGTCAGCTAATGACATTTTCTCAGTAGTGTTAAGAGGCTAAGAGAGCTCCACATCTTTTTGAGACAAGTGCATAATTTGTTGGCTAGCTCTTCTATCGGAGTCATGCTTTAGATTTATTGAAGCTTTAAAGTGATTAAGTTATATTTTTGAGATATGGAGAAACTTATGGGTAATCATAGACTGAATAAGGTCAAACTGTAAATTCAGACTTTGAATTTTTATTTCTGCTCATTGAGTTTCAATACAGACTTTTCTGTAGTCTAATCTGCATATGTTAAACAGTGTAATTATAAAGCAATCCTTTATCCAGCGAGTTCAAATGCAAATATTGGCTCTTTCCTGAGTGCAGGGATTGGTTTGTGCAAGTGAATTGCAGTTTAACTGAAGCTACTATGCTCTTTCTGTTTTACTTAAATTAATGTAATTATTATCATCTGGCTAATTAGCTTGCAAAATGACTTGTTCTGTGATTCATTAACTGGGAAATTTCTTTCTGGATATAGAAGAATATGTGAACATCCATCTATTTGCAGCACAAAATACTGATTAGGAACAGATCATGTCATCCAAGGAGACAGTAATGATTTCTTTTAAAAACATCTTTTATAAGAAAACTCTTGAGTCAGTAGAAATTAATCTATTGTAAGGACTGTGAATTACTTGTCACCCTTGGAAAAGGCAGCTACTTTTATAGTAGCAACAGTAGACAGATACAAGGCAGCCTTCACAGTTAGTATCTGGTGCTGTCCCCTTTCCATAAACTTGTGTTTCTATTTCTAGCACTGCCCTCTGTTTTATGGTCTCTAATGGTGTTACATATTCAAGCAGGGAAGGTATGTGGGAAGAATATTTTCACAGTTACCAAACACATTCCCAAGCACTGATATACAGTCAATCCCCAGCATGAAATTATAAAAATGAGTCAATAAATTTTAAATCATCTTGTGCAGAAGAGATAGCAAGAAGAAAGTCCAGAGTATCCTCACTGTAGCAAAGCAGCACGTTTGCAGTGGCTGTTTTATAAGGGCTGTAGCTAATGGAGGAGATAGATACACACACATACACAGTTACTTTTACTTTCCAAAGGTTCTTTTGCCATTCCTATTATGCTTTGCTATAAATTAAGTATTTGCTATTGCAAAGTCTCGGTATAAATGAGCATGGAGGCAAACCTGATATATACTCAACAACGATCTGTGCAGAGCTAAAGAAAACCTTATATTTTTCACTGCCTGTAAACAAAATCATTTTCATGTTAGAGCACTTTTTATTTCTCTGTAATCAAGAGTGCTGATTTTATAACCTTACAGACTCCTGTGCACAGAACAACTCCCATCAATTCTGAGTTCAATACTAATCCTGGCATGAATATCCAGGAAATAGATTGGATTTCCAACAGGAATGCTAAGGTCCCAAAACACCACTAAATGATGCAAAGCTTTCTGGACTCTTAAGTCCTTTTCCCCATTTGCACTCAGGTCCTCTAGACCTTGCTGAAGTTTCCCAAGAAGTTGGATTTAGAGTCCAAAGGCATTATCTACAGACAATTGTTCAAAGAAGAGTTGGATGTGGAAGGAGATGACAACATTTCAGATGAAAAAAAAAAAAGACATTCACAAGCTGACACAGGGGCAAAGTATGAATAAAAAGAAAATTCTGAGAAGATAATCCTATGAATTCTTCTATCATTGAAATCACCACTTAGGAAGCTGGCAGAACAGGTTGTTTCTATTCTGTAGGCAACACTAACAAAGGCAGAAGCTGGGGACTATGATGAATAGACTGAAGCCTAGCCTATGGCTTAATGTCTGAGGACTGTGGTCTTCTCAACATGAGGCAAACTAACTTTTTTTTTTGGCTGGGCAGAACTAGCTTGAAAAGATATCGTTGGTAGGTCAACAAGGAATCATTAATTTAATCAAAATTTTTTTAAGATGGTCCCTGAGCAAGTGCCAGTGATTATTCCTTATTCTTGCAATATCTGGAATTTATGGCCATTTGTAAATCAAGCAGAAGTCCCCACTATTAGTAGAAATGATCAAAAGCCTTCTTTTGCCAAGTCTTGACTCAAAGGGTTGCTTGATTATTCAACTCAGGCCCAGCCTGTTCATGATTATTTACTGTTTTACCATTAACCAGTTTATCTTCTTCAAGGCAAATATCTCTGTGTAGCTGTGATGTACCTAAGTAAGCAGAGCAACAATTACGAATGGGGTCTCCAAGAGCTGCATACAGAATATTGAGCAACAAGCTATGTTTGAACACACGCTGACTGAATTAAATGCAATAGTCTGGAGAAGAGATAGAGACTTGCAACTATAATTAAACTGGAAGGTCACAGCCTTCCTTTGAAAGCATTTTGTTAACATTAGTAAAGTTTTCAATATCTTCATATGCCTGGTTTAGCAGATCACACAGCAGTGATTCTGCCGGATTAGATGCCCAGGGATCGTACATTTTAAGGACAGTTTTGTGGTTAAGGCATGGGACTACAATTCAAAACCCCTGACATTTCTCCAGACTCCTGCTACAGACTCACCTTGAGACTGTTGTAAATGATCTGGTCTCAAGCCCTGAGATTTTCCCCAATGGAATGATAGTTCTCTGCTTAACAGATGTATTGTGCATCTTGTCTTTAATAATACTGTCAAATCCAAATATCCAAAAATCATGGCCTATTTCTACCTCTCCCACCCACCAAGTGATGAGATTAGAAAAAATATTACTGGGGGAGGGTCTTTTTCTTTGCCATTATGTTTTGAATGTAGAATGTTCATATTTTCCAGGTCTTCTCTGGAACTTGGAGAATTAGGTTATATTTTTCAATGGCAGCTTTCTCCTGCATTCCTGTGGATCTGAAAAAAATACAGCAAGCCTTCTCACAAACTCATGTATCCCCAAAACATCCACAGCAATGAATAACTTTCTATTCCCAAATAGTTCAACTCTTAGCAAGCTGTGTTGGTACTAGCAATGGTCATGACTTTGGTGAACATACAAATAAACAGTTGGGATGACAATGCACTGCTAGTAATCCATAACCTGATAATCTTCCAATTCCCTGTAGTGGGTTTTGGCTCAGGTGCTTGGAGTGACTTGTGCAGTATTTGTTCTTTCAAGAATACCTAATGTGGGAAAAGTATGGAGAGTGCTGGGAAAGCAGTTGGTCACCAAGTTTCTCTCTTTCTCGAAGTTCCTTCTTAGCCATTGACATCCTTAAAGCAGAAAGGGTCTCCCTTGGAAGCACAGGCAGATTATGGCTCTGAAGCTTCCACTTTTCCATCCAGAGCACATCTACAAAATCTGATTTTCCTCATGAAAACTCTGTGTATTACTGGATGGAAAAACTGATCCTTTCATTAGGAAACACTTCAAAAGTGCGCTAGCCACAGATTCCAGATAAATCTCCAAGTTAACATTCTTATTTGATGATAGACTGCACCTTATTAAAAGAAACGTTGTAATAACACTCATTTGAGCATATTACCAATAGCACTAAGCACTGTGATCAGTTACCAAGCACCAACAATATTTAGCTTAAAGTCACTGACAGACCAATCCTGCACACATGGAAATCCCCCACAGCTTCAAAATCAACACGCTGGCTTATGGTGTAAGACAGCTTCATACCGGGAAAAAAAAAAAAATTGCAGGGAAAATGCAGTTGGAGTCTCCCTAAGATGTCGATGCAGACATCGAGGCTGCTACCATGAACAAGTAGACTATCAGACATAACTGTCCACTGCCAAGAATGTGCATCTATCTTTCCAAACAGTCCCCAGCTATTTCAGAAGCTTGTTCCTTGACATTCATTTTAGCTGATTCCTGCCTCTGGAGTCTTTCTGGAAAGTAGGCATATTTGACATATTCCTAAATCTTATACTATGTGGGTTTTGCTAAGAATATGTTCAAGATTCTTGGAGAAAAAAAAAAGAAAAAATGCATTTCCATTCCTGGGTTTCCTTTTTGCTTTTTGCTTTTCATGGTGTTTGAAAACAAAAGGTTTCATTCCCAGACCAGAGCAAAGACTCAGGTCATTTTAAACCAGCTAATTTATCCAGTTTACAGGGGTTTTTTACTGCTTTAATTTTGTCCTGCAGGTGCTCAGTTCACTATTCCATGATCATTTGCATTTGTATGAGCAGAATATTTTAGAGTCTTTTCTTTTACATCTTGTGGTCTTTCTTGCAGGTTTCTGGTCTTCTTTCATCTCCTGTTACTCTCTTATCCAAAGTGTTAATCTCAGCTGTAACTGTCTCAAACCTTTCGTCCAGAAAGATCATTGAAATCTGTAATTTATCACTTCCCTATTGTAACTGCAAGAGCAGTTGTAAGCAGAACAATCCTTATCTCATTGATAGCTACTTTGTCACCTTGTGGCTGCAAAGTATTCAGAAATGGTATTTGGTACATTAGCTGCAGATGGCATCAAGGGGATTCTGAAGAAATAAATTTTCTGGTTTCTTTATTGTTATTCCTTGACATTAAAATGCCCAAACAACTTTGCAGTCATTGCACTACACTTTTTAAATAAGGAGACATCTTCTGTATCAGATTTCATATCTTCCTGGGCAGGTTTTTATGGACTTGGAGCTGATCCAAAATCCAGCTTCTCTGATGAACAGCAAGTCTTGCCCTATTAAGCTTCAGTATTAACACCACTCCCCCTTCATGACCATTGTTTCTCCTATATGTGGCTGTGGGAAAGTTAGACTTCTTGCTAATACCATCAGAGTTTGTGGCTTCTTGGTAGCTATTTTACTGCAGTCCATGTCTAATCACAGTATACCCCAAAAGCTTAGTGGTGTGTTGTTGCAGACTGCAAATTAGCTTGCTTTTCCATTAAAATACTCTTGGTTTATTCTTTCCCGTGTGTTTATAAAATTGACTGGTTGAACACTCGGGCACTTGTGTGTTTTGTTTGTCTAAATGATTGATATTTAAATGGCTTAATTGCATTCATTCCACCTTTTTATGGTTGAGCAAATGTTTATTGCATATTTTTTTTAAAATGCAAAGGGAGAAAATTCATTTGGAACTCAGGAAAGAATTTTATTAATATGTACAAAGGTGGTTTGAATTTCAGAATGGATCTTATTTCTTGAATACGTACTGTGGCAGCATAAGGTTATAAGATCTTCATAGCCCCGTGAAAGTACCAAACAGCCTAGCTGATTTTGCTGGAGAAGTCTGTAGCTAGTATTGAGGCTATGAGGGTAAACCCTGTGCAGATGATGAAGAAATGTAGAGGCACTGGCAGGAAAGAAGGATTATATTTTTTTAAGGAATAACCAGAAAGAGGAAGGGGAGGGGTAGAGAAGGAAGGACTTAACGCTGCTCTTCAGAAAGTCATTAACAGTCTTCCCTATAAGCAATGGTAAAACCAAACCAGTTTTCATCAGTGGCTCACCAAGATGCAGGCATTTAAATATCTTCTTTCTCCACAACTGTGAAAAGGAATTGGAGGGACTTTGATTTACTTGATAACTGTAAGCAGAAAAGCACTGATTGAGCTATTCCATACAAATATTACTCCTGATGAATTTAATCTTCATATTTGTTAGTGAACTACAGTGAAGTGATCCTAACCTTCTGCAGACATCCATGATCTGTAAGGAATGGCTGAAAAATCTGACAAGTAATATTTCTGTTCTGGATGGCAAATAGGCCTTGCCCAGTCCCTACTCGATATTTATGATATATAGTTACTTATGTCATAAGGTGTTTTTCTAGTATTTTTATTCTCATTTTTCCTAAGTGAATACTTAGAGCATTATTAACAGGACAATCATAACTAATAATCTCATTTTCAGTTCAGCCTCATAGTTCCTCACAATGAAAGTCCTAAAAAATGTCGTTTATACTCAATTCCATATGTTCCTTGCAAAACTTCCAAAACGTTTGTTCTTATATAGAAAAAAAACAGCTCTAGATTAGATTTGGATTTAGACTTGAAACATCAGTATGTAAAGAGTCAGTAAACACCATTTTCAGATTAAAAACTGTATCTGGGTTACACATCTATGGAATACTCTTTCCTCCTATGATTATGGATGCTAAGTAGGTTTTAATGAGGAAAAATTAAATCATTTCTAAAATAGCCTTCTTTTGTCTCTTCTGTGACAGCAAGAATACAGACAATAAAAAGAAATAAATCCAGGGAACAGTTTACAGCTGCTGAAGATTTGTCTAACTTTACTTAAAAGAATAACTGTATTCTGGGAAGAATAATAGGATTGAAGTTCTTCTATTGCAATTAATATTTCACAAAGGTCTGTTCTTCCTCTAAGCCATGCGATCAATTAGTTGATGCGGTGAATGAACAAGCACCTAGTTACTGCTATTATGTCAAGGTGAGCACATATTGTGTTTCCATTCTTTCTTCTTCAGTGTAGTATCTTTAATAGTTTCTTTTCAACATAAACTTATTAATTACTGTCAACTGTACAAATAAAAGTGGAATAGAGTAGTATTGACTTTATTTGGTGCTTAAAACATCTCAGAATCAGTAGTATAACATGGAAGAGGAAAGACATTTCTTTCAGCTTAGCTTACAGACATTGACTGCCTAAGTTGCATGTCATAGCAAATCATACAGGGAAGGGAAAAAATTAAGGTGAAAGGCAAAACTGCAATAGCAGTAATGATAGAGGTAAACTCTGCATACAACTGGGAAAACTGATTTCAGGAAAGCTGAACAAGAGTTTACAGGTAAAGCAATTTCTTTGCACTTTACAAACAGTTATACGCATGCCTTGTAAGCTAAGTCAGCACCATCCTTGACAGCTTAGACCAAAAATATGAAGAAACAATGAATTCTTGTACTACCTTGCCTATACACAGCTAGGATACCTGATACACATCATGCAGGGGTACCCACCTGATCTTAGTGTGTGCATGGTTTCACCAGATGCACTGAAACTGGGCTTGCACACTTAGTTTTCCCTCCAAGACAAATATATAAGTTTAATGTTATGTACTCCACCATAATTCACAAAGGACTTGTCATTGCGTGAACCAAAACCACAAAGTTGTTTTGATAAATGTCCTTGCTCTTCGTTTCACAGATAATTGCAATTTAATGTAGCCAGAATTTCATATCTACTCTGTGGAATTTAGATCCTGAAAAATACTACTATAATCCTCTCACCTGAAGGAAATTGCATAGATTGTCTACTATATGGAGAACCTACTTTTCTCAAAGCCATTTATGATGTCTCTGCCACCATCTTTTCTGTCTGCTGCTTTTGTCTGGTATCTCTGGCTCTGAACTGATCTGTTCATTTAATATATCTACCTCTATCTCCCTATTTTGCTTGGTTTATACACATTTACAATCCATCTTGATGTTTTAGTAGCCATTCCAGATGTATTTGTCTTGATTTCAGATGAATAGTCTGCTTTTCTATTTACTTTTTAAATTTCTTTTCTTAGTTGCTGGCTGGGGTTAAACCACGACAGTCCCCTATGTGAATCAGATGGGGAAGTTTTATTTCAGCTGTTAGATTAGTCCCAAACAGACTAAAATACCTATTTCCAGATTATTATTCTTAACTTAAAATCTAGTATACAATATAATGTTTAGGAATAGCAATAACACAGGGGCTAAAAAGGGGTGTCGATGCTAAGCAGTCAGAACTAATATGTAGGGCTATTAAAACTGAGACAATTTTTTTGCAGCGGGTGTGTCTGTAGTCCAAGTCAGTATTTGACTTCTTCCAAGTACCTGGACTCAGAGTGTCTTCTCCAAGACTGAAGGCTCCTGGATTGTCACTTCACCAAAGGAAGTGGTGCCACGGGAGAGGTGGAGTGAGTCTTGCTCACCTTACAAGCAGCCACCTTCTATCTGTGGAGGTAAGCCTCAGCAATGCCAACAGCAGTGCCCCAAAAGACTTGCACTATGGTGTGACCAGAGTGCCTTGCTGTGCACTGTTTAATCCTGGAAAGTCTGTGTAAATTCCAATTCAAAAGATACAGGTGAAATTCTTCTAATTAGAAAGTGACCTGCACTAAAATGTGAATTGCTTTTAGATTATATTTGCTCGTCAGTGAATTAAAGGGAAGAAATAATTATATTCTGAAAGGGAGAGAATTTTGACCAACAATAACATTATATCAGATTATAACAAGCAACAGAATGTTGCCATCAGTGAGTCGGACAGAACGACTGAGGCAGAAACATTCATGACAGTACCTTCTAGTTCAGGTGCGAGCTGCTGCTGCACTGTCACTAGCTACTTCTGGTCTTCCACCAGCTGGTCCGGTCCTTGGGCAGCATGGTAGCTCCCTGTCAGAGTCCCTGGGGACAGGCAGATTTCCCGAGAAAAACCACAGGAGTGAGGATCAGGCACGCACAGATACATTAGTGCCTAACAAGACAGAGAAGTCAGGATAGTCAGCTCCTGCTGAAGTCAACCTAGATCCACCTTGCAGCATCCCAAATGCCTTTGTAAATCTAGTATGAATCAACATTGCTCCATTCCCAGTTTGCACCAGAGAGAAAAGCTGTTACTCTCCAGCTCACTTTGTAAGCAATAGATAAAAGCAAGATTTGACATGAATTTAGCTAGGAGTGTGTTTATGGATTTCAGAAAAGAAGTCTGCAAAAAGTTTTTCAGCAGTTTGTGCCTATACTTAACTTACTATTTAATTAAAGATCCCATAAATACTGTTCCATTCTTTTTTTTCTTTTTCTGTACCTGAAGCAGGATAACTTCAACACTGAATGGGTAAAAGCTAATGGACTGAGTTCATTGGGTTTTGTTTCCCTTTTTTAAATGGAATGCAGATTTCAGCTAAGTGACATATTGACTGAATGCATCATTGTTTTGCAGTCAGGTCTGGTTTGTCTGGCATACTTACCTCTCAGCTGCTTCCAGTAGCTCGAACAAAATGTAAATATTTACCAGCCCTGTTGCACAAACAGAAACCCTTCACTTGCTTTGTCATGCATCATGTACCCAGCTGTTTCCAAGTGGTTAAAAAAAGAATTAATGCACAAGTAAGTGGACTGGTACAAGCACTTCAGTAGCTTTAGTTGATTTTGCAGCTCTCTTTATTTTGAATATCAGATTAGGAGTTTGATCTAAGCACTGATATATGAACAGAGAAGTTGGGCTCATATTCCCAAATCCCCTGCTTTATGTCATCTGCACATTGTCCAAGAGCAATCAGGGAAATGTATACAGTGCACTACCTTACTTTATATTAGAACAGTTACTTGGGCTTCCACTTCAGACTGGAAGTAATGCAGACCCATCAGTTTATGTATCCTGAGATAATCAGCCACATTATGAGACAAGGTTCATTAGCCAAAGTGCAACTACCTTACAGAGCTGCTATTATTCCTCAGAGACATAAACTAATATTTCCAAAGCTAACGTGGAACAGAAGGGGTGATAGCCCAAAGACCTGTTCAGCTGGCATGCAACCTCTGTATTGTTCTCTGCAGAACTATTGGCGTAAGGATTGTAGAGCTGAGGTTACAGATTTTGTATACTTAAAGATGTTTAAAATCTGATTGGATAAAGCCAGGAGCAACCTGCTGTATCTTTGATGGTAGCCCAGTCTTGAGTCAGAGGCTGGTCTTTCAAAGATGTCTCCCAACTTAATTTTTTTATGATACTGTGATTCCTGCTACTTATCCCCACTGCTTTACCACATCAATTCCCAAATCCTTCACGTAAGCAAAATGCAGTTGGGGCCTGTGCTCTAAATCAGATCAGATATGTGATCTAACTCAAAAAGCCCTCCAAGGATGTAGACTATCCCTACAAAACAGCTGTGTTAGTATATACTGTATGATGAGCCAGGAGGCGGAAGAGGGATGGAGGAGCAGGACATAGGAACACAATAAGTCTGGAAAGTCTTAAAGCTGATATTGCTGCCAGAGACAACATATTGTCAAACCACAGCTGATGTTCTCCAGGGAGCTCTCTTCATGGCTTTAACTCAATCTAAAGTTGAATCCTCAGTAAAATATGGTAAATGGAAAAGTCCCACCTTCTTTTCTTTGAAAAATGCTCTTCAGAAAGGAGTACCAATGGTGCTCAAGGCTTTTGTTCAAACTTTGAAACAAAGGTTTTAATGTGGAGCAAAGGAGGCAGCCAAATACAAACTTAGATTGCCAATTACAGGGGAACAGATCATCCTTTTCTTACACAATGAAGTCCTCATTCATGACTGAGGCTATGAAGTGTCACAGCAACAGCAAGAACAGATAACAACAAAACTGTGATAACAACGGTAATAGTTTTTATCATCCTTGGTGTTCATTTGCAAAGACTTGCAGAACCAAATTCCCCAAAGCCAGACTGACTCCCTTAAGAACCGCTCTTGTCCCTTTCCCAGTGGCATTTAGTGTTCTTATTCCAGGACTCTGAACAAGAATGGGGGGCTGTGCTCCACCAAACCCCCTGTAGAACGAAGGGGCATAGGCACAGCATGGCTCCTCTCCTGCTCTTGAGTAAGGAAAAATGGCATGTTTCCAGGCATTCATCACTACTGTAAGTGAGGGGAGGAGGCATGAAGGGGAACATATCCTCAAAGAACAGTAGGGGAAGGTTTCCAATAGCACAAATGGAAACTGGGCGGCCTCCTCCAATTTCTTTTAAATGAAAGGCAAGCACATAGTTGCCTCTTGTAATACCCTGAACATGGAAAACACCCTTTTAGAACAGAGATGCTGCTGAACACGACTGTGTGCACATGGGCTCTCTCAGGGGGCAGAGTGGAGGGTGGAGAAGTGGAGACAAGGGCCAAGAAATGTGGTTTTTAATAATGGACCCAGTAATACAGCCACATTTTGGTACCAATGTTCTAAAACAGGCAGGGTACTTCAGATCAAAGCCATCTTTTTGTTTCCAAATGAGTATTTATTCATTTAAGCCTTAAGTTTTTTTTCCTCCAGTGGAGCTACAAAAGCATTGTTTGAAGATTATGGATGCAAAACCTTTTTCAAAGGCTCTAAATCCTAATGTTTGGAGCTGAGCAGTCTGAAATACATTTGGAGAAATATATACACAGTCTGAGTATGTTTGTAAAGGAGCAGCGATTGCAGAAAATGCCCTCTGTGCTCCACATATGCTGCATTGCCGCACCAAATCCTGCCCACTCAAAGAGAGAGGCTTTTGATTTCTCTTTCTCTGTTCTCTGCTCTAGATTAGAGCAAGGAGGGTCTGGACTGAAGTGTGCAGGATGACAGAGGTGTGTTCACCCCTGGTGGCATTCTGTCAGCTCAATTAAGTTATCCCTTGTCACTTACCTGTGTTGCTTCGATGGGACTGTTGATGCTTGCAAGATGAATGGTTTCTTAGTACATGGAATTGTGACTACCATTCCTGGACACAACACTCTTTGGCTTTCAGTATCCTGAGAGTCCTTTTAACAAGTACAGCCTGCACACAGGCCTTTGAAACATCTGCGGGAGGCAGGATTGGGCCTTGAGTCATTAACAAGGTAGAAGAAGGGAGGTCAGAGGTAGCTTCAGCCATTTCCATTGACCAGGTGGAAAGATGCAGCATCTTGGACGAGAGCAGACAACAGATCTGAAGGAAGTCAGATGGGAGACAACAGCAGTGATATCTACAGGCAATCCTTTACATATCAAAACTTACAGACCCTACAACCCCTTGCTGCCCCAGGAGCTCATTCTAAGCACCCAGATTCCTCTTCCACCCCTGAACCTGCATCTCCCAGCCCTCCCAGTCAACTGCACCACCACCCAAACCATAGGCACAAAAGCAGCAGGAACTGGGGGTGTGACATAACTAAGAAAGCTGGAGATGACCTAGAGCTTGTGGGTAGTGAGGAAGCTCAGAGCCAAGAAGGTCTTCAATGGGTTGAAAAGATGAAGGTTGTGGAGTGGTAAGAACTTCAAAGGAATTGGAGCTAGGCCTGAAGAACAGGATAACTAAGGGCATAAATGTAGGATGTTTGGGCAGACAAGCCAACATGGCAAGAGGGGATGGAGAAAGCAGCAGCATAAGTACCTCTTCCGTGAATGGGATGAGGAGCTCAAGGAGAGAAAGAGATGAGGGCGTACAAACTGGGAGCAGGAGGTGTGGTTCTCCGGACAGCACTGAAGGATCTTGCCAGGAGTGGAACGGGGAGGATCAGGGACCTGTGGTCCTTGTGTGATACTGATCGGGGGACGGGGCGCTGGAGTTGGTGTTGCCACCAAATCTCTTATGAGGCCTCTGCCAGATATGTGACTCCTGATGTCCCTCGAAGATATAAATGTAGACAATTTGCTCTGTTTGCATACCCTCATATGCTGAGTAAACACATTTTGGGCACAGATACTGATAAAACAATGTAGTGAATTTGGGCATGAAAAATCAAAACTTCAAAACGACAAACAGAAATTCAGTAATTCAGTCATTTCTGGAAAACAAGAAATATTTTTCTTGAATTTTTGTGCTGAAAATACATTGGGATTGGATTTTCCTATTAAAAATATATATTTCAATTCTCATGTTTGTTATTTTATTTTCCAACCAGGGTTTAGTAATGACAAACCCTACATGAAGGCTGATATTTGCTACTGGTTTTAGGATTTGGCATTCTAGCTGATAGAGAAACTGGTTGAGAAAGAAAAATTGCTTTGGTAATTAATATTTTAAATCTTCTGGTAACAAATACATTTGGTAATGGATCATTGATGAACTACAATACAATACACTGTCATATAATATTTAAATCTATTACATTTTAAAATTATTGCTTCTTATGTAGTGTCTAAAATGTCTTTTCCTTGTGGATCATTCTAGTTTTGAAGAATCATCATTTCAGATAGAAAACTTTGCACTGAAAGGAGCTGATCTGCTTTGATTTTAACAGGCTTCCCACATCAGAAAGGGTAATCCACATAGCAGCTGAGGTAAAGGGAGTGTATTTTTTTGGCATCTTTCACAGTAGGAGTATAGACATTCAAGAGCAAGTGGAGGTGAAGCTACTTTACACCTCCCACACTTAGAGCTTGCGAATATTCCAGTTCTATTCCTGATATGCCTTTTCTTGGGAGTTAACATGAAAAGAGTAGAAATTTTTATTGTTTTTTAACAGACTTTGAAATGAAAGTTAAGGTGATACATTCCAGTTTTTACACAATCTCTTTTGCAGTATCTTTCACCACATTTCCAGGCAAAGGTACCGTAAGCTTATTGCATTTCAGATTTCTAAGAGAAGTTTAGACAGGGTACAAGTGTGTTCACTGTAACCACTGTACAAATGTTTCTACCATTTTTCCCCAGAGCAGTATCTTTTTGAGGTTCTTTAGCTTTGTTTGAAGAATATCTTATGTAAAGAGAGCTCTCACTTGAATCTACCTGTTTTACCATTTACTCTGCAATAATATCAAACTGTACATTATCACAATAAAGAAAATATTTTTCTCTTAAATCTTAACTCAGAACTTGTCTAGATAGAAAGAAATAACTTTTTTTCTGCAAATTTAGGGAGATTTGAACGATTAATTATCACTGCTGAGCTATTTTCAGTGCGGTGGGAAAGCAATGAATATTGTGATCTTGAAAAATAGTCTTTGTTTCTTTAACCAAAACCCAAATAAAGTCTTTTATGAGGAGAAGTTGAAGAAATAACAAGAGCAACTGCCTTTCTTTTATCACAGGGTCTTGTTTCATCAGGTCAAATCCCAGCTAAGGTGTTTTTTCTGTGTGTAAAATCAGAGATACTCATTTAAATGCTTACATGTCTTACCTAGATCCTAAGCCTCACAGAGACTTCCCTGGTGATTCAGAAGCTAAGTTTGATTCTGTAATGAACTGCACCAAAGATTTTTGGCTAATTATGTCAACCCCTGCAGGAAAAATACAAATTAACAAGAGTCCTAACTTCAAAGGTAAAATGTACATAGTTTCTCTAGTCTCTGCACACAAATAGGAGTATGAAAGTCTTCATCCAATGAGGAACTAATTCCTTTCAAACAAGAGCGAGGCAGATAGCTGCAAATTATCATCTAATGCCCGCACAAGACCTGACAGAGGAGATGTTCACAGAGACAGAAGTTTTGGGGAGTTGTGTGATACCTACCTAAGAAAGTAGGCGGTAGACTAAATTTCAGTCTTGGTAAGTCAGCAAGATTGGGCTATAAGCAAAAGATAAAGGCAAAGGTAATATCTATCCTTCAAGGGACCATAGCAGTTCTGATTATTCAAAGTACCTGACCTGATAAAATTGTATCCAGAAACAGAGTCCCTGCAAAAGACTCAGATTTTGCAGGATATGATCAGAGGTCCTGAGGGGAAATAAATAAGATTTTGTTATATTTTTATATGAATTACTATTGTTATTTTAACATTATGGTCTCAGAACTACAGGGCAATGACAAAATTACATCAAATTTCAAAAATTAGTGACATTTCACAGATTTACAGTGGGCCCCATGAGACACTGGAAATGTACCAACTGCAGTAGATAAATTTACTACTACATTTGTACTTCTTCCCTTTCTAAGTATAGTTAATACTGTAGGAAAGGTGTCAGTTCTGTTTAATGTCTTGACTGGAAGCAATCCTCTGCCACAATCTTGCACTCTACAATTTCCAACCAGAAGGCAAAAATGAACACTATGGTTTATGCAGATGTATGGAGCTGTGATTTAACAGAAATGCTTAGCAGGACTTGATAAAAGGACAACTTTGAAAAACTAATTGTATGGTAAGCACTTACTTGAGCCCACTGCCAGTGGAATTCTAGCTAATCATCATAAAGACAGTGCTTGGGGTTTTATGAGTCCACTGTTATTTTGTAATGAAAAAACATGGTGGCTCTGGCCCTCTTCTACATTTCTTCGTCATTCCATTTAGATTTGGATTCCATTTAGATTATGCAATATATGGAAGTTGGCAGTTAAAACAATTAATTAGTGACCCCAGAGATCTACTGCACATTTTAGGAATATGCAGCAATACTCTACATACTCAACAAGTTCCTGTTCTGGCAGAAATTTTCCATGAGGGACTGAATTAACAGCCAGTAACACACAACCCTGTTCTTTGCTTAATGCATTATAAAGGCTACATCTTCCTCCTTCCTATGGGTAAATCCAAAACAATTAAAATGAATAGACTTCTGTGTCTATTATCTATTCAATACAGCCCAGGGAATTTTTATACTGACTTTCATCCCTGAAAATCTTTGTTGTCACTATTTAATTACTGTCTGCCCAGCCCTTCACTGAATACTCCATTAAGTAATAATAACTTGGGAAAACCTATGCAGCTTGTATTGCCAAAGGCCAAAGACTATCCAAAACGAAGAATGGAGAATAACTGTAGCTAATAATACATAATGGCACAATAATTATCAGAATGGGTGCAGAAGAAAAAAATAATTAAAATAGAAAGATGTTGTTATATACCAAGTTCCAACAGCAGAGAGCAATCAGCCTCCTACCAAATGTAAACTAAAATAGAGACAAACATTGCTAGCTTCATCCAGCTAGATTTAAGAGACATACTCCTTGTCATGCGCAGAAATACATAGAGCTAGAACAATCCCACTGGAGAAAAGCCTGGAGGAAAGTTACTGCATCTGGTTGTTACAGATTCCATTTGACCTATTCTTTCAATGGCTTTGAATTTCCTGCCCTGCTCCTGGGTAATTACCCATTCATTGAAACAGAGTAAGAAACTCATTATATTATCTGGTAATTTATATTATGAATAGTAATTTGCATAATAGGCCCCTAAAACACTGAATGGCCATCTAATGGAAATTGTACAGATCAAAATAAATCTCTAAAATTATGTAGGGTTATGTAGATTTTTGCATAATAATAGGTTTAGCATATGTATACACCGCAATCGCAGAGGTGACTGCAGCACAGCGTAGCAATGGGCTCCTGCGGTATTCCAGCCAGCACAGGTTACCTTACCTCACACCTGTGACTGTATTGTAGGTACCCTGAAGTAGTGTCTTTCCAGACTTTTCCCTCAAGGAAGCTTTACCTCAAGTTAGGTAGTTATTGACAGAAAATTGGGTTTCAGATGACTGAAAAGCTCCATGAAAAACACCTACCTTTAAAATACCTTTTCTTCCCCCTCAAAATATTTCAAATTAGACTTGTTGCCATGCTGAGCGATGGGAGTTGCAGCTAGATGTATGTTACGTTCATTCTGTACTGTCACTTAGATTGCATACTTCTGCCAGAGGCATTACACCCTCCATTTTAGTGAAGAGAGACAGTACATCTTGGCACTTGCTTGGTCACTGAGATGAAATACAGCTCTGGACCATGCCCGCTGAAGAGAATAAGAGCAAGAAACCCACCAACAAAACCACACAGTTCAGTGGCATTAGAGAATCCAAATATTTCCACCGGCTACCAATATCTGCGTGTTCTACTTTTGACCCTGAAATTCCTTAGTTTTCTCTATACATCATTGAAAAAAATGTGCTTAATCAAAGGCCCATCTTGTACTCCCAAGCCAGTTTCAAGTGAACAGTTTTGCCAACTCCTTGTAATGACTTACATGACTAAAGACCCTGCACTGGGCAAGACATTATACGCCCATAAGTGAAGCAGCCAACAGCCTTTCACATTCAGTACGCCACAATGTTATCTGAAAAACTCAGTAATCTTAAATTCTAGGACAACACAGGGAATTCATTTGGGCTCCTTGGGTGACCCTCCCTGTCATAATTTCATTGTCTAAAATGTCACAAGTGGACAAATCTTACAGGCCACAGACAGTGCTGCAGTTATGAAATTGCTATTTGTGTGTATTTTATTCATCACCAGTTAGATATGGGAACCTTTGTCACCTTGAGCTGCATCAGAATATTTTATGTATCCTTATGTTGTGCTCAGTCATGAAACATTGACTTTTCTTTGACATCTTAGAGGATGAGCACTCTGCATTATACACCATCAACACTGTAATCTTAATACTGACTCCACAACAGATTAGACTCTGTGTGTGTCTGTATATATATATATATATACACACAATACCTGCCAGAATACATTCTGATACCATCATTGTGAGCAAGCTGAGTTAATGTTGGGTCTGACGGGCTGATAAGTAAACATGACCTCTGCTTTTCCCTTTTATGATATGGCACATATGAAAAAGGGTTTGTTTAATCAGGTCAGCTTAAGCAGTTTGCTAATTAGCTTCTTTTTGTGTTATGATATTAATCCACTTAATTTTATGTTGTTTTGCATATTTAATTTATGTTGTTTGCTCATTTGATTCTTGCTAACAAAATACACAAAATAGGAAACCTTCATATTCAGGCTTTTCTGCCTTGATAACAAGGTTTTAGATCTAGAGAGTCACATGGAAGGTGAATGTTCAAGTTTGTGAGTTACTTAGTGTTGTCCCTATAGTATAATCCCTGTCGCCCATAATACACTTTTGGCTCCAGATATGGCCAGAAAACCATCTGACCCTTCCTCCCAATTTTTGAGAGGTGACTACAACTACAGCTCCACAGAAACCTGCCTTTCCCATAGTTTGCTCTCCTCTCAAAGCAGATTGGAGCCAGCTGCCTCAGGTGCTCCTCTCCAACTCGTCTCCATTTGATCCCCCACAAGCAACTCACTGACAACTTCACATCATGTCCTCATCCCAGAGCCACCTACACCCAGTCAGAGACTCTGCACTTTCAGGCTTCCGAGCCCTATCCAGAAAGCCACTGTAACCAGCCAGAGCTCCTGAGAGGCATCTATTTTTAGCAGCTCCAGGATCTTTCCACTTCTCCAACATGGTTCTTGGGAGGTGACTCACCTGAAGCTATTGCCTTGCTGTTCTGTTTGTCTTCCCCCCCCCCCCCCCCCATAGCCCATATTCAACTCAGTAAGTGCATTTAAACAAGAAAGATAACATAGATATACAGCGACTATGCATGACATGGTTTATAAATAAAATTATTACATAGAGCAACCCCACATCTGTGAGAGCCTCAAAAATCTATCACCAGAGCTGGAGACTTATTAAATAAAAAGCAGCTAGCCCATGACCCTCCTTTGCTTTGATTAGTTCCTTTTCATACTAGAGGAACATGAAATGACACAAGAGCTGCTGCAGTTCTCACACCACCACCTATTTCCCCCATGGTGATGGGCCAAAGCAGAGGGGAAAGATCCAACAGTTACCCACTGCTGCAATTCCTCCCACAGAAGACCTCCATTTCATATCAGAAAATGCAAAGGTACAGGATGAGGGCAAGATACCGTGTGTGCCTATTTTTTAAAAAACTCTGATGACTAGGTATGGGGTTTTTTTCCTGAAAAAGTAGCCCGGTTAAAACTTACGTAAATAGAGCTGGGATTCACATAACCATCTCTGATCACATTAAGACAGCTTGCTATGTATTTTAATTGTAGGCCGATTTCAGCCTCCTGTTAATAGGACCGTGTCCACCAAGAGTCTCTATGTCAGTAGAGAAAAGGAGACAAACCACTTACAGAAACGAGGCAGAAGGTGTTCCTTCATATCCTTCACTGATTTCAATGTCAGCTCTTGGTAAGGCAGAACTGGGATGGGACTCCTCAAGACATTCAATTCCCTGGTCTTCATCAATCCCTGAGTAGTTTGTATGAAATAATTTAATGATTAGACTTCTGGTTAAATTTTTAAAAAAGTGATTATGTTAATTACTTCTGGAAGCTAATTTTCCTACATAATTAATGTCCCATTGAAATCCATAATGTAGCTGCTTAAGAAATATTGGACTATATCCGCCAAAATCTTGCAAACGCCTGTTCAGTTTCTTGCTTTCTAATCAAATAGAGTTTTAATTGGGTCTCAGTGAATCTATGTAATAGATATAGGGAAAACTAATGCAAAGTTAGTCTTTTTTCTTTTTCACTGTTGTAAATTATAAATGGATGCTCATTGCAAATTCAGCAGCTCAGCCAGCTTGCAAGCAATTACAAACAATTCTTACCATGTAGCATGACAGCATAGAACTGCATCAAATAAATTATTTACAAATCTTTTTAAAGTTTATTATTGTCAGAATCAAGCAAGATATCTTCTGCCATCATCACCTCAGAAATAGAATTAGTTCACTTAGGATTTCTCATTGGATGCTTCCCTCACCTTTGCTGAAATCCAGGGCAACAGCTTTGTATTAAGATTTGGCTCTTTAAAACAAAAGATGCAAATTAATGGTATTTTGGTAAATTTGTCATATATGTGAACTAAGCATGAAGGTTGGCAAAGTAAAGCCAACACACGTCCTCTGACAGGATTTTTCACTACTTGGATTCTAGATCTTAAATCAGAAACCCACATCCCTGATGGCTTTAATGGGCTTACATATTATATTGAAGCTATGACGGAAACTCTGTGTGGCTCCTTTCCCATCTCCATGAGGGTATATGACACAAAGAGCAGTACAGCCTCAGGCATTCCCAGTGCGCAGTAGAACCCATGTGGGAGGGATCTTTCATCTCTCATTCATTACAGATATAATCTGCAGAAGACTCATTTGCTTTCCAATCTCCCTCTTTTGCCATTTTCTAGACTGAGCATCACTTTGTCCAAAAATGCGTGATCACTGTGTAGGCACAGAAATAACACAACTGGTTCTGAGCTCAGTCCTGCAGCTTTTTCTACAGATCAGAACTGTTAGTCAAACTTGGTGGATGGATGTACTTAAAGAAAAAAAACCCCAAATGTTGCCAACTACACACCTTTCTTCTACATCTCTGAAACATGTTTTCCTCCCTTTGTTACAGAAAATTTGTGTCACTTCTTATTGTTTAAAGGAGTATCTTCTCCCATTCCTTCCCGTAACTTGTTATAGCCGAAACATTTCTGCATTTTTCTGCTCAGTGCTGACTGACTGCTTTGTAAGCCCCACAGCCTGATCAATGATACTTCCTAGTCTCCAGAGGGAAATATGCAGAGCACAGGCTTGGAGGACTGTATTACAGACATTAAAACTTCTGGCTGTTTATAATGTGACTACTCAGACACCTTTTTGTTTGTTTTATTTCCATGAAAAAAATTGTAGGTTTTTGAGGTTCCCATAACTGAAATTTGGGTGGAGGAATATTCCTCAAGCTTTCAAAATAAACTCTTCACAATGACCTTTGAGATTTCATGGGAACCTCTGCTCCAGAGGCTAGAGTCCTGCACAGCTAAAGGCCATGATGCCAGAGCTGAATTCTCCCCCTTCCCAGTACAGGTATATATGTGTGCTCATACATGAGGAAGCAAACACCCTGTGCGTGGGCCGCAGCACGTGTGAGCATCTGTATGTTACTGATACTTCTCTTGCTTCCACGACAGAAAATTATACACCTAGGGCAGAGCTCATTTTCCACTTCCAAAAGCAGTACAATAATAGATCACATTATTCTGTCACAAATTGAGTATAGTTTTCACTGTGGTCCCTCGAAATGCAGACAGGTTCTTTCACTCACAAATGAAACAGCACACAATGCCTGCCAGAGCCAATACTCCCACATACTAGCACAATGCTTCAGTAAGTTGAAGAAAGGAGCTTGCCAGCCTTTCCTAGTTGTGATTAAGCTAAATGAAAAGCACAGAGATACTTGTTTAGCAGGCTGTTGGTCTTTGAATACCAAATGTTTTCCCCTTCTAAAAGTTTCCTTTTCTTTTTCCTCACTGGAAGAGCAGGTGGACGTTTGGCAGCTTCTCCTTTGGATGTGATGCATTTCAGGTTTCTGCTCACTCTGATTCAGCTCTCCCATAGTGCAGAAGGCCAGAAGCTTGGACCACAACGTCCTCAGCCATTCTGAGCTGCTTGTGCAGTACATCCCTACTGGGAAGTCCAACAGAGCATATGAGCAGGCTAAAGCAAGACTACCCGGCTGTTACGCAGCACATCTCTTTAGTGCTGGGGTAAGGCATGTGCTGGGGGAATAGCTGCAGTAGCACTCTGGCAATGACCCACTGGCTGATGCACATACAGTATGCACACCTAGCCCTGGATGCTGTACTTTCTGGGCCACAGGATGCTTTAAATTATGCCAGATGCTGAACTGGCATTCAGCTGGCTTCCAGAGCAGGGAGGTGAAAATGGCTCCTCTGCTCCACGTACCCACACAGAGAACATGGCCCTGATTTTGGCTTGTTTTCTAATGCCATCCTTCCTGATCCAGCAACCTCCAGCTCCTACCTCCAGCTCGAGGTATCCCATTAACCATAACCCCTCTCTGCTTTCAGTCTTCTAAAGAGATGATCACACCATCTGAAAAGCCCTCTTTGTGGGAGGATTTCAAGGCTGTCCTGTGCACTAGGAGGAGATGGAGATGAGCCAGTCAGCTCAGCAACAGTTAGCAGCTGCAGGAAACCAGCCAGCAGTCATCTGAAAAGAGGGAGAAAAAAGGGCAATATCCAGGCCACATCTTATTGCTATGTATTAGGTTTAATACGGAGGTGGAGAGCAGACAAAATATCCCTGTCCACAGGCTCAGGGAGAGTTCTCTTCACAGGGGCTGTGGAGGGCAGCCCCACGAGTGATGGCATTGTGCACCTTCGCCCTGCAGAGCTTTTTCAGTCCCCGACAGCAGCACCGTGCTCCTCTTCCCCCACTCACTGCCTGCCCAGCTCACCTCTGCCATCCCCACCCCAACACCTCAGTCCTGCGCTCGCTTGCTGACTGCATCTTTATAATCAAATAGTGTCAACTGCAAGCCCCTGGCATGCACTGGCTGCTTCTCTAAGCCAGAATTTGTAATTGTATTTGCAAATTTTGGGGCAGCTTTTAACAGGAAACAATTCATATGCAATTGCTGGTGTGAAGAAACAAACAGCAACTCTTCTTATTGCCAGCTTTGTGACTGCAATGTTTACAGTTTTACTTTCAAATGCAGAAAAGAATATGTCCAACACCTCAAGGGCCAAGTTAAACTGCAAGAGATCTTGTTTTGGAGTAGAATTATTTCTGTGGATTAGGTGAGCAGAACTCAGGTCCTGGAGGTTAATGTTTTAGAAATGGCTACCCATGACAAATTGCTAGTGTCCTGGACAAAACCACATATCGCAAAATACCATGTCTAACATCTAGGGATGATCATCTTACTTCTACCCACTGTTTTTTCTTCTTGTTTATCCACCACTCAGATATGCTCTTCCAAGGCCTTTCTACCTCATTTTTCAAATATTCCCATTGCAAAAAGGTAGTCACATTTTTCTTCTAATTCAAAGAGAAATATACAGTACTTCAAAGCCTTACTTTTGTTACAATGGCATTTTCATATGTAGAGCAATAGATGTGTCTGTGGCTTTATATACAAGTACAGACAGAAAGAGAGATGCCTCTCTCTCTCTTTCCCCGCCTCGCTGTATTCAATTCTCATTCATATATGCTCAACAGAATAAAGCACATTTTAAGGTATTGTAATATAGCTCTTCTATCTATCTTTATAGCAGCACATTCTTTTTATTTGGTATTAATACCTCTAGAGGCTTTAAATAAAATCCATCATGTGTAAGTCAGTAAAAGGACGACAAAATGAAAATATGTAAATAAAACAGGACAAATTATTTATTGCCAGAGGATGCCAGCTGTTGAAAATAACCTGTTGCCCCTTCAAGCTAGCTGATTTGACAGTAATCTAGAAAAAAATATCCAAATGCCAAGAGATTCACCATGTAAGTGAACGTTTATGTCAAGATAGGCATATTATCACCTAAGGAAGTGAAAAATGCCTTTGGCATGTGGCAATGCGAAGTACCCAGAACAGCAAAGAAGGTCTTTAAATTAGAACTAACGACTCTATTAGGGTGTTTAAATAGATTTTTAAATGGACTACAATTAAGGCACTCCAGCAAGGAAGGTCCGTTGTAAGTGGTTTTTTTATTAATCCTGATGGCAGGAGTAGTTCAATATTGCAATGTGAGTTTCACAAGAGTGTTATATAAAGGAATCATTGATTATGACTGCTAGAAGTCACCTAACATAACTATCTTACTGCTCCCTTTCAGGATAGCTCAGACCTCAGCTAGATTCCACCATTAAAAATGCATAATGTGTGGTAAGATTTCTTATCTCTACTTTTTCTCCATGTGGAATTCTTCAAGATTCTTTTACACCCATGTCACCTTCTGCCTTCTGAGTCCAGCCCTCTGTAGCTGTCTTTTGAGCATTTAGCCTTAAAGTCTCATGGTTCTTGCTCCTTGAGGTGTTTCGGTACATCTCCACCACAGGCTTATCTGAATAATGAATCTGGCTGTGCTGAAGCATACCAGAGGTGCCTGGTACATTTCCTGAGCCTACTGAGGTGACCACAGTGGCTATGTATTGACTATGGCCAAGAGAAAATTGAGGAGTCTAGCAGCCCAGAGCTTCAAGGCTACACCCATCCACAACCTATGGGGGAGGGAGGGGAAACCACAGCCTACAAAAAGCTATCTGCTCACACAAGACCCCTTTTCTTACAGTCTTAGGCTTCTCCCATGAAGGATTTTGCCACATTTGGATATCACAGTCTTTGATAAACATGTAAATTTCTTCAGTCCATTCTGATTTAACTGTCTGGTTCCTGGTTTTTCTTACATTATTACTACCACAAGAAGACTCCCTCGCAGGCAATGCTGCACAACAGCGCTTTCTCAAGTCAAGAGCTTACGAGTTCTTAAGTCAAGAGCTTGGTTGAGCTATCTAATCATAAGTATTCTGGGGACCATACAATCTCTTAAATTCCCTACTTTAAGGTCTTGCTGCTGACCACCCAGCATTTCTTGATTTACAGAGCTGCCACTGAAGTGTTTGTAAAGAAATCAAGGGTCTCGATTGCAAGATTCGTTTTGTTTGCTCATGCTCATTCTGCCTCTTTCTAGCTCTGGCACGTTTCACTCCACGTAGGCATATATGGCACATATCTGCTGAGTTCTTCTAAGAACTTGTCACTTATCTTACCTAACTTTCTGTTTCAAAAAGTTGTGAACTTGCAGATACAACTCCATATCTAGGGCATGATTGAGTGAAGATGGCTCAGCGGGCTACAAATTACACTTCCCAGCTCTAGCACAGCTCCTTTGTGCTGCAGGGAAAATACTTTCCTAGGAAGATAGGAGGTATACCAGCATTGCCTTCCCTTAGGGCGATGCACAGGAAACAAACACTGCTAGTTGCTGCTCTGAGCTCTACATGCTCTCCATGGGCAATAGTTGCTGCGGGAAATACAGGTTTCTGAGCTGCAGTTTAATAGGAACCAGCAGCATCTGAAATTTAAAAAAAAAATCTGTAATAATAATAATAATAATTACAAAAAGAACTTCTTTCTGGGCTACTGTGACGTAAAAACATTGGTCCCAATTCCCAGCTGCAGTCATACTGAGCTGAGCAAAACACAGGTCCAAGAATAGGGCACAACAGTTTTGTTACAGTTGCTTCCCTGTCTTCTCTTCAGTTTGAAGTCTTTGCAATTACAGTAGAAGTGGCAGCTACATAACTGAGGTTAAAGAAAAGCTGGCAAGTCTGATTCATTGGCGGAAATTTAGAACAACCTCCTGAAACTAATGGGCAGAGTAGAGGCAACTGGTGCAATTGAAGTGAGAGCTCTGGTGCTTTCTGTTCTCTTAAAAGGAAGAAGAGTGGGAGGTCAGGCAGAATAATGAATTTTAGGATGCCTGGATATGATAAGACTATTTGATAGATGGTTTGCTACTTTGCTCTAACTGTAATAGTTCTGCTGCCTTTAGCATTCTGAAAATAGGGATCATGAGGCTGAAAGGTAAGCAAAAAAGACACAATGCTCAAGGGGAAAAATGAGAAGGAATGGGGCAAAGAAGGTGAAAAATAGAAATTAGTTTTGTGGTTTATATTATGTATTTTTCATTACAAAGTTTATTCCTGTGTTACGTGTGCTGACACCTTTGCGGTTAATACATTTTTTTCAGCACTGTTATTTCCTTACAATGATATTCAAGCTGTGGTTTATGAATCTGGTACTAACTAACAATTATTCAAATTGTGCATTAAGAAACTGGTGCTGAGGTCTTCCATTTGTACCAAAATGGATCTATTTCTGAATTTAAAAAAATGAAAAGCAAAGAAGGATATTCAAACGGGTTTGAGAAGGCACATTCTGTTCCGCAGAGCCCCCTGTGTGGAGACTTTATGAGACAATAACACTGGCTGTTAAGCATTCTGCCGTTGAATCTGTAATTATATCATTATCTAGTTGCTAAATGATGGTGGATTTTTGGGGCTTTCACTATTTTCTGTCTGCTTTTATCTGAAGTTGCTTCCTGGCTGATAAAATATCTAAACATATTATGGAGCTGCCTGTTGACTTTTGTGAGGTTTTGACTCTTAATAAATGGCATTGAAACTACAACTCTTCAAATCCAAATAAGTCTTATGAGCAGCACAGGTAAATAACAAACAAATTAGATCCACCATGAACCAAACCTAACACAACAACCCAGTGTTCCTTGCAATTGGAAAACCCTTCTCTTTGGCCAGTCATAGTCCTGCAGTCTTTAGGAAATTCTCTCATCTTTTCTTTCTACATTACTTCCCAAACAATATAAAAGGCAAATTTCTTTAGGTGCCATGTTACCATTATCTCTCCACTAATGAAAAGTGGCAGTTGTCACAGAAACTGTACTCAGCTCCCACTTGGCCACAGTAAGCTGCAGATTGCACATCAGCTCTGAGCATTATCTGTGGCACCCTCATGGCCTGAGCAGGCAATAAAATGTGCTCTAGGGACAACGCCTATCTTTTGTCATTTGTGGCATTCCCTGTAAAGCTGGTGGATGCTTGACCATAATATCTGTGGCTGCAGCGCAAGGTGGCCCTGAAAGACAGGTAATGACATTTTTCTTATTTACCAGGTACAGCTGGCATTCATTTTCCTTCAATGACTCAGCATATCACTGAGTGAGAGTTGACATGGCTAATAATGTTTAAATGCAAGCTGAAAAGATGGTTTTGTGGAAATGACAGTTACCTATAACTAATGGCAACGAGACAACTGCTGTGATAAAAGCAGCAGTATGCCTTCAGGAAGACTTTTCCTTTTCAACAAGTATAGAAAAAGATTTCCTTTGTCACTAGATTTCATAGATCACTAAACATACAGCTGAGAACATTTCTCTAAATAGTGTGATAATTCCAGTTATTTGCTTACCAGCTGCACCTTATATCACCTAATTTAAAAAGAAAAAAGGTTTCCTTCTCTTGTGGGGTCCTGTTTTTTTCTGCATCCTGGGAGACATGGGTGTCCCATGTCTACAGAAAGGTGACAGCAGTGGCAATAAATAGGTGAACTGTAGCAGGAACATTAGGAGTTGGCAATGGTTGAAATAGCCAGTTAGTCTACACTGCCTCCAGAATGATCCTATTCTAATATGCCACTATTGTAGAGCTTGGTTAGACAGGGAAGTTCACAGGCCGTAACCTTGCAAGGCAGACTTAGTTTTACTGAGCAGAAGCACCAGGAGAAGTGTGAAATCTGCTTTGGGAGATACTTGCTAGGTCTCCATTTTTCATTCTAAGGTTGCCACAACACATGCAAAATGCTGATATTTTGTTCTTGTCTCTATAACACAGTTCCAAAGACAGGTTACAGCAGCATTCTGTAGCAAAGCTGTTAATGCAGGTAATTACTTTTAGATGATAAAATCTCTATTCTTTCACTATACCTTGATAAATGCCCATTAAAAAGCTCAGAAGATTCAGAAATTAAAATATATTAATAGGCACGTAATTAAGTACTTATTACTTTTGTCATTTAAAACAAGGTAACCAGATGGTAAGGAAAAATCTTACAAAAATCCTCTCAATGGGCTATTTAGATTTAATTAATATACAGTAACTAGCTCATTAAAGCTAAGTTAAATGCTTATTTGAGACAAATAGTAACCTCTTTTGTATTATAGTTTCCATTTTCCGTAGCCGGCAGAGCAACAAATTACAGTTCAGAAAGCTAGCAAACAAAATGTTTTAGATGTTTATTCTCTCTGATGACCTCTGTGGTGAAGAAAATGAAAGTAAATTGGGTGGTATTATCCCAAAGCAGCATAACAAGCAAATTATGTAAACCAGAAGAAGTCCCATCAGTGTCAAATTAGGTGAGTATGGGAAGTAGCGAGTCTCTGCAGCAGGAACCCTCATGACCCGCAGAGGGAGCATCCCAGCAGGTTATTCACAAGGAAATGAGCACAGCCTTTAATGCAGCTTCCAGTCCCTTCTGCCCTGACAGAAAGGTAGTGGGGAGAAAGAATCAAACCAAAGACAATGAGAAAGTGGGATGTCAGGCAGAGTACAAAGAAGAGATCAAATTCTTCAGTCTGTGCTGCTATCCATGAGGATTTTGGACACACATTTCTTCCCCATCTCACCAGATTTCCTCTAGAGGAAATATTTCTTTTAAAAGCTCCCTAGAAGGATCCTCATAGGTAGGTTTGTACCCCGTTTCCTTCCTGAGGCTTTATCACAACAAGGAAAGATATAAGTTAGAGTATAGAAGCCAAAGGATTTTCCTGGAGAGAAGGGATTTTATTTTTTTTTTATTTGTGACTCTCTAAACATTTTGTACAGAGGCTGACTTCATGAGGACTGTTGCTTGCATTTAGGAACCTGATTTTCTCAATCACATCTCAAGAACCCATTGAAAGTAGCTCATATACCCCTTAACTAAAAGACGCTGCCCTACAATAAACTAATATGTAATAAATATATTATACACAGGAGAGTATCCAGTAAAAGGCTACTCTTTCTTCTTTAGCTCCACTCAGCATAACATCTGCCAAGAGCAGCTGTGTCTAAAAGCTTGTAACTATAAGGCCAGTTCTTATCTTCAGAAAAGTCTGGACTGCACTATTTTGACCAGAAAGTCCTTCTGATATTCCTACAGCAGAGATTTATTCTAGAGCTTATTTACTTTTCATTGTCATCTTCCCATAAGTATTTCCAAATATTGTATTATTTAGACCTTTGTATTTTTTACAGCTGTATTTTGTACAGCTTCTTTATCAGTCTCTGAGCTAAGAGCTGATAAAAAAAGTGCTGGTGCCTAAGCTCAGGTCAATATTTAGAACTTCTGCCAGCAAAGTTGACAAAAAGCAAAATTTATTTACATTTCTATATTAGAAATTTAGATGCATTAATACTGGAAAATAAACCTTTAATTAATATACCTTACATTCATGGAATTATTATGATTTATACTAGAAGAAACATTATCCCTCTTTGACATGTTTTGCATCTCTTACAGGAAAGTTTCCAGATGTAAGAATTCCAGCCAGTTGTGCCAAGCTTAGACAAGGTATGCATTTGCTGCTTTGCTCTTGGTGATGTATATTTACCTCTTTTAGCATAGGAGCACTGAGACCTATTTTGATTGTGTTAAGGACATAGGAAGATCATTGGTGAGGTTATTATTTTTCCCTTAATTTGTGTTTCTTTTAAAAAAATAAACAGCTTTCTGCATTTCGGATTTGAGCTCATACCAAAAGTAGACATAACAAAATTCCAAGACTGCTTTTTTTCTTACCTCCACAAAAGTATGGGAAATGGTATGAACAGATGCATTTTGATGTGATTACCAAACAAATTTTGACATTGGTATGCTTCAGACAGCATGCTTGGCTGATTGTTTGAATCAGGCTGCTGGCACATTGTATGCCAACACAAAGTATGATAGATTTTGGCTGGTAGCACTTAAATGCCATGTGTGGGGAAGGGAGGAGAGGGGGTGGCCAAATTCAGCAAGAGAGAGAGATGGAGAAAGAGCTAGCAGTGATATCCTGACATTGTGATATCTACAGCCCCCAGGTCCCACCAAGTCACTCGGGCATTTACTCAAAATAAAGATTTGCACTATCAGTCAGTAGCTCACGCTATCTCTCTGCTCATAAGTTGGAAGATGCCCCCATGCTCCCATGGAGGAGCTGGGTTTACCTAGACTCCAGACCAGCTTTGGTTGAAAACCCCGGAGAAATCCCTCTGTGTTCCAGCCCCACGTGCACTGACGGCAGCAGCCTTGTTTCAGCCAGCAGCTGGATTAGCAGTCACGGAGCTGACACATTGCTGCCCCTGCTGTGTCCCTGGGATGGATGTTCTTGCAGAAGCCACAGTCGGATCAAGCAGTCATCACTGCTCCTTCCACAGAGCTGCATTCTGCTTATTGTAGATCACCGCTGAACCTTGAAAAAGACCTAAAGCAACAGTGATATGTAAACAGATGTGTAGCTGTTTCACAAGCTAAAGCTCTAGGAACAGGCTTTACTGGTATGACTGTACCGCCGTATTTTTGTAATTTACCAAGAACATACTGTTTCTTTGCTTTCACAACTCCGCTGATTTCCTTGACAGTCACTTGGGAAGTACAAACCTAAGACACATGTATATGTACTCCATTTTCTTTTGACCTGTCAGTAAAACACTGAGCACCCTACAGGCATGTGGTGGCCGAAGGAGCTCTGTGGAAATAGCCCCTTTTTTTAAAAAAATTGCCTTATGGAAATTATTAATTACATCTGCAGATGACACAGTATCATTAGCAGCATCTCAAATACCAAGTATGGGGTGGAAAAAAAGCTTTCTCACTGACAGAAAAAAGTGTCAAGACACTATATTATGGATATATTTAATTATAACATACTTGTATAGCATTCACACCATTGGTAACCCTCCTAAACCTCCTTCCTTCATTCAGGACTTCAGTGTTTTAATAAGGTGTGTAAAATCTTAGAATCCTTTTAAATTATTTCACCCAAATTAAATCTACTGTCTTGAACTCTTTTAAAATGTGGCATAAAAAATGCTGCAGGTTTTCTTTCAAAAGCCAGTTTAAACAAATCCCTCAAAACTAACTTCTAAGCATTGTAATGATGTTAATCTAAAGCAATTACAGCTTCAATTAACTGCAATTTCATTTGGGAAGTGTTCATGCTTGAAAAAAAGTGAAAATTTCCTTTTATTTCAAAAAGAAACATCTGAGTACATTGTAAACAAAACTAAACGTTTGAGATTACCCAGTTGAATGCTGACAATGGAATAATGGACCTTTGACCCGTCCTCTACTACACATCAGTGTTAATACAATACAAGTCAGATCTGTACATTTTTTTCATATAAGAGTCTAAATAAATAGGATCTTCAAGAAAAGTTTCCCATTTTCCATTGAGGTGACAGGATGGAGTTTGAAGATAAATTAATGGAAATAAGATGCTGTTATGCAGTCAACAAATGCATCTGGTATACCTGAGGCAAAATAATTACCATTACAGGAGACGTCTACAACCTGGACTTAAAGGCCACCAGGTTGTCAAGAATGAAAGCAACTTGTAATGACATGAATGTCATCTACCACTTCTGCAGGTAACCCACCTGCCAGGCAAACAAGTTAAGCTATCTCAGGTATGACCATCTTCACAATGAAGTTTTATTTTTCATTCACCACTGTTTCTGTGGAGCATCTTTGATATATGTCCAACATGATCATATTTATTTAATGTCTTACCTCTCCTTCTCCTCACATCTGATCCAGTGATAGGGGCAAAAGCAGTCTCTCAGCTCATTTAGATTTTCCTAACTAATATCCCTCATTCACCATGAACCTTGGCTCAGACCTGAAGGTTTTCTAAATTATCTCTTGTCCAGTGAACAAGGAGAACATTGTAGACTCCAGGATCAGATATGTTTCAATTATTACAGCAAAGGTCATTGCTACATGCACTGCAGCAATGCAGGAAATACCATGCTGGGGTAGCCTTGTATCTTGTCTTTGTCAGTGACATGTACTTGTAGTTCAGAGAAATGGGGAAATAATTTTACCGTTAAGAAAAAGTGAAAAAATAGTACCTCAAGAAATAGATTTTTCACTTGTTTCCAGTCAAGCCCTTACAAAAACATTGGATCAAACAAGTAGGTCTTCTACTAGACATCTGTTTGCAAATTAATGAAAGAGTTTCTGATATAATCCTACTGGCTAACACTTTGACATTCACACAAACATGGCAAGTGACAAAGCACTTAGATGGGTACATATCTTCATTTTTTTCACCTATTCACTCAGCTGTAGATATTACACATTTTCTACCGAATATCTGCTCTGCAGGACTGATTTGTATCTAGTGTAAATCAATGTGGCTTGAATTAGGTCAATGCAGCTGTCCTAATTTACACTGGTCTCAGATCCAGAGCACTGATTATTTTACTAGATGGTAGAATATCCCATTCTGGGTAGATTCATGAGCCATTGATTGCAATTTTTTATGTCTACTTTCTCAAAGAGAAGCACCAAATTCATTTTCCCTATTCTATGGTAAAGAATTATTATATTCCTGATTTTTTCAAAGCCACTGTGTTTCTTACTCAACCCCCAACTCCAGTACATTCAGATTTGCAGGTCAATGTATATTTACAGTGACAAACATTCTTTTATAAGCTCTTTAATTGTCCTTTGGTCTTGGCTTCTCTAACTGTTTTCCTTAATATTTTTTCTGATTTCTGCGTAAGATTTGCTGATGACCTCTTTTCTTATATATTGAAAACTGAGGAGAAATAACTACTCTGAATTTCTCCCACTTGAGATTTCTTACATACTTACCTTTTTCATCTCATGGGACTGTTATAATTTCTTTTAATGTTTATATAACTGGTTTTGCAGAAATTTTCGTTTTTCCTGACTTGTTCCTGAATGTCTTTCTTCTAATTTTTTTTGTTGTTGTTCCTTTTGTTTTGAGGCCAAAGCTTACATGAGTAAACTTATCCTACTCCTATCTATCTCCTTCTTTCCTGGTTTTGTTTTTCTTTTCATCAAGCTTCCTTCATCTTCAAAAGATTTTTAAATATTTCTTCTATATTTTTTATAATAAAAAATTTCAATCATTACTGTAACCTGTGTCCAATAAGAAGGTAAGGTGAGGTGGGGGGAGATTAAACTTTCCTATTCTTATTCTAGCAGCTTTCAAGTCAATGTTACCAGGCAGTATAAATGTTTTAAGAACAATTTTAAAAAGTACTGATCCTAGAAATATATTTTCCAGCTTGGCATAGTGACTGTATTTTAGATTATGGCTACCCTTTGCATTTCTTCAAGGAACAAAATTAACATGTGTTTCATATTTTTTTAGTGATTTTCATATCAAGCTCCTATATGCATTTCTCATTTGTGTAGGGATTCCTGCAGATCTTCAGAAGAAATTCTCTTTTTCCACTTTGTAGCTGGTAGTACAGTAAAAACACCCAACAAGACAGCTGACTGGAATCATCTGTAGAGAAGTCTGACACTAGGTGGATTTATAAATATAGTTGCTGAAATTTAAAAAAATAAACTAAGATTTCCTGCAAAAGAAATCTGTTGTGTTTTTTTTTCCCCTGGCCTTTTTTTTCCCCCATAATCTTGGTATCTCATAGACTTCTTTGAGGTCAGCCAGGTCCCCTGCTTTCTAATGAATCAGTATCCAAATAGCCTATTCAAAAGCTGCAGCAGCAGATGGACGGCCCCAGGTCCTACCAACTGGCAAACTCATGAGCCTGGCTAGCCCCAGGACAGTCACTTTGAGAATGGAGGAGCCAGCCTGACCAAAGAGACAGTCTGGCTCACAAGACTTAAGGACCAGGGCAATTAGGCAGCCTATCTAATGAGACATTTGGGCATGAGGACATCCCAAGGAGCAAAGGAGTCCAGAGATATGGACATGGTAAGTCAGGAAGATTGAATACAGTTGTCCTATGTCCCTGGCAGGCAGAGAGCCAGGCTTGCTGGAGAAAGAGCAGGAAAAGGGAAAACAAAACTACAAAAACCCTAGGAAGCAGCATCACTGGCAGCATCTCCTCTGAGTGTTGAAGGAAATGACAGGCCCTTGCAAAATGTTTCAATCCATCAAAACACCATTTTTTGACATACAAATGTTCTGCAAGAAATTTGTCTTTGAGCTCAAAACTTTAGGTTTCTGTTACAAATAGCAGAAAATTATATCAATACTTTGTTCTTAATGCAGTGCTGAGGAACCTTCTAGGTGGATATAATTGTATGTATCAGCATATGTTTAAAAATGGATAAAAGCAGAAAGAGATGCAAATATTCTTCAAGGTTTGATTAAGGAGTCATGAAAGATCAGATAGTTCAAAAAGGAACTCAGGAGTTTCACACATCAGCAGAAAAATCAGTTAAAAATCCTCCCACCCATGTCAGTATGCATGTCCCTGCAATGAGGATGTACCTCACAGCTGATAATTTACATGCTCATGAAAAACTGTGAAACTGCAGAGACTAGATACCAGAGACAGTGAATCATAATCAATTCATGCCTTAAGAAGCACAGAGAAAAACTCCAACATCAATATGGAATTTCACAGCAAAACAGTGCTGGGACTAAGTAGGACTGATACATATGAGGAGTTAAATTTATACTATCAGCTCTTGCCTAGAGAAGGAAGAATCATAGATGAGCTACCTTTTGGACTTGATGTAATAAGGGAAGTTGTAAATAAAGCACAAGATCCTAGCCAGTTAGTGGAGCAGGAGTGCTCAAGAAGCTTCCCTTGTGCACTTGAGCTGTGTCTCAGAGTTTCAGTACTGAGACAAGCATCTTTTTCAAACACTTTCTGTCTGAAAAAGAGGAAGAGTCTGGGTAGAATACAATGAGCCAGGTTAAAGTCTCAGTAGGTCTATAATCACATTGCAGTCCACATATTTCCTTCACCGCTGAGGCTTCAAATTATCCAAGCAGCTCAAATAACTAGTGGCAAAAATTTTCAGAAATAACCAAGGCTCACTTATGGATTTGCAGTTGAAATAATTCAACAGGGCCTGCTGTGGGACTTACTACAATTCAAGTTTCTTTGGAGCTACTCAAATATGAAAACTCAAAGAAGCTGGAGATGCACAGTTCAAGAATTAATTATGGAAAAAACAAACATTAAGACTGTAAAGGCAAGAATTGCCATCTGTGTTACCACCCCTGCTAACTAAGGACCAAATCTTCAGCATAGCTTCAGTTCATTTAGTGGTTTTGTCTCAGTGGAAAGCATCCCAGGCTTTTGTTAGCCCTCTGAATGACAAAGGACAGCTGTGGCTGAGGCTGTGCAATCCATGCAGCTAAGAACAGTAAAATAGGAATGTACTTGTATTTCCAGGACAGCAGATTCTAATGGCTCGGGACTCATGCACACCCAAGCACTTCGGTCTCCCAATTAATCTCTGCGTATGAAAGCTAATTTCCAAACTGTTTTCACTTAAGGACTTACTTAAAAAATAGATGTCCTTTTAGTGAACTGACCTCGAGCTCTAATCCTCATTTTAAACAGCGTATTGTTAAGTGTGGTACAGCCTTCATAACAATGAGAATAGATATGATCAACAATTTAATATTTGGTTTGCAGCTTTGGTGATTGGGGATTACATTTGCCCTGATAACGTTTTCAAAGATATAATGTTTTCAAAGTGAATAATTTTAGTCACACTTCGTCTCAAGTCTTACTGGTGACCTACATTACATAAATACATTCTATAAATAAATTCATTATATATATGTGCTACATATTATTGTACACAAATAAATTATATAAAACCTCACAGAATGAGATTTCTCTTACCTTTTATGAAGAACCATCCCTAGACAGGAGCACCAGGTGTATTAATGAACTTCGAAGTGGTAAAGCTCAACAGAGTCAGTGACCAGACTGCAAGGGTGGCCCAAGGGATTTCCTTGCCCAACTCTCATCCTGGTGCAACAGCTCCTTGCAGGAATGTTCTTCTCATGTCATGTTAGAGTAGCACAAGAATCTTCTTAATTTATACAGGGCTGCAACAGACACAACAGGACAACAATAAAAACAAGAAACAACAACCCTGACCTTCCCTGCAAGCACTCCTCCTTGCCTAGGCTGTCACCAACAGGGAGGGGAGCTCTGCAGTAAGGTTGGTTGTTCTCTCCAGGCTGGTCAGGCCACATGCAAGAACATTTAGGGGGATGGTGCAAAACAACTCTGCAATGGAGCGCTTCTTCCAGAGATCTGCTTTGTATAAGCACTTTTTTTTGACTTCTTTTTTCTTCACATCCATTGTGACCATGGTCCTCAACTACTGTAAACTGACACACATTCATAAAAATCAGCAGGACTACTCCAGTTCATACTTGCTGATATTCTGTCTGCCTGGGTTGGGTTTGTCTTTTTAGTCTGAATTTGTAGAGCAGGTACAGTAGAGGTCTGCTCCATGGCCAGGGCATCTGGATGCCAAACGTAATATGTCTTCACATAAATTAAAAGATTTCATTCAAACCCACTCTATTATACAGAACATAGTTAATAAATTGAGATAATAGATCTGAAGATCAGAAAGAATAGCTGTGATCATCTCATCTGTCCCCCTGTAGCTTATAGGCCATAAAATTTCCTTCTTGCATTGGCTATTACTTTTGTAATAAACTTGGTATTGAGAACACTGATTATAATGTTCTTATTTAATTCTTAAGACATAAAAAGGTTGCTTTCAGTTATTGTCAGACTGGCCCAAATATTTGTGGGGTTTCTTGCAATCTGTGCTCAGAAATAGTCAACAAGATGACAGACATTTTGATATCTTCTATTTTCTACTAATAGCTTCATCAGGGCCTAGAACAACGAACTGAAATTGAAGAACACTGGAACATATAGACATTCATGCTAGCATTAAGGGGTTGGTTTGGAGTTAACGATTTAGGAGCCCTTGCATATATGGGCACAACATATGTGGGAAGAGTTTCTACAGGGCACAGGCAAAACACAGATGTTTAAACTGTGACTTGTTCTTACAGAAATCTATGTGGGCATAGTGAAAGAGACCTCATAAAGAAATAGCATAAACAAACAAGAAGCAACCTCGAGCTAACTCACAATATGTCCACAGGTGGGGGCCAGACAAATCTGTGACTGAACCTCAAAAGGCGTGTGCCCAGAGTCTTCGAGGCAGCAGTTACCATGTTTTCAGTGAATGACCTCTGTAAAGCCACACCACTTAATTTTTTTTTTTTTTTAATAGGGCCACAGTATTCTTTACATACAGAATTGACAGGATCTTTTAGTCCCTCAATTGACTGTAATTGCTGTGTTTACGTTCCTGATAGGGTTACCCAGATGTCACTGCAGCTATATTTTGAAGACAGTGGATCTGCACATATAAAACTGAAGGACAATGAACTCACTGAATAAAAATGGAGGCCAGTGAGAGTTTTAATTGGTGGTTGTGACTGGCGAAAAAGGAAGAAGCCATCTGAAATACGTTAGGAGAAAAAAGACCCAGACAAAAAAAAAAAAGGGGGAAAATGAAATAAGAATGAAGAAATTGTTGTGGGCATATTAAACCTTAGTCACAATCAACACAATACCTATGTTACCTTAGAAGTTCTCCAAGAAATGTGGTCTTCCAAGGTGTTGTAACGCCGCCCCAGGCACTGACAGTCACTTGAGACATGTGAAGTGGTACATGTGGTGGTACATCCTTTCCATGCTGCACAGCACAGGCTTTGCCCTGACCTCTGGAAGTCACTTTGATGCTGGACCCCAGAAAGTACATCTTCATTCCAGGATAATTAAAAGCATTTAGGAAATGATGGATAGCTTAGAGCAGGCAAGATGTGATTTAACCTGGAATTTTACCCCTAACAGCTATGATAAAGGGATGCAGTTACACAGAAAAATACTTTAGCAGCAAACTCATCAAGAATTAACATTTTATACCAGCCTAATGTCAAACCACTGTTGAGGTTAATATGCTATGCAATTGTTTGGTTTTTAACTGTGTGCTTTTAAGGACAATTGTTAACTAAGTGTCTATCTCTGGACTGCGGTACACCTAACTTATTTATTGTTATTACTCATATTTCTGATCTTTTACAGACAATCTTTCTGACATCTTGCTCTTTTTGCTTAAACTTGAAAACTTTTTTAAAAAGGAGACTATTTTCCTAAGCTTTTTCTCTTCTCCTGACCATGAGGCAAGTGGTCCACTTTGCCATTCAGTGGGGAGAAATGCACCATCACAACTCAAGTAAAAATAATTGAGATGTTTCGTAAGCAGTAGTTACAACTTGCATTGCTGCAGCAATCTGCTGAGTTTGGACTCCTAATTAAAGTAATCCGGACTCAAATTTCCATGTCCTGTAGAATGCGCAGTAAAAAATAGTCTCTTCAAACAGATTTATGGATGAAATTTGCAGAGTATCTGTGACCTACATCCATTAGTTGGGTAAAGCATCATAATTTTTGAAAGATGAAAGTGTTTTCTCTATCTTTTCTCCTGAAGTTTTCACCCTTGGTATAAAACAATTAAAGACGAAGGAATGAGAAAGGAGGGAAAGGTTGCACAAGTGAGGTTCAGGCCTCTGCCTCCCAGATGACTCACAAAGATGAAGAACCACCTGCTCTCTCATACCCAGTGAATATTTAATACTGTTATGTGAAGTGCAAGAACTTCATCTTATAACTTGAATTCATAGCACTCTCCTGAGAAGTGATCACCCTCAAACAAATGGAAGACCTAAAGCTGACGCTTCAAAGCACTGAATAAGGGCCCTAACCATGGTGCTAAGGGAAAAAAGGAGAAAGTGACCATCGCTCAAGTTTTTCAGAAAATTGTTGTAGGCACCTGCCTCCTTTAGCAGGCTCTGGGGAAGGAATTTGAGTAGATGGAGAATGGGATTTAGGACACATGCTGGTCCTCAGTATTACACTGTCAGATGTAGTATGCACCTTCCTGCTCAAAGATCCAATTTGGGCGAGCTCTCACTGAACATACTGGTGGTGTTCCAAGGCATTCAATCTTCTGTATGCCCACTGCAGGCCTCCCTGCCATGAATCCCAGCTTCTGCAGCTCAGTGACTAAAGGTTTTGTTCTCTGACACTCAGCATTGATACATTTAAGCCTTAATGCAGATCTCAGCCTTAGAGTTTAAATCACAGTTTCCAAAGCAAATTTGGCATTATAAGGTTAATCCTCCCTGAAAACAGATTTGCAGAAAAGGACCTGAGGGTCTTGGTGGACAACAAGCTGACCGTGTGCAGCAATGTGTGCCCTTGCAGCAAAGGAGGCCAGCAGCATCCTGGACTGCATCAGGATAAGCATTGCCAGCAGGTTGTGGGCGGTGATCTTTCCTCTCTACTCATCCCTGGTGAGACACATCTGGAGTGCTGGGTCCAGTTTTGTACTCCCCACCCTAAGAAAGGGCCTGTATAGGGCCTGTATAGCAGTATTTATCTGTTTTAAAGCAAGCTCCACTTTGCCAACAGGTAATAAAGCCTACATTTTTTTCAGTTCTACTTAGCAAATGTTAAAGAAGGTTGAAAACTGGATTATGTTGTTCTGCAAACAGAAAGGTGCTTTTCTCCCAGGCTAGACTTAATAATACTAAAAAAAACCCCAAAATGCTTTGCTCAAAGAAGAAAATGTGGATACATCCAAAGCAATAAAAATATCCCTCCAAATGCAGCAAAACTGCATTAACTTAATGATTTGCTAAGAAGTGTGAAAATCTCTGTTGTATCACTGAAAAGGACACAGCTTTCCATAAAAACGTCCCCAGTTCCAGCTGACCTATATGAGGTCTATCAGATAAAGTGAATCCTTGTCCACACTTCAAATTCCTTTTAATTAAGTTCAAAAGCATTGACACATAAATGGCGAGTCAAATCTGAATGACCCTGAAGGGAAATTACTGTTATGCATCTATTTTTACTAGAGTTACTATTCCTCATTCTACTGCATCCTGAGCCCAATGTTGACCCTTACCTATGGTTAGTTGTTACAGATATTTATTTAAAAGTAAATGATTACAAGGCATACTGTAACAGTCTAAGCAACTGCATTGCTGCTGACATAATAAAGTTACTCAGGCACAAATGTGTGCAAGTTTAACAAAGAAATCACATTTTCTCTTCTGCTTCTATTTCATCTCCCTTGCCTAAGTTGACTGTGCCAAGACTGGGCAGGAGAGAGCAATAACCACAAAATCTAATTATGATTTCATAGGTCAAGAAATCTCTCTACAGAAACACCAAGTTTGTCATTCCCTGAATCAGATTATAAAGGACGAGCAGACACACGCCTTTCTTATAAACAATTTTTAGGAAGATCTAAGAGACAGGGTTTGTCTTCTGAAATTTTGAAAGAGATTTTTAAAATAGTAGTCTCAAATGCTTTCATTAGATCATTCACTAATACCTCATAGAAGCAGATCCAACCATTCAGGATGCTTTATGCTTGCTTCTAAGCAGGTAATGTGATTATCATTAAAAGTACTCAAAAAGAAGGCACAGAAAAGATCTCTTTATGTCACTTGCCTTTAGAACAGACAGATGCCAGAGTTCAGGATATCTAACAGCTTATAGAAGAAGACTGCAAACCATTTTCTTGGATATTTTTAGAAATGGCAAAAAGCGGTATCTGAGTCACAGAAGAATACAAATTAATTTCCATTCATGTGACAGACTTACATAAATAAATAATAGAAGTGCAGCACTAGGCACAAATAATCTTATTGTTGATGACCCTCTGAATGTTGCTAGCTAATTGGCAAGCAGTGTCCAAAGTTGTTTATAAAGAACAAGGTGTTAAAAATATCAGGAAAGTAGACTTTTTGGTGAAGTGCCCACATGGCATGTTAATAGTACTGTAGTAATACCATACAGAAACTATTGGATTGATGGATCTTAAAACTCCTACAAGAGTTATGAAATACACTTGTACACAATAATACTCTTCTACAATAGTTACAAAATATAAAATGCTGCCATTGCACCGTTCTTTACACTAAAGGTGTTATCAGGAGAGCTAACAAGTTGGAGATGACATAAAGCAGTTTCAGCTCTATGGGTTTATCAGAAAACGTACACCTTTCTTATATATAAAAAAAAGAAAAAAAACAGTCTATCTGAAAAAAATAAGGAAGCGAAATGGGTTGGTTTGCCTAAAAAAATCCGAGTGTTGAAAGAAGGATCACTTCCCTCAAGCACAAAAGTTGTTAGAAATGTCAGCAGAGGTCCATGAGTAAAGTGACAAAGGTCACAGATGCAGCAGACACTGCAAGTTTGTTTTATTTTCCTCCCCTCCCTAATCATTTCACGGACAAAAAGGGCATCATCAGAATGCCACAGCCAGTGGTAGCAGCAGCTCCTTTTTTATTGGTCAGGTATAAAGTGATCATAAAAAGTCAAATGGTCAGGCGCTTAACCCACACTCACTTTCCAGCCTTAAAATGTCTCCACGTGTTTTGCATTAAGTTTAACCAAATGACACTTGCTACAATCTAGGCTAATGTTCTGAGGACTTGTTTAATAGCAAAGCACCCAAATATAGTTCTAATGGACATGATAAGTTGGGTAGTATTACTCTGCTTATTCAGCATTTCAATCTTCAGCATATTGCCATTAGCACTTGCAGATCTCTAATATTCTTATGACAACACTTGTAAAACACTGAATGCATCAGTCAGATATAGTTTCCTCGCTGAAGATCCTTTGAGCAATGCTGATGACAACACTTCGGGATATCTGCTAGTTTTGTAGCTGTTTTGCACTGAGTGGGTCCAATTGTGCTCCCACTGGAGCCCTCATAATAATAATATGAAGTAATAATAATAAAATAATAATAATGATAGAAATATTAAATAATAGCACCACTGGCTTAAGTGCAAATGACTTAAACTTGTTATCAAATTAAGGCAACTTGAGGAGTTTACCCAGAAGCCCAGACTGTGTCAGAATAAATTATTGTAAAGCTTGAGGACATCAAGGTGTTTTGGGTTCCCCAGTACAAGGAAGACATGGACATAGGGGAGAGTCTAGCGAAAGGCCACTAAAATGATTAAGGGACTGGGGCATGTCTCCTGTGAGGAAAGGTTGAGGGAGCTGGGACTGTTCAGCCTGGAGATGAGAAGGCTCGGGAAGGATCTCATCAATGTATACAAATATCTGAAGGAAGGGTGTAAAGAAGACAGCGCCTGGCTATTTCCAGTGGTGCCCAGTGACAGGACCAGAGGCAATGGGCACAGACTGAAATGCAGAAGGCTCCACCTGAACATCAGGAAACATTTTCTCAGCATGAAGGTGACTGAGCACTGGCACAGGTTGACCAGAGAAACTGTGGAGTCTCCATCTTTGGAGATGTTCAAAAGCCATCTGGACATGGTCCTGAGCAACTGACTGTAGGTGGCCCTGCTTGAGCAGGGGACTTGGACCAGATGACCTCCAGAGGTCCCTTCCAACCTCAATCTTTCTGTGATTCTATGATGCTACGATCAAAATGACTTAGCTCTTGATCTGCCCATCTCTGGGGCCAAACTTGATGTTGCATATGGTCATTTGAGGAACTACCAGACTGACACCTCTGAATTCCCTGCTTCCCTCCGTGGTCAAATGACTATTCACAGACTGCAAAGGCAGAATGGATCATTGCGGTTCTCTCAGAAAAGTCACACAGAGAAATGCAGAGGAAAGCCCAGAACACCAGTCTGATACCAGCAATGACTCCACGAAAACAAAACTCCTCTGGGGTCCTGTTCTAGGGGAAGAAGGTATGGGGAGTGTCTCTAAAGATGCTGGCATAAATGAGAAATGCTATCCTTCATTTATTTAGCATCACTCCTTGATTGTGACATATTCATTTTCTCTTCTGCTTTTGTTATTAGCATCAAGTATACCCTCTACTAAGTCCAAGGGTAATAGGAAGCCAAAATGACAAGTTTCTGCATGAGAATAACTGGGGTTTGGAGGTCCAGAGGGGAGAGAGATGGGAATCCAAATATTTCTCCTGGCCATTTTTTATCAATCCTAACAAGTCATGAGGAAAACTTCTAATCGACCCACCTTCAATTAGAGTCTCATTGATCCCTGCTGTGGCTCAGCATAACATAAACACTGGGTGGAAAGCATCTGGTGAGACAGAGATACCCGTTTCTGAGTTAGTCACCCCAACTCCTCTTATAATCACTGGAGTAAAACAAACACTTTTGGATTTAATTTCATCCCGAAAAGGATGTCTAAAATAAGTCAGATGAATCTTATCCTAAAAGTACCACAATGCTTGAAGAGAGCTGATAGCAGTTGATGTAGGCAGACACCTACATGAAGATGAATGGAAGACTGTGATGCTTATTTTTGTACAGAGACAGTCATGATCTGACCTCATGCAAGGGTTACAGATGAAGTAGGAATTCTACTTTTATTGACAGGCCTCTATGCTGACATGACTGAAAATTAGGCACCTCAGGAGGAGCATACCTCTAGCCTTTAGCTCCCAAGTGGCCATCCAGGTGGGGCAGAATGGGGAAAGCAATGGTGACAGCTGTCCCTGCCTTGCTTAGTCTGCTACAGGACATCTTTTTCTGTTAGCGAGGGATGCCACTAGTGCTACTATTGCTGCACCTTTAGTTATGAGGAGTTGCTGCAATGCCAGACTCAGAAAATCCCTTGCTAAACCATTAACTGTGTCTCCTGCAGGTACCTATGATCAATAGCCTGTCATCTTCCTCTAAGAGCTGCCTCACGCTTTTAGTAGATTTTCAGACCAGGAATTGGTGGGACAGTAGTGGGTACTAGTACTCCTGCCATCCTGTAGGACCACAGACCACGGTGGGAGAAAAGTATTGCTGGAAGTCATGTGGATAAAGGTTCAGGACTTGGCATTCATCATGCCACGCTAATTTACAGAGTTCCTTTAAAACTGGCAATAAACCAGCTCCTGTTGTGCGGCAAGCCACTTCTGCCCCAAAACTGTTAATTTTCTTCTTGACTATGACCTCCACAGGGACAAGGGCCATAAGACACATGTGAGTGAGTACCCCTGTGAAATATGTGGATTTGAAGGTGCTTCCTTCCTCCCCTTACTTAGCTTGTCAGCCTTTCTGGGCACTGATATTCTTGGAAAAGACAGACTGTTGGCTCACAAGAGTTATTTCAGTGCCCTCCAGTATAGTAAAACAAATACAAATGCCTTCACCACATCCCAGATGTGCTCAGCCCTGCCGAGCACAGAGAGGAGCAATTTGAATTTTTACTGAAAGGCAGTCTGCTGGCTCTGACTGACTCAAAGGCAGCCTGGTCACCAAAATCAAACTACCCTCCTGGGGACTGCAGTGAAAATAGAGAGATGGCAAAGCAGAACAAGTGGAAACAGCCCTTTCAGGTCTCCTGACATCATCCTATAGGCCCCTGCTAAGTAAATTAATTTTGAAAACAGAAATCTTTTTGACAGTCCATCACCGCATATTTAACATAAACATACTTTGTGATCTCTTTAGATTTTTTCTCCTGTATTCAGAACTACTCGCCACTAAGGAAGTTATGTCTGCAGTGTTCCAAAAGTCACAGGTTTGTCTAATTATCTTCAATGCATATACGTTTGTCAGAGGCTCACAAAAACCTGTACCCGTTCAAAGACATTACGGAAAGACACCATTTCAATTATTTGAAGGGTCACACAAACTGTATCATAGTCATTTCAAAGGAACAGAGCGCAAAAGAATAGTGTTGGGATGTGGGGGCCGGTAGATTTTTATTCACCCTTTCTCTTTACACAGCAATAACCAATATAAGATCAAAAATACAAAATCCTTCCTTCCTCAACACATGAATAAACATGTCACATGAATCATTTTTGTAATGTGTGCCAGTCATGTTCAGGTCCGTAATCACTTCCATTTTATTTTATTTTTTCAAAGCAGGAAATATCTGCTTGTTTCACATGTTGGAGTTTATGCATTAAGTCCCCAGGAAAATAAAAATCTAGGCCCTACCAAAATAAACAGGAAAAACTCCGCTGAATTTTGTGAAGGCCAGGACTTCACACTAAATCTTTGGGTTTCAGATAAATCTTCAAGATTGCAAATCTTCTTTGGTCTTGTGAAGACCCAAAGCGATAGTCTCCCTCATCCTTATCAGTTATCTTTCAAATTATTTATGCTACAAATGCTCACAGCTGCCTCAATTCACTGTTTAAGAATTCTTTGTGCAAGTAAATGCAACATGAATCTAGATGCAAAGCAGAATCTGTGCTCAGTGATAGTTACTGCTTTTCATTATTTTATCAAGCACTGGAAAACACATATACTCTGTCTCCAAAATAAAAAATATCAGATAATGGCATGCAGAAAAAGACCACTTCTATGCATGAGAGTTTCCTTTGTGCTAGGTGTTGTAGTAACATTATCTCCCTGTTGTTTGAGTCTGAAAGTCTGATGCACTTCTACCTTTGCTTGATCTATCCCCACTTATTCCCCAATTTCCTTCCTCTCCTTTATACAGATGTGTATATGTTTATATCAGCTCTACTGATATAAAATGCACTGGTTTACGTGTTATGCCAGCAAGCCTGTGTATAGCTTCATTTTCCCTCCAAATATAAGCAAGCCAGCTCTCTTTTTCTGTGCACTCCTTTTATAAAAGTGAGCATTCTGAAAAATAAACATACAGTACTGCTTTGAATTAAACATGTCACAGTATGTTTTAAAAGCTCATCTAAATTGAAAAGTGCTTTCCCCATGGCACATAGTAGGAAAAAGGTTGTTTTGATTTAATTAAGAAATCATTTACGCATTTGCCCTGTGATGGGTTAACCCTGGCTGGATGCCAGGTGCCCACCAGAGCTGTTCTATCACTCCCCCTCCTTCTCAACTGGACAGGGGAGAGAAAATATAACAAAGAGCTTGTGGGTCGAGATAAGGATAGGAGAGATCACTCACCAATTACCGTCACGGGCAAAACAGACTCAGTTTGGGGAAAAATTAACTTGATTTATTACAAATCAACCGGAGTAGGGTAATGAGAAATAAAACCAAATCTCAGAACACCTTCCCTCCACCCCTCCCTTCTTCCCGGGCACAACTTCACTCCCGGATTCTCTACCACCCCCCCCCCCCAGCGGCACAGGGGGACGGGGATGGGGTTTACGGTCAGTTCATCACACGTTATTTTCTGCCGCTTCATCCTCCTCAGGGGGAGGACTCATCACACTCTTCCCCTGCTCCAGCGTGGGGTCCCACCCACGGGAGACAGTCCTCCACGAACTTCTTCAACGTGGGTCCTTCCCACGGGCTGCAGTTCTTCACGAACTGCTCCAGCATGGGTCCTTTCCACAGTGTGCAGTCCTTCAGGCACAGACTGCTCCAGCGTGAGCCCCCCACGGGGTCACAAGTCCTGCCAGAAAACCTGCTCTGTGGGCTCCTCTCTCCACAGATCCGCAGGTCCTGCCAGGAGCCTGCTCCAGCGCGGGGTTCCCACGGGGTCACAGCCTCCTTCGGGAAACCCACCTGCTCCGGCGTGGGGTCCTCCACGGGCTGCAGGTGGATATCTGCTCCACTGTGGACCTCCATGGACTGCAGGGGGACAGCCTGCCTCACCATGGTCTTCACCACGGGCTGCAGGGGAATCTCTGCTCCGGCGCCTGGAGCATCTCCTCCCCCTCCTTCTTCACTGACCTTGGTGTCCGCAGGGTTGTTTCTCTTACATGTTCTCACTCCTCTCTCCGGCTGCCGAATACCGCCGTCCCAACTTTTTTTCCTTCTTAAAAATGTTATCACAGAGGCGTTACCACTATCGCTGATTGGCTTGGCCTTGGCCGGCGGCGGGTCTGTCTTAGAGCCGGCTGGTATGGGCTCTGTCGAACACAGGGGAAGCTTCCAGCAGCTTCTTACAGAAGCCACCCCTGTAACCCCACCCGCTACCAAAACCTTGCCACACAAAACCAATACATTCCACCCCTCGCCTCTGTGCATCACATTTTTAAGAACTATCATTAAAATCTACATTCATCACACAAAATCTTCACTCACATCAACAAAAAAGAATTCCCCACACCAAAATCAAAATAATATCATCACAAAACCGACAAAAAGTGGACAATTTACACACAATCCACCCCTCGTCCCTTCACCACAATTACAACAATAAAAATTCCCCGCTCGTCATGCAGCTCTTAACTCTCTAGCTGCGTTCAGTCCATGTTTTGCCCGTTACCTCTCTCAGTTACTATCCTTATCTCAAATTCCTCACTTCCCCGGCATCTCCACCAAAAAGACTGTGATGGGTTAACCCTGGCTGGATGCCAGGTGCCCACCAGAGCTGTTCTATCACTCCCCCTCCTTCTCAACTGGACAGGGGAGAGAAAATATAACAAAGAGCTTGTGGGTCGAGATAAGGATAGGAGAGATCACTCACCAATTACCGTCACGGGCAAAACAGACTCAGTTTGGGGAAAAATTAACTTGATTTATTACAAATCAACCGGAGTAGGGTAATGAGAAATAAAACCAAATCTCAGAACACCTTCCCTCCACCCCTCCCTTCTTCCCGGGCACAACTTCACTCCCGGATTCTCTACCACCCCCCCCCCAGCGGCACAGGGGGACGGGGATGGGGTTTACGGTCAGTTCATCACACGTTATTTTCTGCCGCTTCATCCTCCTCAGGGGGAGGACTCATCACACTCTTCCCCTGCTCCAGCGTGGGGTCCCACCCACGGGAGACAGTCCTCCACGAACTTCTTCAACGTGGGTCCTTCCCACGGGCTGCAGTTCTTCACGAACTGCTCCAGCATGGGTCCTTTCCACAGTGTGCAGTCCTTCAGGCACAGACTGCTCCAGCGTGAGCCCCCCACGGGGTCACAAGTCCTGCCAGAAAACCTGCTCTGTGGGCTCCTCTCTCCACAGATCCGCAGGTCCTGCCAGGAGCCTGCTCCAGCGCGGGGTTCCCACGGGGTCACAGCCTCCTTCGGGAAACCCACCTGCTCCGGCGTGGGGTCCTCCACGGGCTGCAGGTGGATATCTGCTCCACTGTGGACCTCCATGGACTGCAGGGGGACAGCCTGCCTCACCATGGTCTTCACCACGGGCTGCAGGGGAATCTCTGCTCCGGCGCCTGGAGCATCTCCTCCCCCTCCTTCTTCACTGACCTTGGTGTCCGCAGGGTTGTTTCTCTTACATGTTCTCACTCCTCTCTCCGGCTGCCGAATACCGCCGTCCCAACTTTTTTTCCTTCTTAAAAATGTTATCACAGAGGCGTTACCACTATCGCTGATTGGCTTGGCCTTGGCCGGCGGCGGGTCTGTCTTAGAGCCGGCTGGTATGGGCTCTGTCGAACACAGGGGAAGCTTCCAGCAGCTTCTTACAGAAGCCACCCCTGTAACCCCACCCGCTACCAAAACCTTGCCACACAAAACCAATACAGCCCTTATTTTGTTTTTAGTGTACAACAATTTCTTTCCCCATGAGAGTTCTTAATGCTCCCAATGGTCAGGAAATAAAATTGAATGTTCAAAGATTTTGCCATCTGGTGCCTACAGATATCACACTTGTGATGCTGAAATTTGGTCGCCAGCCCCAAATGTGTAGCAAGTGATTGAAAGTACTTTGGTCATGCAGGAGATGAGGAAAAAAGGCTCAGTGTGCAATGTGACAGATGTGAGTTCTTGGAAACGTGAACTTCAAAGCTTATTATGCAGGGAGATACAGCAAGCACTGTGGACACACAGAATATTCAGAAAGTCTTTTGGATCAATACTATAAACATTATGAGCATGTGTGTTCCTGCTTCCCTGATGCAAAACCACGGGAATACCAAAGTCTAGGGAAAGCCTCACTCTCCAGAGAAAATTTGTTTATACCAGCTTACTCTGGTACCAACCAAGAAGGCAAAAGATGAAAGAAACATCTCTGCTCAAAGCATGTATACAAAGCCAAAAAATGGAAATCTGACAAACTTGCACCTGCACTTCCCAGGATTCCACACGATAGGTAATGTCCGATTAACCCAGAACTTAGGACAACTGTTTGCAAGGCTTTTCCTTTCTAACGTTTGATCTGTAATGCTTTGTCCCAGAGGATGAATATGTTGCTTTTTGAAACCTAGTTTGAAAGTCTCTAGTTCACTCCTTTCTTGCCCCAAGAGGAAACGCTGTGCATGCAGAACTAAAGCCAATGCTGTATTTGGAGATGTCCCATTTTCCCTGATTAGGCTACTAGTGTTCCTCCATCTATCATAGCTCTCTGATCCTCATGGAGTCTTTGTGTTCTCCATGATTATCCTTTAATCGCATAACCTAACATTCCCAAACTCCTATGTGTGTATCACAGCAATATGATTAACCTTGGCATAAAGCTCATAAGGCCATTACCAATGGAACACACAAGCATCTTTTTTTGGAAAGAGAATTGTCAGCTTCCCCATCAGCTTTTTTATTAAAAGCTTTTCCCACACAAACATCTTTTTTTCCACTTGCTTGTTCACATGAAACAGCAGAATAAACTCAGTGGATTATATTTACGTTACATTTACACCAGTGGTGGGTGTGGTGGCCTTCATTATTTCACACTGTGGTCACCGTCTGCGTAAGTATTGCTCTTGTATCCTTATCATGTTTGGTAGACTAAACTAAATATAAACTAAAGCTAAGTAAGTCACAACAGATAACTTACTCGGCAAATCCCACCTCTTGTTTCATGTGAGGCAGGTTTATAATTTCCTTTAATTTTATACTCACATTTAGTTGAGGAGATTTCCTTTGGGTTTTTTCCCCCAAAATCTGTGGACTGAATATGAAGAGTTCAGTGTCAATGTTCTATATATATGCAATACTGGATTCAAAATTCAAGCTGTGTTACATACCCTTCAATCAGTCAGTTACTATGATTTCTGTTCCTTGAATACCAATCTATATTCAGAGTAACTAAAACACATAGAGGGTTTATCTGATGCAATACAGATTTATAGACTAGCTAGAAAATTAACATTCAGGTTTAAATTGCCCCAATATTTAAATAAGATCATAAGAAACAGCAGCATCCCTCTTTCCTGAGAGGTACTAGCTCAGACAGAGTACATGACTGACTGTACATAGTGAACATTGCTTTACCCTGTGTTCATTGATGTGCATCTCAAGCCCTTAGCATTACTGCACATCTGCAAACTGCAGATTATAGTGAAAAGGAAAACATCCTACTGACTGATAGACATTTAGTAAACTGAAGACACTGTATACTCCTGCTAGAGTAGGAAAATCATAGGCACTTGGCACTTAGGAACTTGTGGTGGATTGACCCTGGCTGGATGCCAGGTGCCCACCAAAGCCGTTCTATCACTCCCCTCCTCAGCTGGACAGGGGAGAGAAAATATAATGAAAGGGGTTGTGGGTTGAGATAAGGTCAGCAAGAGATCACTCACCAATTACCGTCATGGGTAAAACAGACTCAACTTGGGAAAATTAGGTTAATTTATTACCAATCAGACCAGACTGGGGTAATGAGAAATAAAACCAAATCTCAAAACACCTTCCCTCCACCCCTCCCTTCTTCCCGGGCACAGCTTCACTCCCAGATTCTCTACCTACCCTCCCCAGCAGCGCAGGGGACGGGGAATGGGGGTTGGGGTCAGTTCATCACACGTTGTCTCTGCTGCTCCTTCCTCTTCAGGGGCAGGACTCCTCACACTCTTCCCTGCTCCAACGTGGGGTCCCTCCCATGGGCTGCAGTCCTTCAGGCAAAGACTGCTCCAGCGTGGGTCCCCCACGGGGTCACAAGTCCTGCCAGAAAACCTGCTCCAGCGTGGGCTCCTCTCTCCATGGGGCCACAGGTCTGGCCAGGAGCCTGCTCCAGCACGGGCTTCCCATGGGGTCACAGCCTCCTTCGGGCATCCACCTGCTCCAGCGTGGGGTCTTCCACAGGCTGCAGGTGGATATCTGCTCCACTGTGGAGCTCCCTGGGCTGCAGGGGGACAGCCTGCCTCACCATGGTCTTCCCCACGGGCTGCAGGGGAATCTCTGCTCTGGCGCCTGGAGCACCTCCTCCCCCTCCTTCTTCACTGACCTGGGGGTCTGCAGGGCCATTTCTCTCACATGTTCTCACTCCTCCCTCTGGCTGCAATTGCACAGAAAGTTTTTCCCTCTCTTAAATGTGTTATCCCAGAGGCACTACTACTGTCACTAATGGGCTCGGCCTTGGCCAGCAGCCGGTCCGTCTTGGCACTGGCTGGACATAGGGGGAGCTTCTAGCACCTTCTCACAGAAGCCACCCCTGTAGCCCCCCTGATACCAAAACCTTGCCATGCAAACCCAATACAGAACTGAAGGCAAGAACAGTGACAAGAAAGCAAACTGTGATGAATGGACCTAGAAAGAGGGCTGTGTATCCATCTGCTTTAAATCTTGTTCTGATCTGAGGTCTGTTGCTCTCAGTAGCAGGTCCTATGCTGCATATGCATGAACATGGCATTTTCTAATAGAAAAGGTAAGCCAAACATTAGTAAGGGAGTATCTTTAAACTATGCTACAGGCAGCTTCTGACTGCTGGCAAGGCTCTACCAGGCTCACTGATATTGGTTTCCTATAAGACTGTGTCTCAGACAGCCATGATCCTGCACTGGTGGGAAATTCCAGGTTAATATTGCTCTCAGACACACAGTCCTATCAGCCATTTCACTTTTAACTGTTACACCAAGTATACACAGGGGCTGGGTAGTGGAGAAGCCAGGTCTGTTCTGCCCCATTGCACAGAGGTGTCCAAGGAGCTCGCATGGCTCCCCAAAATGAGATCCTTAGAGATAGTATCAGTTTACCTCTGGTTTGCAATACTTGCTATCAACAAGCATCCTAAGAGCTTTCAACAGTGATGTAAAACTGTTGGCAGTTAGACATTGTTGGGCACTGTGGTTGACACATCTGCTTCCAGGGGTAATTCAGGCATGATGAGTTCATCTTCTTATTGCAACGCATAAGGAGAGTTTCTGCACTGCTGAATGCACGCAGGCTTTGAGCTCAAAGAACTTCAAGCTGCCAATGCAGCTCATACTCTTATCTTTCCATGATCCCTCCTGGCTAGATTTGACCATCTGTCATTTTTATTGAAAAAGCACGATTAAATTTACTTTATTAAACATATTTATCCAAAAATCCCTTTTTTCTGTTCTACTCCCTTGTCCTTATTTTCTCTGCTGGTCCAATTATGCAGCACTATTCCTTTGGCTGAAGAGCTTTTTATCAATCATAGTTATATAGACACTATAATTTGAAAGGCCAGCAAATTCCCCCCATTCACTGTATAATGTTTGCTGTCATGGAATTATGAATTATTAATATAATAAGAATAGGCAAACATGACACTGCAGGGAAATTGGCACAGCTTCAGGTAAAATACACAATGAAAAGGTTATCCTTTACAGAAGAGTATTTAGGCTAGTAAAGGGCACTTGCAGAGTTAAGCTGCCAGCCAAGTGTCCGAGGATCTGTCTTCTTTCAGTCCAGCACATTCAGGAACTAAATCCCATTCCCCCATGACTCCAGTCTCTTCAGAAGATGCTGTGACTGCCCCATGGTTGTCACTGTCTCTCTCTCTGTCTTTTAGCCACTCCTGGAAATAATATTTAAGCTACAAGTGATGAACAAAACATTTTTCCAGCCAATAGATAATCTTCCCTCCTTGTCATTTCCATTAGTTTAAATGCTCCTTTTTCTGCTACTGTTGTTTTTCATGGAGTCTTCCCGCTAGTGTCTTCGCATCAAAAAAATCTAGCAGGGTTGTGAGTGTATGTAAGTACCACAATGAATTAAGGCTATTCCACTCTGTTCTAACTAAAAATAATAATAATAATAATAATTAAAAAAAAAAAAAGCATCAGGAGAAATTCAGAAAATTCTATGAAATTCACAGACTTCATATGTCTGCAAGGGTGGATCACAGAAAAAGAGGAAATTAGACTGGAAAGATTTTGTCTGATTTCTATGCCAAAGTAAGCAACTCCCTCAGGATACCCTGAAGATATTTTATACACTTGATAAATCCCTGCTTGTCAATGTTTGTGTGTGTTGCAATTAAGTTTAGCAGAACTGTAGTGTCACTCTTCCATGGAAAATAAATAGATCACATGCAAACTCTGGTGCCAAATAAATGACGGATGGTTAATCTACATATTATAAATATGAAATAGACAAATAATTGTTTTCTACAAGAACTAGCTCATTGCATGAATCCCCCCCTTTTCTTTGTTTTACCCATCCTCAACATCTTGTTACAGAGGTGTCTGGCCGTGCTCAACTTCAATGGCCTGAGAAGTTCTCTAGAGAGTAAGTTTGTATTTCTTTAAATTATGTGTCTGTACTGATCTGAGGATCCTGGCAGGGGCCTGAATGACAAAGGAAGTTGATTTTTGTGGGAGAAATTATTTTCCAACAGTTTTTGTCTTGTTTTTACAGCATCCTTTAAGCTGTGATATCATAATGCAATATCATATAAGTTGTGGAAGGAAAGATTTCATGTTATAGTAAGCATGCACACTGCCTGTTATCTGATCTTAACTCAGATAGTTTGTCTAGAAACAACTGGATGATGACAAAAATGATAATGCTGCTAATGACAAAGAGGACAGTGGTGATGTGATAATTTCCATTGACCCTTACTGATAATGTATAACTACAAAAGGGCATTGGAAATGTTATGCCTTCAACATCTTTATCTACAGCTGAAAACAAGCAAAAGGAATATAACTTGTTTTTAAATTATGCAAATACCAGCGTCTTTCTATCAACACATAGATTCAAAGTTGATTTCATTAGCCTTTGATGAGGGCAGTTGGGTAATTTGGGGCTAACCAAGAAGGGAAATTTCTTTTATCACTGCATATCTTAATTGCAGACTGACTCCTTACAAAGCCATCATTTGCAAAAATGCAAAACAGGTATCTTTTAGAAAAGGTCCGTCAGTTTTGCAGTTCATTTTTGCACAGTCCTTTACTAGGCTTCTAGTACCGCAGAGACCTATCTCACTTCCCTCAGTAGTCTGTAAAGAGAAGGTTTCTGTAACTCTTTTCCACTTCCTTTGACTAGTTACATAACTTGAGGGGGGCGGGTAATGGATAAAAAAGGCAGTGATCGTAACAAATTTTGTTTTCCTTCCTAGTTGTTTCTACTTTTTGAGTATTGCATACCCATTCTCCCTGAGGGTTCACCTATCCCATTTTGTGACCAAAAAAATTGCATGAAATGCTTTATAATAAGTTAGATGGCTGGGTGAAACTTTCTTGTTGAATTCTAACACATAGTAGTAAGTTTAAAATTTTTTCCCCCATTAGAAGATAAGCTTCAAAATAAAAGTATTTTAGTCTATTTTTATGCGGTTCTTCCAGACATCTAATTAGAAAATTATTTATTGCCACTGAAGACCCTCAAAACTATAACCACAGTTACTTTTAAACCAAATATCCATAAGTATGTTTTCAAGGAGAGTGAGGGCAAGGAAAGAGAAGATTTGCAGTTCATAAAACTAGGATGGGTTATTCACATTTGAAGGGAGTAAATTTTGTGGTGAGAACCAGAACATGAGGCAAGATGACATTGCAGGAAGATCTACTATTACAGACAGAGTGGACGTGGAATTAATCCATCATTTCTTCCCTGAAGAAGGTAGCTCACCTGGAAGCATCCAGTCCCCTACAGTCATGCCTATGAGATGAATCACTTTAAAAATTAAGAGGACAGATAAAAAAAAGGAATGGCAGCTAACCAATTACATAAAGAAATCCTTTTGACAAGGAAATAAGAAAATAACACGGCTTCTTCAGTGAACTGAGATAAAGGTGGACTTACTTGATATTGTTGGTTATTTTTAATAAGCTGCCCCGAAAATTCTGCAAAGCAAGACGGTTTGACTGAGCTCTCTGTTACTATATCTAATTCTGCAATGAGCAGATTGTATAGTAGTTTAAGAGTTGGTAGGATCTGAAAGGCCACTATTACTTTTGGGCATGAAATACAGATGAGTGAACATTTCCTCATGCGTACCATTGTTACAGGCTCACATTCTTCTCCTGTGAATGTACACTTCATTCAGGAATTGGATGTATCCACATTGTTTGGAAAACCACAAGGTCAGAACCTGTGTGATCTACTAAATTTCAGTTTATTAGTAAAAGCCCATGCTACATATACTTGCAAATGTTTAAGCTGTTTGACAGCTAGTTAAACAAAGTGAATGTTTAATTTTTTGAACAGCAAATACTTGCTATGTAATAGTTTATGTTGAAATAGTATTGCCTTGATTTTTCATTATATGACTTTCTGTCAAAGCTAAATATTTGAGATGTTTTCAAAACAGTTTCCCGCTCCTGCAGGAATATATTATCCCATTATAAATAAATGCTTTAATTATGAATAGAGCTAAGAACCTACTACTCATATTGACAGGGCCAAAATATGTATCACCCTGCATTACTGTATTATTTATTTTAGGAGAAGAGAAATCAATGTATCTTACGTGGTTCGAGGTGGAAAGATTCTAGGGAAGTATGTCATCAGCACAGACAAATCTGCTGCATAGAACTTCAGAGAGTAGAAGAGGAACAGAACGTACTCTAAGAAGATGTTACTTAAATTAGACAGACACACAGGAAAACCTCTTTCAGAAGACAAATTTCAGAGTCGATTGCTTAAAGTGCTGCAGAGATCATACAATTTTGATATAGTTTTTAGTTTTAAAAGCAGGGAAGTGTCATTGTTGACTAAATTCTGGTTAATCTAATGTATAAACTAATATAACTGCATACCTATAATATTCTTAGTGACAAAAATAATACCAATACTAACAACAGAGACAACAAAAACTATTGTCCTTACTCATGACAACCCAGGCTTTTTATTTCTTTGAAGGGACTACTGAGAGATATTTAAAGTCCTCCAGATTCCTTTTTCTTTTTTTTTCAGTAAGATTTGGAGTACAACACCAAGACTGTTGTCATCAGAATTCAGCAATGCTTTGGGAAATTTCCCCAAAATAAAACTCAATGCTAATGGGCACTAGGCATTACCATCTTATAGGACCTAGATAGACATAACAATATTGAGGAGATTAGTAATTTCTCTGTTGCTACTTCTTTGGTCTCAAGATTAGCATTGGACAGTTCCTCAGCATGCCTAAAATGAGAAGATCCCACTAAGATTTCATCTGAAAGTCTATTCTCCCTGCCTAATCCTTTTGTCCCGCAGCCTGCCTGAAACAAAGACTTGAATGAGAGTTTCTCATTATGGATCAATCTAACTAATACTAGAATTCTTTGCAGAAGGTGCAGATATATCAGGGGGTTATTCCATGTAATGGAAAGAAAGAAATGCCTTTACCACTTCCAAAACAGACTGTTGCAGTTCAGTTGCATGTAGAGTTAGAAGAGTATTATTTCCTTTCTTAGATACCTACTTTCAGACTGTTCTCAAGTACAAGACTTTGGGGTTCGCTCTGTAAAAGCATCTGCATCTGATATATTTTTGGTTCTGTTCCCTTCCTAACCTTTCTGAGCCCATTTCTCAGGATTTGATCCTGGAGAGGCACCAGACCATCGACCTCTACCCTGTCTCCAAACTTGAACACCAGATTCAGAGTAATTTCTGCTAAGCCAGCAAGACCATCTCCTCACACCCATGCCTCGCTAGATACAAGCTGAGAGACTGGCCCTAGATGAGTACACTTCTGCTAAGTCAAGTTAAGCAACTAGCTAGAAGCTATCCCGCTATGCAATTATCTCCTACTATTTGGAGGATAATATAGTAATAATGTTGCCAGCAGCAAGAAAACTACATTAATCATTACACGTTCCCCTGGGGTTTGATTTCAGCAAAAAAAAATCCACAGAAGCAAAAAATCTCTTAGAGGGTTTATATGACAGGTAGTGATACCACTACCACTTTAATGTTGTTTTAAGCAATTTCTTAACACACTTCGTGAACTATAAACAGAGTTTTCTTTCTGATTTCAGTGACTCTACCAAACTTCTTTATAGCTTACAGGCATGGTGGTTTATTTCATTTTCTGGCTTTTGTGCATTTAACTTCACTAATCTTCCATCCAGGACACAAGTATGGATTCATGATTCTCACTTCCAAAGGCAAAATTATTGATTGACTTTCTCCAGATGGCATGGATCAGATCATCTTAAACCCTTAAGGTTTAATATAAAAACCAGTAATGCTCTTGTTTTACTGAAATAGACAAAGGCTTGAGTTAAGAAGTCAAGATTTTGATAAAGTTTCAAAAAATTCCCTTCTAATATTTTAATAATATTTTCACAAATTATACCCACTTGTAAAACCATACTACAAAGCAAAAAAAATATTTTTTCACAGAGGAAAGTATTTTTCATATTAAGGAAAATTTTTGAAGTTAGGAATAAATAACAGGTGTTTATTTTGCTGCTATGATAGTGTCATTAAGCATTGTTGTAAGTAGTGGTGGTGATATTGGAAGAACATTTATAAAAATAAAAGGATGTAGACCAGGCTCTTTGGATCCTTAGTACTTATAAATGGAGGTAACTTCATTCCTTTCCTCAAGAGCTAAGGATCTCTTGAAACAGAAGCTTACTCATGTTTTCCTAAAAAATTAGTAAATATGAAGACCTTGAATCAGAAAAGGTGCTTTCAAGGCTGAATGAAAGTTTCTCTTTGAAGACAGTTGAATTGAGTTAAATGAAAGTCTGCAAGACTTATGCTGTCCCCTAAACACACTGAATTTTTTTATCCCCAACTATTTTCTCCATTTCTTCTTGTTATCCCATTACTTTCTTCGTGCCTCTGTTTCTGAATACTGTCTGCCGCCAGTTTTCACATTATATTTTAATAATTAACAACAGTGGGACATCTTGTGCTATACAGATGCCTTATACTGTGTAGCGTCACATATCTCAAAACATATTGCAAATAGAAGCATGTGTTTAGATATAAAATCTAGGGTCCACAGAGATTTGCAAGTATTGTCTGAGACCTCACAAGAAGCCATGGCTGAGTTAGGTGTAAAACCTTTGTCCCTTCATTCCCAGCCTCCTGTTGATGTGGCAGGTCTCTGTTGCTTCAGTTCTTGCATGAAATCCTATGACCTCATCCAAAAGTAGCTGGTGGGATTCTTTTTTTAATTATAATGGCTGTAGCAAAAGGAACACAGAAGTAGTTCCTGAGGCTTACATCATAGCCTGGTATAATGGGTATTCAACTGTGCAGTCCCCATTGATATTAATACAACTGGTGTGGCTGAAAATCTGCATTTGACTTCGTAGTTACATTGGATCTCATTTTTCAGCATTTATTCAGCTGGTAGACAGGCCACTACTGACAGCAAAGAGTGCAGTGGTAATAAAAGAAGAAAAGCTGACAAATTCACTCCCTTCTTAATGCGTTTTAATTGATGATATGGAAGTGACAGTGTGCAATGTCATTCTACTGAAAAGCAGTGTACTTCCAGACTGTACATTTAGCACCATATTGCTCCACAGCATCGGGCTGATCAGATCGTGTTAATCATTAGCCAGACCCTGATCCTTTTGAAATCAAAGGTAGCTTTGGTATTGAGTTTAATGGGATCATCAGAGTGGGTTAATGGAAAAGGTGAACATAGCAGAGACATAGAAAAGTAGAAAAAGAAGCGTCTCACAAAAAGCTCTTCTGCCTGTGTCAGTGACTGAATGCTGCAGAGCTCAGTGACAGACTCCATTATACAGGGATTTGAAAACAGCCTGCAGAAAACAGCTTTAATTCCTAGAGTCTGAACACAGAAGAAGGGCTACAGAGAGACTTAGGAAAGTATGTTAAAAATAATGCTTGAGGAAATTATGGATTATTCTGTTTATTGGGGAATTAAGAAAAAAATTAACTGTGAGGCAAAAATGGACATTTTTGAAAATACAGGTGAGCTAGCAAGTAAATACATATTATTTATGTGATAAAAATTAAATCTTTCATTACAAGAGGATCTTTTCTTTCCAAATTCAGCCATCTAAAATGTTTCTGAATGTTTTAAAACCTGAGTTAACTTCCCAAACGGAAACTCATTTTTAATAAAAAAAAAAATTAAAACGTTCATTGCAAATTGAGGAAATAAAGTGGTGGAGGGGGGGTGTTGTTTGTTTATTTGGGCCTTTTTAAGAGATCATTTTAGTGGGCATCTATAGTAGTTCTTGATATACCATCTGATATATTTGGAAAAGTTGAGCACCAAACCCCTCCATCAGGCTTCAGATTGTTTGGGGAAAGGGGTCAGATTTTTACTGACGTGAAAGTATTGTTAAAACCAAAAGAATTTCAAACATATTCCAATGTCACAAAAGCTACCTTTCTTTTGTCAAAGTGGAGGAAATTTCTCACCATTCTGTATTCAATGGCACATTTTTTATTTCTGGTCCCTAATATATGAACAAAGGCAGCTCTTGCACAAACTGATCCTTTCTTTACAAATTCATGCCAGATGTCTTAGGAGGCCATTTTGTGGCATATATAATACCTATTCCTACATAAAGCATACTACAGGCTGCAGCTCGGAAGATGATAGAAAACCTAAAATGACAGAGAGCCTCTTCTACCACATACATGCAGTCCCTAGCACTCTGGCTGGGTACAGGAGTATCATTAGCAGTGTCAGATAGAAGGAAACACATTCAAGATTGTCGTCCTTATAGATGTTAATCTAATTTCCACCTGCTAGCAAGGGATGATGAGAATTCACTGATCTGAAAAAATGAGTGGTTGCAAGGGAAAAACATAAAAGTCATAGTCTCTGTTTCACCTCAACTATATTTCTTCTTATGCATTTCATTGTTCATTTTAAACCACATTTATCTAGACTAATATAAAAAATATTCTTGAATTTCCACATGTGATATAATGTACTCCGAGTTAACAATACATATAATCTTTTCCTCACCCCAGTATAGTTTCTGAATTATTTCATACTATGAGGAATTTCTTGAATGCTAATTTCTGAGCAATTACCTCAACATAGGTTGGGATAGAGATCTTCTGCATTTATTTATTCGGTACTGCATAGAATGTTGTTGGAGTACATAAATGCCTGACAGGTTGTAGCCTTATATCTTGCCTACAATAGGCCCAATTTAAATTTCTCTTATACTGATTTAACTGTACTGGAATCAATAGAATTACTCTTGATTTTCATTAGTGTACTGTAAAAGACAGGGATCAGGCTCAGTATGTTGAATACAGAAACTTTCATTGTTGTTTAAAAGGATTGCGAGTAAAATCCAGTGAAAAGAATGTAATTAGTGTCATTCCAGGCTGACATTCCCTTTTGTTTTGTTCTCCATTTTTTTGTTTCAGACCAGCCTATAGCTGAGGACTATGGATCAGTTTTTTCTGTAGTACTAAACAGCCAAAGAGAGGAAAGCAAGCAAAATTAACTCTGTAAAAATCCCTGCAACAGCACTGAAGTTAACTGAGCTGCATAGGTGTGAGGGAGGTTAGAATTTACTTTCAGGAGGCTGGAAAAATACAGTGACTTTAAGTTTTCCACTTCAAGAAGACAAAAAAAATGGAATTCCAACTTTTTGTAGAGAGGCAATCCAAATGTTTTAGATTCCTCCCTAGCTCTGATTAAGGTTTATGTCTCCTACTAAAATCAGATGTGACCAATACCCATGAAGGATCATCAGAATTATGCCCTCAAAGCGCAGGCTGGAGATAGTCTACAGGTGAAGATTAAAGACATCAGCTGATTAAGAAAGGCTATATCTTGCCTAGGGCAGAAGGAATAAATGAATAAGGGTCAACTGTACCTACTAATGATGCTTTTTGAATAGACAAACCCGTCTCTAAGCCCTGGAAATTCGTGAGGGCAGAGTGTTCTAATTAGGCTGCAAAAAAAAATGCAACTACATCCAGGACATATTTTCCAATTCCTACAATTTCTTCCTCATTGCTGTTTGGCATCCCTTTGAGCCTTCCATTGATTAGGATTTGAAATCCTTGCATTTCAGTGGATTTGCTGGTCTGTGCTCAATGCACGGTGACTAGTCTTTTTTGCTTCTGCAAAACTGGTAGAGGTTTTTTGAAAATATCTCCAAGACTCCTGGTTAGCTGCAATCTTCCTTAGAACACTCTTTGTGTTAACCAGGGTGAAAACCCAGCTCAGCACTATCCCATCACTGCCCTTTTTGGCTTTGTATCTTCAAACTCCCCTGTTGCCTTCATGCAACACTCAAAGGCATGCAGCATAATTTCAGGTTCCTGGTATAAAAACACTGTTCTGAGAGGCTGCTACATAATCCCCACACTATTTCAAACACTTTAAACTGAAAGGAAGCACAAACAAAATAACAATTTTGCCTTACAGCCATATGGGGCCCAGCGGAGGCACAAGGTCAAGTGCCTTGGAGTTTGGATGTAGTTTGTGCCATTTGGCCTGACAGCCAAAAAATGGTCCCTGGCCTAATGTTACTTAGCAGCAGTGATGTAGCCACTGGGGCCAGGTTTTTATTCCAATTAATGGTAATCAGGGATAGAAACAGAAAGAGAAGCATTTCTGAGACCCTCCAAAAACCTCACAAAAGATCAGCTTTAGCTGCTATAGTGAGATAAGACAGAAGCAGGGAAGACAGGAGGTGTACGGTAATGTCTTAGATAGCATTTCTTCCCTAGTTTCAAAGAGAATAAAATGTTATTTAAATAAATGTGCAATGCATCTGCCTGGGAATGCAGAGTGTATATCAGAGAGGTACAAAGTAGAGCTGTTCAGGAAATACCAGGATTTGTTCTGTTTGGTGGAGGGGGTCCAAAAGGGTCTGAGCTTTTCTTACCTGGGATTTTTTAATCTGTTTCACAATCCTTTTGAAAACACTATCCAAAACAAAACCATAGAAGAGAAACAGGGGGATTTTGAAAAATGGGGGGGGGGGGAATTCTGGTACTTTATGGACTGAAAAGGAATGGTTTTTTAAGCAGAAAACCCCTTTCACAAGAGTCAGCTGCATGTGTCACTTTGCAGTAAATTTAATGTGAATCTTCACTAAGAAAGGCATAATGAACAATTGTCATCTATACACTAACCAGTAGAAAAGCAGCAAAGCTAAAACTTATCATTACAATTTTTTTACCTTTGTGGTGCAATGCAGTGCTGTGAGAAGCTGTGGACCAGTTGCTGCACATTGTGAGTCTAGGACACACAGAGAAATATCTGTGTAGAGGAAAGCTGCTTTTCACTGTGCACTGCAAAGACAGAAAAGCCCTTAGTGACCTCTTCCAGGCACTTGGGGCCAGAATAAACTTTGCAGGCAAGTCAACTCTTCTGAGCAAGCAGTTTACTGGTATCTCAAGAATTGTCACCTCAATTGGGCCTACAAAGTATTATTTTGAGTTGCAAAGTTATTTCACCTTAGAGAGAGCACCGGGAGTCATTCTGTCTTCACTATGCCATAGGGTCTGCAAATGTCATCTAGGTCCTGAAAAAAAAAAAAAAGTTTGAAGCTCATTCAGGGCTCACTTTTGTAAAGATTTTGACACTGTCAACACTTATTCACTGAAAGGGAGGTGAGAATCCTCTGAAAGTAAAGACTGCAGGAACATAATAGGATGAAGGAAGAGCCTTTCTTTTGAAATGTTTCAAAACTCTTAACGTGTACAATTGAAAAACTAATTTGAAGCTTATCTTCAACAAAATCAATACTTGGAAGGCTTGGTGAATTGTACTGTGTTAGACAAGGAAGAAATTTTTCCCACTGCTCATTACAAGGTAGGAAAGGACTTAATAAATTCTGTGAGTTTTAAAAGGACTGTGAGAACTAAGATTTGAAGATAGACCATTAGACTACTAATACTTCTGAAGCAAGTGCAGATGCTGTACTAAGTCTTTTACTAAACAATAATTCTTACCAAAGAGCACTACATCTAGCTTTTTGATTATTGAAAATGCTTGCAATTTCCTGAAAAGTCAACATTTTTCAAAGAAAGTGGCTGAATCAAGTAAAGGTAATCTTCTTCAGTTAAGGCAAAATCATGAGGTCAAGTCATTGAAGCTGATGTATACCACTGAGAAACCTATTTCTATCTTTTCTGCTTTGCCATGATATCTTTTTAGATACCTAAGAATTAACTTTTATGTATTTTTCATCAATTTTTTATTGTAACTGACCCTTCAATTAATACATTATGTAATAAATGTCAGGTCATACAAAATCAGACTATTCTAATTTTAAGTCTGTACCACAAAGGAGATTGTGGAAGAAATATAACTAGTCTTCAGACTCAGAAAGTGACTCTCTATCATCCCTATCTTTATCATCTTTGAAGAACTTAAAAATTGCCACCAGGCAGTTCCCATGCAATGTATAAATGTCACCGATGATGGGAAAACCAAAGCTGTAACTTTCTTCCCCACTAGTACACTAGCCAATATATTTTTGACAATGTATGAAGCTTCTGAACTAGTAGGATATATTATTTTACTTAATGGTGAATCTTGGAACAAAATACTATTCAATCTGCTGATACAATCTAGTGATCTATTTCACTGACTGCAGCTGATAAAATCAAGTTATCTATTTCAGTGAGTACCTTTACTACACTGTTGCAGCTCTTGCAACAGTCACCTTGTCATTTACTGTATTTGTGTATTTGTTATTGAGTAAAAAGTTTCAAGAGTTTTGTTCTTAGAAGCTAAGCTAGAATTTTTTTTACACATTGTCCTCTACCTACCAGTCCAACATAAGCAATTGGGAAACTTTTGCATAAATTACTGTAAGCCCTATGGCAACTGTTGCTATCTTTACTAGTCCATGTAAAATCATTTCTCCACTCATGACAGAAAGTGCAAAGCTTTTTCTTCTCTTGAGGGCATGTACCTAACTTGTTGATAGAATGTAACCATCACAGTCACTGTCATGCTCATAGTCCCTGAAGGGACATAATCTGAGACACTAAAAATACATTAATAGTTAGATTCAGCTTGAGACCATGATAACACTGTTTCACAGCCCCTGCTACTGGCCAATAAATTCTAGATATCACACATAATGCAATCAATGTGTAGCCAACTATAAATTTATGGGGTATTATCATCATTAAATACACAGATCATTGACTATATATAGCAATCCTGGCTGCATTTCTTTTAGACACAGAAAAGCTTCACTGAAAATACATTTCAGATAAGGTTTGTGGTTTTTTAAGCAATAGTTAAAAGTCACTCTATATGCAGTTTGCAAATAAATGTAGATGCTTTGCTTTAGAAGGCACTGTACAAGTGTAACACACTTATTTGCGTACACAACAGTCCGTCTTAGACAGGAAGGTGATGAAGTATGAAACAGATTTCTGTAAAAATATTTCCAGCTTCATTACTCAGAAGTCTCTCCTGGGAAGGTGAGCGCACACAAGCTTTAAGCTGGGTTCTTCTGTCTGCATGCACTGGTGTAGGGATTTTTCCAAGGAAGACAGATGAAATCATCACCTCTCATTCCCTTGGTTTTATGTATCTGTCTACCTCATTACTCCTCTGAAACCCTCACCCAGACTTTGTCATAACCTGAATGGAAATCTATCTTATTCCTTCTAGGGCCATCACACGCCTCTAAGCTTCAGATGGACTAGATGATCTTTAAAAGTCCCTTCCAACCCAAACCATTCTATGATTCTACGATTTGCTGTTTAAATCAGTGTGGTGCGATGACCCTGGCTGGATGCCAGGTGCCCACCAAAGCCGTTCTATCACTCCCCTCCTCAGCTGGACAGGGGAGAGAAAATATAATGAAAGGGGTTGTGGGTTGAGATAAGGACAGCAAGAGATCACTCACCAATTACCGTCACGGGCAAAACAGACTCAACTTGGGGAAAATTAACTTAATTTATTATCAATCAACCATAGTAGGGTAATGAGAAATAAAACCAAATCTCAAAACACCTTCCCTCCACCCCTCCCTTCTTCCCGGGCACAGCTTCACTCCCAGATTCTCTACCTACCCCCACCAGCAGCGCAGGGGGACGAGGAATGGGGGTTGGGGTCAGTTCATCACACGTTGTCTCTGCTGCTCCTTCCTCTTCAGGGGCAGGACTCCTCACACTCTTCCCTGCTCCAACGTGGGGTCCCTCCAATGGGCTGCAGTCCTTCAGGCAAAGACTGCTCCAGCGTGGGTCCCCCACGGGGTCACAAGTCCTGCCAGAAAACCTGCTCCAGCATGGGCTCCTCTCTCCATGGGGCCACAGGTCTGGCCAGGAGCCTGCTCCAGCACGGGCTTCCCATGGGGTCACAGCCTCCTTCGGGCATCCACGTGCTCCAGCGTGGGGTCTTCCACAGGCTGCAGGTGGATATCTGCTCCACTGTGGAGCTCCCTGGGCTGCAGGGGGACAGCCTGCCTCACCATGGTCTTCCCCACGGGCTGCAGGGGAATCTCTGCTCTGGCGCCTGGAGCACCTCCTCCCCCTCCTTCTTCACTGACCTGGGGGTCTGCAGGGCCATTTCTCTCACATGTTCTCATTCTGCTCTCTGGCTGCTGTTTCCGTGTGTCCTGCAACTCTTTTTCCTTCTTAAATACGTTATCCCAGAGGCACTACCACTACCGCTGATTGGCTCAGCCTTGGCCAGCAGTGGGTCCATCTTAGAGCTGGCTGGCATTGGCTCTGTTGGACATAGGGGAAGGTTTGAGCTGCTTCTCACAGAAGCCACCCCTGTAACCCCCCCTGCTACCAAAACCTTTCCACACAAACCCAATACAGTCAGAGACTTTCCAAAAGCTTCCCTGAGTGCCATTTTCTTACCTGTGTTAAAAGTGCAAAAAGAAGAAACGTGGTATAATATCATGTTTTAGTAAGTGTAAACATAAGCTTGCAGGCACAGCCACAACTTCTATTTCATGTGTGATGTATAGTGCAGTAGGTTAACTTTTCTTTCCTCAACTTTGTGGTTAACCTTTGTGGTTAAGCTTCTCCAGCTGGAATTCTGAAGCAAGTTTAATTAGCAGTAACATTGCTTTGTATTGCTCTGCAAAAGTCTTGATTGAGCTCTCTGCTTATTCATGTGAATGAAATAAAGGAAAGCCCTTAAAATACATGATGGCTTACAAATCAAAGATGTGAGGGACAGTCCCCTAAAATAATGCACTTGGTATCCAGTCCGCTCAAAGCTCTTCTGTGTACAGGCATTAAATGGAGCAGTGCTGGCTTTCCATAAAAAAAAAAAAAATAAGGGAGGATGACAGCAGCAGCACATCTTTTCCCTCCATCCTCTCCTCATTCGCACATAGGTGCACTTCTGCATTACAATGTACATACCTATCATAACTCCTGGCAAGGAGATGAGAGATGTCTTAGGGGGCTGACCATATCCCCGTCTCTTCTCCTCTACCCTGCCTCTAGAAAGGACTCTAACCAGCACCTCAGCAGGTATAAGGGGAAGGATGACAGGAGAAAAGGGAAGAGGGAATAAGATGGTTGTTCTCAGCCCTTCTTCTTCTGGATAAGCCATTGTGCATCCAAGGAGTGCAGAAATCATAGAGTGAGAGGGACAGTAATTACTGGGGATAGAGCAGGCACACGCATGCATTTGACATGAGACCATTACTGGATTAAAAATAAACACAGAAATGAGAACCTTGGGTCACCTTCCTGCCAGGAAAACACCCTAACCATTAAGCTATAGTCAGTTTGCCTCATTTCATCCTGTACCCACACCTGCATTTGACGGTGCTACCCCAGGCACCAGCACAGCCCCAGCACACTGCTGTCTGTGTCTAGAGCCTGCATTTCCCTGAGGGACCCAGAGAGGCTCCCTGGCACAGGGCAGGCTTCCAGGCAGACTTTGGTCCCCCCTTTCTCTCCACGGCAGCAGCACCAGTCCACGGCAGAGGAAATAGGAGGAGGGTCTGGCACATTCCCTTCCATCTATTCCTCTCTTGCAGACATCCAGCACATGTCTGGTAAGAAACCTGTAAGAAGCACCTTTTGATGCCTCATGAACATTTTGTTCCAGTTTTGAGGAAACCGGTGGATGCGACCTGACAAAGGACTATACAATTTTCAAGTTATGTTCACAGTAAAAAGATACAGGTCTGAAATCTAAGGAAAATGAAGGTCTGTGGAAAAATATGAGTAGCCAACAGAGGCAGTGAGGTTTCAGGAAAGGCTAATGATTGCTTTGTGCCATACGTGTCATTCACTTTACATCTAAAAACACCTCAATTTTGAGCTGGAAGCACTTACTCCCTCCTACATGTGACAGCCACTGTCATGGCCAGACTCAGGCTTGTATCAGGCTCCTGGAGAGGGAAAGGAGACAAGCCTCTGTGCTCATGAGTTCTCAGGAAGACATGCTGTCAAGCACAGGGCATGGACTGGCCCCTAAGTCACCTCTTTGCAAAATGCAGGGAATTGGAGAATGGACCCCAGTTGTATAAAAAATTAATGAGAGTCCTAGGAAGAGCAGAATTTTAGTCATTCTGCTGTAAAATCTAAAAGAGCAGGAGAAATAGAGCCAAGACACATTGGGGGACCCAGTCTGGATTTACTGAGTGTTTTTCCAAGTTAAATAATCTTCTCTTTTAAATTTTAAAAGGGAACACTTGTAAGCTAGGTTGTTTTTCAGAAGTTATTGAAGCTTTAATGATAATAAGAGATTGACGGAAAAAAAGATGGTTTATGGTTTTTATCTTTGAAAGTCAACAGATATTAATAAATATACTGTACTGTCCCGATTAGAAAGATTTGAAGAAACAAAGTTTTCAGCTTTCAGTTTGTTCTGCAAAAAAGGCCCTTGTTGACAGTGCTTTGCTGTGAGCACTGGTGGAAGACAGGAACAAAGTGAGGTTGCCTAAAAATTTGAAAGTATTGCCTGATGATTGATTGATTGTGCTGGATTGATAATCCCTCAAGGTGATTCTGCAAACCAGAAAATCCTGTACTGGTCCCACACTGACTGATTACTGAGGTGTATGAGGTAGACAAATTGCTTGCCTGTGTTTACAGACTAATAGTAGAAACCCACCCTTCAAATAAAAACGTCAAGGAGTGGAAAAACAAACATATGCCCTTGGTAAAGTATATTGCTAAGGTGCGTATTCCAGCAATTGAAATTTATGTTTTTGTGTAAAACTAAATATTAAATTGAGCACAAAATGTTAAAAAGTATATTTATGATCTTTAATATGTTTTAGGAAAAAGTTATTACCAGTTTATTTTCTGTTGTTATTGGTGGAGGTGGTGCTACTGTTGTTTTGTTTTTATTGTTATTGCTATACTGGAACTTCTTTTCTCCATGGGTCAAAAGAGCTTCATATTTGAGTCATTGGCTCAGTTATTAGATTCTATAAAATTCATTCATTTGCTCTAGTCAAATATGATATATACTTATTTAATAAAATATAAAGGGATATATTCACTCTTCTGAGGACAGACCTTAGAATAGGGCTTTTTGTTTCTGGTTATCTTATGGCACAAAGTCTCTAGGAACAATTTTTTTAAAAAATAACAGATTTTGGATGAGGATTAAGAGTCAATAACAAGGACAGTGCAGCTCCAATGGCCCTGAGAGCTTGTTAGAGCAGTAGTTTTTGCAGTAGGTTAACACATTGTGATGCTCCAGGGACTGCTGTGTGCACACTGACCTCTGCGCAGAGGGCAGCCGGCTCGAAATGTGCATTGACTAGCATTGAAAAGCCTGCACTGAACTCTAGCAGCACACTGAGTTCAGCACAAAACTCTGAGGCAACCCCAGTCCACTGGCTGCAGAGTGACCTTTGCCTCACCACTACCCAAACGACCACGGGCTCAGTTCCTCCTGTGAGACTCAGCTTTGGAGCTGCAGACCTCTATTATCCCTGGGAAGCAGCGAGAGTCATTTTGTTTGATGACTTGATGTATATAGAAAACTTCACTTAGGTGAATTCCAGGGATGCCTTGAAACTCATTAGAGGGTCAGCTCTCATAGCTTCTGAGCACCTGGAGCACCTCACAACAAGAGAGGCACTAACAACATGGGCTTAATAAAGCAAGACCAAAAGTACCTTTCACAGCATGAATAGATTCTTGTTAGAAAAGTCAATTCTACTCTGCTGTCTTTATAAAATTAGTTAGTAAATGTGATGAAGCAGCATATCTGGCTAACTGTTATGGCAGGAAGATATTAAAAAATCAGATTTAATGAAGACAGATTTAGCCTCACAGTCCATTTAAATGTCAGACAGAAAGGTATGATTTCAAACATGGCTCTGAAACACCAACATGAAAGATCTTCTGGTTGCCTCAAAAGAAACAGTTAAAGACGTGTGAAGTTCAGTAAGTGGTTTCGGCCAGCAGGGAGATGGTTTCAGGTTCAAGAAATAATGTCCTAGGAGTTGCTCTCTTTATTCCAGTTTTCCTACTGGGAAACTTAAAATTTGGATAGACATCCTCTTGGAAAAAAATCCACTGAATTACAATAAGCACATTGCCCCACTTTATAGCATCACCAGTGAGTTCTGTAAGCATACACTGTTATTATTTGAAGGCAACATAAGGATAGGTGGGGTTTCCTGAACTGAAAACTATTCCAGCCTAATAACAAAATGGCAACAATAAGCTCTGGTTGTTGTACAGTTATAATTTGATGCTTATATTTTTGTCTCAACCACAATCTTTAACAGCCCATCTGAGGATTACATGAGAATTCAGTTACTGGACCTTGATTTCTTGGTCCACTGGACTGTCACTTGAGAATTAAGCCTGCCAGATACTGAATACTCTGGAGTGCATATCACACAACAGTATCCAATCCTGGGCATTTTGTTGACTCTTTGAAATGGCATATTCTATCACTGTGTTTTCAAATAGCTGTTTGTTTCCTTTTTCCTTTCTTTCTTCCTCCCTCTCATGTCATAAAATGGAGAAAAAAGGTGAATTTAGATAATAATAAAACATTTTATGTATCTCTTGGAATAAAAACAAAGCATCTGTTTGGAAAAAAAGCTTTATTCTTACTTCACAGTGATTTTATTTACTTGTTTTCATTAGTCTATATTTTCTTATCACATAATGAAGAATATAGCTTATTTTCTTTTTTCTTATACACTCATTTTCTTTAGTCCCTGAAAAGTATTTTTCATACATAATAAATTCCTCTTCCAGATGTATCCCTTTTGCAACTATGAACAGACAGTTTTTAAGGTTCAAAATCCATTTTGAAGGACAGAAAAAGCAGCCTGCTCAGCCCTAAAAGTAACCAGGTTCTTAAGGGTTCATAGAACCAGTAGGATGACAAAATGAAAGCAGAGACCTGGAGGTCATGTGGCATTAATAATGAAATATGGTGCTTTTCACCTCTGTATTACTCATTCAAAATGGAAGTTGCTACCCTGTGATCATTATTCAGTGACCCATATGAAATGTGTGGATGACCTCCATCTAGTTTCTAGTAGATATTTGTCTGTCTTGTAAAAGCAAACACAAAGGTTAGTGCCCCAGTTAGGAGTTTCAAAAGAGAAGCTGATAACTGCTCTGCCACTGCTATTGTAATTTTTTGGTCTGTGCAGTTTCACTTTCTGGTTTTGTTAGTCTGGAACTTTGTGGGAGCAGGAGATTGATTTTAAAAACAACAAAATGATGTAAAACTACATGCTAACTTGGATGGCACAAGGAAATCTGCTCAGTACAAATGAACGTGGAAGCAAAGCTTCTGTGATATGATTTTTTCTTGCTTTAGTCTGATGTTCTTATCCCTCACAACACCTGTTTCAGTAACTTTGAAAGTCTTTAGAGCCTCTCATTACACAGTCAGCAGCTCACCTGGGATTAGCACTTCAGTTCCTTTGATATAATCAGTAAATTGCAGTATGCAGCCCATGATAGAACTACCAACATTTGTGAAAATTGGAGGAACAAACCCCTGAGACCTCATGAATTTTCTGCATTTGGCTGAGTAAAGAACCTAAAATCACATCCAAGATTCTCTGGTATTACAACCTGAGGAAATTTCTGCCAGAATGTCTTTAGAGGATGGATATTCATGAGCACCTACATATACCCATTACACTCAAAAGCACCTCAAAAGCACGTGGAAAAATGTGTTCAAAATACCACTGAAGTTTTCAGAAAGTCTCCCATTAGATTCAATGGGCTTTGAGGCAGAGTGAGAGATACAGCACAGAATCGCTGTAATTCCCTTTTACATGAATGCTCTACGTGGCCCCAGACAGATGATACTTGTAATGGCAGAGGAGAGAGCTAGTCTGTTGGGAAGCCACTTACACATGGCATAGTAGATGAATTATTTTTGTTCATGTGATGTTAGGATACTTCTTTGTTTTCCTCTTGGAAAACACTACAGTAAATCTCCACAAAAAAAAAAAAAAATAGTGTGGTGATAAAAGGGTGCCTGTTTTTTAATGAATACTAAAAGAAAGACATCAGTGATGAGACTAGAGGTCTGATCAATCATTATATTCATTTTTCCCAACAAAAACAGGATCATCCTACTACAGGAGTATTCATATCAGCCCACTGCTGCTAACAGTCTTGGACACACCACATTAACTCAAGATTGGACCGGTGCTTCTTTCTTTGACATTCACCTCGACTATAATCACAGGCAATTTGCATCCCCAGTGAAATGCAAATCCTTAAACCAGCACTCAGACCTCTCCCACTTGGTCTCAAGCCCCTTAGCCAGAAGCTGGAGAGTAGGTTATAGTGACAAGCAAAAGGAAGAAATCAAGCAGCTGCAAAAGTGAAACATTAACAGGATTTTAGAGAGGATTTTGGAGAGTACAGAAGTAGCTGAGAAACTGTGAAGAACACCAAGTGATACGGAAACACAGTTTAGAAATGTATTCACCAAACAAATCTCATAAATAATTAAATCTCATGGGCTGATGACATCTGTTAAAAGTGACTTTCCTTTTATGACAAGAGATGATTTCTCACATCTCACCAAGATTATAGTGCTTTTACCCTGTTATTTGAGGAATAATTCTTTACTCTCTTTCATATCTGAACTTATTTAAAATTTGTGAAACCCAGTAAATCCACTATAAAGCTGATTTATTACTTCAGCCTTTCAAGCCTAGCAAACTCAAACTACTATTAACAAAAAAAAAAAAAAAAAGACCTCCAACAATATTGCTTTGCATGCATTCAGCTTTACCTTGGCTTACCCAGCTCTAAGGGCTTTCTACAGACTTGGGTTTTTTCCTTGGCCTAGGATAGGGATCTTGTTTTGGTGAAGTTATATCTGCCACATGGTCACTGTATTGAAGATATAATGGCTTTTTTTCCCCAATGTTGTCTCCAGGCAAGGAAGAAGGTTGGAAAAGTCACTTTTACAAGCAGAACAATTTTTTTTTTTTTTTTAGTTTATGCTTATTTTCTTCTCCCTTTCTTGGATGACAGTATTGAGTACCAGGTCTAGCACTTTGTATTAATTTTTGACAAGGAACTAATTCATTGTCTGTTGGTTTATTCCCCTGTTTTTTTCAGGCTGTTCATAGATTATTCTCCGTCATGCTTTTTGCATGCTTCTAGTGTAACTAACTGGCTTGTTGTGGATGTGAATATTGTACATGGACTCCAAAGACGAATAAATTAATGAGAGGAAAAAATCCACTGGTTTTGAGCTAACAACGACCATGAGAATTTCCTAGCTAGCAAGCTGTAAGGGGACAAGTTCCCCTGCAGCCCATGCTGAAGCCATCCTCATTTGTATGCCCTATGTCAATAACCATACAGAGACAGACAGAGGATATAGACAGAAAAATAAACACAAGAAAGAGTGAATTACCTTAGTGAATTCAGCTCGTTTTGACTCCACTGAATACTTCCAAATATTCAGCATGACCCAAACTGAAATTTTTGCTCGTGGGTGCTTTAACCATTAATTTTGATTGTCTGTGGGCACACTGTTTGGCTCAATCAATATTTAATTAGAATGATTTCAGCAAGAGGGAAGGTGAATTTCCTCCTCCTCCTCTCAAAAAAGAAAACAAACATCATCAGGCAGAGCGTGCAACCAAAATTAGATTTGCTGCAGGCTGAGCATTACAGTTAGAGAGTAACTATCTGCTGCTATTACCACCTTCTCCTACAGGCATGTTTTGAAAGACAAGGACTGCAAAGAGAAGGATTTAAAACACTGTACATTTTAGGTCAAGTCTTCTCCAAGAATTGTTGGTGAAGCTCAATAGGAAGGTGGCCATAGGGTCAGTGACATTAAAAAATTGGTCTATATTTTATGTGGTGTGCCTGTCCTACTGAGCAGAGGACTCAAATGCTTCCAGGGATATGGTGGCACTATTGTGTAAAACATGGTTAAAGATTTTCTATTTCCTCATTTTTCACACAACAAATCATGAATGTCTTGTCAGGACTGCAGACTTGTGTCACTGTTTACAGGAATATGTTATAATTTTTGTTTTGAAGCTGGCTGAAGAAATACACATCTCTGAAGGAAAGCTAAAGGAGATATCTACTATGGCTGTAGAGCAAAATAATAAATGTAATCCTGGCAAGCTGTTCAATTTATATATTATCACGATTAACAGACATTACATTTGCAGCTATTTGTTCTTTTCCAAGGAAAGGTAATCCAACCCTGGAAAAGAGAGATAATACATTTCTTTGAACTACAAATTCATTTCAGCATAATCATGGTAATTGATGTATTCCAAAATGTTATCTTGAAAATGGGACTGAGCAGATTTCTTAACAAAAAATTAAGCAGGACAGTCTGAGTAGAAAAATTTCAGATAGAAAATGATATTGTAAACACTGTGTAATATCCTAATTGTATCTACAAGACTTTTCCTTCTTAATGTTTCACCAAACCTTCACGCTCTAGCCTGAAGGCAAAGTACTTTGGGGTCATTAAAGGCGCGTCATGGTACCTGGTCAACCAAAACTCAAAAGCAGCATTTGCTTTACATGTTGCCTTCAATGTCACGGAAAAGTATCATTATCATACTTCAGCCACCCACAACATGGAAAGATGCTTCAAGGATAGGATGGATATCCTTGGAGAATAAAATGGTTGAGTGACTTGGCAAGATGTAGGCCAGCAGGACTGTCTGAAGAGGACAATAATTCCATAACTAAGTTCCTGTGACCAAAAAATGACAACACTACTGACTCTCTAGCTATAATATTGAGATGGTAGGATTTCAGTGGTATGGTGGGGTGTTAAAAAAAAAAAAAAACAACCAACAAAAAACAACAAACAGAAATGGCCTACTTTTCTTCTTATTTGAAATAAAAAAAGACTTTTTTAACCTCTGACTTCAGAGAAAGAATTCCAAAATACAATTTTTTTCAATAGAGACTGAAATCATGGAGTGCTCATTCACCTATCTAGTGGATAATAAAAAATTCATTTTTGAATCAGGCAAGCTCCCTTTGGCTTTAATGAGTTCTATACTTAGGCAGGAACTGAGTAAAGACCCAAGCCCAACCATGTCTATTTTCCTCCAACGTCCACACTCTTCTGTCTAAGCTATTAATAACATTGAAGATATGCACAAACACTGTTGAAGAATGGAGTTACATTTGATTGGTGTCACTTTTTTGAAACAAATGCTCACAAACTTTGCATGTCAGCTTTTTATATATACATTGGTTGAATAGTACACAGTGTTTTCAACTCTCTCTTTTTTCTGCTTGAATGTTTTCTGGAATAATTCACTATTAAGGCAGTTATGCAATAATTTTCCAGCTCTTCTTTTATACAGCTATCAAATCTACTTTTTCAAGAGTGATAAGCAACTCTGTTGGCTCCCATGAACTTTAAAAATATAATTTCTGAAATTTCAGACCTCCTCCTCATTCTTTTCATATTCTCCCTGTATATTGTATGAATCTGCATGTTTATCATTTGTTTTGTAACATGCTCATCAAACATCACTTTGTTTACCCTTTGGTCTTTCTCATCTAATTCTTGTTGCTAGTTATTTTCTTGCTTCCAGCAGAACTCTTCTGATTTCATTTCTATGCCCTCATTAGACATTTTTATTGAAAATGAACACATAAAGCTGATTAGAACTTCTTCCACCATTTGGAATCTTCATTTGCTTTCTCCTTATCACTTTTCTTTCTCATTTTGGAGTGCCCAGATTTTTGCTTTAAGATTTTTTTTTTTCTGTGAGCATCCACAGAGCATACATATCACCTTTTACTTCTCTTTTTTCCTCTGTCTTAAATACTTGATAGTTTAAATTTTCATCTCAGATCTTTTCTAAACCCACAATTGCAGAAGATTCAGCTTCTTCTATTAAGCTTTCTTTAAACTGTGTGGTTTTTAAACATTGTCTTGGTAATTTTAATTTGCAACATTTCCTTCTGTATCTCCCAAGCTTTCTCACATGGTTCATGCCTGAGAAATCCTGCTTGAAGAATAATTTAGGTATTTCTAAAATATTCTTCCTTTCATTAACCCTTCACATAATACCAACCAGGGCTTTGTAATTTGCAACATTCATATTCCAAAATTAAAGTTGAGCTTTATTGGGTTGAAGTTGGCAAAAAATAAAGGGACTCAATCTGTCTACACCTTGTAATAGCCTCAGTATAAGTCATGTCTTGCCTCTGGAGCCAAAAATTTTTCGATCTGTTTCCTGGAAATAAAATTAGGCATTTTTTTTTTCCCCCTCAGAGTAAAAGCAATTCATTACAAAGACCCCCACTCCACAGAAAACTAGACCACAAACTCTTCCCCTGCCATAAATGCATCTTGGGACTCTTTGGAGAAAAAAAAAACCTGAAAGCTCTGGGTTCTAAATATTTAACCATAAGAAGAGTGTGGTCAAAATGACTGAAATACATTAATGATCCATTGATCCAGAACTTTCTGTTATACACAGTATCTATATAGATAGATACCTTAATTCACTAAACGCTATGTTTCTGCATATTCCAAAGAATTATAGAAAGTTAGGAACTCACAAAAACACAGAATGATAACAGACTTATTTCATTCAAGCCCTGTACTGAGGGAAATTCCAGCATTTTCCAGAAGATGTTTATCAGACCTGCTCATAATACTAGTAATAGTGGAAATTCCACAGTTCAGCTGTCTAGTGGTATGACATAGAGAAGACAGAGCCAGACTCTTCTTGGAGGTGTAAACTAATAGGACAAGAGGCGATGGATACAAGTTGCAACATAGGAAATTCCAAAAAGATACAAGGAAAAAGAATTCTACCATGTGGGTGGTGAAACACCTGAACAGGTTCCCAGACAGGCTGTGGTGTCTCCTTCACTGGAAATAATCAGAACTTCACTGGACTTCATCTTGGGCAACCTGCTCTTGTTGTATCGTATTTAAGTAGGGAGTTGGTACAAATGGCGTCCTAAGGACTCTTCCCACCTGAATTATTATATGACTCCATGAATCTCTGAACATTACCACATATCTCATCCCAATACTTCATCCTCCATAACATTTTAGAAGATTTTCTTAATATTCAATGTAAATCTGATTTGATGTAAATGAATATACTTTTTCATTTTCTGAATTTTTTCAATCTTACCTCTTTTCTCTTTTTAAAGACAGTGTATTGTCCTTACTCATATGTCAGGGAATTCATGAGTTCCCAAAGGTTCTTAAAAAGCAGTCAGTCAGAAATCCCAGATATTTCTCCTAATGACAGTGTACTCTATAAAGCTAGCTATGGACCTTGCAATCCTCTGAAAAGTGGCCATAAGTACATTCAGGATATAATGCAGTCAGGATGGCATCCTCTGTTCCAAACTATGATTTCTCAATGAGCTGAGTGCTGCTGTACTTGCCACAAGATTCATGCATAATTAATTCCAATTCATTTTGCCAAATAGCTGCCTTCCTAATGTTTGCATAGTTACTGGAAACAATCTTGTTTGCTTCCATCAGGAATTCCTTCTTAGGTGCTTGTTTTAGCCTCATTGCTTATCACATCATTCTGCATTAGATCAATATACTATGTTTACTCTAGGTTATAAGTCATTATAGTATTACAACCTCACTGTATTATTAATGTGCACAAAACTGCAATGTAATGCTGTATTGAACAGAAATGAAAGAACAGTCATCGTGTATATTTGAGGAAAAGGGTGGCCTTTATTGTTAATATTTTCAAGGTGATGAAAGTATTTTAGGTCACTGGAGTCCTGAATACATGCTCTTTTCTATTGGTAATACAGGTGTTTGGACACCCATTCAAATTTTTTTATATACTCAACTCTTTCCTTGGACACCCAGTTATTTGAGGACTAATCTTGATTGCTCAATAATTTCTCTATTGTTTATAAGTACTTGAGGATTAACCTAGCAAGGTATACATTTAACTTCAAGAATATCAGTGGTCCTATCACCATTTCTTATTTTAGGACAGAATTAAGTTCTTTGCTGGGCTGGGACATGCCTAAATGATGTGGATTTTAGTAATTGTGGCCAGAAATTGCATTCTTTGACATTCAGTACTTTGAACTGCATTCTAGTGCAATGGGCTTGGTCATCTAAGTCATGGGCTTTTACTTCCATTCCCTGAATGAATAACTACATCTAGATCAAAACTGTGTGCTTGCATAATAATTAAGGGGTGATTTGTGAGTTCATTCAGTCGCATCTGAGGAACCCTATGAAATCTGGCCTTCAGTAAATGGCAAATCTCCCACTGGCTTCACTGCAGTTAGGGTTTCACCTCCCTCCCCAGTGAGACTTAACTTGTTAAAAAGTTTAAAAAAGAAAAAAAAGGAAAAATTATTTGGGAATTAGAGAAAATGTATCAGATCAAGTTTTCCCTTTTGAGAGGATGAAGATGTTATGAGTTCCTTATCAAGGATTGATCAGAAGTAGAGATTGTTTTTCTGGTTTTTATTTCTTGGGAGTAATGTCTTTGTTTAACACAAAATTAAAGTGGTTGGATGTGATTTTGCAGTAGAAAATAAAGCTAGTGGAAACTAAAAAAATTTTCAGCACAAGACTTTAATTTCTGCTTCTTTATAATCAATGACTTTAAACTGAGTTGCAACAAAATTAGGGTCTTTAATGTGTCCATTCCATAAGGAGGAAAAAACACCAGAAACCTCTATACAGAATGCTAATTGCTGAGAATACTGTGTGCCTATTGATATTTCATTTAATAAATTGACATGCTAGACACATGTATTTTAAAGTTCAGGTTTAATTAAAAGATAAGACTAAGCAGCAGCTTGGCAAGAGGATAAGGGAAAGTGTTGAAATTCTTTGTTTATGATGGCAAAGCAGCTGCTTTTATTTTTTAACTAATCTCAACTTAATGTCAAATCAAGAGACTACTTTCATATTTTTAGTACATTTAATGAGTTACGCAAGTTTGCGCTCATGCAATTATCCTTCCTCATCTGATACTTTTATATAGTGAAACATTTGCAGGTCCCAGTCTGCTTGGATTTTTAAAAAACCGTTTTCCCCATATACATCATAGTAGAAAAAACTTATCTTCCAGACTAAAACTATCTTCATCAGTCATGAAGAAGAGGTTAAAAGCAAAAGTGTGGGAAGCTGAGCAAGTGATTAGCTGCTTAGCGGGTAACACTTGGAAACATTATATTTCTACAGCAAGGATTAGAATGCAGGCAAATCCTTTCAAATATATTAGTTCAGAGGGCAAAAACATTTATGGCATGCCATGAGATTGTAAAACTGGGCATAACTCTACTGGTGGCAATAAAGCTCTGCCTATTTACATCAGAACAGCTGGCTCTGGTTACTTCTTGTTTATCCCTTTGTAAAACAAGTGTCAAGGGCAAAGAGAACAGATTCTCTTTATTACATGAATGCAGTAGCATGTAGAAGTCCAATGAAATATGAAAATCCCATTGTTATTGGCATTGAAAAGGTGACTGAGAAAGATATTCCTATTGAAAGGAGCTGAAAGAACTGAGTATGAACTTAAACTTAACGGATAAACAAAGAAAAACATGAGGCTGCACTGGTGAATACAGGAATGAACACACACATCAAAGCTGCTGTCTTGCTATTTTGATCACTATGTGGAAAAAATCAGAGCAGTCATTCAGGTGTCAGGGAGAAGTTATGAAGTGTGCTAACCTAGTTTTCATACAGCATAAGCTGATATAAGTATGTTTCCATCTTTACTAATCTCTAGGCTAGCCACAGCTGGTCAGAAAGCAAGTAAGACATTTCACTGAAAATGGGAAGAGCAGAAGCAGAGAAAGAAGTCAAGTTGTTGCAGGGTGTGTTTTGATTTAGCGTGAAATGCAAAATGCATTTTCTTTTGAAAAAAATATAAGCTTTTACAGCAAAGGGTGAGACCTCCCTACTACATGAAAGTGACATGGGCAACATCCCTACTTCACATCAATAACAGCACTTCCTTGAACTTAGACTATCTGCATCTCAAGTAGTGACTCAAGACACAAAGTAATTTTAAGCTGCCCTGTTGACATCTGTGATCAGAAATCTCTCCTAGACCTGAGAGCACTTCATAACAAAAGCATCCTCAAAAATTATGTTGTTGTATTAAAAAAAAAAGTGATTTTCAGTTTTTTCAACTAGCCTAAGGTCAGACTTGCTGCACAGACCAAATTCTTTAAGGTCCAAGAACCACTGATACCCATAAGCCACAGGAAGGTGAGCATATGCAGTTGTTTTCCAGTTTCCTACACTGTTGCATCAGAAGAACCAAAATATACTTTAAAGTTTGATCCTTCTCTTTCCTTTTGTCTTTACAGAGTCTTGTCCTTACATCAGGCTTATGAGGTAGCTGTGTGTGAGTGAGATCACGTGTATCAGTTTCATCTATGGAGATAGGACTCAGCTCCCCTTCTCTAATTCATTACGCTTGAAAACTAACTCCTAGTACCTGCACAAAACTATGACTTTGGTAAAAGCAAATTTGCCTTAGATGTCACTCTCTTCAGTTGTGATATGCAGAGCCAGAGCAGGGAAAGATTAACAATTGCAGTAGAAGGAGTAGATCTTTTAAAAACATAAGAGTGGTGAGACTGAACTTGCCTTCCTCCAATAGCAGTGATAAACAGATGCCTTGGAAAGAGTAAGAACAGGGGAAATTTGCACTATATTGTTTTCCCTGAATACATTTCTGGGTTCCAATTATTTTTACCTCAGGGACTTCCTGGTCTAGAACTTACCAAAGAACTTCAGTAGAACTTCTTCCATATCTGACCTTCACTGGGAAGTACATTCACCTTTTGCTAATAGATGCTCGTAATTAGCAGAAATTAGGTATTAAAGCTACACCCAGTTCCTGAAGTTGGCCAAAATATTAAGGATTATCTTCATCTTTGCACTGCTCAAGCTGTAATTCAAAACTCTGTAGCGTGTTTGCTAAAACTGCTTGGCAACACTACCAATGTGCAGATGGCTCACATGGGCCATTCCATTGAGGCTAAAAGTAATTATATTATATAAACAGCTTCGGTCTTCCAGGTTTTCCCTGGAAGTCTCGAGGACTAAAAGAATCCTTGTTGCTCTACTATCAACCTTGACAAACAAAATAACACAAACTATGTCCAGATTAGAAGTATCTAAAAAGATCAAAAACCTTAGACACAGTAAATCAGCTGATTTCTTTCAAAGTCAGTCAAGCAGCACTAATATACCCCCTTGAGCATCTGGCCTAAAATGCCAAGTGTGATGAGCTACCTCTTTATGGACTCTTCTCCCTTGTCTTTGGTGTTCTGCAATTGCTGAAGAAGTACGAGCAACTCTACAAGAGGGACAGCTGTCAGACTACATTCCCCTCCCTCTTCTCAACTGATACCACTCTGGCAGAAAAAACACATTCATGGGAAAACCATTAACTAGAAGAAGTTAATGGATAGTATCCCTGGCAGTAAGGCACTTACCAAAAAGCAAAAGAGTGCAATAATCAGAACACATTTCCTATAACATTTTTCAAGTAAGCAACTTAGTAGCCCTAGGTCATATTATGCCACTCCTTGTTCAACAGATATCCCCGCTGACTTCAAAATGGAGTTGTTTTGAAAAACTGACAGCAAGACAGATCCCCTGATATACTTGTGCTAAGTTTTAATGTTGAAAGTTTTTTTAAAAGTTGAAGGAAACATCCTATCACACTGCAGCATGTTAAAGAACTCACTCTGAAGGGAAAGGTAATAAATATAGAAGAAAATTTTTAAATAGCAGCATAAAGCTATACTAGAAAAATATTTTTTTTTTAACTTGAAGCTTGGTTTTACCACTGTTTTGCTTCCTGCTTTCAAGTTTGCTCAACAGCTTGGTTGTGGGAATTTTTTGTGGAGGAACATATTGGGAGGGGAAACTTGTCGCCCTCAGATCAAAACATTTTGTGGAATAAAAAAGAAGTCTTTGTCCTTCTGAAAAGTTTTGTTGATTAGCAAGTTGTCCAGTTTCACTATGGAAGATGAGACTTCTCAGTGCTTATATATTACAAAAAAATATTTATTTTCATAGAGGCTTTGGCAATATGAAAGGAAACTCTGCAACTACACTGATTTACTGACAGTTACTCACAAATTAATAGAGCTCTCAAACATTTCATAAGTGTCACTGTCAAGAAGAAGAAAAAAAGTTTAAAAGTGAAGTAGTCTTAACAGCAACCGCAGCACTTTTGCTATTATGAAGGCATTAATTTTCACAGTAACTATAAATAACCCCTTATCGTGGTGGGCAAAGAGGTACAATTAGTTAATTACCTACTGCTAATCTTTCTTGCTGCTGTTACTGGGCTTATTTTTAGTAGGACCTATAACTGCTTCCTCCCCTAACCCAGGGACGTCAAACACAGAACCACAACCTGCCAGCGACATCCCTCACAAGACGAAATGTAGGCCTGGATGTGGCTTCCTCTGCCTGTGTCCACATGATATAAAACTGCCCATTTCCTTTCATGTAGATATTTCCCTAACATATTCCTTCACTGCAAAAAGAATGACTCTGCCCTGTTTCTGAAGAGCCCTCTAAGACAACCCCTTGCCCTTTTCCCCTTTGGGCTCCTGCCCTGAGAGGTATTTGGGATCATTGCATTTATTACGCCAGATTCAAAATGGAGCAACCCTTAAACCCCAGATGCCTCAGGCTGCCACCAAAGTGCCAGGCAGACACGTCGGGGCTTCCCCAGCCATTTTAGAGCAATGGGCAGCAGACCCCAGCAGCGTCCTCTGTGCCAAGGGGCCTCCGCTCTGACCCTGGGGTCTGAGGGGCTGATGCTCCCCGCTACCCACAGGCATCTCTGCAGTGCCCAGCCTCATGTCAGCTGGGAACAGAACATCTCCTTTGATTTCAAGCATTTGCAAATGGCATCACAAAAGGATGGAAGAAAAACCCTCAGCTTTCCTCATCCACGTTTCTTCTGTTTTCTGAGACCATGCAAATCACACCCAGGTTTTTTTGCTGGGGCAGTAGAGAGGTTTTGGATAAAAAATTTGCATATCTTTCCTGGTGTGCCTCTTAAAATGTCTACCACACGTACTCTAATCCCTCCTCATCCCCCAGGTTTCCAAGGTCACAAGAAGGAAGCAGAACCCATGACAAAAACCTCCACGCTGCCTTTGCAGTCCTCACCACCTCCTCCTCCCTGCTGACCTGTGCAAGACCTGCCACTGCTGCAGCTCCTGTGAACTCCTTCACCAGCTGGGCTCTGCCTGGCCTGCTCTGCTTTCTCCCCTCAGGGATGGGTACTGCACTTCTTGAGCACAAACCTGTGTCCCGCCAGCCCTTCTGCCAGCGTACCACCTCCGACATCCAGCCTACAGACATGAACCAGCACTGAGCTGCTCCGTGGGTGTAGACAATTTATAAATTTTGAAAATGTACATTAACCAAAACAAGCCAACAACAGTAAACCCCCCTACATAAAGTAAATACTTCATTCCTTAGTCTTCTCATCCTGCAAGCAAGATTATATTTGTCTGAATCTTACATATTCATTAATTTTGTATCTAGCTGGAGTAGTCTAGAGCTGTTAGACTTCATCTTTCTAAACAGCTGGAGTCCCTTCACTGCTTTTAATTGTGTAGAAGAGACACATTCAGTGAACAGGAGCTGTGTGAAGCCCCAGTAAAGATCAGGCCGACAAGAGGAAGCCTGCCATGATCCTAGACAGGATGAGTGCAGGCACCACGTTGATGGTGTCAGCAGGGCCACTGAAGTGAGAAGCACAACATTTTTCTTTGACGACAAGCACCATTAAAATTTTTCCTTGCGGGCCTCCCCCCGCTCTGTCACATAAGGGGCCGTGACAGCTCGATCAATCAGCTCCAGCAGATAGCGAGGAAACCAGCCATCCACGGGGACTGCGATACCCACCTCAGGGGCTGTGTTGGACAGCTAATGTTCCACTCCTCGATGCATAAGCCCCAACATATGATGTTTTTTTCAGATTCCTCCTCCCAGGTGCCAAAATTGCCAAGCAAAATCTCTGATGCCATTTTTACCCTCTCCACTGTTTCCAAGGCAAATTATTCATCTTCTGTCAAGCTTAATTCCTGACCCTAAGTTTAATTCTGTCTCAGCAGCTGGTCCCTCGATCAGCCCCGCTGCACTCAAGTCGTGCTGCTCTTTTAGCTGCGCCCTGCCCGTGGATCAACAGAGGAAGTTCAGAGTTGCATCCACTTGGTTTTGACTTCAAATACTGTTTGTCGTGATTAGATGCTCCAAGAAAAAAGACGTGGAGCGGCTCGCCTGAAACAGTGAGACGTGACAACACGTGCCCTGGGTCTGATGGGACCAGCAAGCAGGAACGTCAAAGTTTTCCTGGTTCAGGGTAATGCTTTTAGACAAATGCAAGGGAATGTATTTTTGCCTTCAAAAATAAAATGCAGCTGACCTTTACTCAAGAAACCAGCCACTAATCTTTTTTGACCTAAAGTAACTACTCTCCTGTGTACAACGGTCCTGTAATATCACCGAAATATGGTATAAATGAATTTATCAAGGCAGAGGAATTTGTTGTAATGATTGATACAACAGCTCCTGTGCAAGGCTCAGAGAATACTTATATAAATATACATTATACTGAGATTAAGTCGAAACTTATTAATATGCCCTCATTTGTCTAGGGAAGTACAAATATATAGAATGCAATTTTTTTGCTTTTGTCAACACTTCACAGTTGTCTTTTTTAGCTCTACTGTCTGTGCATAAATAATGAATATACTCTCACAGTTGATGCCACAGGAACAAAACTCGTTATCTTTATAGGTAAATCTAATAACATTTTTTAAATCTCTAAAGCATTGCTTACAGAACCAAGAAAATCTACTAAAAGGACACAGTTTTTTACATGCTACAATACTAATCTAGGAAAAGTATTGCCACAAGACATCATTATGTCAGCAAGTCTAGGAGAGCTATATAAAGCATTCAACATGCATAATAAAATTACTATCTCTACCTTTACTTAAAAAAAGTATAGAAATTTTTGTCCTAGAGGTCAGTGATAGAAAAACTAAATAAACTATTGTCAAGGCTCAGATCAGAAGCACTACCCAGAAGCAGAAGGTTAGGGGTGAATTTCTTGGGGTTTAATTTGTTTTCTTCAAGGTTTAGTGAATTTTTTCATCCAAGTAACTTATTCATAAGGCACATACCCTACCTGATCTGACATGACCAGTTGATGTGACTAGATATTCACAAATTCAAGTGTAACTGGGTGAAACTTCCAGTTGGAAAAAAAAAACATTTCTCAAAAAGATTAAAGCACTTGATTCTCATATTTTCCAAATGCCCCTTTGTTTCAGTGATAAAAACCACCACCTTTTCTTTGAATTTCACTTGGTTTTGGAGATAAACCTCAAAAAAAAAGTTCTATTTTTTTAGATTTGTCAGGCAATCAAAAATCAGTTACCTACTTAAGTATAGTAAGAATTTATGCTATTTCACTTTGAAGTATTGATACTGATCAGGGTGGTATTACACTAGACACACTCAATGCAGCAATTCCCATGTTCCTCCAGGAGTAAGGACACTTCATCAAGTTTTATTTGCTAGATGTATATATGATCCCAATCATAACTATTGCAGGCAGGATACATAAATGAGTGCAACCATCTCCTCACATTTATGTTTCATTACATTGTAACTTTACAGAGAACAGGACATACAACTGTTTGCCACTGGATTTGTGCATAAATACAATATATGTACATATACACAAACAAAAAATTGTTGTCCTCCTTTGTTTTTTCAGAGATCATAATAAGTCTAATGTACTCAGTGCACATTACAGAGGAGCCCTACTCCAGGTAAGAGCACAGAGAGCTGCTGAGTACTAGGAAGTGCTGATGTAACATCAGCATTTCTGTTATCTATGGCTCCCAGAGCGCCCTGTAATTCACCCATCTTCCTCTACTCCACTGTCTGAGCACACTGAGAGCCTATGGTGGGGTTTTTTTGGGGGGGCGGGGGGCATCTGTGTTTCTTCAATGATCGTGTGCTTGCCAAGTGATAGGCAATGGTATCTCCAGTGGTTGTCTTGCCTATTACACTTGATTTGTAGGCTGAGGAATAACATGAACAGGTAACTCAGCATCCTTAACAGATTGGTACTTGAAAGTATTTGTGTATCAGCCTTCCTTTGATAGCAAAGGCAATTTAATGACTTTGTGTTTCTGAGGTTCCATGCTTTCACGGTGCTCGAGTATTTTATTGCTACACAAAATAAGTACCAGTTCCCCACTAACAAGAGTCTAGTTGTTTTAGTCCTATCTTTTTAGTAATACACCTTAACATGTGAATTTCATTAGTGAGCATAGAAATATCTTCTCCTGCTTGGATTTTCAGTAACCTTTGAGAAGGGACAGAGAATTTCCTTCCTACTGCCATTTCTAACACATATTCAAACACACAGCCATGTGTGTACACGCACACACACATGGACACACCTCTCAAATGCAAATATTCTGTACAGCCATCCAAACGTTACCATCGTGATTCCTACGCTCTCTCTAAACAGAGATCCAGAGGAAAAAGTGTTCTCGCAATAGCAATTAAGAAGTGGGAAATTATTTTTTTCTTTCTCATCACTCATTCTGCAACAAATTTCCAGGTGTTGCTATGTTGCAGTAGAGATAGCAACCTTCTGCAGCCCAGCACATGGAGGAGAATTGTGCTCCCCAATGTTGAAAAGCATTTCCGGCACACTGGTGCAGTTTCATCTGACAAAGCATGTGGCTTTAAAACCAGAGTCTAGTCCCAGGGCAGTGTAATACATGCCCTAATTTGATCCAGTCACAAAAATCTACTAATGCAAAAAATCTTTTGCAAAGTACTCAGTTCCTCAAGGTGAACCAGGCAGCCTAGGAGTTAGCAACTAGCTTTCAAAATATCAGTCCTGGGAGGAAATTCAACATTAAAATAATAAAATTAAGTAATAAGAAGTACACATAGAACACGAATTAATTTCTGCAACTAATGTCCCCCATGAGTGACCACTTAATGAGGGCAAAGGGATGCAGCTCTGCACTAAAACAACAGGACAGGCTTACAGCATTATACAGAGCCACGGCAGAGGCAGAGGTACACGTTTCCCTCTTCTCCAGATCACAGTAAATCCTGGGTGCCTTCAGCCAAGTAATTCCATTTCTCTGCTGTCCCTTTCTCTGGACCATTGCCCATAATTTATTTAGCCTGGCAAATCTCTGGGACAAGGGTTGTCTATAATGACATGTCTGGATGGTAGCAATTCCAGTGGGGCTGAATGAGATCTCTACACACTAACAAGTACAAATGAATAACAACAAAACAAGAACACTCTCTTTTCTTAAAGTATCTTAAATCCCTTTTTCTATTCCTAGGCACTTTGGAGTGCTTAATGAGCATATGAGAAAAAGCCACAAAAGGACATCATTTTGAAAGCAAATGCTTGCTTGCAGTTTTGTATGGGTAAGTGAACCACTTTTTCATGCGCAAGTTCAGTAAGTAAAGACTTGTCTGCTTCATATTTGAGAGCAAATCTTTCTGAACATGCACAAAGCCTGTCAGCCTGAAAAATTGCAGCAAACTGGCTGGCAGAAAACAAAAAGCCCACAGACAATTGTTGAAGGAGACTAGTAGAGGACTCTATTGGATTTGCCTGGCAAGGTTTTGGTAGCAGGGGGGGCTACCGGGGTGGCTTCTGTGAGAAGCTGCTGGAAGCTTCCCCTACGTCCAACAGAGCCAATGCCAGCCGGCTCCAAGATGGACCCGCTGCTGGCCAAGGCTGAGCCCATCAGCCAACAGTGGTAGTGCCTCTGGGATAACACATTTAAGAAGGGGAAAAAAAAACCCTGCACACCTGCAGCTGGAGAGCAGAGTGAGAACATGTGAGAAAAACAACCCTGCAGACCCCAAGGTCAGTGAAGAAGGAGGGGGAGGAGGTGCTCCAGGCACCGGAGCAGAGATTCCCCTGCAGCTCGTGGTGGGGCAGGCTGTCCCCCCACAGCCAATGGAGGTCCACGGTGGAGCAGATATCCACCTGCAGCCCATGGAGGACCCCACACCGGAGCAGGTGGATGCCCAAAGGAGACTGTGATCCTGTGGGAAGCCCACGCTGGAGCAGGCTTCTGGCAGGACCTACGGACCTGTGGACAGAGAGGCCCACGCTGGAGCAGATTTGTTGGCAGGACTTGTGACCCCACGGGGGACCCACGCTGGAGCAGTGTGCTCCTGAGGGACTGCAGCCCATGGAAGGAACCCACGCTGGAGCAGTTCATGAAGAAACTGGAGCCCGTGGGAAGGACTCATGCTGGAGAATTTCATGGAGGACTGTCTCCCATGGGAGGGACCCCACGCTGGAGCAGGGGAAGAGTGTGAGGAGTCCTGCCCCTGAGGAGGAACAAGCGGCAGAGACAACGTGTGATGAACTGACCCCAACCCCCATTCCCCGTTCCCCTGCATTGCTGGCAGGGAGGAGGTAGAGAATTCGGGAGTGAAGCTGTGCCCAGGAAGAAGGGAGGGTTGGGGGAAGGTGTTTTTAAGATTTGGTCTTATTTCTCATTACCCTACTATGGTTGATTGATAATAAATTAAGTTAATTTTCCCCAAGTCAAGTCTGTTTTGCCTGTGATGGTAATTGCTGAGTGATCTCTCCTTGTACTTATCTCAACCCACAAGCCTTTCATTATATTTTCTCTCCCCTGTCCAGCTGAGGAGGGGAGTGATAGAACGGCTTTGGTGGGCACCTGGAATCCAGCCAGGGTCAACCCACCTCAAGGACATATGCAAAAGGCTTTCACAAAGTGTTGGGATCAAGGACAGGGGGATACAGGTAACTTCAGACAGGTGATTAAGAATCTGCATGGCAAAAAGATGACTGAACAATATTCTCATAAAACATTGAAAAGTTTATAAAGCTGTGCCAACTGACAAAGTGGGATTTCTTTCTTTTTAGGCTATGATATCACTTTGGCTTCTCTGGCACTGCTGTTCTCTAGTGGACCCACTGGGAGTAAAAGCAGAGCTAAGTGTTTTGCCTCTTGTGCTGATTTGCTGTTGCAATGCCCATGCGAAGCTGATATTGAAACCATCACACAGGAGGGAGAAAACCACAGTCAAAATGCCCAGTGCCTGTATCACCTGGTGATTTACATCTAACATCCCAAGGAAGCAGAAAGACAATTCACTGAAGAAAGGAGATGGATGGGTGGTTATGTGACACGGAACATGCTTCACTAGATCTGATGCTCATCTAGAGGCTCTCTTTCTCTGTTTAAATCAACCCTGGTCACAGCCCTTGCTTCTTTTTTATTAAGATACAAACAATGCAAAGAAAAAACAAATTTTCCAGCTCATATGGAGGCAAATAGAAAACAATGTTAACAGAGGAATGTAAACATTTCTAGAGCGCCTATCTGCCTGGATTTAATTTCCAACACTGATTCCCAAAACCTGTAGATTTGCATCAATTCTGTCCTCTGGAAGATGGTGCTGAATTGCAAGAATATAATTTAATGCACTGCTTCGTCTCAGTCAAGACTAAACATCCTACAGGATCCCTCATTCTGCACTCTTCTAATCCAACAGTCCACAGTCTCCCTTTACACACAGCACATGCAATTCCTCCTGAAGCCAGCTGGAGAAAAGTACCTATGAGTGGTCCTCATCCTTTAAGCAGAACTTCGTTTGTGTCATTCTGACTTTTACACCCCACCACAACAATTTAAAAGTCAGGAGCCCGGAAAGTAGTTTGGACTTTTTTTATTACCCTACACAATGCTATCTATGGGCTCAGACACACTGACTCTCGGTGGGAATTACAGAGCTAGCTGCTCTTTGCTCCTTTGAATATTTCCCCACAGCTGACAGTCAAAAGCTTCCTTTTGAACATCTGGAACAGTAATAGCAAAAATAGCATCAACAGCACCAAATTCTGTCTACCAGCAATGAATACTTTGTTTCTCTCAGCAGCATTTTCTGCTGTGCAGCACTAAATGCTTCAACTGAGAGTATTGTAGTCATGTGAGTGTGTCAACATTCCCTCTGTGAGAGTTCCCAAAAGTACCATGTACCACAGGTTATACTTGAAGCAGAAAGTATCTCAATCTAATTTGTGCACCCACCTACCTAGTCAAACTAGAAACATCAGATCGAGAAGAAAGCTTTTGTCAATGTTCTATTTCTTCTAATTAGCTATCATTATTATAACGACCAACCATACTTCAGAGGGAAGATATTAAAAGTTGGATTGATATCCCAGGGACCTTATAATCTAAATTAGAGAAAGCACATCAGCAGATGGCAAGCACACAAAGATGTGGAAAATGGGAAAAGACTGTGAATAGAGATGCTTCTGTCACATGCACATTACGTGAGGTTTTGTTGTTTCTCTTTTGTCTCTGAAACAGTAAGTATAAAATGACCATAAATGTAATGTCATCATTTTTAATCACACTCAACATATAAAGTAAATTGGATCTTCATCTAGCACAGAACTGGGATAATGCTGCTGCATTCAATAGAGTTGCACTGACATTCACCTTTTTTGACTCTTGTGTGTTTCCAAATTGCATTTCCAACCTGACCATGCCCCCAGTGAAGTTAAGAGGGATTATTCAGTGGGGTTTTTTTCAAATGGAAGAAGGAGTTGGGTCCAAAAAAGAATTTTTTTTTTTTTTTTTGCTTTGCAATCTTCTGAACACTACCTAATTATTGCAGAGATTGAGACTGAGTTTCATTCTTTTTCTTTTTTTGTCTAATTCCAATTTCAGCAGGTTGAGTGTTGGTTGGTGAGCAAGACGTAGAAAAAAAGTCCAGTTTAATTTATTGGTAGAAACCAGAAAAACACAAACTGCAGAGCTCAGAAATCCTATCCCTTCTAGGGATAAGAATCCATTTTTAGAAACAAAAACTAGAATCAATTTCCTCAGATTTAGAGGAGAAAGGACCTGTGATGCAGAGGGAAGCCGGCTCGCACAGCCGGGGAGGTGCAATGGCAACTCCCAATGCAGCTTTGTGGGGGGTCCCTTTATGCTGAAGTCACAGGCCTCTTTTAGAAAACAGAGCGCCCATGTGGTAAAGCTCTCAATTAAAAATACATTGTGTGGAAAAATACTAATAAGGATTTTCTTCCTTTTCCAGACAGTGTGGTCAGTAACCTGAGAAGATTTGTCATCTTCTCCCCAGGCATTTGTGATTCTAAAAAACATTGTTTTCCCTGCAGCTGAGGGTGCTGGCCCAAGAGATTCTGAAAGCACTGCTTAGCTTAGAAATGTAATAAACTGACAAAATCTGGAAACTTTGCTGAATCTTCCTTTCTTTACCACTTTCATATGGTTTCACTGCACACACTTTCTTCATCACTGCTGCTTTAAGACTTGTTTCATATATTAATTATTAAACAGCTGCTTTTGACTTTGACTTATCTACCACCTTATCTCCAGATACAGCCATTTCTAGTTAGCTTAACCATGTAAATAATCTATTTTTGAAAATTTTTTTCTTTCCTTCAGTGTGCACTTTTCTTCCTCTGGCTACACTGTCTGTCTCTATCACAGGTGCCTGCATTCATCCAGGACAAAATAAAGAACTTGCTCCTCTCTCCATTTTGTGTATCTGAAATCTTTCCCACGGTGATCACCTACTTTGTCAATTCTTGAAACAGTGTGTTCAGACCATCCAAAACAGAAAGCAGGATCTGGACCCATCACCCCTCACTGTCCCTCTGCCCCAACGACTGAGATTTCAAGAAGCCAGAAGTGGCACTGTCTCCTAGCACCATGTCCCATCCAGCCTACCTACATATTCTTGCCAGTCGGCCTTGCAGGCATGTGGATTGGTAACCATCTCACAACACCTCCCACAGAAGACAATGTGTAAACACAGGGCCTCTTGCATTACCGAGGACACAGGTGGCACCTATCTCCTGCTGAGATTTTTGGGGGAGGAAAAGAAGCCTCGTGCACGACAGCATTAGCTGTTTACAATGTGTTTGGCATTCAAAGGAGTTCATTTCAAATATGGCAGTTAGCATGTCTTCCTGCACCTGTGTTTTCAAGCCAGTCACTGGAAAAGTTTATGAAGTGATGGTGAATTTTAAAGCGAACAAATCCACCCCAGGAGGTGTTCAAAGATGAACCTGGGGCTGCCCCGCCACCCCTCCATGGGAGGAGTCCTGTGTCCTAAAGGTATCGACCATAGCAGGGGGCTTACAGCAAAACCCAACACCACTCACAGTTTTGGTTTCACTTTGTATCACACAAAAGGGCAGCCCTTGAGCCTCCACTCAGCCCGACAGAGACAAGTGAGTCATGCATTCTACATGAGCCAGGATTTGATCCCTTCATGCACACACAACTGTATCCCACCTGAGCAGGGACGTGTGCCAGTGATAGCCACAGGCTCACAGGTGATGTAAACTTTCAAGAGCATGCTGGGGACCACCCTCAATCCGGCCTGTGAGCACAACAACTGAAAGAAGGGAAAAAATATCTGAGGAAACAAAACAGTAACTGAACAGATGTAAACAAAACTCTTTGAAGGAACTGCAACTAAATTGTAGCAGGAGCTAAGATCTGAGCAGCAGCCAGGGATATGCCTTCTCAGATAAGAATGGAGCCAGGCATGGACATTCCTGTTCACCTTCCAGGAGGGACAGACAAGAGCCAGCTCAGATCTGAGAAACTCTGCCAAAGAGGTGGTAGACAAACGCTTGGGCACAGTATCTCACTAATGCAGCTCTACAACTTCCAGAGCAGAGCTGGCTTGCTTTTGGCTGGCTCACAGAGTGGACAGAGAAGCTTGCAGCTGGCTGTACCCATCTGTGTAGACATGCCTTAAGAGCCCTACTGAAGCTTTGCCCATCAACACTAGCTGAGAAGCCTTCCTAAATTTAGGGTATTAAAACAATTTGGCAAAATAAATAAAACTATGAGGCACCAACACAGATTCTGTATCAAAATTGTGGAAACACCTCCAGTTTTTGACATGTTAAATTATAGGCTAACTTGTCAAATTAGTTTTAAAGTCTCAGGGGAACAAATTCTGACAAGAAAAATAAACAAACAGAAAAACAGATTGCCAGAACTAAAGAAACCTTCAGCAACAAGCGTTCAACAGCCATGCAAAGCAGTGTTACTATGACTACTGACAGCCAAGTAATAATACCTCACCCTCAAAACCATAGCAAACAGCATCTGTGTTTCTGCCTAGACTATTCAGAAGTAGGGGACAACACCTGAACATCCTCAGGTTCCTGTGCTTCCATTGCTCTAAGACATGAACTGCAATAGGAGAACAAGATGTAATCTGTGTCAAAAATATTCTCCTACATGAAACGCTCATGGAAATCAAGCGCCTGCCCATTCCTTGATTTTTTCTTTTTTTTTTTTCCCACCTCTCTCCCAGTGTATAAGTAACCAGAACAAGTAACCAGAACGTCTTTAATAGAGATGATTTCACACCTCCCCTCTCAGTCCTGCTACTGAGCTGCACTCATAGGGAAGGTCTGGAAGGAGCAATGAGAACTGTGTGTTGCACTGTGCCAGAGCTTGTATCATGCAATGCTGAGCAGTTAGAGGAGAAGTCAGGCTACCTGCCACTCCCTGGATGCTGAACAGCACAGCTCTAGGCACCTACGCACATGACCAGCCAAGATCCAGACCTTAGTATAGACTTGGCAAATTTTGTGACAGCTAAGTGACAGCTGAAGTAAGACTTCAGATTGCCTGATAACAGCACAGTCAACCATATGGAGGGCTTGACATGTAAATATTATTCATGTGCAGGCTCCAGTGAAGTCAGCAGAACTGATTTGTGGGACTAAACATGCTGTGGTAACTTCAGTCTTAAACCTAAACTGTGGTGTTTCAAGATCCTGCATTTCTTCCTGTGAGTCTCAGCATTCCTCCTTTGCTATCCCTGCCTAGAAACTGAGAGTTGCTTCTTTACCTCAAAGGATATTCATGAAAATCCACAGTAAATGGAATTACCCATATCTACAGATGTACCCACACCCTCTATATTTTGGCACCACATAGATATTGCAAGTATAGCAGGATTAAATTGGTTAAAGCAGTAGTTCAATAGCTTGAACAAGCAATCAATAGGGAAAAGAAAAGAACAAAAGAAAACAAATCTCTCTCCACCCCTAAGAGTGTCACATGGATCAGCAGTTACCACGTTAGCTAAAATTCCTCCTACGCTCCTTTAACCTCATCTTAACTTCCACCAAGCTTTTAAAGTTGAATGCCCAGTTTGCACCTCCCTTGTTACTTGGGGAAGAAATAAGACTATATCAGTTTTATTGTTGTTACATTGAGACAATTTATATATTTACTACTACTCCCTTTTTATTTCCAAAGTGAATTGTAAACAGTTTAAAACTAAGCTTGTCCAGCAATCAACAGAAGTAAGAATTGTATAGCCCAAGGACCCTGAGGTATGCTTAACTGACTCTAAGGCAAGGGAGGGTGCACCTTTTGTGGGGTGATGTTTCTCTGCTCTGGGGTGGACGGCCTGGTGCCACGCAAGATGGTGACGTGCAGCCAATGGCTACCTGATGGCTGGATTATTCCCACTCTACAATACCACAGCAGACCACAAACTCTTCTAGAAACACCCAGCAAAGTCTGTCTCCAGTGATTACAGAGAGACCCCATAATGAGTGGGTCCCTAATCTAATCGCTTTAATTAAGTGAATATTCATATAAAGTTAGTTAGGCAATATGAATATAGGCCCAGAACTGCTTTTAGAATTATGCATTTCTGAGCAAAACCAAGAGTCTCAGGCACTCTTCCATGCTACTTGCAAAGCATGGACTACCTGTATATTTAGTACCTGAAGAAGGACTTGTGTGCCAAAGAGCTTGTGGGTTTTTCCCAGAGAAATTCTTTCTCCCTGAGTTATAAGGAGGAAAAAAAATGTGGAATTAAAACAAAGGTAGTCAGGCTCAAATTTCTGTTCTGGAGTCCAGCTAAAATCTGGGTTCCCAAATGGCAGGGTCTGACTCACTGTGTGCTTGTGCCACTGCCATTTAAATTCATCTCAGTAGAGTGTGTAGGAAAGAAGTAACTCAGGATAATTGTGCCTAAATGGAAATATATGTGAAGAGGCATAGGTCTCTTTGCCCTACTTGAGGATCTGCCAGTAGAGCTTTCACAGAGTACAATAGTAATTCAGGCAAATTGACTGTTAGAAATATAAGTGGAAGATGATGCAGCAACTGAGAATCTTAAAGCAAAATAAAGATTGCAATCTTGTTTATGCAAGTCTACTTGCATTTATTAAGTTCATTTTTTTATCAAAAAATGAAGTTAATATTTTCAACCTTTTGCTTTGCTGGATCTGTGTTTTGCCTGTTAACATGAGCAATTTTGACAATAGCCTTCAGTTCAGCATCAGCAATAGAATTATTTTTTCTATATATGTCCTTAATGATTTGAATTCTTCCTGCAGAAAAAATCCCATTAAACTCAGAGAAGTTCTATGAATGGAAGTATTTCAGATGCAGAACCAAAACCTATTATCACATCACTGTGAAAGAATTTAAAGTCTTGCAAAAGGTACTTAATAGCAGTCAGGGTCTGAAAAAAATGACATTCTTTAGAATTAAAAAGTAAACATTTTGTGAAGCTAATGTCAACACATTTTGCACACAGTCTAATACCATTCTAAATCAGGTAGTGGACTGTGTGCAAATACCAGTAAAAATGTTAACAAATGTGTACTAACAACATAGATGATGGCTACAGTGTACCTTTACAAGGATTCTTGTTTAATAAATTATTTTTTAACTGAAAAAATGCAGATTTATTAAAACCTAAAATGTTTGTGAAAAGGGGAAGGTGGGAGAAGTGGAAGAAGTGGTGACAGGAAGACAACAAAATCAGAAATTGTCAAATCATTTGTCTACTATTTATCAAATCAATTGTCTAGCATTTCAGTTTATTTGCAATTATTTTAGAAATGCTATTAAATTCAGACAAACGCGTGATTAAAAAACAAATAGCCTCAACATAAAACTGAAGCATTTTGAAATAATTTTAAAAATCAAAGCTGTCCTGATGAAATATTCATTTCTTGGTGATCCATCATAGCAGTTGCTTTAGCAAAGTGCATCACGCAATATGAAGTCCAGCAGGAAATTTGTGCTATGAGCTTCAAAGTTATATAAAACAAATGAGGTTTGACTCCCCTAGGTTTACAGGGCTGTGTATTCAAACCGTAATGTTTGTCTCCCTGGTTAAAAACCAGACAGTTGTCTTTTGGGGGATTTTAATAATTTGTGTCATGTGGAGATTTTCAACCCCAAATTTGTGAAATAATGATTTTTTCATAAAAATAAATTAATTGCTCAAACCCCTATTTTTCCATCCAAAACAGGTTAAATTAAAACCTCCTGAGCAGGAAAAGTATGGATTTCACTGGCAAGGTGCTTTCTTTATGTACGTGGGCTAACATACATGCTAAAAATACTTTCATGTAAGATAAGTGGATGATGCCATTGTGCATTTTCTCTCTCTTGAATAACTGATATATGAAGTTCTGTGAAATGCAACAAATAAAACCAATCTAAAGCACTAGTTTAGAAAAATAGACAATTCTTTGGTTAATGTTTTTGGCTTATTATCACCTGCATAAACATTTATTCTGTTCACTCACATCAAAATACACCAATTGCTAGTACTACACATTAGCTAATCTCTTCTTTTTTCCATTTGGGAACCAGTCAAGTCCTACTCAGAACTAAGTTTTTCTGACATAAAAATATAACTAAAATATTGTATATCTAATCAAACTTTTAAATAGTTAATATTTCATTAATATCTCAGTTTTTACCCTTCAGATTTTTTACATAATGCCTAACATGCGCAAATTTAAATACCTAGGTACATCTCTATCAAGCTTTTTAGACATATGACACTCATAGTAAATTTTGAATTCTCCTATTTAAAGGACACTTTGCACCACGGGTAGTATAAATGTACACTACTGTAATATTCACAGCACATATAAAGGTAACAGCTGAATCTCAGTACTTTAACAGGACGTTGTTTCAAGTAAGAAATCTTGACTTTCCATACAAAATCTCCCACTGAACAAATAAAACACTTCCCCGGGGGACCCAGATTATTATATTTTTTTCACTGATATGAAAATCTCTGTGACTCTTTTTACTTCCCGAGCTTATAAATCAAGGATTCTTCAGTTTGCAAAAAATTTGGTAATGGTTTAAAAAACATTTCATCTGACACTGTAACAATAATGGGGACTACAAGAACAATACCAAATTCCTCATGATATTTATATAAGCTGGTTCATTACGAATGAAAATATTATTATATTATTTGCCTTTATAACTTCTTTTTCCCTTGACTTGATTAAAGAAAGCACTGCAAGTACATCTGTGATTCTTAAGGAGACTAAATCAGAAGGAGAATACTTTAAATATGGTCTTTGTGAACAGCTTAACTCTTGTTGATATAGAGGGCTTGCTATACCATAAATGCTGAACTGGAGGCGACTCCCAGTGTTTCCCTGCCAGGGTATTGTCTTAGTTCAGAGAAAAAAGAGAGCAATTAAACTTAGACAGTTTCCATTCAAGTGGAAGCAGATTGTGACAACTGATTTTCCTGAAGCCATCAGAAACCAGCCCAGACATGTTTTTCTGTAACGGCTGAGGGTTGAGTGATGCTGTCTTCCTTCTTCTAGTCCATGTGCTTCAAGTTTTCCCATTTTCCATGGTGGAGAGCAGCCCAGCCCATCTGAACCTCAGCTAGCCAAGTACTTACGTACAACTTGCTGCCAAGAGAATCCCCTTCCTTCAGAAGTCTCTGCCTGCAGCAAAGAAAGGAATATTTCTTTGAGACAGTGCTAAAGATGGCTTTTGCCAATAGCAGCAGTTAAAATATCTGTTATAAACAGCATGCCTCTATATCACAAAATATCCTATAATTTGGAATGATTGGTGGCATCTGCTCTCAAGAGACTTGAGCGTGAAGCAGAGGGTGAGGAAGGTCAGAGTGACAGCTGGGTGAGGGAAGGAAATGCCAGAACTTTCTTCTGTGCAGTTTTTGGATTTAACCACCACAGTACCTCAGCCACCTACACAAGTACTAACATTTCCCACCCCAACACCATACTCCTTCCCCCTACCACTACCACAATCAACCCATTACTTGACAGCTCAGCAGTCTGAGGAAGAATTAATTCACCCTGTTTCACCCCTGAATGCCTATTCACCCTTCTTGTGTAATTTTACAATGTGGGTTTTTTTTTTCTCACAGCTGTGGTAAAACGCACAGAAGTAAAAAGTCTTACGCATAACACATTGGAGACTTTGAATCATAAGATTTCATCCTTACATAAATATAGAGGTTAATACATCTAGTTATATGAAGATTAATCCCCCTAACTGACACCAGATCTGTGGTGTTCTTAGTACTATTCATGTTCCAGCTGTGTTATTTAAAGCTCTCATCCACAGCTTTAATATTTGCATTAGACTTTCTGAAAATGTTTAGGTTCTTTCTTCACGACTCAGTGCTCTCTGCTTACTCTTGCCTGAACTATCTTTCTTCTCTGAGTCACTACCTCTCTTATCAGCTTCCAGCCTCCTTCCTCTTTTATTAAAATTTAGCACCATGTTGATGCTTACAGGTTTTTCTGTAAACTTACCAATGGCTTTTACAGTCATAGGTGAATAACTGCTTTATCAACTGGAATATAAACCAGTTTAATATGCAATTATATGTTGCAATAAACAACATTATTGAAGTATCTCAGGGGTTTCCTGATGTTTTATGAGATACACTGTCAAGCATAGTAGGAACGCAACATTGGTGACATTGTTAGTACGGACTTTGCTTTAGATTATTGGTCAAAAGTTTATAGATTTATTTAGGGAGGCTTCTGATTCATTATCCTCTTCTGTACATCCAGACAGTCAGTTCTGAGTGTCTAGAGGCTATGTGTGGATATGTAATAAAGATAAAGAAAATAGTGAGAGCACGCATCAGGGTTTCTAAGCTTGAACTTGTTATGGTTTTTAACTTAAAGGACCTCTGGGCCATGCCCAGAGAGACAACTGTTCTTGCTTTTTTCTTCCCTGTGAGCACTGGGACCAGAGCAAGCATGCTTGAGAGGCATGGGGAAAAGTGTGAAAGTGGGGGGAAAGAGCGACCATTGAAAGAAAAGTGATCAGTTGAGACTTAAGGGTAGAGACTATGATAAATTTAGAGTTCAAAATATCTAGATAACCAGCCAAGGAACTACATCTATGTGGTTCTGGAAAGAGACTCCCAGACTGAATTCTAGAAACAACAAAAGGATCTCTGTCAGCAGAATTAGCAGTAGGCTGTGGGCTAGACAACAAAAAAACTAGTACACACCTGAGCCACAACAACTGTGTGTACAGCAGAGGATGAGGATGAATGCTTCTATAGCTAGCTCTGTATGCCTGCTCTTCCCAGGTAGTCAAACCTGGTTCTCAAGAGTTTCCAGGCTGAGAAAAGGTTGAGAAAGATTCAAGAGGCTTTATTCTGTGACTACGTGATTGTACAAATCCTGGAAAGCAGATGGTTAGACATTCTGCACCCATCTTCAGTAAGAGATGATCAAAACATTTGTCTCAGAATTTATAGGTTCCTTTCATTTTTAATGGATATCTATTCTCTTTGAATAGATGTTTCTATGTGAAGACTTCAGATTACTTTCCACGCGTTCATTTAATGACTACCACACCAAAAAAAACCCAACATTTTTAAAAATTCTGTTCCTTACAGGCTCTAAGTTCAGTCTGTACTGCAGGAAAAAAATGCCTTTGGCTATAACTTGAGAATTTACTAATATATATTTTGACATGTATTGATGTGTTTCAAATCCAGATTTCTGCATCCCATGTCCTGCTGCATCATCAACTGTCAGGATCAGCTTTCCGATTTTGCTATTTCTCCTTAAACCAAGAGGCAAAATCAGTCCTAACAAGACTGATTTTTGAAAGCTTTCCAAATACATGGACAGGTTAACTGTTCACTAAAAACATACACGCACACGCACACACACATACACAGGAGAGAGAGGAAAAAAAAGAGAGGGAAGAAAATGGGAGGGAGGTAAGAATATTGCTTTTTAAGAACTCTTTAGAAACATTCCTCTGAAGCACTCAAAAGCACTAAAGGAGTAAAGATTCCCATACAAATACCGTATACCACTGAAATAATGCCTTGACCCATCCCACTGAGTATGCTGCAATTAACCAAGCCAGTTAGTAAAAAGGAGATTAAAAGGCCATAATAGAGTGTTCCAGTAATAATGTTCTTCGCAGCTTTTGAGGGATACTAAGAGACTAAGAAGTCTCTTGCAAACATTAATAATAGCATAGACAGTAATGGATTAACATTTTTTTTTGTATTAGGAAGAAATTATAGACTGTGCTTTCTTAGACATATCTTATGAGACTAAGTTAAACATTAAAAAAATCATATTCAATTATTCATCGTTCAAAGTCCACCAGATGCACTCAGGACAACTGGCCTGCGGAGACTTACTGGGCTAAAATCTATGTCAAATGCTCAGACAGATGGCTAAAAACTGAAGTGCTGCACTTAATGTAATAGCTACATAAAGTTACCACCCAGAACGGTATACTTTTTGTTTGAAAACTAAGTCACTTAGAAAACTTGTGCCCTCCTTGACAAGCTCTTGATGTTTCACTGTGTAATGCCACATCAGGTCATCACGGCTGTTACCCATGACGTAACATCTTCATGGTTTTACATCAAGTTAAAATCCTGCTCTTCCTATGGAGTGCCAAATAGGAAGAAGAAATGAAGGCCAAGAGATAGTAAACACTTCTAGAAATTGCTATACTCCCTAGTTACAGCACAGTGTCCAGTACAAGTGAACTCTCCTTGTACTCTATGGCCTCAGTGTAAATACTGTGATAATGGCTGCAGTCTGTTGCCGTCAAGCTGGTTTGCCATTTTCGGCCACCTCACAGTAGGCTCAGTCCAACACCTCATGCTCCCTCATTGAACACTGCCACATCTTTCTTTTGGGGAAACCTCCAAATGCTGTAGCAGCATCTGACAGGAAAGTGGCTCCCTGGCAATGCCTCCCCACCCTGGGAGCCACAGAGCGAGTGGTGTTATATATCACAGAGCTGCTGCACAAACACACTAATGGAGCATCAGAGAACAGCTTCCCTCTAATCTCCTGTATCTTTTGAATCCCTGGTCATTTGTGTTTGATCTTCAAAAAACATATTAGAATTAGGAAAGATATAGGCACAATAATTTAATAAAATAAACGCCATTCTGGATGAGAGCAAATTGGGACTGACATTTGCAAAATCTGTTTGTGATCACTGAGGTAAGCAAGGGACGGGAAAGGTATTAAATCGAATCACAGCAATACGCAGCAGGTGTGGGATATGCCTCCAATAGTCTCTATTATGAAAACAAGACAGAACTCGTTGGGTGAAGGTTGTGTTAAGGTGATGCACGGTTTTTCTTCATGTCTCGTCATCTCATATCAAGTGCTTATCAAGTCTGTATTAACTTTTATAACCCCCGTGAAATGAGCAACCTCAGACGAACTCCTGAGGGACAGCTGTCCATTTCGTAGCAACCACTAACACAAGTGGCCCATGTGTCAGTATAGTGACAAATGTCTGGAAGAATGAACTACTCTGATCTGCTGTGATCCCACCAAGCAGAGACAGAAAGAGATCAAGAGGGTGGGGTGAAGGACCTCTAGCAGCTGATGACAATCCTGTTCTGCATAACACTGCAGAGTGCCAAGCTGTGACAGATTGTGTGCTGGAGCAGCTGTCTGCCACAACGCTCAGAGCGCTTTTTTGCTGCCACGAACTGCGTGTGTGGAGTTAAATAGGTCAGAAAATTCTGATGCTACCAGAGACAGAGGGTGACTGTGCAATGCAAATCTGAGGTGATTTGATTAAGGCCTTCCCAAGATACAGCCCAGACATAAACAATCTGCTTATCCATTTCCCAATGTCTTAGAGCACATGTCTGCATGTAACACTTGTGCTTAGTGCCTGGTTTCATTTATGTCACTCACAGGAACACCAAAAATATTGGGTTTGTTTCCTCCAAGGACCACTGAAAATCCCAATACACAGTTATGTTGCCTTTAAATCCTATTTAGAGCTCTACTTTTTCCCTACAACAGAGTTAACTTAATGGAGAGAAGAACAAGAGTGACAAAAATAATCATTCTTGGTCTCCTGGATTATTTGATTCCTTCTCAGCTAAATAATTAAAAATGCAAAAGTTAGACACCAGCCATGGGATGTGTTTGGACTGACTGATTGGCTTTCTTGGAATATTTATCTTCATCAGTATCTTTATTATATTAGTAGGTCCTGGGCTTATATTACCCCTCCTTTACTGTATTCATTTCATAGCTATTAATGCTAGATACATTAGCATCACCATCAACATCTAGACGAAATTCTTGAAGCTGATCTTGAATAACATCTGTCTTTCTTAGTATGCAGATCTAGCAACTGATAACGTTATTCTCACCAGAACTGAAAATGTGCTCAGAATAAATGTAGTCAGAAGCATCTTCAGAATACGACAGCAGTTATGGCCAAGGTTAATCCCATTTCCCTTCTAAAAACTGAGTGAACAAAGGAGTCCCATTATTTTTAGCGTTTCTGTGACACCGTAAAAGAACATTTCTAACTCAAGTCTGTACACTAAACATGATCTGTATTTGAAATTAATCCCTTGCATGCTTCATACAGTAGAAGCACCTTTCTCAGTTGTTATGAAACTGTTGAAGTCAAGGAAAGGGAACAAGACTTCAAAAGCTGTGTGTCTTGGGAACACTATCTCTATGGAGCCCATAATTTAGGTTTTAGAAGATACATTAAAATCACTCTTCTTATAAGAGAACACTGGTTTTGCATTGTTATGCACACAACAGCTACAGAAAAGTGACATACGGTCCTGCTCTGTCTCTGCAGCAGGATTTACTCCTGGTTTATACAGCTAGACCACATATCAGCTGTTACATGTTGCATGACACTATTAGCTGCTCTTTTCCAGTATGTCTGAATGTCTTGATGTGCTTGTCACATACAGATCCACATTTTTACTCAGACTTGAAGAAAATGGGCCTTGAGTATCCAAAAGCTTGTCTGGGGTTTTTTTGTTTGTTTGCTTGTTTTCCCAGAGATGGTACTTGAGCCACTTCAAATCCACAGTGGCAGCAAGCTCCCATAGAAATTAAGGGAAAATGGAGACTTGTCAAAATCCTGTGTCACTTGAGCACTTCAAAAAATGTGATATCCTAGCCATCTGAGCAATCCTAGCCATTCAGAGCAATATGGAATTTGCAGGAGGCAGGTGCTTAAAAGCTTTCAATAACTGTGACAGCAGCACCTTTGTAGTCATGATGGCCAAAGGCCATGAACAAAGCAGGGGTTTTATGCAGGTAATACTTTCTATTATTCCAAAACAGAAGAAGGTCATTCAAACAGTTTCTTTTTACCTTCCAGCTAGGTTGGCCATGGTCTAGGAAAATGGCCTTATCTAAATACATTAAGTCCTTACCTCAGTAACATGGTGGAACAGCAACTTCAGTGCAATGTAGAGATTCTCTCACGCCTTAACCAACAGCAGCCAAGACTGCACTCTTCCAGCAGATCAGTTCTTACATCTCATCTGATGCATGTTATTATGCATCACAAAATTAGCCAAATAACGACACACAGCTTAAATGAAATTTTAATGATAGTATATTATCATTTTTGTGTTGCCTTCTCCCCAGGTTAAAATAAGAATGATAGTTTTAAAAATTTATGGAGCTTTAAGTGATGTGGAGGTGTTACAAAAGACTTTGGTGACTGTAAGCTTGATCCAGTGAAAATAGGAACTTGCTAAAGGTGCTTATGTCAGCACTTTAAAAGTCTGCTAAGAATAACACACTGTCTAAGAACACAGAATAATGTAGGTACCAAATCAAAAGCATCTTAAGACCTTCCTCAAATTCACCCAATCAAAATATATATATATGTATCCAGTTTTGCATGTTGTGGAGCAAAGGTAAGCCAAACAAGTGATGTGACCTCAGAGGAAAAACTGAGGAGAAAAAAAAAGATAAAGTATTATTCCAGTTGCTCAACAGTGGATGGCAATTCTTCCCCATCATAGCTACATACAGAAACACCTACTTTTGAATTGAAGCCATAAAGCCACAAAAGACCAGATATATTAAACTTCCTGTAATTGCTTTGAAATCTTATTTTCTCCAACCTGAAGGTAGTCATTTTGTGCCCACTGTTTTAATTTCTAAATGTGATTTATAAACATATTATATTATCCTAATCTGTCCCTGCTGTGTTGCAGCAATTGTACGCATACACAGAAATCTTAATGAAGCCCTCACTACAAACTGAAACACAGAGGATGCTAAGGTGTCATGTACAGTACTGATAGACGTTAATACCTTCCACAGTCATTAGGTTTGGATTTGGAGATGTTTGCACAGTAGTCAATTCAGATAAAATTCAATTGTGTGCTAGCAACCCATAAAATGCTTATGCATCATTGAATCTCTCAGGTATACCTGGGTCTTAATGGGATAAAATTCATCTCTGTGTACAACAACCTTAAATCAAGTGTTGGTCCCACTACCTTGGTTTACTTGGGGGCGTAGGATGGTGTATAGGCCCATACACAATCTCTGCAGAGGGAATTATCATGTCCCTTAAGACAAGCTAAGAACATGTACATTTGAAGTGCTGAAGCAGAAGAAAGCTGAGGGCATACCTGTACTTCAGTGACACAAAATTACTTCTGTGTAAGCAGAGGCTGGAAGGGTTGTGGATGCACGATGGTCTCAGCAACAAAGCACACCAGCGACACACACAGCGATGCATGCACACACATGCAGAGTTGCAAGAACCACACCAGAACCAGGTAAGCCAGCCAAAATGCCACAGCTCAACTACAAGCACCCAAGCTAGCAAAGTTAACACTCGGACTTGCTCAGATGTGTGCACTTGCAGTTGTATGACACACCCTAAGATACTGCATTACTACAAAAAATACTACTACTAGAAAACTAAAACATAAGAAAGAGAAAAATATCTTTTTTTTTCTCAACAAAATATAGTTTTGTTGCTTAACTTTCTGGGGTAGAAAATGGAAAACAGACAAATAAAAAAAATTACTGCGGTGTTTCTACTCAATGTTTTAGAAGAAAATGCTAAATCAACATCTCAAGAATATTCCAGAGTTTTCCACTTATCTGTGGAGTTTCCAAATCTTCTCTGTGGTGGAACAGCACCTGTTCTGCTCTGGCAACTGCTCCCCAGCTACAACAGAGACGGGTTTTCCTATAGTGTACATGGTCCTAAACACTTATACATTCCTTTAAGACCCCTCAATATCCAACATGTGTTCTCAGTCACCCAGACCTACTCCATACTACATCCAAGACCTGTCCTTGAACTGATCTAACTGCTCAGCCCACCCATATTTGTCTGCACACAAACCCAAAGGCCAACTTCAAAGACTTTTTTTTTTTCTGCACTGAAAGCTACAAAGAATTTAACAGGATTTACATTAAGTAAATGCACATATTACTGTATTAAGGTCTGCATTTAACAAGAAAAGATGTTCATAAACAAACTGAACTTCTTATGGGGATTTTAACTTTGCATTTCTTTTTTTTTTCCTCATTTTAACTACAAAAGAAAATTATAACGTTTTAAAAGAAAGTTGATACACTACATATTTTAAAAGAAAAAAAAAGTAGAATCAGTGAGAAGTTTTCAGGTCACTCTCCAGGTCACAATGATTAAAAATGCAAAAGTGCCAAGATGAGGACTTTCTGGTAGCAGTGTCAAATTCCCACGCAGTAGTATCTTACATTATTACTAAAGCAGCTAGATGTTACAAGTGCACTGTGACTAAGTTAATGTGAGGTTTAGATGCTTAATTATATTTCCTTTTTGTGTGTCATCTAGCATACCAACTCACTTTATATTCCCATAAGATAAATGGTATATGTTCCTCTCTTGGCAAATGTTACACTAGTCAGAATTTACAGTCTTTACTTAGAATTGTACTACCAGGTAGTATTACAAAAATAATATTCATTACTCTGAAAAATAGCACTCAAAATAAGAACACCTGCACTTTTTAGTTTTAGTTTTCTCATTTTTAATAATATTTTGAAAATAATAGCTGTCCATTTTTCAGGCTATTTGCACAGCTCCTGCCTGCAAAATTGTCAATTGTTTCAAGAAGGACAGATTATAGCCTGTCAAAAAGCCTGAAATTGAGCCAGTGACAGCCTGAAAGCTATTCCAGATTCTGAAAACATATTGCAATGCCTATATATTTTTCTTTGGCAGTTGGTTACTGGAAACTCAGCTGCAGCGCAGGTATCGAAATGCTATAGAGGTTGAATTATAAAGTTATTTAGAGGAAGCATTAATTTCACAGGACTGGATGCCTGACTGAGGAAGAAGGCTCTTGTTTTATCCTTAGGACAGTGTTGGTTTCATATACAGACAGTTGAGTTTTATAATCACATATACCACCCCATTCCACTCCTCTCCTTTCCCTTTGTCATCCTCCAGTAGCAGTCATGCCTCTGATAATGAAAGTAAATGGCTAAAAGGTTGAATGGGTTTCTGTAAGCCAACTGCATACTGGAACCAGGTGGGCCCTCACAAAAGATAGAATCAGAGCAATGCTGAAAATGGCAATAACATGCTGTGCACAAAGGATACAATTTAGGATACAATAGGATACAATATAAAAACTGTATATATTACTTGACCCAGAAACTCCTCCCAAATGACGCAATGAGTATGAAAGATCTTAAGAAATAAGTGCTCAGGATATTTTCCAAGGATACTTCCGGGAGATTGCAGTTTGACTTCAAACACCTTTTGCTCTTGCTCTGCACCCTACCTCAGTCTCACCATCTCAACACCCAGGGCCTAATCCAACACAAACACATGCCTCACACGTAGCCTTTACACTTGTGCAGCAAGTTAGCTCCCACCCTGAGACCTTTGTGTCTATCTTGTTGGTCAGATGTGAGTGACTACAGAAGGTAGAAAGAGGTAACTTAATGGACCCTGAATACCAAAAAATACCACTGCTGTTTCACACTTCCCCAAATCTGCAGTCTATCCCAGTACTACTATATCACTTTCTCCTTCTCCCTCTACAAGCTCCTGTTTATAGCACAATCACCTGTTCCATTTGAGTGCAGTACAAGTCCTTGGCTTAGTGTCTTGAAAATACTGTCCTTTCATGATGAGATATTCTTTTATATGCCTTTACATGCTATCTCCTTTATCTGTCTGACCTCGGACAATCAGTCACGGTGCCAGAATTTCAAACAAGTTAACAGGGTGGCCTCTAAAATTTTATGACTGCTCACTTCATTTGCAGCAGTTTCCAATAGGTACAGGCCATCCTTCCCAAAGCTAACAGGTGGTACTGCTTTCTTCTGTTTTTCTGATCACAAAGCAAGAGGTGAACCTGTTACAGCAGGTTAAAGGGTGGAGAGAATTGGATTTTTTTTTAGGTAGCTTTATAGAAGGGATTGATCAAGTTAATTTAAACAGCTGGCAAAAAGCCCACTGCAGCTTTAGTCATGATGAATTCTCAGATTATTATAGGACCAGATGGGCTTTGTCCTGTAAGTAATTGTATATTCTCTGGAGTGGACAGGGGGCCATTGAACCATCTGTTTTGTTGTTGCTCCAAAGAGTGTCTTATTGCTGTCTGTGTCTGCTGTTTCCCTACTTGATTCCCCCAGGCCTACTTCACATCAACTTGCTCAGACACAAGATGCCCTCTTGTTTTAAGTAAGAGAGAGAATTGCATTTGCCACCCCAGCCTGCCATGCTATGCCTCTAGTTTTCCTGTCTTCACAGTCTGCTGCTTTTCTTTGCTTGTTTTAGCCCCTGAAAATGTATTGGAATGGACAATAGATTTAACAGGTCTTTTAGCATTCTGGTGGTACCACTCAATGCTGACAGGAGTTAAATTTGTAAATAATAACACCTTGCTCTTGCATGGCATTTTTTAACAGGAGAATACAAAGCTTTTCACACAGAGGTCAGCATCACTAGCCCTATCCTACAAATGGTGAAATTTGGGTACACAAGAATCATAGCCTAAAACCAGGAAATTCAGAGATACTCAGAATAGGGTCTAAATAGACAGAAGGAAAAAGGTACACGTGAATCTATATAGTCATTCAGTACCAGCCTGTACATGAATGCAAGAAATAGAAGAAATAAACAGGACCTAAAATTCCTTATATGTGGTGAAAACCAGAATTTAGTTGCTGTACAAGAGATTCAGTGGGATAATTCATACGGCTGAACTAGAATTACTTTTTATTAGTATAAAAAGATATACAGCTTGGTCAGGATGAACAGACTGCAAAGCAAGGGACAAGGATGTTAACCATGTACTTACTATACGTGGGATGAGACCTGCTGAACTCTCTGGGTCATGTTTAAAGGCCTGATGTTTTTGTAAGAGTTGAAGTCTACCACTGAAGTCTTTTAACACTGAATCAGTATCAAGTCATCTAATGGCACTTCATTCAGTGACCTGTGAACATTATACTTCCTAAGGTCCCCTCATATCCTTTATGGATTTCCATAAACACATATAAATAATTGCAAGCAGGACCTATTCCAGGAGAATAACTGTAACCATGACTGTATACATGACCTTGTATCTGCCAAAGAATTTCTCAGAAATGGAGGACCATTTGCAAAGGATCAAATAACAAATCAGCCACTCTATTCACTAGTGAGGCACTCAAATCGGGTGAAAGCTTTAGTATGATCCAGTGAGATTTGCTTTATCTTTAACATATACTGTTATCCCTGAACAGGTGTACAAAACTTTTCTGGAGCTAATTATTCTTCCTTCTGGAAAAATAATTTTGGACCTCTTGGACCTTCTTAGCTAATCAAAGCTGAGGAGCTTTTTCATTATTAGGTGAATGACAGCCTTCATTGCTCTCATCATGGTTGAGATACACCCACGCAGATCTCTGTGTCATTATAAGCTACATATTCCTGAAAGACTCACAAATGCGGAGTCAATTTTTCTTTATTAAAATCTGTGAAATTAACTAATTTAAATTCTATATGGGCCAGTGATTCAGATAACATGAATACAGTTTTTTTAATATTAAAACACCTTTGTTGAACACCAACTCAATTAATAACAAGACCTATATTAAGTCTTTTTCTAAAGGATATGGGGTTTGAATTTTTCACTTCTTTTTGAAACTAACTTGAGATTTGTGAGTAGTTTTCTCATTTTTATCATTAAATCCTTTAATAAAAAACTTAAGGAAATATAGTGGTATTTCTCAGCCTTTTCTTGTGTCTTGGTGTCATTAGATCATTATGTATATGAATATTCTTGCTTATGGTAGCCTACAGTCTATTCATTTTCCTCAGAGAAAATAAAATCAAGCATCCAGTTGGCTCATATGACTCACCACAATGCCCCCTGAACAGCAGAGGCACATCCATGACAGCTGATGAGGATCTAAGCGGAGTCTCAGAGTTGTACATAAGTCCCAGGCCATAACCGTCATGAGCCTTCTGTTCACTGTGATTTCATCAATAATCATTTGGCATTTAATTTACAATTCTGTTTATTACCCTGCCTCAATGTATGGGGAGCAGGGGTCATTAGTACATATCTCAAAGGTTCAAATTCTAAATTACATCTCAGCATCTTTCAGGGAAGTGGTTTTTAATTTTGTGACTGCAAAATCTTGTAATACCTTTTTCCAAAGTACCTTCCAGAGGCTTTTCTCACTCACCAACACTAATCAACTTGCCAGAACTTAGAAACTTCACTGGTATCTTATGAAATTCTAAATTGCTGTAAGGTCATCTTTTCATTTTGCTAACCTTATGAAAAGTTGCATCTCTTCTCTTTCCTCATGTATCAGGCACATTTATATCACCGGTGGTCTAAACTTTATTCAGGTATAGTGTTCTTCAGGTCTTCAAATATTACTGAATAATTTGATAAACTGAAGGCACGAGGGAAAGAGTTAACTAAAAAAAAAAAAAATTCACACTTTCATCTTGGTAGTACAACTCAGAAATATTCTCTATTTTTTCCAGCTGCGCTAGACATGTTACTGTAAGTACACTGCAGAAAATTATTCAAACCACGTTTTTCTTAAAATTATACTTTTTAAGGTATATTAAGATTGCTAGGTTTTTCATGGTATTGATCTGCTGTTCACCTCTCTCTACAGCTATTCTTGGGACAGCAGAATTCACCTCAGGATAGACACCTTCATGGATATATGCAACAAACAGTAAGTTGCCATGGGCTCAAAAACTGATTTTACACAAGCACAGAAAATAATAAGTCCAAGTCCTGTTAGGATTTGGATTTCTTGATACATGGCAAAGCCCCAACAAATTGTTTAAAAATGTGATTGCTATGAGAGTTGAGAAGAAAGAAGTCTTCAGCTAGCACGTGACAGTCAAGCAAATCTTAATAAACTTAATAGTGGATAACCCTTCCTTTTTGGTAGGTGGGCCAAAGCAATAGGAAAGGAAGACCTACCAGCACAGTTCTCAACAGCCTGGTGTACCAGAACACACCAGAACAGGAACGAACATGGACCTTCAATGGATGGCAGTCATCCAGCCACTGACCAGTGAGACACAAGGCCTGAGGTGACTCAAATTCCCCAAGGCTGTGGTGACAGGTCTGGAAGTAAAGGTAAGGTCTGGGTGTCCATAACTGTGGACTAAGCAGGTTGTGGCACCAGCAGTATAGCCCACATGGAGGCCACCAGAACCAGTATTAACATAGTTTTACCTCATGTAATATTCTCAGGAAAAGGAGAACCATGGGGAAATTGCACATGCATTTGTCAACCATAGTACAAGGATGTCTCCCAAGAAAGGACAGATGAAAACAGACCTAGTCCAGAAACAGTGGCACATCTTGATTACATTTAAAGCAAAGTGGTAGACCTCAGGACACACTGACATAGCAGGTGGTATTGCTTCATACTATCTTCTGTAGCTGCGTCAGTCTGAAGACAGCACCAGACTCAAACCAACAGCATCCCAACAAATGGGAGAGGTGTTACACCATCTTGTTTCTGGAGGTTGAACACTGTGGTACTGGTGTCTGGCAGTAATGCTTCATATATTTTTTAAGCCTGATGCTGTAAGGCGTTGAATGCATGTGAATCTAAGCAGAGGAACAGAAGTATATTTACAACAAATCCTACCACCTATCCCTATAGGTTAAGATGTGTATATAAGGAGGTGACTGAAACATTGAGGGGTCCCTCCATCATCGCAGATACAAGATGTGATCTCCTGGGGAAACTAGTACTCTGTTGCTTGCATCTCCAGCATAGTATACTCTATGATTGACAAGAAACCAAAAAATTCAGAGTTCTCAGCTGTCCTGGTTTTGGCTGGGATAGAGTTAATTTTCTTTCTAGTAGCTGGTATAGTGCTGTGTTTTGGGTTCAGTATGAGAAGAATGTTGATAACACACTGATGTTTTCAGTTGTTGCCAAGTAATGTTTAGACTAAGTCAAGGATTTTTCAGCTTCCTATGCCCAGCCAGCAAGAAGGCTGGAGGGGCACAAGAAGTTGGGAGGGGACACAGCCAGGACAGCTGATCCAAACTGGCCAACGGAGTATTCCATACCATGTGATGTCATGCCCAGTATGTAAACTGGGGGGAGTGGGGCTGGGAGGGATAGCTGCTCAGGAACTAACTAAGTATCAGTCAATGAGTGGTGAGCAATTGCATTGTGCATCACTTGTTTTGTATATTCCAATCCTTTTATTATTATTACTGTCATTCTATTATTGTTGTTATTATCATTATTAGTTTCTTCCTTTCTGTTCTATTAAACTGTTCTTATCTCAACCCATGCGTTTTACTTTTTTTTTCCAATTCTCTCCCCCATCCCAGTGCGGTGTGGGGGAGTGAGTGAGTGGCTGCGTGGTGCTTAGTTGCTGGCTGGGGTTAAACCACAACATCAGCATACACATCTACAAAACATGAATGCATATATAGACTGTTTTCTTAAAAAAGGTGACTAAGCCTTTACTAAGGTTTTGCAGAGGTATCACAGAATCTGTTTCTAGCTGTCAAGTTATGAACAGGAAAAAAATATTTACATTCTGAAAACTGAACACAGTTTTCACTGGATTTCCCATACATGAAGACCAACCATAGATTTTTTGTGTCTGGATTACTATTATTTATGGGAAATAAAAATAATATACATGTTTCTGTGTATGCATACATGGAGGTAGAAAAGAAAAAGGAAAGAAGAGAAAGCATGCTGACAATGATGGTAATGAATTGCATACAGAAGGCATTAAAAAATGGTAGAGCCTGAAATGACTGTGGGATGTGCATAGTTAATAAATTTCCTAAATGCTTTCCAAGTGTGAGAACTGTTCTGACACCCATCAGCTTTCATTTCCTACCCACGTGATGCCGGGAAACAACACACATTTTGTTTTCCTCTCATCACAACTTATAATGCCCATTAATTTATTGCCCACTCTAATTGATACTGACATCAGTAGACATCTTAGCACAGTCTTAAGATACTGAACCGCTGGTCAGTCTAGAGAGAGCTTTTAATAACCTGCTTGTCACACTCTTAATTCACTCACGCAGAACTTTCTTTGTTAATAACTATTTGATGCCACCAAATATAGTGTCAATATGTATCACTTCATTAGTTAAACAACCATTAAAAAATTATGTTCTAGGGAAGCAGAAACTTCTCAAAAATCAGTGGTAAAAAGGCTGACCAGGATTTAAAACTAACTTGAATGGTTCAAAGGCTACATAATATAATACACAGACATTCAAAACATAAATAAATAAGAATACTGTGGTTCAGAAAAGGGTTACTTGTTTACTTCAAAATCTTCTGTTTCATACAATAATATAACATATATTGGAGAATAGGGAACAAAAATATTTGGGGGTCATTTTAATCTTCTGATGAAAATAACTTCTCTGAATATACAAGTCAGTTAATAGGATACTGTGACTGAATTCTGGTTTTGTGCATGTTTGTTTCTGTTCAGGGCTTTTGATTTAATTAAAACTAGTAGCAGATGGAATATCTTCTCTGGATCTCTCTGCCAATTTTTGTAGTTCTGTAATAACATTTTCCTAATTTAAAAAATGTTTTCCCCTTTCTGGTTTCAAAACATCCACAGGAACAACACAGAGAATTCACTATAGAAAAGAAACAAAAAATCCAAGGTAAACTAAAGACTGGCAAAGAAAGAAATAAGCACACTTAAATGCACAAAAGAAAAATTTCCCCCATTTGCTCTTACTCAGTACTTTTAGGAGTTACTTGTAGTAAAAACAATTAGCAGTGCTAGTTAAAGCATGATTTTTTAAGTCACTTTAAGAAAAAGTTCAATTACTTAAGATCTGTTTTAGAGCTGTAGTCCTGTATTACTGTTTACTGACTACCCTATTAGTAATAAGGGTTCAATAATTCGGAGAACAAGCTACTTAGGATATTGGTGTATTTTCCATTTCTTGGTGTTGCCAAATCAAACCTTGTTGCTGGAAGACATTCTCTAAGCAGTTACAGCTAGGGCTCAACACACAATTAACTACATTAAATCCCATGGCCTGTATTATGCAGAGTCCAGTTATGCTACTTAGTTGTTTCTTCTTGCCTTAAACCTAACTGCAGGAAGTATTCCTGTCACCTCCATCACTTCCCTGCACATGTGAATTGTAAAAGTGACCTAAAAGGCAATAAACTAACTCAGAATTGGGTGTATTCACAAAAGGGGCATACACAGGTTTATAAAGGATGGCAGCCACCAGAGGTCTCCTTGTATGTGCAGCTGCGTTGGGAAACATCTGAAGCAGACTTTCTTCTGGAGCTCTCAAGGCATCCAATTCCTAAATATGAATGCTGCAAAGTCAAGAAACATTTCATGAATGGTTGCAGCACTAAAGGCAATTTGTCATCTTCTTAATCAATGAAAAGGTTTTTATCTGCATATTACTCATAGAATTCACATCTGCCACATCACCTCTAGCTGTCTTGATTTACATTAGCTTTCTTTACTTTCCAACATATATTCCAGTCCTCATCCATTCAAAATTTAAGAGATCAGAATTTCCACTAAAACCTTGTAGTTCATAAACTGAAACAGTTTGACAATAAAACGTAAGTGCTAAAAAGCTTTGAATTTGAAAAGTGCCTCAGAAATACTATTTGCCTGAAACAATCATCTCTCCTGACTTCTGGTTTTCAAAAGGCTAGATAACTATGGCAAAATCCATCACTCTCACTGCAGAGTCAGTGGAGAGAATGAGGTATCTCTAGAGGACAATCAGTGTGCCAAGACTTTAGCCTCCCCACTGGTGATGACGAATCTCTATCAGCTGTCTCGGGTGCAACTGATGGCCACTGCTCTGACTTGCACATATTGTAACTGCGAGGCACGTCGGCTGGTGCAGACAAACCCGCTCCAAATACGTGATCGTAGAAGATACAGAAGAAAACTGTATAATTTGGAAAGACTGGTAGCTAAAAGGTTGCTGGGTTACTTAGCAAGTAACAAGGCTATTGTTCTGAAGGGCTTGATTTCACCAAATCATCACTGTACTTTGTCTTATCCCCAACACACTTTCCTTGTGACAAAGTCATAACATGACCTGATGTGTTAACAGAGAGATTTCCAATCAGAGATTTCATCTCTCATCCTCAACTTCCAAGATGTCTTACTGCTGTTGCTGCTACTGTTGTTATTAATCCAAGTAACAGAGCTCATTGCAGAACCTTTATTCCCAGATCTGTCACTTACTTGCTGCACAGCCTTAGATAAAGCCATAACTACAGAGTGATTCAGCTTCACCAGCCTTAACCCAGGGATTAGAACAATAATCCCACTTCAAAGAGCATGGGATGTGTAGGTGAAAAGTGTTTTTATAGGAGCAAACTGTTATGTTGTCACTAGTGAAATTAATATTATTCTCTCCAGAATACAAGTGAAATATCCATCAGGTTCCTTGTTCCTGTTTATCTTTTAACAAAAATGTCATTTACTAAAAGAATATTTCAAGAGATATATAGGAGAAAGAAACGATTAGACTGTGTCTGAGAAAAATGAGTAATCTACTAGCTTGCATACAATATGGACTAGACAGCATGCTGGCTTCAGCTCTAGTGAAACCTGATGATGAATTCCAATCTTACAAGACAAATTGCAATAAACCGTACAAACCCCATTTCCTTTGTTCCTCTCCTCCTTCAATAATCTTTAACAGTTTTCAGTTGCTATTTTATGGCCTCTCTATATATATTTTTTGAATCTTCTTTAAGTATCAATTAAGTTCATTTTTAAACCATAGATAACAAAATGCTATTGCTATTTTGCAGGTGACTTAAACTATGATGACAGTGTTATTTAGACCAATACATGATTTTCTTGAACAATACTGAACAGTGTCAGCTGCCTTTCTCTATCCCCCTGGCTCCATACTAGGCTTCTTCATCTTTCAAGTATGGCACAATTATGTCACCAAAGTTTCCTGGTATTTTTCCTGGAATTGCTCACAGAAACTCACCCATCAGTTGGAAAAGATACCCCAGCTGGACTTGGGCTCCACTGCTTTGGGCAGGCAGGTGGGGGGTGCTAACCTCATTTTCTTCCAATGAATTTTAGGCTATATATTCAAATTATTCCATGTTTCTCTCAAGATTACAGCCTTAAATTTTCTCCTCATTCTTCATTTGGAAAGCAAGTGTGGCTACGGAGCACATTACCACCCCTGTATAGTTCAAAGTCTGTCCAAATGATTGCCTCAATTCCAAAATCCTAACAAGTCGTCTCTTTAAGAACCTGGGAGTAAGATTGTCTACACAGAGGTGAGCAGCAAATGGTACTTATTGTGCTGGGCAGAAGCAGTCCCCACAGAAATCCTATTGCTCCCCCAAAGGTGTCATTGGAATGTCTTTGTGTCCCTACACAGCACCCTTAAGCCCTTCCCATCTCTTGAAATCAGTAATGCTGTAATTTGACTTCTTTTGGAAGAGTGACAAACATAAACATTACACAATGACTGTGACACAGCTTTTACACAAGCAAAATGCCTTCTCAACCATGATGATTTGGGGAATTTTCAGGAAACTAGCATTTCTTCCCAGAAAAAAAAATCTGGTTTGTTTAAATTTGAAAATATCAACAAGGCTGACAAATTCCAACTAATAATTTGATTAACTATCTTAAGTAGTCTATCACCCTGACATTAAAAGCAAAGTTTCTCAGTGATTTGGAGCAATGTCACCATATCCCTGTCCCTGCGGCAAAACTGCACAGAGTCCAGCTTGAAAGAAGTATCAAAAAATCAATACCTTAATGTGGGACTTTTTTTTCCTGGAGAGCACGGATATTTTAAAATGCTTCCCAGTTTGTCATAATAGATGAATTACACATTGTGCTTGCCTTCTCTGCTAATCTGTACCTTTTAAAATATTTATCTGATCAATATTCATCAAGACGTATCTCTTTTAAGTTGCTTACCGCTGCTGAAACACAAATCGTTGAAATAACTCTAAGAAAAACTGTGTACATCCACAGGAGTAGAAATTGCATAGATAATAATAAACAAGCCACCAAGTCATTAAATTTGGAAGCATTTGTTGGTGTAAGGTACTTTTAACTTTACATGGACATTAGATATAACCCATTTTCTGTTTACCTGTCTACTATACATTTCTTTGAAGTGACTGTAACTGTATTTTATTGATCTTTACCATGTGTAATCACTAGCGCAATTCCATAGCTGTGAGCTGGTCTGAAGGCTGTGGAGGATGTTTGCTCACATAGAGTAACCTGCCCATGACAGGGTCTTCCCACTGAACTGAAAACCTTGCATCCTGATTAATGATCATACTCACTCCTGAAGAACATAAGCCATGATCTGATAATTGGGTTCTAAATTAAACAACCCAACCCTGCAAAGCACTTCTACCATTACTCATGTAAGCAGGCTTAGTCAAATGGGCAAGGATTTGCAGGATTGGTCTTCTGGCTCTGACCTGGGATAAGTCACTCTGAGGGAGGACTGTGGGAACACTGACAATAAATAAGACCTTCCACTTCCAATTTCAACTTTCACATGATCCAACCGCTGGGAGTTGGATGCTGAAACCCTGCCCTGACCCAGGTGAGGGACCCTGGGCACCTCAGAGGGAAGCCATGGGAGCCACCCCAGCTTAGTGGCATCTAAGTAATCCAAAGGAGACAGCGAGGTGTGCCCCAAGCCTCTCTGTCTTACACACCCGCTTCCAACTTGCAGCTCACAGCTTGCCCTGTCTCCACATCAGGTGCCTAACTGTATAATGGAGAGCTGGAAATCTAATGTATGCAGCAGCAGAGGAGGAAATCTAAAGAAGGGAATCCATCAATTCATGTTTCATATTTCAAACAGTAAAAAACATTAGACAGGGCTTATAGGGAATGCTGATTCCAGATTTCAGCCAGAAAGAAAATGCAAATCAATAGTGACATACAGCAGGATAAACTAATCTAATTGGTATGGAACTCACAAAATACAGTTCTTCTTCAAGCCTTCTGACATGTCTGATTGCCCCATCTTTAATGTTTTGGCTCAATTATTTAATAAAAAAGGATGTTATTCATTAACAGAGGGGCACAGTTGACTCAAGTCTGCCATTTATCATGATTTTTATCACACTGCTCTATTATGGCTAGCACATGATTTCTCTTGCAGAATTATTGTAGAGATAAGTTTTAACAGTGTTGGCAGTGGGATGATATTCAGGCAAACAAACTTCCTAACTCAGTAAAAATTAAGGTTAGTTTTGACAGATTCCTATTCAAAACATTAACTAAATCCCATAGACAATTAATTACTGCAATATTAGTCCAAAATATTTTATTGATACTTCTTTGTCATTTACCTGTTACCATTGCCTGTTGCATTCTTTTCCTTCCTTGTCTTATATTTCTAGAATTACGCATACTGTCTGTTCTTCCAATAGCTGCGTTTATTTCATTCTCAGTTTATTTCCACATCATAGCTCAGTCAATTAAATGTTGTATCTGGCTTTGCAAGATCATTATCCACCCCCATGTTTTCAACCCCCTCAGGAAAAAAAATTTGCATGTTTTTTGACTCTTAGCTCTGACTTTAGTCATTGTAGTAGTGAAATCTGTTTCAAAAAACAGATCTTTGTTTTAGCATTCCATGATGCAAATTGTTTATTCTTTCCATTCACTGTTAAATGCATCGTATGTTACAGTCTCCTTCAGAGCTGAAATTTGCTCTGAAATTATCTGGTACCTGGAATATCTCTCCAATGTAAACTAATCCTCTGTGGTAGTTCAGAGCTTAAATTTACACCTTGCACCCAAACCAGCTCAAAACAAGCCTGGACAAGTACCAGAAGCAGTGTCATGGTGCTACCAGTCATGTATTCTGCTTTGGATACCTGCATTATCTCTAGGTGTGTTCCCATACTCCTCTCCAGTGACTTCAGTAGAGTCTGTTTAACCCCCTTCATGAGTGTGATCGGCAGAAGCAAGGGACAAATAACAAGAGGAAGGCTGGATGGAGAAACCTCTGTAGCACTGTGATAAGCACCCACCACCTCAGCTCTTATTGGCATCAGTAATGGCAGCCTTCAGACTACTCAGACTGATGTCAAAGAAATTAAGCTGCTGTGAAATAGCATCCTGGAGGACATTTTGTGTCACCCACCTCACTCATCGTTGCACTGAGCACTTATTGTATAGACTGCAAGGCCTCAGCTTGGTGGGTTGTGCTGAAGAGATCAGAGCCTAATGCATAACTAAAACCCCAATCACTGGCTTAGACTCCAAATCATGCAAAAAAGCACATTGCCCTCATTCCCAGTCAAAAACAGGTTACACTCAAAAATTAGCAGCATTAGCAGAGGTAACTCAGCCACTGTAAGAGCATGGAGAGACTTGGTTTGTCACAGGGAGCTCTCAACACTGGCAGTATAAGGACTGCTCTATAGTGAGATAACTGAAGACATGTAAGACCTGTCTACTCTCTGTTTCTCAGATTTTTCTAAGGGGAAGAGATTTTTTTTTTCCCCTTTTAATGACAGCAGTGGGGCTCTATCAAATAATGACCACTGGGAGCAAAAGAGTAAAATAGGAGAGAAACAATGTCTGAAACTGCTTTAATAATCCAAACAGCTCAGAAGCCACCTTGACATATAATTCATGGGTAGAACGTGACCCCACTATCTTGAAGCTAGCAAACACATCCAGCAGCACACTGTCATTTCAAAGGCACTCTGACAGAAGGGAACTTGCAAAAGAAGCAGCCTAGTGAATCACCTACAGGCAGCAACGCCCTGATGTCTTTGTGAGTTCTTCACCTTTCTTACTTGTTTCATATACATGGATGGTTTGCAACATATGTGCTTTTCAGAGTCAATATTAAAAGCAGTGCCATTTCTCCTGCAGTAATTATTTGCTCTGTATACATCTTTAAAAACATCATTGCATATTAACTTTTCATCAGCTAAGGTGTTTCAAAGCAGTACCTCAATAGGTTAAGACAGAGTGTAGCGCAACCCCGAAAGTTGCATATTAAATGATCCTTTGTTTCCACAGAAAAAGATTTCAGAAACAAGCACCCTTTGAAAGAACATAACATATATAAAAGAAAAGCAGACTAGCAGACTATTTGATGGTTAAAGAACTACAGCAGATTCCTATTTGTGCAGCTTAATTAGTAACAGGCTCTGGGTTTTCTCAAGAAATACAAGGAATGGCAGTCATACTCTGTGGAAGTCACCTGTATAATTATTTCTGGCATCTATTAAGTTTTCCATTATAACTTTCATATTCTCTCAAACCATTTTTCTATGCTAAGGGCATCTTCCCTTTTCTAACTGGCTGCAATTTCACAGCAGGATGCATTTAGCAGATGAGAAACTAATTTTATATTCTCTAAATTGTCATATTTATTGGGAGCACCATGAAGTGACCACTAGGATACCTGGAACCTCATTCTCAATTACAATGTGTCCTACATTGATTTAAAAATTGATTCCAGTGAAGCTGGCAGCTAAATGACAACTCCAATTAACTGATATGTTTCAAATTATATAAGATATGTGAAGAAAATAGGTCCAAATTTGAGGCAGACATTGGAGGACACTAATCATTTAATTATGAATAGAAATTATTCTAATAAAATATATCACAGGTTTGGGGATCAAAGCTACAGAGTAAATGATAGTGCAAATTACTTCCCCAGTTCGCTGTCAGTCACAGGAGACAGAAGATTTTTTAATAAATGCTGAAGATTGGACAGCCATGAGATATTCATGTTACTGTTTGAATGCATACTGTTTAGACTGTTTAATATCTTTACAAAACAATATTTTTGTTGATTCAGAGTCCTAGGTCCTTTGCCTCTTGCAGAAAGCAGAATTCTGTTTTTTCAGCAAAGATTCCCTACTCACCTTACTCTGCATTCAAACTTGAGGTCATTTCTCCATGACCACCAAGGATGTCCTGGTGAAATCAAGTTAATTCGGTGGGAGAACTTTCCATTATCACTGAACATTTCCCGTGAAGAAAAGAGGTTGCCTTCCAACTATTCTGATGTCTTACATTCACCTAATTGCCACTGAAGAAGAAGAGGTGATCCCCAAGGCAGAACCAATGGAAAACAGTCCCTATAAAATCAAAGGCCACGACATAAAAAATTGCTTCTCACTTCTATATGCCACTGTCCAAAGTTGGTGCGCCTCTCCTTCCTTGTACAGCCTGTGCGCAGACACAGGAAGTGAAACTTGAGTTATCGGGACAGCCGGTCTGATGAAGGTTAATGTATGTATTTTGGTTACCAACCATGCTTCTAAGTCTTCAGTCTAGACAGCAACAAATTTTGTGAGAGAGAGACTTCAAAACAAAGCAAAAAGAATTTGATCATTCCATTTTACCTTATTTTTAAAGTGAATGGACATCAATGTTTTTTAGTGGGTTTATGGATATACTATGTGAGTTTGTGTGTGTATTTATGGAAGCTATGATTTTAATAGCTTCTCGAAACTAAAAACCAACCAATAATGGAAGAAGTCAATTGGTATTTCAGGCATAAAATGTTGTATAATTGCATTAATATTGCTATTATGTATAATTTACCAATACCTCTATTGAAAGGCTTTGTGTAATTGTAGGAAGGGAGAGAAGAATAAAATCAAGCACAATAATGACTGGGAGGAATGTAAGTTAAGGTGGAAATGAAAATATGGAATCATTACAAGCACTTCTGGAACTGCCTGAAGACAAACAAAGAGACCGCACTGCCTGTCGTAGAAGAGCAGAGCAAATGCTCAGGTCCTTGAATAAATACATTCAAGGGACATCTGTGTCCTTTACCACATAGGTCAATGCAGACATGCAGCACTGACTACATTAATATTCTTAGACAGAAAGGGATCAGTCCTCTGCCTAAATTTTCCCAAGAGAAAACCACTACCAACCTTACAATTTGGAATGACTCTATTATATTAAGATTTGAGCATTAGAGATTATTGATTTAATTTTATTGTAACCTTGACTTAAATACTGGTTTTTTCTGTCTTTAATTAGCTGGGTAAAATTGCAGCATAGAGTGTAATAATGAGTTGCTTAGATGTGTATTCGCTTGTCCATTTCCTCAACAGATTCATATAAAGCAGGTAGTTTAACCTATCAAATTGTATCAGACAGCACCAAGGGCATAACTAGCCACAGGTAAGAAATTTGCAAGCCACATTGCTCTGTTTCCAAGTCAAGACATGAGTCCCTTACATTCCCTGGATTACTCAGGAAATGGGTTGTGCTTATGGCATATTCACAATCTGGCAGAGGAGATTATACTTTTGAATTGAATTTAATTTTGCCTTTGGGGGAGGGGGGGCATGTTCTGAGAGCGTGGGTGTATAACTATTATTCTTAGCATTCTCTCAGTGCAGTTTCTCGTTGAATGCCAAGAAGCTTTAATTACTTGTGTAGTGCTGTAGCTTTCACTGCGCTCATCTCTGTCTACAGAAGGAAAGTCACACACTCAAAATGAGACAATCCCTGGCAGCTGTGATCATATGAAGCAGAACTAGAGAACATGCCAGCCAGGCCTGCCAAGAAATAATAGTGTAAATGGCTCCTCTAGATATTTAGTGCCACAGATAACTCCCCTCCCTCCATCCTTCTGCATCTGGCCCTCACTATGCATGCTTCTCGCCTTCAGTAAAGGCAACTGGCAGACTTTGGTGGCTTTTCATGCAAGCCCTCACTGAGGTGGTACTGAGCTCTCACTGTTGATTGTGCAGAGCTATAGTTTAGTGCCGCTGGTTAGCACTTAGTTAATGGGGAGGCAAGTCATAACGTACTGATGCAGCAGTCTGTCATCACAGGAGGTTTAGAGTAAAGCTGCTTGGAAATTGTAGTAGAAAATGCCAATTCATTAAGCCAGGAGGCCTCATTCAAAGCGTCTCATGCACAGCAGACCAGAAAAAAAAGCCCCGAATCTTTACATTTTCTGAGACAAGAAGCACTTTTCTGTCCCTCATTTTACGCGTATGACTTGTCTGAAAGTAGGTGTCATTAATTATTTCCAAGGAAAGAGCTTTTTCCGAATAAGAATGTGGAGGTGTCGGTTCTTCAATTATTGAACTTTTATCACACCGCAAAGCAAGAACAAAGTAAGAGGCAAGACAACAAATCAGATATCATGCACCTGAAGAAAAGGCCATTTCCAAAGCATCAGTAAAAATGTTGCACTGTATCTGCCAGAGAACGCTTAGAAAAAATATAGGACTCATAAGAGAATTTTGTGGTGCTTTAGGAATAGCGAGCAGATTAAGCAGCAGAGCTTCCTTGGTTTATAGGTATACATCCCATTAAATAGAAGCACAACTACAAACTAAAATTGAAATCCATAAATCCATACAATAAAATTTAATAGTCAGCAATACCAAATGTTGCCATTGTTCTCCAAGAAGTACCAAAAGAGATTAAAGGCACAGCAGACACCTTTTTCTTGGTAAGCTATTTTCTAAGAGGTCTTTCTCTTGGTTCTAGACACACTTCAAAAGCATAATATATCAGTATGAATCATACTTCTAATATGACTCATAACAGTGAGATTTTGCTCACATGCACATAAACCATTTAATTCTATGGGTCAGCAACATGAATTCAGTCTTATACATACTTGGAGTAATCCTATCTTTGCCTGAACTAGTTTATTAGTGAGAGACCAAGCAGTGTATTTTTTAATTTATCCATTTTCTCTTGTCTTCAGGAAGCAACTCGTTGGCCTCTGCATGCCTTTCACATAACGATTGCTTCATTATATCATTAAATATCTTGGAGAAAACTGAGTCTTGAATTGCTCTTAAATATAATAAATGGCAGAAGGAATTGAGCTGTGGGGCTGTGGGTACATGTACTCCTCTACCAACCACAAACAAGTACTCAGGAAAGGTGGAGCATCTGCTCCCCATAACCACGCACCCTGCAAGATAGAAAATATATCCAAACACCTTACAACTAACAGAGAGACACAAAAAGACCAAAGAGGCACTTGGAAAACGGGCAGCTTATTCAGCCAAACACAGGGATTTAGGGAAAATAGGCATACAAGGTGCTTCATGCCAAAGATAAGAAGAAAAATGCACACCTGATGGATTTCTGAAGGAATGAATAGAGAAGGTCCAGTTGTCAAGAATATAAGTATCAAGGACAAAGGGCAGAAGACTTCTATCTTAGAAGACAACAGAAAGTGCAAGTTCTGGGGGAAATAAGGCTTATGAGAAGAGGACGTAGGGGCTTGTAGAAGTACAAAGGAGTGAAACTATTTCTGATCTCACCATATCTACTCTCATGCAAGTGTTATAAACGTGAAAGAAATTACCCTAAAGATTGTTTCAGAATCTTAAAGAACCTCTGGCTCTAGCTGGGAAATTCACGAAGTCCTCCAACCACAGACATAAGGTCAAAAAGAGGAAAATTATTCCAGTGACGTTTTTACTTATCTCTGAATAAATAGCATGAATGAAATTATTTGGTAAATTTTATTCATATTTTCAAATAATTTGAATAGAAATAATCCATATTTTCACCACACGTTTGCCCTTTGCTGCCATTTTTACCAGCTCCATCTATAAATGTCACAAAATTTTGGGATGCCTAGGACCTTGCTTTTTCTGCATCCTGTACAGCAGACTACCAGCAAAATTGGAAATAATGCATACTGTCAAAAACTCTATATACAGCAAGTAAAGACAATGAGAATCTAAAATATTTGCAAGACCTGTCACAGAGGTGAAAATGCACATTGCAACTTATTCACACTATTAGCAAGACAATATTAGGAATAGAATGATGCTGTAGTGTTCCATTCCGCACAGATCTTACCACTTACATACTGTCAAATTTCTACTGTTTCATTTCCCTTTTTATTTTGGTAAGATTTGCCAAGCAAAGGTCTCAGACAGGCCCCAATTCTACCAATTGAGAGAACCCAAAGAACTTTAGTGCATGTGGTGAAAGCTCCAAATCCATCAGTGCCAATGGAGATATCGAGCCATTTGACACTTCATGGTAGCTGGAGCTGGGAGACCAAAAATATTGTCACGACCTGTAAAACCAATGGAGAAAGAAATCACATTCTGTACTTACATAGCTCCATATGTGGCTGCAAAGGGCTCCACAAGGGGGGTTATCTACAGCCACTGCACATCCAAGGCAGGACTTGTGTTCTGAATCTAAAAATTGATCACACAATCACAATTAATGAGACCTCAATAAACTTGTACCACATTGTCAGCTATGTCCAACCATAACAGTTGGGGGGGGGGGTGCTTTTTGTTTGGTTGGGTTTTTTACATGTACACAAGAAACACTCCAAACCCATCAGATATTCATGTGAATCAGCATGCTATGCTGGCATGAAAGATTTCCTGGCTCAGGGAAAGAAATCTCATACGCATTCACTGAGCTGATATGACAGACTGTCTCATTAAAGATACAGCCATCTCACCAAGGACAATGAAACTGTGCATCCTCATGTTGACAGTGATGGAAAATAATGATAACCACTGCCATTTTTTTTCTGTTACTGGATTTTGAGTCATGAGAGGGGGAAAATATCTAGGTGCAAACATAGATAATTATGAAATCACTACCAGGTTTTTACTGACTTTGACAACCATGCTGGGAAGCTAAAAGGCACGTTTCCAAAAAGCAATGTATTTTTTACAACGGTACATAGTAAAGAGAAGGAAGCAATATTCTTCAAGTGTCCCAATAGACTTTAAAAACCAAATTCCTTCTTAACCCACAGAAAAATATTTCATCCACCCTGTTCAGTAGTTATACAGTTTGAGAGTACTATACCCAATTTTCCTTTAAAATAATTTTTATGAGTCAAGAGGGTAAAACACTGGAGTGAATTGTCTTCAGAGGTGGGACAATTCCCATCACCAAACATTCTTAAAAACAGGTTGAATAAATATCTGTCAGCAATAGTTTAGGTGTGTTTGATTCTGTCTTTGGGGAAGGGAGGAATCAAGCAATTTCTCCACCTCCTTTTCAGCACTAGAGACCTATAATAGGCATTAAAATATAATTATGCAGTACCCAGGTGCACAGTTTCTCCTATAACAGAGAATGGAAAAGAAACTCAGATCATGTTTCACTGCCCATAACCATCAGATTATTTGTTTTTAATGACAATGTAAAAATATGCATCATCTTTGGCAATGACAGAGAATGCTTTCTTCCTCCCATGCCACATGTGACACATGTGACAGTGGAAGAGTTTCCAAAAGTGATCTCAGATCCCAAGACCTCACAACTATGAGAATGATCTGGGTTCATCAGTTGCTGAAGCGCTTGTGAAAACACCTTTTTCTGTGCTAATTATTTCAGTGCCTTGGAAAGGGCTGCCCAACAGTTTAAGAAAGCTGAAGATAAAATATAACAACTTATCAAATCATGTCCAATGGTGCTCTTGTACAGCAAGAAGAACACACCACAGAAGTACATCAAGAGCAAAATCATGTTGTTCTGACTCAGGTTAAAAAACAAACAAACAAAAAACCCCCAAACAAACGAAAAACCCCTTTTTGACTGCACAAACATTGAAGTTGTTTAACTCTAGCATGAGAAGAAAAATTTTGGTAGTTCCCTGATCTAGCAGTCTAACAAATGCCAGGGTACAGCAACTGGAGGTCAAAAACAGGTATCATATTGAATCTTATAAAATGTAGAAATGAAATACAGACTTCTTTTAGCAACGGTAATCCATTTTAGGAGCTAATTCCCCAGGGACATGCTGGATTTTCCATCACAAAGTCTTTGAATCAAGACTGGATGTCACTCTAAACTGTAAACAATAGCTCAGCTGGAATTAGTGGCATGATTCAAGAAAAATTGGTTTGCCACATTGATATACAAGAGGTCAGACTAACCACTCATAATGGTCTGTCTGGTCTTTGCATTCATGAACTGGCAGTCACTGAGAGAACTCTACAAATCTGACAGAGACTTCTATTTATTTCCAGTGCCTTAGTAGCAGAACAAAGGAAGCAGAGGGTGATGAACAACATTGGTAAATGAGATATTCAGACAATAGCTTAAAGGGAAAATCTTTGCCTTGAAAAGAGTTATAGTAGTGCAGACTTCCTTCCTTCTTAAGTGCCCACTTCCAAGTGTTACCTTCTGAAATGGCATTATCATTCTTTTAAAATTTTAAGTGAGGTTTTGTTACTATCCAGAGCACTTCTAATATTTTAGCTGAAATTAACACAGGTCCTAATGTGGAAGGATGACAATTATCTGTGCTGGCTTCAAGGAATACAAATGATGAAGTATTCCTCACAAAGAAAGATAAGGATACTCATAAACGAAAACTTTGGAAATTAATTGCTTGAAAACTAAAAGCCTGCCTTGACAATGTGTTATAAAATGTGATACTTCCCTTGTAGCTAGCAATTCTGACTATTTCTCTTTGAAACACTGTCAGACTAATGTGTCTAAAACATTACATAAGAGACTACTACAAAAAGCAAATTGAGGTATTTTGTAAATTATGGATGTCACTGCAAAATAAATAATTCCATATATTTCTTCACAGCTTAGTACTTTTTATCAAGTAAAACCCTTTGTTTCTTTTTTTTAATGCAAGATCAAAGACTATGTACGTGGGTCTAGCAGTGGCTGCAGTAGTCTGTAATGACCAATAACAATGTAGGACCCAAATTAAAGTTGTGCCATTGGTATGAAATGTACTATTACTGCTAAATATGAGGGCTGAGTAAACCTGCAGGCTTATGCTGAGTGCTATAAATACCAACCTTAGCTTCAAGTGTGGGTATTGGGAGTTGTATCTGTTTTGAGCAAATGACATGCAAATTATATATTAAGTGAAACAAAATTGTAATGAACATTGCTGCTTTTGAACAGTGACAGTAAGGGCAGAGTCAATTGAAACAGGTACAGCTTTTTTTTTTTTTTTTTTAAGTTTTACTGTTGCATTATTTCCCTTTCTCATAAACTATTCTTGGGCACACTTTTGTTTTCTTCATGGAAAAAACATTGGGGGGGGTTTACTTAATAATTGGGGGAGGATGTTGTCAGAATTGTAAGTAATGACTTTAGGCTTTCTATCCTATTCTTTATTTTTTTGGTAAAACTAATCTTGATTATACTATAACCACCTCTTTTAGACTTATCGTCTAAAATGGTAGCTGCTGAATCTGAATCTATCAGGCTTTTAACCGTGCCTTATAAATATAAAAATTGTCAGAAAGCATCTACTCTCTGCATCTCACTGACTTTAAAAAGTCATTCACACGGAAAATTGGCAATCCGACAGCTGAGGAAGACTGGTTTCAGTTCCCTAAAGGAAATAAATTGGTGGCTTGGTTACCTCTATTAGATAGTGAAAGATTCTTCCTGTGAAAAGGCTGAAAGAAGAAGAAAAATGTTGACATAGATCAGGACATTCAGAGCTGATATGAATATCAATTGCTCCTAGGTATAGCACATATGACCTGGATGGGAGGGTCAGCACAGCTGAAATCAGAGTTATAAGGAATGCAGATGTGGCACAGAATCTGCAAACCAGAACGAGGCCACTGAAAGGGAAGAGTGGGAGACACCTCTAAAATAAGTAATGTGTTCATCAGAAATAAACATCATCATGAAATGAAGAACAATATGAGAATAAAAGGAGTTCCTGACTTCTGAAAATTATTTTCACTCTATTCAGTCCTGATTCAAAGTCTAAGTCAGACACTGTCTTACCATTGATTTAAATAGGCTTTGGCTCAATGCCCTCTTTGAAGAATATCACTATGTAAGCCTTAATTCTATGAAAATTGTATTAGGGCATAATGATAAAATCATATTACTATCAGTAGGAATATCACCTGATATAAAAGAAGAAAACATAATAAATTCCCTACAGCCAATCCCCCCAAATCCAATTACTATAGCATTTATCAGGCCCCACTCCAGCAGAAATGGGAGAAATTCCTGAAGAAGTAAGCACAGAAAAGATGTAACTTGCTTGCCTTCTCTTCCCAGAGTAAAACCTTTGTCACCTGTAAAAGAAAGTCTTTTGACCTGGGAACCTTTGGCTGAGAACAGCAGTTCCTGAGACACAGAAACACAAAGAAAGGTAATAAGGAAGAGTACAGGGAAAACCAATAGCAGACAGATAAAAGCCAAATAAAAAAAAACAATTCCTGAAGCAACAGCAAAGTCAGTTCCATTAGAAAACAAGGATAATGAAAAAGAGAAGATAATGTGGATAGCCAGGGTTTAAAACAATGCCTGTGGTTTACATCACAACTCAGATATGAAATTTGAAACAAATGTGTTATTAGAGCAAAATGTTAACCCAGCAAATGAAGGCAGAATAACTGAGTCTTATAGACACAGACTTCTGGAAAAAGATTTCTAACATTTGTATATTCATTAGCCTGCATCATTAATAACTCTATTATTGAGAACATTTTCACAATTTAAACAAAATAGCAGTGCTTGTGACATATAAATATTATATTGTAAAGGCTTATTTATTTAACATCCAAATTCTGAAGTACTGCTTAATGTTTTACATAATTCTTCAAAGATGAAGAGGTCAGCAGAAAGAAGCTCATTACCCGTGTCTCATCTTAACCACTAGCCAGTGAGAAGTACAAGTACTAAACTACTTTTCTGTCTGTATCAAGAACGCTCATCCATTCAACAGTTTGAGAGGCAATAAAAGGCTCAATGGAAGCAGATATTTTTTCCTGATACACACTGGATCACCAGACAGGAAGATTCCCTCTTCAGTGAGGTGTTAGTAGATGAGTCACATACAGAAGAGTACATGTCATCTACCACAGGAACATTTCAATCTACAAACAATGCAGCAGCCCATAATTTCACAGGAAGATTGTCAAAACAATCCTCTGAATAAGCAGAAGTTGAATAAGCTCCAGAGGAGAGAAAATGAGCAAGAAAAGAGCAACCATGGAGCTTGTAAGGAAAGCTGAGAGAGGAACTGACAACGAAAGCTAACACACCGTACAAAGAAGAGCCATCAGGCTATGCCCTTATTCGTGCAAATACCCCCGAAGCCAGACGTACTCATCATTGGTGTATATCTAAAAGATATCCCTATCCAACCGGGTGGGGATCACCTGTGAGACCAAATCCCGCAAAACCTGCAGATCTTTACCTCCATCTTCCAAGGCTCAAGGTCTTTATTACCTTCGTGTCATCCTTAGCCAGGTCTTAAAGTCCTCCAGCCTCCTTCTGTCTTTTACTGGTAAAATCCAACCCAGGTGCAACAGTCATCTTTTGTGAAGACAAGGAGGTCCAAGGCAGAGGCACATCTCAAAACATCATAGGACTGCAACCTATAGGAGAGGTAACCTCAGACACTGAAGGACTGGGCTACACTCAGAGGTATTCAACTACATGTGTTCAAAGAATAACAGAGAGTGTTGACCCTAAATCCACATCGGAGAGTTGGTCTTGCAGGAATTAGGAGACTGAATTTCTTCTGGGAGCCTGCAATAACCAAGAAGGATCTCTGGCATGTAGTTCAGGCAGAAATTGAACCTTAGGATGAACTCCTGAGGCTTGGTGTAACCATAAGCAAATAATTCATGAGCACCTTTGACATAAAATCTAAAGCAAAAACCAGATCCTGGAGATTCTTAATTTTCTTTATAAGAAAGTCAAATATTATAACTTTTTATATAATATTATTATTTTTCTATTATACGCTATGTAATATTATTACTTTATAATATTACATAATACCATTTCTTTTACTTGTATTCTATTGAGGTTTTTTAGAATATATTTCAGAAGCTCTGCAGAAGTAAGATTGGGAGTACAGGCTAGAAAAGGATATGATCATTCAAGATGAAAAAGGTACCAGTGATGTGATAGCAATTTATATTTTCCTTACAAGTTTAAGGATGAATATGTAGACTGGTCAGCAATTTAAGGAAATTACTACTAAGGCAATTTAAGTAAGCTGGTATCAAGAGCTATATTAAAAACAGGAATAGCAAATTTACTTAGAGCTTTTGGAAACAAAAAAAACCTAGCAGCCTAGCAGTGATGCTTAGGAACTGAGTGGGGAAAATTCAACTAGGGTAAGAAATGCCCATCTCACTTCATGGCATTGTTTATTAGAAACATAGCTTTATCACTACCTGTTCTTCCCAGAGGCAACCCAGACCTAGGTGAAGGTCAATACATAAACCCGCTCCCTCCTTGTTAATTCTTGTTAAAGTGGAGCTTAATGTATTACAATATAATAAAAATTACTGCATCATATTAAATCTCAAAAATAGAGAAAGGAAACGAAGGAATACTGAGACAAACATCTCCTGTTGCTCAGTTTCACTTCAGGTGAATTCACAAGCTGACAAACAAGTATTTATGCAATTTTGTTTTAGAGTACCACATCCAATGTTCACTGTGAAAACATACCACAAAAAGAATTTATCAATAAACAGCAGGAGATAGAGAAGTCATAAATGACAACCTGTCCTTGGAGACAGACAAAAGGAAATGAACTCTAAGATTTTATCCAAGGACTATGCTGAGTACATTATCTATAAAACTTGAGGAAGCATAATACACGAAGGAACTGTTTTAGGTTCCTTTTCCTAATGAAAAATATTGTACAGTACCAAAAAGAATGGATAACTGGGGAGAGGGGAAGTCTGAGTCTCACTTTTATTTTCCTTGTATCTAATTTTACAAAAGGAAAAGTAAGCACTTGCATTTAAGTACCACTATTGTTAATAAATATTCAAAAGATCCATCCCTAAAAATGAAAGATCTGAAAGCAAGCTTTCATTCAGAGCTTGAGGAAGAACCCAATAAACAGAACAGAGAGAAGTACCAAAACAATTCTCAGAAATGTTCTCCAGTAACAGTAGACAAATAGTTTCAAAAGTGTTATGCCTCTCCCATCTCACCCCCATGCTGGTATCACTCAGTACAATGTCATGGAAATGTCAGAAGCAGAGCAACAAGGGATCCATTTCTTTATTGTTGTTTTTTAAGCTGTTTATAGCCTCTGACAAATTAGAGTCAGTCAAGGAAAAATTAACATTCTGCTGTAAAGGTGGAATTGTGCCAGGGATGAAATACCTGCACAGCAAGAACAAATTCAAGAATTAAAATGCACCACCTTTCTGCTGCTAACCTTCCCCAACTCCATCACAAACATCTCTGTTCTTGAAATGCGTTAGCAGCTGTCTACCTGTGGGAGGAGCAGAAGAAAGCAGGGAGTGAAAAGAACACATGTTGGGGTTGTGTGGAATACAGAGTCAAGGTAAGAACAGAGGGAATAAGTTTTTTTCTTTGCTTTCTGTTAACAAAGTACTAAAACAAAATCAGCTTTAAAATTGGGTGTCACTGAATCACTTCTGTTAGTGATCTCAGCAGCCATATATATGTTAAGACTTGACAGAAATAGGAGACTCTCAAGAAAAGAAAAAAGGTAGAGCACTGCAGAAATCAGTGCCAAGAGCCCCTACTGAACCAAAGCTTCAGCATGATGTTAAAGAAGTATGGTATTGCAGAAGGTACCATCTGTTGTGTTTAGATCCAAGAAGTTGAAAGGCTAGTTAGAGGCAAAACACTGCTCTAGCAAGAAACTTTATCTCTCAGCCCTGAAAGCTAATGCCTTCTTGAGCTGAGCAGATTAGACTAGACCCATACCTCCACATCATATTCAGCCACATGTGTTTTGAGTGCTCAGAGAAAGAATGTGTGTGCTTAGGTGGAAGCAGCCTTTAGACCAGGTCACTGTAGACTTCAAAAATAGCAGCTATTGATACATTATCTAACAGCTACTGGGAGATGATTAATCATTCCATGTGCAATATGAAGCAAATAATTTTTTTTGCATATCCCATAAAAAGTCCAGAAGCTTTGCACTGAATCAGGACTCCATGCTGTTCTCCTTCTCTCTCCTGCTCACATGTTTTGGCTGACTTACAAGCAAGCTGTGGATAGTGTCTGAGATCCACCCCAAGGATGGCCACTCTTCATGTAGGAAGAAAAGGTTTCCAATCCAGCCTCAGAAAATGAAGGAAAACAACTGAGCTTGGATATGCTGTAGATAATTAATGGGCCAAAAAGCCTTTGCCTCCATGCCACTGAATGCTGATCAACCTGACTGAGCTAGAGGAGGAGGGATCTGTACTGGTAAAAAGGAACTGCATAATGCTACACCAAAGGGGGACAGAGGAAGAATTTGTGTTTCCCTGAATTATCCCTCGTCCTCTTTCACTAACATCAAATACAGTCATGCAGATAAAATCTGTCTATAGGGTTCAATTATTAACTACTTGAGTATCATTGTTATATTTGGCCACTTTATAAAAACCCAAACTTTTTGATTTTGAAAAATATCAAAATGTATAGTTCCCAAGGTAGAGGAAAAGGCACTTCACACAGCTTTGAAGATGTTAGAGAAAAATAAGATTTTCTCTTGAACTTTTCTTGAACTTAACCTTCTGTTTCTAACTTCCAGTCAAGGTTTCTCCCCTTGTTTAATAATTTCGTGCATTTAAAATCCAGCTACTTGCCAAGCAAATATCATCTGTTTAAACAAAAGGAAGAGATTAGTGGTGTCTACTGTCTGCGATGGGGAAACAGCCAAGCTTTGATAAAACTATGTTTCAAGTTTGCCTTTACTGTTTTCAAAAACTGCAGCTGTTCCTTCCAACTTTCTTAAGCTTTCTCACATGACCTTGAAGACTTACGAAGCTGCAAAATTGTTCCAGATGCTTGCAAACTTTCTAAAGCAATGCATTTCAAGGTGTTCCCTGTGACTTCTTTTTTATGGGCAGGCTCATTTAATGTATGTTAGTTAAGTTGAGGGGCACTCATCTGAGACATAACTCTTTCTTCTAGAGGTAATATCATATAGTTCCATGAAAAAAAATCAAATTTATAGGGGTTAACTAGTTAATCCATCCAGAAATTCTTATCATAAGGGTGAAATCAAAGAGAGAAATCCATTACCAACTCTAAATGCAACCAAACTTCAGCTCTTTAATATCCAGAGTTACTTTCTTATAACAAAAAAGGCAAATTTAAAATGTTCCCCCCCCCAAAAAGAGATTCACTTGGGTTTTTAATCTCTTCTTGTGAGATTCCTTTATAATAATAACACAAATCAGACAAAGGAATAGAGCACTGTCAATTACCTGAATCTAAAACTGATGGTACTTCTCCCTCTTTTTCTTTTTAATGGGTTCAAACTGTTCTTTATTCTCTTAGCCTGAATGAAGAGTGATTAAGAAAAAATCTTTCCAGGGCGAGGTAGCAACAGTAGCTGTTCTTGCCCAGGTCAAATCAGCCGTGAGAACAAAAATCTGAGTTCTAATACCCAAAAAGACCCTGAGGATATTATAATACTGTGAGATGACTTTTTCTTATCTGAAGATGCAAAGAAGTACTGAATTTTCCTTATTCTTACTACTCATGTTATAAATGAAGATTTCCTACTCAGTAAACTCTATTGATCATTTAAGTGCCTAGCCTTGGAGACAGAGCAGACAATGAGTTTGCGTTATTGTGGTATGCACTGACACAGATTTAAAAGCGCTGTCAGTCTTCCATAAAAACATTTAGATCATAAGATCGCTAGAATTTATACAATGCTTAATTCTTTAGTCTCTTTGTCAATATGCCCTTTACCAGGGGTATTCAGAAGTAGGAAAGCATGGGGTCAGAGCAAGACCTATCTAAAACTTAGAATGCTCTACAGGTCTTGCTTATGCAAAGGTTCAAAATTTCACTTAATGCTGTGCACCATCGGATCAACAGGCTACCTTTCCTTAGCTCCTAACCTTCTAGCTAACAGACCTACTTGTGTCTCCTCAAGTTGAGGATGTGAAGCATCAAGGCTGTTGATCAAAGGTGATTACCAACATCCAAAAATCATTGGGCAGACCAAAAAGCCCACAAGATTCATTTCAGAATCATGACATTTAAAAATTACATGTTTTCAGTTCTTGTCTGCCTTCTGGGATTGGAGTCCACAGGCATCACATCTTTTAGGCTTTCATCTAGAACAAGAAGGATAAAAAGCTGATTTGATTAAAAAAAATGAACGTACAAGTTCTTACAGATTCCTGGGAGGTGGTTAACACTCCACACAGAGTGCTTAATATGATAGGGCTCATGACCAACCCAAGATATTGGCATGGCTAATGCAGCCACTTGAATTTTGTGCTCTGTGGAATGGTCCCAGAGAGCCTCACACAGCTATTGGATTTCAAATGGAAAATTTTATGAAAATAATGATGTAAAAAGCTGATGTGGCTATGACAAGAAGAAACATTTAGAATCTCTGAGTGTTGATGTAGCTCAGAGAATCTTGCAAGACGCTAATTAATGCATAACAGTCTATAGTCTCACTGGCACAGAAAAATGCAATCAATTAGAAGTGAAATACATGACTCTCTGAGGACAGCTCAAAGTTCTAATGGAAATAGAGATGAAGGGAGGGAACCAATGAAGACTACAGAAGACAAGTTAAAGCTTGCAGAAAAAAAGATAAAGGCAGCAAAACAGAATGAGTAATTGCTAGCTACAGGGCCTGAGGGGTGTGAGAAGTCTTTATCAATTATAGAAAAGAAAACAGAGCAGAGCAAAAGCTGGGAGACCAGCTCTGTGCTTAGCTAGGTGGGTGCTCCTTTCTCGCAAACTAATGAGGTGTTGCATTAGTATAGCTGAGAACAGATTTTTGCCCTGAGACTGTAACAATTCCCTGACAGTGAAGGTCTCATAGCCTCTAGGATCTCCCAAAGGAAAGAGTGGAAACTTCTTTGCTTCAGTTAATTAAAAAAATACATGGAGGAAGAATTCTGGAGAATACATAGTAAGGAAAAAAACTTGAATCATCAAAGGACAGATATCTTATTTTTCCATCTCTAATTCTTATTCAGCATGATTTCTGTTCACAGGCTTATCAGCAGATTGTTGCTCACTGACAATTTTTGTTGAAGGTACAGAAGATGCAGTGTCTGTAGAGGGAACAGATTAGTGATTATTCTGGGCCAGATGAAACGCTGATTTACACCACCTAAGTACATGTGTGTCATCTATTGAAATAGCTTATCATTATCCATAACAATATCAAGTCAGATTTATAGCTTGCGCCTTTTCTGAAGTGTTCAGGAAAGAAATACATTTTTTAAAAAAACCTTCCCTTATTCCTTACGTAGTCCATATAAGAGGCACTCAGAATTTCAGTCTCTGCATTTTGGGGAATCATTATTATTCCCTCAGTGTTCTTCTGGAGGGGGAATAAAAAGTGGATGAAGAGATCTGGGTAAGAGGCGAGGCTGTCAATCACCAGACAACTCAACATGATAGGAAGGAGCAGCACAGTCTCTCTGCATAGTGATTACACTAAAACTCCTGTAACTAGAGACCTTTATCAACAAGGGCAAGACCTTTATACACAAGGACAGCTGAGTGTTATCTCTAGCCTTAGACATTTGCAATGACTGCAATCCTAGGGACTTAATCTGCTGTCCTATTAAAGTTTGCCTTGATGTCTAATGAAATTGTCCATACTCCAGTTTAACTTCAGTAATTCCTCCTCAGTTCCCATCAACTAATGAAAATAATAGGCAACTACTCTGAACTCTTTATGAATTCATAGACATCTATCAAATTTCCACTCTCTAGCCTGAAGATGTTTGCTTCTCTAGACTCTTTCCTCTCTGACAATTATAATTTCTAACTCTTCAGTCACATTACTAGTATCTGTCTGGTTTAATCACTTATTTGAAAAACATGCTTCCAAAAATTGATATTTCTATTGAGGGTTCAGTACATAGGCCAGTTCATTGCTGCTGAGTGAAGAAGAATCACTTCTCTTTTTTTTAATATTAGACCATAATTGTTTTAGCTTAATTAGAATTTGGTGTACTAGTCACCAGCTCTGCTAGTGATTCCTCCACTGGTGGAAGAATACTCCATATTCAGTTCTCTCCTGCAGATTCTAATATTTCTCTCTCAACTTGTCTGTTCATTTTTATGATGACCTACAAGCACAGCTGCACTGTAAAAGAATAGAGCTCAAACTGACCAAGCAAGAATCTGCTCACCCCAGGCCGGATTTGCCAAGTCCAACACCTTAAGTGTAAGAACGCAAAAGGCTCTCTCACAGCAAGGGCTATATATCACATGTGCATAGCACATTACCTAGTCTTCGCTCAACCTTTGTGATCCCACAGGCCACAATATGTGTCTATGTAACCTTTAACGCACTAAGAAGCTGTGCCTGGCTTAAGCATCTAGGAGCAGTAGAAAACCACCATGTTGTTTTACAGAGAGGAGCAGGACATGTAACAGTCCACTGCTTCACAGGGATCTCCACTTGGGAGCACAATATCCCACTGACACTCTCTGCCCCATGCCTTCCACCTCCTTATTGTGCCCCACCAGGACATTCACAAGCCAAAGACAAATGAAAGGTCCGGAAAAGGGAACTTTCCATTATTAGAACATAGGCATGGTCAGGCTGCACACCACATCTCTCACAACTTGCCGACACATGTATGCATGTTAAAAATCAGAATAATCCTACTCAAGGTACCTAGGCATACAGGAAAACCTGCATCTCAGTCTTTCTCTCAGTTTTGTAGTTGCAGCACTCACTGGTTGGGCCTTATCTGGACACCACTGTTACTTGTTTATGAACAACGGGAGGAGCAGCTGAGTAATACCAAATAGCTGCAATAGTTCCAGCCACAAGCACTCTGCATGGTAGCTGGGGATTAGAAAATTTTATTGAACAACTGCTGTAAGTCAGCAGTCCCTGACATACCAGAGTCCTTCTGTATATTATTATGCTCCCCAGATTATGGACCACAACAACCCACAGCAAACTCTAATTTCAAAGACTGGTAAAAATGCAGATATTTACTATATTTTATAATGAATTTACAGTATTAAGCACATGTGTGTCAAGAATAATTTCTGGCTGAATTATCTTACTATAAAATTTTCAGGAAATACACATGATCACAGACAAGATCTTTAAACAGAGATCAGCTATATCATGTATGTGTATACATCTCTGTGTGTGAATAAAATTTCTAACCAACTGCTATACACATGCTTTCTTTCCTATTTCTGCTAATATTAATGGAGGATGTCTTAGAATATTATTGGTATGTTATTTGTTCATAACATTGGTTTCCTGAATTCACATATCATATTAGCCCAACCACTGAAGAGCATAACATGCTGATATATAATTACATAACTGAAGATGGAGTTTATGACTCGATGAAGAACAACTTACAGTCACTGAAAATTTAGAAAAAAACTTCTCTTTTTTTTTTATGGAAGGAAAATGTCTCATTCCCCTTAAGGAGATGTGAAGATGTAAGGGTTCCATACCATCAGTATTACTCTTACCATGATTTTGGTATTTTTAAAGACTTTTCTGTTGCCTTCAAAATTTCAGTCAACTCTTATAGGCCAGTGCAGATGTCCTATTCAAGCTCTTTGTATCATTTAAGCCTTACTTGAGTCCTCAAGGTAGTTTGTGGATGAAATGTACTCCCTGCTGGCCTTCTACAGTCTCTATGAATTTTCCCTATCTAGTTATCACTATTAGCTTCTAGTGCAGCTCTCTTCCCAGGCTGAGAATTATTAGGTCAGAAATACTACGTTAAACCAGCTACTATGTTCTTGTGACCAAAGCTGTGTTGGGTGCCCCTGGACCGCACTGCATTGTGCACTTTAGACCCACTCTCAAACCACCAGCATCTTTGCTGCACCATCAGCCCTGCTCTTAAGAAGATTTTGCTCCAGAGGAGGGTGAATGCCATGGAATAATAGACTGCTAGGTTTGTAACTGCAACCAAAGGAACAAAAGAGAACTAGCAATGAACAAAATGGACTTGGTTATGTAAATTTTGCTTACTTGTCACATCCACAAAGCTAATCAGGTTCCTCTAAAAGTTGTAATATCCAACCACCTTTCACCAGCCTCAGCACCTAAAGTTTCAGCAAACTGTAACAGCCTCTCTTCAACCTATGTAAGAATTATTTAGGATGGGAGGCACTAGAAGTAGGAAATGCAATCATTGTGTGCATTCAGTTTCCAGGGCCTTCACTGGGTTTTACATGCAGTTGGTAAAAGCTTCATTCAAGCCTGTATCACACTTTCAGACAGACTTGCAGATTGAATAGGCCTTTCAGAATTACACAGAAGATTTTCAAACTGTGACTTTTTGCACCTGAACTTCTCAGATATTGCAAAATGTATTATGTTTAGTATACGTTCAGGTAAGATTTGGGGCAAGTGTGTTTTAATATTTGGTATCAAAAGACACGCAGTTCTCTAACTGCAGTTTGAAAGAAGTCAAGCAGCACGGATAACGCTGTCCTCTTGGTTCCTCTGATAAATTTAGTTACCTCACTGAACTCCACAGAAGTGAAAATAAAAAAGGATTTCTCTTCTGGTTTTTGTCTAGCACAGAATATTTCCAAAGTGGTGCAATATATATCATACTTAGTGATTCAAAACCATGTATTTGTATTTCAGAAAAACTCAGGCTCTGTTGGGTTAGTTGGGTTTAAAGGCCAAGGAGCTCTTCTAAACTGGTAGCATTTGCATTTGTGTGGCTGGAGAGGAGTTTTTGCCGATTCAGGCTTTCTGAAACTCAAAAGGTCAAAGGTCAAAGAAAATCTCTGTGCTGCATCCAATGAACCAATAATCTAGAGACTCAAGGTATTTGGTAATATTATGTTCAGGAAGGGAGTACAACTGTCTTCCCTCCTTTTCCTTGCTGTAGATTTCAAGTTACTTTTCTGACATAGCAGTAAATCTGAAGATAGAAAAAGCATTGAAAATATATCACTCCATGAAATGGAATTATTTTATTTCCAGACACATGCAGTACTTTGAAGGTGAACTCTATTTCATTTTCTGATGGTACTCTTTTCTTTCTATTTTTGAAAGCTTTGTGCATGGGAGAACAAAGGGAAAAGATTTATTCTCTTCAGATGTAGTTAGAAAAAGGAAACTACAATACAGTAAACGCAGAATAGATCTGACTAAATAGGTATTGTTCTACAAGAAAAGAAGACATTTAAACTCTTGAAAGCAATATGACACTAATAAGTTTTGTAAAGAAACCTAGTTAGTAGAGCCCAGTTTAAATGCTCTATTTAGCATGTATAATTCTGTATTATTCTTCTAGTCATGCATTGGTGTGAAGAACTTATGAAGAAACAATATGTATAGGTTGTAGGCTTGACAAGGACCTCTAACAGATAGGAGACCATTCCTCTGCTATTTTGGGCAGTCAAGTTATTTGATTTGAGTCATAATCTTGGCAAGCTCTTAAAAAAATTGAAGGTTGGCTTCCCTTGCAGTCCTGTTGGGAAGCTGGTCCAGAATGACATTTCTCCCACAACAAAAAAGCTTTCAATCTATTTCCATCTCAGATGCATTCACAGTTAGTTAATATGTCTTGTTTCTTTCTACAGTTGTTACTTTTTTTTATTTCTTGTATTAGGTAATTACTTAATTTGCAGTTTAACTGGTTAATTACAAGTTGTACTTTATGAATTATAAATGGTTATACTTAAAAACTAGAAGGTTGCATTTAATTTTTATGGCAGAAGCTTGTGCTGTTTTCTGTTGCTAGATAACACTGAAAAATATTTAAACCCAGTAATGAAATTAAAATTTGCAATTGTGTCATAAGGACTGGATTTCACAAACTGCAATATTTGGTGTAGCAAACTTAACTGCTACTCAGAGAGAAATTCCTTCCTTTATACGTGGGCTACGTATCCATTAATTCCCACTGCATCCCTCAAAATTGGGATTAAATTACTGGTTAGGAATCAGAGTGTCCCTTTGCCCAGGGATGTATTCTGCTCAGTTGAGTAAATCGTTCTCAGGGACTCCAGTACCTTCTTATTCTGTAACTTCTTGGTTACTTAGTACTTTAACATTAATATTATGGCTAGATAAATGGTAACAAATACAAATATTTAAGACTCCCAGCCACAAGCCTCAGCACTTCCTAGATTATAATAAATAATTCTTGATGTTTCCTGGGGGTATGGAAGAGGCAGTTATTAAGGCCTGCCAAAAAGGAAATGCTGTAAATCCCACAAGCACAAAATATTACCAATTCTAGCAGAGATATGAAGATTCACTGGAGGAAGAATTCGTGCTTAAAGATTTCTGTGAGCGTCTGTGTCAACAGTCAGGTACTATAGGCATTTGCAAAATTTCTCATCTCAGCCTGGAGACATGTCAGCACCTAATTTTGCTCCTGTCAAGTCTTTCACCTTACTTTTTCTCTGCTTGCCCTTTCTTCCAACCCTCTAAGTGTTAGCATCCAATTGCTCAGCTTCTGCTTCAGAAAATTCTATTTCTCTTCTCACCCAATAATAAAATGGTCAGAATACTCGCCTATTTTGTGAAATGTTGATTCTCTGCTTTTCCTAGGAGCGTGCAAACTCACATCCTCCACTTTCCATGTTAGTGCAGCCTAAAGAATGCTTCAGAACTGTATGAAAAAGAAGAGCAGGTGTGGGAAAGCCCTGCTTCAGCACATACTTTAACCTGGAGTGTGAGATGAGTTGAAAATCCTGAAGAGGAGGAACTAGGAGCCTGATCTTCTACATCCCAGGAGAGATACCTCTGCAAAATGGGGTACGTGGTGGGGTAGGGTGTAAGCAAAAATAGTTGCTCAAGCTTCTGGGGGTTAAGGTGCCCAAGTCAGCAGAGAAACACTCTTTTCCAGACCTAAGTATGCCACTCATGGTGCTATCTTTCAAACATGCTTGACGTGACCCACCCTGCAGATACTACAGGCCTCCCAAGCCCCACAGAGATGGGGCCTCTGATCCTGCTCCCTAAGAGCCTTCAGGCAAAACCAAACTCATTAGCTCAGATCACTCTCTACTGTCCTTGAAGACCATTAAAAAATGCTTGCATCTTTTCTTCCACCAGAAATGTCATGACAAACACCAACAAAGACCAGGAAGCTGTACATTGTCCAACCAGAGCAGCTGTTTTCAAAGTTCACTGTGCCAACAACCTTAGTGCAACGGAGGGTACCGGGTTGTAAATCCTTTGCAAGAGAAAGGACCATGCTTTTCAGGGCCATGCTACATCTTTTTTTGTGGCGTTTCCAGCAGTTTAACTTAGTATATTAGCTTTAACTTTTCACACGGACCACACAGAGAAGTAAAGCACCTACTTCAGATGTTTTGAATTCAATCTGACCAATAGCATGTTTCTCTGCTTAAGCTGCAAAGGGAACTCCAATAAGAAAGAAAAGATACCCTCACCCTTGGCAAGTTTTTCTGTGTGCTTTCCTCTAGGAGATTCTTTAATCTCGGGCATCCCAAGAGCATTGCCCCACATTATCCTGCATTGCCTCCACAGCAGCCACAGACAGGAGAGGAAATGTGGTCGGACAAGGAAAGGTTTCTCTTTTCAAATGACAATTAGGATTCTCCCCCAAGTCTCACATACCACAATGCAGCATCTGCAGGGACTTCACATAATTCCCAAGACCTGAGATACCTGTTTTGATCATAAAGCAACTGCAATGGGACACCGAAGAGGACATGACTGCATAACCATATGATAATGGATCTTCTGTAAAATGGACTTTTTCTGATTCAATGAGCTATCAAATATACAAGTTCAAACTCTGCAACAAACATTTACATATCCACAAACAGTTCTAAATCTAAGCATGGCTTGATTTCGCCAGCCTGCCTGAATCCATACTCAAACATGACAAGCATATCTCTACAGCTGATTAAAAGAAATCTGAATTTATATATGAAGCAGTGATTTTTTTTCTCGGAATATTTTCCTGAGTATTCCTCCTACTTCAGAGTAGAAAAAAGAGAATTCTGAATCTCAACACCTTATGCACATCTAAAAAGAACCACAAAAGTATTCAGGTACAACTCTCCAGAAGATGGACAGGTTATTTTCTGGTTTTTATGATCAAGATACAAAAAAGATCCACAAGAAGATGGTTCAATTTGGTTCCAAGAGTGGACTTTTTTCAATGCAGTTCACTAAGTGATTTGACCTTATTTCCCATAATGATGTCTTTCCTTTGTGTCCTGGTTTTGGCTGGGATAGAGTTAATTGTCTTCCTAGTAGCTGGTAAGGTGCTATGTTTTGAGTTAGGTGTGAGAAGACTGTTGATAACACTGATGTTTTCAGTTGTTGCCAAGTAATGTTTAGTCTAAAGACAAGGATTTTTCAGCTTCTCAAGCCCAGCCAGCGAGAAAGCTGGAGGGGCACAAGAAGTTGGCACAGGACACAGCCAGGGCACCTGACCCAAACTGGCCAACGGGGTATTCCACACCGTGTGACGTCCCATCTAGTGTATAAACTGGGGGGGTGGGGGTGGGGGATCGCCACTCAGGGACTAACTGGGTGTCAATCAGCGGATGGCGAGCAGTTGTACTGCGCATCATTTATACATTCCAATCCTTTTATTATTACTGTTGTCATTTTATTAGTGTTATCTTTATCATTATTAGTTTCTTCTTTTCTGTCCTACTCAACCATTCTTATCTCAATCCACGAGTTTTACTTCTTTTCCTGATTTTGTCCCCCATCCCACTGGGTGGGGGGGAAGTGAGTGAGTGGCTGCGTGGTGCTTAGTTGCTGGCTGGGGTTAAACCACGACATTTTGCCAGTACTGATTACCACCGATTCTGACCCCAGTTTATCGCAGTTATATAAAAATAAGGTCTTGCTGAGAGACCACTATTAATGGCCATTAATTCCTTATGTAGAGGAACATTGCTTTCTGTATGGAGGAGACACACAGAGTAAGGAATGGAAGAGACCTCGCTGCATGGTTTTCAAAGCTCCCTTATACTTAGGTCTGAATAAATCACTAGAGTTTCCCATAAAAATACACTTGTTTTCTTAATGTCTAACCTTAACCTCTCATACACAGAATAAATAAAACATTCCTGTAACTGATGACCTCATACAAAATCCAACAAGTTTCTAATCTCTGAGTATCATTTTAACCTCTTTAAAAAAAAAAAAAACAAAAACCACAAACTTAAAAAATTTGTTTTTAAGGAGAAATAATTGAATTCTGACTCACAGCACAATAATATGTAGTACAATAGCTGCTACTAAAATATTATCATTTAACCCATCATATAAATAATTCTATGGCGATGTAACTCTATTCCCTAGAGAATACTCAGCCCTCAACCCTCAGTACGTCAGTCTAGGTATCATTCAGGTTTCACTTAGGCTTTAATTTGAGAGTTCACTGAGTGCATGTAGCTCAACTTAGCCCTCTCTGCAGGTGATTCTCACCCAAACAAGTGGTTATGTCTGAGATTTTTCTTGCTAATACCAGTAATGATGAAAACTCAAATCATTTTTAAAGAATGCACTTAGGGAACAGATAATATATGATTAGATGATGATGTCAGTGTTGCTTTCTTGAATGTTTTTACAATATGGTATTTGTTATCTCCTTTATTAGCAGTCTAATGTTTACTAAAGGTTGCAGGTATTACTACCAGTGAACAATTGCCCAGTTTATCCTATATATTTCTGATTCAGCTTAAAAGTTCATTTTTATCTCTTTTTGCTTAATATAGGGTATAATGTGTACATGCCATTCTGTTCACACTTACTTTTTTGGAAGCAGGCACATGTTTTGCAGCACCTGATGTCTCCTTCTGACAATTTTCCTTCATAAAATATTTAACAAGGAGTTGTGGCTCCTCTTCTCATCCTAGTGGAACTTTTCAGTATGAGACATCTGACTTGTTACCAATAGCACTAGAAATTAGAGTCAACTTTGAGAACCACTAATCAAGGTTCGATACATAACATTTTTTACTTGCCAAACAGGAGTTCTGTGAATACTACTATTTCTAGTCACTGGGGAGCAGGATCACACATGCCATCCGGCTAATGCTTTGCATAGCAGCAGTTTAACACTTAAATTTTGCCCAATGGTGTCTGCTAAGATGACAAAGTCATCATTGCTAGCTTAGTTATTTTCTTTTCCTGTTTTGCACTGATTTAAAGACAAGTAAAATGACACTTCATATGGAATATTTATGGATTTAATTCTAGAAAATGCAGCTTATAATACAACATTTTTGTGAGCAGAACTGTGATACAGATGTTTATACTGCTGAACTGTGCACTGATATTTAATATTCTATTCTCAACTGGGCAAATATTGATTGATACACCAACTACTGCCAATAAGAACTGGTGTTTTATGAAGTGTGTCATCCATCTGTCTATTTAATAGAGAAGTAAGATTGTCCAATTAGCACAAAGCTGGCAGCACCTTAGAAGGCAATTATAAATACTTTCCACAATGTAATCTAATGATTTAAAATACACTTTATTTATTATGCCAGGGTTTTTTTCAGTTTTCATACCATTCAGGAAAAGTTTATATTTTAAAGTAATGTCAGCAATTTTGGTTTATGCCTAATGTTCACAACCAAGAATGCCCAGAATACTGCTGTTTTGGGGGGGCACATGTATGAACTTTCTATATATTTTTAAAAGATCATTCTTTTTTCCACAAACACACACATACAAGCAAAGTAAACTTATTCCCATAAGTAATTTTGTCCCTCTGAGGTTAGTGAGATTTTGCTGCATAAGAATCATAACTCCAAAGTATTAAACAGTGAATAAGTTTCCTACCAATGGTTTATGTAGCTCTTTTGTGCTTAACTTCAGCATATCTCTCTCTATTAAAAAGAAAGGTTTGATTCAGTGTTTGCTCTAGCACCAAACATTGAAGGACTCATATCATAATCCATCATTCTGAAAATACAAATGAATAAGGCAAGGTCTCTAAGTCCTTTTGCAAAAGTATGAAAAGCTAACCGTTTATCACTGATAAGACAGGTAATACTGGGACATTAAAAGCTGAAATGGTTCAGAAACCTTTAAAATAGCACTTCTCCCTACATCTGAGATTAACTGAGATTCCCATCTTCCCCTCAGTACTGTTAATTCTTTGAAGCAGAATCCATCATTTTATAATATGGCTATGTATCATAGCACACAAAAGCTCAATTCTGATTTCAGCCTCTAGATACTATCAAAAATTAAAGTTAAAAATGGTTTTCTGGTACCTGGGTGGAAAAAAAAAAGTATTTTTTTTCTTAAAATGAGAAATATATGCTTCCATGTCCAAAAGAAATTGTATAATGTACATAGCTCACTGAAAATTTGACATCAGTGAAAAATATTGTATTAAGTTCCAGAAGGATCCTACATATATATGATTAAGAAATAGGATTTCTTTTGAAGCAAAGTTCTTTGTACTTTCCTCTAGTTCTGTTTCAGCATCAGACCTGGGCACAAAAACCACTTGCGTATGAAATGATAAATAGCCAGATAGTAAGATAATAATACAAAGCAATAATTACCATGAGTGCTTAAGATAAAAGCACCTGAAATGTTTCAAGATGTAGCCCTGTCCACTGAAATATATTTTTTCAAGAGCAGTGATGCTCAAAGCCAAGTAAAACACATAGATAAGGCTTCTATAATCTCCATAATGGAAGGCTACTGGAGATTCCACTTCACCTCTCAAAAAAATACATGTGTCTAACGACTGCACAGAAACACTCTTTTGGGGGAAAAAACACCCAGGGCATATCCTGATACTGCAATTTACAATCTGTAGAGACAAACCCAAACAACAATGAAAAAATATCTGTTCAGATATTTTCTGAATGTTTTGCTCTCAGGTTTTGAGCACAGACTCTAACATACTCCTTTCTTGGGCATAACTGCATATTCTACACTAACATATTTATATTAATTTTACCTATGAGAACAAATCATACAATAAGATGAGGAGTGACCTTGTCTTGCATCTTTTGATTTTTTGCATATTTTGATTTTTTTTTTTAACAGCAAAGGAACAAAATTTAGTGAAACATTCTCACATACTTTCCAACTAAATCCCTGAATAGGCAGAATGAGCTAAACGAGCAGCTCAAGAGGATTCACATAATAGCTCTCTGCTCTTTTCAATAACTGGAATACAAATATTTTTGCTTGATGTTTCGCGTGATGGATGCAATAGTAGCTTTTGCTACAGAAAGCAATAAATTCCTTTTTCATTTGGATTAATAAAAAATGAGATCACTAACTCTCTATGGATAAATAAATCCTTACCATCTATCATAAAGGTAGCATGGACAACATATTGGAGTGCTCCCAGCAAATGCAGCTACTGCTGCTTCTAGTTAAAAGACCTGAGCCATGTTCCAAGGTTGGAATCTGCTCTGATCTCCCAGGTCCAGCAGCTGAGTAGCCTAGATCATTCAGAATTCTTATTAAGACTGCCAACAACACCAGCAACTGAATCTGTAGATGGAATAGCCATGCAAAGTACACAGCACTGACACAATGTGATCTCCTTATTTCATTCTACAACAAGCAAAATATGTTTTAAAGGGACCTTTATCAAAGTCCCAAACCAGAAATCTAAACATGTTAGAAAGGGAAGTGTGCTGGAGAGACTGGCAAGAAAAGGGGACCAAGACTGTAGCAGACACTTGAAATGGGAGCCAGGTGCTCACCATTAAAAGCTGATCTCCTTGCTGACATTAGAAGGGGAAAGCACATAATAGAGCTCAGCAGAGTGTCCTGGTTTCGGCTGGGATAGAGTTGTCTTCCTAGTAGCTGGTACAGTGCTGTGTTTCAAGTTCAGTATGAGAAGAATGTTGATAACACACTGATGTTTTCAGTTGTTGCCAAGTAATGTTTAGTCTAAAGTCAAGGATTTTTCAGCTTCTGATGCCCAGCCAGCAAGAAGGCTGGAGGGGCACAAGAAGTTGGGAGGGGACACAGCCAGGGCAGCTGACCCAAAGTGGCCAAAGGGGTATTCCACACCATGTGATGTCATGCCCAGTATATAAACTGGGGGGAGTGGGGCTGGGGAGAATCGTCACTCGGGGACTAACTGGGCATTGGTAGGTGGGTAGTGAGCAATTGCACTGTGCATCACTTGCATATTCCAATTCTTTTATTATTGTCATTTTATTATTGTTATCATTATTAGTTTCTTCTTTTCTGTTCTATTAAACTGTTCTTATCTCAACCCATGAGGTTGGTGTTTTTTTTCCAATTCTCTCCCCCATCCCACTGAGTGGGAGGGGAGCGAGTGAGCAGCTGTGTGATGCTTAGTTGCTGGCTGGGGTTAAACCATGACACTGAGCCACAAGATAATACCAAGTAGCATGATATCTTTGACTTGCCAGTGGGCATCCATATAGACAGGTGGAAAGACAAGACAGAGATGAGCAATAAAAACTCATTTGAAAGACATTAACTAGTGCTGGCAGGAGACACTCCACTGAGAAACCTGTATGGAAGATGACACTACAGAAGTGATGATGGTATAAAAACCCAAGTACCATGGAAAAAATGGTGTAAATTGGGGAACCATTGTGGTTACACTTGTAGCATCACACAGGTCTTGGAGATCCTTTACTTCTTCTTTTACATATATTGTGCTACACATGATATAAATGGCTGAATTCAAACATTGTTTGGGGAATGGAAAGAAAAACCAAGAGGCAAAGTGAGAAAAGCTTGTTCATGAGGCAGTATACCAATTTACTTCATCTGTTATGTGAGGGACTCCTATACTTTACATTTACAAATGACTTTTTTAACAAAGCAAAGGCAGTATTGTTATCGGCGAACCACGGTGTGCTCGCATTCATACTAATGATCATGCTGCTCTTTCCCCTCACTGTGTTTGTCAGCTGTCAGCCTCTATGAGAGAGCTGGTGAAGTAAAATTAAGGGGATTCAGTTCCTTCAAAGCACTGGCATTCAGGAGCTGCCACGGCCGAACAGGTGCTGCAGTAGAAATGCACTGAAAGGCAGAAGACAGCAACAGAAAGGCACAGAAAAAGAGGAGAAAAAAAACAAGATACAGAGAGAAAAGCAAAATGACTGTGTGGGATACAGTGTAAAGTATAGCTCAAATTTTCAAATGTTAATGTCTAATGATAAGTGTTGAATCTCTATTTTTCACCCACAGGAATTGGCCTGACTTTATAAATTCCTATACAACACTGTAGGCAAGAAGTTTATAGTAGCATAAGAAATAAGGCTTGTATCTATCCTGTACAAAAGTGCCAGCCCTGTACTACTCAAATATGAAAACAGGATCTCTACTCCCTGAGATATATGTGCAGCCTTTATTCACAAGGGTGGGACCTAAATTTCAGAAAAAGGTTCAGGATCAAGCTCCGTATTTGTGCACAGTTGTTAGGTACCAAAGAAAACAAAAAATTTGCTTTGAATCTGCTTATTTAAATCAGTATCTTAATTTTTCTGGGTAAGGGGCTAGGAGTCAGGATGAAGACATCTACCAAAGCCACAGAAACTGAAAACCTAGCAGCCAAATATTTGGAAAGAGGGGAAGAGAGAAGGGCATTTTTTGGTACAGAAACACTTCTCACTTAAACTTTCAGACCCCTTTTACAACAAAACAAAAGTTAAAAAGTTAAAATGCGATTTGAAAAGTATAAAAAATTCTTTCCCACCACCTGGTTAATGTTCATGTGATGTCAAACTGTGGACAAGATGTGATGAACCAGAACCTATCTGAGAAATTCCAGTATAATGTTCATCAACAGGAACACAAAGAATTTACACCAGCAGGTCTGAGAACAGAAACTGACTGTCTCGAAATGACCAAGCTGTTCGGTCAGCCAGGCTCTTCTGCTGCCCACAATGGGCCCTGTTAAACAGGCTGCTAATCTGTGCTTAAATGTCTTCATATATACAACAGGATGTTGAGGCAGAGCCACAAGATAATACCAAGTAGCATGACACCTTTGACTTGCCAATGGGCATCCACATAAGTTAAGCATGTGGTTATGTTTTCTCCAGCTGAGATGCTTACATGAATAATGAAGCATCTGAATGAAGTTGGATTTGTTTGTGATTTTTTTGGTTGTTTGCTCATGACAGTGACAGAAAGGATTTGACATACCTTGAGGGTTTTTTAGATTAAATGTAGCACTAAAAAAGTAATTCTTGTACTGAGCCAGTGTATGCTACAGTCTAAAGCTCTGACTGGAACCCATGAACATACCCAATTGTAGGCTAAAACACCTATCCTCAGTTAGTTTAACCTCAAGCAACACAGTGTTCATCATATATTAGCCCCAGAGGTATTTTTCAGGGTCCTGGACAGGTTTCATAGTCTATGCTGCTATAGACCTACTACTGCTTGCTGAGCTAATTAACTTAAAAGCTCATTCTGTTGTTTTAAGCTTCAGTCAAACCTTCGGATTGCAGAGTAGAGCTTCTTGTGTAACATCTTTCATGGGCACCAGGGTTACAGTACAGCCAGGAAGGTTGTCCAAATTTTCAAACATTCTCTATTCTTCAAACTTGGGGACATCATACAGATGCCAGGCAACTGAAATCACACATGAGACTTCTGACTTTTTTTACTGATCAGTATCAATGGCATACATATTGCATAGATTTATAATTCTGTAACTGGCATCATTTAAGAAGTAGTTGCCAGTGAGGAATCCTCATGAAATGGGGAATTTTTTCTGGATATTCACCAGATTAGCAGTAGATTGAGTGCTGTTTGCTGCAGAAAGTGTTGAGAAACTCTTCCTTTGAAAGTAGGCAGGAGTTGATAGACTGATAGACAATAAACAACTGCAAGATAATAACAAAATTAGATAAAATAAATGAAAACATATTGGATCCGGATAGCCGAACCCCACTGAAAAGATGGAATACATTTGAACACAGAATTTCTACATACTAAGACACAAAATAGATGGCTCTATTCTATCGCCACAGGACTGGAAAGAATTTTAGGAATCGGAGTAAATGAGCTCCCACTATGATGAAACCAGTCTACGGTCTTAACTATATAAACAAGTGGAGGATTAAAGAGAAATAGACAGCAGATTTTTACCTTTGCCCACATATTTTGTGGGCTTTTTGTAAAGCTAGGTAACATTTTGTTTTCCATACTTTTAAAATGACGTTGACAAAATGAGGTAAGGTACAGAAAAAGATCCACCAATACATTTTTAGGGTTGTAGAAAATAACTTACAAAGAGAATCTTAAAGAACCCTAACCGTTTAGTTTATCAAAAAGACAATTAAGAAATGTCTTGACTACTATATAAAGATCTTCACAGGGAAAAACACAGAGTACTAAAAGCCTTTGTAATTTAACAAGACAAAAGTCAGATAAATAAGAAGACATATTCTTAACCACAATGATGATATGTCTGTGGAGACTGGTGGTGGATCCTCTAGAATGCCAAGTTTCAAGACTGAGATTGGCTCCCCTTTTGGGGATGATAAGCTTTGGCTGAGCATTATCAAGAGCACTTGTCAAATGACAGAATTGAATGGGGATTGGAGAAGTGAAGGTGAAAGTCAGTGGGCACATCAGGGATCAGACCAGATAATCTCCTTTTGGTGAGCAGTCACTTATATAGCAGGTCTAGTGACCTCAGGCCCTTTGGGGGGTCAGGGAGATTGGGGAGGAAGGAGGTAGTTATGCATGGTTTTGTTGTAGACTCTAATCACGTGGGGAAAAAAACATCAGAAGAATCTCTTTTGAACACTTCAGCTTTTCCAAGTGAACTTTTGTCAATTTGCAGCTTTAATCCGAGGCTAAGCCAGGAAAAATCTGATTGCTAGAATGGATGTTAGTTCTTTCCACCCTTAGCTATGCATTTCATACCAGTTCTGTAGGATCAACCCCAGAAGAAAATTAATGGTCTGATTATACACTATTGGAGTGTCTCAGGTAACAAACGCTTGACAGCTATTTAACCAATACCTGGGTAGCCAACCGGTAAGGGTGGCATTAATGATTTTGCAGAAAGTTAACTAAGTACATCTATCACTTTGTCATGTAGGGTAAAAGAAAGCATCAGTCAAAGAATAAGAGGAGAGCAGTCTATGCTTCCTTTTTTAGGTTCTGACGAAATCTGCTCTAAGAATCAATACAGTTGGAGAGGTGAACTACACTCAGGCTGATTAAATATAACACAGATAGAAAGGGGAGGAGCAGGCCCAGCAACTGACCTGTAAGTAAACAGAAGGAGGCACATTATGGGTCAGCAAAACACCAGGGGTTTACTAAAAGGCTATCCAATGGTCATGCCCTAAAAATCTGCTCCAGGGGCTTAGCCACTCCAGTTATCTTCAACCGTTTCATCTTGGCCAGTGGCAAACTTTGAAAATACTCCTATTCACACACTGACTGCACTCCCACAATCAGGTATTTCCTATACCTTCCTATGAAGGTCCACACTGAAATTATCCCTCCTTGGGACAGATTCACAGCTGGAGTGAATTAGCACCTTCCACTGTAACCTCAGTTTACAGGAGCTGGGGTTTCAACCAGCTGATTTTTACAGCTCCTCACTGCAGTAAGCAAGTCCATATAATTCCTCTCTTCCTCTTCCTCCCTCAAAGAACAGGCATTGTATATGCCCTTGCCCATTTGCTAAGCCTAACACAGCTCCCGCAAGGGAACTCCTAGTGCCTGAATAGGTCTTTTGATCTTTTTTCATTCTTAAGACAACCTGTTCTTTGCTGAAGCATTCTCTTTCCAATATGACTTGCAGAGTGCTTTTATTCAAAACTGTAACTAGAGTTGGTTGAAATATTTTTGTTTGGAACAGTGTTTTAAAAGGATTTGCTGCTTTTCTAAAGTTTTTTTTCTGATTTTTGACAAGTCCATTTTTATAGATTTTAGATTCATTTTTTTTAATTTTTTCTTCCTTAAAAGGAGGAAAAGTAGCAGAGGAAAGTAAAAGTAAAGAGTAAAACAAAAAGGGTAACACCAGAAAGCCAAAACATTGCATCTGAAAGATCCTAAGTTAAAAATAAGTATTCCCAGGAATATTTGAAAAATAAACCTATCCCTTTAAAAAAAAAATAAATTTATAACCTTGGGAAAATATCTCATATTAAAAACAAGTCAATATTCTAATCCATATTCATTTTAATTGCATTAGTAGAATATACACTGAAATCTGCTTCAAAAGAACAGTGCTCTATAAATAGTAATCTATAAAGATAATCTATAAAGATCATCTACACCTAGTTTTTAATTATTATGGAACAATGTATCTTTTTGCTTATCCAGGTTTGAAAATAGAAGAAATATATCCCCACTGTATCTTCTAGAGCTTAAGTCATCTTTTTTTGATGTTGTTGTTAGCAATTTCCTCCTCCTTCCTTAGAGTACCATATATCTCTTTAACTAGACAAACTCATTACTTTATAATGAATTAATTGCTTGGGAAACAGCTTGTGTCAGTTTGAGTGGCAGACAGGAACACGTTGCTCTCATAGCAGATGGCAGATGTAGCACCTGACTGCAGTCTGCTCAAATTAATAGGCTGCCAGTTCCACCCTTAAAACTTGTGGGGTGAGTGTTGCTGGTACCAGAGCCCGAATTTGCTGTGCTGCCTATCAAGTGGTTAGTAGGCACTCTCTGGTTCTTCGCCTTTCACTATCAGGAAAATCAGTTGCAGAGAGACACGTGGGAACTTGCACAGCACTGAAGGGAATTTGTTGTGCAATGGCCACTACCGCAAGTATCTTTGCCGTGGAAATAAACAGGTAAGAGACAAAATTTTAATAATAACTTCATGCTATGTCCTGTATCTCTGCATCAGTGATTTTTGCATTAGTTCCTTAACAATTAGCAATTTGATTAAAATACTTAAAATTAAGAAATGCTGCAAGGATTACCATATCCTTTGAGCTGTTAAGCAGCCTAAGCACTACGGACTTCTGTTGCTCACATTAGTCCTGTATGTGTGGCCTCCACAGGCCTTTCCAACCAACCAGCTGCAAGCTCAGGTCCTGCTCCAGCAAAGCATTTAAGCACAGGGCCCTTAAGTGACTCCAGTGGGATTATTTGCTTGCTTACAGTTAAATGCACACTTAGGGGTTTTACTGGGTGAAGGGCTGAATTACTTCAAGGCAGTGATCCAATGTGCGCTGCTTGGAGCACTCTGAAAAGGAAAGAAATAATACTATTTTACACTGCTCATTCAGCTTGTGCTGATTTTCTATTCTCATTGGGCCAGATAGCACAGGGGCAATTACTGTCTCACATTTTTGCGAAGGGTCACCCTGTCCGCCAAGGAGCACTAGAAAGCTGCCTTCAATGCTGCACAGCTGCCTTCCTGCTGCACCCACATTACTGGGGAACGCAGGCTGCTTTGCTGTGACAGTATTAAACGGCACTAGAGGCAATCCTACAACAGGACTGTTCTTAAGCTTTCAGCTGTTGTTCTTGGGGTTTTTTTCCCTCCATGTGGCATGTAAGACACTTTGCAAAGATGCTTTTTCAACTTGTCTGCTAAAAGAAGTAGGCTGAATTGTTTTCTGTAAAAACTCCAGGAATCCAAAATCTCTTGTCTTAACACTGGGGCAGCATAACAGGATCTCCCACCACATTTTGGTTACATCAGTAATCAGAACAAGTTTCCCAAGATACATCTGACCTTAAAACAGTAGGAAACTGCCACATGCCTGTTTTCGCCTCTTTTCCTTTACAACTTAATTCCCAGCTCAAATAAATAGGATTCCTCCCCTGATCACTCATGCAAAGTAGTCCACCTCAGTCAGGGACTGAGGCATGTGTGCTGTACATATGACAAAGCATCTTAAGCCTTTGGGTAGTAAATACGTAAATCCAAATATTTAATAATACAGATTGGTGCCCATAAGGAAGAGGCAGACCATGTGAACCATGGGGCCATGGAGGGACATTTAGAGAGGCATTTCATTACCTATGTTCTTCTTTGTCCCTGATCTACAATCAGGAAGAAAAGACAAAAGGTTGATTAAAAAGTACTTGGATCAGGAAAAGAAGGAAAAGGATGTGCTTAAAGTGGTGCTGTTCTCATCTGAGTTACTTTTTACCTCCCCACGCATGGGCAGCAAATGCTTCAACAGTTCACTAGATTGCCCCCACCCCTTAGCTAAACACTAGTGCTTACCTATCACACAGAAACTCTGTGAAGAAAAAGTATTAAGAACTGAGGAGTGCTGACATACTAAAATGGAAGACTTATAAGTGACTTAGGTAAGACTAAAGGAGGCAAGTATTAGTTTACACTGAAGGAGACCAGAGTGGTTATTGACCTAGAAACGTTACATCCTCAGCAGCACTCCAAAAGCTCCAGTTTGTGTCCTGCAGCCCTACACCTCCTCCCACCTCTTTCATTACAAAACATGACATTGCATAAATGTGCCCCCAGCTACCAATAAAACAAAAGCTATACCACTGGCTGTGAAATTTCTGTAACTTTGATTACCTACAGGAACAGTTCTTTGCTTTGATGGGAAACAGTAACACAGGAAAGTTATCTGTAATGTCCTGGGTAAATCCAACTTCTAAGCACGCAACTTCAGGTGCTCAGAAGTTCTTAGCTGCTGTCCTTGGAGAAATCACCCCCGACCTGGGAACATACAAGAACATGAAAGTGCAACCCTCTCCTCTGTCAGGAGGTGTAACAGCCCAAATATAAATGAGAATCAGGCCCAGTGATATTTCTCTACCAAATTAAGGGAACAAAGGAAAAATAAAGGTAACACTAGCACACCTCATGACCAAAGCATTGCACATACCAGCAGAAAACCTACAGGCATTCAGATGTCCTGCCATATTTATTTTCCAAGGAATAGCCTGCTTTAAACAGACCTTCCTACCTCTCTGCACAGATCTGCGGATATCTCAACAGAACAAAAAAGCATTTTCATCAGAGTGGCTTTCTTCTTTGCCTTTTAAGAATGATGTATTTCTTGTTCATTTAATGTGAACACTGAATATTTGGAGGCCTAATACACACATCTGTAAGGCATCCAAGATTTCTTCTGTAACCCCAAAGGGAAAATATACTGATCCAATCACTTTGGTACTGCATCACAGGGCACTGAAGAAAAGTCAATAAAAAGCATCAGAGCACAAAAAGGCAAGCTGTAATCAATATCTGATCTTGATATGGGCTGTCTGGTAAAAAAAAAAAATCATTTAAGACTTAAATTTACTTCCTTGTGCACTCTGCTTAGACTGAAAAAACTGAGGGGCTATTTCCCAGTTTATTCATTTATCCTGACCTTTTTTTTTTTTTCCCTTTTTCTTTATCCAAGAAAGCAGGCAAATATTTTGATACTGAGTCAATTAACTAAGCAGAATTTGGCAAGGGCACAGTAGTCAGTCTTCCATCTTCTGTAAGTCAAATGCTGTTATGCCCAAGTCACCTGCCTGCCAGCTGTTCAAGGGCAGAGGAAGTCACCACAATGAAAAATTGCTTGTGCTTTGATAAAGAAAAAATAATCTTGAACCAGCATATCTTAGCAATTCCATCCTTATCCAGAGGAAATGTTATAAAGTAGCTACAGCTGTGTAAAAAAAAAAAAGAGGGGGGGGGGATTTACCCTTTCAGTGTTTATTCTTTTAATTAAGCAAACAGTGTAATGCTTGGCTAAGTGCAAACCTCCCTGACAATTTCTTCATAGAGATTCATCATGACAGGGGATAATCACTCTCTGAGAAAAATCTATCACTCAATGAGTTTAGAGATAACCTAAGCAATAAGCTTAAACTAGGCAACAAACTATCAAGCAGTAAGAAGTCAGACAATTGCCAACAAAAATTTGCTGGAGAATGATAGGCACGTGCTTTGTTATGAATGGCTCCATTTTACTTTGAATTGAAGTCTGACCCTGCTGTTTATCCATCATTTGGCAATTGTAAAACTTACCTTTACTCCTATCACATATTTTAAATTTAACAGTGGCTTTTGTTAGAATTTCTGCATTTTTAATACTTTTGTCTTTTGCCATTTTAGTTGTTTATAAACCCAGCTGTATGTACACTCTGTAGATGCTTTCAAGTCTTTCTTTGTACATATTTTAAATATTCAAATTTCACCTCATCCTAAGTCTTTAAACCCTGATTGTTTACTTTTTCAATCCATTGTACATTCGTTAGCCACTCTCCCTGTAGAGTGACAAAAAAAAGTGAATGTTTCATCCCATATATGAATATGTAGATTGCAGTAGTGTCAAGCACTTTTAATCTAAGTGTAAAGTGCTACACAATGGTTAGCTAATAAATTTCTGAGTACCTAATGAGAATATCTTTCTAGAAAAAAAGCTGAAATATTTCCAGTGAAGGTGCAAGGAATAATAAATGAAAAATTATCAATAGCAAAGAATAAGCAATGCTTTTCCAGTGTGGCTTATTACAAGATTTTTATCCATGCTAAGGTTTGCAAACCATTTCAGTTACGGTAAAGTCACAAATAACACATAATTGGCAAAATACCCAAAAAATTATATAACCCTTGCAAAAAGTAACAAACTGATTTTTTTACCCCCCCCCACTCCCCAATTTATGAAACATTTGCAAAATATTTCAGCAGTGTGTAAATGACCAGCTGAGAAGGCCAAGTGATTTTTAAAAATAAACAAAGTACAAAATCAGGCTATTTCAGCAGTATTCTTACATGCATCGATGTATTGTTATCCTACAGGTGCTGCTTGCCAGTCCATTTGCCAAGGGTGGGCCCTGCCAGCACCCCCGCAGGTAATACTCATTCCCATGCACTCTACCACCAAGTTCAGAGAATTGGGAGGCCCGGCAGCAAATCTTGCCAGTAAAAAACAGAGCAAAAAAAGGCCTTTTCCATGTGCATTACAACTTGCTGTGCTGCCCTGATTGATGATCCCTGCACACTTGGTAAATATGACAATATATACATGTTTTCAGACAATCAATGTCAACCATTTCAGAAAATTTTAATGCTAGCTTTTCCAGAGCTTCATGTCTATATTTTCAAATACATTTTAATCCTACTTTTCTTTTCTTTCATGGGGTTCTTCAGTCCTTTTATTTTCGAAAAAGTGCAATTGCCAAATTCTGCTTATTCACCAAAAACGTGAAAGCTAAGCAGAAAGGAACTACAGTCTTTGAATGAATGTGCATTGCCAGGAGAGGGAGAAAGAAGAATCTTTCATGCAGTTTTAATGATGATATGATCTCTGAGCTTAATTCTTGACAAAAATTCCTTCCTCAAGTCATGTTTACATTTTCTGTTTCAACTTAACTAGCTGATGTGGCAAACATTTTGCCTAAGAAAGTTACCAAAAGTTTAGTAGAAAGTGAGAGAGACTCACAGAAACCTGGAAGTAGACATGGAAAAGAGCTATTAAACTATTACCCTTACAGTGTTGGACTGTTCTCTACAACGTCTTGTCCCATCCAGTCACTAACATTAGCAATGATAAGGCTTCCATCAGGTGTCTTGAGACATGACACTACTGCCTAAAAAGCATCATGGAGATAACGTGGAAGGGACAAGATCAAGAAATAGTCAAGAACATTATCATAACTAGAGATGGTGATACTGCTGATCATTAAAGTTGCCTGACGTACCAGCACAAAACTGCTTTTAGTAATGAGTTAAACCATTTTAAACTCTAATGAGCACTTTCCATTTTTGAAGCAACAGCCATTGCCCTCTTGCCAGTCATTGTGCTCACTGAGAGGGGTCAAGTCCCCAGCTTTGACTGCTAATATCCAGGGGTGCTGCCAGCCCTGTATGGGACTGACCTGAGAATACACAAAAGGTTTTTTCAGGTATGTGCTGGAAACGGCTCAAGTCCAGTCAAGCAGAACCAGCCATTAAAATGCAGCTTTTTCTTGAGTCAGTAGGCCACAACCAGAAAGCTCTGCCTCCTGAGGCTGCTCAGCCTTACCCACCCATGTTTCACATTCTGGTTCGCAGGTCCAGCTCTTCCCTCCTGGTCAGCCCCATGAGGTCCCTGCAGGTTTCTGCCCCCAGTCCTGTCTCTGAAACAACTGGCAAGATATCAGTTTTGTTCTTTTTAAAACTCAGGAAACAAAACTCTACATTAAAAACATATTAAGTTCACAAAGATTAATATTCAAAAGTCAACAAATATGAGAATTATAAGCTGCCTCTGAAACCTTGTCTCAATCCCCCTGTGCATTACCTAATGGTCTTTTAATTTCTTGATTGTGTGTTATTTTTCCCATCAGATCTTGTTATTTCTACTGATACTCCTTAACATAACTAAAATTGCCTTCTCTGTACTGGTGTTTACACCGTATTTGTGGGACTATATCTTCGACTCCCGTACGTCACTGTCGTTCCCATAACTTCTGAATTATGGTACCACACATCACCAGAGACTACAGTCCACAGACTCTTATCAAGTTCCTTCATACCTGTACACTGGCACATCACATAGTCATTAATCTGACCTCATCACTCAAAATTTTCCCTCTTGCTCTTTAATCATTTTAGTTGTTTGGCTGTGAAACCTACCACAGAAACAAATCAGAGCTACAGAAACAGGTCTCTCATCACTCTGCTCCATGGCATCATGCCCATGTTGCTACCCTGAACTGAAATGCAGGTGTCTCAGTATCAGACCAGCACGCGTTAAGAAGACTGGCCCGACAGCATCAGAGAGACCACCTACACCAGCATCTTGCTTCTGACAGTGGCTAAAAGTAGATGGTTAGGGAAGAATGTTAGAATAGTGCTGCTGCCTCACCACGCTCTCCCAGCCTCTGGCAATCTACAGCTCAGTAGCTTTTCAGCCAGAGGTGGTATCACTGTATTTGATTGCCCGTAAAGGATTTCTCACCCATGAATTTGTCTGATCAGTTTTTTAAGCTATTTGGTATCAACAGTCTTTTGCAATAACGTATTCCACAGTTTAGTCATATGTTTAGTGAAAAATCACCTTTCTATCGCTATTGTTTTGAACTAGTACCCAATTAACTTAATATCTCAATGGGGTTTTTTTTATGAGAAACAGTGAATATCTACCCCTATCCATCTTGTCTGTGCTACTCATAATTACAGATCTTTATCTTCTTCCTCACCAGTCTCAATGAGCTTTAGTCTATGTGTTCCTTTCCTATACAGAAGTAATTCCATACCTTTGATCACGTTCTCTGTATATTTTTGCAGCTCTAGTTCACAGAACTCTAGGTGTGGGTGCTCCACAGATTTAGAAAATGGCATAATTCTTTCTTCTCTGTTCTCTTAGTTCTTTCCTTGTATTTCCTCACATTCAGTTTGTACTTTTGCCTGCTGTTGAAACCACAATTTGACACTTTTCATAGAACCATAACTATTATGAGATCTCTTTGATAGGTGGCCTCAGAACTTATCACTGCATATTTGAAGTTTAGATTATTTTTCCACAGATGCATCATGTTATATACTTACACTAAACTTCATCAGTCATTCTACAGTCAATATTGTGAGACATTTCTGCACATCTTTGCTGTCAGTTTTCATTTTTATTACCCTGACTATCTGAATGTCATCAGACAACTTTATCTTCATCCCTTTTCCATGTTATTTAAAAATACACCATACAGCACAGAACCTCATGTGTCTCCAGTAGTGGCAGGTCTCCACTGAGAAAACTAACCTTTACTTCTACCTTGTTTCCTATTCTAAGTTCACATTAGTTACCATAATATCACAGTAATATACTGGAGGTCATTAGTGTTCCTAGGATGCCCTAAGCACATTCTCGTAACAGTACATTGAGCACTATAGTCACTGAACCTTTATCCCTTCTCATGGGTTGGGGGATGCTTCTTTCCATTCCCATTCCACATGACAGCCTAAAGATCCACTTTCTGTGGCACTGTGAAATGCCTATGAACTTAATATAACGTACATTCTTCTCTGTTAATTTTATAATTGTAGGGAAATAACTTCATTTCTATAAACTCATTCTGCTTATTTCACAGGAATTATGCCTTATATGACATTTGTTCCACTGTCTTATGAAACAGAAGAGATAAGTAAAAAAAAAAATCCCTCTTTGTAAATGTTAAGTGCATGGCCCTTTAGCCTTACATCAAGAAAAACAGAATTGCTATGCACTTTGGTACCAGATTTGTCTTCTGCTGCATTACTGTTAGCAGTCTTTCCCTGGCACAAAAATCAGAAGGAAAACATCTTGGCCTACTCCATACCTATAACATCTCAAAATCAACTGTTATTCACAAAATACAGTTTGCATAAAAGTGTCAATATCAATGCAGAAAAATAATTTTTATATGCCAAGAAAATTCATCCTTTCAAGGCTGAAGCCAAAATCTTCTCTTTATTCTCTTAATTAAGGAACTCATCCAGCCTTCTACCAGAAACAAGGCTTTGAACCAGTTACCCTGTCTAGACTTTTCACTCAACAGTCATCTTTTTTTTAAGTTAAAATCTTCCTTTGTGAATATTTTTATGATTGATACGAGCTAAAAATTTCAAAAGCAGGCATGTGACCTGTAAGACCAGTTCTCACTTTAAAAGTGACAGGCATGCAAATGTCTAAGCATCACTGAGGAGTTTCAAGGGTGTGTAAGTACATTAGCCTTTTGAAAAGGAGTTACATGCTCCTAAATTTCTTCCAGCTCCTTTCAAAAACAATGGCAAGTCAAGTATGTTATAGCCCTAGTCTCGCTTCTTTGTGCATGAAGTCATCATTGAGGAAATAAAGTTGTCAAAGCAGCGCATCAACCATGGTAAATAAGGTTTGTAGGACTGGTCCTAAGTCACACTAGGTAACTGCGGAGTGTTAACATCCAGTGCACATGCAGATAAAGTTCTGGAGGTGTACAGAGAAGTAGCTTTATTGTAACTTTTCTCTCTTTATTGGAAAAGTGAATTAAAGAAAACTGGTTGAAAGAAAATGTTCAATCACTATACAGCTAAGATGCATTTTTTAAAATATTAGAGAAAAGAAGAGGATAAAAAGAAGGGGAAAACAAACAAACAAAAAAGATAAAAACATGTCCCGAATACCTTGGCTATAATCATCATTGTATACCAAAGAGCTTCAGTTGCACAACTTCTAAAGGGGAAAATTGCCATAGAAGTGGCAGAAGTAGTGGAGGGGAGGAAATTAATCTTATATCTTGGAATGTAATTATAGTATTGGTTAGTCTCTGTTAAAAGATGTGAATTTATTAATTCTTGGGGTTGCTCTAGTGAATTTGTTTAGATAAGTATCAGTATATGAGATTAACCCCTGAACAAGTGTGAATTAGAGTGCACTTAAATACACCAAACATTCAGATTTCTTTTCCAGGCAGTTGGATGAACTTGGCCCAACAATACTTTATCAGCAAGCCATGGGAATCTAATCACCAATGCATCATTTTCCTAATACATGCCTGCTAGCCTTTAAAATTGTACCTTATAGTAGTCGTCAACAGTACTGCAATGGTAGAATCTAAAGCCGGAATTTGCAGCAGCAGCACATTGATAAATAGTTAACGAAGCTTAAAATGATTAATAGATGTTTCAATGATGTTTCAATAATTGATTATTAATATTGGACGCAAAATTGGATCCAGTGTGCTTATAAGCTATAAGAAATTGTATGTCTAAGATACTAGTAGAAGCTAATTGCCATTTATTAACTCTGGAAACTTTCAGTGTGCTGTTTACAGATGGCTTAAGCAGTGATATTGAGAAGTTTTTCAAATCATTTTGCATACAAGACATCTTTTCAAAGGGAATTCTTCATCTTAAAAAGGCTTGGAGTAGTGACAAGTTGCTAACCAGAAAGTCCAGCACTATGGCTTTGCAGCAGAGCACAACACAGATACGAACTTTGAGGATCTTTGTGAAAATCAGTATCATTCATCAAAGGATACCTGTTTGCCAGCTATTACAGCATCTATGACAAATTTTCTTTGGTTTCTAGGAAGGAAGACTCTGGCTATGCTGTGTATTACAAACTTATTTGTCTTAAATCAAGCCTGTCTCAGGCTCCATAAAGCTGACACGATGCAGAGGAGAATAAACTCTGCATTGCTTTACCTGGTGGAAAAATGTACAATGCACACCGAGTTAGAAGAAAGAGGCCAAAAAGTACCTGTCTACCACACTGCCTAGGAGTGCTGACAGGACAAGTGTCTGTTGGCACCTCAGCAGCTAGATTTGCACCACCCAGAGATAGCTAGCAGGGATTTTGGTGCTCTCTTCCATCATCACTTACGGAAAGAACAGGTGGAGCGAGCGAGAGAGGGAGGAGAGAACCGTATCTCTTTCGGCACATGCAGAAAGTAAGCATGAGGGGACAAGTGCAGTTAAGTGGAGTCCTGTTAGCCCACTCCCACACATAAACCAATGAGCACTTCTACAGCAGGTCTACAGGATCTTCCTATTCCTCTATCAGTTATGCCACTTAATCCCTTCTTCTGTTTCATGGGATCAGTCAGAGACTGATCTTCCTTTGCAAGATTCTGCTTTTTGTTCCATTGAACAAGTGGAACTCTAAAGGAGGGGTAGGGCTGTGCCTCTGTGCTTTCCCTGTGCCATAAAGTTAATGATACTGCCACCCTTTCCAAAGGGCTTTGAGCTCCACCAGCAAAAGTGTATTACAGACCTGGGGGGAAAAGCCCCTAAGTGGGAAACCTCCAAAGTTTTCTGTGTCATTTTTATCAGTAATGCCAAACTATAGAACAGCCTATGAAAAAAGTAAGAAACAGAAAGATGACTGCTTCTTTGTGCATCCCACATTGCAGCAGAAGTAATGACTTTGCTGCCTGTCAGCAGAACCCCAAACTGTACTAAAACATTTTTCATCCATCTTTTCCTTTCTTTTTTTCCAGCTTGATGAAGAGGCATTAAATATAAATTAGCATTGGTTAGACTCAGAAATAATGTTTGTGTGCATATGGAAGAAATGACACTAACAATTTGTAGGTAGCATCAGTCAGTTTTCAACTTTCTCCACTTCTCGTTATTTTGCAAGATAGGAATCACAGCAGATTCCAGTAACCAATTCAAGCAGAGGTAGGTAGATAGAACAGCAGTCTCTCATCTGTGATTTTCTTCTACTTGCAAGCTAAAAATGTATTGAACTATTGTCCTGGTTTCAGCTGGGACAGAGTTAATTGTCTTCCTAGTAGCTGGTACAGTGCTGTGTTTTGAGTTCAGTATGAGAAGAATGTTGGTAACACACTGATGTTTTCAGTTGTTGCCAAGTAATATTTAGTCTAAAGACAAGGATTTTTCAGTTTCTGATGCCCAGCCAGCGAGAAAGCTGGAGGGACACAAGAAGTTGGGATGGGACACAGCCAGGGCAGCTGACCCAAACTGGCCAACGGGGTATTCCATACCATGTGACGTCACATCTAGTATAGAAACTGGGGGGAGTGGGGGCGGGGGGATCTAACTGGGCATCGATCAGCGGGTGGTGAGCAACTGCACTGTGCGTCATTCGTATATTCCAATCCTTTTATTATTACTATTGTCATTTTATTAGTGTTATCATTATCATTGTTAGTTTCTTCTTTTCTGTTCTATTACACAGTTCTTATCTCAACCCATGAGTTTTACTTCTTTTCCCGATTTTCTCCCCCATCCCACTGGCGGGGGGGGGCAAGTGAGCAGCTGTGTGGTGCTTAGTTGTTGGCTGGGGTTAAACCATGACAACTATATACTTAGAAAACTTCATATTCAGCAGCTATGCTCTCTAGATGAGACATGCTTCCAAAAACATCAGGTATATCCTGTAATTATGGAACAATGGCAAGTAAACTCTGAATCTAATTCCTTGTGGAAAGCTGTGGGTTGCAAATGGTGGCTCAAAAACTTTGGGGAAACTCTCTGAGAATATTTGGACAAAAGCAAGCTATTTAGTTCAGTGATGCTCATGATCCATGCCTGTTGCTTGTGAGCATGCTGATGGATAAAGTTTTATTCACAGTAACATTTGGGAGAGGCTTGTATTATTGCCAGTGTGTATGCTTGCACATAAATCCGCATGCTAACATGAGGACACATTTGCAAGACAATCTGTTATGGTTTTCCCAGAGAGAGAACAGAAGCAATGTAAAATAATTTCAATGACCAAGTATACAGCTTGAAGTGCATGCAAGAAATACCATTCATGTACAAACAATCCCCAGTAGTAAATACCTTCTCTTTCAGAATTTTAAAGATACAGTGCTGTTCAGCAGAAAACCCTGGTGCCACATTTGCAATAGCCAGTTATTACTACAATGACAGAGAGAGGCAGCCAAGACAAAGGGTAGGAGGGGACAGACAGTCAAAATAATCATCTACAGAGGAAAAGCAAAAGCTTTCGAGAGTGTAAGATCAGAAAAAGAAAAATCAAATGCATCTCTGGATCTGCAGTAGCAGGGATTCAACATTGCCACTCTCTGCATTTAAACACCCAACTTTCCATTGACTAACCAAAAGACCACTTCTGTTCTCCAGGCTGCAATTTCAGTTCCTCAGTTCCTTTCTTTGGCTGTGTCCCTACTGGAAGATAAAAAAAAAAAACCACAAATGTAATGCAGATCTGGTATAAGCATATGACTACATTTCCATCAAATTAGCCACAGCAGGCACCATGTGCAAGCCGTTTGGTATCCAGCATTGCCTGTCACAAGTCATATTCACTGCAGGATGTGGGCAATGTTCCATCATAAAGATATTTGCAGGCAGCTCCTTGATAAGAATAATCTTTCTTTTTGTGATGTGAACCACCACTTCAGAAATAAACATTGGACTATCTTTGCACTATGGAGAGGTGCTTCATATTTCAACACGTCAAAGACACCAGAAATGTATCTTAGCATTTCCTGGATAGTTTTGCAAGCTGCAATGAGCAAAAGTCCACATCTGAGCCTCACAACAATCCTTCCCATGGCAAACACAGCCATACTTGAAACTGATTTGTTTCATGTTCAGCATGGGCTGCCTACAAGGTAGCCTATAAGCAGAGCTGGGGATGCATATACAATTCATTGCATTGCTAGATATTCTGTCATGATGATGACATTCTCACAGGAGCAATGACTGCCCTTCTCTTTGCAATGTCTCTGACCTAGGAAGAGGTATACTGCAAATGCAAGAGGTTTAGCAGTGAAGGAAGCACTGCAGAATAAGAAACATTCATTACTTCACAAGCAATCCTCAAACAACTACTATTGAGAGGTGCTGGCCACTGTAAGGCCCCATGGTCCTCCTCCCCAGCTGGCTGGTCATAAACTTTGTCTTCTTCCTCTTCACCAGCAGAAATGGCCTAGCTTCATACAAAATGGTATCCCAGATCTTCATGTAGCGAGTCCCAGAAGTAATTAGGGATTAGACCTGTGTAGTAGCTTAACACTAAGACTGCCCTATGAACAGAAAACTATCCCAGTGTTCACTGTAGTCTTTGGTTTTCCTGTAACTTCAACTCAGGTCCTTAATCTTGTTTTGCAGTTATCAAAGTCAGTAAGGTATCCAGGTAGATATGCTTGCTGTGGTCAGTAGCATTGTCTCTTGAGTTCCCAAAAGATACACTCCCCCCACCTAATCACACCATGTCCAGTGCTCCAGCCCACACAGGGTGAGGATTACAAAGCTGGGGAAATGTGATTGTCAAGTTCATATGTGGGGTGTTCTGGCTCTGGGTCAGACACTGGCGCTGCCTCTGATGACTTGCCTGATTGATGGGCAGTGGCATGCTGTAGTTCAACGTGCATGAGTCAAGTTATTAGGTATTGAGACAGGCAGAAAAGAAAGATTAAAATCCAACAAGCATTCAAACGAAAGACAGAGTGCCTTGGGCTTATATAAGGATGGAAGCATCTGGAATAAATCCAGGGACTGGAGCACTGAGATTTGAAATGGGGACTGAAAAATATTAGCAATAAATCTTGTTGTTTTCTTATACAAGATGCAGTCTTCAAAAGGGACAGGAACAGGCTATCCAATCTAGCCAGAAATTTTCAAAATGAATGCCTCCCCTTCAGAATTTGAAAACCGTAAGCTGGCATTTTCTCCTTTTGCTTGTAGATTTTTTGATCTGTATGAAACATCCTTAGACCAGACTGGCACAGGACTCAGCATAATACACACAGAGGCATGCTCAGGAGCTAGTGAGCAGAGGAGCACCTCAGTAGAGCTGGCATCCAGGGCCTTTTGTATGTCTGACAGACCACAGAGTTAAAGCAGAAAAGTCCTGGTGTCCCACACTAGGCTGAAGAACGGGTTAGTGTGATTTGGCTGCAGGTTAGGAAAAAAAGGATTTCTATCCCTGTAAAGACACACATGGAGAGAGCTGTTCATAACCAATACAAAAGGAATCATCTGCCACTACAGTGCAGGAAGAAATCATTGTATCTGATGGTGGAAGGGATACATGACTGTAATAAGAATCTGGATTTTGTTCCATTTTTCCAGTCCATTATTCTATATTCCTACAGTCATATGACTCTGAGATAGATCAAGTAATGACATAGATCGTGGGATAGCCATGCACAGCCCCCAACAGCTGCTGAAAAACAAGACTGTGAGAGCCTAAATCAGCAAGAAACAGTATTTTAACATCTCTCAGCCAAAGCCAGACTAGACAGAACTTTCTCCACCAAAAGTCCTAAAAAGAACCTCTTCCCTTTCCACTGGCCTATCTTGGGAGACCAAGTTAAGAAATCACTTATTTAATTTACATTATGCCTATGATGAAACCTTCCATACTCAAAATGGCATTTTTGTCCTGGCAAGACAGCTGAGAGGGACATTGCCTTGCTTGCCAGAGCCCAGCAAGTATGGGAGATTTTAGAGTGAATTTAGCAGCTAACACAATATTTCTGAACTTCAGGCTCTTTCCGATACCTCTGTCTTTTAACAACTTTTTATTCATGACAGTATTCAAGTCTTCTATTAGTCTCCTTTTCCTTATAGTTTCAAGCAATTTACTATGTGCTAAAGGAAGACAAGGTCATGGTCTGTAAATCCCAAAATCACGACAAGTGCCTTTTTAAAACATAAGCCTGCTATTTGCTATTCATCACAACTGCACAATAATAGCTGATTTAAAAGCTAAGACATTTCATTCATGCTGAAAGGAAAAATAATACAAAGGAAATTTAACCAGACTTTCTTTGTTTTTCAAATGTGGTTACTCTCGCATTTAATCTTAGGACTAGATAATGTATTTATGCTGGGATTTCTTATTTTCTTTCACTCAACCTGCCCAACCACCAATATATTATAATAAATTCTATATAAACATCGTCAAGGCCAGGCACTTTGAATACTCTTTCTTTGAGGGTTGTACTTGTAACCTCATTCATTCTTTCTTTTTTTCTCCATTTAGGTGGACTGGTTAAGGTTTACTCTAAGTTTAAATATGTTTGTCTAGTTTAAACAACACTTCTGCTTTATTTTAGGGATAGAAAAAAAAAATCCCTAAAAGCTAGTCTGATACAAGCAGGCTATAAATTGTATATTTCTTGTATTTTTTTCTCTAAATTCCTTCACCCATTACACAATAGCTCTTCATTTGCTTTTCTCTTTGTTCTCTCTGTGCTGCCTTTTAGTTCTCTCTCTCCTAAGTGAAATATTAGTAATATAGCAGCAATGTCTGAGGCAGTCAAACCCAAGCTGTCTGAATGGGTTCAAAGCTAATCAAAATAAGTATGCACAAAACAGACTCTAGAAATAGCACCTTCCAACCCAACAGACATCCTTCCTAGATGTATTCAGTCATAGCTGTGCAATTTAGCTACTACGTATAGGGTTTTACTGCTTTCCACTCCACATCTCACTGACAAGCCACTCATGAGCCTCTTCTCACTGAAAAGGAAAAAAACACAATTGTCGTCTTTCTTGCAAATCCCCCCCCAGAACTGTGTGCCCCATACAAGCCCCAGCCACCCCTGCACAAAGGTGCTATGAACAAAAAGGTTTGCTCCAGGTACCCCTGCATGCACAGCTGGGGTTCATTCTGCAAGGAGTGAAAACGAAAGGAGGCAATGCAACACCCACATCACAGGGTGGCTGTGGAGGGTAGTGCCCAGAACATACAGCAGATGTTCGCTTATAAACTGAGAACATTTTACAAACTGATATGGAAAATGCTTAGAAACAGCAACTGCATTGAAAAACAATGACATTTGTAAAACTACTTCAACATTTTTTAACATATGTCCTTCAGCACTTAGCCAGTTCGTAAAATACAGTGATCTGTACTCTAACACATAGTTTCCTGCAGATACAATACTGATATAATTCCCACTGATACAATAACACTATATGTTGCCAACCCCATTTATTTTTTTAATGGTTACCAAATTTCAACAAAATATGACAGATACACAGAGGACTCAAAAACCATTCTGTTCCTCCAGGCTTATTGGAAAGACATAGCCACGTAGAGGAAAAGTGTCCTGCCACAAGACACCAGCTTAGTGCAGAAGCTTAGGTACTGCTGGACCCTGGGAACTCCACATGAGATAAAGTGAAGTTTCTACTGAAGGTGAAGCTTCACAGACTTTACACTCACACATGGGACAGAAATTGTCACAAACTTATGACCACAAAAGTGCTTATTATTATCTCACAAATATTAGCATCAGCCCCCAACATAAAGGCTGTTAATACAGTAACATAGAAAACAGTTTTAAGCAGGGTCTAGTTTGGTCATCTTAATTTTATATCCAGATTTCTGAGCCATCAGGAAAAACTCTGGCCATCTTAACTTTTCTGGCAATTAAAAAAAAAAAAATCCTACAAAATAGTGGCAGAGAAAATAGAGTTTAAACTTTATTCTAAGTGTAGGGTCTATTACGCAGCAGTATAGCATACCTGTGGTTAGGCTGTTATGAGAATACTACACTCCACTGCCTGCATATCTTTACATTTATTTAAGGGATAATCTTTATTTCTTAGTGCTGTACTATACAATGCCATAAACAGCTGCTGAGATTAATAACTGAAGTTAAATCAACCTCCAGAGCTGTATATAGAGAGCATACTACAATGCCACTGAGGGAACCTAATTGTATTTTAAAGCAAACCATAGCATTGTAAGACAGCAATATTTTTCTCTGCTGAGGGGAGGGTTGGGAAGGTGCAGATCTGAACTCTTTCTTGAGCTTTCTGGTGACATACAGTAGGCACTAGATGGTGGGTAGGATGCATAAAACCTGAAGTCTGCACTGATTAAGGGACACAGGGAATGGAAAGATTAATTAAAGACTGCAGCAAAGTGAAAGCACATTAGCTAAAGCTCATTAGATTCCTGTATGGGTACTTTGCTTCTGAATGAGAGGGTCCACACAGAGCTGAATGCACTTCAGCTAACATGGTTTTACATCACACTCTAACATATTATATCTTGACTCTACTGGACATGTGCTTTAAAACTCTTAATTCTTCCACGGTGAGGTAAAATAGACATCTAAACAAATGAAGAGCCCCAAGTGCCAGATTACAAGAGACAATGAGGACCTTTAAGAAACAGTAAAAAAAACTGTGAAGCTCCTCAGGCCGCTCACTTCTAAGCACCATCACACTCAGCAGCAGCTGAGAGAGGTGGCTGCAGCCACCTGTTTGTCCCACCCTGTTATCTGTTCTTTGTGCCGCAGCAGAAGCTGCAGAACAGGCAACAACACACACTCACTGCAAAGCACAGCCCAGCATATTAACATAAAATTGAAGCAACGATCACCTAAGTTAACATGCTGAGCCATGGCTGCAGCTGCTGTGTCTCCTATTTCCAGTTCCCATGAAACCAGCTGCAGAGGGCTAAAGCTGCCTCTGCCAGCATGAAGGTGAGAAACCTGTCTCAGCCCACCGCAGCCCACAGGTTCACTGGAGGACTTGGAGCCCAGGGCCAGGCATGCGCAGCCTTCCCAGCGCTCACAGAAAGCACTCCTACTCCTCATTCATTTTCACAAATAAATTCAAATGACAAACAAAAGTCTAACCTGTTTGAAAGAGGGATGCCCTTCTTCAGAAGGGCTACGACCATTCCTCTCATCTTCAAACTCTTTTCCTTAAGTCCTACGTGATGTCTTTAAGTTGCAACAGCTTCAGAGGAGCATCAACAGCATTTTATACTCACACAAGGTACTTCACGAAGGCCCTGCATCTTATTTTTGCCAGATTAATTTGTCCTTACTATAGCTGACTGCTTTAGCATCCCTTACATTTATGCATATTCATAATGTTTAACTGTGACCAAAAGCTGTAAGAATTGGCAGAGTTTCAAACTTTTATCACATCTAGAGCACCCTAGTGACATTTCTCAGGGAGAGGAAGAAAGGAGCAGTAGCAGCAAGCAAAGGAAAACCCTGAACAGAAGGGGGGGGGAGCATTAAAAATACAGGATAGAAAATGTGTATGATGAAAAGCAGGAAACATCTGAGAAGTGAAAAGTAAATCATTGCAATATATTTATAAAAGGCCTACCATAAAAATAATGAAAGGGAAGTAAGGAAATTGACCTAACATAAAACCACCATGGTGTAAAGCTGCTCACGCAGCTGATGAACTACAATGAGGATTGCACAATACATGGTCTTCATCAAAAGCACAAGTTCTGAGAAAGTGCCCTGCACTTCAGGAGGTTTGTTTTTGTCACTTTTCCTCTTAAGAAGTGATAGTTGCTTACTGAAACCAGGAAAAAAAGAAAGGGAGGGGGAGGGGGAAGCAGCCCTAAAGTTCTTTGCAAATATTTTTGTACTCTGTGAGCTACAGGTAAGCCTAAACCTCATCTTTGCTAACAGTATGAAATCCTGTTCCAGTTTCCATTGAAATCACCAATATTGCCACTGACTTCAGTGGGTTTGAATTAGGTCCAAATGTCTCCAAAGAACTTTGGAAAAAAAAAAACTGGTATGTTTAAAACTGATACTATTTCATTCTTCTCCACATTCACCCAAGAAAAAGAGTTTCTTCACCTTCAGGAATTGCCCTACTTCTTCCCAACCTTCAGTTCTCCTTTAACCTACTAAATCTCTCTTCTAACAAAGTACTTTGCACAAACATATTTATGAGCTGGAGGCATTCTTATAAATAGCTCCAGGATTTAGGGCTTTAAGATGCAAGTTCCAGTTCTGTAAAATTTTCAGTGTCCTCTAAAATGTGAGCACTGTCCTTATTCCTCTTGATTCAGTTTATGCAAATTAAATGCTTTCCTGGGATATGGACCTAACAAATCTATTGCTTAGGTTCAGTTTCCACTAAGTTGGAACCTTAAGACCAGATGCAGAACTGTTATTAAACATTGATCTGTTTCACTTTACTAGACCATTTGTGTAATGATACATTTTCAGGTTTGGACTTTGTATTAGAAAGGCTAGTATTTTCATTTACTTTTTTTAATACATTTTGTGCAAATATCATAGTGAACGTCCAAGATTCTTCCACATCCAAGGAAATTGATTTTAAGAGGAAAAGAAGCTTAATCAAAATAATGGTTTGTGCCATTTAAGAGAATCACTTTGACAAGTACAGCTATGAGGTGGATACAATAATCTAGGCTGGTTATATTAATAAATCAATAGTGGTTTTAATAATTCAGAAATCAACAGGACACTACATAAACTTATTTTGGAAAAAGTGTAAATCTCTGAAGTCAAAGCACAGAATTATGCATTCAACAGTGTCATTCTTAGCATTTAGCAGTATGTTTTTAATTTTATCATCCCTTTACAAATATAAACATGTTCACTGAAAGAAGTTTCTGCTATGAATCATTCCAGTTACTTTACAAAGAAAAAGAGTAATAAAATAATTCTAATAATCTAGATGACAGAATAAAGTATACAAGGACTCCAAAGAAGAGATTTAGGATAATTTCAAACCTGAACAAGAAGTACATCTGTACTCTGCCCCTTCAATTTTGCAGTGTGACAGACTGAAAGTCATTGCAAAAGCTGGCTCTCCATTAATCCTGTGAGAAGACTCTTTAAACTGCTGATTCCTCTATGTGGTAATTGTCCCATTTGCCAAAATTAGATGAAAAACAAAGTGATTACACACCTGTGAGTATGCAACTGTCCATCAAGTTGGCAGTAGTATATATCAATTACTCAAATTCATCCTGGTGTTATGCGCGTGGATCACATGGATGCCCTGTGTTGTCAGGCTGCTTTGGTTTACACCTGGAAATGAAAGCCATTCCAGAAGTGAAAATGAATAATCAAGGTCAAGGAGCACAGGTGGGATAAAGGACGTTGTGTAGCGAGAGATGCTGATATCTTGGCAACTTATGTGGGCACTGTAGAGGAAAATTCTCCTTTGTCCTCTTCAGACTACAACACTACTGAAGCAGCTGAGTCAGAGATTTGGAGCTGGAGCTATTTTTCACAGCAATTGTCCTTCAAGCATTTTGAGAATATAAGACTTTTAAAAACAAACATGCTGACTATCTAAATTAGAGGAAGAAAATGAAATCTTTAGCAGACTGGGAAAAGAAAAGGGGGGGGGGGGTGTTAATCAGTAAAGCGGTCTTCCTGGGAGGATAAAGTGGACAAGGAATGCCTGTGCAGTATCAACAGCCAACATGTATAAATGAGCCTCAGCTGTCGCTACTGGAACTGTCTTTTCAAAGAGAAAGAGCTGCACCTTGCCAGGAACAACTCCTCCCAGCAGGGTCAGGAGAACCAAAGCTACTCTGCATCCAGCACAACCAGCTGCGGATTGTGTCACTGAATTGACGCAACCTGCTTCTCGCCTACAGAATTGTCTGACTGCACACAAGAAGATCTTCGGGACCAGCAGACTTAGCCAATGGCTGTGATTCTTAGAGCCATTAGAGGTAGGAGCTGGAAAAAGTAACGCTAAATCTGAACACGTGATGCAATCAGGAAGGGCACAACAGGACACTGAGACAGTTATTGGACCTAAGCTCCGAAACAGCTACCAGCAGTCCCTGCTGAAGAATGTCTCTACAGGAACAGGGCACCTTTCCCCAGCACCCTCCTGGAATACCAAGCATGGCTGCCCTACAGAAATCACAATCTGCTACAGTCACTTCTTCCTAAGGGTTAAAAATTACGTCCTCAGTCAACAAAAGCAAATGTTTATGGCCAATATAGCCAAATCATGGAAATGAGTAATAAGTACCAGTCTCAAAAACAATGCCACACGTGATGTGATAGAGGCTTCCAGGTCAAATGCTTCTTCTTCACTTGCAGTAAAAGCACATCTTTCTCTATTTCAGCTTCTTTTTTACTTGGCACTCTGTGACTCAAAGTGCATTGGAGTCCAAAGACAGGTAAGAATATGTGTTTATTAATGGGGAAGGTAAAGATTACATTAAGTACAACTTAAACTCGATCTTTTTTTACTATATGGTCTAAACTAAACAAAATATGTGCTAGTCTTGATTAAACTAAGTTCTGTTAACTATTAATGTAACAAATGAAAACTTAAAGCACTTACGCTTCTGTCACTTCAGGGTTTATTAGTTCTGAATATTGTTATTTTTAAGTAGCCTGGTGAACACAATTTAACAAGAAAATTAGTGTAGTCTTGGTATTTGCAAATTGTCAAAGCTAGAAATATTTGCACACTTACACAGTCCAAGAGATACGTTGTCATGCAATTTATTTTAACCAATCAATCATGAAAAAGATGTAGATGTTACTAAAGATATCAGGTGATGTTTAGAGCAAACTCTGAAGTGTTAGGCCAGAGATTTAAATTTAGGTATTTAAAAAAAAAAAAACAAAAACAACCCACACCCAGTTAGTGCTAATTAGAAATATTTGATTAAATCATGATCTTTTCATGGATATATTACATTAAAAATTGGATTAATTTTGCAGAAATATTTTTCTTTACAAATTAGCCACTTCTACTGAAATAAATCAGGAAATACCACAACAAGGGTGACACACATAACCTTCAGGTACATCTGTGGGTAGGCATAGTGATACAAACTTTTGTGATAAAATATACTTTTTTGTTAATAATTGTTCTAAATTCAGAAATCAGTTCTCAAAAGGATTAGGAGATCTGTATGGTTTTGTGTTTCTTTGGCTCCATCCACTCATTCCACCTGCACTCATTAAAGAGCAAGCAGAATTGACTCAGTCAGAAATTCAAGAACTGTATTTCTGTCCTTCACTGAAATTGCAAAATAATACCTCCTCCCCAAATCAAAGACAATGTACATCTTTCAGGCTGAGTGACTGTACTGTAAGCCTGCTGAAATTACGAAATTGCAAAGTTTCTACCCATTAATAAGATGTAAATTTAAGACAGCATAGCCTATTATTACATTTTTACAGCTTATTTAACCTGTGTGTTGTCTTTCTGCATTGCTTATTTTGTAAGAGCCCCTTACTTAAATAAATGGTAGTACAAATGTGGTTTGGGTGCTTTTTAATGAGAATAGATTAATATATGGTTTACCCATGTTCTCTCCGTTTTCTGTGTAGGAACAGATCAGTGTGCTGTCATTTCCCTGCCTCTTCTTATCTCTAGATGTTGTCATTACGCCTACCTATTGTCAGAGATATGTATTGTATTAGTAAGTACCTCATCATAGAGATATCAGCTTTTGCCTTTGATGCTGGAGCAGGCAGTACTCATTTCTACATATGTACAGCATTACCATAAAGACTTAGCAAAAGACAGCTACTTCCTCACAGAAAGAGCCCTGTGGTTATGTGGAGTTTAAGCTAGAAACAGTAAAGATGCCTCAAGTCACCTTCCTCAGGAAAACATCAAAGAAGATTTACTCAGCCTACCAATCTTCCCCAAAAGAAACTCCTGCAAATCGTTTGAAGGAAACATACTCTATGTTAAATAGGTTGGCATAAACAATAAAAACAGATTAAAAGGCACTTAATTTATCAGAAACTTCATGGGGTAAGTACTGATCTAACGCCTATTTCCCAGGTAACAGGCAGCTGTCAGTGCCATAGCAAGTGGGGTTGCAGGAACACAAAGAATTGCTGCTCCTTTCTGGGGCCAGTGGTTCCTCATGCATTTAAGGTTTTGCTTATCTCTGCCTGCCCTCACACTACCTTAGCTTTGCTACACTGTGCATTTGGAAATTGTGACTCCCATCTGTGCCTCAGCTGTTTTTATGTCTCCTAGCCAATTTGATCCTAAGTGTCTGAGCGTGGCATATGGGAGGAGCAACGTGGCAAAGCTTTCCTGCCCAGACATGTGATGAAGATCATAAAACCCCACATTTGTTTTGTTACATATGTGGCTGTGCAGAGCAAAACAGAGCAGGCTAAATTTGTTTAAAGCCTTTTCAGTGCAATTTAACAAATATTCCTAACAGCAAAACTCTGGATTAAATTTAAAACTATAAAACTTTCAAACTGGAGTACTTTGGAAACCAAAGCTCCCCAAGAAGTTTTTGTTTTGTCAAGTGCGCATCTTCCAACAAGAAATAAATACACTGGTAAGCTCCTGAGCAGCTCTACTGTCCTGCCCTATACTGACGACTGAATTATAATGCAATTGTATCAGTGGTAAAACAGCAAGATGGAAGAAGTAAAGGTGGCAGCTGTCACATTTAAGCGTGCAGGTTTACCTCACACTGCATGCTGGAAGAACATAGTGCCAATATAATATCTGCTTCAGCACCTGTCTCACACAATGACAAGAAGAAATCAAGTGCATTGATCCACAGGAGAAATTCAGAAGTTTCAATAAGACTGTAAAGACTGCCTGGCTGGCACTGTGCTACGTGCATTTCTGGCAAAGTGCTGGCAGCGCATTCAGCTCATACCCCACCTGCTGGCACCATGGCTCTCTAACAGAGGTTTTACCCTCCGACTTCCTTATTCTGTTTACAAGCAATGAAGACCACTGCTGACACTGAAAATACACAGTTGCTCTTAGTGCACAGTATTGCTGGTTTCCAGTGGCACATGTGCTGACCAACTTACTTGTCCAACTTCAACCAAAAGACAAAGTTTCACCTGTCTGTGATGACACCTGGAGGCTCTGTTATAAAGCATCAGCTCTTTACCCCTCTCCTGGACACTTTCCCTTCACCTCTTTCAATGACTTTCCATTCCTACACTTGTTGAAAGCAAGAGTTTCAAAACAACGGTTTGTAGGAGACTTTAGAAGGCAAAAGATTAGCTGTGTATTTTTTAAAAACTCCTCCAACCTTGGCAATTTTGGCACACTACTTCTCTCCTGACTTGCTAAATAGGTTTGCTCGAATATCAAAAGTCATACGACCTTTTTCTGCAGGACAGTCTGGGGAGAGCTACCCCACTATCTGCACTTCATTTTGTTTGTTTAGAACATTTAATCGTGCCACATACTTGCACCTTTTATTTGCACAAAGTCTACGCAAGGTTTCAAAGCGGTTTTGATTTTCACTACTGTGATCTCTCAGTAAAAATCAGTCTGATCCTTGATGCTGTGTTGGGTTTGTTCATTTTGTCTTTGAATACACTGTTAGCGCACAACACTGCCGAACTGCTGCTCTCTATTGGGAGACCCTTATCAAAGGAACATCTGCTCCCAGAAACTGGATTTACTTTTTAGTTAAGGGGAAAATATCCATATGGGTCTCCATGACCCATACAGAATTGTTGTGTGAATCAGTGCATAGACAATGATCACTAACCTCCAAGTTTGGATATTTTCAAAAGTTCTATTGTTCCTGCTTGTATTAAACTCCAGTAACAACTCAAAAAGATTCAAAATATTAACTCTGTTGAGAAATCGGTGTTCTCTTCCTTCTGTCTCTCACCCAGCAATCTGCACAAAAAAAATTGCAACCGAGTAATTGAAGAAGAAATAGTTGAATTATGAGTTTTCTTAACAATCTCCCATGTTGCTTTGCATTTTTTCAGGTCAAAGAAGTGACAAAAGTAAGAGGAGTATGGAAAACACTGAGCTACATTGCTACTTTACCAATTATAAATATCAAATGCTCAAATACATTCACACTAATGCCTTATGTCAATAGCAGGGTTTAGCCCCCTACCTTATACTGTTAATATTCTAGTGACCTGCATGAAGCTATTCACACAGCACAACCAAAAATGGAGAGAAACATCACAGGAATGCACCCTCCCTATTACACAATCTCTCATTATAGTCGAGCTGAACTAAGAGTTTGCTGCTGAAAGCAGGTTTTATTCTTCCTCTCTTAACAATCCTGTTCTTCTTTCCTTCTTGCTGTATTTTTCTTTCTCAGTCTTCCCTGATCACTCAGAACAGGCTTCCCAGACCACTGCAAGCTGGCATTAAAAATATTCTCTTTTTTTTCCTCCCCCGGATTACTTTTTTGCTGATATAGCAAGTTCTGAACACACAATTAGATAACTGCCAAAGCTGGCAAAAGATAAGTGACACATGGCGCAGTCTGGAGCAAGGAGAAGAGAGGAAAATAAGATGTTAGTGATCAGCAGCAACAATCTGTTAATTTGGATCAAATCCTAACACAAATCCACAGCCTTACAGTTCCTGGAGTCTTCAGCTGAGATTCTCAATCTGCCATGCTCAGTAACCTGCCTTACAAATTCCTGATAACCCCTGCCCCTGAAGGTTATACTCTAAGGAGGTACAGCAAGCAGCACGCAGGAAGACAGAGAGACTACTCAAAACTCATCCAACATTTCAGCTGTAGGATTTAGCTTATTTATTCTCAGATCAGCATCAAACTCTAAAGATGCTCTGATTTGAAACTTCCAAGGCCTTCTGGCATGAATTTTCCCATTACAGGGGTCCTGATACTTTCTTGGTCTGACTTTACTCCAGCAACATGCAGATCTTCAACTCAAGATTTAAAAGAGTATATAAACAAGGTCAGGTCCCAAATATCAGTTTATATCAGTACTCTTACTGTTCCGTTATCCTGATCAGATAAGTATTAGCAAAAAGATTAATCAGAACAAATTCTACCAAAAAAGAATTTCAGATGTTTATAAAAATAATTGTTAAGAGTGTACCTTATTAGCACGCTAAGATGTAGGGAAGCAAGCAGCCTGGTTCGTAAAAACATAAATCGAAAGGCAATCTTCAGTCATGGATCAGCCTGCTAAGAGGTCCATACACAGAGTAATAAATTTAGGTATACAAAAATAAGTGATACTAGACAGATTTCCTATATCATTCCCGCTTCATAAGTTTTACACCCAGAAAAGTGGAATATTTAATCATGAAATATAAAGATGCTATAAATCCTTTAATATAAAACATATGCATTGCTATCCAGCCATTGTTAAGAATGGAAATTTCATAATGCAACACAGCAGCTGTTCTCTTCTTACACAAACTTGTTTGGAACAATGGCCATTGCAAGCAGGAAAGCAGAGAAGCCAACAGATATGTCTAAAACTAAAACAAAGGAGAAAAAAAAAATGAAGGTGAGCTTCTCCCAAATACTTGTAGATACTGGTACCACCTTCAGAGGACTTCTTCTAGACAAGTGCACTAAAAGAACAGGTACATCACGGCTCAGCCCCTCCCTTCGTGAGGGTTTAGTTAATTAAGCAGGTTTATTGGCTGAAGGTCTAATTAGGAGCTCAGAGCCCAGCCTGAAAGCTCTGTAACATATCACTATCCTTGACATACTCTGAAGAAAGAAAGTTCATATCTATTTTGTTGACTTATTTGAGAAACAAGTTTTCTTTCATTTTTTCCCTATGCACACAACTAAACATAGCTGTGTGGCAGCTACTGACAGTGACCACAAATCTAGCTCATCCACCCCTGCTAAGCCCAGCATGAACCAACTCACTGTGGCCTTAATAATAATTATAGTACCAACCCACTCTCTAATGCTGCATCACCAGTACCACCACCCACTAGTCACACAGTTATGTTCTTCCATCAGCAACAGCCCCAACCCTAGCTCAGGAACCCCTTGATACCACAGCCTACAGTATATCATAGTGCAGTAATAGTTTTACAGTGACCTGTCTAAACCCAAACCTCTGAAACCATAACCTCGGTGCTGGAACCAGCAGCTCCTGCCAGAACAGAATTAGGCATACCTAGATGCCCCTTTTGGAAACAACCCTGAAAGTAACTAAATGATCTGTTCAAAAGCAGCAATCCAAATGTACACAATTTATGCCAGATGAAAACCGAGCCCTCATCCAGCCTACAATAAGACCAATGACCTCTGCCAGACAGAATTATGCATAACTGGAATTTTAATATCACCAGTTATAACACAATCCATTATTACAGTTGTCATCTGAAAATGCCAGCAGCAATTGATAATTAGGTCTGGAAACCCTATAAAAATTTCTCATAATTAACAAAGTAATCAGAACTTCGGGTAAGGGCTCTACGCCCAACCAACCTGACTATTCCGACCTTTTTTTATGGTTTTAGTTTCAGAAATAAACCTGAAAAACTTGAAATTTGAAAGTTAAAATCTCAGTGTTAAATCCTTTGTTGCTTTTGAATGAATTTATCAGTCTTTGCTAGCTCCCAGAAAACACTATACTTCTGTTTTTAAAAAATTTACACCTGCCCTGAGAAAATGAAAACATGAACTCTAAAAGGTCCAGCAGACTCATTAAAAATATTGGCTTTCTGGCACACTACCAGCAAAAAAGAACACCACAAGTGAAAGATGTACAACATTTTCAGATTGCATTTCTGCCCCCTCTGTTTTAAACCCTTACTTCTAAACAGTAGAATATCTTCCCTGATGGGCACGTGCAGAATAATAATTGAAAACTACAGCTTGTTCTTATGCAGCCCTCCTCTGCATTATGCTTTTGATATCAGTATATTTCTATTAATGTATACCATTTTTTATAACACCTCTCAACTTATTAGTTTACTAGATGACCATCAAAAGGATATGAACCTTTCCAACTTGTTAAACAGAATTTTTTTTAAAAAAACAGGAATAGAAGTATAGCCATAGAATAAGTCTGAAGTAGAAAAAGCAGTGATTTCCTTCTTCTGTGCCATATTTATGTGTATTTGTACATAATAACCTGCATGCAAATACTGAACCCCCATATATTCTTTTTTTCTTTTGAGGAAAAAAGTATACATTTTTCCCCTAATTGGATTAATAGGTTCATGTTATTCAATTTGCTGTCAGCAATGCATTACTATCATAAAGCAGTAATTTCAGAGACCTATGAAAACCTGTTGTGAATAATTGTATTTTTTTTCATTTAGAAACACAAAGGAATTCATTTTTCTAACTTAATGTCAGATGAAAATAAAATTCTCCACTGCAGTCTCCTTCAAAGTTTCTTTTGCAGTGTTTTTGACAAGCAGAAATAATTGCTGAGGATAATTTATTCAGGGGTTTACCTATTTGTTCTTTGTAAATTCCATATCGCCAAACTGCAATTACAGATTGCACTAGTAAGTCTTCAACAGAGAGTTTTATGAACACTTACACAATTGATAGTGTGTGACGTCAAATTTCCTCTTAAAGTCCTGGGGTACATCATTTCAATCATATGCTGTTGTTGATGACGAGATGACTTCACAGCACCCTGTTTTAATTCATTATAATTATTTCAAATTTTATTTCTTGCTCTAGCAGATCTCATATAAGAAGCTGCAATAGACAGGCTCTGTGTATAATAGACAATTTTGCACTTGCCCAGGTACTCATGATCTGTGAATGCCAGAGAAGCACAAACAGACTGAGTCTTGCTTTCAGCTCAATGAACAGTTCATGACACGTTTTTATGCTGTTGATCAGCCATAATTCTGCATTTATTGTCATGGGGTTTGTTCTTTATGGAGCTGAGCGTAGTCACAACTTTTCAAAGCTGCATTCTGTTTCAAATCAGAAAGAAAATTTTAAAAGTTTAAGGGATGAGAAAATCTAAAGAACAGCAGCATGAAGTTGCCAAAGTTTCATTCTGCAAGTGAACTAAACCTCTGTAACTTTCACAAAATTAAGTTGATGCATTTTGGTTCATGAAGCCAGAGTTGGGTGCAGATCGGTGACAGTTCTTTTCAGTCTGCTCCTTGTGAAACTGTATTCTTTTTCACCCAAGCCCTCTGCCTGGGATAGGAAATCGTTTTCACCATAGCATTGGAGTAGTTGTCTCCATCCACACTATGTACACAGGCATGTGAAACTCACAATTACCATGTCATAGGCATCATGACAGAAGGCACAGTCCATCAGGGAATCCAGCCACCAGAAGGGATCAGGATGTTGAAGAAAAGTGCAACTGATTGACAGCTTTGCTTTACTTATTAAAAACATTCAACTAAATTAGATGGTCAAATTTGGATCAAATAAAGTGGAAACATCCACTTTTAATTCTATTAACTAAAATTGAAAATGTAAGTGGAGAGACCTCCACAATTTGCCCCACTAAATATCTCAATTTTGGAGGAACTGCATTTTTCATCTGAGAAATCTTTCCAGAAAAAAAAAATTCTAGCCAGCTCCATTTTTTTATTTCTCAATTTTTCTACTCACTGTTCTGCTTACATTCCACTATGGGATTTCTCATCATTGCCTTTGTTTCCTCTGAATTTGTCTCTATGCTCTTAGTCCCAGCAATTTTAGCATTTTTCTAAGGATATAGTTTTCAAAATGCCTTGCTTAATGACCAAATCTCATTATCTGAAATTTGGGGTTATACTTCTAAGAATATTTTCTGACATTTCTGTCATAAGAAATTCTGCATTTTCATATTGTACCTGTTTGAGAATAATGGGGATTTTCCACCAATGCTGCCAATGCTTGAAGCCAAGCTTCCTTTCATTGTTTCCGCACACGCTCTTCACTTTCCCTCATTTTCAATTTATCAAATGTTGATGTGAATTTAATTCTGGGGTTCTTGGTATTAGCACCACAAAGTACTGTGTACTCCATAAACATTATCATCTAAATAGACAATGCAAACCACAGCAAAAGAATGTCTGAAGAAATTAAGTGAGTTGACTAGATTTCTGCATTATCTGCTTATTGCTTTTCTTCCTCATACTCCTATAGCCTGCAAAATATTTATAGCATTTTTTACTGAAACTTTTTGAGATCCTGCATGGGGAGTAGAAAGACTGGAATTTATTGTTGCTCTTCAACATAAAAGAAACACTCAAAAAAATCCCACTATGATTAACTATTGTAATTACATCTATTGCTCAATCCTCAAATCTTCTGGGGCATGAAATTAAACAATTTTGTAGTATCTATGTCTTTTCAATGTCTTGGAAGGCATCATAGAAGACCCTCACGAAAGCACTCCATCCTGCTGTTGTCTGCAGACAGAAGTGGGTAGAGTGAAATCAACACAGGACAAGAACAACAGACAGCAGTGAATAAGAAAAAGCAATGTGAAAAGCAACTAGCTGCACTGTCCCCAAACCACACATCTTGCATTTCAAAAATACCTTAGCAACAGCTTCACTGGCTCCAAAGCACAGGGCCAGTTTAAAGAACACTTTCTGTCTCCCCTACCCCCAACCTCAATGTACTGCCCAGCCACAACACAGGCAGTTTCTGTGCACAGGGAAGCTTGCTAGCCCTTTCCAGTGAGCCACTGGTACATCAGTGCTGTGAAAGAAGGAGCAATAGTGTGGATCCAAGCCATTGTGACACAGCACCTTTTAAGACACACTAGGAAGCTTAATCATGAGAGCCAGGAAGAATCAGATGTGGAACCATCTATGAGAAAGATGGGCATCTATCTAGGAACAGAAAGAAATACAAAGCTGAGTTTCTCCAATACCTTTTCCAATAGAAAAGGGTGGGATGGATAGAGTTGCTCAGAAGCAGTGGGAAAATGAACTGGAGGGAAGGATAAGCTGATGATCCAATTGTTATGAGGGAAAGGAGATCTTTTTGATGGAAGCCTCAAACTGTACTTTAAACCATACAAACATTGGTTTGCAGTATCCAGAACTTTGGGAACTGCTTGACACTATAGTAACAATTTAACATCAGATTCTTGCTCCTTCACAAACTTTTACTCACAGCACCCACTTAAACAACTGACCATACCATCCCATTACCTAAAATCTGTCCCCTAGCTGCCTTCTTGGCTCTTGTCATGAGAAACCAAGAGTAAGAGCCCCAAAAAGCAATGCTCACCATATTACCCACTTCAGTCAACAGCCTGGAGCCATGTACTTTACTGCTAATAGAATAATACCACATTGTGTGATTTTGAAGTGGACAAACACTATTTGAAGTGAATAAACACTAATTGCAAGCATGGGAAGAATTTGGTTCATTAAAAAAATCATAGCTTTTCAGCTTGAGTGAGTCAGAGGAACGTATGTATGCACACCACCATAACCAAGGTCACACTATTTCCAAAAGTTTTAGCACCATCTCATACAGCACAATATTGCTTTCCCAGATACATCTAGTCTGCAGGCAACCACTTTAACTTTTCCCCATGTTAACTTTCTCTTTCTGAAACCCATTGAAAGATTGCTTAAACAAATATCTGACTTTAGTCCTAACAAACCATATGTTAGACCCTAAGGGTAGTCAAAGACAACAGCAGAGCTGCCTGAAAAGTTACTAGATACTATAATCCACACAGTTGGGTTGCTGAAACCTGCAGATCATGCTAATTAAGGGGGAAAATGGAAGAGATTGAGAAAAAAAGTCTATGTCTAAGTAAACCTACTACTAACAAATGTTTAGTTTGAATATACTGGGGTTTTATAACTAGAGAGAAGCTAAGGTAAAATAAATAGAAAAAATAACTTAAATGTGATATTTCTATATCAAATGGATCCATTTTCCCAACTACCTTTAAAGGATTTTTTTGTTTCCCAAAGCTATTTTTCACTTTTGATAAACTGCCAGGCAATGGTTAAGAGGCCAGGCTAGCGTCTGTACAACAGCCCAGAGTCTTATTTTGAGGATTTTTAAATCAATGCCTAGGCTCCCTGCTAGCTCTCCCTGCAAACAACAGTTTCACTCAACAGAAAATGCTTCAGTGGTGTCAAGACCCACTCCTACACTTGCAGAGGGTGGTGACAATACAGTTAGCACACATATCTTTACTTAGGTTTCCTTCTGATGAAATCAAGAAGGCTGGTTTGATACATCAATGTTTATAAAATTTGGAGGGATATTTTTGAACATAACATTCCTAATATATTTATATCTAAAGCTTTAGCATGTTTGTTTCATATTTCAACCTTTTGCTTAGAATTTATCATTTTCACTTCATAGGGTTAAGGTTTCAGAGATTTGATGTGGCTGCTAGCATACTAACAGTGTGGAGCTGCATAGCCTCGAACTGGAAGATGCTATACATCTCATATCCAGAAAAATACAATTGTGACAAACTTCCTGGAAAGCCTCATAGGCCAGGCAGAATCCTTCCCTCTCCCTCATCTTCCTAAATATGAAGGAGTTGCCATGAGTCACTCAAAGACAGTTCTTCCTTCCAGCATTATCAGCCTTTAACCAGTAATCTCATTCACTCCTCAATCCATACAGCTTCTATAAAAGCATGGCCTGTTACCCTGTGGACTCAAGTAATTTGTATAGTGTTCTCTATGCCCCAGGTTATAAATACATCACAGCCTTCAACAAGCCTTCTTATGGCCAAATTATCCTGAAGTAAGCCTTAACTCTAGTTGGATTAAAGTAAAAGAACAAATATTAATACTTATTTCCTCTGTATAAAAAAGAGAATAAACTATAGTACTAAACTATATGTGACAGGTAAAAAAACTAAAAGAAAAACCACACTTGCTCTAGTTTCAGCCTACCTGCTGTCTATGGTTGCACGCATTAGCGAAATCTCTTTGTTGGTGGAACATGTTTAAAGTCTCCAGATGAGCTGACCCAATTTCATCATGGTTCCTGAAAACTCCTCACTTCCCCCCACCCCAAAACCTGTTAAGAAAACAGTGCACCTCCCTCTCCCCTAGCTAAACCAGATATGTCTCACTTTCTTGGAGATGCAAGCATTGAGTAGACTTCAAGCCCTCTCCTGCACATAACTGATTCAATCAAAAACTTCCTGACTTAGGGAGAAGGGTAAAAACACTTGTGTGTCTTCTTTTTGTGATTCACTTTACATCTTTCTATGTAACGTATCTCCAGGCACTGAACTCATATTTTACAATCTATACGTTAGGAAAAATACTTAATATCTAATTGGGATACATATTCTTATGTTATAATCAACCTCCTGCCTAAGACCAGACACAACAGTAAGCAACCACTTCAGGTTGGCAGTATTCTGGTGAGTCTTGCACCTCAACTTTTCTCATAATAGTCCTTTATTCCAAACACGATCACGTATATATAAACATTATCAGCCATGAACAGGAACTCACAAGGCCATGTCTTGCAGAATCAGGTAAAAAGCCCTCAAGGTAAATTGACCCATCCAAAAATTACATCATATGTTTCTTGCATTTCCAATGAAATTTCTTCGGTACCTGCCAAGAAGAAAAGCCAATTACCCCATCATTAGTTTAGTACTTGCATAAAGCTACTCGTACCAGAACTAGTTCTCTTATTGCTGAGATCTCTGCACTACATTGTAGTCTGCAGTACAGAAGTATCCTTGGCCTGAAAAACACCTATTGAATCAAGTGAGGTTTAGGTTAGTAAAAAACTGTGCTACTCAACTCAGTGGACAGAAAATCTTATTTTTATGAGACTATATTTCAGCAGAAGATCATTATGTTCTTGTTCTTGTCCCTCTGCCATTGTGTTAGCTCTTAGTACTTAAGGGGCTTTTTGTTTTGAGGAGGTTTTCTTAGTTTAGGGAGGGGCAGGGAGGTGTTTTGTTCTGGTTTGAGTTGTTTTTTGTTTTGGTTTGGTTTTTTTCCAGAGTTGGTCATAGGCTGCCAAAGCACTGAATCCTGCATTATTTTTGTTCTTGCCTTTATCTGAAAAGCCTAACTGTGAATTTAAGAGTCTATTTAGTTCAGCTTTGAAAGACAAAAAAAGGATAATAATCTTCAGCCAGCAAGGGGCTAACTATAGGGAAGATAAAAGTATATCTGAAACCAAATGTAAAGGTTAACTGCAAAAGTTAAAGAAAAAGCTTAAAACAAACAAACAAAAAAATCAAAGAAGCAGAACTATTACTTTAAAGGAAAGAATCATTCAGATCTTTGAATGTTGCTCCTGGTTTAAGGCATCTTTTGGTAGCCAGTCCAGCAGAAGATTGCACCAGTGCAAGGTAAACGAACGTGTCAAGAGGCACTGAACACAGTGTATTTTCAAAGGAATTAATGAAAACAACCTAGTTGTCTCTAAAGAGATTTGAGGAACCTCATATCTATTTTGAGTAGGTGAGAAGTGCCACCATAAGACTAGGATGTAGAAGTTAGTCAAAATTGCTTTGATGGAGCAGGAAAGGCTTCCCTTGCCTTCAGTGAGCTTTGAATCATGATCACAAGCCAGTAGTCTTCAGTTTTCCATTTGCAATAGCACTGAGACTGTTGCCTACTGACTTAAGTAGTTCATACTCTTCGGGAAGAAGAATGCTAGCAGCTTTTTAAGCCATTGTGATTACTTTCCTCCTGAGTCTAATTAATGTGTTTCTATTTGCCGTTATTGTTTTTCCTCACATAAAAATGCTGTCATCATTTGGGGAAAAGAAGGCAGGGGAGAATCCCACTGCTGAAGCATAGAATCTCAGGGGTTTCTTTCTTTGCTTGTTTTTTGATGTAGGTACCTGTGAAGCTCTCATACTCATACCCTTGGTAAGGAAAAATCTTGCATCCTCCCCACAAATGAATAGAAAAGATGCAATTTTGCACAGCAATCCCATTAAACCCATACCCTAGTCCATCCCACTAACATTCTGCCCAGCTACACCACTGATATATGGAACCAGGAACAACACATGCAATCCAGCATTTTGATGCTTGGTTCAATTTTGGGGTACCCAGTACAAAAGAGACATGGAAAAATTGGAGGGACCTCAGCAGAGGGTCACCATGATGGTCAGAACTGGAGCACTTGACCTGTGAGGAGAAGCTGAGGAAGCTGGGCTCAATCACCCCAGAGAAGGGAAGGCTTGGGGGAGTCTTAACAGCAGCCCCAGTAACCGAGGAGGGTATCAAGATGACAGAGCCAGGCAATTCTATGAGTCTGTGATCCTATAATTCATTTATTGGACTCTCATCTGTCACCGGTTTCTCCTGACCACATTTCCTTTTCCATAACAGGAGGTAGCCATTACTTTCAAGCTGGAATTCTGTGTACTTTATGACTGCTTATACTCTCCTAACTTCATTTACTTTTACAGAAAACCATATCACTGTAGCAATGCAGTAAAGTATTCAGAAGATGATACATGAATATTTTTATCCAAAATAGCACCAGTAAAAGAAAGACTGAGAGTACTATATTTCGCAAGAAATTTGAATACTTACTCACCTTTTCTGCTGTAAATACAGATATGTTAACACTCAAACAACATTGAAGTCATTGTAAATTAAAGCAGAATTATAGTTGATGGAATTGTAATAGGAGGAACCTGGATGCAAAAACCTAAGGCAAAACAACCAAGTTAAATGATGTTTCTTCAAACAATAAACAGATTCCAGCTATAACAATCTCCTTTTGGGAAAAGCAACTTTCAGTAGTATACTACCTTGAGGCAAACTGTCAATATTTCCCTTTCTTAGTTACTAACCAGTAATTTGCCACTGGGAAAGCACAACCCACTAACCCAAGCCAGTAATTTGTCACAAAACACCACAGACATTCTTACTAGATGTCAGCACGTAGTCCATTGATTTCATTATTTATGGGAGGGAGCCCCCGCCAAGAGAAGGAAAATCCAGGAAGATGCCACATGTCAGACATTGCCCAGGACTGAGCAATTCCCAATAGTGCCATCTTGAAGTCAGTCCAGGTTTTCTCACTCTCAGCAATTACAAAGCGGCACTTTCCTCCAAATTACTCATGATTGACTTAAGTCAATAGTGGATTCTAAGAACATGTCATTATGTGGTCATTCTTCAGCAAATGGATGAAATCTGAAGAGAAACACTCCTGTGAACCAATCTTTTCTCATCTTCACCCCCCAGAAAAATTCCTATTCAAGACAAAGACAGCATCATCAGAAATGGTCTGTATGGTAAAACAAATTACAGGAAATTACAGGGATTGGGATTTCCTGTTTCATTTTTCTGAAATAAATATAACATTGCCTTTCTCTATGGCAAACCTTTTTAAGCAAGTAAGACCAGGTCATCATAGGTGATTCAGTGCTTAAAGGTGAAGAGAAAAGCTTAGCGGGATTTTTTTAAAAGCAGCTATCTGCAAATCCCATCAACTTCAGTGTTCCTTAAAGGTAAGTGTTTGCTTAAACTTTTGCAAGAACGGATCTGGAATATTCAAATAAATAAAAAAAAAATTATCAAAAAACAGACTCTTGCCCTTATTAATGTCTAGCCTAAGCATTTATAGATTATGCACGTTAGGCTAAGCACTCCTATATCTTTTCAGGATTGGGGTCACAATGAGGAAACTCACATTAAAATAGTGCACCATTGAATGTAATTAACTTACAAAATACAACAAACCCCATGAACAAAACATAATTATGACACTAATCTTCCCCAATTACATCCAAACAGAAAAAAAAATCCTTAAGAATAAAATATAATCGTTGCACTCATCTTCTCACTTTGAAATACTCCTTCCATCTGTATTGGCAAATTAAGCCTGAACAAAAATACAAATTAATGTGAAATTACTTAAAATAATATCACTGAAGCTATTTTCCAAGTATTTTGCTCAGATGCAATACAATTCTGTTCGCACACAAAATTTTGAAAATATCTTCAATTTAATATCTATCTTAATATCTTAATTTAATTGCCTATTTATTATTTTCATAGCTCACATACATAGCCCGGTGTGCAACTAGAATCTAATGAATGCTGTTATCTGTATATAGGACATCAATACCCCAAATATAAAGTTTTATATTTGATTAGTAGAAGCATATTCTATATACTATCATAGTACTCAATTTTCGTCTCTTCTTTGACTACATGATTATTTGAAACTGAAGACATTCTGTTGCCCAGTGTAAGTCCTCTCATTATACCTAAATATTCAGTTTGAGTATGTATAATGCTATTGCTTTAATGCACTATAGAATGAGATTGAACAATCCACTCGCAGCGTAGTGTGTTCAAGCTGTCAGTAAATCCAAAGTAAATTAGACGAGGTCATACATCAATACTTAAGTGAAAGATATATCACTTTTGATTTTTTTTCCCTTCAACATCCTGCTCTCTTTGCTAAAATATACATCTCCTGAATCCTCCATTGCTCTTGTAAATACTGAACTATTTAGAAGCCAAATTTGAAACTCCAGAAGTATTACATAGCTCAGCTAGTCGTTCAGAGCAAGGAGCCATGATGGGTTTGCCTGCCCACCTGATAAACACTAAGCAGTCCTAATCAGCAGTGATTCAAACCAATGTCCCAGAAAAAGATCAGAGGCCTTGATTTTTGTTTTAGGTTACTAGTCAACCTTAGTACCAGCAAAGACTGTTCGGACTGATGCTAGCTCCTCAGCAGTGACCTGAGCAACTCTGTTCAGCTCAAAGCATTGCTGAAGCTCCCAAAGGAGCTGCATTTCATTAAGGCTAACTTAAAGTCAGTGTAAAGTGTCAGGTGTGAGAGACTGAAGGAGTTAGTTAATGTCTCAAACATTGTGGTGGGGCAAGTTCTGCTTAACGACTAACTCTGTGTAACAGCGAACTCTGCCTAGCAAGGAACCCCAGGTGAAAAGAAGCTGATCAGCACCCATCAGCAACAGGAGGGGGAGGCCTTGCTGGAGGGGGCACAGCTCCCTGCTCTGTTATGCTGTTCTGATGTGCTGAACAGGGCAGCTCACCATGTATGGCCAAAGATCACGTCTGCAGGGAAGGGGGAAGCTACTCCCCAAACAACCCCCCAAGCACACGGCCCAAAGGCTACCTAATTAGCCTAATGAGTTTGAGTGCCGGTCCGAAGGAGGGGCAAAGATGATAAAAGGACACCAACTGAAGCCCCAGGTGTGCAAGGCCACCGGAACTGGACCCCTCGGCTGACTGAACCAACGTTGGACTCAGGACCAGTGAAATCTTTCTCTTCTCTCTCTGTCTTGTTTCTCTCTTTCTTTTTCCTTTTCCATAATCCCTACACCTCATCCCTTCACCTCATCCCTTTAGACATAAACCGTTGACCAAGTTTGGGACTAGGAGTGGATCCAGCCCCCCCCAGGCTCCTCTCTGAGCCTTCTCAGAGTCTAGAAAGCAAGGGGGTCCACTCTGAACCCCGTGACTCACTGGGAGGGCTCTCCTTATTGTCTTCCCTGAACTGATTCCCAAATAAGCAAGGCCTATAGCATATGTTTGGTGATGTATGGCTGGCACGTTACACAGTTTCATGCCAAATTTGTTGTGAGCATACCAATTTTGGTGGTGAGCATGCCAATTCTTGTTGTGAACAAATAAAAATTTAGTTTTGTGAGTTAAAGGATCCCTGGTGTCGTTTCACCTTAATCCTGACCTGGGAATCAGCAAACCTAAGTCATCATCCTGAGAAATTGGGACATGACATCAGGTCTTAAAGGAAAGGGTCTTTCAGGATACCTGAGTCCTTCATACATCTCATTAGCTGCATTTAGATTCTCTGTGTACACTTTTCTGCTTGCCCTAGGTGTAGTACCGAGTACATTTTGCCTGCAAACAGCCTTTCTATGCAACAATGGGGAGAGGGGCTATTGGCCTCAGCCCTCCACAAGTGAACAGTCCTAGCACCTCCTCAGACCAAGCATGAAAAAGCCAATAAAGGGAGCCCTCCGTGAGCCCATGTGAGGGGATGAAGAAAGGCCATCGGCACACAAACCCTCCCTAGCAGTCAGGTCAGCAGCAGTCTGAAATCATAAAGCACACAGTGTAGCTCCAACGGATCCTAAATCTGGGCCAATTTTACTTTCTGAAACAAAGCATCTGGCTTCTTAGAGATGTCTGTCTTCTGTTAAAGGTGATTTTTCAAAAATTAAAGCACTGAGGTTCACAAAACTTTTTTGTTATGTGTGGAAAATGTACATGTTTTTTCCAGAAAGTTGAAGTCTTAAGACTGCATCTTACAGCTCTGCAACAAGAAAAGTTTTGCGGATTTTCACTCTGAACTCCAGCCTTGGGACACAGAGACGCTTGTTTTTTGATATTTAATGAACTGTATTTGAGTGATTTTCAAACAGGACAAGTAAAATCACATTAGCTGAAATCAATAGGTGATGTGTTGAATGAGTGGGTAGCTTGCAACATACAACATTTTTTACCTAAATGAAGGTTTTGTTTAGTAGAGTAAACAGTGAGATCTACTTAAATCCAAAACATATTTAATTAAAATAAGGTAATTATTATAGAGCTATATTTGAACAGACAATACAGTTACAGCAATTATCTGTAATTATGCAGCTCCAATCACAGAATAATAGAGGTTTAAATGTCACTAAGTGCAATAAGAATAATTACTCTTTCCCTTATTCTGATGGGCATGTAATTAGCAACTTTAGAAAAAAAGCTTCATGGGGGCGTAATAGCCACACTTTAACTACAGGCTGATTGAGAACAATCAAGGTATTCAGTGCAAAAAGGAGAAGGAGCATCCTCGGTTGGTTCCAAACCAGCTGAATTGTCATGTACTTCCCACAGAAATAGCATTTATTCCATGGTCACAATGAAGGGACTCAATCATGCTTGAATAAAATCCTATGCTTACTGAACAGGACCTTAAAATAGTAGTATTTAATAATACAATTGAAAAAATCTTAGCTAAAAACCTCTCCTATAACAGAGGATATCCACATCCAGAACAGCACTGAAGCCATGGATTCATTTGAACCTATAACTGGTTCTTATACATTACATTCTTGGTCTGAGGAAGAAAAGATTTGAGCCAAAGCATAGAGTTTCTTTAAACACGTAACTGAAAATCAGATGGGAAAGAGAGCAGAAACTCTGGTGACAGTACTAACAGACTGTACTCCAGGGATAGTATAACTCCTCCTTACAAATTTCTGTATTCACTGTCTCCAAATTATCAGTTTTACTGTGGTTCACCTTCAGTGCCACACAGCAAATGTGGCCTTACAAGAACAGGTGCATCTAAGAGCTAGACAACACCTCATGCTTCAGTCTGTTCCTCAATCTGCAGCACTGGGCATTACCTATTTTGCAACAGACTGGGAACAAGCCTTTACTTCTGCTGGCAAGGAGGCATGGTATGTCATGGCCACACCAAAAAAGAACAGTCATGTTCAACCAGCTGGATATGGCCATGGCCATGATACCACCTGAGAGCTGCCAAGCAAGCCTTACATTCCAGCACCCACCACCTCTGTTGACACTACCGAACACTGCTCAGATCACCTGCTTCCTACCTGATGGAAATGACCAAGAGATGCTCTCTATGCATACTCTTCCCAGTCACCTGTGACCACTGTGGTGCCCCAGCTAACTCCCAGGTTGGTTCCCTCTTACTTTAGGCATGTTGCTGATTCATCTAAGCCAGGGAGCAAAGTTACCCTAGATTTTCTGCTCAAACAGGGAAAGGGAGGCATCTCTAGGTGAGGTCTGGTGGGTTGAATTACCCCTTGGAAGGGTTTGTCCCACTTCACTGGCTCCTGCAGCTAAACTGCCAGAGGGTAACTCAGCTGCATGCCTGAATCCAGATGGGGTGAGTCCAGACCTAAAAGCACAGCAACCTTCTCTTCTCTGCTCTCCATCCTTAGCAAGAGCAGCACAGCAAAAGGGCTGCGCGGGCAGGGTTGCCATGGCATCACACTATTCCTCACCTAGCACATCATTCAAAGCTTCAGGAAGACCAACAAGTCTGCTGCTGTTCCCAAAACCAAGCTAGAAAACTTTTCCCTGTCTTCTGATGCCATATGTGTGGGACACAAAAGACACCCCACATATACCTTCTTGCTCCTCGGCCAAGCCCTCAGGAAAATACAGCTCTCTCATTGGCAAGGAGTATCTTCCATCTACACAAAACTCAGCAGCTACAATCATAGAAATTATTTTCAGAGAATGTAACATGGGTTTAAAGTGGGATTTTTAAATGACAATCAATTCTAGACGAGGTCCTGACAAGCTCCCAGATTTTCCCTTTTCTAAGTGGTATAATCTTTTCTGCTCCTTTTTGGAACCAAAAGCCCATCTAAGAGTCAAAACAGAGGCTTTCAAGCACAAACATTTTAGACTGTGAACTGGAATCAAAAATACTAAACGTGTAATTTTTTCCTCCCTGGCGTAATATGATATGCATATTGAAATGATATGCAACACAGAAAATATATTTGTTGGGGAAAGAAAGGTACCACACTCATATAGTTGCAATTATAAGACCTGAAAAGATTCATGCTCCATTTTGTAGGATTGAAAGAAGTTTTTAGAAGCCTCTTTCCGTGCTTTGCCTCAGTGTTTAGATTTAAAAGAAAATTGAGGAAACAGTGCTTTTAAGGGGCTGCTGAGACCTTTTGCTAGGCTAACGGCCTTGCCTCTGCAATATGTATTTAGATTTCAGACTTGACAGACACCACACACCGATTGCAAGGCTAGTGCTGTAAAAGACGATAAAAAATGTTTCTATAAATACATTAGCAACAAAAGGAGGGCTAAGGAGAATCTCCGTCCTTTATTGGATGCAAGGGGAAACATAGTGACAAAGGATGAGGAAAAGGCTGAGGTACTTAATGCCTTCTTTGCCTCAGTCTTTAATAGTAAGACCAATTGTTCTCTGGGTACCCACCCTATGAGCTGGAAGACAGGCAGCAGAATGAAGCCCCCAGGGGGAATTGGTTAGTGACCTTCTACACCACTTATACACACACGAGTCTATGGGGTCAGATAGGATCCACCCAAGGGTGCTGAGGGAGCTGGCAGAAGTGCTCACCAAGCCACATTCAATCATTTATCAGCAGTCCTGACTAACCAGGGAGGTCCCAGTTGACTGGAGGTTAGCGAATGTGATGCCCATCTACAGGAAGGGCCAGAAGGAGGATCCAGGGAACTACAGGCCTGTCAGTCTGAACTCGGTGCCAGGGAAGGTTATGGAGCAGATCATCTTGAGTGCCATCATGCGGCACATACAGGACAACCAGGTGATCAGGCCCAGTCAGCATGGGTTTATGAAAGGCACGTCCTGCTTACCTCCTTCTATGACAAGGTGACCCACTTAGTGGATGAGGGAAAGGCTGTGGCTGTTGTCTACCTAGACTTTAGTAAAGCCTTTGACACCATTTCCCACAGCATTCTCCTGGAGAAAATAGCTGCTCATAGCTTGGACAGGTGTACTCTTCACTGGGTAAAAAACTGGCTGCATGGCCGGGCCCAAAGAGTGTTGGTGAATGGAGTTAAATCCAGCTGGTGGCTGGTCACAAGTGGTGTTCCCCAGGGCTCAGTACTGGGGCCAGTTCTGTTTAATATCTCTGTCAATGATCTGGACAAGGGGATTGAGGGCACCCTCAGTGAGTTTGCAGATGACACCAAGCTGGGCAGGAGCATTGATCTGTTTGAGGGAAGGCTCTACAGAGGGATCTGGACAGGCTGGATCAATGGGCCGAGGCCAGCTGTATGAGGTTCAACAAGGCTAAGTACCAGGTCCTGCACTTGGGTCACAACAACCCCATGCAACGCTACAGGCTTAGGAAAGAGTGGCTGGAAAGCTGCCTGGTGGAAAAGGACTTGGGGGTGTTGGTCAACAGCCAGCTGAATACAAGCTGGCAGTGTGCCCAGGTGGCCAGGAAGGCCAATAGCATCCTGGCTTGTATCACAGAAACAGTGTGGCCAGCCCCTGTACGCAGCCCTGGTGAGGCCACACCTCAAATACTGTGTTCAGTTTTGGGCCCCTCACTACAAGAAAGACATTGAGGTGCTGGAGCGCATCCAAAGAAGGGCAACAGAGCTGGTGAAGGGTCTGGAGAACAAGTCTTATGAGGAGCGGCTGAGGGAACTGGGGTTGTTTAGTCTGGAGAAAAGGAGGCTGAGGAGCGACCTTATTGCTCTCTACAACTACCTGAAAGGAGGTTGTAGCGAGGTGGGTGTCAGTCTCTTCTCCCAAGCAGCAAGCGATAGGACGAGAGGAAATGGGCTCAAGTTGCGCTGGGGAAGTTTAGATTGGACATTAGGAAAAAATTCTTCACCCAAAGAGTTATCAAGCATTGGAACAGGCTGCCCAGGGAAAAGTCACCATCCCTGGAGGTATTTGAAAGACCTGTAGATGTGGTGCTTTGGGACACAATTTAGTAGTAGACTTGGCAGTGTTAGGTTTACAGTTGGGCTCGATGATCTTAAAGGTCTTTTCCAACCTAACCAATTCTATGATTCAAATGACAGGCTCGCCGTGCTCCTCTGTCTGCAGGCTGTTCATCATGTATCTGCAGTCTAGGGCTACAGCCTGTCTCTCACAGTGTGGGAGGACAGCAGCCAGCTAGAGCAGGTGAGCCCAAGTTGCAACCTGATGGCCAGGAAGGTGGCCAGGTACCTCCAGGGACCCAAGGAACATGTTCCAGGTTCCCATGTGGCACAGCCCCATGGAAAGGCATAATCTCTGGCAGCATCTTGTGCTTGCCAGCACCTGCTCCCTCAGACATCTGAAGTGCACTCACCGCAAGACCTTCGTACATGAGGTCTCATGAGCTGGTAGAGAAGGTGGCTAGGAGGAGTCGGGATTTTAAAAAGAAGCAAATTCTTACCATTAAGTGCTACCATTACTACAGAGCAAAACACACTAGTCTTATCTCTTAATGGATTTCAGACATTTTGAACTAAGTTGTAGAAGTAAACCGAAATGCTATCATATACTTGCCCTTCATAACTCAATCCAACCACCTTCTTCACTATTAGTAAAAAGAGCCATGCAGTTTTCCCATTAGGCCAATACAGTTTTGGCAATGCAAGATGAAGGGAAGAACACTTTTTATGTTCAAGCGAGACCCTCCCAGCAAATGTTTGCTCAGTCATTGTGCCATATAAAAGGGGCTGTATTAGACAACATGGGGATGGCCAAAGTCTCCCAAAGAGACAGTCTGCATCCATGCAGTAAAAAAATGTCTTTAATATGCTCAAAAGCAAAATTGCAATGACATCTGCACGCTACTGGTCAGACTTGCTTACTACATGGTATAAAAATGTCATCTTATTTCTCCTCCCAGTAGTGCTTCCTTTATATGGGTTATTTCAGGTTTTTCTTTTTTGAGGGGGAAGATGTCACAACAACTCTATTGATACACATTCTTCACTAATATGTTAGCACTTATCTTTCACTTCCCCTCCTCCCCCCAAAAGGCTGTGCTATTGCAGTACTCCAGTTTTCTTTTTACTTTCTATTACTTCTTTACTTAATTCAGTTCTGAACTTTGAACAGTTTTCCTTTTGAAACAGACTCTGGTTACTTCTCTTATTGTTATGTAAGATTTGTCATAATGTTGACTAGCTTTGTATTTACAAAAGTTAGTACTCATATCTATTCTGCTCCATTACATGCATGGCTTTCAATGTCAACACTGTCTTCACCTTTCCCGGTGCCTCTAGGCATGTAGTATACACACCATTTGGCGGGGGGGGGGGGGGTGAAGAAAAGAAAAAAACAAGAAAAAACAACCCCAAAACACCAACGCATTTGTATTGCCCTACCCTGTAAGCTGTTCGAAACCCTGCCAGAGAAAAATGCAGCAACAGAGAGCCCTAGAGGCCCTATCCTGCATTGCACTAACTCCCACGTATATACATACTTTACATACACAGAATGCACGCCCTATCTTTTCTGTACATCTGATCCACAGAAAGCTTACAAAACACTTCAGACACAAGCTGCAATTATATGACATCCATCACTTTGTTCAGTTACTAGATGCAGGTTCGTTTAGTTATTTGAAAATGAATGAGGCAGAAGAGTGTTTTGCTTGCTCTTTGTTTGTTTGGAAAAGTAGATGGTAATGTTTGATGACTGCAGAGGACTGTTCATTGCATTGCTCATTCCTATTCCACAAACAACAGACCTGATTCAATGCCTATAAAGTAAGAAAAGTATCATTACAGTAAATTCTGGACCAGCTCTGTAGTCTTCTAATTTTCCTAAAATTTTAGGAAATTACAAAACCCACAATACTTTTTCAGTTCAGATGAAGAGCATGTGGTTGCAGCAACTGCGCTCATTAAAATCTCTCTGAAGTAAGCTTTAAGTGGTTAGCAGAAATAAAAACCTTTTTTAAGAAATCTCAAACTCATTATTATATGTAATACAGGCATCATCAGGTACCCCTGAAACTTATCTTTCCAAAGGACTGTTGAGCCATCTGGCAGAAGGTAGGTGAAGAGTTTGTGTGAAGGAACCTGTACCACACCCATGCTCTGAGGATGAAAACCGCTCTACCGTGTGCCTGACCATCAACCACGACTCTTCCTCAGAGCACATCCAGAACAGGAGCTAAATTCCTACTACTACTACCCGGGATCAGAGACTGAACTTGCTGTACCACAAACACACAAATATAGGTCTGTTTCACAGGGACTGTTTTATCTCAGGTCCTGAAGTTTTGTGATTACTTCTGAACCAAAGCTTACCTTTCTAATGGGAGAAGTCTCCAAGCAGGTGTATCCCAGCTCAGTTACTGCCCCAGGGCACCTCTCTGGTACCATCCCAGTATCTCTGGGAGCCTCTTTCCCTGCTGCTCCTAAAGGAAGAGGGCTGTGGGCATGCCTGCCAGCTCCCAAAGCAACGCTTCCTCTTAGAAAGGGTCAGGATATCTCAGGCACTCTTGCAATGAAGAGCTAAGCCAAAGGACAAGTGCTTAATTACAGAACACTGATTTGTTTAGTGCCCAGAGATGTAAAAGTGTTTAAATCCATCCCTGCCTGCAATCTCTCCTCCAGGCTGCTCAACTCATGCTCTTCCACAAAAACTTAGATAGGAGCCACACAGAGATCTTTTCTGTGCCATACATATAGTTTGTTCTTCATTTTTACCCTACCTAAACAGAAGGGCATATTTCTTAATGTCTGCCAGATTTTTCCATGTAATTCCAGTAAATTCCATGGTAAAACAGAACCGTATTCTCACCCTTCAGTAGAAAGAAAACCGTAAGGATCTCACAAGGAGGCCTCAACATAAGCAAGACTGTTTGTTGTTTCCTGACACACTTATAGACAGGGGCGATGTGTGCGGGAGAAAAGACCAAAAAGACCAAATTCTGGCCTTCCTCAAATCTATACTGGATATGGGATCACACCAATATAAACTGCAAGATTCTCTTGCTGTTTAACTTGCATATGTGCATATTAAATTATTTTATAACCTTAATAAGCTTCTTAGCTACATTCTATGTTAAATAGATATGGCTATATGAATCAGCAGGAGAACTCTGCAGTGAGAATTATGTGACTGCTACTGATTATATCAAGCCACACACAGACACAGAAAAAAAAAAAAAACAAAACAGTTCAGATATACAGCCACCTCAGCTAGATGGACCACACAAAACATCATGTCTCTGCAACATCCCCCTTGCTTGTGGCAACAGCAAAACAGATGCTTGCCTTTAAATTTGCTCTCCTCAACCCTCAGCTGCTAGGGACAAGATAGTTTGCTGGGATTCTCATGTGTTGCCAGCCTCCTTCCACCCTGAGTTCAGCTTTTAAGAGGTAGGTGGATTTTCTCCCTCCCTAGCTTTAACCATCCCTTTTCTTCAAAGCCACTCTCTCTTCTTCACTTCTTCCCCTCCAGAACAGCTACTGGCAGTCTCCTTCACAGACCACATCTTTCTCTTAAACCTTTCCTACATTTCTTCCTATTGGCAGCTTTCAGATTGCTAGTCCCAAAATTCGCAAACTATGGTCAGACTTTAAAATACCATGAAACACCAACTACACAAAGCTTAACAATAACAGCTGCAGTTTGGGGATGTTTCCTGCTTGCTCTCAATATGTGTGTGGTGCTTACAGCACTGCAACTCTCACACCTTTTAATGAGTACAGAGTTCTTGGCTACTGCTGTGGTACCATCAGCGGAAGCCCCCATGGGGAAATCAGACCCCTTTAGGATTGATACAGCACCTATGCATAGTTAAGAGAGAGTCCCCATGCCATACAGCACCCAGAGGGCTAGCCCATTGTTAGATGAGAAACAGCTTTGAACTGGACAGGACAGGACTCAAACTGGTGATCTACCCATGAAAGTCTCCACAGTTTGCTTAGCTAGGAGCTAAGGCAGAGCACTGCAACTGAAATCCAGTGACCCGCCGGCCTCTGCCAAGTCTCACAGGGACAGAGGGAGAACAGGTTTTCTGGCAGCACGTGTGTGAATCTTCCCAGATTTCGAAGGCTTCCTGCAATTGTCAACACTGAACCTCACAAGCTTCCCCAGTCATTTCTACAAAGGAAGAGGGGACTGTTCTGATCCAAAGGGCAATGCTGCTGGCCAGTGGTCAATTATGGTTTTGGATGAAGGAGCCTCCTAACTGATCTATTAGCCATTCTACCATGTTAAAAAGTTTGGACAACCTCATGTCCATTTGTACAAACAAGGTGCACATTGTGTGGGTTGGTTAAACAGTCCCAAGTATTTGAAGCCAAAAAACCTAGGGAAAAAAAAACCACTCTCCAGCAAATAACCTTGAGAAAAGGTCAATAATGGTCAGCTTGAAAGTTATAAGGAGCGCCTAAAAATAAAACCAAAAAGTATGGATGCCTTCTCAACATATAAGCACCAGAAAATGATTCATGGGAGTCTAATTACATGTGAAACAGCTTGGATTTATCTAGTTAAAAATAAAAAAGCCCAAAGGAAACCCAGAAAGAGCAAGCCTTAATTCAGTCTGATGTATTTATATATTTGGGAAAATATTCCTTACAAAAATAAGACTCTATAGTCATAACGAAAATTAATACAGAGAAACAATTGTGTATATATATATATGATTCTCTTCAGAAGTAACTTATTTCTAGTAGCTGAAGTCTTACTTTTCATTCTGAAATTAAGGGAAAATCCAAGTATTCAGATGTTTAATAATCACAGTAAGCAGTGTCATGGCCAAACAGAAAAAGAACACAGTTTTTTGCTGAAAATGTGCCAAGAGAAAATAAACAGCTTACTAGATAAATAATAATCAACAGCAAACTGCAATGCCATTACGTTTTACAAAGGACAGAATGGAATGTGTGGAAAGATTAGAACAAAAAAATAAAGCAAGCTATAAAAAGCCCAGATACCTGACGGAAGAATGAGAAAAGGACATGGCCCAGTGTTCTGCAAAAATGATTCAAATAAATCTGTACTTTGGCAAATAGGAAAAGGAAACAGAAAACATGCAGCAGAATCCAGTTATTTTTCTTTGCTATTTCATTTGACAGCAATAATATCTAAGGTCATCTCTCATATAAACTCACCCTAAGTAGAAACATTTTGCTCTTGTTTACATTGAGATTGGACAGTAACGCCATTATAGTCTGTTCATGTGGTGTTCTCCTTTATCTTGTATGGTTCCTCACAAAGTAAAGTAGTACATTTTCTAATACGAAAAAAAAAAAACCTTGTATAACACCAATGAGTGTTATAGGTAGTGAAGACAGTTTTATTGGCTTATAAAAATTGAAACAGGAAGACGGCCACAAAAAACTCCATGAAACTTTGCCAATGAGCTCATATTATTCACAAGAATCCAAAACTCTCAGGATAATAACTTCACATCATCATCTCTATCTCCTACTACACCATATTTTTGGCAAGGCTTATGAGCAATGTTTCCATCTCTCAAAACTGTTGGGTTCCCATAACATACTGACAGTCAGCTCTGTTGAAAGAAAATAGCCTTTACAACTTTGACTATTTTTCAAAAGTTTCCATTAGTCTGCAAATAAAAATCACATAGTAGGGTGCTTTTACAGGCTGCATAAAGGGTGTTTTCACAGGAGTGTTTATACATATACAATTGTGTATATAAATACACATAGAATTAGTTTGAAAGCAGTTTTTTCCTGAAAAGAAAGGAGAAACAGCCTAAAATTTTTTGAGGGATAGGTGCTATCTGGTTTTGGATTTATAGTACCATTCACCTGAGTTACAAAATATATTAGTGTTAGAAAGATCTTGGAGTAATCACCCTAGAAGTTTGACTGCAGGTATAGAATACTGTATCTGATATTTCTATGACGTATTCAAGAAATTGTGCCCTACACCTTCTTATGTTGTCCTTTCTCTTTTTTTCATACATTGATGACACCACTAATAATGTCAATAATATTCATGCATCAGTCTTATACAATGTATGTTGTCATGCTCTGTATTGTGTTAAGAGAATGAATGAAGGTGCTGATCATTGGCAAAAATGTTCTTTTAGCCAAAATTCAGATCAAAGTGTTAGCACTTATAATGAAGTACCACCATTAGAATGAAAACAAGTCTAGGTAATTGCTGTGACAATAAATAGGGTAAGACTGTATTTAATGTCCCCCTTCATTACGCATCCATTCTAATTGCCAGCCTATTCACAGAAAAAAAAAAATTATATGCTAGTGGATGTCATATGCGCCTTATACTTTTATAGCACTTCTATTGTAATTCAACATTAATTATATTTCACGTTGATGTACTGCATAATGCTGCAACATGAAATGCTCGCATTTTGTAAATGAGAAAATTAAGCTCACTTTTGTCTGTTTTAAACCCATTTTACCCTTATTAGACTTCAGTACCAGAACTCTCCTCCTCTTCTGTTATATTACCAAATCCATGAACAAGTGCATCTCTCTCACTGAAGAGAAAAAAAACTTTGCTACACTTTTTCAAAAAAAAACAAACAAAACCACACACACCCCAAAAAACCAACCTAATTTTCATCACTTCCATATCATTTTAATATATTTTCCTGCTTTTGAATTCTTACTGGGATCATAAAATACAAGTAGGCAGAAAAAAAATAGAGAACTAGATCCCAGTCATCACAGATATAGAAATAATCAACATCCATGACAGCAGACTACTGGTGAATGATTTTAAGAAATATGTCACTTTATATATATCCTGACCTCTTCTCAGTTAAGTAGACATTTGCTCAGAGATGTCTAGTGTTTATTTTCCCATAGCTGTGCTTATCACAGAAACATAAGATAAAAGAAAAAGACCAAAAAAAAAAAAAGCAGAGATTTTTGATTCTTTTACTGAGTCATAGACAGCTACCCCTGCTAAGGTGAACATGATTGGTACAGAATAAGGAAATTAAAAAGGGAACAGTACAGTGGAAGATACACATATATTTGTGGGGGAAAAAATACTTTAGAATATCAGGACAGTTTCTAAACTTTTTCTGATGTCCCATCATTGACATACTTCATAGAGGGGAGTCTCACCTATCCTCAACCTGTAGGAACTTGTGTTCGTTGACTTCATTTCACCAGTACACCAGGTGGCCTTTCTAGGGAGCCTGCACATGTGTGAAAGCCTTAGGTGCTTAGTGTGGTCAGACAGGCTGAAAACCCAAGTATGTTCTTTAAAAAATTTAGCTAAGCAGTGCTTTGTGTCAAGTATTTATGTCAAATGTGACGCTTCAAACAGAATCTAAAAAAACAACATGAAGAAACAGAAGAAAAGGGAAAAATAAGAAAGCATGAACAAGAGATGAGGTTTAAGGCCACCCAGATTCCCTTAGTCCGTGAAGCCATTCTCGTCCTCCCTTGCTGACCCTTTGAGCTAGGCTCTCCAGAGACGTTCTAGCAAATGAGACAGACAGGTTAATGCCCCCGTGTGCTGACAAACACTCTCCTAGAATAGACACACAGTTGGAAAGGACTGTAGAAGTCTTTAGTTTAAGAAAAGCTTTGGGAATATCAGACCAACTATTTCTATACCTGTGAGCAGGTGTTACAGCATTTGACTTACTACAGTTTGAGTGGAACCTCATGAGACATTGCTTGACTCTGTGGGAAGGCTGCCCATGCTAGACCAGCAGACCTGATTTCCTCTTCAGCACTGAAAGTGGGAAAACCTACATTTCCACATGCAATTGGTTATCTTAGGTTGCTAGTTGTGTCCGCACTGAGGAATTAAAGGATATGATGACTCGTGGGAGACCCCAGCTACAGCCGCCTAAGGCCACTCAGGCAGAGAGCACCTAGGTGGGCACTCTGCAGTCTTTCCTCAAGAACTGAGTTGATTTGCCTATTTCCCTTCAACAGAAACAGGTCCCTTCTGTACTGGGTCTCAAAATTTATAGAAGCAACCACAGTCTTCATCCAATTTCCATGGGGCTTGCAACCTTCCTCATAAGTGCTGGAATTGTACTTCTTTACAAACTGCTTGGGAGGGTAGGTCTTGATTTTCCAAGTTCAAGTACTTAGGACCCTTTAAGATACATCACACTGACCAGCTAAACACAGACATACAAAATCCTTTCTCACTTTTGAGCTTGTAATGAAAAAAACTGTGTAAAGCAGTATCCTGGAGGAAACCGGAAAATAAAACTACAGCAGAGAGGAAAAGGAAGAAAGAGAAAGGATGAAAGGGGAGATAACAGTTAAAACGAAGCTTAAGACAGAGTTGTATGTACCTCATTCATTTCTGCTTTTCAAGCAAGCCAAGAGGACCATACAGCAAGATCCTCCAGAGCTAGACATGAGCAGCTATGTCCTGTATTGAAAAACCACAACTGCCTAGCCCAAAGTAATGCCTTTATAAACCATGTTTTTATTCAGTAGCAATTTAGCCATGTCATTTTCCGGCTAGAAGAGAAAAGTAGCAAGGAAGATATTCCTGCTTTTTATAAAAACACACACTCCACATCGGTGTATCATATGCTGAAAGTATCAACCAGTGCCACAAAAATTGGGAACAAATTGGGGACATCTCTGGGGAGAAGATCCAGAACAGCTACTGCACAACAGGTGTTAACAGAAGTTTTCTGAAGGTACTCCAACTGTAATAGGTGGGATATTCCTTATAAATCTTAGAAAGTATTAAAAAGTTAAAGTTGAACCTTGGGGCTCCCACATGAAAAACAGATAAATAGGTGCTTGTAGTTTCCAGGCCACTTTCAAAGAGAATAGTTTACAGTTTCTCAGTAAAGTAAACATTTACTGCATCCAAGAAACACTATAAATAGACTAAAGTGAATAATTTTTTTAATACTAGAAATAAGCTTTCAATAAAACTCCTAACAATTCTCCTACAGTTAGTTACACCATTCCTGAGCATGTTGCTGTTACCATATACTTAAATATAAGGCTTCAGTACAAGAGCCATGTTTTTATAACTTTATCATATACCTTTAAAAGTTTCATGCTGAATTATTAGATTTTTACTGTGATTATAGTATGTACATTACATATTTCTAACAGGCATGACAGGGCTAGAGAACAGGTACAGTGCTTGCGTTCTCCAAGCAACACTTCAGCATTAGCCGGCTAACCTTCCGCCAGGTATCTCTGCACATAGGAACGCTGCAGTAGTGAGGTTGAGACTTAGCCAAAAAAACCAAAATCTACAGCCTTTATTCAAAGGACTGCAAGTATCAGCATGCCACACACACAGCAAAAACTTGTTATGCATGGATCAGTCACTGAATCCATAAAGATTTCTTTAATATTGTCCCTTTACAGTGAGAATTTCTTATGCCATTTCAGAAACCATGACTGTGTCCTGGACCTTTACCAAGCTTCCTGAGTGCAGCAGCCTACCCTAAGCTGTGTATGTACAGACTCAGAGTATCCTGTGAAGGACTAATGAGTCTCCTCTTCACTGCTCTCTCTGAGCCAAAATCAGATGCTGTAGTAGCAAAGCTCTTTAATTCAGTCAAAAGTTGTACGTAAATTAATAATACAAAAGACCGGTACTCCATGGAGACAGTACTTTTGAAAGTTGTCTTCACAGCATGACAGTGTTAGAAGAAATGTTGTTTGCCAGAGTAGGTTAGCCATCCGGACTACTGCAAAGAGATTCAATGTCACCCTATCAGCCCATTTAAAATTTACTTGACAGTTCAGTTGGGTTTAACATAGATACTATTGTTAAGTTCACTAAAAATGAAAAATAACCAATAGAATACAAATTGCAGAAGTCTCTTATGGCAGCTTTGCATGTAATCAAACTAGTTTTGTTAAAATTTGTCACTGAGAATTTGCAGTAAAAAATCTGGTTATGCTAATCTTTGTCCTCTATTATTCTTAATAGCATTTTCAGAGGTGTTGCCCTAGGGAGCTGCACAAGTCCTGACATTTAAAAATCAGTCATTTGACATTTGGAATTACTTAGAAGTACCCTAACAGCAGCTCAAAATAAAGGTTGTGTATGTGTGGGTGTGAATGCATGCAAGTGAACAGCTTTTCTTTGAGACACCTCTACTTTTCTTAGCACTGAGCCTTTTTTCTGAGCCACAATATGTTTGGTACTTGAAGTCCAATAATAGCAAGTTCATATTCAAGATTTAACCTGTGTCAGTGAAAGAAGGCTATTGAAATGCTAATTGCTTCAAAGTTACACTATGCTGGCTGCTCAACTTCATGTGCTACACATACTGATATGTGAAAGCCCAGACTGCAAGACAGTCCACTGCAACATCTCTGGGACCTTGCAAAGCCTGTTTGGACAAAGTATTAATTCACCAGAAACTGGTCAGTTCTGGACTTCCACTCCTTTTATAGCATATTGTATTGGCTTTGTGTGGCAAGGTTTTGGTAGCAGGGGGGTTACAGGGGTGGTTTCTGTAAGAAGCTGCTGGAAGCTTCCCCTGTGTCCGACAGAGCCAATACCAGCTGGCTCTAAGACAGACCTGCTGCTGGCCAAGGCCGAGCCCATCAGCAATAGTGGTAACGCCTCTGTGATATCATTTTTAAGAAGGAAAAAGAGTTGCAGGACAGACAGAAACGGCAGCCGGAGAGCGGAGTGAGAACATGTAAGAGAAACAACCCTGCAGACCCCCAGGTCAGTGCAGAAGGAGGGGGAGGAGGTGCTCCAGGCGTCAGAGCAGAGATTCCCCCGCAGCCCGTGGGGAAGACCATGGTGAGGCAGGCTGTCCCCCTGCAGTCCATGGAGGTCCACGGTGGAGCAGATATCCACCTACAGCCCGTGGAGGACCCCACGCTGGAGCAGGTGGATGCCCGAAGGAGGCTGCGACCCCGTGGGAAGCCCATGCTGGAGCAAGCTCCTGGCAGGGCTTGTGACCCCGTGGGGGACCCACGCTGGAGCAGTGTGCTCCTGAAGGACTGCATGCCGTGGAAGGGACCCACGCTGGAGCAGTCCGTGAAGAACTGCAGCCTGTGGGAAGGACTCACATTGGAGAAGTTCATGGAGGACTGTGTCCCATGGGAGGGACCACACGCTGGAGCATGGAAAGAGTGTGATGAGTCCTGCCCCTGAGGAGGATGAAACGGCAGAAATAACATGTGATGAACTGACCGTAAACCCCATTCTCTGTCCCCCTGCGCTGCTGGTGGGGGTAGGTAGAGAATCCAGGAGTGAAGCTGTGCCCAGGAAGAAGGGAGGGGTGGAGGGAAGGTGTTCTGAGATTTGGTTTTATTTCTCATTACCCTACTCTGGTTGATTTGTAATAAATTGAGTTAATTTTCCCCAAGTTGAGTCTGTTTTGCCCGTGACACTAATTGGCGAGTGATCTCTCCTGTCCTTATCTCAACCCAGGAGCCCTTTGTTGTATTTTCTCTCCCCTGTCCAGCTGAGGAGGGGGGAGTGATAGAACGGCTTTGGTGGGCACCTGGTGTCCAGCCAGGGTCAACCCCACACACATATGTCAAAAATAATAGGTTTTTAATACAGTTCAAGTCTTGCAGTGGTTTACAAGACAGAAAAGCAGTTATGCCCATTGTACAGATCAGAAACTCAAGCCTCAGATATACATGATCTGTACAGTATCACCAAGTAAATCAATGCCAAAATGGGAAGGGAACTTGCTCTCTTCATTCTGACCAGTGTGACAGTCAATGAATTATCTTGCCACTTCTGAGTTGCTCCAAGATTTACTATTGTCACTGCTTAGTATCCCAGTTTAAAACATCTATTTTAAATGCATTTTATGAAAGAGTAAGCAATATTAACATGAAATTGAAACAGGTTTTTTTTTTGAGGACAGAAGGAGCAATACACTAATTATTACTTAACATCACTTTCCACACAGAAGGCAGAGAGAACTCTCTAGCTTCATATTTAGGCTTCTCTTACCAGAAACTTGCCAATTAAGATTTCTCTTCCTTACATAACCCTAGGATTCTTCTAAGGGACAACAGAATTAGCACAAGGTCTCCAAATGGGATGACAATTTATGCTGACAGTTAGATGCTGAATTATTCTTCTTTCTCAGCTTTAAAAAATGGTAACTGGAATGGCAATAACAACTTCATATTACATGAGATAAAGTGAATTATTATGCTCACATTTGCTCTTCAGAGCATAGACCTTAATACATCTTGTTTTGAAGTCCCAGCCACTTTAGATCAATATTAGGGCATTACCTAAGGTTGCCCACATTAGGCAACAAGCCATTGCCATCACATTTTTGTCTCTCTGCTGTGCTTTGGGATCAAAAGCAACCACAGAAAGGAAGTTCACATGTAGTGCCCAACTTCAGAAGGCATAAGTCATCCCATGCCAAGCTACAGGATGTCACAGCTAGACTACTTTTGGTACCCAGATCAGTTAGGTCAAAGCTAACTGGTTTGGTCTGCAGTTAATGCCATGCTGCAGACATACTCAAGTCCTCTTTCTGCACCTTCAGGCCTTGTTTAGCCACATGACGGTGGCCATAGCAGAATATACAAAAGTACAGTTGTTTTAAAGGAAATGACAATTACAGACCCTTTATCAGACTACAGAAGAACCCAGAAAGGAAATAGAGTTGTACCCTAGGTGATCTTTATAGAAATACAGGTCAAGATACAATGGATGAATTCTTAACATGAGAAAAAGGATTGCTTTTGTATTTTTTAATTGCTTATTTTAATAACCATTGCCTCTGATTATTCCCTGAGACTGGGCTTTTTCCTCATTATTCCTGTGAGGAGAGATAAAATAAAGCCTTCAGAAAAATGACAATGCAATGGAGTAACTGTACAGTGAATACAGACATTTCCAAAACAACAAAAAAAAGCCCAAAAAGAAGGTCATCCCTGTCCCCACTATTTGCTGCTTTATCAAGCCCTATACAGTAACAAGCACTCAGAGAAAAATGGAAAATACTTTCAAAGGACTATTGTTGCCAACCCCAACTGAAGCAAAACCAGTATCGTTAAACAATCCAAGAGGAAAAATATCTAGCTGCAATCAAACACCTTTTCAGCAACCTGAAAGTGAAGCTATTTAGAAGAATGAGAACAGCTGACACTTCACCACTGCTGTCCCTTGACGCATCTGTCTAGATGAGTCATGATCAAATAAATCCACATATTTGCAATGGCCTTTTTTATAAGGCTATGAACAAACTGCATTACCATACCATGGAGATTTCAGAATTTCAGCTAGACCAAAAATTTATTTCCAGTGTCCCATCTATTTTGCAAATCACTGCACCAAAACTCTGCAGCATCCTCTCAGATTCCTGCAGCACTTGTTTTCTGCTGTGCTTCAGTGAACAGTTCACCAGTTGCATCTTTCTGCATCAGAATAAAATGAACATGGAGAAAGCTTTCAAATCATCAAAATGCAAAAATAATTTTTCCTTTCCCCTCCATCTTTCTTTACATCCACTGACTGCCCCAGGTGCTTGCAGAAACCATGATATGTTCATCTGATTGCAGTAGTTAGGAGACAAGATGAAGCTACAGTCACTGTAGGAGGAAGTGCTTGAGTTTTTAGCTCACTGCCTCTCTCAGCTTCCACTTTTTGTTTTCCTCACCACATCCTTTCTCCTTTCCCTCAGGCTAGAACATAAGCACCATACTTTATAGACCCCTCTTTATTAAACAGGTAAGTACATTGTGCACTAAAATGTCTTGAAGCTTTAGTATTCCAAAAATTGATTTAGTGTTTCTTTCCAGGAGTGGCAAAGCAGGATCAGTCCACAGTAGAGATGCCTTGTGCATTCACCTAGAGGGGCTGCTAGCAGCTCATCAAGAGTCTGGGGTTGGCTGTATGGGTTTTATCAAAGCCAGGAAATGCACCTAGTCTGTTCCTTTAGGATTGAAAAATTTAAATTTAGAAAAATATTAAACATCCAGCCACACTTCTCAGGTGCATTCTGGTCAGAAGAAAGGCACTGTGCAAAGTATCACACAGAAAAGCCAAGCTGGATGTTCTTGGAAAAATCTCTTGCCATGCTCACACAACGGAGGAAGCTTTACACTCACCACTTCTTATCCCTGTGAAGAGTCTTGCATGAGAACAGGCACTCGGGAACAGAGGCACAGCTAACAAAAGTATAAACAGATCATACTTTGCAAAGGGCACAGAAGACCAAAGCTAACATGTAGCCTGAGCCCAGCACTCCTCCAGGACTGTCTTTTCAGTCAGAGGAGAAAAAAGCGGGAAGGTATTCAGAAGAATACAGTCTAGGTGCTTTTTCTTAATCAGATTTCTTGTTGGTAGCTTTGCTGGACCACTTAGTAAAAGAGAGTCTAGTAATTAGACACCAATCTCTGTCTGGCCTCTTCTAAAGTATATTATTCTTTCTTCTTCTCATAATCTTTCCCTAGTACACATCTTCCTTTTCCACATTTATTTAAACAGATTTTATCATTTGCATTCTGACTTACTAACTTTTCAGAGCACTCTGCACTTTTACATTTGTATTTCAAAACTGCCCTGGAAATCAGCAGGATGCCAGTAGTCTCCACCTCCCCCTGAGAGCAGACAGCATGGTGAAATAACACCATAATAACTGATGACACACACATTTAGAGCAAGTGGTGTTGGATGTGACTCTCCTACCACCTGGTTTTATCCATGAATAAGAAATCAGAAGAATAGCAGTAACTGGCAAATTTTGTTGGTATCATCAAGTTGTGCCTTGAGAATTAGCCAAGCTATAGATACCACACAGAAGTATGTAACTGGTCATTCCCTCAGGGAAATATATTAATTTGATTACTGGTGAACCCACATTCTTTTTATTAGCTATTACTATCCATGAGGGAAAAGGGACTGCTGTGCACAGGTGGCTTGGACATCTCTTCATGCTTTCAGGACCTGTTTATACCAGTGGGACAGTCTATTAGAGGCAGGGAAATGATTCAAAGTAATTTTCTCTGGGCTAGGAAAACCATTTAATTTAGTCATGTGAGATAAAACAAGAACTTATACTAATGAAAACAGCTGAGGCTGCAGAAGCCAGGCAAAGGAGTTCAGGACTCTTTCAACAAGATTCTGCTTGGAAGAGCTCTGCTGGCTTTGTTTTGACAGCCCCAACATGAGAGAAAAAAACTGCAGTTTATTTACATATGAGCTCCTTTCCTCTGTCCTACCTCAAATGATTCCTCACCACCACCACCCCACTTCCAACCTCTAGGTTAGGAAGTGAACTTTTGCCAGAACAGTTTTTTTCCAACCCTATCAGAAAAGTCAGTCCATACCTCTGGTACAAACACAGTAGAAAATAACATGAAGATTAAGAAATGTATGTATGCCTGTAGTCACAGTTTCCCCTAAAAACTCATTGTTCTCTGAATTTCAAAATAGAGTAAAATATAAAAAAGCTTCCAAGGCAGAAGTCATCACAGCTAGCCTGGTTCTCTGCCATCACAATCCCAAGGAGAAGTAGCTAACATCTGACCTCAGGTTCACATGTATTTTCAATGCAAGTATGCACCAACTGCTTCTAAATCTGCAAAATCACTATGTACCCCAGTCCTATGCAGGCCTATGTTCAGGCTTCAAAATAGGTTCTCCACCTCCCACAGAAGTCTCATATTTTTAGTAATAACTATGAAAAATTATTCTGATTCAAAGTCTGGTATCTTCTAAGAGGATCAATATTACAGGAGAGAACTGTGGTTGAAAATATTCACAAAACTAAGTCCAGCCTGGGAGCTCAGCCCTTAAAGAGGAAGCCAGACATCAGATGAGTAAACTCTAAGTGCCAGAAGGCACTGCAATAGAACATCCACACCAACGTTCTTTAATTTAGAGTTGCAATAGTTCAGCTTTGTGTCCAACATATATATTTATTAAAAAAAATTAAAAAAGGTATCTCCACACACAGCAGTTATTTTTCGTACAAAAAGATTAAAAAAAAAAAAGTTATTTAACTGGAAAAACACTTTTTCATGCAGAGAAACTGCTTGGATAAAAAAAAAATACTGATCAGCCTTGCCTCACCTCCTGCTGTGGTAGAACCCAAGGGGCCAAGGAGGTGGCCAGCTCTTACACACGAAGCCCATTCACTCGTGTGCATCTGCAACGGTATCCCTGACCATGGCTTTCTATATGCTCCCTGCTCATTCCTCTTTCCTGCACTCATTCCTGTCTCCAGGAAGGGAGCACTGCTGGGAGAGAAAACCTCCCTATCTCCCTGCAAGTGTCCCCCAGAAGAGGGTTGATAACCAGGAAGAACAAACCACAGTGACTTGCAGGATGGAGCCAGCTGTGCACCGCACACAAGGGAAAACAGCACAGGGGATATTTTGGCTTCCCTCACCATGATACTTCATTTCTTTTGCGCTGGGCAAGGCAGCTTTTAGTACTGCTTATACCACAAGCTGTGGCACAGAGCCCAGATACTCACTTCCACTGCAGTTGCTGCTTAAGAGGTTTCCTGGCTTCCAAAGTACATTTATTCAACCCATTTAATGATTTTATTAGCAAATACTCATTTATTAGGAAGTCCTAAGCTAAACAAACAAGGAAGTCATCCTGTGTGCTGAAAAATAAACTTTCACAGAACTGAAGCCTCTTAATACTACTTTAGCATTAACCTTTTGCCTATCCCATTTTTGTGTTTGTTAGGGTTTCACAGTTCGTTCTTAAATGCTGCTGAGGCTTCATGTACCCCATTAAGGGTAAATGAGGGCCATGAAGGCTTATCACTTTGTGAAATGTGGCCTTGAATAATAAGACTATAACGGTGGGAAAGAGTGCTGGGATATATTCTAGTGTTTTCTGTGTTCTGATCCATCCATGACAGGACTAGAAACCAAGCAGAGATACTCTCTATGGAACATTGTAGTACTTAAGGTAAATACACTGATGTAGATAGCTGAATCCTGACCTGCTTTTGTACCGAGTTCTTCACTCCTCTTTTTTCCCTTTATCAAGGCATGTCATTGTAAAAATACCATAATGAGGAAAACTTTTCACACAATACTGTTCTGAAGAGTCACCTTTTTCATATTACTGTATAGTTGCCATAACAACTTGATGCAACATCTTATTTAATAATCATTCTCTGCATCCTTTTTAGCATTTTAGTTGTCATGACAACAACATGCATTTTATTTCAGACCTATTTCCCAACACTCTTAGATGTGTTTTGGTTGTTTTGAATGAAATCAGACTCAGTCTCCACTAAAAAGATCAGAAAGAAATCTGATGCAATGTCTAGGAAAGAAAGCATCTTTTTGGAAAAAATTTCTAAAGCTGTTGTGTAACACATAACTATGTCTTTCCTGATGTATGTATGATTACTTTAACAAAAAGCTCAATGCAAATATTATATTTGAGAATTGAATGCACAGAATGGAGCATATAAATGTCCAACATTCTATCTAAAAATAAGCAATAGTTATTGATTTGAAAAAAAAAAAGAGATAATAGAATTGTTTAAACTAAGGCAGATATGCTTTCAATGTGTAGCTTATAATGGAATATTGGCTTCAACCACTCCTGCCCTACAGCTAGGTCAGATATTTATGTTAGATCAGAGTGCCATCAAAGCACGATAATGTTATTTTGCACTTGAATATAACATTAATCTAGAACAGTTCTGAGCATCAGTGGAGAAAAAAAATACTGCAGCAATCTGATATTGATCTAAACATTATGCTGTAGTGGAGATCTACACTTCTTTATTTTCTGTTATGAAGTGGTTGTCATGAAATAGTGAGCTAATGTGCAAAAAGCTACCCAGTCAGTGACACTTTTGCTGTTGAATGTCAGAAAAGAGTTTACAAGTTATAAACCGAGATTTGTAATTTGCAGTATCACAAGTAGTGAATTCATTCATGTAGAATAGACAGTTCACAAAGTTCACCATGGAAATAATTGTTCATAGAGATGTCAGGCCAAAGCCTGAACAAGTTCTTGTCTCTTTTTCCTTCTTTTCCCCACCCTCCATTGACACCAATACAAACCTTGTTACCTGGAACCTACCCATTTCCTTCTGAAGAGAGTGTTACTACCTCATCACTTGAAGTGCAGACTGCAGAGATCTTCTTACAGTGCTCAGCTTTTTGCAGCTGTCTGAATTGTAAAATATTTACGAGCTGTGAAAACTTAAGATCATCCCAAAAAGATTTCTAACCACTTCCTATTACACATCAGAATATGCTTCATGCATTTGCAGTTCTTACAAACATTTTTTCAACCACGGGAAATGTTTTAGCTTTCCCTGAATATTTCAAGCTTCTTTTCCCACAATGTGAAATTCGGAGTCATCCAAAGTGCAACATGTGGTTTCTAGGGTGCAGTAGCTGTAATGGCAGCAATGGTGAAACACATATGTGTAGTTAGGGAGATAGAGGTCATGAATTTTAGAGATATGAATCTTAATTTCCATTTTATTGCTTCTGTGAATTGGTATCATGTGCTGTATGCAGGTGCAGCTTGACTGTCTCATTAACATTTTCTTCAGTTCTAATAAATCCTATTATCTGGGCATCCTACTCTGGATCTGATGCTTCTCTCTAAACATCCTACTTCAAAAATACATAGCAGAAGCAAAAACATGGGAAAGAAGGGCATTGTCTGTTTTTTAGAAATATGGAGAAAGAATTTCTTTACAGGAAAAATGCAGAAAGTAATAGAACACACAGTAAACGGAGAAGGCATGGAAAGTAATGAATGGATACAGTATCTTAATCTTTTTCTTAGCACAAGAGCTAAGCAAAAATCACGAAAAATTAAAACACAGAATGTTTTGTCACTTATTATCAGTGAACATAGTAGACTAAAAATTAAGAATTTGGCTGAAGAAATAGCTGCAATTACCTAAACAAGAGACAATAAAAGAATTAAGTCCTCATGTTCAATTGTGTCATGGTTTAACCCCAGCCAGCAACTAAGCACCATGCAGCCGCTCACTCACTCCCCCCACACCCAGTGGGATCAGGGAGAAAATCAGGAAAAGAAGCAAAACCCGTGGGCTGAGGTAAGAACGGTTTAATAGAACAGAAAAGAAGAAACTAATAATGATAATGATAACACTAATAAAATGACAACAGCATTAATGAAAGGATTAGAATGTACAAATGATGCGCAGTGCAATTGCTCACCACCCGCCGACCGACACCCACCTAGTCCCCCGAGCCGCAATTCCCTGCCCCCACTTCCCAGTTCCTATACTAGATGGGATGTCCCATGGTATGGAATACACCGTTGGCCAGTTTGGGTCAGGTGCCCTGGCTGTGTCCTGTGCCAACTTCTTGTGCCCCTCCAGCTTTCTCGCTGGCTGGGCATGAGAAGCTGAAAAATCCTTGACTTTAGTCTAAACACTACTGAGCAACAACTGAAAACATCAGTGTTATCAACATTCTTCACATACTGAATTCAAAACATAGCACTGTACCAGCTACTAGGAAGACAGTTAACTCTATCCCAGCTGAAACCAGGACAGTATCCACCCCTTATTCTATACCATTGATGTCATGCTCAGTTCCCATACCTTTAGTTACATCCTGACCAATCATCATCACCTTTCCATCCCTTTAAGACATATGAACAATGATATATATATATATTGAGAGAGAGAGATATATTGAGAGATATATATATATACACACACATATGTATACACACACAGAGATATCATTCCTTTAGTTCATGGGTCATGTTCATAAAATGTTCATTGAGTTCATTTAGTTTCCGACTCTGGGCTCCATCTGTCATACCAGTCTTTCTGGGCAGGAGGGATGGTGCAAAGTCCTCTCAGTCAGTAGAGCAGAATTGGGCTTCAGTGCGGTGTGACAACCAGGTGACATTTGGCGCAGCAGGAGGATGGTGTGCACCGTTGGATTGTTGCATGCTGGAGTCAGTTCTGGTTCCATCACTACTGCGCTTTGCTCAGTTTTATCACAGTTCTTTTCTTGCTTGATCTAAGTGATTCTTACTATAGTACTATGGATATAGCATATAACAATTATAGTAAGGATAACATACAGTAGCAGGGTTATATAGCAACTAATATCATACAGTTTAATTCTGGCTATTCTCACCTAAAATTAAATCCCCTTGAGGCACACATCGGACTTCCCCATCTTTTCGCATCACCCACCAAGTGCACCCAGGCCCTTGAGCAAAAGCAATCCCACGAATGGGTTTGCCTTTGCCTGAGGCAGGAGTAACCCAGACTGTCTTCCCTAACATATTTTTTATGTGCACTACAGGGACTTTATCCCCTTTTACAGTATGTAAAAATTCTGACTGGGCAGGGCCACCCCGATTGGCAGATCCTCTGGTGTTGACTAACCAGGTGGCTTTGGCTAAATGTGTATCCCAGTGTTTGAAAGTTCCACCCCCCATTGCTCTCAATATAGTCTTTAACAGTCCATTGTATCGCTCAATTTTCCCAGAGGCTGGTGCATGACAGGGGATATGATACACCCACTCAATGCCATGCTCTTTGGCCCAGGTGTCTATGAGGTTGTTTCGGAAATGAGTCCCGTTGTCTGACTCAATTCGTTCTGGGGTGCCATGTTGCCACAAGACCTGCTTTTCAAGGCCCAGGATAGTGTTCCGGGCGGTGGCATGGGGCACAGAATATGTTTCCAGCCATCCGGTGGTTGCTTCCACCATCGTGAGCACATAGCGCTTGCCTTGGCGAGTTTGTGGGAGTGTGATATAGTCAATCTGCCAGGCTTCCCCATTTATATTTCAGCCGTCACCCTCCATACCACAGGGGCTTTAACCGCTTGGCTTGCTTAATTGCAGCACATGTTTCACATTCATGGATAACCTGTGCAATAGTGTCCATGGTCAAGTCCACCCCTCGGTCATGAGCCCATCTATATGTTGCATCTCTTCCCTGATGGCCTGAAGCATCATGGGCCCACTGAGCCATAAATAGCTCACCCTTATGTTGCCAGTCCAGGTCCACCTGAGCCACTTCAATCTTGGCAGCCTGATCCACCTGTTGGTTGTTTTGATGTTCTTCAGTGGCCCGACTCTTGGGTATGTGAGCATCTACATGACGTACTTTTACAACCAGATTCTCTAGCTGGGACGCAATATCTTGCCACAGTGTGGCAGCCCAAATGGGTTTACCTCTGCGCTGCCAGTTGCTCTGCTTCCATTGCTGTAGCCACCCCCACAGGGCATTTGCCACCATCCATGAGTCAGTATGGAGATAGAGCACTGGCCACTTTTCTCTTTCAGCAATATCTAATGCTAGCTGGATGGCTTTCACTTCTGCAAACTGACTCGATTCACCTTCTTCTTCAGCAGTTTCTGCAACTTGTCGTGTAGGACTCCATACGGCAGCTTTCCACCTCCGATGCTTTCCCACAATGCAACAGGATCCGTCAGTGAACAGGGCATATTGCTTCTCATTTTCTGGCAGTTTATTATACAGCGGGGCTTCTTCAGCACGTGCCACCTCCTCCTCTGGCGACATTCCAAAATCTTTGCCTTCTGGCCAGTCCGTGATCACTTCCACAATTCCTGGGCGACTGGGGCTTCCTATGCGAGCTCGTTGTGTGATCAGTGCGACCCACTTACTCCACATGGCATCAGTTGCATGATGTGTAGAGGACACCCTCCCTTTTAACATCCAGCCCAGCACTGGCAGTCGGGGTGCTAAAAGGAGCTGTGTTTCAGTACCAACCACTTCTGAGGCAGCTTGAACTCCTTCATATGCTGCCAATATCTCTTTTTCAGTTGGAGTATAGCGAGCCTCGGATCCTTGATATCCTCGACTCCAAAACCCCAGGGGTCGACCTCGGGTCTCCCCGGGTGCTTTCTGCCAGAGGCTCCAGGTAGGGCCATTCTCCCCGGCTGCAGTATAGAGCACATTTTTAACATCTTGTCCTGCCCGGACTGGTCCAAGGGCTACTGCATGAACAATCTCCCCTCTAATTTGTTCAAAGGCTTGTTGTTGCTCAGGGCCCCATTTAAAATTGTTCTTCTTCCAGGTCACTTGATAGAGAGGGCTTACAATCAGACTGTAATTTGGAATATGCATTCGCCAAAAACCCACAACACCTAAGAAAGCCTGTGTTTCCTTTTTATTAGTTGGTGGAGACATAGCTGCTATTTTGTTGATCACATCCATTGGGATCTGACGACGTCCATCTTGCCATTTGATTCCTAAAAACTGGATCTCCCGTGCAGGTCCCTTGACCTTACTTTCTTTTATGGCAAAACCGGCTTTCTGGAAGGATTTGGATTATTTTCTTCCCTTTCTCAAAGACTTCTTCTGCTGTGTTGCCCCATACGATGATGTCATCAATGTATTGCAGGTGTTCCGGAGCTTCACCTTTTTCCAGTGCAGTCTGGATTAGTCCATGGCAAATGGTGGGGCTGTGTTTCCACCCCTGGGGCAATCGATTCCAAGTGTACTGGACACCCCTTCAAGTAAAGGCAAATTGTGGATGACACTCTGCTGCCAGAGGGATTGAGAAAAATGCATTAGCAATGTCAATTGTAGCATACCACTTGGCTGCCTTTGACTCTAGTTCGTATTGAAGTTCTAGCATATCTGGAACGGCAGCACTCAGCGGTGGCGTAACTTCATTCAGGCCACGATAGTCAACTGTTAGCCTCCACTCCCCATTAGACTTTCGCACTGGCCATATGGGACTATTAAAGGGTGAGCAAGTTTTGCTGATCACTCCTTGGCTCTCCAGTTGGCGAATCAACTTGTGGATGGGAATCAGAGAGTCTCGGTTGGTGCGATATTGGCACCGGTGCACCGTCGTGGTAGCAATTGGCACTTGTTCTTCAACCCTCAGCAACCCCACAATCAAAGGGTCTTGAGAGAGATCAGGCAGGGTAGACAACTGTTCCGTGCCCTCCATCTCCAAGGCAGCTATACCAAAAGCCCATCGATACCTCTTTGGGTCCTTAAAGTACCCTCTCCTGAGATAGTCTATGCCAAGGATACACGGAGCCTCCGGACCAGTCACAATGGGGTGTTTCTGCCATTCATTCCCAGTTAGGCTTACTTCAGCTTCCAATACAGTTAACTCTTAGGATCCCCCTGTCACACCAGAAACACAAATGGGTTCTGCCCCTTTATAACTTGATGGCATTAGAGTGCACTGTGCGCCGGTGTCTACTAGAGCCTTATACTCCTGTGGGTCTAACGTGCCAGGCCATCGAAGCCACACAGTCCAATAGACCCGGTTATCCCTTTCCTCCACCTGGCTGGAGGCAGGGCCCCTCTAATTTTGGTCAGAGTATCCAGTATTCACTTCTCATAAAATTGGCTCAGAATTCCCTTCAAGAGGGTCAGAAATAAGATCAGCCCTTCTACTCTGTTTGGAAACCGGAGTGGCATTTTTCCTGATAGAATCCCCTTTTGTGGTGGTTTTTCCTCGCAGCTCACATACCTGTGCATTTAGGACCAAGGTAGGTTTTCCATCCCATTTCCTCATGTCCTCTCCATGATCACATAAGTAAAACCACAGGGCACCTCGCGGTGTGTACCTTCTATATTCTCTCTCTTGGGCAGAGGAGCGCTCACTCCTAATAGCTGAGACATTGGTCCTTACAGGTGGGCAACAGGACATCTCCTCTTTGAATTGCTGGAAATCCTCGGACAGCTTCTCCACAGCCGAAATGCAGGCTTGTAGGGAGGAGGAGAGATTTTCTTCGTATTGACGGAGTTGGCGAGCCACTTCATCCACTGTCGGTGCCTCTTCGTCTTTCCAGGTCATTATTGCCAGTGAGTTGGCATAGGACGATGGTGCGCTCCGTACAATCTTCCGCCACATGGGTCGTGTGCATTGGACTTCGTCTGGATCTTTGGGTAATCGTGAGTTGTCCGGGTCATGATGAATTGTCTCTAGCACAGCTAATTCCCTCAGATATTGGATACCTCTTTCCATGGTTGTCCACTTGCTTGATTGACATATAACATCTTCCTTAAAGGGGTACCTTTCCTTCACACTTGACAGGAGTCGTGTCCAGAGGCTGATGGCTTGTGTCCCTTTTCCAATTGCCTTGTCAATGCCACCTTCCCTGGCAGGCGATCCCAGCTGCTTGGCTTCCCTACCTTCTAATTCCAAGCTATTAGCCCCATTGTCCCAGCATCGGAGGAGCCAGGTGATAATATGCTCACCTATATGGCGGCCAAAATCTTTTCGCATATCCCGCAGCTCACTCAAGGATAGGGACCGGGTTATTACCTCTGGTTCTGCCTCTTCCTCCTGTTCCTGTGATGACCCTGGTTTGCCTTCATCCTTCGCTAAGCAAACTGATTTTTTTGTATATTTCTTTTTATGCACGGGGGCAACTGATACTGGTGCAGGTTGGTCCGCTGGTTCAGTTGCAGTACCGCTCACCGGGTCTTGGATAACCGCAGTGTCTGTTGCCAAGGTTTGGGTAGCTGCTGTGCTCATTGCTGGGGCTGGAGGGACCTCAGTGCCCGTTGCCGAGGTTTGGGTAGCTGCCGTGCTCATTGCCGAGGCTGGAGGGGCTGCAGTGCCTGTCGCTGAGGTTTGGGTAGCCACAGTTCTCATCGCTGGGGCTGGAGGGGTCGCTGTGCCTGTCACCAAGGTCTGGGTGACCGCAATGCTTGTCGCCGGGGCTGGAGGTGCCGCAGCGCCCATTGCCGGGGTTTGGGTGACCGCAGTGCTCATTGTTTTGTTGTTAGGTCCAGAGACCTTCTCTTCCCCTTGAGGGTACTGAGCAGTGTTGAACAGGGCTCGATAGGCATGGGCCAGGCCCAAGCACATTGCAGTGATTTGTATCTCTCTGGAGCTGCCGGGGTGACAGCATACCTTTTCCAAATATTTTACTAGTTCTTCTGGATTCTGCACTTGTTCAGGGGTGAATTTCCAAAACATTGGAGGTGCCCACTTTTCTAGGTACTTGCCCATACTACCCCACACACCCTGCCACTCATAATTATCCAGCCTTGGGGCAGATCTCTGGGTGATTTTCTTAAATAGTTGTTTAACCTTAAACAAGAGCTGAACCACATTCAGAAGCATGCTAATTCCTAGCAGTAGGGCTAGGACCGTGCTGGTCCCAACATTCCAAAAGTATTCAAATTTTTCAAAATTCTCAAACACCATTGTAACTGGACTGAAGGAGAAAGGAGGGGGGGAAGAAAGGTACCCCTCCCATAGACTGGTTTTCCAAGGAGGAAAGGTAAATGGTATAATTATTAATAGTTTCCCACACATGGCTCCCGGAGTATAAAGGTGAAAAAATTATTAACTGCAAACTATGTGAGACTGGAAATTTCCTACTGGTAGAAATTCCCATGGACATTTACCAGCTCATAGATAGACAGATAAATAAAGAGCATGGCAACAGACAGTGATAGAAAACAGTGTACTTTGTACAAATGCACAACATGCAGTTGAGAGACAATTTAAAGAGAAACTAAATTAACATCTAATTGTTTGGAAGGGAAAGAGTGAGATAAAAGGGATGTGAAAGTGAGTTAATATAAAAATCTTTCTAGAGAAGAGAAATCTTTCAGTTATTTAAATCTTGCTGGTTGCAATTATAAAGCTACCACATGCAAAAGCTGTGCTGATTTATTGATCTTCAATTTACTCTTGACTCTCAAAATGCTCTTAACTGTTACCATTTGTGTTAAAATACCCCAAAGCAGCTTGCTTTTTTCTCTTCAACAGTATTTCTTTCATGTGAGTTAAGAATTTATTCAGGAAAGAGATCAACATGAATGCTTCTTATTAAGAAATGCAGTTGCTCTAATTATATTTTAAGGGAAACTTCAATGTTCATATTCTTCCTGAGCTTTATACTGGGATAAAAGGTAATTGATAAGAACCCATACCAATAAAAATGCACTCCCATTCTCCTCAAATACATTTGTATGGCCTTATTTTTCAAGTATCAGCACTCTTACCGAAGCCAATCCAGTTTCTATGCTGTTACTGTTTTAGCCAGATGACAACAATATTTCCCAAACTCAGTTTTCTTTCAAATCATCAGTATCAATGTCTGCTCAGACTTCCATTTAACATTTCAAATAGGAAATACTATCATTTTAATTTATAAAGGTACAAGTCTCCTTCAGTTGTCACTTCTGCAAATGAATTTATGGCATATGGCATATAAAAGGAAAATATTAGATATCTTATTTTTATATCTTTAAGTTTCAAATATGAGCATTCTGCCTGAATTCTTTTTTCTCTTGCAATATTAAATCCGGTTGTCTGTTTTGATCAGTAAAAAAAAAAGAAAAAAAGAAAAGAAAAACCTCTGCTTTTTTATAAGTAAGTGCTAGCTTTTCTTCACAAATCTTTAACTTTCTTATGAAAAAAAGCTGAAATACAAGTTACAGGTACAAAGTTTTTCTCTGGATTGTATTAGCACTGATTTATTATTTTTCAAATATGCTCCCTTGTTGACGCGGAAGTCACAGACACTGCACACTATCAATATGATCAAGCAGATGCCACTTTATTGCCAAGATAGCTCGGTTTACATGTTCATTCTAGTTACTGTTCACGCATAAGCAAATTAGAGATTGGTTAGCATGAGCTGTCCACGCGCCTAGTTACACCTAATGATTGGTTATAACAACACTGTACACGTGCATAAACATAAGGCATAATTGGTTGTATTAACTAAAACATGCGAAACTTGTCTCAGTCTAATTGGTCAAGATAAGCTGCCGAATTGAGGTTCTTTGTGCCAAGTTCCCTTTATCGTGGAATGCGCACCTGTGTTCTTGTAATTGGCATCTTTCTTTTTTTGTCTTCTTGTTTATTCTGTTCAAGGCCTTCTAAAGGCGTCTGGAATGCTCTTACTACTGTTAGCTAAATATGTGTCCACAAGCAAAGCATCCTTGAAGTCTGCTGCCTACAAAACATCCTTGGCTCACAAATTGATCAATTCTATCGAGTCTGGATTGTTCACTATATGCCCGTTACTTTCCAAGTATCCCACACTCCCTTAACATACTTTGAGAGCATTTAGTAATTAGAAGAAAATTTGCAATATCTACTAATGTTTTCCACCCAGAAGTATTGGAATCCTACTTCAAGTAGGTTTGCAGAGCCAGGCCTCTCAGAGTAGCCAGCTCTGAAACTGGCCTTTAAAAGTACTTGATAATAGCTTCTTGCATTCTTTTTACAATGCCAGCCTGTTGACTGCAGCATACCAGATGTTGGGAAGGGAATTTATTTTTAGATATATATTGTTTATTTTGTCACATAACAAACAGAATTGAGAAAACATTAGAATTTAAAAAAATAGACAAATTTAGAAAAATCTTAATTATCCATAAGCACTTACATACATCTGTGCCTGTGGGTGCTTTCCGTGTGTGGAAAGAACAGACAGGACATCATGTCTAAGAATAAGAGGCTAATAGTGCTGCCTCCTCCAACACCCTAGTTCACTTTTAAGTGCTTATTGTCAGAACCAATACAAAGCAATTGGAGGGGGAGGGACAATGAGTAGGTGAGTCCATTACAAAAAATAGTTGTAATCATTCAACAGCGTAGCTCAACTCCTCTCAAATTTCAGTCTTTGGATATGAAGCATAGCACTGGCCAGCCAGTACTTAGCACAGCTCGGGGGGGGGGTGGGGTGGGGGCACAAGTGGGAGCAGCTCTAGGAAGCAGCTTCTGCAGCTTCCTGACCTTTGCAGATGAGGTAGGTACCCAACAAGTTTTAAGGAGCTGCCTACAAATTTGCTGGGCTGTTCTAAATTGCGTCAGCCACAATAAGGTCCAGCACAACAGTTTGGCAGGTAGAGATTGCCAGAATGCACCAGTGATGCAGCAACAACCCTTCTCTTTCCAACTCTCCTCGATGCCTACAGCTCACTGGAGTATACCTCAATGACAGAAAAAAAATTTTTAAGTTGCCTGCTTAGCCAATCTTTATGGCAGCTTTTTGCTGCTCTAGCAGCATACAGTGAACCCAGGAGGTGCCAGAGACTGTCCCTTAAGGCAGTTTCTCAGTAATGCTGTTCTACAATTGCTCAACCAAACTGCTGGGGAAATAAAAGCACACCGTTCTATTCCCACTCAACCAGAACAAAACCAAACCAGTAATCTCAAAGGCCCCTAGGTTCAGGTGATGGGAAGACATGATAAAGGGAGGCAGGCATTAGCATGTGTTGGGGGTAAGAGGAAAGAATAGGGACACTTTATGCCTGAGGAAGTCATCTGAAGAAAAGAAGGCTCATGTGGGACAGAGTCCATGTCATATTAGCCCCTATAAATGACTCCCAAAAGTGAGAACAGAAAATACAAATATGGAAAAGGGCTAATAAAGGGATTTTCTGAGTCCTGTCCCAGCATCTGCTCCTGTGTGTGTTAGGCAGCAAAACCCCATCATTTGCAGGAGATGTCCACAGCAGTATCTCTGTCAATCATAATGGACCATAAAACACAGCTCCTGGTCACATTTTTTCCCAGACAGCTAGGAAGATAACTTACTTTCTTAGAGCGACAGAAGTCTTTCTGGGGCAATTTGCTTGCGTTATTTGTAATAATGCAGAACACCATTGCATCCAGTTACCACTATTTCCATGGAAAACAATGGCTCTTATTCACAGTGAGCAGAGCCAACATTATTATTATGCAGAATCACATTCCGTGTCATTGCAACTGGGAATTTAATATCATAGTGCTGCCTTTTTCCAATGAACTGATTCGTTGCTTTGATAGCAGCGTTAATTATACCATTGACAGAACTGCAATTAAATTAACATGATCACAATTTACCATTGACCAATATCAAGCAATTTACTTCAGACAACTGCCAATTAGTTAGTTTTCCAAAAACGACCTCCAGAGACATGATTTGCAAGTTCAGCTGTTAATCTAATTGAAGTGCAAACAGTCCTATGATTACATATCCAAATGTTATATGGTCTAACAGGTGCCCTTTGGACAACTTGGAGTCTTCACTGTTTACCTTTAAGCACATATGAGGGGAGGGGGTAGAATAAGTACTATCAGTACCATCTCCTTTAGAAAAGCAAAATCTATCCCCACTTATATTTCCAGCCCCTGGCATGTTTCACTGTAAAACACTGCAAGAGTTATGGGGAAATGAATATAATCTTGCTGACCAAAGACCATACAGCAACTCACAGAGTATTCTGTTCAGTATTTATTTTGACCCTAAGTCAAATTGAAAGGATACTGAAATTTTATAAAAGTTACATGCTTATATGGCAGAATTTTTTCAAAAGCTAAAAAATTTCTATCTCAGAATAGTGAGTTTTACTGCTTTCTGCTCTGGGTTTCATTTTTTGGTAATTTTGTTCATTTATAAGATCTTTGGGGAGATTCCAGAGCCATCCTTTCTGCAATATATCTAAAAACTTAGTCAATACTTGGATTTATACTTCTTGTTTAGAAGGTTTCCCCATACTTAACTGAGCCCTTTATATTTTAAACTGTTTAAACAATCATTACTAATTTAATTTTATTTTTAAACACAGAACAAGTAAGGTTGGAGTATAAAAACATCTGTTCCCTACAGTGAACCAGCATGATCATGACACTGGCAAAATGTTGTGCCAGGTGTGAAAGCACCTCTGTCCTGGGTCAGGCAGACAACAGACATCTCTCTAACAGCATGCCAACACCCCAGACACGAGCAGTCAGTATCTTGCATTTGCCTGAATGGGCTAGGCAACACTACAAGCAGAATAAATGAGCTCTAAAAGAAGTTACACCTAATCCATGAGGACTGGAAGAATTAGACTTGATTTGTGATCTCTGTGGAAAAAGAGGAAGTTAAAAAAAGCAGCAGTTTTATTCCCCCCAAAAATATTTGCAGGGATGCAAGCTGGATCAGAGCTTGTGAACCCAAAGACCTATTATACAGTCTGACCTTTTAAATTTTTTCTGTGTAATTTTCAAATATTTACAGCACTCATTCAGTTTAAATCTCATATTGAATAACATCACAGCACAGTAAGGCACATTTTAGTTACCAATATAGAACCATATCTGCTGTAGATAGTCACCTTATATAAATATTAGTCTGAAATTTAACACACACATTAGGACTGATTCTAATACAGAATGAGAATTTTTTAGAGAAGCTAGTCAAGGGCCCAATTTCACCCTTCTTTGAAAGTTTCTGGAAAACAAAACAAAAACAAACAAACAAACAAAAAACCCACAACAAAAAAACACAAACAAAAAACACCACCACACCAAACAGAAGACAGAGGGGCAGGATGCCTTGCAAATTTACTAAATACATTGCTCCTCTTTAATAACGAAAGGATAATAGCACCAAAAAATTGTCCAGGGCTTTCGCAATCTATAGATAACATGTCTGTTCAAGAACACAAAATTAATTTGAAAAGTCTTTTCATGGCAACAAGGGTATCTCTTTTTATTTTATAGATTCCTTTAAAAAAATAAATTAATAGATAAACCCATACTAAAAACACTTCTCAAAAGTTTCCTGCAGTGCAAAGCAGTATTGAAGAGCAAACCCCAAAAGCCAGTGGAGGAGGTTACATCTAGCCCATGGATAGAGCCACGACACATTTACCTTTCACCCTGACATGCCTACAAGCAAACATATTTTTCTGAATTTGCATTACTGACAGCACTCATTCTTAAAATACAATTTTGCACATGTTCCTCCCCTTTGCCATTCTCCTGTTACCACAGTGTGCACACATCCTACTTCTCTGCCCTGTCCTGGTTTTGGCTGGGATAGAGTTAACTTTCTTTCTAGTAGCTGGTATAGTGCTGTTTTGGGTTCAGTTTGAGAAGAATGTTGATAACACTGATGTTTTCAGTTGTTGCTAAGTAATGTTTAGACTAAGTCAAGGATTGTTCAGCTTCTCATGCCCAGACAGCAGGAAGGCTGGAGGGGCACAAGAAGTTGGGAGGGGACACAGCCAGGACAGCTGATCCAAACTGGCCAACGGGGTATTCTATATCATGTGATGTCATGCCCAGTATATAAACTGGGGGAGTGGGGCTGGGAGGGATAGCCGCTCAGGAACTAACTGGGCATTGTTTGATGAGTGGTGAGCAATTGCATTGTGCCTCACTTGTTTTGTATATTCCAATTCTTTTATTATTATTATTGTTGTTATTTTATTATTGTTATTATTTTCTTCCTTTCTGTTCTATTAAACTGTTCTTATCTCAGCCCACGAGTTTTACTTTTTTTCTGATTCTCTCCCCATCCCACTGGGTGGGGGGGGAGTGAATGAGCAGCTGTGTGGTGCTTAGTTACCGGCTCCAGGACAGCCCCAATTTAAAAACCCATATGAGCAAGAAATTATACAAGGTAACCTGAGCAAGGGTGTGCAGCTTTGGACAACAATCCCCACACTGCAACAAAATGAAAAGCAACAGCATTTACAAATGCCGTTTTTCCCAGGGCGGTCTTGCTGCCCTGCATCACCCACTAACCTCAGGGCTGCCTTGATTCTCCCATGAGCTCGTTCTCTTTTCCAGATCCCACAAGCATTGAATCTCAGCAATCTTCCTCCCTCTCCTACCCCCCACCTTCCTTTGCTGCAGGCTGGGGGAAGAGGAAAGGGAGGGGGGGAATCAGGCAAGAAGGAAAAGCCCTTCCCAAGGTCCATGGGGAGGCAGCTGAAAAGGCACTGCTTTTCCTTTGCATTTCTCCCTAGGTTACATGCAGCACCCATTTTCCTTGAGAGTCTTTGAAGCAAGGCAAAGCACAGTTTCTCTCCCATGCAGATCAAATACCAAAAACTAATCTACGTTTACTCTTAAATACAGGATCTTCTATTTTGAATGGTACATTTTAGATGTAAAGCACATGATATGACATTGCTAAGTTGACATAGGCAACAAAAGAAGGTATTGGCTCCTGAGGTCTGGTTATTCATCCTGGGGGATTTCTGTTTACAAGACCAGCTGACCTATTGCATTTCACTCACCCTAGAAGAAGCACAAGGCAAATGTGTTCCATAACGTTCTTTGTCTATTTACTATGGTCAGTTTGAGAGCATGTAACCTCTTGTGTCTCAGGTGAACAATTTAAAGTCTCCAATACAAACTGTGGAGAGGTTGTGGACAGTCCATAAAGTGTTCATTTCTCGCTTACACTATTAAATATTAATGATGGAATAAAAATATTATTATACCAGTTCACAGGAACTGTCAAGCTTCACTGAGGTGGAGGACAAAAGACATTACTATTTGAACATGATGGATACTATTCAATCATGGCTAAGTGATGCAGTAACTTCACATGAGTACTGTCAGCATTTAAGTGGAAAAAATCCACTTCAAATAAAGTTGGCTATTTTCGCGTCCCAGACAATTTCATTCAGGACATTGCACCAAAGTTATAACTACACTGAAAGCCTTGGGACTGTGGGCAGACTAACCATAAAGACAGCTACAACAAAAGCCCCAGCCCATGATCCATAGGAATCTATTTAGTATCTTCAGCATTCGTAACACTCTGAAAGTAGTGACTACACTTTGAGCCACTTTGCAGCTGAGAGGACAACCTCAGGATTAAAAGGAATTACGCACTTGAAAAGGGGACCTTCAAACAGCTGATGCTTCAGAGTATAACTTGGTGGGAAGTCCCGTTTGGGCCCTGTGTCTCCTGAAACAAGAGAACAGCCAGCTTTAGTCTCGTGTACTTGCAGACATGAATTGAGAGCTTGTTCTAAGTGGTGCCACTGAAATAAACTGTCTGTAAAGTAAAAGTTGATCCGAAACCCACTGGCTCTTTCCTGGAAGTCTTTCCACTGACATTAAAAGACACCAGTTCAGGTCACAGCCTCATGCTATTAAGCACAACTCATTAGGATCAAAATCTGATCCAGAATATATCAGTACAGACAGGAACAACTGTTACCTCAGCAGATTAAGCATTCATCTCTTTGTTGTTGAATCACGTGTATTCCTGCTCTGAGTTTTGCAAACGTTTATTTTGTTGGTATTTTTATTTTCTTTCAGCATTAACCAGGGTGTCACTTACCTTTTCACCTGGCACACTGGCATGAAAAACCGATAAATACATCTCCAAGCCTTCAAAAATTTCTGCAATTTCCTTTAAAACAGAATCCTGCTTACAAAAGAAGCGTTTATTCCAGTGACCACCATCTAAGCTAGGGCTGACAAAATTATTGCCCCACATAAACCAGCAGCCCAAGGTAGATAATCTTTCTTCCTGTTTGCTGCCTTCACCTCTTGTAAGGTATTTGTTCGTTGCATCTGTTCTTGGGCTATGTGAGACTGTTAAACTACTTGATGGCAAAACATCTTGACAGTTGATCATACATTCTTCCTTGGCTTTGGCTGGTCACACTAGGAAAATGTAATATTCCTTTGCTCTCTTGTACAGATACTTCCATAACAGAGGACAAAGAAAACCTGCAAACCGACAGTGGTTAACAAATTATATATTGTAATTCCCCAAGTACCACTGTAAAGAAAATGCAGTTTACAAAAACATTCACTAACAGCCTGTCCACTTGATCAGCTCTTTAGAAAATGAGTGTTCAAAAATACTTCTTCCAGCTACCTATGATCTTGCACTTTAAAAAAATACAGCAATCAAAAGGCAGAGGCCTTAGCTGAAAATATAAGTCTGCTGTAACAAAGACTTATATGACCTCATCTGGTCTGTATACGTTACATTGCAAAATGGCTAGAAGTACAGAAAAAAATGAGAAAGTAATCTACAAGCTCATTAACTGTTTTTCAAAAGATGCTGACTTATGGTCTCATCCATCCTTTTGATTGTAGCAAAGGATAATTGTGTAAAAGAAACAATGAGGAGGAAGAGGGGAGGCTGTATTTTTCTGTTCCTACCCATCTTCTGCTCCAGCTCTTCAGCACATCCAGCACAGATCTGCATGTTCCCCAAGGAGCTTGTCATTTATTTAATAAAAGTTGAGATTGTCATACTGTCAATGGAGCTGACTGGTGCAGTGCTCCATAAGAAGGCTCACTGAAGTGAACGTGGCAATTTGTACAGCAAGACAGCACCCAGCAAGAGTCAAGGCAGACTCAATATCCAGCATTAAAACATTGCCTTTGGTCAACAACTTCCCCAACCAACTCAACTCACTGACACATGAGGGTATTCTTGGGCTGAAAGTTCTCTTCCAAAGCACTAGGATTTTGCAGATTTTGTGGCTTATTTTTAAATCTCTTGAAATGGGCAAGTTCTCTAAGATTTAGCAGGTTTAGCTGAACTGCATACTGGGCAGTAGAAATCATTCAAGGATGCATTCTGTTCAAAGGTGAAATAGATTTCAGTCAGTATAAAGGGCACAGGGTGCCTGAGAGGCTCATTTGGCAACAATAGCGATGCATGACATTGTTCAGTAAAAATACATCTTTGTAATTAAAATTTTATCTACTGGAGGTTTATTTAAGTTACATCAAACAATTTAAAAATCTACAGCTCAGTGATGTGTCAGAGAATACACGCTTTGTTATTTGCAAGCCGTTAAAATCACTGGTCCAGATGCTTCCTTCCATTTTCTGCCATAAGTGTGAAGCAAGGTCACTGCAGCCAGGGGAATTATCCTACTTCTGTACTGCTGAAATTGAGAACAGGATTCAACTCATTATTTGTCAATAGCAAAGAGGAGGAGGAGGACGCATGCTTTTTCAAAATAATAAACAGCAATGAGCACAGTGCTCCATAACACATCTATTTTTATTTTAAATGGTTTATCCATGGCTGAAGAGCTTGAAGAAAATTAAGCTTCATCAAAAACCCTATTCATGCTTTCCAAACTGGAATGAATAGTCTGTCATTTTACTTATGCAGTTCTTTCAATTCTGTGCTTATGGAACAGTGGTTTTCTGATTTGTTTCTTCCAGTGTGGGCTACTGATTGTGCTGCAGTTAAAGGCTCTTCATCTTGAAGAAAAGTTATTTCTAATGCATTATGGGATGCCAGAGCTAGTGTTGAGTGTCCAGTAGCTTTAGCAGTTTATCAGACTGAAACTAGGAACACACAGCAGGTGGGACATCTGCCTGGAAAGCCACAATAGCATCAAAGACACACACACAAATTATAATAATGACTCATTATAAACTCTTTGTGCCTCTAGAAGAACATACATATCGCAGCTTACCATCTTGTTATCATCAAGAATGTGAAACTGCTGCTTAAAAATGGGTGAAATGTACATTCATGTAAACATCCATATTTATAGGAAGGGAAGAAAGTGACAATTAAACTACATCAAAGTAGAGGCAAAACACACAACACTGATGAAAGAGAAAAGCCTCTTGCAGCTATGCCCATAGCTCTTTCCAAAAAGTCAAAACAAAAGCAGCTCTTTTTTTAGAGCAAATATGTGAACGTGGAAATCCATTTGTTTTTAAGGGAAGGGCAGCTGCAGAATATTCAGTGGCCATAGGAAAACTACAGAATCTTCCACAATATATACTTGTTGTTCTTATATGACTGGGATTTTGCATCCTCTAGGTCATCGTATCTGTTGTCCAGGGTCCTTCTTACATGTTTTCTCTTTGCCACATTTAGAAGTGCATTCTAGCATGCTGTAAGAGTTTGTGAAAGCGAGGTGAGCCACGGTCCACAATTGCAAGCACAGGATTTAGAACAACTTTGTATTACAGAATTGATTAACAGTAAAATAACTTTGATAAACATTTAAATGATAGAAGGTTCAATATTTAATATAAAGTTGCGAGGAAGCTTTATTGACTGGAGCTCAGATGGACAGAGAGAGAAAATTCTGCCTTATACATCCCTAGAACCCTTTACTCCCAGCCTGAACTAAATCCAGGAATATAGGACCACCATGAAGTCAAGACCACTTTGAAAAGTATTTGGCAAGCATATACCCTGTCCTTAGCCAGGCCCTTCCACTCTCAAGATGGAGAGAGTTAAATTCTGACACAATGCTTTCCGGACGGAGCTTTATCCAAAATGCACACTTCACTGGGGACTACAGCTTTGCAAGGAACTGATTTCTCAGACATACCGAACAAAAGAAAATGCTGAAAACAAAAAATTATTAACTTAAAATTATCATCTTTAATGCAGCATACATAAAACACTGAGTTTTGGAAGTGAAGTGCTAATCTTCAAGGCACCATTTACAAAACAAAGTTTTAGCAGCAGTCTACCCTCTCTGACTCTGCCCCTCAACAAGAAGGTATTGTCAAAGGGTCTCCATCTCTGCTGCTGATATCCTATTACCAACAGAAACATTTACAGGAGCAGAGATGCATAAATCAAATTTCTTGATTGCTCTAGCCCATTGCAGCATCACTAACAGGTAGTGCAGAGAACCTACTTTCCAAAATAATCCTTGCACATAATGTTGTGATACTTTCTTGGAAAAGAAGAACATTTGGTTGCAAATTCTCATAGATGAATGGTGGAGTAAACCAGGTTCTCCCACACTCCCAGCAAGTTCTCCACGCAGTGGAGTGAGCATGAGGATGTTGAAACTGCTGCCTGCTGCACTGGTATACATGAATGAACACATGCCCCAGGACAGTGGTAGTTACAGGGTATTAAAAGAGTGACATAGCACAGACTTTTTTTATTTTTTATAAACACTGGCTAGTGAATAACTGAGACTGGTAAAAATGGCAGCCCACCAATGGGCTTGCCTATGGTTAGCATCATGGAAACACCTTTCAGCACCCTAGCAAAGGCCATTTACCAGTATGCAGTATAAACCACCGCTTATAGCTTTCACAGCTACTTTGTGCTGGATGAAAAGTGCCTCTCCCCATCTGAGCTGTCTGCATGCTATCACAAACACACTCAGCACAGCAAAATCACAGTACACACAATGTTAAACCCACTGTCACCTCCAGGGTGACTTTTGGCAAACACTCCATTTTATATTACTCCAACTTTTCCTTCAAACAAAGTTGTGATACATTTGTCCACTGGCTTTTCCCATCTAAATTCCTCTGAATAAACTGTGCACCAAATAAGAACTGACGAAGAGCAGACATCAAAAGTGATTTAGTTCTCCGGATCACTTAACTATTGAGCGGCAGGCACAGCAAAGGAGGTGTATGGGTTCCCTATGCAGCAAAGTTTGTGCGTTTAAGAAAATGTCCCATGCAAGTAAACTTTACAAAATAAAAAAAAGTTTAAAAAGAGTGAGGAAGGGAGGAGGACAAAAGGGGGTGCTCTGTTGCTTTCTTAGGAGAGGAAGAGATAGCTTAGGGAAACTAAGAATGGGACTGAATACTTGAATAACAAGCAACTAAAAGATACCAAAAAAAGAATCCAATCCAAAAAGAAAAAAAGGCATTAATCTGGAGACGCCTGGACACTGAAAAGGAAGCACACAAACTAGAAAAGGAGTAAATAGTAAATAATTTACCAGTTATACTTCTTCATCAAATTGGTGAAGGAGGCTAACAGCACCGAGGACCACCTACAACCACCAGTCTCCAGACACCATCAAGGCCCATTCCTCTCACTCCGAAGAGCTGTCATGCCATAGTGGAGGCTGGTGGCTCCTCGGGGCCACAGTGCTGGAGCCAGGACCCCTCTTCACTGTCCCAGCCAGAGCCAGGGGGCAACAGGGCAGCCCCAGGCATCTCCCTGGGGCCAGGCCAGGACATGGGCCCAACGGAGGGCCCAGCTCAGCAGGGCCCATGGCCAGGCAGGACAGGGCTGTGAGGGTGCCGGAGACCAGCTCTGCTGTGGCCTGACTGCAGCAGGGGCTCAGAGAGGGTCCTGGGCCACGGGCAGGGTGGGGGAGGCCCCAGGGCCCTGAGAAGAGCTTTTATTAGTAACAGTAAAGAAAGCACTTGGGGCAAGGCCTGACTGCTCTGGGAGTCTGCCCAGGCACATGCTGATGTTCGGAGGAAAGCTCCCAGCCCAGCACACGCTGAGGTCTGTGCTCCCCTAGATTGCCTCCCGCAGCCACGCAACTTCACCTAAGGCCGCCCTGCGTACCTGCACCCTGCAGCACACAGAGGCTGCGTCCGCCTTCAGGAGCGGCACAGCCCAACGGCAGTGGATCTGTGTGATAAACCCCCATACCACGTACTCTGCTTGGGCTCCAGTGGGGCCCCTGGGACCTGCATGCCCGTTGGCACCCATGGGGGCTGTCCCAGCACACAGTTTGCAGCTGAGCTTCTTCCCAGAGATACCCAGCTTGTTCAGCCTGCAACCAGGTGAGGACGCACACCAAGGCACCACAAGCAGGGCTGGCAGAAAACTCACTTCTGTTGATGCACACTCAGATAGAGCTACAGACTATTGAAAGAGAACATGATTCGAGCCCACAGAATTCACTAGAAGCTGTCGCCAAAGAGCATTGAATCCAGGCCTTTGAGAAGAAGCATATAAAACTCCTTTCAAACACTACCCCATCACACTGACATCATCCCCATCTCCATAACTGGGAGGTAGTTTAAAACCTTGTCTCCTCTTTCAGTTCTTCATTTCTTTCTCTGGAGGTCAGAATGAAACCCAGGCACCTGCATCTCCCTAGCAGAAAATTATATTTTTATTTATGGAAACATATTTCCTGATTTACTCCACAAAGGCCAATCATCTTTCTCTTCTCTCCTAAAAAACACCTGGCATTTCAACCCCGCAGTCCATGATATTCACACATATACAGGATCTACTTCAGACAGCAGGAATTGCTTTTCACCTTAATCTCACTGCATTTAACAGAAGGAGATAGTGGGGGGGTTTATTGGCAGCTTGACTGACTACTGCACCCAGCAAGACCAACCAGAAGTGGGATCCTGAGGTTACAAAACTAGCAGTAAGTCATCACGGGTTGCTTATCTCCCAAGTCACAGTATTTTTCTTATCAGCCTTGCCACTGTCAGGTAGCCTAACACCCACTACAGGGAACAATAACTGTTACTCAAAGTAATACTCTTTCTTGGGGAAAATATAAACTTAACTGAAACCTAAACAATATGCTTTGCTCTTATGCAAATATGTCTGGTAATAAGACAAGGAAAGACAACAAAATCAATGGCAAGATACAAGCAAAATCGTAACAGTTTGAAAAGTTCTCCATGACACATCTGCTGTTCTTTAAATGAGACAATCTGTTCATTGCAGGAGCTGCTTCCCAAAATCCAAGTTTTCTCTTCTAATACCAACCACTTCCAGTATTACTAAAGCCTCATTCATTTCCTTTCTTTTGGCCCTTCTTGTTCTGTTTTTATAAGAGGCATTTCTATATCCTAGAACAACAAAAAAAAGCACTTAAAGATTTGAAAAGTCCAGTGCCAGTTTCCATAAGGCACTAAACCAAATTTTTGTGATAACAGTAATAGTTAATACAGTCACAATCAAAATCACATTCAGTAAGTAGTATAATTTCACAGCCCCATAAAACCAGATACAAATGAGAGCTCTCTCAAGTGAGTCTTATTCTTTTTCTTCACATTCTTTCTTTCCACCTTTTATTCTGTTTCCAGATATCATCCTCCCTATTTGCTTCCAGAAGCACTCGACGATAACATGAAATTACTGTGATGTTGCCATGCATTAACAAAGCCAGTCCAAATCACCTTATCCTGAAAAGCTGACCACAGGAGTATTCCCTCCTGTGATAGCAAGTATTAATTGTTACTCTCCCAATGAGCCAGTTAACAAGGTTCCTTGTTAGAAAAGAGTTTCTGGAGAGCAGAAAACAATTTTAAGAGGACAGCACCACCTATACATTTATATAACCTACACAAACTATTCCTCTGTCATTCTATTTCCTCTGTGGGATCATTTTATTTTTTCAATAGAAAATGAAGCATTTTACTATCTTTTTCCCATTAACAGGGGAACAGTTATGGTTTGGGGTTACTTACAAAGATGCCGTCTTTAAATAATACCAAGGGAAAAAGGTTTTAAATGGATCAAAGTATTGGAAACTCATGGCTTGGACTAGGTAGTCCTTTTCTCCATTACTAGTCCAGACTTATCAGTCAAATTTATCTCAAGCAACAGTGCCATTAGAGGGATTCCTCTTACGTGTAAGGTAATTATGAGAATTCAAGAAAGTAATAATACATTTCATTAATCTGACAGGTTTTTCCAGTTAAATAACATATAATACATTTGTTTACTCCATTCCCAAGCAGAATCTCCAAATATTCATTTCATTCAACACATTATGTTCCACTGATTCCAGAACAAAACACAGACTCTCTTCTAAGAGCAAAAAGGTCAGCCTTCCAGAAGAGCAGAGATATCTCAGAAGCATGTGCAATACCTCCTTTTTTTACAGGAGGGACTTGGATCCACAGCCTTCCTCACAGGTAGAAACCCTATCCAGAGTAGAGTTGCTCTCTTCCTTAATTAAGTACATCACGTAATGTCGAGCAGCTCCCAACAGCAAACCCTTAAGAAAACTTCACATTCTGTTCATGTCAGATGAACACTTGAAAGACAATGGAATTCATATATAGGTCTATCCAACCGCTATTGCTGTCACTTTAACTCTAATACTTCATATGAGAGAGCAAGCAAGCAGTGACAACAACTGTTTCTTGATGGTTGGGACACTCACATAATAGGAAAGAACATCACCATGTCATTCTTCAGTAAATAATTGTCTACACAAAGCAGAAAATTCAATAGGAGAAACTAAAAAAAAAAATTCACCCCCAAACATTCTCTGGCACATTTCTTGATATAGTCTTTTTGAAGACAAGGAATATACTGGTTTAGGTGGAATCCAGAACAACAACAACAAAAAATTATCTTGGCACTGACATCCTGAATACCTTCATTTGCAGTTACTGAATGAAGCTAGACTCTTCTTCCAGCAGCTTTCCAGGCCATAGGATGCATCTAGTTTGGTTCAAAAGTGGTTTTTGAAGTAGATCTTCCAAGTATCACTGCTTATTGTGCTTTTCTTCATATCAGACGGAGGTTTCAGAAAACATAAGCAGGAAATCTTTTGGAAAAAAAACAAAACTGAAAGATGGCCTCCAGGACCACACCTGATGCCTTCCAGTAACTAAAGGGCATTCAGTCCACGTATCAGTCTCGGACTAATCCAAAGTAAAACCTGCTGAAACATATAGTGCAGATGCCAAGTCCTCATCATCAATTAGTCAGCTCTTCAGTTCTGCTTCTGTTGTGCCACATTACTTTCCAATACAGATGTAAGCCTAATACTATTTTCTTTCCTGGGCAAATATATCTGGCAAATTTAAACGAACATTGTGAACAGTTTTGAAAAAATAATGCCTGTACATTTGGATTAATTTTAATGTTTGCCTGAAAAGGTTTACCTTTTCTAGATTGATTCAGTGGGGTTACCAAAGCTAAACTGCATAAATAGATATCACTACAAAAACAGTGCCCGCTAAACTTGGAGCAGGATTTACAGTGACCCAAAATGGCCAGATCAGTTTGGAGTGGGTAGCAGCTTTGCTGGTACTCTGGAAAGAACCCAGCAATTTAACAGGCTCAGTGGTTTAGCTAGTCTCAAGAGGGGTGGAAAGAGGCAAATGGGCTATAATAAAACAAAAATTAGTTGATCATAGTTCATGCCAGTTAGCAAACACATCACTAACACTATTAGAGGAAGCAGTTAACCAAGTCTTAGCATTCTGTACCAAGTACAACAGAGCAAAGACCATATCTGCTGAATCTGACTCCTATTCACATTTTTCCTGTTCAGTAACTAAAAAGAAAAACTGGCTGTAAATCTACCATCCCACCAGAATTGTTTATGTTTCAAGCAGTAATATTCATAAGCAGCGGAAAGTGCAGTAGAGAGAACATTGTTATTGCCCCAGGTGGTAACCAAGGAATCAAAAGATAAGTTTTTCTCAGTAGATTTCCAGACAACACAAAGAAAGATTGCAAGGTCTTTCTTTGCATTTGCTCAACCCATGTTGGAAACTGGAATGAGTCTTCAAGTTAACATTAGAATATAAGAGAGAACCTGAAGTCTGTCATAAAAGAATTTTTGCATTATAAGAATCTTGTTACCTGCAAGAAAAATTGAAACTGACTTTTTTTTTAAATGGTGCTGATTTAAAAGTTGCTGACTAGGAAAAACAGTCTTAGAATATGGTGATGTTTGATAAACGTAAAGAACATAAACTTCAGTGTAATTTAATTCCCCATTAAAATGGCTGAGAATCAAAAAAGAGTTGATCCTTGCTAGTGCAACAGAACAAAACCAAGCTAGACACATTGAAAAAAAAAATCTTAAGAATCCAATTTTAAAAGCTTGGCAAATGCCTTGCTAAAGATCCTGTTCTTTTCAGCTTTTCTAGCATTAATGCTTCAGCATGTAAAATGATAATACTGAGCATAGTATTTTCAAATAAAAAGATTTATTGAAGATCAAAAGTAATGCAGTATCAAATGTTATTTGCAAGCTAACCAAGAAAAGCTGAAGTCTAATATCAGAACTGTGCAAGTGACCCAGAGTCCCTTAATGGTCCTACTTACCAAAAACATTCAGAGCAGATTAGATGAGACTAAATGCATTTTTAGAACATTCAGGCAAATAACCTAAATTGAACACTGAATCAAAAAATCTACTCAGAACCAGCAATTAAAAATCTTTGAGGTGCACTTTGTGAAATTATTCTCTCTTTTTCTGTTTTACTGTGAGACACTACACAGGCACCCATGGTACAGGTACAGCATACCGTACTCACTCATCAGTGTTGGCCAACTGACACTGAAAGGCTTAAGTCAAGTGGCACATCCATTTTCTAGTGAAGAGTTTCATTATCTCATGTATGGCTTCCAAATGAACACTATCTAATTACTGTTTTTTCCCCTCCTGCAAAGCATGCAAATTTGTTTAGGATTTGAAACAAAACCCTCATAATCCTAACTTCCTGAGGAGCTGCTGAATCATGTATCACTTATGTAAAAATTCTTAGGGTTTTTTTAATCATTATTTTCCACAGCCAAATGTATAGTGTCTTTTTAACATCTCGGTTTAATATCACCAGGTAAAAAATACTTGCTAGTTAATATTATACCCCATTCTTCTGAAATAATTGCCCTCAGAATAAGAGCTTCTGAGTTATCATTTTATGGCTTGTTTTGCATCATTCTCCTATAATTTTGAGTCTCTTATGGAATATATTCTTCCCCATTTTGCATGGGATTATTTTCATTTAACTCTAGTAGTTAGATACAAGCAGATGCCTAAAAGTTAGGCTTCCTTTACAGGCTGTGGAAAAAATATAGAAGGCCCCTAAGGGTGATTCAGCTTATCTTGAGCACCCACTTAAAGCAGAGGGTGATTCTTGTCTTCTCTATCTCTGCTCCTGACTAGCAGAGCTACTTTTAAGAAGCTGAAGTCAAGACAAGATGAAACCCATTGCTAATGCCTTACAGTTATATCTGCATCAGCAGCTAGCATGGTGCAACAGGAGTGCATCTGTAGAGTGAAACACTTGTTACCAAGAAGCACATTTTCACAGGAGATACACTTCAGGGAGAGAGGGGAAGCAGTATTTCAAACGTGCTATAGTCTGTCACCACAGGCTGAAAGTCCATTAGCAACTGGATCTTATTTAGGTGTGCTCCTGCAGCATGTCTGGCAGTTTAGTTTTATCACCAGTTTCCACAGCCCAAAACTGTTCCACAATGAGAACCCAAATCAGTAAGTGGGAAAACCCAGGAGGTTAAATTTAAAAGCACATTCTTCATCCAAACTAAACTGCTAATGTGGATGTATCCCGAGTCAGTATTTGTGTACTTTGAAACACGGCTTTGGGCTTGTTGGCACATTCAGTCAGTGCCCTGTCATCCAGGCAATTACCATCCCCTTGGTAAACTGCCCACTCTCCCTATCAACACTGCATTCTTGACCCTCATTGCTTATGTTGGAGTGCCTTTCATTAACACAAGTGGGGCATACGCAGTGTTTGGAATGAAGGCCCAGCACCAGCTATACTGCCAGCTCTGCTACCCCAATGGAAATGCCTTGCCTGGTACTCCTGTGGTTGCATGACACCTTCATGGTTATATATGGACATCTCCCTCTCTTGCTCCACAGATGACTGATTTAAGAGACAAACAGCAATGGGACAACAGTACTGCTGAGGGTGAAGTGGAAAAGCTTTTGGCATGAGTCGAAGAGTGAAGGATTCCAATGCTCCCGTTTTCTCAAACACATTATTCTTGCCTTTGACCTTAATGAGTTTTTCTCACTATTCAGGTTTTAAAAGCCTCTGATGAATCCAAGGGCAAAACATTTTCGTTTCCAATAAGAAATCAGGCCAAACACAGTATGAGGCAAACTAAATTAAAAAGTACTCCCTGGGAACAAAGTAAAGACTAATAACAGACACTCTGAATCACCTGATGGTAGGTTTCACTAGCAAATGTCACTGCTAAATCAGGCATCCTTTGTTACCATAGGCAGGGGATTGCATGGAAAATTTAAATCTCACAAAGGAAGCCATTGATTTTAGAAGAGAAGACAAAGACCTACTAATAATGAACCCAGCAACGATATAACTTCACATATTTAGCAGTATAAACTGCGTCTCTTGTGTCCTTTAGGTAAGCACAGACAGCCAAAGGTCGCTCTGCTTTGTTATCACATCAGCGTATTTCACTCAAAAGGCTCTTCTACCACCCACAAGAAAGAAATGCATGTGTAGAAACCAGCATTTTGTACATGGAGCACAGTAACCAACATGCTCCTTCATTTCAGGAATGCTATAAATTTAAAATTTCCAACCCAGGTGTAAGCAGTAGAGTGATTCAGCAGAGATAAAACAGTAATTCACAACATCTTCTAGCAGGAACAAAGACAGAATTGGTATTAATCTCTCCTCCTGCTCCCACATCACTATTAGGAATAGCTACCAAAAGGCTACTCTCATCACCAGAAAGGTCCATCTATTCCCACACCTCAAGCCTGCACTCTCACTTCCTCCATGGCCCTTTCAGAACCTCCCTCCCACCAACTCCACAGATGAGGAGAGAGCACAGCTAGAAATCACTCCTGGCCCCTGAACTCTCTCAAGTGAATTCACCATGCCCAGAGAGCACATGGAGAAGGCCAGGCATTAGGTCTCCTTACTTTCACATCCCAGCAGCTCCCTACTCCTCTGCTTACATCATGCACCTGCAAGTCAGAAGGGGTAAAATGTCTAAAGCAGAACTACCCTAACCTTTACATACAAATACTTATGTTCCCCTGCCAGCTCTTTCCCTTGTTGTGCCCCTCAGTAGGAGTTACATCAGCCCTCAGAAGCAGCAGATCAGACTCAGAGGTAACAACAGTAGCATGTAAATTGTATGTTTGCATCCACGTGATGCTAAAGCCAGCTCTGCAACGCAGTCAGTGCCTTGAACTTAAGTCAGGTTAAGACTGAGCTAACTACAGCAACAAGTTCAGCGCAAGGCTGAAACACCTTTCCTGGAAGCTTAGAAAATTCTCGACAGCTACGCCATGCTACTGCACTCTTGCCAAGCCAGCTGATTTAAAGTTAACTTGGGTACACTGCACTGCACAGTCACAGTAGCAACTACGCAAGAGTAGACAAACCCTAAATAAGAAGTTACATCTTTCCTGGTCCAATTCCCCACTGCTTTGTATTTTGTCACTACATAACTGATGAAAAATTATTACAAAATATTGCAGTTCTATCTGAAAGAATTTCATATATAATATACAGGTACACACAATTCATGTGAAAAAAGCTTTAAGTATCTATTCTAAAGATTCAAGGGGAGCTGGAATTAAATGCAAAAGCTCTAATTCAGATCTCTTTGAGAGACTTTACATCAGTTTTCTATTGATATTAGTGTATTACTCCCAATTTAGATCAATGTAAGCAAGAACAAATGCAGGCCCAAAGACTACAAAGAGACTGAGTCCACAAAACAGGAAAAGAAAGAGAAAATTAAACACAGGAACCCTTTAAGGTGCCTATATAATTCCTAAATTTGCAGTACGACACATCATATATTGCATATATTTCTATTACAAAACACTTTTTAACCACAAAAAAAAAAGTTTCCCTATTAAACTAAACTAGAACTTTGAAGACTAAAATATATCAGGACAGTCCTGAGAAAAAGCTGATCAGAATTTGTGTTTCATGAGCAATTTGAGATCTGCCCTTGATAATCTTTAGTATTGAGGCTTTTTGCTGAACTCTACCCTAAATTCTAGACCTAGAGCTTTATAAATTTTACAGAAATTTTTAGTTTAGAATTATTTAGCGTTGTTGTCAGTTCTGTCAGACTACTGCATTCCCATCTTCACATACAAAATAGAAAAGCTGACAGTTGCCTCTCATACAATAAAATGCAGTGAATTACTACAGTAAGAAAGTATCTTGAAATAGAAAATGCATGATTCGTGTCGATTTATTCCAAAATTGCATAGAAGGACATTTTTCAGCATCACTAGAACATCACACTAAAGCTTTTGGCACCTTACTTAGTGCTCTTTTTACTTACTGCCATAATATTTCTCATGACCCTTTTCTTGCCTTATACCAAGGCAAAAATGAAACAGAAGAAGTGCCACATTCAGTGTTGTCATCCCACTTCATGCTTTCCACAAAGATACAAAATTGTTTTCAGTGAGTGGCAGAAGTTTCAGTCAATAGCCCAGCTGAGCATTGTAGTTTATCTGGACTAAAAGTACAAAGACATTATACCTTTATAGTCAGTGAATTTTTAATCAATTCCCTGCAGCCATTATTTACAGCATCTTTGGTTTTGCTTACTAAGAAACTAATTGAGATTCAATACCATGAATATTTTCACATAGTGAACATTCGGCTCAACATTTTAAGTATTGTGAACTAGTTTCAAGTAACAAATATATACGACGAACAAAAAACCATTCATGAGCATTCTTCTAATCATAGGCAACAACAGTTCTCATACTATATGCTATGAATTATTCTCATGTAATACATATACTGGTACTGGTTAAAGTTTGTCCCCAGCTGGCAGCCCAGGCCTGAATTTGCAGTGCAAGTTTCTCCCCTTAACACAGTGAGGCTGAACGGTAAATATAAACCCTATACTTCAGAAAAAATAATCTCTAGACTCAAGTTTGGAAGCCACATTATTAAGAATCACGAAGTATAAATTGAGATCCAGAATTTTAATCTGAAACTCAATATGGCCTGAGAAGACTCATTTCACATTTGGAGACTACAATTTAGTTTTAGATTGGACAAATCAGCATCAACCATTAAAAGATACCCTTCTACAACCAGTCTAAAGGCTGAAACATCTACCTGTAAACCATGTCAAGTGGCATCAGCAACAAGACATATTCTGTGGCCTTTCGTCCTAGTTATTTGTAGGGTTACTACACATTCATATTTTGCATCCAAATCACAGACTGTGTGAAGAAGTATTTGGATGAACTTGACCCTCACACACAGTAGTCAATAATGCTTCACGTTTTCTCAAAAGTTTTTGACCTTATGTCAAAAATTGGTGTGTCATAAATAATTAGACTTGAAAACCTCAATATTCCACTGAGTATTGCTATATTACGTGTGTCACCCTAATTATGCCCCATCCTATGGCTTCGTTCTGCAGGTTTTCCTTGTAGTGTCAGATACTTCTCAAAGTGGTAGTGCTGCTGAAACATGTGGGATTACTTACCTAAGAAATGCAGTGCTTGACAGCAAAGTACTAAGATACATTAGGCCCAGCGAGATGAACACTGCATACAAGATAACATGCTATAAGATGAAAAAGTTTTGCAAAGGTGAAGTAAAGAATAACAAGCAGCCCATTTCCTTTTTCCAGATGCTGCATGCTGCTCCAGAAGATGCAGCTGCCATGCTCATGGGAGGGGGCCCCTTGGCCTCTGCACCACCCTCTGTCCACCAACACTCTCTCCGGCCTCCTGGGCCGCCACCATGCAGTGGTTACACACTTCTTTGCACATCCACATAGGGATTAACAATATTACCCCTAGACTATAAACTGTTCAGCTAAATGCCTAGCACAGTAGGTAAATAAAATATCTGTGTTTGCATTTGCTTCCATAAAACAGCTTTCACTTTTCCAAGCAGTTAAATTTCTCCCAGGGAACATTCATATCACAAAACCTTGGGAGCAAAACAGAATGCACACTTAGCTCTAAAGCTATGTCTATCCTGTGCAGCCGATCACTACCATCCTACGAAGTTTCTCTTGGAGCATTTTCTCTAACAAAAAACACAGTCTCTGTTCTCACCTTGCAGTCACCTTGTAACACAGTCTGATGCCCTGTACTTCTGGATCACAGTCTGCCATCTGGAATTTGTCTTCCTCTGAGCTCAGTCCCTGTCCTGGGCCACCTCACAGTTGTTAATTAGTGGCACTGTCTACATGCAAAGTACCCTGCCCATCATCATTTATATTATAAATGCCTTTTCCCCCCTGACTCTCTGCTATGTTCCTGCTGCTAAATGTCCTTAATTTCAAATTCTTTATGCTAGGTTTTGTCTTTAATAATACTTGAATGAAAAGCAATTTTAAAGCAATCCATACTGTCAGCAGCCCCCTCAAGCAAGGGTGATTTCTCTTAGCTTTGCCTTCATGTCTAGGTTAAGTTTAAATTGAGTAATTAAAAAAAACAAAGCAAAACAATAAATGTTTAAGGTCAATCATTGAACAAGCCACATTTTTATACATTTCCCAAACAGCTACCCATATGCTTGTGAGTTCTTGCAGACCATCAGTTTCCATTCCAGCCTACTTGCATCTTTACAAGCTTTAGCTTGCAAGAAAAGCTAATGCAACACATTACAAAAGGAAAGTTTTAGCAATGGGAAACCAACTAAAGCAAATTGGTAATGAATGCAACAGCTGACTGCCAACATGTTCTGTTCTGCTAATATTATATCAGCATGGTGGCATCAAGGAAAATGAGGCTTTTTGAACTGAGGAATTAGGCAAACTTGAGAAATCAGTCAAACAAATCAAAAGCTATTGCAGACACAACTAAGAAAGCATATTCTTACAGACAAGATGCTAGACTGGGATCCAGAAAAGCAAGCTTTAGGTTTTCTGAAGTTCTTGAGTTTTCAGAGATACATGGTATGATCCTCAAATCAGTCATTTTGGTAATGGCAGAGCAGAAGAACCTATCAATGCAGACAAGTGTTTTTTGAAAATCCTGTACAATGGTTAAGCACTCAGAAGCACACAAATGTGCAAATGCCACCCACTTCAAATTTCCAAAGGTAATTAGGTGCCAATGTTTTTGAAAGTGTCATCCCAGTGACTCTCTGATTCTGCTCCAATAAGTCAACTGTTTTTCTGCTCTTAACTTTCCATCTCAGCTGAGGTCTCTAGATGCTTGTAAAGTACAAAGAATAAACTTGTCAGTAACTATAGCATAGGAATTCCCTGGGACTTCCTCTACCCAAAGAGGTAATGGAGCTAACAAGAAAGAAGCAGCACTTGTTCAGATAAGTTTGTCCAAATACTGCAAAGCCAAACTAAACTGGAACAGCACTGACCAACCCTTTTGCATTCTTTGATGCAACTAGAAAGCAGGTGGAGCATGAATGTGAGGGAAGGCACAGATGACTGAATAGAAACAGCATAACCTTGTGTTCTAGGTTTGTGTGGTGGGGTTTTGGGTAGCAGGGGAGGGGCCACAGGGGTGGCTCCTGTGAGAAGGTGCTAGAAGCTTCCCTGGCTCCAAGTTGGACCCACCACTGGCCAAAGCCGACCCAATCAGCAACGGTGGTAGCACCTCTGGGATAACATATTTAAGAAGGGAAAACCTGGAACAGGGGAGGAGATCGGAATGTGAGAAAAATCCCTCTGCAGACCCCAAGGTCAGTGAAGAAGGAGGGGGAGGAGGTGCACCAGAGGAGGCGATGCCCCTGCAGCCCATGCTGACATGGCAGGCTGTCCCCCTGCAGCCCATGGAGGTGAGCGGGGGAGCAGATATCCACCTGCAGCCCATGGAGGACCCCACGCTGAATCATAGAATCATTTCAGTTGGAAAAGACCTTCAAGATCATCGAGTCCAACCATTAACCATGCCCCCTAAACCATGCCCTGGAGTACCCTGTCCACTCGCTTTTTGAATATCTCCGGGGATGGTGACTCAACCACTTCCCTAGGCAGCCCATTCCAATGTTTGACAACCCTCTCAGTAAAAAAATTTTTCCTAATATCTAACCTAAATCTCCCTTGCCTCAACTTGAGGCCATTTCCTCTTGCCCTATCTCCAGCCACCTGACAGAAGAGACCAGCACCCACCTCACTACAACCCCCTTTCAGGTAGTTGTAGAGAGCGATAAGGTCTCCCCTCAGCCTCCTCTTTTCTAGACTGAACAGCCCCAGCTCCCTCAGCCGCTCCTCATAAGACTTGTGCTCCAGGCCCCTCACCAACTTGGTTGCTCTCCTCTGGACACGCTCTAGCAGCTCAATGTCTTTCCTTCAGTGAGGGGCCCAAAACTGAACACAGTACTTGAGGTGCGGCCTCACCAGTGCCAAGTACAGGGGAACAATCACCTCCCTGTTCCTGCTGGCCACACTATTTCTGATGCAGGCCAGGATGCCATTGGCCTTCTTGGCCACCTGGGCACACTGCTGGCACCCCCAGCTCTTTTTCTGGCTGCTTTCCAGCCACTCTTCCCCAAGCCTGTAGCGCTGCATGGAGTTGCCGTGACCGAAGTGCAGGACCCGGCACTTGGCCTTGTTGAACTTCATACGATTGGCCTCAGCCCATCGATCCAGCCTGTCCAGATCCCTCTGTAGAGCCTCCCTACCCTCAAGCAGATCGACCCTGCCTCCCAACTTGGTGTTGTCTGCAAACTTGCTGAGGGTGCACTCAATCCCCTCATCCAAATCATCAATAAAGATATTAAACAGAACAGGGCCCAACACCGAGCCCTGAGGAACACCACTTGTGACCCGCCGCCAACTGGATTTCACCCCATTCACCACTACCCTCTGGGCTCGGCCATCCAGCCAGTTTTTCACCCAGTGAAGAGTGCATTTATCCAGGCCACTAGATGCCAGCTTCTCAAGGAGTATGCCATGAGAGACAGTGTCAAAGGCCTTGCTGAAGTCAAGGAAGATAACATCGACAGCCTTTCCCTCATCCACTAGGCGGGTCACCTGGTCATAGAAGGAGATCAGATTGGTCAAGCAGGACCTGCCTTTCGTAAACCCATGCTGACTGGGCCTGATCCCCCTCTTATCCTGGAGTTGCCTTGTGAGTGCTTTCAAGACAAACCGTTCCATAATGTTCCCCGGTTCCGAGGTCAGGCTGACAGGCCTGTAGTTCCCCAGATCCTCCCTCTGTTGCCGAAATCTGGAATAAAACTCCTTAACAGCAATGAGAAGTTAAGAAGCAGGCACTCCTTTATTGCAGCGCTGGGCACACGGGGGATCGCTCCACCTATCATGTGCACCTGTCTTGTCGAACGATACAGTTAAATACACACCTGTTATACATATTCATTAAGTTTCTGGGAAATGTTATACATAATCATCAACTTTCCAGTAAATCATTAGCATATGTATATGTCTCTTCACGCAGGCGCAGCAAAGGTCTCTGGTGGTCTTCAGAAGCCCTCTGGTGGTCTTTCATAGTCTTCCTCACTTGTCCGCTTCTTGACCTCTTTTAGCTGATTCTGCGCAGTATGATTCTCATCACTATCTATATTAGTTTGCATAAAAATGTATACTATGTTCTCTTTTGAAATCCAACCTTTTCAATGATTGGTCTTTCAGTTTGTTATCAAAATGGGAAAGGTAGGGAGTTTCCAAGGAGCAAATCTTCTTGGCTTCTTAAAAGAAAATATAAGCCAACGATAATCAGCTAAAAGTACAGTACTGCACATTCTTTAAGTTCTTTATCTACTATGGTTACACATCACAACTCTATATTCCTAATATTTCAGTTATAATCAGATTTGATTTCTTTTAAAATGTAACACCTCTGACCCTTCTTATAAATGGGATTCACATTGGCAAGCCTCCAGTCCTCTGGGACCTCCCCTGTTGACCAGGAACACTGATAGATGATGGAGAGTGGCTTGGCAAGGACCTCTGCCAGTTCCCTCAGTACTCTTGGATGGATCCCATCAGGTCCCATAGATTTGTGAGTGTCCAGATGGCATAGTAGGTCCCTAACTAATTCCTCCTGGATTAAGGGGGGTATGTTATGCTCTTCATCCTTACCTTCCAGCTCATGGGGTGGAGTACCCTGAGGATGACTGGACTCACTATTACAGACTGAGGCAAAGAAGGCATTGAGTACCTCGGCCTTTTCCTCATCACTGGTTGCTACGTTCCCTTCTGTATCCATTAAAGGAAAGATATTCTCCTTGGGATTCTTTTTACTGTTAACATATTTGTAAAAACATTTTTTGCCTTATGATAGTGGCCAGATTTAGTTCTAGCTGAGCTTTCGCCTTTCTAATTTTCTCTCTGTATGATCTAACAAGATCCCTGTACTCCTCCCAAGTTGCCCACCCTTTCCTCCAGAGATGATAAACTCTCCTTTTTTTCTTAAGTCCTAGCAAAAGCTCCCCATTCAGCCAGGCCAGTCGTTTTCCTCAGCGGTTCGACTTGCGGCACATGGGAATAGCCTGGTCCTGAGCCATTAAGATTTCCTTTTTAAAGAATGTCCATCCCTCCTGGACCCCTTTGCCCTTCAGGACCGTCTCCCAAGGGACTCTCTCAACCAGTGCCTTGAAGAGGCCAAAGTTAGCCCTCCGGAAGTCCATAGTGGTGGTTTTGCTGACCACCTTCTTTGCCTCACCAAGAATTGAAAATTCTATCATTTCATGCTCACTAAGCCCAAGACGGCCTCCGACCATCACACCTCCCACCAATCCTTCCCTGTTCGTAAACAACAGATCTAGCAAGGCTCCTCCCCTGGTCGGCTCACCCACCAGCTGTGTCAAGAAGCTATCTTCCACACACTCCAGGAACCTCCTAGATTGTTTACTCACTGCTGTGTTGTATTTCCAGCAGATGTCTGGAAAGTTAAAGAAGTCCCCCACAAGGACAAGGGCACACGAAGCAGTTGGATGCCCCTGAAGATGGCCATGACTCTATGGGAAAGCCTGTGCTGGAGCAGTCTGTGCCTGAAGGACTGCAGCCCACAGAAGGGACCCATGTCAGAGCAGTTCATGAAGAACTGCAGCCCACAGGAAGGACTCACATTGGAGAAGTTCATGAAGGACTGGGCCCCCAGCAGGAGGGACCCCACACTGGAGCAGGAGAAGAGCGGGGAGTCCTCCCCCTGAGTAGGAAGGAGAGGCAGAGACAATCTGTGATGAACTGACCATAACCCCCATTCCCCGACCCACTGCACTGCTGGGGGGAAGAGGTAGAGAAAATCAGGAGTGGAGGTGGGCCCAGGAAGGAGGGAGGGGTCAGGGGAAGGTGTTTTAAGATTCAGTTTTACTTCTCATTATCCTGGTTTGATTTGATTGATAATAAGTTAAATTGGTTTTGTTTTTTCCCCAAGTTGAGCCTGTTTTTTGCCCATGACCATAACTGGTGAGCAATTCCTCCCTGTCCTTGTCTTGACCCATGAGCTTTTCTTTATATTTTCTCCTCCCCATCCCAGTGGGGGGGAGGCATGAGTGAGCAGCCTTGTGGTGCTTTGTTGCCAGCTGGGCTTAAACCTACTATAGCATGTGTAGCCTGGGTACCTCCCACTCAGGGCAGACAAATTCAGTACCGGCAACAACACTGAGAAACCTTGGAGCGTGAGAGGACATGTTCCAGCCCTGCCTCCAGACCTAGGAACTTGCTCCACAGATAGTGCTCCCCAACCAGAAGCAGTACATGCATGTATATGCTTGAGCTCAGTGCTGCATGTCGGAGTCCTGCAGCAGCATCTCTACTACCACAGCTGGCATCTGACCTCACCTTCCTGCCAGACATGAGACTGCTTTTCTGAGGAACGTTTACACTCATTTTATTTTTAAAAGAAACTTAGTCTTTTAGAAGCAGAACTCAGAGTCCCTCTGGAGACACAGGGAACACCACTATGCACTGCATGGTGTAAAGGCAGCCCACCAGGCAAGCATTACAGAAGCACTGGAAAGCAGAACGCCCTTTAAAATTGGTCTACCATTAAACAGGAAAGAGAGATGATGATAATAAGGATATGCAAGTCCAGATTTTGAATGCCTTAGAAAGAAATTTATAATACAATTTCTCATGGACCCCCAAGGCAAAAAATCCAAGCGCCACCAACACCCCACCCCCCCCAAAACCCACCATAGTCCCTGAGCCAGGGGATAACTATGCCCACATTAACTCTTAAAATAAAATAATTCATGAAGACATCCAAGAAAAGAGTTCTGCTGAAGTTTTAATTCTTTTCTCTCAGACACAGACAAGTGTAATGATACAGCACTGCAAATTAAATATTCTAATGCAAATCAGGTCCATTTCTGAAAGTTACAGTGACCTGAGCAGCCACCCAGAATAAAATCTTGCCAAAGTTCCCTCAACCAAAGGACAAGTCTAATGGTTCTCACAGCACACAGAACTCTAGAAATAGATTTTCTCCATCTTGTATACAAATGCACACAACTTGAAATGAATTCCTCTGAAGAAAATGAAGTGGCTAGCAGTTGTATGAGAAACTAATGGGAATTTTAATAAGGTACCAAAAAAAAATTGTGATGGACACAGCTATTTGATATCTCTTATGTTTCATTCTGAATGTTAAATAATTAATTTTAAAACCAAACAAACAGTAATTGGGGTTTTAATAATTGAGAGACCACCAGATAAGGAAACAATATCCAACAAACAGCAAAGGAAATTAAGAAGTAAGGGAAACGGCCTTAGAAGATCCAGATAACTTGAAATCATGGTTCAATGTATTTCATTTTCTCCTCCTGAGACTTCATACACCCTTGAATCTCATTCATGTTCTTGCTTAGTTTCTTCTTAAGCAAGACTTCAACATTTTTACGTACTGCTGCAATACTATTGTGAGTTCTGTGACTTGCAGTAGTTAGCACTGCAATAGGATGGGCTTGTACTTATTAAGAAGCAGTTCTGCTGATGATGTTTATGATCTGCTCTGTAAGATGTATGAGTAAATTCAAAGATACACTCCTGCAGATTATACCTGCAACAGCTCTTTGAATAGCATACCATTTATCATTGCCAACTCAGTTTTTGATGGATGGCTGCACAGAAAAGGGGATCTGCACAACAGCAACAAGCAGGTATAAGCAAGTTGTTTGTCGGCATTGGTTCTCTGCTTACAAGAGTGTTTGACATGGGTGGGCACTGATGGGAGCAATGATCACCAATGTCCAAGAACACTTAATTTTGCTCTGTCTTGCAACCTATTTAAGAATATAGGCTGTATTACAGATAAGGACCATGAGATAAAAGTCAGTCTATTGTCAGCTTTTTTCATCACATGGAAGTGTCAGGGCTGAAAGGGTGCTGTGGATTTACGGTATTTGAAAGCTTGCATATTTCTAAATGCATAAAGGAATTTCACAAGAGCTTTGTATGGAGAACTCATGAGAGATCTCAAGCAACAAGTCTGGATTCTCTTAGAAAGAATAAAGAAGCACTTCAACTCATGCCAAAAGCCTTTGAAAAAAATGCAGTGTTTTTCCTATCTCTCACTGTCCTATACATTTGTTTATTTAAATTAGTCTAATGTGAGATTCGCAGATATGTGGTATGTCTCTGATATGACTGAACCAGGGGTAACTGGCTTAGCAGAGAAATCCCTAGGAATGCATCTGAACCCCCTAGATGGGCAATAAGCCCATTGATGGTGTCTCCAAGCTGCTCTCTGGGAAGGCTTCTGCCCCAGAACACTCCAGTGATGACCAAAAAACCTATGTGGCTGAAAGCTTCCCAAGGCCCACAGCACAGTTCAAACCCTACTAAGTCACTCATGCTTAGCAAAGCATTAAAATGTTACAGCAATTATTTTGTTGCTGCTTTATTATAAAGCGTAAAATTAACCAATGGCACTCCTCTCAGTCATGAACTAATGCATAGTCTGCTGTGCTGAAAGTCAGTAGGATTATTCTGACTTGGACTATGAGTCAAGGACTATCTCCTTAAATAAAATTTCCAGGTGGTTTGTTAGTATAGTTTACCATTGGTCACCTAACACTTGACTATCCCAGGTAACACTATCTGAGAAGTTAAGTCATGCCACCTTTAAGAAACTGTGTCTTGAATGTCCTTTGACCTTTCCTGGACAAACAGTTAGGAACTGGGAATCATTCTTCGCCTTTAGGAGTGTTGCTTTCGAAAGAGTCATCAAAAGGGAAATGTAAATGTCAGCTTGCTCCTCTCCCTCCTATGAAGTTGGAGATGCTCCTCCCCACTGCACTAGAAGAGTAGCACAATGCTCTAGCTGTGGCAGAGAAAAGCCAGTCAGCTTCTGCAGGAGGCAGAAGGGCTGTACCGCTCTCCTGCCTCACGCTCTGACTGAAGCCAGCAGAGTCGGCAAGCAGAGCTTTCATTGGGAAGTTAGCATTGGCAGCTCTCCTTTTGTTATATTTACTTGAGTGGTTTTCAGCCAGCCAGGGAGATCTCTGACAGCAGAACCCATGGGACCTAAAGACTCAAAGGCCTTCTTTTCATGCATCCTTAGAAAGCCCTGGCAGCCTCCCTCCCTCCTTTGCCACTGCTGCCAAGTTCACTGCTGGCTTTCAGACTTACACCTTATTAAAACAAGATTGCAGGAGCAAAACCTTACCCACAACCACCTTGCAAGCTGTTTAGAGTCCTGCAGTGATGCTGGATCATCACCCTCAGGCATCTCAGGTTCTTTAATGTTCTTCACTCTACACTGCCACTACTTCAAAAACCTCTCTGAACTGCCTTTTTCAGCTTCTCATCCTGTGAACACAGCCACGAGGAGCCCTAAAAGGCACATTCACAAGCCCCAGCAAGGCCCAGGGTTTATTCTCATTTCAGAGCATGGGTCTCCTAGGTGACTGTAAGTCCCTCTTTTCTTGCTTCAGCCCCATTAGTATTTTCTACCCAGCACACACATTATAAACACACAGAGATACAAATGAGACAGGTTATCATTCTGCTTTCTTGACAAGATCTGCCTTTTAAAGTCCCTCCTGGTAATAAGCAGAAACAACTACTGCTGGAAAGCACTTGGAGAGAAATAACATCAGCAGCACTATGTAAATAATTAACGAAACCATTCTTTTAGATTGCATTATGCAGAGAGAAATAAATCATCAGACAAGCACTAAATATTTCATGAAAGTTATCGTAAAGTTGGAGAATAAGTGTCCTTCTATATCATTTCAGAGCATGGAATAGTCATCAGTACATTTAAGAACTGCCTCTTACCCCCTTTGCAGCACTGAAGGAGATGGATTCTCTTCAATTCTATGTACACTAAGTTTTCTACATCCACTAAGATTTCTAGAAGGCTAATCATCAGGATTTCCTGGGGGGGGGGGGGGGGGGGGGGGGAACACACAGGCCTTTTTATGGCCTCTCAAATGGGTTGCCAGATATTGAGGCATACAAAATTGCTAGTCATTTCTGAAAACACTGACTCACTGAGCTGGTAATGAACAGTTGTGTTGCTGAATGACTATTGAAACAAAAGATGTTACCCACCTCCCTAAGTGATACTTATTAGCAATAAATCTATCCTCTAGAGAAAGAAACAAGGCAAAACGCAACCCAAGTGCCTATTTATTGTGTTGCCAAATGAACACCTAATGTAGTACCATCAGAATTAGTAAGTAGAAAACCATGGAGCTCATCCAGCCACATAACTTACTCTCCAAATCATTTAACATTAGTTTTTCAGAAACAATGGATGTTGTAAGTGTCTTGTGATTTTTGCTAATGATACATTTTCTCTTAATAGGCTGATAAATTCTTAGTACTACCATTGACTTTCCAAAACAGAAAAAAAATTTTGCAACACAGAGCTCACCTGGAACTGAAAAAGTATAAATATTTTGGTATTTATTTGCTTTACTTTTATATTTATCTATTTTAAAATAGATATTTTCCAGGTTTCCCTTTGTCACTTGTGCTCATTACCAATAGTAAATCTGCTCAAGTTTCAGCATTTTCTGCCAAGCTTTTCCCTCCTCATCAATCTTTAGCTGCTCTTTTTCATCCTACTCTGAAATCCCAGGTCCTCCTCAGGCCTGATAAAACTAAGGCAGTGCAGTATCCAGAGAAAAAGCAAAAGAGGTTAGAGCATCGTGGTTGCCTGCTTTGCAGTAGTAGGTATAGGAAGCCCAAAGTAACTACTAATCTGAATTGAGATCATTATGTGCACAGGACCTGGACACCTTCAATTTCTCATATCCAGCCTACATTGAAGAAAGTCAGTGCAAAAAGAGTTGGAGCTCTGTAAACAGAAGAATTTTTTTGCGGGCAGTCTTCACACAAAACTCTCTCAGGCTGAGATAACTGGGGTTGTTCAGCCTGGAGAAGAAAAGGCTCCAGGGAGACCTTATGGCAGCCTTCCAGTACCTAAAGGGGGCCTACAAGAAAGCGGGAGAGGGACTTTTTACAAGGGCATGTAGGGAGAGGACAAGGGGTAATGGCTTTAAACTGAAAGAGGGTAGGTTTAGATTAGATGTAGGGAAGAAATTCTTTACTGTAAGGGTGGTGAGACACTGGAAAAGGTTGCCGAGAGAAGTTGTGGATGCCCCATCCCTGGAAGTGTTCAAGGCCAGGTTGAATGGGGCTTTGAGCAACCTGGTCTAGTGGAAGGTGTCCCTGTCCATGGCAGGGGGGTTGGAACTAGATGATCCTTAAGGTCCCTTCCAACCCAAACCATTCTATGATTCTATGAAAAGCAAGGTATGACTAGAACATTGTATTTCTAAGCTTCTGACATTGTTTTAACTTATACGACAACACATGCTAAAGCCATTAATATGGTATTTTTACTTCACTACTAGATCAAGATAAAGTGAGTTGTGAAAGTTCTCATGTGAATAGAGATGTTTTTTAAACAGCAACAGAAAATTTAAGTTTGCCCTCAGAGTGAAAGCTTTACTTTTACTTATTTCTAGAGGATTTTTGACAGTGGGAGAACTTGTGAGATTGTACAATATGCAGAGCAATAAACTCTACAAAAACAAAATGTGTGAAGCCATGATTACTGGGGAAAATTATTTTAAAACACACTGGTAGTATGCACGCCTGCATGTAATAAACATACAGATTCACAGTCTAAATCCTAGCACCCCGACAAAGCCTGAATGGTACAACTCTTTCTTAAAAGCATGGGAAAGGGACATTTCACAGTTTCTCAAAAACTTCAGCAGTTGTGTGGAATCAGAGCACTTCAGGGTGGTATCAAAATTCAGGCTCCAAGTTCAGAACCAAGAAGAAATAAATATAGCAAAATTTCCTGAAAGTCCAGATGTCACAAAAATATGACAAAACTGAAAATCTCCTCATCTTAAATAAATAAGTGAACACTTGAGCATAAACTCTGTCAGTTCAGCAGTTGCATCTCCAGTAGGCAGCAAGAGCAGCTTCATGGCTGGAGCAGGAAGGTCCTGGGTTCTGAACCAAAAAGTGCTACTGACTTACCTCCATGTTGGAATGCTGTTTGGCTGCATCATTTCCAGTTTTGCCTCAGATCCATCAATTTCCAAAGCAAGATGCTGATACCGAGAGCAGGTTTAACAGTTACCCACAGTAAAACCATGATAAATAGGCAAAGCTTTATACATGTACAAACTGCTTGGTTGCTTCTCCCCTTTTTCCTAACTAGACCAGCCCTATTGCTTTCTACCATCTGGTCCTGCCCCCTACTCTTGGACAGCCTTTGCAACACTGAGAACACGAAAATATTACATCTGCTGTTCATTATAAAGCCTGGCTGTGCCAGTTGTACTGGGAGGGAGTAGGTGTGGGTTTTTTCCTCTTTCCAATTTAGACACAAACGGGCAGCCAGGCACAGCCCAGCCCAGAATATACAACATCATATTTTACCTGAGCTAATGGGCTATAGCTTGTGCCCCATGTGTTCTGTAATAAGGCCAGATGCATTCAGACAAAATGCATTTCAGTCTCCGGTGCTGCTGTTTTAATCAGACTTGGTATTCTCACTTCTCCTAAAACAAATTAGTAAAAATGCCATTATTTTATCCAGTATCTAGTCAATCTCTGCTATGCCATAATCAAAATATACCCAATCAACACCTTTGAAAATTTCATTTTATTTATTTAGCCTATAAGAGGCTCATCAAGCTGCCCTATATCAAATCCAGTAGCCTGATTAACAAATTAATCTTCATCTTCGTACAACATCCAGCATAGCACAACACTATTGCTTTCTTTTAGCGAGCAAAACAAAAATCCACATGATCACATCATGAAACACCATTGAGATAGAGAGCACTGAGCATATTATTTGATATTATTCTGCAGAGACCATATGTGTTCAGTTGTCTTCCAATGAACGAAGCAGGGCTGTTGTGTCTGACTTGTGTTATCCCATAACACTGCATAATTCTAACAGCAAACTTGAGATTAAAATAGGCAAGCAAGGAACTGGACCATTTCCCAGAAAGTTCTCTGAAGGCAATCTATCCTTCTTAGCAACTAGTTAGCAACCAAGAGATGATTACTGTGGATTAAAGAATTAGGTAATAAAACAAAAAGTCTAATCAGAAACACCATTGCCAGCATTTTACTGTCACAGGGCCATTGGAATAAAATAAAAAACAAAAAGCTCTAAAATTATTTTCATTTTGTCACAAAGTTAACTAAAGGAATAGAAAGAGAGAGGTTTAGAGACACACGACGGAGATGGAAGAAATCCAGACTACTGCAAGTCTCTCAAGAAACATGAAGGAAAAAAAAATATCAGTATTTTTTTTAGTAGCTTTAATGGCTTGGCTAAACTTAAACTAGATAAATCTCCTGGCACTGCACTTCGCATTCGTGAACACTCTGTAATAACTCACCCATTTAGAAGAGTTGGGGCAAATTCAGATCAGGTTCAAGCAAGCATAGTTGTCCTAAAGTTAGAAAATTCTTGTTCACCTGTACCAAAGATAAATCCAGGCTCTTGTCCACACAAAAGTCAGAAAAGAGGAGCTAGTGATTACATTCTGAATCCTAAAATCTTACATGCTACTCAAGTTTTCTAGGCAACTGGCAGTGCAGTCATAGAGAAAGATTGAGCTGTGTAATCCAGTACAGAAGACCAAAGGAGACACTGCAGGAATAAAATGCATTTATGCAGCTCACATAACACCTATACTACCTCTATTATTCCATTCCATACACTGGAGCAGCAAAGGCCAGGATGGCAGTCCAGAAACCCTGACCCTGGGTTCAAATTGGATAAATACTTGAGATTTCTAGGTAAAGTGAATATTAGTCTGTCTGAGACAAGGAAAATTCCAATCCAGTTTCAAACACAGGTAGCAAAATTCAAGAGGTACCTGAGCAAATAGTCTTAAGACTAAAGAATTTGTCAGATTCCCTCTGAATTTCTCCCCTCCCACTGACCCCACCCGCCCTTTTTTTTTTGCATGCCAGCATCCCATGAAAGCTCCACAGGCTTTCTTTGAAGCTTCTTTTCCTTCGCTGTTTCTTCCGCCCATGTGAAAAATAGTAAAAGAAGATTATATTAATGACAAATTAAGGAGGCTACATGATCAAACACACAGTCTCCAGGGAATTCCAGATATAAGGTTAACCTAATTTTCACTGTGCCCCTACACATGTGTATTTTCACACAGTTCATAATGTACAGAGACCACAAACTGATAGATCCAATAGATTTCAGGGGTTTTATGCAAATTTATACACTTCCAAGGAACTTCACCACATATTTATTCAGTTCTAATAGGTGGTTGAATAATAGTCACTGCAAACCTAAAATTTCTCTTTTGGTCTTTCAATGCATTCTTAATTTATTAACTATTTGCTTTCAGCTTCATCTTAAAAGGGATGTTGTAATAATGATTAGTTTAGGTTATTACATACACAGTCTGACATATCAGCTATTTGCATCCCTTTGGGTATTAAATACTGTCATTTAAAAGAGACAGAATTTATTTTAGCAGAATTACTTTTGTTTATATTTCCCCTAAGAACAAAGGTCAGGCTTCTGGTATGTCACCATTTCTTCTAGACTCACTGTGATACGAGCTAGTGTTGATTAACAATCCTAAATTACCAGGTAGAATGTCAATAGCTACATATTTCATTCAGCTTCCAAAAACCTTAGAAAAATTGTACATTAGCTGAAATAAACTGTTTAAAATTACAAAACATGCTGTCACTATTAAAAATGTGTAGGACACAAGTTCATTAGTCAGCTGACAGACTGCACTAAGTTCTGTCTAAGGTAGATTGATAAACCAAGAAACATTACAAAGGCAGGATATTTTTCAGAAATATTTTTCAGACTGTTTCCCAAGGTCAATAGACACTAAGTGATGAGCTAATGGAATCCACTTTAAAAACAAACAAACAAACAAAACCCACCTTCCACCTTGAAGCTCTCTCCAAAGTTGACAATTACAAGCCAAGAACTTCAAACTCTGAGTCAAAGCCAGGAAGTTAACAAACCTAAATTCTTTTAAGGGTTTTCCCTTCAGCCAGCATCAATATGTCAAACCTCGTTCTAAGTCAGTACAGATTTGTGATCATTCTTGATTCTTTGAAACTAAAACACCAAGAATGTTTATGTTCTCCAGCATGAGGGAAACACCATTAGTTCAGGAAGATATGAACATATCTGCACAGGTAAGCCAATTATTTTTCTCATATCAAATAATTAAATTCACAATTATTTTTGCACCAAACATGTTAGCTATACTAAATTTTCCAGAATAAATCTGGAAAATTTTTTTGTTTTCTTGTTTCTTACCCATTTTTCAAAGCTCTGTATGTACCTCAGCATTTTTGCCATATCAGCTCATGCATTAGCAAAGGCTTCTCCATTTATCATCATCATCTGTACATTTAATTAATATGCTGTTCACTTGACTTTCCAGATCATTAATAAAGATGTTAAGGAAAATGCACTTAAGACTTATTTCCATAGCACTATTGGACATCTCTCCACAATCCATTGCTTTTCCATTTATAACTTCATAAAGATCCTTTTTCTGTACAAATCAAACTGTAGTTGGGTACACAGATTTTTTTGTTCACAATGAACCAGTCTGACTACAACATGTTTCATTTGAGCCACCACAGTAATTCATCTGTAATAAGAATATATGGTAAAGAATAGATTAAATGTGGAATCAACTGTGCTTGATGAAATGTACTCTGGATTATTTCAGGAACTGGCCAGGGCAACCTGAGACCTGCTCAAGATTACTTTCATGAATTCATGGAAGTTGACTAAGACCTCTGAAATTTAAAGTTTTGAGACCTGTGGGTAGGACAGGAGGGGAAACCCCAGTATCATTCATTCATCTGTAAAATACATTGGAATGAATAATAAACCAAGTTTTTTACTTATATCACAGCCACTTACAAAGTTCATCATGGATTTGCCAAAAGCATTTAAATTTCTTGTAGGGTATGAAAACAATTAGAACATAAGAGCGAGTAAGCATGTGAGAGGAATTGCAATGGCTTTTCTTGCACATAAAACAACTGGTATGAAAACACAAGCAGACCAGGATAAAGATATGCAAATAAAATCTAAGCTGAGGTACTACCAGGTTCAGGGCATTGTATATCAAGAAACTTGTAGCCTGATCACAGGTGAATCCATAAGACAGCAGGAAGAAGGTTCAGAAATCTAAAATATCTCTTATTCAGTGGTTATTTCCTATGTCCCTGATATATTACAGTACTGCATTTTCAATTAAAAAGATGGAGACTAATGATTTACAGAGACACTTGACAGCTGGGAAAGAACAGGTGATTTTAACACCTACACTATTACATCAACCTCAGTCAGTTGTGTGTCAGATGCACATAACCAGTCTTATTGAAAACAATCTGGTATATTGCAAAGAAAGGAATTCTAGACATAGCTACCAGATACTTTGCTATAAAATTCTGGAACTTTCAATTAATAGCAAACATTTGCCAAGTTTCAGAAGGCTAAAAAAACAGAGTCTCATTTAAATCACAGCCCTTAAAAATTGATCCATCATGGACTGACCTGGCTCTGAATGTTGTTTTCCACATACTAATTAAACTAAGTTGAGATCTTATGGTGAACAAGGCACTGGAAAAGCACTGCAAACTGCTAATCTCTCAATCCCTACAAAAAGTTAGCAAATTACCTCTAATTGACTGCTGCCCCAAAGCTATGCTGGTATTTACAATGATAGCACAAATGTTATTCCAATAACATTGTTTACCAGGAAACACATGCCACTGGCATCACCCCAAACAGTTTGAGGTAACTGCACTTTTGGGCCATGGAGAGGAGTAGAAGACCTGGCACCTCAGGGCAAAAGTCTCATTCACTTCTACTCCCCATCCCAAGTCAAATAATAGCACAAATTAGCCCTTATGCATCCTCCTTTTCTCCCCAGTATTACACACAAACTGCACATAGAAAAAGAGATCCACAGCAACAGCTAAAGATTAATCAAGTTTATAAAACAATAGTTCATACTACAAGTAGCTAAACTATTTCAGCCTGCAGCCTCTCCATGGGGAGAAGTGCTCAGCTACACAGCTTCCACAAAGCCAGTACGCCTCTAGCAGGAAAAGTATCCCAGAGCACCTACAGAAGGCTTACACTGGAGAGATTACAGTGCATGCAATTGCACTCACATCCAGCTGAGTCTGCTGGCCGATGGGGAAGGACAAGCAACCTGTCAAGTTGTCTTCCAAGCAGTTTGTAATTAGCCATTACCCAGACTCTAGAGGGTCTTTATGCTTTCCACTGTCTCCTCTCCATTGTGCAGAGAGGAGAGAAAGATGAAGGTTTCTACCTCCCTTGCTGAACCAAGCCTAGCAAATACCCTGGATCCCTCTCAGCAACTGTGCAAGAGCAAGCATGCCCAAAGGCTTTGTTCAGACGCCTGTCACAGAACTGAGCTGTTTACTACTTTTGATACAAAATGAATTAACTTCAGCACAACACTCTCAGACAAGACACTTGCCAGAAAATTATTAGGTTCAACAGCATGCAAGGTAGTGTTACAGCTTTCAACTGACTATTACCCAGAGTTTGAAGTGGCTGTCGTGGTTTAACCCCAGCCAGCAACTAAACACCACGCAGCCGCTCACTCACTCCCCCCCACCCAGTGGGATGGGGGAGAAAATCGGGAAAAGAAGCAAAACCCGTGGGTTGAGATAAGAACGGTTTAATAGAACAGAAAAGAAGAAACTAATAATGATAATGATAACACTAATAAAATGACAACAGCAATAATGAAAGGATTGGAATGTACAAATGATGCGCAGTGCAATTGCTCACCACCTGCCGACCGACACCCAGCCAGTCCCCGAGAGGCGAATCCCTGCCCCCCCCACTTCCCCGTTCCTATACTAGATGGGATGTCACATGGTATGGAATACACCGTTGGCCAGTTTGGGTCAGGTGCCCTGGCTGTGTCCTGTGCCAACTTCTTGTGCCCCTCCAGCTTTCTCACTGGCTGGGCATGAGAAGCTGAAAAATCCTTGACATTAGTCTAAACACTACTGAGCAACAACTGAAAACATCAGCGTTATCAACATTCTTCGCTCTGAACTCAAAACATAGCACTGTACCAGCTACTAGGAAGACAGTTAACTCTATCCCAGCTGAAACCAGGACAGTGGCATACTTTTCTATCTCACTGTTAAAGAAAGGAACATGAGACCTCCACCCATCTTTTTACCACCTATACCAATTTAAAATGATCAAGATAAGCAAAGCTCTTCACCAGCAGAAAGAGCTCTCTACCAGCCTCAGAGAACACAGCACTATCTGGATGACCACAGAGGAGAGCTATGACAATGACAAGTCTTTGCCCTGAGGACTCCATTTCTCAGGGCCATAGCAACTCAACCATAAATTTAATCTTGCACATGCAGAAAGTAGGTTTCACAGGTACCACTCCAATTGAGTAGAAATATTAAAACTTATTAGCCTCCTTCCTCTGCACAGAAAGATAAAATAGGACAACTTTCTGAGATTGTAGGTGGATGTATTTGGGATTGTCATCCTCCTAAATTGCAGAAACAAATAAAAATAACAACTGGGATAGTTCCCATGGGGCAGCCTCTTATCCATCACATCAGGTCAAACTGGGTTTTGCAAAAACTTGGTCACCTCTGCCGTAGCATAAGGATACAGGATGAGTTCAGGGGCTTTTGTCGCTGCATAAGATAGCCTTAAGCAGCACAAGAGAAACTCAGCAATGGGAAAATATGGTTAAAATATTCTTCCCTTGCTCAGGGGAGCTCTACCATTGGAAATCAGCTCAAGTAAAGCAAGAAAGAAACTGCAGGGTTGGAGTTGGCCTTATCTGACAGAACATCAGAAAAATGTCAAGGAGACAAGAGTGATGTGTCAGGATTTGGTATAACATGCCTTGAACTGGCACTGATTTTTTGGAGAAGAGAAAATCGTATATCCAACCTACCTGTACTTCAGAGAAGCATTTGTGTAGTGCCACATGAGATCAGCCAAAATATAGAAGAGAGGAATTAGTGTGGTGGAGCAGGGACTTACTAAAAGGAGATGTGCTGAAAAGCAGCAGTAAAGGGCTGGAAGGGGATTAGCAATGGACTTCTCAGGCTCAATCTTGGGACTGATATTGCTCACTATATTCACTAGCAACCTTACAGAAGCAATCTTGCCACAACACACACTTTTCGTTCTCAAGCAAATACTTGGATAAACAAATGATCTTCCCTGTGTGCCTCAAAACTCAGCAAAATTTCCCTTCAGAAAACCTAAAGAAAGAGCAATACTAAAAGTGATGTGTTCCTATCACTATCTAAAGATCTATCCCTTGTCCTGGTTATTTTTGAAAGCAAACTCTTTACAGAGAAGTTAGAAATAACATGGCTAAAATGTTTATATAGTACAGGAGGAAATCGCAACAAACCCTGAACTACCCACTGTCTTCAAGACTAAAGCCAACTGAACATTAACAATTAAATTAAAACTAAAAGCATTTAGAATTAAAACTGAAAAGCTGCTTTAGATCTTAAAATTTTAACACATTTTCACAAGTTAAAAAAAGTGTTTGTGATAACTTATAAATGAAGTACAGGTCCCAATGTTACTGAAAAACTTTCCTGCTTGAAATGCCTGAAAACTAAGGTTTATGACAAAAATGTCAACAGGACTTTAAGGTAATTGAACAATCCTAGTCACTATAATGATAAACAAATTCATACAACTATCACATGTCATTTCACAGGAAACAGCTTTCAAACATATATATTTTGTTTTCACGCTTTGAGGCAAATAGGAAAACAGATAAAAATGCAGGTGGAGTTGTATCAGATATCAAGGGTGCCAAAACAAGCTATTAAAAGCTATGAAAAGAGCAAAGCTGGAGTAGCTTGAACTGATCTGCAGCATATAAGCTCTGCAGAGAAAAAATTGCAGCCTAAATTCAGTTCATTTATTTCTCTTCTTATACATCAAGTGAACAAAGGAAATGTGAACTGTTAATCCCCCAGTATATTCTTATTTTTCCTTATTGTTCCAAACTGTTCATGTCAACCTCACAGGTAAGCCTGAATCATTAATTCATGACCAGAAAAATGATGGCAAAGAACTGTTACACCATTTATACAAGTAAAATCAATTTATTAGGAAAGACATGAAGAGTAGGAATAATAGATAAGGCAGAAGTTGTTAAAGTCAAAGCTTTGCCTGCTGTCCAGATACTATTTTAAAGAATAAGTTTGAAATCAGATTTACTGACAAATCATGTGTTAAAGACAATTATCTCTTTTTCATCTTGTGTATTTACTTATAACTTTTAAGCTGACTTGACCTTTTCCTTTTCCCACAGAATTAATGAAACACATTTTTCCTATCACTTAGCAAAATAGTTAAGTAATCAGAAACTCAGCAGTATGTTTTTTCTGGCAAATGTGGCTGTTGACACAAGGAGCTAAGTTATCATAAGTGCATGGACAAAGCATTATGGGACAAGTTCTCACATCTCTTCTCAGACCCAGGACCTTGCAAGGAGGATTTATAGGTATATCTCCTGGCTGGCATACTCTGCTTAAGACCACGGGGTTCCAGAATAATTAATCCACGCACTGGTATGGTGACATAGATTTGATGTAGATGCTGATCAGGCAAGGACATGCAGTTGCTTTTTTGGTGAGCAAGTTGGAATATATGCTTCCTTTACTCTAGGAGCTGAAAATACAGACCCAGTAAAGTTCAAGTGATGCATACAGACAAGATCTAATCCAGAAGTCCTAGTACATATTACAGACTTAACCCATTAAAATTTTTGAATAGTTGAATTCAGAGAGCAGAGCAAGTTAATAACATAAGTGCTTTTCATTATGTAGCTCCACAGTTTTGATCCCTAGTAGGTACCCTTAATCCAAACTTAATATATCTGGGAAAGACAGTCTTGGGACCATATCCCACAGAATTTACAATTATCTTAGGCAAGTTGAATTTTAGCCAAAACCCCTGCGACAGCACTTTTCTCCACAAACATGCTTTTTCTTTTCTATCCCAGCTAGGCTTTGAGGAAGCCAGAATGGAATTTTCAATCAGTGCAAGAAACCTCACAATTCTTCCCCAAAACCTAAATCTCCTACCCACTCCTCCACTCAGTATCTCAACTACCCAGTTGTATAGGTTTTGCTTGCTAGGAAATGTTCTATAAAAGGCTTGGTTTCACTTATTGCACAACAGGACAAAACCAGATCTTAAAGTTTTCTGATTTTTGTCAAAAATTGCTGTTGTTTCAGAGCATCCCCCAGTTTTGAGCCCTGCCATGCTGCACATATGATAACCAGCTACTACCATGTCGAGCACATTTGAGGTCAGAGCAAAACTGAACTGTTAGGAGCACAGAATAGACAGAAACTGTTCAAAGCTGATCACTGAAGAATTCCTATTACCCTGGGAAGTCTCCTGTGCCAGGCTGGGAGAGACATTTTTGCCATCCTGCCCCACAGTTAGCCTGCAGGAGAAAAGACCAGAGCAGAATAAAAGCGAGACCCCTCGCGCATCTGCGTGCCAGGGATGTATGGTCATGAGGTGTCCTGGCAACATGGACTCAGTGGGCTACAGCCAGTTCCTCTGACTCCCTCCAACCTCCTCCACTTCAGACCACAGTGCAGACCAGCAGGATAGCCCTGGGTTGTTTCTCTTACTCGAGCTATAACAAAAGATTTTCCGTTGGAAACACAACAATTTATCTTTCATTTTCAAAGTCAGAAACTTCCAAAGCAAAGGAGCTCTTAAGGGCTAGTGATATTCCAGATTATGTATCTCAAATATCCTTATATATAAAATGAACTACTCATTGTCAGTTAAAAATAAATTGGCCATATATTCCACTTACAGTAGTTTAGTAGCTGTGTAATATACATAATTTTAAATTATACAACCAATAAAGTACTAATTACTGTACTTTTCTGTTATATTTGAATTTGCAATAAAAATGTCTAAGGCTTTAATTAGTATAAAAGTCATTCAATTGCTATTTTTGAACACAGTATAATTACAACAAAATCAAACTACAAAGTACTTTCAACAGGTGGTTAGGACACATTAAACTAGATCCTTAAGAGCTATGCTGATTTAATTGCAAATGAACAGAACTTTTTATTAATATGGACATATTAAGAATCCATGTACTGTCTGGAGGGAGAAATATATTTTATGGTTTAATAGAAGTGTGAAACTTTTGGCTACAATACCTCAAGCAGTATGTTTTTAAAAGAAATTGATTTGGCCCCGGTCTAGGAAAAGATTTGCTGTCTGAAAGCCTGATTTTGCTTTGCCTAACTCCTGGACGTGTAGACCCAGAGCAGAATCCAGGATTGCTACAAGCTGCTATGCTTTTTGTGTGATGTATATCCTTGGCATCTCTTCTTAAAGCTCTCACTTCCATGGCTAGGCAAGGCTTAGCAAAGGATTTTCATTATGACAGTTCCGGTGACAATACTCCCTCTCACCCCTAATTTCCACCTAAATTTATGTTTTTAAAAAAAAAAATCAGTGCATGCTCTGCACTAGTTCATGCCTCAACAGAGAAGCCTAGCAGAAAGGTCAGTCTCAGCCAGCCATATCTCTCAGTACACCTTACACGATCAGAGAACACCACTGAATGACACACACAGCAGGACCCCCAGAGAGACGTGCTCCCATGATTTGGGCAAACAGTTCCTCACATTGAACAGAGAGGTTTTCCTTGGACTGTCATTTCTGGATTTATACAGGTTTAAGACCATGCCATTTACACTCTGAATTCTGGCATTACCCAGATTTCCAGCCGGCTGATTACTTAGCTTACGTTTGTTACTTCTAATTTCTGTCTTTTCAACACTTTTGAAATTCTACTATATCTACACATCAGAAACATACAGAATAGTTGTGCCTCTCTCTCTGTAGATAAACACTGTTATATTTGGTTGGTAAGCCTTGAAAAAATGTTAGCCTGTGCAGCAATAGCCATAGCTGTTTTTCCTAAAAGTGGTGAAACCAACAATCCCCCCAAACATGTTTAAAAGCTCAGAAGGAAGCCAGGAAGGTTATTCACATAGCAACAATCTAACAGTTCAGTCGATTTTGCTTATTTATTTTTAAGTAAGAATGGTTTGTTAGTGCCACACTGACACAGGTATTTTTATTCATTTGTAAGCCACTTCTCAACAGTAGCAATTAATGCTATTGCATATGCAGTCTGCTGTGAAGTAAATTCTGAAGTGGTTTCTAAAAGCAGTCCACCTAATTTTCCTAGCAAAATCTTGGAACAGCCCTGCCAAAACACCCGGCCATAAAGCCATCTTGTTCAGACAGGTCTTAAATATTTGTCCCTTCACTCTGAAATATTCCTTTCAGCCACGTCATTATGTTTGGATTGTGCAGATGAACACAGATTGCAGTGCTGTTTACAGTTCCATAACTTTAATGATGTAATTCTAATTTAGAAAAAGATATTCATCTGTAAAGTTAATTGCTTTTCTTGTTAGCAAGCCTTATCCTAGTCCAATGGCTGATTATAAAATAGTAGTATAGGCTGAAATTAAGCTCCATTGTCAACTGCAGACTCATTTACCTAGGTAAAACATACAACCAGGACTGATGAGTTTGTTTATTTTCCAAATTTCCTTCTGCAGCACAAAAGGGAACACAATGTGTGCATTCCCTACGCATCCAGGCATCCCAATGACTATGAGCACTTAACTTCCTAAGGAGAACTTTGCTCTCAGTAGTAAAAGACCAAAACTACAAATATTATGAACCACAGCAAGAGATTAAGAGAAAGGCACCACTAGTGTCCCTAGTCCAGTCCCATGTAATAGCAGAGAATTTATTAGGCAAATATCCCAGCTATCCCAACTGGTCTACTGTCATTCATATCAGTTTTAACGAGCTTAAGCAGAGCTTTAAGAGCTTAAGATACAAAATCAGGTCATATTCAAACTGTTCAAAACAGCAATAGTCTGATTTGTCAGTTTGTTTATTTGACAAACTTTATGTCATATATAAAGCATACTCACACATAACAGAGGAAAAAATGCTTGCAGGTGACAGGAGACTGCATAGACTGACAACTAGTAAGCTGATGTGCTCTGTTGCAACATTGGAAATTAAGAGCTCAGCCTCATCTTTGGAGACTATGCCTCAAGAGAAGTTTCATATGTGACTTCTCTGAGCAGTTCTGCTGTGCCCCTGAGGCTTAAGGAGATAAATTATAAATTAGGAGGACCTAAGTATTAATAGGGGCAAACAAGTACAAACTGAATGGTATTGTGTCAGGCTGATAGCCACATAATTAGCCTCCTAAAAATAAAAGCTCTTTTTTGCTCTGTACTATACTTCATCTTTTCCTCTTCAAGAGGTACAAAGAAAGTTTAATCATTGTAAAGGCTGAAGAGGCTGAGAGTAAAGATTCTCAAGCACTGAAGAATCCTCTCTGGAGAAACACCACAGAGCTGACTAACTTCTTCAGAGCACAGGAGCATCTCTTCAGTAATACAGCACAATTAATACTTGCCATTCTTAACCTCAATAATCTGACAAGGGAAACTAACACCTTTTACCTTCATGGCTCCTTTCTTTCATCTATCCTAGAGCATTTGCGCTCCTTACTGCAAAAGAATGCCAGTACCTCATCCAAGCTGCACAGCAAGAGTTTCTAAGGGAGAAAGAGAAAAGAAATTCTCTTCAAAGTTACCGAAGAGCCAAGGCCAAAAAAGTCCACAGGGGGGAAAGGGAGGAAAAAAAAAAAAAAAAAGAAAAAGAAAAAGAAATCTCCAAGGCAGATATCCATTGGTCACCAGGCATCTTCTTTATAAAGAAAACAATTCTTCTGGTAATTAGTGACACTTGTTTCTCTACAAGTTGCAGACACACCACCCTAACTACCAAAGTAGGCATTTTCATTAGACATCTCTGACAACTCCAAAGAGAATTTTCCCCATAATGCACAGAACACGTTTGCTTGAGAAAAAGGTAAGGTGGCAGCAATCAAGGGCACATACAATCCTTTTTCAAAAGCTGCCTAGTCTTAGGGATGGGTAGTACCACTGAGAACATCTTCAGTCTCCCAGCTATTTGGGCAGAGAAGTGCACAAGCATGAGTCACAACCTCCATAAACTTCAAAGGGTCCTTTTGAGAGGAACACAGAAAATTTTATCTTCATTTTTTTTCACAGCTGCACTTATAGCTAAGGCAATCCTTTGCAAGAAGGTCTCTTCTCTGACCTGCACTGATGCATTCAAGGGCATTCTGGGAATTTAACATCAGTAGGCACAGAAGACACCCTACCCACAAAACCAGTGAGAAAGCAAGCTTTGTGACAAATAGCAGCAACCTGTGTCTCATTAAAACAAATGAGAACTTTTGTTTAATTAGTTTGAGACACTGACTATTTAGGTGGCATGTGAGACTATGGAGATATGTAGTAATCACTTTCTCTCCCCCTCAACCTGTCACTCTAGCTTAATAGTTCAGCAAACCAATGCATCACTCTCCTAAGCATAGTTTTTAAGTAAACAAAGTCTATTGGGTTTCACATAGCACTTCTTACACTGACTTGTAACTCGCATCCCTGGACATTCCCAATTAAAGTCTCACGTGCCTTTCTCAAACCCAATTTTAGTCTGTATCATGGCTGTCCATCTGTAACAGACATAAAAGGTTCAGCTCAGTGCTAGAGAATTATCAGTATGTAAGAAAGAACTTAAAGGATAAATGCAAAACCAAGAACACAAGAACATTTGATGAAGAAAAAAAAAATCAGTAATAGGTCTGGACTCCAAAAACCACACCATGTGCTCTCCAGAAACAGAGGAGTGTTCACACTCTAGTTATGCTGTCCAGAACAAGCATATCCTTCTGCCGTCTATTCATTTGTGCATGAGCACACATCTGTAATCTAAAAGCAAAACTCCAATACACAGAAAAAAAAATGTATTTCCTTTCTGTTAAGACCAGAAATACTTTCAGCCTCTCACACTTTACCTCGCTTATGATTATTTGAGCTTTGGATTATATTTCCTCAAACCTTCACATACTTTTTACCAAGTGGAGTACCATATTGTTAATTTATGTCTTTATTAGCTCACTTTGTCCTTCTCCTACTTTCAGCGGCGCAGGCAATTCACTTCAATTTGATATTATCTGTTAATGTCATTAGTGTGTGCTTACACCCACTCTGAGGTAATTAGTGAAGATAACTTACTGAAAACATTAAGACACCAGGAACACACATGCAAAACATATACATCAATGATTGAGGGGGAAAAAGTCCAAGTCTGCTCCAGGGCCAGGTTTCATCACAATAATTGTTATTGTAACTATTACATCACCTCTTCTTATCTTAATAGGGAAGTTATATATGAACAGAACTAACTTTATGCATCTTATAAAGGCCTAGCTGTAGAGAAATCAATCCTTACCTTTATTGCCAATCTCTGAGGAAGTTTTTGGTCTGAGTATTCAGACCTCCATCAGATATCCACTGTAATTTAAATTAATCAAGCAAATATCACTTTATGAGACACTGTATCAAGTGCTGCACTAAAATCCAAATATTATAATAGCTACAATATACTGTTCCTTGCCTTCCCTTCAGCTTCCCTTTTTATGGTTTTATCTAGGAGTATAACCCGGTTTGCCTGGCAATGTTAGTTCTTTATAAAAGAGACACTGATTGTCACTAATAGCTCCATTATCCTCTGGAACAGACTTGTTTATGAAATGACCCTAAGTTAGGGAAAGGCAGTGCATCCCACTGTCTGCGTATGCAGTGCTAGGATAGGATTTGCACTGATGCATAGTATCACAGAATATGACCTCTGGAGGTCACCTGGTCCAGAGCCTTACTTAAATGGCCAGTGAGATCAAGTCACTCAGTCTTGTCAAGGCAAGTTTTAACATTTTCAAGAGTGGAGACTGCACAACTTCTCTGGGCCATTGTTCCAGTGTTTTGACCAGTCTCCTGGTAATAAAAAAAAAAATCCCAAACCAACAAATACCTCTTAATATCTAATTGTTTTTTTCCTGTGTTGCAACTTAAGTCTATTGCCTCTTGTCCTATTACTACATATCCACAAGAAGTGTCTGGTTCTGTTCCCTCCATACCCTCCCATTAGGTAGCTGAAGACAGCCCTAAGGTTTCACCTTTGCCCTCCTTCTCAAGACTGAAGCAACTCAGGTCTTAGCCTCTCCCCGTGTGCCATAATCTCCAGACCTCCGAGCAGTTTGGTGGCCTGCACTGGACTTGCTCCAGTTCAATGCCTTTCTTGTATTTGGGCCCCCACGCTGCAAGCACTACTGCAAATGTACTCCCACAGGTGCCAGAGGGGAGTAACAATTTTCCTCAGCCTGCCACCTACACTCTTGCTGCTGCAGCCCATGAGGTGGTTAGTTGCCTTTAATCTTTGCTGCTGCATATTCAGCTCCCTGTCCACCAGGCCCAAGAGGTCACACATGGTCTGGAAGATGATGGGTTTCCCCCTATTTTGGGCAAAAAGCAAGCATTACCTATCTATAATCAGCTTCCACAGGGTTACATGGGGTCAGGCCCAGCACAGCTGTTTCTCTGCTACTACTGGCCTACCAATCACTGCTGAAGACATTCCCAGCCATCCCTTACCCCAAATACAATTAGAATATAGTAGAACACCTATCAAATTAACATTTTGTTAGCAAATAGACATAGGACCTCTAAACACCACCAATTACTAGATCATGCAGGTCCAAGTCAAGCAAAAGTTTTGCACGCCTAGAGGAAAAACTGTTCCTTTCTCTCGTTGCCTCTCACCTGCACAGCAGTCTCTTCAAACTCACGTTCCTCTTTCTGGAATTAGCCTACACTCTGCTTTAGCTTCAAGTTTTACTCTTGTGATTTTTTTTTTTTTTTTTTTTAAGCAGCTATTTCTGCCTGGTGAGCACAGATGAGGAAGGTAATTAGGCCATTTGTTAACCCTTTCCAGATTTTGCAGCTGTGGGAGATGAATGGAGCCAATTACTAGTAGGTCAGTTGGGGGAACTACCAACATATGATTCATGCATTCATTTGGTGTTTCAGAAGAATTACAAAGAATTAGAGCTTGTAAACACAACTAGACTGAACACAGTTTCCCTCTCTGCCTGGAAAGACTTTTTTAAAGAAATATTTAGTATTAAGAACAATTTTTGCCACTATTTTCCATAACCACAGCTGGCTCAAGGTATAGGCTTCTACTCCACTCAATCTCCTCTAAAATTCAAAAAAACACCCAACACTTTCCCAGATTCTCAAATTTTTACTGACAATTCCTAGTTTTCTGAAATCCTTCAAATCACCAATGAGCCCATCCAGACTCTGAGGTAATCTACCCAGCATTGGATCTTCTATGCTCCTCCTTCTCCCTATAGCCTTATTAACATTTCCCAGATTCTCATCATCATTTAAATCCACATCAACTCTTTCCCATTCTTCCCCTCTCTACTACACTTACAGCCATGGGAAAACTCTGCTAACAAGACACAACAGTTCACAACCAAAAATAACACCAGCAAGCGAAGAGTAGAGCAGAAACCCTTCCCTCCAAAGGGAGACTTTTGTTTGTTGAGAGACAACAAACCCAGATGTCCAGGCAGGACACATTAACCTGTGCAGACGTCCAGCACCTGTTGGTACCTAGGCTTGTTTATTTGGATACACCTTGCATTCCTCATTGTAAGCCTATCTGTAGACAACATGAGACTCCTGATGCCCCTTGGATTAGAGCCGCTGGGAGAAAGGAAGGTGCAGAAAGGAGATCAAGTGGTGCAACTGCACCAAAGTCCCCAGGCCAGACAGGTGATGGGCTACAAAGATGGACAACAGGCTATGAAGGTAGAAAAACATGTTCACAAACATATCAGGCCAGAGTTTACAGTAAGCTGTTTTCTACTGTCTAGAGCTAGGTCCCTGGAGGGATTACTGGATACACAATTTCTTTTTTAAATGCAGTCTGATTTCTAAATCACCATTAAATATTTTCAATGTTAGCCTATTCCTAATTCCTGCTCCTATTGCTTTTATAATACCTTATATATCATAACAAAAATTATGAAGACTATCAGCAGATACCTTCTTTCCTTTTTGACTTTTCATGAGTCAAACGGTCCTAAAAAAGATTTTCTACACATAAAAATCTCACACACCTTAAAAGACAATGGGAGCTGCTTGGGCTGCACACAACTGTTTTGTGGTCCACTGGAAAGAACACATGAATGAATTCATTTCCAATGGCATAATGCTCATGATCCCAGCCCAAGAGAGGTCTGAGATATGATACTTTAAAACCATTACACTTTTTGGAAGGAAATGTTGAGTTACTTCTAAAGGTATTTATTTCTTTACTGATGCTCAGTACCTTTGTGTTCATGGTGACTAAGGAGCCTAGCTTTCCTACAGTGGTCCCAGAGCTATATACTTTCACCCCCAATATCTGACTCTCTCTAAAAAATAAAGCTTTTCACACATAGCGTATATAAAATACATGATGTGCGATGTGACAGAAAGCTTTTACGGTTATTTATCAGGCTCTGCTTGCCTAGATCCTTTGAGCCTTTACTCACTTTTAGGTATGTAATAAGACTATTCCCAAGGTTATGCTGAACAAAACTTTATCAGGCAACCTTTGACATCAATGGGACTACAATCATTTAGGCCAAGCACAAATTTCCCATGATAAAGTTGTGCTGTATTAACCACTTATTCTTGTATTTTTACATTCAGTTGCAATTTTTGAGTACTTAGGTTTTTTAATCTCAGCTGTTGAATTGGTCCTAGCCTGTGTGTATAAAGACAAATGCAGTTGTCATTCTAAAAATAATAAATGTATCGGTTCCACATATAAGCTGGTGGTACTAACTACATTCCTTTAGAAGAAATAGATGAAGCTGCCCTTTTAACAGGATATCTGAACCAAAAATACTACTGTACAAGGGAAGCATCTTCCATTTGAAATTCTCACTTCAAGAATTCCATTATTAGAGTACATCCACTTCTTATTTGACACTGCTGTTACTAACTTCCCTTTTATCAGATTGAAAATCCACACTTCAGTGTACCACCCATTTAGTGCAGCTAACTAGACTCCATTTGTTTTGTTTCACGTAACAGCAGTAAAAATTTCTGTGATATTTTCCTTATAAATTGTGCTGACCTCTTTGAGGAATGAAGAGAAATATAAATATGTGCCTGAAAGTAGTATCAACTTACATCCAATCCAATAAATTCTTTAATTTTTCTTCATGTCCCTAATCTTTTGTATTAACTATGCCAGTTCTGTTCTTCAGATCAGGAAGATTATGTCTACTTGCTTCTCTTGGGCATTTACCACAGATTTCTATCAGAATTCTAACTATTACATTAAAACAAATTTCCTAGCACAAGATCCATACATCTATGTATGTAGTTAAAATGTAATTTTCCAAATGGTTTCAGCCATAAGCACTTTTCAAAAATGTTATCCACTACCAGTATATTAAAATGCCATTTTGTGCAATATAAATGTGCATAACAAATGGTAGGCAGTGAAAAGGAAGTAAAAATATCTCATTTTCTCTTGAAACTACAATAGACTCAACTCAAACATTGTGCTTTTCTACCCATCAGTGCACTCAATTTGAGTAAATTCAGCTTAATACCCAAAGTCTTTCTATAACCCCAGTTATGGTGAGAAGCTTCTTAATCACATTTAGCCTATATCCCATTCTCTATCCATTTTCTTTTTCTAAAGAAAACTAGCCATTTGTCAGTCATTTTTTAAATTTAAAACACAGCTCAAATTCATTGGGCAATCTTTCTAGCTAGAGCAGACACAGTATTGCTTCAAAAGTAGGCAGATCCTCCTGTCCTCATCAAGCTGTGCCACTGAAGCCTTTAGAGTGAGAGCTCCCACCATGCTGTGCAGGCAGGCTATGGGAAACATGCAGGCGATATACTCTGCAAAGAACATCAGGCAATTTATATTGTTCATATAAACAGAGAAGTAAAAACTGAGCCATACACAAAAGCAGCTAATAGCATCGTGGGAGGAGGGGCAGGTTTCAGCAGAGCCCTCCCCCTCTGCTACACTACAGATTTTTTTCCTGACTCAGGCAGGTACCATCAATAGGTGACTTCCATCAAACTTCTGTTTTCTACAGAGTTTCTGCTTCTAACCGCTTTACCATTGCCCTATATATGCCTTCAGAAGGGCTGCTTTTTCATTCCCTTCCAAAATGTTGATAACCAACTGCAAGAATGCAAAAGGGCTAATTTTTGCTCCATTTTAGGCTGGCTTTATTGAAAGATTATTCTTCAGTTCAGAAAGGAGTTCTGTTGAGCTGTTTTAATCAGCACTGACACTTCAAGAGCAAGTGTCAAGCTGACAGAATTGCCTGTGGCAATAGGTAAGTTAAAGGAGGAATGCACCACTTCAGATTACAGTTCCACTATAAATTCCCAGCTGGGCTGGCATCCTCTCTGAAATAATATTAGAAGACAGAGACAGCAAAGACTGTAACTTCAGCTCCTTCCATCTTCATTATAAGGGCATCTCGTAATACATTTTTTGACATCCTGGTAAGCTTCACTCTGCTCCCCTGGCTGTTTCACACTCCATTATAGCTTTGCTGTAACACCTTCTGATCACAGCCTAGATCTTTGAAGGATTGTGTTGGTCTTTTTAGTCCTGAAAGGCAAGCTTGACCTAATCGTGCACTGTCCCTCCAATTAGCAAAAAGCATCAGATGAAGACATTTCTCAGTGCAAATCTTATACCTTGCATTATATAGTTGATAGAAAAGATCATTCAGCCACTTATTCACTTAAACCTAAAAAGACTGTTTTTTCCTATTCCACATCATTAGCTGGAAAATTCAAAGAGCAAACTCACAATGTCAGACCATGAGCTTCAAAACGTTAACATGCTCTTTTTCATCACAGGATTTCTTGTCTGTTTTGCAGGTGAAAGATTACAACACTCAATATGAGATGAAGGGATGAATAAGAAGATTAAAGACAACAGTGCTGCAGCCTCCTGGTCTTAGACCTTGATCTGCTTTGACATGAATGTTAGGACCACAGATTTCAAGACTCAGCTGAGGAACTGGGTAGTACACCACAGCAAACGAAATATAATCTCAAGCAACTTCCCTGAAGTGGAAATCTTATGCCAAAGGCAGATTACATGAAGTGGAAAATTATTAGAAAGACTAATCCTAGCTCTCAGCATTGGCATTAGAGAAAGCCCAATAAAACAGAATATAGCTTAAGGCAATTACTGGACAACTTTCAGTATCACTGAGTTTCTGTGAGTGTTTTCCCTCATGGCCTACATTTAAAAATGGACACCATAAGCAGAACCTCTAGACCCAGACTAGGTCTCCTAAATTTTCTGCAGGCTCAGACAACAGTCTGGAAACTAGCACTGAAATAACGAAGCTGAATAAACCTGCTGTTGGACAGATTATGGTTGAGAGCAAAGTGTAAGCTGCAGACTATAAAGAGAATACAAACCTGGACCCAAATACAAATCTTCATTAGCTACATCTGTATTACTGAGAAATTCAGCACAACAGAAGCAAATTAGTGGATGGAAGCAGTCAGTGCTAAGACCCGTCTTCAATACTTGTTTGAGGACCCCATGGGCAAGGTAGCCCATGCACTGGTTCAGCACCTAAGCTCTCAATTAAGCACAGGGCAGCACACGGGGTACTCTCAGAGGGGAAAATTGGGGCAACTACTTTGACCAGCAAGTACCAAAACCACTCTGCAAATCAGACTGACATGCAGGGAACAAAGACCAACACAGGTTTGTTAAAAAAAAAAAACAAACAGAATTTGTGAAAGCTCAGGAGTTATGACCATATCTAGTGTCAACAGTTAGTGGCTTGAAAGTACAGCAGTTCCCACTGACACCTATGAAGAGTAAGTTCTGAAATTACCTTAAGTTTTTAAAAAATAGTAGAGAACTTAGCTTCATTTCTTTAAATGTGTTATGGGCTTGTGTGGCGCGGGGTTTTTTTGGTAGCGGGGGAAGGGCCACAGGGTTGGCTCCTGTGAGAAGCTGCTAGAAGCTTCCCCGACTCCGAGTCGGACCTGCCGCTGCCCAGGCCGACCCAATCAGCGACGGTGGTAGCGCCTCTGGGAGAACAGAGTTAAGAGGGGGAACGGGTAGTGCGTAGTGGGATTGGAATGTGAGAGGAACACCTATGCGGATACCGAGGTCCGTGAAGGAGGAGGGGATGCCCCTGCAGCCCGTGGTGAGACGGCAGGCTGTCCCCTGCAGCCCATGGAGGTGAGCGGGGGAGCGGGGGCCCCCGAAGATGGCTGTGACTCCATGGGAAAGGCCGCGCTGGAGCAGTTTGTGACTGAAGATCGGCCCGCGGAAAGGACCCACGCCAGGGAAGTTTGTGAGGAACTACAGCCCGCGGAAAGGACTCACGTTAGAGAAGTTCGTGAAGGACTGCCTCCTGTGGGAGGGACCCCATGCTGGAGCAGGGGACGAGTGAGGAGTGCCCCCCCTGAGGAGGAAGGAGCGGCAGAGACAACTTGTGGCGAGCCGACCCCAACCCCATCCCCTGTTCCCCTGCGCCGCCGCCGGGGGGGAGGAGGTGGAGAGAACCGGGAGTGGGGCTGAGCCGGGGAGGAGGGAGGGCTGGGGACAAGGTGTTCTAAGGTTTGGTTTTACTTCCTAATATCCTTGGTTTGATTTGCAGTAAATTAAATTGATTTTGTTTCTTCCCCAAGTTGAGCCTGTCTTTTGCCCGTGACCATAAGTGGGGAGTGATCCCTCCCTGTCCTTATCTTGACCCACGAGCCTGCCTTTAGATTTTCTCCTCATCCCACCGCGGCCGGGGAAGGTTGGGGTGGAGTGAGCAAGCGAGCAGCTGCGTGGTGCTTTGTTACCGGCTGGGCTTAAACCACGACAAAATGTTTCACCTTCATGTTAATTCTCATGAGAAAGGCTGTTCTGCTCTCCAGGACAGTTGTCAGAGGCAGGACACAAGTTTGTGCATTAAAATTATATGTGCAGCTGACACAAGCCCCTCTCACGTCCTCCCCATAAATCATTAAACAATCTTGAAGCAAAAAGACCCAGTCAGACACAACCGAAATTAGTTTCATTAAATTATTTTCACGAAACCATTTTGATTTTTGTTTTCCTTTGGAGCTTTAGAGCAATAAGAAAAATATCTTCACAGCAAATAGCAGAGACACACATATTAATTTTGCATTTGTAACCATGCAGAAGTGCTTGAATTCACTCTTCAATATCTACACTTTGTGAGGCTAATTTTTCAGGGTAGTATTTTTGATGGCAGGCAACTACATATCACTGACTTTCAATGGGGCCTGAACATTTAAGTTTCTTCAAAGCTTTTAAAAAACCTACTTTTGAAATTAGTCACTTCTAGCAGAATCCCATTATTCTCACCTAGGTTGCTTAGTAGTGCACAAAGCTACTGTTACAAGGTCAGATTTGGCTTAAAGACAAGTCTGGACAGGGATTTGTAGGAATTCATACACTTTCTTCCGCCAGACTTTTCTTTGTCCTTAACCTCACTTTCCAAGTTCTCTATCCAATAAGTATTCAGGCATTTTAGACCAGCCTCCACAGAATGGCATGGAGTAGCACGACAATGTCAATGCATGCCTTCAAGCAATTGAACTCAAGCCTGAGGCTCAGGTAGGTAAATCTCTGCCCAAATTTTCTACTGCAGTGTGCAGCAGTCCCATTCAGGCATCAGATGACATCCTAGTGCTAACAATTCACTTACTTCCTGTCACTATAGTAAACTGCTGATGAGTTTTCCTAGATGTCCTTTGAAAACGGAAGTCAAATGGATATGAAGTATCATTTAAAATCAAGCCCTCAGAAGAACCAACCTGCAACTCTATTGTAGAAAGTGAGTTATGAACAGAACACTTTCACTCCCTACAGGCTTTGTCCTCAAGTTTTGGAGCAGGACGGATGAGGTCTCCCTATAAGCACTTAATCCACTGCTTGTGAGAACTGAAACGGTAGTCATCATGTCTTTAATCAGCTTTCTTGTGAATGAAAGCATGATTAGGAGGTACAGCTCCCTCGCTGCTGCTTGTTTTGTATGTCCACAAGGTGTTGCACAACATGTCAGGTCCCTATGGCTAAGTAACTAGTCCAACAATCCAGAGAGGTTAGAACTCAAGCACTGGATTTCAATGTTCAGATGACATGCAGTTTTAAGGAGGTTTAAACCACATCCTGCAGGGTAAACATAGCAAGTAGCTAAGGCAGAAAGTAATACTCACCAGGATTGAATCCTGAGCCCACCTTATGTTCCACCCTGGCTGTGTGGTTTTACTTTTCTGACATCTGCTCTGGATGAGACAGCTCTGCCTGCCATTTACCTGTCCGTTCTTACTCTCTGGTATTATCTGACTTTTTCTTAGCTGCCTTTTCTCCAAAGCATGCATGTACCCCATCTTGTCTTCCAGCTGCCAATCCCCATCTCTTTTTGCAAGCCTATCTACATCAACCTACTTTCTCGCTTCCAACTCACTTCATCTTATCTTTGGTATGACTTGTCTTCTGCTTGTCATTGACTTTGAAGGGAAGATTTAGTATAGCCAGAGGATAATTGTAAAAAACAAAACAAAACAAAACACCCCCCCCCCTCCCCAAACCCCCTCAAACCCCCAAAACCAAAACCCTTCATGCTGGATACAAAATGAGCTTTCAGTAGAACCAGAGCTCCAAGAGGAGGGAAACTTATCAGCAAACTGTACTCATCTAATTGCACAGCTCTGATAAAATCAGTGTAACCCAGACTACTACTATAATTCCAAAGTAAGTTTTTGATTTATGCGTCCCAGGACAAGAGTCTAAAAGCTGACAGTTGCTCCATTCCAGAGCTTTGTCAGTTTAATAAAATTTGTTAAAGAGCATATGGGCATGTTTGAGATCATTAAGTCTTCCCACATGTCAAGCATATGGGTTTTTTTTCCATGTGTCCAGAGGAGGGCAACAAAGCTGGTGAAAGGGCTGGAAGGAATGTCCTATGAGGAACAGCTAAGGACTTTGGGCTTGTCTAGTTTGGAGCAAAGGAGGCTGAGGGGCAACCTCATTGCTCTCTACAGCTTCCTGGGGAGGGGAAGTGGAGAGGGAAGTGCTGATCTCTTCTCCCTGGTATACAGTGATAGGACACATGGGAATGGTTCAAAGCTGCACCAGGGGAGGTTTAGACTGGATGTTAGGAAGCATTTCTTTACTGAGACGGTGATCAAACACTGGAACAGGCTTCCTAGAGAGGTGGTTGATGCCCCAAGCCTGTCAGTGTTTAAGAGGCATTTGGACAATGGCCTTAACAACATGCTTCAACTTTTGGTGAGCCCTGAATTGCTCAGGCAGTTGGACTAGATGATCATTATAGGTCCCTTCCAACTGAAATAATCTATTCTATTCCATTTTTTTCCTGTTTAACTATTCCTGTTACAATCAAATTAGCCTTTCATGACTCTGGATAGCCAAACCCATCCAGTAGTTATGCCCTACCAACGAGAATCTAGAATAGAGGAGTCCATGCAGATCCCCCGGAGCAGGAGGGGGGATGGTGGGCTTTAACCCAACTATGGGACCAAACCCCTCACTGCTGCCCTCTTACATATAGCTGCATCGTGCCTTGGAGCAGCATTTCATCAGTGAGTGGGATAAGTGCAACTAGCGTTGTGGGAGGCATTCGGAAGTATTAATGCTTTTCGCAGTGCATTGTGGTTTAACCCCAGCCAGTAACTAAGCACCATGCAGCTGCTCCCTCACTCCCCCCAACCCAGTGGGATGGGGGAGAGAATCTGAAGGAAAAAGGTAAAACTCATGGGTTGAGATAAAAACAGTTTAATAGAACAGAAAGGAAGAAACTAATAATGATAATAATAACAATAATAAAATGAAAATAATAATAAAAGGATTGGAATATACAAAACAAGTAATGCACAATGCAATTGCTCACCACTCACCGACTGATGCCCAGTTAGTTCCTGAGCGGCTATCCCTCCCAGCCCCACTCCCCCCAGTTTATATACTGGGCATGACATCACATGGTATGGAATACCCCATTGGCCAGTTTGGATCAGCTGTCCTGGCTGTGTCTCCTCCCAACTTCTTGTGCCCCTCCAGCCTTCTTGCTGGCTGAGCATAAGAAGCTGAAAAATCCTTGACTTAGTCTAAACATTACTTGGTTTAGTGTAGGTACCCTGTAAGGGCCCTGAACCATTTCTAAAATTGTTAGATTTATTGTGCACCTGTGAAGCAAGTGTGCAGCAAAGGCACAAAAATTCTGACAGTCGCTGTAAATGTTGGAGCCATTCACCACTCCACTGCAACACCAGGTCAGACAGCTGGAAAGGGACAACATGCAAACTTTCTGGCCCAATAAGCCAAAACCATCTATCCCCATTTTAACAGAGTATCCTATCTCTTCCAGATAGCTATACAACTGTGTTTATAGTGCTTGGTGGTACCTGTTGCTTTTCCATTTGCCCATCATGGACATTCAGATGACCCCAGTTGCAGTCAGTGGGTGTTCTGTACCTTGAGATTTTTCAAGACTCACCTTCCAAAGTGAGATGAAGTGAAATACTAGGATTTGAGTGAGCCTGCGCCTCTTGCAAGAGAACAGAATCTGTTATTTGACTGCCCCAGAAATCTGGGATATTTGGGATCTGACTTCTTAGTATATGACCCATGCTTATGTTTTCTCAAAACAGAATTTAAAGATGATGGGGGGTGGAGGGAAGACATGCATATGATATAGGATGAAAAATAGCCAAGGAAAATAAAACATACAGGAAAAAGGGTGACTTAGGAGGACAGACATCTGACAGCTATCAGGTGTGAACTGTTCAAGAAGAATGCTGTCCTCTCACCTACAAAGTACCCAGTAGCATTTGCAGAATAGGCTTTTGTGTATCAGGTGAGGAGCAATAACTTGCAGTGTTCCAATACGACTGCATGAGACTGTCAGAGCCCACTGTCATGCTTGCAAGTGTTGTTTATCATCTTCAAGGCTAAAACCCCTTTAAAATTGTTAGAATAGTTTAATAAAAGAAATAAAACTAAAATAATAATTTGCTATAAATGTTATCTATTGCCATCAGTTTGCCTTTTTTTATTTTCTAATTTATGGAGCCAGTATGTTCTCTCCTCTAAAACAACCATACCCTTGCCCCTCTCAATGAAATCTCCTATCCCGCTAGCTGCATACTTGTGTATATGTAAAATAATGGGTTGTCTTCATGCCCATATTTTTATCATAAATTTTAAGAACTGTCACATTGAAGTGTTGTTCTAAATCAAAAGACAGTGTATTTCAGACAACCCTTGGCTGACATATATCACCCTTTATCACATTACAATGGACAAGAACATAGCAGGACATGATTTATTACTGCCAGGCTTGGCATTCTGAAGAATGGCTCAATGAAAACTTTTGAAAGCATCACTATGTTGATGGCCTTTGCTTCCAGTGGTATTTTTAAGTTTTTTTTCCCCCTCCCAAACTGAAACAAGGTAAGTAACAAGAAACCTGAGTCTCTACCAGTAAATCAACTGTCACAAGTATCCACAGCTTCAGATATATCTAAATTTCCCAAGGGTATGCTCAATAAGAAAGTCTACTGAGACATACAAATGTTTCACACTTGAAGCCCAGTTATTAAAAAGTTTCATTTTCAAGACGTTCTATCAAATGCACAGCTACCAACATCACTAATAGCTCAGAAGAGTTAATGAACAATCATCAAGGCTTTCTACGTGTGTGGCCTTATTTTCTGCACACACACACATCCATCCCTCTCCTTCCAGGCCAAGTGTGAATTATGAAACGGATAACCTGGACCACTGTGATCTTCTAGAAAGACAGAAAAAGGGAATAAATCAACCAACCCACAGGGTATCAGTGAGGATGAAAACCTGCTGATTTTGAAGAGTTCTGCCAGTATGGATAAAAGAGTCGCTGAAGCTGTAAAGCACTAATGCTGACGAAAGCAAACCGAAATGCAGATGACACCAAGTTGGGAGGGAGGTTTGATCTGCTTGAGGGTAGGAAGGCTCTACAGAGGGATCTGGACAGGCTGGATCGATGGGCCAAGGCCAACTGTATGAAGTTCAACAAGGCCAAGTGCCGGGTCCTGCACTTCGGTCACAGCAACCCCATGCAGCGCTACAGGCTTGGGGAAGAGTGGCTGGAAAGCTGCCCAGCAGAAAAAGAGCTGGGGGTGCTGGTTGGCAGCCGGCTGAATATGAGCCAGCAGTGTGCCCAGGTGGCCAAGAAGGCCAATCGCATCCTGGCCTGCATCAGAAACAGTGTGGCCAGCAGGAGCAGGGAGGTGATTGCTCCCCTGTACTTGGCACTGGTGAGGCCGCACCTCGAGTACTGTGTTCAGTTTTGGGCCCCTCACTGAAGGAAAGACATTGAGGTGCTGGAGCGTGTCCAAAGAAGAGCAACCAAGTTGGTGAGGGGCCTGGAGCACAAGTCTTATGAGGAGCAGCTGAGGGAGCTGGGGCTGTTTAGTCTAGAGAAGAGGAGGCTGAGCGGAGACCTTATCGCTCTCTACAACTACCTGAAAGGGGGTTGTAGTGAGGTGGGTCCTGGTCTCTTCTGTCAGGTGTCTGGAGATAGGATGAGAGGAAATGGCCTCAAGTTGCAGCAGGGGAGGTTTAGATTGGATATTAGGAAAAATCTCTTTACTGAAAGGGTTGTCAAACATTAGAACAGGCTGCCCAGGGAATTGGTTGAGTCACCATCCCTGGAGGTATTCAAAAAGCACGTAGACAAGGCACTTCAGGACATGGTTTAGTGGGTATGGTCGATGGTTGGACTCGATGATCTTGAAGGTCTTTTCCAACCTAAATGATTCTATGATTCTATGATTCTATGAAAGGTTGTCTTCATAGGCTATTTTTCTACCCTTCGAATAACGCATTCTCTTTTCTATTTTGGTACCTTTTAATTTAATACTTGGTTTGTTTTGGCACAGAACAGCAACATATTGCTACACATAAACAAGATAAACTGCTAAACAAACATATATAGGTTCACAGGCTCATCTAATCAGAAGACTGGAATTTGACATGCTCCCACTTTATACACAGTTATGATGTCTTCTGGGAGAAATTCTTGGTGTAAAAGCTAATGTAATTTGCTAACCCACATATTCTTACTTTGACAGACGTTTACTTCTACTGGGTTGTTTCAAGTCTCCAAGTTTGTAATTGTGTACTATGAAAAAATGAGTGGAGAATGACTTCATCAGCTGTGTATGAATAGTCAAACTGATCTTGGCCAAAATCTAACACAGTACTTTGACAACAGCCATCATTAGATGTGTAGGAAGCCCTGTAAGAACTGAACAGGTATAGAAAGATACTTCCCTAGATAACCACTTAATTCAAGAAGGTTAAAAAAAAAAAAAAAAAAAACTTGAAGCTTGTGGACTTCCTAAATCATAGAAGAGCTAACATTGCATTTAATTATAGGTTTGTCATCATGGATTTTCTTATATTTTTGTAGTTACATTTCAACCTGTGTACAGATTTAGGATCAACAATATCCTCTACAATATCCTGGGGCAAGGAGTTCCTCATGCTAGCATTTATCTTAAATCTGACACTTCCTCACTTCCTGTTTTAATCTGATGCTCATTCTTATAAAAGACAGAGCAAGCAGGTTTACTTCCTCCATGTCTCCCATGATTAGATAGAATTCTATCTGATCTTATCTCTATAATTTCTTTCTCAAGGCAGAAGGACTCCTTCTCCATTTAACCACTTCTTTAGCAAAGCCATTCAACATAGATCTGAGTATCCATAAGCAGCTGAATATTCACTTATGGAAAAAGCCAATGCCTGTGAGACTTCCACCTCTTTGTTGCAGGACAGTTTCTATTCTCTCCTGGTCATGCTTGGTCTTCAGGCAGGAATCTAAAAAGGAATAGGTAATCTTGCAAAAACCATCTCTGTATGCTTCAAAGTTGGTGGGTTATGCCAGCCTCAACTACTACTGGCCTAACAATGACCCCTCAACAGCTACAAATGTGGTGAAAGCAGTTTCTCTGGGTACAGAGGGGGAAGAGTATACTATAAAATTTTGGTCCCTTCCTTCCAGTAATCTGTGGTCCATTTAGGCAATGTGGACATTACTTTCAGTCCCTACCCAGGAAAGATCTGATGGCATGTTATGGCCCAATGAAAGGAACTGAAAGGAAAATACTTAGCACACTGTTAAGCTGTCCCACAAAAGTGTCAACACATTAGACTTCCTTTTTTCCTATGGAATTTCCCTGATTTGTAAAGAACAAACATTCTCTCACTGTTATTTTTTGCACTCATTTATATGTTCTGAGGATAGTCTGTGAACAGGTACAATAACTCTGGTTATTTCAGATCATATTTCCAAGTACAAATTTGATATGTGTTTTCAAAGCCATTTTGGCCCATCGATGTCCAAATATATTTCATAAGTGTGAAATCTCACACTTGCAAAATGTAATTGCCCATTTCCTGAATTGCTGACAGATATTCAACTGTATTGAGAACATGTACATGTGAATCAAGTCTGCCAGGACTCAAAATCTGCTATTTCAGTAAATTCCATTAACTGATTCAAAACACATTGGAAATTTCAATTTTTCTGAAACCTTTCAGGACAAGTTGTTGCTGTAAGAAACCACTCAAGGACTTAAAACTGTCTCCCACAGAGGAGGGCAGAAGCCGGTAGCCTAATTCAGCAAGGCTGATCATCCACAGATTGCTAGCTTTTCCTCCGCTGTAAGAGAACTCCATGGATATATCAAGGGCAGGTAGAAAGGATACAAGTAGAGAGAAGTCAGTTTTCATCCTGCCTGAAATCTTGGCATCTTTTAATGCCAGCTAAACAAGCCTCCAACTGTGAATGTCCCCCAAGAAAAGATTCAAAACTCTTTCCTTGCAAAGATGCAGAGTCTGTGTTTCAACAAAGTGAGGACAAAAGGGCATACATAAATGAGCCTTGAGGTCTGCTTCACACCAGCATGCCACATAGGACACATTTTCCTACTCTTCACATGGAAGCAGAAAGCCTGGTACCACTCTTTGGACCATCAGGGAGAAGAAGAATCTTATCAATGCATATAAATAGCTGATGGGAGGGAAAGAAGAAGAATGATCCAGACTCTTGTCAGTGATGCCCACTGACAGAACAAGAAATAATGGGCACAGGTGGAAGCATGTGAAGTTCCATCAGAACAGAAGAAAACACTTTTTGTACTAAGTGGTCAAACACTTGAACAGGTTGCCCACAGAGGTTGTGAGGTCCCCATCTGCAGGTATACTCTAAAGTCAATTGGGCACCATCCTGGGGCAACCCATGGTAGCTGACGCTGCTTCAACAAAGGGGTTGGACTAGACTATCTCCAGAAGTCCCTTCTAATCTCAACCATTCTGTGATTGTCATGAAAAGACAGGAAAACAAAGACACCTCTACTGTTTTGCTCAATGGAGTAGAAGCCAGACCTGGTCTGAGTCCCCACCCCTGGTGATGGAGGTCGGCACCAGTTAAGCCTCACTGGCAGCATTTAGCTACGTTCAGTGATGTTCACTGCCCACTTTGAGACAACCAAAGATCTCAGTGGTGGGACAGACCCAGCACTCAGTTTTATTTGATAACGCTTGCTGCAAAGCAGGACTATTCTAAGCAGGATGCAGTGTCACGTCAGTGTGACTACACAGCCTGGAGGCAGCACAGTTCTGTCAGAGCTCACCTGCATCTGTTTATAAAAGATCATGGAAATACTCCTCTAAAGGAAGCCAGCTAGGAAAAACTCCTTTTTCCCCTGCCCTTTCTGGTTTTTGTTGCAATGGGAGAGGTTGTTTGGGGGATTTTTATTTGTGTTTGAGGTTTGTTTTTTTTAATATATCTGCCAGTAGAGCCAACAAGCCCTGCTGCATTCCCCCGGGAGTTTCACCAAGAAGGTGCTCCTGGTTCAAGACTTCTCAATGCAAAGGCTATCTTGTCCAGCTAGCTGTAGCCTCCTCAGTGGCTTCTGCAGAGCTTTACTGCATTTTGTCTGTCCTTGTGCAGTCTGCTGAAAAGAATCAGCAACACAGTCAATGACTTAAAATAAGAACAAGTTAGAGCTAATTTATAGCCTGCTTCACGCCTCCCCAAAGAGACATGAAATGGAGAAAAGCAGCTTATAATACTGTATAATTTCTTAATATCCCAGACAGATAATGAGGTTTCGTTTTCTTTTTCTGAAAATGTATCCGTTTCAAATAGAAAGGAATAAATAAATAAAAAAAAACACTTAAGAGTATTCCATTATCTCTTTTTGATACGATCAGTTAAAACAGACATCTTTAACTATTTAGGTATATTATTGTTTTTCTGCACTTGAGGTTTCATTCTGTTACACAAAAATTAGTCTCCAAACAGTTTTTGACGAAATATAAAGTGATCCCTTACCCTTCGCTTTCTCCAGTGCCCTATTGACCACAGCAGCAGCTGGTAAGGTGGGGGCCACAAGTAGAATTGTTATACCCTGCAGGTCACTCACTGGTCCTCTTTCAAAATATACAGCAAGTGTAGTCCCCACTCAAAGAAAATCATAGCTGTAAACATTTTAGGTCCATGTCAATTGTTCCATTCTGCTTGTAGTGTTTCTCAACACAAACATTTTTCCAAGCAAATGTAAAATAAAATCTGCATGTGAGTATCTTTGACAAGAAAGTAAAAATCAGCAGTACCTACAGAAATAGAGAATGCCATCATTCTCCTTTCTGGGTGACTTCATAGCAGCAATATTTTTTCCTTTAGAAATCTATGTTTACAAAACAATTTGAAGATCTGAGGTGCACCTAGATTTACAAACTATTGCAGCATGGCTGTTATGATAAGCTGGTTTGGCATAATATGGGCTACATAGTTTTTACTCTGGGATTCCACACCAGGCCCTACAGACACTGACCTCTGGTTTAAGCCTACCGTGCCTCAGAGAGCTGTGTGTGTTACTTGGTCTTGCTACAAGGGACAGAGAGGCATGAGGACCACACAACTTCCCATTCTAAGCTGTCATCCTGCTTTAGCCTCCATTGTGCTTAGGTCTGAGAAGTTCAGCACCGATCTCTTTCCTTTGGAAATCTGTGGCGAAGGAAGGTGGCGGTGACCAGACAGGGTCCTGAAATCTTCAAGAGCACAGCTCGCTTCAAAAAGCTTCTGTGCTCTCTCCAAGACTATTACCTGGTCTAGTTAAATGGATCCTACAAATTACATTTCCTTTAAAACCTTAGCTCACCCCATACTACCCCATCTACCTGCAACACCAGTATTGCTACAGTAGAACGTAAACATTTACAGGAAGGAGCAGTGCACATGCCCACATGCCCTGGCAGTCTTCTGTTCCCAGCAATAGACCAGCAGACTATCCAAAAGTCCCATCCAAGGGAACCCCAGGTAAGTCTAAGCATCTTCTCTGTAACTGCTGCATCAAGAGGGAGAAGCAATGGGGATGAAGAAGCCTTGCTGAACTGCTACAGTTATTTTGATGCCCGGATTGCAAAAGGAACACTAGTTTTAAGTTGGCTAAAACTTGGAGATACAGTCTCTTTACAGCTGATAATTTGGGTGTTGTCCCTTAACAACCTTGAAGACCTTTTCAGGTAATTCCTTACAATTTCCCTTATGTCCTGCTACTATCCAGGAAATATGAAAGGATTCTCCTTGACTACTGTTTGTTGTTTACATTTGTTTGCATCACATTTATTATTGCATGTATTAATTGCATATGCTAAGGATGCTGATGCAGGAAGAGTTTTTCTTCCCCCTCAAGATAATTTGGCAACCAGAGAGAGGTAAACAGGGTTAACCTCCCTCTGAAACACTGGAAACTGGCCACGGTTAAAAATATGACAGAGGTGAGGTGCACTAATCTTACCAGAGACATTGAAACCTGTCAAGCATTAAACCAATCATCAGCTTTAGGATCAAGATAGGATTTGAGATCAAGAATGGGAGAGTTTGAGACAAGGCAACTAAACAGCCATTGAGCTCCAGATAGGGGCAGCAGGCAAAAAGCTTGATGAGCAGCTGAAGGAGAAGGAGACACAAGGGACTGAGAGGACTATGTAACTTCTGAAAACCTAGCAAAAGATCAGAGAAGGTGCTGGGAGAGGAGGAAAGCTTTCAAGCAGAATAACGGTAAGGCAAAGATAATTCCATAGCTCACACTACTCGCCAGCAAGGCCAGTTCCCTCAACCGTGTTAAAACCATAATCTCTCAGCTCTGACATAAGTTCAGTTTTTCTTCTTTCTGGAATACTATTTTACCACAAATTGTCTCTGGACTTGAAAGGCAAAAACCTTCCTCCTAGACACCCTACAACTGACTGAAAGTGAAGAGATTTTCTGAGCGCCTGTGCTACTGTAGACAGAATTGGCTTAGTTGCACCTATTACAGAAACTGAGGATGCAAGTTCTTATGCATGCTAGTGTACATAAACACATTGCCTTGAAATACTTGGTTATTTCATAGGACACGAAAACTTTATTTACAGTGTATAGGGTCTTTAAGTAGAGGAAGGACAGGTACTGGGTGATACAGCTTCTAGAATAAAGATTATCTCATAAGCTCAGCTTTCATGTGAAAAAAGGCATTCTGGACAGGCATTCCTTATTTTGTAGAATCTCTTACGTCTCAGTCAGTCAATCTAAAAAAGTTAAGAAGGTTCCCTCCTGATTTTACATGTGTTGGGGTTCCAGCACTATGTTTTACAACATACACTGTTCTAAAACTTCATGCCACAAGTGAGCTCTGCATGTCATTTTAAACAGCCGCGTACTAGAACCTTTTATATTACATGTCATCACCATGATAATCTCCCTTCCAGTGAAGGTGCTCTTCTGTATTCAGGTGCACAGATACTTAAACATACCGATACATATAGGTTTTCAGAACATTTGTATGCTTTTTATACTGTATGCTTCTCCTTGGATGGCTGAGTCAAGCATGATGGATTAGAGTGGCTGTGCAAATACAGAGTCATTCAGTGATAGTCTGACAGAGGGTATTTGCTTAAAAAAATACTCTGTGAACTGGCATTTTGGGCATTACTGCTTCAAATAAATCAACTAAAGCATTTTCTGTTGCCTTTCTCAATAATATTTTGTTAAAACTTCTATGTACCATCTTAAGTGTCATCTTGATTAAATGCTGTACCTGATACCTGAAATTGAGCAGCAGCTGAGAAAAAGTAGCACAGAAGAGTGCTATGTATATCACAGCCAAACTCTTGAATGTTATTTCTCCTAGTTAGCTATAAGCCCAGTGTAACTACATCCTCCTTTATATGCTTAGCTAATAGAATTAACACATGAAAAAGTGTGACCATGACAGCTGTTAGCAGCTTTGAATTTGTTTAATTCAAATATCGGGATTATCCTTATTACAAAAAAATTAATATCTACCTTAGACAAAGGCAGCTATTTCCCTCTCAACACTCAAGGACAGCCACATTTACGTTACTTTAATTTGTGTCCATATAACTGAAAGGATAACGTAGACCGTTCTTTGCAAACCAGCCTGGGGTAGGGAGATATGCGCACGCAGAGTACGCGCACCTAATGAAAGCTAGCTCAGAAAGCCTAAACTGTGGACATAGTCTAAGGGGCAGGTGCACACAGCCTATCTTTTGGAGTGGGTGAGAAAGGAGAACCTTGAGTTAAGTGTGTGAGCACTACAGCTGTGACATCCTGACTATCCAGGAGGTACCTATGAAGGCTATTCGTCCCATATCACCACTTGAGCCGCACAGACCATGAGAGATGTAGTCATACAATTTAGAGCAACACAAACCCCTTTCTGCCATGGCACAGGACAGACATTGCAGTACTGACTCCACAAACAGAAAATGTGTCTTACCCTGCCCGTCAAGTGCAACTGTTCAAGGCCTAGAAGCAATCAAGGAAAGTATGGCCAACTCCAATGCAGCAGGGTCCTGACCCACCAAGCGCCTGCTGGAGACTTGGTCTACTTGAAGCAGAGTAGAACGTGTCCTGTCCTTGAACCAAAGCATTTCTCCCCATAAGACACTGCAATGTGTAATATGCCATTTCAACAGTTTTGTCATGGCTTTGCCTGAGCTAAGACAGTGCGTTATATTCTGCCAAAGTGTGATAGGTCACTGTGGTCTGTTCATTATCTGAGCTGGTGGTCTTAGATTTCATGGCCAGCTAAAAGCTGCTCAGAAACTTTCCTGACAGTCTGTGGAGAAGTATTTGTTTCTCACAGGGATAGAAGCTTTGCAAAAGCCACTGATGCACCTTGTTATTGTTAATATTAGTTACTGGTGCTACTTTATTTTGTGTTTTCCTTTTCATACCATCAGTAATTCTGTCTTCCACTGACCTCCAGATACTGTTGTACACCAGCTGCTGCTTTTCCCTAGGCCCTCAAGGATCTTGGTAGAGCAGAATCTGGAACAGAAGACAAAGCAGTCATGGGACACCTATAAGTTCTTTGTATTTGAACCTGAAGTGACTATTGATTTCTTCAAGTAATGATGCATATATTAAATATTTCATCATATCTAGGTATATAATGGTAATTTTTTTGTTCACTAGAGTTTTTTAACATTCAAAAAAGTCTGTTCCCAAATGTTGCAAGAATTAATGAATTTTACTAATACTGAAAAACAGAAAAAAATAGTGAAAACATTTTGGTTTAAAATGTTACATTTTGACAGAAAAATCTAGCTAAAATTCTCGGACAGACATTACATGTTTTCAAGTTTTTTCAATAAAGAATGAAAGCCTCAAAGGAAAATTAAAAGCTTCTTAAGACTGGGAAAAAAATCTAGATGTTTCAATTAAAAGCAACAAAATTAAGATAATTTTTTATTTTAGGGTTTCCCCCCCAAAAAAATAAGCAATTTGGAGAAGTAAACACGTATTCATAAAGCAATCCTACATTGTCAATTTTTTCATGGTGAAAAAGGTTGTTGATGAAAAAAAAAATCATTCAGCCCTAAATATCATAATTTGAAGCTATGTTTCTTGCAAATGTACTAGCCTCACTAAAAGTGTGATTTAGGGTGACTATACTAGAATCAGAAAGGCTCTAGGAATGTGGGATTTACAATAATGTAATTCTTTCCATGGCATCTCATCTCCCAGGAAAAAAAAAAAAAAAATCACTCCCAGGAGTCTAACAACAGTTGTCAGCATGGTCCTCCCCCCACTCCACCCTCACTACCCCAAGTCAAATGTTTCCCTTTCTTGAAAAGGATCCAGGCAATTGCTAACCACTGAAGTAATGAACAGCAACTTGAAGATGCATAAGCGAATTCTGTAATTTAAGGTGAGATTAATGACATCTTTTATAATACACTTTATTAAATACTTACAGAAAATGTCTTGGGACAATTTTGAGGTCACCGAGGTAAAGACTGCAATTCAGTGCTGCACAGATATGGCTCCTGATTCAATTGCCAGGAAGCCCAAGTGCCAGGCTTCATATGGTTTAACAGCCTTCACTGACAGCAGCTTAGTCACCGAGCTGCTTGTGGCAGCAATGAGTTTTCTAAACACCTCTAGCAGAGAATTCAGTTCCACATATTCAGTGCATGAAATATGAATATCCACTGTGATGAAGGAACACTCACAGCAATTCAAGGAAAATGTTCTTTCACTTTTATGCCCCCAGTTGGCTAAACAGGGATCATTCCTCCCTGCATGAACAATTACTGGCCATCTGACAAAGCCTCTGAGGTGAACTCAGCTAAAGAAACTGCCTTTATATTCTTACAGCCTGAAAGGTGGGAATGTGCAGGGCAGCAAGGTCAGTGGAACTTAAACTGGCAATTTTGCTACGGAGACAAGATCACCAAGCGACTAGCAGTGCTACAAGAATAACCAGCAGTTGCCATGCATCCTAACTTCCTCTTTGCCATTGAAAAAATACAGAAAATAAACGCATGATTGATAACTGCCCTGATATCTTGAATGGAGTAAGCAATGAACAAGTGTCTATTGAATCTGATACCTGAAGCAGCCATGCAACACAAACATCTCCTCCAGCTTCAAATATATAAGTGATTGTAGATCACATTCTGGCCATGCTTATTTGGGCAGATATTAGAGATTTCATTCTGCTATTAGAGATCACATTCTGGCCATGCATATTTGTACAGAGGTTACAGAAGCTCTTGTACCTTTTGCAAAGAGATTTTTAGAGTAGTAAGCAGTACTACATCATCCCTTCAACAAGGGCAATGGATAAATGCTTCCTACTTTCTCTCTGGGAATGGGAGGAACACACACTTTCCCCTCTCTACCATTTTTTTTAATATGACATATTTCTAGCCCACATCTACTAGCCCTAAAGGTCTAGTAATCAGGTCTTCAGCACAACCAAGTAGAATTCACAGTAACAGAAGAGGCAATGGTCTGATGTTCTTTGCTCAGCTACAGTCTCTAGGGACTTGGCTTTGACTCTCCATGGGCTCACATGAAAGAGATATTCTTGCTGCCTTCTTCATGTCTTGACTTAGCCACAAGGCAATATACAAAACACAGAAATCAGACTTCTTACTGGTGTCATGCAACCTATCTGTTTTTCTCTCTTGAGAAGACAGATGAGAGTACAGCATCCATCTGTTGGTCAGCACTTGGGTGACTACAGACAAGCCAGCCCTGTGGGCTGTTCAAGTGGCAGCAAATAGCCACAGCTTAAAATATATCAATGCCTGATAGTTCCAGTTTGGAACAAGGCTGCCAATACAAATGGAAAGTGTCACAGCATCTTTTAGATTAGACCAGTGATCATTTAATACATTTCAGTTGCTTAAAGACAGGATGTCCTGTTAGCATTATTTAACAAGGTGCCAGTATCATGGAAGTACTCACTATTTAATCAGCTGTAAGTAATTTGGAATTTTCCGGAGAAAACTAGCCCTCAATTCAAAATTACCTTGTAGACTGCACTCAGGGGAGATGTCCAGTTCAAATGTTGTACTTTGAGTCTCATAATGTGGCATAGAAGATTGCAGAAGGATATAATTTAGGGATTGTATTTCTTTTCCCTCTATTTAAAAAACATTTTACAGTTTCAATTTTATGCTAATGTAAATGTCATTACTACAGGCCCAGGAACTTTTAGTGTTGAGTCTGGGCAAATGTAATGGACTGAAACAAAGTATCATGGAAAAACTATGCAGATCACCATGTACAGTAAATCAAGCTAATTAATAGGCAGACTTCAGCTTTCTTCCACAAAGGTCAAACATAGCCTGCAGTCAGGAGGAAAAAAAGGACACAATCGCCACTAAATTTCCTTGCTGGGCACTACATTCACAGAATGTAAGTACAGAAATACTAAATATTGGTGGTAGATTTGCCTTTGCAGATGGCACAAATAAGAATCGTCCAAAAAATCTCCTTTGACACTATATCATTCACCTAGTCTGCCCATGTCTGGTGTCTCCACTTTGGCACGCTGACAAAACTAAGAGTTTAAAGAAGGCAAAAACGGATTCATCCAAAACAGCCAAAAAATTTCAATGCAAACTATGTATCAAGAAGGAGACCAGAAGGCAATGCAATCAGGATCTGTCAGTATCTACACCGTGAAGTGATTTCTGACAATAGACAGCCCTTTACCACAGACAAGAATCATACAGCAAAACACCACATCTGGAAGCTAGACTGATTCAGACTAGAAATAAGTTTTCCCTGAAGAGGACAAAAAAAATATATACCATGCACTCTGAATTACTTGAACTCTTCTAAAAAAAAAAAAGACACTTTTCCAAGACAACATGTTACATCCGATTTAGACACCAAAGACTTTATTTACCAGATTACCAAATGAACTTCAAGACAGGTATCTACAGCTGGTAATACTAAATTATTATAATAGTATCTTATAGTTCTAGAATACAAGACTCCTCGTTATTTTCAATGTTTCACACCAGTTAATGTAAACTTCACTCCTGCACCACATAGGGAGAATATTTTTCTTAAGAGTGTGATCCTGTTCCCATTTGCCTAGGCTAGAGCTTTGGCCTGTCTTTCCTTTGCCTTTGGCACTACAAATCCCCACCCCCAAAGTCCAGTTTTCTCTATAGCTGCACAGCAGAAATCCTTAGGTATCCTGTTCCCTGAGCTCCATTAGGCAATTGATCATATACAGACTTCCACAGAGTATCAACATGAGACTAATACTGGCTCCCTGGAATCAATTGCTCAGGTCCCCTCCATTTTGCCTTGGGTAGTATTTCTTTTTCTTACTTTACAGGAAAAAAAGCCTTTTGTTTAGGTCAGCCTTCTCTCCTCCTTTAGGCTTGGCTGCCCATCATCTGCCTTCAAAGGCAGGAAGCTTCCACACGCTCACTACTCCAAACCTCCCCAAGTCAATGTCTACTTAAAAAAAAAAAGAGATACCTTTTTGGAGTAGATTGCGATCTACTCGGACTGAGTATGTATGTTCAGCTTTTTTAAGACTTGGCTATCTGCCCTGGTACATTCATACCTGGGTAGCCCGCAGTCAAATGTCATGAAAGTATGTAGGTTGAAACAATTATATAACCTTCTCCCATTATTTTAAAATCCTATAATATATGGGCCTCATCTATTGAGACCACAAAGAAGTTAAGTCATTGAGTGCAGTTACCAAAATATATTGGATTTTAGAAATTTATGCTAACAATTTCAGTCATTTAGAAAGACTAATTGGTAGAAATAATGTATAACTTTTTATTTTAAAAGAATCATAATAATATGGCTGTCACTAGGTAATTTGTCAAGGTAATTAAAGACAGTTTTGAAAGGTAGGAATTCCCTTCAGTTTTCACTGAAGTCAGTGGGAGTTAGGGAGAACACCTCACAAGACCAGATTATACTTGAATTCTCCTCTTACCTCTGTTCACGTTTTCTGATGAAAAAAGTAGTATCATGCTATTGTTTAGTGATTCATTTTAAAATTAAGCTAAAAGAAAAGTGTTAAAGCTATCCATCCCATCTATTTCTAAGCACCAGCTATAACTATGCTAGATAAAATGCATCTGCTTCTGTATAATACTTTCTTAAAGCTGTCATTGCTGAGGTTTAGACTTCTCACACCGTAGGTTTTCACCCTGAGCAATAACATCTCCCAGTTGCCTTGTGCTTATTTTCCCTAGCTGTGTTAGTCTTTCTTTACTGTCTTGGATGAAGACTTTTCAAGCAAGGGAAAATCTTTCTTCTGTGAACTGTACCACACAGAACAAAATGGTTCAAGCTTTTCTCCAAAATCAACGTAATTTCTCATAGGCATGTTTTTCCTGCTTTTTCACCTCTGAATACTTTCAACAGGGCAGAAGGAATGCTTTGTCCATGTTGGAGTGAAAAGAAAAATGCTATTCCCTGTTCTGTCTCATTTTTTGAGCGTTTACACAATAAAGTCTGAGATCAATGAGACTTTACAGCCAGTTTTAGGAGCCATTGAACTCTAAGAAATAATTTAATCAAATTCCTAATAACAGAAGGAATAATCATCTCATTATAAAACACTTTCAGAAACTCTAGTATTCTCCTAGAAGTTGTACTTAGTTGTTAAATCAAGATTCAAAATGTAAAGGATAACATAAGATTCCAATCACTGTTTCCCACAGAAGTTTAGAAAGGCTATAGATTGCTCCTTATCTTCATTATGTGGAAGCAGACACAGCAGATTACTAGAAGATGAGTATTAGCCTAAATAAGTACATCTGTGGCTCAGAGGGAAAGTGAACTTTATTTTAGTAAGTTTACCACAGGACAGGTGTTTAACAACATTCAATATTGATTTTATTTTCACAGACCCATGGAAGTCAGTAGAAATTTATTTTTTTTTTACTACACAGTAAAGCTTAACACTAAGTGCTTCTAAAAATCCTCTTTAAATATGCATGAAGAATTTCAAAAGATCATTGAGAGAGTCAGATGCCTTATGGTCAAGTACACAGCTGTACAGAAGTCTCATATTCTGCAAAAGTTTTTCAGGTTTTGTATGGAATACTATGTCATTCCTTTTGTTCACTTATTTTTTTAAAGAAGCTGAGCTGAGCTACAACATAAGAACCACAGTGCCCTAAATCTCCTGGCTCCCCAGAAGCCTGATTTTCCCTTTCCCCAATTAAATTATATTCTAATTACTCTGAGTTGTCAGAAAGTACCTTAGGAACAGTTACAACCAGAGTGTAAACTACAGCAGACCTCGGCAATATGATATGGTCACACCACACTTTGTCCTCATGGACAAAGCCTCAAAGAGTTTAACAGGAGGCAGGCTGCAATACATCCCATCCGCAACCAAGAACTTAGTTGTCTATGAATACCTCCTCCACCTACCACAGCCCCTCACAAGAAGATATATGTTCATCAGTGCTGCTCTTCCTGCTCAACAAAGATGTTTAAGTACATAGGTATAATCCTTTAAGCAGATGTGTTTACAATAGCTTAGCACCTGCCTAATTCAGTTCATCTGAATTAATAACATACCAGGTTTTACAGATTTAAAGCATGTTTAAAAGAATCTACCCTTACAGGTTTGCAACTGTATAAGCAGATCAGTGGTGGACACGTACCAAAGCTTTCATATAGCAGAGGATTAAATTACATGCTTCATATCTGGTATTCAGAAAAAGTACCATATTCCTGCCCTGTTCTTCCCCCTCCTGATACACCCAGTTGTGACCACTGTCTGAGATGGGCAACTGCACTAGAGACCTTCATGTGTTTCAGCACAGCCACTTTCATGAGGAGAAGCTGGGCACACATTTTGTTCCAAACCCATGAGTGTTTGTATTGGCAGTCTGAGTTGGCTTGTTTTGGGGGATTTGTTCTACCCAGCATCCCCCTCACAACTCCAGCGCCAGTCCTATACTGTGGCCCCAGTATGGGAGTTTTACTTGAACGGCTCAAATACCATGGGCTGGGCACCGCAAACCCAACTCATTCTAAAATCCATTGTGTGACTTCTGCTAAAACAAATAAAAAACCACACAAAACCACCCACAACACAGGACAATTAAGCCTTTCTGATGTTCATAAGTCAGCATTACTCTCACAAGAGCTCTGAGCTAATATCTAGTTCTGCCTCTTCTCCCCTAGGCTTGTGATGGCTTGTACTGTTGCCTCACTTAGCAATTACTCTGGTTGATCCCACCTAAGACTGCCTTTGCAGGTCCAAAAATGAGCCACAAATATGGCAGTAAAACAACTGAATGAACAGTACCAATTCATACAGGCTACACATTACTTATAACCCTTATCTCCCTCTCCCCCCTAGCTGCTTTGCTCCATCAGCCAGCACATTTTAAGCTTCTGCATAAAGAATGAATTGTGACCACAGCTTCTGAAACATCTAGCAATGACATGCAGGTCAGAAGGCAAGAAATACACACTGCAGATGAGCAACAAGGTAGATAAGTACAGTACACACAACCAGTGAGTATCATTTGCTTCCCTCATCTATAGCTTCCTGCAAGCTCCATCCTACAACTGCTGAAGCCAAAGGAGTTTGCAATTGACTTCAAAGGCCTGTGTCCAAGACCTACTCCTCTTTTCATGTTTGATGGCTAGCACGAGAAGATTAGGAGGAGGTCATACTAACAATCAGGTTGTGTTAGAAATAATCCTAAAATAATGGGCAAGCCTCAATCAGCAGCCAGGAAGCAACAGCACAAACACTGTGTAAACACAGCCGCTCAGCCAGCTCCATCACACAGGTCATGCAGGCATGGATTTACCTGGGGCTCTCCTCATTTAGTTCTCTGTGACATGGCTCAAAGACTTCCTGCTCCAGCCATGACTAGCCAGCCCTACCATGCACCAGGATTTTCCTCTGTCTGGGATCGGAACTATTTCTCTATTTAATGGTGTCATTCATTATTAGTTAATATTGCCAACAGTTAAAAGAGATGAAGAAGTTAACACGCAGAAGTGAACTGTATGCAGTATTATAAAAAAAAGAACGGAAAATAGTCTTACAATTAAAGGGAGAGAGTTCAGAGGCTGACTCAGGCTTTTCAAATTACTTCAAGCAGCAAGCAAGGAACTACCTTCATAAGTTTAGAAATATTTACCTATTTCACATAAATATATTGGTAAAGTCTATAGTGGCTCAGATATTATGCTGATGGGGAATTAGAAGTGCCTAAATAAATATAACCATATTCACTAACACTGAGGACATGCTGAAGAAGATTACGGGTTGGTTCCATTGTATTGTGAAGCACAAGCTATAGAGCAACACTGAAACATTACTTTATTTACTAAGAATGAGTCTTAAACTAAAATATCATTCCCATTTGGAAGCACTAGGTCAGTAGTATATATTTATAGAACTGTAGCCTAATTAACTACTAGTAATTAAATCTACAAATAAATGGAAATAGATCACATTTTGTTTAATTGCCTTAATTAAAGCTGGAAGTTAGCAAGTCAGACATATTGCCTGTTTTCAGTGAGTTAACATTGATAAAGCTTGCTGTGTGGTTAATGTTCTTGATTCTGGCGCATTACCACACTTACTATTCATGAGGAGGAGACACCCTTCAGCCAGCTATCATAACATTATTCATAATATGTTAATAATCTTCTTCTAGGTGCTTAACAGGAATTGCTGATTCAGCAGAGAATGTCTAAGAACAGTTTATTTAGGTAGGCTGGAACAGAGCTGGGAGCGGGGGAAATCGCAACATTTGGGTTTCAGTGAGTTGAATGCCACAACCTTTCCCTTTAATCTGCTTCCTTCAGCTAAATTCTGGGCACAGATGCCTGGAGGTGGGACAGCAAAAACTTTTAAGATGCACACCTGCATTCCTAACCAGTAATCCAAAACCACAAGTAGTGCCCAAGACAATTTCTAATGTCTTGGACAATCAACATTCAGTCAGTCTTAAAGAAAGAAAGATAAAGGAACCTCCAATTAACTTAAGGTTTCTGGCGTTATAGTTTAAAGTTGTTCGGGTTTTTTGTTTGCTTTAAATGGAACAGGTATGCTGGATAAGGTTAGATACCACAGCAAAGCTACTCCACATCATAGCCTTATCAGACACACACAAAAGCAAGACTGGTTTTATGACTTAGTGTTCAGGGTGGAATAAGGCCCCAGAGATACTCAGCCATCATGAAAGCTCTGCATGCCATTATGAGAAGAGTGAAAATCAAGTGAACCAGTCATGTGAAGGGTAGATACAGTGAGAAATAATTGAACATTCACTAAACAAAGGAAGAGAAAGGATCTAATGAGGTTTGGGTAGTAACAGCCACTGCAGAAGTTCGTAAGATAATGAGGAGAGGCAACAACAGGTCAAGAAAAACAGGAGGGCAACTTGTTTAGCTGGCAGGAGCTCTGAGGTGCTACAGCTGCAAGACAGAGCAGCTAGAGAGACAGAGAAGCATGTGTTTATTTTTGTTGCAAAATGAAAACATCTGAATCAGGATACAGCTTAAAATAAAAGCAACCAATCTGTTAATTGTAAAGCACAGCCCCACACAGCTAATAATCTGTGCACATCACGCACATAGTCAGGAGTCAAAGGAATATGCTGTTTTCCATGACTCATCAGCAGTGGGCACAGAGACGCTTGTAAACATCATCAAGCAGAGTTTTATTCATTCTGAACTATGCATTAGGGAGTTTAGTGGACGCTGTTAAAATTCTTCAAGCAACAGTCTGGAAAATCATGCTAACAAATAACCTACCTTTGTAATCTGCTGTGCATTGAACATAACAATAAGTCACAACAGGCTGTGCATCAATAGGCTATTGGCACATGCTTTGGAGGCATTCTGAGGACCAAAGCAGAAGGCTGAGTGCCTCCATCCATCCGAGAAGAGCACCGGCAGCCTACTAATGCACACCCTAGCCTAGCTAATTGTTATAGCAATATGGCTCATAAATTTCAAATTTTGGGGTTTCAAAAATATTTCACAAAAATCTTAGAAGCAATATTCATCTCTCTTTAAAAACAGTAGATAAAAGGTACCTATTTTTCTTTTTTTAAGCATATGACTTGTCTTGAGGGCTGATTTTCAAAAGGTAGTATTAGTTCAGATACTGTTATTACAGTAAACACTTCAGACTCTATGCACTTACAGCCCCTGAGACTAGTAACGGCCATTATTGGGGTGGGAGTTTGTTTTATTTGGGGTTTTTTTTTCCCCCAGATAGGGAACAAAATATGAAGAGCTGAGCTGACTTGCCCAAGGTCACAGAAGAATCTAGCAACAGGACAGAGATGAACCTGATTCCCTACATTTCAAACTAGCCACATAACCAGTGAAAAATGTAATGGAGATAGATCAGCGAAGGTTTCCTAACCCTTTTATAACCCTTGTCTCTCCCTCATACAGCTAATCTCCTACTAAAACCAAACACTGATAAAATAATTTCTGGTGACAAAATAGGGACAGCTTGGTGAGAAGGGGATACTGCTGGCAGAGGCAGGAGCTGCATACGCTGCAGAAACTCTTTATTCATTTTCTTCATCCTCAGATTCTGACTAAAAAGCTGTATTTCTGATGGGAACATAGAAGCAGCAGCAATGAGCTCTTTAAAGAATTCCATGCAAGAACAAGATTAAAGGCAGAGAATTACGGAAAATGCAATATATCAAGCTACTTGCTCCAAAGAGATTCATACACAAGCAAGGAGCAACCAGCATCCAGTTACCATTGTAACATCAGAGTTACTGCATGGCTGATGAAGCACATTTGAAACTGGGAATTCTCTGGGTCCTCAGCCGTTCTCAATTTTCCTACAACAGGCTGGAACAGGCACAAAAATTCTGTCATGTACAGGTTTGGTCCAGAACTGGTAATGATTTACCCATCTTACCTTCCCACTGAGGACCTGAATCTGCTAGGTATCCTTTCTTTGGAGGAAAGAGGGTTTCCAGAGAAAATAATCTCCACAAGCAAATTCACTTAAAGAGTCAGGTGGAAGAATTCAAGAAGGGGATGCATCTCAGAGGCCTTTATATTCCTGGGGTTGTTAAATGGGAAAATTTATGGAAACAGCTGAGCTGACATCTGTCTAATAAAATCATCTATGGTAATAAGACAATCTTTTTTTTCTGGACTTGCTAGCTCTCAGAGGAGTGTTGGTTTTACTTTAGGATATTGTACTTAAAAGAACCTGGGGAAATATTACAGGATGAAAAATACAATTAGCCAAAGAAAATCTTAATACCAAACAGAAACAAGAAATTAGCACATTGTATAAATACATCAGATGATGTTATAAAGATTAAAGCAACTCTAGCCATTAATCACAAGACTTGAAAAAGAAACAGAGGCCTTAAAAGTATCAGGGAAAGTGTAGTTTAAGTATTAGGAAACTCTCATAACCATAACAAGGAGACAATAAGAGAAGCTACTACAGAAAGTGCTGGAATCAGTTACGAGCAACAGACTCGACACTTGTTCATCTTAAAGAGCTTAAGAATAATTAGTTCTGCTTTGCCACAACCACAGAGAACTGACCACATGGTCTCTCTCCATCTCAACAACAGTACACACAATTCCCTTCCCCAGAGCTCACCTACCAGGAGAAGTCTTTTATAAAACACTGGGTTTCCCTGTAAAAAAAAAAAAAAACCAAACAAAAAAACCCCAATGTTGCACATTGCCACCATCTGCACAGAAGTCTGCACTCAAGCAGAGCAATGCCAGGTTTCAGTAAGACATTTCAAGCCAAAATACAAAGCAGTATAATTATGCTGACACTTTATACACAGCTTCCTTTGGAATACACTAGGAAACCATTCTCTTACACCAAGGAACACTTCAAAAGACACTCACAGGTGAAAAGCAGTCACCACACCAGAGTGTTACCATACAAGATGAAGCACAATGCTACCATTACAGCTGAATATATTCATTCAGGTCTCAGAAAGAGTAAGCACCCCTCATTTAGGCAGAACTTCTGTGGTTCTGTGAACTCAGCTCATTAAACTTTGTTTTTTATTTATCTCTGTCTGAAAACTAGGCAACTGCCTACAGCAGTGAAGAGGGAATCTCCCATGTAATAAATTTTCTAAAATCTGGAATATATTATGCATACCACATCTCCTTTCCAAAACCAGCGTTTCAACTGGTTTTAGCTTCCACCCATGGCTTCCAAACATGTCAATGCTCATTAGTATTAAGTTCCTTGATTTTGTCCAGATTTTTAACTAAAAAAACCCCACCAAGTTAGCTGCAAATCTAGCTTCACATCTAGAATTAGATGGTACGGTCTTTCAAAAGTAAGGGTGGTTTAGGTCAGGGAGGAGATTTGGGTCTACCTTGAATGTACCCTGAAACAAGGACTTCCCAAAAGTTCTTCTTGATTTCTTTTACTATATTTCAACCTTAACTATTTATATTGGCATGATGCAAGACATCTAATCTTATTTCTTGGCATAGGATCTTGGCTCTGTACTTGTGGCAAGATGTTGTTTCTCATACTGTTGAGAATCAGAAGAGGAAAGGCTTTAGGCCACCTTCATAGTTCCTAGATGTGGAGATTAACAAGAGCATAATGTCCAGCCCAAAAGAGAGCAGGCCAAAAGATATTTCAATTTATTTCAGCCACACATGGACCTAAAGAGCCCACACAAAGTGCAAGAACAGCTGTAGCTTAGATGAATGTGAGCCACACCACCTCCAAGCACATGGTACCACAGCGCTGCTGGTGGCCCTCTGCCACCCACAGGGAATTCCCACGCAGCTGGCTAAGATGGAAGCAGTGGGATGGACTGATGAGATGCCAAATCTTCACTGAAAGATAGAAATTATGCTTCTGTCTCTCAGCCTAAAGTCTTCCAGATTTCCTCTAACAACACTTCAGACCACCAGTTTGCTATTTGCACATCCAACCATACACACTCTTCTCTTCAGCTAAGTTTTCTGCCGTCTACTTTTTAGGGCATTTCTCTCATTTGTCTCCATGACAGAGTACATCGTCCCTCTAGCTGGTGTATCAAGCTGCAAGATCTGTGAAAAATTGTCCACAAAACAAGTTGTAGAATTAAAATGCGTTCAGTTCCTCTCACTGGACCAGTTGGATCACCACTGCAGTTCACAGAATCCGATCAGATGCTCCCCTCTATCACCACTAGTGTACTTTATCACTAGCACAAGCTCAGGTCTACAGCAAGAAAACTGGTGAGGTAGCTAACTCTCCTCCTGACCTTGCCCAGTTTACAAAACAATCACTCCAGAGGGTGAGCCAGCTGACCACAGGTGCTAGGAAAGAAAACCTCAAGATAGATGGGAACCACTTTCATGGCTCAGTGTTGCTAACTTTACATAGGTAACAGGAAAAGGAATAAGAAGGAAACAATTAAGCTCTCTCCTTTACCCCATATCTGTCATCTTCTCTTTGCCTTTCTCTTCCTTCCCTCTCAGTTAATTTCTCATTCTCTTTCTTGCTTGTTGCATCTTCCAGGTGGCCTGGAAGGGTTTGGCCTTAAACAGCAAATTAAAGCTACACTGAAAGTTTTAGACGCATCTACATTTATACTAAGTTGTTGAATCTTCTACCTCAGTGTCTTTTACTTGCAGTATGAAGTTTCTCCAGCATAAACAAATGCCACTTCTTGGGGAGGTGGGGGAGTGCAAGAGAAATGCCTTTGTCCTGTGAGCCAGGGTGGAGAGGGCTACAAAGTGGGGCAACCACAAGCAGCCTTTGTAAGACTAGATACTGCCTCTTTAATGCTGCTATGGGCTTCATTCAGTATGATATGAGGAAGGAGGCATTTGAAGGAAGAGACATCTGCCTCTCCCTGCAGCAGGGCATAAAGCCACCCAGACCCTTTGCTGGGAGAAAGCAAGATACAGGAGTTGGCTTTTACTTCTGAAGTAATTCTGAACTGTTCATTACCTTGAAACACAGAGGATTGGAAACTGGGTAGCAAAAGCACCTTGGAACAGGACTAGAGATAATTATCCTTCATAGCTATGCTTATCCATCTAGTTTATTCTCTTTTGGGTAAAAAAATTCTAAGCATCTTTAAAAATATTCCCAGTAAAGTGCCCCAAATGTCCATTAGCTACTTCTGAAAATACACACAGCAAGAACATCTTCCAGGAGAAAATTTTAATTAATGTACAGTGCAAACCTTTCTCCCCAGCATACCAGGGTTCATGATGCAAAAGAAGTCAGGCCTGTAGCGAAGAGATTATGAGGATTTAATCCCAAGCAGCTGCTGTGACCCTGAAATTATAAAAGCAGACACTTCTGGATTGATTTCCTCATTCCTTCATCTGGCAGCACGTGGAAGTTTCACTCAAACCTGTTACATGGCTCCAGGCCTCTCACTGCTTTGTAAAATGGCACTTCTTAATCTCTTGAGTTTTAAAACCCAACAGCCTCCCTCTCAGCCTAGGGAGCCTGAGGCAGGTGCAAAGCAGCCTTGATTTTGCTTTAAGGCAACATCATTCTATTCTTTGTCATAAAATGCCAGCATTCATTATGCATTCATCTGCTATATATGAAAGGGCAATGGGATTACTGCCTGTGAACCCTGAGGGCATAAGGGAGTAATGCTAATTTAACTGTCATTAAGCTATAAGTAGCTCTTGTATCAAAAGATGTTCAGACATCCTTCACCAATTAGCCTTCTCTCCTCAAAGCCTGCACACAAACCTACACATATCTTATTTTGACTGTGTACTGGGAAGAAAAAGATCTGTTTTGGAAGACCTGATGCTCCTGAGTTGAGGGCAGAAGGTCACCGGACAATGTCTCTGCTCATTCTACTGACTTGTCTACCTCCAGAAAAACAGTAAGGATGCTGGCTTCTAGGCCAGGTGAAAGCACTTACAGTCCTCATTTGCTGCAGGTTGATTTGTTTAAGATCTCTAGCTGCAATTCTCATACTCATAAGGAATTCATTGTTTCATGAAATGGAAACAGTTCTTACCCATTGCTCCCTACTTATGCTGCATTAGAGGGCAATCAAGTCTGGGCCCAGTGCCGGCAAGACCTGAACATAAATAAACTCTGCAGTCACGCATCACAGAATACAACGAGCAGGCAGAGAAGCACAAGTGACAGGGAAAGCATCTTGTTAAAATCAGCCTGTGCTACTACCAAGCAGACTCATCTACAAGCTGTTGCGCATACAGTACTCGCTCACAGCAGCAGTCCCGTGTGGTTAAATGGCATTAAGTGCACAAGCAACCTTCTCATACAAGCCTGCCTAACTCTGTTGCCCCCTTGTTCACATTTTAAATAATTCCTCTCATATGTTTCTTCCAGCACCAACCCTTTATAGAAGATCAATGTGTTTATAGATGCAGTACTACTAACCACTGCAAAAATGATTCTACAAACTCTGAGTCTGTGTTGAAGGTGAATTACAGCACACAGATGAGCCACAAGTGTGGTTGAGAACAAGATGGACAAGGACAAGACCTCAACCAGCCACCAAGTTCCATCACTGTTACTAAACCAGGGATGGACAAGATTTACACCTATGTATGCTGATACTTGTCACCAGCAAGGAGGTGTCTTCCTGCAACTTTGGTGGCACCTCACTTAAGGAAAGAAGGAACAGAAAACTTTTTATCAAATTGATCAACTGTCAGGTCATCTGCCACACAAGCCTTTTATTTGAGCTCCAAGTTGGGCACTTCAACAGTTCTGTTCTTATATGATCTCTTTTTTTCTGGCCATAAGCATCACCCTGACAGAGGTGGACCTCACATGCAACCAAAATATCATGTTGGCTATTTCTGAGGCTGCTTCTGTATCTCCTGGTAAGTGCCGTAGGAAATGGATACCATGCAAGTGCCTTTTGTCCCACTTTTCCCATATCCTCTGCTGCCACCCCCTTATTTTTGTCATAGAGTTCAGACATACTAAAAAATATCATATTTTAAAGTAAACTTCTAAATGTGCAATGCTCTAAGCTGCAGTTTAATCCTACTAAGGAAGGTCGTTATTCTCAGTAATTCAACTTACAAAGTTTCACCCTTGCCAGAGAACTGAATGGCAGGTTTTTTCTTTCTTGCCAAAGACCAATTACAGCAAGGTTTTACTAATACAATTTAAGCCTCCATGCCCCCTTTACGTTTTTCATGCTGGGAATATCATATGTTTTGATAGCTTTGTATTATGCAGTTTTTCACAGCTGGAGATTTCAAACACTGTGATTGTCCTGCCAGGAATCACATAGGGGGCTTTCCTTTAGAAATTCAGCTGCTATGATTGTCCTGCCAGGACTCATATAGCTGTGTCCTTATGTGGAATGCCCTACAATTTTACTGTGCTAAGACTTTAACTCATATGTTTACCTTGAGGGGAATATGGCAACACTAGCAGAGAACTATTTCACTGCGACTTGTCTGAGTTCCAGGATGTGATTTCACCTTGCAGGGTTTGTACCAATTAGCAGGCACTGAGGGACCTCCTTTCTGAATAGGCACATAACAGCTCAGAGGGGATTCAGTTTGTTTTTCCAAGTGAGTTATTTACGTGAAATTCTCTTACAGTCCCTCAAGCTTCAGCCCCCTTCTCAGAGCAGCCAAGGTGTTTGCCTGAGTGAGGATCCTGTGTACATGTCTGAATCGCATTTCTCCTGCTCTTCTGACTGTAGGTGCCACCACACTGGGACATGAGGAACACATCCCAAGCAAGCTGGATTGCAGAAAAGTGCCTGTATTGAGGACCCTTTTGCAACAAGTCAGCATGTCAACAGGTTTGACCCAACTCTCTCTTCCCAGTGCAGAGCAGCATTATACTAAACAGCCGCAATTAGTAGTTAGATGAAGTGCTTTTGCCATGGGGAACAAAGAGAAGCAGAAGCCAAGGAAACAAGCTATGGGAAGGGAAACATTCTCCTGAAGGGAAGTAGGTGTACTGTTAGGAGACTTACTTTTCAATTCCTTGCATTTTGGGAGTAACACAAATATCTCACATGTACAGCTCCTATGACCAAAAAGCAACTTGAAAGTTTTTTGCATATTCTTTCTATCTAGCAACTCAGTTACATTGTAAAAAGGGACTAAGATTCCTCTGGATGTATCCACACCATGGGATGCCCCTCTACCATCTGCTCTTTGAAGACAGAGTGCTGATTTGAGCCAGCTAGAGGGAATTCCCATCTAGAAAAGACACCTGCCCCAACAGTTACTATACCGTCCCTTTGTACAGTCTGCTTCACACAGACTAGATGCATCTGCTTTTTTGACACAGTGCACCCTTGGGAACTGAAAACGCTAAGATTTTCCATTTCAAACGGACTTGTTAGGTCCATACAACACAAAGCATACTTAATGTTGAAGCAGCAAAAGTTTATTCTGCAAGACAAAAATTAGACTTGCTGCTGCGAGTTGTGAGTAAACAGAAGACCACAAGTAAAACAAATCTAAACGCAACCTTAAGTTCAACTTACCAGCAGGAATCCTTCCCAGCTTTCAGTACCCTTCCTCTAGCTCTTCTACAATGAGAGCTCAGACCACCACATCCCACCAGGCTGTGCACTCAACCTCCCTGTACAGCCCCTCAGGACACCTGGGGAGTTAGATTTTGCATTCACATCCAAATGTCCAAGACAACTTTCTGGAACCACACACCATAGACACCTGAATCTGACTTCCTAGGCCTGGCCCAGCCTCTGGGTACTGGAAGGGTCAGCCATCAATGGCTTTTTTGGAAGTCAGTCACAGCTGACAATGTAGAAGGATTTTCTTTTTGCTCCTGGTTGTCCTACCAGCAGCTGCCTACATTACTCACATGGAGTTGTGGCTACCAACACATTCATATAAAAATATGTTTGTATATGTTTTGTATAATATTGTCAACCTCATGATTTCTGAGGTCCTGGGTGATTTTCAGGGAGACTACATGCAACACCACAACCAGCACAGAGACTTGAGTTATTTTTGCCAGAGGCAGTTCCCCACATCCTTACCTTATAAAATTCAAAACTGTGAGCTTGGCTACAGCTTTTACTGTAAACATAGCAAACATGCTTCATCTTCTGCATCTCCTTGTTTTTGAACATAGCTCTACCTGACAGACAGCTACTTGCTCTGCCTGGTGGCCTCAGTGCTGTGTTCCACAAGCAACTGGAAGTGTAGAACCTTAAGAGGAGCTTACATGTGTAGGAGATAAAGCTTGTCAAGAAAGAGGATATAAACCATGAAATTTTTTGCAATCATTAAAGGCAACTGCAGACACCATGATTTTCATACTTTTAAAAGTATTTTAACTCTGCTTTTCCCCCCACCAAAGGTTTCTTCTTCCCTTCTCAGAAAAGGTCATAAATTATGAAACAGACTTAAAACCAAACCTCTGTCTGCTTTTATAGCTTGTTCAAAGTAGTAACGGATTTTCTGGCATACAACTACCAGCTCCACATACATCTTTGTTATTGACTATAGCTGTTGAGAAATCTTGCCTGTTATGGCAGTATCATCAATTTATTGATAGTATACATGCACAAACAGGACATCTGAGTATGGGGTAAGATAATCAAAGATGTTATTTGTAGTCCTTTCAAATGTGGGGGTTTTTTCTCCTCCAGCATACAGAAACAAGTGATAACGCTTTATCCTATTTAAACAGCAGTACTTTCAAAATTCCTTCAGCAACATTCTCCTCTGCAGCTCTACTCATCTACAATGCAGATTCATGCAGATCCTGCCATCCTCAAGAGTCTGCCAGTTCTAAGTGAGGTAATATATTTTTCTAAGCTGGGTTACACCAAGACTTTTGCTTTCAAGACACTCTTCAGTGTTTCCAGAATGGAAAGTTTAAGGTTTCCTGAATAAATCTTAAAATGTGGAATCTTAGCGACAAATATTTTGGCTAAGAACCTTCAGACCTCTCGCCTACAGAATTTCATTTGCATTTTATTCACAAAAATGCCTCTGAATGAAAAATACAATTGAATGCCATCTAGGTTGCTTTTAGGTACTGCACTGCATATTAGAGACAGGAAGCAGATAATTTAATCTTATTTAGTAAAGGTATGCATGTCATAAAATGCCTGCTAGCTGCTCTTCAACCCAAGCCATTTTACTCAGCAATGAAACAACATCTGAAAGACTTCCAGAAATGCCACTTCAGACCCAATTAATCAAGCCTTGCTCTAAAGCACTGTATGCCATTCAAAGGGGCAGATCTCCCAGAATGTCAGGAGGTGTAGAGAGAGACCATGCACAGGCACTGCAGGCAAGGAAACTATTCCTTTAGGGCAGTAAAAAAGTGCTCTTGGAGTAACATCAGGGTGCTGATATGCTTAAGATTTGTAGTCTGTGTCACTGTACTTACTGTCTCACATCCCTGGGCACATGGTAACCTTCATAGGCACACAACCCAGTGCTCTGCTGTTTGTGCACATATTATAAGGATATGTAACTCAGTTCACCATGTCATTCAAAGACTAATTTCAAGATTACGCACAGCAGATTCAGGGTGTACCTGCTATTATTTGTAAGAACACACATGCTTGCTTGCAGCACTGAGCATTCACCTCTTTCAATTATTTGTCAAATTACAAGAACATAGCTCATCACTAAGCTTAATGATTGAAAGGGACTGCTTTTCATGTAGTGTACTTCCCAGCATCATGCTGTCTAGCTTATTCTATGAAGACCTGATTGGAAGTCTCTCTACTACAGGGATGTGTGATACATTGTGTATTCATTTCTGATCACACAGGGACACCTATATTTAAAGCTATGAGCACAGGTTTATTTAGATTCCAAACAAAATGAAACTGTTTTGAGAACTTCATTGAAGAATGGTGTGGAATTCAGTAAAGACTTCCATTTGAGCTCCCCAGCTTTGAATTTCCTCTCGACCATGCTGTGGCAGATTCTATGCTGTATTTAACATTCAGGAGCTTTTGCACCCAAATCATCTTGTAAAGCATTAGCTTCCTGCGCTCCACATCTCAGAGCTATCACTACACTACAATGAGGGAGGAATGAAGGAGCAGATAAACACTCTCAAGCATTGCAAATACTTTCTCACTTTGCAACAGCCCCAAGCAATGCAGGGTCTCTAGTTTGCCCATAGGATAGAAGGAACAATTGGAAAGAAGTTAAATAATTATTTCTAAGTTTATAGTCATTAAGATAATTAAGCAGCATAACACCCAAATAACCCCATGAAGTACATACTTAGCCAGAATTAGCAGCAAATATTATTAAGTTTTTGAAAAACGGCAATTGATCTCAAAGGGTCTTTATGTCAGGAATGGCCCATATATACACTTTAGAAACTACTACTTTTGTATATTGCTAACATTTGATAACAAACACAGTACTGCAATAATATTATAAATACATAAATGCTAGCACTTGCTCAAAAGTGGATAAAAGAAAAACCATAACCTGAGTCAGCTTTCTCATTTTCAGAGGAAGCTTTTTTTACATTAGTACTATGAGAAGTCAAATTCGCTGTCTTCATAATACTAACACAGACATAACCAAGCTCCTCTTTTTATCTGCCTGAAGGCACAAGAACTTTGCTAGGGGCATAAATTATGGGACAGCTGGGTTCTTTCATCTATCATCTTTCATCACAGTGCCATCAGTTGAAACCTTCACCATTACCCTTTTATGCTCTAACTCTTCTTCAGTTCCCTTCTTTTCACAAGGCAAAGTGCTTGGCTTTTTTTTTTAAACCTAATAATGGTTAAATACTTTTTCTGCTGCTATAACTGCAACCTGCATCTCTTCCAACTTGTTATTTATCCATATGTTTACATACTGCCTTGCTGAAGATGGTCAACACTGCCTCTTCAATCTCAGACCTGTCCCAGCCTTTTCTAAGACATTTTCTTTTGTGCTGTGTTGGGAGGGAAAATGCATTGCTCATTTACCCATCTGTTCCAGTGCCTAGGGCTCTTCCCTCAGTGCTGACATCACTATTTCTAGCACAGGGGCTTGTGCCCAAATTAAAAGGAATGAACATAGGTCTAGATTAATTGCATTCAGGCTGGCACTTTGTTCATCATCATTATCAGAAGATGAAGCACCTAGAATATCATCTCCTTTGTCCTTGCAATGCACTCTGGCCTACTGCTCAGAAGCCATGACAATCTGGTACCATTTGTTGTGGTTTTGCATGTTATTGTCTTGCCTGGTCTTATTTGCCACAATACACTTCGCTGAGTTTCAGATACTTCTCTTTTCTGCCTTTAGACTCTTATTCTATGTTATTTAGGATTCTCTGAAATTTTGATTTTATGAAAAAACTGTCTCCATGATCTTCAGGGTAGACTAAATTACTCCTCTGCTTAGTTAGTTAATAACAGTGGTAACTGCCAGTTCTTGGTCTTTCAGTAGCTGTATTTGAGTAGGTGGTCCCAAAAACCTGCCATGATCTAATTTCTTTCCATCATTCAGGTAATCCAGGTATTTCTCAGTACACATAGATATGGTTCACTTTGCATACTCAGCCATTAAGGCAGAGGCCATAATTTGAAAAGGTATGTGATAAGATACTAATGCTATTTATTCACAGCAAATAGCATCTGGCCCTGGGGACTGAAGATCCCCATGTACAACTTTGGAGATAGGGAGACAAGAAGAAGGATTTTTACTCCAAAATTCAAATGCCAGCATAAGCTTCCAACAAGAACCTAAAGGTGGCATACTTCTGCCTCAAATCTAAAGTTTTACAGCTCTCCACAACTATTTTCTTCTCTCCAGATACTGGCAAAGCTTGCTTCCCTATTCAGTAGATCTTCTAGAACAATTAAGGTCTTGTAATTAAACTCACTGGGCCATGATTCCCATGTCCCTTTTTTCTTTCCTGCAAGTAAATTTGCCCTTTTGAAACCTCACCTGTCCTCTGAGTTCTCCAAATTAACTGAAAATGGATCCAATTAACCAGTTCACTGAGCACACTATGTTAAATTTCATGTCTGCTGATTTGAATATGCTCAGATTCTCCAGAAATTCTTTAACAAGCATTTTCCTGCTCTGTGACTTTCCCTCCTTTCCTGTCAGCTTTATCAAAGCTCCTGCTGCGTTCATTTCTGAAGTGAACATTGAGGCAAAAATAACAGTTAAGCACTTCAACCTCCAGAATTTTCTCCCAAAGGACAAACTGGACATGCACATCCATCATCCTCAAAATTAGTGTGTTGCTTACATAAAAATACACATATTCATTCCTCACCCCCCTCCACAAATGGCAGCTGATGACCGATGAGGAACAAATGACTCTTCCATACAGCCATCAGTTTTTGTTTAGATGCATTACCAGCTTTCATAGCCTAGTTCTCCACTACAGTGACCCTTCAGTGAAATACTAAGCACATGCCCATCTGTAACCAAGTTCATAGACTTAAAAGCTGACACTTAGGCCTGTTAGTTGTATGAGGTCCTCAGATGGTTTCCTGGAGTTATTAATCTGTTTAGCTCTGGACAAGTGCTTAAATATAGCTGAGATCTGTATCTTTTTCAGTTTCCTTTTTATGTACTCCTTCCCAGTTTATACTTGTTCTTAGTCCAAAGGACTGATGGATCGTTATTATGCTTAATTGTAAAAATACTATCAGTTTACCAAAATGCTTCACTGTTGTGATTTTATCAGCACTTTCTCTCTCAAGAATGTCTTTCAAATTTATTTCAAAGATAAATATATCAGAATACAAACACAGCGATAATCTCGGTAAAGCACCATATATCAAAAGAACAGCGCTATCCTGTCAAACAATCTCATCAAAATTCTGTCAAACTGTTTTGATAAAGGAGAAAAGAAGTACATGAAGTATATCAAACTGTGAGTACATTTGTGTATCAAACAACAGCACATCCTGAACAGTATAAATGGGGCTACTGCAGCAAACAATATTTCTGTTGTAGAAAAAAACCAACCAAACAAACAAAAAAATACATACTGCTTACTGAAAGTTGGACATACAGAAACCAACAGCCCTGTGTCTGAAATCATTTCTCATTTAAGGGGAAAATAGTGCTAATAGCTTCTGGACGTATGACTAAATGTCATAAGCACCAACAAAGTATTTCAGCCACACAAGTCTCTCTCTGAAAAGCTTAATTTTTGCAGACAACTCAACTGAACAGGAATAGCAATGCTAATGAAAAAAGTCAGCATGAAATACTGACAAACTTTTGGCTTGAGTAGCTTTGGAAATGTCTGGGAAATTATACAAATTGTACTTCTATAACTTTTCTTTTCCCAGAATATCTGCATTGCACTACCATGTTTTTCCTCTTTTTTTGGTAGTGGGAGGTATAATGAAAGCAACAGCTGAAGATTACTAAACTTACCTGAAAGCAAAGTTTGAGATTTTCATTAAGAAACTGACAAAAAAAAATCTGAACTTTTCCATGAATTTATGAAGAACTGAGTGGAACCACAAAGCCCACCACCAAATAGGTGGATTTCCAGAGTTTGTCATTGCATGCAAAGTGTTCCTGTTAATGAGAAGATAATGTTTCACATTGTTCCTACAGAGCACATGCTTCAGCACAAATTACTGTTTTTGTAGCTATTCACCTCATGACAGAATATATGTAGCCATCTACTCAGCCTGCATTTCAGGACTACAATGTTGAGATTGGTCTCCTTGGAGAAAATCCTATTAAAATCAATATCAAACCCCTACCAACTGCAGCAGAGAAGAATTTATTTCTTGTTTTACAAAACAGTGTCAACTTTTTCATAATGCCGGATTCCATGTTGATGCAACATGTTGTTCCAAATTTGCAATTTATTAACAACTAAATACTCAAATTCCCATTTCTCCAAACAACAGCAAGCCAAGACACAGCACACAGTTGCACTTCATTAAAGTGGTACAATATTTAACAAAAAATATTTTCATATCATTTATTTTTACTCTCTGTGCGTGCACTTATATTCTTTCTAGCCCAGGATTTTATTTAACTTCTTCGGGGGGGGGGTGGGGGTGGTATGGTGTGGTGTTCAAGGAAAAATTACAAACCCCTATTAAATGAAGTCCCTACCTTATATGCATATTTAGAAACTACTATTTAAAACACTACAGTTACACTGTCATTACTCTTAATGGCCCTTATTTATGCTTATATTTAAAAACATAAATCTATGATCCTCACTGCAGAGAAAGGCAAAATGAACATTCAAAGGTGATGGAAATATTTGCAGATAATTAGTTGTAAAGAAGTTGAGGGTGCATGTCAGTTCCTTATTTCTTTAAATACCACTTATGGCACAGAAATTACAACTCAGCTGAGCTTTGATACAGTGACTAACTAGTAGCCCTAATTCTGCACTGTACTCATTAAGATGGAGAGATACAAAATAATCCCTTTTCAGGGTCTTTAGAGAAGTTTATTAGCTAACCCCTGTTAAACTGTGCACTGCCTTTTCTCTGGTAGACTTTTACCATGTGTTAAGAGTCCACATATTTGCTCACATGATAAAAACATGGTTTTATTTCCTATTATTTCTTGCATATTAGCCCTCACATTTTGTCATTATCAATATACCATTTTACTATATTAATAAGGAAAGAGACCCAAAATTCCCCTTCCTTATAACAGAGTTATTTTTTCCCCTTTGTGTATTAGTTAACTAAACAGCCTGCTAACCAACTGCTAATCTCCTACGACATTGTGGCAGTCTCCCATGAGCTGGATAGGTGTGCATACAGTATGACTAATTACAGTACAGTATTAATGTGATGGAGAGAACGTAAACAGACATCAAAGGCTAAGCAATCTCTGAAGCTGATTCATTGTGATTCCTAGAGCCCTGCTGTACAAAACACTAAGTACACAGGGCATTAGGCAGACATCAGGTGATCTTTTCGGCCATATAGCCACTTGTATGAATTTAAGATCAGGAAGTCAGAGCTGCAGCAGTCATGAACAAATTGCAGAGAGCTACAGTGACTTGCATATGATCAGAGGTCATCTTTCTAAAGCTCTCTGGATAGTTTTCCTAGGTCAAGAGTTTCATTACAAAGGACAACCGTGCCAGCCCTAACCAGCACTGCCTCTGAGTGAATATAGATAAACGCCTTTGAGAAAAGGGCGACTTGCTTATAATCTCCTATTATTCATGGGTGCTTTACCAGCTGGCAGCAATGGATTAACATGTATTCACTGCTAACACTGATCTTTAGGATTCACTGAGGTGAAAACAAAGGGATCAGCCATGGATTTCTGACTCCCCTGCATCTTAAAGTTAAATATATTTAATAACAGCTGTGCCAACATACTGAGCCCAGCTACAGCCTCCCCTCATTGCACTTGATCATTATCAGTCATACAGCTGCAACAACTGAAAGGTTTAATTGGCAAGAACAATGGCTAACAAAGGGGTTTGGGTTGTGGGTTTGGGGTTGGTTTTTTTTTAATAGATAAAGGTTAAAGCACATGGGAGAAGTGTAACCAGTAGATCTCTGTATTTTATACTAAAACCCATTGTTTAAAAATAACAGTCCCTCTCTACCAACCCAGACAAAGGCCCTGAAATACTAAAGGGAGAACTGCATTTGTTCTTAAACTCTGCTTTCAGCTCAGGGGGGGGGGGGGGGGGGGGGGGGGAGAACCCACTCCACACACTTCTAAACAAGCCTTTACAGAACATAAACATTCAAATCCCCATAGACCAAGCTGGAACTGCAACACAGGTCAGTCCCATCTGGGATGGGAGCTCTAATTACCAAAAAACCTAAGCAAAAAAACCCAGATTTAATAAGGCAGATCTTTTTACACTACTTCACAGAAAAATACTTAAAGCATGGGAAGCAATCTTTATGTAGTATATAAATTAGCCTGCTTGCAGGAAAGAATACTGTAAACTTTATTCTTTAATTATGCTTTCTGACAAGGGCAATCTCCAAGGAACATTTAAACATGGATCTGTGGTAGAAAAGCAACATACTGCAGGGGTAGCAAATTAATTAGGTTTTTCATTGCTAAACTACTAATTGACATGGGATAAGAATGGGAATTGAAATATAATTAACCATAGCAGTCTTGCAAAACAGCCACAGAATGTTTTAAATTCCTAGTCGATTAAGAATAACATAAATTACATTTACAATAAAAAAAGGTACTACTTTATGCTATTCACATATGAGAGCCTGAACATTAATCCACAGTAAATGGAAGTATGCCAAAAACAGCAGTGTAAACAAAGATAACATCAGGCATTCACAAAATCATATGCAGGCCCCACAAGACAATGAGATTACTTTTAAACACATAGGACTTTTCAACCTGCACGATTTGGGATATTTTTCATGGTGTGATGGCATAGAAGGACTTAGAAATTGAATTTTTAAGTTTTCACTACTAGAAATACTGTTTGTGAATGAAGTCTAGGATCCTCTTGTCTTCACTAGAACGAGTATTTTTGCATTGCCCTAGCAGGATTGGGCTCCTGTTAAGTATGATCAAATTTGCATCCCCTGCAGCCATCTCACTGGCTTCCATTTGGACACTTTTAAGAGCTGACCAGGCATTTGACTTCCAATTGCCATTAATCCTGTTGAACTTCATCAGCAGTCACACAACATTTTAGGCACTTGCCCAGCATAACACCAGAAGTTGCTTCTGCAGTTGATGGGAGTTTTGCCATTAGTTGCAGTAGCAGGAGGCTCCTGTTCTGCACTTTCTATCTTCACAGCAGCAGAGTCCCTCTTTTCAAAGGCAGAACACAGACATTCAAGTTCAGCAGTCTGCAACCTCATCTCAGGCTCTCCAAAAGTACTGCAGCAAGGCCTGAGCCTTCAGCTCTCCAAAGCCCATGAATCCATGAGGCACGCAACCCTGCAGACAGCCAACTAACCACACAGCCCCAACAAGCCACCACTCAGGCTCCAGCTCTAGAAGAGCTCCCTTCAGACCTTTTTCAAATGCAGCCTTGTTTAATCTCAACAAAGGGAATCAAGGAGCAATAGGATACAGCTTATCACTCATCAAGCAGTGCACATGCATCTGTTTTACCTAATGCTCAATCAGGCTCAGCTGATACAAATACTTGTAGAAGACAGGTCCACTTGCTGGTCACTGAGCCCCTTTGCTACCATACCAGCACCTCAATACAAATGTAATAAAACAAACCAATGAACCTGCAATATTCATAAAATAATATGTGGTCACCTATTTTTTCCACATTTACTATATATCATCATCTATGAAAAAAATAAGCATTGAATCTTAACTGCAACTGCATGGAAGACTGAAGCAGACCCAGGAGAGCTGAGTAGCAGAGGGAATGCTTCTAATCTTCACAGGATGGAATTCCATCCGGCCACACTCTCTAAAATGTTCATTGGATCAAATGATATCAAGGACATAACAAAAAATTGTCTCCTCCCCTCTGGTGTTAATGCAGAATTATTTCTTACAGCGTATTCTCAGTAGTTTTACATTAATCTGACAATGAGATCCAGAGATCCACATCCCCCACTGACAAAAATAAAAATAACAGAAGTGGGCTTAAATTTCCCTTTGCTCAATTTCATCTCCTAATAGCAGCCTTTTAATATCTATGAGGCAGTTATCAAGAAGACAGAGCCAAGACTCCTTCCAGAGATATATGGCAGGAGGATGGCAGACGAAGGACGTATACTGAAAGAAGAAAGGTTCAAAGTAGATATAAGGCTGTGCAGTTTGCATCATTGGAGACAATCAAGACCTGACTGAGCACCCTGGTCTGACCCTCCCTTGAGCAGGTTGAAGTGGACTTAAGACCTCCCTAAGGTCCTTCCCAGCCTGAATTATCCTATGATCTCATTCCCTCTTGTCACACTCACAGACCACATGAAATAATTGTGTCTACTTTCTTGTTTCTTGCATTTTTTAAGTATCCTGCAGGCAGTGACAGGGAGAGAGCTCTGTGTGGATTTGCAAGATTCACACAGGAGAATCCAACTGGATGGCCCGTTTCATTTGTTCACCAGCCTGGTTTCTAACTTCCCTAATGACAACTTTGTAGTAAGGCTGACTGCTCATTTCAGTAGTCATCCATGGCTGCAATTTGTCCTTGTTAGGAATGAATAAGACATGTTCAGTGTTCCCAACTCTCACAGCATATCTGAAGCCTAACCCCCTAAAGGCACTTGAGATTCTTAATCTCCATTTTCTTTTCTTTTTTTTCCACACAGCATATTTGTAAGCCCACACAGCTCTAACATGTCCCAGATATAACATATTAGCTCAGATCCCAGAAGACATATCCAGCATGCACTGATTTCTGTTTGCATCTTACAATTTCAGTGCCTGACTCGAAAATACCTAGGGTTAGCAGTAGTGACATTTCCCATACTTTTGGGCTAGTAGTCCCACCTAGCACAACATCTGCAGGTAGAAATGTAAAGGAGAACAGACAGAAGGGAAAGAAACCCAGGCAATAAGAAGTATGCATAACTGCAGATGGACAGGGGAGGCATAATTCATATGCAAAATGTAACATTATAGCAACTTCATTTGGCTTTGAGTTTATGAGGCAATAAACAAGCCCTGCAAAAGTCTTCTGAGAAGCATCACCACTCCCTTGGGCTGAGGTCCTGGCATTTATTTGCCAGAGGACTTTATTGTCTCATAAAGCAAAAGCCAAGTGAAGCACAAGCAAAGCATTTCTTGCTCTGTAAAACTGTAATATCACACACGGTTATTTACTGTATGGTAGCCCCATTATTTTTGGTCTCCTCACAATGTTCGGTGTTGACATTTGAGGAAAAGAGCGTTGCTGTCCCAATTAAAGAGAAACTGCCTCTTTCCAAAAGAGAATTGTCCTTTGGGAGCTTCTGACTGCTACATAATTTTGACATTCTGGCCACTCCATTTAAGTGCTGTGAATGGGGAAAAGAGAAGACAACATTACCAACTTTCAAACTTTGATATAATCAGAAATCAATCACTTTTAATATGATAGATTAATTCAAGAGCATGATCAAGCTAAGGAGCTGAAGTGCTCTGTGTGGTTAGAGAAACCAGTTCTTAAGTCAAAATCACAGTCTCAGGCAAAGACATTAAGTTATGAGAATTACATCATCAGAATAAAATTTAATTGGCTGACTCTAGGGCAGGACACGCTTGGCACACGAGTTTGTACAAGGATTTTTTTTTTTTTTTTTCCATGGGCACCACTGGGTTTGTATTTGTAAGTATTAGTATATTAGTATTGGTGTATTAATAAATGCTTTCTGTTGCCTTATATAATTGATAATGTGGGAAAGATGAAGATCCATCAGCAGAAGCAGGTAAGAGGGCCATCTTTTAGCTTCAATAATGCAAATTTTCCCAAGTAAAGAATTGTGATTTTAGTGATTTTAGTTCCACCTTCCTCTCATTCCGTGCCTGTGTGCATGTACGCCTGAGGGAGGGGGATGGATAACTGGATAACAGCACATGTGTTCATTTCAACCAAATCTCAGATTTTGGAGGCCATACTAGGGAAAGAAAAGACAGGAATGGATGTGAAATTAAAGCAAAATCAGAAACAAAGGAAATAAGGGAAATCCTAGAGAAGGAATGACTGAAAGAGCATGGATGACAAAGCATGTCAAAGGCACAAGCACCGTCATTAGGGAAACCTGTGTTGCAGGCAATAGGCCATCCTGGGGCCAGGCTGGTTTCCTGTATGTGCAGCATCCATGAAAGAAGCCAGTTCTGTTTCAAAACAATTGAACTGAAGCAATTTGATGGACCTTCTTTCCCATAACAACAGCAATTCACTTCTCTCAATTCTGCGGTTTTGGCACTGTGATGAGAAATACCTTATTCTTTCATTAAAATACTGCATGAAGCACAGTAAGATACTGAGAAACATCTGATCAATTTACTGTACTTCAGAAATAGTCACTTTAATTTTTCTTTGGGAAATACATTAAAGAGAACTTCTGCCTTGATCGATATCAGTGAATTCTTGTTGGTACTATTATAAGTTCACAAAAACACATCATTATAACATATAAATATATTATTACTAAAAGTCTCTGGCCAGAAGAGACTAACAAATTAAAGAAAGGAGAAGAGAAATGCTGTTATCTCCATTTCACTGGTAGAAAGCCTTCCCTGAGAAAAGAGTTTCCAGTTTTCAGTGGTGAGGCCTGAGTTTTTCATCTCCCCTGGAAGGTTTGCATTTGCTTAAGCTTTCAGCTTCCATAGCCACCCTACATACAGAATACTAATTTTGAAACTCCAGTTTAACATCTGGTCCTAACTATACATATATTTCTATTTGCAGTATCCCAGTGCCAGTAGTCTCTTTATAATTTATTCCTTTAGCTCATATCCCATCAACAAATCCTGTGGCATATTAACTGAGAAACCATACACCTTTTTTCTGTAAGTACATACATAACTCTCTATGCCTGCTTTCATGTGGAGCCATAGTAAAAAGTACATACCTTGCACTTTATGAACACAGAACAACTGTAAAATAAAAAGGATAAAATTTTAGCTTCATTGATGTCAGTGCCAGAACTTCTCACTGATTTCAATATGATCAAGATTTGATCTAGGTTCTCAAATTTTCCCAAGAGAGTGTTTGCAGGTGAAAGCTTCCAAGCTGTGGTCCCTAGCCAACAGAGCCAGGTCTGTGGAGAGGACACTCTTCTTATTTCCACATGATAAACTGCTCAAAATCCTTACACCTTCCTTTTGTCTTCTTGCTCTGGAAAAACAGTGAATTACCTCCTCTTCTATATAATGCCATTTACTTCCATGTGCAGCCAGTGCCAGTAATTTTCTAGAGGATGCAACATGTCTCAGTAAAGTACAGATTTTATAACTCTCTAGAAATTAGATTTTAGTTCTGCAAGTTTTGAGAAGAAATAGATCTTCATCTATTTTTCTCAAATTCTTTTCCCAAAACATCCCGAAGTTATCAGGTTAGCCTTTACTTGTGTCAGCAATGTGCAGTTTAAGGAGTCAGGGCGTTCTGGGTTTTTGCACTTTGGTATTCAGGACTGGAGAGAGGGAAGGAGAGAAAGGGACAGCAGCATCAAAAAGAAAATCATTCCAGATTTTAACAAGAACTAAAAAATTTAAGTGAAAATCAATTTTATTTGTAAAGATGGATTTTAAAATAACATTTCATTACGGTAAGTCAAAACAGTTTGAGCAGTTGTAATGGCAAGTACATGGGGCCAGATCAGATTCCTCCGGCTCCTTTCCTTCCCGTTCTCCTCCTAGCCAATTTGCTCACATAAGTGAGCAAAGTATTAGGCAAATGGCCCTGCCTGTATGGGGCTGAGGAGAGGAGTAAGAAATTTAGAGCTCAGGAAGAGATAGTGCAGTGTAACCTACTTCTTAGGGTGGCAAGTATGGAATGATTGATACAGAAGAGGATTAAGCTCTCCACAGAAATACAACACTGGAAAGGACCTCCAGAGTTACTGAGTCTAGTCTCCTGCTATTGTATATCTTCTATTACTAAATTTAATAACATCCATCTCAAAGTGTTTTCCATTTTTTCTCCCCCACACAGTCAGAAAATCTCGCAGAAACTCACTGCTTTGAAGGTTTGAAACATTCTCTCTTTCTGTTGGCACCAACAGTGTCTTTGAGATTAAACAGGGGGAGAGCGAGAAGAGCTGTAACATCTGCTAACATAGTAATGGACTGTTACCACATCGCCTCCCAGCTTGCATTTTCTGGGCAAGCCAAGATTTTGGATCCCCTGCTTGTAAAGCAGTACTCCATTCCTCTGCTCCTCTTAAAATCTCTTGTTCTGTTCATGCAGTTGGATGTGGGTGGCCAACTCTATAGACAACATTATGGGAGGATCTCACTAGTGCCTCACACGGTGAGGAAATCTATTGCAAATCCATTGCAGCCACCTCATGAGCTGAAATATATCAGAACCACGTCCTGCCGCCCCCCGCCATTCTGGGATCAGATTATCTCAGAAAAGAAGACAGAAAAACCAGTCCTGAGTTTTAACTCTTTAAAGTAGTCAAATAGGTAACAGGCTTACAATACTCAATAGTATAATTGTATTTCTTTTGGCATCTGTATTATGAAAGATTCAAGTGTTGTCTCCCAACATCACTGCACTTTTACTAAGAGTTGGTCATAGAAATTTTCAGCAAAGCAAATGCACTTAGTAGTGTCTAGGCAGATAGCCACACAAATACCTTCTAAATCTGATAAGAGCAGCATGTAAGAATTAGATCATACCATAAAAATGTTTTTGTCTGAACAGACTGTCAGAGGAAACCAGCATGTTCATCTAGTTTGAAATTTCACAAAACACAGGAGACAGGCTCTCAGCTAGTAACCTGTATCAAGTCTGTAACCAGTCCTCTGCTAGGTTATGCACAAAAACCAAGTTCAACATCACAGTTTTAATCAACAAGGAAAAAAAAGTCACTCACAGTTTTGATAATGGTGCATAGATAATCGGGACACACTACACAAGCAGAGCAGTTTTTAATGGCAAAAAACTCTTGCAAGACTTATTCATGTAGCCATGGCAGTATAAGGATACAAGCAAGGTTGATGAGCAGAGGTTACATCTTCTTTATACCAGCTGATAAAGCAGAAATGAATAAACCATCAGGCACATAAACTCCTATTTGGGTCTGAAAACACAATAAAAGAAGTATATGAATTCTGCATAAAGTTTGGAAGTGGTAAAGACAATCAGGCCTACCAATCTTGGTAGCACCTCTTCAAAAGTGCAAGTAGCATCAGAAAGGAAATTCCAAAACAGCAGTGTACAAAAGCTCTCACTGTGCTTAGAATCCCACTGTGCTGGGTGTTTTACAAAGATGATAAGAGACACTTCCTTGAGGAAGAGCTGATGAAGAGCTGTTCAAAGTTCACCCAGCAAGGCAGTAACAGGGCCAGGTCCAGACCTGACTCCATATCTAGCTCACCATCCACTAGAATGACCTGTCTCTCACAAGCTTTAAAAATTTTTACAAGTCTTTAAAAGTTATGATTATGTTTTGTAGACATAGGTTCAGTCCTATCTCACCATACTCAGACACTTAAATACCTCCATAGTAAGGCAACTATTTAGACACTCCAATAGCCTACGGAGGGATAAGGGATCTTCCAGCAGACAGTTCATATCTTAGATGACCTAAATCAAATCAGATTGCTATCAATCCCTAAAGAGCTTTTCCCAACACTGGAAGACAAGTTTTACCATCTTTAGCTAAGAATTCGGATTCAAGTGATTATATTTCTGCCACATTAACACCAAGTAACCATAGGACAGAGTAAGGTCAGTGAGACACAGCTGATCCATATATTTTCCATTATCAGAAAATGCCCCTCCCAGAATAAATGCTCTGATGTATGCAAAATGCATCTTATATATAGGTATATGTATATAGAAAGAGAGGGAGGAGATTTTATATATTTAAACATATATGTAAATTTTGGCTATACTTTTCTCCTTTGCTTACCTCAGTGTTTGCCTTTGCAAACTGCGACTTGTTAAGGAAAAATACTACAAATTAAATCCTAATTGCATAGATCTACTATGGACACATCTAGTAAGATCAAAATTCCTTTTTTCCTGTACATTCCCTTATATTCAGAAAAATCATTACTTGGACAAGGTCCATAGACCCTCTTTTTCACATTTCATTATATGAAGTTTGGGAGCTGGTTGTGAGACCTGCCATCTATTCAGCCCTTTGGTACTATGTCAACACAAATAAACAGCTACCTTAATAGTGCTGGCATCAAAAGTGTATTCATTCTAGAGTAGTATACCACAGACATAACACAATTGTGTCACAAACTACCCTGTGAGAGAAGAAAACAAAACAGAACAGAAAATGCCTGAACTGATAGATGGATTTTGGACCATAGTGTGTATCAGTGATAAGAATGATGATTTTACTGCTGTATAAATATTTTAATATGCATGATCAATTAATAATTTCCAATATTTTCTTAGAGATCTGATAAAAATTATTAAGCTTCAGGCTCATTTCAGCAACGTTTAAATGAAGGTGGAAACCTACAACACAAATCAATCTACTGGCATAGTCACCTAGGATTTAGAAATATAACTCGAGTAATTTTTTCTTCTCTTACAGGGAGCACTGTGAAAGGTATTTCAATTTATTGTGGATAACAATCTATCAAAATAAACCTGCTCAGGACATGCCTTGAATACAAATGAGACAGCATGAAAATAAAAAGGAAAACATGAATTTTAATTAACCCTGTGATGGTTCGCAGATCCTGAAGTGCTCAGTTTGAAAACAAAGATCTTCTGAAGATTATATTCAATTTATGTGCTTGTATAACATAAAGTATCAAATCTATTAAAACAACATCACAGGACATTTGTAGATTAGGAAAGTATAGAGAAGAAACTCTTCTGGTACTGTATAGAGCTACAAACTCCTGGATCAATAATGCCAGCTCAAATCAGGTACTGCATGCCACTCCCTCAAGTCATCACTCAAGGTAAAACTCCAGCTGCTTCTTTACCACATCAGGTTTTAATCTCCCGCTCTGAACTTTATATTATAATCCTGCCATGAAGTAGCTTGGTGTGTGGCCACAGGCTATTTGGTGTTTTACTTTCAGCTCCATGATTCATCTGACAACGTGAGGACCTCCAGCTCTCATATCCTAGGGTGGCAGAGACAGCATATTCTGAAGAACCAAAAGGCGAAGAGAAGGAGAAACAATAAAGAAAACCCTCGGGATTTTTTAAGACACACTTGTATTTGGGCTGAGGAAGTAGGGTCTAAGTAATGATTTTTTAATGCCTTGAATTCTAATAACATCAATGAATTCATTGAAGAGCATGCAAGAGCTTGAACTGTAGGAACATTAGCATTACCTCTTATCACATCATCTCCTTTAGTGGGCTGCCTGTGAGCAGGCAGTGTGAACACCACCCCTTATCACATGAGCCACGTGATTCCTATAACGGAACAAGCCTCCAGTTGGCCAAGGCTCCAAGCATGTAACAAGTGAGCCAATGCACAATATGGACTTATTCTTTAGATACCAGACTGCTACAGCTCTTATTCCTCTTCACCCCATGTGTCCCCAGCTCATTCTGTCATAGCCAAAGGCAGCGGGTGATATCTGCTTCCTTCAGTTCAACAGCAAAACTCCCACAGACAAGAGCAGGATCCACAACTGGGGCTTCATTCTGCACCCTGCAGACTTCCTGAGAAGCACTTTATGCCAGCCACATGGGCTGCCCAAAGCCGGACAGAGGCCTGAGGTACACTGATCAGGACAAAAAAAGCACACGACTGCTACCTTTCTGTGTTGCTAGTGCTCATATCCAGAGCGTACATCAACTTGTGAACAGCAGCATTTCCATCTTGTAGCCATCAGTTTTCACATGTAAAAGGCTGAAGAGGTCAAGGAAATGAAGAATTTCTCACTGCCTGTGCTCTGAAGAAAGATTTCCATAAGCCAACCAAAAGGATTCATTAAAGCAGCACAGCAAACCATGGGCTTAGGAGAAAGCAGGAGGCAGTGAAAAGGCTGCCAGAAAGCTCAGAATAACTTTCTGCAGAGGGGTAGCTTACAGAGCACTAAAGCTACTGATACAACAGCCATGAATATGTTGCCTTTCTTCTTTATTTCCAAGCAGAAACACCTTGGTAAGGGCCCTGAGATCATCCCCCTCCTGGAGGCTTGGCTGCCTGTGCTCAGGGCCAACCTGGAGACAGCACAGCTGGGCTGCCCCTTCCCCCTGGTGCTTCTGGAGAGGCTCTGGACAGTGCCGTGGGGAGACCCCCTTCCCACGGGGGCTGCTTTAACCCGAGCCTCTACCCCTCGGCCCCCACCGGCACCACAGCTCCCGCTGTACCACAGCCACAGCTGTGCCTGCTGCGGGCACCGCGGGCCGAGACACGGACCCCCACCCGCAGGCCCACATTCAGGCCTGGCCTCAGCCCAGCACCATCCCCAAGGCGGTGCCCAGTGCCCGGGGCAGGGGCTGCCCCTGACTGCCCTGCTTCTGGCTGGGGTGGTAGGAGAGGCCCTGGCTGCCCAGCCAGGCCCTGACAGAGCCCCCCCCAGCACCCGGCCCCCGGCCCCCCCAACCCCAGGGAGACACTGGCCCTGCAGGACCCTGACACCAAGCATTTTGTGAAGACTGGCAGAGAAACCTATTCAGAAAACACAGGGTATTTCGCTTAATAAAAACTCCAACATTGGTATATTAAGCTACTGTTCCTCCTCTGTCCATTAGCAACAGTAATCCCCCGAAAACTGAAAGACTTTTAAACAGTAATTAGCTGATAAATAGGTGGTTACAAGCTATTATTTCTGGCTAAAATTAATGTAGCAGCAGTATTTTGATAAATTCTAATAGGAAAAACTTGGAAGCTTCCTCATAGTATTTAACATAAGGCAAATTAAAGTGCTGACATTTTATGGTGTTCTAATTAATGAGAATCTAGAGTGGAATTCTCATGCAAATACTGTACATATTGTATGACAACCCTATTAATACCAGAGGAGTTAATTATGATTAGTGCTATTACACTGAGTACTAAATGAATTAACAATAATGAGGCACTCCTAATACTATCATCACACTTCCGCATACATTTTAATGGATAGGTTTCACCCTGATTAGAGCTGATAAATTATTAGCAGCAAACAAAATTATCTCTTCCATTTATCGCTTTTTCTCTCTGCCCTGTATTCAGAAATCAAGCTCATTTCTGAGAAAGAACTCTTACTTGTGAATATCCAACATATTTCTAGCCTTTATCAAACTGTTCTCACAACTGTTCGTTAAAAGAAACTTCCATCACGGGGCATTATTTCTACTCCTAAACATTTTAAGCAGGGAATATCAACTTCTTTGAGCTTATTTACTAGGGTGTCAGCTATCCGGAGCCGCCTTCTAAGTCACTGGGCAGTAGATAACTGCATTGCCATCCATCACTTTGCAACCTGAATTGCTAAAAGCAAAACCAAAGAACTGAACTTACTGGAAAACTTGAAAGATGAAGGGGTCAGTTTCAGACACTGTGGTGAGTGAGTAACTCCCAGATTAACAAGGCACCACAGCAGTCAGAAAGGACCCTGGCCGGACTTGCATACTTCTGTCCATTGTTCCCAATCAGAAGTTGGTATGCACATGCTGTGGGCTTTGAGCACAGCAAATCCAACATTGCTAGGGCATTTCAGATACAGAACATGTTCTGCATTCATGCAATAAATCCGATGTGTAGGGAGAAGGGAAAGGGGATGTGAACAGAGGCGATGAATTTACTGCAAAGGTGAGAACACATGGGCAGCACATAATGCAGCAAGCACAGTGCTTCCTGCACACCCTCAGCACAACTGCAGCACGCCAACCCATCCATGCACAAGTGTGTGAGCACTGAGTGGCTGCAGTATACAACATGCATGCTCTGGTCATTTCTGCAGGAGCAGTACGAGGCTTGACCAGGCTAGAAGACATTCTCAAATTTCATACCAATATAAAATGTCCTCACATTCCACTTGTGCACCATTTCTGACTAGAAGTTGAGATGTATCCAGGAAAACCCTGTCAGCTGTCCTTAACCTTTGACGGAGGAGTTGACTGGCACCATTTCTTACTTTGTCTTAGTTGATTCCCCTATTCCTGCCAACTGATGTGGTTCTCCCTCCCAAGAACTGGCTCTGATGCAGAGGCACAAAAAAAAAAGCAAGGAAAAAAAATTAAAAATTACTTTTAGACAGGAAGGAAGAGCTTGTGGGGAAAAAAGCAGGAAACCATCAGAAGTAGAAACCTATATTGAACAAAGGAATGAATCTGAGCTTGAGAGGACTATTTTTATAATGGCGGTCGGGTGAAAAATACTTCATAGAGAGGACAGCTTTTGTGTGATTTATGCTACTTCCTGATGTTCATTCCTGCTTATCTCTACCTATATTATCCCTGGTTGCTGTATGTTGTTTCAATTGCTGTCACAAAGTAAGCTAATTTCATGTGCTCATGAGTCATCCTTTGGATCCTCTCACTGCTGTACTACTCTCAGAAACTCAATATCCTGAGTACAACTAAGTGCTTCTTTAAAATCAGTTCAAAATCAATGTAAACAACTGTTTTGTGATAATTTAGTGCATTGATTTAGGGAAGAAATCAAATTGTTTCTTATGGTGAGCATTCAAAATCTATCTACTTACTCTGTAGAGACAGCCATAAATCCTCTTTGAGAAGAGGTTCTCTGTCTTCCAAATCCTATTACAGCAAGGCAGTTACTAAAGCAGTACTTGCATAGCAGTACCTAATATATAAAAGCATATAAAAATTCATGCAGAGTAGTATTTTTTTTTTTTTAACAGAGAAGTAGTCAGATAGTGTTCTTTCACTGTTCATGTTTCTGATTTATATTGACAAAGGCACTCAGGACACAAATAGATTTTGCTGTTCACTTTGAAATACTGTTCTTCTTGCTGACTTGTAATTTCAGGCATATTCATGCCTTTCGAAACAGTGGAATACAATCTAATTAAAACTTGCAGTGTTTTCATTTGCTAAGATATTAGAGGAAATAAAATTTAAAGTGTAATCAGGAAGTAGCAGAGCTGGTATTCACCTCACTTATACTGGTAGATCAATGGAAATAATAGCATTATGCTAGTGTAAAACCAACCATTGAGAGAAAACCAAATTGTTCACAAGATCCAGTCCTGGATCACTAACTTCAAATAGCGCCTTACTTCTTGAGTAAACCTGCTGGTTTCATTGGCCTTCCCAGTAGAGAAAAAAACTCTTACATTAACATGAATAAAGCTATTACAACATAGTCTTTAGACAGTATATTCTGCAGTCAACATTTACTCATCTGTACCTACCTATTTCACTATGATGTCCACTTTTAACAGGTGGCCAGTTAAATGTTCTGGTTTGCAATCCTGAGGCAGATCATTAAAGAGTGCAGAAAGGATTTGTTTAATAGCTTGTCAGTACACATTGTGGTTATGGTCACAAATTCGGGATCAAACCTAGCAGCATAGTTTCAGGTAAAACTTATGTTTTTCCTTGCACTGGTAGGGAAGGCAGGATTAAAGCCCTGCTGGTCTGAGTTCATGGCCTACTCAGCATTCAGGCACAGCTTGAAACTAATGCATGATTTTAAACAGGCAGCAGCCAACAGAAGAAACAAATGGAGTATGTCTTTTCATAGCACACTTTCAGAGGGGAAGAGGAATTGTTACCCTGGAATACATCTATACATTTCTGTTTGTCTCCAACAGCACCTAACATTAAATTCTTGTGAAAATCCCTTCCCCAGCACACCTAGCTACTTAGTGACTACTAGCGCACAATTCTTGTGAGGGAGTGATCTGCTGCTCTGTGGGGTGATGTCTGAGGTTTAGCCTTTCCTAAACACTCCTCCTGATACTGTTTCGAGTATCTTTCTTCACCTTGTTTCCTACTAAGTTAAACAGCAATCTGCAAGTACCTCCACCAGTTATTCGTTGCTCCTGAACACTTTCCAAAAGGAATTACTTTTGATAAAGAAAGGCAGATGCACAGGTAGTTAGAAGTGTGGGGGAAGATAAGTAATTTAGGTGCACAGTTTTAAAACAGCATTAAAATTTTTCTTAAACACTAGAAAGATTTAATGTTTCTGCATTGAGAATTCCAACTGATAAGGGAATGTAGAAAAAATAAGGGTGGCAGGGTAGAGGAGAAATTAAGAATAAATTGGACAGGTGGGAAAATATGAAGGGAGTATAGAGGAAAAAGTTGTAGCAAAAGAAGAGTTCAGGTCTTCTCTACGTGCTTCAGCTTAGCTCCTCACCCTTTTTCCCAAATACATTTGTTCTCCTAGTAACTCTTTCCTTCTTCCTCCCCTTTCACTAAAAAATTAGTTCTCCAGTGGACTTGCTAAACTATTTGATATTTTTAACTGTTAAACTATATATAAGTAGCTATATTTGTCAAGCAAGGCAGATGCTGGAAAGCTCTAGAAGGCCCTCATTATGACATCTACAAATGATTAGCAAAAATGATAAAAAATGTAATACAGTAAAAAAAGATACTATCAACATTGACTGATAACAATGGCATAAAATCCACACTGGGAAAATCATGTACAGTTCAGTATTTTAAGATTTCTGATTCTTAAGCCCAAGCATTTATCAAGTTGATTACAGCATTATTCTTGCTGGTCCAACCAAGCGCATGCTGTTGAGACACTGTGTCCACTCTGGATGTCCAATTTTTAAGGTAGAGGTTGAGAAAGAGTTTTGGACTCTGGCAAGACACAAAAGAATGATTAAAAGACTGTAAAACTTTATTTGAAATGTGAGCAACTGACAGCAGCTTTGACTGTTTCATTTTTCCCTGAGAAATGTAAAAACATGATGAGATCGCAGTCTTGCATGGAGACACAGTATTTATATGGCAAGGAGTTAAGAACAGGGCTTGCTTTAATCTTTCACAAAAAGGCATGGCAGGATGCAGAGGTAACAAATTATTTTAACAGATTATTAACAAAACATCATTAACTCACATACCTTTTAGATTCTTCCATCATTTCAATCCCTTATATCAAGGTTGGATGCCTTTCCAAAATATGCTGTCGATTGTATGGATGAAACAATATGCCCTGAACTGTACAGGAGGTCACATTAGATTTTCCCAATGGTCCTTTATAACCTTCAAAACTAAGAGTAAAGTTAATGATTCAGTGGCAACAAGAGAAGCCCCCTTATAAGGAAAAATGTTATAAAGTCCCAATCCAGCACAGCAAAAAAATATGTACTTAACAGTACAGTTCAAATTATCTCAGTCAAAACACTATCAAGCTGCTCTTCCAACAGCGCCGTATCCTACATGCTGGACAGTCATATTGTGAGACCAAAAGAGCTTACAATTTCAGCAGAAAAAACAGAAGAGTGGCAGAAATGAAGTATAAACTTGTATTGCTCATCAGGAGGCACAGAGTGACATGGAAGCCAGGTAGGGACCATGCAGGAAACTAATAATGAGCTGGTAACGAAACATGGCTCTTAAGACATTCCAGTTCCCAGTCACAAAACCTCTTTTCCCATAGCACATGCAGTAAGTACTGGAGAGAATCCCTAGTGTGCACACTGGCATGGTGCTAATGCCTTCATAGGGAAGATGTTGTTTTAAGCCATACGCTTCTCAGAAGAGTGTTTATATTCTGAACCTTATGAGAGAGAACATTATACAAGAGAGAAAAAAAATATTGGGGAGCTGCTGTTTCTTACTCAAAATGAACTGATTGTGATTTTTGCAGGAGACTTTCAGTTGGAAGAGGTTTATTTCGCCTAAAACCAAAAGACAACTCAAAAGACAACAATTTGTATGTGGAGGGTGATACAGAATCACTTTCTCAGAAGTACACAGTGCATACAGTATTCACCCAAATCTTTTAGACAAAATACTGAGTGTCTAGCTAGTGTGTTCCAGTTCTGAAAAATAAGTGCCGAGTATTTGAGCAGACAAGAACGGCAATGTCCCTCTCTTCAGTTACATGCACAGGATACAGTCTCACACACCCATAAAACCCTTACTAAGTCTTTTTTGTACAAGAGGTTCCTTTACATGCACATCTGGCACCATCACAGTATACATCTTCAATCGCATTTCACCCTAGCTTCAGCTCACATATAGGTTATGCTAAGTCTTAGTACAACAGATTATCTCCTGTGATGATGATGATGGGTTAAACCGTGACAGATATACTAGTAATATGATTAATTTTCATCACAGCGTGAACCTAAGTCCGTATTGCCTTCTAGCTTTGCATTTATAAAAGTATGAGTCTCAAGATGATGTTGAGGTACCTGTCAGAATATACCACTAAGTGGCAGCTGCTGGAAAAGTATATTTAGATGTATTTAGCCTACAAAAATTTTCAACACATCATCAGTTTAATGTATATAAAATGTAAATTAACACATTAAGGCTCAGAATGAAAAAATTAATGGCCAGTTACACTGGTCCATCTATAAAGACAGTACAGTTGCTTGTAGTCAGTTTAGTCCTTGTCCAGGTACTTCTTACAAACGCATTGACTTGCTGAGACACTGCACACCTTTGCATCCCAATGAAATCATGATGATTGCACAGTTCTTGGTGTACCAAGTGCTGCACAGTTCCATTTGTATCAACCTTTCCTGTCTATTAAGATGATCAACGTAAGCATGCAGACACCGAGAGTATATTTATTATTCATTACAGAACTTTTCTCTTTATGCGTCTCTTTGTAAATGGCCAATACAATTCCTTTCTTAAGAATCAATAGACCATCAGTATTCTTCCCAAATTTATGGAAATGTTCTGAAACAGGAGATCATGCTGGGAGAACTTACCAATTTGCTCACCGCCTTCGCTGACAGATACTGATTTACCAATGAAGATGGGCCACCCATCTCTCTCTCATGTTCTGTCCAAGCTTGTATCTAAGACATTGTTTGGGTAGTATCTTAACACTTCTTCAGCAATTCAAGCACCCAAAGTTTTAAGATACTTCTTATTGGGGATCTTCACCTGTGGCAAGAAGGAGATACTGTGCAGCTGATTTTCCTTCTGGAGATCTGAGTAGCGAGTCCCCGCCTCTGTTAATAGCTGAACACTTCTAATAGGCTATAATGGTAGATCAGTTTGCCATTCTAGTAAGACTGCAGATGACCTGGCCACTGAAGTAAGTTCTGTGAGGCACCTATCAATTCTTTGGTTCTTAATATTCCTGAGGTATTGTATTTGCAAATACATCAAGACTTTGATAAAGTCTTTTTAATGCAAAAAAATCTATAAATTACTAGAGAATATTGAAGAAAATTAATCATTTTTGTCCATAAAACTGCATTACATTTTATAATTGTTGAGCTATATTTAAAGTTCATTTCTTAATTTTCCAGTAACATGTAGTTATTTCTTGGTCAAGGCATTCATTCAGTGCTTTGCTTTTCTGGAATGAGCTTGAGTCTCCACATCATCACGGGATCATTTTATCCACATGTTTAAAATCAAAGTTTAGGCAATTTGCCTTTTAGCCTTTTAATGACTTATGAAATCACAGTCTCTGTTGATAATGATACTTTTTTTAACATATCAAATACAATATGTATGCATTCCATTGTTCTGTATTTAAAATCAAGCACATGAAGGTAATTATGTCTTATTTCAACTTTTGACTTTTATAAAAGAACTAGCTCTTTATAAACTGTTTAATTCATTAAAATTTTACAAAAATCCATTAGAAGAGTATCTCATTTTATCCAAATACTATTCATGAGCATTTCTAATTTCATTTTAATAACTCCTCTTTTTAAGATTATAAGACTAATGTCATACATATCTTTTACATTAACATTAAAAAAGCCTGAAATGGAGGGTAGCTGGTGGTTTTTTCCTGTTCTATAACTATACTGGAAGAAAAATAATCTCATTTTAGTGCAATATATTACTCCACATTAAACAAGGAATTTTTCTTCCAAACACTTAACTTGTACGTCAGTCTTAGTTTTAGATGATTAAAAAGAAGCAAAATATAGTATTCTCTTGCATTGTACACACTTTGAAATGTATAATTTGGAAGATTAAAACTTCCTTCTCATCTTTACAGAAGAGAAAAAAAGAAAGATGAAACATATCTTTCTTGCAGGTGTTTCATTAAAAACAAGCTGTGACCTTGGAAACAACACTTCAGTGAACCAACATAGTTATAACTCACTATTTCACATGTTGCACCCTTTAAACATATGTTAATTGAAAATTACAGCCTCTGTTTCTCTTCACAGAAAAAGCTATTTAACTCACTGTCTTTTTTTTTTTTAGTTCTATCACAATATAGGCATCACAAGCACACAAAACCTTTGCAGATATAGTTAGAACTATGTTATACTGTAGCATGTCCATACCAATCCTGAAATCAAGTGATTCTTCTAAGTGTCTGGGAACAAATTTCACTGGACAATGTCAAGCAGTACTGGATGTTAGAGAATTGTTTCTTGGAATGTGCAAACTACACTAAACAACAAAATACTGCATCGCTGTGGAAGATGCACCACACCGCATACCAAAAGTGCCTCGTGTAGCACCACCAGTGAGTGAAAAGTAATAGACTAGTGCATAATACTTTAGCTACACCAGGCTCTTGTGGTCATTGTGAATTGTTGTAATGCCAAAACAGGCTCTTTTTTTTTTTTTTTTAATAAGAAATTAACACTGTAAAAATGAAAGCCTGCAGTCAATTCTATGTAAACCATGACACCCATTTTTCAACTGCAGAAACAGATTTTTCCCCTTCAGATACTCAGACTCAGTTTTTCAAAATGTATGGGTTTGTTGTGAATTCTGGATTAGAATAAATGCATGATATGCCTTGTCATAAAACTTTAAGAGATTATACATAAGTGTCCTGGTTTCAGCTGGGATAGAGTTAACTGTCTTCCTAGTAGCTGGTACAGTGCTATGTTTTGAGTCCAGTATGAGAAGAATGTTGATAACTCACCGATGTTTTCAGTTGTTGCTAAGTAGTGTTTAGACTAAAGTCAAGGATTTTTCAGCTTCTCATGCCCAGCCAGCGAGAAAGCTGGAGGGGCACAAGAAGTTGGCACAGGACACAGTCAGGACACCTGACCCAAGCTGGCCAACGGTGTATTCCATACCATGTGACATCCCATCTAGTATAGAAACTGGGGGGGGGGAGGAATCGCCGCTCGGGGACTAGCTGGGTGTCGGTCAGCGGGTGGTGAGCAATTGCACTGCGCATCATTTGTACATTCCAATCCTTTTATTATTGCTGTTGTCATTTTATTAGTGTTATCATTATCATTATTAGTTTCTTCTTTTCTGTTCTATTAAACCATTCTTATCTCAACCCACGAGTTTTACTTCTTTTCCTGATTTTCTCCCTGATCCCACTGGGTGGGGGGGAGTGAGTGAGTGGCTGCATGGTGCTTAGTTGCTGGCTGGGGTTAAACCACAACAATAAGAAATAATTTTGAACTTTAATATTAAGAGACTACCAACATGCTTCTCATTCCTGTTACAAATTCATGGTTATAACACTATAGCTTCCTATAAATCAATTATTAATGAGAGTTATCACTATTATTTTTCATTTCTCCAATAGTACCAGTATGTGTGTGATAATATTATACATGTAGCTAGTCAAACTTCCACCTCAGAAGTTCTTGCTTGGTTTTAGGGGAACATAAAAGAGCAATGTATACAGCTGTGTTTGAATAAGTTTCATTACAAGATACAAAGATAAGTGACTGGATCTTGCAAGCTAAAAAGGAAGTTAATTGACTCGATAAATTAAAAAAACAGAGCTCCACTTTTTTTTTTTTAGACTGTTGAATAACTATTTTGCTTATTGATTTTTACTGTAGTTCAGCTTTAACTATTTGTGATTGTATTTTATAGTACAGATTTCTCAGCTTGATTTTGAACCATAGTAAGATTTCAATACTGTAAGACCTTTTACAGTATTGCATTGTAAAATCATAGCTAAGAAATGGTAGGATAGCACCAATACGTGTGTGAGAGAGAATTATACAGTAGTGAATTGATAAACTTCAGCTCTGTTTATTGGTTTAGCTCTGCTCAAGGACAGAGTAAAATGAAGAATGGGGGGAGTAGAAGATGGATAATTACTAGAGAAAGACTGCCTGTGACGATACAGTATCTCTTGGGAAAGAGAGAAAAACTAGGGAACATTACAAATTCATAGACTTCAACTGTCCTGCAGCTGATATCGAGCAACAGATACAGATAGTCTGTCTGGATGCCATGCACTACCCTCAAAGATGATTGGGTCAATAAGTAAAAGCAAAAAATAAGCAGCCATCAGAGGAAGTAACATAATCTTTCTGGATTAACTCTGTCAATAGGTGCTCTGCAGATTGCTTCCATCCTTATGTTTAACGGATCCACTACTTCAAAAATATGCTAAGCAAGAGCAAGCCTGTATTGAGGTGTGCTCCGGGGTCTGCCGTCACAGAGGGCTAGTGCAGGGCTTGCACAGAAACTTTGGAGGCAGCGGACCTAACTGAGAAAATGCTCGCTGGCAGAAAATCTTAAGTTCGGCTCAGAGAAAGTCACTCCTTAGAAAATGGGTATGTTTCTAACCTCTCTGAGACCTTGAGTTCTACCTTCTACCAACCATGTTTTCTAATACCATTGACTTATTCAAGAATAGCTATGTTTGGTTGGTGTTTTTCTCAATGACCTTGATAAACAAAATCTAGAGGTATTTCGGTCATCACCTGTGTTCAAAATTAAACATTGCTGCAGTTCATTTCCTGATGCTTTCCGCAAGGTAAAAATTTCCTGGAGATACTTCCATCTGAAGTGGTATAGACCGCTAAGGCGGTAATGAAGAGGCAGTAAAAAAAATAGATCTAATCAATTCTTACCATTTCATCCACTTCTCAACTTACCTAGTTTGCACTCTCATCAGAGTATTATTTTCTCTTAAGGGTAAATCCTTGCATAGCAATATATACAACAAACATCAGAAATGGTTTAACAGGAGAATCACCTTCAGATAATTCTAAATTTTATTCCTTCAATGATCAATGTTTCATCAATTCTGCGACAGTCAATATCATATTAACTGTAAATCTTTTGGACTAGGTACTCAGGTGACATAAGCCAGCATTAACTCCATCACCTTCTTGCGGCACTTTATACAAATTAAATTGCTCCATCCTTGCTGTTTTCTAGCTGTGGAGTTAACTGGAGCTTAGCAAATTTTCTTTTCCAGTCTCTGACCCCGTAATATTCAGTAAGGCAAATTTCCTCTCACCAGCTGCACGTGTCCAGCATTGTCCCTCTCTGTTTAGAACTCATGGGTGGATCAGACTCAATATTGTCTTTCTGCCAGCAGAAATCTGAGGATTCTCTACATACCTGTGCATGCCATGCTGCAAAAAAGATTGTATGCAAAAAAAACCCTGTAGCTGTATAGTCATATTGACAAAGATCACTACCCCTAGACAAATTCAACATTCATTCAGTTAACAGAAGTAATTCCACTGACATTCAGTGGTTGTTAGAGGAGGCTTTTACAAGGGGGATGATCCTGATTTGGCTATTATCATTTGATTAGATTCACTAGAGCAAGCACTGTTATTTTCAAAGATGCAAATAAGATCAGAATGAAACCTTACTAATTACATGACTTGCCTACCTTGCTTTATTAAGGAGTTTCAATTAATTTAACATTAGTTAATGAGCTTCTAAAAGAAACTATTATTTGGTAATTGATTTCTCTTGTTTCAGACACTTTTTCAGATTAGCTACATTTAGCAGTTATGCTGGTTTGGGGGTTTTCTTGCAACCCACTCATTTACTTTTCGCAGCTTTTTGGTAAAATATTGCTGTTAATTAGCATACGAATACTAAACCTATTCCTTGTTGATTTGGTAATTTAGTGAAAATGAGCGCCAAATTCTGTTTTCAATGAAGCCACTGCAAAAAGCCTTATAGATTTCAATGGGAGTAGGAATGGTCCCTCCAAAGGTGAGATATTCAGATTTGAAGTTATTGGGTAAGTATGTAGCTAGTTAACTAGCAATCTTCTTAAAAGCCAGGATGAAGGAGGGAGGCTCAAGTTCTCTACCACAAACTGTGCAGGTTTCAGTGAGCAGTTCTGACTGAAGCTTTCTTAGTCCTTGTATTCCAAAGTGTTGCATCACTGTAGGATGAGAGTTTTCTCATTTGATAAGGCTTATTTGTGAAAAGAAAACCAATTTCACCAAGATCAGATGTTAACCTGATGTATGCACTGAAAACATCCAGAGCCTAACAAAGGAGTCAGTAACCATTAGTCACTCTGACATGATTAACTGGAAAGCAGCCTGTCCACACCATGCCATTCAACACACTGCACCTGCCTGTTCTGTGTCCAGCCCCTCATCCATTTCTGAACAAGACTCTTCATGGTAGGAAGTGTTGATTTCATTAATGCTCTGTATATCGCAGGCAGAAAAATCTGAATGCTAGGTGCCCCACTTAATTAGGAGTTCTCCTACTTGGCATTGAAAAATTAATTATGGGCAGGAGGATCCATGGGGTAGTTTGCTTTTGACTCAGAATGCATTATCCCAGTCTGTATTAACTGGAAAATAGGAACTGACTTTGTATTAACTGAGGTAGAGAATATAAAGCCATGATCGCCAGATTTATTAGGTAGAAAAATGTATAGAGTTATGAGATTTTTTTTTTTACCTAAGGTTAAATTGTAATAGTAATAATGTAACCATGATAAAGCTGTTACTGCAGAAGTGATATAAATGTAACTGAGTCAATGTTTAATCAACAGAATAAAACCCCCAATGCAATACAAACAAACCACCATATATGGTTTATAGTAATATGTAAGATATTGTCCTGGTTTCAGCTGGGATAGAGTTAACTGTCTTCCTAGTAGCTGGTACAGTGCTGTGTTTTGAGTTCAGTATGAGAAGAATGTTGATAACACTGATGTTTTCAGTTGTTTCTCAGTAGTGTTTAGACTAAAGTCAAGGATTTTTCAGCTTCTCATGCCCAGCCAGCGAGAAAGCTGGAGGGGCACAAGAAGTTGGCACAGGACACAGCCAGGGCACCTGACCCAAACTGGCCAACGGGGTATTCCATACCATGTGACATCCCATCTAGTATAGAAACTGGGGGGGGGGGGGGGGGGGGAGGAATCGCCACTTGGGGACTGGCTGGGTGTCGGTCGGCGGGTGGTGAGCAACTGCACTGCGCATCATTTGTATATTCCAATCCTTTCATTATTACTGTTGTCATTTTATTAGTGTTATCATTATCATTATTAGTTTCTTCTTTTCTGTTCTATTAAACCGTTCTTATCTCAACCCACGAGTTTTGCTTCTTTTCCCAATTTTCTCCCTGATCCCACTGGGTGGGGGGGAGTGAGTGAGCGGCTGTGTGGTGTTTAGTTGCTGGCTGGGGTTAAACCACAACAATATTTGACTTACTTAAAGTAAAAAAAAGGCATCATTTCTGGAGCTGCTTTTTAAGTTTCTTCTACATGGATCATTCTATCCAGCTACAAAAAGGAGGTTGAGTTTGCAAAAGATAACAAAGTGCTAACACACTTTGCTTTTTCAAAGTGTTTATTTTGATGTTGGCAATAATAAGTGTTAATCAGTGTTTTGTCTGGCTCCTGGTCAGGATTGCCAAACACACAGGCACTGGAGCAAAGCTGACCCACACCTACCCTTCCAGAAGTACATCCTGACAGCTCTTACAGTGGATTTGGAACTGTTGGGTTTACACTTTATGGGAACAGATTTCAGCCAGATCAAAAGTATCATGGTTTCCAGCTAATCCAGCAATGCTTATATCTGCAAATTTTCACTAATTCTTAATTGTAAAAATCTGTTCCCGTAGCTACTACCCAAGAGATGGGCAGCAGCATTTCAGTTTCTTCATAATACTTTAAGAACAGTAATGCAGGGTAGGTACAATTAAGAGCTCAGTCCTGCAAACACTTCCCATCAGATACAGTTACCATTGGCATAGTCAGGGAAAAATCCAAATGGCCAGCATTTACCCATTAAACTTGGGCAATACGGACCTTTCCTCACTATTACTGGAATACGAAACAGGTGAGTTTTCTCACTTGTTGTTTAGTAATTTTATAATTAGAAATACAGTAAGTACAATAAGTACGCTGTAGACATGGTGCTTAGGGACATGGTTTAGTGGTGGACTTGGCAGCGTTAGGTTTACAGCTGGCCTCTGATCCTAAAGGTCTTTTCCAACCTAAACAATTCTGATTCTATGATTCTACATGACACATTCATACAATAGCACTCAGTTCTGCTAGCACGTTCAGCTACTGTCTAGCATGAGGGAGGGATTACTAGCTAGCTAGCATTACAAGGCCCCATAGGGAGCATTTTCAGGATCAGACCCTTTTCTTCCTAGGTCGTCTTCCTACCTAAGGCAACAATCAATGCATACTCACAACCAAAATTACTTTGGAACGGAATAGAAATTTCACGTGGTTTGTCAGTACTGCTGTGCAGGGACGTGTGCATATTATCACACTAGTAGAAATGGAACTAGCAAGGATGAAGAAATCACAGAATATTGAAATAACTGGTATTCCAGTAGATAAATTCCAGTCCTACATCTCATATCTCCGTTGTTTTACAATGCTGCAACAGATTTTTCCTGTGTGCAAATCTCTTTGTTTAATTATTGCTTCTAAAGGAATGGGAAAAAGACTCTGTGGGTTTTTTAAATATTTCATCATCCTTCCAGCAGTATCAGAACTAGAATTTGTAGCAGTCATGCAGGTTCGATACTATTCGCATGTCACTGGAACAACACTGGGAGAGGAAATGGGCAGAAGAATGAGGATGTCAATTTAAGTTAGAGTTCAGCTCTGCCAACACTGTTCGTGCTGAGTGCTACCTCAGTCAGACAGAAATCCTACCGATTTTAATGTGATTATTCCTTAGGCAAAGTACTTCTGGAGAGAAGGAGGAGGCGGGAAGGTTCATTCCTAGGTTATAAGGCAATGAACAATAAGTCTTCCATACTGTATTGCCATGAGGCCCAAATTTAAAAATAAACAATGATGAACTAAGTGTGAACTAGACTTTGCACTGATAATAATATGCACTTTAAAAGAAAAGACCATTAACTATCCTTTCTGAATGTTTTCTACTTTATTGGCATTTTAACACCTGGAGTCATTGTCTTAGTTTGAACTATGACAGTTTTGTCATCAAGTTCAAAAGAATCAGGATTGCACCACTAAATTTTTATTGAATGCTGATAATTTTACAGTAAGCTGCTGCATATCTTATGAATGTAGCATTTTTTTCTACATGATTCTTTACATTATGTTCTTCACACAAAATAGACCTTAGCTGTAAATCCTACAGTTGTACTGTCTTACAACACCACTGCTGCATGTTGGAAGAGAGAATTTGCTGTGAAACTGAGAAATCTATAATTGCACTTGGAAATTACAATACTTGTATTAATAATTTCCTGGTTTGTTTGTTTTTTTAATTGGAATCCTATCAGTTAGATTTATTGTATCAGAAATTGGGTGTTATTACACTAGTTGCCAGAAAATTCTCTTTGTGAATGTCACTCACATTTTGAAAGAGATCAGAATCCCACAGATAAGGGGCTTAAATAGTTAAGTCTGTGGTGTATGCATAGCTGTAAACATGGTTATTTTACTTCTTTGTACTGCTGTTTCACAGCACAAATAAAAATCAGAAAGCTCAACTGGAAAATGCAAGTCAGCAATCCCAAATTTTAAAAGCATTTTTTGGGTGCATGGAGGGTAAGTAGTAAGCTCTCAAAAGGAATTAATGTCAACATCAACATATTTTAACACAGGAATGTGACCCAGGAAATTCTGCTGGGCTTTCATATTTTGTTTTCTACAGAGTGAAAGAATAAAGAATTGTGATTAGTTCTGCAACCCAGAAAGTTTATTTTTCTTCAGAATGGGTTTATAGTGGGTTTTGTCTTCCAATCTTAGTAAATTAACATTGATTATAAAGAAGCAATGTTCAAGCAAGATATTCATAAGAATCTCTTTTTTTATATGCTCTGTAAGATGAAGGTATCCATCATCTTCGTGCAATGAAAAGTTGCTCACAAAATTGAAATGGATCTACTAGCACATTCGTGAGGCATTTTAGATGCAGGTTGTTGACTATATTTGATAACTAATTTAGGAAGCAGCAATCTTTTTCCAAACTAAAAGTTTATTAATCAAGTAGAAATACTTATTTATTTTAATATGAACATATTTCTTTGCATTGGCATCTTCTCTCCCACTCACTTTGATTTTGGAGATCAAGGTAAACTGTTGTCAGTATAGTTTATTTCTGACAGTGAGCTTTCAGTTTATCTTTGCCTCAAACCAGGAAGGAGGAATCTCAGAACAGTACTCTAGGTAATTCCAATTATTCTAGGATACTTCAGACCTGGCGAAGCAATAAGTGACATTGCGGAGATGTGAGAAGGGAGAGAGAAATGGAGAGCTGTGTAGACTCTTTTTTATGTAAGGCTCAGGATTACCTGTTTTGCTCTGCCTGTGCACTTGTCTGGGTCATTTCTGCAAATTCAGACAACCTGAAATTTCCTTCTGCTGTTTGTGATGGAATCTGTGAAAAGCTATGTAATTAAATTTAATGACAATCATCTTCCTGAGGAAATAAAACATGCTCTGCTTAGACTCTGTTTTGAAGCCAAAGCTCCATATATGTTGTATACATTTCCTCTTGATGATGATACATACATGTACATGCATGTACAAGATACATACATGTACATTTAAGGGCATTTCATTTGCAGGGTAAATATTACAGCTGGGTACTATAAATTACATCAGCATAAGGAGAAAGTGAGTAAATTACCAAAACAAAACTGTTGCTTTGCCAATATCACTGTCACATACAAGCTTGGAAGCATGGAAGATTCAATGCTTCAAAATTTAGCTTCAAATTACAACTTGTATTGAAAACTGTTTAGTCACATAAGACTAAAATCATTGCTAGTCAGATTGAGTCAGCAATAGCACAAGAAAGAATGGCAAGTTATAGAATATGAGGCATCACTCAAGCTAGGCAGCCAGACAGAAGACAGGGTGTAAAGCAGTCTATGGAAAATTGCTACACTGCAAAAATCAAACCATGGGTTCTGCAAACTGCAATACCCACAAGGAAAACCAGTTTACTGCTCTGGTCTGCACAACACATTGCATATGACCCTGGATATCATGCAAAGAAATTTGGGTATAAACACTGCAGAAAAATTGAACATTTTAGTAGAGTATGATGTGTTGCTTCCTGTAAAAGCAGGTAAATAAAATTACTGTTCCAGGCATGCCTTTTAACTTTGTACATAAATACTCCAATGTACATTGTATTAGTAACTTACTAATATTTCTGCTACATCAGGAGGACAGACATGGATGATTAATTAATATCAGATACTGGCTTCGCAGTGTCTCTATTACCTGAATTCACTTACTTGTAATGCTTTAGACGTTTGTCACTTGCTGACCCTCCATTATATGCAGTGAGTGATCTGGGGAACCAATTTCTATGCTTGGTTTACTGTACATGAACATGATTTTTTGACCCAGATAGTACACTTGCTGAATTCCATATTGTGCATAAAGGTATGCTATGCACAAAACAGTGTATGTGGATGCAACACAGGCACCTGCTTGCTATGGGAAACATGCAAATACCTCCTTGTCTGTAATGTTTTAGCACTGTACACTACTGTAGCAGACTGTAGTGTCAGTGACTATAACAGACTACTGAAAAAACATTGCTATGTGAAGAGTTTGTTCACAGAAACAAAATCAAATCTTCCATGTTATTTATACAATAGAAAAGACACAATGCACCATTTGTATTGCAACCCACCGTTTGCATCACAACCCTTTAAAAATAATCCAGAACGTCATTATTGATGAAACCGAAGTTTCAGAATATGTCTCACCAATAAAAGTGAAAAGACAAAAATTTTTAATCTGTACATGTATTTAAGGAACTCAAGCAAAGCCAAGAAACTGCTTTTCATGTATTTCCATAAAAAATCAGATGTCATATTTGCAAAATGCACAAAGATGTCATTTACCCCGGTAGACTGTGTATTGCTACATAATGTTGTCCAGGGGCCACCAGAACTACACAGCATTTAGATCATTCAATGGATTTCTCCATTTTAAATGGGTATGCTACAGAATTTCTTCCATGCCCAAAGCTTTTTAAAGAATGACAGCCATGTTTCTCAATAATCAGCCTAAAGCCTGATATCAAAATTATGGCATTTTATTGGGAAAGGTTTCTCAAGCCCTGTAGTTCAGCCTTATCTGTATTACAGCACCTTGGCAGAGCAAGGTGGAAACCGAACTTTGCCAGTCTCTACTTCATGCTGGCAGAATTGTCTTATTTTGGTCTGTAATATTTTCAACAGAGGCAAAAATTCAGAACAAACAAACAAACAAAATACGATTACAAAAGTTTCAACACCACCATGATCACAAATATATTCTGGCTTTATTTGTACAACATGGTATGTTTCTCCTTAACTGTGCATCTGCTGCACAATTGTTCAGAGCAAAGTTTTGTGGAACTGCAGAGATTTGAAGCAGTGAAATGCTGATTTGCAAACAGCCAGGTATTTATATTATTCAGCCTTGTGTTGCACACTGTTGTGACTGCCACTGCCTCCAGTTATGAATGTGGACTCATACTCGCAAAAACCTACAGGGCACTGCTGAAAAGACCATTGCATTTGTGCCCAGACCATTTGAAGAAACTGAGGAAAGCATTCCATTTTTAGAGCAAAAGCATATGCTTCTGTGTAACTACAACAGAGAACCTAACTTAGGGTTACAGATTTACAGCTTAGTGCTGTAATTTATACAGCACTAAACACGGATTCAAAGCAGCACTAATGCCAGTCATCCAGTAGTGCAGAAGACTGTATCTATGTAAGTACGCTATGGAGTACAGACCGAGAACTAGAAATGTGACTATTTAGCACTTATCACATGTGCTTTTCCTTCACTGTGTATCCAGAGATACAGGAATAGTTGCACAAATAGCAAACATGTTCCTCAACACCTACAAAAGAGCCATTGAGTATTCCTTGCTTAATATGTTCAGTCCAACAAAAGTGACATGGCATCTTGCCCACAAGATCCACCAGTTTCAAACCCCGTTGCCCTACTCAATCTACCTACTGTTTCAACCACACTGTAACCCTTCCCCACCAGAAAGCTGTGATGCAAGTTGGTCAGTGATTTATTATTCTAGAGAATGTACAAATATACTGTGATAATTTATACATCTGGATTATGATTCATGACAATGGATTGTCAGAACAAAAGAGCAACTACAGAACCTCCATTGTCGGTCTCCTGGCAAGGCAGCAGAGACTTACACATCATCGTTGCAGCCCGTCCCTTTACATGATTCATTGTGGGGAAGGTTTGCTACTGATATCAAAGACCTATTTGTTCATGCAACATTGACTTCTGCTTTGCCATCATCCTGAATGATTGCTTCAATAAATGACCAGAAACAGCATTTACGTCACAAGTCACACCTGCTACTGTAATTACTTTCCTGTCACAGTTTCCTGCAGAGTGGAGCCCAGAAGAATTAGTATCCAATAATGGATCACAATTCACCCTCGCAGAGTCTGAAACTTTTCTGGGGAAGCAAAACATCATACACAGAAGATCAAACACTTCAATTAAACTTTGGAAGAAAGGCATACTGACTGCTGGGCGGAAGGCTTCCTACAAACTTACACAGCACGTACTTCCAAAAGTGTAACATAGAAAACACTTCCCAAATGACTATATATGAAAGAGAACTGAAAAGCTAACTGTTGCCGTATTATAGATAACCTACTCTGAAACAGAAGCACAACTGGATATAAGATAAAAACAGCCCAATAGATGCAGTAAAATCACAAAACAGACAGAAGTTACTATCATGGTACTGAGAATCTGCAGGTATCTCATTTGTGAGAATATAACAACTTCGATTCTTTTAAGGAGGAGAATCAAAGTCCATGTTGTTTCTCAAGACTGTCAGAAAAGCAAAAAGAAGAAATCTTACACCTCCAAACTACTCAATAAGACAGGTCAGAGTGCTTCTCCCTGACTAACACAGGAAACATAGCTTATCTGCTGAAAACAGGGGATACTAACAGTCCCCAAACAAGAAACACAGGAGGAAATAAAGACTCTTCAACATTCTGCCAAATCCTGATTAACAACCTCCAGGCACTGGAGACCATTAGGTAAACAAATGTAAAAGTTTAGGCATTAATTTTAATAATTTTGTCCCAAATCAGTTTGTCTATTTGGTCCTTAGGTATATGACTGCCTAGTAAATAGTTATATAATTGCTGAGACAGTAGGATAGTAGCGTTACTATTTCATTATTGCTTTGGCATTACAAATATGCAACATCTCTCAAGAATTAGGGTATATGTAGTCTTGCAGTAGGTGCTTGGAAGGTGCTGCTTGTGTGTTTGGTGGTCTCTCTCTGCAGATAGCCCAGAAAGGAAACTTTCTGGCTTGCTGCTGCTGCTGCTATACCCTATCAGAATATACATCCTGAAGCCTGTCCTTCACACTTTATCTTGGCTATACTGTTAACCACATGGAGAAATTAATCCTGAGTTATAATTACCAAGGACTACTGAGCAGCAAAATTCCTATTACTCATTTTCTGAAAAAAAAAAAAAGCAAACAAAAAACCCCCACAGAAAACAAACTTAGATAAACATTTATCTAAGAGAAGATAGAGCGACATGGGGAGAGGCCTTACAAGGGTGCAGGCTTTTATGCCTGGTTTCCAAGAATTATAGACATCTGTTGGGTTTTTTAATAGTCTGTTCCCCACAATGCTTTTCAAGTAAATTTGAGATCAGCAGACATATCAAAGATTAATAAACTCTTGCAAGTTTATGGAAACAGGTAACTAGATACACAGCAGACTGAAAATTTTTCCAGATGGAAAAAAAAAAATCATTAGGTAACATTTTAAATTAGACTCCAACAAATCAACACATGAGAAAGGTCATATATGACCCTTCGAACAGAGTTTATAATCAGTTCTGAGGTGCAAATCCAGAGAAATTCCAGCTTCAGCTTCCTATAACGCATTATTGCTAAAAAGAAGAAAACTATTGTAAAGAGTACAGTGCGCAGTTCTCAGGTACAGTGGTCATGTTTGACAAGTCAATGTTCCACAGGAGGATTCGAGAAGCTGCATTTGGCTGCATTTGTCACTATAAAAAAAGAATGGGCAATGCCTTGGCTGCCTTACTACCATGGAGCTGTGGACAAATACTAATATTAATGGTCTGAGCACAGTTGTTAATACTGGGATCAGATAACCACTGAACTCTGTTGGCACCAATGCATTGCTTTCTGCCATTCCTCATTATCTATCATTGAAAGTGACATTAAAACATCAGACAGTAGATGACGAATGCTATAATATCCTGGCTAGCAGCAATCATTTTTTATTATGATATTCAGTTTATTTTGTCAAAATATGTTAGTACTCACTGATTTGAAATATCCATTAGGCTTAGAGGGGACACACATCTACAAAGAGACAAAGATAACAATTCTGTGACAGGCATCGATAAGCTATTTACTGCACCACAAATCAAAGGAAACATTTGCATGGAAGAACAGGTATACTATTACAGCAATTGCCAAATATCTGCTTCATCCAGGTCAGAGAGCCATGCAGATGCTTAAATGACTTGAATGATCCAGAGTCTGAGCACAAAATACAAATTTAAAGAAAAAAAAAATACTGTGTCCTTCCAGGATAACAAGTCTCAACCCGTAGATTACTCCATCTTACCCTCAGTGGCTCAGCTGAAATTAAACAGAAATTGTAGCCTGTTCAGTTCATACTAGCTCTCAGCTCCCACCTCTTTTGTTTAGAAACCATGTATGCAAATACTGGGGGGGAAATTAGGCTTTGGCCGTCATTATTTTGACACAAATCATAGCTTGTCTGACTTTTCATCCTCTCTGGACTTGACTCCTCATTCTTTTTTAGCTATAGTGCTAAGGTACTAATCCTGTTCTAAACATTGACAAGACATGCCTCAGCATTATGAACAAATACCAAAGTGAATGGTCTCCCCTGTAAATAATACTTCAGTCATATTCACAAGGACAGATTTCTATCACAAGTTTTTCTTTTGAGTCTTTGCTGGTTTATCCAAGTGTTTTCTAACATTTGATCAAATTAGCTCCTTACTTGAATCAAGTAAAATACTCAGTGGCAATCCAGCTTCCCTAAACCCGAGATTGTGCCATTTTATTCCTACGTAAGGGATGTAAATAGTAACGAGGCACCCCCAGAAAGAATAGTCTCAGGTAAGGATATCTTCTGACAGTGATGTAGCCCTAAGGAAATGTTTTTTCCTCTCCTCTTCCTACAGGGTCACACTACTGAAGAGAGTCGCACAAAATTTCAGTCTATTCAGATGATTGTGTCCCCTCCTCTGTGAGCTGGCTTACTGTTTGCCAGAAATGTCAAATCTCTTTCAGCAATGCACTAAATTCTATTGTGTGGGGACAGGTGTTTCTTAGAGTTGGGGAGAAGCTTTTCCAGCTTTTAACCTTTCAGCTGTGGCCATTTTAGAAATGAAAATGTCTGCCTGTGCAATAAAAGTGGTGCTAACATTCTGAAGGTTAAGGTTACATACTGTGAGATTCAGACATCTTCTCTTACAATTTATTTTAGTGGCTTTAATATCATCTCTTTCTCTTGCACAGCATGCCAAGGATTTGTTTAACTATTGGTTTAATCAGCTGTTAATTGAAACTAAAAGGCTAGATTTTGAAGTAAAAGTCTTCCACGCCTTCAGGTTTTAGGACTTAAGTTTTGATTCAAGCCTGCCCCTTTGCTGAATATTGTCAGTGTTACCTTCATTTGAATGCTTGCAGAAACTGCCTTTATCTTAATGATGAACTGGAAAGGGGAAAAATGAGCCTTGGCATTCTTTCCTTTGCTTTTGTACAAGGCAATTCTGAAAGCTTACTTTAAAAATAAAATTGTGGGGGTTTTAAACTTGGTTAAATTATGGCTTTTTGTCATTAAAAAATCAGGTCTGCTTCCTCACTGGGTGATTTGTATTTTGCCAGCCAGTCAAATGAGTCTTCCTTCCTTTTTTTTATGCTGTTGTATATAGGGCTGTAAAGCACAGAAAACAGACTTTCCTGTCCCTGACTGTGCACACCCTGGCTTCCCTCCCAATAACCTGCTCTTCTGGTAGTGATTCTAGTCTGGGTTTTCTTGCAGTACATCTGGGATCTAGTTACAAGCTAGCAAGGGAATTAACTGTGGTAGCTCCAAGCTATTGCTTTTCTTCTCTGGCAGACTGGCAGCTGGTCCTTTTATAGAGTATCTCATAGCTGCAATTGAGAGGCGGCAGTCCAGAAGTCCATTATGCATGTTTCTGGTTTTATTGCACTAGCAAAGTTCCAACATCTGTCAGGTATTACTGGCCATGAGATGCTCACTGGACTGTTCAACACAAGTAGAAGATCAGGGATACACAGTCCTTAAATGCACTAAGTAGTAGAACATGTGAAGAACCATTTATCTGGAGTACAGTCTGGAAACAGCCCTCAGTCACATGTCATGAAGTCAGTGTCATCCTGAAGGGACTCTAGGATAATGTTTGCATTCAAGTTCTCTCCTACTCAACGGGGTCTACACAAGGTCCCATGCTGGTGTAACGGCCCACCAGTATTGTAGTCTGCTGGGCTACCTATGCCTAAGCTTACTGGGAGAAACAAGCTAGAAAATTTCTGTCCTCCCAGATTAGCACTTCATTCTTCTCATCTCAATTTTTGATCATTTTTGCCCAATGTCCCATCAAAAACAAAGACGTCATAAAAAAAAAAAAAATCTGTTTTCCAGTGACCCATTGTTCTATGCATCATATGATGACAGAGGAGAAATGCAGGTCCCCCAACGAATATGCTCAGTCAATAATCACATATGTCTAGTGAGGCTGGAGCCTTTCTCAGAGCTGGAAGGAAGCGGAGGTTGTAACCAGGAGTCTTTGTGATTACGATAGAAAATTCAGCACTGCGACTCAGCTCTCTCACTCAGACAGGAAAGGGACACGGGGGTAAGCTGGATCCAAACACACCTTCACTGGGCACTTTTGCTTACTGCCTGTTCCCTGTTCAGCTTCGGGCTTTTTATCCATCCTACCTGACCTGACTCTCAGCTACTCTCTGTTCAATTTTTCTCTCCTCCTCAGCTAGTTCTCAGTCCTCTACCAAAACCCTCACAGGGCTCTCATACTCTCTCTTTGATCACTTGTTTTCCCTGTTCTCAAGGGATCCAGGTGCACTAACTCTACTTTCCAAAATTACTGGAGCAAGCCCTTCTCTACCATTTCACATAAGAAGCCATGAGGATTTAATCATCAGGTTTATGTTCATTAAATTATCTATAGTACCTACAGTTTGGTCAATATTTTCCTCAGGGTACTCTAAGATGAACTATCAAAAATTAGAACATGGTGAAAACTCACATGGCACTAAGACAGAAGCATAAAGAAAGGAGAAAAAAAATATGGTACCAGTGCTCAAAAAGAAGAGCAACAAACCTGATTACCTTCTAATGAGTTGTCCTGGTTTCAGCTGGGATAGAGTTAATTGTCTTCCTAGTAGCTGGTACAGTGCTATGTTTTGAGTTCAGTGTGCGAAGAATGTTGATAACTCACCGATGTTTTCAGTTGTTGCTAAGTAGTGTTTAGACTAATGTCAAGGATTTTTCAGCTTCTCATGCCCAGCCAGCGAGAAAGCTGGAGGGGCACAAGAAGTTGGCACAGGACACAGTCAGGACACCTGACCCAAGCTGGCCAACGGGGTATTCCATACCATGTGATGTCCCATCTAGTATAGAAACTGGGGGGGGGGAATCGCTGCTCGGGGACTAGCTGGGTGTCAGTCGGCGGGTGGTGAGCAATTGCACTGCGCATCATTTGTACATTCCAATCCTTTTATTATTGCTGTTGTCATTTTATTAGTGTTATCATTATCATTATTAGTTTCTTCTTTTCTGTTCTATTAAACCATTCTTATCTCAACCCACGAGTTTTACTTCTTTTCCTGATTTTCTCCCTGATCCCACTGGGTGTGGGGGGAGTGAGTGAGGTTCTTAGGGAAGGTAGATTTGCTGCTTGAACGAGAAGGGATGTAAGTTTTTTTTTTTCTGCCCCTTAAATTTTTTTCTTTATCATATCCCTGGACAGTACATAAAGACCACAAGGCCATTGTTAGCTACAAAATGGGAAGCTCAAAGTAAATTTATAAAGACAGATTTATCATCTAAGCATAGAAAAAAAATATTTTAAGCTAACAATTAAAGCAAGAACATTTCCTAAGTGGCATTATGTCACTGGATGGCTTTTATAGGCATTAATTCAGACATCTTGCTATACACCACTGGTAAACTTCAAGATTGTACCAATGAGAACTGGTTGCTTGATCTGATGCTATTGCAGTCATTTTGGTGAGTCTCCACAGGAACTGATCCTGACCTAGCACATCATGAGAGGTTCTTGTTCCATATTTGCACTGGTGCAGCAGAGCAGAATTTTGCCCTTCTGCTTAATGATACATAATTATATTTTTTTCCCTTTCCAGTGGGGAAAAAAAATTGTCCAGATTTCAGAAAAAAACTGTACCATAAAGTCAAGCTATCCCATTCTTCCAATACCACTGGGAGAAAATGGAAAAACATGAAAGTTCACCAAGACTTAAGTCACATTTACATTTCCATTAAATTTTTATTTTCTGTCTTTCCACTCAGGCACCTCCCAATATCAAGACCTTAAACTACTGCTTCTGAAACAAATAATTCCTTGATACTAGAGGCACAGATGGATTATAAGAAATTTGTACTTGGAGGCACTAATGCTATCAAGGAATCCATTTGTTTTTTTCTTGCCCTTCCACTACTGCAAAGCACTTATAACAAAATACCTTGTCTCCAGTCCTGACCTCTTTGAGAAATGCAGTGATGAAGTGCAGAGGTCATTTAACTGAAACAGCAGCATCAAAACCTCTAAACATGCACTGACTCTCATAAGGAAGCAAGGTAGCAAGTTACTTAGCAGAAAATAACAATGCAAAAGAAAGCAGCCTCTTTCTCGTATGGATGTTTTAATGGTGGCTGTGTGACTAAGCTTGTTCTAAAAGACCCTCTGATTTTTTCCAGAGGGATGAAAGAACAATACTGTAACTTGGAAAATGAGCAAACAGTAGTACTAACTTCCCATACTGTTGATACAACTAAGTTTGTTTATCTGAGACTGCAAAAGCAGGATACATCAAAGAGTGACTTGTAAAGACCTGAGTTCAAATCCCAGCCTTTGTATGACCTGTATGAGCTGTTTCATCTCTCCTCATTTGTTTTATTTAACAAAATGAAGCTCTAATTCTTACTGGTGTTAAGAAGTAGCAGTAACTGTGAGACTGCTCTGCCAATAAAATGAAATCTAATTCTTCAATATCTGATATTTAATGAACACAAGTTGCTTTCTGCTTTGGAATCTGAAATGTACTAGCCTATCTGGAGTAAAACTCCAAAGCTCTGTATTTGCCAGTACCCTTGCCAGAAGAACACAACTGTGGACTTGAGAGTTGGGATGCCAATGCCTCATCACAAGCCCAGGACTGACATCCAAACATTCGGGTACTGCTTACACCACTCTGGTGACAAAAGTAAGATGTGCTAATATATTTGCACTGCTCAGATTTTACTGTGGATAGCATCAGTTCTAATCACAGACTTATTTAATTTCTTTTCACGGTAAACAAATCACTCCGTTCTCTATATCCAAAGAACAATTAATGCCTATAGTCATTCTTTACTCATTAAATAGAATTGAATCGCGATTTTGTTTCTGACAACTTTTTCAGGGTTATTAACCAAGTAATTTCTAAGTGGTTGGTTTGTGCCACTCAGTCTCTCTCACTTGTTTTTCACTTCTGCTCCTGTCTGACAGTTTTACAGAAGAGCAATTATCAGCATACCCATAGTAGTAGCATTGTGACTATTAAAAATACAGTTCAGAGCAATGTTTTTAATAATTCACCAGAGCCGTGCTTAAACTGGGCTTACCACTCAGCTATTTTTACCAAGCTTCCTTCATTTCAAATGATTTGGTAAAACCTTTCAGTCACAGATCCAGGTTATTCTGCATTTTGAAATAAAAGGCTTTTTCTTCCTACATCCTCTATGCACTGATTAGTGATTCAAATCTTAATATTCCTAGGATAATCAGTATTCTCTGTTTATAGTACTCAGTAGTATCTACAGATGTTTCTTGTGTTCATCAGAGCACAGTGCATGAAATTTATGTCTTAATGTCTACTAAAATCTTTCCGGGAGGGGATTCACCACTGGCTAAGGTTATTCTCTGCATAGTATCTCATTCCCATATATTCATGTCTACGAATCATCTTGGGTTTGGACAAAAATAATTAAACACAAAATACTAGGACTGTATTCTCCATTTGGAAATTGTCTTAACTCTCACCATTCTCAACCTAAAGCATGGCAATTTAAAAATTTGTAATTAACACTAAAGCACTGAGCAATGTTGAGCATGTTTTCAAATCCAGGGTCAATGAATAACATCAAAAAACCGTAAAGGTCTAAACCTTTTTCTATGTAGTTGAAGTTTACGTTCTCTGCCTGAAGTGGAAGTCCAGCTCTACTTCGAGACACAAAGTTTGGGCAAGTTAAAAGTAGTAGTACAATACTAACTGGATCTAATAAGAAGCCATTTGTTTTAGCTGCTCTTAGCAGTGAGTTAAAGATATATAACCCACTTTCTTCATTTCTTAAATGTTCCAAAGGATATTTGTAGCTGTGTCTCTTTGGCACTTTGACCATGCATTTCAAATGTTCCAGTGGCGAGGGTGGATGAACAGGAATGATGGATGGTCGACTATCGGATGGATAATGCTGCTATTTTCCATCTCAAAAACTGAATCCAATATAATTAAAGTTTCTTTTCAATATTCTTTTTTTCCTCTCCAATGCTCACTGCCTTCAATTTCCCCAACTATCACAATTTTTCCCAATATACAATGGGCACTATTTATCAAAAATGACATTCTCAGATAAAAGCAGCTCCAGAATGTAAGTACATAGTCTACAGCCTACAGAGCTCTCTTCCACTGTCTTGGCCAGGGTGAGCTTTCTAGGGAAACAGTGGTGCCCTGTCAGTCACTGAGTCTTTTGCACTGACTGCTGTGTTTCTGTTGCTAAAAATTGTTTATCAGGAAACATCAAACAAGAGCAGCCTTGCCCTGTAAGTTTGTGAAGCAGTTAGTTGAGAGGGAAGGGGACAGACTTTCTGAGCTCCACATTTGGTCACTTTTACCCTTTCTTTGTTTGCTTTACTGAATCTCTATCTTACCCAGGAGCCTGTAGAAAATATATCACTCAAATGTATGAGGGTTTTTTCCAGAATGACCTGTGGAAATGCTATCAGCTATGTGGGATTATTATTCCTGTGAACAGACAAGTCAAGAAAATTGCCATGAGCGATGCTCCCACTAAATGGAGTATTTTCCTCACAGTCAACTCAGATTTTTATATTTCTCCCCCTCATTAAGTATTGAGTATGACAGTACTGGATATTCAGTGGTGTACTAAGGGGAAGGGTAAGCCTCCTGTCCCACCCCCCACACACACATTATACTCATGAAAGATTTAATAGGTATTCCCTTAAAACACTTGCAATCCCATGGCACCACAAATGGCTCGGAATCTAGCAGTTGTCTCCCAGATGCTTTCCCACATTCTCTAAATAATTTTAACCAGTGATGCTCTCAAGCATGTCAAGGGAAGTTCTGAAGAATAAATTTGCAGCAATTACAATGCTTAGCTGTTATGCCTGTAAATAATTTTGTGATTTTTGTGTCTGCTTTTAAGAGCAGACAGTATTTCCAAATGTTATTCTTGACAGTGGTCTTAATTTTCTGAATGTAATTCTTAAAAATTCCTGAAATCTGGCATTCTTAAATGGGAATGCAGGTGCATCAATGTCCATTTTATGCATCCAGTATCTAATTCTGTAAAATGTTGAGTACTACTGAGATGGGCTCACAAATTTCAACTCTCAAAGCTATTTCAAAACCTTGAGAGATTAGGCCCTTGGGAGACAGACATCTTGATAAAGTGATGGCAGCATGAAAACAAGAAAGAAAAAAGAAAAAGTCGGTTCTAAACAAAACCATTTTGGGGTATGTGGAGAAAGCACCTTGCTAAACAGTCATCCTGGAAATTCCTAATGGGCTTTACCCCACTAGCAGACTTACTTTGCCATCTTGTTCTAAAATCAAGACAAACATGACTGTTGTCCATTGTATGAGTTTATACCACTGTAGGTCAGCTGTGATGACAATTGTACGTTCGCAAAACGGAGAATCCTCAGTTGTTAACAGAACAGTGTAGGTGGCAAGTTATTACCGTCTCAGCCTGTTCCCTGTTTGATTAAATATACAAGAACCACAGTGTTTTCTAGCCAGAAGGCGTGTGCTTTCCATAACTCTGCAATAGGGATAAAGCACAGACTTTTAAGAAGTAGGAACTGCTACAATCAAACATAATGAGGAGCCATGGGGAAAGTTCAGACACATGAAAAAGAGGAAACTGAGTTAAAAACAAAACAGAAAAAGTCTAGAATTGTCAAAATGCTGCTTTTGGTTAAATAACCAATAAATGTCTTTTCCAACCTGAATGATTCTATGACTCTATAACATGATAGGATTTTTTTTAAAGCAGCAGTGATTTAAAGCAGCATGATTTTCCATCAATATATTTGTTTTGGTTAGACATGTACCAGGCTGAATCTACAAGAGTTTACAACTGATGAGAGCTGGGCCAAAGACCTCTAGGACTGCAGGAAAGCAGGAACTCATCATCATCACCTGAACCTCTCCCTCCTGTGAGGGAAGTGCAGGCTGAGGTACTCTGTGCTCCATTTCCACAGGCAGAAACTTTGGCCAGAAGAGGCTTTTCAGCACTAAAATTTCCACAACAATAAGGGTGGAAACATTATTTCCAGTAAACTGCTCCATGCAGAAGTTCAATTTGTTATCATATATCAAAACTACTTTTGTTTCCAGCAGCCCAAAACCTAAACATTTTGCCTCAGGCCACCAGAGAGGGTGAATGGGAAGTCAGTCTCAGAATCAAAACTATGAGGATTTTGGTTTCTTCTGATGAGAAATAGAACCATTTCAGACTGAACTATTCTTTAAATGTAAATAAGACAATTAGCTATAAACCCAATCTTCTTTTTTTTTTTAAGAAGGTATTTTCTTCTTTTATCAGCCACGCCTACGCTCCAGCAGATACAAGTGTCATATTGTAGGCAAGAAGATTAATACCTGCCTTGCTAATATTAAATCAGCCTTTAGATGCACAGCATTAAAACATCTCCATTAGACTGCTTGTCTAGAGAAGAAATATAAGCCTATTGGCCAGAGTTTTCTGCAGACTTCCCTTCACTTTCAGCAATTTCAGGGCTTGTAAATCCAAGCCTACCAATGAAAGACAGTCTGTTTGCTTCTTCTCTTGTCTAAACTACATAAATCAATACATTGTAGAGAGCAGGCCTTTCTGGCATAGCTCCTCATAGTTTTCTACCTGAGAGACTGCGCTGACTTGCGGTAGCTAGAGAAAGAGTCATTCTTAAAACATTCCTGAACACATGCCTTCCTAAAACATACCTAAAACAGGAGGCAAATTGTGACCTTGGAGCAATCAGGACAGCAGAGCACTCGATAAAGAAAGTCAGCAGATAGCTAAGAGGGTGAAAATGTGCCCCTGAGCATACAATTAGTTGTCCTGCAAGAAGCAGCCAGTAGCCACAGCCCACAAAAAACCAAGCACTGTGAAGCGCTCACGATCTTGAAGTGAAATGTTTCACATCCAGAAGGGTTTCTTCTGGTGTAACTCAAGGCAGTGGTCAGCAGACAAAACTTTTCAAAAAGCTTGGCTTAGGTCATTTCTGTAAATGATGATGCCAATTATGTTGTCTCCACATGCAACAAAATCAGTTTATTCACATACAAACAGATTTTTTGCATTGAACTTTGTTTTCTCTCTCTTCTTGTGCAGCATGGGTTATTTGTTTTTTCCAACTCCGAAAATTCTAAGGACAAGTATCTTGGTTGAACTATGTCCTCTGTCCCTACATGCTTTTCTGTTCTCATAAGCTCTTTTTATTCATGTTTTTATCATGTTTGGAATAATTTCTATTCCTTCTGCATCAGTCCTCATTTCTCTTTTCCATCCAAGCCCTTACACATCTGCCTGGCTTGTGATTTGCCATCTGCATTTCTTTCTTAACAGCCTGTTGCAGCCATCCATTCTCATACAGTCAATTTCTCTGGGGATTTTCCCACGTTCAGACCAAAGGAAGCCAAATATAATCTTAGGATTTGCTGCACAAACAGGTTCTGAAAACTTGCAATTTCTATTAGCTTCAATACGAAATGAGCCTGTTTAACAGCTCTGGATTTCAGATCATTATTGCTTTAAAAAAAATCCTCATCAGTGGAATCCTAAATGCATACCTGGGGGAGTGTAATCCTACAAAACCTGAGCATTCTCAGCTCAGACAGAATTTGCAATATGAAAACATCATGATCAAAAAGGTAGTTATTAAAAAAAAAGCCAGTAATCCGAGAATGCTGTGTTATAATTCATTACCTACACTGTTTTCCTTTTTGTGATTCCTTAAGCATGCAGTTCTTCAGGTGCTGTTTCTATTTACTGTGTCTCACTTCATTCGTTGTTTACCAAGCGCTTACAGTTCAGGTCCCTTTTGGTGAATTTTTTGCAACCCTGTGCTGCTGCCTCTCTCAGCTGTGCTCCTTGCTTGCACAGATTTTCAAGTATCTTGTTCTCCAAGTACACAGATTTTTTGATTATATAAAAATTTCCTTGGACTCTCAATAGCTTGTTTCTAAGAAGAAATGTTCACTTTACTATTAATTAAACAAAAGCACACTAGCAGCTGCTTGAAACAAGTGGAAAGCACACACTGGACCTTTCTGAATGGGAAGTCCTTCCTTCTGCAAAACAGAAATACCCAGAAGAAAAGTGAAGGGCAGCTTCCCTGAGGGAGCAAGTTTGCATGGAAGCATTTACTTAGGCATGAAACAGTCCCACAGTTTTCAAAGGCCAAAAATTACTGCAATCCTCCATAATTTTTTCCTATACATATAGAGAGCAAACATAGTTTAATAATGAGAGCACTGGGACCTGTGTCCTGGCTTTGGTACTGATCTCTTTAAGCCTCCTTGCCTCTGCTTCTTACTTACTCTTTTGAGTTTATCTTGCTATGGTACCTAAGCACCTTCCACAACAGGAGAGGTGAAGTCCCTGCTAAGCATTACAGAACCAGCAGCATGTCTTCATTTTGGAGGTAAATACTCTGCAGAGTCCTGAGGTTTTAAGCTTAGTTAATTTACCGTGTTCTTCATCCACCTTCCATCCACTGTGTTTATTTAAAAAGTAAAAATCGTCAGGGCAGAACCCAGCTGCACCTTGTGTTTCTAGAAAGACCTTCAATATTTTTTAATGAGATCGAAACGCCCATGTTTTATGATCAGGACAGAAGTGTAGAATGTATATGCATGAAATATATTTCAGGATGTCTGACCACCCTTTACGTTCTCTTTGTTCTATGCTAAAACTAGATCTTCAACCCTCTTTCAGTCAGCCCTGGACCTGCAAAGGTTTTCATATATGCTTAATTATTAGCACTATGAATAGCTTCAGTGTTACTGAAGTAACTCACTGCAGTTATATAAATGAGTAACACTTTGCAGGACCAGGGCCTAAACCTTCAATAAAATATAGTTTCCTCCTTTAATGCTTTTATTTTTCCAAATCATTCTTTAATTTCTCTGTTGTTCAGCTCTTATCAGTATCATCAGACGATCAGTGTGGGACTGATTAGCAAATGAAGAAGCATCATTAAAGTCTAGCTTTATGTTCTGCATCTAATTTAATCCAAGAAGTGTCTTACAAACCTATGTTTAACTTTTCATCAGATCAAACAGGAAATATTTTCTCTACAAAGCAGATAATGGGCATGGACAGAGTCACTATTGTACCTCTTGGCAGTTGGGGGGGATTTAACAGCTCCGCTGTGTGTAGATACATACTTTGCACTAAAATTCTCTCTCCAGTGTCAAGTGGGTATTAGACATTGCATTCATGTACACTGTTATTTTGTGCAGGTTATTTGTGGGCTGTTTAATAGTCATAGTATTTCACTCTGGAGTTGACTGCACTTAAGGTATGCTTGGAGTGAGTGCGTGTCTGTATGCTGTGCTTTGCTGTTTTGCAGGAATAAAGACGTTATAGATGTTTTATAGCAATGTGTTTGAAGAGAGTTTTAAATACAATCTAACAATTTTTATCTCAAATGGATTTACAAGATTAAAAGCTAGTTAGAGAGATAAGATCATAAGCTAAGATACAAACATAGGCTAAGTTAGGAAGAAAGGAGGTGAGAGGGAAAACATAATCAAGATGAGGCACAAACAGATAAGCTAGAGTTTTGGAAAGGCAGCACTCAACAGCTGAAGCTCTGAATAAGAGACAGATTCTGGTTGCTGCACTGCTGAGGTTATTTGATAATAACAGAGTTAGTGTGTTAAAGACCAGAGAGATCCAAAGTCATTTTACTGGCAGTGTGTGCCAATAAAAAAAGGAAAAGCAGGCAAACGTAACCATCAGTCTTTTCAGGTGAAATCATGAGCACAGTAAGAGAGTATCATCAATTAAAAAAATATGTAGAACACTAGGTAGGAATTGGAAAAATAACGGGATCTGCAGAACCTGGACTCAACAGTAAGAGATAAGAACATGAGAGTTGAGACACACAGGAATTTAGAATGAAGATCTGAAAGGGAAAAGCAGGAATATTGTAAGCTCTTTTAAAGGAAAGGAGGGGGAAAATCAAAATCAGAGAACTGGAAAGGAACTTGAAGGATTTCAGAGGAAAAAGATGCGTAGCAGTTGCTCAGAGAAGATGAACAGCACATAGGAAGCAGTTCTGCATATGTAGTGCTACACTTGTATGTATATATGAGTATGTAACGTATTTCTGAGTATGTAACACTACCTTCCTAGTGCAATCAGAAGATGGTCCAGCAGGCAAGCAGGTTGCAATGACACCGAGAACAAGAGAAGGAGACTCTTGAAAGAAGAAAGAGAAAGAAAGAAGTCTGTAGAGAAAATAATTAGAGTAGTATGACAGTGGCAGGAAAAGTCATAGCTTAAAGGCCTTTTTTGAAGCAGTAAGCTGTTACTTATCAGAGGGGAACACAGGCAACAGAGATTTGGAGTTGCTGAGACATTTAGATATGACAGAACTTAATCAAAAGAAGAGGAGAGGCACAGATATGAATAAAAGGGATCTTGGAAATAAGCATCCTAAGAAAAAATGCTGTTCATGTCTTGCATTCCACAACAAGGTAAATGAATATTGGAACATACAGAAAAGAAAACCAGATAAAGAGGAGGAAAAGGGTCAAGAAATATGCAGCGACCAAACCCAGTAGTTGAGTGGAAGCACATGAAAGTTCCTCAAAACGTCAGTCAGGAAGAATATTTATACAGATAAATTACTCTGTAGAGAAATCATATTTCTAAAGTGTTGAAAGAAAATCTCATCTGTAATTGCACAGGTTACTCCAAATAGGAATACAGGCTAGGAGGAAGTTCTGCCAGCCAGAGAATGGTTTATGGTATAGCTTGTTAATTGTTTCTGTGTCTGAGAGAAGTCGGTGATGATTCTGCTTTTCTCAGCATCTGCTCTATCAGCCCAGTCTTCTGAGTTTTAAAAGGTATTTATTGCTTTCAAACCTCATAAAAATGATATATTCTTTTATTTACCTATAATATTTTTTGCCTTGGTACTAGGTAGCCCCATACCTAATCCTTACCAATAGTTTGTGTTCTCCAGTAGCAGGGTGGAGCAACCATCTCTGAAGCTTGCTCCTTTTCCTGTATCCTATCTGGAGTCTGGCTGAAAATACATTTGCTTCTGCTACATATTTGTGATGCCTATTTATAGAAATAGAAGTTTGGGGATTTTTTTCTCTGAGATACTTTATGTTCATATTTCACATCACTGACTAAGTGACCCCTAGCTATGCTTCTGTGTTATTCTTATGTATCATTTCAGCTGGATTTTAATGAGTTACTACAGTGAGATTGCTATAATTTCCGATACCACCACCAGAAAGTTACTGAAGGTAAAATGTCCCAAAGACACGATGACAGCTTTTCCATGCCTGCATGCCTTCAGTCATGAGGTCAAGCTCATACAAATAATTTATATGTTTAGGAGGATATTACTCCTCACTTTCAGGTACAAGCTTCAACCTGTGCTATCTTTCAGGGGGAAAATTAGTAGGAAGAGCATCTCAGGAGTGATAGGCAGGTGTATCCTGCTACCAAGAGGCTGAACGGGGCAATGAAGACATTCCACCAGAGACATGGTGGTTACACAGACACTTCATGACAGTAATCACACAGGCATGCACATCAAAAGGAAAATATTTCAATCTGCCCAGTCTAGTTTCTCACTATGCATGATGCATCATATTCACTGTAGTCTCACTATAGTATTGATCTGCCACCCTTCTGTCTCCTCACCCTTATCCTCCTTCTCAATGTGGGGCACAACCCCATGGGTGATTCCTCCATTGTACTTTCCTCTTCCCCTAAATTGCTTCCTTCACTCCACACTGTGCTTTCCTCTTCCCCTAAATTGCTTCCTTCACTCCACACTGTGCTTTCCCATTTTTTACTGCACTGCCACCTCTCCTCCTCCAAGTGCCAAAAGGAGACTCAGCTGCCATCTTCTGCTCCCTTCACATAACAGAAGGCTTGATTTAAACTTTGTAGAAAACCCAATTGTCAAGTTGAGTGTTTGAAGGCTCGTCTCCACAAACACAAACACGAAGGATCACAGAAGTACAGTGCCAAGCAGGGGAACACCGATAACTTGATAAGAGAAAGGGAGCCCCCTGCCCTGGCTCCTCCCAGGAGGAGTGATCAGCCCCGCTGTCCAAGTGTGAAACCCATCAATATGAGTCAACCCGGAGCTGCTCCTCAGATTACCTTACAGACAGAGGAGGTGGCAGTTACTGCCTAAGCGGTATGGGATTCGTTATGGGATATAGTGGAAGAGCATCTTGGGATTGCACAAGATTTATTACAGGAAGTTTAGGGAAGACACCAAAGGTAGGGAAAGGGATGGATCAAGGTAGCCTGGGGAGGAACAAGCATAGAACAGGGAGATACAGGTATAAAAGGGGTTGACCGCATGTAAACAGGTTGCTGGTCAGCATGCTTATCCAGCCATGCCCTGCATATGATCACTGCAGCCTGTTGTTATGAAACTCCTTTTCTATTTTCCTGGGTGAGAAGACTCTACTCTGTGCACGTGTGTGTGTGGAAGTCCAAGTGCGCCTGCAGTACCAGCAACTGGAGAGACTAGAATGCACAAGTGGTCTAAGTGCCAGCAACTGCCGTGGAGACCACAAGCCATAGACAGCCCTGTGTCCATAGTACCAGCAACTGAAGAGACTGGCTGAAAAGCACATGTATTGTGTGGTATGTATGTCAGTATGAAACTGCTAGTAAATACCAGGATGAATCAGCCAGCGAGTAGGTTAAGAGGCTTGGGGAGCCAGGTATCGAAACAGCTACAATTCTGGACTACATACTGGAAAGACCAGAGGGTCTGAGTGTTGGCTACTAGAGGGACCAATAAGACCAAGCAAATTACTGGAGAGGCCACGAGGTCTGGGGTCAGCTGAGAGACCCACTCACATACGCATCAGTGCATGACACAACTGAAGACTAAAGGATCCAAGGGCCAGCTACCGGATAGACAGAATGTCTAAGGCCATCTGCAGTGTGCGTGTCTGTGCTTGTGTGTGCAAGGGGGTCTGAGTACCAGCAGCTGGAGGGGGACTGGGGCTGGCATACTTAGGTGCCAGCAGCAGGGGAGACCTGGGGAGACCTGGAAGCCAGGTGCTAGCTACTGAGCAGACTGTGTCTAAAATCAGATATTGGAAGGATCCATATTGTATACCTGTGTATATACATACATACATTTTCCGCTAATAGGCTTCATAAGCCAAAGAGGCCATTGGTGCTGTTTACATTTGTGCTGTGTTTTCTGTACATGTTGATCTGTGTGGCCAGTCGTGCACATGTATATACATACATGTAGGAATGTACGCTCAGCCTTGCTACTGGCCAGATCTGGGAAGATGGAGCTGCAGCAGCCTTGCCTCAACAATCTTTCCACTAACCTCCATGCAGAGACATCTGTAGAGGGCATGCTGTACCCTACACACCCAGCTAAAAGAATCAGTGTGCAGCAAGTCCAGTGCATCAGACTCACAACTGCTAACTGGTTATACGTAGGCAGTGCCACACATCTGGCTATTGCACACACACAGTGTATTTGCATGTGAACAGTAGCTGCTGCTCCTTATGCCTGCAGAATATCCTTTGTGTTTTTAATTTGTAGTCAGAACATTTCTACCTGTACACAGATCCGCATTATATGACACACATGATGTCTCCTGGACCATACTGACCCAGAACAGTTTCCCAGAGCAATGCTGATCCACATACAAAGCTGACAAACTAAATGTTATTTTGATATCAAGCATAAAAGAAGTTTTAGTTTCTCCCTGGTATTGTTTGTTTCTTGTATCTACTGAAGAACATGTGAGAACAAAAATCAAATGTGTCATCTCTGGTATGTGCTTTCTGGTCACCTTTGTCAGCAGGCTTAATAAGGTGATTTGAAGACTCGTCATGCAAACTGAGATTGTTTCATAGTTTCTAGTGAAAAAGGTTTAGCCGCATCTCCATTTCATTACGTCTTCCAGCTTCAGCAAAATTCCTTCACTCCAAATCTCTCTGACTATGTATCTAAAATTTAGAAACCTTGCTGGCCGTTATCGTTCACACTTCCATATGCCCACATTGTGATCTGAACCAGAAAATAAAAGAAAAACTTTTTTCAAAAGAAAGGTCATCGTAGAAGAGCTCAAAGTTGTGGTGTGATGTCGTTTGAAGTTGCCTACTGAATTCACACATTCCCAGTCCTTCAGACACAGGGGTTATGTAGGATTTTTTAAAAAAAGAAACTCCACTGTTCAGAAGCTTTTTCTAGCTTTGATGACATCTCCTCTGAAATTGCTTATTTTTCAGATCAGTGGAGAGTGATACAAAAGGTCTTGGATCATTACAGAACATGAAGATCCTTACACATCTGAGCATATTGCAAGTGACAGCAGAACATAGAGTGAGCCCCCAACAACACTGTTGGCAGCCAGAGTTAAGAAAATAACATTCACTGGAATTTTCCTTACTTAAAGATGTTTTCTGACTTTTTTATTGACCCAATACTGTTGTATGTTTAAAGCAGTCAGAGACGTATTACATCAGCCCTAGTGCATGATGCAGAAACACAGGGAAAAGATCATCCGAGGAACCACATTGATGATCAGGTCAAAAATTCAGTCTGCATACAGATGTATATGCCATCTATCTTAAGAGCAGCACTTTTCCAAACCCTCCATCCAGGAGGAGGCTTCTGGATCCCTCCATCCCTGAGAAGGCTCAGGGATCTGCAGTCAAGGAAAAGACAGGAAACAGAAAAAAGTGCATATTGCAGCCCTCCCACAGAAATAGAACTGTTAAAGCTCGGGGCTCTGAGGCTAGCTGCAAGCACATCCGCACCATAAAGGGGAAATTGGCCATTCTGGAGCCAGCTCAGAGGTAGCACTCCCATGGGCATGCTGCCAGCATGCTCCACAGGTCAGCTGAGCAGCAGCAAATTTACCTGCTAAAGGTACACAGCAGCAAGCACAACAAACCTCACGCTGTATGCTTCTTTCTTTAAAACCCCTGGCTCTGACATTCACAGGCTTTCAGGTGAATGATTTTGTCTTCTTTTTTTTAAAGAGTGTCTCTGAAACTTACTACCTAAAAGTTTGAAATTTTAACCACCAAAGGGATAAGAAATCTTTCTTCTTTCTCTTAAAGACAATGTTTTAAATATATTCCCTTCATTTCCATGACATCTGGCACATGATTTCTGACTGCAAAATTCACGTGTCACTGAAGTTTCAATGCTAAGCAGTTTTGTACAGTGCCTGCCCAAAATGTTTTTCTTGTGGGAGAAGATGAACTGCCTCACTAGAAGTCAGTGACCCCAGGATACCAATTAGCAGAGGAGCTGCTCTACTTTCACTAATACTGACACACTTCACACCCAAGAAAGTGAAGGCAAGTTGCTGTAGTCACATCTACCACTACAAAGTGCAAGCCTGTGTATAATACCTCCGCAAATCTTTAAGCAGAAGTTTGTTGTTTCATTCTTGAAATGTCAAGCTGAAAATCTCACCATAGGCCACATCTAAAATAAGGCCATTCATAGCACAGCAGCATTGTTTCTCCAGTGTGCCCTTAGAGCAGAACACAGAGCACACAGCCTGCAAAAGAGCATGTAGGTAGCACATCTGTGGTTCCCTTATTTGTGCAAGCATCTTGAAAGCTCCAGCCTTCAGCAGGCAGCTGCAAGCTGGGGAGAGAAGAGGACCACCTACGTGAATGATGTGAAATGGCAGTAACTGTTTAACAGAAATGACCAGAGAATAAAAGACCTGAAGAGTTACACATAACTAAGGTACAAATCCTGAGAGTCAATGGAGCCATTCCTGGAAGAAGTGTGAACACAGTTTGGTGCTATAAAAGATTTCCATTGACTACTATGATCATCTGGTCTGACCTCAAGGTGTCATCTTAAATTCTGGTTTCTTGTCACAGCACCTTCCCAATTTGCTCCTTTCCTAATGACTTTGTTCCCACTTTAGAAGTTCAACTAGCAGCTTGCGGAATGGGCCGTTTACACACCATTATTGTTTCCATTTATTCAAATAAGTAAGCAGTTTTTAGTAAAGTCTAGACCTCCCTGCAGCCTCTGGGTTTTCTTTTCCAGGAAAAAGATCGTTGTTCACCTACTTAATCCACCTTCACAAAGAGGAGGGAGATTTGTTTTTATTTTCTGTATACTTGTATACTTTCCCTCCTCAAATTGCTTGCTGGGAAGATGATCAACAGAGAATAGAGAACTGTGGCACCTTGTGATTGATTACAGCTTTTCTCCCAAGTTGCTCTCCTCATCTATTTCATATGACATTTGCAAAAGCTAACATGATGTTAAATTCATCAGTTTCTAGAGAAAGAAAATGTCTAGTGATGAAAGATCAATTTGTTTCATCAAAAATAATTCTATTTCTTCTCAGTCTATCTTGGGAAACATAATGAACACTTTAAAACACTTCCCAAAATATTTCTCAGACATATTTCCTATGTTATATCACATAAGAAATATTTAATTCTGCTTTGTTATCAGCTGGTACTGTTTCTGAGCTTTTATAAGTCTGTTTTTCCCAAAACCTTCCTTTAACTGACACCACAGACACCTGTATAGCACACATGCATTCCCATTTACTGCACAAGCCATAGAAAAGCTGACTGAAACAATAATTTATATTTACTTGGTTTAGGGCTGTGTTGCGTCCTTAACAAAAGACAGCACAACAGTTCTGAGCTGCTCCAGAGGCACCACAGGAGGGAATTGCACTGCAGGCTGGTGGTTATTTACTGTAAGCATAGATGCAAGCTAGCAGTAAATAACTACTCTGATGCTCAAGTCCAGTAAGCATCAATTGTGCTGGTTTATACACCAGCAGAAAATACAAAGTTAAAGAATTATGCTGTTCCTGTCTTTTCCCAGACCATGCCTTGCACCCCTGCAGGGAAAGAGAGAGCAAGCCCATGCTAGTTTTACTTCTCCAGTGTCCTGGGAAAGCATGGAAGGAAGGATGTACCAGTAAGCCCCTGCCTTGGCATGCAGCCTTACTTGATGCCCAGCTCGTGGAGAATACCTGGGGCTTCAATGAGTCAGACATGGGCAGTGTCTGCACTGAAGCTAGGCACAAAAACTGCCTAAAAGCCCCATGTCCCCCCACGTACACAGTCTCAGGACCACTGTAGAGAGAGGTGGGTCAACATTAGCAGTGAGATATCCTCTCTATTCTTGCAATGATCTGTGAACCAGGCAGAGCAATAAAGCATTAATGCGAACAGCAAGTGTGCATGTGAGTGCCCTTCAATGCATAGACAGACATCAGCTTTTCATCTGTAAAGATACTATCCCAGTTGCTATAAAACCAGTCTTTACATTCTCTAACAGGTCAACAGTCTAGATAGTCAGTGAATATGGCCTCCGGTCCCACTGAAGGCCACATTCAAATACGGTGTAGGAACAGCCACTGAGCTTAGTGCAGAGCCCCTTTAACTCAACAGGAAAGGTCCTTACTAATTTCATTCTCTTCATTGCTAGTACTAAGACTTAAAAGCTGTTCATTAACACAGGAATCTGGTAACATTTAGTTCCTATTAAGCTGTTCAACAAAACGGGCTCTGCTGTGTCAAAGCACGCTATTTCAGCTCAGTGTATGAAAGGAATATTCACTCATAAGGACATGAACTGGCAAACACCAGTCAGGACCATATTCGGCAGCAGGATGTACCAGTAAAAAGCAATCTGGCTGATATTAAGGGCTTGAGAGGCAGACACGTTTTGCTTGCTTTCCATTGCAAAGTGCTGTCTAATTAACATTTCAGTCCACCCTGAAAGAATGAACAGAGGGCTGTACGCAGCCCCCTCACTAGCCAGAGCCTCCCACGTGGGCAGAAAACTGTCTGCAGATTCCAGATAGAGCAGTCCAGACAGGAAGGTACGCTAGCTGGCAGATAAAAAAATCCATTCTTCAGATAAACCCATGGAAAACATACAGCCACAAGAGAAGTCTAAGAAGAGATGAAGTCCAAAGACAAAACCTTCAAAAACGGGTGCCTACTCCCAGCCTTTAAAATCCATCTTGCAAGTAACTTCATCCACACATCTCATTTTCCTGCCAAACCTTATTACTTTCACTTTTCCTGCCATAATTGTTTTATTTGCCATTTTACCCATTTTTGGGGTGCCCTCACTTGTGCCCTCTCTTTCTGTGCTGGTGACATGTAATGCTTTCCTAGGTTTTTCTCGTTTTCATTGGCAAGCATCTTTTTTTCCACTAGGTAGGTTCCTCTCAGTTTCCCTGCAGTCAGCCACGCCTGCAGCTCTGCTCAAGAGCAGGAATACAGATGTGGATTTGTTACCGAGGGCTGCCAGCATCTGCTTTTGAATGAATGATTCACCAGGCAAGCCCCCAGTGACTGCATTTCACAGATCGAGCTGCAGCTTTCCAGGATGAAGAACTGACTATCTGGCTGATGATGGAAGATACAGGAATAAACATGGCTCTGAGAAGCCTCTCACAGCGACTGGGCTTCAGTAGCCTTTTGTAGAAAGTGCAGACAACAGCCGTGATCAAGCAGACTAACTGTAGCAGTTCTGCTGGGTGTCAGAGCACCAGTATTCAAGGCACAATGAGAGTAGGTCAGACAAGTATATTTTAAAAAAAGATGCCCAACTAAAAGACAGAAAAGTATGTGTGTTCCTGGAGCCAGGTGGCTCACAAAAATCACTCTGTATCACTCACACTGCAGTCCTAGGCAACATCCTAAGCTTAGAGCACCTCAGCAGAAAGAGCCATGAGGCTGGCAGATCCACACCGTCTACAAAGACAGGGCAGTCGGCCGTCACTGCTGAGCACCTGAACAGCCCCACTCACCCATGCTGCAGCTGCTGCTGGACAAGCATGGGCCAGCACAAAACAGAGAGAACACAGTAAGACAGACTGGCTACAGGCTTTAGCCACATTGATGCAGTAGCTCACACCTACGCAGCAGCAGCCTGACCTCAACAAGTCATGAAGTGCAGTTATTGGATGTTACCCAAGATGGTCAGAGTGATGTTAATACACAGGACCTTGTCTTGACATCCTCCTTCAGGACGCCATTTTGTCCAAGATTTTAGAACAGGACACAAAACTCTGTGACACTTCCAGTCTGTGACACCACAGTGCAGATTTGGCTCCAGGCTGAATACATAAAAGTAAATTCACTTTTTCTGCAGCTCTCATGCAAGAGACTATTGAGGAAGAACTATTGTTCAGTGAGTGTAGCACCAAGAAATAGGTCAAAAATATTTTTTTTAAGTCTTTATAGAGTAAGGGAATGCATGGCCAGTGATGTTATGTTACAACCTTACTGAATTGGTTTCTGTTGATGAAAACTGTACCTCTCTAATCAAACAGAATTTTGAAGCACATCATAAAGAACTGGTTGACATAGTTTACTTTTAAGACATTAAAAGCATTATTTGCCTATTGCGAGGCTTCTACAACATTGCCCTGCAGAATTTGGTGCTGACAGGACACAGCATGGTTGAACCAGAGGTCTCATCTGATATGTTCATTCCTATGTTCCTTCCTAAATGCAGATTGCCTGCTTGAAAGTAACCCTTGCTTTCAAGGTACAAAAAGAAGTACTGTTATGCAGCACCTTCTAGTGCACCAGGAAAAAAGAAAGTTAACTTTGTTTCATTGTATAATTGTATAGAATTTTTCAGTGATGTTACTAAAAAGTACAAATATGAGAGACAATCATTCCCACTGACTTGAAGCTTGATTTTGCTCCAGTTGAACAGTGAAGCTGCACTACCACTGCTGTGGCAGAACAGGCAGCAGGTTCAAACAGCATGGCACCACACAAACCAGAAATTATACGCAAATTACACAGTGCATGAAACAGTCTTACAGTATCTTCTTTACATATTTGTGGCAGGTGTATTTTTCATGGAATGGTAATAGTCCTAATGGAGTCCACACTAAAGCCCTGGTCCAGCAAAAAAAAGCTGAGAATGTCTTAACAGTGAGGGGGAGCAACCTGCTGAGCTAAAACTCAAGCTTGCTGGTGTCCCATTGCATTAGAGCTTGTTGGGGGGGGGGGGTCCTATCAACAAGCCTTTGTGGGATTTTGTTGTTGTTGTTGTTCTGTACAACAAAATAGACAGTAGGGAGGCGTTTCTCTCTGACCTTTATTGGGAACTGTGCATGTGAATTCCTGGATTTTTCTGCCTAATGTTATTATCAACCTTCCACTGACTGGAATTGTGAGCACAGTGAGACTATATGAAGCACTAGGGTAACAGGATGAATATAGTCCTGGATTAGTTTCACCCAGTTTATTCTTTTTCCCTGTCTTCTTTACTCATTTTTTCCACTTTGGCTGGTATTATAGTCATGTCGTCCACTCCAAAGCCTTCATTTCAGTTAACAGCCTCTCCACTGCTACGATAGACTCCTGTTATCTTTGTTTCTATTTACAATGTGAATAGATGTCCGTCATTACATTGTCAGTCATGACATGCATCAGTAACACAATAAATTGTCTGGGGAACCAGTCAGCTTCTCAGAAGAAATGTGCTACGGCTGCTAATGGCCTCCAAGGAAAAGGAATTTCATGTGGGTTGAAAACTCTAGTGAAGGATGCAGCAGCCAGCACAGTGCATTTGGAAAACAGAAAGCCTGCAAGGGACAAGAAAAACGACAGTAATGGGAGACTTCGGTTTCCCTCTTGTTGATTGGGTGACGGTAACATGATGTAATGTAGAAGCCAAGTGTTGAGGTACTCGTCGATGGCTAGTTCATGGAGCAATTGATTAGCAAGCATGCAAGGGGTGCAGGTATGCTTGTCTTTGTGCCAAGTGATGTGTAGGTCCTGAATTCTACAAACTATGTAATGAGGACTATATTGTACTTTGGTTCAGCATCCTTGCTAGAGCAAGGGAAGCCAAAAAATCCATCACAGCTGTCCTCAGTGTGGAGAAGGGTAATTGTGTAAAAATGAGAGAGTGTGTTACCACCAAGCTGGCATGAAGACTACTTAAGGACACTCGACCTGTCAGAAGAGATTGCAGGAAGTCATGATGGTTTCTTTTGCCCCAAACAGAGATTCTGAAGCTGAAGTTATGTTTGAAGAAAGAAAAAAATCCTACTCTGGCAGGTTATATATAAAGTTCAGTAAGGTACTCAAATTTTTGGTTTTGTCCTATCAACTACCAAGAGGGATCCAAACTTTTATAATAATTAACATGTGTTTCTTCAAATGCATCAGGAGCATGAAGCCCACCAGAATATGTGTAGGAGTAATAGATGACTGAGGTATAACAGGAATACTTAAACTTGTTAAGGCCAATGCAAGGAAATTTCATTAATTCTTTGCATTGTTTTTCTCTATGAAATAACCTGGGGAGATTTCCAATGCCAGAACCCTTCCTGTGGGGTACCCTTGAGAAAGTCTTTCTGAAACTGAAGTGACTGTAGGTTATAGAACAAATTGTCAAAATGAACAGCAACAAATCACCAAGACTAGATTGTGCTCATCCAAAAACTCCAGACGAACTCAAGCTTACAGCACTGTGTGACCTCTGGCTTAGAGCTGCCTTTGTACCTGAGAAGTGGGAGGCGATAAAGGTGATGCCCAGCCTCAAGAGGTTTCCAGGGTTGTTTGGGGAATTCTAGGCCTGTACGTCTGATATAAGTACTTGGTACAGTGTAGAAACTGTAATAAAAAGTTGAATTAGAGGATGTCTGGGTAAGTGTCTTGTACTTGGGATGAGTTAGAATGCACATCTGCCTTATAAATGTATTACTGTTCTCTGTAGGAGTCAGCAAGCTTGTAGATAAAGATGATCTGTGTGGTATAGTCTACTTTGTCAGAAGCCTTTGTAAAAACCAGCTTCCTCATTAGAGTATTTTAGGGAAGCTAAGCAGCACTATGACACCAGAAGGACAGTTCTGGTATGGATAGATAATTTGGCTAAAAGTTGGGAAACAAGGTCAATGGTCAGTTCTTGCAGTGGAAGCAGATCACACAGGAATGTGTGTTGGGACCTGTGTGCTCTTAGCTCTGCTTACAAATGACTTGGAGAGAAGCTGCTGGTGATACTAGTAGGTGTTTAGGGGTGGCAAGGGTAAAGGCTGGCTGGAGAACTGAAGAAGGTCCTCATAAGACTGAGTGGCTGGTTAATAAAATGTCAGATGAAACTCAGTGTAGGTAATAAAGTGATCCATGTGGGGAACAAACAAACCAGTTCTCATAAAAGATGAGTAGTGAGCTGAGCTTATGCTGGGGAGTGGGATCTCTGGAGTGACAACCTGGGGCTTTAGTGGATAATTCTGTGAAAAGGTCAATTTACTCACTAGTGGTCAAAAAAGCAAATCAAATGTAGGGGCTTATAAGGAAAGGAATACAGTACAAAACATGACATTACATGTAAATACATTGTTTGCCTGCATTTTGAATAATGTGTGAAGCTCTGATCTCTGTATTTAAAAAATGTAGTGGAGCTGGAAAGGTTTGGAGAAGGACAGCAAGTATGATCAGATTTGTATGAGACTATGACAAAGTGAGCTGGGACTCCAGTTTGGAAAGAGACAGCTGAGGAGTCTCTGATATAAGCCTATCAGAAGCGGCATGTAGAGGGTTGAATATTCACTTTGTTGAATATTTACTGTGTGTTCCAATTCAAGAACTGGTGGACATCAAATGAAGCTAATAGGAGAAAGGCTTAAAGACAAAAAAAAGTTGATTCCTCATGCAAAGGGTAGCAGAAACATGGAACTTTTTTGTTAAAGAATGTTGTGAACATGTTTATGTTAGTTTGATGGAAACTGGCTAAGTTCAGGAAAGAGAAAGTTGGGGTTGAGGGTTACTAACTATGCAGAAACCACCGCAGCTCATGTGCCTGAACTAAAACAGCTGGAGGCTGGGACAATGTTAAGGATGCCATACTTATTTGATACTTGATCTTCTCTAATTATGGATCCTGCTGAATAAAGGTTATGGCAAGGGGAGCTGAACTTCTAGTCTGATCTAGTACAGCCACTCTTCTGTGATGGAGCAGACCATGGCCTCAGCTTCAAGCAGGACCATGACCTGGCCCCCAGACCAGGTTGCTGCAGCAGCTGTGGCCACTGTACAAAGTGCAGAAGACAACCAGGTTCTGTAGTGCCCAGCCCCTTTGCTGGCCTTTCACCCCAGCGCAGGGTGGATACCAATTGTTAGCAGTTAGTTTTCCAGTGTTTCACAAGTGCTTCTCACAGATGTTCAGGGTGACATGTAGCACAACTACTGAAAAAGCAGCTGATGTGTATTTGTCTGGTGGGTTTTTGAGACTCTGTAGTGAGTATATTGCAACCTGGGGGTTGCCCTGCAACTTGCTCTCCAGTCTCCAATTAGAATAACAATATTCAGTGTGCTGCATAATGCTTTTGCAAGGTTTCTTTTTCTTTCAGCATTACTGAGGTCAGATTTTTTTTTCCCTTGCCATTTATTTTTATACACATCTTCCAGAGCCTCATCCAATCTCCCTGAAGTCAGGGAGAATCTTTCACTTGATCTCCCCAGCTTTGGAGACAGACCAGGCATGTGCTCCCTTCTGTGCTGTACTCTGCTTTCTGTTAACTGTAGGGAGGCAGTCCTGGAGAACCAATTTACCACAGCCTGCACCTGAAAGTTTTGATAGCTGAATGTGGTGGAGACACAGGAAGCTGCGCAGAGGGAAAATGTGGGTTTATATTTTTCCTGTAAATCATTGGAACTGGTGTGTATTTCCATTTCTGATTTCTGGGCATGGGTCCAGGAAAAGAACAGAGTGAAGTGTATATTAATCTATTTTTTTCCCCTTGTACAAAGAAAAACAAATACAGAGCTTGTACCTATTGGAAATGAAATAGCAGCATGTTCCTTTTAACCACTTTCTATTAAAGTAAGTGAAGCCTTCATTTTATTCCATCAACATCCCTACTAGAACGGCCATGAATAAAAGACTGTGATATTACCATATAAAATGCCTGTCCCCAAGTCATAGCACATGCACTCTTTCAGAACACGTTTCTTTTATTGCCTGAAAGAATTGTTAGGACCTAACAGGTCTTGAGTTACACCAGCTTGGCTGACAAAGCTTAAGTCACTTTACTGCAGAAGATGCAGTATAAACAAAAACATATCCTGCAATAATTACAATACCAAATTCAGGGGCATTTTGCAACATTTTCATTTGTCTCTTTCAGACTGCACTTTCCAACTTTACTTACAAATAAAATTAGATTAAAGAGATCAAAGAGAACCTTGTTGCTGGACAGATGTAGGCTAATTGTCGATGCCTTGACCCCCATGGGGTCTGCAGTCAGTGTGGTACATAAAGAGCTATTACAGTTAATGGGTTAGTTCTAATTGCACCTTCTTTCCCCAAACACCACGCTAAAAATATGCCCCATGAAGACAGAATGTGCTGCTTGGTCATTCACACAAGACTCGGGCACTCAGGAAAACTTAGAGAGTGCTTATAGTAGGGACTAAAGCACAGAACTGTGACATGATCTGTTAAAACTGAAAGATAGCAAATACAGAGAAGGGAGCACATCACGAAGGAGCTGACTTAGCTTCTTCCTCTAAACTTTTGCCTTCACAGATGCCACAGATTTCTGGAGGAAATCTGCCCCCATACAGACAATCACTTTCCCATCATCTCTTTGCTCCTGTAGAATATTAATTTCCAGAAACACTGCATTAAGAAAGTCACCTATTCATAAGAAGATTTGAAATGCCATCATCCCTACTTACATCCCTTCTTATTGAAGTCAATCAGAAACCAGAGCATGAATTAACCACTAACCACATGGAAAGTTAAAACCACTGTCCTTCCCATCACACCAGTCATCACTCTAAGATGCTTGAATCTTCCCCTGGATCATAAAGTACCGATCAGTGGCAGAAACAGGATTTCACAGGATGAACGACTAGGTTCATCTTGAGGAGGACTCCTTTACTCCTTGTAGATGGAGCTGAAGTATCACAAGAGCAGAACCAAGAGTCCAGATATATCCCTAATGTAGTAATGTCACATCTCATACAATTTTCAGCCTGATCAGAGTACCGGCCTCTTTGCAGGCTGCAGAGCAGACTTATTTCTGTTGTGACTTCTTCTTGTGCAACTTTACTTTAAAAGAACAAGAACATAGACCACATTTCTGACAGCTGTATCAGCTGTTATCCTACAATAACTTTCAGAAACCAGAGAGTAGAATGCTGTCAAACACTAGATATTCATCAACTTGGAGCTAGGAACAAGATTTAGCCTTAAAAATGAAAATTTTCAGGTTATTGGTGATATACTGAAGTACTTTGCACAGATTTCAGGTGCTGTAGGTATTTTCTATGGCAACAAAGCAAGATAAGCAGCTAGTGATCCAATAACTATCAAAAATAAAAAGATCTAGAAACACAAAAAATTTTCCTTCCACCAAGTATATATTTTCACCTTTACAGGATGCATACAAACTACTCAAATTAGTTAGTAGGGCTGAGAGGGAGGTAATGAGATTAAAACAGATTAGTTTCTTTAGTTTGAACAAAAATACTCAGGGCAGGGAGCAAGATTTGGAGCTTGCTTCTAATCTTCTGCTGAAGTTAAAATACCACAGAACACAACTTTCCCTGAAAATATTTTGGCACTCAGACTGTGCTAAAAGTCCTGACGTTTGAATACACAGAAACTGGATTTTTCAGTCGACTTGCTTAGACAATGAGAAGAGCACATCTATTTTACACACCTCCTTTCTTTTCAGTAGCAAAAATGCCATATTTCCCTACAACCATTTGCACTTCAAGCTAAAACCTGTTGTAAACAGCTCAAACCCAGAGGCAAAAATTGACACTAAATTTGAAATCTGGTAGCTAAGCTCTTGCCATGAGTCCATCCATCTTCCATGATCAAGAGACACTTCCTACCAGTTTCTCTGTGGGTGGCTGTGAGACAGTATAGGATAGTGACGAAACACGCTATTCTTTTTCCTCAGGCTTATTTCTGCCATGGTTTCAAAAGCAGAAAGCTATCATCCTGCAGGACTCTTCATTAGAAGAAAGCTGACATTTATGTCACATTGCAAATGCTACATTTCCCCTTGCCCTACAATAAAAATAAGAAGAATCCCATGAAATTCTATAAAATTAATACAGAACTTTTTTTCTCTCACCATGGCAATTTTAGATTAGTAAATTGCCTTTAATGGAAAAAACACGTGAGCTATGCGCACATTCCTTTGCAGTTTAATGCCTACAGGCTCCCTGTAATGCATGGGAAGGCCAGGTTCAAAACTCAGGGCTGAAGATCCTATTAAGTGTCTGAGAGACTAAAAGCGACAGCGAGCCATTCAGTGAAGTCCCTGTGAACTTTGGTGCTGTTTGCTCCGTAAGGAACATCAGTTACAGTGGTACTGCACCAGGGAAATCCCAGGACTGAGAAAACCCAGTTACTACCCTAAACAGTGACAAACCCCATGGCCCTTCTCCAGCATCTCTGAGGGAGCAGGGACTAATTCCAAAAAACAAGCACCATGCTTGCACACGGCACAGGCAAATGTTTCATCAGTACCAGGCTCAATTTGGAGGGAAAGGTCCTAAAGAGACGCTCTTCCCCAGCAACATCATAACACATGTCTTAGCCGACATTTAAAATATACCAGTTAAATCCCTACCTAAACCAGACTTATGTCCAAACACCTCCCCAGGGAGGGAGGCTGCTTTCTCCCTTGCAGTGCCCATTGCTGTAAGTGGGAATGCAAAGTTGGAATTGCTGCTGTGCAGCGAGGTAGTCGGCACTGCTCCCTACCCCAGCAGTGTCTGGGCTTTGCTTGCAGCCTTCCCACAGCTCTGTGCTACCCACCCGTGCTCCCTCACCACTGCACTAGGATTGTGCTGCTCGAGACACTCGCCCAGATTTTGCTCAAGTCTGTGATACTCCACAAGTGCGGAAAGTCAGGTTGCTTTATTCAATGGCTTTATTACAGGACTAGGAGCCTTACCTGGCCAAACCATTTTACATGGTATCTTCAGAAGCTGAAATAACCACTTGTACTTGTTAACTTTGTAGCATTAAGCTGATTCCAGGCTTAGGTTCAGCATTTAAAGCACTTAAAACTTAAAAAATTAGCAGTCCTCAGTCACTTTACTTTATAACTCCAGAACCAGCTTAACAGATCACAATCATTTTACATTAAAAAAAGATCGCACATTTAGCCTGACAACCTGGATATTAAGTTTCATCTCTGTGGGATTTCAAATGACTGAACGTAAATCTCCCAAATCATGCAATGTAGAAGCTGATGGGCCCCATCACTGCCAAGCATTTAGCAGCTCCAATTCCTCACTGAAGTATCAGAAGGGCACTGAAAGTTGGCATGCTTATTGAACAATGCATTTTCTTACTCAGCGTGCAAGGTTATTCTTAACAAGTAAAAAATTAAGCAGAACAAACATAATCAGCACAGCATCTTGCCTTTTAAAATATGTAAAATTATAATAGCACTGAAAGACCAGAGTGTGGCAAATCCTCATACAAAGTCATTAATCGAACTTCGGTACTAGGCAGCTGCTTTGCCTAATGATCTGTTTAATAAAAACTATAGTTCTTGTCAAGAGTGTTCTATTTTGTTTATTTGTTTAAGTTATAAATCAGACAAAGAGTGACTGAGGTGATGGTAGTTCTGTAGATTAGATAATGTTTTGGCCTCTTGCTCCAGCTTCTCTCCCATCTCCTGCCTTACAATACAAAAGCTCACAAGAGTAACTTGTGTTTTAGTTAAATATCAACTGTAATTAGTCAAGACGATATTCTGGGAGCTTGACATAAGACAACTAAAAAAGTTACCTCTTGTTTATTTATTTCCTGCTTGTGGATCCAGGGTAAGAGCCATGTATATCAAACAGATGGGCTGCTGACCTCCTAGATGGATTTTACCAACATGAAACATCCAGTGTTTTAAATTACTTCCCAGTCCTAAACTTTCCTTACAGCTGAGCCAGTGTAAACACATTTAGTGAGTAGGTATCTCTTATTTAGAAGAGGCTACATGCAAACAAAACATACACAGATATGCAGATACACACAAGATCATAGAATCATAGAATCATAGAATCATTTCGGTTGGAAAAGACCTTCAAGATCATCGAGTCCAACCATTAACCATGCCCCCTAAACCATGCCCTGGAGTACCCTGTCCACTCGCTTTTTGAATACCTCCAGGGATGGTGACTCAACCACTTCCCTGGGCAGCCCATTCCAATGTTTGACAACCCTCTCAGTAAAAAAATTTTTCCTAATATCTAACCTAAATCTCCCTTGCCTCAACTTGAGGCCATTTCCTCTCGTCCTATCTCCAGCCACCTGACAGAAGAGACCAGCACCCACCTCACTACAACCCCCTTTCAGGTAGTTGTAGAGAGCGATAAGGTCTCCCCTCAGCCTCCTCTTTTCTAGACTGAACAGCCCCAGCTCCCTCAGCCGCTCCTCATAAGACTTGTGCTCAAGGCCCCTCACCAACTTGGTTGCCCTTCTCTGGACACGCTCTAGCAGCTCTATGTCTTTCCTGTAGCGAGGGGCCCAAAACTGAACACAGTACTTGAGGTGCGCCCTCACCAGTGCCGAGTACAGGGGAACAACCACCTCCCTGTTCCTGCTGGCCACACTATTTCTGATGCAGGCCAGGATGTGATTGGCCTTCCTGGCCACCTGGGCACAATGCCGGCTCATATTCAGCCGGCTATCAACCAGCACCCCCAGGTCTTTCTCTGCCATGATGGTGACCAAGTCATATCTATCCTGCTGCACAATGGCTTCCAGCTCCTCCTGTTTATTGCCCATGCTGCGTGTGTTGGCATAGATGCATTTGAGCTGGGTCATTGAATCCACCCCTAACATCGGCACGCTGCCCCCAGGTTCATCTCTGGTGCACCTAGTTTTATCCCTTACCCCCTTCGAACCTAGTTTAAAGCCCTTTCTATGAGCCCTGCCATCTCATGAGCAAGGATTCTCTTACCCCTTTGAGACAGCTGGACACCATCTGTCGCTAGCAAGCCCGGTGCTGTGTAAGCCTCCCCATGATCAAAAAACCCAAAATTCCAAGATCATCCTATGTGTTTGGGAACAAAATTCCAGAACAGTGACACCAAGGCTAAATTTGGCCCAGAGTCTCCACATACAGTGCTGAAACTTTCTTCCACTAGTAGTTCATTCAAACCTTCCAAGACTTTATTTTACTGCTGGTATTCAGTGTTTTAAATCAGTCCAGAATAAGTCTTGTGGGTGGGGAGAAGTGATCAATACAAGCAAAATGCTGATCTTGTCTTCAGAGCTACCTGTAGAGGGAATGGGTTGTTGCTGGCCACGCAGGTATTTCATTGAGCTGAAGAAATCCTCTGTGAGCCTCTGAGCCTCTGACTTAACAACCTTTCTCACCTTGCAGTTTCAAAGGAACTAATTTGGCACACCATAAAATGTTAATTTTCCAGGTGTTTCCTTAGAGGGAAAACATGACTCTTCTCTTAATAAAAAAAATTCTCAGGCTCCAAATTGTAACCTTTCTTTTTTATTTTTAAAGCAAGCCAGGGGGAAGGAAGGTGTCAGTTACAATTAGGCAGCAAAGCCAAAGTCACAGATGGGTGACCTCCACTAAAACCCTAACACTCACACCAAGCAATAAATGATAAGAGCCTTATGAACTCAGGAAACAGTAATGAAACTGAAGCACAACACCATTTTTCTCAGAGCCTCAAGGGTTACAGCAGATTCCTTGCAAATCTGGCATTACACTCTCAGTTGTGCTTCCTTGTTCTCCCATGATGGCATGACAGACTCAAGAAGGGCACAGATGCATGGTGAGCCTTCCCTATACAACCCTGCTTGGAAGCAAAAGCCAATTTATGCCCCTGCTTCCTCCCAAGCACATGGCAGCTGCAGGCTGGCATGGGTGAGCTGGCTGTAGGACACCCTGAGCCTCAGCCCTCCATCCCATCTCCTTACCCCAGCTGGAAAAAAGCACATGCTTCAAAAGGTCCTCCAAAATAAACACAGGCTTCAAACAAACTTCTCCCAAGTGTACTTTAGTTGCCAGAATCTCCCATCCCACTAACATGCTTCATGTCAGACACTTCCCAAGGGAGAAATATCTGCAGAAGTAGCCTGGGTACACTCAAAAACTGGAGATGGGACTTTCAGCAGTATGTCCTTGGCACATGTAAGTCAGTATGGCTCCTCTGGGTCTGTGCCATTTGCCTCAGAAAACAATAAGCTATGTCCAATTTCTACTGTTATTCCTTCTTTTAAAAGAAAAAATCCCCCCTCAAAAGGCTAGTCTTTAGATTTCAAGGCTGATGTGGCAGGAGGAAGCAGGCACAAAAATTAAGTTGGAGAGAAGACAGAAAAATATGCAGGAGTGAGGGAAAGATGAGTGAAAGAGCATGAGAATCAGCTACTTGATTATGCCTCTGGAGAAACTGCCCTAGTAAGCACAACAACTCGATGTTACCTATTTGTATCTTATCACATCCATGTCAGCATTGCCTAATTTATTATATACTTGAATAGTCATATTTGTATTAATCTCCGCTCCACACTATCAACATTGCTTGCAAAATGCAGGCTACAGTACTTCTCCCATACATTAGCACCACCAATAGCCAGAAAAGAGAAAACAAATTCTGGTTCTGGAGCATATGGTAGGGCTAACAATTTATGTACAGCAGAACAAAGGCAGCTGTGAGTTCATTTTTGTTACCTTTCAAGACAAAACTGCAGACCTGGCTTTGTTATTCACCTGGACAAGATGGCAGGGACATCGCTAAGGAAACATAACGAGAACGCTAGGAGACATTATCTTACCCTGTTGAGTTTTTCCAGGAGGAAATTAAATGAATTTTACTTGCAAAGAGCACAAGCACTTCAATTTGTGCAAAAAGCTTCAGAGCCAGAGGACCCGGTCCCATGCTCTCTGCACAGTGTGGCCAACAGGCACTGCAGACACCATGGCAAAGCAGAATCAGGCCTTGAAAGAAATACCAGCATTGCTGAAAGCGAGAGACCAGTGAAGGGAAAGAGGGAAGTTAAACTCATTGACACAACAGGCTTCCTGGTATTAAAGCATGGCCCAAATACTATGCTTAACATAACTGCTCAGCTGGTTGCACCCCACAGAGGAGGCTGGGAGGATTTTAGCCCTCACAAGCTGACAGTCCCCCATCAAAAAATGATACCAATGAAAAAATTCACAACTTAAGTCCTTTATTTATCCTTAAAAGAGACAGAGTAGTCTCCAGGTCATTCCTTTTCTGTTCCACTTAGTTACTAGACAAGGATCCTTGAATTACTATTATAACATTTAATCTTAATGGTTAATTTTAAATGCTTCAATTATGGATGTGAGCCACTCCCTCAGCCTCTACACAGAAAGAGTCTCTGGTTTTATATGGCACTGCCAGAACAAGGATCTAAGAGGCACTTAACAAATACTAATGTTGTCTTTGTGGCAGGAAAGGTTGCAACTGGTCAGGGTTTGGAGACCTGTTCCAGTGGGGCAAGCAATTTCAGAGAGAACTAAATTTTGTAAGTGAGCAAGGCTACACTAAGAAGAAATGAGAATGTAAAGTCTTTCCCCTAAATTCAATAGAAACGCACCGTAGGCTGCTCTTTCACTCAGAGAAATCCCAGGCCAGTCATTTCTGTAAACTCTTGACCCAAAAATCAGTTGTCTTGCTTCCTCTCAAGGCCTTATAGAAGTGCCTGTGCTGTCTCTAGCTCCTGGGCTTTCAACCACTCTTCACTTCTAGATTTGCAAAGGGGGAGAGCCTTCAAACGTGGCCCTGCAGTTCTTAGACACTCAAAAGTCTCCATAACCCTGAGGCACTAGTTCCACAACTCCACTACCTGTCTTGAAGAACATAAAGGTGCTTTGTTGGTTTTTTTTCTACTGAGCTGAAAAAACTGTTTGGTATAATCCCTCTCTAGAGGCTCACTTGCTGCTAGTCATTATCAGCTTTTAACATTCAGCCTCTTGATGTCCCCAGGCAACCGCAGAGTCACACTAGCTTCATTTTATAGATGGAGAGAAGAGGCAAAGATGTTTACCTCGACATGAGCAGTGAGCCTGACTGAAACAGCCAAGGCATAACACAGATCTCTTGACACCTACCCACACGCTGCTCCTTTCCATGACCACAACCTCATCCCTCTTCATTACAGACCCATGGAGGAAACAAAATGCCACAACATATTTAAGCCTCTACAGAGGTAAAGGACAAAGACCCCTGTGGCTCACTGTGCAACAGTAATCAGTACTACTTTCCATGGTCCACTTGCAAGAAACCACTTCTGCAGCTAATTTAATGTCTCAAATTTGCCTCTGCATTTAATCAATCACAGAAGCCCGGTTCATGCTGGGACAATCAGATGATGTTATCAATTTCACTGCTAATGAGCACTGAGGAACAGAACACAGTTTTCAGTAGGTACAAATGAAAGTGTTTGGCACTGTCTGTGTTCACTTAACAGTGAAGAACAGTTGCATATCCTTACCTCGGAGGCAGACACGTGTGTCCAGGAATGACAACACAGGTATCAGCAGGTCTTCTGAATGTTGTGACTTCCTGGAGCCAGTTCAGCCATCCCTCCAAATCAAGAGAAGCACCACTGTTGCCAGGGCAAGTACACTGTTGTAAAAACTACATAGACAAGATCCAAATGTGGGTACTAGGGCTGCCCCAGAATAAAAGTTTTGTGAGGTGAGATGAGAATTAGGCTTCTAAGTGAAGTCAACTACCTTGGGGCATTTGATTCAGCAATGTGCAACAGCAAGATAAAAGTAAGACTTTAAGAACATGTTGGTTTTCTGCTTTTGAAGTGTATTTGTGCATTCAGCTGGCAAAGGTAATGGTAGGTGATTTTAGAAGGTTGCACTTTAATTCCTACTCACGTTTCAAATGCAATTCATTCTAAAAAAAAAAATTTAGAAAAATTTTAACAGGCTCAAAAGGCTTGATCCTAGTCCCGTTGATGTCTGGGAAAATTTTGCCAATCATGTCACAAGAACAGATTAACTGGAGAGAGGAAGGCACTAAGCCAGACATCTGTAATCCTGCCACCTTCCCATGCAACACTGCCCAAGGAAGCACGTGCTCTGCAACACGTAACAGGACAGCATGACACAGCATACCCTTCACTAGGAAGGGTGCTGCATCCATCAGAGTCAGTGGTAGGTAGCCCCAAAGCCATCACCCATCTGCCTTCACTAGTAGGTTCATGGCTATAATCTAAATGGAGTCACTCCCCAACTAGAAATTTCAAAAAAGGTTAATGCATCCTGGGATATTTTCCTAGGCAGCCCCTATAACCATGCCCCCTCATGTGAGACAGTACATAAGAGACCTTCCCACAGAAAGGGGTCATCTTCAGAATAGAAAGCAAGGAGAACTGTAGTCCTTCTTCTACCAAAAGGAAATCAAGATGCAGAGATAAAGCAATCCATCCAGTCACACAGCAAGCCTATGGAAGATCACAGAGCTGAAAACAAGTTTCCTTTGTCCCTTCTAATACCTTAACTTAAAAGCAGATGAGTGGAGGTTTTCAGGAAGGGGGGGCGGGGGGGGGAATCTGACCTGATGTCTGTGTCAATTAATGCCCATTACTTTTCTTTCTGAATCTACCAGAAGGAAAATCTTGCTTATAAGAATCTACACTGTCTATATCCTTCCCAGTGTAAAAGGCTATGCACTTTCTTACTCAAAATATGAAAATGTTCTCTATCCTCGTATGATCCCACAGACTGAAGGGAAATGCACCATTTGATGTAAATCTTCAGAAGGAAACACAAACATTGCCCGTGGAGAGATAACCCCTTCTTCTATCTGCATCTGTCAAGTTTGACTCATGACAGAATTACGACCCCAAAATAACATTTTAATAAGTGTTTACATGCTATCACTCCCCAAAGACTAGGCTGACAAATTTCTTCCTGAGAACTAATTATGCTTCAAGACAAGGGTACCCTCGGCGGATGCAGCAGTGAAAAACAGGACAGAGCAAGACCTTTCTGCGGCAAGCGCGGGGCTCCTCCTTGTGGATGCCTTTGCAAAATTGCGTGCTTTGCGCATATTCCCATAAAACGACGAAAGAAACTGGTCATGTGTCAACATGCCTGGAATTTCCACTACCTACATTAGTTACATTAAAAATATGTGAACATATTAGCATGTCTCCCCTTCTTCTTCTGCCCTTCTCCCTGATGGGACAAGGTGGGATAGATCAGCTGGCTGATCTCCATGGAATTTTTCCTTACCTGTGGGGTTCAGGATCAGAGCATTGGAAACATTCTGCCACAGCAGCCATTTGGTATTATCATCTTGTGCTATACAGACTATGAGGTGGACAAGACCAGATGTTGCCTTTTCATGTGTACAGGTGAGAAGAAAAAAGATGTAGAGACACATACCTGAAGATCTGGGGGAGATAAAACGTCTTGGTGTTCTACATTCATCCTACGCATTTCAGACCAGTTTCTATCTGCCGCAGACCATGGGAGCAGCAATGAAGCAGTGTGAAAGTGAATGGAGATTTAAAATCTTGCCCTTTTCATCTTAATGTCCAAAAAAAGAAGGCTTCTACTGCTGACAGAAGCTTTTCAGCTTGGCAGAGATAACAGGAAAATTAAATCCATGCCAGTATCAATAGAGGTGCAGTTCAGCTTTTGAAATCCCCATATCAAGACTCAGACTACTGCTACTAGTAAATATTCCCACAACAATGCTTAAAACAGTAGGCGTCTCAAGCACATCTCTTTGAGCTATCCAGCACACAACCCTTCCCAAAGCAGTCTGGTTTAGAGCCATGGTATAGTCCACCATTGCATGATAATTCACTGGAGCATCAAACACTTTAGTTGTATAGGTGTTTGAGGAATGAAAAGTGCTGAAGAGATCAGTCCTTCCACAGTCAACCAAGCCATATAATTCATTCAAAAAAAGCACCAGTTGGGTTTCTCTTGCCTGCACTGTGCCTATCAGAAGCTCATGTAGACCTCCCTGTTCGGATGGCAAAACATAGTTTCCAGACAGAACGTATGCCTAATGTACATCCACTTGTTCTTTTGCTACCATGGTTCTTCAGCTTCTCCCCCCCCCTTCTCCACCTGTCATTGTCGCCCCTAAATGCTCAGCCTCCCAGCCTTCATTTTGCTGATTAAACAAGAAAAGTTGTTGTAGTCTCTTCTTGTACCTTATGGCTCAGTAGACCTGGGGCTGTGCTAACACCTGTCCTAGTCTATCTTCCTTGAACATGGGGTGACCAGAACTATCAGAGATACATATATCAGGATCAGAGATTAACTTCTCCAGAGCATTAATTCTTCCCCATCTTCAGTGGGAATACCTTAACAGTAACATCCTATACTTACTTTTGATACCAGGATGTCATGGCTACATACATACTGATGTATACATGTGGTCTTTCCCCAGTCTCCAACTTCCAATTTGCAAAAGAAATTCTTGTGCAATATGGTGATTCTGGAACAAACAGTTTCATGTCTCTGGAGTCACTGTCCTCATGAAAGTTATTGAAATCACCATTTACAATGTTCATCTGCTACTGTATTAACAGAAAATTGTTTCTCTTCTGCCATAGGTGAGGTTTGTTATTCTGGTTAGCCTTCAACATTCATACTGCAGTTAAAGGAATATATTTCTTTAACCCACAAATAATCAGTCTCATTTTGATCTGTTGTAATTAAGAAACAATATTCCCTGACTTCACTAGTGATTTCTGAAATCTACCCCTCTAATAGTATATTTATGCATTCCAAAGAGATTCTATGTCCTCAACTCTGGAAACTGCCTTGTTAGGAGCTGAAGAAACCTCAGGGACAGACTTTTGGCCCCAACAAGCTCCCTTTTGGTAACACCTGTGATATTCACCAGAACCTCTGATCAACCAAAAGTGCCCAGAACTCCACAAGAAAGAGATGTCAGTGCACGCCTGGCCTCTCATCCCTCCACCTCACACCTTCCAGGAAATCCACATTGCCTGCTTTCAGCACAAGGCCTGTGCTGCAAGACAAACGTGTACTCTTTCTGGCACATACAATATATTGCATTATCATGTCAGAGTTTGAGTATCAGTCTGAAGTACACGCTATTCATGTTTAATTTGTTTACATGTACAGAACCTAGACAGCACTTTGTTCTAAAAAGGTCACATGAAAAATCATACATCAACCCCAGAATGGGCAAAACTGGGTAAGTACACAAAGTTACTACCTCAAACTAAGCTTAGGGCTGTCAGAGATCATTATAACTTCAAAAGCATATTTTCATTAAGAAAAAAAGCAGTAACGGTACTTTTTTTTTTTTAAAGGATCTTTATCCAAAATTCAAGCTATTACCCTAAGGAACAGTAAGTATAGCAGCTCTTCATTGGTGCAGAATTGCGTGTCCTTAGACTACCTGAGAATGATTAACAAGAGCTCTCTAAATGGTTACTTAATTTCTGAGATGGCTGTGTAATCTGCAGTGATAAGTTACTTCCTCATCCTACAGGCTCATGGAAATCTTCCACCCTGGCTAAATAACCTGAGTGAAAAAGACCATTTCATCTGCTGATTATAACAAATAAATAAAAAGCTTACAACAGGAAGACGAGATCGGCCCTTTCAGCTATGTAACATTGCCATCTAGTGATCATCTCTAGGTGTTACGCACGAGAGGGCCCACCTGGTTGTGCTTAAATCTCCTGGCCTTATCCTGCCTGCATCACCAGGGAAACTCACACCTGCAACTCCGTCTTGGCTGACAAAAGTCAGGCAAACCAATTTGTAACAGTGTTGGAGAGACATCTTTTCTATATATACTGCGCATATATATCTTCAGGACAAGTTGACACAGACCAAATGCTGGCTCCTAATCCATTGACCAAAAAAAGATTTTGTTTACCCTACTTAAGGCTCTAAGTTAATGGTGATCTATAAAGGGAGGGATAATAGAAGAAATTGCCTGCAAGTCAACAGTGAGGGTAACTAGTGGAAAAGAGAAAATTTTCAACAAAGACTTATTCCATATTCAGATTTGAAAACTCAGCAGATAATCATTCGCTATGATTAACCTTGGCTAAAGAGCAGTTTTCCACAACAGGAATAATACAGATACCCAGGACATTAAAAACGGGGAGAGGGACAACAGTGGGCAACAATAAAAACAATCACCAAGTGAAGAAAAATGACCAGAGAAAAGCCTTTAAGGATGAAAGCACACCAGAATCCACTCAATATGGAGAGCTTTGAAGTTTCTGGCAGTGCCAGCACTGGGCAAGTCTGAGAGGCAATATTTGTGTGGTACTGGCTGTGTACCTGCATCGCAGGATATTTTGAGAGGTAGATGATAATGATGATTTTTACCCTCCGGTCTGCCTATGTCTGACTCAGATGGTAGGCAATGGAGAAGATTGCAGGAGTTTGGGAGACTCCAGATGGGCCACTCAAAAAATTTACTGCTAATCTGAAACTCTGCTATGCCTAGGCAAACAGCAGGTCTAAATAGCTTCACAGGGAGAAAACAAAAGGAATCATTGACTTATGTACTGCCCCCTGCCAAACCCTGGGTTGCTGGCACATAGCACGCACTTTCAATTAATAAAACCAACCAAAAAAAAAATTTAAAAAAGTCATTCAAAACCTGGAGTGAAAGTTGAGCAATAAGGTTTTACTTTTGACCATTAGACATGCTTTAAAGTATGCTGGAAGCAGTCAGAACTAGAAAAGCAAAATCATCAAAAGAATCAAACTAGTGGCAAGTCTGAGTCATCAAAATGAAAAGACTCAGAGAGAAAAGCAGAAAGTGAGCACGATAGTACAATGACTTAGATAAAACAATGAAAAGTTGTTTACCTGATGTCTCATTATTCTCGACTGTTTGACAAGGCAATTATTGTCAACATTTAGCACCTTCCTATGTCTTCCAGCAAACAAGTCTAATTTTTCATCCTTTTGAGGAAGCTCATCACACCAAAATGTCAAGAATAACTAATGAGCTTTTTGTAAACACTCAGCAGAAAATCCATTTATAGGGTCAGTTGCATGTGCATACAGCTCCTTCTGTGCAGGCTTCTAATTTGCTATCCTCCCTCCCCATAATTTGAGCACTTATAGGGAAAGCATAAGTATTCTTCAGAAATAAATAAATACAAGCCAAAAGCAAAATAACCTGTGGAAGAACAATGATCATCTGTCTGCCTTTTTAACAAAGATGTACTGAAAAGATCCATAATTATCATCTAAGAAGATGCACACTGCCTGCAAAAGCTGAGTAGTCTGAAGAAGACAGCACAGCAAAAGCTGCAGATATTTATGTTTCTCTCCCCATTCTAAGTATAAATTTCTCATAAAAAATTTTACACAAACACAGATCATGAGCTGATGAAAGTGTATTGTCTATTTCCCTGACCTGGGGAAAGAAGTTAATTTAGAACAGACTTAATAAGTTATCCTCCCTTCATACTTTTTTCTGCTCATCTGCATACTGTTCTGTTGCTAGCATTCTGAGTTCAACTTTTTGATGCATTTTGGTGCTGTAAGAGAAAGATTCAGAAAACTAGCAAGCACTATTGGCTGAGGGACTAATTCAAAATATACAACAAAGATTGACTATATTGTTTCTTAGACCTTGCTGTTACTGAGCACAGAACACTGTAGAACTGTTTTTCAACTGCACTTTAATCATTATTTACTTCCTTTTTAATTCTTATAACTGAGTGGGGTCTTTCTTTTAAGCTGATTTTTCAGAAAAAAAAAGTCCATATTTTGGATTCAGCACTGACTAAAATGCAACCAGAAAATAAAGACCGGAACCTAACCCTGCCTCCTCCCAGCTACATATCTTAACCACTAAACCACAAACACACGCTCTGGGGACAGAACTTCAAAGCTAACACACCCTGTTAGGCAGCAACATTACCCTTCTCTAAGTGTGATTAAAAAGAAATCAGTCACACGAAACTGCATTTTGTAGGGAGTCTCCTGCCATAGACCCACTCCATGAGCACTTGCAGAATGGAGCAGCCCACAAGCCAGAGGCAGAAGAACAATTTCATCTCTATGCCTACAGAAGGTTCAGACATCATTTAATACCTGAGCTGCTTCACTTGTCAAGACAAGGATAATTCCTAATATGCACAGAGGGACAGTGCAGACACTTGGGGAACTTCAGTCAAGCAAAGATGCCCCTGTGTAAGTTAGAAATCTCCAGGGTTTAAACAGTAGCTATACAAAGCTCTTTGGGTCATAATTTAGGATTCGAGGACCTGAATTTATCCTAAATCCAATCTCAAGCACATAAATTCCAACTTACACTTGGCCTTGTGCCTACCATCTCTCCGTACAATGAGCCTTGAGCTGTAAGGGAGGTTCCTAAACTCTATGGGACCACTAACACAGTAACTGCAGTCAAAAGTTGCAGTAGGATCACTCAGAGGGAGATGAAACTGGAACAACCCTGCAGCAACAGGGAAACAAAACCATTCATGCAAAAGGTATTAACCTACAGCCAAGTCTGCAAAATTGCATGCCTCGAAATTGTTTCTCTTGCCCTAACAACCCTGCTGTGGAGATAGATTGATAGAGAACCACTGAGCCATCTTCTTCTGTATCTGTCGTAGTGCTTTGCAGATTTTATGGCCATCCAACAATACCCTTTTCTTTCTGTAATTGGCTCTGCTCAATACTTCACAACCATTTTTCTTCTCTGTCTCTCCAGAGAGTTAAAAGGATTTAGACTTTAACTCAGGAGAGAAATTAAACCTCTAATTACACCAGGTGTGTCTAGGATTGCATTCCCCAGGTAAATTAAATAATTCTACTTTCATTTCACAAATTTATAAATCATTAGAATGCAAAACCTGTAAACAGGAATTAGTCAGAAGCTTAAAACCATACTGAAACACCAGGAATGAGTGCATGCTTCCCACACTGAAAACATCCCGTGAAGCATTATTCGTGATCCAAAACTCAGTGGAATTAGTGAAAAGAGACCCATAGGGGTTTGGATCAAACCTGAAACCCTGCAGGCATACAGTGTTTAACCAGATAGAGCTGCCCTGGATTGACAGAAACAGCTCAGGAGCTGCAGATTAGCTTACCCAATGAGTTATATGAGCTTCCCAAGACCCATGTAGAGGCTTTGCCTAAAGGATGAGAGCATGAATAAAGATGGACCTGTGGTGCTAAGTGCTTCTGAACAAGAAACAGTCTGCCTGCAGCTTAGAGAAAATTAAAGTGCAAAAGAAGAAACAATTTGCTTAAGGTCATATAGGAGAATCAGAATTACTATACATATTGTATAAATCCAGTTCTTGTGCCTCATCTCCTAACCCTGAGCTCTGCCTGCTGCATTGGAACGTTTTGCACTTTACTCTCTGGCTAACTCTACTGGTGCAGGAAAAAGCAGGTCTTCCTGAGATAAACAGACATCAAACTCACTCTTTGCAAGGAAGAGAAGGTTATCCTGATAGGTCTCCTGAGCAGATAGATCTGTGGAGAGAGGTTACCCACTTGCAAATCAAAAAGCCCTCGAAGGACAGGGCTGTTCGTATCTCAAAGGGTATTTCTGCGCTATTAGTTGGATTGCTTGACTGTCCAAGAAAAAACACCTGTGGAAATCAAGTAAATGGCATTTATGGTTTACCCATGCTAATCTATAAGGATGAAACCTGCTCACATTGGTCAGTTAAGTATCCACTGATTTTCTCAATCATGGAACAAATGCTGGCATGTCAGTAATTAAAAAAAAAAAGCCTTTTGAGGTATTCATCAACCTGAACATCTGCCAGGGAATTCAGAAAAGTAATGGCCCATATTAAGGTTATTATACAAAAGGTTTAAAAGGGATACTGTCTTTGCCTTATACTAGATCTACGAGAAGTTACACATGGAAAATAATTACATACAATATACACCTCTGAAAGGGAATGAACTTCTCTAACATCGGTTCAGAGTGTATACAACTTTCCCTAGGACATGTCTCTACTCAACTTAGTCATAAATCTTCTCCATGGACAAAGCAGCCATAACAGCTAGCAGGCATTGCAAAACATCAAAGCAAAGATACTAAAGAAAGGCGACTTTGAGAATCACATGGCAACTAAGGACAAAGCAAATATGACTTAAAATAACCAAAGGAATAAAGTTGAGTAAAATGAGACTTGGATCCTAGAATTTTAGATAGATTTTGACATATACAAGAAAGAAAATACTGTTAAAAGCCAGTTTTCAGAGTCTATTTCATATTTTGCTTTTAATTCAAACAAACAGGAAAACAAATCTCTCATTAAAGACAGATTCCACATTTCAAGTCTGTAGTAGCCCTTAGCTCTTCTTTATGCAGCAGCTTTAGCTAGTGATACTACATTTCCTCAGTTTACCTACTTTTTATTAAATGATACTCAGCACGGAGTCCAAGGCTGTAGCCATGACGCAATTCTAAAATTTCTTTCTTAGAAAAGGGTAATGACTGGAAATTAATGAAGAGTTGTTTATCTGGTTCAATTTTAAAAGCAACTTAAAGCACATATTTTCATTACTATCCATCATCTGTATTAGCCACTGAGATTAGTGCAGATGAAGTATAGCCTCTAGTCCCCCTTTCTAGTTTATTACTCACAGGGGAGAGCCTATTTATCTGAAAATAACAAATTTTTAAACTTTTCTTAAGATAAGAGTAGGACACTGGTCTAGTCGTATCTAATGATTTTTTCCTCCCAGATTACAAGTTAAGATTCTGTAATTCAATTCTATCAAAGAGATGGGGGGGGGGGGATGTCCTATAATACCACATGAGTCTTTGTATGATCCTTTTACACATGAAAATCAGATTCCCCACAGAGGGGGTTCTCAAGATATTTTATATATAAATACATACATACATATACATATAGAGATATATGTGAACATTTTGCTTTCTAGCAAGAATCTAGTTGGAATATTCCATTGCAATTCCAGGTACACACATTTGGAAAGTTAGGATAGACCTTGGACTGCCCGGTCCCCTGAGTCAGAGGAACACGAGTGTGGGAACAGTGACTTTCCATTTGTGGACACTGAAATTGTAAGGGACAAGCTGTATCAGCTGAATGTTCACAAGTCCATGGGGCCTGATGCGATTCATCCCAGAGTACTGAAGGAGCTAGCGGATGTTATGGCAGGACCCCCCTCAATCACCTACCAAAGGTCTTGGGAGTCTGGGGAGGTCCCCACTGACTGGAAGCTAGCCAATGTTATTCCAATCTACAAGAAGGGTGTGAGGGAAGACCCAGGGAACTACAGACCTGTTAGTCTAACCTCAGTACCTGGAAAAATTATGGACAAGATTATACTGGGTACTACTGAAACACATTTAAAGGCTAATGCAATCATCAGACACAGTCAAGATGGGTTCACAAAGGGAAAGTCCTGCTTAACTAATTTGATATCCTTCTATGATAAGGTCACCCACCTAGTGGATAAAGAGAAAGCGGTGGATATAGTTTTTCTGGATTTTAGTAAGGCTTCTGATACTGTCCCTCACAGCATCCTTCTGGACAAGCTGTCCAACTGCAGGATGAGCAGGTTCATGGTGTGCGGGGTGGAGAACTGGCTGAACAGCAGGGCTCAAAGGGCTGTGGTGAATGGGGCTACACCTGGCTCGTGACTGGTCACCAACGGTGTTCCTCAGGGTTCAATTCTAGGGCCATTCCTGTTCAATATATTTATCAACCATCTGGATGCAGGAGTTGAATGAACCATTAGCAAGTTTGCTGATAATACCAAACTGGGAGGTGCTGTTGACTCTCTTGAGGAACAAAATGCCTTGCAGAGGGATCTAGATAGATTGGAGCATTGGGCAATGACTAATGGGATGAAATTTAACAGGTCCAAATGCCAGATTCTGCACCTAGGATGAAGTAACACTGGGCACAAGTATAAACTGGGAGAGGACTGGCTTGAGAGCAGCCCTGCAGAAAGGGATATGGGGGGGCTGGTTGACAGTGGGCTCAACAGGAGTCAGCAGTGTGCCCTGGCAGCCAAGGGAGCAAACCACATCCTGGGGTGCATCAAAGACAGTATAACCAGCTGGTCAAAATAGGTGATTATCCCGCTGTATTCAGCATTGGTGCGGCCTCACCTTGAATACTGTGTGCGGTTCTGGGCCCCACAATTTAAGAAGGATGTAAAGGTCCTTGAATGCATCCAGAGGAGGGCAACAAAGCTGGTGAAAGGGCTGGAAGGAATGTCTTATGAGGAGCAGCTAAGGACTTTGGGCTTGTCTAGTTTGGAGAAAAGGAGGCCGAGAGGCAACCTCATTGCTCTCTACAGCTTCCTGAGGAGGGGAAGTAAAGGGAGGTGCTGATGTCTTCTCCCTGGTATCCAGTGATAGGACGCGTGGGAGCGGTTCAAAGCTGTGCCAGGGGAGGTTTAGACTGGACATTAGGAAATATTTCTTTACCAAGAGGGCAGTCAAACACTGGACAGGCTTCCTAGAGAGGTGGTTGATGCCCCAAGCCTGTCAGTGTTTAAGAGGCATTTGGACAATGCCCGTAACAACATGCTTCAACTTTTGGTCAGCCCTGAATTGCTCAGGCAGTTGGACTAGATGATTGTTGTAGGTCCCTTCCAGCCGAAATATTCTATTCTATTCTATTCTGAGATGGCTGCAACACCAATGTATCTTTTTTATTTACAAAATAAATCAACTAGGATCTCTATGCAAGCCTGAGATTGCCTGGGGTTATGTGGTGTGGGGTTATGGAACTGGCCCTGTATCTGCCGAGCTCCACCCCGGTGGCCTGCTGAAGTTCCAGTGCAGGATAGTATCACCAAAAACTTGGTGTGATCTAAACTGAAAGTGTTTCCAATACCAGCATTACTTAAAGTTTCTAAATAAAATCATGTAGCTATGAAAAAAAATAGATGAGGGGAAAAGGAGAGAAGGTCTGTAGTGCCTTTTCTGTTGTGGGCATCTTACAATGTTATTACTGAATGAAGCTCAAACCCATCTGAAGGTTTCCATAAACATTTGAGGTAGGGTTCTCATTCCATAAGAGGCAACATCAAAGTCACAATAAAACTGTGGTGACACAAATACAAAGAAAACTCCTTCAAGAATTGACTAGGGGTAACTCACAACTGCTCATGTAGTATATGTGCTGTTCTTGCATACCACACAATGCCTTTGAGGAGTACTGCAAACACAACACAACAGTGAAGAACTTCATCCAGAGAAATGCACAGAGGCTGCCTGGGTGTGCATCTCTTCAGTGCTACCCAAGAATATTTTGTGTTAGCATGTAACACACTGCCTACTTCCTCTGTTGTTGGCTCATTAAGCAGTGATCTGCTCTTGTTCAGAGGAGCCACATGGCAGAGCTGTAAGGAGTGTCCATAAACCAGCAGCACAGCTGAGAAGGGCAGTCACTGGTTTTAAGACCTTTGGCAGCATGCAATATGGTGGCTTTTCCACAAAAGGCTGGCAGAGCGCGAACGTGTCCTCAAGGTACATTGAAGAAAACATACAGAAAAAGTGTTACAACCTACTTGGATCAGGAACACAGCTTGTCAAAATCATGACGCCAACAACTTAATGAGGGCCCACTTTCTGTGGCTCTTCATGTCAGGGTCTCTTTAAAAAAACCCCAAACCCTCCTTTTACTTTTATAGGCCATTGTGAACTGCCTAGAAATACTGACTTTAATGTGAATCCCTAATCTTTGAAGAACTCTGAGCATTTAAGAGGAAAAATATTCCAAATTCAACTTCCTACACCTTTTCACTGTACCACAAATAGAGGTGTCACTTTTCTTTTTTTTGAGGGTCAGACATCTCTGAGGACTCAGTCCTGTGATGCACTGATGTAGGAGACACGCCACCCACTTCATCTTGCTCAGCATAGTACATACAGGGAAACAACTCTGAATTTGACAGCCTTCTACTGGCAGCCCTGTACTGCCATGTCTTCAAATTACAGTCCACACTGGAGGTAAACGAAGGGGAGGAGGGCAAGGACTGAGCCTGCAATCAAAATGAAGTTTGCAGCCTGGTATTAGCACTCCCTGAGAGTTCATTATATCCCACAGAATCCATAGAAATATATATTCATACATTCCCCATTGTCACAGGTATTTTTAAATGCATAACCAAAATACTTTCTAGTGCTCAATATTTCACGTGATGTCAGAAGGCAGGGGTACCTCACAAAGCATTTTGAGGTATTAAGAAGCTCTTCACGCAGTTCAATAAATACTAGAGTTTAGTTACACTTAATTTCAAAAGGTCATCAAGGCTTTTACACTGCTGCAGCAAAGGAACTGTTCTTGGGATCTTTATCTTGTACGAAAAAAACATACATCATTCTATGCATGTGACAAAACAAGGTTTCTGTAATCCTTGACCTTTGGCAGTACACATGAAGGCTGTGTCAAAACTACATTTGAGCCCCAAGCAATAGGTGACCCTTTAAGCCACAGAAACAGAAAATACTTTTACAAACTTACAAAGCAATTGCATAAACAATCTGAAGAACCACTTGACTTAAGGAAGGACAATTAGAATTATATAAACTATAGAAACGAATGTAACTATATCTGAATTGTTTCAGTACCATATACCTGATCTTTAGCTCAGTAAACTCTTAGGGGTTAGGCTGAAACTTTTATGAGGATGAATGCTCTCCCGCAGGTCTTGTAAATTCCCCAAAACCTAGATTAACCTGATCCCAGGTGTAACCATTTAGGGGCAATTCCTATATTTCTGAAGGACAGCATGTCGTGGTTTAACCCCAGCCAGCAACTAAACACCACGCAGCCGCTCACTCACTCCCCCCCACCCAGTGGGATGGGGGAGAAAATTGGGAAAAGAAGCAAAACCTGTGGGTTGAGATAAGAACGGTTTAATAGAACAGAAAAGAAGAAACTAATAATGATAATGATAACACTAATAAAATGACAACAGCAATAATGAAAGGATTGGAATGTACAAATGATACACAGTGCAATTGCTCACCATCCGCCGACCGACACCCAGCCAGTCCCCCGAGCGGCGAATCCCTGCCCCCCACTTCCCCGTTTCTGTACTGGATGGGACGTCACATGGTATGGAATACCCCGTTGGCCAGTTTGGGTCAGGTGCCCTGGCTGTGTCCTGTGCCAACTTCTTGTGCCCCTCCAGCTTTCTCACTGGCTGGGCATGAGAAGCTGAAAAATCCTTGACATTAGTCTAAACACTACTGAGCAACAACTGAAAACATCAGTGTTATCAACATTCTTCGCTCTGAACTCAAAACATAGCACTGTACCAGCTACTAGGAAGACAGTTAACTCTATCCCAGCTGAAACCAGGACAGTATCCACCCCTTATTCTATACCATTGACGTCATGCACAGTTCCCATACCTTTAGTTACATCCTGATCAATCATCACCTTTCCATCCCTTTAAGACATATGAGCAATGATATATATATATGTATACACACACAGAGATATCATTCCTTTAGTTCATGGGTCATGTTCATAAAATGTTCATTGAGTTCATTTAGTTTCCGACTCTGGGCTCCATCTGTCATACCAGTCTTTCTGGGCAGGAGGGATGGTGCAAAGTCCTCTCAGTCGGTAGAGCAGAATTGGGCTTCAGTGCAGTGTGACAAGCAGGTGACATTTGGCGCAGCAGGAGGATGGTGTGCACCGTTGGATTGTTGCATGCTGGAGTCAGTTCTGGTTCCATCACTACTGCGCTTTGCTCAGTTTTATCACAGTTCTTTTCTTGCTTGATCTAAGTGATTCTTACTATAGTACTATGGATATAGCACATAATTATAGTAAGGATAATATACAGTAGCAGGGTTATATAGCAACTAATATACAGTTTAATTCTGGCTGTTCTCACCTAAAATCAAATCCCCTTGAGGCACACATCGGACTTCCCCATCTTTACGCATCACCCACCAAGTGCACCCAGGCCCTTGAGCAAAAGCAATCCCACGAATGGGTTTACCTTTGCCTGAGGCAGGAGTAACCCAGACTGTCTTCCCTAACATATTTTTTATGTGCACTACAGGGACTTTATCCCCTTCTACAGTATGTAAAAATTCTGACTGGGCAGGGCCACCCCGATTGGCAGATCCTCTGGTGTTGACTAACCAGGTGGCTTTTGCTAAATGTGTATCCCAGTGTTTGAAAGTTCCACCCCCCATTGCTCTCAATGTAGTCTTTAACAGTCCATTGTATCGCTCAATTTTCCCAGAGGCTGGTGCATGATAGGGGATATGATACACCCACTCAATGCCATGCTCTTTGGCCCAGGTGTCTATGAGGTTGTTTCGGAAATGAGTCCCGTTGTCTGACTCAATTCGTTCTGGGGTGCCATGTCGCCACAAGACTTGCTTTTCTAGGCCCAGGATAGTGTTCCGGGCGGTGGCATGGGGCACAGAATATGTTTCCAGCCATCCAGTGGTTGCTTCCACCATCGTGAGCACATAGCGCTTGCCTTGGCGAGTTTGTGGGAGTGTGATATAGTCAATCTGCCAGGCTTCTCCATATTTATATTTCAGCCATCGCCCTCCATACCACAGGGGCTTTAACCGCTTGGCTTGCTTAATTGCAGCACATGTTTCACATTCATGGATAACCTGTGCAATAGTGTCCATGGTCAAGTCCACCCCTCGGTCACGAGCCCATCTATATGTTGCATCTCTTCCCTGATGGCCTGAAGCATCATGGGCCCACTGAGCCATAAATAGCTCACCCTTATGTTGCCAGTCCAGGTCCACCTGAGCCACTTCAATCTTGGCAGCCTGATCCACCTGTTGGTTGTTTTGATGTTCTTCAGTGGCCCAACTCTTGGGTATGTGAGCATCTACATGACGTACTTTTACAACCAGATTCTCTAGCCGGGATGCAATATCTTGCCACAGTGCGGCAGCCCAGATGGGTTTACCTCTGCGCTGCCAGTTGCTCTGCTTCCATTGCTGTAGCCAGCCCCACAGGGCATTTGCCACCATCCATGAGTCAGTATAGAGATAGAGCACCAGCCACTTTTCTCTTTCAGCAATATCTAATGCTAGCTGGATGGCTTTCACCTCTGCAAACTGACTCGATTCACCTTCTCCTTCAGCAGTTTCTGCAACTTGTCGTGTAGGACTCCATACGGCAGCTTTCCACCTCCGATGCTTTCCCACGATGCGACAGGATCCGTCAGTGAACAGGGCATATTGCCTCTCATTTTCTGGCAGTTTATTATACAGCGGGGCCTCTTCAGCACGTGCCACCTCCTCCTCTGGCGACATTCCAAAATCTTTGCCTTCTGGCCAGTCCGTGATCACTTCCACAATTCCTGGGCGACTGGGGTTTCCTATGCGAGCTCGTTGTGTGATCAGTGCAATCCACTTACTCCACGTGGCATCAGTCGCGTGATGTGTAGAGGAGACCCTCCCTTTTAACATCCAGCCCAGCACTGGCAGTCGGGGTGCTAAGAGGAGCTGTGTTTCAGTACCAACAACTTCTGAGGCAGCTTGAACTCCTTCATATGCTGCCAATATCTCCTTTTCAGTTGGAGTATAGCGAGCCTCGGATCCTCTGTATCCCCGACTCCAAAACCCCAGGGGTCGGCCTCGGGTCTCCCCAGGTGCTTTCTGCCAGAGGCTCCAGGTAGGGCCATTCTCCCCAGCTGCAGTATAGAGCACATTTTTAACATCTTGTCCTGTCCGGACTGGTCCAAGGGCTACTGCGTGAACAATCTCCCGTTTAATTTGTTCAAAGGCTTGTTGTTGCTCAGGGCCCCATTGAAAATCATTCTTCTTTCGGGTCACTTGATAGAGAGGGCTTACAATCAGACTGTAATTTGGAATATGCATTCTCCAAAACCCCACGACACCTAAGAAGGCCTGTGTTTCCTTTTTATTAGTTGGTGGAGACATAGCTGCTATTTTGTTAATCACATCCATTGGGATCTGACAACGCCCATCTTGCCATTTTATTCCTAAAAACTGGATCTCCCGTGCAGGTCCCTTGACCTTACTTTCTTTTATGGCAAAACCGGCTTTCAGAAGGATTTGGATTATTTTCTTCCCTTTCTCAAAGACTTCTTCTGCTGTGTTGCCCCATACGATGATGTCATCAATGTATTGCAGGTGTTCCGGAGCTTCACCTTTTTCCAGTGCAGTCTGGATTAGTCCATGGCAAATGGTGGGGCTGTGTTTCCACCCCTGGGGCAATCGATTCCAAGTGTACTGGACACCCCTCCAAGTAAAGGCAAATTGTGGACGACACTCTGCTGCCAGAGGGATTGAGAAAAACGCATTAGCAATGTCAATTGTAGCATACCACTTGGCTGCCTTTGACTCTAGTTCGTATTGAAGTTCTAGCATATCTGGAACGGCAGCACTCAGTGGTGGCGTAACTTCATTCAGGCCGTGATAGCCAACTGTTAGTCTCCACTCCCCATTAGACTTTCGCACGGGCCATATGGGACTATTAAAAGGTGAGCGAGTTTTGCTGATCACTCCTTGGCTCTCCAGTTGGCGAATCAACTTGTGGATGGGAATCAGAGAGTCTTGGTTGGTGCGATATTGCCGCCGGTGCACCGTCGTGGTAGCAATTGGTACTTGTTGTTCTTCAACCCTCAGCAACCCCACAATCGAAGGGTCTTGAGAGAGATCAGGCAGGGTAGACAGCTGTTCCGTGCCCTCCGTCTCCAAGGCAGCTATACCAAAAGCCCATCGATACCCCTTTGGGTCCTTAAAATACCCTCTCCTGAGATAGTCTATGCCAAGGATGCACGGAGCCTCTGGACCAGTCACAATGGGGTGTTTCTGCCATTCATTCCCAGTTAGGCTTACTTCAGCTTCCAATACAGTTAACTCTTGGGATCCCCCTGTCACACCAGAAATAGAAATGGGTTCTGCCCCTTCATAACTTGATGGCATTAAAGTACACTGTGCGCCGGTGTCTACTAGAGCCTTATACTCCTGTGGGTCTAACGTGCCAGGCCATCGAATCCACACAGTCCAATAGACCCGGTTATCCCTTTCCTCCACCTGGCTGGAGGCAGGGCCCCTCTAATTCTGGTCAGAGTATCCAGTATTCACTTCTCGTAAAATTGGCTCAGAAGTCCCTTCAAGAGGATCAGAAATAAGATCAGCCCTTCTACTCTGTTTGGAAACCGGAGCGGCATTTTTCCTGGTAGAATCCCCTTTTGTGGTGTTTTTTCCTCGCAGCTCACGTACCCGTGCATTTAGGACCGAGGTAGGTTTTCCATCCCATTTCCTCATGTCCTCTCCATGATGACATAAGTAAAACCACAGGGCACCTCGCGGTGTGTACCTTCTATATTCTCTCTCTTGGGCAGAGGAGCGCTCACTCCTAATAGCTGAGACATTGGTCCTTACAGGTGGGCAACAGGACATCTCCTCTTTGAATTGCTGGAAATCCTCGGACAGCTTCTCCACAGCCGAAATGCAGGCTTGTAGGGAGGAGGAGAGATTTTCTTCGTATTGACGGAGTTGGCGAGCCACTTCATCCACTGTCGGTGCCTCTTCGTCTTTCCAGGTCATTATTGCCAGTGAGTTGGCATAGGACGATGGTGCGCTCCGTACAAACTTCCGCCACATGGGTCGTGTGCATTGGACTTCGTCTGGATCTTTGGGTAATTGTGGGTTGTCTGGATCGTGATGAATTGTCTCTAGCACAGCTAATTCCCTCAAATATTGGATACCTTTTTCCATGGTTGTCCACTTGCTTGATTGACATATAACATCTTCCTTAAAGGGGTACCTTTCCTTCACACTTGACAGGAGTCGCCTCCAGAGGCTGATGGCTTGTGTCCCTCTTCCAATTGCCTTGTCAATGCCACCTTCCCTGGCAGGCGATCCCAGCTGCTTGGCTTCCCTACCTTCTAATTCCAAGCTATTAGCCCCATTGTCCCAGCATCGGAGGAGCCAGGTGATAATATGCTCACCTATATGGCGGCCAAAATCTTTTCGCATATCCCGCAGCTCACTCAAGGATAGGGACCGGGTTATTACCTCTGGTTCTGCCTCTTCCTCCTGTTCCCGTGATGACCCTGGTTCGCCTTCATCCTTCGCTAAGCGAACTGATTTTTTTGTATATTTCTTTTTCTGTACGGGGGCAACTGATACTGGTGCAGGTTGGTCCGCTGGTTCAGTTGCAGTACCGCTCACCGGGTCTTGGATAACCGCAGTGTCTGTTGCCAAGGTTTGGGTAGCTGCTGTGCTCGTTGCTGGGGCTGGAGGGACCTCAGTGCCCGTTGCCGAGGTTTGGGTAGCTGCCATGCTCATTGCCGAGGCTGGAGGGGCTGCAGTGCCTGTCGCTGAGGTTTGGATAGCCACAGTGCTCATCGTTTTGTTGTTAGGTCCAGAGACCTTCTCTTCCCCTTGAGGGTACTGAGTGGTGTCGAACAGGGCTCGATAGGCATGGGCCAGGCCCCAGCACGTTGCAGTAATTTGTATCTCTCTGGAGCTGCCGAGGTGACAGCATACCTTTTCCAAATATTTTACTAGTTCTTCTGGATTCTGCACTTGTTCAGGGGTGAATTTCCAAAACACTGGAGGTGCCCACTTTTCTAGGTACTTGCCCATACTACCCCACACACCCTGCCACTCATAATTATCCAGCCTTGGGGCAGATCTCTGGGTGATTTTCTTAAATAGTTGTTTAACCTTAAACAAGAGCTGAACCACATTCAGAAGCATGCTAATTCCTAGCAGTAGGGCTAGGACCGTGCTGGTCCCAACATCCCAAGAGTATTCAAATTTTTCAAAATTCTCAAACACCATTGTAACTGGACTGAAGGAGAAAGGAGAGGGGAAGAAAGGTATCCCACCCATAGACTGGTTTTCCAAGGAGGAAAGGTAAATGGTATAATTATTAATAGTTTCCCACAGATGGCTTCCACAGTATAAAGGTGACAATGCTGGGTGCAAGTACCGGATTAATCCCACAGCCGATGACTTTATCATACCATAAACCAGTGTTATACAATACATCAAAGCGAAAACCTTAATCCACCTCCCACGGATGATAAGCAGCAGAAGAGGGACTACATACAGCAAGCGAGGTGATACATAACAGAACTTTAAAAACCAGAGCAACAACTCTAAGAACACATAAATCAACATAATGACCAGCAACTATTAGACCGATATAATGAATGCTTATAACAAATTTGTTTTAACAAGCTCTGGTCAGGTTTGTCGTTATCTCAACCCTTCGTGCCCCACGTTGGGCGCCAAAAAGGACTGTCGTGGTTTAACCCCAGCCAGCAACTAAACACCACGCAGCCACTCACTCACTTCCCCCCACCCAGTGGGATGGGGGAGAAAATTGGGAAAAGAAGCAAAACCTGTGGGTTGAGATAAGAACGGTTTAATAGAACAGAAAAGAAGAAACTAATAATGATAATGATAACACTAATAAAATGACAACAGCAATAATGAAAGGATTGGAATGTACAAATGATACGCAGTGCAATTGCTCACCACCCGCCGACCGACACCCAGCCAGTCCCCCGAGCGGCGAATCCCTGCCCCCCACTTCCCCGTTTCTGTACTGGATGGGACGTCACATGGTATGGAATACACCGTTGGCCAGTTTGGGTCAGGTGCCCTGGCTGTGTCCTGTGCCAACTTCTTGTGCCCCTCCAGCTTTCTCACTGGCTGGGCATGAGAAGCTGAAAAATCCTTGACATTAGTCTAAACACTACTGAGCAACAACTGAAAACATCAGTGTTATCAACATTCTTCGCTCTGAACTCAAAACATAGCACTGTACCAGCTACTAGGAAGACAGTTAACTCTATCCCAGCTGAAACCAGGACACAGCAAAAGAAAAGATATCTTCTGAAGACAAACAACAGAAATAGAAGTTTCTGTTGCCATGAACGTTGTCTCATACGGTAGTAGATCTCAAGCAACAGAAAAAGCCAATTTCTTGATTAGTTCTGGTTAGTCAGGCGATAGTTTTGTCCTAAATTTCAGCCTGAAATATACTGTACTTTGTGTCTTTGCTACGCAGGGTCTTCAGTAAAAAAATCAGTATGCGTTGAATTTATTTTATGAGTAGGTAATGCAGGGATGACAGAATGCAGGGCATAAATTTTTGCTTCCCACCATAGCACATACATAAGTATGAGAAACCTCACAGAAGGTGGATCTTGGCATTTCATACAGTATACTGGAGGAAAATGTTTTAGAATAATCCAATTGAAGAAGAAGAAAAGAATGAACTCTTTGCTTCTTTTTAGTTACGTTGTAGTTTCACCTAAAGGTCTGAGAAGAGAGCCGATAGCTGCTGTGCCAAGCACTCTGCTGTTGCAGATGCGCCTCAGCCTGTGAAACTGTTTTTTTCCCCTCCATTCACTCTCATTAATATTCTGTGATGCTCCATATGAAAGATGCTGATATAAAAATACATATTATTTTACTAGACGTCTCCATGTTTATCAGGTAAGAGAAATTATCAGCCTAGCAATACCCTGCACTGGCAGAGTGGCTCTTGACGAACTGGGGCCCGAATGTGAATCCTAACTACAAACATGCTTACTTAGAGTGAGCATGATTAAAACTCTGGATCTATGTTTCTCAGCTGGTCACATCATCTAAAACAGGACAGATCAATCCCGGATATAAATATACCCACATTTTAAGGAATTCAACATTTGGACTCTTGTCCTAGAGATCCAGGGCATTATAATTCAGGTAACATTAAATTACAGGCAGAATATGCTTTTGAAAACTAATGGTACGACTTCGTTCCGATAGCTCGGCAATGCCTTGTATGCAGAACATACAATATTTTAACGGGATATGGTGAGGAGCAAGAGGCATTCCTTGGCAACAGACCTGTGGCCTTCATCCTGCTGTGGAAGGCCACCACTGGACCAGGAGCACCAGTGACCGCTTCCATCCTGAACCCACCAGAACAGCTGCAGCCTTCTGGGACAAAGGACCCCAGAGCAAAGGTGAGGAGAAAAGGCAAACTCAGCTTTAAAGAGGGCAGTCTGTGTGACAATCTCCTGGAGGACTTTGGGGTTCACCCACCTTAGAACCACTCATTTATCTGGAGAGAATATTTTTATCACCATTGAGTTGATGAGAGTGGTGGATGAAGGGTGAGACTGTGACTAATGGACTTAACTCAGTCTCATAATACAAACACTTTTATCATGCAGGGAGAACTCCCATGTGGTCTACAGAGGACCTTAAACTAAGTCTGTTCTCACATGTTTTTCTGAATAGGGATTGATTTAAACAAGTGCTTTTTCTTAAAGCAAGGGCTTAAGTTGTAGAGAAATCAATAGAAGCATTTATCAGGAAAAGGTAAAAATCAGTTACTTTTGATTCAAAATGAACACTGCGGGCAAAGTAGGTTCAGAGTACATCCCTCTACACAAGCAGAATTAGAATTTGTAGTGGAAAGGTGTGTAATATAATTAGCTAATTCTGAGCACCAATCTTTCAACATCAACCTAAAATCCCCCTACAACTAAAATGTTATCAAATTTCATTAGCAGTAAAACCAAAAAAAATCAGTAAACTCAGTGCTGGAGATAGACTGTTATTTAGCTGGTCAATAAACAGCAACTACAGCAGTTTCAGCTTTTGTTTGGGGATTAGCAGGACTGATAATGAGAAGTTTACAAGAGTAATAATCCTGCACAAATTGCTCCTTGGTGTGCTTTTATGTAAAAATAACAGTAACTACACTAGTACATAGATATGCCTTGAACACACATGAACACTCTTGGAACAACATGTGGCTTAGGGTGACAGGAAGTCTTCGGTGCTGTGAATAAATTGGTTATAAAACGCTGATACTCCTAACATTTTTTGCTATATTTTTAACTCACAGCCACTAACACCCCCCCATTTTGTTCTCCTACCTGCTGTCTCCTTTTCCTCTTCTCCACCTTGCTACCCCTTTTAGTTATCCCTTCTGAAGCAGCTGGCTTAAGGTGATTAACAAATCTTTGACACCTGCAGGTTGTAGCATTAGATCACCTCTCCAGCAGGCCTTCCCTAGAGGATCAGAGGTGAGTGGGGTTTCTGCTGTTGAAGACATTCCCTGGAAACAACAGTGGGAACAAAAAGATACTTCAGAAGCCAAGAACTGTGACACTGGTGTTCCCAGGGCTGCTGCATGCCAAGATTTCCATGTAATGCTGGCATATCTTGCAGCTCTTTAATGTCTTCTCTCCAGAAGAGCTGCAGAGATGGCACAGGCTAGAAATGACACTGCAAACTAGAGATTACCCACCCGTTCTCCTGCTAGGCACCAGTGGCCAAGTGCCATCAAAAGCAAACAAACCACCTCTTTTCCTATATTTTCTGTGCTGCTTTAGGTGTGTCCACGCTGACACAGAGCAGGTAGGACAACACAGCAGTAAGGCCATACTGTTCTGTCTTACACATGCCAGAAGGGGTATCTTCAGACAAGGGTTAGGATACAGCATAGGCAAGTGACACTGGAGGCTGAAAACTACAGGACGACAGTTGGACAAAAAGGTACAACCAGAACAGTGGGTTGTACCGAATTTTTTTAGCAATGCTCAGCTACCTTTCCCCACCATTCATCTGTCAGAAACTTCTCTTTTTTCAAACTGCTCCAGCCTCCCTTCTTTGCCATTTATTTCCCAGCAGTCCTGTTGCTTGTTCTGGGAGGCATGGAGGTGATGGAGGGTACTGCTCTCATATCCAGTGAGTGTAGGACAGACAGGCAGAGGAGTTTGCCCAGATAAACGTTACTCTGAGAGCAGAAATTTCCATTTGACTTAGGGATCATATTGTTTTCATGCTGGTATGTCCATATATTTTCATTCTCTCATGTCTAAACCTGCCAGAATCAGCAGATGGACATTCCCCAGCCTCCCTGAGGACCTCTGCATGCCTGCCTGATGTGCACCCATAGGATTGCTCTCCACACCGGGCACAGCAGCAGCAGCCATTTCCATTCGAAAAATACAGCACAAAGCAGAGTTCAGCAATTAATGTACCACTGCAGAATACAAGAGACCAGTAATTTCCTTCTCTCCTCCTCAAGTTTCAGCCCCTCACCTCCCATCTCCCAATAGCATGTACGTTGGCCCAGTCAATGTCACTTTCCCTCTGTCTTGCCCAATTAATTTGATTGTTTTAAGCTAAGTGCGACAGCTTCAACAGGAGAGCGGCTGAAGTCCCCTTATATCACAAGAGCCTACAACTTGGCACTTTCATTCTGTCTTGGGACATATGGATTTGATCTCTCCAGCTGTGGAAGGAATTAAACTTAGCAGTATGATCTCACCATAACATTGTCCCATACAGACAAGAAGGGGACACTGGCATCATTGCTCTGGTTAAACAAGCAGAGAGGGTCGGTCCCTGCTGCTTTTTTTGTTTTACGGGGTGGGGGGGAGCAGGGAAGGGGAGGAATAAATGTTTGACCTCAGGACACGGAGACATTGAATTCCCTTGGGGATCCACCTGAAGGAACCTGAGCCAATATTTTAGGGAAAGCAGTGTAAAGAACAAATGAGAAGTTAAATACGTTCCTCATACCCTGTAACCACTGACAGTACCTAGATGCTGATGCCTTCATTCCCAGGACTATTGCCTTGAGAGGAGAAGTGACAAAATTACATACAACTAAAGAGACCTTACTGTCTGTCAGGATTTTCCCTGTAATTTGGCATCTCTCTCCCGTAATGGTGCGAAAATATTCTGGGCTTTTTGTTTTTACTCTGCACAGAGAAATGGGTTGTCACAATACAAACAGTAATCTGACATTTACAGGGCAGGATTATGCCATGTTTTGCTGAAGGGCATTTTGATAGGTCTTTTCATATATTACTTTTGACTGAATCTGGTAATCAAACAGATGATAGAACAAAACTAATACTTACTGACTAAACCAGTGCCAGCTCCTCAACAACCCAACTGTGCTCCCATGGCACAGAACAAGAGCACAATATGAATTCCCTCCTGTTCCCCTCAATAGAAAGGGACTCGGAGCATTTTCCAGGACACATGGGAGAGTACTTAAAAGGTCAAACTCATCCCCAATAGACTGATGCCAACGCCACAACAGCAACTGTTTCTAAGGAGAGTATTTATCTGAGAGCAGAATATGCCACTGCTCTTCTCTTATATTTAATTTCAGATAACATTTATGGTCCAAAGAAGGAAAAAAATAAGGGTTTTTTTGCTGTAACAATCCCCACCATCCAGCTATGCTCTCCAAAGGTAAACATAGGTCTAAACTTTCTCCCCATCCCTAAATTACCTCCTAATTAGAGAATTAACTGTATGACACTCTTATGCAAAAACTTTGTAGGATAAACCAGAAAAAGACGACTACAAAGCTGTCAAGCACCTATCCCCATAAGATGTTTCAATTATATTTAAGGGGCCAAAAAACCAAAATCATTTTACTGAATATATGGCCAATTATTCACAGCATCAGAATTAACATAATTCAAATTATAATGGATCTCTTCAAAAGGGGACTGCTGTAGTAATTACGTAAGGCATTCTTAATGGGAAACAAAGCCAAATGCAAATTTCAGATGTTAGTTTATGCAAATACTGTAGCTGTAGTGTTCTGAAGAATTCCATTGTGAGCTGAATTGTCTATTTCTAGTGCTATGAATAATTGCATACCCATTTATTCCTAATAACCTATTATTTATGTGCAATTTCTTTTGTCCTTCTAAATCCTATGAAGTCATTTAGAGAAACCACCTACATGACAACTTACCAATTATCCTTATAAAACCTTGTATTGCTTTGGATTAGTTACACACATAATTAAATGCCAACTATTATATTCACATAAGTTAGCAAAAGTCTGTGAACCCCAGCAATGTAACTTTTCATGTAATTATAAACAACCATTTCTAAAAGGAAGTGAGTTGTCTATAATCACCCCAGAACACAATCAAATTACACTCAGTTTTACCATTAAAAAGATTAGTGAGGGCATGTATCAATATTTAAAAATGCAAATAACAGCCACTGTTTTCCAGACCATCCCCAAAACAAACTCATTCACTGCTTTACTCTTCCAGTGCACCAATATTGCAGCCACTCACACACAAGCCCAGCAGTACACCCATAAGCAGCCCCATGGCACCACGCATTTACACCCCATGTTCACCTCAGGATACACTGACATTGCATTTGGCCACCGGGCCACAATTTGGCTCAAGGTTGGCAAACTGGATTACTTAAGCTTATTGCATCCATGCTGTGAGACTTGGCTTTCCTCTGGGTCGCACTGCTGAGCGCCGGTGTTGCTCAGAGGGGCTGCGCTCAGGCTCTTGGCCAGCGCACAGGTCTGGGTCCCACCACGTTCAGCAGCGGTGGGGAATGGCCATTCCTCCCAGCACAGTCATGCGGGCTGAGAGGCTGCCACTGTGCCACATATACTTACTGTCATATCCCTACCACCTGGGCAGAGAGAGGCAGCCCACCGTTGCCAGGAGCATAGCAGAAGACACTATCTGGTATCTCTGCCACCTTTATACTATAGACATCAAGGATGCCCTGGCTTCTTTAACCATAGAAGGGCCACCTGGCAGCACCCATCTTCAATCCACCGCTTGCCTAAAGGCAGCACTGGCTACACAGATAAAAAGTGCTACCAGACTGAAGACCCATTAGGTCCACTTCACAGGCACTGGCAAAGGCCATCAGAGTGCACAATTTCCACACCTTCAGAAAGTCAAGCCCCTTGCTGCTTGGCCAGGCACGTCCCACCTGCCCCCACACAGAGATGACAGCATCGTGAGGATACCAGTCTGCAACATGGTATACGCCTTGCCAGACAGCATGAAGAGCTGAAATGCTTATTCTTTCATGGTTATTGAGAAATCTAGTCAACCTGGGCTTTTGGTGAAAACAGAAGCAACATGGAAAGATTGTGACAGCACCGAAAAGTGGCAAGGAGAAGACAGAGCTGGCGTGTGCCCTCCAGAGCCCAGAGAATAAAGCACAAGCTTGTCAGGGCAAGCCAATACACTCTCCCTATCCCACAATGAGTCAGTCAGGGCAGCTTCCTTGGGGAAGGCCATAACTACAGCACCTCAGAGTAAACGCACAAGAGCTATTTGCTACAGAGAGCCACTTGCCCTAACCAAAGAGCTAAACAAACCATGCACATGCTGTGACAGCCCCCTTGAGGAGAACAACTTGAGAGCAGTCAATCTACAAACCAAGCAGCCCAGCTTGGCAGGTTGACATCTCCCGTACAGTAAATGAGGAAAAGTAAAGCACCCAAGAACTAGGCTTACCGTGCCCAGCATGCTGAATGGGAGCAGCAGAGGGAGGGCAGACATCACTGGAGCTAACTGCTAGAAAAGACTGCAAAATGTAGCACATCTGAAAACCCACCTTCCCCCTCCCCAGCAGCAGGGAGAGATGGGGAGCTGGAACACAGAGCCTGAAGGCACTTCTTGGGCTTCAGCGTCTACCTCTCCCTTTAGCCTCCAGCAATTAGTACACGCTTTTCCTTTAAAACAGCCCCTCTGGCAGATGATTTGTCATGCTATTTTAAATAGAGTCATCTTGGTTTATGTATGCAAATCTTTTCTTAGATCTTTTTTTGTCAATGTCTACACCATCTTTTGAAACTTGGCCCTTGCTAACATGAGTCCTTGCAACTGCAGTAATCATGGCTATGCAGCTCCCAGGCTAGAGATGGCTCCTGCCTGGCCATCACGTCTGTGGGCAAACCACACAAAAAAACATTCAAAGCATTTCTTTTCAAGCTCCTTTCCTTTCTTTAAGCTCACCATAAAATTGCTGTAGTGTCTCAGCAGCTCCCGTGCCTGGGACACCATGCCTGGAGCTGCCTCAGGGGACGGCAGGGTGGTTGTGGGATACAGTGGGACCTGCAGGGAGAGACGAGCTGCCACGGGCGGGTTACAGAGGCAACAAGCAGGATTCAGTCCTGGAGGCGTCCGTATCTTAAAACAGGACTTCACGTACATTGGTGTAAATGAGCGTACATGTAATTCATGGGCCAGGAAGGAAGGGGAGCTCAATTTGCCTGAAGGCATCTTGGCCTAACTTTTGGTTTCTTTAGTTTCAGTTCATTCTGTATTTATGTTCATTCATTTGCAATGAGATGCTGTGTTTGATTTCCATCTTTTTCCAACTGAACTGCTCCTTACTCAATGAACATGATTTGCCATATTGACTCCTTTGGTACACTTTCCTTGGTGCGTCAGCATCCACCTCCGCTTCTGTGCACTGAAAGGCTGCAGCATTTCCCAAGGTTAGCCATACCCTAGCTAACACTGTCTTGTCTCTTCCTTTTACCTTCAGTGATTTTGACTTAATTCTGGACTTTGAGCAGTTTTCCTTCTGAAGCAAACTCAGGCTACTTCTGTTATTGTTATTCTGGAGGGTCTGTCATGCCAGCAAACAGCTTTGTATTTACAGCAGTTAATAATGATACTTATTTTACTGCATTACATAGTTGTCTTTCTATATTAATGCATTTTTCATCTCTTTTGGTGCCCTTGGGCTTTCAGCACACAATTCATTTGTGGGCAAAGCCCTTGTATGGTCCTATATCGTAAACAATTCAAAACACTGGCAGTGAAAAATGCAACATGAGAGAGCCCTGGAGGGCCTGTTCTCCACTGCATGGAAACTTTGAAATCACCCATGTATAAAATACACACTCTGTCTCTTTTGGTTCAGATTGCTTATTTAAATGGCAATAGTCAGGGCACAGGGGCCGGAAAGCCATAAAATGGCCTGCAAAAGCAATTAAGTGCCACAGAGACATTCACATTTGATAACCACAGAAGATTGTTATTGCCCTGTTTACTCCTCCACCGTGAATACTGTGCTCCGCAGTACGACAACAGGAGGCCTGAGCAAACCCCAGCGCTTGGACACATTTGCTGCCCTGCTGAGGGTCACGGCATCACCATGCAGGTGGCTTACCCAAGGCTTTTTGCTCCAAATTATAATCTCCAGCCATATGGGGAACACACTCATCAAACACATACAGCCTTCAGAGCCACTCTCCTTTCCACGCTCACTTGTTTTGTGTGCTCCCATTCCTCCACATCCTCCCACACCATGGTTTTTCTCTCTGGTAAGACCACAGCCAGGCTTTACTGCTAGAAAATCCTTCAGGAGGTCAGGATTTAGACAGCATGGGGGTCTGCGCTTACCCCCACACTGCAACCACTGCTCACCCCAGGCAGGCTGGCACAAGAGGTCTGTCAGTCATCAGGAGGGGAACTGACTCCCCCACATATTTGCCCGAGCCTGGTCTGAGAGCTTAATCACATTTTTCAGACACAGGAGAACACCTCCTCTCACCTTTAAAAGCAGGCTGTGTAGCACTGGACAGCCCAAGAGAGAAAACTCCAGTGGCAGGGGAGCCCCAGGCCGGTAGGCTGTGGCAGCCATGGAAGACCCCACTTTCCCACTGCTCCTGAGGCAAGGTTCCCTCCACAACCTCCCCTCAGCGTGGCGAGGGCCCTGGGCTCACGTCTGACATGACACCGCCAGGCATCCCCACACGATTTTGGAGGGACTGAGGTGCAGGGAAGCTCAGCCTCCACCGCTGCTCCTTGTCCTACTCCAGTTAATGTCCCATCCTCCTGAGGCCAGGGCCACCTTGTTTAATGGGGAGACTATTTATTTAATGGCGCCTTGGCAGAGGCAGCCTCCACCAGGCCATGGCCCAGCTCCCCCAGGCACGGGCACCGTCCCCCCAGGGCCCCCCTCACCAGCTGGCATAAGGTCTCACCACCTCACGGCCTCGGTTCATAAAGCTTCTATTTATATTCCCTCAGCACCACAACATTAAGGTAACTTTTCCCTGGTGATGCACAAATAGCTGACTTTGCCTCTGGCACCACGGCAGCAAGGAAGGTGGGTGTTCAGAAGCTTACACATTGCAAGTGAATACAAACACAGTGGCTCTGTTTGAAATAAACTAAAAGAAGAAAAAGAAACAGTTTTCTAAATAAATAACAGTCAGGAAAAAAAGACTCCATGCCATCAGGAAAAAACAGGGTAGATTGTGCTGGGAGACAGGATTAAAAAAATGAAAACTGTAGTCAGCATAAATACTTTCCCAAAGAATGAAAGCAGTGACCGTCCCAGTCACCTGCAGAAGTTATTCCGATCACTCTCTGTGCCTGCAGAAAAGAACTGAAGAAGAGGGAAGAATGCAAGTGCTCCATTTTAGGTTGTTTGTTCTTTTTTTTTTTAACATTTTGGGGGGACATATGTCTAATGCCTAAGATTATCTTGTATTTCATTTTTTCCTCTGAATATAAATACATTGCCTATGGATATATCAGAAATACACAATAATGAAACTATGACTTATTTACCTGCTGGGGGAATACTAATGAGTGTTCTAGTAATGAAAACGGCTTCACTGGCTTGTAAAATGCAAAACAGCAGGGAACCCACTGGAGACCCCACAAGCATATGTCAATAAACTTACATTATTCACAAGTACACAACCCTCCCAAGACATCAGTTTCCCAGCCTCCTTTCATTTCCTGACTGCCTCATGTTTTAAGCAAAGTCAAAGACTAATTTTCTAGCTTCCTCAAGCCTCTAAAGTTTTTGCAGAAGCCAAATGATCATATGAAAAACTTTCCATTCAGATGCAAACTGAATATTTTATCTGCTAATACTTCATATTATCCAATCTACAAGTACTACAAAGTGCGATAGCAATACAATTGTAACCATGACCATAAACATTTGAACGTAAATACATTTTACCAGAGCGCTCTAGCAATGCACTCAGACACAGCACTGATACAGTATGCTCTCATTCATAACGCTGTTGTTCTCTAGTTCTCTCCTTTGCATCAATCTTGACAATATTAACATCTGTAACAATCACTGACCAGTCTCATTTCAACACTTCCAGTGTACATTGCCAAGCTCTGCAGCATATTAAGAGTAAAACAGAAAGTGGTAATCCCCACCAAAGGTGATCGTTCAGCCAAAATTCAGATCAAAGCGTTAGGACTTTAACAAAAAAAACCCATTAGAATACAAGTCCAAGCATTTGCTGTCATAACAAGATTGCCATGACTGTATTTCATGTCTCCCTTCATTATAAATCCATTTGGCATCCTCTCTAATAGCCAGCCTACCCTCAGAAAAAAATTATTTGATGTTCCTGTGGATGTCATATGTGCCCTGTACTTTTATAGCACTTCTATTGTAATCCAACATTAATTACCTTTCCAATTAATGTACTGCATAATGCTGCAATATTAAATGCTCGCATTTTGTAAATGAGAAAATTGAGCTCAGTTCTGTCTGCTTTGATCCCATTTTACTTTTATTATAATTCAGTACCAGAATTCTTTTCCTTTTTGGTTGGGTTATTGACACCCTGAACACACACAAGGGAGCCATCGCTTGCATACAAAAGATACATTTATGCTTCTCTTTCCCGAGAAGACCTCCAATTTCTCTTTTTCAATATCATTTTAATATACTTTCCTGCCTTATGATTGTTACTGAACAGCTCATAAGGGAAATGGAGGTGACAGAAGTACTAAAGGAGCAGCATTTAGCAGTTACCATAAATTTAGACATCATAAATACCTACAACTGCTGGAAAATGGTAAGTGTGAAGCAGGTCACAAATACAGAAAAAATGTAATCAAAACAGCGGTCAGGGAGTGAAAAAAACTCTTCTTTAGAAGCTGAATGATCCAACATATTCCTTAAAGGTTGTGTGTCAAAAATACCATTCCAAGTTTTACTGCTGAGTACCGTAATAAAAAGAAAAGTATAAAAACCCCACATATATAAAGCATAAAATATAGAAATGGAAAATATATATCCAAAATTGCTCCCTGTATGTATGGCTGAAAGAATATATGACTGGTGATTTTCCACAACGAGGAGTTTAATTTTTCTGTTGGGTTTGAATCTTCAGTTTAGTTTAGCTGCTGTCGATAGCTGCAAGCATTGTGGGCTACTGGATTCGACCTTCAAGGCCACCATCTCAAAGCACTTCACAGTGCTTTTTCATCCTTAATGAGCTTAAGCGCTTGAGGAAGGTACAAATTCTCCCTTTCTCCGGTGACATGATGTCTAGCTTGCTTTGTTACCCCGGCACATCATTTTTGACAGAACCAAATCTACAACACACAGAAAGTTGCAAAAAAAATCAGTTGCCCCTCACACTTACTAGTCTTGCACTCAACGTTCTTTAATGCTCATCACTAGCTGGCAATTACTGAGTATGTGCGTATGCGCTGAGAAGAATGTGCAGATGAGACTGAAGGAATTTAAGAATGTCACCTATAAAATATTCCCTCAGATAGCTTAATAACCTCAGCTTAAATAACCTTGCTGTTCAAAAGGTGTAAAATTTAAGAGTAGCCTATTTAAGCATCTTGAGACTGGATTTCCTCTTGAACTGCCCTGGAATACTTCATTGTAATCTTAAACTGAGAAATACCATGGTTTAAGTGGACAGGCTGGTTATTATTGATCCATCAATAATTCAGGCAACCTACTTTAATAGGAAGTAGTGCTCCTGTTTCAACATCATCCTCAATCAAAGCCTTTTCAACTTCCTTTTATTAATTGCTTAGCAATGATCTTGCCCTACTGCTGCAGCAGGTACAGCTAAGGCGAATAGCCATGGAATGCCGCTGCTTTTTCCAATGCTTATGTAAAGCTTATAGGGAATCTCAGATTTGTTTGAGATAGATAGCTTTAGCAACCTGGTATTAACCCACTTCATTCTGATACAGTTTGGTTTTGTATGTTCTGTTTTGGTCTTCAATCCTGACTGGTACCCCACTTTCAGTTTACTTATTTTAAATGGCCATTATTACAGTTGTTAATCCTGAAAGCAAATTCACATCTGCATCGATCCTTTCTTCCCACCATGAGAATGCCAGTCTTTGGGACACTGACATCTTAGCTACTCAACCTAAAGGACCAACAGCTGGAAATTTTTTGCACCATCAGTGAGCTGTATGCAGTTTTCATTGCTACAGCAAACACGGCTAGAACAGAAGAAAATTAAAAGGGGAATATGCCAGGAAAGACAGACAAACAAGATTTTATGGAGATCTGACTACAAAATGACAAGACATTCCTAACTATGCATTGAAGTTAACTTGTCTTAATCATTCCTTTGTCACTGGCAGAATTTTAGAAAGGGATTCTCATCAGCACTGAATGACTGGGAGTTTGTTGTGTTTACCATCAGCTAACAAAGTGTGCAGCAGAAGGTCTCACAGAGTCCATCTGTGTTAACACCTCAAGTACACAATACTTGAGTTTTCAGCCTGGCTAAGGTATATTCTTTACCCAACATTGCTGTTAACAAATACTCCTTCTGCCAAGTCATTTATCACACTTAAGACAATTATTTCTCAGACAAAAGCTGACAAACCATGAAGACTGTAACCTCCCCTACTGGCTGAATTAGCAACTGTGTGCCCATTACCCACATATTCCTTCTCCAAGTACTTTTTCCTTCGTATTCCTTCTATTCAGAGATAAAGAAATGCCTCTGGTGGGGAAAACAACCAGCTGTCAAAGACTGGTGTTTAACCAGCCTCCCAAGGGAAAACTGCAGCCTAAAAAAGCAACCCTTTATGAGACCATTCAATGTTCAACTGCCTTGTGCACACCAGTCTTCTGGCACCACCAGAGGACAGTCATTCTGCTCTAGAAAGTGGCATGTCAAAGTTCCCAGACAGATGTCCACAAAAAATCCACATCCTGGCTCTGAGATTGTATGTACTACTGTTAGGCATAAAGTAACCCAGGCAAACCCAGACAACCCAGGCAAAGGCTCCATTTCCAGAGTTATGCAAGTAGCACGCTTCCTTCTCTCATGTCTAAAAAGTCCCTTCTTCCAAGCAAGTCAACCAGACAGTTACCAAGCCCCCTGCCTTGATAGCCCCATTCCTGCCCAGCCAGGAGCATCTTCATTCACTTCCTCAACATCCAAAGCAGGGTGGGTGCCCAGGAGTCCCAACAATCATGTGGAAAAAAACTGGTGTTCTCAACATATGTTTCCAATTTCCCCCATGGGCGGCCCTGTGTTGAGGTTAAGCAACAAAGCAAGCCACCACCAGGAGGGGGATTCCAACCTCCATAAGCAAGTTCTGTCCAAGGCAATTCTTTCAATTGCTCAGCATGAGATCTCACACTACTAAAGGAAAGAAAAATATTATTGCCAATGGGGGGAGAAAATTTCCACCACTGAGTTCCTTTACTTTTTTCTCACGTTTATCAGCACACAGAAAGTAGCAAAAGACAACTAACTATAAGACCTTTTGAAAATTCATTTTATACTATGAATTTAGAAATTAAAATTATACATGAATACTATGAACTTAGAAATTTAAGAATCAACATGACACTTCATGACTGTTTTAAAAAATCTCTTGGAAAATCACTTCCAACATTTCCAGTCATTTCAGCAGGTTTAACTACTGCATATATATTCCACACGAGATTCTACCAAGTAACATGAAATCATAGCTAAAAATCCATGTTAAAAACTAGGTAAGGCCAAAGAACTACAGGTAATTTATGAGAATCCAGTGAAGTCAATGATACTAACTGCATGAGCAAGGATTGCTTGTGGAAGTTAACACAGCAGAAACAGGTTTGCAAAATGCATGGATTTTCAAAGTTTTTAAATCAGATATTGTCCTGGTTTCTGTTTTATTTCATAGAATTGAATGAAAAGCAGCCTGAACATGAGCTTTTTCTGTAAAGGAAGTTCAGGCCTTGCAGTACACATCGTATTTTAACTTTGCTCCCAGCTTAATTCCTTCTAAGCACACTTTGAATTTGGCATCCATTTCCTGGTTCTGAGCTTCAGTGAAAAGATTTTTCCAGTCTCCAACAACGCCTGGAATATAAAGAAAAGTAAAATATTACCCTTGACTGTAAGGACCTAGGAGTATGATTTAAAACAAAAAACTACCGTGTCTGTCTTGTTAGCATATTTCAGGATAATCAAATTCTTTTATTTTTCCCACAAGAAAAGAATCTCTGACCCAAGAATACACTCTTATGTTTGCCTTATGTTTGGAGTCCTCAATAGAATGTGAACATAAAGCGAACATAGGAAGCTACTGGTCTGCTTTCATAGCTTTGGCATGTGCCTTGTACAGCTGCAGAAGAGCATAAAAGATGACCAGCAGTTGTGAAATCAACCCAGAAAGTTCAAAGATTTGGCTTTTAACTGCAAGAGCTTTGTGCACTGCAACAAAACACTGCCGTAAGATGTAGCCTACCTTTAATCTAGATTTTGGAGAGCCCACAGTCTGAGGTTGTCTGAGTCTACAGCTCTAGCTTGATCCATGACTAAAAGACACAGCTCAGTCTGTGGAGTGTCTGGATTCCACGTGTTGACTGAGGTTCATACACAATCACAAGGGTTATTTAGAAAACCCAAGAAGAAACATCTGTGGAGGCACGCTGTAGACCGAGTGCCAGGCTATCCCCAGTACTCACAGAAGCCAAAATAAAACTCTTCTTTGTTTTAATTGGTGCTTACTCCATACCATGACTGAAGGATGCACTTCTGCTTATCACATTACACAGGGCTTTACCGAATGGTAGTAGCATCCTGAAGCACAATCAGTGTTTCTTAAACAACTCCCAACCTTGAAAATTATACAGAAAGATTAACCACCTACTGATCCAAATTCCTGTCTGCCCAAGATACAGTGCTACCATTCACCACCCTGGCAAAATACAAACAAATTTACCTTTGCGGAAAAGAATTGAGCCAACAGGACCATGAGTCTCCTCAGCCTTATCCTCCACTGCCTGGAAAGTGGCCCTGTCTGCAATGGACTGGATCTGCTCTGCCGTTGGGAAGAATCCAAAGAATTCAGCTATCTGCTTTACACTGGCAGTCAGGTTCTGAAAGCAAGACAGTGAAAGGGAGACATGCAATATACTTCCTCTAAAAAAGGAGTTACCCACTTGGGATGTGCATTGCCATCATCTATAAACAATATCTGTTTTCCTTCACAGTATGTTTTCTGCATTACACTGGAGCTCAGCATTTGTATAGCCAGACTCAACTTGTCACTAAAATCAACTTGATCTTCCTCTTTCAGAAACCTGTGCCTTTTGCTGTTAATTTCAGCAGATTTCAAGGAATGGGCTCAGATGTGTTTTGCCTGTCAGTACACAGCATCTGCTTTACCTCTTTCAGGTCTTCATATATTATGATCATAGTATCTCATCCTCAATGTGTTTGTTCCAGGTGACTGCACGATCAAAACAGGATCCCCAGACAACTGCGAAAAAGAGAAAAAAGCATCAGTGTGACTGTCTTTTCTTACTGGGTACTTACTTCTCTCTGACTGAAGAATTGCATTCTGTTGCCTATCAGTTACATCAATGCAAACAAACAGAACAGCCTGTCCTTTCCACCGTACCATACTGTACATCAGAATGACAGAGGCTTCCTCTGGACTTTTGTAGATAAATGGTTTCCACACAGAAATACAAATTTCACTGTGTCCTTCCCCTGTTTCTGTATTGTCATTTAAACATCTCTTAAAAGCAAAACCCAGACATCAGTCTAAATCTAAAATTTGGGTTGCTAATGAGGTGTGCAGAAACAGTAAAGACAACAAACTGTCATTTTATTACCACTTAGATCTGTAGCACTTCCTCTGTCACTAAGTGGCAGAATTTTGACCCAATGCCATTGTCAAACTGCCATGCAACTCCCTCACCCTTGCCTGGAAGAGCAAAATACTCAGAAGCAAAGCATCTTTTGGACATTCTCCCCATTCTGGCATTCAGCTGCCTCCTTTATCATGATGTATGGCCATCAGTAAACTAATTATGACACAGCTGTTTTCCCACTGGCCCCATTTAGTTGTTTTTAAATATTTTTTTTCTGTTGCTTCTTCAGCTACATTCAGTAACTATAACAATACCTTTCCCATTCATGAACTCTGAGAAGAACTCATCCCAGGAGCTGTAACTGGGGACTCTTGGCACACTGTTGTGGAAATGGAAAAATGAAACAGCTGTATCTTTAGGGTTTCGAAACAGCACTAGTATCTGGAGTGGGAGAAAGAGGTCAACAATTTTAGATCACTTATTTCCCCTGGCAACCAAAATGAGAGTATAACAAAACATTCTGCAATCAATAACATACTGAGGGCTATAAAGTATTTTATTAGTTAGGGCATGAAGAACAAATTTATAACGTGATCATAATAAAGACCTTGTTACCACTTCTAAGATTTGCTTATGTCATGAAGCAGTTGTAGAAAGAAGCAACTGGAAAAACTGTAATATTGTCATTGAATACTATCCCATAGCTACCTAAGACCTGGGAAATTATTAGGAACTATTTGCCAAACCCCTGCTAGGAAAAGCTCTGTTCAATTCTCCTTCAGGAAACCACAGCTGTTACAATCATCTCCCATTTTTCAAAGCATGGCAATAATGTACTTGAAATCCTGAGAGACTATAATCCTCACAGAAGTGTAAATGCTTCTGAAAACACATTATATGCATCAAATTTTTTTGTTATACATGTTATATTTTTTCCTGTCTCATTGAGCAAAAAATACATGGAAAAAAATCCCCATCTCTTAACCAATTAATTCCTTCATCTGTGGTACATCTCATAAGTGCTATGTATCCACCATTGTTCAGTGACCGAGTACCAGAAATATTAAAGTTTTAACAGCGTGACTCTTTGCAAGGAGACAGTCAATGTCCCAGAGATACTGCTGCCACATTCATTCCCACTATGGTTGTGCATAGGAAAGAGTAGCATAAAAGAGGAAAGTGTGACACTCCAGCCATTTCTGAGCACTGCAACAGCCTCTAGTTTATGTCAACTACAGCACCCCTAAGGCTACTGTAAATTGTAGGAGGTGCTAAGCCAGCCCAGGCATCATGAGACTCCCACTGTCTCCAAGTTGCTTCCCCCCAGTGCCATCTGCTTGGGCTCAAGAAAAGGACGTGGCCCCAAAGCTACTCTTGCATGATGGTACTGTCAGAGAGATGAGGCTTGTTCTTGGAAAAGAAAACAAAAAAGAAAAAAAAAGAAAAAAAGAAAAAAGAAAAAAAAAGAAAAAAAAGAAAAAAGCCCACCTTGGCTTTGTTCTTGAAAATAGACTTGGGGAGGCAATCATAATTCAGATGTGTTGCCAAAATCCTTGGAGATGGAATCTGCTTCATCATCTTTAGAAATAAACAGAACCATAAGTGAGAACAGTTTTGTTACATGGGTGCAGCAATGATCTATGAGAGTCGCCTGTGTGAAACAGCCCCTAATCAAAAGGTATTAGTCATCCAAGATTATCTTTTTTCCCCTCTCAGGAGAAATATCTTTACTTGCTGCATGACTTCATTTTAATAACTTGTGTGCGGGGGTACAGGAGAGAGAAAACAACAGACTTCAAGTGGTTCAATAGTTTCTTTTCACTAACCTGATATTTATCTGGATCTCCAATTTCAATAAATGGTAGTTCTGTGCTTACAGGTTTACTCTGGATAGTTGCAAATATCAAATCACTTATAATCTGGATAAGCCAGTTCACACCTGCACCAAGAAACCCAGAGAACAAAATAAAACATATCACAGGTTTATAGCCTTCTCATTACATAGCTTAATTCAGCATAATAGACAGTCATCAAATGACAAATAACGCTAAAGCTCTCAAATTATTATAAACAAAATAATGTTTTCCATTCATGAGATCCTCAACAGCTTCTTAACTGTGACCTTCTTGGCTCACTTATAACTGGTATGTGGAAAGCACAGCGGGCAGAACTGACTCGATGCACTTAACATCTTTTTAATACATTCATAAAACACTCAGTGACAGACAATAAAGGGAGCTTTCCTGTCTTTTACAGAGAAACACCTGGGAAGAGTCTGGATAGGAGAAGGAAGGAAGGAATGAGCAAGGAGCTTTGCTCATTCTGCTGAGGAAAGCATCTGCCTCTCTCTACTGCCCTGGGTCAAGGATGAAATGGAGTCATCTATTCAATGTCACTGCCAGTGCTTGTCCTCAGTTGTGCCTGTTGCTGGCTCTGTAAAGTACATGCCAGAACAAGTGCTAGAAGAGCTGTTACCCACCGGACACCTGCATCCCTCCCCACCCTTCACCCTTTGGAAGGGATCTTGCAGTAAAGCCTCCCCCATACAACATCCCATTCCAGCATGAGCCTGTGGCCAGCTCCTGGAGCTGCGCCATGGTGCCTGCTTCCCCAAGGTTTCCAGGAATCTCATTTGCTCCACTGATGCTCTGCCGATTGCCAGCAGGACAGAGCGAGGGAACAGCATGTTCACCTTGGCCCGCAGCACCCTCCCCGTGTGCTTGGGGGGAGGCACTTGGAAGGCTTCCCACTGGGCCCACGGAGATGGAGCTGCAGAGCTGCCGACACCTCCTGCACGCTGCGAGTCCCCTGTGAACACAGCTGCCGGAGGCACTAACAGAGAACACACAATGCAAACAGCTTTAACCTCTCATGCTTTCAGTGGAAAGTTATTCCAAGAAAGGAATAACTTCCACTCTATGTTACATAAAGTGCCTCAGGATGCTTGGATGGAAACAGCTGATACACATATTTATACAATAATGTGTATACAATGTGTACACATCATACAATGTCTTATAACGCATACAAATACTACATTTATATACCACCCAATACCATATTTATATATAAGACATTGTAGGATGTATATCATTTGTATCGCTCTCCCATTAATGCACAGATCAGAGCCGAAAGCATTAAGAGTCTCCAAATCCATGTCCTCATCTGCCCAGTATTAATTGCATGCGCACAAATACAAATTTTATTTTAAAGAAAAGCTACAGTTGAGAAACCTAAAATTCCTATTGGCTTTGCAACTGTGCAACCTGTCCCTAGAAAGTACTGCATCCTGGAGCTCCATCGTCCTTCACCCCTACCTCATCAATAGTTCTCTGTGTCAGTTTTCCTCTCCACTGCGCACAGCTGAGTCAGGGGAAACATTTTATATAGTAAGACTTTACTGTAACTTAACCTTCATAATCCTTAATAAGTAAAAGGAATGAGGACAACATTAAAACTTTTAGAGACGAAACTCTTGAAGGACCTCAATGCAAGTCCTTCATCAGGCATGTTCATGGTCATCTAAACCTGGCTAATGCCAAAGAGTTTGAGCCCTGCACAGAAAAAAAATGAGAAGTTGGCAGAGGAAGCCAGACACTAGGCTCCCCTGGTTCAAGAGGGAAAGAGGCTTGCAGAGAGATTTTTATTACCGCCTGGTGATGCTACAGTTTGGTGGGTCCGAGTGTTCCATCAAGGGGCAAAAGGGAGCCCAGCAATTTCTGGTTTCAAACTGGGGCAGCTAATCTTTCCTTTTCATTCTTTATCCTCCCCTCTTGCCCTTTTTCCCCCCACTTTGTGAGCTATAGGAAATTAGGGCAAGAAACCTATTTAGCACTGCTTAAGAGTGTAAGAGCAAACATCCAAATGGGACAAAATTCCGTAAGATTTACCTGCAGATTGTTAACTACACTGCACTGCACAAATGCAGCATTTTCTCTCCCTCCTGCTTTCCTATTTCTTCTGTGCAACCTCTCATACATGCTTTCCACCAGTGCCTGCTGGGTAACAGGGTGCTGCATTCCCTGGCAAACCATGGGGAGTGGTGTACTCCCTCTCCTACTGACAACTAGCAATGGTCTTTGGTAAAATTTTCCCCTGCTGACCTACCACAAACTGTCCGGTATTAACAGTGTGAGATCTCTTTATCTGCTGCTTCCTCTCCCCAAGCAGGAGAGGTTTACTGACTTAATAAACCTCAGAGACAATCAATCAGCATCATGACTCCATGTCTGAACTCTTCCAAACTCTGTGAGAAATCAAAGCCAGTGACAAGTTATGAAAATTACCTTTTAGGTCTTTATAGGGTCAGAAGAACTCTACACCCAGACCCAATGGAATTACAGGCTCCTTAAAATAAAGGTGCACATTTCACATTTTGTGCCAGCTCCCTCCTTTTGTATTTGCCCTCTCTCTCGGTTCAATGTCCTGTCTCACAGCTGCTATACATTCACCCTAAACACTACAGGCATACTTCTTAAGCCCCTAAATACACCACAGTTTCTTTCCAGATCAGAACTCACCAACCAATGGGAATTCTATGCGCTGAATGAGGACTCTGATTAGAGCCCAACTCGATCACATCCACTACCACGCTAATGCAATGAAATCCTTCCCTGGACCCACATTTTCTCCAACAACCCTAAGCTTCTGCTGTTTGGGTCTCAAAGAAGAAACATATGCTTGGATAGGATTTCCTAGATTAGCAAAACCCATCCCTTCCTTGTAAGCAACCATGTCACAATTGAAATTTAGTAAAACTGATCAAAAATAACTAGTTGGTTGTTTGTGGGTTTTTTTCACTGCTCCTGTTGCACTTTTCCTTTCTGCAAACCTTTGACTAAAAGATTTAGACTTTCAGTATGTCTTAGTCAATACCATTTTGCAGTAACAAAACAAAAACCAATGCTGATACTGAATAATGCCAAGAAACAGCTTATAATTTTGCAAGTAAAGATGCTGTGCCTTGTCACTTTCTACAACAAAGAGTCTAATGCATAACTTTATTGCTTTTGTACACTACACTTCTAACACGCTTTTCAGAATACAGTTTATCATACTGGCAGAGTTGTCTTGTCCCACTGACATATAACTAACTATGTACTTTATTCTCACTTCTTCAGCAAAAGTATCTTTGAACACTAAAACTTCCTTTTCCTTTCAGAAACATAAACCATATTAGAAAGCAGTGCAACAGACTGCTCAATTAAGATAAAGCAGGAAAAAACCGTGCTGCCTCTGGTTGAAGTAGAAATGCCCAATACCCTCACGCAATGTACAACCACAATCAGTTGGTTTTCCTTCTTATTGTGTCAGCTAATTAGTTACAGTATTGTAGACTACAGCAAGCAATTTATAATGCATTCACCGCATTTGGCGTAGGACACCAGCAGCATATCATCTCTTCTGGCTTCCAGGTTCTCCAGGGCTTGGAACATTTCTGCACTGCACACTGTGGCAGGATACGGGGTCCCCCAGTAGGAGAACAGCAGGTCCTTCAAGGTAAGCCCTCCAGACTTTGCCAACGCTTTATCTCATCAACAAAGGCTTTTTTGTCCTCAGCCATATTTACCACTTTTGGGGTGTGAAACTCTTAGTAAGTTCCTTTAGACATTTTTAAGTGGTGGAGTAGAAATCTGCCCTCCCCTGAAATTGATATGTTTCTTTCTCTCCTCCCTTCCCACCTTCCTGGAAGCTGGCTTGTTCCTGTCCACTTATAATCTACAGAGCAGGGATTACTTTAGTAAGAAATCCCACTAAGAGCAAGTAATACTTGCAAGCTTAGCCACCAGGGAACACAGAATTGGAAAATGAATCACCCTGTAACAATGAGCAGCAAAATATTGTATCTAATCTTACACAACATTAATAGGAAAAAAAGCATCTAACAAAGAAAAGACGGTCCCTAATAAGAAAAATCCCAAGAGGTTTTATTTTGGCAATAAAGTCAGCCTCATACTATGAGTTAAGAGAAATAGTGAATAACAGAAAACAATGAAATCAAAACCATAAAACCAAGAACAATACTGAGAGGGAAGGGATGCTGCCATTTTAGGTTCTAAATACCCCCTGTGGGAGCTAGTCTGCACTAATGCCCTTTTTCATGTTAAAAAGACAATTAAATACTGACAACTTGCACGGCACAGGTTTTTTCAACATCTCTGTGATATAACCAGTATCCCTTTTTAATGGCCATAGCCTTATGCATCCAGCTGTCTTCCCCTACCAGCAAAAGCAGAGGGGCCGGTGCTGGCTCCCAGGAAGAGCAGAGGAGCTCTTCCACCCGTAGAAGCAGCCGGAGGGCAGCACCGAAGCGCAGGCCTGCTCCCTAGCCTGACGGCACACCTGCTCAGGAGCCTCAACAAGGGGCTGCAAGGCCTGGCCCGGCCTCTGAGCTGTGGTGGGCACCCATGCTGACAGCTGGAACAGCGAGGCGAAGACACTGGGTCCCCCTGGGCAGCTGGGAAAGGTGGTGGTAACTCGGACCGGCTGGCAGCAGCCAGAGGGGACCGTCGAGGGCGAGCGGCGGCCAAAGATCGCCACCTGCACCCAACGCCACCACTGTGCTAACCAACGGCCCCGCTTGGGCCTGCCCTGGCAGCGCCGGAGCCGGGGGGGGGGAGCCGCGGGTTGCCGAGACGCGCCTCCGCCTCCGTCTGCGTCTGCCTGCGGCCGGGCCGCAGGTCGGCGCCTCGGCAGGAACCCCAACCACCGGCGTCGGTGCGGGGTCCGCCATTACGGGCCCCAGCGGACGCGAGAGAGAGTACTGCGCACGCGCGGTCCGCCTGTGCAGAAAAGGTGCGCAAACGGCGGGCGGTGCGGGCGCAGTGCGCATGCGTAGCCGTTACTGGCGGTAACGGAAGGGCGCCGAGCTCCGGCGGCGGTGATGGCGTGGCGCGTCGTGAGGGGACTGCTGCTGCTGGAGGCGGCGGGGCTGCTCGGCGCCCTCCTGCTCTACCGCGCCATGGACCGCAGCCAAGGTGCGGGGCGGCCGGGGGTCACACCCCGCCGGGGGAGGGGATGGCTGCCCGTGCCGCCCGGTGGGGGGAGCTCCCCCGCGCCGGCGCCGCCTGAGGTTCCCGGAGCGCCTCACACCGCCACGGCGCGTACGCTGCATGCGTGGGTTTCTTAAGAAAACCTGCCGCGTCGGGGTCAGTAGCTTGGCTTGCATTAGCGTGGGTGCGCAGTAGTCGCTTGTTACGCGGATCCTCAAGGACAAACTGCTATTTTAGTTTTGTAAAACCAAAAACCTGGGGAAACTGTTGAAAGGCAGCACCTGACCACCAGAAACAAAGCTCAATCTTGTGCATTTGAATAGTAATAGCACCGGCTCAAATAGGGACCTAAAAAGGAGAGGCTGTCTGCAGATGAGGCAGGAATTGATCAATCCAGTTTCAAGCATCTGGCATTCAGCCCTTGAAGCGATCCCCTGGCACGAGGCAGCCAGCATCACCTTCCAGATTATTTAGCGTTAGTCCCTCAAGTCTTTCAGACTTAGGACTCAGTGTCTAGGTATCACAAAAACAAGCCAAGCACCAGCTTAGTTACTGCAAGATTTGCTCTGCACAGCTGTGGCCTTATTTTGCATTCAGGGCTCTGCAGGGTGCAGCGCCAGTTTGATGGAAAAGGCAGTCAGCCCTGCTACCCCCAGAGTCAGCGCGAGCCAAAAGACAGCTGCTGCTGTGGCTGGGAGGGTGCGAGCCCACCCGTTTCAGCAGTAGTGTGGTCTTACACCAAGTTCAAGCTGAACTTCACCTACACTACATCGGTTTGCATTTGTTATCCCAGATTCAGATGCTGGCAGGCTGTTACACTTAAGCTATCTTTCTTTGCATTTTTATTAAAAAATATATAACCAAAATGTGCAGAATAGATGTATCGGCCTATCTTGGTAACTTGATGCTGGGCATTCACGGTTTCTCATTTCTCCCTTTTCAGTTCTAGGTCCTTGTTCTTACATGCCTTTGCAGAAGATTTTCTTAAGCTGTAGTTCTGTAGTTCCGTAAGGTGCAGCGAGCGCATCCAACAGCTCAGTGCGCTCAGAATGAGGCTTTTACCGCTTTCTTTGTGCTAGTACTAGCTTTGATAAGATCCTCCTATGAGCTGCTGTAAATCATTAAAATCACATAAAGCTATCATTACATGATTTTCTACTGGGTTGCCAGGGCGGCCCACAAAAGGATTCCGTGAACACCTAAAGCTGCGTAAGGAAACATGGAAATTTTCTTTGCACATCCATCTACGAGAGGCTTTCAGCTTCCCTGTGAATCTGTAGCTTGCATTTGGTTATCACAATTGTGAGGAAGCTCAGAAAACACTGTGATGATAGGGCTGCACATATGAGTAACCTGAATACAGTCTGTGATACAATTTAAAAAAAAAAAAAAGTAAATTCAGATCACATTATTTAATGGTGGCTGTAACTAAGGAGCTCAGACAAACTTAGGTAAAACTAATCTAGTTATAAAAATAGTGCATTTAATTATTTGTCTTAAAATATGTTGCGTAAAGTAACTGTGATTTATCTTTCTTTTCAGACTTCAGATATACAATGCAGAAGAGGTTTCCATCAATTCTGGAAGGTAGGTTTGTAGTTGTTGGCTTCAGAAGGACAGCTGAAGCTTCTGTTGTATCTTATGTATAAAACTGATTTTATTATTGCTTAAAACTTACCCCAGGAGACAGTGCAGAAGCGTTTACTGTTAAGCATAGGTGTGGTTGGAATGTCAGACTGTTTGATGGAGTCCTCAGAACTGGAGGATTATACATCCAACAAAACTAGCCACAAAGTGGCTCACCTTCAGACATGCCTAACTTACAGCTGACATAGATTTTCCTATTTTTTCAGTGTATTACAAATCCAATGAGTGGTCTGGAATTCATGGCATAAGGGAGAATGACCAAATGATGTGGTTAAGCAGCAAGAACTAAAGTAAGAAAGATGCGTGATTAATTTAAAAAATATTTTAGAATAATTATTATAAAAATGTCCACATTAAAATGTCCAGTTCATCTTCTTGATTTCTTGCCTTTGTACTTATTTTTCAGCCCTCTGTGCCTGAACTGTTTCTTCTTTTTGATGATGCTTTTCACATCCCTATTGTGAAGCCACTTGTCACGCTCTATTTCCCACTGGATCTGTTTGACATCTGTAAGAGGAAAGGAAATGTGAGAAATAAGGAACCGATGGATACCTCTGACCATGATGTGGAATACAGATGAATCATGTAAAAGTTAAAACTTGGCTACTGTATTTATAAATATTAATAAAGTCCAAGCTGCCAATTTTTTTTGACACCAGAGAAAATTTTGGGTTTTTCATTTCACAAGACATACCCTACCATCTCAGAATCTCAGAGTTTAAGACTGCTCTTGCCCTTGCTTTGTATTTTACTAATACTAGACATGCTTCTGTTAAGAGTACACAGTGTTTGAGTACTGTTACTAACAATTTTTCAAGTGACACCAGCAAGACTTGTAAAAGCTGTACAAAGGACTGGTTATTCAATCAGTACACACACATTTAATTCATTAGAATTATTCCTGGGAAACTACTTTTGCTTCACCGATACTGCAAGGAAATACTCTGGTGAGTAGGTAAAGACAGCCATGCCTTACGCCTTCCCTTCATAAGAATCCAGGACACCCTTTATCAGAGCAAAATTCACACAAGTGCTTGACAGTACTGCCCATCCTTATTTACAGTGTGAAAGGGCCTTATGATAGCCTGTTGCTCTTTTCTGAAGCCTTATTCACTCCAGTAGTCAGAGTTAATACTAGCACTGGGCATCTCTTGTAACTGAAGAAAATAAGTCATGTCTTACTGACGTTAAGCTACTGTCCCTACTGTGTGATTTCTGACTGCGCGTGTATTTCAGTTAAAGAAGGTACATCTTTTTAAGTACAGAATCTGAAGAGAAAGAAGTAAAACAACATTACAACTATCTTGCTATTTGTAGCATGTACTTACTTGCATTGTCTCTATTGGCCATGGCATTCATTCCAATATTGTCAAACTTAGACCCAGCATTTTCATCCAGCAGATAGCCAAACTTTAAAGAGAGAAATTTTAGTATTTTATTACAAAGGAACAGGTAAAATGCTTGATCACTTTTTGCTAAGCATGATCAAACTCACCTCTTCTGCAGATGCCAGTATACTGGCATCTTTGAGTTTTCTCTTCTTCCCTCGGTTGGATCCTTCAAACAAAAAGTATTATTCTCACGAGACAGAATTTCAAGTTCACAAAGACACTAAAACAAAGTGTTACCATGGTCTCATTAAATAAATTTAAAAAAAAAAATTAAAAACATCTAAAATAGCTGTGCTAGAAACCTTTATTCTCCACCTCCCCGAAAAAAAAAAAGGAAAAAAGTTTCCAACCAAGAACGAAATAGCACAAATCAGTGCATCAGGTGTTAGTAATAGATGCACAAATTGCAAGTACAACTCCATCCTTCCTTCAAAGTACCTCCTTCGATTCCCAGTCCTTCAACAGCAGATTGTCACTCTGAATTAGGCCACACTGGTTGGAGGACAACCTCCTTTTCATTTATGGTTTATTCAAATCTGCACCCAGATCCAAAAGTGTAGATAATCTACTGTACTAAAACCTTCTGATTCCAAAATTTTTCAGACTATTTGTATTAAGCCTTCTCAAATGGAAATCATGGCAGTGTTTCCTTACCTTCAAGTGATCCCACAAAACTCATATCTTTCTTTCTCTTGCCCTTTTTACTGACAGACTTCAATTGCTGGTCATTGTTCGGGTCTGACAGGAAAAAAAAAGATGCATCAATCCCTCATTTTCACACCATGTACATGTATTTAAAGCACAGCAGAGACTAAAATTTTTTTTTAGGCATATTTGTCATAAGGTCTGAGTCTTTACTTTAAAAAAGTGTAAAACACAGAGCACACAACCAAATCTGAGATTTCTTCAACCCAGACAATTAAAAATTGGTCAGTGGTGTCCCACTCTATCCTTTTTTTCCACAGCACCAAAAAAGAATGAAATATGACACTATGATACATAAAATATGAAGGCTAAAAGCAGGTGTTACATAAACCTTGAATGTCTGCTTGGTACCTTTGGTGAAATAATAATCTCATAAAAGATTAATGTGTTAACAGCTGTATGAATAGTTTACCTCCTCTACCCTCAATCATCTTCCTGTGACCTTAAGTTATTAGTTGAAGTATTCTGTTATCTGTGCTTTTCCAGCCACATAAAGTGTATACTGTGTAAACTGTGCTTTTCAGTTGAAAAGATAATAAAACCATGCAGGTGCAACAATCAGTTATTACAGTGGTAATAAAAATGTGGCTACATAGCTGTATTAGAAGAGTAAGCTGTTACTTAGTGAGACAGCAACTTAAATAAAAGTTTCCTCATGTAAAAAGATCAACATTAACTAGGTCTAAAGAAGTAAAAAAATTACCAAGTACCAGATTTTTCTTTTATTTTTCTCTTTGAGATCTTTTAATATTTCTGCCTACTGTAGCCAGTTATTTATGTATAAAGCTACTTTTGTTACCACCAATGTTTTTGGAATGAAAGAAACATGTCTTGTTTGCAAGTTTTTATAACCAGATGCCTAATTCCCACTCTCACCTTGGAGACTGTGCCAGGAAATGTTTCTTAAGACTTCATTGTCCAGAGAAGGACTTGTTGTCACTTCTTTACTTAAAAGCCAAACCTCCCACATAGGTAACTAAATCTGAATTTATATATGTAATTACATATTAGATAACCTATTTTTAAAGGTTTTTCTTGTCATTTTTTGATAACAAATGGTACTTTACCTAAGCTGTTTTCATCATCAGACACATCCATAAATACACCTCCCTTTTCATCCATATCCTCTCCAAAGTCTTCCTCCATACTTCCTAAGGAGACTTCCTCATCATCCAGATCACTGAATTCATCTTCATCATCAGAATCCTCCCAGTCAGCACTGGATTCCTTGCTTCTTTGGCCTTTCTTACCATCTTTGGTTTTCTTTTTTGTATTACTAAAAAAAAAAAAAAAAAATACGTAAAAGCTTAGCACTTCACGTGGCAAAATACTGTTTGCATCCAGATAACATCTATCTACCAGCAAACACTATGTTAGAAAAGTTCGACATCATTGCAAACTACTGTAAATGTAGGTTGAGACCAAAGAAACATGTATTATACACTCAGGTATGTTTTCAACATCAGCATATGGAACTGTATTATAATAATAAAGTCAACCATTTCAAGAAGCTCTGGAGAAAATCCTATTCTGAAACTAACAAGACATTTTCTGCTTCTGTATTTTATCTCCTACATGCCTTTGCTCCTTTTCAGAAAATCTTTTCTGTAAAACACACAAACTGCTGGTATCCCTAGCAACTCTACTAAATGAAGAAATAAGACTTTTTTTTTTTTTTTTCCTTAAGAAAGGAAACATGGTTCTTCATGTACTAGATGGTTACTTGTTTTTTCTCTCCTCCCCTATTTTTTACTTACATCAGATGATCACAAAAATGTTCAGGTTTCACTAGAAGTTTAAGCTTTATTTCTCCTTTGACCTCTAGAAAAAAGTTTCTGTGCTGATTCGAAAGCTGTATTGCAGATACTTTCAGTAAAAAACAGGCTATTTAATCACTCACGGTTAGACTCGATCTTAAGTCTTTTCCAACCTAAATGATTCTATGATTAATGAAACTGCTGACTTCCTGAGAACTGAGCTCTGCGATTCTGGATTCCACAAAGTTTATTTACTGCTGTAGGTCCAGTTACAACCAGTCCTTAAAGCAGCAGTACCATCATGCCACATTCTGCTTACTTTTGTACTTGGTAATTCTCAAACAGAAACCACAGACAATGAAAAACAAGTAAGATTTTACCTTGCTTACTGGGTCACTGCATTGTATAAATAAAATACTACAGGTCTCCCGTGTCAAGCCAGCAGACTATAAGCACCAAAGGATCACAATGCTCCATTATGGGACATGCAGAAAAGCAGCATTACCCAGCATTCAACTACTATTGCCTTTTTTGCAAGGTCATATTTTGAGTCTTTTTCTTTGAGAAAGTTCTATCCAATTTTGCAGTGTAAAACTCTACATAGGTATTAAAACAAGAGATGAAGAACCAATTTAAAGTCTTACCCAGCAAAATCAAGGTCATCCTCACCAACATCAATGGCATTATCAACAGCTTCAAATGTATCTAGGGGAAAAAAAATTGTTTATTACTACAAAACAAAGTCATACAAAGAAATATGAAGTCATTGCAAAATATATTATTTTTAGGTATCATTCTCCTGAACAGTTTATATGATCTGCATCAGTAACAAAGGGCCCTGATACCAAAGGGTTTATACTCCTATAGAGAAATACTCCACAAAACAGTTACCTAAAGCTAACTAGACTTTTTCTGAAAAAATATTTTTCTTTGAAAAATAATGAAAGTTTTCTTTTATCCAGGACGTAATTTCTGGCCAGAACTAGATGATGTGGGAAGCAGACAGACATAAATGGACACACAATGCCCAGTGATTCAAATTCAGTGGGCAGGTGGGATATCACAAGCCTCAAACAATTGCTCCAAGTCAGATAGAACAAAGACTCAATTAAGATACCTCAAGCAAGTGTCCTGCCAGCTAATCTGTATGTTAATTTGCAGATTAGAAGTATTCATTATAATTTTTGACAGAAGAGGAAGCAGACTAGAGGATGAAAGCTCCTGTCATTGGATTCACTTAGGAACAAATTGCTATATGAAATAGCTGGTAAAAATAAAATCTGAAAAATTACAACTGTTCTGTTTCAAAGAGTAAAAGCTAACATTAGAGGGTCCTAAATTTAAGCTTCTGAATTTATGAAGCAAATTCTCAGAAACAGTCAACCTATTAGAGATACTAACAATGAAACAACAAACACAATTAGTAATGGATTCTTGTCCTAAGTAAGACCATACTAATTGAGTCACTAAGGAAGAATCCTGCTAAGGGAGTTCAGAATTCTCTAAAAATATTGTACAGAACAGTTACGGAGAGCTAAGGATTTTTTTTTTCTTCAAATTCACATATTACTGTATAAGTAAAATATGAAATAATAAAATAATCTATATTTTATGGTACACTAACAAATTTAGATTCTGGAACAAATCATAGACTAATTCCAAAGCAAACAAAGTACATGCCACAGGAAGAGCTAAGACTACTGCAGGGGGTTGCCGAGAACCTAACTGAACAAATAACCTCATGGAAGATGTTAGGAACGATGAGAGAAACTGTAAGGAAGATTGAAAAAGGCCAAGCAGTAAAGAAAGCATAGAAGGAAATGTTACATGCTGTTAGAAAAAGTTATTTAACTCTCAGACTACATTAGGAAAAGAATAAAAAAGCATGAACTGCCACTCACGAGCTTATGTTCAAAATCAGACAACTCCCAACCATTCCAACAAGCTGAACGCTACTGGAGCAGCAAGACCAAGACCCCTTTTACAAGATGGCCATCCAGTTGGCTTATGTGATGGATAGCATGAAGTGCTGGCTGTAGTAGCATAGAATGGGAACTGGAAAGCCAGTTTTCTTCCACTTCCATATTCCTGTATCTGGCTCTTTTATACAATATAAACTATAAAATGGATAAATTAATAATTTGCAGAAGCAGGAAATATTGGGATAGTTACTGCAAGGAAAAACACAACCTTACCCAATGCTCTTTCAAATTCATCATCATCTACATCTTCCACACTTTCTTCATCATCCTGATGCTTTTGCTTCTCTCTCCTCTTATCAAACTTTGAATAAAATCTGAAATAATATATTGCTCTCAAACACAAAATTACAGGTGATGATCTTTACAGTAAGTTTTTAAAAAAAACAACCTGCAGATTGTTTCATGTGTATTTTGCCGGTTGAAAATTGTACGTAATGGTTTCAAACACATCCCAAATCAGAGATTTGAATTTCCTTTGTTTTTCAAAGAGTAATCCACCACTCTTAAGATTTAAAACAAAGAAATTTCTCAGTCAAAGGTGCCAGAAATTATTTTGAACATAGTGAAATTATAAAAGGGCACAAGAAAGATGTGAAAATCTGCCTTATACTGATAAGGAAGAAAGGATCAAGTTCAATTTGAATCTAATTGAGAAAAAAAAAAAAAAAGATTCACTCATTAAGTTCTGTGAAGTTTTCCCCTGTAGCCCTCTTCTTTTCTGTGCTTAGTTTTACCTTCTGTCAGCCATTTAAAACCACTTTCTCTCCTTCATTTCATATTAAAGAACCACCAAACACAGAAGGCAAATTTGATCATATACAAGAGCAAAACAGTACAGCACTTCATATAGAAGACTTTAAATGTGTAATCTCAGTTTCAGTCATCTTCAATGTAACAACACTGTTAACTTTTCAGACAGGGGCATGGTTTTAAGCTGCTTTAATCTCAAAATTAATACTACCATTTTATTTATTAATTAATCAATATTACAATACCAATTAATTAAAATTAATAAGTTCCATTAACCTGATACTTCAAAAAATTTTAAAAGCCCCTACAGCAATGCATATATTAAACAAAAACAACCAAAGTGAATTAAACAAAATAAATGAACACTGATCTCCTAAGGAGACACTCACAGGTAACCAGTATTTTGATTTGACAAGAACAAATCTTTGCCAAATGCGTACTACTACAATTTTGGTATTACAGCTGCATTTTTATATCATAATCTGAAAGGAAAGCCAACTAAAGGGAAAGAATTATGAATAGTAAAATAAGAAATACACAGAAACTTAGCTCCTCTGACTTTTTTTCCATTGTTCCATTCTAATAAGCTTTGATGCTAATAACATAAGCAAGGTATATTCCATTTTTTTTCTAAATATATTTCTAATGCGTAAGAATTACAACCCACAAGACATTAATCATTACCCATTGTTCAAGGCCTCTTTATTATAATGTCAACTTACTTGATTGTAGACTACAAGCACTGATTGCCTTTGTTCATAAGTGATATTCTTTCTTAAGCACTTTAGACAAATGTTGAAATTATGTTCTAAGGAAAGTACTATCATCACAAGTCACTCAAATTAATCAAATTTTGCAAACACTTGGAATACCAGCGAATACTTATGAAATGTAGTGGGTTTTGATGGCATTGCATTAAAAAATAACACTTTAAAATGAATGTTCACAAGTATTTCATTACCTGTGAAAAAACACTTCATCCACTGGGATTTTGCTTTCATCTTTGGCACGGAATTCCTTACTGTTGACTGCAAAAAGAACTCATTTTACGTCAAGTTGAAATTATTGTTATTCTTTTAAAAGGTTAGACAGCATGCACAGACAGAAGTACACAGATACCCAGTGTCACCCGTTAAATAAAGTGGAGCTCATCTCAAAACTTCTTCAACAGTTCTCAGTGTATATACTGATACTTAGATGTGAGCAGGCCCCATGGAAAAACTCAAGAGGTATAGCCCTAGTCAACTTCTAATCTATATACCAGCAAGGGAGGTTTTGCAATCACCTACAGCAGGAATGTGTATTTAAAAAAAAAAAGAAAAAGTAGGAAATAAGATAAGCTTGCTGTCATGCACTAAAATACTGAAACTGCTTCCGCCCAGCACTCCGGGCAGTAGGAGAAACTCTCATCAGCAGCTGCAAGGCAGGAACATACACCAGCTGAGCATGTTTAAGAAAGGATCGAGCCTCACCCTGCCTCCATTTCTGAGGAAATGAGGCAAAATATGACACTCTGCAACAGCAGATTGACTAGGGTGTTGATCAGGTTCCCTGTGGAGAAGCTTTTTACTCTCATACATTCCCCTTCCTTCCCTTCTCCACCTCAGTGGGCACGATTATAGTATTTTCTAAGTGACAAGGGTCCCAGTTTCTGAAACCAGATCAGCATACTCACAGGACTCTTCAGAGGAACAGTAGAAGGTACCAGAGGATTTGCAATCTCAGTTCTCTAAGCCTCAGCAGAGCCCAGCTACATGTAACAAGTGTGGATTTTTGTATCTGTATCAATATATCCATATTTTTTATATTGGATGCTTCATTTATAGAACACTTAACTTCCTCAATTCCAGTTCTAAATGTTCAGTCTGCTCCTTCAACTCAGAATAAACTAAAGAATGCAACAAGCTGTACCTTCAAATGTATTCCAGGTAAAAATTCCTACTTTAAGCTTTGATAGCCATAAAACCACCATCAGTAAAGGCACATCAGCTAATCTGTATAAGTAAAACCTCTGTGCAACACAGCAGACCCAAAGTTAGAGGAAAGCACATCCCTGGGAATGTTACAGAGATTCTACCACAGAATATGGTACCTCTTCTGTCCTCAAGCAGCATGCTTTACTGATGGTTTACCCTGGTTCTTACACCAAATCCTGCCCTTAATCATTGGAAACAGTGGGACTAGACAAAAGGCAGCCTCTTTCTGGAGGCAGGAAGACTCTTAGCAAAATAACAGTGCCAAAGATACCTTACACTAATCCTAACAATAGCTGCAGCTGTGGCATTGTATGGAGTAATCCATATCATTTAATGAAAGAGCTTAATGTGATTTAAGTCATTATATAAATCCATTTTCTGAGATTTTAAGTCATTTTTCAATCATAATAACCATAATAGAAGTAGTTACATGATAACTTGGAAACAAATAAAAACACTAACTACACAATATTAATATATTAACTACTGCTAGATCAGCATCTGTTTTAAAGATTTTTATATAATTTTAGATATTTTTAAGAACTTTAAAAAACATTATTTGTAAAACTAGGATGCCAGACATAAGAATGGCATGTTTGTGAGCAGAAAATTTAGTTAGTATTTTATAAATTCAAGTCCCTCTGAGGTTAGTACCCTAACAGATTGCTTTTCTACCTAGAAATATCATTAGCTGGAATAAATTCTAGGGCTTTTTTTAGCCTTTTTTCCCCCCTAAGGAGTCACATTGCCAGCTACAAGAAAAATTTGTAACAACTTTCTAAACTTTTTATACAAGATTGCAAATCTACTTTTTTCCCCAGGCGTTGTATTTCCTTATAGGGGGATGCAGGGAAAAGATAACTTAGCATAAGAGAAGGTATAGGAAGCATATGCAGTTCATAGCAAAAATAGCACAGAAAACAAGGCATGCAGCTTTCAGTAGCTCTGCCGTTTGGCGTTAATACATTTCTTAATGGGATGGCTAAACAAAAGGTATGATCTTCATCATGCATTGCCTAAGAAAAAGGAATTACTACAATAGAAAGTAATTGACAATTAGAGGGGAAAAACACAGAGAAAAGAAAGGTCTTAAAAAAAATTTGGTGTGTAAAGCCAAGTGCTACAGTAGAAGATAAAGCATTTTCCTACTCAAGAGGAACAGCTGAGGTAACAGTTGAGGTAACTGACTTTATGTCATTTGTTCTTAAAATGATTCAATGGATCCAAAGTTTCAGCTGTGGAGATTCCATGCACCCTTACAAGAAGATTAGACCTGATCCTGAACATCAGGCACCACCACTGCACTCCTGATGGACAGGACTTTCTTCTATTGCTAACAGAAATAGCATAAACAGTGCAGATGACATGTCTACAACAACAAGCCAAGAATTCTTTAGCCATCATAATCTTAACCGAAAAGGGGCTGGCTTACCTGCAAGATTCTGCGTATCTTTCATAAACTGCTTCTTCTTCGGCTGCATTACCACACTGCTGGTGTTTTCTGTAGCAGAACATAAATCAGAAACAAATCACCTTATTACTATTGATGCAGAACTGTGAAGAGTGGCTGATACACCAGAGGGTTTTGCTGCCATCCATAAGGACCTCGAGGCTGGAGAAATGGGCTGAGAGGAACCTCATGCAGTTCAACAAGGGGAAGTGCAAAGTCCTGCACCTGGGTAGGAACAACCCCATGTACCAGTACATGCTGGGGGCTGCCCAGCCGGAAAGCGGCTTGGCAGAAAAGGCCTGGGGTGTCCTGGGGGACACCAAGTTGACCCTGAGCCAGCAATGTGCCCTTGCGGCAAAGGCAGCTGACGGTATCCTGGGCTGCATGGGGAGGAGCGTTGCCAGCAGGTGGAGGGAGGTGATCCTTCCTCTGTTCAGCACTGGTGAGGCCACACCTGAAGTGCTGTGTCCAGGTCTGGGCTCCCCAATCTCACAAGAGAAACATGGAGCTACTGGAGAGAGTGCAGCAAAGGGCCACAAAGATGGTTAGAGGGGATTGGAGCACCTCTTCTATGAAGAAGGGCTGGGAGAGCCGGGACTGCTCAGCCTGGAGAAGAGAAGGCTCAGGGTGGACCTCATCAACACATATAAATATACCTGAAGGGCAGGGGTAAAGCAGCACTTTCCAGTGGTGCCCATGAGAGGGCAAGAGGTGATGGGTGCAAACTGAAACACAGGAGGCTCCATCTGAGCACCAGGAAACACTTTTTCACTGTGAGGGTGACTGCACTGGCACAGGTTGCCCAGAAAGGCAGTGGAGTCTCCATTCTTGGAGACATTCAAAAGCCATCTGAACAGCCTGGGCAGCCTGCTCTACATGGCCCTGCTTGAGCAGATGACCTCCAGAGGTCCCTTCCAACCTCAATCATTCTGTAGTCTTTACATTCCCCTATCACTTTGCTTATTCTGGCTAGGTTAGCAATTTCTGCACTGCGGATGTGAGAGGCAGCAGTATGTGATTGTTAGCTGGTTCTAAGTTGCAGACATCTCTTATGCAGCCCTGAAGACTGACCCCATTCCTCTGTTGCACCACATGCACCTCGAATACTTGACAAGCACAAAGGGTTACTTGGCAATCCAAGAGAAAAAGAGTTCGGTCACCATCAATAATCAAGATCATATCCTAATCTGTACAGAGAAGTTTGTACCTTTGCCTTTATGGAGTTTGGGATTTCTGTACACAAAGCGGTCCAAGAACCTCATTAATGTGAAATCCTGCAAAGGGTCACCAGAGTACTGAATGTGATTTCCCTGAAAGAAAAGCCAAAAGTCATTAAGGTCTTCATTTTCGAAAGACAGCAACTAAACACAGAGGACTCAAACTGTCCAAGAACGACTTAAACCACACTTTAAAAAGATAAAGACTTGGGGATACTTCATCACATAAGCCTGACCAGTTTAATACACTCGCATACAGATTGTTATTTTTGGAATTGCAGTATTTTCTTAACTAAAACCACCTCCTTCACTTTGTTTCAGTGATGAACTGCCTTGCAATGTACTGTGCTAATAGCAGTTAATACTCAGCACTATTTGGATACCATATATTCAAATGAAAATAAATATTTAAAACACATATTTGTGTAGGTTTAAGTATTTTTGGCACGATACCGCAACAGTATTAAAAAAAAATTTGTTTCAACAGCAGGGTGCCCCAAATAAAAAACCCACTTTACATAAAAAGATAGACCAAAACTCTAAAAAAGCATTAAGAATCATGTAATACACACATTCCTACCAAGTTGTTACTTCTGTGAGCAGTCCCCTTTAGACAAAAGACTATAATTCCATGAAAAACTTTGCATTTGAGCGTATGTTACAGTGCTGCAGAGCTGCTAGTTACCTGCAGAGTGCAAGGAGGCTTTACAATGTATTTTTTCAAATGGTAAAAGACAGCTAACATAAAAATCAAGCTTCAAAGCTACAGACTAGTAAAAGCACTTACTTCTAGAATTGTTTTTGCGAATAGGGCCACAGATGGATGAAAATGTTCAGAAAGCTGAAAAATATGAATAATTTCTTTAACCACTATGTCATAAGACTACTCTGTAACTCACCAAATAACGCACAGACGCATGTAGTAGTGCAAGGCTGATGTGCTCTGCCCTTGAACAACTGAAGAACTTCAAGTTCTAATCTTTTGTTTGCGTTAACTAAATACATTATCACTTAAAATTTTATTTAATTCAACACTAAAAAGCTTTAGTGATACAAAGCTAAGATCCAAAAGTCAAAAAAGATTATTATTGTCCAAATCATCACTTAAAAACTCCTATTTCCTACTCCGGAATATCAGCATTGTATGTAACATATACAAGCTTAAAGCTGAACAATGTGTCATTTAACCTTTCTGTTATGTTACTCAGGTAGCTACTCCAAGAATAACCAAGTTAATTGTCTTCTCTCAATACAAGGGCCACACTAAGAAACACAGTAATCAGCAACATAAGAATGCCTTACCTTCTTCAGTTCCCAAAGGCTTGTACTTTCAGCACCACAGTATAAAGGACTTCGGTGCATAGGATCATACGAAGCTCCACTCTTCCTGCCTGAGGGGCAGAGGAGATGAAGACAACTTAAATTTTATCAGGCAACATTATGAGAATATTATTTTCATTTCACCATGACAGTAATGCTGTCCACCATTCTTAGCTGGACAGGCCACAGATTCATTCAGTAGCAAGTAAGGGTTATATTCAGCTGTCCTTCCCCAGTGTATGATCAGGTGCACAGCTGAGTTCCTACGTGCTTCCAAGGAAGCTCCTGAAAACCCCTGCTCTGTTCCAAAAGGTCCTCAGGAAAGAGTAAAACTAGAAGCAGGTTCAGAGTTAGATGAATTGTTCTAGCAAGCTTCACAAGCGAATGAGCAGTTACACATCTTAACCTTGGCTACATTGCTCTGAAGGTATTTGAACATGGAAGCAAAAAATCCCAAGCCTGTTTATTGCTTAGGCATAAACTGCATAAAATGAAATATGCTAGCGGATTCATACAGTCTCTTCATCACTGCTGAGTTAACAGATAAAGAAAAATTATTCTGACCGATTGCTGTGAATCAAACTTCAATTTGAAAAACTAAAATAATGTTTTAATCAATTTTACAACAAGTCTTGATCAACACATCACTGTTACGGTACGTTAGAAGTTAAATGAACTGTATTTTCTTACTAATTTACCTCCCATATTCAGATGATGCACCCATGAGGCTGTTGAATTTGCATCATTTGTTTTAACAGAATTTTCCCTTGTGCTCCTCTCTTCAATTTCTACTTCTTTGTCTGCATCCATGAATTTTTCCTCATCCTCTTCGGCCTCTTCTTGATCCTTAAAACACTCTTCATCATCCGACTCCTAAACAACAAAAAATGTTGGTAAACAGCTTTTCCTTTCCAGTTTTATTCTGATTTATTAGAAAAATGCACATATAGTTCTTAAGAAGCCAATTACAAAAATGTAAGCAAGTGATGGCCAATGTTTAAGCAATACAGTTTTTTGATCTTGATATAGGACTTAAAATTGAACTTTACAGCTTACATCACACAAGCGTAATGGTCCCTCCCTGCCTGAAGAAAGTAAAAAAAAAAAAAAAATCCAGTCCTGCCTAGCTATACTTCAGAGACTGTAAACAGAAGAAACAAACAGGCCACATTTTGACAAAGCTTTTGGGTGAAGAATGTTCACCTGCTTACCTATACAGCATTTAGCAAAATAATCCTCTCTCCATGAATGAAGTCCGTAAGACCCACTAGAATGCTTAACACACCTTCATCTATGCAGATTTTTAATGTAGTTATAATTGTTCAAGTGCTTTCTCCCATAATGTATCAGCAAACTCTCAGGTTACTAATAAACAGTTTAGGGAAAGGTGCTTATGAAAACAGCTCTTATCAAAAAAACAATGAGATAAAGAAATCATCTTATACCACATGATCCTGTAACTGGACCCTTAACTCTGGTTTTACTTTCAGAAGCTCAGACAGAAGGTACAGGGTTCCACAAATGAAGGGTGGCATTTGTCCACAAGTGACTTGAAGTAACCTCTTCACGAAGGCCTTCACACGCCGTAACACTACATCTGCCTTCAGAGATTTATAGATAAGATTAAGAAACATGGATGGCTTTGAGCAGGTTGCTAAAGCAGGATCTAGAAGCTTCCTGTAGAACACACAGGAGAAAATATTGCTGATTGTCATAATGCATGTAGGAGAATAATTGCTATTAACAACAATCATCTACATTTTTCAGTGCCATCTAAAAGACCAGTGACAGCTTGTTCCCCAATACTCAAAACCATTATGATCAACTCTGAGCTGCCAACAGCTGTGTAATATTTCTAGACATATATGAGACACTGAAGATTAAAAAAACCACCTGTACCAGTAAACAAAAAAAACTGTAAGAAAATAAAAAGAAATTGAGTTCAACTGAATACAGTTTCAAAATTTGAGATATTCAAAGAAACTAATCTGATTTATTCAGATGTTGAAAAAAATAGAAAGAAAATGGTTAGCATCTGCATGCTTCAAAATCAGACCAGACGTATGTGTTGGCAAGTTCATTTTCTACTCCACTTTTTTCCAGACTGCCAGGCACAGTAAGGCCCCTAAATACATTGCACATCCTGGGGGAACTTGAGTCCCCTTTTTGAAAATCAGGAAATTCCCCTTGGTCAACTAAACAGAAGCCTGTTAAGGATCCTACAAAGAGTCTAAACCATCAGCTGGTACAAAAAAGAGAAACTTTTATAACATAAGGCTTTCCAGCTAAACAAATTAAATCATCTAAAGAATTTGTTAACATAGTATTTCCCCGCACCCCATATGAAAAAAAGGAAACAAGATTTTAGGCTATTATATGACTAGGTAATGTAAAAGTACCTGTAAAAGTGATTTCAGAAGTAGTTATCTATTAGTTTCAAATAATATCTGGAATTAAAACATACCACCAGAAAACAGCGCAAAGGATGAAATGCATATGTTGTGTTCTCAGGACCTATCACTACCATTTGTTTTATCCCCGTGTTAAGTCAAAGAAATCCCATGCATTTTCTTGTAGCTCATAGAAAACATCAGAAATTTTTAGTCAATGAGATACAAAACTCGCAAGATCTTAAAAGCAAAATAAGTGTCTCTACAACTTTAAATTAATGGTGACTACCTCATAAAATGAAATTTATATAAAAAATGCAAACCTGTCTCTTACTTGTATAATGCTGCATAGTACCTATCCGATACAGTCTGCTGAGAGTCCATCACTTGAAACAGCAACATCAGGGCCTGGACACTGGTACCGAAGTTCACAAGATGCAGAACTTTAAACAGCGTGTCCATTTGTTCTTTCACTTTCTCATCACCAGTCTCAGCATAAGGGTAAGCTCTGTTTACCCCGCAAAGAAGAGCGCTGAGCATTTTGGATTCAATGTCTTTTTTCTTAATGCAGTTCCGAAAAAAGCAGAAGTACAAAGTTATCAGCTTGTTAGCTAATGCACTTTCTTCATGACTGAGGACTATCTGATTTAGAAAGCAAATGGCATAATATTGAGTTTTCACATTAATGTTTGACCGGTACAAAAGCCTCTCCACCTCACTGCACACTACTCCCTTCATATTTGGATGCTTATGAAGTAATGTCTCTAAAAGATAGGAGGCTTTGGTGGCAATTTTGTTCTGAGGGTCTCCCAGTTTATTTACAAGCTGAACAAGCAGAACTTTCTCCTGCTCAGGCTTGTTACAGAGAAGCTCGTGGGCAACTGCCAGCGCTCGGGATTTTGTTGCTGTCAGAGAATCATGACTCAGTGTTTCTAACGCTTGCACAAACTCTGCCACCTGCAGTTTCAGGTGATGCTCAAAGTACCACAGTACCAACCGTCTGTCTCTTGAATCCCTGTTGCCACTTGACATCTTCTCTATGTTGTTAAATGGTCGCTGCGAGAAAGACCATAATTTTCGATTGTTTGGCAAGAGATCTGAAATAAGAAGCTCCTTGAAAGTATCCAAAGCCATGAGGCTCTGATGCCTGCTGCCCTTTTTCTTTATGAGGTTTAGCAAGTTCTCAACAAACTGGAGACTGTGGACAGCACTGTCCTGAATGAGAAGGGTCATTGCTGCCATCCTGTCAGCCAAGGTACCCGACGACACAACAGTTTTCATCCACGCCGAAGAGGTCCCCTTCTGATAATCTGTCTTATTCTTGTACAGGTCCGTCTCATGTTGGTACAGCTTTTGGGCCAAGGCCTTATACTTGGTCAGAAGCGTCTGCTCTTGTGTCTCTGAAGAGAATTCGTTGGTGTATTCTAGATCATACCATTTGCCCCCTGGTTTGATCAGTATCACTTGCCTAGCGTGGAATTCAAAATCTTCCAGTCTCTCTCTCTTTGCTGAAAGGTGCTGGTCCTGGTCACCGCCAGCAGGCTTCTTCTTGCTGTCTTTCACACCGCTTGCCTTTTCCCTACCTTTTTTTTCTTTTTTCCCTTCTAACGAAGGAGGGTTAGTTTCTTTCTTGCTTTTCTCTTTCCTTGGGGGCTTCTCCTTCTCCTCGCTGCTGCCGCCGTCGTCCTCCTCCTCCTTCACCACCAGGCAACTTTCCGCGTACTTGCCGAGCCCCAGGGAGCTGACGAACGCCTCCAGCTCCCCTTCCTTCAGGTCGTCGATCGCGTCCTTCTTGCCGCCGTCCACCATCTCCTCCGCCTCGTCCACGGCGCACAGCATCAGGTAGTCTCGCTGCGGGAGGCACCGCACGGCCGTTACAGGCGGACCCGACGCGAGGCCGCCCGCTCCCAACGGCTCCCTGCTGCCTCGCGCCCCACAGGGGCGGGGCGGGGCGGGGCGGGGGGGGCCGGCCGCCACGTGCTCCCGCTCCCCCCCACCCCCCTTTACCTTGGTGCCGCCGAGGCGCAGCACCTCGTCCAGCGTGAACCCTTCGGCATCTCCATCTTCTCCTTCTTCATCGGCGGCGGCGGCGGCGGCGGCAGCCGCCGCCGCCGCCTCCTCCTCCTCCTCCTCCTCCTCGCCGCTGTCGCCGCCCGCCTCCTTCGGGTCCCTCACGCCGAAGTCCCACAGCGCCGCCATCGCCGCCCGCCGGACCCCTCTGCGCGCATGCGCGACGCGCGCTTCCGGCCCCGCCGGACGGCGGGAGCGCAGGTCCTGCAAGGGGGAGTGGGGGACCCGGGCGGACCTCGCCGGAGGGGCGCCGGAGAGAGCGGGCGGGGGGCGTCTCAGACAACCTTCGCAGACCTTTCTCCCTCCCTCCCGCCCGCCTCCGGCGGCGTTTAGCCGCGGGGCCCGTCCTCACGCCGGCCGCGGGACGCAGCCCGGCCGCCAAGCGGCCAGGACCCGGGGAGGAGGAGGAGGAGGAGGGGGGGGAGGAGCGGACCACGGACACCGGCGCTGCTACCATGGTCCCGCTGCCCGCGCGCCGGGCGCTCCTCGCCGCCGCCCTGGGTCCCGCCGGCCGCCGCCGGGTCCCCCGTCACCGTGGTAACGGCCGCCTTCCCTCGTTCCCGCCCCCCCGTCCCGGGACGGCGAGCCGCCCCGCTGAGCCCTTCCTCTCCCCACAGCTCCGGCGGCAGCGCGGCCCTCCTCGGGCGCGGGGGGCGAGGCGGAGGAGCCCGGCGGGGCCACCGCCATGCTGCGGCACCTGCTACTCAAGCTGCGGGCCACCGGGCCGGTGACGGTGGCCGAGTACATGCGGGAGGCGCTCACCAACCCCGGCCAGGTGCGGGCGGGGCCGGGCGGGGCCGGGGGCTCCTCGCCGTCACGGCCTGCGGGCCCGGGGGTGCTGTGCCTGAGCACCCGGAGCCCGCAGTGCCGCAGCCGGCCGGGAAGCGGCCCCACCGTGCCGCTCACCGGGACCCCGGCTCCTCTCCTCCCCACCCCGCTTCCCTTCCCCGCAGGGTTACTATACGCGCCGCGGCGGCATCGGCGAAAGCGGGGATTTCGTCACCTCCCCTGAAATAAGTCAGGTATTTGGAGAGGTAACGCATCGTTCCTTACGCCTTAAGTAACTTCGTTCTTCAGTTACGCGCGGCTGGCTAGCTGTGGTTTCTAAGAATTCTAACGAAGCCTGCCTTCGGGTACGTCACCAATGTCAAAATACTTGAATGGCAGCGATGAACTTCAAGTTATTTCCCAAAAGAAAAATTGGGTCTGGAGGAGGAAGGGGTGTCTGGTTTTTCTGGAAGATCGGGGTAGTCCTTTCATCTGTTATAGCCTGGGACACCCTCTGTGCTTAGTGACACTTTCATATAGAACTTGCTGACAAATAAAAAGAGTTACGGTAGTTTCCGAGTGTGAAAACTCTACTCAGAAATGATTTTCAGATTTTGGTCTGGTTCACTCTGGTTTGTGTATCATTTCCAGTAGTGAAGGCTGACTAAACGCTGTTCTCGATGACACTTTGGCAAATGTATTGTCGTAAAGAGCAGTTGGGCAGTGACCTGCATTTGAGCCTTAAGTAAAAGTTCTTGCTCCAGCCAGAAAAGAGTCCCAGACGTTTACTGACGGAGAGTTGCTTCTGCTGGGCTGACAGCAAACAATTGTGATTTTAATACTTAAAGGGAAGACAGCAAAGTATGATTTTTCATAACTTCAAAATACGGAGAGAGAATATTGCATAGTATCTTAGTTATTATCAGACAAAAGGCAGGTATCGCTTTCCACAAGTTCTCAAGTTACACTGTAACTTTCTTTGTGTTGTTTCTCACTGCCAGTTAATAGGAATATGGTATATCAGTGAATGGATAGCCACGGGCAAACCTGAAGCGTTCCAGCTGGTGGAACTGGGCCCAGGGAGGGGCACGCTTACTGATGATATATTACGGGTAGGTGAAAACTAATATTAATATTCTTTATTTCTGGCTTTATCCCATGGCTATTCTGAAAGCTGAAGGAATGATGGTTTGCTACTGGGATTTAATCTTCCCTAGTAATCAAATCATTTCAGTCAGGAGATTTGCAGCTTAGACTTTAATTAAAATCTATGCCTGTTTCTGAGACCAGGTCTCTCAGTTGAAAGCAGAACATGGGCTAGTGTACGCACACTGCAGACACACATGGAATCTTTCAAACACTGCTTGATAGAAGGGAAGGGCAGGAATATTCCATTGCAAATTATTTCTGTATAGGAAAACATTATCCAAACCGAAAACCATTTAGGAGGGTGCTGCTGTGTGTAACTGGGAGGGAGGCCGCAGCGCAAGCAATAGGAGAAAGCGGGGAGGACAGTAATACAGGAGTGAAGTTGTGTCAGTTCCTTTGGGGATTTCAGGGACTGACTTCTTCCGAGTTAACCCTTTGTGTGCAATCATGCGTGCATGGCTGTCAATTAAAATACTACTGATTAAAAAACAGATTGCTAGTGGGATTTAGTACCTCAGAAGAACTTTTATTCTATTTACATAAGTTAATGAAAAAACTCTAATAAGCACAGTGAAATGTAGGATACTGAACACTTTTGTTTATGGTGTCTGGGAAAACAACCATTTTTCTCCTAATGCTAAACCCTCTGCAGGTCTTAGAGGAGCTACTCACTCTTAGGCTATTACTATGCTAAGTTAGCATTTCATGTTGTTGTCCTTACAGCTATGTAATAATGTGTGGTGTATTTGCCAACTTTATTAGAAGTGTAGCAGCTTTTATTAAAATTGATGAAGAAATTCCCACTTCCTTTGGAGGAGCAAAATGCAGTCTCTCTCACTGACACTATTTTGTTAAATGAAAGCCAACTAAATCTTTTATCTTGAATATAAATAATGAGATTAAAGGTTACTTCTGCAACCTCTAATGTATACAGCACATGACTGTGCCTAATAGAATTCATCTGTCTTTATAGGTCTTCAACCAGCTTGCCTCTTTACTTAGTAAATGTGACGTCTCTATTCATCTGGTGGAAGTGAGTCCCAAACTGAGTGAGATCCAAGCACTGATGCTGACAGGAGGGAAGGTGCAGTCAAACCCCGAGGACAAGTCTGCTTACATGAAAGGTGTTAGCAAGACTGGAATTCCCATTTTCTGGTACAGAGACATTCAAGATGTGCCGCCAGGTAAGGAGCTTGAACTTCTTGTTAGAGGTATGGTGTCCTTCCTCCATTTGCTATTTTTGGTAATGGAGGACATCTCTGCTAGCCTTCATAATGGATAGAAAATTAGTTAATATACGTATTTGTTCTTACTTCTTGTATGAGTCTGAGGCAGGATCTTGACTCATTTTCATAAGTGGTACCTATTCTGACTACCTTCATTTGAGGATAGCTACCCAGTTTCACATACCCTGACTTTTTCTTTTCATGGGAAACCATTTACTGGCTTTGCCTAAATCTCCTTTTATGAGGTAATCTAAAATTCATGGACTGGAAGCTAGAGCTAGCTCTAGAAATGCTGTCTTTGATGTATCCAAGCTGGAAGTAATGATAATTATTTCACAAACACATTAACTAGCTTTAATTCATTAAAAATCATAAAAACATTTTAATTTCCAACAGGAAGCTGCTATGGAAGCATTAATAATTTAATGCATTCTTTTTTACCTTCCCACAGGTTACAGTTTTTACCTAGCACATGAGTTTTTTGATGCCCTGCCAATACATAAGTTTCAGGTATAGCAAGAAGATTATTGTAATTGTGACCATCTGCTTAAATGCCTTTTCTCTCTGAGGAAGAATAGAGTTAGGGTGCCAAACTAGACACATGCATTGTCTCTAGTGATAAAACATTTCTAACTGAATTTGGACAAATAAGGCTTAATTCAGCTGATAACTGTAAAATCAGTAATTGTTCTTGAATGGAAAAACTTGCAGAAAGCTGAAGATTTCTTTCTGCTAGATCTCAAGTTTTTTTATTTCTTATGCTACATTAATGAAGTTTTTAATTGCCACATTATTCTATGTACCACTACTAACAAAGACTGAAGGGCTTTCATCTGAATGGTAATGAGAATAGCAAAATAGAGGCTAGTTAGGATTCAGAAGAAACTTTCAACTTCAATTTGATAATTAGTTTATGAAAATCACTGGTAGAATAAACTACTTTATTTTGATAAGTTAAACATTGCACTGTCAATAGAAGAGGCAGCATTTTTCTTAACAGCGTCATTCATTCCTTTTAAGTATAATTAAACCTGTATTTGTTGACTCTGCAGATGCGTCTCTACCACAAGCTTTTTCCAAGGCAGTTACTGGAATTAAAGAGGAATGAATAATTGTTGTTCATAGCATATTATGTTCTTAAAAAGTTTGTGAAAACGCTTGACACGTTAGTTCAATCAAATAAACAAGATACTGTTGTACCTGTTAGAGTGTAAAATGAGTACTCTGGGCTCATTAAACAGAGAACAGAGAAAGGTTGGCGTGAAGTATTGGTTGATATAGATCCAGAGGTTCCTGACCAGCTACAGTTTGTCCTGTCACCATCCAGTACCCCCGCGACAGAAAACTTTATTCAGGTAAGGTTATGCCTACCAGAGTTCATGCTTACATCTTTACTGACTCTTTCAAGTACATTTACTGCTTCTCAGTTACTTTGACAGCAAGAGGAGGGCTCTCAATAAATGAGTAAATACAGCTTACCATTTCCATTCTGCAAAACTTCCACAAGCATTTAACTTTGTGTGCTGTGAAAATAGAGCACAAAAATGAATGTGTACATCAAACTGCAAAATCAGAGCTTAAACAGACAAAAGGCTTCAGAGAGCAAACTGAGGCAGCAAGTGACAGGGAGGGTTCTGTGTTGCAGGTGTCACGTCACCATCTCAATAGCAGCCCTGCCTAAGCGAGGCTCTCAACCTGCTGTGTACATACTCAGTGCAGCTGGGTACTTCTGTGCTGTACTGACCTTTAATGGAAAGTGTCTATCCAAGATAATTGTTTTTCTAAAGTTCACTGCATTCTTAAAGTTACAAAATGAAGTAGTTGAGATTAAAACCAACTACAAAGTTTCACACAGAAACACCTTTTTTGAAGGGTGCATAGAGCCAAAGAGCGCTCTTCATTCTTTCAGTATCACAGTCATGCAGTTTCACCTGATCCAGGTATTCTCACTTGTTAGAAAAATTTTCGTTTCAGTTGACTGTAGGCTATAGAAGAGATAACTGAAATCCAGCACTCAGAAAACACTAATTGAAAATGACTGTTAGTAAAAACTAGCTCAAGCTCTAGGTAGCCTAGAATACACCCCTGGACCTCGGTGGCCCAGTGAAGTGACAACAATCCCAAGACATCAAGTGTGAAGAACTCTTGCCCTGTACTTGTTTGCTAACACAGGTGTTTTGATCTTTGAACTCTGTGCTAGCCTGAAGAAATGAGAGATCATGTGGAAGTGTGTCCTGAGGCTGGTGTCATCATTCAGAGGCTTGCTGGTCGTATAGAAAAGGATGGTGGGGCTGCACTGGTTGCTGATTATGGTCATGATGGAACCAAAACTGACACTTTCCGGGTAAGTCATTCATCCTGAAATAATAAGCCAAAATACTCTGTTATCTTTTATTTGTCACTTGGATCATTAGGTTTGTTGTAAGAGAAAGGTCTTGCGTGGACATAATAGCAAAAACTGGATTATGCTGCAATCATAAAACTGAGTAATTGAGTTCTTACTTAATCAGTACCCATAAGGGTTTCTGTCAGACAGGAAGGATAATCTGAGCCTTTGCTACATTTATCTCAGATTTTCAAAGTATAATTTGCTATTCTCACCCCTCACACACACAACTTAGTCTTTGCTAGCCCCAGCTATGGTAGCTAGGAGTACAGCTGAGTATAGTCTTTCAATTTTAATTTTTCAGGGTTTCCGGAATCACAAACTTCACGATGTGCTGAAAGCTCCAGGTACAGCAGATCTGACAGCAGATGTTGATTTCAGCTATCTTCGAAAGATGACACAGGGAAGAACAGCCACATTAGGCCCTATAAAACAGCGGGAGTTTTTAAAAAACATGGGCATTGACCTCCGATTGCAGGTACAATAGTGTTTACAGGTACATAAACTCTCCTCATCCACAGGCAATACTCTTAAGCAGCAAGAAAGCTTTTATAAAAATCTGGTTTTAAAAAAAAGTTGTTCAAAACAACATGTAGGTGTGAGATCAAAGAGTTGCTTCTCCTAGATGTAAGTTACTGTGGATTCCTCAAATTAAACTGATCATATTATATTTAGGAGTATTTAATGCAAAACTTTGCTACATGTATCAATCTATGAGCTCCACCAGGGATCTCACCAGTTCTACTGAACATTATGGAACGGTTACATTAGGGTGAGTGAAAAGGATGCAACAAGAAATTGCAGGTATGAGGGAATTTATAGGAAAGCAGGAAGGGCTAACACTTTTTTTTTTTTTTTTTTTTTCCCCATAGGTGCTCTTGCAGAATTCATGTGATGGAGCAACTCATGAGCAGTTACTTCACAGCTATGATATGCTGATGAATCCCAAGAAGATGGGGGACTGTTTTAACTTTTTTGCCCTGCTGCCTCACCACAGACTTGTACATCCTCACAAGAAACATAAGCCAGAATCAAAGTCTCCCTTACCTCCTGTTGCTGGATTTGGTGAACTCTTACTGAAGTAATTGCAAATACTATAGCAAAACGCCTGATAGTAGTAGCTTTCAATAGCAACTTATTAAATTAAAAAAAAAAAAAAATCAAAGGAATAGAGTCCTGCATTTTATGGTTTCACATACTAAATGTTTTGCAATAATGTAATCAGCATATGGCTACACACGCAGTAAGGTAAGAACTAAATAGTTCAATTTCTCTTTGAACTGAAAGCACATGAAATGTCACAGTACTTCTCCAGGCAATTTTCCTCACACCAATCTAGGCTTCAGGGCCTAGCCACATTTTGGTAGGGACTGCTATTTCAGAGTAAATCTAGTACAGCACACTAAACCTGTTGACTGACGTACTCAAAGCAGTATGTGTAGAAATCAAATGCTGCACATACAGAAACCAGCATATACAGAGCAGAAAATGAACAATGTTTCAGGGGTCTTACAAAAGAACCGAGTGAAGTATTTACTAGTGGAATCAAGTTAAGCCTTGTCAGTAACAAACAGATGGGCTAAGGGGACTTTAAATGTACTCAGTTTTGGTACTTGCTTAAAACATAAGATGCCTTGACATTTGTGAAGATATTTTTATAAAGAGAATGGTGACAGGAACCATGCAGAAAGAGTTATTTAGTTCCAAAGCACCTGCTAAGAGAATTCCCACAGCAGGGCATATCTAATGACAAATCCACAAACAAGGAAGTATAAAGAACCATTTACTTCTAAGAACAGTTGATAGGAGAGATAATGCATGTAAAAATAAAAAGAACAAGTCTGATAGGGAAATAAATTTTATTTTCAAGCTTATCAGAGGATATTTACAAACACTGGGATGTATAAAAAAATATAAAAGTACTTGACAGTGTCCTTTTGAGGCTATAAATTTTACATGAGCTTTTTTCTAGCATCATCATAGCACTATTTCTTGAATGAATGCAACTTAATTCAGCTAGGGGTAAGGATATTAAACACTGTAACCTACTGCTGTCAAAGTTTGCAGTAAAGGTAGAAAAAAAAAAAAGGGAATTAAAAACTCAGCTATTTCTACTACTCTGAAGAAAGTTTACTCCTAATGTGTGTCTGATTTTTTTGGTTCCTCAACTATTAGCTGCTTGTGGCTTCTATTGTCTGGACCCATAAGTCTGCATATACGGTCAGGCAAGCTCCTCCAAAGGCCAACAGCATTTTTTTTTAATTTTTTTTTTTTAATACAACTTGAAGAATAAATAGGTCTCATTTTGGAACAGAGCAGACTTCATGGGGAGAGACATGAGCCAGGCTTTCTACTTCATTGTTGTCCCCTCCTTCCTCTATTCCTGTTGTACTTTTCCAAGTGACTGCACTGGCTTTATTTCCTGCTTTAAAACAACACAAACAAAAAAACCCACAGGAAAACCTGAAGTGACAGCTCAAGTATAAAATCTGAAGTTTAAAACCAGACTGTGTCTACATTATTACAGTTAGGATGGAAGATAGCAATGGCTTCACTGAAATTTGGTCACTTGAGCAGCAGAAGTTGAAAAGCAGCACTGCTTCCCTTGCCAAGCCTGGGCAAACACCAGACTACCAACTTCATAGGTCATTGTTCTGGTTCCAAAAATGAAAAATAGTGCCCCTCTGAAGAATCAGTCCTGAAACCCTGCCTTAGCCTTGCCTTCCTGTTAAGGGACAGATTCTGTCCCTTCTGAATTCCTTTGCACTGCCTTGACAGCATCGAAGGGGGCAGATGACCCCCAGCATAGGAGTGGCAGGGACTGCCATCAGGCAGGTCCCCTGCACAAACCTGAGAAAAACGTGCTAGGAGAGAGGATGCATGGTGGTCGGAAGGGCTGGAATGCTCTGCCCACTCCTGGTGGTAGGAAACTGCCATACAGGTTGCACCAATGTTTCGTACAAAGTTTGGTGTATCCTAACAGGGAAGCCAGAATTCAGCCTTTACCAACTTAGACACCTACAAAATGCAGTGGCAGTTAAATTAAGGGCAATACGAAAAGAAAAGGTGGGTTAAAGACCCAAACCTACCTGTGGGTACATCTGCAACTGCCACTGACTTTGCTGTCAGGTCGCTGTCGTTGCAAGCAGCTGCCAGCCCTGAAATAACCTCATAAAGTTTTATGTATATCTAACAACTTAGAAAAAGTCTGCTCACCTGCTTCCCTACCTGAATAACAACAGTAGAAAAAAAATACTTATCTACACACACACGCACACACACACAAATCTTTGTAGGAGAGGGAGGAGCTACCCCAAAGCCTCTCGCTGACTTTGCAGTTCAAGCCTGTATCAGTATTTTAAAGAGTATTTTAAACCAAGCTCCAGTTAAGCTGCTTGGCACATCAGGGATATGTACAGCCAGCCATCCAGCACTTTCCAGCAGCACAATACTGTTATGCTACACAAAAGGTAAGATTTCACCTTTTCCATTTTTTAAAATAGGACCAAAAAACCTTCTTCCATTTGCATTTAGCATTCATGCCCTCAATCTTCTTTGAAATACCATGAACTTTAACTGTTACACTGTCCTCTGAGGGATTAATTTCCAAAGAACACTGCTGCTTCCTCTATTGTGCCACAGGTCCAGTAAGTGGTTGGGAATCCATCAACTGAGGCATCTGTGTAAAAAACTGAATTAAGAGTTGGTTTTGGACTCTTAGCTCAAACAACAACGCTGAGCACAGTAAAGATGACGGGAGGGGCTGCAGGTTAAGGTCAGAAGGCAAAGCCCTTTCTCCTACAATCTAGTTGCCCTGGCAGAAGCAACAGGTGATTTGATATCCACTGTTACTCCTAGGTTTTGAGCAGAGTTAAGGTACAAGCAAGCAGGCTACAAACTACTCCTGATGTAAATCCAGGGAACCTTAAAACAAATTAAAAAAATATTAGAAGAATTTAAAAATCTAGTTACTCAAAACAACAGAAGAAAGCTGCATGTATTTTTCCCTGTTCTTCCACACCCTTCTGCTAGAAGCTGTTTTTCCAGACTGAAAGGATATGCTACATCAAGCCTTGTGTGCTCTCTGTGTAATACTTGTGTAGTTTTAAGGCAAAAATGCCTTTGGTGTGTATCAATGACGTGTGCCTTGCACAGCAACATGCTGTTGTGGCTTACTGCTCTGTATTAACAGACAAAATAAGGGACTAGCATAGCTTTGATTGTCATCTCTTTAGATTGTCAGCCAGTATTTCAAGAGGAATGTAAGAAGTTACAGGGTTTGGGGGTTTTGGGGGTATCTGAAAAAAGTTCAATTAGGGCAAAGACACACATATTTAACTGTCTTAACAGCAGCAAATTATTCCTTCATCTATGAAGCTCTATTCGACCTAAACCACCATGTTTTGCTATTAGCCAAGGTATTCTGCACTGACTTCTTTTTACAGTCTCTTTTCACCGTGCACAGTTTAGGAAATGGGAGATGTATCTAAGTAACAGAAAACAGTCCTCTATGGCCTAGTAAATAGGGATTAGAAAACCATTAAAAAATTCTTATTGTGTAGGCTATGCAAAAAAACCCCAAAAAAACCAAACCTTGAAAAACACACAAATCATTCAATATGTACACATTACACCTCTGTAATGGCTTTGTAGCCACACAGCTCGGTGAAATGTTACCCAACGGGGTTTATCCCACTGTCCAGCAACTACTCATAGTTTAAGTCAGAGATGGAAAAAAGCTTGTCAGATGACAGTCTATTCCCATGTCAATGCAGGATCCTCTGGGGCTTTGTACACTGAACTATGTGTACAGCATTCAGAAAGAGCAACAGTTGTTCCAAAACTTATCTTCAGTTTCTGTCTGGAGTATCCTTCTTTGCTGCAATTTAGCATAATGAATAAATCAAGGGTCTTCTTCCATGTCATCTGGATTAGGAGCCATAATAAAATGCTGGGGGTACTCAAGGTTGTGTTCATAAGCATGTTCCTTCCAGCGTGCATCATCACTCTCGTGGGTAATATAACGCTCTCCAATGCGTGTTTCAAATTCTCTGAGGTCAAGCCAAGTCTGATAATCCTAAGGAGTAAAAGAGGTTTAAGGAAGCAGTTTAAGAAACAGCAGCACTACATTCCCACAGACAAATTCTGCAGTTTGTCTCTATTTTTAGTATAAATAGCCACAAGATATAAGCAACAAAGATCTGTTAAAAAAAAACCAAAAACCAAAAAACAAAACAACAACAAAAAAACCAAACACACAAACACCACCAACCCACAAAATACCCCAACAGAATGTCCATAAAGAATGGTTCAGAATTAAATAGGCTAGTATCTAAGGTTGTAATACTGTAAATCATGAACACTTTTTGTAACAAGACAGCTATGTTAGCTTTATTATAAAATTAATTGTGTATATACACATACATGAAATTATACTGGTTCCAATATTGTTTGTACTCAAAATTAATTGGATTTTCCCCTTAATGTCTTTTAAGTTATGTGTGCATGGATATGTGCATACAGTATTGTGAAACCATTATGAAAGGAACCCACATCAAAGCAGCAGATAAATTCCATTCCAAACAATTCTGTTCTAAAATGACTACAAGTTACAGCCCACACCAGGTTGTGTGTCTGCTTCAGCACTGAACAAACAATGTTTGTCTCTATACTGATTTCAGTGGGGCTCCATGCACTCATCACTGCCTGCATTTAGGACAGGTGCCAGAAGAGTAAAACTATGTTGGTGGCAGATGGAAAGCAAGGGGCGGGAAAGACAGTAAGACAAAATTTTCCTTGAGGAAAGAAGCCATTAACAGATGGGCTGAATCCTGGAGCACTTACAATGTAAAGTCAAAACCAGAAATACTCAAGCCTCCACGAATGCTTGTTAACAGACTTTGATAGTAGCAGTTTGAATAAGCCTCTGAAGGATTTCATCCAAAAAAATAATTATTCACCCATTATAATCATAGTGAAAAAGGCAGATGGTTTACCTGTAACCATGGATGACTAAGGGATTTGTCAACACTGAAACGTTTTCTCATCTTCACTTGAAGCAAATTGTTTATTAAATCAATGGCTGACAAAGAATAAAAATTATATTGTTTAAATACTAATCACTTCTATCATCGTTCACATGCTGCAGTGAAAGTGAATTTTTTTATATGTGTGTATGTATATCCGACTGAACTATTTAAACTTAACAAGCTCTTGAATTTTACATTTAGCTTTGCTTATGTTAAATGAGGCTACAAAATAGGTATGGGGTAAGCTTCCCCTGCTGCTTTGATAGAAACACTAAAATCTTTACTATATTACTCATTCGTCTTTTTCCCTACTGACTTTAGTGATTTTTTAAGAAGCGCCTAAGTAACTTGAGCATAATCCTGTGTTCCAAAATGATGTAGGTACTTCCACCATTGTTTACTTTTGTATAGGACCTTCCACATCTACCTGTGTGTTAATCATATATACATTACTACTAACAGAGCTGGCACTGAAGAGCTCTAGAAACCAACCTTGTAAAATTCTAGATTGTTCAGACCTGACATTTAGATCCAGGTTTTGTTTCACCTGCTAATGTACAAAACTAAAATTCCAGATTCAACTTTGAACCGTTTCTGTAATTATAGTTTAGATAAAGTATATTTTGAGATCAGCATTCAGCAAATACTCATGATTTAACTTTTCATTGGGAATTTCAGGAAGTTTCAGATTATTCATCCCACTCCTCATGCATGCAATTAATTTTTCTTGCTAAATCTATTGGCTCCTCCTGCCCCGAAAATTATCTAAAACACTGTATTTGACAATTTGTCTTTCACAAATATATGTCAGCTCATATTTATCCATTCTGGCATAGTCTACTAAACTCAAACTACCAATAATTCTCACACTCCTGCCTGAATGAACTTTGAGGTTTAAGCATTTGAATATGTTATCTACATATAAAGACATTCTAAAAGAGAAAATTCCTTTCTTTACCTTCACTGGAAATTTCCTTCCAAGGATTTGGTGGGTACATAAATGCTGCATTTTGAATCTGATCATTTATATCCTCATCTTCATTGAATGGGAATGTACCACTAAGGCTCACATAGACAATAACTCCTACGGACCACATGTCTAGAGAGCGGTTGTAACCTTTACTCCTGAGCACTTCAGGGGCAAGATAAGCAGGTGTCCCCACCACAGAGCGCCTGAAAGATTTTTCACCAATGATACGTGCAAAGCCAAAATCACACAGCTTCACCTGCAAAAGAAATATATTTTAAACTGAGAAATCTCTGCTTGATCTCCAAAGCATGCTGCTGCCCAAGACCAGCATGGTACCTGATACCCCTTCTGCCATCATTTAAACATTGTATGCACTAAAACAGAGACAAAACATTACGTAAGCCAGTCAGTTCAGGTTTTAGGTTGCTGGTTTTGCAGACTGCGGATCAACCATGCTTCAGACCAAGACCTGAACTGGCCTTGCACAGACTCAGCTCTTAGGGAGTCTGTGTAGTACAAGGCCAGAAGTGTGCAAATAAGGACAAAAAACTTGCTTCCAAACTCAGCTCATTTTCAGAGGCAAACCACACCCTCACAAAGCACAGAACCAAAATTAAAAAAGCACATGAATCCCAGCCAGATTGCATTCCTTTTAATCATATTCCTGAAGCTGGAGGCTTCAGCTACACAGAAATCAAATGATGAGTTTTAGCTAGCTCTGCACAGAACAGTTCAATAATCATTCAGGTAAAAAGCACCAACAGCTGGTTCCTGCACTGATGCTCAAATCTTCATGGTTCTGTGATGGTTCCTTAACTTGAACACAGCAGGCACCTGATCTGGATCCTTTTATCTGTACAAGTCCAATGCTAACCTCCCAAGTTAATAAGCCCTCCCCAGCATATAAGAAAGAGCAGTGCACTAAAGGCATGCAAGTGACTCTCCAAAAGTCCACTCCACCTTGCATTAATGCCACAGGACTGGAAGCAATTCCCTGACGCTGCCTAGCAGCTTTTAATTTCTGTATATCCTCCACAAAATCCATACTACTCAAGGTATCTAAGGTAATAGTTGACTGGGTAAGTGTTGACAGTACCTAAATACTAATATCGCTGAACAGCATTTCTCCTACAGAAATTAACTATTTAGTTTATATTATGATGTAGTATCATACATACTGATGATGAAAATCCCCGAGCAAGACCAGTAACAAATGAGCCAGTCCCTTTTCACAACAGCTTGTAAACAACACAGACAAGAGTGAGGAAGAGAAGGAGACACACAACAGGGAAGAAATTGTTTCTCAGGGTCAAACAGCACTGGAACAGAAACAAGGACTGGTCTTGAAGCTTCTAGTCCTGTGCCTTTTCCACTGGAATATTCTCACTAATCCAGAATACTAATTTCAATGCACGCTTCACAAGCATAAAGCTAGATGCAGTCTACACAGCCTTTTGCTAAGTGCTGGCAGTAGTTCTACTTCTCAGGCTCCTTGGAAGAAAGAATGCTGGTGCACAGCATTGGCAGACATGATCCACACCTGAGGGAAAAGAAACTGAAACAGACCATTGAGCATAAAGCTAGGCTAAGAGTTGGAAGGAGAAAAAAAAAAAAAAAGACAACTATAATACGTGTAGTTCGAGCAATTCTAGACTAAGTCAGATGAACAATCCCATGAGTTCACTTTTTAAGCTTCAATGCCTATATTTCTTTAAAAAAAGAACAATGAAAAGTGATGAAATAAGTATTTTTTTAATCTTCACTCACTTGAGGGAATGGCTCTGCTGATGCTAGTAGTACGTTTTCTGGTTTTAAATCACAGTGAACAATATTCTTGAAGTGTAAATTCCTCAAAGCAACAAGTATCTAAAAAAAGGAAAGAACATTTTCAGAACTATTCAGAGCGGATCAGAAGTGTCAAAAGCCACACACACTAACCAATACAGTAATTTGTATCAACACAGTCTTCAAGAATTAACCCTTATATACTGTGCAAGTACTGTTTTTTCCAGCCTATCAAGACTTGGAACTGATGGGTTTTATTTTCCTTTGGGTTTTTTTTTTTCTTCCCTTCTCCCTCTGTCTTTTTGAATGCTTACTGTTTCAACATGCATCTTTGGATGTCCATAATGTTATGTCTTGGGAAAGAAGGGCAAAACAATTAACATAATTACCATTCCAAATTCTTTCCACGTTTATTCAACTTTCATTAGATGTGCAGCCCTCCATGCTGTCTCCTTTAAATAACAATACAGAAAACCCCATCTCCAAATTTTATTCTCCCATAATTGCAAAAGACAAATCTAGCCTCTCCTCTCAAAGGAGAGAGACTGAATGCCAACCTGAGTGACCATGAACTTAGTTATTCGTTCTGGAAGTCGACTTTTCTCACTGGAAAGAATCATCTCTAGCATATCCCCATGCAGCTTTTCCATCACAACAAAGACCCGTTCTGGGGTTTCAAACATACATTCCAGGTTCACAATCCCGGGGTGGTGCAAATTCTAAAAATAAAGTAGTACATCACTAAAATAAAACAGTATGAAATATCCTGAATTACACAGAAATGTTGTACCACAAATCAAAAAGCAGTTAAGTGGAGAGTTAGAGATGAAAAAACAAAATGTCCGAGGCAAGAAACTAGCTTGAAACAAACACTAACCCATGAAACATGCCAATTATCACTACTAAGACTAATTTGTTTTAACACAAATTATCCCTAATGATTAATTTTACAGTTGATACACTCAGTAGCTTGAGTACAGAACATGCAAGAGTAACAGTCATAGATTGAGAAGCCAGTAGTGGAATACAGCAAAAAATAATACAGAGTTTCCTGCTACTTGAGGGAGACAACATGGAGCCAAAGTACACGTCTTCAGTGGATCCCTTATAAGGGGTAGATACCACCCCCAAGTTACCAACTCTACCAAATACTCAGGAATTCCCACTCTTGTAAGATTCCCTCTTACAAAGAGACTCAGGAATCACATATGCAGATCTAGAAATCAATTCAGAGCACTTACACACATTACAAAATCTCATTAATGGCTTATTTGAGACAAAACTCCAATGTGATCCAAAAATACTTCTGTACCTGGAGAATGGCTACTTCATTACGAAGCTGACTTTCCTGTTTAGTTGGAAACCTCATCTTGTCAATGACTTTGATAGCCACATCTCTTCCAGTCTTCCTATGTTTTCCTAAACAGAAAGTCAATGTCAGCCATCAAGAGGTAGAAGCAATTCATAGCTATAAAATATTACAGCAGAAATTTCTTTTTGGGGAAACAAGTATATTCCGTACAAGTGTACAATATTACTATATTGATATTTACAATTGCAACTGGTATATGAGTAACAAGAAGTGATCAGCCTTAACAGGAGTGTTGTAGATAAATTTAAACTAGTTACTACTCTGCTGTCAGGTATGCACATTGACATTAGATGTATTAGGTGAAGTTTTTGCTTGTGCAAGGGACTCACACATGAGCAAGTGATACCAACTCCCACTCCCTACTCCCTCTCTTCTGTAAAAAAGTAACAACAAAACCATTCAAGGCCAACGTGAAGAAAGATTTGCAAGTCTTCTCCAGTGGTTTCATACTTTGCTGGGCTCCACATGCACAGGAAATTAGATACCTAATACTCTACAGGACCATGAGAGTAATCATGTGCCATGAAGAACAACACATTAAGACCCAAGGGCAGCCTGTTGTGATCAAAAAGCTCTAAAAGGTTACGGTAAGAAAAAAAAAAAAATGTGCTGATAGCACCAAATACTATTCCTTGCTGCAACCTGCATCAGCTACATGAGAAGTATTCTGCAATACACAGATAGGATGTTTCAAGGGCTGAGTAGCTGTAATTGCTTATCCAGCTTCTCCACAGCTGCTAAACTGACTTCTATCACATTCACATCAGAGTGGTTAATGGGATCACACACTGCAAAACCTTGATAATCTAAGACAATTAATACTAAACTAATACAGAACAATAAGTCTGCACCAAAGGCAAAATGTCATTATCTGCTCAGTGAAGGGTCTGGAAGCCATTTTAGAAAAAGGCACGACACACACAGCTACAGTGCAAGCGGCACAGAGGACTCTACTGGCAGTGCTATGGGGAGCCCAGCTACACCTCGCTAACCACCCAGCCAGGCCTCACCCGCTGCTCTGCGGTCAGCACTGGTGAGCCAGGGCTTAGGCAGAGCATAGGAATTGCTCCAAAGGCTGCTGCGCCAAGAACTACCGCACCTGCCTTAAACATCCTAATGAACAAAGGGGCAAAACCAGGCTTATCTCTACTGGATGAAGTAAGGCAGTTAATGGAGACATCACTCAAGCTCCAAAAGGGTTTACAAGGTTACCAAATAGAACTAACAACTGGAGAGCAAAAAATAAATTTTAGAAAGATTACATTAGTCCTAAGGAAAGCATACACTGTATAATGGACTGTCACAGGCAGCAGCATAAAGCCAGAAGTCTCAAAAGAGAGATCTGGGGAGTTCTGTCATTTTGTCTGTAACAAAGCAACAATTTTTAGGCAAAATATTAGAAATCACAGCAGCCAGCTATAATTTAAATAAAACCTTAGATTCAGGGAAAATTACTCTGGCTGCACTAGACATCAAATTATATAGAAATGTAGCAGAAATACCATCAATTATGAATTAGATGCAAAACCTAGAAGACAAACGCTAGGTTGCAAGAGAACATAAAGCAAAACCACCAAACTAACAATACACTTAACTACAGAAGCTAGACTAGAGCTAAAAATTGAACATGAAGAAAGACTAACAGAAAAGCAGCTTGAAAATTCCTTTTCCTAAGTAAAACACAACCAACCAGGTTTCAGTGCAAGTTTTACATCAGTAAGAAACTGTCAAGAATATTTTTTTCTGTCTCCATTTTTCAGAGCCTTCAAAACTAACCAAAATAGGAAAAGCAGAGAGAAACTGTTCTCATTGAAAGAAACAGGAACTGGATATCAATATTGTATAACTTCTTGATTTACAATTTGTAAGTGTTTGTTGAGAATAGCGGACACACACAAATACCCCCCACAACAATGGAAGCAACTTAATTTTACCTTTTTTTATTTAAATAAAAGGTTTTGTTACCATTATTTCAGTAAGCCTACACAAGTAGGGAGAAGCCAATATTAGAAGTCACCAGATCTAGTCTCCCCAAACACCAGCAACAATTAAGCAGTATGCAGAGCCAGGAAAAGAATAGTTTTTTATATTCTCTTTTCTTGCTCTTTCAGTATGCATAGCCTATATATTTTAAGGCATCATTAAGTGAAAAAAATTAATATAATAAAACCCTTTTATAAGCTTTTATTATGTTTATAAGCATTTATAAGCATTGAATCATGCAAAATACCAAGCTGAGATTTATCTAAAAGGCAATTTAGGAGAGTACATATAGAAATAAAATCAAAACATTAAAATACTTTCCACATTTGTGCATATTCTAATCATAAGAAGGGGAGCACACTTTGATTCACACTATGCTTTAAGAAATACAGAGGGGAAAAAATAGACCTCTCTGAAGAGTGATGTAAAACCAGACTATCAAACTGCATTTCCATCAAGCAGTTCAGAAGTAATAGAGAAAAGTTTTTAACTACACAATTGGCACACAGAAAAATCATAGCCACAATACCTCCTGACTAGAAAGACAACATGACAGAAGCAGAAAGGTTACCACTTTTAAATCATTAGTTATCACTTTCTCTTTCTTTCCAGATTTATGGTCTGTGGTTTTCTCAACTCTTGAGATACAATACATGGGATTAAAAAAAAAAAAAAAAAAAAAAAAGAGAAACAGAGTTCATATGATGCATTTCTAGTATTTGTTCTTTTTGTGATTAATACTATAAACAAGTTACATGTTGCAATAGAAGTTTTTAAAAACTGAAAGTGATAAAACTACAATTGAAACATAAAACTGAGACCTCTTGACAAAGAATTCCTTCCTCTACTTTATCCTGCTGACAGAAATTTGTAGAGAAACTGTTTGCATAAAATACATCAATAATATGTTTGCATAAATACTGTCAAACCATAAACTAAAATATGAATTTTTCTAATTGCTTGTAGCTACACCTCTCAGATATCATTAAAAACAGGTATAACTGACAACCTCCTTAAATAAGTGACTTCTAATACTGTATAATACAGATAACAGTGTTAGAATTTGCAATTAAAAAAACCTTAATCGTTAACCAAGGCCAAATTCAGACTAGAGATTGCTTTGTATTTAACTGTGGTCAAAATGCAATGCATATTCTAAACCAATTTTGATGCCAATGCAAAACTCTAATTGCAAAAAAGGAATTGTAAGAAATACTGTACATAAAACTGCAGAGAGACAAAGTAATCCAAACAGAACTTTTAACAAGATAAACTTCACCTAGACATTCTAGATACAGCTAAGCAAATACAAAAAGGCTCATTATATCAAGCAGACAGACATTCTACCTTAATAAATGCATAATGGAATCTAATGTAATTTACCTCCATATACAATACCAAACTGACCAGAACCCAGCACTTCATCAGCAAATATTTGGTACACAGAGCTGATATCCTAATGCATGAAAAAAAGAAATCACAAACATCAGGAGTAATCAAAATGTTCATGAGCATATTAGTTAGTACTGGCTAAGCTGTATTTACATTTGACATCAATCAAACTCTGTAAAGGGTGCCACCATTGCCCTGAATGGAGTGGAAAAAACACAACAAACTTTTCCTGAAAAGGATCCACTTAGCTGCAGTATAAGCAGGGACATACATTCATACAAACTAACAGCTGTGTCAGGTAAGTAGATTACTTCCTGTATAGAACACAGACTTCTTTAGCTACAACACCCTGGTGTTGCTTTCTCATCCAGACACTGTTACTACCAATTACTTTGTAATACCCAGGCAAATGAACACCATTATTACACAATGCGCATGACTTACCACATTCTCCTGGACTTGGCAATTTGAAACAGAGATGCTTAGAGATAACTCTTCTGCAATAAAGAAGATATAACTGAGTAAGTAAATAGGAAGGGCAGGCTTTTTCTAGTAAAAAGGGGAAAAAAACAAAACAAAAAACCTTTACTGACTTCTAACCCAGTCATGGTGAAATGATTTTGATTGATATTCTGCAGAAACATCATACCCTGGAACTCAGATTTCACAGATTGATTAGATAAACAACCCTGAGAGTTTTGCTGGAAATATTTGTCTATTTTTGTCATATCACTGATTACAAAAATAGTAGAACAGTACGAGTGTGTACACAATAGAGAGCTGGAAAACCAAAAGCAATAGTAATGTCGCAATTGTATCAGAGTTCATTAAACTACTAAGAATTTCTGGTCGTAATATAGAAAAATACAGGGAAGAGGACCAGGAAGATCCCTTATAGTCAAATGAATGTGGTTACTAATTTTCTGTGGCATCAAGGTATACGGAATTAATGCATAAGAAAAGGAAACAAATCAACCGAAGCAAGTAATAGAAGACCTGATAATTAAAAGAGCAATAAACCCCATAATATAAAGAATCTTTGTTTCACGGATGAACTACAGAACCATATCAATCTTTGGAATAAAAGAGCACATCTAGGAAGTGTAATTTGCAAGTAAAAGCACCAGATAAAGACACAGAATTTTTCAGCCTGCAGCAGATGTTGACACGAAGTTGTCGTTACAGGAGTAACATTACGATGCACGGACAAGAAGAGATACGTCAAGGAAGGTTCCTTTGACTTCCAATACAGAGGTGAAGCGTCTCAGACAAATGGACACCTATCATTTGTTAACTTCAAAAAAAAAAAAAAGAGAAATGTAGAACAAATTCACCTACAAGGTGGAGAGAAGATATACTATAGATTTACTATCACTTTGAAAAGAGCCTTTATCACCCTAAGAAGAGCCTTGAGCTTTAAAAACATAATTTCAGAAAACAAAGAAGAGGTCTGTATCTGATTTTTGCCACCTGTGCTTTATCTCAAAGAAGGAATTTACAGACTGAAGACAGCAACAAATACTAGTTCTCAAAGACATTCTGAATACCGCATCTGAAACATGAACTGGAATTACAGCCTTGCATATTTCTACTGATTATTGACTATAGTCAAGTCTGTATTGGCATAACACAATGAAAAACAAGGAAAAAAAAGCAGACAAAAAAGTTACTAAGGTCAACACAAACTGCAGCAAGGTTGAAACAAGGTAACTAGAAAGAGAAGATACAGCTTTTGAAACTGTTCAAAGAGAACACACTGAACCCTTCTCCATAGATGGCTACAGAATACAAAATATCTAGTAGGTAGAGATTGAGTTACTCCTTCCAAATAAATCCATTTCTCTAGTGTCTGAAATGCATAAGAATAAGGGCTGAAAAATTGTCACTTCCGAAGAAATCAGTAATGCCAGGACTTAATATGTAATCTATACCAGGTAACAGCTTACTAATCTTCTCTTTCTCATTTCAGCTCACAAACATCCCACAAAGAAATATCCCACCCCAACCACCAGGTACCAGGTCAGAAAGGACTCTTTCCCACGGGTCAGACTGGAAGAGCATCCTCATTTCTAGCTACTTTCTGGCCAGAGCGTGGTATAAATTGACTAACTAGTATCTTGTGGACATTTTGACACTACAAATTCCCTGCTGCTGCAAGAATTTCAAGCACTAGCAATGTCTCCCTCCTCTTTTGGTCTTTTCATTTAAAAGAACATATTTGAGGCTTTGGGGGCTTTGTTTTTTTAACTAAAAGTCTAATTTTCTTAAAGACTCTTGGGATACACTTCATGGCTCACAATGTGTAGGAATAAGAGGGATGAACGGACATTTTGTGGGCTTTTTAGAGTTTAAATACCAACCTGAATTGTCTAAGGATATGCAAACGCCACTTCACAACTCATGGTAGTTTCTTATACTTCTGCAATCCTAAACATACTGAAATACTTCCTCTTTGTATCTACCCCTGCAGCCCTATTCCCTACCACTAACAAGTTTTAATATAAAAATGTTCTTATTTATATCTGAAAAAAATTTGATTTTGGAAAAAGCAACTGTCTTTGCAAGTCTCTCAGCAACAGTAAGCCTTAGGTTCTAGAAAACAGAGAGAGCTTTTGGAACTAAGAATTTAATATCAAAAGTGGCATTTTACATATGTGTAAGGCCAGTTATGAGGTACCATCTTACAGGTATGTTTCTTCACTGTAATTAAATACAGATACCAGTACTGGCATTTCATAGTTTACCATTTCAGACCATGGTTGTATTTTCAGAAAGTGCCTTTACCTCAGACTAGCATTTACAGGTTCTTAACTGTTGCTGGTGCAGAATAGCTGGATATCAGAGACAGAGAAACTAATCTCAGAATCTGCTGCAAAAAAAAATTTCACTAAAAGATTAAGGAGTAACTGGAAGATGAAACTAAAGAATGAAAGGATAAATCTCAGTACAGAATGTGAACGAACATCATTGCGAGGAACAAGAAGATGTCTGAAGAGAAAGAACACAATATATAGTTTAGTAGAGCATTGACAATGAATATGATCCTATGCCAGAGAAAGAAAGGGAGGGCAGGTGCATAAAAAGAAGAACAGGGTACTTTTTATTACTACCCACAGCTCAGCTAAAGTTCTTTCCATCGCTGGCAGTATTTACATTGCATCACTAACTCCTTTTCTTCTCCTTAGCTACTGACATCTCGCAAATTAAAATAAAGGGGCTAACATCAAAAAGCATCCAAATTTAGTTTTTTCAGAGTATATGTATATAATCTGAATTTATTTATTTAAGTATATTAGAAATATCTAAACTATGGTCCCTTTTTATATCCAGCAACTACGTGGGAGTTCTTAATGCTCCTACAATAAAGCTCTGCAATATGCATTCATATTGTAAATCTGATTCTTAACTACTACTTCCTGCTACAACAGATTACAGGATTTGCCCACCCTCCACAAACCTGAGTGTCACTTTTTAGAGACTTGTGGAAAATTATGGACCTAATTCAGCAGAGAATAGATAGACAATACTTCACTCTAAATAACCACTTTTCTGAAAGGAATCTCTACCATTAACAGCTTCAGAATATGAATAATAGTGCCTTGTCTGCCTGCTTACTGTGATCTTTTCCTTGTCCTGCAGCAGTGCAAACGCTAGCTTGAGGAGTGACTGGCATCAAAGCCTGACGAATGGCTTTCTCCCAGCCCTGAGCTACGTCAAGTCCAACTCCGGTGGCAGCAAGAACAGGACTGTGATGACTGCTGCCATTGTTTTCGCCAACAAAGTACACCATCGTGTCAGTGATGATCTCAAAACAGTATGGGTTGCTGCCCTGCACCACGTTTGAAAAATCTCGAGGCTGAGTCACCTGGAGAATTTCTGAAAGTGGAATCTCCTGAAGAAAAATATTAAAGATTAAAAAATGAAAATGCACATAATATTTTAATATACTGATACTCAAAACTTAAAATTGTTTGCAAAGAAATCAAAGCAAATATATCAAAATACCAGAACACCAAGCTTCGTAACTAACGTCAAACTGCATGACCGTTGCCCGCCCAGTTTTCTGAATTCCTCTATACAAGCCTAGAGAGACTTCCAGCCCCACCACAGTTCTCTCTATACAACTACTATTTTCTACTCAAACTGCATTTATATTCAGCACGAAACATGCCCCCACAGCATACAAATGCTGCACAACTGTAAAATGACCGTTTTCCCCCTGTAGTTTACACAGCTTAGCTAGAATAAAACATGACAGGGGAAAAAAAGTGAAACGACAACACGAAGAAGAGGATGCGGTTATATAAGCTAGTCAATAAGCACTGCTTCACATATCTGAATTGTTTTGGGTAAAGATTCTCTTTCATACAGATATTAACAATTTCTACTGACTCCTCTACCTTGTCAGTTTAAGATCATGGTACAAGCAGTACTAGAGAACAGATCTGAAGGAAGAAACGGTTGCAAGTTCACACTAGCTGGAGGAGGACATTCCACATACATGGGAAGGTGTACAGGTGCATGTCACTTGCAAGAGTAGTGAACAAGCAGGTGAACACCAGGCTGGCATTAGGGGGATAAAAGACAGTAGCTGATTACGATGAAGAGCAAATAAATGTAAAGGCAAAAACTGCGAATGACTCTAACAGCAAAGACAACCTGAGATTTAAGCAGTTAAAAAAAGGGGTGCAAAGGGGCAAGTCAAAGGACTAAAAGCAGTGACATAACGGAGCAACAAGCAAGGAACATATTTTACCAGCTGTGTTTTGAATGCACAGGGCAATACAAGTATCAGAGAGGTCTGAGAAGAAGAGACTGCACTGGTCAAGATAGGGATGAAAAGGATCTGGGCAAGTTTAGCTGGGTGTACAGAGAAAAGGCTTGATCTTAGAGATGTTATAAAGGAAGAAGCTGCAAGATTTGGACCCCCACCTAAAGGTGTAAGACAAGAAAGGGAAAAATCCTGTTTATACATTCGAACACATTTTCTGAACATTCTACCACTGAATACATTACTATATTAACAATATACTAAATTTATTGCTAAGCTTTATTTATATAATGCCAGGCTGCACAGTAAGTTTTCCTCTAAATCTTACTTGCAACTTCCAGTTGTACAGTTGGGAATAATTTAATTTTGGGAACCTCGAAATAAAATACATAAGCATGCAAACTTTCAGTCACCACTTATAGAATACAAAAATCCTAGCCTTCATTAGACTGGCAGCCAAACAAATTCTCTGGTAACTGTGAAGAAAGCTTCATATGCTAGGTAATTTGGGAGAACAGTACATGTAAAATGCAAGGAGTGACATACTCAAGGGGATTAGAACAGCAGCTGCAAGCAACTTCTCAGAGTTAGTCTTGGTCCTTCTCACTTATAAGCTTCAGCCAACAATTAACCTAATCACAGTTTTGATTAAAAAAAGATGGGGAAAAGGAGATAACACTTATACTTGCTCACAAGTAGATTTCAGATCTATAAAACACTAGTGCCACATAATTATTAATCATCATTAATTACCTTGTAATACTTTGTTCCAGATTCATTTTGAAATAGCGTGAGGCATTTGCTGTCCAGTCTCCAGTAATGTCTTTTTCTCTACAAAATGCACGGTACAATAACATAAGGAATAAATCACTGTTATGGCTTTTGTTATCGGATTATTTAAATGAGAAATGCTCTAAATTACTAAAATAATCAATTAATGTTAATCTACAGTTGCATCTTAGGCTAGATACATGAAAAAATACACTTTGAGAATAAAGATTTTTTTTAAATTCAAGAAGGCTCAAAAATTATTTCCACAAACCAGAAAAAAATATCACTTACCTTACAGTAATAGGAGTGACAACAGCAGTTATCTCATACAGGAAAAACACTTACCTAAACAGGTTTCACTCCAGGTACATGTGCTCACAAAACCTGAATTATTTTAATTTAGTAACAATTGTGGGAGTTATGCTTTCTCCCTGCATGGCCTCACACCAACATTGCCAGGATTCAAGGACTGAGCAAGCCTAACAAGTCCTTAATTCTTTTGTCAACACAGAATTCTAGAAGGTCAAAAGCACACAGTGGCAAGACAGATTATGATTCAAGTGGACAAAATATCTCGGGGGGAAAATAAAATAAAATAAAAATCAAGACAGACTAAATAGCCATTTCCTGGAAGTCTCCACCAATGAAAAATATCTTCTCCAACAAAAAGTAATATGAATAAGCTGTTGCACATAAGTGTCTTGTAATTTTAAGCAGAAAAACATTCCTCAAAACAAAGCTTTTAGAAAGCTAATATGGTTGTATGGACCTAACTTCCTTTGCTTGTACCATGCTCATATAGTTAGAAACCCATTTTCATTTTTCTGTGGCAAAAAAACAAGATCCTTAACTCTGGCCTAGGATGACAAAGTTTGAAACATAACACAGTAGAGCTTCAATCACTTCAATCACGGGGAAGCTAAGACTACCTGTAGGAGTCAGACAAAGAAAGCTAGGTCATGAATGGATTTAACTATATGGAATTTCCAGGCAGCACTGAATGGAAACTGGGTGAAAGCATAAGGGTGAACCTGTCCTTTAGACATATATGCTCTTTATTAAATCATGAATCAGGGAAGACTTTGGAGGGGGGAATTAAGGAACAGGTTGGTAACTCACTCAGAGATTCAAAATCTGCCCATACCCTATTCTGAGAAAGGATGGGCTCAGAGTGAGGAAAAGAATACAGATGATGATACAGAAAATTCTCATTATAAAGGGTGAAATATCTTGTTATCCAGAGTCAGCAAAAAGCATACAGATATTGCTGTTAAAATGAACTTTGTCAGAACTGATAGAAAGCCCAAGTTGTTTCAGGAATAGGAAATAGCCTGATATTGCTGAGAGCAGAGTGGTCAAGGGAAATAGCCGATGTTGTAATGCCTAATACAGAAGTCTCCTCCCACCAGGAAGCTCTATGAGATCTTGCATGGCTGAGGATATCTTGCTTTGGGCAGAATACTTCACTTCATTTGAACTGCCTTTTTAGGTAGATGTCATCTAGGTAGTAGCCAGACTGACAGATGAAGAAAATCAAACTAAGCTAAGGTGTACAATCTGATCACCGTTCTATGAGGAGGTTCAGTAAAGTCCATGGAAAAATGTACTGGTTGTACTGAAAGATTAAATCAGAGCTAAATACTAGGTCGGCCCTCAACAGTTCTGCTAGAACTATTCATCTTTGTCTGCTACCTGGCCTTAGTTTTTCCATAGCCACTTGATGATAATTGTGTCTGTTAAGTAGCCTTGGCTGGAATCTCATCTGAAATATGCTAGACACTTATTTTGGTTTCTGATAAATACATCTAGGTATTACAAAACTGTACCTTAAAGAAATGTTTTGTAAGGCAGTTTCTGACAGACCACTTGCAGTGGTCTGTTTAGTTGACAATCACAAAAAGTAAAAACACTACAGTAACTTGGTGACTAGTATCTCCTCTCAGCTCGATTTCAGTAGAACTTAAATAACTTTGCTTCTCTAAATTCCTGAAGTCCCCTTCAATCAGACTCCTGTGTAGAGACAATGCAAAAGTATTTATGCTGCCTTTCATGAACAGTCTCAATATGACACACTGTGCTTCACGAGATCTGGGAACTTCTTGACTTCATCCTTTTCATTCATCTACCAAAAGACAAGAGTATTCACTCCCTCCCATCAGACAACTCTGCGGAACCCAGTTATTCTTCCTTACCTTCCTCCTCAATACACAAAATCAAGGAGCTTGCCTAAGAAGGTTCAATTAAGAGATCATTATTGGTAGCACTGGAAACAAACAACATAGTCTTTTTGGAGGATGCCTGCATACCCAAGGACATACAGTCAAGCCACAACTCTTTATTCCACTGACATCAAGAGGAATAGTGAGTTTGCGGGGGATGGTGTTCAATGCTGCTTACTTTTAGATAGAGTGAATTGCTAGAGGAATGAAGGGCTCCCATATCTACAACAGACATTTACAAACACCTAGATTATTAGAATAATAGCGTCAGCCATTTCAGTACTCATCGTTTTATAATGATTTCCACCTCTTCCTGTAGTAGAATAAAAACACTGATACAAATATTTAGTTCAACTGCTAAACAGAAAGAAGACATAAGCAAATTATTCCAAATCATCTCAGGAAAGCTGAAATTTTAAACATGCAATTCATTTGAGACAATTTAGAGATGCTTCTCCTTCTTAAAAGGGAGAAGGAAAAGTACTGTTGAACCATCACATGAAGAATTTTGAATAAACTACAGTTTCTCCTTTACACCAGATTTCTTTATAATGAACATCATGGCTAAGTTCTTTCAAATTATACTGTAAATCAGAGTACTAAATAAGATAAATGAAATACACTGGATTAAAGAAATAATTTAACTTAACGTAGGAAGAAACTAAAGTCACTGACCAGATTGTCTCTACTAGTATAGTGGACCATCCATCCTTCCTTCACCATTGTACTGCTCTTCCTCTTTGTGTGCTTGATTGACTGTACAACTCTCATGAGAGGAATATTATTGCTTGTTGAAGGACTAAAAAAAGATAGAACAGTTAATATTTAACAAGGTAAAATACAACACTACTGCAATTATACTACACATTTAGCCCATAATTTTCAGGAACAGGCACCTTTTCTTCCCATACAAATTTCATTGATAGATGAAATTGATAAGGTATCTGAGCTCCCACTAGCTCTCCTGGTGCAGGTATTGCAGTACTTAAATTACTCTACGGAACACAGAAGAAACGCACTGGAATGAGGACACCTACAGAAATCATCCTCTCTCAAAACAATTAGCTGAGACTGCTGGTCGTAATCCAGCATAAAAATATGATTAACATGAGCATCACTATTATTTCCTCTTGTCTGTGTAAGCTGACTATGCTACTTCTTAATATTGTTATTACACTAATGAAGGTCCCTACCTAAGCATACTTTCAATTTATGAAAATACAAACAGGGGTATGTTAATTCAAATCACAACTGCACTAAAAAATTTTATCAATGCTCAGGGATATTAACTGTCCTGCAGACAAGGATTTTACAATCTCTAATATTCTGACAGAGTCATTAGTTAAATATACAGGTTTCAATAGCACTGAAAATGGAGCAAAGCACTCAGTTGCCTGCTTAACACCAGAGCTCCTACATGTGACACTAACAGAAACATTTGTAAATACACAAAATCACAAAGTAGATTCAAAACCAAAAATGTAAGGATGCTTTAACACAGCACACAGTTACACTGCAGAACTGGCTACCACAGGATGCTGTACATGCCAAAAACTTTTATTGCTTTGAATGCCATTAGAAATAAATGGACCTAGAGGTGGAACACAAAAAAGATGCTACTTACAACTCAGGAATTCCTTGAGCTATAAATTGCTGAAAGTTGGGAAGGTATCACTGTATTCTCTTCCTCACATATTTGTTATTAAGCTCTGAGCTAAAACAACCTTTAGTTTGACCTAACACAACTACTCTTATGTTACTAAGAATGACTTAAGAAAATCAGGATGACACTATTCAGAATAATACAGAAGGTAAAAAGACCAAACTTGGTTAAAGAAACTATGTAACAGTTATCAGCCTGAAGACTTCAGAAAAATCACATTCAAGATCAATAAAGTAAACTTCTGCCTAAAATGAATATAGACTATGATATGAAAATTAAAATATCTCAAGTAACTCCTTTTAAGTCAACACATGCATAACAGTAACTAAATTAGGCTAAAATCAAAGACCTTAGCCATGTTAACCCATAAAAGTCACCATGTTTTGATAATCTGGTTTTATTTCTTTGATAACAATCATAGCATAGCACTTTTTCCAATTAGAAGAATATGTTTCAGATTTTCTTGCGACAGGATAACTTTACAAAGCATTTTCAAGTTCAAAAAAACCCAAAACCAACCACAAATGAAAAAACAACACTTGAAGCAGTAAACCTCAGCTAATCAGAAATTATTTACTCACAATACTGAAGAAAGTACATCCAGAGCAAAGAAATACAGCTTATGACTTACCTGATGGTTTTGACAGCTTCCTCATCTTTGTCTCCATCAAGGTCAGATGGATCCATAAAGAAGATTTTGTCCTCTGGAGGAGAGGGCTCTTCAGCATCATCTAGACCTCGACTACCATCACTGTTCATTTCACTGCTATCAACTTCCATTGGCATGTCCAAGTCCTGGCCTGGGCTAGCAGGTTCTGGAAACAACACAGGATTCAGATATTTCAAATACACAATTAAAAAAAAAATCAAAGAAAACAAAGAAACAAAAAAACAAAAAAAATTTCTTCTTCATTTCACATTTGTGCAAGTAAACATAAAAGTACAATCAGTATATACAAAATCCTCAAGTTTCTGCTAAATGGTGCAGAGTATGCTAATGGACATTATCAATCTGGTTTTGCTAAATGCCAAGGCAAGAGAGACCCATCTAAAAGAAGAATCATATTGAAAGAAACGGAGCGAAAAGCTTAAGGTCTAAACCTGAATCTCATTAAGTAATTCTGTTCCACAAGTAATCAGTACAAAGTAACCTCTCGATGGCTAGAGATGACCCAGAGAACTACTCCTGTGCAAATGAAATTCTCCGTCAACAGAAACCCAACTCTGTTCTCGCTGCCCTTGTAGCCCATAATAGCAAAAGTAAGAGAGAAAAGGGGGGCTGTGGTATGGCAGGAAAAGAGAAAAGCAGAACAGATCTTACTCACGTCTGACTCTCTGCTGGCAGAAGTTTAAAGTTTCCAAAAGCTGTACAACTTGCACTGTGGAAAACTAAGAATTAAGACATACAAATACCTTCATCTGCAGCCTTTTTTTTTTTTTTTTTTGGTCTGAGAAGGTTCAATTTAAGGGTGGGAGAAAGAATGAAAAATAAATGACTCGTTATGTCCACGGAAGAATTCTATGAAATTGTAGCTCCTAAACTATGTGCCCTAGCACTTAGCATCACAAGGGTAGTGAAAGCAGGCTGCAGCAACAACGTGTTGCACACTATTGTTCATGGCCACCAATCTCAAGACCCAGGCAAGAGCCTTGAAGCTGAAGAAGGCAGGCACGAATGCATGCGATACACTGTGCAATGGCAATGGACCCACTGGCTAACAGGGCTGCTGCCCAGGCCTCTGAATCAGGTTATACAGTTTGGTGTGATCTGCTGCATGTCATCAATTTTATTCCCCTCAAAATATGTGTGCCAAGGATCAAAATTTTGGGCAACACAATCACAGAATGGTTGAAGTTAGAGGGGATCTTTGGGGGTCATCTGGTCCAACAACCCCCATGAGCCCATTTCTCCAGCCTGTCGAAATCCCTCTGGATGGCAGCACAACCTTCTGGTGTATCAGCCAGTCCTCCCAGTCAGCAGCCAGCTTGCTGAGGGCACGCTCTGCCCCATCATCCAGATCATTAATGAAGATGTTGAACAAGATTGGACCCAGTATTGGCCCCTGGGGTACACCACAAGTTACCAGCCTCCAACTAGACTTCATGCTACTTATATCACCCTCTAGGCCCATCCATTCAACCAGCTTTCAATCCACCTCACTGTCTGCTCACCCACCCATATTTCATCAGCTTAACACTGGTCTAAAACTCATAAGACTAAACCTTCTTCCACATACTATTCCCCACCTTCCGCTTTCAACTCTGTAAGGTCTATTCAGAAAACAGTCCTACTTAATTGAGGTTTCAAAAAAAAAAAAAAAATAGAGTGGGGTTTTTTGTTTTGGTTTGGCTTGGTTTTTCCTTTCTCTTTTACCTCATAAACTGCTGGACTAACTCTGGCCACTAAAAATCATGGATATGAGAAAGTCACAAAAAATGGTACTTGTCTTCAGATATTAACATTTTAAAATATATATTTCATGGTGAACAATGAGCAGACTGGTCACAACAGATACTTAATTTTTGTACATTGAGAAGGCTTCTTCATTTTTTATTTCCTTTGAGCAATCTCAAGCAAAGCACACTGTACTTGCCAACACTGATTACGTAAAATTAAATTCACCAGAGTATAAGTTTTACAGTGAATCTTTTTAATTGTCAGCAATCTCAGGTGAAAAAACTGGGAAGATAAAATAAAAAGACATAAGATATTCAAAGATGAGAGAACCAAAAGCTAATGCATCTTGTTAAGCCTCCAAAGATCTGTCAGTATTTGAAAGTGTGTTTCTCATCTTACCTCCATTGAAAATCACCTCTCCAAGACAGTCTCTAGGTACTTTAGATGCACAGCGTTTGTGACAGTTGAATCTGCAATCTAAAATAGAAGATAAATAAGCCCATGATACCAGAATCTTACTCCTACTCAAACACTAACATTCTATCATTCACTACTTCCATCACAAGCTTCAGTTCAGATTCATACATTTGCATGTAACTGAAGACAGTACCAATGAGGTCACCTCCAGAAGGAAATTAACAAACTTGTCCTGATGTCACATGTTGATTTGCCCCACCACTATTTATTATGTCAGCACTTCCCCTTCCAGTACAAAACAATTTTCTACTTCTCTAGCTTTCTCTGTAGTTACTTTTTCCATTATGACGTATTTTTTCCCATCCTCTCATCTGTTCCACATCCCTTTTTCCATTGCTATATGATTCAAATGTCTCATCTCTACCATTTTTCCCCACCTGCTGCCTAAGACTTGCAGCCATCAGAGCCTCTAGTTTCACACACCTGTATCACAGTGCAAATATGCTCTGCAGTAAATCCCAAAGTCCAGTTTCCCTATCATTCAGATTACAGATTTGGCTGAACACTGAAGCTCCATTTCTGCCTGCTGACACAAGGCAGACAGAATAACATTATGTCCAGATCTGGCCTGATGTGGAGATGGAATCTAACCTGGATGTGTGCCATTTCTGCATCCGAGGTATCAGATGTAGCCTACTGAACAAAGTCCAGCATACAAGATTAGTGGTGTTAACAAGAATTTCCTTTATTAGCAGCATCGCTGTAATTTTCAACTCTGTATCAACATCATGAATTTCAAAACTCCCTACTGCCCCCACAACTGTTTTCAAACTGCTAATGTAGCCCCTTTCTGCTATCCAAAGAAAGCTCATTGTGCTTTTCTTGTGCCCAGACAAGAGAAAAATCATTATCTCCCCATTTTTACTAGCAGAGAAGCCAAACCCTGGAGCAAAATACAATCCTGTTCAGCTTCTGAGTGCCTACAAGGAAGCATCCTAGGAGACCAATGAACTGTCCGTTCTATAGCTCTGTTTTCAGTCCATATTATGGAATATGGTTACTTCACTAGTTTGAAGGGGGCTGGAAGAAACAAGAGACATTTCAAATCTTACCAGGGAACCAGAAAGACTAAGAGCGAGTCCATCCTAATAAATAAATCTAGGTCCAGAAACATTCTTGAGTACTGCAATGCAACTCTCTAGTAAACAGTTAGAAACATCCCCTAGCATGCTTTTGGCCCACAGCATTAGCACAATCCCAAACAGTTCTCAGGTCTAGTTCATAAATCAGAGCATCCCATGAAATTGTTCCCAACAGGCAGTCTGCATACAGCCACCCAGGCTGGGATGCTAAGAAAACTTGTTCATGAGCACGGATCATTTTGTCCCAGTTGACCTCAGTGTCCAGGAATGTTCCTGGGCACACTTAATTATTACCACAAATATAGCCTTAGTATCCCAAAGATCATCCTCAGAGTCCAAGTAGAAGCCTGGATGAATTCAAGAAATCCAGGGCTCTTACAGGTACTCAGGAACATGGGACTGCTGAAAGACCCCAAACTTTGGGAATGTGCACAAGGAAGTCAGTGGGAAACCTTAAGAATCTGTAGGAGAAAGCAGTATGAAAATATTTTGATTGTTTGATATCAATTCCTGATATATTAAAAATACATATAGGATCGTACTGAATAAATGGAGGCCTATTAATATACTTATTTCTGTCCTATGCATATACATAACATTTCTCTAGACTTGTTTTCCATATAGAAATCCTATCTTTATCCAGTGTCATTCAATTCCCTGAAACTGATGTGGTAGCCCCATTTGTTCAGCTGGATATACAGTCACAACAACTGTATATGGTCCGTAGCATCAATATGTTAAAACTGCAAAGCATCTTTTTCAGGCTTCATTATTTATGTATTACTGACAAAAAAAAAAACAAAACCACAGTTCAGGATGCAGACTTCAAACAGACTACAAAGACTGCAAATTAATAAAAGAGAGAAATGAAAGATAAAACTAATTCCTTACTTACATGAGACAGCAGTATTTTTAGTCAAAAGAAAGTTAACACAGCTATAAGCTTACAAATTTTGCTCTCCTCTACTAAAGGAAATTGAAAATATATTAAGTGACCTCTTTCAAAATGATGACCTTTGGTACTCATGTTTGACAAACTCACATGAGAGAAATGGAAAGGCCTCTCCATATTAATGTTTATCATTAATCACTACAGTTTTCTTTCCTGCAACAAAGCTGACAGATCTGCACTATCCAGCAATAAAGAGCCAGAAGATCACAATGTCATAGTTATGCCCTGGGAACTGCAGGGAAGAGCCTGAGAACTGAAATCATGTGTCTTAACATATGCTAAATAAAAACCATGCAGCTGATGAAGCCTAAGCTAGTGCAGGAAAGGCACCTACCTGTGTAAATGTTTTTTTTTTTTTCAAAAGATAATAACCAGTATTCTGTACTAGAATAAAAAAATGAAAACTTACAAATTCTTTAGTGATGAGTCTAGAAGACAGACATCGAACAAAGGGAAGTACTTCCCATTTTTATTAATTTAGAATTATCTTACTAGAATTAAAGTGTTCCCAATCCACATGTGATTATATCTTATTTTCCAGAAAAATGTACAATGCACAGTCTACTAAAATGAAAATGAGGGCTGCTGTAATCCTCTCAAAAATATGCCATTTTTCAAAGATTATACTGCCCCATTTCACAGCGTATAACCCTCTGGCAATCAAAACATAAGTTGAAATCAATTTTAAATACAAAACCTTTATTGAAATCTATCACTGCAGCAGAAAATTAAATGTTTACCTTTACACTGCATTCCTTGGCGAAAAAGGCCCTTGAGCAGCCGTTTGCAATACTGGCATATGGTGGGACGAGTGTAAGAGTGAACAGCAAAGGTGTGCGGAACCTTCACTCTGCAGAGCACCATCTTTTCCATCCAGATGGGACGGCCACTCCAGGAGGGAATCCTCTTACTAGGTTCTGGGCAGCAGCGCTGGAATAAAGAAGGTATACATGATTTGCATCAAAACAGTCATGGCAGTCAGGTGAAGTCCCTGGTGACTGGAAAAAGAGAAACATTGCACCCATTTTTAAAAAAGGTAGAAAGGAAGACCCTGGGAACTACTGGCGTGTCAGCCTCACCTCTGTGTCTGGGAAGATCATGGAACAGATCCTCCTAGAAGCTATGCTAAGGCACATGGAGGACAAGGATGTGACTCAAGACAGCCAACATGGCTTCACCAAGGCCAAGTCCTGCCTGATCAACCTAGTGGCCTTCTACGATGGAGCAACTACATCAGCGGACAAGGGAAGAGCTACGGATGTCGTCTATTTAGACTTCTGTAAGGCCTTTGACACAGTGCCCCACAACATCCTTCTCTCTAAACTGGAGAGATATGGATTTGATGGGTAGACTGTTTGATGGATGAGGAATTGTTTGGATGGTCACATCCAGAGCGTAGTGGTCAATGGCTCCATGTCCAGATGGAGATTGGTGACAAGTGGTGTCCCTCAGGGGTCTGTATTGGGACCAGTACTGTTTAATATCTTCATCAATGACACAGACAGCGGGATCAAATGCACCCTCCGCAAGTTTGCAGATGACACCAAGGTGAGTGGTGTGGTTGACATGCCTGAGGGACGGGATGCCATCCAGAGGGACCTGGACAAGCTCAAAACATGGGCCCATGTGAACCTCACGAGGTTCAACAAGGCCAAGTGCAAGGTCCTGCACCTGGGTCAGCAGAGAACCCCCAGTATCAATACAGGCTGGGGGATGAAGGGATTGAGAGCAGCCCTGAAGAGAAGGGCTTGGGGGGTACTGGTGGATGAAAAGCTGGACGTGACCTGGCAACATGTGTTTGCAGCCCAGAAAGCCAAGCATATCCTGGGCTGCATCAAAAGAAGCATGACCAGCAGGTCAAGGGGGGTGATTCTGCCCCTCTACTCTGCTCTGGTGAGTCCCCACCTGCAGTACTGCGTCCAGCTCTGGGGCCCTCAGCACAGGAAAGACATGGACCTTGGAGCAGGTCCAGGGGAGGGCCACAAAAATGATCAGAGCACTGGAACACTTCTCCTCTGAGGAAAGACTGAGAGTCACAGTTGTTCAGCCTGGAGAAGGGAAGGCTCCGGTGAGACCTTACTGCAGCCTTTCAGTACTTAAAGGGGGCTTATAAGAAAGATGGGGACAAACTTTTTAGCAGGGCCTGTAGTGATAGGACAAGGGGTAATGGTTTTAAACTAAAAGAGGGTAGATTCAGACTAGATATAAGAAAGAAATTTTTTATAATCAGGGTGGTGAAACACTGGAACAGGTTGCCCAAAGAGGTGGTAGATGCCCCATCCCTGGAAACATTCAAGGTCACGTTGGACAGGTCTCTGAGCAACCTGATCTAGTTGAAGATGTCCCTGCTCATTGGACTAAATGACCTTTAAAAGGTCCCTTCCAACCCAAACTATTCTGTGATTCTACTTTGGGCGGGGGGGAAGGGGGTGGGGGTGTTGGCTCAGAAAGTGACCAGATAAGAAAGCAACCTGGCCAAGGAGCTTTAAGAGGACATTCTGGTATCATAAAACAAAACCAAGAAAACGCCAGACATAAAAGCATTGCAGAGAGCAGGAAAGTATGTATGAATCCTTATTTCCACAGAAGCTAAAATGCTAAAAATTCACTCTTACAACTTTTTTTTTTTTTTAAGCAACCTGGCAAGGTTCACAGACAGCACATACAAACCCCCATGTAGGGTATAAAATGGAAAACACTAGAGGTAGGCAAACCATAATCCAATCACTACCTCAAGCTATCAGTTTTAAAAAGCAATGTATGGCATGACTGGAGAGCTTACTAAGTTAGGCAAAAATATTTAGAAAATTAAAAAATAATTTTGGAAATTAACCCCCCCCAAAACTCTTTGAAATTAAGTTAAAACAAAAACTTTGACAATTAAAACACAAAAGGCACTGAGTATGATACTGAACTTTCAGCAGGATAAACTTACAGTTACTTAGATCTACAGAAAAATGTAAAAGAACATGGCTTTATGCATCTGACCTAAAGCATTTTAAGACTGCTGAAAGATAAACTGCAAATATAGTAATATGTTACTGATCATTTAAGCCAAGTATTCAAAATCACATAGCAAAGAAGAGGTGTCAAAGAGGTACTAAACATGCACGTAGAAATCATAAAGTTAAATTCTGTGATAGAAAGATGTTTACTATTCTATGTTTGCTGAATAAATCTTACCAATAGTTATAAGCATCAGAATAAATATTTTTCATGACTCAATACTAGGCTTCGTAGCCTCTAGCTAAAAAAATTACGTTCAACTAGACAATCTTATATTTTAAACTATGGTAAGAATTGTTATACCGTAAAGTAATAGAATTAGATAAGTAGGAAAGACCAAGTGTCAAAAGCACTACTTTTACCCCACGGTGGAAGCAGCAATGAAACAAAGTGATCTAATCACTGTCTGTCCTGTCTTACGATCCCAATGTAGTTGCAGTATAATCGATAACCTCTCAGCAATCATCATAACCATTAGACCAAAGAACTATTATGGATGATGGCTTTTACTGTAAGCCCTTCATCCTCTACACCCTCCTTGATAAGGCTTGATTTTTTTTAGATTAACTCTGTGAAAAGCTTAACAGCGTATCAGGAGCACTCTCTCCTCTCGCAGCATAAAAGCTTACAATTTGTACTGCTTTAGCCAAGTAACTATGCTATACTGATACCGTAATTACAGAATGAATCTGTATTACAAAGAAGGCAAGGTGGTTTATATTCCTGAAACCAAAGTTCTTGGAGTTCATATAACAATGAGTGACAGGCTAATAACAAAATTATACGTGAAAGTTATAATTTACTTCCCATTTCATTTCTCACAGTAATAATAGTTATCAGTAAGTATCACAGTCACCAGGTTTAAAAATGAACTAAAACCAATCATAATGGTTAAGCTCAACTCCCTCGTACTCATTATGAGCCACTTGCAACCCTATCTAGCTCCCCAGAAGTTAAAGGATTTAAAACCAGAAATTGTTTCCCCTTTCACATTACATACTTCTTCAGAGGCAGAGGATGTATATTCAGCTTGTGCTGGTCTTGGAACTGAAAGCCCTGCTCCTGGTAAAGACACATTAGACAGACGCCTCTTTCTCACTCCACTGCAGTTATTTGGAATCTTGAAGGCGCATCGCTTATGGTAGTTTAACCCACAACCTGAAAGAGAAGGTTTTTTAGACCAAAAACCTCCCCACATTCAGAGTAACAAAAATAGTACTAATATTTTGATACAGCAGTTAAAAAGATGATCCAGAAAAATTATAAAGGCAGAAGTAGATTGTTCTGTTAAACTCTCTTATTTTAGTGTTCTTGATGCCATTCACAGAAACAGCTTTTTTTTGCACTACTTGCTATAATACCGGTCTCCAGTAAGCCCAGCTCTAGAAACAAGATCTAAACTCCAAAGCAGCTGATAGCCCTCCTCACTTCTCCCCCCACCAGGAGACTTTCATCACTCCCTCACTTTGGAGCACTAGAGCCAAGGAGAAGCCAGTGAGCAGGCAGCGTCAGTACCTGACAGCAGGCTGCAGAGCACTCTGCAGCCAGCTGGATGAAGGCCAGAAGGAAAGGGATTCCCCTTCGGGAGTTTCTCCAAAGTATGTGCTCCTTGTGCAAAGAACACAGGCTTGTAAGCTAGCTATTTTTTTCAAAGTGGGAAACAAGAACACTTAAGTCATTTGCCCAAGGTCACACACAGTTTGCATTAATGCCAGGATCAGAACTTGGATTTCCTGATGCACAACCCCTTCCAACTCTACAAAATACTACGTTTATCATGTGCTAACATATCAAACAAGATACAATTTCTTCTTCCTCATCTCATATTGATATACACACACAAAAATGCACTAAAAATCAGACTTACCTTCACATTTTAATCCTTGTCGTACCAAACCCCAAAGCATCTCTCCGCAGTAGTCACAAAAAGTGGGAGCCTTGTAGGAATGCACATAAAGTGCATGAGGACGAATCTGGAAATCTTCAACTGTAGCCAAAGCTTTTAAAAAATTGCAGTAAGTTATGGTTCTTGCCACAGGATCAACATGGATTTATGGAAAGAATATGTTGTTTTAAAAACAGCAGATTCAAAGAACACTAATGAGCTGTTTAGGGATCAGCATTTTACTGTATACCATTTAAATAAGCATTTAGAAATTTACAGTTTTCAGTAAGCCTTTTTTATTGAGGAAAAAATCCATTGGATTCTGTAGGCTAATGGCCACAACTAATCAACAATACGAGTCACAATGTTGAAAACCTCACTAAGTTGAGAAGGCAAATACAACAAGCTTTGCTAAAATCAACTTAAGAGTAAATATTTGAAAGAGCAACTTAATTTTCAAGCTGGTTTGTAACGTACAAAATTTTCAAATGAAGGACAGTTCTACAGGTTAGATTTTTATCTTCTAAAGGACTTTTTCAGTAAAAGCTTATTAGATTGGACTCTATCATTGTGTGTATCAAAACAGAACTGTGGATAGAGTTTCCATGGAACACTGGAAACTTCATTAGTAATGTTCTTTTTCTTAAACAAGCATAGATATATTTAAATGAATTTTTTGTCCTGTTTCTTTGGAATGTAGATTTTAAAAAAACAAAAAAAACAGTATTTTACACCAACATTACCTTGCCCTGATGGCTACTATTCTTTGATCAAATATGTACGAACACTGCATATTCAGATTCTCATGTCTCAATTTTAAAACCCTACTGAAAGAGATTTACATGTCTTCAAAATGCCTTGGTTCCTGGTAGTCTGTCTGTTTATAAAGAAGCTGTCAAGAGATTGTCAAGAAGAGGCACACAAAACAAATTTTCCCAATATGTCATTCACCAGAAGCAATGAAAAGCTCAAACCAAGATGATCAACTATTGAAAACCCTAGACATGCCTAGAACAGTAGGTACTGAAATGCAGCCAAGAAACTCAGCCTTATGACTCTGGAAATCATACTTCATTGATCCAATTTACAAATCAAATCCCATGACAGCCAAGAGATCTCTCTTTCCAGAATGTAACCTCAGTTTGGCACTTAGTCCTCATAGTCTGAAAGAACTGCTCGATACTAGTCCAGCTTTTATTTGTAGCTTAACTACAGCTGGCTTTTGGCTGATTTTGACAGGGTATTGATGAAACATACAATTCAAATCAGTTAGGGTTTGGTCGGGGGTGGGGGGAGTCCTCATTATTGAAGAGTACTACAGGTTAATAACCACCACTCTAAGGACTTTATCGTTTAAAAGAAACTGTTTTCAAGCACAATAACCCTTAAGAGTCTGTCCTTATAGGTATGATTCAGCAACTACGTTTATATAAACCCTTTTAGCAGTATAAACCATCAATGGCAAAAGCTACAGAACAAAAAGACAGATCTAAGCAAAAGAAAGCCAACGACAGTTGGAAGAGAAAATTCTGAATCCCACCTTCATTTCAGCTTCAACAAATATAATAATAAATATATTATAATTATAAATTCATATTCTTAGAATTCAGATTTATCTATAAAAATAAACCTGAAGAAGATTAAAACATGACAATGAAACAATAACAAAACTGAGTGCTGAAGCATCAGTACCACTTGGATTTTCTTGGAACCCTCTACCCCAAAACAGTGACCCAGTATGAGACTTAAGTCAAAGAGCTCAAGACAAGCACGATAGTAATGGTCCATACAGTACTATTTTCTTTTAATTTACTGAATAAAGCACTGTTCCACTATTACAACAATACCTACCAGAGAGTACAACCTCAACAAGATCTCCCTCATGTATCTCTTCTGCTGATGTAATTCGTTGCAAAATATTATCTGAGTTCAGATCATGACGGAAGAGGAGAATTTTGTCATACATGCCAAAGAAACCACACTCTGGGAACTGCAATAGAAAGCAAACTCTAAATTAACACATGCTCTTTGATAATCCTATTCATAAATGTTTTTAATAACAGCTACAGAACTTGAGTGTTTTAAGTGTTCCATGGAAACAAAATTGATCTGCTTATTTTTGAGGAACTGAAGCATTTTCTGAACTGAAATGTAGCATAAAAAGGTAAGGTTAAAAAAACAAAACAAAACATATAAAACCCATCAATACCAACTTCTTCCCTGTTCCCCCCCACCCCCAATAGTGACGCTTTTTTCCAATCCTGAAAAGAAAAAATGTTAGGGTTTTTGTTTCTTTGGGTTTTTAATCTCTCAGACCTGCATAATCAGTCTGGCACGTGAAAGCCAATGCAGATCTTTCTAACTCGGATACCACCACCTGTAACCCTTATTTTACAGGCATTCTGGTCAGGCAGGTACTCAGCTTGAGACACTCCAGCAGCACCTGCCACACTTTTCTCGAGGGGCAAACCAAGAGAGGCTCCATGTCATTGTTCTACTATAGTTTAGATCTGCAGAGGCAAGAAAAGGAAAACTCAATTCCCCACAAGGACAGAAGAGAATATTGAAAATCCATAGAGGGGATAGGTACACTAAGTAACATAACGTTTCTCCATGACACTTCACTGAAAACAGCTTGCTTATTCTGTATTCTCCCTACTCTTCAAAATACTGTCAGTGTGAATTAAACTTCTTAAAATGAGAAGGTTAAAAGTAAACAGACATTTCACAGAGAAAAAGAGCAGGAATAGACCCTGGAGAGAAATGAGTAACAATCAACCAGCTCCTTTGGCCTTTTTTTTTTTTAAACCAGAATTCAAACTCGAGGTGGGAACACACATACAGAAGTGCTCCACAGAAGAAAACAGGAAGAATGTGGGAAAAAGTATGGAAAAGCACACAACAAACTTCCAATTAATTAGATAACAGACTACAGTTTGGTAATTTAGGTCTTGCACAGTCAGTAAGCAACAGGGTCTAAACTGCATGAAGCTTGTGGTATATTAATTGTCCTTAACGAAAGTAGTCAAGGACTTGTTTCTACCAAATCGAAGACATAATGAAGTTATCTGTCATGCCCATTGTTTTCACACTCCCTTCCCATTCAGAGAGCAAATAATTTCCTCTTTCTGGTAGCAATTTTATCCAAAATATTAAGATGGCCTTCTCTGTTTTGGTATGCACACCCTTACACATTTACATTACACATAATACCAAAGAATCCCCACGCTCTGGAAAGCATACTATCTACTTGGACAGTCACAAAGAGATGCAGAATTTGTGCCTTTTAATCCACGCAAAAGTAAAAGACAGATGTCACAACATTATACTGACACCAGCAGATATTTAACCGCAGCACCAAGAAACTGATTTACTGGGCTGATGCCAAAGCAGCAGGCTGCTTCCTCTGTCTCCCAACTCTCTCTTAGATTCCCTACATAAATTTGACACTCTCTTGTATCTGTACAGTAGGCATGACAGTACAGATATGACAGCAGCATTATACTCCCCGAAACCAGATGCTTTTTAAACTTTTATACAATAAAATGCTATTGATTAAAATCTCTTCAGTCATCTGGAATTACCTGTAAGAACTCCTCTCTTACCATACTTTATTTCAGTGTACTCTCCGCTGATTGGTCTTGATAAACAGCAAATATCCATGAATATTCTGAAAATTACATTTTCCCAACCGCCCAAAGATTATTTGTATTAGGAAAGCAAATAAAAAGCTTGAGAACTAGCTGTGCTGCCCAAATACATGTCTCAGTATCTCTGCAAGTATGCACAGGACTTGACTTCATATTCAGAACATGCATAGATACAGCACACTAGTAAGCCTTCCAAGGGAACTGACAGTTCTTCGTACCTGAAACAGTGCATAAACCTGCTTTAAGCTCTAACTCAAAATTCCACTGTGCCTCAAAAACAAATCATGTTTACATTTTTTTTAATAAGTGCTGTGAGGTTTTATTCTTCAATACTATAGACACTGTTTAGCCAGGTATCACATCTTAATGCTAGTATCAACAAGAGGAAGCTACCACATCAATGCTACAATCAACTGTATCCTCAGGATAACTTTTATTTATAGTATATCAATTGCATTGTGCTGCTGAAAAACTTAATTCCAACAAAAGGGAGAGAAAGTCAATGTGAATATGGTATCTGCCTGCAGATAAACATGACGCTTTTTATTAAAGCTGATATTAATTCAGCTGCAAGGAGGGAATCAGCGTGAACTACTGCCTCTTTGTATTAATTTCACAGCACCACCTACAAACCACAGATTTTAAGGAACCACTAAGATATTTCACAGGTTTAAGCCTCCTTCTTTTGATAAAGATATGTCTTTGTTTCTCTTTTTTTCATTCTTTGAGACCAAAAACCTATTGTGCAGCTGCCAGAACATCCCTACACATAATCCCCAACCCGAGTAACCAGGTCACGTAATGACATACCAAGAAGCACTTATTCTAAATGCTAAGACCATATGTATTCTGCATGTGCACCATTTACCCATTCTCATGTACAAATCTTGGATTTATTAAAATGTTTTAAACATACCGCATTAATTTTGGTGACTAAAAAGCATTAGCTGACACAATAAACAAAAGTTACAGATGAATACTCAAAATCTTCTTTGTGACAGCAAGTGTAATTATTAAAAATGAGACATTACATTCCTTAGAAAGCAGCATCAACATTAATTCCAAAGTTTGTAAATAACAGTATAATGCCTATAATTAAGATTTGGTTTTCAAATAAAGTCCAGACAAAGGCTAATTTAATTTCTATGGAAAAAAGTATTGTAAAAAAAGCAAAGTCATCTATTATAGATTGTTAGAACTGTTGGCATCAACATCCACCTTTGGTTCTATGTTAATTAAATTGACCTTTTCAGCTGTGTATTGTGAATGCTTATGATACTGTAGTGACATGTTTTACTGCCCTCTTCTCTCAAAACAAGTATACATACACATGGATGAAATGACTGTGAAAGGTTGTCTGTTTTTCTAACTGTAATATTTAACCTCATAAAAGAGAATTCCCTCTATTTGCAAGCTTCAGCTTGATCAGTAGCTTCTAGACTAAGATACAGAATCACAAGCCCAGGATTAACAATAATCTATGCTAGTATTTATTGCAAGAAGCCTATCATGAAACACAGACTCTGTATACAGTTTCTATAGATATATGTGACAGACTTCACCCAGGACGCATTTTTCTATGCATCATGCATGCCTAATCTTCATTTCTGAAACAATAGTTCCAAAAACTAGAAGTGTTAGAATAGAGCTAACCTGTTGACTGGTACTACAGAGTTGCAGTTGCTACAAGGTTCTCCTGAATCCACAACAGGAACAGGCATAGCTAAGGAACATTGCAACAGCTCCCTTAACTATCCTGCCTGTTAGGTTAGGTGCTTGTCTGCATGCCCACAATGGAGCACAGAGGAACAACACAGGTGGGGCAGCCCACATAACACCCTGCCCAGCTCCTCGCAGGGCCATCACAGGAGCTGTCAGCCCACCAAAGGTCCATCTCCACATGCCAGTGGAGCAGAGAGGCACAAAAGCAGGTGGGGAACCCAAATTAAGGACTCCAAGGAAAAGATACCCTGTCCAGGCCCCTCCCAGGACTCTCACAGCAGAGCCTCAGCCCAAGTTTCCAGCCATAAAACCCATCAAAATAAGTCAACACCAGAGCACCTTTTGGACTGAGAGGGGTTGCTGCCCAATGGTATGGGACACATTATAAGATGCCAGGGAATTAGGATTGTGAAATACTTATGTCCTGGGTTCAGCTGGGATAGGGTTCATTTTTACAGGAACCTGGGAGGTGGGGGGGGCATAGCCGGAGCAGCCGACCTGAACTAGCCAAGGAGCTATTCCATACCATGTGACATCATGCTCAGTATATAAATGGGGAGCGGGCCGGGGGGAGTTCTCTCGACTTTCGGTGGGGGAAGTGGCGGAGCGTCGGGTTCCGGGTGGTGAGCAGTTGCACTGTGCATCACTCTTTTTGTATATTCTTTCATTAGTACCGTTGTTGTTGTTGTAACCTTTTTTTTGTGTTGTCCCAGTAAACTGCCCTTATCTCAACCCTCGAGGTTCCAGTTTTTTTTCTTTTCTCTCCTCTGTCTCCTCCCTATCCCACCGGAGGGGGGCGGGAGGAGTGAGCGAGCGGCTGCGTGGTCCTTTGTTACCGGCTGGGCTGAAACCACGACAACTTATTATGGGATGTTTATGGAAGGAACCAAAGGCAAGGAAAGAGGTGATTCAGGGTGGAACAAACGTAGAGAAAAAACAGAAGGATAATGTAATAAAATAATACATGATAAAATAAGGATAATAATAGAAGGATAAGAAGATAAAAAAGGCTGTAAACAGGGGCTGGTCAGAACAATTGTTTGGCCATGCCCCATGCCTGATCAGCACCATCTATACTATCTTTTCATTAAATTCCATTTCTAACTATTTTCCTGGATGATGGGTTCTCATTCTGAGCACATATGTGTGTATGAGGGTTCTGAGTGCCAGCAACTTGAGCCAGACCACAGGTCAGAGGACCCATGTGGCTGTGGTGCCAGCGACTGGAGAGACCAGACTGAGTGAAATCAAGAGCCAACAACTGCAGTGGGCCTGCAGCCCCAGTAGCTTGAATATGCAGGTGCCAGCAACTGGAAAGACCAAGATCCAGGGGCTGCTACTGGGCAGAGTACATGAGCCCAGGTGCTGGAGACATCCACTTTTTTTCAGGCACGTGGTGTGTGTGTGCGTGTTTTTTTTCCCCACTAACAGACCTTCATCCTAAACTACCAGAGAAGGGTACAGCACGAGACCATTACTGCGGTTTGTGTTCATGTCAGTGCTCTCTGTGTCTGCCTGTGTCAATCTGTGTGTATACACGTATGCATTGCACACCTGTATCCAAGTGCCTGTGCCTACTGGGAATACATGGTCAGTCTTGCTACTGGTTGGACCTTGGGCACAGACCTGCAGCAGCCTTGCCTCTGCCAGGAGGCTGTTGGATTCAGTTATCCCTAACAAAACTTTTCAAGTTTGATGAACAAGTCCTGCCCTTTCCTTGCACACGCTCCCGCCACAATTCCCCTGTTATAAAAGAACAGACCCTAATGCAAAGATGCCTCTGACCGCTCCTTTCCACATACTTCAGCTCAGATTACTCTCCTCTGCCCCCACTACAGTCCTGTGCACCCAAGCAATGGAAGTGCTGGCTGGCTGCCCTCTGCATGGCCGGCCCTGATGAGCTGCAGGTGGCCCGTCAGAGCCCGCATCTAAGGCACTTGGCCAGGCTTCGATGGGGAGGCTGTGCAAGCAGCTTGGCTCCTTACAGACCTGCAGCGCCCTGCTCTCTCTTCCGCTTCCCAGTACATGTGGGAATACAGCATTCCTCACTAGCACCTTAGCCAGAAGGCTGTGTGCAGACTGCTGGCCAAGAATAACCTCATCGATTAACAAGGCTTTTATTTCAAGTGGTATCTTTTAACAGAATTTTTACGCAAAGCTGAAACTATGTTCAAGTTGTACACTACCAATTTTTTCTCTCTCATACTGCAGAAAAGTACAGCTTTTATAGCCTTCCTTATGCTCAGTTACATGAAGCTGTCAAGAACACTATACAGTTCCTCTGAAGTGTTAGGAGCTTATAATGTAAACTTGAAAACAAAACTCAAAGCAGAATTTTTTAAAGCCTTTTTTATCTTATGGGATTATACAGCTATTACTTTCCTGCATAAAAGCCCAGAGTATCTGCACAGTGACTCAGAACATGTAACTGCCAATCCCAGTATTACTAGGTTTCCTAAAAGCAAAAAGGAGACTGTTCCCAGTGTTAACAGTTCCAAAAGAGCATCTAACTACAGGAAATCACTTGTGGGAAGTCTATGTATGCAATAGACTCTGCCAAAATTAATCTCTGGTACACCAATATCATCAACTTATGTAAAGAATGTATGCAACCCTTTGTACTTGGGTGGTACTAGCACAAGGAACACTACTAGCGCATTACTGCAGTTACACTGAGGAAAAACAATTGATGTTATCTAGAATGCTTATACTGCAAGTTACAGTATGTCTAGTTTTAATTGATTGTGCATTACACCATTCTTTTTACCCAGAAAAACTTAATATACAGCAGCCAGTATTGCTGGAGCAAAACACAAATGAGGCTTCTTTCTATCTTGGCAGTAACTGAAAAATCCCTCTACTTCAAGTTCCAGGACTTACTTTACAAAGTTCTGGACCAGTCGCCAAAAATTCACACTAGGGAAAAGTGTAGGCGAATATTGTTTCAAGGTCCAATATCTCATGACCCATCATAACTCAAAACAAATGCTTCAAACCACTGAAAGTTAATTCCAAAGTCTAATGGTGCAAAACACCCATTACCTTGGAAAGTCTCTTCGTTCACTGAAATCACTCCAATCTGTTATCCTGCATCCCTACCCAGCTATTCACTCCCACTCTTCAGAACCGTGTGCCAAATCACATTATCACACAGACAATTAGTTTCAAACATGTTGCATGAGATCTTTCCCTCCCAGATGCCTCAGTACAGACATACTGGGACTACTTCTTGGCTAGGTTTTCCAGCATACACACCTATTACCACATTGGAAATGTTTATCTGCTCCACATATACCAACTCTGTGCCCCCAGTACTCCCCAGCTGTCATCTTCTCACAGGCATGTTTGCTTCTCATGCCCCATCTCTCTATTACTTTGCTGCCATATTTAGCTCACACAAAGAAAGCAGATGACAAGTCAAGAAGGCAGACCAACAGGGGGGAAAGAAGATTTGAGCACAGATGATGAATACAAAACATGATTTGCATTAATTTTAGAGCCATTCAAAAATAAGCACCATGAACTATTACAAGCTTAACCTGGAGAAACACCGAGAAGGATGGCTGCAGTACTGTTACCTATTTATCACACCAAATTAAGTTGTTACTGCAAGAGTTGTAGAGATCCATTTGTAACACGGATGGATTGTAATATGATCCTTGTAATACGATCCTTCTCAATATTTTATTAGTAAAACATCTGTTAACACTTGAGAAATCATATTAAGCTTCAAGTCAACACCTCTGCCACAATTTGGTTAGATAGCCATTACCATGACAGTGTCCAAACTGTTGGAAGACAGCTCATATACATTCCACATGTTTTGGTCTTTTTACATTACAATTTAAAGTATTTTAAAATAAACACTTCTTTCCCCTTCAGCAGCACTCACTGAAAAGCTAGCTATCCAAACGACTTTAATTCAGCCCCATTAAAGCTTGAGTTCTTAGGTATATGACTAATACAGGTATACAGTTAATTGTCACTTAGTTAGCAAATTCTACAGATCTATTTGTGTGTTCTTCGTGTCAGACTTTTTTCCCCCTGATTATCAAAGCAAAACGTTTGAACGCATCTCCTCATCTCCTTCCCTGCTGCACCCCAGTCTAATTCATCTTCAAAGGAAACTGGCTAGTTTTCCAAATAATCCAAGGACTTCAGTCATATTCCAATTATCAAAAATGAAATCCCACCTAGTCTAATTAAAATAATAGGCAGGACTATCAAAAAAGTGCATACATACTAATAGGATCACATTCAATTCAGATTATTCAAATTATTGACCAGGGAATACAATGTACCAGGACTACAACATTTATAAAAACAATGGAAGTATGAAACTACAGAAACAGTAGAAAGACTCACAAGCAGGTGTAATATGCAAAATTTAACTCCTTTTAAACACAGCTATACTTCCAGTGATTGCGTTATCAACAGCTTACGCAGTTCAGAGTCTTGAAGAAATAAATGTGAGTGTGTACATGTTAAGTACCTGTGTAAGTGGCTATTGACAGATTAAGGCCTGAATTCAGGCAAGTCAAAACAGCATAATGTGGCAGGAAACAATCTAGTAAGAAAGCATAAGTACCACTGGGAGAAGAGACAATATTTAAAGTAAACAACGACAACTTAAGGACTCTGCCTATAGAGAGAAAAATGACCAAAAAACCCAACATGGAAAAAATAGCCAAAAAATAAAATGAAAGAACAAAGCAGCACAAAGAAAGCCAGTAATCAAGTAGAAATGAGATTATAGACAATCATTAATTTGCTGTTGAGAGACAGACAATTACATGTGCAGTTGAAAGAGAACGATCATGTTAGGATGAAGAAAAATTAAGACAACAAAAGTACTATTGCTAGCAAAAGCAAAGACACCAAATACAGAAGAGTTACAGGAATCAAAATGAAAGCAACAGGTGCTAGATAAGGGTTTCAAGCCTATACATAAGCAAGACAATTTTGCAACTACTTCGAAGAAAGAAATGAAAAAAAACCCAACATACTACATATGGAAAAGTTCAGCAATAGCAGAATTGTAAACATTGTTGGTAGAGAAGGTTTAAGAACAAACCTGAAACAGGCAAGCCATGAAAGGAAAAATTACTTTTGGAGGTGAACTAAATAAGACACAAGATAGACCAAAAAATACTAAGCTGGATCAAGTTCAATAAGATAAACAGAGAGGAAACAAGTACAGCAAACGTGAATGAAACACTAGAAATATATAAGGGCAGATAAAGACGAGGAAGAGAGTGAGAAAATAAGTTCGGTTTGGCTTTTTTTTTTCTTTTTTACATTTAAGACATATGAGAGCACCATGTTATGAAAACACGGAAGAAAAATCCAAGAGAGATTTGTTAATCAGTAAGACATAAGAAATACCCCTTTGACTCTTCTAAGTGGTGACCATTTGGGTGGGTTCAGTGAGGTAGAAAAACTAGTTTGGAAGGTTAAGAAACAGATTGTACGGGTAAACAGTGTATAAGTATTCAAGTCAAAGAGAAGGCAACGGTTAGAAAGGATCACAAGAATTTCAGGCAAACACCCTAAGGTAGAAAGGCAATTGGCCTATTTCAGAGCAAAATTTAGCAAAGCTATTGGAGGAAAAGTATGTAAAGAAGGAGGATGCTGAGTATGACTGAAAATGAGAAGGATGAAGGACAGGTTTGTAGATAAAAAAAGTAGATAAGGGAAGTTTCAGAACCATGAAAGTAAAGATTTGTAAGTTTAAGAAAAAAGTTATGATAAATCTTGCAGGTCCTGATACTATATAAGTAATAGCACAGAACAATCAAATATTTTTCATTTATAGCTGTTAGTTGAACTAGAACAAAATAAATAAGTTAGAATAAAGCCTTTATAGCATGCTGTCCTACATAATTCTTAGTTTGCAGGCAGTGGAGTATCACCACATGCGAGTTTCTGGTTTTAAGCTAGTAAGCCCTATGTTCTACTTCATGTCCTCTCATGTGAGGAATGAAGAAACAGTATTTAAACACAAAACAGGATTAAGAACTTGCCTCTGTAATATCTGATCAATGTGCAAGGACACACACTGTCCATCTACAATTTATGCTACACATTTTTCTGCTTCTAAACACATTCCCTCTATTCCAGCAGTCATATCTGGTCATGCTTTGGCTCCTCTTCAGACTCTCCCTGAGAACTGTATGTCCGGTACTTTAACATACAGCAATCTAGATAAGGAATGAACAGAGAAGACAGATTGAGACTATAACCAAGAATCTTTTGAAGCATCCCTATAAAGTCTAAAGTTTGTTTTTTCTGAGGACTTCTATTAAGCGTTCCAATATACAATACCCCAAACATAGTGCTCCCTGAATTTAACTTTAAACATGAAAAAAAGTTTTTGCTCCTCTCCCAATGTTTAGAATATTTTTAACAGAGCTAAGAGACAAATCAAATATTTGCATTATTCATCTTGCTCTCCTTGCAGCCACATCTCTCTAGTTTCAGTTCTGCTGATGCTACTTTTAATTACCCTTCTGCAAAACCTGAACAAGCTACACCGAACAGCAGCCTTTGAAGCAGGAAGCACAGCTGACCATCAACAATATGGCAAGACTGGCAATACAGAAAGCGCTATGAAAATGCATTAGGTAAACACAGTACTTATTTCCTAACCAAACTGCCCTCCAACACAGGCTTTTGCAGGATTGTTCCCTCCCCAGTTGATTAATTTCCTCTGAAATAAAGGTAAGGCATAATTTATTTTTCTGCAGACTTCTGAGGATGCTATAATTACTTTTACAAAGGTTAAAATCCAGCCTCCTCAGAGATCTGCTGTAAGTCCTAATCAATGTTTTTGATACTGTAATTGTAGCGTGAAAGAGAGTCAGGCAGGCGGTTCAAGCTCCCAAGAAAATGAGGAAAGATACCTGAAACTTTTTTTTGTTCCAGATATGTAGACAAATACAAGGCTGAAATGTGACTTAAAAGCACTATTAAAAACAAGCAAGGAAACTTCCATTTAATTCTAGTAAAGACACCACTCAAATAAGAAGAAAAGCTATAAATGACTCCAAGTAAAAAAAGATATTTCTCCTTTTTCATTAAAGAAGGGCAACAGTAAATAGATACTGCTAACTACAGAACTATCACAGGAACAAACTATATAGTACTCTGAAGTTGAGAGCCAGGAACCACTCAAGAAAAGACAGTTTAAGCAGGCTGTGGAATACCAAAGGAAAGGGAAGCTTTAACACTGTTGAATCGCAAAGGCATACCCAATAGCTGCAAAGCTTTCAACTGGAAAAAACAGGCAGCCATATGCATGACAGTACACGGAAGAACACAGTTTACAATTTTCACATAAAAACAAAATTATGTATTAATACTAGAATATTTAATATGCTTGCAACAGTCACCAGATCTAAGAGGAAAAAGTCACGGCAGGACATACTGCTGTCAGATACAGGGCAGAGGGAAGATACTGCCACTTGTGCACTGGCTGCAAAACTACTTATGAAAGATGAATCCACCACACATAAGGTTGTTTCCTGATCAGTTTGCTGCCTGCAAACATATTCTCACTGAGCAGTCATTCACTGGTAGCACCAGCTGCAGGAGAGCATAAACTGAATCAAAGCCAGACAAAAGAGGAAAACTAATCGTGAAATCCTCATCAGTTTTGCAGTAGGCAAAAAAAAAAAAAAAAATCCTCATCAGTTTTGCAGTATGCATTAGGCTCAGCATGTAAGAAGTTTCTTGACCTAAAACAAGAACCAGAGCTAAATTTTTAGCTGAGCCTGTCAAAAGAACCGAAAGGAAAAAGAAAAGTGTGAATGTATTTGTTTTCATCTTTCTTTAAGATAGGAGACAGGAAATATGCAGATGCAAAGAAGAAACAGAAGATTTCTGTTGATACAGAAAGAAAAAGCAGCCCCTAAAATGGCTGTGAAAAAGTGCACCTAACATTCATGGTACCAAAAAAAAAAAAAAAGTTGACCCAAATAACTTGTCTCTTCAGAAAGGAACTAACACGCTGGACTACATTTTGGTAGCCCATAAAGTTATTACGAAATCAGCTTGCATGCCAACTATTTTGTGAAAATATGGAAGATGCAGTAAGTTGTGAGATGGGGAAAAAAGATACACAAGCATATGCAAATGAGAGTTCGTATAATGTTTGCATTTACTTTCTTTCAAGCTATTAAGTGAAAAACAACCATCTAACAAAACAAATCAACCATAAATACCAATCACAACAATGAAAGACATGGAGAAAACAATTCCCTATAAAATAATCTACCTGCAACACTCTCCCTCTCATCCACCCCTGACCTTGAGGGAAAAGAGCAATTATTTCTTCGTTATTTTGTGAAACAATGTTAACTACTTTTCAGGTTGCTTAGTAGGATCTAACCTACCTAACCTAAATAAAGATAAAACTTGGGCGCAAAAACAGCAAGATCAATGATATTTCCTTCCTAGAGAGTCAGAACTTGCAACAGCTTAACCAAGACACATTTGAAAAGTAGGTTAAGATTTTTTTATTTCTTGGTTGACCCTCTCTTAATAGAAATTATGCTGATAATAATCCTCTCATAAAAGAGTAACGCATGTATTCCTTATATGGAATAACAATACTAGGACAGTATTAGCTGTTCGGTGGGGGTTTTAATTATTAACTAGAAACAAAAAGAAAAGCTAGGATCATGCAAGTCTGCAGGCCTGCAATGCATTTCTGTAGCCACAACTGGTCCTTTCATTACAGCTGGCTATACTGTTCCAAGAATACTCCTTAACAGCAGTGAGCATAAACCAGTAAAAACCTAAGATATCAGTGACAATCACTGAAAGGAAAAAGCATATTCTCCATATTGTGAAAACTAATCCTCGCAGAAAATTTACTACTACATCTTCTTTTACTAGATTTCACAAGCAAGAAAGTAACAGGAGGGTTTACTCCTTTTTAATTTAAAAGCTTCTATCTTGGGAGTAAACAAAATTTCTTTGTGCATAACTGCAAACATCTAACATGGATCTTTGTCACTGTACCAAACTTCTTGGCATATTCCAGTCACGTGTTGTTATTCCTAGCAGTCTGTTACAAAACAACCGTTGCCATCAGCAGGATGTGGTAGTGTTATACCATACCTTCTGGTAAACTATAGAGCACACGAGGTCTTTAACAGCAGAGAGGGACAGGTCCTGAGCTTCAATGGTGACAGTCTCTCGAGTGAGACCAATCTGCAGAAGGAAGGAGACCCCATGCATAGAGCCCCGGGAGTTGGTGAGGCTCTGGGTACTGAAACTGCCATTGGAGAGTCGACTGGAGAGCCCCGACTGGGGACTTGAAGACAAAGTTGGGGTTTGTGGTGCAGCAGCATGACACGTCGGTGGGGAAAACTTCTGTAAGGATGGGGGAGAAGAGTCGTTTGCTGACATCTGACTTGCTTTACTCTGTCGAGATCTCCCTAGTAGTCAAATTCTAAGAAAAATATGTTGTCAGTTCTTGGTTTGAAATGGAAACAAGGATAATGTAACTGTCCCTTTCTTAGTTCAGTAAAATGCCCCTGACCGGTAAAACTTAATTTTCCCTTTCATTCTGTGCAAGCCAAAGAGCAAAATAATTTCAGCCGTAAGTTACTTTAAATTAAAGGTTCTCTTTCCGCAGTTACAATCAGCTGATCAAAAGCAGACTGCCTGTCCTTTAGCACCACGTCCGGACAACAGAGGCTTACATAAAGGCCTCACAGAAATACATCAGCTCTACTGTTTTATACTTGTCCTTCATTTTTATGTATTAAAAAAAAAGCTGGAAACACAGATGGAAATAATTGTCAGTAACTCATTAAAAATATCCTTGTTCACCTAATTCCACAAATCATATCTTAAATGCAGATTTATCTTCATGTAGATAGCCTTTTAGAATGAAGAAAAAAAAAGTGTATCCTTGAGCAACAACAAAAGTCCACATATGTGATGAATCTACTTCTCCTTCAGAAAGTCTTCTCTGAATTCACAGGACATGGTTAACTTGGAGATCAGTGAAGATATCTGATTTCATTTTTATAAAATATTTTAGCTCATGAAATGCAGGAGCAGAACGTCTGAAGACACAATCACATTAAACGTAATCTCTAGCTTCACCCCGATAATCTCCAGCATTTTGAAATGTTGTACTCTGCCTGTAGGGGAAAATATAAAGTTGTTATTCCACATGAAATGCATAAAACTGCATAGCAATGTCATAACCACTCTACTTTGAAGCAGCAGGATCACCAATTCCTTGTACTCAAATATGTTATGTTAGTAACGTTTTGTACTTATAACTTGAACTTAACTGTTTTCCCACTGTATGATACACAAGACACATCAGACCTAACACTGCCCAATACGTTACCACATCTTTTAATTAATGGTAATTTAGCAGAGCAAAGCACTTAATAGTTAAGGGGGGGGGGGGGGGGAGTAGACCATAGCTCTGCTCTGTAGTTGTACACTGAGAAGCTGGTAGGTAGGGAAGGAAATTTATTAAATGCATTGAAATGTCCAAAACCCCATAATGTCAAAACTCAAAAAACCTCTGTGTAGCATGTACTCAGGATATCATCTTAATACTTTTGTTCAAGACAGCTGAAGAACATCTTGCACAAACTCTAACTGTAGGAAGATATGCATAGCATACAATTGAGCATTCGTTCTTTTGAAAAAAAAAATCATTTAATACTCATGTCTGATTAAAAAAGCAAGTCTGCAACAAACTTTTAAAATAGATCACTTTATAAGCATCTTGTTACAAGATGCTGTGCTACCTGATTTGGTATTTCAAGCTTTTCATGAGCAACTGAAATGTGCGAAAAGAATCATTTTTAGATTCCCTGTGCAGCTTCTGCCACAGAAAGTTAGCTGTGAATGCAAAAGTGGTTCAAGTACATAGATATTATGTATCACTAACAGTTTTTAAAGGAGCACAGATCCATACAGGACACCAAAATCAATAAGCTCATGTATTTTTTCCTTCCCTTACATACGAAAAAATCTCAGCAAGTATATTACTAATATTAAATGAAATTAAATTTTAGAAAAGAAATGCCACAGTTTATCATACACAACATAAACTGTCCTTACTAGAAAAAAGGCTGACAACTGGTAAAACAGTCCATTTAATAGATTACGCACTCCTGGTATTTACCAGTGTAATAACTCAAAACCCCACTGCCACTGCATTCTAAAAGGTAGATAAGGAAAGAGAGGTACATGAATTGCAGTGCTGGAAGGAAAATAAGCTCTTGGTTCTGTGATAAAAATTCCTAACAGAGGCTCCAGAGGAGAGAATAAATTAATACCTTCTGGATTTTCAGCACAGGTATCTACAAACTGTTGTCTTCAAATACTCAAGAGTTGCTGGACATTTACCAACAACACCTGAAAAGTCAACTTCTGCCTTAAAGAACACACTAAACACGATAGAGGTGAAGGTCATAAATAGGAAGAGTGAGGGCAAGCAACAGTAAGATTTAAGCACCTTTCTCAAGAAAGCAGCTTCACAGTGCCTTCAACTTTGCTTGAAGAGGACTTATTTTTGTGTTTTACACATTGCTTTTCTCTCCCTCGCTTCTCACAGATACCAGAGACAGCAAATACCAAGCCTCAGGGGTGGATCTGAATTAAAAAACAATAATGCCTAACCAACATAACAGAAAATAGAAAAGCCATACAATGTGAAAGAATTAATGGGTCTACTAAGCAAGTTTAATTTAGACAGTGAAAACACGCTGTGAAAGCTCACCTACAGCTGCCTAATTAGAATGTTAATTATATTTACCAAAAGCACGATGCATTTGCATTTACAAAGCCTTTTCATACCAAGTGTATTTGCATATAAGCCTTTAATGAAGTTTATTTTTGCTACTTGGTAGGAAAGAATGGATCTTTCTAACGAAGGAAAACCATAGAAACTGCTCACTTTGTAGTCAGGATAAACTGACTCTGAACATCAAATAAAGTAAGTGCATATTAATCCTACGATTCTATATTTATATGTAAAAAAAAGCCCTACACCTCAAAAAGCAGAGGCGCACACGGGCTACGAAGGGAGCCCACCTGCCCCCTTCCTCTGCTGCACAGCTCGCAGCCCACTTTCCAGCCGGCTCTCGCAGCAGAAGCGCTGACCCTCCCCTTCCTTTCGGGGCTGCTCCCGAACCAAGCGGCTTTCAGGCAGCTTCTCCAACGTCTGGCACTTAACTCGCCCTCCTTTCCCCCTGCTAGACAAGACACGGACTTCGAGCCCCGCTCCGAGCGGCTCCTCCCGCTGCTCTTACCCCCGCGGGAGCTGGTCGCTTTCCCGGTTCCCGCCGGGAGAGACCGAATCCCCCCGCCGCGCAGCAGCCCGGCTCCCGCCGTCGGAGTTCGGGGCCGCCCGCAGGTGCCGGGGCTGGACTTGCGGGCGGCCTGCCTGCCACCACGGGCCGGGCCGGGCCGCGCCGCGGCGGGCGGGACTGGCGGAGGAGCCGCCGGCGCGGCGGCGGGATGCGTCCTGCCTGCCGCGGGTCACGCAGCCCCGTCCGGGCTGGCGCTGGCAGCCGCCCGTCCCGTCCCGTCCGTCCCGGGTTTAAATCCCCGCTGGGCGACCCGCCCCCGCCGGCACAGTTCCCCGCGGCGCCGCGCTCCGGAGATGATGTGGCCTCGGCCCGTCACCCCCACCCCGGGGCACCCCCGCGCCAGGGCGGAGCTGCCGCCGCGACGGCGCTTCCCCCCGCGGGGGGCGGCGGCGGCGAGGGGGGGCGGCCGCCCCCACAGCCCCCGGGGCAGGGCCCTTGCCGGGGTCGTCGTCGGCGACGTCGCCGCTCCCGCCGCGGCAGGAACTTTCCGAATCCGCCCCCGCCCTTCCCCGCCGCGGCGGGCCCGGCCCCCGCGCCCCCCTCCCCCCCCCACCCCCGCCCTTCCCCGCCGCGCGCGCCGGCTCCCGGCCCCAACGGCGGCGCGCGCGCCCCCCCCGCCCTCACCTGCGGCCCCGCCAGACGCTGGCTGCCCCCCGGCCGCAGCTGCCTCGCGCGCATCTCAGCCGCCGCGCAGCCCCGCGGCTCCCCGCACACACCAGAGCCGCCCGGGACGGGCTGCGGCGCGGGGGCTGCCGGGAGCTGTAGTCCCCCAGCCCCGCTCTGGCCCGGGGAGCCGTGCACAGGCGAACTACAAGTCCCGGCGTGCCTCGCGCGAGCGGGGCTCGGAGACTGAGGCGGCGCATGCGCAGGCCTGCCCGAAAGAGTTTCCGTTAGTTTTCTTGCCTGTGGCGGTTGCTGCCCTGAACCGCTAACGGGACGGTGGGGCGCGGCGCGGCGGGGCGGCGCCTTCAGCGGCTGCTTGCGCTCCATCTTGCAGCTGGCGCCCCGCCGCCGCTCTTGCCTCGCTTCTCCGGCCCCCGCCGCCTCCAGTCGTGCCGAAACTTGGGCCCGCGCCAGCTCGCACCCGCTCGCTGTCGTGCCGGCGCCGGCCTCGAGTTTCGACAGCTCCTCCGCCCTCCCCGCTGTACCTCAGGCAGCGCCCCGGGCCTCCCTGCTCCCGGGCCCGGCTGGGGCCGCCGCGGCCCTTCTCTCCATCTGCGCCACTTTCGGTTCACCTTTCCGGGGCGTAGGTGCCGCAGCGCAGCCCCACGGAGATTTCCCCCGGGCCTCGGACGAGGCCCTTCATCTCTGCACAGGAAATACTTGACCTAGTGTGTCACGGGATCGCGTCGGTCTTCTTCGTGGTCGCTCCGACCCGGTAGCTCGAAAGGGCTTTCTGCAAACAGCGTGCCTGCCGGTCCCCGTGTGCCTTTTGGTAGCCTCCACCGATGAGCTTGTAGCCTACCACAGAAGTTCTCCGGGCCCTTTGGGACACGGCTGTCCTTGTCTGCTACTACGCTTCAGCCCCCCTCCCCCCCCCCCCCCCGCTTCTAATACTCTGATTCACCCAAATCCCGTCTTCCTGCTCTACATTAATGATGCCGCTCTTGCAGCATCAGCAAATCTCTGCATGCAAGATATTTAGCAAACGCATTTAGCAAAAGTACTAAATAAAACTGGTCACAAGGCAAAAACTGCATTTGTAACCTCCCTCCAGCCCAAAAGCTCCCTGTTAAAAGACACCACGTAATCTTCCTTCTTGAATTTGGATTCAATTTTCTCTGTATGAGTCTTGAAATAATATCCCCTACCATAAGAAGTTACTGAGATTTAAATTATATACCAGACCAAAAACACTTGGAGAAGGCAAACTGTCAACAGAAATTCAAAGGCTTCTAATTCTCAGCTCAGCGAGACAGATGGAGAAGCAGATTGGTGCTTTGTCATTTATAGTGCTGTTTGTAACGTATGTTTCTCGTTTCCTTCATCTTATACTCCTGAGGCCTGGCCTAAAACCCACTGAAGCTGAGTGGAGTCTTTCCTCTTACTTCACCCTATTTTGCATCAAACCTTTACACAGTGCAGCTGATACGGAGTGTAACCAGGTCCGTGTTCTGACTGGGGCCAGTTTATTTGATAAATAATTAGCCTGCAGCTTCTTGTCAAAATCTGGAACTACTTTAAACTAAAACTGTAGCAGTTAATGGTTGATTCTGCTTTTAACTGGTTTTGAATGCTACAAAACACCCTGGGACTTTTTAATGAAGGCTATTCCATGAATAGAGGATGTTCTTGCCAAAGCCCTGCACCAGATAACTGAGCAATCTTCGTTTCCTTTTTCCTCTAAAGTGGGACTCCCACACGCCACCACTGTAAACATAGAGCTTGCCTCCATAAACATGATTTTTGATGTTCAGCACAGCAAGGACTCATACTCTAGAGTATTTAAAGTGTAGGGAGCTTCTCACGTTCTGAGTAACAGCCCTAAAAATAGCTGTTTATGGACGATACCAGATGGATATTAGGTATTACCACAGTCACTGGGCAACGATAGTACTTCTTTGTAAAGAAGCTCAGCTTTATATCATCCAATAGGGTTGGTGCCATTTAATTTGCTGCCCTAAGCCATAATAGCTGCTTTTTCAAAAATTAGAACAGAAGATGGATTAGTGAAAAATCAATTTATTACAGAACACAGAACAGCATCAGCCAAAACAAAACAAGCTGCTGTAAGTATTTGCGCAGCGGTACTTTCTACTAAACAAATACTCCTGAAGCATCCAAAAACTGTTCTGTTTGTAAAGACCTCTGAGTAAAACACATCTGAAAGCAACTCTGCATTTCAGCATCTACGTACAGAGTTGCACATACCTCTGTGCATACGCACAACTGACTTTGTGAGACTATATAGTGCAGCATCATGACAGCATTAGCTCTCTCTGCACCAACTGACAGGGTGAACATTCTGGTTTGTTATTTTTGTGACTACCATAATTAGTGATTTCCTGTGGATTTCATCAGTTCTTCATCTTGTTTCTGAGCCCACATCATTCCCTCAGATGCTTAGCTTGTTTTCGCAGCTCAGAGCTTGCCCTGCTGAAGCCAGCTGCGCTTAAAAATTGTGCTCTCTTACAGCTACAAGATACCAGGAAATAGGGGTAACTTTTATTGTATTTGCTTTTATAAAAACCCTGGTTTTCATTCTATATGGACCACTAGGTCTGTATAGACAAACTGCATTTGGAATGACTGCTTTATAACTAAAAATACGTCAAGTTTCTCCAGTTTGAAATTAATGCTGAGAGCATTTGGATATTTTGTGTCTGAAAATGGAAACATAATATATTAATTTCTATTCACCAATCTGATGTTTGGAATATTTTCATATCATCTAACTGGGTTACAAAGAAGGCAATGTCCTGGGAGACTTGACTGGTGCATTTGTCTTGAGAAATTCCATAAGCATGTGCTGCCATGATTAGTTTTCACTGCTTTTGACACTGATCTTGCATAGCAAATGCCCCATTCAGGATTTGCAAAATCTGCAAGAAATGCTTGCAAAAAGAGGAACTAATATCTGTATGGACAAAATGTCAAAATGCTTTTCTCTTTTTTTTTTTTTTTTTTTTTTGCAGTTCATGGTTTCCTTTCTTCCTCCCCTGTAAGAGAACTGAAAAAGATTAGGAGTTCAGGTTTGGTTTGGATAAAATCCTGAAATGTGGATCTGTCTCTGAATTACCTCATCGTCTCGGTTTGAGCCCTTAGCTGAACTTTGTCCTAAAATCCACCTCCAACAAAACAGTGAAAAGTTTAGTACAGGCTTAAAAAACATGGAATCAAAATTTGACTTGCTATAAATCCAATTAAAACAAAATACAGATTTATATTATTCATTATATGTCATTGACCTTTTGGAATTCACTTACTCCCCCACTAGTTGAAATAATGAACTCACAAATCCTTGCGCCTGCTGGGTGGGCAGCCTCATTCATGTCATATAGTCCTATTGTACTGACTGAAATAAACAACATAAAGTTATTTCCCTAAATAAGTGTTTAGGGTTCACCTGCTCCCCTGGTTTCGGCTGGGATAGAGTTCATTTTCTTTCTAGTAGCTGGTATAGTGCTGTGTTTTGGATTCAGTATGAGGAGAATATTGATAACACACTGATGTTTTCTGTTGTTGCCAAGTAATGTTTAGTTTAAAGTCAAGGATTGTTCAGCTTCTCATGCCCAGCCAGCAAGAAGGCTGGAGGGGCACAAGAATTTGGGAGGGGACACAGCCAGGACAGCTGACCCAAACTGGCCAAAAGGGTATTCCATACCATGTGACGTCATGTCCAGTATATAAACTGGGGGGAGTTGGCCAGCAGTGGGGTGGATTGCTGCTCAGGAACTAACTGGGCATTGGTCGGCGAGTGGTGAGCAATTGCACTGTGCATCAATTGTTTTTTATATTCTAATTCTTTTATTATGATTATCATATTGTTATTATTTTTTTCTTCCTTTCTGTCCTATTAAACTGTCTTTATTTTAACCCATGAGTTTTACTTTTTTTTGATTCTCTCCCCATCTCACTGGGTGGACAGAGAGTGAGCAAGCAGCTGCGTGGTGCTTAGTTGCCGGCTGGGATTAAACCATGACACCTGTGCATTTCAGTTAGTAAACCTTGTCTGTGAATACATCAGCCCATGGAAACAGAATTTCTAAAACCTGAATCACCAAGCGCGGTACTTTGACAGCCTGATAAAGGCTCTGTTCCAAACCCCACAGAGATCAACAGTGGACGAGTGGACTGGGAAGAACAGCAGCTCAAGCCTACAGGACGCACATGAGCACCAGGCACCTGCAGGCCCATGTGCTGCTTTGTGAACTTCAGCCCCACCACCCTTTTCTGCTGGGCTGTCAGAGCTGCCTACGGATTTCTGAATATGCAGCAGTCCAGGCTGCCAAACACTGGAAATCTCAGGCTGTATATTGTAACTGCTGGCTTACCACTGCTGGTAAATCAGCCATAGCTCAGTCACAAAATTGCCTTGTATTAGGCAGATTCAAAATACAACAAACCACACTTACTCTCTTCTCCCTACCCCAGGCCTGCCAGTTGAAAGAGCTGAGCATCAAAACTGTATTTGAAACAGTGGAAGGTGCTGGAGTCCCCCTTCTTGAGAAAACAGGCGTGCATTAAATCCACAGCATTTGACAGTGCATTTCTCCAGGGTTAATAACCAAGGTAATGACAGAGCACACAGCCTCAGCTTCCAAGGGGTGGTTTGGGCTGCAACGCTTGTACGCTGTAGTGCCAGCACAAGGAAAAGCTTTTGACAGTGCTGCCTCTAACGTCTATCCTTCGGGACTTCAGTAGATGGCACTGTCACATCAAGTGGGTTACAGGAAAGGAACAATGTATTTTCACAGATAATGTATGCTTTTCTTCAAATAATCTTTTTTTTTTTCTCTAGATGACACCTGGTTACATCTATTTGAATTTTCAGGGTAATAACCCAACTATTGACAATGTATAAAATCGAACAGTTGACCACTGAGCAGTTTGTTGATATCTTTTCAATTTGGTAGTATGGAGTAGGACTAAACAACATGGTTTTTTCCTTTATAAATCTCTGGAAAAACAAAAAGTTCATCACCTTTGAATAATTTTTTTTTAACTTTGTGTAATATTTTTTAAAATAGTTACATAATTCTCTTTTCAGCTGTGAACTGCTTTGATTTCTGTTACATTTCAATAGATTCTTTTTCTTCTCTTCTCAGTCTTCTTTATACCACTAGACAAGGAACTTTCTGGGGTGGTTATGAGGGGGAGGGGAGGAAGGTCTCCCCTCCAAATTTTGGAAGTAACACCTTTAAAAAATCCTGTTCAATCTCTCTACGCTTCTGGTCTGGCACTTACTTACATTTTCATCTGTTTCCCATGTAGGTGAGACCAACGCTGTCTTAAGCTGGCTTCATGCTTGCCAAATTCATAAGCTATCAAAGAATTGCAGCCCTCGGTGAGCCCAGAGTCCCTTAGGGGAAAACAGTGTTAGCTAGTCCTGAATCAAGCTTATAGTCTTGGCAAATTTCTCCTGTAGCTATTGTATTTTTTCTTTTCTGCTGAATTGTATGAGAACCCTGGCACATCAGCCAGAAATTTTGTCCAGCATCTGGATTATATAGTCAACCACAGGAAATGTGATGGAGGGGCAACAGAATTTTGTTCTGTTGTGTAGTCCTGTTAGGATCACTGTCATCTTGGTAGGCGGATTTAGACTAATTTCCCGTGACGATCTCTGCTGACATGCTGGGGCTTTTGCCTAAGAATCTGTAAACCATGCTGATTTTTCTTGGTAATCAAATGACTGCCCATTTCTCCCTATTCACCAGTGACTTGGCTTTGCATTTGGAACAATTTCCTAGCAAAGCAACGTGTGGACTTTTGTGAGGGGAAAAAAAAAAAAAGGCATGGATCTAAATTAACTCTTTGTTTCCCCATATAGGAAAATTTTTGATATAGCCACATTATGAGTATCAGCTAGAAGGATGCTGAATCTGCAGTAAAACTATCACCACCAGAGATCCCATCTGTATGCTGGGCAGCAGATCCACCAGCTTTTCTAGGAAATCTATGGAATCTGGGTCAAGCATCTGCAAATCAACAAATTGCTCCATTTCTCTAATATTACCCTCACAGACACTTTGAGTACTTGCAAAGCTGTAGTTTCCAGGATGCGGCTTTCCAGTATGAGGCTGAAGAGCAGCAAGATGATTACTCCTGCTCCCTCCCTCCCTCCCTTCTTTCTTTCTTTCTTTCAATTTGTTTTAGCATTAAGTCTGAGCTTTAAGAATGGTGTAAAAGTTGGAGACTTTAAATGGAATATCTGCGATGCAGAATAGTCATATGTTTTCTACAAAACCGCAGAGGAAGGATGGTGATGTCAAGTGACCTAAAGAAGGGCTTGTGTGCTCAGAAGCTTGCACCTTTGGTTTAATCATTTTAATTGGTCCACTGCAAAATATCGCCTTCACCTCAAATTTTGCTTCATTGGTAGTTAAGAGTATAATTACAGAATGTAAAACGCCTGGAGACAGGATTGTCATTTTAGCAAGTATTGTCGGTTTCAGCCTAAAAAAGATGGGAAGAAGAGCTCGTAAAATAACAAATTAAACCACTTCGCAACTCTGTAGGTCGTTGCCTTTCGAGACCCGTCACGAATGCTCGTTTCGGACTGGTCGTCAGGAACGAGCGGTGTGATCCAGGCCCGTTCTCAGCAGGAGCCCAGAGCCGCCCCAGAGAACCCTCGCTCAAGCGTCTGGAGCTGCCCACCCGCGCTCCAACGGGCGGAGATCGCAGCCTCGGTTCGTTTCAGAGCCGTCCCTGGAAACACAAAACCGGCTTCCAGGGGAAACCGCCGGCTACGGCTTTTCTCGGGGCGAAAATCACGAGCCCCTGCGAGCCTCCTCTTGCAACAGCCCGCGGCCCCGGGGGGAGGAGAGGAGAGGAGAGGAGGGAGGGGGCGGCGGCGGCGGGCCCGGGGTTGGTCACAGGCAGCCCTCCTGGCACTGCTGACGTGGTGCCAGGGACGAGGCTCTTTTCGGAGGGGAGACGAGCTGGGAGAGGCTGGGAGAGCCGCGGCCGCAGCAGCCGGCGCCCGCTTCTGCCGCAGCCTTCCTCCCGCCTCGCCTCCTCCGCCGCCGCCGGCCCTGGCTCTCTCCCCTTCCCACCCCCGGGCCTCGGAAAGGCGGAGGGAAGGGGCCCGCGAGGAGAGCCGTGAGGGGAGAGGAGGGGGATGGCCGGGGGCGAGGGGGCGGCGGCGGCCGCTTCCCGCCTGCTCGGGGCACTGTGCCTCTCCGCCGTCGCCTGCTCTCAGCTGGTGCGCGGGAGGGAGACCGGAGCGGACTGGACCCTGGAGAAGGTGGGTCACCTTCGCGTTTCTCAGGCGCTTCTTGCCTCTCCCCTTGGCTGCGGGGGGCGGGTAGCACCTTCCCGGGAGGCCGGGAAAGGTCTCGCAGCCTGCTGCCCTCCCGCCTCGGGGGCGAATGTGGATTTCGGCGGCGGGTCACCGGCCCGCGCTCGGCGGGGGAGCGCAGGTGAAGGTGGGTAACATGGCTTCCCTCTCCCCCGGGCTGGTGGCCGCAGAGAACAAGCCTTCTTCACGCGTCTGTCGTGTCGGCGATGCCTTTTGCAGTGCCTGTGAATGGGCAGCTAGCGCGATAAGCTTTGTCGGGGGCAGCTGGTGAACTTGAGGGGAAACCCAAACAGGAGAAGAGGAATCAAAATCTGACATTATATTCCATATAACATTCTATTATACTCCAGTTTTCAACGTGATCACGGTGATTTGGAGGACAGTGTCTTGGTTTGAGGAAACAAATAGCTCTTCCAGCAGCGATGCACATTTAGCTAGAAAAAACAGGTAGAGGCGGTGTTGATGGCTGCTGCAGAATTGTTTCGAAAGGATGTAATACTCTAATATGTCATAGAACCACACTGTATTGTTTTTAATTCAAAGTGTCGTGTGAACTAGTGAAAAAAGCAGTCTCGAGATAACGTTTAATGAAACAGTAATGAGCAGTAGACCCCTGATTTCTCTGTGTTAACAGCTCTTAGTGGTTGATTATGAAACTCTAACATAGTTTCTTCATGAAGAACTAAACCACGTGGAACATGGGAGAGCATACAACTGCGAATTACATTCAATTAAAGGGTTCAGGAATTTCCAAGGGGAAAATATACTTCTAGGGCCCGTCACCAGGTGTTTGACTGAACTCCGCTAATCCAGTGCACCGTTCTCTTCACCAATATATCAGTGTCCAGGACAAACAGGCAAAATGAAGCTTCCCTTATACCTTTCCACTCACTTCACCTTAGTCATTCCCTTTCTCCTTGATTTTATTCACTCCCCATTCAAATAAGTGCTGGCTTGTTTTTTTTTTAAAAAAAGAGAAACTTTGTCATTCTGTTCTATTAATTGTATCTTACAGTATATACAGCTCCTGTATAGACAACATATCTGTAACATAATACATCTATAGTATGCACAACACAGGTATATGCACATATATAATACATCTATAAGAATACATGAGGCTAAATCTTTAGTCATACTAGTCAATGTACAAGCCTGTAGCCCCCCGCTCCTTTTTTCAGCCCTCTTGAGCCACACCAAGACACTCTAGCTCATTCCATTCCAACTAGTCAATCTACTTGCCAATGATGTAAGTAGTATCATCTAACCATGGAACCATAGCATCTGAACTCCTCTGCTTGTGCAGACACTAACCAAGAACCACTTCCTCTTTTTCATCAAATTCTTGGCCCTTGACAACTTTTGTTCCTTCTCCCTAAAGGGATGTGTGAGCCAGAAGTTGAAAGTCCTACAGTGTACAGACCTTCCCCTCCTTCTGTCATTGAGGAGGATGAATCAGGTCCTAAACTTAAGAGTTCTTAGAAGCTAACTTCCGTTGGCACCAAGCTGAACTATACCAAAATCGGCAGGTAAGCTTGGGCTACTTGTAGAAGTTCAAGTCTCTCAGTTTTATGCAGCTTAGTGCAAATGGTTTAGTGATAGCCCTGTCATAAATATATTGCTCTGCCTTCCTGCTGCGGCCGTGGAGGAAATAGGCATTGACCAACACTGTAAGGAATGAGTCATCTACAGATCTCATTCTGTTTCTCTCTTATTTCATGACCACTTTTGTAATTCCTTTCACTTCCCAAATTTGAAAGTATCTCCATTATTAGAAATGGGAATTTATTCCTCTCTTCTAAGTGTTTTCATACGTTTGTACTTTAATAATAAGAATCGTGTTTCTTTGATGTGATTCAATGACCCCAACTACCAGGCATGCTCTATGGTTAGAAACAAGACAATTCCACGTTCTAATTGAGCCCGTAATTCATTCAAATGAAGGCATATTTTCTGAACTTCCTTAATTAAATTGTCCTCCTACACTCTTCTGAATTGCATAGCTTTAGCTTTTCTCTCTCCTCTTACAGCCTGTTCCTCCTAAGCAGAACAGCTCCCTAACAACATTTTCTCATCTGTGCGTTTTCTACACTGGTGTAAATTCCACTGTATTAAACTTCTGGTCTTTCAAAAGACAGTTTATGCATCTTCTACAATACAATTTCCAAACCTGTAAAAGTTCTTCTTTATATCAGATGAAATGCCATTTTTCTTTAACCCATGTCAAAATTTCCTAGCATTAAAAATGTTAACTGCACATCCTAAAATTTGGTGTCCTTATAGTCTTAAAAATCAGCTTTAAACACTATAGTAAAATTGGCATGGTAAGATTCAGTGTCTTTGTGTCTCCCCTCTACTAATTTCACTAGTAAACTGAAGTGGAATTAGAGGAAAGGTCTACACATAGATAAACGGCTAGGAAAAGAGAAGGGTAGAATTAAACGTTTACAGTGAAATCTAGAAAATAGTTGTGTTTGTGTCTGCTTTGCTCAGCACACACAAATGGAGTAGAAAAGACGACAAATAGTGAGGCAAAAACCATTTTTTAACAATATTCATCAGTCAGGGTAATTAAGATAACAGGTCATTATACAGGACTGCAGAAGATCTCAAGGTAAGTATACTTTCTGGCCAGGTAATGAGTTTCAGCAGTCATTTCAGACAAATGTGAAAAGACGCACATGAGTGAGTGGGAAGGAGGGGGAATGATTATTTTTTAGTAACATATACAATGATGGAGTTAAGAGTAAATACATCTATGAAAACATCAGTTTGATGCAGCAGCAGCCCAAAAACAAGTAATTTGTTAAACAGTTTGAAGAAAGGAAAAGAATAAAATAGAAAATACCATTATCCTACACTATAAGCTATGGGGCACTCATGTTCCAGTTTCCCTCCCTTTCCTCAGAAAGAATGAGGTAGACAGGGTACACTGAAGGACAGGAAGTCTGATCAAGGCAGTTCTGATCGAAGAACAAGTAAACAGACCAGGATTTTTCAGTGGGAGAAAAAGAGAAGTAGAGGGAAGTCCCTATGATAGAAAAAAGGAATGGATAAGATAGGAGCATCCTATGATAGTTCCCAAAATAGGAATCTATAAAAACAGGAGTGGCTCAGGAAGTTCCTGAGGAGACAACTGCTAGAGATTGGATAGGTTTGTATCAGGTGCCCAGAGGGGCATTTGAGATGCCCTTGGGGATCCCACCTGGCATTCAGCTACTCCAGAACAGCACAAGGCTCTTGCACATCAAAGACGCACATTTGCGAGCCCCATGAGGATGTCTCAAGTATTCTAGGTCACCCAAAATAGCTCTAAAGGTCTGTGTTTAGGCAACAGAAAAGAAGCCACTTGGGAGGTCCTAGCACTACTATCTGTTGTCACAGGAGATGAGCTGCCAAGTCTGAGGTTAAGCCATGTGTCACAAAGCTGATGCATACCCCAGCTAGCCCTAAATGAGCTGCACCATGCTGTGTAGTCACACCAATACCACCACAGTAGGCAGAGGCTTCACTCTTTCCAGGACTGAGCTAGCTTATGTATTTCTTTGCAGTACTGCACCTCATAACGTAGACACAGCATAAAGCTAAATATTATTACTACTATAAAAAAAGCTTCTGGTGTTTGTCTCAATGGAAACCTCATTTGAAGGTGACATGGTAAGAGACATGACTGTGTGTATGTAGAATTAGGGTACTAGAAAAGAGAACCCAAACACAGGTTGAGTTTTTACAGCTAGTTGATAGGTAAAAATTTCTCCCCATGTTTTTAATTCTAGTATATTTTGCATGGAAATCAAAGATACAGAAGCTACAGAACATAAAAGTGTCAATCATTTTTGAGATAAAAGCTTTTTTTAAAATTACTTTTTGTTGTCAGTAAATCAAAGCAGCATAATGTATCACATTTACTGTAATTCTGAAGCAAACTATGGTTAAAAAGGTCTGGTAATAGTTAGAACAATCTTTCCTTTTTCTCCCTTCTACAGTATTCTCACCAACCAAGAATTTTACATTCTGACACTATTCAAAAAGTTGCAGCAAACACAGATGTTTCTGAAATGTGGGAGAATGATTTGCACCCTATCCTGATAGAAAGATACTCAGGATCACCAGGAAATTATGTCGTACGACAGGTAAGACAACATTTCCTGAAAACCTCTAAGAACATCTATTATTTATATTCTGGTAGCGCCTTTTGTGACCGCTAAAGGGACAGACACATTCCTTTCATTCGGTAGGATGAACTCTATCATTGTTCAAGTCTAGACTGTATAGAGCCTACATGACACAGCTTGCACTTTAGCTGACATTATTTCCCAGGGCTGCATAGCATGATGAAAAAAAAAAAATTGTTTAAAAATTTATGTTTTAAGTTTAAACGCTTGCCTCAGGTTTGTTACCCAAAGTACAACACAACCCTTGTCCTTTCCCTCACACGAGCAGGTTTTTGGTCACTCGTTCAAACCCCCTGGGACCATACATGGCAATGAAATAAATGACACCGTCCTGCCCTTTTTCTGGAGAGGTCCTGCACTGTTACACTCCCCTGTAGTGTTGGTTCAGATGGGTGTATCAACACAAAAAGGGATCAGAGGGGCCCAAATGGGCACGCAGATCAAATGGTCAATGTGACAAAGTGCAGCACTGGTCCAAGTACCATGCTAGCTCCACTGGCCCAAGCACAGCAGTATGTTAATGCTGGGCTAACATATCCAGATTGCACCTGGCCCCAAGCCCGTAAAAGCTCCAGCACATTGTATGTGAGCCACAAGGAGTTACAACTTGACTTGTGACCAACCCCATGACTGGGTTGCTGCCCTGTTGGCACCTCTGCTCTGCGCTCACGGTGTGGGCATCTTCAGGACTGTGTGCCATGCTGGCTCTGGACTACATTAGCCAAGAGCAAGGCTAAAACAGTGATACAGCTGAGTTTACTAGAAGACATTCACAACACCTCACGAGCCTTCATTTACCCTTTAGGCAGTGACTCAACGGCTCCAAGATAGCCCTAACTACAATCAGTTTATTTGCCACTCTGCAATTGGTAGACTGGAAAAATGCAGCTTTTTTATGCTTTGTGTGTGTGTGTGTGTGCGCGCGCGCACGTGCGTGCGCACATGTCTCTATAGATTTAGTTTTGTGGTTTCTTTAGTGATAACCTGGAAGGCAGCCAAGTGAAAGGGAAAAAAGTAAGAAAAAAAGCAAACAATAAAACCCCAGCTGAGCCTAGGCTAGAAAACCACAAATTATGTTCAAAATAGGATTATCCTGTTACAAGGTAACAGCATGTACCAAAGTGGACCCCCGCCAAGGAAAAAAAGAAGAGTCCTCCATCATCGGAGCACAATGGCATTCAAAATGGATGACATTTCTTTGTTAAAGACACAGAAAAAGCATCAGACTCCTTTAAGGGAGAAGGCTAGTGCAGTCATGGCTAGTGCACACTGGGAACTCCATCCAGGCTTATATATACCCCTTAATCCATAACAGACGTCCTTTGCTCTGCCTACAGATAGTGGATAGACCATACAATGCCATAAAAGCTTTCAGTGGGTGACCACAAACAAAATGGAAGTTTGTTCTAGCACTAAAATTTATGGCAATATTCCCACTGACTTCACTAAGAGCAGGACAAGTCTTCAAAGTCTATTTTCTTTTTTTCCCCTTAGAGGCTTTTCCTAATGTTTATTTAAAGAGAGAGGAATCTGCCTTGAAGAAGCACTCTAGGGACCCATAAAAATAAGTTGCTCAACAGAGATGGCCCTCTAATAAGAGTTAGCCAGAACTCTGTACTAAGTATAACTGGGGTTGTTAAAGGTATTCTCTTTAGGTAGGAAGATACCTAAAATGAATGATCTCTTTTATAGCCTCAATGTCTTAATTTTTATCTTTACAGGAGCTATACTTAGAGGATTTCATTTTTAAAACATTGTTCTGAAATGTTTAATTCTTTCTTTAATTTACAGGAATCAGACTGTCTCTTATAGCCTTGTAAACAACTTATGTCACTTGAAAGGCAGATTTCTCTCTTAAGAAAACCCACACCAAACAAACACCACCCCCACCCTCTGCCAGCTTCTTTTTTAAATACTACTGTGGCATCTATGTGTGGTAATTGTCCAAATAGCCACACCTTCTCTGCAGCCAGTTCTGACATTGAATTTAAGGGCATAACTGAGTTTAGATTTGAAGAGGTAAACATTAAATCTGTCTGGTTACACCTGAAAAAACACTGGCCTGGAAACTTCAGAGATCAAGATCTTAATGTGTCATATTAATGGGCAATCATTCAAAGCACCTTCAGACTCCAAAGACAAGAGACAAAAGGGAGAAATGAAAAGCAAGTGAGCCAGTCAAAGGCTAAGGTAGCAAAGACGTTGCTTATTTTATATAGTGATGTTACATTTTTTGCTATAAAATTTATCTTCTAGAAATACCGTGATATTACAGAAATAAGCTTAAGTGCCGCTATTAATTAGCTAATGACAATTTGTCTGCAATATCTTTGGGAAGCAAGCAATATTAATAAGATTTTTTTTTTTTTTAATTGTAGCATATCAAGCACCGTCTTCAAAGATTACAGGCTGGTTGGGAAATTGAAGAAGATACCTTTCAGAGATACACACCATATGGATATCAAACATTTTCAAATATTATCAGTACTCTCAACCCCTCTGCAAAACGCCATCTAGTACTTGCTTGCCACTACGACTCAAAATTCTTTGGACAACAATGGCAGGAGAGAGTGTTTGTAGGAGCAACTGATTCAGCTGTGCCTTGTGCTATGATATTGGAGCTGGCACGTGCCCTGGATAACAAGCTTCAATTAATCAAGGTAGTTTGCTTGTTTCATTTTCATTTGTTTTTGCAACAGCAACAGGCCTTAGGGCACTTCCATGTTCTCTCCCATAGCCTGCATGCATGAGTCTCTGATTGCTGTGCCTGTAGTAAAACTCCCATTGACTTCAAGAAGAACAGAACAGAGATCTCCATCTACCTCTTTAGAGTACATTATCACATTAAAACTCCTTATGCAAAGGGTGGCTATCTAAAAATTATCTAATAAATATATACTATATAAAAATAACAATTTATACATGAATAATACGGTTCATAGACTTGGTGAGATATAATCCTATCTAAAAGGCACAGAACCCTACTCGGAAGCTCCTATTGTATCCAGTGACATCTAGGGTCATTGACAAAGTTTTGTTCCTTTCTGAATCTTGCATTTTAAAAATCTCTGTTATACTGTTTTGGGAGATAGATGAACTAATTGATGTGCAGGACAGTTACACTCACATCCCTCCATCCCATAATGATTTCAAGCTTTTCTTCTTGTTTTCCTTTATCAATTTGAATAGTTTATTTATGAAACAAGTGATGGCTGAGTACAGGAAAACAGTCAAGTAATAGTATAATGTTATCAGTCTGTGTTACCTATGCTATGAAAATCTGCTTCAAAGTGCTGCCATTGCTAGGCACAAAAATCTGTTGATCCTACAAGCTCTAAAAGCCTGTAGGATTACAAATTTGTAGGATTACAGATTCATGAGTGCCATCTACTGGTCCAGTATTTACTGTTTACAGAAGAATACTTCGCATATACTAAAAACTTTCACAGGAAAAGGTCTCTCAAATGCTTTACAAAGTGTCAGGAATACACTCAGTTCAGGTATTAAGATTACCTGTCAGCAGTTGTTTCCAGAAACTGATTTGGTGCCTTCTGACATTAGAATATTTAAGAGTTAGAAAATTAAGAGTATGCCGATATTTTTAATCGCAAAACAAAGCACTCCTGTAATACCTATGCCTTCATTTAGAAGCTTCATTTATAATAAATTTGCCTGGTGGTTATTTATGGAACAACCTGCACACCAACTTAAAGACAGGAATTTTTTGCAAGTAATACATCATTTTTTGATTAAATTGTTTTATCATGTAAGATGACAGCATTTGACAAAAAGGCAATCTAATTAGTTTGCACAGGATACCATTTGTACAGCCTGTTAACAAAATATACTTTCGGATCCATCTGCTTAATACATTAGCTATGACCCTTTTGCTCTGCTCATAATAGCATAACAGACTTTGTTATGTTTTCAGCCAAATCTATTTATACTTTGACTTGAAGCTGTGATTTTTATCTTGATGTTTCTCCAGTTATATAGAGTAAGTTTAAAATTAAAAGGCAAAGACATCTCTCTATGTTATTCAGACCTGGAAATGTGTTAAACGGTAATAATAATAACAATAAAATATTACTTTCTAAAATTCAAGTGGCATTAATAGTTTCCTCCAGAATATAATGCAAAATGACTGCTATCAAAAGAGCTTGTGTCCTGTGCAAAGGACAAAGGGCAGGAAAGCAGTGCCATTAGAGAAATCCATGTATCGCTGTGAGCATAATCAATATCATCTTGCTTACGTGAGAGACATTTTATAGAAGTTTTCCACTACTGTTTATATTGGATCAGCTCCAGCTAGTTGGGAGTTGTAGCCCATACAGGACATGACTGTTGCCAGTGACCCCACCTTTTTAACCACATCATACACTTTCACTTGAAGTAGCATTAATTCATAGAGGGGTTAACGTATTTATAGCAACTGCCAAGACTACAGTTCCCCAAGCTGTTCATATAGCAGAACCGAACTGGGTTTAGCCTTGTTGTAGATTATTAGGAAATGCTGGCAGTGCAAACAAGGCTTCAGTTAGTAAACAGAGAGAGAAAAAAGGCTCCTTCTACATGGGGAAGAAATTTCACACAGATGTCTCCTTTGTGACCTTAAATACATTAATCATATATATTCTCAGTTTTTCCTGCTGTGTTATTTTTGGTTGTTGAAATTTTACAAATACATAATTCAGCTCCACTGGTGTACAACTGTAGCAGAGATATTACTCCTTTGTGGCGTTATCAAGTAATAATTTTAGCAGTCACATCAGGTGTTGTTGTTGACATGTCTCCTCGTTATTTGAGATGATGTTTCTGCTACCTGCTTTTGCAGACCTGTCTCAACATATCCAGCTCATGTCTTCTAAAGTCAGAAATGAAACTTTTAACCGAAACCAAAATGATTCCAGGCTGGAGAACGTGTCACTGTGCTAGATAAATAATAATGACTGATCACTACCACTATTACACCGTAATGTGTCTTTTAACAGCCATAGGAAGGTTTGCATAGGGTACCTTGAAAATATACCCCTACTGATGTTACTTATATGACTACAATATTTGTCCTTTATTTAATGTTCTGGCCAGAATTAGTTATGTTACTTTTAACTTCCTCCAATAGACCAGCTCAACGTCAAGACCAGACCTTTCACTTCAGCTCATTTTTTTTGATGGTGAAGAAGCCTTCGTCCGATGGTCCCCTTCCGATTCCCTCTATGGATCTCAACACTTAGCTCAAAAAATGGTATCTACTCCACATCCACCTGATTCAACAACCACAAATCAGCTGCAGGGCATAGTAAGTGGCTTCCACCTCCGTAATGAGTAACAGTAAATTACATTTTTAAAATATTTAATTAGTAAGTAATTGGCCAAATTCCCAAGAAACAATGAACCCCACCAAAGTTAAAGGATAAGCAGGCTTGTGGAAATTTTGAGATGTGATAAAATAGAGTTGGCAAGAGCTTTTCAGGTAAATCTGCTTAGTTAGACTTCCTCCATGCAAGTATGAGGAGGAGTCAGAAAAATCAAAATACACAAATTTATTAGAATATAAACTAGGATACCCACCTTCTTCAAGAGAGATAATTCAAAGTGATTAGGAAAGAGCACAGACATAGTATCAGTCTATGAACAAATCTCCCCTAGCTCAGCACTAAGCTGCAGCAAGCTCTCTGTTTCCCTCTGATTCCTACGAACATTCTGGTTGTCTGCTCCCTTCTAGTTTCCCTACTCACTGCTGAGACACTTTTCTTCTGTCACTGTATCTTGTGACTCATAAAATGTCTTTACCTTGACAGACTTCGTTGTTGTTCTCCGGGGAAGAAGCAATTTCCTCTTTCTCCCCACCTACCACAGTTTTTCTTTTAAAGGGATGTAACACACAAACTGCAAACAAAACAATGCAGTCTGCTTCAGCTTGAGGAACAGAGAAACAGCCTACAGTTTCCTCCTCAGAAAGACAGCAAAATGCATCAGATTGGAATTGGGTTCTGCTAATGAGTTCTTCTGGCACCATGGTAGAAAAGCCAGATCTTTGGCCAGAGCTATCAAAGACCTAGTCATGACCTATACAGAAACCAAGAGGTTTCATTGCTGCTGCTGCTACTGTTGGTGGTGGTGTAAAGAACTGTATTAAAGATTCTTTCTTCTGTAGGACTTGCTTGTACTACTGGATTTAATTGGTGCACCAAACCCAGTCTTTCCCAATTATTTTCCTAACACTATTCGATGGTTTCAGAGGCTGCAAGCAATTGGTAAGGAGAGGGGTATGGGCTTTTGGTGAATTTGAAAATTTAGTGTGTAGTTTCTGAAAATATTAAGTCCTGAATGTATTAAGTAAATCAGATTTTTAGATTACTTTTCTGTTTTACAGTTATAATATTTAATAACAGAAATGTTAAATTTGGTGCATCTTAAACCTATACAAAGATTTTAATATTTAATTAATAAAATATCTGAGGAAGATTCCCAGATGCTTGGAAGCCATGAAACGTTCTATTAGTGATTGTCACTCTGCAGCTCTTGGGAACTGCTTCACTTGTGTGTTTGTTTTAGTTCTCACTTCTGTAAAATGAGGGTAATAGCACCAATCTTGAGGTCCTCTAAGTACTAAACAAATGCAAAATACAGTCACCAACTCCTTTTTCTTCTTTGATGGAAAAAGTTTCCATGTGAGAGGAAAAAGAATTCAAATGTGCTAACATGCCTCTTACTGTCCAAAAGTTGTAATAATCACTTTCATTGTGAATTACAGAGCAAAAGCTACACAACATGAATCTGTTGAAGAATCATCTTGTTGAAAGGCAGTATTTCCAGACTACTTTGCATCGAGGCTTGGTTGAAGATGACCATGTTCCATTTTTATTAAGAGGTACCAGAAGCTCTTCTGTTTTAAAGTTCAGTAACAAATGCATCATTTAGTGAACAAGCAAGTGCATATGATCCTGGTTTTCAAGTTTATTTGCCCCAACTTGAGGCTTCCAAATTCAACTTTACGCAGGCCAAGAGTCACAGCTTTGAAAAACACACCCAAACAAAAGCAGTGATAAAACATACCCATCATCTTTTTGCACAAGCACAGCTCCAGTGGCACAGAGATAATGGAAATTTCTGTCAGTGGTAGTGTCCTATGAAGATAAGCAGGTCTGATCCAGTGGGATATCACTACATACTATACTAGCCAGCTAGTTATTTCTAGGAGCAGTGAAACACTCAAGGGTCGTATTTTCAAAGACTACAAAAATCTCCAAAGATCTGTTGTCAAAGTTACAGTAATGCTCACTATTACCCGTTTAAATTTGAAGGCACTGACTCCTGCAAAAACTCACATACTCAAATTAAGACATCCTCATACCCTAAAGAGAATGGAGATTTCACAGTTGTCAGCTTGAGGGGTGGGAAAGGTGCATAGAGTAGGCAGCAGAAATAGCAGAGGACGCAATATGCTTGAAATCCGTCCTGGAATTAGGCACATACCTGAAACTGGGATTCCCTACCTAAGCATTTCTCCTGGCAGACACCTACGCCATAGCCTCTGACTTTGTGTTCATTCTTTTCCTTTGGGATGCAATCAAAGAAAAGGAGAGCAGTTGTTCTACTGCTGCCACCTTGTCAAGCTACAGGTCAGTGAGTAAAGCACTTGTCCAAGTTCAAGATGTGGACTTGATGTCCTTCTCAGTTCAAGCACTCAGCAGAACATCTTCAAAACTAAGGTGGGCCAAAGAAGGATAGTAGATGTAGTAAACTTTTCTGATTGAAGTTTTCCACTGTACAGCAAGGACTACCAAGAGTCATACTGCGAGAGAATGGTTAACTAAAAAGGAATGCAACAGTAGTTCAAGGAAGAGGGTATCTACCTAGGAAAGGAGGGAGGTGTCTTCATATCTGGCCCCTAATTTTACCATTGCTTATGCTGTTAACTCCAGAGTAATGTAAAATGCGGACACAGCTCTGGAAGCAGGCACAAGAGCAGCTACACCACTTCTAAGCAAGTGCTCTCTTCACTGAGCTGTGGTTACTCTCTCCTGCTCAATGGCTCTTCAATTCCATGAATCTCATTTTTCTCACCAAGGCAGGGCGCAGGTCCAAAAAGACCAACACAGCCATCATATGCATGTCCAGGGATATCAAAAATCCTACATGGGAGAAGCTGATAGGGGAAAACAATGACTACACCTGTCGTGGTTTAACCCCAGCCAGCAACTAAGCACCACACGGCTGCTCACTCACCCCCCCCCCCCTAGTGGGATGGGGAGAAAATCAGGAAAAGAAGTAAAACTCGTGGGTTGAGATAAGAATGGTTTAATAGAACAGAAAAGAAGAAACTAATAATGATAATGATAACACTAATAAAATGACAACAGCAATAATAAAAGGATTGGAATGTACAAATGATGCGCAGTGCAATTGCTCACCACCTGCCGACCGACACCCAGCTAGTCCCGGAGCAGCGATCCCCCGTCCTCACCCCCCCCAGTTTATACACTAGACGTGGTGTCACATGGTATGGAATACCCCGTTGGCCAGTTTGGGTCAGGTGCCCTGGCTCTGTCCTGTGCCAACTTCTTGTGCCCCTCCAGCTTTCTCGCTGGCTGGGCATGAGAAGCTGAAAAATCCTTGACTTTAGTCTAAACACTACTGAGCAACAACTGAAAACATCAGTGTTATCAACATTCTTCTCATACTGAACTCAAAACATAGCACCATACCAGCTACTAGGAAGACAATTAACTCTATCCCAGCTGAAACCAGGACAACACCTCAAAACCTTTTCTAGTAACACAATTAACACGTAGTGAAGCAAAGAGATTCCTTAGTGGTATGCAGCTGAAAAATGAGAGAGGAAAAGCAGTAAAACAGGAAAGAGGCTGGAGAGAAACAATGCTCCCTGCAAAAAGTGATCAGGAAGCAGAAGACTGATTTAAGTCCTTTAACTAAAAGTTTCAGTGCGTATAGGTGGCTTGATGTATATATATATATGCAGTGATACGGATCCTTTCAAGTGGAATTTCTTTTATCTGAGGATAACAGTGGTTCTATTTTACAGAGTAAAAATACAGACACCCAATTTTACCATTTATAGAGAAGACTAAAAAATATACTTCAAAAAGTGCTCAATCTTAACACTGTCACAAGAACATGGTAATTAGTTTTCAGTTTGGGGAGCTGCAGTGGTTTCTCTGCCCTTCTGTAGCTCCTAAACATGGTATCAACTACTACAATGCAAAGGATCTCAAAAAAAACCCCAAACCCCAAGTATCACAGTAAAACTACTAGCTACAGGTGCCTTAAAAAAAAAAAAAAAAAAGAGGTAAAAGTACTCAAAGGAAAGGAAGGTGCCAATTTTAAGAAACACACAATGAAATAAATGGGATGCAGTCACAGGCTTCACAAAAAGAGAAGGTAAAAGGAAGCTACAGTGATACACACTCCTCTATAAAGTAAGCTTATTGAGTAGTTACCTGACTCTGTTGCTAAATGGCGACATATCATTTAGCTTAACAGAACTTCTCCAATATTTCTTCTCCAAATTTCACTTTCCTCCTTACAGGAGTTCCAGTCCTACATCTGATTCCATCCCCTTTTCCTGCAGTATGGCATACCATGGAGGACACAGAAGAAAACCTTGACAAAACCACTATCGACAATCTCAGCAAAATCCTGCAAGTGTTTGTACTGGAGTATCTAAACCTGTGATAGACAAAATGGCAACAAATCATACTGCATTCTAAATACTGTTTGCCCACCTTCACGTTTGCTATTTAACTGCATTGGAGAGCACTAAAGTGAAGCAAAACGTAATGATAGCTCTTGCTAGACTGATTATAGATTCAACTGTTCCTGGCCCAATGTTCCATGTAGCCAAATAAGATAGCATTAAATAAGAATTAGTTTCAGCCTGGAAAGAATTTGATCTTTCCATGTCTTACCTCTGAATAAAAAACCCCAAGATTTTTCTGGATTGTTATCACTGTTTTATGTCACCTATTAAGATCCCAGGAGGGAATGCCTCCCTCCTTAAGCATTACCTACAGTTTTTACAAGGTGTGACCAACTTTTGCAGTGTTCAGCAATGGAAATTTATACATTATCAAGAGGCAAAAACCACACTAAAACCAACTTCTACTTTGAGTTGAACTAAACCACCTCATACTGAAATGAGTTGCTAGAACTCCTGACACACAGAAGGGATTTTTAATCCTCTCTGCTCCCTCTCCTCCTTCCCCTATGAGCAAGGCTGCAAGGGCTCTTGTCCACAGACAGCAGGCCACCAGGAAACAGAGAAATAACCCAAAGTAAATTTTTTTCCCTGTTGTTTGTTGGATACTTTTTGATGGAGAAGGGTGGTGGCGAGTGATGCTAAGAGGAAGGTATGTGGGGGTTTCCATCGTGCTTTGACTGCAACAGAGGAGATACAAACAGAACAGTAGGTGGTGTGTGGGAGCAATACACCAGGACACACCATTCATTCATGTGAGAATCATTCACAATTTGACCCAAAATAAAAAAAACAACAAAGCCAAACTGCTGTTTTTAATACAGATTACATCAGAAGTAATCATACTAGGAAAGTGATCACTTTTGAAACTATAGTTTTATATAAATATAATTTTAAAGGCAAAGTGCTATCTATCAAGGTTAAAATGAGAGTCAGAAGCAAGAAGACAGTTTAAGCACCAAGAAGTAAGGACAAGCCATAGCCTGTATCAGAAAAAGATACTCACCAGTTTAACAACCCTGTGCTTTTACATTCTTTACTGGAATTATTTAATAAATTTAGTTTAACACTCTGGCAAAAATCTAGCCTGGAATGAAATCAATAGGAGAAGCCAGAAGAACAGTATTCAAAAGTTACCTACAGAATTACAGTTTCCACTGTTGAGAAAAAGATGAGAGCATTTGAAGGAAAAAAAAAAAAAAAGGCAACAAAACCCCCACGCTGGTAAAGGATGAACTAAGGAAAAAAAGTCAGTATTTTACTGCTCCAAAATTCTTCCATTAGGAAGTTCCATACCTAGGCAAAGAGATTTAAAAAGGAAATAAGCTATGGAATTGTGGGCATGTCAGATTTGGCCTGTATTTTGCCATTTTCGTAAAGCAAACATTTCTGAACCTAAGACAATATTTACATACATATTTTAAAGTCACAATAGAAATATGTATTTACAGCAATGCAAATTTGTAAAATTTTACTATTACAGGACAGCCTGAAAATGAAATTCAAACTGGTTTTGTTGCTCAAGATGAAACAAAAGCATTTTATGTTTTCCCATCACTTTAACATTTGTGAGAAATGTTTCTATTTTGCATGCACCTTCTGAAATAGAATACAATGAAAATTCTAAAAATTGGACAGATGTGTTTATTTTCAGATATTACTGTACATCAAAGCTATTTGAACTCTTTGCTATCATATTCTCCTCTACTTCAGCCCATGAGAAAACATTCTAAACAACTAAATTAAATCTTCTGAAGTTTGAATACTCTGAGCAATGTAAGGCACCTACTGCACCCTCCAAAGTGGTGAAAAAAAGGTAACAAAATTGCTATATACAGAAATATTAAACATGAGTTTGTGTGGCTAATTTCATTTTTACAGGTGAACTCTGTGGTACTTAATACTTTGCAGGGCCTCTGAAAAATGCAGTATGCATTTGCAGTGTGCACTGCTACTCTGCTTCTTCAAGAATTTGGAAGTGAACTTAAAATAGGCTTCACTATGAAATGTGAGACCAGAGGGTTGTTATAACTGGGAAAAGCCTATTTTTTAAAAATCTCTAATAGAGTTAGTTGAAACCATACTTTAACCATGTAGTACACCAAACCTCTGGTACGTCAATTTTGTCACCAACTTCTCACTGCCTGAGCATACAGTTCTCCCGAGTTATGTTTACTCAGTTCAAAGAAATGAGATACAGGTTGGTGTAGTATGATTCAGTGGTTCTAAAAACATAAAGAAAACATGAAGTGGCTTTCATTTTTTTTTTCCCCTTGGGTTTTGGGGGGCAGTGGCAGGGTACAGGAAAAGAGAGCCATCTCTTAACTGGATGTGAGCCCTGAAAAGGGTTTACTTACTTAAAGAGGGGAGGGTCATCATCTTAGCAATTTATACGATCCATCATTCCTTTAAAAAATAACTGCTGGAAGGAAAACTTACATCAGCCCAGTAACCATGTGAATCCAAGAATCTAAGCTCCCAAAAGCACAAGAACCTGAAGTAGTCACTAAAGCAAAGACATGGTGCAAGGTGGGCTCTCACTGCTGCTAAGGCAGAGGAGAACAAGCAGGTAGGAGAAAGTCTAGCCATTTGATAAAATACCCAGAAAACAAAAAAATACAAGTGAAAAGACCAGGACTGGTATCTCTTCCACTCTCGGTTTCAACATTGAGTATCACTAAGTATCCAGATCCATAGGATCTAGACATGCACGGTACAGATAATCACTTCAGAATTCAGAGACAGGCTTTATGTTGAAGAACCTATCCCTGGATAGTTTCTCTGTCCCTGTTCGATGGTGGCAGTAGGGGACAGAAATCAACTGAGGGACTTCAACTAATCTAATAGTAACACAAATCAGCAGAATTCCTGCACAGGTTCTCTGCTTGAAGAGGATTTGTCACATCTCAGTCAAGGGGGGGGGGCGGAATCAGCTATCTGCCACCCGCGAGAGGCTGTCACTGGCTTGTCAGAGTCCTTCCAAAGGTGTATGTGGTTATTACTTGGGTGAAGGGAACGCAGAACAGAATGAACTCAAGAGCCAGTACTCAATAGGTAACGCTGCAAAAAACCCCCATATTACATTAGTTATTTGTATTGTAGTAGGTGCTCTAGCTCCCTTTATATCAGGACATTGCAGTTTTTCACGAGAACCTTAAGCCTAAGTGAATGCCCCTCAAATTCTCTAAAGCTTGATGCGTCTGCCTACAAGTGAAGTGATCCTATGCAATCACAGTTGGAACAAGTGAAGGGAGTAACAGTGCCAGATCCTCTGGTAGACAGAAATGATAGTGAGCACCAGTCTTCTTTTTTCTCTAGCTGGGGCAGCATTCCTATCACTAGGAATGAAGACGATATAAATTAGCAATTCTTATTCACCACATTTCAAATAAACAATTAGTTTGTGACCACCTAACAGCAAAATACAATTAGAAAAGACAAAATGCAGTAAAAATGCTTTCTGTAGAATTATTACAAGGACCCAGTCTACATTGGCAGCAGACCTAGCAAAACAGTTCTGAAGTTTCACACATCTGCTCACTGAGATTGAAGTATCACCCGACAGCATCACTTAATCAATCAATATATATATAAAAAGATAACTATAAAATCTTGTACACAAATTACCACTTTTTCCTTGTCATTTAAGGATGACACTGATTTTATTTTCCTCATATAAAAGGAGACATTTTACTCTGTGCTGATTTAACAAATATTCTTAATATATTCATAACAATAAAGCAGCTAAAAAGCTGTTCTAATCTCTAAAACAATCTTTATCATCTGCACATATGATATATATTGTAAACAATCACTCCAAAAAATAATTTTGTTAAAGTGATTATATTGCACTCAGAATTCTGGGATTCTCATTTTCCCTTCTCATTTTAAATCAAAGATCAGCTTCATTTTTTATGAAAACGGAGCTTTAATTTTCTACTAAAAACAAGTAGGCATGCAATCAATATATACAATGTATTTAAAATGTCAGAAAAAGGGCAAGTGTTTGGTTATGAAACTGGAGTAAGGAACAATTTTCTAATAGGCCACACCAGAGTAGTATATTGTAAACATTCTGCTGGCTCTAAGGTGTTGCAGATGCTGTAGAGTGCAGTCTAGTTCAGCACCCAAGAGGTACAGAGAATCTGTTAAAGTGTTCTGTACTTCAGTGAATTTCTATGCAGCAATGGCACGTGTGAAGACTACACATAAAGACAGAGTAATGAAACAAAGGTGATTACTGAGCTAATACTGACCTCACAGAGACATAGCCAGCTGATGTAAGTCCACTGTAATCTTCAAATGCAAGTTTTCTGGGTCATTACATTTTCTAACACAGCAGTGGAACTGTTACTCTTGCTGCAAATGAAGTACAGAACTAGATTCCCTACTTGTAGCTTACATGGACTGTATACCAGTGGCAGTCTGGACACTACCCTCAGCCTAAAACATCCCGGCAAGATACCATCATGCAGAATGTCACCTTGCTTTGTTTGCAAGAGTGACACCCTCCTCCATGCATTGGAGCAAGAAACAGGTAGTGGAGAGGGGAACAAAAAAAAAAAAATGAGGAAAGCAATGTCCTTATGCAGAAAAAGAAATCCTCAGCCCGTGTAGAGGCCACAGATCTTCAAAATTCAAATGAAGACTGTTTTCTCAACTTAGTTCTACAAGAGAAAGATTTCTCTATCAAACCCATTATCTTCAGGTAACATAACATCTTTGGAGTCCCTGAGATACTACAGCTCCATGTAATGACCTTGGACAAATGGAGAGACTTACTTAGTATACAGATTAACAAGGTGGAAGCCAATATATAGCACCCTGAGTTGCAAGTGAAACAATAGGAATAGGCAACCCATGCCTCAGCAGACAAGAGATGCAGAAGAAAGTGCAGAGGAGGTGTTGGCTAGGGAATTATAAGCTAACATACTGCACAGGAGAACAGAAAAAAATTGAAGTATTTCTAAAAGGCCTTTCCCTCTTATCAGAGCAGTGAAGAAAGACAGCAGTCAGAAGGAAGAGCTGAGAAAGGCCCTGAAGAGACATGGCCTTCTGGATGTACAGAAGAATGATTATGCAAAACCAGAGACAAGGTAGGCAGTCTTGTTCCAAGCGTGCCCCAAAGGTTAAGCACTCTAGCAATGACTAAGAACTGTCATCGATCACTAACCTGTATCTGGATATAAACCAGGAATATAAATAGATACTTTTTCCCCTGAAGCTACAGAAGAAATACAAAGAGGAAAAATACAAAGTCACAATCGAATCAGAGAATACTTTCCATAGTCAAAAATTAAATACTGGCTTCAGAAACAATACAGCCATCTGCTCTGTATCTTAAATAGGGTTAATCATAAAAAAGAGGTGCTTGTAAAATCTTAAGTTTGAAATATTTTATTTCCCAGTATATTGCTAAATAATTTTGCAGTTAAACCAAAAAGGAAGAAATATCAGAGATGAATATGGAATACTTACAACTAGAAAATGGTTGCTGAACCATCTGAATTTCTATAAAAGCATCAATAAAAATGTAGAAACATGGTCTCACAAAATTAATTGGAATCTGAAATGCCAGATTGTCTTCACAATGGCCACAATATGAATATTGATGGATTTTTGCAACCAAAACCTAATTGTGACTTTGCCAAAAGACAGCTTAATACAGCAATCAAAACATCTCTAAAAACCTGGACTTTTATTTCTGCAATTTCCTATTCTCTCAGCTATTCAGCATTCAGTAAGCAATTCTCATTAGAAAAAAAAATGCTACCTGGTCACAATTTTACTCTCTTACGGAGTTGTGCTATATCACAATACATTCTTGGGAAAATAAAGAAAAGTGAATAAAAAGCTGAATAGAAATAGACACTCCATAAAAACTACCTGTAAAGTATCATAAGTCTGGAAAATATTTGTGGCATTATACAGGCTACTGCTGATGCAAAGAAAAAAATTGCAATTTAACCATTTCATGAATATGAACAATGCACTTGTTCCCAGCCATTTAGAATGATCTGACATTCCAAATGTTTATAAAAATTGGGTAATAAAAGAATTAAGTCAATACCCTTAAGTACAATAAATAATGCTGTTTATTATGGTCGGGGCTGACCACGAGCATTTGTTCCATATCTGCTTGGGACATTTGTAAAACCAGTTCTGAATCCTTGAGTTGCTCCCATTCCCGGTATTCCAAATCCTTGATTGAGTACAGTGCTGTAGGGTGTGGATCCATGATTAAAGCCCAATCCATAGGGCCTTGTTTGAGTGTTTAAAAGGATGACTGGACTCACGTTTTTGCCTGGTGTATTAAAAGAAAATTCTGGCGGTGGGCTGCTGGGCTTAGCTGGAGTGGATGTAACAGGGTGCAAATTATCAGCAGCTTTCAAAGATGGCATTGGAATAACATGATGATCCGAAAGGTTCAGAATATTGTTTGCAATAGGCACAGATGATAAGGTAGGTCTGATCCAGTCATCTTTGAAAATCTGAACAGTCAAGGTAGAGACCAATGTGTATAATCTGTTAGTGACATGGGCAAGTACCATTTGTTCATTTGCATCTCTCCGAATTCGGACATGTACTGATCCAGCCTAGAAAGTGATAAAAATAAGTTGGCTGTTAACTGTTACTTCAATAAAGATTCTCCATATGCATTCAAGAAGAGGTAAGTTATCCTGCAGAGAATTATGCAAAGACCTTTCACAGTGGAGACTACTGACTGAATTGAGAAACTTATTAAGTAATTCCATAATTAGGATACACTTTGATGTTTCCTAATGCGTTAAACTCTTACGAACATAGCAAGATCATCATTCAGGAAAAGTGAGACTTAAAACCAAACTATAAAATACAATATGTGATGGCAGGAATGGAAAGGCAACAGCCGGGAAAAAGAGCGGCCCAAAAGAAGAACAAAGTGCAGACAAACTCCATAGGCCAAATTTAGGAAAAAGTGTCATCACTGTGCTGTTGGAGCAGATAAGAGGACAACACGCGTGGCAGACACGCTCAAATCGGGACCATTAGCAAGAACAGAAGCAATGCCCCTTGTGGAACTCAGACTTAAAGAGCTTCTCCTGGATGTGCGCATAACTGCGGGCTGCCCCTGCCTTCCTCTCAGTAACACTATCTCATTTACCTTGAACTACTGCTGCAGAAGAGAACAGGACACAAAACAGAACCCCTCACATGCATTTTCAGTTCATATTTAATGAAGAACATGGTTCACACCTTGTGCTATATAAGCCATTTTTACATCAGATGGTGCAGCTGAAAACATATCCAGGTCTCAGGAAGTTTCTACTACAATCTGGAAGATGCCAATAGGTAAATATGCTTACAAAGGTTTTGTAAATATCTGTGATCAATCCAACAATGCTGTGATCCAGTATTTTGGGTAGCAGAATAGTAAACTGAAAGCTGTTTTCACATCAGCAAGTCAGAGCTGCTGCCTTTTTCTTTTTTTAAGAAGGGTAGCATACTGGAAGAATTCAGAAGTAGAGAAAAATTCTAACAGTCTTAATTTTCTGACTGTCACAACATACCTGCATCAACTTAGGAATAACTGAGTTCTGTGTAATCATTCTGTATCACAAAAAAACCCTTGCTTTCTTTCAGCTTACAGAACATGAGTACACAACTGTAGTTGTTTTATTCCCCCCTGCTCCGAAATGCTGAAAACATATGATTCTACAGTAGACCTTTGGTACCTATAGGTTTACAGTTTCCTTTTTCTCCCCTCTGAGACAATTTATGCTAATATACCATTTGAAAAATGTCTTTACTATTGTTTGGGGTTTTCCTCACTGCGAAAATACAAAACAAATTTTACAGTTGCAAAATGCATGCTTTAATCCAGGGGTCCAATATACTTAAATAATATTAACCAATTACAAAGCTTTAAAAAAAATATAAAGGACAGGGGAAGAGAAGTTTTGCAATAAATCACAAGGACTGAGTACTGACTCCAGCAAATTTTTTTATATTTAAGATTTCAGGAGAAATATCATACATTATTTAAATAAAAAATTTAAAATAGTAACTGACAACTCTTTTTTAAAGGCTAAAAAGACAATAGACATAACTTACCAAAGTGCCAAAACCTAATGTCCAGAAATGCTCATTTCGAACTTCTAAGACACCATCCAAAGTTGAAACCTAATTTTACACAAACATCCAGAAATATGAAAATAAATTAGAAATAATGTTTCAAATCCTTTTTGAAATGTACTTTTACACATAGCTGAATAATACAGCATTTTCAGTAGTGAAATAAAAGCTTCCATACACAGAATAGACGATGTCTGCTAATGACGCCGCTAATGCTTATCTACTGTACTTTTGCTACCCTTAAACATCCAAATCCATCAAAAAAGTGGAATTAAGTAACTAATTTCAAGTAACTCTTGCTCCCAAATTGCAATATTTTCTCAACTCGATATGCTGTAAGTCAACAGCTGCCTGTACTCATTTTCCTCCCCCCACTCACATTTGTAAACCACTTCGAACAGTAGCTCAAATTTATTCAATAAAAACAGTCTGCATACTTTAACAGATTTGTTCCAGATACCTGAATGACACTATTCATCTTAGATAGCAAGATCCATATTTTCTACATGCAGCTAAAAAATATTTAAAAAATTATTCTTTAGCAATCTTCTTGGACTACTCACAAAAACTCTTCATATTCCTGAATGCTTATTTAATGTTAGCTGTGCACACTATGTTATGCATTACACACTGACTTACCTCTCTAAGAAGTTTATCTAACTGGCCAATCACATGAGGTGGGGTTGTCTTCAAGAAAAAGAAGAGGGGGAAAAAAAAAACAAGAAAAAATTTATAATAAAGATTAACTGGCCCTGTTTAAGTGAGAGAGCCTTTAAGTCTGGTCTACCTACACAAGAGACCAATGGCATTAAACAATAAATTCTTATGAGTTCATGATGCATATTTCTACTGCCCTTAAAATTCTTCTAGCACATCACAAATTCCCCTGGGAACATCTTCTATTCAAATGCGTAAAATAGATTTTATGTTTTTTAAAAAATAAGGACATTTAACAAAACTGAAACCACAAAAAACCTTGGTTTGTGACATTGCCTTACCTGGAGTAGTACTTTCCCACTGTAAACACTCATGGGATACATGGTACCAAATGTCATCAAAGCAATTGCTATAGCAGAGGCTGTGTCTACAGCGAAATAATTGCTAGAGAGAAAGAACAATTTTAAAGAAGAATAGGTATTGACGTTTTTGAAAGGCATAAGAATTTTGATTCTTTTTCATTCTTTTAAATTATATACACTTACAGAATATTATACATGCTAATCTCATCTGAACTGTGCATCTTTGAAAAAAGATGAATATATTAATGGAGTTGCAATCCCATTCAAAAAAAAAAAAATACAGCTTTTGATGAGATCATTCCTTTCATGTAAAAAATGCAATTTCCCACAAACTGGATACAAAAAGAGTTACTTTTTTTAAGCAACAACTGTACCTACTTGATTTCAATGAGCATATATGTAATGCAAAGAGCTAGAGCTCCAGCAATATCAATCAAGACAAAAGGGTTCATTCGTGGCAGAAAGATGCTACTCAATCCTGGGATGATTCCACAAATACTGTAACAAACCAGAAAAAGCAGTTGTCAGCTAGCTGTTCATCATTACTTCAAAACCGAAAAGAGTTACACCCACTATTTCGGCATTTGACTTCAAATACACCTTGCAGTCACAGCAAATCATGTCTTTGGGGACTGAAAAGGCCATTCTAATACTGCTCAAAGTTCCATAATAGTCTGATGTCAGCAAAAATTAATCAAGTTTAGATCCACGTCACATTATCTCTCATATCTGAAATTAATACTTACCTCCTGCATCTTAAATTTGCGTTAAGTCTATCTTCCCATCTACAAAACATTATACTACACTAATCTTTATACAGTTTTTCTACATGCATATCTTGTGCTCCTTTTTTTCTTCTGGTAACATAGCTAGCTATGTCAGCTCTATGCAACACAAATACTTCACAGGTTCAGATATTGCTATTACATATATGTAAGTCTTGGGGGGTTTGCGTGTCACTAGTCTTCAATCCATCTGCACCTTGGTGTGCAAAAGTGTTCTAAAGCCAAAGCTAACTAATTCATGGAGTCTGAAAAGAGGGAGAAGACCAGCTAGCTGAATGAGAGGAGACCCAAAAACCCATGAGGGAACATTGGGAAAAGCTATTTATTTGTAGTTATCTTCTATCAATGGGAGCATGAAGATAGAGAAGGGTTTCTGTACTTCCCAGTGAATGTAAGTGCATGTCACATACTTGAAAATTTAAAGGAAAAGACAACATGAAATGTTTTGTTGCTCTGTTTAGAACCAACCTATGTTTAGACATCATGTGCTGGTCTGCTCCTATGAGAATTTTAATCAACATAATTACATATAGGTGCAGACATTTTCTAATCAGCAGTGCTTCACAGAACACATTTGAAATAGCTGTATACATACTAACCAAATTGAGTAATTTTTTAAAAATTGTTGGTATAATTGTCTACAGGTTATCTCAAAATCCAGTAGTATTTCTAGAGTGTAGATCTGGGAGCCCTTCAAAGTATACGTGTCCTTCCCTGTAACACTGTGTTACCACATCCTTATAGTGTCTGTGATTGCTATCCACTTTTTTCTTTTTTCTTTTTTTTTTTTTTAAACACTGAAACTCCAGGTACTTGGGCAACCCTATTGTTAGTCTTCCAAAGCTGTTTTGCAGAATTTGGGTCTGATGATGTAATACCTTATATCCGCATAAAATCAATTCTTCTGTTTAACAAGCACGTGTTCTCTGCATTCCTTAACTGTTTACAAAAATCACAACATGCAGAAACAGATGGGCCTTGCAGCATACTTAACATGTTATAAAATATGGTTTAACATTCTTATTTTGCTACTGAAAGCATAAGTACTTGGATGAACACATATGGCTCAACATAAACATTTCTGACATCTGACAAAATTATTTACGAACAATGTTATCTCACATTCCGATATCCAATACAAGCAGGAGGGTTAACAGACAAGAGAATGAGCAACACTGCTTCAGCCCCTAGAAGACACAGACTTTCCAGTTTCCTGCTGGACAGGTGAGGAGTTTCCATAGCTATGCTTTAGTGAGTAACCTGTTTCATTTATCACATTTAAACTGCAACTATCCTAGTAATTTGCCCACCCCACAGAGTAAACAAACACAAATTACTACAAAATACATCACTCGGGTAATGATTGTTGAGAAATGCAGTTGAAGTCTGTACAGGACAAAGCTAGTTTACCTCACCTCATCCAAGGAGAATTACATACAATGTAATGAACACATTCAAAGGGAAAGTTATGCAGAAAGATATATTCTTATTAGATTGATGTATCTGGGAAACATGAGAGACAATGTTTGCTCTAAAGTTCATACACTAGACCTACAGTAGGTGAAGCTATTCTAAAAGCTCTAATACACAACAGTTTATGCCTCAATACCCATCCAAATTGTTACTATACACAAAAAACAAAGACTGCCTTCCAGAAGCTAACAATTTTGAAAAGCATTATAAAGCTTTACCTTCTACTAAGATCTGCAACATGCTCCTGAAGCCAACTTGTGCTGGCAGCTGCAAAAGAAAGAAGGTAATGAAGTTACTACAAGTAAAGGTATCCATTTTAAAGTACACAAAAAATTTTATTTTAAGGGAAGAACCCAATACACTGTGAATGAACAAATGTATCTCAACAGATTCATTGCCACTTGGAAAAAAACAAAGTCTGACTGTTCCAGGCAGTAAGTAAAATGCCAATCTCTCATAATAATCTGAACTTATGAAATCCAAACATAATGGCAGATTATAACCAACATAATTATCCTTCTGGTAATATAAAGTATAATATATAACTATAAACAATTTAGTTAGTGAGAATGATCACAAGCCTAATTCACAGTGAGAAAGTCCCAAGTAAAAGAGTATTAAGTAGAATTATTACGTTAATTTATTTTTAATCCATTAATACATCCATTAAATATCTTCAAAGTTCTGCTATCTGTCAGATGACCTTCACTGGTTGAATCCAAAAGACTGAAAATAAAGGGTACTTCAGTATTAAAATGATACTCAGTTTATCATATTAATGACTACATACTACTCAGAGAGCCCTATAAGCAAACTAGAGTTGAAATTCGGATGGCAATTCTAAACTGCATGAAGTTATATTAATGGAGGTAATAGTGATATATACCCCCTAGTTAAGAAAGTTACCAAACAAATTATACCTTGATAAAAAAAGGAACATTAAAATCTTTTCCCAATTCTTGTTATAGATTAATTTATCACATACCTTCAGAGACATAAGCAAAAGGCTTATTCCTAATGGAAAGCATTGTAAATAAGTTGAAAAAGAGAGCCACGAAAGTACCAACCAGCAGTCGCCCTCTGGGGGGGGGGGGGGGGGGGGGAGGAAAGAAAAAAAAAAACTATCTTAATTTCACACCATCACAAAACATGAAATCAAGCTGTAATTACTAGCAACAATATTAAAATACTTTGCTTGGTATCTTCCTCTGAGACTGAAAACCGGAGTAAGATAACCTAGTGTAATGCTTAATAACTGGCAGTGTATTATCATTTTATCAGTTATCACTGAACTTTGTACATTAGTGTTATCACATTAGGCTGTACATAATGTTCGTAGTGTTGAGTAACAGTTCTTAACTAATTGCATATATGTACACAAATACATGTTTGTCCTTTGAAGATATAAATACATCATCCCCTCAGCAGTAGGGCTCAAAAAAGCTTAGTTTCCTATGGAATGATGCCCTATGCCCCTTCCCTTTCCTAGGAGAACTACAACTTCACCATACATCCCATGTCCCAGTCTTTTGTCCCATAACAGCTTCTTTTCCTTTCCCCATGTTCTTTTTAGTCTTCAATGTCTTTGCAACACCTTCAGTTCCCTAACAATCACAGTATCCTCCCCTGCCACATACCAGGCCTTCATAAGAAATGAGAGTAACTAAACTAGCAAAACCAGCAATATATAGTTAAATCATCATTTAAGAGAGCATGTGCATTACATTTCAATTGTACCTTGAAAAAACTGTTTACAATATAGCTTGCACATAGTTTGAAACAAATACCAAGGTACCAAAACCAATTTGGTGTTGAATGTACTTGCATAATTAACACATACTAGATTAAGAATTAGAAACACAAAGGGACATTGAAAAAACCATCACTTTACATGTCAAAATAATTTCTTACGTGTGTATCTCAGGTTGTTCCAGAAACCGCTCTGCACTACAAAAATAATTGAAAATTTGAGTTATATTCACACAATAAAACCTTGATACCTGAAGTTTATTTTTCAGTTCTGAAGAATTAGCTGCCATTCCTAAACAAAACCTGACAGATACAGTACTGCAAAAAAATGAATTGCTTAAATAAGCACAGCAGTTTTTATAAGTGATGAAAGCATTTAACACTGAAATCAAGCAGGCTGTAATTTTCCATCTACTTCCAAACTGGGCCACATAGGTGCTAGCTATCATAAATGCTGCCTACACAATAAAAAAATGCTTGTAAATGAACATGCCAAAAAGTACTGCTACTGCCACCACCAGTGTTGGTAATCACAAGAAACTAAGTATGAAGTCCCTGACTTACAGCCTCTCACTAAGCAAGGCCAAATAAAGTAGATGTTGGATACTGTAGTGGAGATATAAATATTTTTTTTTACCCACCCACCAGTAAAATAAGAAATGAGCTTCAGCTGTAACAGAAAAACCTATGACAAGTTTTGGGAATTTCCTAAAATTGATGTTCAAAAACTTAGAGGCTTTGGCAGTGCGTCATTATTAGAATTCATTCCAGTGTATTGTCAGTACAACAGATCAACCTACAGTATAAAATTGCAAAGTTCTTAACCCTTTATAGAGAAAATACAGCCCTTGGATAGAAAAACGGAAGCCACACTGGCCCAGTTTTAAATTCCACATGTTAACAAAAGCCTCTTCTTTTTTAAAGACTAAAATAACTTTTTAGGCTAACCTCCTGAAATACAAATGCATAGATAGTGTGTCAAATTAATACTTGATCAAATTTTGAGGGACTGATGAAGTTGATAGTTTAAACGTTCAGATCCGTAAGACATTATGAAGTTGCTTTACTTCATGAAGTAACTAAAGTAAAAAAAATTTTTCAAAAAAGTTTTATTATTAATGAACTTAAAAAGTCAAGATGCATAGGGAAATGCATTAAATAAAATATCTAACTTTTTGGAAAATACAGTTCTTAAGAGTATTTTCCTTGAAAGCGATTTAATTACATTTATCAATTCCTATCATTATATCTAAAGCCTACATATAGTGTAATCAATATAAGTGAGCAGTAAGGTTTAGCAATATTTTAAAAAATCTTAAGTTTTTTCTACAATAGCTCTCTACAGATACCATTTGTAGAATGCATATACTTTTGCTCAGTCTGGGGTATCTTCATACGTAACAAAAAATTAAAGAAAATAGTACATAACCCTACCTTTCTTTCAGTATAAAAAGAGCACCAAGCTGTGCCAGAACTGTAGATGCAAATACAGCTAGAACTTCAAACCTTTCAAACCTGAAATTTGAGAATTAAGTTTAGAAACACAGAACATTGAACAATGCATCAAATCCATTCTAGTCTGTACAGGACCCAGCAGGACAGACCTACTATTTCCAATTTTTTCTTTCAAGAGCAGATAGATGGGAAGAAACTGGTAGTTTTATGGAACAGGCATTATTTTCAATTTCTTTTAAGCCAACACTCCACTTATCACAAAGAGCTTAAAATTAAGCATTTCTTAATTATTTTTCCTGTCCTTCCCCTTTCCTCTCCTCCCCTATTCCATAACTGTTCTTTACAGCACCAGCCTTGGGCCTCCTTATTTTTAAGCTCTTTTACACACAGATTATTAGTCATGGCTGTTAGGGGAGACAGGCAACAATAGTCAGCAACATATCAAATGTTGTATTATCAAACACGAGATCTTGTTATTAGTACTTACCCAAATGAGTAGACTGGGCTAGGTTTCTTCATCATTACCCAGTAGCTTATTAGACATGTTACCAAACTGAAAAAAGGGTGAGAATTAGACTATGATAAATAACTGCAGCCTTTACAAACTGGATAATCTACAAATATACACTTAAGCCATCAGAACTGAACGAATTAATATAGCCACGTCTTGCCATGAACTCAACCCCTCCGTCACTGTCACAATGAGGGTTCCAGTGAATCCAGAAAAGGTTGTGCTTGGGAATAAAACTGAGACTGCACAACAACGTCTCTGCTGTTCCCATAAAAAGGGCAGCAAACAATTTTAGCAGAACGGTAGTCGGTCTAATTCCTTACACCAGGAGACAGCCTAATGCTGTGCTTGCAAAGGCTACCACCAACCTTCTTCAATATAGAACATCACTCAGCCTAAATCAAGTTTACCGTAACTCCAAATGCAATGCATTTTTCCACTGAGGCCCTGACACAAACCAGCACAACCAGTGCCTGCACTCCACAAATTTTTCTGAAAGGGACCTGGAGCACGTGAGACCAGGTACCCCAGAATGTGACTAACAGGCAAAGGTGGTTTGAGAAAATCCTTTTAATACTGCCTGCTATCACACATAGTAATGTCATACAGTATTGAAAAGTACAAAGTAAAAGCAAAAGTATCAAACTAGACACCCAGTAATGCTCTTCTTACATGTGTTTTATGAACTTGCCTAGAAATACTGTAACCTGAGAAAGGCCATTTAAATGAGAAGGAACGTGATAAGCGAGACGACAGGACTGTCACATTTTGTCACTTCCTTTGTATCCCAGTGAAAAAGTAAAGAAAGCTCTCCATTAAACTCTTCTTTTAGAGATATATCGTGAATTAGATTTAGCACTCCAGAATAAGACTCAGTCTATGCCAAGTATTGCCTTTCTCTTCCACAGTGTAATTTATATACGTATATGGCCAAAACAGATTTACTTTTTTGGCTGCTTTCATCTACACACGCTCTAATCTAACTGGCCATTCACTGACAGCCACAGGTCTCTCTTGCTGTTTTCTTTCCAAGTGTTTCTCTCATACCGAACGTCTGAAATTCCAATTATTTTATCCCCATGGTACTAGCCTGAATTTTTCTAGGATGAGTCTCATTTCTGTTGCCTATTTTTCCTCTGTTGACCCCTTTGGACAGTATTTTTTTATTGGAAGCGACCCAGATTCAGTGCCATCTGTGCCTTTATGCAGCTCTTTCTTAATTAATGACAATGTTAAATCAGACTGGATCAAGAACTCATCCCCACAGCTGCTGAATAATCATATCCTCACAACCTGATCCACAGCTGTGTGGAGTAAAAGCAAAAGCAGAGGAAATAATACTGCTCATATACAAAATAGTAAATTATATACTCAGTAAGACTATTATAAATGACCAGGAAGATGACAAAAATGAAAGAACCAGAAATTGATTTTTGCAGCAGAATTACTGAGCATTGTTCTCCATTCCAGCAAATCAAAACTCTTGAAAGAGATCACTGTGAGTTAGAATAATCTTCTAGTCCATCCCCTCATTAACCTAATATGTGAGTGCCAAGGGTATTCCATCTTCTCGTAAAACTAAAAAAAAAATTAATATTCTATACAAATACAAAATACAACATCAAAACTTTGCCCAAGGTGAAAAAGGTATTTTGAGTCAAGATGACAAAATTCAGCAGATAGAAAATTCTAAGAGAAATGAGATTCATTAAAGTTACATCACAATTCTAATGCAGTCACAGATCAAGTTAAATATTTTTTTGTCTATATCAAATATTCATTTTCCTTTCTGTGTGTTTGCTGCTGTTATTTATAAATGTTTTACTGTCAGTCAGATAAGCAATAGTATGTAATGGGCAAACAGACAGCAGGTAGCTGATCCATACTTTTTATAAGCTAGTGAGCCAGCAAGGAAAAGGATGTAGGTTAATAATTAAAAAATACATGCATTTTATGCAGTTTATTTCACAACCACTGCTACCAACCTGCAACTCAGGTAAGAATTGAATATATTTCATGTCTGTATTCTCAATATCATCAAAAGTGTTCAGAACTTTCATGCTTAAAGTAGTTTTAATATAATTTTGTTAGGAAACAGGAAAAATACTAAAAATATCTAATGGCCTTATTGGAAGAGCATGTGGGATCTAGCTTTTGAAATAGAAATAGGATTACATACTCCCTGTTCCCTGATGCTAAAACTGAGGGGTACTTCAGAACCAATGACTGTGGCATTAGGGAAATGTTCCAAGTGAACCATTGGATAACAGTTTGATGCTCGATTCTGTTTTACGTTGTTACGCATCTGCACAGAGAAATCCATGACGGAACTGATTTGTTACTAGTCGTTCTCAATACAGCTATGGTGTTTCTCATCATCTATTTATTGCGATGTACAATTTTATACTCATTTAAGCTATATTTAAACCAGTTAGTGTTTCTATACTGATAACTAAATAACATGTGTTTGTATCTGTAAATAAATTTTCTATGTATAGAAATATACAAAGACAGGCACAAAAGAAGAGTAAGACTAAATGGGAAAAAACCTCACCTGAAAAGGTCAAAGATTGTCAAATACGTGTAAGCAGTTAAAGCTGTAAAAAAAGCAAATATTAAAACAATGTAATTTTTCAATGCAGCAATCACTTGTATTCTTCTAAGTCCCTCTTGTGCAGCTCTTTTCCATCTTCTACCTACAGAAACTGTCTCTGCTGATAGAGCAAGTCTCTCTGTCTTTTTTATGTGTATATAATATGAATGTCCTAAACACACCAATATATTTAACTTCATAAAAACAGGTTGATTATGGCAATCCTAATTCTAATAAAGCATGTAATAATGCCCAGATAGATACAAAAGGCATTAAGCCTGTGACTAAGTTGTGACTAAGAATTTAAATACAGAAAAGTCAGGAGAACTTCCAGCAACACAACATCCGCCAAAGCAAGAGACCTCTTATGTGCATTACTGCAGTGAAAAGTAGGTTCAACAGAATTTTTTACTTGTTTTGCTTCTCCGACCCATCTTGAAACTGCAAGAAAACCTGTGTCCCAAATTAAAAATGTAAGGCATTCTACTTTCAGCACAGATGATGGGAAGCATCTTGGAGCCCCTATACAAAAGCAGAAGATATACAAGATATTGAAAAGGGGCAGTCCTGGAACCAGAGAAGCCTTTTGCCACACTACAAACATCTTGATTCAACTGCAAGTGAGAGTCTCTGTATGTCACTGGTGCTATTTATGTAAGGAACAGGTTTGAGGACTAGCTTAAAAGTCTACTTTTTTGCAATCTTAAAGATAAAGAGGGTACTGCAGGAGGAAAGTGACCAGCAGGTCTGGAAAGCCTTGCAGATTTTGAAGGGCTTTCACCCATTCACACCTGCCTGTGAGAAATGCCTCTAACCTGACTGTGGCAAATCAAAAGGAAGCACTTTCCAAACCTGGCTGTGCAGCCACATAACTCCATTACGTGCTGAACTTTGCTTTTTTAGTATGTTGGAACTTCACAAGCTAAGAAACACATGGTAGTTTGTAGTTTCAGCACAAGAGAGCCACCTACCTATGCTGTTTGTAGAGCTGCACCACATTAGCAGGAAGCCAATACATATTAAATTTATAGCACCAAACAGCAAGATCTTCCAGGACTGTTGATGAGAATAAATATGTATTTTACATCTTCCAAAATTTACAAGACAAAAATATATCGATCTGGTTTTAAAAAACAATATTGTAGTACTTCACCATGCAAGCAGAACTGGCTTCTCCTCCCTCCCAAAAATTTACAACTCATTTCAGAGCAAGCCCATATTCTATTTTTAACTCTACAGATCGTCTCAAAACTTGTTTGTAAACTACGCTTGTGCACCATGCTTAAAATACCTTTTTGGTCTAAAAAAATCACCCCGTATAATATTTGCATTTAATTACAGCACACACCATCTGACTTTTGAAGACAGCTTTATACAACTTTATATTAGTGGGTTCTTTTCTTTGTGCTGGAATTTAAGTCCCCAAAACATCTATGCATATTCAGTTTACAGTTCTACTGAACACATTAAATATAAGTACAATTCTGGAGAACACTAATTGACAGGGACAATGCACAGGAAGGAATCCAGCTTCACAGTCGGAATTTTTTTTAAGCACAGCTGGAAAATTTCAAAGAAATATTCTCAAAATATACTCAAGTTAATAATGTATTTTAACTTATCACAGTTAATGTCTTTTTTATTATTATTCATTCTTAAAAAGAAATACTTACCCTCCTATCTGCTGCAACCAGCCTAAACTCATGTGTTAACTTTCCAACCAATGATCTCTGTGATTTGCGGAACAGGTGTATTGTCCCCTTAAAAAAAAAAATTAAAAGTTTAATTAAATATTTTACTTAAACCATAGTTTAAATTAGCAAAAAGGAAACCTTCATTTATGAACTATTTTCATAATTTTATCAAAGAATCAGAATGAGGTTTTTGTTAAGTAGAGATAGCCCGTAAACATTAAGTTCAGCAGTATTTTACATTTTACATGGTTATTATATTAGAAAATTATGAATTACTTGGAATCAAGCTTCATTTAGATATAATCCAGAATTCAAGTTTACTGGAAAACATACCAAAATACCATTTAAAGAGTGGTTTTTTACTTTTATTTAAATAAAACTACTACAGATGTTCTGGAAACACAAATGTTTTTCTTTACCAAAGCTCACTTCCTATCCAAAGCCAACTGGCTTATTAAACAGGAAAATAATGTGTGTGTGTGTGTGTGTGTGTGTATATATATATGTATGTATAAAAAAATGAGAACCCATCAGAGAAATAAAAACAATGCTGGTATCATCTGTAATGTGGTAGACACAAGGCCAGTAACATGATGAGACATACAAACAATCTCAGTTGTAGCTTAACCTAAACACGCACAGTAGATGCGGTCACTGTAGGTCTCCCTCTCCTAACTTCCAATTACTTGCAGATGAGCGTTTTCCTGGGGTGGAGAGGACGTATGTGCATACAGGGAGTGGGATGGGATGAGGGGGTGCTACCTGGCTCTCCTGAAAGTGTGACAGGTCTCTTCTGTCAGGTGGCTGGAGATAGGACGAGAGGAAATGGCCTCAAGTTGCGGCAAGGGAGATTTAGGTTAGATATTAGGAAAAATTTCTTTACTGAGAGGGTTGTCAGACATTGGAATAGGCTGCCCAGAAAAGTGGTTGGTTGAGTCACCATCCCTGGAGGTATTAAAAAAGCGAGTAGATGGGATACTCCAGAACATGGTTTAGTGGGCATGGATGATGGTTGGACTCGATGATCTTGAAGGTCTTTTCCAACCGAAATGATTCTATGACTACCAGAAAAATTCATCAACCATGCCACTTGCTCCTCTTCCTCAAAGGGCCCATGCTTCTAGTTAGTTGTACTCCCTTCTACTCTCCCCACAAAGAAGTAAGCTTTCCATGTGAAAAGCTCCTCTGATTCACAATAGAAATTTGTGGACTTGTAATGGATGGTCAGTCATATGCAGCGATTTGGGGCTGGATGAAATAAGGTTTGATTGTAAGCTATCGCATCTGTAACTGCCAGCAGAAAACAAAAAGACATACTAACGGGCAGGTTGCCAAAACAGACTCAATTAACTTACAGACATGTTTGTTGACACGGCTGCATCTCATATTATCTGTAGAAATACACGTACGCCTTGGTGCCATGAATTAAAAAAGCAGTACTATAGACCCAAGTTTAGCTCAGTTGGGGCAAAAGGCTGGCACTTACTATTTTCTTTACTAGCAAATCATTACGTGATGATTTTTGTTTTCCTCAATAGAGGCATACAGGCTGACAGAACACTTTGGAAAGCTTTTCTAACAGGCAGTGGACTGCCTGCTTATGAAGGTTACTCTGTCACCTTAGCAGCCATTGCCTTCCCATGCTGTTAGCAGTACACCCATTGCCAAACCACACTGTGCCAACACCTCTCCACTTACTGAAGGATGCCGTGTGTTAAAGTTGCGTATGCTGCACCACAGAGGAGAACCTCATGCAAACCCATGCTAGCCACAGCTCGCCCCTGGAAGCAAGCTCTAAGCCAGCCGATGTTGCCCTCTGGTATTAAAGCGTCCTGAGCACCTAAACTTCTGCCGACACAATGGAGAGAAACACCTCTGTGCTGAGCAGGAGGGCAGCTGTCCCGCACCTCAGCCGCTGAAGGTCCCCACGTGGTGCTAAAACAGCCGTACAAGAAGTATTTCTACAGTGAGCACGAGTGCCTGCTCCAGCAGTGCCAACAGGTGACGGTACCTGTTACGGATACCGATGTCAGCTTATTTGTGCTCAGCATAAAAAGGGAAAGTCGAGCCACCCAGCAGAACAAGCATGCCGGGTGGTTGTCGCCAGAAGAACGACTTTTCCCCTCTGGGAAGCGAGCTGTCCGTAGCAGGGGTGACGGTCCCGTGGCGGTCACTGACACGCGGGAGCGGGGGGCAACGTAACCCGTTTGCCCTGATGTGGGTTTCAGCTCCCCGGCCGATCCGGCACCGAACGCCAACCCTGAGGCCCAGGCCCAGACCCAAACCACAGGCCTGAGCGCGGGTCACTCCTTCGAGACCCTCCCCCGGCCGAGAAGCCCCCTCCCGCGCCCCCGCCCGCAGTGCCGCCTCTCCGCCGCCCACCGGCCGGGGCCCCGGGGAGCCGCCGCTGACCGAGGAAAGCGCCCGGGAGGCGGGCTGCGAAGAGGAAGTACTCCGCGGACGGCCGCCCCGCGCGCTCCCCGCGGGCGCCGGAGCCGTTAACGGCCGCGCCAGGCCCGGCCGCCCCTCCGCAGGTGCCCCCCGCCGCGGCGGAGGGAGGGGCGCTTCCCTAGCGCCCCGCCGGCGGGCGGAGAGCGGCGGCGGCGCTCGGCGGCGGGTAACGGGTTACGCCGCCCGCGACGGAGGCCCGGCCGGGCGGGGCGGGCCCCCGCGCGCAGCCACGTCACCGCCGGCTCGGCGGGGCTCGCGCCAGGAGTGGGGCGGGGGACGGCGGAGGCGGCGCGGCGCGCTGCAGGCCGGGCCGGCACCAGGGCCCGGGGCGCTCTGTCCCGGCCAGGCCCCGCCGCAGCGGCGGGCACCCCGCCCCGCCCGGGAGCGGCCGCCCCGCACGGCCTGCCTCGCCCCGCTCCCACGCGCGACTTCCCCTCCCCCCAGCGCGGGCCACTCACCATATTATTCCCCGCACCGGAAGAGACGGCGCCATGCGAAGCCGGAAGAGGCGGAGGAGGCTCCCGTCGCTACGGTAACGAGCGGACCCGTAAGGCCACGCGCGGCAGCGGATGTGACGCCCGACGGAGGGGCGCCCGCCCCGTCCCCTGGGCTCGGAGGCGCCTTCGGGCGGGAGGGAAGCCCGCCCCTCCTCCCCCGGCGGCAGCGCGGCGGGACACCCCCCCACGCCACACCCCCCGTCGCTTCGTTCTCAGCCGGCGCCTCGGGCAGCGTGCTGGCGGCCGCAGGCAGGCAGGCGAGGGTGCCGAGGCGGCAGCGGCCCCGCTCGCCCCAGCTCCCTCAGCCCGACAGCCCTCCCCCGTGACGCACGGGTTCTGTGTGGAAGCCCACTGCCTTCTGCCTGTTACCTGCCCGCTATCCGGCAGAACTCCAAGGACGGACTCCCGTCGCGGTGGTCGTGATACTCCAAGGACGGTTTCGTGTCACCGCTTCCGCCATACAAAAGTACACCCAAAATCGCCATAGCGTCACTAGGGCCGGTCCTCTGCTGCTGTAGTCCGCATTAACGGCAGTAAGTACGCACCTCTGAGTGGATTTTTTCTAGCAATACGCAAACCTTGGAAAGGAGAGTAGCTCTCAGAACTACAGGAACGCTGTTGTTGAAAATGCAGTCACTGCTTTGCGTGCTGAAGTTCTGAGAACTGCTCCCGTCGCTCTGAATGTGTTAAAATACTGAAAGCACTACCGTTCAGCAGCGTGATCTACAGTCGGCCGAACCCCATCCCAAAGTCTGTGGTGGTCCGAAGCAGAGAGGGGACTTGGTGGGAAGAAAAACACAGAGCCACGTTTGAGGTAGTGTGACCGCTCTTACTGAGGCTCTGGAACATGGGGACGCGAGGGCTGCAAGGTGACAGTAATCTCCTTGTGTGACCTGGCTGGCGGAGCACTAGTGCCCAATAGGTTCTGTCAGAAGGAACAAAATACAAAACTGAAGTTTTCCTGGAAGTTAGGTTAGCTCTTTTAAGGAAAACTGCATTACAAAACACCTGCATGTGATTTAATGTATAGAAAGATTTAGTCACAAGACAAGTTATTTATTATTGCCTTTGGGAAATAAGTGAAAAGAGGTAGAAATAAAAATTGAAGCTAGATATTGTGCCTAGGAAGGTACCTGAAACAAGTTCCTGTAACACTGTCCTGTCTTTAGTCTTGTAACGGTCTACTCCATTGTCAGTGACCATAGTTAAGAGTGGTTAAAAGTGTTATTTGCATCTAATCTGTTCTGTGAACCACACCAAAAGACTTACTGTGGTTGGGAGCGACTGGACAGGTAACTGTATTCCATGAAACACATTTAGTGTCTCAGACCTGCTCAGTCTAAGCTGTTGGCTATAATGAATTTTTTTCCACTGTACAGTAGTAGTTTTGGGAACAATTAAAAAAAAAAATATTTGCAGTCTGTAAAATTTGCATGACAGGTAAGAGAATTCCAACTGCACTGTTGTAGTACGTAAACTCTCCACAGGCTGCAGCTGCTACTTCCACCCAAATTTAACCAGGAAATCAGAAGTCAGGTGAACCACAGGGGTAACATTTTATCTGTGTGATATGCTCCACAAATACAAAGTTGTTTGGTTACTTCATTATCAACACCTTATCAGTCTTTTTTTTATTATTTCATGTCTTAGCATATTTCTTCCCAGAAGAGGAAAACAGTTAGTTATAATAAAATTGCACTTCTAGAATTCACAGAAGAGAAATACTACAACTAATAGCACAGCTGATACTAGCATGCTGCATGTAACAAAACTCAGTCTTCAAGGGTGTCTTACAACTGAAGCAAGTTTGAGGCCTTTTAGAAATTACTAAAATGAAATTTGAAAATAATATAAGTTACAATATTGGAAAGAACATACTGTGCTTACAACGTGTATTTGCAAAAAAAGTGGAATCTTCAAAAGCATTTGGTAAAAACAACGCACTTTGCTCATTAGGTTGGTTGTAAGGCTTCTGAAATTCCCACCTTTTTGGTTTTTTTAGCTACACCACAGCACCAATAAAGCACTCGCATGTGTTGAGAGATGGATTTTAGCTAAATTATATCTTTCTGCCTTCACCACTACATAGTATTTTCTGTATTACCATTACATGCAGAATAAAAAAAATTGACTTAGAGAAAGTTGCATAACTATTGTCTGTTCCAGAGCCGTAGGCACCCTTGCAGGAAACAGGCTGGATTTCACAAGTTTGCCAAGTATTTGGAAATTTGCAGAAAGATGGCTTGAGTGAAAAGAACACAAAGCAAAACAAACCCCACAAAACTTTAAACTAATTTTTCCTCACTTTTTCTGGCAAACTTAAAACATTAAAATACAGAAATAAACAGATTTAATCTGAAATATGCCTGCATCTGACATGAGGCATGGAGCCTTGTCTCACACCATCTTGGCTGGAATGGGAAAAGATTTAATGAGTCTAACATGCTTCAGGCCAGAGTATGCTGCCAAGTCCATAACCTTTATAGATTTCAACATAGCAAGTGCTGGGATGTTGTTTTCAGGCTCTTGCTTCCTCACTAAGTTTATCTGAGCACCTCCTCTACAAGAGTAAAAGTCTGTTTGAGTATCTGTAACCTATACACAAAATTGCTAATCAAAATAATTTCAGTGGTTCAGAATCTGCCTCCAAGTAGTAACGTTTCACTCAAAAGAGAGATACTGGATAATTATCCTGCATAGACAACAATGCTGTCTTTCTATCCCAAGAAATTAACGCTTGACAGAAGCAGTAATAGCTCTTAATGCTTCAGTCGAAAACGTTTTGTTTTGGGGTTTTTTTTTCCTGTTTGCTGCATCGATTTTTATTTGGTTTGCTTGAACAGTGATAGATACAATGACATGTTGAAGGCAGTGGTCATGGCTGCTTTTTGAGAGACCCCTAATGCTGCCAGATATGTAATATTAAAATTACTCTAATCCAACTTTTTTTTTTTTTTTTTAATCTTATCGTCAGGATGTAACTGTAGAACAGAAAGCCCCAGTAGTTGTTAGGAGTCCAGATGCAGTCTCAAGACAATGGCTAGAAAGACTTACCAATAGTGAGGAGATAGGATAAGTGAAGAATTTAGATTGTTACCTCAAAAATAACAGCAGCACTCTCCCCCAGCAAAAGAAAAGGTGACATTTTGGTATCAAGTAAATTGGCTCCAAGTAGCTATTTTCAGGACTTTACCATGACTACCAGAATCAGTTATCTGAAACCTCCTGGTTTTCACTGTGATTTAGCAAGACTAGGATAGGAGGATAGGCACACGCTTTCAGTTTCAGCACATTTATTTAGGAAGTAGCACTTCTGTTTACATTAGTTTTAAGAACTTGAGTCATGTCCTTTAGAAACTAAATGAGGTATTTACGTATTTATTGTTCCATCATCTGGTATACAACACCTGATTTTTAAAAAAAATTTTTTTTTAAAAACCAGCAGCAATTAAACCAGCTTCAGGTTTAATGAAAAGGCTCTTAGTTTTGGGCTTTTTACCTGATAAACAGACAAGAAAACAGTAAGAACAGGACAAATGCAACATTTTATTGTGAAGCTAAAGCTATGTCACTGCTTATCATGCTTTTTTACATTGCTTATTAATAAAATGGTGTTTTAACATTTCAGAAAACATTCTTAAAAGAACAACGAAACAAAAGTGCTTCAAAACAACAAGATACAAGAGTTAACCCCATCCCAGACTGGAGTCACCCAATATATTTAATGGGGGTGGGGTATAGTGTTTTGTCTTCACCTTTGGTTTTTGTCATTTTAAACCAGATTTCTGAAAAATACTGACTAGCCCTTCACATGAATAAAAAATTGAATCTTGTGGCAAAAACAGTTTCTATATTTCCAGTCCCTTTGACAGGTGTGCGAGTATTAGATGAAGTACTTTCTTCCCCACTTCTAACGGTAAAAAAAACCCCACAGAACCGAGAGGCTACACCCAGCACCTTAGAAGAATACGCCTATATTAACCAACTACAAAGAACATTGACCTTTTTCCTCAAAGCCGCTTCTCTGAAACAGGATTTTAACAAGTGCGTCTTATGGAGGCAAGGAAAGTCTTACAGCAAAACAAGGTTGATCACTGTAGTTTCCAGACATCATGTCAAGAATTTGCAAATCAAAAGATCAAACTCTGAAGAACCCACAGTGTTTAGCCAACAGATTTAATCCACTGAAGGAGTGCATACCTTGCCAATTATTGCCAAACTCAGGAGGTAGTTATTGACAAAGTAAACAGTTTCTACTTTAAGACAGTTAACAGTTTACATGAGAAGCAGGAAAAACACAATACACATTTCCCCATACTTCAGAAGATGATTTTGCATTTGCAGGAAGTGACAGTTTAACCTCCTCATCCTGTGGAATTATAGTTACAGTATTTAAAAGAAAAAATATTGACAAGAATGTTTAAAGAAAAAAATTCTAAAAGAAAATGACTGATCCATTGGTCTTCTCTTAGGATGACCAGCAGATCACCCTATGCATGAAAATTCACATAGATGAGTAAAACATCATCCTTCAACACTAAATAGCAGCTCAAGAGAACCTAACAATGAAATCAGCAACCACCTCTAATTAGCACAATGACCGAGATAACTAGTTGCATTCACTACCTGCTTGCTACTTTTCATTCTGTTTTTGATATCTGGTAGAAGTCCCCGCCACTAAAAACATCACAAAAGCTTGAGACTGCCACAGACAACGAATCAAGATCTGTAACCTACAATAGCGCTTGCCACCTCCCAAAGCTGCCACATGCAGAAGCATCACTGAAGCACTGGAGCAGCTAGATAAGCATGTCTTAGGCAGAACTATGCATTATCCATGTCTTGGGTAGGAAAGCACTGTAAGAATCTAGGGCACAAAGTTTCACCATAGGTGGTTAAGGAAGCGCCAAGTAGAACACTGCTTTCTATACTGCTTGCAGAAGAGACATCTCAGTTAAAGGTGCCAGCATATCCAACTTCAGTATTCCCAGTAAAAAGTACTTAAATTTCACAAGAGGGACTTGGCAGCAGTGCCAGCCAGTGCTAAAACCCGCTTGTTTAGAATAGAAAAAATACTATTTATTCTACACCAGAAAGTGAGGTTAACTAAGTTATATGTATAAGAACTGTAATTTATAAAAACATTTGAGGGAATCTAGCAGTGAAATCAGCAGTGACCTCCAATTAGTACAGTGAAAACAAATTCCTTCTCAGTTCAGAGATCCCATTCTTTCCCATTTTGAAGTGTTACTATCACATTTATTATCTACATAAAGTAAGTTGCAGGGCCATATTCAACAAAACTGTATTAGCGACTGACTTTCTGAAGTAGAGTCAGTAAGACATCTCAGGGGCAGAATGCCTATTTCTAATACACTGAACTCTGTAAAGTCTAAGAAACTTACAGAACAGAGACTTATGTGTGCATAAATATCCTAGTTTAAGGCTTATCTTTAATATTCAGCGTTGGTTTTGTCTTAGCCGCAAGGAGAGAACCTGTACAGGTTTGGTGTACTCTACAGAAAAGTCAACATTAGTAAAGGGAACATCGTTAACACACGACAAATTCTTGTTTTAAGGAGAAAGAGCATCACACAGTGCCCGAGTTCTTCTCTCCTGTTATGCCATGAAAAGCAGCAACTCGCTGCCTGAGAAGACACTGTTCTTCCAAAGAGGCAAAGCTGTATGAAGAAGGCTGTTAAAAAAAACGGGCATGGACTGGTTTTTTTATTCCCTCCAGTAACTGCTACACTTTAAGTCAGTAGAACACACTTGCAGAGAGGGCCAGACAAGCTGCTTCCTAATCATCCCTAAAAAGTGGGTCAATTCAAGGAGAGGGGGAAAAAAAAAAAAAAAAAGGAAGAAAAAGGTGGTTTGATATTTCCAAAGGTTAAAAGCATCCAAGCTGCTGTCCTGCTTATCCTATTCTAATTCAAGATGTTGTATTAGAACACAATCTGATTTTATGGCAAATGCAGGTGCAAAGTTCTATATAAAATACCACAGTTTTGGGAAATACAGGGGTGGGGGGGAGGTGTTGGTTGGTTTTTTTGGTGGTTGGTATGGTTTTTTTCAGATAGGCTTTTATACACAATTAATCCAATGCATAGATGAAAATCACAGGGCTTGGACTTAGTACATGTAAAGCAAGAAACCAGAAGATACGAGATAATGCCTTAAGGAGAACAGAATTATTCTTAAAATACACTATTCCAAAAAATAGCATAAGACAGACATTTAAAGGCGATGTATGAACCAAATGGCACTTGGTCATGTGTTAAAAATCCAGCAGCTGTGGGGCAAACTGATGTTGCAGAACAAAATTAAGTTCTTATTACTGTGTTCTAGAAATAATTTATAGAGCTGTAGTTCATCCATTATGCAGAAAACAATCAGGGCAGAATAGATAACCAAAAAGCAGTCGTACCAGTCACACAGATTCTTTTGACCTGAACTGGTTGTACAAAGAATTGAAAGGGCTAGTCCCTTTTCTTTCTGAAGTAGCAGCTGAGACTTCTGACCCTTCTGCGTGCTGGTGGTGCTCTAGCAGATGGGAACTTGTACCTCTGCATCTCAGGTACCTATCACATGCCAATAGGCATGTATTTGAAATAAATACTGGTATGTTCCTTAAAACTAAGTGGAGGAAAACAGAATTTGCTAACAAATATTTAGGAACACTCAAAACCAGAAGTGTTACCCTCAAAGTTCTCATTTGCAAAGGATCTCAAGGAAAGTTTACAAGCTTTATGAATAGGAAGACTAATGGCCTTTCTTAGTTGTTTAGCTATCTGGCAGACGCTAATAGAACAGTAATATTCATCCTTAGCACTATGAAGTCTATGACAAATACAGATCAAGTCAGCCAGGAATTTCCAACAGTAGATATGGTCTACTGAGGGCAGAACTAAGGCAAAGCAAGCAATACATGAGATTTAAGAAACTGCAATCTTTTAGCATTTCTTACTTCTCCAGGGAAGTGAATCAGGGGAATGGAAGTCACATGTTTCATTTACATCAGACATACATTTGAGAGAGTCATACCCTTAGAAGGCTAGAAGAGGTTTGGTTAGACTATTTCAAAAGGCATACTAGTGTAACACAGTCTTCTCTGATTTAATTGCTTTTAATCTTAAGATCAGTTAAAAGCATCTCTGGGTCAAAAAAACAGAATCCCAAACATATTGCATCTGTGTGTCTCAAAAGTTTGACACAGTTTCTGCTATTTAGTACCCAATACTACACAGTGAGCACAGAGTCCTCTCTGGGTATTACTATAGTTACACTGCATCTATCAGCTAGGGGTTTTTTTCATATATATTTTTATATATATAAAATATATTATTTATAGTCAACTTTCAGGTGAGTAGTCCCAGAAGTATTTGACTTACTCCTACCAATAAAAAAATAAGTTAAATGAAAAATTAAGAACAGAATTTTCCGTTAAGACCAAAACCAAACAAAGCTTATAACTCAATTTAGTTTAAACAACTGTAAACAATATGCATTTTTGTAACATCACTAAGTTGGGAGAGTTGTCTTTTTTTTTTTTAAGGAAAAAAAAAAACCAACAACAATACCCAAAAAAAACCCCACAAACCTGCTCTAAAAAGGAACTACTGCTCTGCCTTGCAAACATCTGTGTTTAATCCATGTAGAATTTGTAAACAAGATGTCAGGCCTTTAGAAGTAAAGGCAAAGATGTTTTCCTTTATTACAGTATTTAAAGGCTATCACTTAAGTGGTTTTTTTAAATAGCTTGTCATTTATATAATAAAAAACAAGTATTTGTACAAAGATGCAGTTTCTTTTTAAAAAAGCAGATCAGTTGAGTGTTTCATACTTTAATATATAAACCAAAACATATGAAAGCTATAAAAACATTAATGTGTGCCATGTATTAAACATGTAGCCTCATATTTTAATGCTTACATGTGTAGATTTAAAAAATTATCACAATGGAAATTTTACTTTCAATTATCATAAACAGACCAAAATACAGAGTAGAAACACGTCCTTTGTGAAACTTGACAATTAGCATCACTTACTCTCTCAAACAGCAGCTGGGCTTCCAAGTTGTACACCATAAGCATAAGCTAACATTCTACCAATAGAAGCGTTACAAAATGCGTTAAGAGAAAATACTGCCAGTAAATGAATGTCTTAGTCTATTTTTTTTTATTTAGTAATTTTTTTTAAAAGACAGTTTGAATGGGTTTTATAGGGTTGGGTTTTTTTGCTGTTCTGCTATCAAAGGTCTTCTTTAAAACTGTTCTGTGAACAATACAGTCACATTACAACTAAACAAAAAGACAAATAATAACAGACCAGCTGCTTTTTACATTTTAATAACCATAATTCCCCAATGCTGTTCTTCATTTCTGCATAGGGAAATTGTTTTATTTGGCACATTAAGGATAAAAAAGTCAAAAACTGAACCAAAGTTTACAAACCTCCAATTGTAAGTTAGTAGTTATAAGGAAGCAAGCCAGACATCAATGTCAGGGAAAAATTAAAAACAAAAAGCCACACACACAACATAGGGAAAAGGTTTTCCAATGATCAATATCATCAGAGCCTTCTAGCTGAAGCAAAATACATACATTGTTGTTCAAACCATAATCAGATTGCTAGGAATCTTATCTCAAGTCCTATTGTGCTCTTACAGTGTGTAAATCCTCACTAAATGGCAAGGAGGCTTTGATGAACACATTTCACATTGTATAATTTTTTCTTAATCTCAAGTTTTAATGCAGATACCTAAAGATCTGTAAAGTCCTGTAAACTCTGGCTGCTTTCCAGTAGCCTGTACCAATTGCTCCTTAGGCAGCACTTTGTTTCACTTCAAGTAGTGTTTCACACTGTGGTATCTCCAAAGTCCTTGTTCCAGCGAATATATGCTTCCAGGGTCTGAGGGCTCAAACTGCGCTTTATCTTCTTCAAAGACTCAGTGAAATCTGATAGTTTGATATTTCTCATCTAAATAAAAAGTGAAAGACATCGGGATCACAAGTGCTTTACTTACTTCAGTTTATTCAAGTACTTCAGTATTCACTTGTAACAAAGCACATTCTGTGAGGGCTTCATCTTGATATAAGAAAGAAATTTTTTACAGTGGGAACAGTCATTCACTGGAACAACCTCCCCAGGGATGTGGTAGAGTCCCCATCCCTGGAGGTTTTCAAGATGTGATTGGGCAGGGTGGTAAATAATCTCATCTAGCCTCCCTTTCCCATGAAAGGTCCAAGCAGATGATCTTTCAAGGTCCCTTCCAACCTGGGATGTTCTATGATTGTATGACCGGGTGCAAGAGTCTTGTAGTTTAAGACTATCAGTATTTACCATTTTTAATAAACTAACATTTGGTAATCATAATGTCTGCCTTGTTATTTAATAGCCCATGAGATTGTGTTATTACTTCCTATTTCACTAGGTGGCGCAAGCTGGTGCACATGAGGGCACAGAACTGAGTAAATGATAAGGCATGGGATTTTTTAACACATTTATGGCATACCTCTGCATACCAGGAGATTAAGGCACTGAAAGTTCCTGCCCTTACCACAGCTGTATTCAGACCATATTATGCTGTCAGCCAAGTAATCCCGATTATCTAACCTCTCTGATTCAACACATGCCTTTCAGTTGTTTGCTGAGGACATGATTATTAGCAGACATTTCCTGTATAGAGAAATGTCCAGACATGATGGGAGATAACCAAAGTGTGTGGAACAAGTGAGCTCATTATTAAAGGAGTATTAACATTACAATTGGAGAAGACTGCCCATATTTCTTTGGGACTAGTGTTGATAGGCTATTGGAGATACACTTGCATTCACAACAAATTATCACAGATGTTCTCATCTTCCTGCAACAACTCCTTTCAGCTTATCATAGCCTTAGCCATGATCTAAGGCTAAACACAGAAAACAACAGGGGAATTAAGTTTTGCTTCGTTGTCCCCTAAGTAACTGTGACATGCACACACATTTGAACAGAAACTTTTATATGCAGCACCAACCTCTTCCTTTTCTTTTGATGTTTACAGATGCAATTTGTGGTGAGGAACTTGATTTTTTTTTTTTTTTTTTTCTTTATGGTGGTCCACGTGAATGAATCTAAGTATTATACATACACACAAACAAATGTTTTAAAATCCCTCAGAGGTTCTCCCTAAGATGACTTGCTTTACGTAAAGATGGGGGTGGGAGGTAGAAATAAAATAAATCACTTGACATAATACTTCTGGGAGTGTTTTGGGGGAGTAACACTGCGAGAAAATAAAAGCAAGGCCTCTGACATCATCTGATAGGCAACAGATCAAGTTGCAGTTCAGTGTGAAGGAAAAGATAGGACCAGTCAGCTGAAACTAAGAACAGCAGAGAATTCCTATCAGAAGAAGAGGCATTCTTACGCCTGATAACCAACGAACTACACAAAGAACCTCAGACATCTGAGGACAGATTTGGTTCTCAATCTCGAAAGAATTTTCTTCAGTGAAGAAGTAATCAAAAAGGTAATACCCCCCCAAAATTATGCTAGGTATTTTGTATGATACTATGTGTAAATAAAGGGACCCTAAAAGTTTCTGGTGAGCATGCATTCTATTCAAACTGCTAGAACAGCATACCTCACTGGCAGACATGTTCTTCACCTGTTCTGGTTTTAGTTCTGTAAAAATAAAGGAAGATCAGTGAGATTCATAAGAAAACTTTCATCACTTCTGACAACTGAAGCATGTTAAAAGCACTTCTATTCTGAAAAAAACCCACAGCTAAAGATTATACCTCTCTGCCTCAACATAATCTCCTGTACAGAAAGGTACATCATGTTTTTACCTCCTCCTTCCTCATTTATCGGCTCCTCAACCAGGCTGCTCCCACACTCAATCACTGCAGATATAGTACAAAGTGGTAGCAGAACTGCTTCCTTCTTCCCAAAGTACGGGGAACAGCACACAAGCATCACAGAGCTGTCTTCCCCCATATTATTCCTGGTACATGCAACGCCCTTACCCCTCAAACACGCACAATTTTCAGGAAACAGAAAAGGTACCATCAGCTAAGAATACAGAAATAAAAACCAGGCAGGGCACACAGGAATGCTTCTTGCCCATGCAGTACTGGTAGAATCTAATCATTCCTGTATCCTTCACCATTTTATGGTTTTTTACTTGCAGTACTGTTATGGCATCAACATACTACAGCAAACTTTTTGCTCAGAGGGCGCAAGAAAAAGAATCTAGGCAGGATTGGCAAGGCTGACTTTATAAAACAATTTATTTTTAAAAATTTTTTTTTTATGGAAGCCAGGAACAGGGGTAAGAAACAGGTTGCACAACATTTCATGGTCTCTTCTCAAAATGGACTTGCGTGTGAAGTGATTTGTCAGCAAAGTAAAGCCTGCATACCTAAATGCATACATTATTTATTCAACCACTCTAAATAAATATATTCAAAGTCTCAGGAGACATGATGTCTCTTGCAAGAGCTATTTAATGCAATTCTGTTTCCCAGTTATTATGCAGGATTTTGGAAGATGTGCCTTACATTCTCAACAGCTGGAAGTGGGTAAAAAAACCATTACTTTCCAGCAGCTGCTTTCAAAGAGATAGCACACTGGCAAAACTGGATGCTATAGGATTTTTGACTCAATTAAAAAAAAAAAAAAAAGTAGTAAAACAAACACACCCACAAAACATGCACAGACCTCTCCTCCCCATAAATCATTTAAGAGACTTGCAACAACTTTTATTTACACATAATATGCTGATATTACAGAACACTTCTGCTCCGGCTGCCTTTAGTACCTTTCTATCGGGTAGGACAATGTATCGGCAAACAGAAAACTAACATCAAATCTTCACAATCTTTTCTTTACAAATTGCCACTACGGATCTCCACTAAACAAAATCATCCCCTTCAGATGTGGCTACTGGACACATAATAACTAGCTAGTAAAAGAGAACAAAGGGTGGTGGTGGTGGGTGTCATGGTTGGGATTTTGGGGGTTTTTTTTTTTTTGGAAAAGAGGTATTCGCTTTGCATTAAAATCGTATTTTTTCAAAGTTGGAAGTGTCAGAGGAAGAACAATTACAGGTAAAACTCTACTTGAGTCACAATTGTCATCTGGATCACAATTCAACATTAAGAAGATTTAAAAATAAAAAAAGCTATGCCATTCAAACCATATCTAAAAAACCAAAAGGAAACACAAAATTGCTTCTGTTTCAGTATCTCCTTCTTTCAGACTTGAAGGAGATCTGCCCACTTTATAAGACAAGTAATGCAGTCAGAGACTGCTATTCAAGTAATAATTTAGATATAAGAGAACTAATACCAGCCTAGGAAAGATGCACTAGTTAAAAATCCCACAAACCTGTGAAAAACACTTCACCCTGCTTTCCTCTTAAGACACATAAATTGTCTGTTTCACATGGTGAGCTACTGAAGGGTTTTGTGTAAGGTAAATCTTATAAAGATGCTATTATGAGGAAGAGACCAAAATCCAAATCTAAAAAGCTTAATTTCAGAGGTTTAAGAGTTTAAAAGATGTAGGAAAAGAGAGTATCTCTAATATCAAGGGCACTGAGTTTTTTCAAAACATAAATAAAAAGCTATGCAGCTTACCTCGAATAGGGCCCAGCGCTGCATCCTTTGCTAATGCAGTTAAATCACTTCCAGAGTATCCATCTGTCATTCTTTGTCAAAGGAAAAAAGTGGTGGAAAGAAGGAAGAAAAAAAACCAAAACCAAAAAACAAACCTCCTTCAAACCATCTCATTTTAATTGCAGGTTATTAAAGTGTTACTTAATCAGAAGTACTATTTTGATGTTGTTTTGCAAGTTTAATAAATCAGAAGTGCATTTAACGTAAGTGAACTATATTTAAGTCTGTTCCAGGTTAAATTTAAGTACAGATATTCAAGTCCCAAGTAACATGTTAGGAAAAGCAAAAAGATAGCAACCAACTAGGATTTGTAAGTGAAAACTAATCTCAAGCACATTTACTATTTCTCTTACAAGAATGCCCTACCACTAGTTTGTCATCATTTGCCATAGATGAATATAAAACCAAAAACTCAACTGACATTCAAATCCTCAGAACCACAAGGGGGGAGGGGGTGGAATCAAACCAAGGACCCAATCTCTATGGGAGCTTTTCCAGAATTAGACTTAATTTCCAAGCTAACCATTGAAATACTTTGCACGTTAAAAGCCTCCACTGAAGCAGAAAGCCACCAATACATATTGCCAACGTAAATGAAAACAAGTAGTAAGGGTTGCCTAACAAAAAATTTAAAACAAAAAACCCCATCCACCCAGCTTGTAGAGCAGCAGCTGGCTGTAACAAGAGCTTCATAGCTCAATCTTCTGGAGGTAATTCTGTTACAGTTCATAAAAAAAGTTGCAGAAGAGCAAAGGAACACAAAATCACAAAGGGGGTGTACTGCTACAGGGGGTTAAATACCTATCTCTTTCAAAACAAAGATGGCAAATGAAGAAGGCAGGACCCTCAGCTTTTGTATTTTGGCTAAACCGTTTAAAAAAAAAAAAGCATACTCAAGTTGCTGTCCTGGTTTCACCTGGGATAGAGTTGATTTTCTTCCTAGTAGCTAGTACAGTGTGTTTTGGACTTAGTATGAAAATAATGTTGAAAACACACTGAGGTTTCAGTTGTTGCAAAGTAGCACTTACCCTAAATTAAAGATTTTTCAGTTTCCCATGCTCTACCAGCAAGCAGGTGTACAAGAGGCTGGGAGGGAGCACAGCCAGGACAGCTGGCCCGAACTAGCCAAAGGCATATTCCATACCACAGAACGTCATGCTCAGTATATAAAGTGGTGGGGGTCAGCCAGAAGGGGCAGATCACTGCTTGGGCATCAGTCAGCGGGTGGTGAGCAATTGCACTGTGCATCACTTGTCTTTTCTTGGGGATCTCTTTTTGTTATATTCCTTTTAATCACAATTATTGTTATTATATTTGGGGTTTAGTTTGGGTTTGGGGGGATTTTTTTTTTTTTGCATAAGAACAGTTTAATAACTAAAATAGATGAGTATGTTTATTTAGTATTGTTACAAAATACTCACCTAGCTAGTTGTGCCAACTCTTTTTGGGTCAATGGACTTCCTTGCTTGCTTAGAAGATTTTTTAGCAAAATCAATCTTGTCTGAAAAGAAGATACATTTATCAGATGTAAAACTCATTTTCATGGTGCACTTAAAATTTGTTGCAACAACAAAACTATGTGTTTGGCAGGTTAGCTTTTGTGCTTCACTAGTTTAAACTTGCCTATAGTGCTTTTGTGATTAGACAGTACACTATTGTCTCCCCAGGGGAAGAGAGAGGGGTTTGGTAAGGTGCTGGTTTTGGCTGGGATAGAGTTAATTTTCTTCATAGTAGCTGGTACGGGGTTCTGAGATCAAGGGTCAAACTGCTTCAAGAATAATACATTAGAATCCTCATCAAAAGCCCTAATCGGCTGTTGAGCTGAAAAACATTACTTTAAAAAAGCTACTTTCATCTTTTACACTAAACACTCTCGTCCAGCCAACCAAACATTTTCCTGCAAGCCCTACTTCAGACTTGTCCATGCCTGCCAGCTTGTCAGCAACTAGCCAGGAAACACTGAGTAGCTACTACCAGATTTGCTACTAGCACATGTAAAAAAAAAAAAAAAAAAAAAGCAAAAACTTAAGATAGTCACCAGAATTAAAGCACAGTGTCTATGGCCAAGCTGGGTCAGAAGTTAATTCACAGAATTGTAGTAATCCACTAGGGCAAGTTAAGAATAGCCTATGAAATATATTTTATGCTTTTTAAATAAAATTGATCTTAAAATGAAGAAAATGCATGGAAAACAATACTTACTTCCTCATTTGGTAAAGACACGTATACCCGTTTGGTGAATCGTCTAGAAAAAAAACCCCCATACAGACACAGACACTTTTATAACTTTTTAGCGCATACAGCTCTATCATTTGGGTTGGTAAGTGTCAAAATTTCACTTACATCATCAAATTCTTGGGAGTAAAACTACAGATTACCCCCCCCCCCCAAAAAAAAACCCACCCAAACCAACCACCAAACAATATGCATGAGCCACCGGTGTCACCTTACTCTTATTTGAAAATATGAGTCCTCCCAGAGAGGTAACACTCTAAAGGTAGAAATACCACCAACTACCAGCAACAAAATGAAGCATCTCTTCATTGTACACAAAAAGCCTTTGGAATCGTTAAAAACTTGTTTTATTTGTTCAGAGAGTGCTGACATGTCCATTTTCCTCAATCAAGAATGAAAAGAGAAGAAAGTATGAGAACTTGTAGCAAAAAAGTCCTAAGGCAAATCTACAGCAAGACCTGTAATTGCATGGGACATCAGAAGTCCAATATTCACAGAGAAGAAATACTGGATTTCATTGGCCAGGTTTCTTCCTTCATCTTGCCATTAAAATCCAAATAATAAAAAAGCAATATATAAGATGCAAGAGGGTTATAAAATGCTGACTTGGTCTCAACAGGTACTGCTGTTTTAGACAATTCCAAGGCCATCATGCTTATGCAGATGTATGTCAAGAGAGAAGAGACAGGCACCTCTTTGAGAGGTTAAATAAACCTTGCCAAACAGCTTTTGCTACTTATTCCAAAACTTAAAACAACCAAAACACTGAGTAGCAACACCTGCTCTTCATAACAAACATCATATTACTGTATTCAAACAAAGGAAGAGACATTTTGATACCTGAGAACAGCATCATCAAGCTCCTGTGGCCTGTTTGTTGCTCCCATCACAAGTATTCTGTCCTCTCCAGAAGACTGCACCTGTATAACACAGGAAGGCAAGACAGCTTTCAGTTTACATCAGGTAGTAATACAACAAAACCAATTAGAGACTTGCCATGTATTCAGCACACTGATGGGATCTTACTGTATAAGCTTTTTTTTTCCATGCAGTTAGCTTTAAAATATTCTTTAGATAAATGTAAAGGCAAACTAGGAACAAGTAAAAATTAAAAAAAGCAATGTAAACACAGGACACTAAGCCCAAATTATGATGCTTGAGAAGAGTCTTGCAAGAGCACAAATGTTGCTGTGGAATTGCACGTTACATTCCTGGAGAAAACTGAGACTACAAAAAGCACTTAGAAGTTTAGTCATCCAGAGATAAAACCTAATGGGTTTAAAAAGCTAGAGACTTTCTGTTGTAGGTTTTAACACCAAACATTGCTTTGAAGCCTACAGAGAAAGAGCGAATCAAAACTGTAGACTAAGGTACAGCCAGAACCACTAAATCAGATCAGAGATTCATCTAATAGGGGTCTCGCAAGCAGCTAGTAATCAAAATTAGAAGCTATTCAACAGTACACAAACACAGTAATTTTCCCCCCAATTCACTCAATTGCAAGACTTGATTTTATACCCAAGAATATGGAGACTTACAGCTTCCAGACTTCAGAGAAAACATTTGGGTATCAGAGACGTTATTATTCACCTACTGTCCAATCCTTTATAGACTTAAGGTCATTGCTGCCTTATTGAGTCCAAAAAGTTCCACAAAAATACTGTATGATACAGTTACACCTTGATCCAAAGTTTGTTAAACTTACTAATCATGTTTAATTTTCCCCTTTTCATTTTAAGGGAAAACTCTGTGTATGTGTGTATGTAATAATTTCTGCACATCATTGTCACATTGCATTATTTGTCCTGAGTCATCTCACTTTGGAGAATTTTTTCCCAATCTTGTTGTCCTTCCATATAGTTACCTTCTCCTCCTGTACCTCATTACTATTGCTTCACTACTCTAGCAATATTCCACTGTGCTAGTGGAATATAAACTAAGATTGTTCAATACAAAAAACAGTGCTATGTGACAGAAAAATATTCTGATATTAATTTGTTTCTCTGCCCACCCCTGCCCCCAACTATGAAACCCAGTTCCTTTTCCTCGGTATTATATATGTGCTATTAAATATATTCTTACTGTATCCTGTCATCTCTAGGTCATGATGCCAAGAAAAAATTTATAGCTCAATAAAAAGCATACTAACACAGAAATTAATCCTTCTGATGTGTCAGAGCTGTGCATACAAACAATATGAACTAGTTTGTTTGAAATCCTCATCCCTCAAGTCTCACCTTACCCCTTGAGAGCACATGCTTTTGTGACACGTAACCCTTAAAAACCAAAAAGACACTACTTAAAAGCCATTTAATCTTCTTTTACTTTGCCAGAATGAAGAGATATGCTTCACCAAAACATGCAATTGCAAGCAAGGATTCAACTATGCCTAACCCTCAAGCGTCCCTCTTGCCCTGTAAGAGCATTTGCTCTCACAGCTCCTTTATTACTGCCATTTGTTTTTCTTTCTTCTCTGTCCATAATCTTTCAACCCATTATTTCAGCTCATTGCCAGATTACTACCTTTCACCCCAGACTGAGTTTTACAGAATACTACAGTAAGCAGGTGAAAAATTAACAGCAATAGAAAAAAGCTGTTTGCCAATGCAGGTGGTGGGGAGGTGGACAGAGCTAAGCCCCAGTAGCCAAATCCTCTCTGTGCTTCATCTGTAGCTTGTATTGGCACCCACTACATTAGCCAATGCAGCTAAATCAAACAATACCCAAGACTAAATACTTACACCATCAAATTCTATTAAAAATTCTGTTTTTAGACGCCTACTAGCATCATGTTCACCTTCTCGTCTTTCACACAAAAGGCTATCGACTTCATCTAAAAAACAAAGAAATATATCTTAACTAAGCATACAACATCAAAGTCTTCATATTTGTCTAAGTTCTTTTGCTAACATAGGGCTCCCGCAAGAGAGATCAGATCTTTATTCCCTAAGAGACAGACAGTAAAGTTTAAAAGCTTGTATAACGTGTTGTCCTTTGGATATGTAACACCAAGCACAGATGAAAGAAAAAAATTCTGCTGATAATAAACTGCAACTCAGGACAAGCAAAACCCATTTTAATGTTTGAAGTTTAATACATAAATGGACTTACTCTGTAAATGTAGCACAGCATTTGTGTTTTTGAGGGCATTTCTTCCCACTATTAACACCAATTAAATATCACAACAGTAATCTAACATGCTCTATATGGAACTACTGATTAGCCAGCAGGTCATATCCAAGACACCTGCTCTTCACTGCAGAAATTACCCAAAGAAGTTTACCCAATTATTCCAATTTAATAAGTCAAAATATTGAAGAAAATACACAAAAGTCAACAACATTTAAGGTCTTACCAATGAAAATTATAGAAGGCTGAAGTTCTCTGGCTACTGCAAATAGAGCACGTACCAGTTTCTCCCCTTCACCCACCTAAAATAACAATAAACTGTTTTTGGAGGGGGTTTAGAAAGTGTTTATTACGAGAGAGCTAACATAAAGACCTACAGAAAATCTAGCTGATAACCAGCCACACTCAGTCCATTCATACATGCTTAGATTATCACTAGTCCAGTATTATATATGACAGTATTGTTTATGTCTTAAAAGAACCATTACAACTTCACTTATGATCAGAATTGAGATGTCAAGAGATTTTGGTGCCTAAATTATCAGCGTGAAAGGGAGCTGGGAAAGAAGAAAAAGCCCACAACCACTCATCTATATGACAGCCAGGGTCATTCTGAACTGCAAAAGCCTTTGACATTGAGTTATCACAAGCACAAAACAAAATTTACTTCATAAGTCACTTTTTTAAAAACTTTGTTCACTATAGGCTACGAGTTCACCAAGGACTCATCAGAAGTCTCTGGCCTTCTTAAGCCCCAATTACAGCACGTGTTTTCAGATCAATATAATTTACAGCTACTACTTACGTATTTTGAAGTTAGGCTTGCTGCACTTATATTAAAGAAAGTAGCATTTGATTCTGCAGCAACTGCTTTGGCCTAGGAGAGGGAGGAAAAAAAAAAAAATTACTTTTTAAAACATTACACTGAAGATACCTCTCTGCTTCTGTAGTTAGCACTCATGTCCTGACTGACAATTTTGAAAACCCCTATTCCTTCAAAGGGAACACCTTGTAGATGCTACAGAAAACTTCTGTACAGGCCATTTACAAATAAGAACAGATAAGCAGTCAAACCACTAGAGAAATTTCCAGGCTCCCTTAGACTTCTCTGATCACATCATCTCTATAGCCAACTACAACTTGGTTACTGAAGAATGCAAGTCTCCAGCTCCTTTCAATGTATCCTGAGTAGACATCTGAAACAGTTTTAACTAATTTAGGGTGGTAATTTAGGGCAGCAGTTGGATCAAATCACATTAAAAATTATGGAGTTTTTGATCTTTACCATAGGGTAAGGAGAAAACTATTTTCAGAGGAAAGCTAGGAAAAAGAATCAGTTCAGCCAGAATGCTCATACAGAGCACCCTCTTCTTTAACAGTTTCACCACATTCAGGAAATTATGATTCCTTGGTTATACAGTTGTAATTTTAGTGATTAGCATTTATGTTCCAGTATGTGAAACACAACAGATGAGCCCAAGCAAGCTGCTCAACATTCACACTCCTGCGTTTCAGAGCTGATCCAGCTTCAGTATCAGCAAAGGGAGAGTGCAGCTGCAGCCACGCCATGTGATGCAGGATGATGTGCCTGGCTCAGCTGCATCAGGACATGCGACGCTCCCTGGCTGATGCGCAGCCATTTCACTCCAGTTCCCCAAACCCAGCACATCAGGGTGAGAAAACAAGCAGCAGCCAGACAGTTCCACAGCACTTAGGCTCTTTACACAGCAGTGTGGAAGTGAGACAACCCCCTCCTCCCTTGCTACTATGCTCCTTCCCCATTTCCAAAATGCACTTCTAGTATGTTTTAATGGAAAGCAGACCATTTGTGATTAATCATTGCTGTACACAATCAATTAACCATGTTACTTTTACTCTCTCTGAAAATGAAACTTGGACTTGCTGGTGTAAATTTTAAAATATTACTTGTGATATTGAAAAGAGCTAAATAGAGAACAGTTTAGCAATTCCCTCCCCTGCAAAATCCACAGTTAAAAACAATTTTGCATTTTTCTATTAAATTGACACCATAGCACATATCCAGGAGGAATATACAGTTTATTACTACAACACCCAAACTGAAAGCCACCCCTCATGGTTACATTTTAAGCCCACTAACACATGCATGAAGTAATTTTCTCACCAACATTGTCTTCCCATTTCCTGGAGGGCCAAACAGCAGTAAACCACGTGCAGGAGCTCTAAGTCCTGTAAATAACTGAAAAGTACATCATCATAAGTTACCTCCAAAGACTTAAAGATGTTGATTTACCTTTGTAAGAAAATAGTTTAAACGGAGAATGGCTCACTGGCTAGCAGTGGTATCAACAGAGGCAGTGCTACAACAGTACAGATTTTTAAAGAACTACATTCTATCACTAACTTGACCTAATGCACATCACTATTTTTTCCAACACAACAGTTAAATTATGTCATGATGATTCTGTGCATAGAGGCACTATGAAAGGAGTATAAAAGGCAGTAACACGTTCCACAAGACAGACCAGCCTATTAAGTTTAAAGCACCCAACTGCATTTAAAAAGAGGGGAATGCAAGTGTGTAGTAAGAGAATTAAAGCCATGTTCCTACTAACTCCATATGGAAGAACCCCTTCATCTTTCTCTTTTTTTTTTTTTTGTATTAAATGAAACTTGAGAAGACAGGCCTTGACCGAAACTATTTAGAATATTACTTCACCACCACCACCTACCTTCCCTAAATGCTACCGATAGTAATCTCCTCCCTCTCCCTGTGCATGGGATTCATCTTTCCTACACTGTAGAACTGCACCCATCATACGCAGCACCACAGCAAGCAAATCTACAATTTCTCAGAGTACGTATCTTTTAGTTAGCTTAGTTTAGCAGCCTGTTTTCCCCAGTGCTTTGTCTTTACCACTTTCCTCAAGAGTTTTGGAGTTCCCTTTTTGGCCTCCATTCCAGCTTCTGGTAATTCCAACAACCAACCAAAAGGAATAGTAGGGAGTCTCTTATATATACACACCATGTCTAAACACTACTGTTGGCAGGCGCTCCTTTCTACAATATCCATGATAACAAATGGCTCCATTACCGGTGTAGTGTTTCTAAGATGACTGACCAACATGCATGTTCTGTATTATTTCATCATTCACAGCATTTTGTTTGTGCTTGACTTTGATCACTAAAAATAGTAAGGCAGCACGATCCTATTCACTAAGACATACTACTTATCTTACAGATGTATTGCAGCATTTTAACCTGGATAACTACATTCGTCAAGTGTTTCTGCCTTCCACACTGCACACCACCATGTGCATCTCCTGCCGGACTCTTTTTATTTGGAATCATTCTGTGGGAGTTCCGCCATTTTCAGATAGTCCAGACCAAATCTACAACTCTCCCTCACCTTGATCATCACCTACACAGTTCAGCTGCAACCGCCATTTATCACTGAGACACACTAAGCTTTTAAAATTGTTGTTAACAGGCTAATCATACTAAACATGGTCTGAACTAATTGCTAGCATTTTATTAGCATCTTACTGCTGAAATGGTTGCAGCCACTGTTTTCTGTTTATTCACCTCAACTCTAGCGCTCCTACAAAAATGCCATTAATTGGCTTGTTTAAATATGAATTTGAATTCAAGACTCGTTAAAGGTTAAAACTGAAGTAGTATTTAATTTATTAAACATTCCCCTATAGTTGCCACATCCACCATGTACATTTACAAGGAACAAAACCAACATCTTTTCTTCCAAGGAATGTCCTTGTTATATCTCAACCTATGCCAAGGTCAGGCCCATTGCTAACTACAGTAATACGAAGACAACCTTATTGAAAATATCAACTGTTATTGGGAAAGAGTTGTAACTATTCCAAGCCTCATATCTCAAAGTCCTTCCCACCCAGATCATTGTATAGTGTTACTGAACAACAAAGTTGACATACTAAAGCACTGTAATAACAGAGATGGTACAATGACATTTTCCTTCTGCAGAAGAATGTCTAACCAACATCCACACAGAGAACATGACCACAATACCAATTTAATATTTTTCAAATCAGATAGTGTCATGACTTAATTTACCTATACAAATCTCATCTGTTTTACTCTTCCAGTTATGAGCTTTGTCTTTTACATGTCCATATAGGGTTGGACACACAGCTATAGTTATCTGGAACAGTCAGCCTCACAAATCTTCAGGAATTTTTTGGTTTGGTCTTTTAGGGGTTTGTGGTTTGCTGGTTTTTGTTTAGTTTAAGCTAGTGCCTCAGTCACTTTCTCCAACACTGACTAACCAGATGACAAGGAATTTCATGGTACTATTTTAACACGTAAATTCTTCATTCTCGTTTTCCAAGACAGCTATCACCACACAACTACCGATAGGAATCATAACCAGTAGAGACAGGAATCAAGAATCACTACTTAATGTGTGAAGCACAATATATTTCTTTGATTCTGTGACAGAGTGATAACAAAACCCAGTTGCTTACCTCAGGTCTAAGAGAAGGAAGGATAACAATTTCTTGCAAAGCTTGTTTAGCCAGTTCCTGCCCTGCAATATCATCAAATTTGACAGCTGGTCCACTAACAAAGAAATGGAATACTAATTAGTCTAACAATGAGATGCTCTTTTTCAGCTGCAGCTGACTAATTTAATGCATTTGACTATTTATACAGAACCCTTTTGAGGAAATCTACAACTTATATTAAGCATTTAAAATTATAAACATTTCTGATATGAATTTTCATCCTTTTGCCAAAGTAACAACAACAACAAAAAAAACCCCCACCCAAAACAACCCCCCAAAAACCCAAACCAAACAAAAAGTACTAATTTTCATTCCAGGTGGACCAAGACTGTACTGAACAAAAAACTGGTTTTCTGCATTGAAAAGCCTGCTTTTCTTCAGACTTACCTATCAACAATTTCATTCAGGATAAGATTAGCAAGATTACTGTCCACATTTCTAAATATCTTCAAGTCTTTCTTTTTTCGAGGAGCAGTGGTAGGAGTAGAAGGCTTATTTGTTCTGCTATTTTTAGGAGCAGCCTGGAGAACAGGGGAGAGAAAAAAACAAAATACCAACTTGATACTTTAAAGGATACTGTTAACAAAATTACTTTTACATTTCATACGGTCTGGTAAAACCTAATACATTAACACATACCAGATATTCTGATGCTGTATTTTGCTACAAATCATACTATCATATTCAGCCACTAGAAGAACATCTTAGGCTCCAGTGAGGAGGGGCTTTTTGGTTTGATTTTGGTTTGGGGATTTTTTTTTTAAGATAATTCATTATATTTAACTATGGTATTTTCCCGCATCATAGTTTAGTCACAGAGCATCACAAACTGTTTCAGATTCTCAATGCCTATAAGCAAGAATTTCTACTGCTGTCATGCTTGCTAACAGGCCACTTAAAAGCCTTCATATTATAGCAGCAGCAATGCTTAACCACATTTATGTTCTGTCCATACTGCTCTTTATTCTACTTTACTGTGTGAGTATCAGGGGGAGATAAGGATGGGAGGGAAAGAGATGGCTCAAAAGAAATGCAGCATTTTTGTGTCTTATTAGTACAGAACTTTTGTATTTCAGTCACAATCTAACCATAATTTGCTTTCCAATGTGGTTGCCATATAACCTGTGCATACATGCTTTGGAAGAGAAGGAACATGTAGGGGGAAAACTTGTAGTTCTGGATTAGGAGGTTTTTTTTCTTTTACATACTGGGAGTAACATTTATTTTTCTCCTAGATAAGCTTCCCTTAGCTTCCCATAAAATTTTCAAAACAAGTATTATCATTTATTACTGCGATCACAATTAAAATCCGTTTGCCCATGCAGCCACCCAATGCCTTCCGATTTCTAAAATCCACTCTGCAGCCTAGCTCAACAGGCTTGGCCAAAAATTTAGGGGTTTAGGGTTTTTTTTCCAAAAACTTTCTGCTACTACAATACTGCAATAAAGGCAGTAAATCCAAAGTTTGTTCTGGAGTTTACATTGACTTTCAAAGTATATACTGCTATTATATTTATCCTTATCATACCTTATGAGTTGAAGCTGCAGGATTAGGTGCTGGTCTAGACACAGAAGAAGTTGATATCCCACTGTAGCTCGGTGTTCTATGGTGACCTGAAAGGCCTGTGGATCCAGTTTTTGCAACAGTTTTTGAACGAGGAAGGGAATTACTCATGTGTGTTAAGGGATCCTTCTTTTTTGGAACCGCTCCACTTTCTATAAAGAAAACCGATGTTGTGAGAACATTTTCAGCAGTCATACTTCTACCATCAATTCTAACTTGAAGACAGTATTGTTGACACATATAATACAGTATTATAGCACAATAATACAAGTTTTTGAAGAGGTTTAGTATTTTTAAGGGGATATTAACTGTAGCTTTCTCCTAAAGTTAAGTTTTGAATTTTTAGGAGCTCTCAAAACCAACACTAGTTAGCCATCTTAGAAAAGCTGGAGACAGCTAAGTCCTGTAACAAGGGAAAAACACCATCTATTCCTTTAGTGAAGATGATGGAACACCAGCCAGAAGATTTTCCTTCCCAAGAACTCACAAAAATAATCATTATAATAATCCCCAAATTTTAAGCCATTAGATTCAGAGCATTCATTCCTTAAGTGATTTTAGCAGGCTAGCTACTTTGGATGCTAGCTAACACTATCAGCACCTTCCACACAGAAGCTTCTCCAAGGCACTTTAATTTGGGAAAATTAAAATAGTTATACCTGCAAGCAACTACCAGGAGCTTTTTCTTACAACTTGATTGCACTTCAGGAATCTCAAGGTATAAGTAAATTCTGAATGGACAGCTCTGAAACAGCTTACCTTCCTACATTTAAAATTAAGTCTTAAAATATTATATTATACCGCTGAATTCAATTAGGAAGGCCATTTTGGTCCAGAGTAACTGAAATAGCACTTGATTTCAACATTCTCTGTATGGGATACACAATAAAATAAGGTTCCTTGGCACAGAAATGGCAAGTATAAAACATCAAAACAGAGACTAAGAAGTAAGAACGTGCTACAGCAAGCATGCAGGTTGGTCAGGCTCGTTAATGATTAGAACACAGCATCAGACTGGGGTTTTTTTGTGGTGGGAATACAGTACTGGAAACTGTCTAGTACAGTACTGTTGTCTGTGATGGAAACTGTAAATACTGCCTTATTTTATATCCTTTTAAAAGGGTTAAGGAGCCTTTTGATTAGATAAGAGAAATATGGTGTCAGAGGTAAGGAAGCTCAAGACGGATTTCACTTACAAGTTTCTTCACTAAGATTTTAGAAATCTGCAACTCAGTTTGACTTGTTAGTCTTAAGCAACAGGCCAAAGAATTCTGATTTTTAAGGAAGTTAATGACTCTACGAAGAATTTTTAATTCATAATATTGCAGTTCAGTGAAAAATACTTTAAGTGGAAAGCCTCATAATTTTGAATGTTGTGTTTAAAAAACTCAAATAAGAATTCTTCAATGAAACAGTATCATGGAAGGATCAATTAATTACTACCATGTTCTCAGCCTCTTTAAACATAAAAGTCTTGCATACTACCAAGAGCAAACCTTCATGCAGCCTGCAGTTATCCATGCATTGAACTACTTGGCTAACAAGCTTCTAAAGCCTTTCTTCAGTCACAAATCTATGCCTTTTAAGAGTTACAGAAACTCTGCAGGGGTTATCATAAACAATGCAGATGTATCAATATGCAAAAACCAAGAGAACTTGAAGAATATGATTAACTAGATTAACTACATTTATCTGCAAGACATTTCTTGTAAAAACAAAACAAAACACCCCAAAAACCAACACACAAAAAAAGGCCAAAACACAACTCCCCCCCCCAACACAACAAAAAAAGCCCCTACTGACTAAATCACACACAGATCCAGAGCTGATTAAATTTACTTAGTTATTATTGCACAGAAACTTCCAAGTCAAAAACTTTTCAAAATTAGGCATACTTAGTAACTTTCAAGTTCAAAAGGTAGTATATGAATCTATTAACCTAGCTACTCAACACTTTGGTCCAATTTAATCAAAAAGTAGCACTCAGTTTGGTTGGTTTTTGTTGTTTTTTTTCCTTCAGCCTCATTTGCACAGCTAGCTTAAAGTCAACATGGGGAGGCTTCAAAAAGCTGAAGTAGTTTTTCTCCATTTCCTTCACCCTAACATGTTGCTCAACTATGACACTTTCCCAGAACTACCCCCATTTATTGAGAACAATACACACACATTGCAATTTTGAGTATCATAAAATTGCACAGGTAAGGAGTATTTCAGGAAGCTAGAAATACGGGGTGGGGGGGTGAGGGGGTGGGGAAGAAAGGTTTAAATACAAATTATGATTTACTCTAGCTGTAACTCCAGGAATCAAGACCACTAAGTTTACATGTGTTCTGTGGTCAGTCCCAATGGGTAGCACAGGAAGTAGCACTGATGAACTACTCTTGAACACAGTTGTTCAGTGAAGTCCAGAGGGAAACTTCATTTTATACACAAATTTTCATTGAAGAAGCAAATAAAATGTGATCAAACTTTTCAGAATTACAGTTTATCTAAAGTATACCTATTTCTAAAGAGTGAAGTGTTTAAGAACACATGTATCTCTCGTCAGACTGATAGCCCCTATTATTTCATTATGTAAAAATATTTATTTTGCTGTAACAAATGCAACCCCCCCCCCAAACACATTTCTTATCCATTTGTATTTGTCATCTGCTGAAAGATGGAAAATATGCTGCAAGTGGCCTTAAAACCTTTGCAATATCTCCAGCAGCCTTTTGCCAAATGTTTCACCATTCCATACAAAACAGTAGGAAGTGCCTAAAATACATTCTAATCACAAAGACAGACCATGGTATTTTTTCAAGTGTATTTGAAACACTGAAAAATTCAATTTTCTACTTCATATATACTTATAGGATAGTAATAGGGGCTTGATCATTTTGATTTTACCCTCTTAATTGACTGCAGAGAATAATTTACTTCAAAGCTCCAAGCTAACGCCACTAGATCATAGAGAAGTAATAATTATCTGGTCCTGAAAGCATCCCTGCAATTTTACTCTGTCATTCAAATATAAATACAACAAACAAATTACGAACAAGTAAGGAGCAAAATTTTGGCTGAGGTTTTCTGCTGGTTAGATTGTGATAAGCTGCAGACACACATGCCCAATTTCAGACTCCCTTACAGAAAGAAATGTTAAAATGCATTTATTATATTTAACTGTTTTTAAAGGTAAAGTGAAGTAAGTATATGTTTGAACAGCTTTAAGAGGAGCTTGATTGTACTACACACCTGGAAACAGAAACAATCTGGGAAACATGCAGCTCTAGCTTATTTATTTAATAAAGATAACAGCATGCTTTGCATTTCTAAAAAGCAAACCAATTGTATTTTATTTTGTGCATCTGAAACTCAATTAAGGCGCACCTTAATGAACAACTTTATGCTGTTTTATAACTTCTTAAGCATCAAAAAACCAGTTTAAAGTTAGCAGCAGCAGTTACAGTATTGCAGAACAGTTTCCAGCCTTTAGTTGTGAAACCTTAAAAGTCATCAAGGAAATGATGTTGGAAAAAAAAAATTTGCAAGTCTAAAACTGTCTGTAACTTTATGTACATAGTTTCATTAAAAAAAAAATAATCTTTAAACTGCTTAGCTATACAGTTTCTGCAAATACTGCATAGCAAAATACATGAAGCAATTGAAAGACCAATAGTTATTCAGGATTAGCATTCACAATAGCCCCCAAAACAGTAATTCCTTCGAAGATTATATTCAGATTTTTCAAGTAGGTACATTCAAGTAGTAAAAACTACCTAACAGAAAACGTCAGCAACTAACAAGGGCCTGTACATGTTTTGAATGGTAGCACAGCTACACAGATCCAGGATGGTTGTTCTCCTTCTGAACAGACAGAGCAGTGTCAAAGATCTACTGTGGCCAAATTACGGTGTTAAAAATGATCTTATTGCTACTTGTTCTTCTACTTGGGAAATTCCTTAAAAAACTTCAGTATTAAGAGTAGAATTTTTGCAACTTGAAAATCTTTGCCAATATATGCCTACTATTAAAGACAAGCCAGCAAATACTTCCAAGTGAAAACTGAGATAAAATACTAGCTACTTGCACAGTGCTAATGTTGCAGTAAGAAAGAGAAATGTAATGTTTTCTCTGATCATATATCATGATGAGATTTACACATTAAATGTAAAATGGTACACTGGAATTACTGTAATACTACCAGTATTGTATGCCCAGTAAGTTCATAAAACTCATTAACACTGCCTTTGGCAAGACTGGCATCATCTACTTCCCAAGCTAGTTTAGAAACAAAACCCAACAACCTACAATGCAAAGGGAAACATACATGTCTGAGGGAAAAAAGCAAACAGCTAAATTGTTTTACATGTAATTTAAGACTGCTATGAGAATAAGAGTGATGGATATTGAACAATAAATATGTATTTCAAAATAAAGTTTTGAGTCAAGGCTACTTGTTACTACTCTTGAGACAAGTTACTGCGTAGCCTTCTGCAACTGAAGGGTAGGTGATACTGCTGTAATAAGGTCTTATAAAACCTCATTATAAATCTATCAGATAAATTGTCAAGAAAAATCTCTAGCTATTCAGGTAAGTTAAGAAACTATGAATGAAGATGACAGGGATAGGTAGTAATTTGTGCTAGAATCAAGTAAAATAGTGTGAAAGGCTGACACATAGTATCTTGGAAGGAAGAATCTCAAATCAATAACATTTTGGAAGTATAAAAAGTGTGCAGTATAGCTGTGAGAACAGAATATCAGACAGAATTAAGAAGCAAAAACATCTTTAAAGACTTAGGCCTTCAAAGGCAAATGAAATAAAGCAAAGCACTTTTTGACCAAAGAACAGGCAAAAAGGCACTTTCTTGATGTTAAAACGACGAATGACGACGTTTCACACTCATAAAATCCTGGACTTTTAAAAAGCCCAGCCTGATTAGGCAACAGCCCAAGTAATACTTCATGTAGACAGAAAAATGAAACTTATGCCAGAGCCCTGTGGCTCAGTACCTCTGCAGCACCTCTATTTTCTCAGTAACAGCAGCCATCTTATCTCAAGTAGCCTGCAAGCTGATTTTGTACAGTTTTCTAAGAATTTGCCATCTACTTTGTGTTTTTAAATGATTGCTGCTGTCCAGGTGAAAAAACCATCTTTATTACAACACATATAAAGGAAGTACTTTTAAGAAAAAAAGTGTAGCACCAGCATCTTACAAACAGTACTCCCTCCCCCCATCCCCAAAAAAGGAGACAGAGAGAGCATGAGAGAGAGAGTGAGCATGTGAGCATAGGCACCAGCCAATTAAGAAATTCAGATGGCTGTTAATAGGCTGACTTTCCTGGTACTATCAGGTACTACCCCACAGCTGCAGGAGAATTTCAGTACTTTGGGTACTAACTTCCACAAGTTATGAATCTAAAGTTTACCTTTGGCAATATAAATGCAAATGGCAATAGGAACAAGCCTCTTGCAGCCTTGTTCAAAGTAATCACTAGACGCTTGGTACCTAACTTTTTTTTTTATGACCTGCTCTTTAGTTCTTCTGTCTCTTCTCAGATCCCACTGAGCCTGGTAAATTAAAGTTTCTCCATTAGCCTGCATTCCTCTTCAGAAAGTTGGAAGACACGTCCTCAGAAAAAAGCATCCCCAGAAGACCACAGCCCTTTGCAGTTGTTTCAGTACCCTTTCCTCCACAGTTTTGCAGAAGTGGTTCAGTTATCCATCTTCTGTAAGTCACCAGGAATATAACTCCAAATGGGTAAATTGCCTAATACCAATTTCCACAAGCTTACCAACAGTGACCACCTCCTGCTCCAGGAATTTCTGTAAATAAGAACATCTGCCAAAGAACTGGCAAAATGTTTCTTCATTTCCAGTAGATGCCAAAGGATATTCTATGCTTTGTTACTAACAGATTTAAGTAACTAAATTAACAGTTTTAAGAGTGAATGTTCAGTCTAACCTTCTCCTGCAGCATCCAATTCTGAGATACATTGAGGAAAAGGTACAAAAACATATAAAGGAAAGAGTTTAAAGAAAAAGCCGTTCATATCGAATCAGATGGAGCATGTTATCAACTTTTGTGTATGTATGTATTTGTTCATTCAATCACTAGCCAAGCAGGTAAAAAGACAAGAGTTGTACTGGATCATTTAAGGTAAAGAGTTCTCAAGCTCAGTCTACGCAGGAACTTATACTGAAGAGCCATTTTAACTACAGCTTTTTGATAAATGCAGTTAACAAAAATACCACACATACAGCAATCTAAAGGTGCCTAATGTGACACAGTTCCACTACTTTGACTTCTCATACATTAGAAAGAATAAAACCAAACAGTAAGATGACTTCAGAACTAGAAACGGAGCTAAAAAAAGAGAAGCCTGTGGTTTACACTAAGTTTCAAGTTTAGTTACTTTAAAAACCGAATACTGCTCTTGACTCAGTAGACAAGCTTTATGAATTCCATTGCTCGTTAGCTCTCTATTTTATTTAACCTCATTATAGTCTACTGTATGAATTACCAGTTGAGACTGCAGTTGTGAAAATAGCTTACTGCTGGCTTAAAACATTCCCTGAAGACAATTCACAAACCTCACAGTAATTTTACTTGTGTATAGACAAACAAGTTTACTTCTTTACTTCTTAGTATCCCTGGTGCAGTCTTCTGGCAAAGGATAAAAACAACCTTCTTTGACAAAAATCAAGAGCTGCGTTTTTTCCCCCTTGTTTTAATCATGTATCACTTTCTCAGAGTAAAAAACCCTGAAATTTAAAGCAGCTTAATGCAAATGCACATTCACTCTCACATTATCATAAAGAAAGAACTACTTATGTAGGCACAATATATAACCTACATATCCTATATTGACTTTGACACTTTCGAAAACAGGTTTAATTTAATTCCTTTAAGAATAGAACGAGAAGTATTTTCTAAAATATTGTCTTAGTAAATAGTTTTGGATTCTAAGACAGTCATTGTAAGAGAGAACCTAATACTACAAAATAACACAGTGTTGTAAAAGTCATAGAAAGGATGTAATGTATTTTATATAAAGCCTTTAAAAACAGAAATATAAAACAATGTTTTTAAAGTTGGTGGGGCCAGAACATAGTATTGCATATTTTCCCTGTAATACATGAAAAACTGAGAGACATCCCCTCAATAGGCGCTGGTAAAACCAAACCCACCTGACTGGAGATGTCCATTGCGGCATGCCAGGTTAGTACTGTCATTATAGACCTCCATTTGCGGCTTGGGAATTTGCAAAACTGCCTGCAGCTTCTCTACATAGTAGACAGAGGGGAAGGGAGGAAAAAGGACAAAATAAACAAACAAAAAATAAAAATGAACCAAGAAAATTTATGTATGTTGAACACACAAATGTCAAGTTTGGCTTTGTTATACTTGATACAGGGTTAAAGATAAAAGGAATACTTCTATCTATTCTACATGTTTAGCAAGTTTGTAAGAAAATTCTGTCAGTATGAGCATGACTGAAAACAGCTTTAAAACTAGCCATTTACAGCTGAGTTAATTACAACAATCTTTCCAGTCTAGTGATTGTAGTTACTTCTCAAAAGCAATGGTCAGGATTAATTCAACTTCATTTACTAAATATTTGTGTTGATAACCCATTTTGGAATGTCCTCCCCAAGGTGTTACTTTTGACGAACTGCAAAGAGTCATCACTTTCCTGCATATTAAATGTTTCACCTTAGTAACGGCCAGTCAACATTTTACAGAAATCTCAACTGTTCAAGCAAAACACCATATATACATTATGATGATGCCTTTCAAGATCTCTATTTAGAAATATAATTGCCTTGAAATTAAATCAATACGATTGTCATGCAAGCTGTGTTCTTTAAGAGGATTAACTTCAGAAACATCTGAACACAAGATTTATAAGGTTAAAGATTAAGGAGAAAGAAATTAACTCTAAGAAGTCATGATAAACTAGCCAAAGCATAAGTCAAAGAGGCATAAGGCTGCAAACGACACATAACAAGAATTAAGTCTTGGGACTATTTGTTCTCTGCAGCTCACCTACCACTCCTGCTCTTCCCACTGCAGTTAAAAACCTCCAGGCCTTACTTCTGGGGCACTTTACAGCCTCTCCTACCTTTATTCCACACCCCTTTTTTATAAAAACAAAACACAGTTTGTAAGGATGAAAGGCATACATTGTCAGCCCCCCCCCCCCTTTTTTTTTTTCCTCTTCTTCCCCAAGTGATAACAGTACCAAGAAGCTGCAGGAAAAGAGATGGCCAACTAGAGGAGTGATGTCCTCTGGCAACGTGAAAGCATATACTGCAAAAGAAGCTGAATTCTACTGAAAATGTGCACACCCAAGCTCATAAATCCCCTGACTGGAGGAAGAATTGCCATTCAGAGTTTGCAGACTGTACAACCAACAGGTGTAAACACTTCCTTGATTCCGCTTCTTTGACTATTACAGATCTTTTTCCAGTCTTTCTACTTCATTCCTTTCTTCTTCTGCCTGCTCCTCATCACTCACCGCTTAACCTCCCTGAAAAGTATCTTTAGACCCAATTGTTTAAGTGATGGTTTAATAATAATAGCCAGACTGAACAAGATGCAGTTTAGAGTGAAAACTTAGTAGCCACAGGCAAATGTGAAAAGCTAAAGTTCAAGATTAGTACGTGCACCCAGGGTTTACTTTGTTTTAAATCGAAAGCAATGAAGAGTCAAGTACAGTAAAGCAAAAAAAATGTCAATCACACAAGAACAGCCTACAACTAACCACAAGCTTTGTAACTTGCAAGAAGTTACGCTAAGAAACCTCCCTCTAAAGAAGTCTAAGAAAAGTCCTGTTAGTATGACTGACCACAAACAGTGTACTATTTTAGTGGGTGCAGCACTACCGAAGGACACAGCAGAATAGTCTACTCCCTGCCCAGTGCATGCAATCTAAATGGAAAGCACATAGAGAAGCTTCGAAAACAAAATTAGTATTAATAGACTTTGTAAGATATTAGATAATCAGTTAAGTTTTGGAGAACATTTCTGAACTTAAAGAACTTTCTAGTGAGTGACCATAATAAAATCAACTGGCTTGGGCAGGAATTCAGGAAATGCTATTTGCGTCAACGCTACAGTTTGAGGCTGAGGTTTTACCACAATTATCAATGGCTTAGCAAGTTCCACATATACAGGAACTCCAAAACTGCAACAAAAAAATGTAATCCAACTGTTGTCCAGTTTCAGTTCACACACTGTCTTCCCATCACATTATGTATTAACACATAATTTTAATGGTGCTTGTAAAATTACATAAAGCAAATGTATCCCTTTTCTTGAGAGACAGTGTAGCTGTAGAGCCCTCTGGAACAATGAAAATAAATTGAGCTATTAAATATCCTTCCAGGGAACTAACAGGACACCCTATCACCTTCCATCTAAATCCTTTCCCTATGTCTCCAGACATAGAGGGGGAAAAAAAGTTTGCAGAATCCCATTCATTATTTCTCCTTGATGATACACGTTGACATAAACCTACCAAATAAACCACTGCAGCTGCTGTCTTATTTAGGCAACACTAGACTTTGAGTTCAAAGTAACTGATTTCTAACAAAAAAGAACATTGCCCTGTAACACAAGCCTGAAGCAAAACCACCAAGACCTCCAAGAAAGCGGAATAATCCCCAAAGGTGTCCACTGAAGCCCGTGTCTATACACGGGCAGAATTATTACCAAAGAGGACACTGATGAAAGTAATTTTAATTATGTGCCATGTGTATCCTTCAACCAAAATACTGAAGCTACACATAGCACACAGAAAGGCAGTAGTGCTGACAGAAGTCTGTCCCCCTACAGAAAGTCTCTCTGAAAGGGGAGAACACAGATTGCTACAACACACAGATAATATTAGAATTGAATAGTGTTGCACTGGACATTGTGGTTATCTATCTTAGGAACAGCAAACTGCCGAGTTTTATGTATCGATTGTAGGAAACAAATATCCTCCTCTGATTCTAAATACATCAAATACAATCATTCTAACGTGTCATCAGTCATCCAGGAGAGATCAGGTCTATGAAGACCAACCATCAGAGCAAGATTTATCCACTCATCTAAATAACTGCACAGTTAACACACCCTAAACTGTGTCAAAAACAGGGGCTGCCACCAATTCAAATGGTAGAACTTGGAAGTCCCCTAACAGCTAGCACAACTCAATATTGTCACTGGACTGTCAAAGTGATTGAGTCACCTTGAGGTGCTCTGAAACACACCTGGAGTAACTTCAGCTATCTGGCTGTGTCACAGTACAGCTTTAAACAGAATACAATAGAGTAATTTAGACTCAAGATGAAAACAGGGCTCAAAACGATAAAGCCAATATCCAAGGTAAGTAGCTACATCCTCTTGGTCGAACATTAAAAAGCATCAGTGGTGTGATGACACATGGTGATAATACATGCGTGTAATCAGACATCACACTCCCATCAGTGGCGTCATGCAACTTAAACTTACACTGATGATCCAATGCACTTCAAAAAAAATCAAAGCACTGAGCACTTTTAAGGGACAGTTATAAACCATTTGATTTAATTTTCACCTTCTATGTATTACCAATGTAACTTGCTTGACTGGATGGCATTTCAGTTAGGCAGTCTCCAATCACATCTCTGTTTAGCCAGCAGGATTAAATAATTGATATTATTGTCTGCTTTAGGTCTGTTTTATCCTGCCAGTTAATGCAATACAGGACTTGCCTATTCTCCCTTAAGAAATGGAAAAATTCCACAGGACTAGAGGAAAACACTTACTCTTTGATCTTAAGAGCTGGATTCATAGGAAAAATCACTTTATTGAACCTTAACAGCTTCAGGTTTAGTTCAACTACAAAAGCATCTCTACACCACTTAAAAGCTTCCAAATATCTGTCACTATAAGTAACAAGCTAAAAGTTATGTTTAGAATTGCACATGCAATTCAACTCTAGATTACCTTAAATTTCCACAAAATCCATGTAAAATGACATATAAAGTAATAGAAACAGATGTTGTCAATACTTGAAAGTTGTTAGATGGTGTAACAAATATTACTCAAATAGATCCATAATGATGAAGCTTGCAGGGATTTTAATCCATTGGAATATCTCTCCAAACAACATCTTTTTCCTTTCTAAAGGGCAGATGACTTCACTTGCTCCTTTCTATCCAAATTTTGCTCTTAGGTACATTGTTTGAAGCAGATCCTTAGCGCAAACTGAACAAGAACCTAAGTAGAACAAAGTACTAAACTTCTAATAATTTCAAAGTAAAAATAAAATAAAATCATATTTGACATCAACTTATGCAATAAACACTATTCTGTTTACCTTTCAATATGCACTCTGAATGAAGCACATGAATGTTTGTAAAACAGCATGCGATCACACATTCTGGTAGTAGAGATGAATGTACCAGCTTGGCTTCAACTTCAGGTTTTTTGCAGTGTTTACCCTTTCTATCTTCTCAGAGCACCGCAAGCAAGCAATCAACTTATCAACATCGCAAGTGCTACTACAGTAACACAAGCAAGGATGAAGCACTACCCACAAAATACAGACATTGCTACTTCAAGGTTCAAACAGCAGCAAATTTTTAAAGAAATCCTACTTACTTGCAATTAAGGATGTCAACAACAAGCCATACCTTATCAAAGGCTGTTAGCATGTAATCACTTTCACTTTTGTTCACTAGTTTATATTACCTCTAGAAGACAGCCTTTAACCCTAACGAGTAGAAATATCTGCACATACTAAGGTTCTACCAACAAACACCCGTAATAAAGCATAGAAGCTGGAAGCCTCTTTCACCCCATGTTCCCTTCCCTTTTTTTTTTTCCAAAAAGAAGTAAGGACACCAGGAACTCAAGGGAAACAAAAGGGATTCACTTTCTTGTGGTTGCCACAACTTCCCTGTCAATCACCAGTCAGAGCCACAGAATCACAAAGTGTAAGAGGAGAAAAGAACACGAGTTTTCCTGTCTGCTCTATACGCTCCTAGAAGAGGGAGTTAGTAGAACTCAAAACAACACACCGCAAGATTAAAGCTGCAGATACACAAGTTGAACTCAAGTACATTTTTTAGTTCTTCCTTACAGAGCAATTAAAAAAAAAAAAAAAATCTTTCTTTTCATTTTTCTGCCTGAACTGAAAGCATTTCCAAAACTCAATTTAGAGGATGCACTACACAAAACTGTGGGTTTGTTGTTTGATGAGGAGGGGGAATTTTTGTCTGTTTATCATGCACAGGAAGATGCCATTTCCAATCCTGCCTGTTTTACTCTGTCCATTAAGAGCTCATATACAGCACTTAATTTTGATAAAGCTAAAACTGTGCTTCTGAAAAGAAGTGATCTTATCTGCTAGTCTTAAAATAGAACACTACTAGATAAAAATTACAAGAATTAGGATTTCACAACCTTATGGTCTACATAATGCTAAAGAATTATTATTACAGTACATACCAATAATCAGTAGAATTATTACGTAAGTGACAACAGAATTAACAGAAAACGAAGTAGTTACACAGAAGGCACACTTACAATATATTGCTGATCATGAATGCTAAGTTTTACTAAAGCTCTAACACAGCAAACCTAAACTAACTCCAACAAGAGTTAGTCAAGACTTCCTCAGTTTGAGTCAAGCATGCTATGGTATAAAGACTTCTCAGTTACTTTTACACCAATTTCTTAAGGCATAGGCAAGTGGGTCATGAGATTCCAATTTCAAAATCCATCAACAGCATTGAAAAAATACTACTTACTCTCAACTAAAAACCAGACTTAAGAGACCCTACACAGATAATGACACCTTCGCTTTAAAAGTCAAAGCCGTATTTTAGAAGAATGCATTACATGAAGTTGTGCGAATAACAACAAACTTTCCAAAGTCATGAATTGTAACTGGTACCTAAAAGCTGCAAGCGATCCTTGGCCATTGCCAAATTTGTCATCATTTTAGATTGCAGACGTCGAGCCCGTTCACACTGATCACCTTATAAAGAAAAATCAATGTTAAAACACAATCTGGCAAATTAACTTTTTAAAGTGCTAATACTGACACCCAGCCTTCCCTCCTTTTCCTCCCACCCCTTACCTGCCCCCTCCACTAAAGAACATCATTGCAAAACTAATGGAAAAATCCTAGAGCTTTCTATTTAATCAAGAATTTAAAGTTAGTTGACACTATCTGCTTTACATTATTGCTCACAGAGCAGTGGGAACCCGAGCACTGCTTTGCATATTCCCTAACATTTCATGCTGACCTAATATATGTTCTTTGTCACTGCATTTTTCTTAACAGAAGTCAAATAAAAAGATTTTTTAAAAGCTTGAAAAGTGACTGAGAGGCAAGTACAATTTGAAATAATTCACTTTGGCAAAATTAAGAGATTTAAATTCAGTTGACTGTGTCCCTTTACATTTCAAAACACACAGAATTACAGACATTAATATCACCACTTCCTAAAAAATAGTATCTGTTCAAGTCAAGCTTTTTTTTTTTAATTTTTTTTTTTTTAACTGTGCAATTTAGATGGGTTGTATCAAATGCCACTGGTACTGCTGCATAAGTAACATGTCACCACACACTGTTCAAACATTTCTAAACATAGCTGAGGAACAAAATAGCAGTCTGCAAAAGCAGTTACAGGTTTGGGGTTTCAGGAGGGTGGGAAGCTTGGGTTGTTACTATTATATTATTACTTTTGAGTCCTTCACTATACCTATTTCTCTATGGTACATACCTGCTTCTACACTACAGCTTAAAATGTTTCCATATACACAGATGGCTTTCTTCCTTTGTTGGAAATGTTCAGCTATTTTGGCATAAGCTATTCAGAAACACAATGCTAGACCATGCCAAATTGGGGTGTTTCTTTTTCAGTTATACTGAAGGGAATATGAAATTCTGCATAAGTGAGAACATGAACTGTCAACTTTGGCAAATCAAATCAGAACTCAGTATTTTGGCATTCCCATTATATAAGAAATCAAGTGTTTTACTTTAGAATTTTCATGAACTGCTTATGATTTTGGATAGTCTGAAAATACCTGGAGCAAGATTTGCATCTGTTATAGACCAGACCATTAAGGTAGAACACAGAAATGGACCAGTGTCCACCTACAGCTAAAACAGGAATAAGAAACACTCTTACGAATGAATTCATACAGCAGACCATTCCTAGCACCTACCATATTCAGCAATATTGATTCCTCACTTTGAAGAAGCCATAAACCAAAATCTTTTCCACAAAACTCAAAACTGGCTTACCTTGACCAATTACTAAGACAGCTATTCCTTTTTCCAGTTCTTCAATTCCTTTCTTATACCATTCAACAGCTTGTTCCTTTTGTCCTGCTTAAAAAGGAAGTGAACCCATTATTTTCTGTAATGAATTAAAGCTTAGGAATGGTTCCATATAATGCTGCGTAAAACAAGTAAGAGGAGGGAAGAGATACTTGAACAAAATCCTATGATTTAAAGAAAAACTTAAAGGGACACTGTCAACTTTACACCTGCTTAGTTTCAAATAAGCTTTTCTATTAAAAACAGGTACTACACCAGCCTCAAATCACTTTTGCCTGTTTCAGGAATACTTCTCCATCCACCTTAAAGAGATCTGTCCCCTAAAAAAAAAAAACAAACCAACCCACACACCAAAAGGTAAAAAAGCTACCCTACACCTATTCATTTACAACAGAAATGGTGAAATTAACAGTTTTTTCTTTCTGGAACATCAAACTGAGACATGCCTCTCAATCTTCCAGTGTCAGCCAATACCAAAGTAACACTAGAAGCTCAGAAACTCAAGAAGAAAAGCAACGAGTCTAAGATACTACACGAGTGAGACAAGAGACACTTTTCCTCCGGTTGACTTTTGTACAGATCAGCTCATTTGTCATGGGGGTATTTCTTTGTTCATCCTATCATGAAGCTGCTGTATTGCAGGTGTATGTCAACTTTCACATGAAGTACAACACATGTAGAATTAGAGTACAACTCTGTACTAACAATGTCCTACATGGATATTACAGCAAATACAACCATGAACATGCCTAGGACTAACCTATACTATCTGACACCATGACAGCAAATAACCCATTGAAGAGATATGAATATCTACTGCATATGGCTCCCCTTCTATAAATATTCTGCATTAAAAAGATACTTGCCTGCATATGGAAACATACTTTTGGAAGGCAGCTATGTCACACTAAGCATGCCTTTCCACACAGGAATACTGCATGTTAGGTATTAAAATTTAAACATGATTAGCATTAACAAGCTACTAGTGCTAGAAAAAACAAAAATGCCTAGAATGAAACCTTCAGATATCATTACCTTAGTATCAGAAGAGATAACGTTTCACAAAACTATTCCTAAGTGCCAGTTACCAGTGATTGTGTTGCTTCTGCCCTCAAGTCTTTTGATAACTTCAGTCCCAAACCTGTTTTCTAGCAAATTTCAGTGCCAGCAAAAATATTTCAATACATTTCTAGAATCTTCTTAAGGGTTTTCTCCTGCTCCTCTCCAGATGCAAAATCTTTTAATAACATTTGGCAAGTTACCCTGTGCAGGTAATTCCACGCTTTGCTCTTCTTACCAACACAAACCACAGGAGCAGCACCTACCTATAGTCAGGTACCTCACGCACCTTGGGAATCATTTTATTACTGCCCTTTCTCCACCAGCCTCATATATCCTGACTGTTAAGGACAAAGCTAGGTAAATTAAACCATCAAAGCTGAGTCACTTTGATCCTCTCTGTAGCCTTTTTTCCTTTAAGCTTCTCCCCATCACCTATAGAAACAGTTTCGACTGCAGTGTAAATCTAGTGCTGATTATGGCTATTAGAAATCAAATTAGAGATTATTCCAGCCACCTCTGCCATTGCCTGAATTGCTTTGCTATTCCTAAGAGCAGGTGCAAACACGCCAAGGTCATCATTAAAACCTCACTTCCACCTTTTACCGAGCTGTTTGCAAAGGTAGTGCTCTGAATCCACACATAACAGTTCACTAGTTCTCAGTGATTAAGACATTAAAAGCACAACCAAAAAAAAGTTACATTCCTTAGAAGTCATTGATTTTCTGTACTGGGTCTGACTGGGATGGAGTTAATTTTCTTCATAGCAGCCCCTATGGTGCTGTGTTTTGGATCTGTGACTAAAACAGTGTTGATAACATACCAACATTTTGGCTATTGCTGAACAGCCTGCACAGTCCCAAGGTTTTCTTTTTTTCTGACTCCAGATCCCCAGTGAGTAGGCTGGTGGTGCACAGGAAGCTGGGAGGGGACACCGGCAGGCTGACTGACCCAAACTGGCCAAAGGGGTATTCCATATCATGTAATATCATGCTCAGCAGTAACAACTTGGGTAGAGGAAGAACAGGTTGGGGGCTGTCCTCCAAGGCAGCCATTGCTCAGAAACTGGCTGGGCATTGGTAAGCAATTGCCTTTGCATCGCTCATCTCCTCCCCCACCTCTTTCCTTCACTTATTAAGGTGTCTTTATCCTGAACCACAAGTTTTCTCACTTTTGCTCTTCCTATTCTCTCCCCTGTCCCACTGAGGGGAGTAAACAAGTAGCTATGTGGATGCTTAGCTGCTGGCTAGGGTCACCCACCATGTGTGCCTTCTCAGTCCCAGGAAAATATGTTAAGCTTGATTTTGAAAATACCAAAACAAGAACATCAATTTCCCCAATAATTCAGAAGCATAAAAATTACCAGAAGTGCTATCATAATTACTGAAGCATGCATAGCTTCCAGAACAGCAAAAATGCCACATACTTGAAGGTCTTTTCCAACCTAAATGATTCTATGATTAACAGGATATTAGGCAATCTAGAAATCCTAACCATTTCACATACTATGCCTCATAAATTGTCTTCTGTTGGAAGTCATAAAAAACCCAACTTGTTTACATATAAAATAAACTCAAAGGTATGCATGTATTCCAGTAAAAACAGATAAGCAAATAACAAACCTGTGTATTAAAGCAAAGTGAGTTCTCAGTGAAATGAATATTGCATTTGCGGGGTTGTAACAGCTTTGCAACTGCTTGTGTTAGCAGCAAAGATTTTTTTCTTACTAAATGTATGACCTGTGCAGCTATTTCATATATGACAACTGTAAAAATATCTATAAAGCAAGCCCATGATTAAAATCAGTATTTGAAGGCTTACCCTTCAAACCACCAACAGTTATAAGCCACAACAGCGGAACAGGTACCTGATAATTTCAGCCTTGGCTACTCTTCACAGAGCACTCACCAACACCACTGAAGTTTTAAGCTACCTCACCTTCTTTCATGCTTTGCTCCCATGACCCTCAATGCTCTTACGCTGTACAGCTGTTCTGAACTAACCTTGCTGCACACGGTGGGGTTTTTTTCTCCCAGAGCTAGCTTACCACTGCCACTCCCAAACTGTCAATGCAAAGCAAGACACATCCCTTGCTTTTATGGTGCTCTCAGCACGTAGCTTCTATTGAAGGCCTGTTCCTATGTTTTTAACCTCCTTCTCTAGGACAGCAGTTTCACTAAAGCTCAACTGAAAGGGTATAATAAGGTATTCTGATGTTTCCAGAGAATTTTAAAACCCAGCACTGCATGCCCCTAAGGACTACCTTTCGGATGCTGACAGAGTTATGCTGCTGCATTTAGAATAAATGGCTAAGTCAAATGCACTATCGCCTTTTTTTTTTTTTAATCCTCCAGACAAAAAAAAAAAAATTCCTCCTTAAGGTCTTCTAGTCACATAGTGATAGATTTCTTAAGAGCAAGCATGTCAAACAGTTTAAGAAAAATTTTTTTTAAATTGCCAAAATACGCATAAATATTTCTTTCCTTAGAAGTCAGACGACTCCAAACGAGCAGTTTGGGAGCCAAGTTTCCTGAAAACTCCCTTCAACAATTCTTCCATCGTTTTTCAGACAGTACGTTAAAGGATGCACCTTTATTATTGTCCCTGCTGCTTTTGTTGTCCGGCTGGCTTGGTTAAACCGAAAGCTAGTTACAGTCACACCACCAACCACCACCCCCCCCGATTTTTAATCGCCTCACCCAGACCTCCGCATCAAAAACTTTAAAGTTGTTAGAGCGAGATACAAAGACTTGCTTTGCGTGGGAAATTAGCCCGAGCCGCAGCTTTTTGATCCAGCCTGCGCCTGCCGGCTGCGGCGAAGCAGGGGCGGACCCAGCGGGGGCGGCAGGGGGGGCAAAGCCCCTTGACCGCATGCGAGCACCGGCGCGCAGTTCACCCTCCCGCACAGATCCTCCGCAACCCGTATTTCTCACGTAAGCGGGCTTGGTTTGGTCTTCAACTGAAAGCGGCAGCCCCGGCCCCTCCCCGGCGCACGGCCGGGAGGCCCTGCCCGCCCCCCACCCCGCGCAGCCCGGGGCGGCCGCCGGCGCTCCCCTACCTCTCTCGTCCTCGTCGATGCGCAGCGCCATGGAGATGCACTCGAAGGCCCGCTTGTGGCAGGCCCGCACCGTCTCGGGCGCCCCGCCGGGCTCGGGCGCGTCGCCGGCCCCGGCCCTGCTGCCCTTGGCGGCCATGAGAGCGCCGCGGGAGAGGCGCTCGCAGAGCCAGGCGAAGAGCAGCCCGAGCTGGAAGGCGACGAAGCGGAGCAGGGCGAAGGCGGCGAAGAGCGGGTACGAGAAGTAGTACAGGTTCCGCTTGTGGGGGGACGCCGCCGCCGCCGCCCCCGCCGGCGGCACGGGGGGGGCCGGCCCGGGTGGCGAGGAGGGCGAGGCCGCGGTGGCCGGGGGCGCGGAGCTGGAGCCGGCTGAGCCCTTCTTTTTCCCTCTGCCGCCCGGAGAATTCATTCACCGCCGTCGCCATAACCCGCTGCCAGGGAGTGACAACAACCGGCCATGGCGGCGGCGGCGACGCCCCTTTCGCGCGGCTCCGGGGGGGGGGAGTGCGCAGCCGCCCCCGCGCCGCGCCGCCGTCGCGGACGGGCCGTAGCGACAATGGAAGGCGGGGACGGCGCGGCGGGGCGCCTACAGCTCCCGGCGTGCCCCGGGGCGGCGGGAGGGGCGCGCGGTGCCGGGGCGGAGGAGGCGGCCGGGCCTCGGCGGGGAGGGAGCTCCGCGTCCTGTCAGCGCCGCGGCTGGGCGGCGCCAGCCTGCCGCAGCCCTCAGCGAGAGCGGTAGGCTGCAGCGCGCTGGAACACCGCGAGGGGAAAGGCCGTGAACAATTTAATAAAATTAAGTATTCCGGCTGGAGCTGCCGGCCGCCCTGCGGGCAAAACGCGGTGCAGGCACCTGGCATCGCTCCCCGCCCGCAGCCGTTTGCCAGGGGCGGACGAGGAGGGTGCGGGGAGGCTTCCTCCTTTCCGAAGCCCCCGGCCGCCCGCTCGCTGGGAGGGGCGTGACGGCCGGCCGTGCGGGGGGTCCGTCCGCCCGCCCGCCCGCCGCGGGAGAACGTTCTCCCGTGCTTTGCCCGCTCCGCGCCGCTGTAACCGAAAGGACAGACTGTCTCCTCGCATGGAGGAAACTGGTGTAATTGAGTATACATCATGGATACGTCATTTGGGGAAAAAAAAACCAAGTCACCTTCGTTCTTTTTCCACCCTCGTTATTTTATCACTGTATAAAACACAGAATTTTATCAGCACGCAACATACAAATGTACAACATAAAAAATAACTACTCATGACCTAGAACCATTATTAGAGACCGTAAACCTGTCAGCGCTGGAAAAAAACAATGCAGTGAGGTTCATTAAGTATCACTCTTCTGTATTTGGCAAGAAGGATGATGCAATTCTCTTGCAAAAACATCACAAAGTACTTTCAGTCTACTCACAACTGGAAAAAGTTCAGTGTCTAATAGGAAGTTTTTCTGACTGTACCTAACTGTGCTTTAAAAAACCCAAACTCTCTTGTTTGCCAATGTGAAAAATTTAACAAATTTTGGAATACCAAGGAAACTCCAGAAACTTCAAGCAGTGTTAATATCATGTAGTCAAGTGAAATAAGCCATGTGACAGCAGATTACCACCCACCTACAGTCTCCATTATCCATCTACTATCTAAAGTATCATCCCATTCCTGAGCAAAATAGTAGAAAAGCTGGTGAAGGAATAAGTTTTTATGAATAAATAAAAGGACAAATTGAATGGCCATGGCCATAGGAAGACGATGAGTCTCAAACAATCCTGATTACTAAATCTATTCAGTTACTTTTACTTTAAAAAAGTATTTAGAATCCCACCTTTGTAAGCCACCTGACTATGCCATGGCAATAAAATATAGACCAATGCTCTAGTAAACAGTGCACCTGTTAGGGGAATACAGCTTGCTAAGCCAAAACACAGCTGCAGAAGTAGGCATCAGTCAGGAATTGTGAGCAAATGGTAACACTTCTAGTGAGAACCTGCAGAATCAATTCACTATTGCAGCAATTAAATATTGCAGTGATCTGCAAGCTGAATCGCCCTACCCTCCTATACTAAGCGGGCTCTAGCATTCATTGGGACCTGTCTGTGAGCTATTCTAATTAATAATCTGGCATAACATTAGCACAGTTAAAAAAAAAAAAACAAGCCTTAAAAAAAAAACCAAAACAAAAAACAAATCAGAGCAATGGATAGCTTTCTGCTGGCTTAGTGAGATGTCCTGGCTCAGCAAGGGTTCTGATAAATACCAGAAAAGGGTGGGGGAAGAAGTGAACAACACGAGTGAAACTCATGTTTTCTGGAGTGGCCAATTGTTAGATCAGCTCATCCACCTGATTTGAATTCACCCTGAAGACTGAGGACTCATAAAATACAGGAGGTACAATGTGGTATCTCAGTGATATGTTTTGGAATCAGAGCAGACAAGCATCTAATTCCTATGATTGTGGAAGGTGCAACGACCCTGACACCACAATTTACCATTGCACAAAAGGTCCAGTTAGGAAACCTTTTCTCACTCCCAACATGACATCATTGCAAAAACTGAATATAATAGAAAATGTATAAATGGGAAAACAGGGGGCTAGGGGTAAAAGGATTTTTTTTTTTTTTTCCCTTGGTATAGCCATTGCTACAACAAATTCAGGTATTCTAAATGTAATTCTCTAAAATGTCATTGCTAGAACACGAGGAAAAATGAGAAGAGAGCCTCAGAACAGAATGAACAGCTCACACCTCTTCACCCTCACCTGTTTCACATTAAGAATTTATTTGTATTCCTGCTTTAAGTTTTAGGAAAAAAAAAATCTCAGGATTTTGCCTTCTGTGTTTTCACTGAGCCTCCTTGACACCAGCTAAGGTTGCCAGCAGTAGGGACTCAAATTGACACAAAGACAGCATGCGGTTCTGCTGCAATTCCAAGTTCTTCAGTTGAGTATCAAATCTATAACTGACTACACCACCATTTTTAAGCCTGCTTATCACACTGATAACACTGTCAGTTCTGTAAACATTATTTCAAATTCACTGATGTAAACACACTTCATCATTACTATTAATTATTAGATGATTACATCAGAGCATAATCTAATGAGAGCATGGCATTTTCTGTTTTCTCCATGTCACTGATCTTTTAAAAGCATCAGCTAGATCATTCATATGCATTGTCACCACTGCAGCAAGACGACAGAAAAAGGAATAGACATGTTGTTATAAAACAACAACAAAGTTTATTTTCTAAAAAAATTAAAAATAAAAAAATTAGACTACAGGAATGTAACTGCTTTCTCAAGCCAAAAATAAAAAGGTTCTAAAGGCCCATTTAATCTACTAGCACAAATGTTACCAGACACAGAATTTAATTCCTAATAAAAAAAACCCTAAAACCTGAAGAAATTAGGCATAGATGTTCAAACACTGGTGCAATTCGTAACAGTACAACAACCAAAGCAGCAGTAAATTTTCCATTTCTTGATAGTTTCAAGTCAAGACAGGATGATTAAAGCTGATACCTAGAGAAAGCTGAGCAGCTGCATTTTTCATAACACAACTGGGCAAAATTAATGGCCAACAGTCATTGTTTTGCAAACTGTACACAGCTCTGAAGGGTTACTTCACTAACAGAGCCACCTTTTCAGTTCAAAGTTAGCTTCAGCAAAGTTACTTTGCACAAACGTCCCAGTAAACTCCCCAGACGTCAGACTGCATTGATTGTCAGTAGATTTCCATACCACAGAATTTTCAAGGGCCAGTGTTCGTCAAAGGCTTCTTTGGAGAACAGAAACATCCCGCCACTTTTAGTCCTGACAGGACACCTACAAGCGGAAGTACCTGCCCGCTCCACCACGACTGCCCTTAGTCAAGGCTCCTCCGGCTGCACCTCAAAACGGTTAACAGAGGTCAGGCCAGAGCCTCCGCTTCAGTAAGGAAAATTACTTTAAAAAAATAAAAAGCCTCAGTCAGCGCCGCTTAGTGTAATGCCGGCCACCTTACCGAGCGGCAGCGCCACAGCCGCTCTCTGGCGCTTGAAGAACCGCCGCGCGACCCGCACCGCCCAGCGAACCGCGCCCACCGGCCAATGGGGAGGGCGCTGAGGAGGGAGAAGGCCCCGCTCAGGGATGACATCATTCACCGGCCGCTCGAACTCGCTGTTTTCCCCCTCCCCGCAGGCCGGCTCTCAGGGATGGGCGGGGCCTCACCCTGCGCAGGCGCAGTTCGCTGGGGTTCGGCGGCGGCAGCACGACCGTTTCACTTACGTCAAAACAATTTACGACAGCGGCAGCGGCTCCGGTTGCTGTGGAGAGGCTTTCGGTGTCCCGCCACAGTGCCGGTCTCCCGCCCCGCCGAGCCCCGGACCCACTGGCGGGTGAGAGCGGCGGCGGGGGGGGGGGGGGGGGGTGTCGCCTTTTCCCCGCGGGTTGGTTGGGGCATGGCCCGGGCCGCCCCCCGGTGGCGCCCGCACGTGGCCCGCGGTGCGGCGGGGCCCCGGCCAGGCCCGGCCGGCGGGGGGTCCCGGGGCACTGGCGCTGTAGCGTAGCCTGGCGCGGCGGGCAGGGAAGGCAGGCAGGCAGCCAGCTAGGGAGGGGGTGTCTCCGCCTTCCCGCGGGTGCTCCCGGCCGGGCAGGGGAGCGGGCCGCCGCTGGGGACTCTTGTTTTAAATGACGAATGCCGTATTTTCTAACCCCGGTGCCGTTTTCTTCCGCGGACGTCACGCGAACCTTAAGGCGCTTCTCGATGCTGCGTGCGGGAAAAACGGGTACAAGTTTGGCGGGGGGGGAGCACAGATCCACTCCGTTTGCTCTCTAGTAATTGTGCCTTAGTGACCGAGTGATGCAACATCAAGTCAGCTAACACTGGTCTTCATCTCAGCCTGCTGACCAATTTTTTTATTGCTTTCCAAGATTACTGTACGTCCAGCAAATTCCACTTTTCACATCATGGAGGCAGAACAGATTATGGAGGGACAGCCGCAGGTATTGCAAGAAATGTTTTATGTGCATAACACTACATGCATGAAAGGAGCATTTTCACTTTGCTGACTGTGTGTTATTTTACAGGTTCCAGAAAATCCCCATTCTGAATACGGTCTCACTGAAAATGTAGAGGTAACAAAGATTTTTTTGCTGTAAAGTACAGTGGAAGTCACATTCCTGATCAAGGGGAAAAATGTTCAGTCTTGAGTCTAACTTCAGCAAATGTAATGTTCCCAAGAAAGTTAGATGGAAACTGAACCAATAGATACTAGCCCCTTGCATAACTGGCTGTTAATACATTTTCTGTTGTGTTGCTTCCGTTATACTAAATGGTACTGAAGTATGAACCTTTTAATGAGGTGGAGTTTTTTGGAAGAATCCTATGATTGTTATCTATTCCATCACTATCTATTTTTTTTATATATATATATATGTATATATCTGTATATAATATATTATGCCACAAAAAGCCAGCCAGAATTTTATTACAGGGAGGGGAACAGGAGTAGTTGATGGCATTTCTATAGAAGTATCAAAGGGAGGGATTCTTAGAAATACGGGATCAGAATAATCCAAGCTATCTTTAATTACTTACGCTGAGAAAGAGTAGCCACAATCCATTCTCTCTGCTCTTGCTAACAGTGTGGGTTAGAATAATAACTCTATGACATGTATTTACTATTCCTTATTAAAGAAATGCCTTCAATCTCTCTCTAAGTTCCTACTCTATGCTAAGCTTTTGCAGAAACTTTTCTTAAACGTCCTTTGTGACTCATCTCCCTGATAGCTGCTTGTCTGTATGCCTCAGCTTCCACTACAGAACCCTAATGCATAGTATATGTTGGTTCTGTATCGGTAGACTCATGTATGTTGCACTGAATACGTTTGGTTTACTAGCAGTGGTAGGGTATCCTTTTTTAACTACAGTTAATGGTGTAAGGTGATTCAGCACTTTTTGACCAAAAGGCACCTGGAAGCATTTTGCATATGTTTTCTTTAAAGCGTCCATCTATACTTTAGTAGAGCACAGTCTCAAAGTGCTTGACTTTAATAGTACCCTTTGTCAGACTTCACCTGAATTTCTTGTGCTTTTAGCATTTTGTGTTAGAAGTGCGTGCATACAGGAACCATTTAATTGAGACCACTGTTGTTAGTAGTCGTTCCTGTTGCAGTGGTGTAGAATTTAAATCTGTGAATGCAAAAGCAGAAATAAAAATGATAGAGATTGGGTCTCTTCTGTTTTAGAAAACTCACGACTTCCTGACATTGTTTCCCCAAAATAATTTAACAGAAGGCTCCTCTGGCTTGGGTTTTTGTGCAAGGAAAAATATGGACTTAAATTTTCTTAAAAGGTGTAATAAAGTTATTGCCAGTGAATTGCAGAGAGATGGGTACTTTGTTTGCACTCACACTTCAAAGTGACTCACGCTTCAAGGTGGCTGCTATTACCAATGTTCGTTCTCTTTTTTTTTTTTTTCCTACTTCAGAGGATAGTAGAAAATGAGAAAATAAATGCAGAGAAAACATCAAAGCAGAAGGTGGATCTTCAGTCGTTACCCACACGTGCCTACTTGGATCAGACAGTTGTACCTATCTTGCTACAGGGACTGGCTGTTCTGGCAAAAGAGAGGTAAGATGCCTCAATGTTCCTTTTGTTCTTAGGAAGAAAGTAGGTCTCAAACTCGGGTGGTATGTCACCTTTTCAGACCTCGCACACCAGGCGTGGTTTTGCTAGTTTGTTAGTTGTAAGAAAGTCATTAGAGCAGGTTTATGAACCTATGAATTACTATGACCATGCAGGACGTGTTCCTCACTTAAGTGCATATGCTGTGGTAAGAGTTATTTATTGAATACCCAATGAGGTATGCTATTGCGAAGGTTTTGGAGGGAAAAATGTTTGTGGTTTTTTTTACTAATTTTATCACATAATTCACCTTATAGAAGCAAAGCAAGAAGTTGTTCTAGTTTTGAACAAGATTTTTGTAGTGTGGAATTGTAAAGAGTTCTGTTTGCCATTTAAAAGAAAGACCAGACAGACACATCAGGTCTGACATGCATCTTTGTTGGAGATTAAAACACTTTCTAAAGGATGAGGCAGACCCTGCACTGTCAACCCAGTAAGAAGCAAACTGATAGTTTATCCTTTGAGTAAAGATGATGCTGTCAAGGTGCCCCAAATCTCTTATTAGTCAATGTAGAAGGGTATTCTTCAATAATAGCAAACAGTTGTTCATCTTATCCAAATTAATTTCTAGCCTTTTGGTGTATCCGAACTATTGGTGAGTTATACTGCATGTAAGCATTTCTCAATTTTGCCGAAATAACATTATCAAAAGCTGGTATCGATGACCATAATCGCATCACAGTACCTACAGCCAGAACAACCATCAGCAGTGTCTTAACCTCAGAAGGAGTTGTGAATTTGAACTGCGTTGTACAGACAGCTAATTAGGCAAAAGTGCATCGAGGAAGGTACACCCTGTGTGTACACCTGAGCAGTGTGCAGATCTTCAGTTGACACCTGTGGGAGTTCTACTGCAGACTGAATGTAAAACACAGCCTGAGGTGGATACCCCACACTTACAGTCCGGATACTTGTGTTACAGACAAACTATTTTTTTTTTTTTTTTTAAAAACCTTTGTTCACTATGGAAGGAGCTGTTCTTTGTGGGGACTCATCACAGGAGTGAAACTGGAACATCAATAGAAGAGGTTGGGGAATATATAGGAAAAAAACTAACAGTATCAAACTTCCAAGGTCAAATTGGCTATTCAGTTGAGCATATTAAAACCTCAGAGGTGAAAAAGCTGAACTACCAGCTCTGCTGTATAATCTTCGGCTTAAAATTGAACTGGAAAGTAACTAATGGATGCTGATTTCTTTCTCTAAGAAATATAGAGATGTTCAGGGAACAGTCCAGCACATCTGATGACTGTGCCTGGAATTCAGTAGAAATTACCATCCAGGATAGTGAGCATATGGATAAATGACATATTTAGGAGGAGTTAACACAACTTTTGTCAGGTCTTGCAAGTCTCTTGGAGCTCACTGAAGGAGTCAGTGAGCACATGTAAACAGGAATCCAAATGATACAGTCTTTAAATTTCCAAAAGGTTTCTGGCACTGTCATTCACTAAAAGCTTTTAGAGAGAGTTAGCTGCTGTGGGATTAAAGGAAAAGCCTTTATATGGCCAAGGAACTGACTGGAAGATATGAGAGAGAGTAGAAGCAAATGGTGAATTTTCATGGTGAAATGAGCTCAACACTAGAATCCTGGAAAGGATTATTTATAACAATTTGAAGAAGTGCCTGACAAAATTTATTAATGATACTGAGTTTTACAGAACAGATTGGGGTTTTTTTGTGTTTTGTTTTCTGTTCGGGGTTTTTTTTAAGTTGATCAGTTATAAGTAATTGTACAGGAACTTCATAAACTTGATGTGAAACTATGGAAGACTGCTATGAAAAATTGAAACTCACAAAAAGTGAAAGATTGAATACCAATAAACAGAAAATGATGCACCTAGGAGGGTAATAAATACCCTAATGCAAGTGACAAAATGATAGATTCTGAATTGACAATTACCCCTGTGAAAAAAAAATCTTTAAACTGTTAAATGTATATGTCAGTGCATTGCTCAATCAAAAATAAACTCTGAATGGTAGGACTTAGAAATTGAAGGGGTAAAAACAAGCATAATGTCACTATTTAAATTTATAATGTTCTTGTATTTTTAATATTCTGTGTAATTCCAATTCCCGTTTTCTGGTAGAATATGAAAAATTAAGAGGAGTGACAAGGTGGTCAGAAGAATGTACTGCTATCTGTATATGAAGTGACTGAATAGATGATACCTAGAAAAGAGACCTCTGTGAGAGAATATATTAGGAATCTGTTAAATCATCATCAGATGATGAATTGGGATGCATTGTTTATTATCTCTTGTGATACAGTAATCTAATTAAGCGACGCAGGTAGTAAATTCATAATGAACAAAAGGAAGCGATCCTTCACAGGTCACATAATTAAGCTATATAATTTTTTGCCTCAGGTTGAAGACATTAACATTTTATTTGGGCTCAGGGGGCAACTGGTCAAAGTTGTAGAGGAATCCACCCACGACTATTAAAGCTGCTAGCTCAGAAAACTTGTACATGCTTGGAAGCCAACAGGAGGATGGTCCAGAGAAGTATCTCTGCGCACTTCTTCCATTTTTTTTTATGCTCTTTATAGGCATATTTGCTCAATGCCAGACCTTTGGTCTGACTCAGTGTGGAATAAGTAAGTTTGTTATGTATTCTGTGGACAGAATCCAGATTAGCAGGATTCATGTACTGTAGCTGGAGGAGCTTTTTAAAAAAAACTTACAGACTAAGGCCAGTGATCAAAAGTGTTTATTATTGACTACTTGCAAGTTACAGCACTTCTCAAACTTGAAGTTTTTGTTGACATTTTGTTGTGTTCATTTCAGTTGCCAGAAACCATGAAAACGGCTCTAAGCACAAAGCTACTAAATAACCATTTGATGAAAATGAAGCAAGAAAGCACTGACAGATTTTTACTTTATAGAGCATGAGTTAAAGAGATAGGCAAATGCATGTAACTTCCAATGATGTACATACAGTACTTACGTTTACAGATTATAGCCTAGTTCTAGGTATGTAACTGTTCTAGCAATTTAGTAACATTGAACCAAGGGTGACTAAGACTCCTTATTAAAAACTTTCTTATCAGACATAAACTGGAAACTTACAGAGTAACTCTAGGTAGTTGGTCATCCCTAAATCAATGCTTAGAAGTGTTTCGGAGGAGTTATGTTGCTTTTAAGGGAAGGTGATTAGTTCTTCAGCTACCTAATTTAATATTAAAAAAAATAATTGCTTTTGATTTACTTTTTTTCTTTACAGACCGCCAAATCCCATTGAATTTCTAGCAGCATATCTTTTAAAAAACAAGTCACAATTTGAGGACCGAAATTAACTCCATAAAAATGATGACAATTTGGCTGCTAGACTGAAATGCTCATTTGCCGCAATTTGTTTTCTGCTGTAAAAATCCTTTGGAACCATGATGTTGTCTTTCTTAATCGCACAGTTTGCTTTACTGTTTGAGTTATTTAATAAAGAACACTTTACATTTAATTTGTTCACTTGTTTTAAACTAGCTATTAAGAGACTTTCAAAATAAAGTACTGAAACTGCACTGCTGGATGAAAGTCTGAGTAATTCCATGTGGCTACATCACCTGAAAGCATGAAACAAAGGGGAACAATTTATTATGGGAAGCACATGGGTGATAATGTATATAACTTAATTTGATTTCATATAGCACCCTCCACATGCAACATGCCTAGACAGAAAGCAAACAAATTAAGAGCCGTTAGAATTTATTGTGAGGAAGTAATAAGTACGAGTGATAAGTGGCATTCCTCAGGGGTGGTGGGTATTGGGACTGGTGCTGTTTAACATCTTTGTTGGCAGCATGGACAGTGGGATTGAGTGCACCCTCAGCAAGTTGCTGACAACACCGAGCTGTGTGGTGCGGTCAGTGCGCTGGAGGGAAGGAATGCCATCCAGAGGGACCTTGACAGGCTTGAGAGGTGGGCCCACGCGAACCTCATGGAAGTTCAAGAAGGCCAAGTGCAAGGTCCTGCACGTGGGTTGGGGCAATCCCAAGCACAAATACAGGCTGGGCGAGGAGTGGATTGAGAGCAGCCCTGAGGAGAAGGACTCGGGTGTCTTAGTGGATGGAAAACTGAATATGAGCCAGCAATGTGCGCTTGCAGCCCAGAAAGCCAGTCGCATCCTGGGCTGCATCGAAAGCGTGGCCAGCAGGTCGAGGGAGATAATTCTCCCCCTGTACTCCACTCTCCTTAGATCCCATGTGGAGTACTGTGTTCATCTGTGGGGCCCCCAACATAAGACATGGACTTGTTGGAGCAAGTCCAGAGGAGGGCCACAGATGATCGAGGGGCTGGAGCACCTCCCCTATGAGGACAGGCTGAGAGAGTTGGGGTTGTTCAGCCTGGAGAAGAAAAGGCTCTGGGGAGATCTTACAGTGGCCTTCCAGTACTTAAAGGGGGCCTACAGGAAAGATGGGAAGGGAGTCTTTAACAGGGATTCTAGTGATAGGACAAGGGTAACGGTTTTAAACTGAAAGAGGGTAGATTTAGATTAGATATTAGGAAGAGATTCTTCACTGTGAGGGTGGTGAGGCACTGCAACAGGTTGCCCAGAGAGGTTGTGGATGCCCCATCCCTGGAAGTGTTCAAGGCCAGGTTGGATGGGGCTTTGAGCAACCTGGTCTAGTGGAAGGTGTCCCTGCTCATGGCAGGGGGCTTGGAACTAGATGATCTTTAAGGTCCCTTCCAACCCAAACCATTCTGTGATTCTATTCTGTGAAGTAGAGAGCAGAAAAGTTGCTTCAGAACATCAGGAAATGGGTTTAGTTAAACAATTAGATTCAGCAGCTGAAAAGATCACCTGCAGACAGTGTCCAACATTTCAGATATTTACATTAATGAGGTGTGCTCTTCAGCATTTGTCATTGATCTCCTGTGACTGGTGTGCTGGATTTAACTGAAACACACAATAAAGTTTGAAGGGACTTGTAAAGGTTCTGTAATTCAATTCTCTGTACTGCTACCCGTAGTTGGAGCATTCTTTCAGTATCAAAGATAGAATCATAGAGTATCTTGAGTTGGAAGGGACCCATAAGGATCATCAAGTCCAACTCCCTGCTGCTCACAGGACTACATAAAACTGAACCATATGACTAAGAGCATCATCCAGATGCTCCTTGAACTCTTGACAGGCTTGGTGCCATGACCACTTCCCTGCGGAGCCTGTTCCAGTGACTGACCACCCTCTCACTGAAGAACCTTTTCCTAATGTCCAAGACAGTCCTAATCTACCCAGTAAAATAGCAGGTATTCTGATTTTTTTTCCTTTGGGTTTACTAACACCTCTTCCCCGCACCCACCCCGCCATTCTTAACATCTTTTTCTGACCCCTTGTTTATTTTTCCTGTAATCTCAGTAGGGGTAAAGTCCACAGACCTCAGGGGTACAATATAAGAAGCCGCAACAGAAGACTGGGGATTGGAAGAAAAAGCTAGAATTAAGACAGTAAACAATATGTTGTGAAAAAATACTAGCAAAGCTCTGAAAATAGGAATACGGTAGCTGGAGAACTGGATTGCTAGGTAATTGGCAATGGGTACAGGGACTAGACACACCCCTCAATTCCTGTTTTTGTTTTCTGAAACTTGTAACAAGGAGCATTATCAATGTTGTTCACTAGCATTGGATACTGGAATCTAGATTAAGCACAGCCCAGTTTTTAATAGACCAGGAGAATGACCATAATTTGTTTGACAGTCACAGAAATGGTAAACTTGGCTTCCAACAGTTGCTCAATTAATCAAAATCCTAAATTTTTATTCAAATAAACTTCAATATTGCCATTGTACCATTCCCATCTCCATTCTGTATTTCTTAGCTAATTGCTTTAACATAGCAAGCAGTTAAAACCTTGTAAATTAAATTCTTTGCTGCAAGGGTTGGGGTTTTTCCTGTGTGACATTAAAGGCTGCCTAACTTTTTGGTAATTATGCATAAATTCACAAAAAAAAGAGACTTAGGACTCTCATTTGACTTGCTCCTGCAATGACTTAAAGGCATCCACTGTATTTGCAGTATATTAGGTGGCCCACTGCACAAATGATATTTTCCTGTAGTTCTCTGACATCTAGATGACTTTCCTATGGTAATCTTAAGATTTTGTTTGTTTAACTTGTTTTAACAGCTTTTCTTCTTTAATAGCTTAGATACATGGGTGTAAGAGTGGCCAGAAGATAGATCCTTCAGAGGAGAAAACTTCCATTTTCAATTCTCTGCTAAATTGCAGGGGCTGGAATGAGATCTGGCTGTTACTCGTAGTAGGAAGGCTCTCAGTATTTTACATTATTTCTCAATATGCTAAGAGGGAAACATTGAATTAGTGTAGTCCAAGAGCAGCAAGATTGGGGAACAAAAAAAATGGAAAGAAACCTGCAAACCCCAAACCAAGCCTAAAAAGCTCCATTTTAGAAAATGCAAAGAAATTGTGGAATGAGGTTACTAATTCTATTGCATTGTGGTGAACACAGTCTCCATCAAACACTGACACTTAAAAAAGACACTGAAAGGATTTTAACAACAGTGTTTTGACTTTCTGGAACGAATAATAACATTTAAGTGAAGACAAGGAGACACCATAAAGACTTGGTATTGCTATTTTTATTGCTAAAGCGGCTTTCCAAGGTTTCATCCATAGGTGACAACATCACAAGATTGTAAGAATTGTTACACTTGGGGGGTGGGGAGAACAAAAAAATCTATGCTGATCCCCAATTTCTATGTCAAGAATTTGTGTGAGACCATACAAAAAGCAGCAGCTCAACTCTTTATCTTCCTCAGACAGAGCAATTGTCCTATAATATATCACCATGCCTGAATTCAGAATACCATCAGATTTCTCAGCTTACAGTAACACCCTCCAAGCAGCTACACAAAAGCTTGTAAACATGCTGGGTTTCTGACAGCTCTTGCATCAACCTACAACCTTAAAGTATGAGTACCAGTCCTAAGGCGAGCTGTCCCTGCCAGCAGCATGCCACCGACTCAGCTGTAGGTGCCACCCTTTGGTATACAGTGTCACTTGCTGTTGTCTTCCCATCTAAGCTAGTTCAAGAGAATGAAAGTGTCATGTTCACAAGGTGATGATGTTAGAAGATTTACTACAGCTGTTTTTCTGGGCAGCTCCCTCCAAGAAAATAAGCTGAAATGTTACTAGCAGCAGTGAACTCACCAGCTCTAAGAAATAAATTTTAGTGATTCTTGCAAAGGCATGACAAGTCAATAAGTGCAACCATATTCCTTTACTTGTTAAATTGGCTTCACCAGTTGGGATCTGCTGCATCAAGAATACTCTGTAATGGGAAGAAGATAGCAAGTTACTATCACCTGAATAATCAGATCATATCTGAATAATCCAGTTCTCAAAGTTGGGGAAGTAATGATAAAGTCCAAATTTTCAAAGCATTTACTTGTTTTAAACTCTCCCCACTACAAAACAATGAAAATTCTGTGAAGAGACTTTGACAGACACTTGCTATCCCCGTTTAATCCAGAAAGAAAGAAGTACTATTTTTCCACAGGAAACACCAGTTCTGAGGGCTTCAAGGTAAATGTATTTAATTTTGAAGTACAAATTAAAACCCAAGTGATTTTACATTTATAAAAATGAGGAACTTATCAATAAAATGGAGAACAGATGTAAGGGGCTACAAGTTATTAATAGATGTAGAATAAAAGCTTGAAGAAATAACTGAAAATGGCAGCCTTAGACAGGCCCCTGCTAAGTAGCTGAAAGCCATTGTCTCTTGATTCTTGAACAACTATTTTTCAGTTTTCTCCACACTACCCTAGCTGAGTCAGTATATGCTCTGAAGGGCAGTAAAATTCAGCAGAAAATAAAACGGAATGCCTGGTTAATACCACAGCACACCTTCCAAGATGACTATTTTAGATCCAATATCCAGAAGTTACTCTTCAGTAACTGTGAAAGAATTATATGTGACTCATGCAGTATTTTGAAGTCTGCCTTTTTAAATGCTTCTACCGAGAATATTATCTTTTTACCTTGAAGGGGACAGTGACAGAAGAAAGGATTTCCCACTAAAAGCAATTCTGATCAAAGGGTTCTAAATCTTCAAGCCTTTACCACCTAAAAATAAAGTTTGACTTGCCAAATCTTTTTTTTGCACCTCCGATTTATCAAGGACTTTCTCCAAAATCAGTACAGGTCTTTGAGCTATCCATTTTATTTTCTGACGTGCTGTCACTGTAAATGCAGTCTGATCAAAAGAACTTCTCTCTCCCCATCAGACTTTCTAGAAATAAAAGAGCTGCTTTCAAACAAATGAAAAATCTGAAAAACTCTGAAAGATACAAGCAGTTGAAACCAGTAGGTTAGAAAGGAAATACATGAGAAGAATCCCTATGCCTACCGTGCTTGATAGAATACAGGTTTTGATTTATTCTTATAATTGTACTAATTACGTAACAAATTATTCTTAGCCAAGCCTTAGCTTGTGTTCCCTATTCTATTTCATAGCCAGAATTCATTTTAAGAGTGACTACATAGCCTAGATCACAGAAGTACAGAATGCCAGCTGCTACAGAAAGAGGCATGATGAAAACAGTATCAGCACCGCTTCTGCTAATGTTCCCTATCCAAATACAGTTTTAAGCGAGGACTCAAAATGTAAATGCTGTGTGAATAATTATGGGGTAGTTTACAGCAGTACTAGTGCAACACTAACTAGGAATGTGTCATGTTCTTCTTCCCAACGTGCTTTTATCTCTCTTCTCAAGTTTGCTTTGCAATTGTGCATAATAAACCAGTTTTCTGAGAGGAGCCTAAACTGATAAAAGGCTGCTGGGTGGTTGAGAAGTATCTCCTGGAGAGCACATGGCCTTCTTTTCTCTCTGGTGTACACTGACGTATTTACAAGATGGATAATTACCCACTGATATTATCTTAGATGCTATTACGTTGTATAGGAACTGGAGATATTTCCCTTGAAAGGACTATGCAGTTTGGGGGGACATGCTTTTAACAGTAGAAGGAAAGACGGCTAGGAACAGCAGGTTCCTCAGATGCAGAATGACAGTTCATAAACAGAAAAAGCTAGAGTAACAGTGAACATCTTCCTGAGAAGGGAGGAGACAGGAAGTGGACAATGTGAAAAGCATGATAGGAAAGAAAGCAAAATAAACCACATGCAGGAGGACAACCAGAGCAAAAACCAAGGAAGCAACAGACCATGAACTCGGCACTGGTGAGGCCGCACCTCGAGTCCTGTGTTCAGTTTTGGGCCCCTCACTACAGGAAAGACATTGAGCTGCTTGAGCGTGTCCAGAGAAGGGCAACCAAGTTGGTGAGGGGCCTTGAGCACAAGTCTTATGAGGAGCAGCTGAGGGATCTGGGGTTGTTCAGTCTAGAAAAGAGGAGGCTGAGGGGAGACCTTATCGCTCTCTACAACTACCTGAAAGGGGGTTGTAGTGAGGTGGGTGTTGGTCTCTTCTGTCAGGTGGCTGGAGATAGGACAAGAGGAAATGGCCTCAAGTTGAGGCAAGGGAGATTTAGGTTAGATATTAGGAAAAATTTTTTTACTGAGAGGGTTGTCAAACATTGGAATGGGCTGCCCAGGGAAGTGGTTGAGTCACCATCCCTGGAGGTATTCAGAAAGCGAGTGGACAGGGTACTCCAGGGCATGGTTTAGGGGGCATGGTTAATGGTTGGACTTGATGATCTTGAAGGTCTTTTCCAACCGAAATGATTCTATGATTCTATGAAAGCTGGGCCAGCTGAAGACATGTGCCACCCATGCTGGGCAGAGGATGTTACTCCAGGAAAACACTGCACGCTAAGGGCACACTAACTGGCAAGTCACTCTTGCCACAATCTGCCTTCATGCTTTTCTTCCAGGTAAGGAACAAACTGCCAACAGACATACATGTGTAGCAGTGGTCTGTGCTTCAAGGGTATGCTGACTGGGGGGATTGTCCATGCGTTGTGTCAACTCTCCCCTGCACATCAGAGAAAAATGACTGAAATAATAGCTCTGAACAGTTAAGTGCTCCTGTTACTTCTCCCTGCACAAACAGTGCTTGGAAGAATTACACACAAAGCAGGAGGATCTCCCAACCTAACCCATGCTTCACAGCCTTCAGCTGAAAGCTCAGCCGAGTTTCTCAGCCTGTGGCTAGAACCTTTCCGTACCTCTATGCCCTGAGCACCAGGAAGCCCAGCACCGCCATCTTCTATTTAACTGAAGAGCTGCCTGCTTTTCTGTTTCTGCCTACGTTATGTGGTACTGAGGGAGCGCACCAGCCCTTAAACAAAGAAACAATCCATGATCAGTGTGACAGAAAAAGACTTAACTGCAAGGTTCAAGCAAATGACTTGAACTTCACTCACAGACTTAACTGCAAGGTTCAAGCAAATTATTTATTTGAACTTCACTTACAGATTTAACATGCCACTATTGCAGGTTTTACAGATACAAAGGGGGAATGCACTATTGCAATTTTTAAGGCAAGAGTAGTACACTATTACAACCACAAGCGATTTACAGACAACCACAAGCACACATGTGTTTACAAACTTAAAGCATAAACAATATTCACTTACCCCTCCAGGTAAGGGCTCTCAATCCCAGGGAAGCTACCTTGACCAGCGTCCCGATCAAGGAGGGGAAGGGTTTCCTTCACAAGCCAACTGTATAGTTGGAGAAGTGACTCCCTCAGTTCCAACCTGAATCTTAAGAGTTTTTATCCCCTGACTTGTGGAATGGTGCGTATGACTATGTCTGAGTGGATTATGATATATGCCTAAATGGATTATGTATATCTGAGTGGAGTTGCCCCTTATCTTTCCTTTGTTGGTCTGTGATTGTTTGAATACACAAGGTTGTCATTTGAAACTGAAGCTGAAACCCTCCAGTTTTTGGGGTTTTTTTTACTTTACTTCCTCAGGAAACTGAATAGTGGTTGGATTGAGACTCAGGGCATACTATTTGTTAAGGGATTTCAAGGCTCAGTTCAGGTTTTGGTTCTTTGAATGGCACAGCCACCGCCCTGTTTAGTTTAGGGTTTATCAGACGGCCCAGGGCTAAGCTGTCTACACAGTTACCCGTGAGTCGTCTCTGCAGAGAGACGGGGCCTCACAGCAATCCACGGCTGGGTCGCTTTTGTAACCCCAAGTCACCTGTGTGCACTAGACATGGTGAAACTCATTTGTGAACTACGAGCTGGACAATCCACACAATCAGGAGGTGACAGAAGTTTAAAAAGAGGAACCATAAATCCCTAAACACTGCTCAGTGGTATTATGTCCACCTGTGATGTGGAACAAAGAAAAAATCCTAGTCACCCTTGCCAGTGGAAACAGCAGAAATTCCTCCTGTAGTACTATGGATGACAAGCTTTGGCAGGAACAGGCAGAAACCGAGGAGGATGTCCTCCAGTTTCACTGCGCTCTGGATTGAGAGTGCTAGTTGATAACAGAGAATGACAGAGATTCACCGGAAAACAGGCCGCCACGGTGTTTGTGGTGTGTGTCACAATCTAAGGATTAGCAAAAAAGCCTGTGCTTTCTACGACTGCTAACACTGAGCTCCAGTTGTTCCTCTGCATCTATATGGATACTATGTTCACATTACATAAAGTAAAAACTTAATCCAAATCTACGCCTAATCCAGGTGAGAAAAAACTACCACGAGGAAAGAAAGGTTAATAAGGAAAGCAAGGGAGAAAGAAACTTAAAAATGAAGCATAAGGAGAAAAGGGATCCAGCCCAAGAGGTATGCAGCAACAATAATAAAATAAATATATTTAAGAAATTTTAAAAGGCAAGCTGAAGAAGAAAAAAACACTACATAAAGAAAGGTGGTAAACCCAGAAGAAAATACTTATAAAATGTTTCTACTCATTAAGCCATCTAGATTACCACTTGGAAGTTCTTATATTTTCATTGGAGGGGAAGCACTTAGAGGAGATGAAAGCTCTTCCTCTAAATGGTAGAAAGGAATACCAGATAATTAAAAATTATTTTAACCTCCAGTTCACCTAAGATGTTCCTCCTAGCAGCCTCCTCTAACTGCTCTTGGTGGATTCTGGGACAACGGTGCATCAGAAACTTGAACTATATGCTGGCATGACCTTTTTTGTAAGTATATAATCACAACATTTATTTTTCCCCATGGAGTAAAATTTATCCTCTGCTGCATTTAGTTAACTTTATTGAGTGATTAGTAGTCAGTTCAGGAACTATTCCCAGTAGTGAAGTTTATGTAAAAGATTTGAGAATTATAAATGGGTATCACAACTACCAATACAGTTTTATGTTAAAGCAGTCAGGCAGGATAGTTCTTCCAGTCTAGGCAGCAGTTATAATCCACATCAACCTTTTTCAACACACTACTTGTAAAATAACAATGGAATACTATAAGGATAGATAGAGCAGTGAAGGCTACATAAAACATTAGACATTTGCTGGGATAGCTGGGCCCCATTTTCTCATGACAACCTATTACAAATATTATTAATTGGAGACTCCAGTCCTTATTGCCCCTCAGCTGTATTGGGAGGCCAGTGTCATGGGTGCAGAGGATCCTCACTGATAAAAATGACATTAGCCGTATATCTGCAGCACGAGCCTTTTTGATCTTCAAGACGTACTGCAAACAATACCTTTGTCCCCCCCGTTTCCTTTGTTTTACTGTTAAAAAAACCAACAAAAGCTCTGTATTTTGCATGCATTTATAAATGGTTGGAGGACTTTTCAAAGAATAAAATGACATAAGGGGGAGGAGAGCGTTTCCTGACCTGGCCCCTATGTTCTCCACCTCACAACAGCATCAGTCAGCCTTAATGGCTGCAGCCCCTCATCTCTCCTGTTGTGGCTTCCCTCTCTCCTGGTTGCATGTCATACGTCAGTGGCTAAAATTGCTTTTTCCCCTCCCCCCTTTTGTACTGGCCACACTCCCCTTTCCAGTTCTGCCTTTTTAGCTATTTTGAGCTATGGTTGATGTCTCCAAGGCGGCAGTCCATTAAATTAAAGGGGTGGGGAAGGATTAAGGTGAGGAGAATTGGAGACTTCTACACAGATGTACTCCCGCCGCGTGCCACGGTACCGAAGACCTAAGGGTACGGGCAGGGAGCCGTAGGAAAGGAACTGTGCTAGCTCAGAAAGGAGCAGCTCCAGCCCAGCAAACTCCCTGTTCTCTCAGCCCGAAACCGCTGCCTTCGGGAAACGATGCTCTGCCCCTCGAGCCCTCACAAGCCGAACTGCTCCCACAGCCCGTGCCGGGCACCGGGGGAGCGGAGGCGGCACCATGTTCTCCTCACAGCAAGGGGGCAACCCCAGGCACCAGAAAGCGCCGCTTCGTCCCCGAGAAGGCCGCCCACCCTCACCTCCTCCCCTGGCCCCTGAGGCAGGGGCCCGCCACGCCACGCCGCGCCAGAGCGGGGGGGCTCCGGCAGCCGGCCGCGCTTCCGCGCCCCTTACCCGCGGGCGGCGGGGCCGGGGGCGCGGAGGGTGCCCGGCGGCTGCGCACCCCCCAACGGCGGCGGCGCCACGGGAGCGCAACCGCCACCGCCCTCCGCGACCCGGGGCGGGGGGGGGGGGTGGGGGGGGCTGCGGGGCGGGGCGGAGCTCCCCCTCGGCTCCGCTCGCCCCCTCCCCCCACCCCGCACCGGCCTCCCCTCATCTGACCTGCGCTCGTAATCTTCCCTGCCACCACGGAGACACAGCCCGGCCAATCAGCGGGGCCAGAAGCGATCGCCACGGCAACGCGGCCGACGAATCCGAGGGGAACTCTCCCTCCCAACCCCGCCTTCCTGCCCCCTCCCCCACGAGGCGGCGCCGCTCCATTTCGGGATTGTCAAAGCGGTGGGCGGGAACGGCGAGGGAGGGCGGCCAATGGCGGCGAGGCTTTTGCTTTCGTGCCCAATGGGGGAGCGGCGCCTGTGCGGCCCCTAGTCCACGGGAGCCGCACCGGGCCAAACCCAGTCGCTGCCGCGGCCTCCTTCTCTTCGCGCCCCCCCCCCCCCCCACCTGCCAGCGCGGAGTTGGCGGCGGCGGCGGCGGTGGCCTCGGCCTCTGTCCCCGCGTCCCCCCTCCGCGCCCCCCCCCCGCGGGGCGACCGCCTGCGCCCGAGCCCGGCACCGCGCCCCCGGTCCGCGCCGCCCCGCCCGCCGCCTCCGCGCGCCCCCCTCCCGCTCGCCGCCCGCCCGCCCGCCCGGAGGCGCCGCCGGCAGCGCCGCCTCCGCCCGCGGGGCCCGGGCCGTGCCGGGGGAGGAGGGGGAGCAGCGCCGCCGCCGCCGCCGCGGCCGGGCCCGTCCCCCACCGCCTCCCCCGAACACCATAGGCGGCTCCGGCACCAAGATGTCCAACCGGGTGCTCTGCCGGGAGGCCAGCCACGCCGGCAGCTGGTACACAGCCTCAGGTACCGGCGCCGCGGCCCGCAGCGCCGCGGGGGGCGGGGGCTGAATCAGCACTTTCCGGCGCCGCGGCCGGGGCCGTGGCCGGTACCGGCCGCGGGGAGGGGCCGCCGGTCACGCCCCCGCCGGCGCGGCCGTGCACATGGCGGGCGAGGGGGGACCGGGGGCCGCGGCTCTCCCGGGCCCGGTGAGCGGGGGGGGGTGTCTGCTGGGCCCGGCTTGCCGGCGGAGAGCGGCCCGGGGGGGCGGGCGGAACCGGGGAGGGGGTGCCGCCGTGCATCCGGTGGCCGTCGCGTGCGTCTCGGTCAGCTGAGCAGACCGGCCTGCCGCCTCCGGCCCGGCCCGGCCCGGCCCGGGAGCCTGCACCGGGGCAGCGGCACCCGTCACCGGGAAAACCGGTGCTTGATCGTGGCCAGGGCTCGGTCGGCCCCCCCGGGCGTTCGGTGCGTGCCCGCCCCTGGTTTAGAGCCGCGCATCGCTGCCACTCCGTGCCTCAAGGCAGGGGTGGTAGAGCCAGCCCGCGCGTCGTGCCTCATACCGAATATTGCACTTAGTCGGTGTGAGGGCCCACGAACGGATTTCGGTATTTTGGAGTGCTCTTGTGGTTTTTTGGGTTTGGGGTTTTTGTTTTGTTTTCTTTTGTTTTTCCTGAGAGAACACGGGATGTCTGGGGGGGTTCTGCAGGGTTAAGAAGACAGGTGATGGGGTGGGGGGGAAATAAGGAGGTTTATTTCACTTCTTGTAGTCCAAGATGAGCTTCTGTCTTTTCTTCCAGAGCGCTTTCTCTAGTAGTAGTGAAAAGTTATAAAGCAGTGGTACAGAATGGGCTCCATCCATTTAAAAATGTAGCGTTTGCAGAAAAAGAATAGAAGAAAGACATGGCGGAGTGGAGGGAGGACTACTGCTCCCCTCGCCCTCCCAGAAAAAGACAGAAGCCTGTCATAATGGCTTGGTAGCACGTATGTTTGGAAATAAGTTTTGTTGGGTTTTGGGGCAGAACTGTGCTGTTGTGGATAGGATGCATATTTGTATTTTCAGAGCTGTTAATAAGGAGATTTGTAAGGGGTGGTCTTTTACTGGCCTCAGGAGTAAAGATCATTACAAAACTGCAGGTGAACAAGCTTAGACGAACAAGAGGCTGTGGTAGAGAATAGTTCAGAGGGAGGGAGGGATACAATTTAAAAACAAAAATAAAGAGATGCACTCAGGTTCCTAAACTGACATTTAAGAAGAACTAGATGTGAAAAGTCATACAATTCTCTTGGCCATAATATGTGCAGTTTCCCCTCTCCTCCACAGATTAATGAACAAGGTATGAGGCAAAAATTGAAAGGGAAGGAAAGAAATGCAGGGAGGAGGGTAACACAGGAAGAGGCAGATTGTGAGATAAGTAGCTGGGTTTCAAATGGTGGGTAGGCAGTTTTGAGACAACAATAGAGAATAATTGTTTTCCTTCCGAGTGTAATATTCCAAACATAACTGTTGTGTCCATTACAAAACTGGTCTCAAATCTTCATCCATTGTCAATAGCTTGCAATTACATTTTTTTCCAGTGGTCTAGAAAGGTAGGTGGTACTCTGTTTACAGAAAGCAAACAAAATCATGTAAAAGGTATAGATTTAAACACACGCAAAGACATCAAACACTGAAGCTTTGTGGTAACGCTTCCCAGCTTGCTTGTGCTATTTATATTTTCATTTATGAATAAGGTAGAAAAATGATTTGCAAAGTGGAATGGCTAGATGACCTTACACATAAATTTTGTAGTTTGCTTGACATTGGACTTCATACCAAGTTACTGCTGGATACTTGCAAATAAGATTTTTTTTGTTTTTTTTTTCCCCATAATCAATTTAAGAGGCATAGATGCTGTGTTTGGCTGTTTTCTTTTTTATAAAAATTCAGTGCCTAATTTTGTTAGACTACACCCTGGTAATTCTGTGTGACTAGTTCGGCCAGTACTACTTGCCTGACATCCAAAAGCATGTTGCTCCTGTTGCTTTTGGGCAGCCCCCTGGGTATTGCTTGTTGAGGAGGTGTGGGATGGTTGCCCAGACACTTACACTGTGCGAGAAAACCCCAACTGAATCATGTTGTAGCGAGTTATGGAGACTGTACTTCTGACAAGTTAAATTGTAACTGTCACAGTGTGTGTGGTGGGGGTAAGTGGTTGTTAATGTTGTATAGGCTGGAGTTTTGGGAAGTGTGTTTTGTTTTCTTTTGTAGGTTTTCCTTAAACAAGAAAAGAGCATTATTTATGTCTCTTCCTATAGAACTATCTTGTGCTGTTTACGTAGGCTATGTGAAAGCAGGAATTCTCCCTGTTCAGCAAGACAGGGACTACCTGTTATTCGTCGCTTGGAAGCTAATATTTGTGTGCCATTTAGAAGGGTCCATCAAAACTCAAGAGGAGACAAATGGGGGCCAAGAGGATATGTGTTCACCATGGAAACTTAACTTAAAATCTTCCTGTATTTTAGTCCAAACTCACGTCAGCAGCTATTTCAAACTTGTAACATAGGCTTGTTTCCTCAATTGTACCACTTGAAAATCTGGATTTTACCACGTGGTTTCAACCTGTATAGCTTCAAGGATGGAGCTGAGGCAGGGATTAGAGTTTGAATTGTGGTAGTTCTTCAGTGCGTTCCCACGATTCTCCAGGGACTGCATTGTCAAGTCCTCCTACCTACTCTCTTCGTGCTTACCGTCTCGGCCCAGAAGCGATTTGCTGGGTTATATATAAACTGGTTAGCATTTAAGCTTCCAGTTTCCTGAAAACTGCTCTCTTTCTCCAGAGCTGAGTTTGATTACACAGGGCAAGCGGATGCCCTTGAAACCCTCATCCTGCTCCATAGTCAAGATGATCCTGTCTGAAAGGGTAATGAGAAAGGTGATTTTTGAAGGATGTGTTCAAAATCATTATGTCTGAAAGCATTTTAAAGAGGCTGTGTGGGGATGAGGTTTTTAAGTGGCAGTTTATCCTGAGGTGCCTGGTACCTGAGGGTAAAACATCAACAAAACATCCAGGATGATGCATGGCGTCCTGGATCCGGGTGGGGTTGACTGCAGAAGTAGAGCACCCATTGCTATGCTTAAAAAAATTTTATCTGTGAGATCTGGCTATAGAAGTCAGCCCTGGGAAATAAGGGCCAAAGCCAACTGAGGGAGAAGAGGACAAAGGATGGATCCAGAATGCAAACCAGCTTTCGTGGCTAGAGGATGTCCTTGAACTGGATTAGCTGGCTCCTCTGCGCTCCAGGAGTGGAAGCAATATCAGAGGTGAAGCCACAACCAAGTAAGAGGGAATTACTGCTCTTCGTGGAGGGTCAATGTAAGAGGGTTTAGAAGAAATACCACTTCTTGTCTTTAGAGACTGCTGATTTCTGTGGGCCAGCAATTGCTTCAGCTCAAAGTAGACCCTCACTCCCCTATTTTCTCCAGCTATGGGATATGCACTGCTTAGGTTCAGCCTTGGAAAATACAAACAAGCACTACATTCTAGTGCAAATACATCATCTAATTGTATGATGCTAATTAACATTTTAGAGCAGATGAGACTGGCTGTGCAATTATGCACATCCAGGCATGTTCACATGTTAGAATGTCACATCTAACTGTAAGTAAACAACTTTGTTACTGGAGGGAAAGTGAGGTCCCAGGCAGAAAGCTCACTGTTTCCTACTCATTTGATGAAGCTGAGAAGGGCAGCAGGGAGGGGAAGATGGGCTTCGCGGTCGTGTTAGCATTTGACTTCCCCTGTGTTCTTCATCCATAATCTGCTGTTGTAAAGAAAAATTTTAAAAGCAAGTTCCGTAAGAAGTTTCTGCAGTTGAGTTCAGTGTGAAAAATTTGACCAAAATTATCATCGTATCTTCTCCTTTAGAATTCTTGGTGTGTGGAAGTTCATGTTCATTCCATGTCAGTTTGTGTAGCATCTTAATGGACTTTAGATGTGGAGCTGTGGACCGTTTGTCTGGCAGCAAACTAACAATGAAGTCTGTTTGGTCAGTTGTTCCTCCTCCTACTTAGCAGCAGCACTGAATATGGGAAGCTTTACAGCTGAGCTTCCAAACTGACATAGTTCTATGACCATTGCTGATAGTAGGCCACTGGTCTAAATAACCTATTTTTTCACTGGCAGACCTTGATCTATATGTCTGCTTGTAAAAAAGTTAAAAATGGTATGTGGCATGCCATTGCTTCTGTGGACTGGCAGCCTGGTGCATGGTGGCCACTAAAAACACTTGCAAAAATGAGATAAAGGCATACCATGTAAACAGAAGTATCACCCTGTTGCACTGCTGTCATATATATTGTTTAAAAAAAAAGTATCACTGTTGTGTGGTGAAAAATATTACACTCTGATTTATTTTTGGAAGAAAGTCCCACTCCTGCTGGGTTAATTCAACCACCTAGTGTCCAGACCTCTTGAGAAATTGATTTTGACCAGCAGGGGGAAGAGGAAGATTAAGGACAATTTAAAAATGGCATAATTTTCCATGATTTTGAATGCTGGACAGATGCATTCCTAGATACCAAAGGAGCAGCTGAAATATAACGGGAATAACATGCTGTCCCGAGCATGGACTATTTGCAGGACAGCATGTGGATGCTCTCTCCTGATTTACTCCTCCATGTGAGTTGATTCTGTAAGTGGTAAGCAGTTCTGTGGGGAATCAATCCATACATTTCTGAAATGAAAATAAACATTAGCTTATGTGCATCTTTTTTCTTGTATAGCATGCCATTACAAGTGAGATGTCACACATTAGGGTGCTTAACATGGCTTATCCACTGGCAGCTGGGCTGCCTTGCGTGGCTCCTGGAAGTGCTAATTGAATACTGTACCACTCTTCATTAAAGTGTTTGATAAGACTTCTTGTCTCAACTTTTCCTCAGTCAGGGGCATGCTGATACAGACAAAACACAAAGGTTTTTAGTAGGCTATTCCAAATCACAGGAGTAAAATCGAATTGAGAGAGTGTGTGTGAATAACAATATTACATGATCTGAAACTTGCCCTGCAAAACGAGTTTGTCATTGTATTAAGTATGGCTTATTTCTCTGTTCCCCTTAACCAAGCCATAGTGGTCAGAGGTGTGCTTTCTGGTAGCCTATGCCAAATTGTTTGAACTAGGAGAACCTTAATTTCCATACGCTTATTGATGCAAATGTGAGTTGGCAGAGTAATTGCTGTGTCAACTTGAAAGGCCATTGTGCTTATTGTCTTCAAAGCTATTTTTTATGATGAGCCAAGTAAATGGTCTGTCTCCACATAAATGTTTGAAGAGAGTTTAAATTTCATGGTACTCTTGTGTTCAGAGTTGGTTTTCTGCTGACTGGCTAACATGCGGCCAGGGATGTTCAGACCTTGTCTTTCGGGCTGAGGTGTGCATGATGGTGTCTAGGTTAGCTGGAAAGGATAATACTTCGAAGAACTTCTGCAGATCAGAAAATAAATGAAAAAGGCAGTTGTGTGCCATGAATGATCTGTTTAGAAATGATGTTTCTCTCAAAGTTGGCCAGTATTTTAGCACGTTTGCAGTCTCTTCTACTCCTTTGTATCCCCAATAAGACCTGCATTAATGCTTTTTTCCTGCCTTTGTACCAAATACTGATTTTTCTGATTCCAAAACCCACTAACTCTCTGTTAATAGCTCTTTGAGGTAGCCAGTTTCAGCACGCAATGGCAATGTGATTCTGAGATAGTACAGTTTTTCTCACTTGCACCTTCCAGGGCTTGGGGGCCCTGGAGAGTGACATGAAAGTGTCCGTTTTAACAAATAGTGATGTAATCCCAGAATTTGTGTGCTTGTTGGCGCGAACTGGAACTTCTCATCAGCATCAGAGAAAGTGTGTACATTGGTTACAGCTGTTTCTGCTCTGCTGTGATGTTGCTGAATATGTGTAAGCTGTTCAGCAGGCCTGCTGCCCATGGTTTCTGAGGGCAAACACTGCTGCTGGGATGTCTTTCACTGACCCTCTGAGGGGCTGCGTCCTACCTTAACTTAGAGCAGAAACCCTTCTCTGTAGTGTGTTGGATCTGAAGTGGCAGCTGAAGTGGCTAGAAGGAAATAATGTGTGCAGTCTTGTGTGGTGTTAGACTATAAATGCAGATGAGGGGTTGAGGAAGATGGTCACTATATCATAAACCAGTCTTTTTATGAAAGTGCTTAACTCTGGTGTGCCAAGACGCCTGGCATGTTCCCCAAAATTGGAACAACTCATCACAGCTCTTTCATAAATGTAATGTACAAGTAATGAATCACTGTGTTGTTTGTAGATGGTCACAGACAAATGGATCCAGGAAAAAATATAAAAAAGCATGTGAGGGTTACTGAAATGAGAGAAAGTTTTGACCTGTTCTCTGTTGCAGTGAAAGGAGCTTTCTGCAGTAGCAAGATAATTAATGTACTGATCATGAAATCTTGAATGTTGTGACATTAGCTGAACCATTGCAAATACAGCTATTAACTTAAGTTCTTACCTTGCAATCTGTGAACAACAACAATCATAGTGTCTTGCAAATTTGTAAGGTATTTGCTTTGCAATGTTAAATACTAAATGTAATGTTTCTCTCCCTTTGGTCTTCTATCTTTTTTTATGGGGAAAGTGGATGTGTCATCACTGGCTTTTTTATGGATTAATCACGGAACACAGTATTAATACGCAAACTGTATTATTTAACATTGTATATCGCAAAAGTATACCAGAATAATTTAAAATATAATTTCCAGGCTATTCTTTCTAGCCAAATCACTTCAATACAGTCAGAATCAAGATATTCCAAGAGTGTAGGTTCAACTTTTACTGTACAATTGGAGTTGAAAAAGAGCTTTACATTTGGTGCACTCCTGGTATTATTAAAATGGGCCTGCAAGTACTTCAGAATACTTTCACAAATTCAGGTTACATTTAGCATGTATTAGAGCCAAAATCACTTTCTCTCAGAGCTATAAAACAGAAGGACATTTGTTTGGATCTCTGAATGATGTAACTGCTGAGGTATTTTATAAAGCTAGGTATGTGTATGTTGGTTGATAATTCTTAACGAGTGGCATTATAGTTTGATTATTTATTTCCCAATAACTTCCAGTAAAGGAAATTAAAATGCTAGTGGAATACTGGAAAACTGGGACATAAAAGTGAGAACTGCCACCGAAGTGGATTTCAATGTTTCTGTTGTGGCTTCAGTTTTATCTTCCCCCATTCAAGCATTACCTGCTGTTTTATGTTCATCTTACAACGTGTAGAATAGGAGCTTGTGTAGCATCAGTGTAATCTTTATTTGTATCTTAATTTTTTTTTTCCCCAGTCCTATAGTTTGCATAAGTAAATTTCTGCCTTGCTTATAGGCTGATTTTACCGTTTCATCAGTATTCAGTATTGGAAGAGAGTATAAACTAGCAGCAGAGAATGTGCCCATCAACATGAGTTGTTGGAAATCACCTTCTATTTCTGACAGATCCTAGTCTTTGCATAGATAAAACTTGTTCTTTATTCAAGGATTTGGCTTTTGTTGCAGTGAGAAAGAGATATTTTTTTTTTAAGTGGGGCCTGTGTTCTTTAAAACAATCCTTATACTTTCTGCAATTTTAACTAAGAAGAGAAACTAGTTAGTCCTCTGTCATGTTTCAGATTGGAGTTTGCCTGACAATTGAATTAAATGTTTTGGATTTACCTTCAAAGTTGTGGAGAGAGGAGTTCCCTTAGTTCCAGTTATTAAACTAAATGTGTGCTAGCCCCCAAGGTTTCACTGTTACTTACCTTGATTTTTCTAACACCCTACAAGAATAAAGACTTATTTACTTCTTAGTCCATATGCTGTAATATTTATTAGAAGTATTTTTAAGGTGTAGACTTTGTCATCAATGGGTAAAGGTAGTTAAAAGATAAAAGGAGTAAGGCTCAGAAAAAAATGTTGGCTCCTATAAGGTAGGAGATGTGCTTAGACAAGTAAAAGCTGTCAAGTAGAAATGTGGAAGCTGGGGACTGCGGCGTTACTGTCCTTGTGCTCCAGCATAACTTGCATTACTGCAAATGCTATACACGTGCAACCAAGGGAGACCTGAGCAGTTTTCCCTGGTGCTGCTCTGAATTTTGGTTGAGGCTTATGCTTTTCCAGTAAAAAAAGCATTCACTGAGACTGACGATTTGGAGCAAGCACTGCATCTTCCCTGCCAATCTGAAAAGGTATGTTTTGCCTAGTAATGGGGGCTGCTGGGACAGGAACAAGTTCCCATTATATTTGTGTTGACACTTGGCATATAAGCATTTCAGCCTCATGTGACGAGGTGAGCTTGGCTGTGGAAAGAATGTGCTGGTTTGGCTTAACCCACAAAGCCTGGACCATGACAGCTGTAAATTGAGGTGATGAACCTAAGTGTGTGTGACTACCAGATGTCTTTTGAGTCATTATTCATTGGGTAACACTGGCATGCATTTAACGTGGAAGGAAGGATTCCTTACTTACTCTAGTGCTTTGTGAGGGGATAACGTTGATTGTAAAAATAATTTATCCTTTTAGGCAAGATATTCGAATAAATGCTGCCTGTAGCTGTATCCATAAATTTGTCTGGTGGAGGCTTGGTCTGTGCTTGAAATTATTTTTAATTTGGCATAACTTCTGCCGGTTTCCAGAACAAAACAGGATGTGAAATATCCACAGATAATAATGTCAGCATTCTTTAGTTACATACCTACATTTATACTTTACTTCATAGGATTGAAATGCAGATCTGAATGTTATGTGCTTCAGTGAAGCTCATATTTTGCCACCTAATCTTCCTTTAATCAATACAAGGTCTGATCTTACAGTATTAATGCTAAAGTGTATCGATTGTTGCATCCAGAAGTTGCATCCATAAGGCTTTCTGTCCTTCTGTCTGGGTTAGCCTTAAAAATTCTGTTGCACTCATCCTGCCAGCTTTCTCAAGCTGAGCTTTCCACCTGCGGCTCAAGGAGCAGGGACCTCTCCTACTTCCCACCACTGCAGCTGGAGGATACATAGGCGGCAGCGCTATTCCTCATCCGTGCTTGTCAGCTTAGGAGATGGATATTTACCACAGTTATCTCAGTAACTATTTGCAAAGACATTTTTCCAGTGTAACTTAATTTACATATGAACAAAACTTACTTACAGAGCTTTTCATGAGGAAACTACTCATCTCCTATAATACAAATCCATATGGCAGAGCATATATACTGTGATAATGTGGGTTTATTTGTATTTTTATTTAATTCAAATATTTTGACTTTAGCCTTAAGCATTGCCATGTTTGAGAAATTGGAAGAAAAACTCTGAACATTTCAACAAAAAGCTGATGCTAAGTTGGTAACAAGAAAACTACAGTTTTAGAATATCCCCCCTAAAGTATTTGTGAGCATAGGAAGCTGCAGGTAGGCTACATTCCTGTAAGTTCATGTGGGTGCTGTTTGATTTTTTTTTTTTTTTTCTCTTTAGCTAAAAGGTCAGGTGGATATGTTGTACTCTCCATTCTCTCTTTCTGTTAGTCCTTTGGAGAGAGAGATTTGATTACATGTTTTATTAAAATAGTCCAAATAAGTATCAGTTGAAATGGAAACGTACATTAGGTCAGAGTTAATGATTTACAAAGGCACCTTGTAGTTGCATTAAAGGGAAGAAAATCTGAAAGCAGATGTGTTGCCTGGTCCTTAAGTAAACACTGACAGAAGTTTCATCCCTTGGGTCATACAGATCTGTTATTTTACTGCCTCTAGGACAAAAATGTTTGTTACTTTGTCAGAGTGTATGTAATAGCAGACTAAGCAAATCTGGGCATCTTTGCTACTGCACTGTCAGATCAGAAGTTTTGGCCAGATTTGAACAATCATATGGAATTTTAGGAAATTACCAGAGATTCTGAACTTCGTCTTTAAACTGTTCAGCAAGTTACCTGATTTGTCTTAAGCAAAGGCAAATCGCCTTAACCACCTTCTTAATCAAAAATCCTTGCTAAAGAAGGGATGGAGGAGGGCCAAGCACTGTGCCTTGCTGGGGAAGAGAGTCCCAAGGGTGTCTCGCTTTGCTTGAGAGGTTCTGGCTCTTCTGCTGTTGTGCTGCCTGTGGATCATCATCTTTGAGGAGAAGAGGTCAGGTGGGGCAGAGCCATGTTCCATTTAAGTCTCTGGGGAGTAGGTGTTTGAAAAGGAAATAACTGTGTCCTCCTAAAGAGCTTCATTCAGAAAGTACTTTATCCTTCTACATCCTTTGGGAGAATTAGGGAGTCAAATTTTTTTAAGTGATTTGTGTCTTCACTCTCAAGTATATAAAAAATAAGAGTGGTAAGACTGTAAGAGAGTACTGTTTTTTTTGTCTCCTAGTAGCTTAGAAAGAGGATGGAAATAGAGATCTATTTATTTTTACTTAGCCTCCGCAACAGCATCCATTTTCTAAGACGTCATTATCCTTACCTCTATTGCATGTCTCTGCTGCTTGTAATTTCACCAAGCAACAGAAGCAGCAGAGCAAAATTGGTGTCTGGGGTTTTTTTGACAATTTCATAATTTCACAAAGTCACTATTACAGGAGTGACAGTGGCTAATCAACGTCACTCTTTTGCCTTGTTAGATCTGTAGACAGCAACTAAGACATTCAAGGTGATTGTAGGCTTAGGGAAACAGCATTGCATGAGTTCACTTTGTTCATGTAAGAAGGTAGGGTTCTTTACAACGACAGAAGTTGTCCTTTTTCTTAATGAAACACATGAATTTAAGTTTTGTATAAAAAATGGTGGCTTTGATACCCCACCCCCCCAGGTTTTCTAGAGAAAGCTTTTTGGCTATCACTGGTGAGTGACTGACTGGATTCTGCAAAAGTTGACATCTTTGCTCTGGTTCTCTGTAGTTCTTGTTAGCTTCGTGGAGAGCTGTCAGCTTGAGATTTGGGCTGTTTGAAACATAGCTGTGAAACAGTTTCAGGCATTTAATTTGGTTTTGACGACTTCTGGCAGTTGGTGGGTTTACACCTGCACGGGGAAGATACAAAAATCTACAACATGCATGGTAGAAGAATAGCGGCTTACTGCACCATACTTTACAGATAAACTCTGCTGACATACAGTTCTGTCAAAAGCATAGTGTCAACTGAAAAAAGTGCATCTATTTTTCTCTTTGTTAATGATATGTTACTTGTAAAAATAGCAGCTGAATGAGTTTTACTTGAAACTTTGTGTTCTTTAATATAAAGAATGTTGCACTGTATTTGCCAGACTTGCTTCTTCAGGAATAGCTTTACATCAAAAAGTTTTCTTTGTGATGGTAGATAACCAAAATGTGTTTTGTTTTTAATGTTGTATTTCTAGAAGGCATTTTTACCATGTCAGCTAATTGAATTGAGAATGTTTGCCACTTGTTGAGGTACAGAATTTAGTTTTTTAAAAAAAAAGTTAAATATTGGATGACCAATTATCAAAGTTAATGTTGCCAAGAAGTTTATGTACTTGTAAATATTGATTGATTGAAGTTGTTAAGGCATTAGTATAAGCATGGTGTCTTCTCACTTTTAGCTTTTTCCTGTGTATTTACAGTTTTTCCAGGTTACAGTGTCCTTTGTGTTCTGCTGTTATGCTTGCTTGATAATAATAAAGGACTAAATACCATAGCCATTGGCTATCATGTCAGTCTGTAAGGTCTTTGTATTATATCATCTTCCCATATTGGGCTGTCTTGGTATAGGTCATCTTAATTTTTATTTTTGAATTCTGCAAATATGGTTACCAGAAGAATCAATCATCTGTTAGCGTCTCTTTTGAGACCAGCAGCCATCCTTTCTAATGATGAAATAGTATGTGCATCAGTCCACAGAGCAAGGAACAATAAGTGCATGTTTGGATGTGCAATAAATGAACTTCCTGGACTAGGAGGTTGCAACTTTCCTACTGTAACCTCCAACATTACAGGCATGTTTGGTTTGGTTTTGGTTGGGTTTTGGTTTTGTTTTGGGGTTTTTTTTGAGATTTAAACATAGGCTTTAATGTTTAAGATTATTTTAAATCTGTTGGATTTTTGGACTTTATTTATTAATTCTTTAGGTATTTTAGATTCTTTTATGGCTTCAGTACTTCCTTGTCTCTTCATAGGACCCCAGCTGAATGCACAACTAGAAGGTTGGCTTTCTCAAGTACAGTCCACAAAAAGACCTGCTAGAGCCATTATTGCACCGTAAGTTTGAAATCTGTTTTTAGTACATATAATACTTGATTGGTTAAATGCTTCTTTATTTTGAGTGATTTTGAAAACTGGTGAAAGCTAGTATTTAGCTGAAAGGAATGTTGTGTGGTTTCTAAATAAGTATTTTGGATATGGCATAGAATGGAAGAAATGTGCACATTTTGGTATATGATTAGTTTCCTTTTGCTGATGGACAGCAGACATAATATTCACTTGTGATTCAGTAAGACAGGTAAGAGGTGTATTAGTGGAGTGGTAGTCTAAGGTGACAGCTCTTTCAGTGCACTTCTACTATAGAACAGCTACACCTATTTAAAAAAACCAACAAACACCCCAAAACAACAAAACACACAAACCAAACAAAACTCCAGCATCCCCGCCCCCCCCAATCAAAACTTAGCAAAGCTTAAAACAAAAAGTAATGAAACACTATTCAGCTATCCAAAATGGTTTACTTTTGTTATTTTAGTTTGGTTTTGTTTGGGGCTTTTTGTCCACAGCAGAAATAGGGATCATCTAAACTATTTAGGTAGAATGGAATTTCCTGAAAATAGTTGAGACATATAATAAGAAAAGTATGTTGGTCATTCCAATTTATTATGAGTTGGAAGGAAACACTAGAAAAAGCACCTTAAATACGATGTTTTTCCTGTGCTAACATAGCATTGACATAATGTTTGAAGTATTCCATAATAGTATTATATGTGCAGAAGAAATTGTCTCACATCTGCCTTAGTCTTTCTCGCAGGAATGTCAGGAAAGAGGCCTTTCAGCTGCAGAATAGGTAACCTGGGTTCTTTTTCCAGAATTGCTGGAGGTCTTCCTGTGGTCTCACCAAATTGTTTCATTAGCCGTGCCTTTGTTTTCCCACCTGTAAAGTGGCATATGGCTAATAATATTTTTGTGAAAGACTGAAGAAGGCTGTAGCAGAGGGAACATTTCAGAAGGCTTTTTTGACATTTTTTTGGCTTTTTTTGTCAAATGACATACCTTGCTGGTTCACTAGGTCCCAGTCTCCTGTTTATCCCCTTAGTGTGTATGTTAGTACCTTTATGAGCTCTTTAGAATGAGTGAGGCAAGTGACACAGAAGTAAAACCCCAGGGTAATTTTGAGGATAACTTGCTCCAGGTATCACTCTGTGGGTGAATATACATGCATGCGAGCATACATATGTATAAATAAATATAAAATCCTCCAGTCCTGTCAATGGGGAACTTGTATCTTCAAACATCCTGTATGTCCGAGGACTTGCAGCACGTATCATTCTCAGTATCATTGTATAAAAAGACCATCTGGAAAGCTCTAGTTGTGTTGTTGCACATACTTACTCAAAATAAATGATAACTATTGAGCTAGGGTCACAGGCGCTCCAGCCGAGCTCCAGAGGTGATACGGCCCAAGCGCTGTGCAATGTGGGCATGGCCTTCTGCTGTGGCCATGCTGGTGAGTGACTGTGAGCTGTTCTTTGCCGCTTGGCCTGGGACCCTGGGGAATGAACGTTCTCTGGAATTAATGCTTTTAGCAGCGTAAACTGAGTCTTCTGTTTTTAACAGTCTGGAGGGGAATAGGTCTTACGATTTGGATGTGATACTTGAAACAAGTAGTCAGAAAAATTACTAATGTTCTTGGAGCACACACAGGAACACAGGTGGAGAAAGGCTCTAGGCCAGAGTGATAGGAAACAATAAAGCATGTATTGCATTCTCTGCAGTAAAAGCTACCATGCTGCGTTCTGCTCCTTTCCTTGTGCCCGTTCATTCTAATGCTGAGGTATTCTTCTTCAATGGCAGAGCATTTTTATTCTCTGTTTATCTGCTGTAATGTGTAGTCTCTCTTTGCCAGACCCCTCTACTGTCATTGTATTCAGTTACTGAGTGCGGTTAGCAGAGCTTTCTCCAGCAGCTTGCTGTTCCCTTGTCCCCTGTCTGTGCTCTCAGCATTTTCATGAGCTTCTGATAATATGCAGTTATGTAGTGTGCCTACTGGTATCTTTTACAAGTAACGAAAGGTGCTTTGACCTGGAGGCTTACTAACTTTCAAGTAAATGGTCGCAGATAGTTCTTTGTCTCGTACAGTCTCGTACAGTCAGTACTGCAACAGTGCTCTCCAGCTCTCTCAGGAGTTGATTTTTGGATCACTGTTTCTAGCTCATTGGGGACAAATAATATTTAAGATGTTACCATCTAATAGCAATATCAACATATTTAAGGTGTTAAACAATATTTAACATGTTAACATTTTGTACACCTTGATTTGCAGCCATGCAGGATATACCTATTGTGGATCTTGTGCAGCCCATGCTTACAAACAAGTGGATCCTAATATTACGTAAGTATTAAAGTTTTACTTTACAAAGTGTAAGACAATGCCATTGCAGTTCTCTGAGAAGTTGAATGTTCTCTGTACTTTCTTATACCTTGAAGTACTCAAATTTTAATTCTATACTCTTTTTAGTCTTTTATGTATCCTTTCTGTTTTAACATCACAAATGTTCAAATTGTTTGGATGTTACAAAAGAAAAAAATAATATTGTTGAAATTGAAAATGTAAAGCAGTATTTTCAAAAATTATTGAGGAATTATTGGTTACTAACTTTTTAGAAGGGAGGGGTTAAAAGTGTTCTTTTTGCAGGTAATAATATTTAATTTACTTTATTGCTTGATGTTCCACTGCTTTTACAAAAGCCCAAGCTGTTTATTTTTTACTGGTCGCAGGGTGTTTTTGTTTCTTTTTTTGTTTTGTTTTTGTTGGGAGGTTTTGTTTGGTTAAGTGTATTAAAATATTTGATCATGATTCTGCATTGGTTTTTCAGTGCAGGATTATGAGCTGAATGCTACCAGGATTCTCTTCTGCTGTGGAGAAAGTGACCAGTGTGTGTATATAACATTTGAAGTCAGTGAAAGTTACTTGTTGTAATAATTTTAAATGGACTTGTTTCTAACAGCACAACAGTTTAAAAAAAGAAAAACTAAAAAACCCAGCACGCTATTGTAGTCTGTGCCTGCCTCTGAAAATATAAATCCAGTTATTCTAGGTTAAAGGAATATAATTCTTTTGTGTTGTGCTGACTGCAACGTTTTTTTAAATGACAAAAATGTAAAACATCTCCAGTATTTACTCAAAGTATGTATTTTGCAATGTTAATATAAAAACTGGCTATGTCTATCAGTTGCTTATGAGATAACACGTTGGAATGCTCTCCAAAGACAATAGGTTCCAAACTATTGTGAACAAAGTAAAGATAACTTACGGTGTGACAGATAACTAGTTTCTCTAAAATTTCTAGAACAAGTTGCATTCCCCAGGTTCAGTGGCGTGGAGTTGATTGAACTTTTTGGATCATTTGCTATTTTACCGCATGGGATGTTTAGAGTTCATCTTTCAGCCGAAGTATTGCACATTTGGATATTTTGTTTTTATGAGCTTTGTAAAATGTTTTAGTATTTTAGTATAGCTTGCTATAGCACTCGTGTAAGGGGGAAAAAAAAAAAATCTTTACGTGTCTCCCACCCCTTTAGTTCAGTGCCAGAAACAAGATGATATGATCCTGAATTTGAAAAGCTGAATTTCCTATAGGTTGTTTTTTTTTTTTCTTTTCTTTAAGTCCTGTGGCAGGAGATCCTTAACATCTAATCAACAGCCAGGAACTGAGGACTTGATGAAATAACATCATGATGACATGTGAAAGCTTGCAGTATCAGCTAAAGCTACAAATGTGCAGGTCCAAGTCTCTGTTGTTGATGCAACAGCTGGATAAAAACAGCATTCGAGAATGACTTTAATTTGAATTTGGTGAAATCTGAAGTAAGGGTAATCAAGTAAATAAGTGAAAAGCTCTGAATAGATGTTAAATCCATAATCCTCATTTGAGGGTGCATATGTGTAGTTGTTGAAGGTGGTATGTAACTGAAGGTTGTGTTGATCCAAAGAGAGAATCCAAAGATCTGTTCTAAGGGGCTATAGCACATCATTCAGCCTCCAAATGAGTCCAGTCAGACAGGTTTCTAGCTGATGACTGCCCTCTGATGTATAACTTGCTTAAGAGATTTAAGGCTACGGGAAGCATTATTGAACTGATCTCATGATCATTTCTGAGTTACCGAGCAAGGCTAGGCTATGGATTGATCTGTGGTCTTACACACAGCAGAGTAAAACTATTGGTAACCACCAGAAAGTATCACTTTGTACATTTTTATTAAACTTGTTACTCTAAACCAAGTCTCTGTACTACAAATTGCAGTTGTCTAAATTGTGGGCTTTTGTGTTAATTGTTGTAGCCGAAAAATTTTCATTCTTGGGCCTTCCCATCACGTGCCCCTTTCCCGATGTGCACTTTCCAGTGTGGACATTTATAGAACACCTCTGTATGATCTCCGAATTGACCAAAAGAGTAAGTGCATGATAAAGCTTACGTCTTGAAGATTGCTGAGGCTTGAGTATTAACTGTGGTACTGCAGTGCCAAGGACTCTCTTGTTGTTGGGCACTTCATTGCTTTTAAGTGGCATACAAGTATAAATCTGTTTTTACTGCAATGAAAGCTAACTTCTGAAAGAAGGGTGGTTGCAGGCATTGCTACATTATAACCTTAACATTTCTCTTGCTCTTGCAAGTAAAGAATTCTCAATCTTTGCTCATCTTTTCCATTATGAGTGTGTGGCTCTCGACAAGTGATCTTTAAAAGGGATCTCAAAATTAAAGTGTTACATTTGAATAATAGCCCACTACACACATGCTCCATTATTCTGTGAAGTACTCTGTCTGCAAAAAAAGATAGTGCTTTAGTTGGTTTATTTCTGATAGAGGAACAAAAAGCTGCTTTTATTTGGGTACATTATTGCATGTGACTTTTTTTTCAACTGGCAGAGTGCCTACAGAACTTAAAAACTGTTAATCCATGAAATACCAGTCTTTCAGACTAAGCTTAAAGGTGCGATGAAGATAAATTTGATATTTTGACTTTCATGTGTTTTGAGTTAAATAATACAATACCTTTTTCAGTTAGTGCAGATGTATTGCTATTTCATCATAACTGTGATTAAGCAAGCTAGTTCAGGCTTTCTACATAGTGCCTGCAGAAGTTTCCTTAGGTAACAAATGTTTCAGTTTCTGTAGAACTCCTTTATGGAGTAGAGAAGGAGGCACAGCCCTACATCAAATTTTTCGAGTGGAGAGTTTTCATAATGAGTCTGCATACCACCAAGCGCATTTGAGAGCAGAAAAGATAACTTACAAATGTGGATTACTTAATCAGTTTTCACTGTCTCTAGATTTCATGATTCAGTTAATAATAAATTGTATTGAATAGTAACACATCCAGCAATGGCTCAGATGATCAGCAGGTTCTTTTGTTTGTTTTTTTTAAACATATGATGGTATAGTTTGTGAAAATAAGAATTCAGTGACTGGGCAAATGCATGCATATTTTCAAATGTGTTTTATTTGTGTTACTTATATTTTGTATCATAACTGATATTCTTTCTTAATATACTAACAAGGTGTCACTGATTTAACACACTTACTTTGTAAACTGAATCAATTAATGTTTGTATCTTAATGACTTGAACATAATCTTAATCCTGAATTTATTTAAAAACAAGTGGTTTATGATGACAGCCCTTGGAGGCAAGTAATTTGGCATGGTGGGCTTGTTCTGCTAAAGATGCACTGTTGCTTGCTTTACAGTGTTTTAAAAAAAAAGTGGTAAAAATTAATCTTTAATTCATTTCAGTTTATGGAGAATTGTGGAAGACTGGAATGTTTGAGCGTATGTCCCTACAGACAGATGAAGATGAACACAGTATTGAAATGCATTTGCCTTACACTGCTAAAGCCATGGAAAGGTAATAAGGCTAATTACTTCTTCTACAAGAATTATGAGTATTATGTGCATTAAATGTTTGAACTACATGTGAAGTGCAGTAGGAAGTAATAATACCCTTTATGGTATATAATACTCTATATGGTGTCTAATACTCACACTTCCCCACCCCCCAATAAAAATTTGAGGGAGGAGACGGTCAGAGACTAGGATTAGTTGCTGGAATAAAACTGTGAACGGAGCAAACACCTGAATGTTGAAATTGGAACACCCCTTATAAACAAGTTTGTATGTTTATATTGGCTTAATAGAGTTAATATTAGACATGCTTTCATGAATCTTTCTCAATAGCTCTTTGCAAGGCATCTCTGAAAGAAGTGCAAATACTAATAGGTATTTTCTGTGGGATTTAAAGTTTGTTTGGAGCCTTAATACTAATTTTGAAATAGAGGTTCTGTTTACACCTGTTCTTTCAGATGAGTACTTTGAGTACTTTTTCTTTAAAGGTGATAATTTTTGTCAATTTGTGGTGGGGTTTGTTTTTATTTTTTTTTCCCCCTGTCTTTTTTTTTTTAACTTGTCTTTCATAGTATTTTTAATTTTCCCTGGAATATCAGTGTACATCTGGGTGCTATCTTCAGCATTTTCATGTACGTTGGAAAATTACCCAACATTTGCACAGCATCTCTACAAGGAGAATTTCATTCTTACTTTGGTGCTGGTTTCATTATGTCTTGTCTTTTTGTTCACCTGGTGTTTTCACTTTGCAGCAAAGATAAATGCTGTTTGGTGGGGGGGATTTGTTTCCTGAAATTGAAGTAGTTTTAGGTTCTAAACCAACTTCCTAGTATGAGCTTACCAAATTAACTGTATCTTCAACTCAGTAGTGCCCTTTTAAAACATACTGCAATTTCAGTTAACAAGCCCTGAAAAAACTTCAGCTGTTACTTGAATTACAACCTCTTTTCTTTTGCTTATAAGCCATAAGGATGAGTTTACTATTATTCCTGTGTTGGTCGGAGCACTGAGTGAGTCAAAAGAGCAGGAATTTGGAAAACTCTTCAGTAAATACCTAGCTGATCCTAGTAACCTCTTTGTGGTTTCTTCTGACTTTTGCCATTGGGGTAAGTTGCACATCTCTTCATTATAACAGTATGATGAATATTTTGTAGTGATTTTCAAATAAAGTATTTTATTAAACATTGAACATGTTAACTTCTGGCAAATGTATCTTTCAAACTTAAATGCCTCTGTAAAGCTAAAAAAGGATTTTTCTTTTTTTAATCTGAAACAATAGATGAAAAATATCGATGTGGTAATGTGTTTTCAGTGTAGTGGAGGAAATAAATGGTGAAGGTGTATGGGTTCATATGCATCTCTTTACCGTTGCAATGAAATAAGTGTCTGAAGTTTCTTGCTCTTTTTACTCTTCTTTTAAGCATCTCAAAGCAACTTGCAAAACTAATTAGCTAAAAATTCACTGGACATGGCAACATCCCTCTGACGGAATTAAGTTTTGTACATTTTACTGCTGGGTAAGATAGCAGATGGAGTATTTATGCCAATTCACCAGAGCTATCCCAGTTCATCTTGGTGGCAGAGCTATAAAGACTCCAGAAGCCTTGACTGCTGTCCTGCTTTAACACTTTATTTTTCTTTTAAGTGTGATAATAGCTGGAAAAGGGACTGCTTCAGAAAGATATGTTTTATGTTGCACAACAGACCTTCTTCCCTTTTTTTTTATTGTCATCTTTGGTCAACTTACGTAATTAAGTGCATATTTTACTCGTCTTTGAATTGTGGAATAGGTGGAGGTATATAAGAATTACCTGAGTTCTGTTGTGGCTAATGAATCATCTAGAACTGTTCATTGAATTATCATGAACTTTTTCTTTTAACCTTCATTTACTGTGGGTATTGTTGTGAAAGCAGAAGTAGCTGACTCCAGGGTTGACTTTGTCAAGAGGGATAGCAAAATGAAATGTTGCTTTACTTTTTAAATTTATAGAATTGGATTCCAAGGCAATAACAGGCAATTAATAAGTGATACTGCAGTGTCAGTTCTACATAGTAGGTTTTTCTTTAGGAATATAGCTGCCCGTCATGTATTTTTTACTTTGCTTCTGGGCTGCTACTTTCATGATTGCCCTAGAATTTTCTCAGTGGAGCTAAAAAGTATAAAATAACTGAAGATTACTACTTTACAAATACTATAATTTCAATTATTTAGTAAGTATTAGGGAGTGTTTTAGCTACGATTTTTCCCTTTTTTATTTTATACATGATTTTTGTTTCAAGGTCAGAGGTTCCGTTACAGTTACTATGATGAATCCCAAGGAGAAATTTATAGATCCATTGAGCACCTAGATAAAATGGTAAGTTTTCAGATTTGGTGGAAATAACTAACAAATTTCTCCTGTACATTACATTTCTTTGAACACTTTAGAAATTTCTCTAACAAAATATTATAGATTAGCTATTTTATTGAATGTATACTTTTCCTTTGTTTACCACAATAAGAAGTTAGCTGTTGTTTTTAGCTAGTATCCTCCATTTTACTGACTGCGCACAATATATTGCGGGTATAATCTAGTAAGCATAATTTATGAGAATAAATGCATGTTCACCTACCTAAAATGCCCTAGTGTAATATAATTCCTGTCCACATACCCTCTCATGTTTTAGAGAAACAGTAAGAGTTATGAATCGAGTATTGTGGTAGTTAGTTCAGGCTCGATAGCTATGATACCTGCATATTGAAACAGCATTGTGATTATGCTAATGGTTTCAGCAACATCCATTTTGAGGAGGAGAGACTGTAGGGCCATTTCCTTGGGAGCAGTCTTCCCCTTGCCCCTTATTCTGTAGTAGGTGGTGGGGAAAAGCAGTAGACCATACTTCATTCTGGGTTTGGCAAATGGCTGAAAGGAATGCTAAATACATAAACATCACGATGCCAATTCTGTTGCATTTTCTTTGCAGTCACAGGAGCCAAGGATTTCTTTTTAAATGAAAAAAATTGTGTTAGCATTCAAGACTATACTTAAGGCATGGAATAGAAGTAATTCTTCTGGAAATACGTAACCTTAAAATCTGTTTTAAAACTAGTTGGATCATTTATGTAACTTCTGTAAAATATGTTAGAAGAGAAAACTGTCATTATTTGGAGCATGTTAATTTTTTTCCTTGTCTTAAAGGAATAAATCCTATTTGCTGGAGAGATCTCTGGAGTTTTTTGCTTTGCGTATCCATATTAATCTCTCTGTTTTTCCACTATTCATCACTGGAATAGAAACAGTAAATAATTTGCCTTCATTCTGTTTATCCCATTTTTAATAATTCTTGTTGTCAGTTGAGAAGTTTCTCTATAAAGACAAGTGTTTTTCTACAGAGTCCCAGAATTTGCAGCTCTGAGTGTTTTTTGCAGGAGAACAGATTAAGGTGCATTAGCAAACGTTAGTTTCCCCTTGTTAACTTCTGTGGTGAAAGCTTGTAGAAAGACTGGACTTTGGCATTTAATTACTTTTAGTGAATATGTTGCTGCACCGACTCTTTCTTTTGGTAGTTATTCAGCCAAAAGGAGATGACATTTTTTGTAACATTGAAAATGATATCTACTGTTTAATAACTATGAAAATACTTTTTCAGTCTGAAGTTTAACTGGAAAACTAAACATGCTGTGTAGCAGTATACTGTGGTTATTTTTTGCCTGTTTATATAATGCCATGTCTGAACACATGACTCCGTATTCAAGCTTTGTACAGAGTAGGTTTTACTTTCGGTGAATTTCAGAAATTTCTTTTTAGCAGTATTGTGGGTACACTTGGGACGCTATCCACAATGCCACAAAGATCTCCCTGTCACGTTTCTCCAGCTTTTGGAAGGAGTTTATTCAATTTTGTATGCCCCACTCAGCTACTTCTTGTTTCCTTAGATAAGTATTGAATTTTTTAATGTCATTTGGCATGCTAAAGAAACTCATATTGCTGTAACCACTAGGCCTCTCCACAGAGAAAATAATACTAAGATAGAGACAAAACTGTACTGAAACCATCAGAGGTTTTAACCTCTGCTATTACTGGCCCAATAATTTTATTGGACCTAACTAGGAAAGCAGTTGGGTGAGCGCTTTGTAAGCAGGAAGGTATTCTGGGTTAAGATGAAATTTCTTTTCCTTAGAAATGCCTTTGTGGGAGGACAATGGTCTCTTTTTTTTTTTATTTAGACTGGACCTTAAGTACAGATGCACGATGATTTTCCTGGCTAGTGCATAAACAACGCTAAACGCTTTGGGCATTGAAGATTTACTAACCCGGTAACCGCTGTGAGAAATCTTATTTGCTGTGATTTTAAGTTAGAGCCCTTAGACTCCAGCATAAAAAAAAATACAGAGTAGTAAATATTGCTGGGCAGACATCGGTTTCTCCATGGTAACTCTTAATGTGACCGCTGTTACCCTGGAGGTACCACAGTGTACCTTGTGAATTGACGGTGAAAGGAGTAAACAGCCCCATGGTTAATAGGGGTACCTGAAGGAAGAATCCTCAAATGAAGAGTTATAATTGAGCAGCTGATGTGCAATAATTTGTTTGTATATCATAACCTGATACCTACCATCTTTTTAAATAAAAGCAGGGAGTATTCTGTAAGATGTTGAAGAGTAATTATTTTTTGATTACGGCTAGCCAGAAAATGCAGACTGCTCGCTTCAGTCTTCATTGCCAGGTTGCTCATTTTATATCTATTTGTGAAACCTTATGCCTCACTTGAGTCAATAGGGGGATTCTGTTACCCTAAATGCTGAAGGGAGAAGATAATGCGGGTGAGGAGAGCCGTGCAGGAACAACCAGCAGTTGTTGTGCAGGAGCTGTGCACAGCACGAGTGGCTTCTCAGGTGACTCTGATGAATTGCTGAATTCTGGTGGCTTCTGCAAGTGCCACTATGGTGTGTCAGCACCTTCCACAGTGCTCCAGCCTGGGAAGGCTTCTTAGCTTGGGCATAATGCAAGACCACGACTCTCTGCCTGGATGGCCAGCACCCTGCTCTCTCTGCTGTGCCCAGCCAGTAATTTTCCTGTTGGTTGTTTATCTTCTAGTCTGAGTGACTCACACATGCAAAGAGAGTTGGAATGGCTAGTGCTAAGACCAAGTTTGTTTCTACTTCCATAAGTGTGCTACTGGTTTCTATTTTTTTAAGTATGAAGAAGCAGCTGAAGTAACTGATTGCAAACTTAAACTTAACTAGCCAAAGCATTATTGGAGTATAGTATAAAATAAGCCTCTGGGTTGGGGTTTTTTTTGTTTGTTTTGGTTTTTTTGGTGGGTGTTTTGTTTTGTTTTTGTAAGCTTGTAGATACTTGATCCTATAGGGGATAGTATTTAAGAATGTAACTGCTTTTAATCATATTAAGTGCACTGTGCTAGGATATTGTAGATGCCATTTACAGTGTCTGGTTAACTGAGATATGCAATTTCTATGTGGTGCCATAATAACCATGTGATAAACTGCAGAACTGTGTGATGGTTTGCATTTTTATCATGTGGGTTTTGTCATGTATTTTAACTCTGTTTTAAACAATGCTCAGCTGAGTTATTCTGAATACTGAAAATGATTAGCTTCATACTTCTGCTTTTTAGAAAAATAAAATACAACCTGACAAAAATGTTTCCTTTGTTCCTCAACACCATTTTAGACCGAGGAACAAGCTTGGTCATCTTTGCTCCTCTGCCACAGTGAATTTTAAATCCAAAAGAATGAAAAGTTCAGTACAGCTGAGTGCTTATAGGATATGTGTTAATAGCCATTTCCTATGGATTTTCTCCAATCTGTGATGTATGGAGCTCTGTTAGCATTTTCTGGGATGAACTGCATAGCTCTAAATGTTTTGCAGTGCTGAACTGTGCATTGAAATAAGCTTACTAGGCATTCTGATAAATCCATGTCCATTCGAGACAAATGCTCAAATGCCTTTGCCCAGTATGTTCCAGTGACTTACAGCTATAAAATGAGTCTCTCAATGGAGCAGCCATTTTCATTTTTTAAAAAGTCATGAATGGATTTACAAATGGATAAAATATATTCTCTTGAGCTGTTCAGGATCTGAATAATGTGTGTTTAGTTTCACTTGAGTATATAGTTAAGTTTGGTTCTCCTTTCTTTAGCTGTGTATTGACATGTACAATTTACAAGTAAATGAATGGTTCAAAGACATGCTGTTTAAACTTCAGAAATGCAATGGTATCTGTGTAATGACTGCTAGTTAGAGAATAGCTACCTTTATTTTTTTGGCACTCATTTAGGTTCTGTAGATCTGGAATGAGTAACAGCTGTAATTACCAGCCAGGGGTCCAAACACCCTCTCCATGACCCTGGAAGAACTGAGCTCTTGCCAGCAATTGGTCAGCATAGTTTGGTTTTATTTTTCCATAAAATTTATCTCTCTATGAATTCATCTTATGTCTGTTTTTAATTAAAAGTACATAAAGGTGGTGGTTATGGTTGCTGTTTCCTAATCCTCCCTGACTCTCCTGGGAATCTCAGGCTCCTCCATTGTAAGCTGTGATCCAGTCTGAATAATTAAGTGTATCTGCCAGATCAGCCAACGCCCTTGCAGAGTATTCAAGAGGTTTCACTCTTGAGGTGGAGTCTTTAGACAGACTGACTGCTTCCTGCACCATGGTTTCTCCTTTTATCACCCATACTTTTCCAAAAGCAGGGGAAGGGGCTGGGACAACTGCAGAAACCTTAGGAGAAATTCTCTCCCTTTCTAATATCAGTCTCCTGTTGTTCCCATGCAAAGTGTATGGATTTTTTCAGTCTCTAAGGAAAACTTTCCAGTTTCATCAGCTACATGTGAGAAGCACAGCTATGTCTCTTACTGAATTAGGGAGTGTCTGGAGCTCATTTACCTGGTGAAGGGAATTAATCATTTTCAGAAGAGGGAAAAACACAAGAGAATGGAGTCTAATACAGGCAAAATTGCAAAGCCATGAGAAAACCTGGACAATAATTGATTTAGACTTGCTTTAAACTACTTTCACTGTATTTGATCTACTCTGTGGAATGGGGTAAGAGTAGGCTGTATCTGGAGTTGTAGGATTCTTTTTGCTTTTAAGAATGCAAATGTTTATGTGGAAGGTTTTGTTTTCCATACATGTGCTGGTTTTCATAGTATGACTCCATGGGATCATGGGTCTTACTGTGGATGGAGAAAAGGATGTATATATGTGACTGCCTCTTGTAAAGTGGAAGCGTCATCTCCTGGCTTTTATATTTCTGCCGTGCACCAACTTTCTAGTGCTTTAGAGATGTTCTGGATCTGTTTTTTATGCTCTGAGCAGATGGCCAGCCTGTGCCCAGAACAACTGCCTTGCAAGCTTGATGTGTCTAGGATATATTACACTTGCTACGTGCTTGAATTGCATGTGTGTATATTGATGATTTGTCTAGGGTTTTTGGACATCCAGAAGTCCCAGGCAAGTGCTCAGCCCTGAGCCCTGTTATCAGGTAGAGGAGATGGAGGCAAAACTTCTTCCTGCTTTGCCCTTTTAGTAAATTTGTCTGGTTATTGCTGTACAAAATCCTATGGAAGTAGGGCATCCTTGGAGGTGGGGATCAGCTAGTCTGCGGGAGGAGCTTTTTTAACATGAGCTTCACTGGTATCTGCAAAGATAGCTTCATAGATTCAAAGATCTGTGGATCATTGACAGCTTTGGAAGAGCTCCTGCACTTTTAGTTTGGCAAGGGATGGCAACAAGATGACTACAAGCTAGAGCTCAAATGCTGAGATTCCCTTGATACCCTTGATATAAAGTGGAGGTTTTTTCCTCCTGAAGTATTCTGTGTTGTCATAAATAGGTGGTGTATAAACACCTGCTTATGAATGTGTGAAGTAATCATTGCTATCAATTTTTTTTTTCAGGGTATGAGCATTATAGAGCAGCTAGATCCTGTATCTTTTAGCAATTACTTGAAGAAATACCATAATACAATATGTGGAAGACATCCTATTGGCGTATTATTAAACGTAAGTAACTTTTGATTTGTTGAAAAATGTAACTTTGGGCAAAATGCTTACATTTGTTTTAAACACAATATTGCTGGAGTATTCCTTAGTTGTAAAATGACAAGTCTTAATTTATTTTTCCAAGTGTTCTCAATTTGGTCTCCAATTTCCATGTCTTGCATATAGACAAATGTAAGCTCTTACAAGGGCTGAGGGTCTTCAGTTCCCTAAGGGAGATGAGGTACCACGTTCCTTTTGAATTTCAATGAAATACAATAATTCACTTTCTCTTGGCCCTAAATAAACAAACATATAAATCTATCTCCCTGAAGAAGTACATATTTACTCTCTTGAATCAGTACTTACAAACATATATATTTTTTCTGTATTGCTATTAGCTAGCTATTGTGAGTGCCTTGTGATGTCTGGCAGCGTTTTTGAGTTTTGCAAATATGATGAGAGATTGCATCTGTAAGTATTAGTGCAGTGCACCATTAACTCATAAATTAATGGCAAGTAGAATTCAGATTAACTGGTACTTTCTAGTTACTGTATTCTGCTTTGGTGATGCAGTGCAGACATAAACCTGGTTTAACTTAGTTGTCTAAATTGGGTCACAGCTGCTTTACAGCACTGCTGGAGTGCTGCAGATTTGTCATATTGCTTGAGTGAATCTTACTGTATTTTTACTGTAATTCAAATCTGAAACAGGAAGCATGTTAACCTTTTTAAAAGGGAAAACCTAATTCCCTGGAAATGTAGTCTATATGGATAACATATAGAGGCACCTTTTAAAGTGGAGTATATAAAAGTTTGTATGAGCAATATCAATATTGGGGATGCATATATCAAAACTCAGTACTATGACAACTCTGCAAAAATATCCAAGTCTTAACCTCAGATAATGATTAGTTTTGCAGTGAATCTGAGCTAAATTCTGTTCATTCACTTTTGCCAATTGTCACACTTTAATAAATCATCTTCATACATTCTTTTTCCTTAATGGCAGAAATGCGATCTAAAAAGTTGGGTTCTGTTCTGTTACATCTGTGTTTCTGTATAAACTCCCTATGGAACTGAAAGCATTGTTTCTAAAGGATCTATTTTGAAAGGTTGTTTAGTATTGCTTTATAGAACTGCATGGATGTAGGTAGTGCAGCAGGGGGAGTGTCAGTAAATGAAATGGCACAGAAATGGGTTAGGTCCACAAATTACTCGGAGGTGCTTATATTATTATGAGAGATGTGCAAGGACCCCTGGAGGGAGGAGAGAGGACTGAGATCTAGAAAATGTCATAATTTCACAGATACCTTTTTTTTTAAACACCTGTTTTTTCTCTCTTCAGGCTATCAACGAGCTCCAGAAGAATGGAATGAATATGAGCTTTTCATTTTTGAATTATGCTCAGTCAAGCCAGTGTCGAAACTGGCAAGACAGCTCAGTGAGTTATGCAGCTGGAGCACTTATGGTCCACTGAACCGCTGAATGCTCAGGGATGGCACCTGCACACGCTCTGTATACGGGGTCCTGGCCTAGCCCTTACAAAGATACAGTCCCTGGTCTTTGGGTATACTGAAACCTCAAACTAATAGAACTCTCTTCTTTTGTAGTAGGTGTAGTCCTTCCTTAGTTTCAACTCATTTAAAAATGCTTTCTTGTTTAGGACAATGGAAGGAAGGCTGGTATCAAAACATTTTGTGATTTTTTTTTTTTTTTTTTTTTTAAATGATGATGGCTATGAAGGCATGGTGGTAGACAGTCCCTACAAATACAACATGTAAAGCATTTACCACATCCTAAATTTGCACTCTTTGCAGACCTGTGCACATGTACTCAGCTTTCAGAATAGTTTTGCAAGTTGTAAACGGAAAAAGGGGTGGAAGCTTTTTAATAAAAGAAAAAAAAAGGAAAACAACGCATTTATAAATGGTCCTGTATTAGAATATAATAAAACTCCAGTATAGTCAGTTACTACCCGTGATGTACAACAGATATCTTCTATTTTAGTTGCTAATAAAGGGCTACACAAACCAAAATAGTCTGATTTAAACTTATTGCTTTGTGTTCTGTATGTGGCTGCTTGTCATTAACATCCTTTATCCTCAGTTCTTATGCTTGGTAATTCAGCCATTCTGTAAAATATTTTAGAATGTATTTTATATTCAGCATTTGTTATGACTACTTCTTTTACAGATTTTTTAAATCTTAAACCTGCACTATGAGTTCAGCTGTGCAAAAGAATTTTTTAAAAACTTTTATAAATTCTAATTCTTTTTGTTTTACAATTAGCTATAAAATAGTATTTTAGTGTGTGATACAAATTTGTATCAGAAATACACTTTTAATGGTTTTTATGCTCAGTTTGATTATTAAAGTGGAATAGATGCAGTATTTTTATTTGAAATGACTTAAAACTGAAAACAAACAGTAGCTTGAAAATGATAATTCTTAGAGTATCTGTCAAGCATTCAGAGGCAACAGAAGCCATACAGTGCTAAGCTCAAGCAATTATTCCTCAAAGATTTAATGGGGAGGGGAAAGCAAGGCTTCTCTTATTTTTTATTCTTTGTTCTTTGACTGTGGGTAGAATTGTTTCATGTTCTTTAAACATCATCACATCTTAAGAGTTCTTGAACTTTCTTCCAGCCAAAATAATGGTGTAATTATTTGAGTTACCATTCCTGAAGGCTTCCTTTCATTCTAATAAGAAATGCAAAGTAGGATGGCAGTACTGGCTCATTATCTAAATGGAGATTTCATTCCCTGGTATTTCACCTGCTGTCAAGCAACCTCCTGGTACATTCAGCTTTTCTGAGTGGCAGAGGGGAATTTCAGAATTCAATTTAGGTTATCTTTGAAAGTTATGGGAATTGCTACATGCAAAGTCTTCACCTGAAAGCATACCAGACATCTTGTTTATTCCTATTAAAATACCCTTTTGCAAACAGGCACTGCTTGCACCACTTCTGTTTTCCTTATCACAGTTGGCCACCATTTTAATAATAACAGGTGAATGCTCCATTTACAAAATGAACTACTTTGCAGATGTTCAGAATCCATCCCAAATGCCAAAGTCCTTTGCATGTTTGTTCTTTTAGTTGCCTTACTGCTCTGCCTTGTTCTTGAAAAGTCTCAGCAGCAGACAGGGAAAACAACTTTCAGATTACTTTTGATGGACCAGCAGGAAGGCTGTGCAGGTAAAACTGAATTGGTAGCCAGTCTTTATAAATACTTGTCTGACTGTGCCTTATTAAAAAAGTAGTTTGATCATGAAGATTTTTTTTTTTTTTTAATCTTTGGTGAATACAGGTTTAATTACGACTTGGGTTTCTTTCAGTCTTATGCTGAATGCTTAACATCATTATTGAAACACATAGTTAATTGGAATGGTTAAGTAGATATCTTTTCCTTAAGGTAAACATAGTAATTAGCTTATGAATACAAATGCCTAAGTTGCATCTTAGTTCTGTAAGATAGTTTTAATAAAAACAAAACATAACTGGAAGAGCTTCAAGGAAATTGGTCAGCCATTTTGCTCAGCACAATGTTATGAAATATCTTACAGTGAAAGCACTTCACATGTAAACTGTGTAATGTATTTCAAAATAAAGTTTCTAATTAAAATGGGAATTTCTGTGCCTACTAATAATAACCAGCAATGACAGTTCAGAAGCCCACTCAGAGAAATTTAAAGCTTTGTGAAAGCTGTTCTAACTTAGAAGGATTTGTTGTAAAAACCCTGTTTGTTTGAAAGCAGAAAATAATCTGACTTCAGAGAACTATTTTTTTTTTTTTTTTTCTCTTTTGGTGGGGTTGGAGGGAGCTTACTTCAGTGCTCAGTTTCCTGGTGTGTCAGTTTAAAATGTGTCAGAAGGAAAAGCAAATAATCTCCTGAAAAGATCTTCACTCAAGACTATAGTTTCATTATTTTAGCTTTACCACACATTTTATTCTCACTTAAATATACATTTGAATATAGCATTTTGGGACAAGGAGTGTCTGGTTTAGACAATATTGAATATTGACAGTCTTGCTCACTTTTGTGGAGGTTTCTCCTACACGTAGGATGACTGAGCTTTGACCACTCTTCTGGTGCGGTTACTCCAGCCAGGGATGTGATTCTCATTGTAAAATTTTAGCATTTTAGAGAAATGTTCAGTGTGTGGAGATGTTGATTAAAATACTCCTTTGTTCTTCTGTTCTCGCGTTGTTCACAAAAGAACTTTATGGATTTTATTTTTTTTAAATACTGTCTTTAAAAAGTGCTTTTGAAGTACCATCTACTGAATTCTTAATTTTTCAGCTTGATGTTTTTGACACTGAAATGGAGCAGTAGGTCTTCTATTGCTCCGAGTTTAGATCGGCCTAAGCAGGAGAAAGTGCAGGCGTGAGCAGCTCCTGGGCGGCGAATGCCTCTGTGGGCATCAGGAGCCACCTCTCGCCTTTCACCAAGCCTGAGAACGCGTGTGTGGTGCTGGTTAGAGATCGCTACCAGTTCATAACGGCTGTTTGGCTTCATTTATTTATTCTAAAAATCATGACTCGAGTGGGTTTGGTCCAATGTTGTTATTTGAGCCTTTGGAAATGCCGAGCTCGCCCCGTTTCTAGGCCTAGCTCTTGCTCTCGCCATTTCCCGCTCAGGGGCTCATTGCTGTGTCTCGGGGGTTCTGGGTATTTCTGTAGGCTTTACTTGGGAATTTTGAATTGGCATTTCAAGTGCTGAAATGGGGGCTTTCCGCCTGCCGCCTGCACCCGGGGTTTCCCGGTACTCTGGCATGTCGTTTTGGTGGTTGGTGTAGGGTTTTTCCACTTTGTGTTTGTCCTTTTCCCCTTATTCCCTCAGGAAGAATGCTTTCCTCTGCATCAAAGGAAGCTTTGCTGTCAAATTACATCAGTCACCATGATTTGCAGTTGTTATTTCCTTGGGCTGAGTTCAGTTGTGCTAACTAGCGTCTGATCCACTCTCAAAAATTGCCCAAACTATTACGTTCATGGAGAAATGTTAAAAGTCCCTTGTATAGGTGACCGCTTGCCTTCCTACTTGAAGAAACTTTCTGAAATTAACCCTTGAAGCTAGCCTATGAAAAGATCTTCAGTGTGAAGAAAAACAAATTTCAGGATCCAGTTTAGTGCACCCCAAAGATGTGAGATGGTTTGGGGCCCACAGTGCAGCCAGATGGCCTTTTCAAATAGATGGTTGCAAAACATGATTTGGAATTGGTCTGTAGGGATGAACTGACTTTATTCTTTCAGTAATGCAAAATCCATTGCTTCTATTCTAATTGTCTCTAGAGCTTTTATTTCAATTTTTTTTTTTTCTTATTTGATTGTTGTCTAATTCTGAAAACAATTTGTCGATGCATACTGCAGACAACTTCCAGATGCCTGGTGTCATTTGGGGGTTATCTTATTCCAGCATTAGCTGAAAACTCAGCATTGGCTTCTTCCTGTTTTGTCTGGTACCTCTTTAGTGTGTGAATTCCCTAACGTCAGGGTCAGAGGCGCCTCTCCCACTGCTTATACCCCAGGAATGAAAATGCCGTGGTAGTGATACCTCTAAATTAAGAAAGAGATTATATCAGTTTGTTTGCTTCTGGTTTTTGGTTTTGGTTGGTTGGGGGGGTGGGTTTGGTAGAGGCTTGGATCTTTTTGGAGAGGGCAGAGAAATGAGGAGAATGGGCATAGATGGGGAATAAAATGGTTGCTTTTCCAATTTAATGTCAGCAACTGTTCTGCTATCCTGTTTGGGAGCTGACATGCTGCAAAATATTGCCCAGTGCAGCTGTGGGCTGGATGCAATGGTGGACAGCCTGTTACTGCTACTTCAAAGAGAAGAAACGTTGGAGGTATTTTGTCAAGTGTAGCTCGATTTGTTGAAACTCAAGGGTGAGAATCCTATGCTGATATCTTTAAGTTACAGGTAAATAAAGGTGTCTTGGCCTTTACTCGAAGGTGACAGATGGACCCCCACGCCCCCAGGTTTCTAAGGCAATGTGCTTTGTTCTTGGTGGATTTAAGAGAAATAATTATCTCAGCCCTCTGATCCCCATTGACATTAATGTAAATATGTACTCACTACAAACAGTTCTGTATACCTTTTTCAAAGCTTGTGAAACCAAAGTTAGTTAATCACTGTTTTCAAACAAAAATATATCCTAATTCTAGTAATTTAATTTAAATCCCATTAAAGAATTATCCAGGGCCTCAAATCTGCTGTGAGTGAAGCCATTAATGAAACTTTAGACTTCAGTGATACAGTATCTGCTCTGTGTATGACAAAGACCTAAATGACAAGAGGAATAAAACATTGTGTTAAGCATTAAACTAGGAACTCTCTGAACCTAAACTTCTCAGATTTTTTTTCTCCAGTGAATTTTAAAACAGTGAGAAATTACTTTCCTGAGCCTGTGACTACAGCTTCACAAGACTGAAAACAGCAGTGCTCTTGGGTGAAGTCCCTTCTTTGGTAAAAGGTGTTTATTATGCTTTTCTGCTGAACTCTTGGAGCATGAAGTGGACTATTAGCATCTTAGTGCCTGGACCGCAGAGGCAGAGGCTTGACTGAGCTGCCGGGCTGCACGGCCAGGTAGGGGAAGGCGTCCCCTGGGATGTGTCCGCTGATACTTAAATGACTTTCCGTTTGTCTCCAGGAATTGTTATAAAGGTCTGAAGAGTGAGCCTTTAAGCTCAGGTGTGATGAATTGGTGTTGAGCTCATGCATATTTTTTATGATAAAAATCTCTATTTTCCTTTATGATCACAGTCCAAAGAGCCAGTGTTACAAATAACCTGTCAGTAGGATGTCTGCTATAAATGGCTGGTCTGGAAATGCTGACTGGTGTCACAACTACTTTCAGGGAGAAATCACACTTTCTGCATTGTAAGAAATGGTTTTCTGTTTGCAGGGCTGAGATGTAACCAAATGCTGCTTTCAAGCTGTTCTGAAATAAACTGGCTTGGTTATTGTATGTAAGTGCTTAGCTCTGGTATGCGCTTGGTGTTTCATCCATCAAAGAAGTTACCTGGGTGGCAGGTCAACGGGATGCATTACTGATGTGTGCCCTGTGTATTTCCAAGCCAAGTCCAAAGCACTGGAGTTGTGTGGGAAAATAATTCCAGTAAAGTGGATAACAGATGCATTGCGGCAGGTGTAAACCTGTACTTTATGGAAACTGCAAGAGTATTCTCATGTTCATTTAAAAAAACCAAACCCCAGGAAAACAAGGCCCTAAAACTCAAAAAATGTGTAAGTATATTTCTACGAAGAGTAGGGAAAACTAACCAGAAGGTTAACCCCCTCACAAAGGCTGGGACAAACCTGGGTTGGAAGGCTTCCTATTCTGCAACTGCAGCAGGAGCCCTCAGAGCGGTGGGTGCCCTCGGTGGGGCTCACTGGAGCAGACGATCCTCAGGGCAGACTTGGGACTCCTGGTCCAGAGGGAAAGGCTTTTTCCACTAAATGCAGGTGAAGTCTCTTCTGATCAGTAAGTCTTGCAAAAACCTGCCTTTGCTCGTACTAGAGAAAGGACTTTTTAGTAAGAGTCTTGTGCAAGCGGAGTCTTGTACAAGATTGAAAGTGCTGGGGGTCTGGGATGTGTTCCCATCGGAGTCTTGTACAAGACTGAAAGTGCTGGGGGTCTGGGATGTGTTCCCATCATTGCACAGTCGTTGACTGGAAAATGGGAGTTTCCTGCTGCCATTACCTCCTCTCCCTCTCCTGACTACGTGCTTCCCAGCTGTCAAAGCCCCTCTCAAATGTGGGCCAGGTCCCCCCGCAACTGCTGCTGCCCTCAGCAGCAACCGGCTTTGTGCGAGCGAGCGGGGGGCAGCCCTGCCCTCAGCCAGCGGCACTGGGCTGCCCCTGGCCGCCCCTCTTCAGCAAGGCTCACGGCAAAGTATTGCGGAAAGAAGGGGGTTTTCCCCTCAGTGATTTTTGTTTCTGAAACGAGTTATTTTGGGGCGGGAGAGGGCTGGCCGACACTAGGTGTCAGTGTCGTGCTTCCCGCCGCTCCCGCCCGGGCCGCGGGGCGGGGCGGAGCGGAGCTGCCGGGCAGGAGAAATCCCTGGGCCCCGGCGGGAGGGGGCAACGTTTCTAGCCCTAAAGAGGCAGTAGCAGTTGGTGTTATTTTTAAAATATCGCAGCCTTTCGTTTTCCAGTTTGTCCTGAACTTTGTGGCCATATCCAAGAGCCCCTTTTTTCAACAGTCGCTTTGCAATGCCGTGGTTTAAAAAAAAAAAAAAAAATCCTTAAAAAAAAAAATTTACGTTGGAGATCATCACCTAATGAGTTATCTCTGTCAGCAACTACAGTAAAAAATGGCAATGACATCTGTTACATACAAATTTTTTTGTTGACAAAGCTCATGAGCAAACATTCAAAGTAAAGCGGTGGTGGACCTCCAGCTGTGTCTCTGGACACAGACCCTCTTGCTCTCTCGTAATCTCTCAGTGTTTTGCAAGTTATGCAAAAATTACTTCACTGGGTTTGTCTGGTATTTCAAAGCTTCTTCCGTTAGGGGTGAGGTGGGAGCTTGGGCTACGGGCTGCGTGAGGAAAGGGAAAGGTTTCCCCCAAGCTCCGCTGCACGTGGCATTTCAGGTAGGTTGTTAAGGATGTGCTCCCATTTGAGTAAAAGTTGGTGGCAAAGGTCTCACAGGTTTCAGCAGGGTGGGCCCCAGACAGCAGCTGGAGCTGTCGCCCACCCGAGCTGAGGGAGGCAGGATGGATGTGAGCATCCTCTGTGGCATCTCCCGCCCTTGCACTCAGGGGCAGGACGGTCCCTGGACTTTGGTCTGTGTGCTTTGGTTTGGCCTGGCAAGTGGAGGGCGGCCACCCTGGGGGGCACCCACTTGTCCACATATGTTAGAGCATCCTACCTCTGCACAGATACTTATTTTTTCAAAGCTTGAAAAAAATACCTCTGCATCTGACCAAGCTCTTACTGAAGGCAGTAGGAGATGGATCAAACTTCGCATTCTTAAGGAGATATGGAGCTGATATGAAGGTGGTGAGGGAGCCGGATCTCAGCCGTTGTAACCTGGGGAGACACTGTGGAAGGATGCTGCTGGCAGCTCGTGCAGTGGAACAAAACCAGAGATGAAGATGCATGCAAATTGTATCTGGACACAAATGTCCATGCTTTCTAACCCTAAGCAGAAGTTTCATTTATCTGATCTGCTAGTTGATTTTACGAGATTATTTTGTTCATTAAAAAAGGAATAGGAGACAAGCTGCTGCTTTTTTTTTTTCCCTTTCCCCCTCTCTTTTTCTTTTAAATACTGCTAGATTCCATTTTCTTGACATATGAGCTTTTCCATTACTAGAGTTTCTTTTAGCTGAACTGATCTTATCTGAGAGAGAAATCTCAGGCTGGATCCAGCTTATTTTATAACTAAGCAGTGTTCCAAAATAAAGTCAGAAGGTGAGGGACTAAAAAGTTGGGCTGAAAAAGAAAAAAAGAAAAAAAAAAAAAGAGACAGTGTCCACTTTTTTCCAACTGCCTCCAGCTGGAACAGAGTTGGGCCAATGATGACATTTTGAAATTCATATTCTTCACTTTCTATTGCTGAGTTGCTTTTGCCACTGGTGAGCATCCAGCATCCAGGCCCTGGCACCTCATATGGCTGGAGCGTGCCATCACTAGTCCGTTCTGGGGACATGCCACTGCAGACCTATCACTGGTGTAGCTCTACCTTCAGTAGCAGGGAGATGTATGTTAAAACGGGTGGTGTAGCTGCTGTGTCTGTGTTGTATACAGCTGCTTTGCATGGGTGTAGCTCACAGGATGCTAAAGATGCCCTTTTGCTGCCGGCTGTTGCTACTGCAGAGCTGTATCTCCATAGGAGGAAAGGTAAAGCAGAGGTAAGAAACAATCCTGTGAAGACGCTGCCTCTTTAACTCTCCAGCAACTTGCTGTACTGAGAGAAACAAAAACTGGGGGAAAGCCCAGCCTGGCCGGGGCCAGAAAGAGCAGCTGGGCCAAGGCATGTTGAAAGCAGGGCCTTAGGTTAGGTGATGTAGGGCATTGCCAAGCCAAGTCCTGCATGTTTCCAGCACTGAAAGACTGGGATGAAATCCTGCTGAGCCCTTGCTTTTCTAAGCTAAATGAACCCAATCCTTTCAGCCTTTCCTCATGTGCCAAGATCTCCCACCCCATAACCACCTCGGTGCACTTACCCCTCCACCCCTGCTGGGGTCTGCCCAGTTTTTCAGTGTCCCTTTTGACCCTGGGGTACCAAACCAGACACAGTGCCCAGGTGTGATGTGGGATAGTTGCATCCCTCAATCGCTGGCTGCAATCTTGCTGATACAGCACAGTTAGGTACTGACACGGTCACTGCCGTGGGGTATTTGTCATCAAGGGATTTCAAAATGCTTTGTAAGGATGTTTTTAGGAATAGCTCTCAGTTTCTGCCCTCCTGAGATTTTTCAAAGGAGGTCAAAGCTTCTTCAGCCTTTCCGTCTACAGATCAGAAGAATTAAGTCTATTATTTTAACTGCCCTCTTCCTTTTGGCATAACAGACAAATACCTCACCTTTTGCAATGTGTAACTCTAGAAAGAAATTTACAGGGTAGAAAAGACCCCCTTGGAGAGAAAGAAAGATGCATCAATTTTACAGGCAAATGAAATGCAATGAAATCTTCAGGTTTCTCTTATGCATACACCTCACGAAAGGGATTAAACTTTTTCTAAACTGTTCTATAAATCAAAACACAAGGTTTTTCTTAACTATTTCCCTGAGCAACGTAACATAGGCACAAAAATGAGCCCTGGCTCTAATCTTGATAATTTTATCAAAAAGCATGTTCCAGCTGGGCAACTGCTCCACCAGATCCCTGGTGACAGGGTTGTACATCCTGGAGCAGAGAGCGCTGGCCTTCTTGCCCAGCTCTGTGCTCAACCAAATGCCAAACTTCCAGCCAAGCAGGGATATGTGCCTCAGTTTCCTCATCTTTAAAACAGAAACCATGGTACTTGACTTCCTTTCGGTAGCAGCAAGAGAGGAATGTTAGTGACCTCCACCACAGCTACCAGAGTCTTTTTCTTGCTCGCAGGCATGTGGAGAGATGGCAGTGTTATATCGTGTGACACTTGGGAGGTCCGCCACGCCATCTCTCATTCAGAGTCCACACACTTAAATAGCCCTTGGCAGATGTTTCTCCAATGTGTCCATGAAAAGCCTCTGGTGCAGTGACCCACAGTCCCCCAGCATGGTCATGCCAGGGCTTTGCTGCCCTTCCTGGGGGGCACTTGTGTTGGGATCTCCTCTGCAATTTAATCCCATTTGTCTTGCTATCCCAGCAGACTTGTTAAAGTCTCCCATCTCCTTTGCAGCTACTGTTTTTGATTGTGAAAGCCTTATTGCATCTCCTCTCAGTTTTTTCTTCCCTGGCAGGAACAGCCGTAGTTCTCTCCATCCTTTCCTACACCATGACTAGTTGCTCTTGCTGCTTTCCTCCAGGCCGCTGGTCAATGCTTCCTCAAACTGTAGCATCCCAAATGACTCATTTCTGCTGAGGCCAGACCAGTGCCAAATGGGAGGAGTACCACTTTGTGTTTTCACACATCTCACTACTGCATGGTGTGACCTAGTATGATGTTCACCCTTCCCTGCAGCAGCAAGGCGCCGTGACACACACTTAACACCTAAATTCAGCAGAATGGCTGTGTAGCCAGGTGTTGCCTTGTCAAATGTCTGCTCATCCAGAAACACATGCCAGGTTTGCACTTTCCCTTGTCCTTATCAAACTGCCTTCTGTTTTTTAGATAGTTTCTCCAGTTTGGCTAGATCATTTTGAACTCTTAGGCTGGCTCCTGTGTACTGGAAGTCCTTCCACCCTAGCTGTCATCTGCAAATTTAATAATCGTGCTCCAGGCTCTCAGTATCCAAAGCATTAATGAAGATACAGTATAGTACCATAGACTGGCTTCAGTGAATCCATGCTTGGTGCACCCTTCCAGTTTGACCAGGGATTTACTGACAATGACTCTTTGAAACAAGTTTTCTAACCGATTCTGAACTTTCCTTACATTAGTGTCACATTGACTCAAGTCACCTCCCCTTATAAGCACACCATGTGAGAAAATGCCAAAGCTTTATTGTAGTCAAAGCACATCTGTTGCTTACGTACAATGATGGTTTCCACTTTTATCCTCTCACAGGAGGAACCTGAAATGGGTTTTATATTAGTTCCTCATTAATCTGTGTCTGCCATCACTCATCTGCTTGGCATCTTTCATGTATTTGCAAGTAGCCTGGTTCGTTCTTGCAGTGTTTTTCTGGGTGCTGAAGTTAAGCCAACTGGTCTCCTGTTGCCTTGCTCATCTGTCCCATCTTTATAAAGCTAGGCACTCCGTTTGCCCTTGGTCAGGCTTGCATGACCTTGGTCACCCTCCCCAAATTCTCAGGTAACCTCAGCCAGCTCTGAGATAGATAGCTTCTGCCAGTGGTGGAAATACCTATGGGGAATTTCATTAGGCACAGCCAGTTTGGAAACATATAATTTATCTAAATGGTCTTTTTAGATAAATTTAGCTAGCTTTCTCTTTTTTTAGTACCCTGAAATCTCAGTCTTTTGATGGCAGTTCTGTCAGCTGTCCGATCACAGTTCACCCTTTCAGTGGAAACAGAAAAAAAATATATTAAACACTGTCATTATTGGCATTGATAGATTTAAGTGATAAAAATGTGGGAAGGTAAAGGACTACCTGGTTCAGTAAGTCCCACCTCCAGTGGCCATAAAGTATAACATAATGCAGAGACTACACAAATCGCTGCACCTAACAAGACAGACCCCCTTTAACAAACAAGTTCCTGCCAGGAAGTTATTACCCTGCACTGCTAACACTGAAAAGGCAGGCTGAGCTTTTGGAGACCTGGGGGTTTACCTTTTGCCTTTCCTAATTGCTGAGGATTACACTCCTACTCATTGCTGCAGCACCAGCGTGCTCTCGGCTGCTGCCCTGCCGGGTGGACAGCCTCTGCGAGCATCCAGGCACCAGTGTTTGGGTGCCAAAAAGGGCTGTGGCTGGAAAGGGAGGCCAGGGGGAAGGGTCCCCAAGGCAGGAGGTGGCTGTGGTGGCCTGAGGAGTGCAGCCCCAGCATGGGCTGTCATGGCCAAAGGGCCTCTCCCTCAGCCCTTGGTGCAAAGTGAGAGAGATGCAAGGCTTGAGCTTGGGCTCCCTTGGTGCGAGGCTTGGGCTGGTAGTGGGACAGTGAGGAGGGAAAATACAAATGAGATCTCCAGGAGGGAGACTGCAGGACAACAGAAATGCTCATCAGCTAAACAACGTTATTGCTAACTTTCATACAGGTTTTTATTCTCAATTCAAAGGGAAAGACACTTTATTCAGGGCTTCCCTTTCCTGCAACAATGCCCCATTTGCTTGTGACTCGCCCACAGCTGTATGATGGCCATGCCGTCTCTCACTTTCCAATTTTTTTTGCAGCATCATCCCAGATCAGAGACCCTCAGAAATGTCCCCAAGCTGTAAAAATGGGGTAATCATCCAATGATCTCTTGTTTCCAATTCAGTAAAGTATTATACAAGCAGTCATAAATGCTGATCTTTGAAAACAAGAGCAGCTTCACATGCAACTGTTTAGTTCAACCAATGTACAAAGCAAAAATTTTCTTGGAATGCTACATTATTGTTATTTTTTTTTAATACTAAGTGGTCCTTTAATGAGTGTTAATCTCTGACAGATGGCTCTGTCCATCTGGCACTACTGAAGAGTGTAAAAGTCTAATTTATGTGGAAAACTTATTTAAAATTGTATATTCATTAGAAACAACTAAAACAAATGATCTTTTCATCCTGGCAGTGCATGATGGTGCCAAAGCACCACTAATAAATTCTACTGCCAAGAAGTGAGAGAGAGTTTGCAGACAGAACTGATGGCATGAGCAATTTTTCTCCTTTCATAGTTGTGAAATACTTCTAAGGAAAAAAAATCCTGTGAACAAAGCACAATATCCCTCACAGAGAGATTTGCACAAGCTCTGGCTAGTGCTGAAGGAAGGTACCATATCAGCGTCTGCCTTGGTCTCTGGTATGAGGGAGGGCATCCGTGGGGGAAAGGCAAAGTTGGAGATTCTGGCTCCAAGCATGCCCAGCTCAGTGCAACACCTGAAGGGATGATGATGGACCACTGTCGCTGCTTCCCCCACGAGACTAGCAACTTTATACTCATCCCACCTGCTGCAAAGGGGTAAAGCTCTTGCCAACTGCCCCAGCAGCTTGGGATGCCGAGGGCATTGCCTGGAGCAGGCAGTGGGGGGAAGCCAAGCACAGCCCCAGCCGAGGAGCACAGGGCTGCATGCCTGCACTATGGGAGAAGGAGGAGGAGGAGATGGGGACCCTCCAGAAAGTCTGCAGAATGGGTCAGACAGAGAGGTGAATACACATGAAACCGGGCTTTATCAGTCCTGCTGCTTACAGAGCAATGCTACTCGTGCAGGCATCAGCTTCAGAAAAGTTTAAAAGGCAGGAGACACCCTGCAACAAACAGTTGCACAGGATTTTTTAATAAAACACAGAATTTGCCATCTTCAAAGCATGATCCCACTCTCATGGTGGCCTGAGTGGTGAATCCCCTTGGATTTTTGGGGAACTTGACTGGATTGTTACGTTGCTCTGGGAATCTGAAATGTTATTTGGATGTGATGTCATGCTCAGAGAATAAAGCAACATTTTGTCTATGACAAAATAAACATTTATCTGTTATTTTTTCTTATTTTAGCATCATCAAATACTCAACCTGAGAAGGAATACCATTTTAAAATTTGTCCCAGAATAAGAAAACTTTATTCTATGTCAGTTCAACAGAAGTTCTTTCTGTCTGCAACAGGCAAGATGATTGTCTTATCTTGAACCATGAAGGGGTTGAAGTTTGAGTATCGTTTCATGCTGAAGTAAAAATATTATTTTGCCCTGAAGATAGGAACAGAGTATTCAGCATTCCTCCAGCAAGCAGATCTATGTTTAGAGTGACAATACACAAGGTGTTCTTAGCAATGGTAATTTTTTTTCTACAAAAAGAGTGTCCTAAAATTAAATCCTTAGATAAGACTGCTTTGCATTAAGAAAGTGCTTTCTTTTTTGAGACTTCCAAGTCAGGTTAGCCTCTTAAATCTGTATGGAAAAGTCTTAGGTGATTTAGTAAAAAGGAAACTAATCAGGCTCTTGCTATGCGATAGCAATCTATTAAAATGTATAATTTCACTAAACATGTATTTTCTGGTGGTATTTTAATCATAGAGTACCTGCCAGCAGAAGCATCATTTCTATTAAAGTTCAATGGGATGACCTGAAATGCTCTAGAACACACTTTATTTCCTTTTAAATGCTCTATGGTTATTCTCTGGCAGTGAGAAGTAATAGCTCCAGGCTGCCCTGTTCAAAGCCAAGCCTCACTGTGCAATGGATGTCGAGGGAAAGCCATCAGGGTGCTGGCCTGTGGATCGGAGGAGCTGAAAGTGGATCCGTGGTCCATCATACTCTGCCTGCACGATTGTCTCTAAACTCCTAAGTGTGTTACAAGGCTGCGAGGCTACAGCAGTCAATCAGGGCTACTAACATGAAAGCCAGAACCTGGAGCTCATCCTTTTTGATACAGGAGACATGGAAAGTTTGGCACCCTTTAAAGAGGATTGGAAACCAGGCATATTACGGGTCAGGGAGCCTCTAGAGTTTGCCACCAGATGTACTGGGAAAAGTCTGGAGTTAGTGCCCTTCTCCAGACATTGGGCACCCAGACCTGGGTCCTATTCTCAGGGCTGGTGGTGACATCTTGCATTTTCAGAACCAAACAATGCTCACTGCATCCTTTAAAAGCAAAAAAAAAAAAAAAAAAAGCATTGGTGTTAATGCCTAAATTTTAAATTAGTGGTTTGAACACATGCTCAGGAAATGAGACACATAAGTTTTAAGCCTTTCTCAGCTGGAGAATATTCAAACCCACGTTCAAGAGAACCAGCAAGAAAGTCTGTAGCTGAGGATGAGCGAGTACACTTGGGCACAGAGGGCAGGTCTTCTTACACATGGCACCCTAGACTCTGGATGAAAGGCAAAAATAATTTTGGGAACACAGATTGGAGCCTCACTGGCCTTCTGAGTTATACTTCCTCCTGCCTGGTCTCTTCTGTGCTTTGGAGAGCTGCGTCTGTACTGCCTCTGCCCAAGGGAGGTGGCTCCTGACCCTGTGACAGTTACTTAAAATTGTTGCCTTGGAATAAAACTGCCCTGACAGAAACCTCATGGAGAAAAGGAACAAGTGCTTTGTAACTGAGTATGAGTTATTGGGGTTCGCCACATGCTCACAGCCTTCATTTTACTGCCATCTATTACCTTTATGGTAAAAACTACCGGCACTTCACCTTCACTGAAACAGATGTCCTAAGCTCCATGTCTCTATGTAAAAACACAAGTGGTGGTCATAACATCAGCAGGCTTTCGTTCACCACATATTGATTTAAAAGCTGACTTGCAGTTCATTTCTCTGGAAATACCAGCTCAAAAGGGTTGCAAAGCACTCAGATACTTTAAAAGAGACTGGCCCCATTGGAAAAGGTCCTGTGTGAAAGCCGCACTGTCAGCTGTTTGTGCCTTCCCAAGCGCAAAGACAGCAGAAATCCTGCCCTGTAGTGGGGACAAACGCCAGTAATGGTTTTTCATGACCCTCACTGGTCAGACTGAAAGCTCGACTGTCTTTGCTGGTGTGAGAGGCCTGAGCCCATCCCTGGAGATGCACACAGTTTCCTAAACTTAGATAACTGAAGGATAAGAGAATTTAATCCAACAGCTATTTAGAATGAAATTCATAAGCAGATCTGCCCTTCTGCTGTCAAGAGTGTGTTCTGTGGAACTGAGGCATTTTATTGCAATTATCATGCTACTGGAGGGTCTCTTAGAGCCCTGACTCCCACAGTCCAGGGAACACAGGACAAGCCCAGAATTGATTAGAAGTAGTATTTCAGTTTCTAGCTGTCATGAGCTGGAGAGAAGCTGGAAATTGTTACTTGGTTTTGATTAAAGGGTTCAAACAAGCAAAAGGTCATGAGTATTTTCATTTTTAATCTCATTATTTTAAAACTAGCCCCTTTATGTAAAGGAAAAGCCTGATTTGTGATTTTTGGACATGTGTAGTTGGCAATTCTGTAAATAGGATTACCCTGCATATGCTAGCTCAGTTAGTGTGTGCTTCACCATATGCACATTTTGGAAATTAGGACCCTGATGTCCATTTGTCAGTTAAACCTCCCTAGATCTGGCTGCACTGAATCTGTTCTGGAGACGCTGCTGGGCATTAGTCAGTATTTGCACTGTAGCACCAGATGCTACCTGTGGTGTCTCTAGCTATAGAAAGAAGCACTTTTCCAGGGGTAGCATTCACAGTCAGGCTTGGCAATATAGGGGCTTGACATTCATAGCACCACAGGGTATTTTTAAGCCCAGTTCATTCCTGTAGTTGAAGCCTTTTGAAATCTTTGGAACCACTTTGGAAGCCCAGAACAAAGTACAGCTAAAGGAGACACTGCCCAAGTAACAGCTGACCTTCTGTCTTAAGTGTTCCCTTATGACAGGAACTATTTCAGATAGACTCTAAGTAGCACTTCATAGAAATAATGGTTTTCCCATGACAGCAGGATTTTTGTGCTATCATTAAGCTTTGCAAGACTTGACATACAGACATGGGAAAGTAACAGAGCAACCAGAGCCCTCCACACATAATCCACTCGTTCCTCTTACTCCTAATCGTAAAAGGAGTAGGCAAGACTTGTTTTCTCTTCTCTCCCCATTTCTTCTTTTGTGTAGAGTAAGTGAGTTGACTGAGCCAGTGTGATAATCGAGCAGTTGGGGAAAAAAAGGGAAAGTTCATAAAAACTGAATGCATGCTTCTTTCCCTTACAGAAAAGAAATGGATTTTGGAGAGTTACGCATTCATGATTATAAATTAGAGAAAATAACTGATTCTCTGACATGGGAAGCTCATTCCCCCACTACCAATACTTAAGCTAGGAAGGCAGGTCTCGCACCTTGCTGTTTGCTGTTATGTTTGTGTGTTACTTAGCTGGAAGGCTTGTGTCTTATGCTGCAACTATGAGAGAGTGCAAGCTTTCAGCCACAGAAACAAATTCTGAGGCTTGAACACAAGCTCAGCTGTTGTCAGTACAAAAGTAACATTTAATTAACCTAGAAACTGTTACTGAGGAGTTTGTCTGTGCAACAAATGATCAAAGAAGATGTGTCTCCCCAATTTCATTGGTCTGGTTTAACTCCCTGCAAAGGGATGTTTTGCACTCTGAGCATGGACGGGGGCTGTCCTTCTTTGAAGTTGTTTTCAAGTGCTTTTGGCAAAGCTGGTAAGAAGTGTGATGTTTTCTATCTATCTCCTTCTCTTTGTAATAAAATTACCAGCTGCAGAGGCCAAAGCCTTTCCCCGCCAACTGCAGAAGAGTGCAAAAGGCTGCTCTTCCAAGAGGAGCTGAACCTCTTCCTGATAAACCTTCTCTACTTTTAGACTGGCTTTTTTAGAAGCCAGTTATAGGCACTCTCGCTCAAGCATGGCAAGTGACAGACCAAAAGACATGTTGCCCAAGGAGTCTGAAGTAAGCTAGGACCAGGAACCTGAACCAGAGCTGAGCCTAAGCCATGTTTTTAAAGTTTTGCTGTTGGCAACACTTTCAGCCCCAGCCAAACCTGAAAGGGATCTGAGCTGGAGCTTTTGATGGCTCAACCCCCAGCTTAACACGCTGTTCCCAAAGCGAAAGGCAGCAGATTTTAAATGGCACTGTTAAGTGTCACATAGTTTTACTGAGTTAGTTCTCTGTTTCCTGATCCAGAGGGAAGGAGCAGCAGCAGGGAGGAAAGGCAAGACCACCCTCTTCAGTGGCAGTGCAAACTAATTAAAGTTATTGAAGTCACACTGTAGCCACGACCTTAGAGGACCTGCAGCAAAGACACAGCTCTTGATTCAGTCCTGAGCAGTGCACGTGGTTCAAGAGGTAACTGTTTAAGTAGTACCCCATACAAGGGATCATAATGTATTAAATCTAGCCTTCTGGCAGGAACAAAAAAGACAAACACACGCACAAACACACAAATCCCACAATAATGACTTAAAACTTTTTAAAAAAGAGATTCATGTAAAAGTGAAGAAGCTGTTTGATAAATTAAAAGGAAACTGAGGATAATATGCTTATAGGCATCACAGAGGTTGCTTAAGAACACTATTTTAGAAGCTGAGTATAAATGTGCTTCTCTAATGAATAAAAACTCTGAAAGACCCCTGATAAGCCAAAGAAGTCAGTGTGGTTAAACAGCAGAAGCTAACAAAGGTTAAAAAAAAAAAAAAAAAAAGAGGTTATTTCAAGCAAGGAATAAAGCATGATATCGGTCAAGTTAAATATGAAAACAAAAAAAAGTTGGGCCAGAAAAAAGATTTTAAAGAGCAAGTCACTAAAGGCAAAAGCTAATACTAAATGTTGCTAAACACATGAGAAGGAGGAAATTGTTAGGTTATGTAATAAAAGCTTGTCTGCATACCCACAAAGGAGCACAGAGAGACGGGGCAGAGGGGCATATAACACCCTGCCCGGCTCCTCCCAGGCCCATCACAGAAGCTGTCAGCCCACCAAAGGTCCATTTCCACATGCCAGAGGAGCAGAGAGGCACAAGGGCAGGTGGAGAACCCAAATTAAGGATCCCCAAGGAATGAGGGAGCAACTTCTCCAGGCCCCTCCCAGGGCTGTCCCAGGAAAGCCTCAGCCCCAGTGTCCAGGCTTGAAACCCATCACAAGGTGTCATGGGAACAGCTGTCTGGATCTCCTTTCGGACTGTGGAGGTCACTGCCTGGGGCTGTAGGACACATTATGGGATGCTGGGGAAGAGCAGTTTGGAATTGCACGTGACTTCTTACCAGATGTTTAGGGGAGAAACCAAAGGTGGGGAAAAGGCAGGGATTTAGGTGACCTGGGGTGCTTTGTGTGCATGTACCTACTGGGAATACATTTTCAGCCTCGCTAGTGGTTTGGCCTGGGACATGGAGCTGTGGCAGCCTCGCCTGTGTCGAGCTGTCAGATCCAGCATGATATATTTTCCTCTAACAGAAACCAGCCAAAAGTCTATGGGACTGATATGATATCAAGGAGTAAAAGCAGCAAGCAAGACAGGTAACAGGCCATGGCAGTAAGGCTAGCAGAAAAAGCTTTGCTGTCTGCTACGTTGGACTTTAGCCTTTCCTTATGGCAAATAAACTTCCTAAAACTAAAGAATGAATAAATGAGACTTCAGAGCTGATAATATGAATAATGGCTGGTCGGCCCGGCCAGAAGGTATTCACACTGGAGTTCTGAATATAGCTAGAACTCAGATACAAAGTCACGAAACTACTACTTAGATATATAATCCATCCGGGTGTAATACCCCAGCTGTGATGCCACAGGAATGGAAGATGACAGATGTGACACTAATTTTTAATCCAGGAAACAGATCAGTGATCCTGACTTCCACTTGAGGACATGGCACAAGATAAGACTAGAAGTAGTCACATAGATAAATGTGGTATGTTAGGAAAGGTCCCATACTGTGCAGAGAAAAGTCAGGATGTGTGTTAGATTCCTTTGAAGCTTTTAAAAAAGAGTTAAATTGCTAGGAGGTTAGAAGGAAGATAATTTATGTATTAGTAACTGGTTGAATAATAGAAAACAAAATTTTCTTGATGGAGAAAGGACATCAGTAGAATCTCTCAGGAATCAGTGGTAGGGCCTGTGCTCTTCAGCATACACATAAACAACCATGCGTGTGTGAACAGTGAGGCAACAAAGTTTGTTGATTATAAAAGCTATTCAGATGGACTATGCCCATCTGAGTTCAGTCAAGGTTTTCGAGGCACATAATGGTTTACAAGCAGATCCTTAACAGTGAAAATGCACAAAGTAATAAAAAGTTCAAGACATAACTGAAATATAACCCAGGTGCAAAACAAATAGCAGCTACAATCTGGAGTTATAAATAGTGTCATCTACATAATTTTCAAGTAAAACCATCTACAAACCTGACTGTAGTACTATAAATCTGTATTATAAAGAACTGCTTATTGTAAATTATCCTGTCTCTTTAAACTGGAGACAGGTGGCCACGTGGGCTGGCTGAAATCCACTATCAAATATTATCTTAGCTTAAATTGGACAGCTTCACAGGCTTCTAGAAACTAGGGCTGTAAAGGGACTTTTGAGACCAGTCAGTCCATTGCCCTAAGGCTGCATCAAGTGTACTTGCACCTTTCCTGACAAACTTGTGTTTCAAAGACCTGCAGCACTGGGGAACCCACAGGCTCCACTTTGTAACCCTTAGTATTGTAATGTTTTTCTTAATATTTATCTTGAATATCCTTTGCAGAACTTAAGCCTATTATTTTTCATTGTGACTATGGGAAACATTATTCCTTTTCTTTGTACAGCAACCCTATATTTATTTAAGGACATAAAAGATCTTCATGACTTCTTCAGTCTTCTTTTCCTTTGGCCTGAGAACCCAGTTCATTCAATCTTTCTTATTAAGTCATATTTTCTAGATCAGTAGTTATTTGTGCTGTTCTCTTAACTTTCTCCATCTGCAGGGATGTAAGCCAGACCAGCACAGGCTAAGTTGTTACCAAGCACTGAGTAGAGCAGAATGGTCATTTCTTATGTCTTGCGGTCTATAGCCTTGCTTTTACAAGAATAGCATTTGCTTTATTGCCTCCAGAACAACACTGTTGATACGAGTTAAGCTTCTTCAACTAGTTTATTAATCTCAGATCGTTTTCTGGAGAACGCTTCATAGCATTCCCAGCTATGATTTGTGACTCTAGAGACCTATGTACTTTTGGTTCACTACCTAGTGACAGAGCAAACCTAGAAGAGATTCCAAAGAAACCACCTCCATATGTTTTACATTTTAATAGTGGGCTGTCAGTGGCTACTCTGTAGTCACACGTGCAACCAGCTTTGTACTGGCCCTATGGTAGTTCTGTGTAAACCAGTGATTTTGAAATGACTGTCCTTAGGCTTTGATATGGGCTACCTTTAAGGGATTTCTGAAATGTAGCAAAGAGAAGTAGGCATATTTTCAGTAGTTAAAATTTACTATGGAGGATTGTGAGCTTCCTCACGGATCTGCATTAGAAAAGACTGAAAACCACTCATCTAAACCATGCTTCCCTAAATAATGAGAATATCAAATGAAACAGTGCTAAGGAAGGCCTGGCTAGAATCATGGAATGTGGGAACTCTTGCTTTTGCCCTTTCCACAAGACCTGTTATCCTTATTGCAGAAGGAAAGCAAACTGGTTTAATGTTATTTATACTTGACAAACCTATATTAACCAATACTCGTCGTCTTTGTCTTCCAGATACAGTTTGTTCAATGTTTTCCATCAAGACTTTTTCAGAGAAAATTTCCTTTGGTCAGTGGATGATTTCCCATCTCCATTCTACACTTTTTAAAGTTATCTGCTACAATCTCCATTTTCCCCATCTTCAGTCCACCTTGTTTGCCCTCAGTGGGTTTGCAGAGGTTGCATCACTCTGACATTACTTCCACAAGGTCTTCAGGATAACTCAGGTTGAGATTTATAAGTCCTAGTCCATTTGAAAACTTCTAGATTATCTGAATAATTTCTAACTCATTCTTTGCCTATTTTAGAGTGAAAACTTTCTCCTTTGCAGCTCATAGTGATTTATTCAGGTACCTGCTTCAGATACTTTTGCTCACTCAGATGCAACCTAAACCGAGCAATAAGAAAAGGCCAGAAAGGCAATTTCACAATATTCCTAACCAAGACTCAGTTAAAAAGAGACTGTAATAACTCCGTGAGGGCCAAGGCCTGTCTCATTTCCTAGGCATTATACAATAACTGAACACAGGAGGCAAATGCAGCCTTTACTCCAAAAGCACCTGGAATACAGACCAAGAACACTCAATCCCCATAATCAAAACACAGCCCCCATCAACAGAAATCAACCCAGTGGAAGAACCACATGTGTTTCAGGCAGAAGTTGCATGCTCCAGAGAGAAAACCCAACTGAGAACAAAGGAGGAATGATGAGGGTTCATAGCCAAACCACACACAGTTTGCAGTCTATTTGCCAAATTCTTTGCCTAAAGATGACAACCAGAGAAGGGACAAAACCCCTTACTGCTTCATCCCCCAGAGGTTCCTCTATCTCTCCTTAAGCCTCAGGATGAAGGCCTGGTGATAACTAAGTGGCAAAACTTTTTCCCAATTTTCTTTCATATGGCCTGAAAAAAGAGACTAACAGATCTTGTGAAACTCAAGTGGGAAACCACTAGCACTGGGTGCCATCCCAGGAATGCAGCTGCTTGAGTCAAGGGTCAATATGGAGAGAATCAACTCCCGTCCAATCCTTACAGGTCCAAAGCTGAGATACTGTGAGGACCTTGACGAGATCTGGTGAGTCACCAGTGGACACACATTCTGCAAAATGTAGGTCCAAGAAAAGCTGATCTCCCAGGACCCTTGACAGCCATTTGCCTTCTGTGTCCCACACTTTAGCCCTGAGAAGGCAGAAGGGAGCTGGTGCAGAAATTTTGGGTGCTCAGGAGCCAAGCCCAGGCCACTTACCTCAAACGTTGTCATACCACACCTCCTATAAGATTGTTTTTTGCTGTTGTGTATTCTTGGTAGTGCCTAAGGTTACATCAAATGGTTTTTTTGTTAGCTCTATGGATCCCAGAACTTCTCCACATGGTGGCAAAGAACCAGGGCTGTCTAATCCATGTGTTGCTTACAGAAAATTAATATTTGCTTTCCTACTTCCCAGCACTGCTAAAATGGAGGAAAAGCAATCCCTCAAAGCAAATCCATCTCTTTAGGATAAATCCCAACAGTACCACAATTACATGTTTTATATAAGGTGAGTCTTAGAAGGTCATGGGAGGAAAAGGTTTGAAAGAAAACACGAGCTGTAAAGTACCAGTTCAAACTCTTATCTACAGGTCTGTTAGAGACAATAAAGATAGGAAATAAATTATCTACCATTGCATTAAAATCTGTCCAATGGTCCACAAAGAGAGTGGCACTAAAACTCCGAGTTATATTGTCTTTCCTTGGGGTGGAAATGTCACCAAACATCAGCCAAGACTAAATCACTGAGCAGAGAGGATACCAGTTCCAAATGTTTCCTGTGTAACATCTAGTTAAGAGTGTTTCAAATCATTCCTCCAGAATAAAAGGTCAGTCATTAAACAATTTGCCAAAAGAACAAATTATCCCTATGGAAGAAACATAAACATTAATTAAAGAAAATATTATGTTGATCAAAAGAGGAACTCAAACCACCAATAAACAACCTGGAATATCTTCCTGAACAGAAACTAAATCAAGCCAGAGCTGCAATCTCTGCACCACAAGTAAGAAAATCTTCCCTTCCCTACTCAGTAAACCAGTCAGTGTAATTGTCTTTACCCAAGTGCACCTCTGGCACAAAACATAAATCTATCATCTCTTGGAACATGTGTTATGAAAAGAAGAGTTTCTCTGAAAAGACATATGTGTAGAGACCTATACTTTGAGTTGTTCACAAGAGACTTTTTACAGAGACTAAAAAGGAGCCAACTGCCAAGTGTCAGACAAACTACTGAAACTAAAACAGTTGATTGATAGTCACTAATCCCCAGCATCATCACTGGCCCAACAGGCACAACAGCTATCATTCTCTTTAGCCTGTATCATTTCTAGTTGCCAGGCTTTAGGTATAGAGACATGTCCCACAATACATTGATTGGACAAATAAAACAAGGTAAAATCCAGAAACAAATATCATGCCTATTCCACCCACAGATCCACCCAAAAAACCAACTGAGCATATCCTCCTCAGGGCATGGTGAGACCAAAAGCATCCCTGATTCCCTGCTCCCAAGCTCAGAGTTCTAACCCTCTGCCAAGACAGTTGTCATCCAAACCAGCAACTCACAACTCATGCAGAAATTAGACACTGAGTGGACACATGTGGAGAATACTTTCATTAACATTAATCACAAGAGAAGTTTCTAAAGCAGCATCCTTGGGCCTTGCCATTAAAATCAGACCTCTCGTACCTCGTGTCAAGAGAAGCCCTGGGTGGGTGTGAGGAGTGCCAGTTGCAGGGTTCCTCAGAGGCACCCAGCACCACCTGCTGTCGGAGGCCAATGGACTCTGGACCTTCTTCCATGCGGCAATTCCTTCACTCCTAAATAACATGCTGGAAATTTGCTTTGGAGATCTAGGTAAGACATGGCACCAGTTGTTGGCTGAAACATGATGCTGACATGTTGGTACAAGGATTTGCTTGAGCAAGTTAATTTTAAACCTTATCATTGCAGCACAAGTAAATTAATAGCTCTTAAATCCATGCTTAGTGGAACTGTTCTTCTGAAATAGGTTTGAGAATAATCCATGCATCAAGGTAGGCACTCAGAAACATGGAGGTGGGTTGGAAAGAGAGAAATGCAAGTGGCGTCACCAAATACCATTCCTTGTGCCAGCCACAACCTCTGTTCATTGTTTGGATGATGATCCTTGGCAGATAAGCCATGATTTGGAAAGGTTTGATCCCATACAGGCAGGGAGAGTTGATGAGCACCTGATCTGGCACCAGGAAGCCATTGTCACTGGTGGAGGACTCATGCTGTGAAAGCACGAGGGGTGGCATGTTGCTAGAGTTTGGTGCAGGTGGATTAAAGCCAAGTGGGACTGACAGGTGCGCTAGAGAGGGAGACAGACATATAAAACCCTATGTCTATTTGTCATACAGAAGCCCACGTAGGTCCTATGTGTAAAATGGCAGAAGACACCTATGTTTAGGGACCTGCATCCCAACCTTCCTGTACTTCCTGGTTTCCTCTAACCTCAAAAGATATCCTGACTTGAAGAGGGCAAAGAGCTAAGAAATGCCGATGCTCATGTTACTCCACCTCTGTGCACAGGTGGCCCTCCCAGCAACCCTGTCTCACTCTGGCTGCACACTGTGGCAGCCCCTGTTCTGTTTACATTAGTATTTATGGTGCTGGATCAAGTCTTTTCCTAAGGCTACAGCTGTCAGGACAGCTAATGAGGTGCACCTGACAGTATTGCTGTCACAAGACTTTACAAGGTGTTGTTAGGAGTTGTTTCCTGTCACAAAGCACAGCATTTGAGCAAAATGTGAACTCCTCTCTGGAAACCCAGGACAAACCATCGAGACACTGAGATACCAATAAAAAAGAGATGCAGGACACAGTCAAACCCTGAGGGTCTGAACAGTCATTGCAGAACTGTGTTTACTTTTCAGTGAGTTTGTGCATATGCGCAGGGCATGTAAATGGGGCTTTACAGTACAGTGAGGTCTCCATCACAGCTCTTGCTATGTCTGCTGTCTCAGACTTACAGACAGGGATGAGAACTGCTGTCGGGACATCACAGCTCAGGATACTTTTGTGTGTAATTTCCTAGGATATTAAAGTGGCTAAGGCATCCTTTGTTGCACCTGCCTTGCATCCTTTTTTACTCTGTTATCCTGGAGGAAATAAGTGATGAGATGTGAATTCCCATGCATAGGCAGATCTCCAAGAAATGAGATGAGGCAAGAAGGGCACTAAGTGACCTGTGCCACTAGTTTCAGTACATGGGAGAGTTTGAATATGGCATTTCACATCCTAAGGAAAGGTTGGCAGAAGGCACCTGAGAGCTGAAATTTGTGATGAGCTATAACTGCACTCCATCTGCCTCAAGGCATGTGGGCCCTCACTAAAAGTTCCTCAGTATGGCAGATGGGTACTAACCCAGGTTCAGACAGCCTAAGATGAAGATAGTGCATTTATCTGGAGATGGAGATGAACTGCAGGCAGTTCTTTGGAATCTGATGTGTGATACAGGACCTGTTACTGAGATGATTCAGCTGTGATCAAATTCTGAGCTGGTGAAAGGAAGTAATTTAATCCCAAGACAAATTCCTGCATTTTGAATTTTGTTTTCATTCTAATTTAGGATGAAAAGTCAAAATTTAAATGAATAAACAAAATCTGGAATAAAAATTTGGAGAGAACGAGAAAAATGTATCCAAAGACATAGAAACCACCTTAAAACAGCATTTCTGACATAAAAAACCCTGCAATATAACAGTGAAAGGGAAATGAGAAGACTGAAAATAAATTGAGAGGGTTGGGCTGCAATCTTTCATTTTCGTTTTAAGTCATTCCAATATTATCCTTTTGAAAGTCTGCATTGGAATTGATACATTCCCATTAAAAAAATGAAATTTCAGGGAAATTAATTTTCCATCTGTTTTGAAAATAGTGGAGGATATCACAGTCTTTAGTTGGTAATAAGTGATAAAAAAGAGTTCTTACCAATCTGGTCTTCAAACTTGCATTTTAAAATGTTGCATGGATGAAACAAAGTCTTTGGAAGCAATTGATTTGCATTCAGCAAATTCCTGTTCTTGCCAGCTGAAGCCATAATTTGGGTCAGATGTCTGGGCAATTCACAGCTAGGAATAGATGAAGAATTGTTGAGATTTGCTTTGAAACACATGATGGGGTGAATTTCAATTGTCCAAATTCTTGTAAAGTTGAAGAAGGGTAGGTTCCTGCTGACTAGATATTCATGAAAAATAGCTAGCAGCAGAAGAATGGAAAAAATGATTGGCAAAATGCAAACCAGGGAATATAGCAGAAACTTGAACAGGAAGCCCAGTCCTTGAGAAACATTTTGACACCCAAAGTATGAACCTAACTTTAGTGGGATCTGTTGTCCCCACATTGCAGGCCACAGGCTCTTTCAGAGCAGCAAGGGTTTTTTACTTTGTAATGCACCAGGAACGTGTCGTTGTTCCTTGAAGCAGCACTGTTCCCATGCTAAAAAGAGAGACACAGATTGTTAGAGACAGTCTGGAGCCTGCAAATGAGAGGTGTACAGCCTTTGTTGGAATGTGTGATGACAGCTGAGTGTTGCTTGATTTCGTAATTGTCTGGGATTTTCCCAGGCACCTCGAGTGGTTAGATACCCACTTCCCACTGGCATCCAGTGGGACTATGGCACGTTGCTTTCCTACAATCCTTTCAACATCTTTGATATTGATGACCGGAAAGAGGCAATACATTTTTTTTTGGGGGGGGGACGACCTGTTTCCTTCTGGTGTGGGAAGGAATATCAACTTAATATTCTTATCAAAGGGGGGTAAAGCCACATGGGTCTAGGACAGCTCAGCTGCCAGGGTGCCCCAGATCCAGCAGTCCCCTGTGTCCACTAGTCAGCATGGAGGGCTATGGTCACTGCATCATCCCACGTCTGTCCCGGCACCTCAGGCCTGCACAGCCCTGGGACCTCAGTGGAAAGGCCACCCACTGGGACACTCACAGGGAGGGAGTCAACAGGGTTTCCACAGGAGCTAGCGTGGTGTAGGTACACGTATTTCATGAGTCACTACTCCAGGAAACAGGAATACAAAGCTGAAGTCCAGCGTCACCTTCTCCCACACAGGTATCCCTGTTGGACTCAGGTCAGACTCTCAGAGTTTTCTAAGAATCCAAAAGAAAATATTTTTAAAAGCACTGTAAATTCAGAAACAAACCAAAGATGTAAAGTCATCCTATGTTTAACATCTACTAGAGCTAGGAAGTCTTCACAAACCTTACTTCAGCATCCTGCCATACACATGACAGAAATTACTGTAATTAGAAAAATTAAAATTCTGTGTGGAGGAGGAGTTTGTTTAACATTTGACTTGTAACAGTGACCTTTAAATGCCAGTCTCTCAAAAAATGACAATTTCTTTGATGCTTTTCAAATGAGCAAAAAGCATGGAAAAATACAAAAGGAAACCCTATTCAGTCCATACTGACAGTGTTATGGTAAGGAAAAAAGTCTTCACAAACCCAAAGTAAAACCAAGTTTATTTTTCCAAAGTAAAACTCAGTATTACTAGTCACTGTTACATAAAGCAAAGAAATTCTGCCCTGAGCTTGCAATTAAATTTAAACCACATTTGAAATAAAAACAATTTAGATTACTTTTTCGGCACAATGACAGCCCTGGTTTTCATCCAGCTCTTGTTATCTTGTGAACCTTTCTGCTGCAACATTCCTTTACTGCCAAATCTGCTTTTCTTTCTACGACAAAGAAAAATGCAAGAATCTGGTAATGTTTCAATCGATTGTACTACTGACAGAAATGGAAATCCAGTGACACCATGGCTGAATGTATGTATAACTTGGCCTTTAGGAAATGAAGACAAAGCTTTGAATGTAATTGTGCTAACAAACAAAACACAGCAGGTGCTTAGATCTGCTACAATTTGTTCTTATTATGTTTTGCACCAAGAAAGAGAAAATGATCTTTTTCCAACTGATCCGCATTTTAAAATTAATAAATCAATGGTAATATGTTTATCTCTAATATAGTTAGTATACTTTTGTCACCTCTCAAAAGCTTATAACATAAAATCAACAGCCCACACTGGCTGAAGTTATTCAATACAATAACATATTATACAATAGGCTGCTGTATTTTTAAAACTTGTTTTTGGTAATGTAGAATTAATTTTCAATGCCAACTTTTATGTTGATTTTTTACACAGAATTCTGGGTCAGGAACTGTTTTTAAAGAACATAGCTGAGAATGTTATCTCTGTTGTCCAAGCAAACACACACATCCATACAAAATAGCTGCTTCTTATCATCTTTCACTGCTAGATTCAAAGTAAGTAAAAAAATTTGATTTTTTAATCTAAAAGGAAAGTTGCAGAATGAGATGGAGATAACAGGATGGAATCTATGAAAGTACAAAAAAGGTGTTAAAACTGAAACAGGAACAGGAAATGTCATACAGCAGCCAGCCTCAGATAGATCTATACAAATAATTGATTAGTGGCTTTTCTTTTTCAACAAAACAAAAATTAGGCAAAATAGGATTTTTTAAAAATTTGAACGATATATTAACTTATGCTTTGTAGATTTAAGCAACTTTAGTATTAACACTATTTTTTCAGATTTTAAATGAAAACATTCTTTTGAAATGTATAATTGACTTACGTTGACTAATTTTTTCTCTTCATTTGCTTCTCTTTTGTTGAAATGTTGAACTGAACCTGGAAACATGTTTTCATATTTCTCTCCCTGAATTGCTTTAAGCTACATGGTCTACAACGTACTGGAATAGTCTCTGATGCCAAGATGTTTCAAAACTCATTTGGCTGCATAAATATTGCATCCCCCCCAGTTTCCACAGCCCCATACTGTAGACATTAAATGGTATATTAATAGTACTGCTATTCTGAGAACACTGATTTTATCTGCTCGCAGGGTGATAGGCTTTTCAGTAAGTGGAAATCTGAGAAAAATATCTTCTGAGCTACAGTACCAATGTTTGAAGAATGACCATGAATTCTGGAAGAGGGAAAGAAAAATGGAATCATGTCAGGGCATGGCTTGAAGCATTTGAGAAATTTCTGTCTTGTGTTACCAATGCATATTGTGTTTCAGAAGTTTCTAAAGGCAAATGCCTACTCAGTGGGTGGCAGAATAGCAGAAAGCTCTTCCTAGCAGAGTACAGAAGGAGAGAAGGAGAGGTGACTGCTCAGTGCCTCTGTCAGTTGGGCAAGTGTGGAGACACTTTTATCTTCAAAAGCAGGGTGTAGGGGTATTAAATATGACCCAGTACTTCTTCATGCATGGATTCACAAAAAGCCTCCAACCTTTTTAATGAACTTTAATAGATTGTTATGGCACATTATCAATTCTGAAGCTGCTATACATGTGTTGTTAATATGCCATGGTATTTGTAATTGAATATGACCTCCTGTGACATTAAAAATTTGACTGTCCGTCCCAAAAGACATCCACATGTTTTATGAAGGACGAGTGTGCTTCAATAAACCTTTTAACCAAGAACATATGCTCAATAAACAAAAAGCTTTTATTGATTTCATAAATAGCAAGACAATGTCAACCCTGAGCCAAGCAAACTATTGCAGAGCTTGCTAAAGTGCTATGGTACGTGTATAATGGAGAATGGTAGTTATATGCCAGGGGGACCATTGCTGGTCTCCTTGTCTTGCGGCTGGGACCAGTGAGACAACTGTCTCTCCCCTCAGTTCTACATGGGATTGCAAAGGATCCCCTGCACAGGAACAGCAGCTATAGAGGAATGGGAGCAAAAGGGTGCTGTGATCATGTTCTGCATCTTTCCTTCATGTCCTTTTCCTTGCATAGTCACTGCATAGATATTCTCTTGACAGCTTTTCAATCATCCTCCAGTTCTTTTGGTTCTCATTCTGTAGCGTGTGTCTTGTCTTCCAGTCTTTTAGTCATGTTTGCCATCTCTTGGGAATGACTCATGAGATCAACAAGCATTTCTGTATAGGCCATGCCCAGCCAGAGGTTACCAGAACAGAGAAACCACATAGTTACATGGCATAACAATGTTAGCCAATTGCCAGCATAGATAAAATGTTATTTTCCGTTAATTTTTTTCAGTTTTGGAATTTAATTTCTTTTTGCTCTTGCCATTGTGGGGAGTGCCTGAAAATGGAAAGGCATTTTTCCAGTTAAATCTCCTGGCAAACTTCTTCTACCATTGTTATGTGCCCTAATTTAACACTCCTTTGTCAGATGAGTTCTACTGGAGATGTTCTGATGATGATGATTAGATGACATTATCCTTATTCTTTTGTACAGACTTAATGCAGTTCACTGGTTTCATCACAACACCTGGTGCAATTCAGGAGTGGTTTTTTTCTCACATATGGTTTACTGCTCTTGATATATTTTAGCATTCTGTGATTGCTGGGAAGAAGCCAATGGGGAGGCATATCTCCATGGAAAGACCCTTCAACAAGTTGTTATGATAGAGTCTGATCCTCCATAAGTTCCTCCATGAGCTCTTTGGCATATGCCAATAATGTTCAGAAAAAAGTTGGACATTCAGCCCAGGCTGTGCCAGAACAATGTGATTAGGCAGGCCAAGCCTAGTACAAGCTAAGGCCTTGTGGGATGGAAGAAGGAGGAATAATTGCAGCAGCAGTTGCTCAAGCTTGGATATACATCAGCATGACATTTTTATATATTTTGCTTTCAACTCCTAACAAAGCAGCAGAGTTCTTTCCAATGATTTTGAGAAGAAAATATGGGTTAATTTGGAAAAAAAGGGACAATATCAGTAAAAGTCCTTTTTTTCCTACAGGAAAAAACAATCCAGTTACTACTGTGTTCCTTTTTAGTTGCCTATAACGTTTCAGCAGTATCTCTTCTCTGTTCAAATGTTCATTTTATAACATAGATGAAGAAAACTAATTTACCTAAGTAAAATAAAATAAGCGTAGTGGAAAAGGGAATACATAGACCCAGCTTGTTTCCATTATTCCAGAAGCTGTTATAAGCAGTGCCAATAATAATGCCTCTGCTTAATGTTGCTGATACTTCTCTATTTTCTTTCTTCCTATATTTTCCCTGCTTGGTATCTGCCAAAACTGATTAAAAGAATAGGTGAAATTTTCATCACTTTTGGGGACATCATTCATATGGGAAAACCAATAGACTTCCCTCCAGTTTTAGGAAAACCAAAATATTTTAGTTAAAATACGGTAATTTAAAGTAAAATCATTCAAAAATCAATTCTGAGAAAGATACCAGAGTTTCTGAGGATGAGGTGAAGTGGAAATGAATGTCTTTTCCCTCATAGAAAATTCTTAAAACTAGTTTGTTAAATAGAGAAAAAACCTCCATATTTTAGGGCTGGCAGTTTTCGCTTGGCAGTGATTTATCCTGGTGCCAATCCCCACTGAAATATAGTGAAATGTGTCCCAATTTCACGCTTTCAATGACTTGTAAGCTCTTTAGAAACTTTTTAAAGTTTGCTAGCTAATTCTTCAAACACCTGTCTGTAATGACTATGGCCTAGTCCCTCCCAGCAGGCTGAATATACTTGATCTCCACCAAATGGCTCAACAGCCTTCGTCCCATGCCTGAAAATTACGTAGGAGCTTTCTCATCCTTCTCACAGAGTTTGCCAAACACCTATGGTGTGTGACAGCAGTGTGGGTGCCTCCATTCCTCCTCAACAGGCAGTAGGTCAACACCGAAAGCTACCTGCTACTTACAACACTGGTTCCATCAACTCAAGCAACAAAGGCACGTTCAGTTACTGTGGCTCTGTAGATCCCAATTGTGCTGATTGCCTTTGTGGCAGTTCAGTTAGTTCCACGTGAAAACATTTGTCTTTTTCAGTGTTCAGGTTAGAATGGGATTTTTAAATCAGATTTTTTTCCCAAAGGCTTCCAATCATAGTCTTTTAATTCCAGAGTAATGAACTGGTTCCAGTTCATACTCTATCCTGTGTGCAGATCAGTTTTCATTCAGTTCTTAATGCAGCCAGAAGCTATCTATTAGCTATGTGCATTAGTTAAACTACAGCTGACATATGTAGACAGACAGCTGGCTGGTGACTGAACAGCCCGTCTGTGCCTGTCCAAGAGAAGTAGATGTTTCTGTATCCAGTTCTGTCTTATAGCAAGGAAAAGGCATGGTTTCATACTGAGTCAATACAGCAAGTCCACAGGTCAGTCAGCCACTCACTTGGTAACAGTAAACAATTAGATAAATTCAATGGGACTGATGGGATTTATATTAAAGTATCATGTAGAAACACATATTTACAATTTCATATATGTTGAATTGCCTGCATATTTGCAAAAATACATGCTACTTTGTACGTATAATACAGGAATTCAGAATGTTTTCCTAAGAGAAACTAAAATTTGTCCTGAACTGTTCCTGGGTATGCACGAGTTTAAGTGCTTGTTCTAGTTTTAGAACTTTAATTTTAGTCCATTGGAATTCATATTCCACTTGTTATTACAATTAGACATTTTTAGAGTTTCTATAAAGCTGTAAGCAGTCATTTGTTAAGTTTTAAAAGTGTATGAGTTCTGTATGCTTGCCAATACGTAGAATTTCTAAGTTACGGGACTTGGCATATGGCTTAACCCAGGCAAGGTTGCTTCTCTCCTGTCAATGACACCAAGTAAAAATGTTCTCAGTTTGTTCTTTTTCTTTATTTAGGTCAGTACTTCAGCTATAGTTGTCGTCTAATTCTACCAGAATCTTGTTGATCTTATTCTAATTCTCTTAATAAAAGCCATAAATTTTGATTTTAGCTCTAGTTAATGATAACAACACTTCTAACTTGAACAAATGTTTGTGGATCTTCAAGAGAATGGCAAATGCCACATTTCTGAAACAGAGCCTAGATTCAAGTACTCCCAAATAGCAAGTCCCTATGCTCCAACCATGGAGGAGATACAACTTAAAGAGTATGTTGCCAGAATAACCCCAAGAAGAGGTCATGTGCCCTTCTCTTCTCCCAGGCCATGCCAAGTCTCAGTGTGCTGTTGAGCTGTGTTGGTTTTGGACCAGGCTTGTAAGCTCACTGTGAGGGAGAGCGCAGCTGATAGGGAGATGGTAGAGGAAAGCCACAGATCCTGCCACTCTGACCCAAGAAGAGGCTTGGCAGGAAGGGCCTTCCTGCTCTGCTCAGGCATTCAAGCTAAGCCAAGCCTCTGGGGATGGCTGTTTGCAAGCCCATTTTACATGGCAGGAAATCTGCTTACAGGGAACAACGTGACTTTAAAGCTACTACTCCAGACATGCAAATTTTGGTTCACATGCTTCCTCCCTCTTGTTGCTTTCCACTCACCCCACCTTTAACTACAAGTCCTTGGGGGTTAGTGAAAGTGATCAGGCAGTGAACCTTCCCCAGGGCTCTGCAGCATGTTTGCAGGGAGTATAGGATATCAGTGTCGGGTAGAAGGGCCTCTGCAAGAGTTGGGGCAGTTTGTAATTCCCAAATGGACAGAAGGATGGATGGTGTCACTGGACACCCTCATGAGACACATCAGGAGCACATCAAACAAAATAGCAATCTGAACAGTCAGTGTAAGCTTGACACATCCCTTAGCTACAGCCAATCCTTTAGGTAGGCATGCTCAGCAGCTCCAGAAAGGAAGCAACCAGAAAGCAATCAAACCGAACATACAGATTTCTACTTCCTATATGATAGTCAGAGCAGCCTGGCAAAACAAGTAAACAGTATTATGGCCCTTCCATTACCAGTACTTGTGTACCCAGCTTGCAAGCACACAAAAGGGAAATGCTGAAATAGAAGAACAACCAAAGCTGCTCATAATATAAGTAAGAAAAATTACAAACTATTCCTAAAAGAATACTGCTGGGGGTAAAATAAAAGAATTACGTTTCAATAGTAGAGTCGTAAAATCAGTGTGGCCTGTGTTGTTTAAGGTCGTGCCAGGAATATGTCAGCCTCACAGACTGTGAAGTCAGAAATGCTTCATCACCGGTACAGCTTGCTTTGTGCACCAGGATACGTGTATGGGCTGTGACATGAAGCACTGCTGCTAACGACAAGGTCTTGCAAGGTTGGTGATCCATACTTCCTTCATTTTAGTTCCTTGTGGTCTGTCTTAAACAAGAAGCTCATAGTATTGAAACTCATAGTCCTGAACACACTAGCCTTCCTATAAACCAGGGAATCATGACTTAATAGAGTGCTATAATTGCCATTTCACAAAACAGGGACTGAGGGAAAAAGTGACTGAATAACTTGCTCAAAACTACCTGGGGAGTTTCTGGTAGATCTGAGAAGTAAACGTAGATCTCCCAAGTGCTGAGTAAAATACTGAACCATTCTTTCTCTTGCTAAACTTCTATTGTCTGCTCAAGCATTTACTTAGGACAACAGCAAAGTCTGAAGAAACAATATGAGAAAATACATGTCCCCAGGGTCTCCTCTTGAATGGTACTGATTAAATCTAACACAAAATGGTAGCCAGTGACTACTATAATATTCCCTTGACATTTAAGAAAAGGCCATATCCAACCTTTCTGAAGTCAAGAGGAGTCTTTCCAAGTAATCTCAATGAATTTACGGGGGCAAGAAGGAGGCATGTAGCAGAGATTAAGCGCATGTTAAACAGATGCCATGCTGATTAAATTATGAAAACCACAGACATGTACATAAAAAAAAGCCTAGCGTTTGGTGTTAGCTTACAGTTCAGGAAACAGTCCTTTTGGCTAAATCATGTCACCTGGTAACCCTGTACTGAGCACTTCATACCAGGTACTTCAAACGTTCTGCTTGAATCCACAAACATATTTAATCATATGTTCAGTACACAGATGCTCTGCCCCCATGCCACATACCTTTCCTTCCTCACATCTACCCCTTGCAGACCTAGCAGCCACTGCTCTCTGCTCAGTCCATGACCAACACTCCTTGTGTCTCCCCTCCAGTTCCTGCTGGCACTTCAGATGCTGGCCTGTAGGTCTTTAGCTGTAATGACAGAAATCTAATTACTTTTTCCAGATTTTTGTATAAAGGTAACACAAGGGTCTGGGTGCCTTTTATTATCCAGATGGCATGTTACCCAGATTCTTACTGTAACTGCCAGACACAACTGATTCTCATTCTGCATGATACTTTCATAAGGGTCTATCCACTGCTTATAATATTGACAGAAGTGAAAGTTAGTAGAAATTGGCAAATAGTGATTCTCCAGCCAGGCTTTTAGAAGTCACAACACAGCAACATGTGGTGTCCTGTTACCAGATCAGTGCCAAAGAGTAAATGAGCCAAAATTAAAACAAACTGTGAGGATAAAAAAACACATGAAGAAACAATTAGAGGTATAATCAAGGATATCAGACTCTAGGAGACCAAGTCAAATGAGACTGTTTTTCCATCTTCTACATCACACAATCTTTACTGTCACCACTGCCTTATTTAAATTAAATACATTCAATTATTTACAAGTAGGTATACAACCGTAAGCATGCAACAATCCACCTGATTACTTCATCACATAAACTTTCTTACATAATCTCATATCATATTATCTTTACTGTTGCTGCAAATCTAATTGAACCATTCAATGCAGTATGTGATAAGCTGAACTCTAGAGGCTGGGCTGGTAAGCATATGTGTTGGTAGTTGCATTGGTGGCTTTCTGCCTCTATTTACTTTCTCTGGCTTCTGCTGGAGAAACTCATCCATGCTCCATGTAACAGGTGGAGGTGGCTGGGTATTGTTAGCATGTCACACTGTTCTGGACAACACTTTATTTCTAGGCTGTATCCTGACTTCTTGAATGGCCAAAGAACAATGTTTCTGGTATGAGCAGTACAGCTTCATAAGCTCATGCTTACAACCAGAACAGAAGTGGATTTACTAGATCCAGCAATGGCTTCTTCTTGCTTCTCATAGACTCACTCATTTCAAGGCCAGAAAGAACGTAATTCACCTTATTTGAGTACCTAACAGAGGCCACTTTATTCTATCCAACTACTCACGTATTGAACTCAGTAATTATATTCACCTGAAGCATACCTTGTGGAAATGCAGACAGTCTTACTTGGAAAACTTTAAACAATGGAGAATCAACTGCTTCTCTTTGGAAGTTTATTCTATGAGAGCCACCTCCAGCTTTAAAGTTATATGACTTTTTTATTGAAGTTGGCTGGTTTTTAATTCCAGATAATGGTTTTTGTTACACATTTTTCTAATAAGCTAAAGAGCCATTTAGCACCAAGTATTTTACCTCTATGAAGGTACTTTCACATGTATAAAGTCACCTCTCAATCTTAAAAACCAAGTAATCTTAAAATATTGCTGTATGATTTTTTCAGTCCTAAAGTCATTTTATAGCTTATTTCAGCACTTTTGGAAACATTCTTTATAATAAAGTTAATGACAGATTTGGAAACAGAATTCCCCTTGTAACTGGCACAATCACTTGTAAGTACCATATGGATTTAAAAGTACCCGAAGTAACTCAGAGGAAGGTGGAAAGAGTTGAGAAGGTGAAAACAGAATTTTGCTCTGTTTCCTGCGAGGTCGGGAAACAAAGGTCCTCACCTTACAAGGCATCCCATTAGGTCTAACCAAGAGAAAGAAAATTTATTTGAAACAGTTATTTATATTTTCTTTAGAGAAACAAGTGAGGTGCTGATCTTACGTAGCTTGTGAAGACCAAACTTGCAAAAGATGATAAGAAGCCAAAAATCAGCAAGGAGCTATGCTGCCAGGTAGGAGGGAAGATATCCAGGCCCAGCTTAACACATGGGGTCTCGGTGGCTCTGCAGAAGTTGAGGCTGGAATGAGAGACACCTGTAATTACTCTTCTTGCTCAGATATATGGTTCAAGGAGAAATTTCTCTTTTACTATTTGCACTCTGCTGATTTGACTTACTAAATTGCCAATTGTCCCACCTCTTTAAAAACATAACAAACAATAACATGTTGATTTAGTGACTATCAAATTTGTTTTAGAAACTGTTAATGGCTTCAGACTGATGTAGAGGAATTTAGTCTTTCATTAAAAATAAACACATTCTGGCAATCTTTGGCTGCATCTACTCTGCTGAATGCCATGAATGGCACTAGAGGGCAACTGTTAAATTGCTAGAATGATCCTTGGCACAGTTTTGGCCTAAACCAAATAACTCTCAGCTGGGATTATAATGCATGCTTTGCCAGTTAGTGTTGGCAAGGGTCTGTTCCCTATAGACAGCCTGCATGCAAAATAGGTCCAGGAGTCTGCAGACTGCCTGGAGTATCATCACTGAAAGATACAACCTGTGCCATTCCTCTCAATGGGACAGGTCATACTCCAAGCTATACTTTGAGATTGCAAGTCACTTGCCAGTATTCTCAGCTGCTTCACTAATAGTTGTTTCAGTCCTGATTTAGATGAGGCTTATGCACTTGCCCAAACTAAACAACTTATATCAGTGATACAGGATTATCATCTTAATTTTATTGCAACTTTTACTTTAATCGAGGTTTGTCATAATGCCCTAAATATTAGGATCAAGAGATTACATGAAGACATTAGCTTCATTCAAGTCTTGTAATTCTGGCAGAGTAAACAATTGGAAATGGAAAACAAAATACGGTGAAAGACTAGCAGTCTTTATGTATAAATGTATTATATATACTGTGATTATAATCACAAAATCTGTGGTAAAATGAAAATACACTGAAAGCACAAACAAATCCATCCAGTTACTAAAATAAATGTGTTAACAACATTCAAATAGTAAATGGTTCACTTGGTAACTTCCCTACCTCTGTGCAAAAGAAATTGCCACAGAATTTAACAGAATCATAGAATAGTTGAGGTTGGAAGGGACCTCTGGAGGTCATATGGTTCAACCCCTCCTGCTCAGGAAGGGTCACCTAGAGCAGGCTGCCCAGGACCATGTCCAGATGGCTTTTGAATATCTATCTCCAAGGATAGATATCTCCACAACCTTTCTGGGCAACCTCTCTGGTGCTCAGTCACCCTCACAGTGAAAATGTGTTTCTTGATGTTCAGACAGAGCCTCCCGTGTTTCAGTTTGTGCCCATTGCCTCTGGTCCTGGCACTGGGCACCACTGGAAAGTACCTGGCTTCGTCTTCTTTATATCCTCCCTCCAGGTATTATATGCATTGATGAGATCCCCCTGTGCCTTCTCTTCTCCAGGCTGAACAGTCCCAGCTCTCTTGGGCTGTCCTCACACGACAGGTGTGCCAGTCCCTTCATCATCTTACTGGCCCTTTGCTGGACTCTGTCCAGTAACTCCATCTCTATGACACTGGAGAGCCCAGACCTGGACACAGCACTCCAGATGTGGCCTCACCGGTGCTGAACAGAGGGGAAGGACCACCTCCCTCCCCCTGCTAGCAACACACCTCCTAATGCAGCCCAGGATACATACCATCAGCCTTCTTGGCCACAAGGGCCCGATTTAGACCTGACTTGCCATACAGTACTGACAGGCAGAACTCTAATACTGCTGTGCTTTCACAGTTCTGAGAGTTCAAGATACTATATATATAATACAAACAGACAATCATATGGAGATATGACATTGGTCTTGTGCATCACACTGAATTACCCCAAGCAGCCCATTCTGTCTTTCTCTGGGTAAGGGCTTGGTCTACCCTGGTTTGTCACAGGCTACCTACAGTTTTCTAGCATCTGAGGATTGCTGCAGTTCAGACTCCACCTGTGGAGTGTCCTTAGATATGGAGAGCCTTCAGGAGGTAATTTGGATACTGGAGTGGCTGAGAGAAGCCAAAGTGGGACTGCTGCCTCAGTGCAGAGCAAACAGGCAGAATGAAACAGCACAGCCAGCTACAAAGGCGGGTGCTTGCTGGTGAGAAAAGAAAACTTTGCATGCCTCCCAGTCACACAAAACAATTGCTAGATGTTAAGCAAGGCACAGACCTAAACTATTCATCAAATTTCCTGTTTCTGAACTTGCTAACCATCGTAAGAGCTCAGAACCCCAAACCTCTCTAATTTACTTGGTTGGAAACAGACCCTACACAGGCAACTGAGGTACAAATATGTATCTGCAGGACCTGGGTACTCAGAATTTACTACCCAACCAACTCTATGTAAAGATGCCAGCCCTATTCTGCGCAGGTCCTATCCGCTTCCTGGATTCTCCAGTTCCACGCAGGAGAAACCCAGTTGCATCAGCAGGAAGCTGTGGCAAACTCCAGGCAGGTCCCTGATTTTAAGAGGAAAGGGCCCAGGACCTCCAGGGAAGGCATCTGCCCTGCCATCCAGCATAGCCGGAGTTTCCAGAGGGTGCGTGTGCTGCTGGCTCAGACCTCCCATGCCACTGAGTCATAGGCTGGGCAGGCAACAAGAGTGGTACAGGGGCAACCCCTGCTGCTGGGATTCAGGCAGGGAAATGCAGCAGCACAGGGGCTGCTCTACCTCATTTGTTACCTCCATACCTGGCAGGAAGGGGGAAAAAATAACAAAAATCATTAACGATGCCTGGCATTTCCCATTGTTAGGCCCCATCTTATGTTGTTTATAACTTTGCCAGCTCTAACCATACAGTCTGCAGTTTTCCAAGTTTGGTGCCAGCTCAAAGTTTTTGGAAAAGGTCAGCCAACAATTCAACTGTTTCTGAAAAGAAAGTAACTAACCACATTAAAAAAAATAGTGACATTTTCTTTGAGCTGCACTAGCACCCCCAAGCTCTGCAGCGTTCACATGGAATTTGTCAGGAGGTGGCCTTCCCATCTGGGACATGCCGAGCAAGAAATCTTTGAAAATACGTGGTTTACAATGATCAGGAGAAACATGCTAGAGTTTATAGCTAATTTCCCGGGAGAAGCTGCCTGCAATGGCAACATCTCAGTTTCCGGTGAGCACAGAAACTGCAGTTCTGTGGTGTGTGGACTCAATGCTTTACATCAGACACCAGATGAGGAAGATTCTCTTGTGCTCCTCAAGCTCCCCCTGCTTTTCATTCTGTGATTCTCTGGCTCAGCTTCAATGAGCCAGACAGTTAACTTGAGTGTATGTCCACATCTTCTTGTAACATTCAGTGGCTAGGATGTTTTAGTGCTAACAAACTGGAATAGGTGGGGCAGTGTGCGTATAAAGATATCTTCCTTCTCTGCTGAAAGAACTGTGTTCTCAGGGATCAGAATATAAAAACCAGACAACACAGCATGAATGTCATTAGATAAGAGAAGATAAATTAAAGGAGAGAACTGGGGGTCAGATTCTGAACTAGTGGCTGATTTATATAGATGCTGTTCAAGAAAATCTGAAGTAAAAGGAAAGCCAGCCTTAAAATATTAACTCTCTCCCTATTTGTGGGTTTTTGTTTGTCGTAGTTTTTATATTCATCCCAGTAATGATGCGAACACACTATTAAAAATAACTTGCTGCAAAACTCTGTGTGCGCTAGCTTAAAGCTAATCCTGCAAGAGATTTATTCCTCCTTCTTCACGCATGCTGGAGTAATCTGCCCTGTCTTCCTCAAAATCTATTCTCACACTTCCATCAGTGTTAGGAGTACAAGCAACAGCAGCAGCTTATTTATTAAATTTCTCAAGCCAAATTAATGCATACTTCTGCAGTTCTAATTGCTTTTCTATAGTTGCTTGCACAAGTCACAGAACAGGCCTTTAGAAATGTAATTTTACTAACCACATGTTGTTTGGTTCCTACTCTTTCTATGCATCAACATCTTTGACTGAAGGAAAATGAAAAGAATTTTGTCTTTTTTAAAATGTTTTAAATTTCACCTGCTGGATCTAACATGTGATGCAAAGTGATAGTCACGCAGCTTCTTATGTCAGGAGATGACAATTCCTGCTAAGTAGTAAAAGACTGCTTGTGACTGAGAGGGAAATGTCTACATCAAATTATTAACTCTGTGCTCTTGCAGCATTAAAAGTTATATGAGGATAGCACAATAGGAAATAAACCATGAGGAGATGAACAGCTTCTTATTCAGCACAGGATACATATGATGTAAAACGAAGTGTCAACAGCAGCTGATGGCTTCCAATGTTTCTTAACTTCAGTCTAGCTACATTCATGTCAGCACTGGAAGGAGATTTGTTCAAAATTGCACCAGTGCACATATAATGTCTGGGAGATCTAAGGAACAACCTTACGCAACTGTTCATCTTATTGAGTGTTCTCATTCAGAACTTAATCCTGCAGCCCTTCCTAAAGATTATATATATGCAACTGCAAGGACTACACACCTAATGGTACTCTCTACACCCAAGCTCCAGGTCCTTTTGGTAAAAGTGACAGACCACTTCTTAATTCCACTGTGCTCTGATTCTGGTTTACAGGAGCTCTCTCAGATAAGAAGTTTCCCTGGACCGCAGAAAGGCAATCAGAGCCATGCTGTTCTCACCCAGAGCTACCAGAGCAGGGACATACAGCATGGGATCAGACGAGCCACAGGCGTGTCAGAAGAAGGCAGGCTGTGCTTTGGGAATGCTACACTCCAGCCATTCTCTGATTCTGCAGTGGGCCATACCGATTCTTGGCTACTTCCTGAACTCAGGGAAGAGACCTGCAGTAGTACAAAACCGTCTTGATTTTCATCTATAAATTTCTTCTGAAAAGCCTCTTAAATCCACAGACCTCTAGACTTATGAATGACCCATGGTTTTTCTCCAGATGACTCCTATTTATAAATTTATACCTATGACATACCTCATTTTGTACGTCCTGTATATTTTGTACAATTCAATTCTTCAGAAGAGTTAGATTTTTCTCTTCAAAGATAAAATAAGCCAAGAGTTCTGAAGTTTTATCAGATATGCAAACAGGGCTTAGACTGTATGTTTTTCCCCTCTCCCTTCAAATTCAGCAGGCCTGCAAACACTTTACTGTTGAAGCATTTTTTTCCAACAAATACTCCCACTGAATTATTTACTGTTGAGACATAAAAAAGCATTCAGAATATCTGTAATTTACTGGAGGAGAAAAAGTCTGAATTAAATTGTCTGTGTTTTATAGCTTGATCGTGCTGGCTCAAGACGATTTCAGGGCAAGATTCATTACTGCCTGGTGCTCCTTTGGGCTGGTGAAATGAACATCCACATATGCACGCATGGGAGAAATAAAGTTTGGTTTAAAATAAAGTTTTGGTGATCCTATACAGACCACACTCTTTCAGCACTGCACCTTGCCACCTTCTCAAAACCCACTGATGTATACAAAGAATGCTTCTACAGCACCGCTTCCACCTTTCTCATCGCAATCCCTGATGTGACATTATGCAAGAAGAAGGAATTCTCAGGGGAAGATTTGTTCAGTGGCTGAATGTGATGAATAATCATGCAGTGTTTGTTTCCAACAATGAACATAAACACCGTGATACTTAACTTGGAGAAGTGTCTGTCGACAGAAATTACTTCAGAGCTCTAACTTATAGAGCAAGAGTGGGATTTGGTTCTCCTGACACATTTGCCTAGACATCTTTTAGAGCCAATGGAGAGAAACAGGCTTTTCTACATTATGATTCATTTATTCATTTTATTACCTCTTTGGATTACATTAATCTCACCTTAAAAGTGCCTCCTTCTCTCCATGGACTGGAAATGGTTTCTATGTGACTAGCTCACAGTTTAAACATTAGAATTCCCACCCCATTTGTCTGCCCCTGTAAATGAGTAGAACTAGGCCCCTTCAGCTTGAATGCAACCAACCAGGACGATGAGCAGGGGACTACCTGAAGCTACCAGTGCTGTGTTTGAGATCACACCCCCCTCTAGTTTTTATGCTGTGCCTCCTTTAGAGTTTCAGTTTGAATCCAAAGCATACTTTTGAAGTGATTCCCACAGTCATCCCCAGCTAACTGCTAAGCTTTGTTTTGCTTCATGAAACAGTCTGAGTCCATCATTGGTTCTGCTTCGGATGAAACTAAGCCAGAAGATGTACTCCATGAATGCCCCTAATGTGCTTCTATCACTAATGTGTGTTCAATTCATGGGATCAGACTAGAGGTAGTTTGAAGTAATTCCCCATGAAACTTGCATATTATTGACGCTGCGTCCTCATATCCACCTGTTTCGCTACAGAGCCATCTCTTCTGGACTGCACTTCTTCTTAATTCAGATACAGCCTTAGATTTCTAAAATCTTTCCTACAGGTACCTTCCTCCACTGATGGTTCACAGCCAGGAACTGTTGCTTGGACACAGGTGCCGATGCCACTAGCCTGCTATCATCTATGCTGTTTTACAGCTAGTATGCCTGGCACAGTTCTGGTCCAGCCAGCTAGCCCTCTTTTATACACAGCTAGGAGACGGCATGTGCCAGAGACTGTCTCCAGCAGGCAGCCTGGAGGCAGACAAGCATCTTCTGGGGGGAAAGAGTGCTCTGGCATGTGGCTGACAGCCATAATATGCCACACATCTCTGAGGCCAGAAAAGCCTCGACCTGTTTTGCTTACTGCAACAAACATGACCCTAGTGACTACAGCACTCTACAAGGATAAGGGAGAAATTGTCCATGGCTAAAAGAGCTCCACTCCTCTGTTTTAAGTAACTGCCCCATGGAATAGCCAGCAGAACAGAACAAGTGCCTTCTGGACTACAGGGTAGTCTGTAGCCTGGTGGTTTGGTCAGCCTCTGCAGGAAGAGAATCCCCTTAAGCAGAGGAGGCAATTGAACCCAAGCCTCCCACATCCTAGATTAGTGCATTCACCACTCAGACCTTGAATAAAAAACAATTACCACCTCTGCTCCACAAGAGCATTTCGTATGGTGTCCAGTCCTTTGTGGAGCTGGGTCTAATTGCTTTCTCAGTGAAGCTGCAAAACGACATGGATGCAACCGTAATTCATGGCCTTGAGGTGATAGGCCGTAATGGCCAGTAACAATACGGAATTTAATGTTCTGTTAGCCCTCCTGAAGTAATTCAACAACACCCTGACAATCCTTACCAAATGAAGATCCCTGAGGAAAAGGCAAAGAAAAGCCTAATTCCTGGACTGTAGTTTTAGGCAAACTGTTGTCAAAACTGCTTCACGTCGTTGAGACTGAAGGGTTTCTGAGCATACCCCAAAGCTAGCGCTGACATTAGGACCATCTTCGCTAAAACTTGGGGTACTTAAAAAGTTTAAGCATGGTCCAGTTGTGCCAAATATGAGCTGGAGCTGTCAGACGAGTAGGTTTCAGACTGGGTTTCCCTAGTCCCGCCGCAGGCATCTGCATTTGCTAACCTTCATCTGGCCTTCAGCACCTCTCTGCCTTTACTCTCCACCGGCACGCAAATGGAGCGGCACTCCCCGCTACCCGAAGGCTGCTCGGCCAGTACATCACCGATCACCGGGCCAGCCACGGCGTGGCATCTGCGGTGACAGAAGCACTGCAGGCTGAGTTACCGTTTCACGGCCTGCACAGAGCCTCGTGCCCGGTGACCCAAAAGTCGCGCAGCGACCGGGGGTGGGACCGCCAGGCCGCGATGAGCCAAGCCTTGCAACACCTCCCCGGGGCAGAGAGGGACGGACACGCCGCCGCTCCCCTCCTGCCGGGAGCAACTGCCTCCCGCTGGGAGTCCCGCACCCACACCTCCGGCCTGCGCCTTCGCCCCTCGGCCGCCCCGCCGCGCCGCCCCCGCGCGCCCCGCGCCCCTCAGCCGCCGCCCTCGCGCTGGTCGCCGACGGCCGCCAGCCGCCGCCCGCCAACCGCCGCCGCCGCCGCCGCCCCTGGGCCGCGCCCGGCGGAGGGGCCGCCACCGGGCCGCGGGGCCGAACCGGGCCGGCTGAGGGAGGGGCCGGAGCGGGCCCCCGCGGGGTGCGGGGTGCGGGGGGCAGCTCCCCTCGGGGCGGGCTGGGGCGCCTCGCCCGCGCCGGCGAGAGGGGCTGCGCCCTCTGACGAGCGCGGGCGATGGGAGGCAGCGCGGCGGGGCGGGGTGTCCGCCGCGGCTCTAAAAAGGCCGGGGCCGGCGCTTGGCCGAGGGCTGTTCGCCTCGGTGCCCCGCGCTGCCCGGCGCCCCCACCCGCCCCCGAGCATGCAGTGCTTCCCCAGCCTGGTGCTGGCCCTCAGCTCGCTGCTGGGCGCCCTGGCGCTGCTGCAGCTCTCGCTGTACCTCCGGGTGCCGTCCCGCTACGGGAAGCACGAGGAGCGGCTGTGCCGGCCGCGGGGCCGGCTGCCGGCGCGCTGCGCCTGGTTCCTGCAGGAGCTGCCCTCCTTCTTGGTGCCCGCGCTGCTGCTGGCGCTGCGCAGCCCGCCCCGCCTCGAGCCGCTCGGCTGCCGCCTCCTCTGCTGCCTCTTCTGCTGGCACTACTTCTACAGGTACCGCCGCCGGGCAGGGCTCCCCCCGCCCCCGCCCCGCCGCCGGCCCGCGGCGCTCCGGGGGCGAGCGGCGGCCGCGGAGAGCTGCGGCCTCTCCTCGGGAAACGGGGGAAGCTGCGGGAACGGGCGCAGCCGGGGCCGGCTGGGCGGTGGGGCTGGGGCAGGTCTTGCTCGCAGCATCGCTCCCTTCCGTCTCGGACGCGGTCCTTCTAATGACCGCCGGCGGGAGGGCGCGGGAGCGGCTGCTCCGCGGCCGCGGGCTTTGCTCGAAACGTGGGGGCCGGTCGGGTCGGCATCTCCACCCCCGCCCCGTCCTGGCCGCCGGGGGAAGGAGCAGGTGGTACTCGAAGCAGGGGAGAGGGTGTACGCTTTGGATTTCTAGCTTAAAAAAAAAAAATAGAACGAGGTTTCGCTAAGATGGAGCAAAGTTTTGGATGAAACTAATCCAAATATTGTGTAAAGGGACATGCGAAGCGCTTATTGCGGGCAGGAGAAGCGCAGCACTTGCAGCGCCGGGAGCAGCGCCGGCCGCCAAAGCAAGCCGTGGGAACACGCGTGAGGATGGCCCGAATGCAAAACCACTACAGCAGTGAGAGAGCAAGGACTGAACGAGCCGCACTGCTGTGCAGTTAGCACAGGAAAAACCAAAGTCACTGCAGGCTTTCTGTACTACAACACAAAAGTTTGTTCTTTATGCTCAATTCGTCATTCCCACTTCACTACCAAAGTACCAATTTATCCTTTCCTTTCCCTCTTCTCTCATTTCTTTTTCTTTTTTTTTTAGAAACTTTGTCATATCAGATGTCAATGAACACTGTAACTCTAATTAATTCTGTATTTACTAATCAGGACCTCAAAGAAAAAGTAGACTTTTGACCCACTGTTGGTGATACCTTTCAAGTGACATAGCTCTACAATTGTCCCCTGGTTCTGCAGTCAGTGGGACTTGCTTCTGGAATATATCACCAGAATATACCTTCTGACATAGTCAGCTGAGTGTATTTTATCTTCTGCTCCATTTCCATTTTCTATGGAGTTCTTTCATGAGGAATTTGCCTTTTGGTTCTCTGTTCATGGAAAAAACTGGCTTTTCACAAATGGCACGTGCATGTGGCAATGTTATGCCATTACGTGGTAAAGAGCTATGTAGCTTCTGAGGCAAAACTTTTTCTGACTTGGTTTGCCATTTTTTACCCCAATTCCTATTCCTGTTTTTTATTTTGCTTCCTGGAAATAGAAGACATTCATGTAATAATTGATCAGAAGTTATTATTTGCAACTCAACCAAAATCAATATGTTGAAAATCCAGCCCCAGTATCTCTACAGACGGTTTAGGGATAGAAACTCTAGGCTGTTGTAGATAAATTTAAAACAGAGAATGATTTAATGTGCTAAACCACTATGTTAGTGATATATTTGTTATATATATTTGGCTTCTTTTTCAGCATTACTGCTAGACTTAGGTAGAAGCACTGTGTTTTCATACATTTCCTTTCCCAAATAATTTGACGGTTGTCTTATCTGTGGGCGGAGTATACTTTTTCCTTGTAAAAATAAAAGCCCTCATTTTAACCAAGTCTGTATAACAAACAATTTTGTTTCTAATACTGCATCTTGCTCCAGTATTATTCTTACAGTGTGCAGCCGCTTCTCATGCAAGCTATTCTGAGATTCTACTGAATCAATTAATATTTGAAATGTTTTGTATTAAATATTAGTGCTCTATTTTTATGTGAAAGAGCAACAAAAATCAAAAATTAGGAGTTTTTCTTGGTGTCACCTGAAGCTATTGGGACAGGCAGGTTCTTTGAGGTGTCCTTGGTAGAATGACCAGTGGCCACAGGGTTATGGTTATAATCGGAGCTTTATTATTACATAAAAATTTTAAAAATCAGCATAGCTTATTGTTATTTACAATTCCTAGCAGTTAGCGTAGCTTATTGTTACGCAGAATTTTTAGCAATTAGTGTAGCTTACAGTTAAACAGAATTTCTAATAATTTGCGTAGCTTTCTTATTATCTAGATTTTTTATTTACCTAGACTTTTTAGCTACCTAGACCCTCTGCAGATCAGGTCAAGTTCTTAATAATCAGTGCATGATACAGTAATTGTAATCTGGACTCAGACTTTAGCTAAAAGAACATGAGTTAGTCCTCAGAGGAAGAAGATGACGGTGATGGAGGCGTCCCTCACCACTGGGGCATCACGAGGTTTGCTGTCCAGCAGCGGTTCCCATCTAAGCCCACTTGCAGCTGCTGGATTTTATAGTCAGCATCTCATGGGCTGTTATGCTTCCCTGCTCCATAACAGGTGCCACCACATCCTGGCGACAGCGCTGGTGGGCAAACCGTCTTATTGCAATGTTGAAAAAGGGGTAGAAAGAAGAAGGGAGTGATATGTGATCAGCGTGCTTACATATTATGGCTGTTTGCCTTATAAAATGGCATTGGTTATGCTAACCATATTACCAGGGGTTTGAAGCAGGGGGTACTGGTCACACTGGGTTAGGGCATTTCACTGGCATATAGTATTTGAAAAGAGATTCAGTACTTTGCTGTAACAGCCAAACTTTATCTTGATATTTTTTTCAATTTGTTATCTTTACTAGAAATAATCTAACAAGTTTTAAATACTTTCATGATTAAACTTGACTGCAAGTATAATGTGTAAAACACACAATTGATCAATAATAAAATTACGTTTACTTAATGGATGTAGCAGTTTTTCTGACTTTAAAATTTTTAATAAAGCCGTTCTACTTTTACTTAAAAATGTATTTTGTTAATCCACTCCTACTTGTACAACTGATCATCTGACACCTGTATTTAAGTGTTCCTTTATGTTTGTATGAAACAGAGAAAAGTTTCTTCATATATTGTTGCATAATTTAGTGACTTCTTTCTCTCCACAGGGAAGCTTTTTTCATTCCTAATTTTGTCTCATCTATTATACCAAACATGCATGTGGAAGGGAAGTTTTGGTTAGAGGTATGCTCAGAAGGACAATATAAATATAGTCCATAATGGAGAAACATAGATTTTTAAAGGACTGCTATGCTAGCTATTCCACCTTCCTATATGTTATGGCCAGCTGTGCTGCCCCAGTAGCTTGTGTTTGACTGACGCATGTATTTCAGAGTAACTTCAAGTCTTGATCTGAAGACCCCAGAAGATGAAGAATCCATCATTTTCTATGGAGAATCCACTGTTTTCTTTGGTAGTGTAGTATTCTGAACTCTTTTACTATCACTTAAACAACGTGTTTAAAATGTCTTGCTTGAATTTGACTGGCCTTGATTTTCTCCCAGTGGTGCTTGCTGTTTCTCACTCTGTCCTAATTTAAAGCCCTCCTTGGTATCCTTTAGTATTTTCTTACCATGATGTCACTTATACAGTAATCATATCATCTTTCGATTTGCTTGTTACAGAGCTGTCAGGTCCTCAATCTGCACTAGTGTGATCCAGAGAATATGGGAGCACATGATCATATTTCTGATGAATTAGCTACTGCACATGATATGGTGTTTATGCTGAAATTATGTTTTTATGGTGGATTTATGCCAGCTAGAGGGGAACAGACATTACCTGATGTGACATAGAATTAGAGTGGTGCAGACACATGATACTTCATCCAGCATGAAGTTGGTTAGGATAAAATTACCTTTTTATAAATTTAGGAACAGGTTTAAATCAGCAAAATTAATTTGTCCTGCTTTTGGACATGGTGTCAAGTAGCTGCAACATTTTTTATTTGATCTGAGGTATCCTAAACCAGATTTATAATGTCACTGAACCACAGCTGAAGGCCCTCAATGCAAGACACTTTTTTCTCTCAGTCCTCAGATAATTTCTGTGGCTTTTTTCCTCTCCTCTTTTCCTATATCCATTTTAAAATGAAGACATGAGTGTTGGGTGTAGAATACAATACCAGAGTTGTAGCATATCTAGAGACAACATCACCTTCCTGTTGTCATATGCTAATTCCATGCTTACAGATTGGAAGAGTGCTTTTTGTTTTGGAGTCACGCTAGGAAGCCCTGTGTTTCCAGGCTACTTTGAGCACCCTGGAGCTGGTGTAACCACAATTGTAACCAAGGTTACAATCTACCATTCCTTACGAATGGTTTGTGTTTGTATGGCTATATTTGCTTGGTTTTAAAGTAACTTTTCTGCATGGGCTTAGTGCTCAGTAATGCTTCCTACCCACATTGATATTCACCAGTTGTGTAGAATTTGTGCCATATGCCAGCTTTATCAGTGGTAATTTTGTATTTATTGTCAGGTTGTTGAGGAATGTGCTGCAGTGTTGTAAGGACCACTCTAATCCTTTTCTAGAAACTCCCTGGGTTAATGCTGATGGCTCCTCATTGACAAGGACTTGGTAGGACCTCTCTGCTTGCCCAGTGGAGCCCCGTGAGCCAGGTCTGGCAGGTGGTGTGCTCCCATCCAGCCTGCTACTGAAAGAGAAAGGAGATGGTCTGGGTACCAACTGCTGGCCAAAGAGCCAACCCTCCCCTAGTGCAGGCCAATACAAGGATTTGCTGCCCGAGAGGATGCAAGAAGGAGGTGGATGGAGCCAGGAGCAGCAGTCCAGCAGCCTGTGGTGAACTGTGACAGCAGTATGCTCTCCATCTTTCTCTGCTACCACTAGGCAGCAGCCTCTCTCTTTGTGGCAGGCACAAGATGGTGCATTGCTTGAGGCTTTCATGAAGGGCTGAAGGCAGATTGCTGCTGCCACTGCTACTTCGGGAAGGAAAGGGAGGAATCCCCAATCCCACCCCCTGCCTCTTTGCTATCCTTAGCCATCTCTTCATGTCTCAGTGTGCACTTTATTACTGGAGCATGGTGTGAATTTAATCAAATCCAAATGCTCTATGGTGCTAAGGCAAACATCCTATAAAAATATGAATTTGTCACATCTGGTTTAGGTAAGCTCATAGCTTCTTCACTTTCATAAGGTAGGGCCTGTGATGGTAGGGCCTCCAACACTGATGGGGTGGGTAGACAGAGAAAAGGAGGAAGAAAGTGAGAAAACCACTGAATGCCAAGTCTGCCATCTGTATATGCAATCTCTGTGAAAAGCTGGCCATGAGCTGAAAATGACGAGTGGCATGAGATGTATGTGCAGGAATACTTCTTGTGATAAATGACTTATGAAGTATTTTGCTTTGAAATGTAGTTTGTAACACAGCCTTTCCTGCTAGAGGGGCTGTGCCAGTTAAGGAATACAGTGAGAACGCCAGCTGAAGCCCTCAGGTGGCAGGCAGAAGCCTGTTTGCTGCATTTCCCTTTTGCAGTCCAGCTTCAAAAACCCAAGGTGGGAAACAAATATAAGGTGATGAGAGGAAGCCATTGCAATCAAATTCCATGTGAACCTTAATGCTGCATTTCTCTTAGAAGTGAGAAAGAGTGGCGAGGGAGCAGAGGAGATGCCACCATGCACAGTGGCAGGGGGTCCCCCTGTCTGAGGCCTTGTCTCACTGACCTACAAAGCTAATGCTGAAGATACTCGTGTAAAAGGCAGGATGCTGCATTTGGTCCCCAGTCTGCTGCCCATAATAGCAATTTAAAGAGGCATTTCAGTTTCAAGTACCACCTAGAATTACATTTAGTTATTACTATCTTCTCTTGCAACTTTGTTTCCAATCAAAACCATAATCTTTTACTCTGTTAGTATATATATAAAAAAAGTAATTGCTGTTTCAGTTTCTGAAGTGCGCTCAGGTGAATCTGACAGGCATTAAGTAGGCTGCTCTTTCAGACACAGCTGGATCCCCAAACCCCTTTGGTTGCAGGTGACTTTTGGTGTACCTGTACTTGGTTTTCTATGAATTGACATCTTTCTAAAAAGATCAGGGAAAGCAGGCTTTCATGGCAAAAGAATGGGAAACCAGGAGCATTTGAAAACAATATCCCTGCATAAGTTTTTTACACTTCTTTTGTCCAGTTTCCCGCTCTCCAAAACTAAGTTGGGGGGAGAAAGAAAAAGACTCCCTCTCCCCAGGCTCTGCAGAATGCAGTCCCTTTTTAAGTCTACCTGTACTGCCTGCTTGGTCAGGCAGGTGCAACATTTACCTGGATATGCTGGTCATTTTTTTATGTAGGTGTGCCTACTTGTGATCAGTAAGAAAAGCAGCTCAAGCCTCCAGAGAAATGCAGATGGGTGTGGGCCCCAAATGTGAGAGTCATTTATTTGTTCATAATTTTTAGAGGTGTTCTGTATTAGTTCATGAGGAGTTTTAGTTATGTTTTTTGAAACAAGAAGTGGATAAACAGAGAGATTAGATTAAGTTTGAAGTGTAGCTATATATTTCTAAGTGGTAGTCTCCTTGCTAATAGTGAATATAATCAGACCATATAATCACCAGATTCAATCCAGAGATTATTTTTTCTCCCCCATAGAAATAGTTATTTTATCCTTTTGTCCTAGAGAGTTACCATCATTAAGTGTCAATAACTAAAGACATTTTTATATTGGCCTCATGAAACCTCTATCATTAATCTCCCAATACACAACATGCAGGTATTTGACAAGTAACAAATGCTATTCTCTGTTTTGCTTCACCTCAATGCTTTGCAATAGACCCTAACCAGATTCCTTTTGCCCTTCACCAGCTACACAGTAATACATTTGTGTCCTCTCTCCTCCCTTTTGGACTTAACAGTAACTCCAGGTCTGGTAGCTATATCCCCAACAGAGGCTGGCCATTTGTTCTGCCTTTTTCGTGCATTCCTTGCTCCCCAGTCACTGAGGTTAACTTTTTGTGATTCATCCCAGTGCGTTTCAGTAATGCTAATATCTAAATTCTTCTCTTCACTGAAAATACTAGATTCATTGCTATTTTTACCCAGGTTCCTCAAATTAATGTATGAATAGTCAACAAAAATATCTCTTTGTATGCTTTGCCACAGAAGTGTAAAATGTTCATGTTCCCAGTGCTGGTATGGAGTTTGCTTCTTTGCAGTCTCCTCCAGCATTATTAAATACCTTCCTAATTATGCTCTCAAAATAGAATACTAGCTGATTGCCTTCCTAGCTATTAGCACTACATTCCTTTCCCATTGGAAAGTGGGCTGACATTACAGAAACCTATGGTTTTTGCCCAGCCCAAAGTGTACCCACATAATTTTTCCTTTTATCTCTTGGATTGGAAGAATTTCTGCCAAGATAACTTAAGACTTTTATCTTTCTTCACTTCTTTTCAAGACAACATGCCTGTTAACAGTATATTTCTATCTGATGTCAATTCATTTGTGCTATTTTTTCATTACCAGGCAGCTTTACAATCCTTTTTGGTTTTGTATTTGTACTCCAGGTTTTCTTCCCAGATAAGCATTATTGTGTGCCATGCTCCTGCTCTCCATTCCCCATCATACCAACCGCTCCTACTGTGCCACCTAAGGCCATAATTCCCTACTCTGGTTGTTCAAGAAGGTTTTGTATGCTTGTGTGCTGCACAGTATTACAATTTATGATTCCAGACGATATTTGTTGTCTTGCAGTCAGTCCACTGGCCTGAGCTCCATACATGGAATGTCTATTCTGTCCTCCAGAAGTAAAGTACACACCGCACAGTACACGCAGAGCATGTCACTGAAGTTTTTTCTCTTTGTTCCATCTCTGCTACCTGGAGCAGAGCCATAGGTAAAGGAGTATTCATGTTTGCTCCAAAACTTCTCTGTCACTTCTATTTGCCTGTCACTGATAAATACAGAAGGGCTTGGTGGGTGCTCAGTCCCAGCTGCTCTGCAGAGAGCTGTTCAAATTGCAGTCCCTGGGCAGAGACCTGAAGTCCCAGCCAGGAGGCTGTCACCAAGGCACAGGTAGGCCCCTCTGACCTCACCTGTGTGAGGTTTGGGCCCAGTGAGGAAGTTACAACACTTGACATCCTGGGAGTTTAAAGCACTGTTGGAAGATACATTCTGAGCACCAAACTCCACTGAGCTTTGGTAAGATTGATGAGGATGTAGAGATCTGGATTTGCATTACCACATTCCTGCTGTTGATATTGGAAAAGCAGAGTTATAAAGGGCTATACTAAGACAGAGAGAAAAAAGATTAAATTATATACAGGAGCTTCAGTAAATGTTTTTACTTAAAAATAATAATGCTTTTACCAAACAAGGAAATCACTTGTTTTAATCATGGGATGTCTGTATTATTCCCTTATTGGGGTTGCTCTTTTAAGTAGGATATAAAAAGCAAGGGGAAAGTGTTAGGGTTTATTCCATATGCACAGTGGGAAATTTGTTATGGACCTTGCTCTTTCAAGGTCCAGAAGTCTATTTGTTTGACTTCCTATTGTAAGAGAAGCAGCCATTGTGGGGGGAGGTAGCACTTTTTTACTAAGCCAATAAATATAGTTTGACAAAAGGACAAATTTTCACAAGCCCCTCTGTGTACTCAAAAGCTTATACAATTAGGTCATTTCCCAGTTTTGGGGAGCTCAGTTAAGAATAAAAATTTGTGAAATAACCTCCTAGTAGTATGATTATAGATAAATGTCCATCCCAGACACTGCACCTGTTTCCCTCGGTGTAAGTTATATTCTTGGTATGTCCTTCAAAATTAAAGTCATTTTGGTCAAGAAGAATTACGATAAATACTTTCAAACTATAAGTCAACAGACTATTCTTAAGTTACACACCTTGAAGTGTCCTTCTCTCCCTCTAGATGTTAATTTAAATGTGGCAAGTGAATTGATCGGTAGGGTGATCCTTAGTGAGTTTGATCAAATAATTAAATTCATGTACATCTACACTATTTGAACAGAAGAGCTGTGTTAATCTGTGCTGACCACTCAGCTGACATTGTAATTATTTTTAGAACATCTTGTAGATACAACAATAGCAATTAAATCATTTCATAAAAAAAATTTAATACTAAAACTGGATTAAAATATTCAGTGCAGGAAGATAGGAAAAGTCAACTGATAAGAAGAAAAATGTGTATATTTTTCTATAGACCCAAATTAATTTTAAGACCCAGCTAAATTCTATCTAGCTGTGAACTTTTGAAACATCAATTGCTGCCATATTAATACCTAAGGATGGGCAGAAAGTTTCACCATTCCTAGAAAGGTGCATCAAAATGTGACCTGCAATAACAATGAAAAAAGGTCACATTTGAAGGAAGTTGGTTTTGAGCTCCTCCTTCCTAATTACTCTTTATAAACACATAATAGAGTAGCAACACCCACGGTCAACTTTTGCCATATATAAGATGCTGTTTTGCTTACAACTGTGCTAGAGTTAACCAACTTAATCCAACACTTCCCATGCTGGAAGACTGCCTCACAGAAATGTCTTTGGAAAATGTCACTGTATCAAGGTTGTCTGCAAAGAGATGTGTTGTCTACAAGAGAAAGAGGGTTTGCCTATCAAAGATGTTAAGAAACAGTTCAGTTCCCAGGCAGGACTATGCTGGAGCAGATCCTGGGGCAGAGTGATGACCTGCAGTGCTTTGATGTACTGGTAAAGATTGGCTGGGCGGCTTTCCTAGAAAGCCAAATCCCCTTGAGCAAGGCCTTCATGGCATCATTTGGCGTGGGGCAGGAAGTCTAAAGAGAGCTCTGAATAAGCTAGCTGGGCTACTCAAAGCAGTGTAGTCACATTAGCGTGGCCTAGTGCTAGAGATGCACATGAAAATACCTCTGGACAGTGTAGTCCTAAGCACACCTTCCAGTGACTCCTGTCACACATCTGGGGCAGGACAATGCATGTGCATCTCTGAAACTTTCGCGGCTCCTGAGAACAATGAAGGAGAGGACAAAATAGTTGTATTTACATTATGCTATTGAGTTCTTTGTGTTTTTTTGCTTCTCTTTAGAATCCTTTTTTAAAAAAGGAATCATTAAAGTGTTCATGTTTTCAAACTTGGCCTGGGTTAAGGTTACTGAAGTGTAGAGATGTGTCTCTGGCTGTTCCCAGGAAAAGCAATTTAAATTTGGCAGAGTTTTTTCTGAGAAATGCATTTGTATCTGTTCAAACATAAAGTTTGTCAGCTAACATCTTTGGAGTCTGCTCATGCAGAGCAGTTCCTCTGGTTCATCTGAGGCTATAAGCAGGACCACAGTGTGTGAGTTTCCAATCCAGCCAAGTATTGTCGAGGCCAGCACTGTAGGGGCAGAGCAGAATTCTTCATGCATTTCTGGCTGGTAGGGTACTCAACAGGGAAGAAGTGGCCTCCTAGCTGGAGTTCTGGCAGCATGGATTAGGAAAATACAAGTTGTCTTGAATGCAGAGGAGTTAAAAGCACTGTGAGGCTTACAGTCAGGGCTAGAAGGTGGGGAGAGATAAAAAGGTCAGGTGAAAAAGAGTAGCACAGGAAGGGACAAGTAGGAGAACTGTTAAAAACAGCTACGGCAGAAGGTGGGGCAAGAGTGAGAAGAAATGAAAGGGAAAAGGAGTTGATGTGAGAGGGCGGTATCCAGACATCAAGAGACACTTTAATACTGACACTTTCTATGTGTTGAGTGTCTCACTTAGCAACTTTCAGTGCTAGGAAATCTTTTGACACATTTTGGGAGAGAGCAAAGATGACTGTGACTCAGAGTCAGCCAATGGTAGTAGTTTTCCTTAGAAAAAAAGAGGACATTTAGTCCTCTGATCATTTTAATGTGAGCACAAACTCAGGACCTGACCTGGCCAATTCAAATTTTGTTCCTCTCTGTGTCTATGTACTACCACGGATGCCATGAGTTCATACAGGTTCAGAAGAAAATTGGATTACTACCTTTCCAAATGTAAGACATTTCAACCAATGTTCTTCGAAATGTGAGCCTAAGGATTTAGAAATTATAATTTTCGGCTTTAACATTTTTTACTGTTTTGGAAAAAAATGTATGCAGTGTTTCTGGCCATTTCAGTTGTGAAGAAGACTTTCCCAACACACAACAGGCCTAAATTGCTGCAGAGGTTTATTGCTCAATCTTTCAGTTTCTTAGAGCATTTCTTTGCACAGTAACAAATAAGGAAGAAGATGACCCAGTGATGTACTTCTGAACTCTGTGGACTGTAGTGAAATGGTCAAAAATCCTTCTACCGTTACCTTGCTGCATGGTGAAAGAAGCACTCTCAGCAGAGGCACGACTTAAGACTGTTTTTGCACAAGCATCTATAAAACAGAGCTAGAGAGAAACTGCTTTAGTTTACAACCTCAGTTTTCTCACAGATTTATTTTTTTTTTTTTACAGCAACACATAGCTTACAATCTCAAACTACTTCACGTAGCAGAATAAACAACCCAGATGTGTCAAGTCTCACGTGTTGAGGGTGAGACTTCTGTAGCTGGCTGTCACCTCATGCGCCTGTGTCCTTAGGTGTGTATCTCATTCTCCTATAGCCCCAAATCATCGGTCCTGCTCTGTGACCCCCTCTGCCAGACACGGCTGCTTGGGCTGACCAGCAAAGAAGCTGGGAGCCTGCTCGCTGTGCGTGGGAGTAGTGAGCATGCTCCCTCTGATCCTGAACACGTGCTTACAGGTCCCCAAGGGTGGACATGCACCCCAGCTAAAGACTGGCACTGGAAACCCTCTACCACCAAGTACCTTGCCTGTTCCTGCCTCACACAAACCAATTGCATGGGCACTTGGGGGAGAGGAAACCCAGGAGGTCTGCACCTCCCCTGATGTCCACAAGTGCCCAACATTGCTCTGGAACAAAAAGCCAGCTTGTATTGCAGCAGCTGTGTGGATCAATGCTGTTATATGTCCCAACTATGCAAAGAGTTTGTAGTTTACTGAAACATGACATTATGGAGGCAGTGCAAAGCCAACAGAATGTGGAATTAAATAGTAGAGGAAGTGTGATGTATTTTCATGTACAGGTCAATATAAACCATACTAATCCTGTGTCATTGCTGAGTCCTGTCCAGCTACAGGATCCAGAAAAGCTGCTGCAGAGGGAACAAAGACCTGTTAGGAAGCCCAAGAGGAGCCCTGTTGCTAAAGATACATAGTCGTAACTGCAAAGGGAGAGGGACAAAGGTGAAAGAACTACAATGAAAGAGAGGCAGAGTGCAGTGGTAGGGCAGTGACAAGGACAACTCCTAATTGGAAAAAAAAACACATAAAGAACCATAAAGGATGTGAGAATCTGAAGAAGGAAGGACAAAGAAAGGACAAAGTCTGGAAGGCTGGAAGAGCAAAATAGAGACAGAGTAGAAGTTAAGGCATAAAAGAGGAAAAGAAGGAATTACTGGAGTAGAAAAAGCCAGTTAAGAGTATTTTAAAGACTATTAGCAATGCGTCTTGCAACTGTAGAGTCTAGTGTCTGTTGGTCTGACCAAGATCTAGCTTTGGAGAGGGAGAGCTTACCAAATGTCAGGCTTCCTTTGGTCATTTCTCAGCCCCAAGTGGACCACTTCTGGAAAATAATTACCCTTTCTCTGATAAGTGCAGCTGTAAGAGCACAGATTTGTGCATCCTTGGATTTTGTACCATTTTGCATGTAGATGCGTCCTTTTGTTCTCCTCACACTCTCAGCCTCTGTGAACTCTTTGAACTCTCTGCTCCAGTGGAGCAGTGAGCTTTTTGAAGTGCATAGCGTAGTGTCTGGTTAAGTTACTCTGGCACACGTTTCATGCTTTTGGCAGACACCCACAGTTTAGCAATAGGAACAAAATGATCTGTCTTCATAAATATCAAGTGGTTATTTCTGGAGAAGAAAAGAGTGAGATACCTTGCTGAAAAATATGCTTTGGCTGGCTAAGCCTTTGACACACCATTGCTTAGATAAAACAACAAATATTCTCATAATCTTTAAGTACTGCTGCCCTTCAGGTACTATCAAATAGTAGAGGTAATCATGAAGCACCGTGAGATCTGCACATTTGTCGTCACCACAATCCACCTATTCTTGTTGACCCTTGTCCTGTCCTCTAATCCTCATACAAATATAAATCTGGACCAAGTTTAGTTACGGTTTCAACTGAGATAGCTGGCCTGGCATTGAATTCAGTCTGCAGCCTGGGCAAGAGGTTTTGCTCATGCTAGTTTTTTTTCTCAGCTAATTCCAGATCTTGTTCCTGTGCCCCGGCTTCTTGTCAGAGCCTCTCTCTTACCAAGATAGCTCCAAGTTCCCATTCCCAGCCAGTTCCTGGCCATGTGTAGTCCTCAAATTTTCTTCTCATTCCTGATGGACATTTGTCTGGCCTGTCCTTAGCAATTGCCATTGATGGAGATTCCTCCAACCCTTCAGCTAGTATGTTCCAGTGCTTCTCTGTCCTTCCCTAATGTCTAAGCTGCATTTTCTATACAGCTGTTTAGGCCTGTTACTTCTTATTTTGTTCCCAGTAGACAAGGAGAATGTTCTACTCCTTTCTTCTTTGCAGCAACTTTTTATACAGTTGTACATTGTTATAATGTCTTTCACTGGTTTTCACTTAGCTTAAACAACCCCAAGTCCTTCAGTCTTTTTACATGTCACATTTCCTAGACCACCTAGACCACCTTGTTTTTCTCTGGGCTGCTTCCACTTTGTCCTTGTCTTTGAAGTGCAGAGTTCAGCTGGACACAGTATAATTTAAGTTCCTATTAACACCATGCAAAGGGGAAAGATCACTTCTGGTGTCTCCAACAGCACTCCCATTCCCACATTACATTTTAACCTCTGCCTTTTTCACAACAGCCTGACATCATTAGCTTGTGCTCAGTTTGCTACTTACCAGCACTCCCTCTACTATCCAGCCTGTTCTCCAGCTTGTGTTTTACATTTGGTCAGTCTTACCCAAGTGTAGTATTATGCCATTGTCTTTACTGAATCAAATGTACTGTTTTAAAACTACAAAACCAATATTTCAAGATTATTGTAAACTCTAGCCCTCACTCTTGATGTGCTCAGCATCTCCCAGAGTTGTGCCAGCCACAAACATTAGGAATATTATTTTTTTTCCCTGGAGGCATATCAGTCATGAAAAAAACCCTGACTAGTATCAGAAAAGTCTTTTGCAGAACCTCTCTCAAAATATCCTTCTAGTTTGATAGTGAACAATTGTTAATTATCCCTTGATATAAATTATCAATCACTTTTGCAGCCACTTAAAATAACATCCTCTAAACCAGGAAACCCCAAGTTACTTATAAGATTAACAGGTGAGACAGTGTAAAAAATCTTACTAAGGTCAAGATGGGGGACACCTGCTGCTGCTACTGTCCCTATCCTATAATATATCCAATTTATGTTAATTCCTTCACACAACAAACCTATTTTAGGAAAATAGGATTACCTAAGTTAAATATAGAAATGAGTCCTGCCTCCTGCTGTTGCAGATATATAGCACTCCCAGTCAAGGAGGCTGTTACAAGTATTAGTATTTGGCTTTTTAGACAAAATGTCTATCATGCTGTACATCCTGGACTCCCGTACTTGGCTGTGCAGTGTCTGAGGACAAACTGTGGGTCTGTATGGGATGGTACTGATTTCAACAGGGATCTGTACAGAGGACATATCTCCTTTGCTCTATTAGCTTCACTTTACCTTCTTGGCTATAAAAGAGCAAAATATTTTAAAAACAAATCCCCATCTTTCCAATGAATTTGCCCAGTTTGGCAGGTGATGGCGAGAAAGACACTAACTGCTGGTTCTAGGCTCTTGCTTTAGTTGCCTTTGGTTATGGGCATTCAATCAATTTTTCCCAGTGTTTAGTTCAGCTCATCTCCTTTCCACATTACAAACAAAAAGGAAGAAATAAGTGGTTAGCTAACTGTAAATATAAATAAAATAATATTTTTTAATTAAGGGTGTTTAAAACCTATTTGGTGTTTGTACACCAAAATTGAAACATTTGAGAAACAAATATACCAATATAAATGCATATTGAGTGTAACTTGCTGAACAATTGTGACTTGCTGATGCAGCTTGTTAATGCACCAAACTCAACAATTTTGTTCTTGATTTCCCTTTAGAAAATGCATAATAATTGAAGTATAGGGTTTTGTTCCTATACCTGCTAAAGCCAGTAGAAAAGATCAATGCTTTTCACAATCCAATGCCTTTTTTACCAGTGACAAGGAAGAATTCTCCTTTGTTGGCTCTAACTGGATGGTGGTAATCACTGGGAGATACCAGATTTTTCCAGTGACAGGTTCAGAAATAATGGAAGAAGAGCAAGAGGAGTAAGGAAGTAATTTATAAACAAACTTGCAAAACACTTTTGAAACCTGCTTGCTGTTGTAGTGAATTTAGAAAAGCAAAAATTTTTGCCTTGCAGTCAAGCCTACACAGTTCTTTACTAACTAAAACCAAATACCCATTCTTAGGTCCTGTCCCTTCCCTTTGCTTTCCTTTTTTCAACCACTTGTATTTTATTAAGTATAGCACATCTAGTAATTCCTCTATGCAATGTGAAGAGGACTCAGTTTCGTCCCTAAACTGTATTTGTCCTTCTTTGCTAATTGTGTATCATGCCTAAAATTTGTAGCAATCAATGAGGCATTACTGACTAGTACTAGATGATCAGAATGACTGACTTTAGGTGTTTATAGTGTTGGAACTGAGCGTTATGTAGCTCAGATTCCTTAAATTTATCCAAGGTCAAATGCACCATGGGGTTTTTTTTCATCAATGATTGACAGTAATATAGAAGCAGCATTTTATTTCTAGCCATTCACATCAGATACACATGCTTTTGCAAATATCTGTATATTTTTTCCTATAATCGCACTTTATTCAAATGCAGTTGTAAGCAACTGAGCTTTTCGGACCCAGCACCAAGGATTCAATCTGAAGTCTGTATTTAACTGTGTGGCCAGAAGTCAAGCACAGTTGCTGATTCCCTTTGACTGTCAGTCTTTGATGAAGTTGGCTTCTGCAAGTGCTGTCATCCATGGTATCAGCCTTCCTGGGATAGTGAGTATCACTCTGGAGCTTCGCTCGTAAATGCTGGTGTTAAGCTGTTGCTTATCTGTTCCAGGGAGTTTATCATTTTTAACTCATTCAGTTTGTGTGTAATGTTAGATGACTCGTGAGACATTATGAAACCCTGAAGTTATCATACTGGATTAGAGCAGAGGTCCTTCACAGCCAGCATTCTGTTTTGGCAGAAGCTGATATCAGATCATTCAAAAGAAAGTGCAGTAAATGGTGGTCAGTTGCCAAGGGCAGCTGCTACCTTCTGCCTCTCTTAAATGGAATACAATTTATCCCCTGAAATACGAAAATGAATACACATTCCAAACCTTTAGACTTTTTCTTCTCTTTATTAAAGGACCTGCCTGTGTCTGTAACCTGTGGTTATCCCCCTTCTTCTCCCAGTCCTACCAAGCTCTTTACTTCAATGTTGTTTCTGTATTACATTTAACAGAAATTTCTTTTCATTGCATTCAAACTTACTTCTGTTCAGTATCATGAAAACTCTTGGTCACAGCTATTCAGCTCTCCCAAATAAATTATTTTCTATTACTGTATGTTATTTTTTATCTCTAATATGTCTGTTCTGATTAATCTCCAGTCCAAATTCAGCAGCCCCAGTGGTTCAGTATGGCAGTCTCTTCCATTCCTCTTCTTATTTTGGCACTGAATGCTTCTGCATTTCTTCCATCTTTGCCTTAAATCAGTGCTGCCCAGACTTTCTGCTCACCATTGCCCTTCTTCTCAAGAACTCCTCAAACCCAAGCATGGTGCCATCTGTCTCAGGGTTTCCTCAGTCCTTCTCCCATCCCTTGATCAGATGCGTGCCTGCATATTTTGCCCAGGAAAGATGAGTCTGCTCTTGCCAGAAGTCTTCATCCAACCCTGAACCTGCTACTAAGAGACCACAAAGAAAGAGTGTCCCTACAAACAGGCTTCAGGTTGGATGAATTTCATAAGTGAGCCACAAACACCCCAAGGACTGTAGACTGAGCACATTTTTTTAGACAGAATACTCGGAAATGAACCTGACATGATGGGTTTACTATTGTTTTATACAGCTGAATTGTAAGCTTTTCAGTAATATGTATATCTTTCTTGTTCCTTAAATTATAGTCATCAGAAGTTTGTCCAAAGATCTTTGGAGGAACATGGGAGTAGGATATTCTACTTGTGGTTTGGAAACTCATAGCTACTCATAGCAAACTCATAGATCTGTAAATCTGTGTGATTAAAATAAAAAGGGAGTTCTCTTGCTCCCATCACAGTCACTAGACAATGATTTAAGATGAGTTTACAAACTGGGCCTTGGACCAGCAAGTGATTACAGTTATCTGATGGTTTCATACACTCCCAGCAATGCAGAAACCAGGCACAGAGCAGCCCCCACCCCAGCGAGGAAGACGTGCCCTGCAGCTGGCAGTCACCAAGGGGCACGCACAGCCAGTGCGAACCCTCTGCACTGGTGGGCTCCGCAGGCAGCTGCAGCTAGACATCAACTCCAGAAAGAAGCCCAGCTCCTGAATTTACAGCCTTCCTTACATCAGGAGCTGAGATACAGCTGCAATACTGCAGTCAAGAGACCTGTCATCTGTCCTGTACCTGCAATTGGTATTACCAGAGGATTAACGGTCAGTCTGGCATTCCTGCCTGCCAGCATTGCTGGTGTGTGTGTGACCTGGGTCGTAGCTGAGACTTTGTTCCTGAGGCTGTGCCAGAGCATGTCTCACTGTGCACACCTTCTTAGCAAGAGGGACATGGTCCACCCTGCAGAGTACAAGTGGCTACTAATAACCTACTTGCTCTCCTTGTTTAAATACTCCTGGCTTGTTGACATTTTTGGGCTAGTGCAGAGTTCATAAGAATAAGTGGGGAAGGGCAAAGCATCTCAGGGTAAGATGTTTGAGGAGAGGAATATGAGGGGTGAGGAGGCTCTACCCCACTTTGTGACACCAGGGCATCTGTAGATGTCGTGATGAGTGATCGTTAAAATGCTTCATTTCACTTTTGAAAGTATATTGGGATATTTTGTTTTACTTTCCCTTTCAACTGATAGCAAGATGGCCTACTGCTTGGAACTGACATCTTAACTGTTACATTTGTTTAAACCCAATCTGGGATAATAGAAAAATTTTGAATTAGGCACAGGAAAATTAGGTGCCAGATTGTGCCCTGGTGTTGACTATACATGGAGAATAGACTTGACAGTTGTCTTCTATAAGTATTCAATGGGAGTCAGTGTAACACAACTCAAAAATAGTAAAAGTTAAAAATTACCTCAGACTGCAGTCCACAAATAGCCTACAGGATTGGGTTTAAAAAGAGAAAGTTTGTGCAGATTTTAGCACAGACTCTTCAGCAGCAGGTGTCTTTGGGATATGTCATATGAGATCCATAAGTCTCCAGAATAATTAGAGGCTTTGTGCAGGACATCACAGATATCCCAGTGTCGTGGTTTAACCCCAGTCAGCAACTAAGCACCACACAGCTGCTCACTCATTTCTCCCCCCACCCAGTGGGATGGGGGAGAAAATTGGGAAAAGAAGCAAAACTTGTGGGTTGAGATAAGAACGGTTTAATAGAACAGAAAAGAAGAAACTAATAATGATAATGATAACACTAATGAAATGAACAACAGTAATAATAAAAGGATTAGAATATACAAGTGATGCACAATGCAATTACTCACCATTCACCGACCGATGCCCAGTTAGTCCCCGAGCGGCAATCCCCTCACCCCCAAACCCCGCAGTTTCTATACTAGATGTGGCGTCACATGGTGTGGAATACCCCGTTGGCCACTTTGGGTCAGCTGCCCTGGCTGTGTCCTGTGCCAACTTCTTGTGCCCCTCCAGCTTTCTCGCTGGCTGGGCATGAGAAGCTGAAAAATCCTTGACTTTAGACTAAACACTACTTAGCAACAACTGAAAACATCAGTGTTATCAACAGTCTTCTCATACCTAACTCAAAAACATAGCACTGTACCAGCTACTAGGAAGACAATTAACTCTATCCCAGCTGAAACCAGGACACCCAGGTAGAAGCCCATCATGTCTGTGAACATCTTGAGCCTTCACCCGAGTGGTCAGGTATGCCAAGGGTGCCAGCAGCTCCCCAGCAATGTGATTCCTGTGACGACCTATGGCAAAGACTCCTATGCTGTTAATTGTCGGTGCAAATAAAACTGTTTTGAGGTTGGTATAATCTCCCCAGGTTTGGACAGCAATCTTTCCAACCTGTTCACAAGACAGATCGAAGAGAACTCCACTGTTTCATACCAGGGAAGTCCTTTCAGGTCTGACTGGTCTGTAGTTAGTGTAACACAAATCACATAGTTTTGCTTATCTATCTCCTGCGGTACAGATATTTGAACAAAGAAAAGCAAAAGCATCTCCCTAAGAAGGGAGCTGCAGCAAAGAGTCTAGAGAGAGGCCAAATAATGATGGAGGAAATAATAATAGTCCCAAACAGTGACAACAAAAAGGACTGGGCGAGTCAAAGGGTCAAAACTAAAAACAGAGCACCAAAGGTGAAATCAGAGCTGAGTGCCCACCACAGTACCCATCCCTTCCTGAAAGCATCCAAGGAGCAACCAGGCAGAGGCAGGACAGGGAGAGGAAATCAGGCCTGTGCCCACCAGGATGGTTCCCATCAGCCTTCCCTCTCCAGGAGCCTTGGACAGCTGGCAAAGCCAGGGACAGAGGGGGAAGGGGCTGGGGAGTGTGCCCTCTGACTTAGAGAGGCCTTTGGTTGAGAAGATACCAATAAAGTGGTGAGAAGTGCAGATGGCACCTCAGCAAGGGGGTTTCGGGGAGCAAGAGAAGGGGCTGTGACATGTGCTCTCGACGTCTTTCCCCCGCAGGAGGGGCATGGCTCGCCCCCCTGCAGGACCCCTGGAATGATTGCGGCCGTACCCACCGCTCAGTGGAGCGTTTTCCACTGCACATCCCCAGCCGGCCGGGGACTCAGCTCAGCGTACACGTGAGCTGCGAGGGCCTTGAAGGCATCGCCCTCACGGGGGCCTGGCTGCCTGGTCCCCCTTGGACCACCAGCCCTCCTCACCTTTTGTACATCCGGGTGGGACAAGTGATGAACCGGAGCGTGTGGAGTCCAGACCCTGTGGAAACGGTTCTCAGGCACCATTCAGCACATTGGTTCATCCTCACCAGGGGATCCTCCTCCAAGGGGAGCCGAAAAAATCCCAGCAGGGACTCAGAGCAGCTCTGGTCAGAAGTCCATAACTCTCTTCTGGAGGCTGGCCAGCGTCACAGGGGATGGGCCAGGGCATTCAGACAGTGCCCCGGCATGGGTAGGACAAGCTGGGTTATGGCCAGCACCTCCTTCAAAGGGAAAGACACCTCATCAGCCCTGCCTGCTATTGCAGTATCTCTGATTCCTGGCCTCTAGTTCATACCAGTTAGGCCCAGGAGAGGGCCTGGTGGCAGAGGGCTAGATGGGCAGATACAGCAGTAGGCTGGTGTCCCACAGGGTGATGTAGTGCCTGGGTGGGAGGGAGCCAGGTGCCCCCCATCCCCAGCTGCCAGCCCTGAGCTCTTGACCCAGTTGCTCCAGGTGTAAAACACCTCATGAGCACTGGAAACACCTCGAGTTTCCAGACTGGAAAATGTGAGCTGCTACTATCTGAACTACTGCATCTGGGGCATGGAGAGGAGAAGGCACAGCAGCAGCATAAACATCTCCAATCAACAAGCTGTTGGAGGAGAACTGAGAGCCCACCCTTAGTGGATTACGGTAACATTTGTGAAAAGATTTCCACCTTCTGTGGCAAGAAGAGCAAACCTATAGTTTCCCCAGTTTGGGTGAGGGTCTCTGGAGTTTTCAAGGAACTGCACGAATACCTTTAAGATGAAATTTGATGCAACGTCAAATGATTTTCTCTTCAAAACCTGTTCTTCTGGAAAATAAATGATGGAAAAGAAGATGAATAATTTATTATTCACTCATTTAAAAGAAGCTGTTGGCAATGGTTTAGTCAGATGCAGTGCCTTTGGCCAGCAAAAACAATAAAGGAATAAAGGATTAGTCATCAATACTGCACTGAAAGAAAAAGGTCAAATTTATCATTGGTCTAAATCCAAAAGGCCAGTTTTTGTTCTGTTATTCTAAAACGGTGGCCTTCAGTCCCCCTTTGACTTTCACACTGCAAAATAATTCTAGCAGAGATGCAGACTCCTCCATGGAATATTTAAACCTATTAAATGTCCCTGCTTTATCTCAGTTGCTTTTTCAAAACCCATCAGGAATAGTTTGTGTACCCTCAAGTAGCTATGTAGTACAAGCTGACAAGCACTGTATTAAAACAAAGACTTAGGGCATTGTTTGGATACAGAGAAACGAATCCAGCCTCTGGATTTACAGACCCAAGCAGATTTCCTTGGAGAAGTTGTTCCACAACAAAGATTCTTGGATGAATTCCTGATTTGGATTTTCAAACTGCTATGAGGCGGGATTTCAGCAATGCCAGGATTTCACTCCCTCAACAACCCCCCCCCCCCCCCCCGCAATGCCTCCTGGCTCCCCTGTGATTGTACTTATAATTTGCATGCTGGTTTTTTCTGTCCTGCATCCACTGTATCCATGGTAGATAGGTCTACGGCTGATTTTTGCCCTCCTGTTACTGCAGGACAAGTCACCTTTCAAGGGCCTATAACATTTATCCTGCAACAGCAGCATTAGGAAGCACCACAGCAATAATCAGCTTTGCTGGGAGCTGAGAAATGCCAGCTCATGCTAGAAACTTCTGTTTGCATCAGCTGTAAAAATGAAGAGACTCTCAAACATAACTGGTTTTGACAAAGGATAAAGCAGGGCGAGTCCCACTCCAATCTGCTGTATAAATTTTCCTCCTAAATTAACCTTGTGCGGTTTGATATTATTCTCTCTTTTATACAATTTGCTTTTTCCAAGCTTCCATAAGCAAGTTTCCCACTTTTTCTCATGGCTGTTCAGGTCCAATTTGTCAATATTACTTCAACAGGCAGGTTGGACTCCTAAAGCTGGCCTTGCCTACTTGTAACTCCAGCATCCCATTCCCGAAGGGCAAAACCGGTAATTGTTGGTAACATTACTCCAAAGAACATTTCTTTCTATACTGTAATAAATATGACAAATGTGATACCACTGTCTAAAAAATATTTTTGCATACCTCTTAGATTTCACTATATTTAGAAATATTTAGAACTTCTGCATCACAACTGCCTTAATTGCTGGAAATCTGGCTTACCTTGCTTTGGAAAGCAGTGAATATATTAACATGTTGTTGCTTGTACTCTGCTTACTCACTTTCAGACACACTCGGTACAATTTAATCTAGATTTATAATGTGATGAAATTTTATGCCTCAGCTTGCTTAAATTGATATTGGCAACCTGGAATGTGGATTACTTATCAACAGTGCTTACATACTGATATGATGAGCACCATCCAAAGCCCAACAGGGCAAAAGAAAGAAATTAAGAGTGTAGATTTTATAACATGCAGAACTTAATTGGCCAGATAAGAAAATACCTAACAAATATGAATATAACTTTTCCATTTCACTCTCCCAGGGATGATATGGATTGTCCAATGTGTCAAGAGGGATACACCCACCTGAACCAAAGATATGTGAAAATTAAAACTATACAAGCACAGACTATTTGCTCCTACACATGTTAATGCTAGTGTTAGCACAGCTTTTGTCTAAGGAAGCCCTAGGTGCTGGAACAGCATGGAAATCTTGGTGTTTACCATATTTAAACTTAGGTTTTTAGCTCTTCTTATTTTAAAGAAAAGTTTGAAAGCATGGAGGAGAGGCAGGGACTGGAGGCAAAGCAGCTCCTCCAAGCAGCCAACAACATTGCTCTGCCTCTGCGTTGAAGTGTCCAAGCGGAGTAGGACAGAGCAGCTGTGTGTTGGGGATGAGCAGAGGTCTCTGAGTGGAGCAGGAGAGTCTGGGCAAGGGGATTACACCTCAGGCCATACACTGCAGGGGATGAGAGAGCCAGAGGGGTCTCAACACTGCCTTCAACTCCATCTGGCACCATGGGCTAAAGCCCTCAGGGCTTGGTCCTCGTAGTGGGAGCAGAAATGTCTTCTCCATAACAAAGCTCCTCCACAGTGCTTGTGGCATAGCAGTCCTCATTTGGGGAATCGATATTGCAATTAGTACTGCCCTGCAATACTTTGGTTTGAACATCAGCATGCGCATGTGCCTCCACAGCATCCTTTGCTCAGCCCTCTGCAGCATTACAGCAAAAGGCAGCCAAGCTCTTAAAACAAAAATGCTGTTTGTGGGCAGAAGTTCCTCATTTTGCCAACAAGGGAGAAGGAAGGCAGAGAGACATTTCTAAGGTGGCAGTGACTCTGGATGAGATTTCTAGCTTCCCCCCTTGTGTTCAGTCCTGAAGGATCAGAAGAATGTGGGTATCTGCAGTATTTTTTGTTCCCATTAGTTGCTGATCTTATTTTGTTACAGTTGTTTTCTTTTTTTTTTATCTTTATTGACCTTTTTTATATTTTGTGTTTTGTTAAAGTTTTTTCCTACAGCAGAGAAATTGCAAATACAATGTTATCATGAGTAATGTGCTGACTTTGTTTTCTTATTTACCTTAGGACATTTATTTACCCCTTCTTCACTAGAGGCAGACCTTTCCCACTGCAATTGCTTTTCTTTGGCATGTTATTCTGTATCTATAATGGCTTCCTCCAGGGGTACTACCTGATTTACTGCGCTGAATATCCAAACGATTGGTGCACCGACATCAGATTTACATCAGGTAATTACAGCTGCAGGATTCCCAAGATCTATTCTCCAAGCAATTTGTCAGCATTTTGAACTATGTCCTAATCTTTACTGAACACGTGAGTCAAATCAATTGTGATGGAAATCAGCATAAAACCTGCCTGCTGGCCCAGATAAAACAAATAAATGTGCAGTGACTTTTTTTTTTTTTGCTAGGCAGCCACCATTGAGGGCTTATGATGTTATGTGTTAGTCTCAAATCACCAGCCTTGTTTTACTCACACCGCTCCAGAGTCTCCTGCTGCTACAGGCTGCGGAGATGCGATCTCAGGCCTCAGCTGAATGGGGATGTGCCCTTGCTCAGCCAGAAGTGTCCACCCAGCAGTGGCCGTGTGCAGGGGCAAACTGTGGCTTTCTTTTCCCTGCCAGGGAGCTTTGCACTTGATGCAGCTATTCCGACTGAGAGTGAAAAGAAGGGCAAAACCCCAGCATAAATGAGGCTTTAGAGACAAAGGGCTCTTTTTTCTCATGTAAGGCACATGGGAAGATTAGAGATCATGCACAGCCTCGTTGTATGCTAATATGGTTCCTTTATATTCCTTAATAGCCTAGCTGAATTTCACCCTGTAAAATCCCTGAGAGAATAACTGAGCAAGAGCAGCTAGGTGGCATTACACATTTGGTGCAGCACAGAGAATGTTTTTTAAATGCACATATAGAAATGAAGATTAACATGGAGGTCTGAGGAAATGTTTTGGATATGACAAGTACAAAATAACCAAGGTACTTTCTGTACCCTGTTTCAGGCTGTGGATGCAAGTTCAGTCTTTTCAGACAGCATCACATATTAAAAATCCTGGGCATTGTTTAGGAAGAGCTCCCATACCCAACAAAGAAAACACCACATCACAGAATTTGCATGATAAATAAAATATGTATTTAATGAAAAAAAAAGGAAATCAGCATTAGCAGTACTTGAAATATTAAAGAAAAAGCAAACAGTATATTCTTGCTCTACACTCTTACCAACTTTCTGTTGCTACTGGAATTGTTGAGGTTTTATCAGCAGTTAGTCTTTTTTCTATACTTCATAGCACATACCAGCTCTATTTCTTTCCGTGCTTCCCAGTCATTATCAGAGGTGGTTTTCTCAGAGCCTAATGTGGCGTTAAATGTAGGGCATGTCACCTGCAGAGTTTCTCAATCAAATGCCTCTCGTTTTTCAGCTAAATGGAGTATGGTCAATGAATTATTCTGGCCAGAAGCTGTCAGCATCCTTCAGCGAGTAACTGCTCCATGTGCATGCCCATAGCTCTGTCCAAGCAGCCTTGCTGGCAGTGGACTGAGCTGCACTGAGATGTAGGTTCCCTTCCTGGCTCCGGTGATGTGCTGGATAAGTTTGTGTTCCCTGTGCTCCTCTTTGCCCAGCTGTAAAATGGGAGTAATGGTACTTGCCTACAGCTCGGTGGTTACTCTGCAGTAACGTCCACAACTGTGGCAGGCTAGCCTCAGCCAGCAGTGTCAGTTGGGTACTTTGTCCCCTCCCTTGATGTTCAATAAATGGTGACTATGGCCAGCTGGGAAGTTCAGCTTTTTCTCACACCAGCTGAAAGTGCTCTGATCTCACCAGCAAAACAGCGTGCTCAGGATGGTCATAATTTTGTCCAGAGTTGCTCCCCACACTGAAGCTATCCAATGCAGGTGCTCCCAGAGGACAGGACTGTGATCCCCAAACTGACACAGAGATACAGGGTAATTTGTCACCAGTCGCATATGCTTCTCCTGTTCAGTAGCCTTCTCAGTAGCAGCGCATCTTTTGACTTGAAAAAGAATCCACCCACTTCACATTAGGTCTCCTATCTGCCTGCTCCAAAGATAAACCTCACATATGTGCTTGAGTAGGGATAACTAGGCAGAGCTGTCTTTCTAATCCATTTCTTGTTTGTTTCTTAGGCCTCCTCTTATTTCTGCTGGGAATGGGGATCAACATTCACAGTGATCTCCTGCTGCGCCAGCTGAGGAAACCCGGGGAAGTCACTTACAAGATTCCTCAAGGTATATTCTTCTTATCCCCCACCTCCTTGGAGAAAGTAGGGCAGCAGGTTAGATAATGTTTTCTGGCTGAATTCACAGGAAAGCAACAACAATAGCAGAGATGCCAGTATCGCACAGGTACTCAGTTCAGGCGCCCCTCTGAGCTGCAAGGACTAGCGTGAGCTGGCTGCAGACAGTCCATGAGAAGCAACAAGAGTATCTGGAAAACATGAGCTGTGAGGAGAGGTTTTAGGAAATGGGCTGGGTAATTTAGAGAAGATTGAAGTGGGACATAGGAAGAGGATTTTAGCCTTGTAAACGGCAACTGCAAAGAAGGAAATATTCTTCTCCATGCCCAGGAAGAAGAAGTAGTGGACTTCTTACACTGCAAAAGGGAGATTCAAATTGTAAAAATTGGGGAAAAATTAACACTAAGGATGCAAGGTGCAGAATTTCCTTTCCATCTCCTTCAAGGTGGGGCTTGGTGAGGAAGAGTAGCTGTGGGCCAGAGCCGTGAACCAGGAAATGTCTAGCTCTGTAGAGCAATACGGACGGGGATCCAGGAGTTTCCTGGTTTTGGTGTTGACTCCTTCTGCTGGCTTGTTACAGATGGTAATATCTCTCCCCCAGAGTTTCTCACTTCCAATCCTTACCTGCCTGTTGTAGATGTTGAGATTTGCAAGCTAAGCTGCAAAACTGAGATCCAGATTTTGCATTCTGCAAAGGTAGTGGAGTTGCAAAATATTTTGGGGGCCTGAAGAGAACTGACTAATGTTAATAATTTTAATTTAAATCTAATAATGGGATTTCTTAAGTCCTTTTCCAAATAAAAATAAATGATTGTGAAAGTGCTGAAAGCCTCTGGGTTAGAATCACCTTTGATTCTTGTACTTGCACACGAATCTTGTACAAGATCCTCCTTTGGCATGGCCTCACTGGCTTCAGGGCAGTGGGTTTAGGTTGCTGTTATGGGCTATGAATAAGAAAGGTAGCATATTCTGCTGCTGTCTTTATGAGAAAGAACTTTCCATGTGCACGAGATGACTGTAAAAATTACATATTTTGTCTGTTGATGCAGGGGGACTGTTCACCTACATTTCTGGAGCCAACTACTTTGGAGAAATTGTGGAATGGTTTGGTTTTGCCATAGCAACCTGGTCCTTACCAGCCTTCGCCTTTGCCTTTTTTACTCTTTGCTGCATTGGGCCACGTGCTTATCACCACCACAGGTATCAAACTGTTTCTTGCCATATGCTGCTGCTTGCTCTTGGAGCGCTGTTTGCAAAATACCAGGGAGGGACAGAGGAACAGAGCCAGGACTCAAGATAAAATTGAAATTTAATATGATGTACATGAAGTGTATCGGTTTATTCGTGACTGGGTCAAAGTAAGGCAGGACTGGAGCCCATGTTGAGTTAAGTGGGCCTGACAGTCATTTAATCTGACATGAGTTACATCACTGCTTCTGCTGTGTTAGAGCCTCTTTTTACTGAGCCTTGTAAATGTGAACCTTTCCTAAGGGCTCCTTTGCAATCTCTGCAGTCCTTTGGAGTAGGTATTGTCCCCTGCTCTGAATTCCTCAAGTTTCTACTTTAGGTCTGTTAGAACCTTAACAGTATTATCAGCTTTCACTTAATTAAATAACCTGGTGTAAATAGTTTCAGAACGCTCTTTTGCAGAGTAACACACAGAGGTTACAAAGCAAGGAAGTTTGGAGGAGTTTTAAGGTTCCTCAGCTGAGCTGTATTGAAACTGTGCAGTTTCCTTGTATGTGCAGGTTCACTCTCTTGCTTATTTTCTTTCAGGTACTATCTCAAGACATTTACGGACTATCCAAAATCAAGGAAAGCCTTGATTCCTTTTGTTTTTTAATGATTGAAATATGGACTCTGTGTTATGTTTATATAGGGCTTTTTTCAATTCCTAGTTTTAATGTTAGGTCTGACTATAGTAATTGTACAAATGATAACCTGGGGTTGTAACAGACAAGAAGGTAATCTGGAACTGAAGTTCTTATTTTGAATTACAGGGGAAATTGCAGATAGTTGTGGGCAAAGGGACTCCCCCAAAAACATGTTTGCTTGTCAGTGGAGTTCTGCCTGTGGAAAATAGGTATATAACTGCACTGACATCAGAGAAAAAGCATTGGCTAAAAACTGATGCAGAAAAGTAGAAAGTAAGACCATGACTTCAGAAGAAGTCTTCAGAAGCCACTCCAATTTATAGCACTTCTGCAGCTGCTTCTTCCTGCCTCCATACCATAGCACATGTGCCCTTGCTCTGCCAGCACTGCCCTAGGTGTTGCCACAATTTAAAAGAGTAGGGGGTCTCCTTTGCCAGGAAAATAACTCAACCCATTATTTTTCATCTAAAAGCCATCTTAGCTCCCAGAACCATAATGCAACAAGAGGATAGTTCTGCTGGCACAAGGCTGGGAGCAGTGTGCCATGGTATGGAGGCGATGCGAAGTACGTGGAGACGGATGTATCTTAAGCCAGCACTCACAAGCACAATGTCTGTGTTCCTTCCTTAAGCAATACTCTCTTCACTGTCAGATGATTAATCTTTAGCCATCAGGTTTTTTTTTTAAATTTACTTTGTTAAAGCAATTGCAGCTCCATTAGGAGTTTTTTTCTCTTGCAAATCCAGAGCTCTTTTCAGAATAAAAAACCTGTCCACTCAAAACCACTCAATTGTTATTCATAAAAAGACTTGAGATGGTGATATATGACAAAAACTACAACAAATAAAAAGCTCTGTGTTGAAGAAAATATTCTCCAACACTGGCGGTACATTTTGTCTACGGAAAACCTTTTTAGATACTTTTATTAGAAAATGATAGAGAGATATTATTGAATTTTCACAAAAACACAGGATGGCTCTTCTTTACTTCAGAATACAGTTAGGAATTTTCCCAAAAATGTCATTAATCCCAATAGGAAGAGACGTCCCCACAGATGCTGGTAGTTTTAGTTACCCTTTAGAGCATAAAATCCTGCTAAGAATTATGCTGAGTAGCTGGAAGGAAAAAGACCAGACCACACACACTAAACATACTACCTGCTGCTGGAGTAACCTGATTGACTGTACACCGTTTTCTCCAAAACACAATAAAATTTATGTAAAACACAGACCTGTGCTAGCCTATAACTTACTGTTTGCCAAAACAAGTCTCTGTGATATCGCTCACCAGGTCCTGCTCATGCTGGCTTCCTCCTTCTGGGCAAACTCTCCCTTCTTTGCTCATATTATTAATTGTCTTCATCACCGAAGAGCAGAGCAGCCAGCTGAGGCTGGGTCCCATTGCACTAGTCCCTGTACAGCGCACAGGAGAGCCAGACCCTTTGCCGTGTGTAGGCAAAGGTAAGGGAGGGACAAAATAAGGTGCAAGCAGAATTGTTGTTGCACAGGCTGTGAGTTTCACATCAGCACCACAAACGTATTTTCCTTTTGTTTCTTCATTTAAATCCTCTATGTAGAAACACACTGGAAAGGGGCTTGCTGGGTGTCAAGTTAGGGACAGAAAGGCTGGAGGCGACGAGGATGCCGGGTGGGAGGGAATGGCCTCTTCCCCAAGGAGCGGATGCTGAGTGTGAGCAGCAGTTGTGCTCCCCAGAGCTCCCCACCTCAGGAGCTCCTCCTTGACGATTCCTCCTTGTGCTTTTTTCCCCCCAAAGCCTTGCAAGTGATGAGAGAGCAAATAGCCCATGGGTGCCAGTGTTTCTAGCTGCTGTCTCCTCCATCTGTTTCTGAGCCAGGGGGAGAGCAGGGACCAAACTTTTCCTCACCCTTTGGACCAGAACAGGGCTTGTACAGACTTCTTTGTCCCTCCTACATACCCCTCCCATCATAACAGGACTATTCCCTGCATTTGTTTTGTCCTGCTTAATATTTGCACCAGATGGACCGTTATTGCCACTGTCGGTCCCAGGCCCAGATATCCACTGCAAGGAGCTGGGGATCAGGGTGGGAGAACCAGTACTGGCTCAAGGTGGGAGATGGCCTGCCTTCAGGCTGGGGGGGCCCCACAGCCTGTCACCCCTGCACCGGACAAGCACAGGGTGCCTCGAGTTGCTGGATGCCTTGCAGGAGCAACTCCTTCCTCTTTGTCATGGGCCTTGAACATGTTGCGTGGAAAAGGGCTGCAGGGGGGGAAAGGAGCACATCTTCCTTCTGCCCTCTCCCATGTCATTTTTGGAGAGCAGAGGCAACACACGTGTGCTTTAAACCCCTTACAAGCAATGACTGCAGTTAATTGTGATGGAGAGGAGACACAGGCTCTCCCCATGTCAAGTTCCCCCATGAGGCTGATGGCTGCTGCCCTCCCAGCAGAGACACCAGCCTGCCCCACTGTGCATAGGAATGCCCCAGGGCAGCACACCTGGGGCCACAATGCTCCTGAGAAATTTCTTTCGTCATTCCTTATTTTTATAAGGAAAAATATATTCCCCTTGCCTCTGGGAGAAAAAACACAGCAGAGATTTTCATATCCCTCTGCTCAAGCCTCTGGAGGCTATGTACACATATGATTTCAGAGTTGACAGTAAAGTGCTTTGAAAAGCAGCACTTTTCTGACTTTCTTTGCAACGTCCTTTTGCTCTGCCAAAAGCTAACAGAAGTGTCCTCTGCTGGTAAGCATTTAAAATAATAGCTCATTCCTTTTCTCCCCCTTTTGGAATACGTTTTTTCTGTTTGATTTCCTCCCATCATTCACATTTTAGTTTTCATTTATCTTTGAGGAACATTTATGTTCGGGTGCTGTTCCCCTGGAGAGGGCCTTCCTCAGGACAGCTCTGGGTGTTGCTACTGTGCTAGGAAGACCTCTCTTACATGGAGCTGGTAACCCAGCCTTCATCCTCACTGACAGCCTGCTGGGAAGATTAATCCTTTATCCCCAGGACTCTTGTTAATTTAATTATTTTTGTATTGTTTGAGTGCTTTTTTCAAAAGCTGACTTTCCGTAAACATGCACTATACACAATGGTAATACACAAATGGCTTAATCATGCATCTGATGGTTTCTTCTGTGAAATGTGTTTTCTGCACTTAAGTGATCAGACAGACCACTTACTTATTGATACCAGGATTTAGATATCTAATCTCTTCTGACAGCCAAAACCAGAATTAAACACTGTTCACTGGGAGGCAAAGAGGAGAACAATGGCACTTGCCAGCCCTCATTCCCATCTCTATGTGCTACACACACTTCAGCCTTCATGTGGCTTTAGTCCATGCTTCAGTTGAGATGTCACTCAAGACAATAGAAAACCAGCTCCAGGTAACGTAGGGCATTTGTAGCTATTGTTTTAAAGTACATGTTTTACATAATATATTTACACAAAAGGCAAAAACCCCACCGATTTTGGCCCTTGAGTGACTGTCTTTAGGAAAAGCACTCATCTGGGAGCTGTACTCCTGCTCCCTTACTCACCTGGAACATGAAGCCTCTTATGCTTGGCCAGAAGCTCTGAATGTTTCTGCAGAAATACCAAGCCACGGTGTGTCCTGGAACCACAAACACTGAGGAACTCTCCCTGGGCAGATAGAGTGCTCTAATGGCTTGGGCTCAAGAATATCTGTTTTGTACTCTTGATGGTGTCACTGATGGACTGATGAACCTCAGCAGGTTACTCACCACTTTTGGGGTCATTTTCCTTTCTATTTCTTGTCTCTGGAAATGGTCTTGAAGGCCAGGATTTGTTTTCATAGTACTTGGCAAAGCAGTCCCAAACTCAGTTGAGGCCTGTAGGTACTGATAGAACACAAATAAGATACAGCCTGTTGCATATTCTTAGGGAGACAGAGTTATTATAATATTGCAAAATATCCTAAAGACATGTAAGATATCCAAATGCACTGAAATGCATCTTAAGGAGATATTTCCGTGATATTACATCACAGAAAAAGGCTAATACATGTCACCCATTGAACCTTAGGATCACTTGCTGGCAGTAGAGGGATTGCCTGCTTGTATTTGATTCACTTGTCAAATTAACAAATTCATTTCTAATGCAAAACACCATAGGGTCTCATTTAAATCCAAGCATAGTCCTGGAAGCCTCATATCCTCTCTCCTGCCACCTCTGGGGTCCTCCTGAACTGGTCTAATTTCTCAGAGCAGGCTTTTCTAGAGACGTCTCCTCTCAAACCCAAACACTGCTGTCCCTGCATGAGTAATGTGATCTAGGAAACACAAATATCTGATACTAATTCAGGGCCAGGATCTGCTGGTTCCTTATGAGTACTATCATAGTCTGTGAGTACAGGCATTGATGGCCACTGAGCTGCTCAAGAATATGTCATTATTCACTACAAACAGTGGTAGATAGTTTGATCTCTGTGGGAGCAAAGTTGGTGGGCAGACATTAAGAAGTGCCTAATGGTAACACCTGGAAAAGTAAAGGAAGATGTTGAGGTCTGGTTCTAGTTTATGTTACCACAAGTTACAAGTGCCTTTCCAATGAACCTGTCTTTAGCACTCTAAGTCTAAAAGGTAAAAGGCAAAGACACAGTTTTCAGAAGTTCATTAAGTTAGTTCCTTTGCATATTCAGAAGAGAACAGACTGACCTTAACTGATGCAATGTTTGGAATAATCCTACCACCATGCCTTTCAGCTAGGTGCAGAGGCCTCTGCCCCAGCAGAGTCAGTGGAGACATTAGCTCCGCCATGCAGTGATTCACAACACCCAAGCTGGCAGCCTTCAATCCCACATAGGAGACAGGGATGCTAGAAGTACACCCCAGTGAGCCCACATCCATCCATTAATGGCATATGCAGTGCCTGTGGCCAGGTGGGAGACAGCTGTATTTGGGCACTCTGACCTGCAGTGTCATTCCCAGAACCTGAGTTATCCTATTTGAACACTTCTCATATCAGCTCCAGCATCACGGTTGCCTTCCAGTCTACTTGCTTACTTTTCTCAAGTTTGCCATGTGAGATTACACATAATATTGTCACAGCCACACTTCCCTACTATACCAAACACACCATGTCTGTTTGGGCTGAATTTTTTTCACCCTGCAGTGTTACTGCCACGAGGAAAGGCCCTTCACTATATGGCAATGTGTTGCATTTTTATACTGTGTGGTAAAAGATGAGGAGGCTGCTGAGGGGTTCATTTTAACAGGTTCACAGCAGTCTTGCTTGGGCTTAAACTGAGTCTGGGTGGAGTGGGTTTCCCCTGCCTGGCCAAGTGGTAAGAGGGGGAGCAGGCCCACGAGCCCCCTGTGCCCCCGTGCTGCGCCCACCAGCCCTCGGGAGCTGGCCACAGGCTCCCCCTGCCCACAGGGTGCTGGGTATCACACCTGTGAAGGGGAACTCAGCTCTCTGGTAACCCTGGGAGAGTCCTCCTCCTCATCTGCATCCTTATTCTCATCTTCCTCATCCTTGTCCTCCCTAATAGGGGACTGCTGCAGCTCAGGATGTTACATCAGAGCAAAGCCCTCCTTGCCCAGCACAGCCAGGTACATGCACGCAGCCCTGAGTGAATTTATTTTCTGTGATGGAAGCTCCTGAAACGACTCCTGTCTTCCCAGCAAGAGAGCAGCTTGAAGATGATTTGGAAATCTGCCTATGCCAAAATAGTATCTCTGCCGTTTGACCAGAAAATCTGTGTTTCAGATCTCTGTAGGAACAGAAAACCCATCCTTTCACCAATTACAAACTTGGAAAGCATTCACATAGAGGAACACAGTGGATTTCTGGAGATGTGGGAAGCTGGCTCTGGCAGGCCTACCGATAATTTTAAAATACCAGCAAACATCACTCTTGGGATAAAAAGCTGGTTTGGAGGAGTTAAAATACATTTGCATCAATGGAGCTGCCTGATCTAAATCCTCTTTTCACTCTGCTGGGAATTTAGAACTGGCACTCTGATAGTAAATAGGAAAATGTGTATTTCAGCACTGAAAGTACTAATCCTGTCTTCTGTGCGGTGGGGTGAAACCTTACCCTCGTGTGTCCTGGCAGCCTCGCACACCGAGAAATGTTTCTGGGGGTGTTAACTGAGCTATGTCTAGCCGTCCTTTTATATGTGATACAACTTCAGCTTCACAGCCAGCAAGCTAGAGCCTGAGCCCAAGTGGTTATTAACATATCTGTAGACAAAGTCATAAACAGCAAAACACAGTGAGTGTCCCTAAACTGAGATGGACACTCTGGAGCTGTGCTAATAACACTGGGCTGAACTCAGGCTTGGCAACCGGTGCTTTGCAGCACATCAGATGGTGAAATTCTCCCTGACGTCAGCAAGGCTCTGGTTTTACCCGCATTTTCTCTGTTCAGACATATTAGTGGCCTGTAGCCAGTAATTTTCAGCACTGTTACTACCCAGCATCCAGCCATGTGTTAGCCATAGCAACTCAGGCAAGCTTCTTTTTCATAAAGCAATATTGCCATTTTCCCCCATTTCTGACAGAGATGCTGTTTTACAGGTATTTTCAGAATTTCTTCTCTGCCTAAGTCTTGGGCTCTCAATGCATTACCTGCAAGGGGGAGTAGAATAGACTGAGCTTGTACCCCTATGCCTTCCTGTAGTAGGGTTGACCCTGGCCGGACTCCAGGTGCCCACCAAAGCCACTCTGTCACTCCCCTCAACTGGACAGGGGAGAGAAAATATAACAAAAGGCTCGTGGGTCGAGATAAGGACAGGGAGAGATCACTCACCAATTACCATCATGAGCAAAACAGACTCGACATGGGAAAAATTAATTTATTACCAATCAACCAGCATAGGGTAATGAGAAATAAACCCAAATTTTAAAGCACCTTCCCCCCACTCCTCCCTTCTTCCTGGGCACAGCTTCACTCCCGAATTCTCTACCTCCTCCCCTCCAGCGGCACAGGGGGACGGGGAATGGGAGTTGGGGTCAATTCATCACACATCGTCTCTGCCGCTCCTTCCTCCTCAGGGGCAGGACTCCTCACACTCTTCCCCTGCTCCAGCCTGGGGTCCCTCCCACAGGAGGCAGGAGACCGCACGAACTTCTCCAACGTGGGTCCTTCCCACGGGCTGCAGTTCTTCATGGACTGCTCCAGCATGGGTCCCAGGATGGGCTCCTCTCTCCATGGGGCCACAGGCCCTGCCAGGAGCCTGCTCCAGTGTGGGCTTCCCACGGGGTCACAGCCTCCTTTGGGCATCCACCTGCTCCGGCGTGGGGTCCTCCACAGGCTGCAGGTGGATATCTGCTCCACCGTGGACCTCCATGGGCTGCAGGGGGACAGCCTGCCTCACCACGGTCTTCCCCACGGGCTGCAGGGGAATCTCTGCTCCGGCGCCTGGAGCACCTCCTCCTCCTCCTTCTTCACTGACCTGGAGGTCTGCAGGGTTGTTTCTCTCACATGTTCTCACTCCTCTCTCCAGAGGCACCAGGTTTTTTTCCCTTCTTAAATCTGTTATCACAGTGGCGCTACCACCATCGCTGATGGGCTCAGCCTTGGCCAGCGGCGGGTCCATCTTGGAGCCGGCTGGCATTGGCTCTGTCGGACATAGGGGAAGCTTCCAGCAGCTTCTCGCGGAAGCCACCCCTGTAGCCCCCCTGCTACCAAAACCTGGCCACAGAGACCCAATACACTTCCCCTGCTTTTTGTTTTCAGAGTAATGCTTTCCAGTCTGGTTTAGCCACCAGCTCAAGTATAGACTGCCACTCCTGCAACCCAGCTGAGAGTATCTGCCCTTCTGGCAGGGTGGAGGCCAATCCACACAGCTCTTCCTCCCTCAGCATCCCGTGATGGCAAAGCCTTGCACCATTTGATCCTATGTGATTAACTTACATTTTGCATTGGTTTTCTCTTGTTCATGTGCCAAGAACAACCTCCTTGAAGAGTTTCCTCTCCTTCAATCCCTTCCAAGGTTTCTGAAGTCTTTGCAAATACATGGTGTGTTGTTTGGGTCTGTGTCAGCAAGTCCAGTGTCACCCTTCAGACCCCACCTGAGCGGGCAGTCCCTGAGCTGTGGCTTGGCTCTGTGGGGTCAATGCCCTGCCACGTCTTGCCACCCACCCTGCTGCTTTTAAAATGGATCTCAGCATTTGCCCTCCACTTGGAGGGTTTGAGTTTCAGGCTCTCTGGGATGCTGCAGTTGGGATTTTGCCACCCTGGGAAATGCAAGCCTGCACCCTGCATACTTCTGTTATGCACCTACCCAGCATGCAGCCTGCAATCTCAGGTGCTGAATATAAGCCAGTGAAGGAAAGAAAACTAATGGAGTTTCCTGCTCTAAAAGGAAGTGAAGTTGGAAGAGACCATGAAAGAGCTGAATTTCCACCCTTCAGCAGGTCATGGAGGAGGTGAACACAGGGGTGACCTCCTTGTACCCCCTGGGGGGGACAAAACAGTCAGCTCCCGGACCAGAGCAGATGGGCCATGGCAGGATCGGCTTGCTTGGGAGGTCAGTCCAGGTCAGATGAGGAGCTCCATATAAGGTTCAATGACAGTAAGAAACAGGAAAGCTACATGCATGTGGCTGGGAAGGTCACTGGGGACTTTGAGAAGGGAGTTCAGGATGGCATGAAGGCAATGGTAGGGCCAGTGCTCCCCGCCCAGAAAAGTCAGCCCAAGACTTAGCTCTTCAGGCTAAGGATGAAGAAGCACCTTTAACATCAGCTTTGATGGCTAGCAGTGGACAGCTCCATGTGTCCAGGGCATCATCCTTGCTCTGAGCATGCTGTTATGTTCCCTGAAGTGGGGTGATGCTAGCGGTCGATGCTGGGCTGCGAGTCCCCTGGGACTATGTCCTCATTTCGGCTGGGATAGAGTTAACTTTCTTCCTAGTAGCTGGTATAGTGCTGTGTTTTGGGTTCAGTATGAGAAGAATGTTGATAACACACTGATGTTTTCAGTTGTTGCTAAGTAATGTTTAGACTAAGTCAAGGATTTTTCAGCTTCTCATGCCCAGCCAGTGAGAAGGTTGGAGGGGCACAAGAAATTGGGAGGGGACACAGCCAGGACAGCTGACCCAAACTGGCTACAGGGGTATTCCATACCATATGATGTCATGCCTAGTATATAAACTGGGGGGAGGATGGGAGGAATCGCTGCTTGGGAACTAACTGGGCATCGGTCGGCGAATGGTGAGCAATTGCATTGTGCATCACTTGTTTTGTATATTCCAATACTTTTATTATTGTTATTGTCATTTTATTGTTGTTATTATTATCATTATTAGTTTCTTCCTTTCTGTTCTATTAAACTGTTCTTATCTCAACCCATGAGTTTTACCTTTTCCCTTCAGATTCTCTACCCCCTCCCACTGGGTGAGGGGGAGTGAGTGGGTGGCTGCATGGTGCTTAGTTGCTGGCTGGGGTTAAACCACAACAGACTCTCTGTTGGCCAAGGCTCTGTTTAGACCTAGTCTATCTCTGACTTATCCCAGACTAGATGAATGACTCCTGGCTAGAAAGGCTACCAAGAAAATGTTTACTAATTGGGCTTCTTTTATAAGATAAGGTGGATTCTGATGCTGCCCCAAACTTACTCATTTGTCTAAATTTCTTCTGTTCTTGTAATCCAGACATCATCTGGTAATATCTAACTAATCATTATCATTAATTTGCAACCAATATTCCGTAAAACCAATCCACACCTTCTGGCCAAGCCCTGGCTTTATGGGCCAGCTAGTGCCATAGCACCGAGTTTCCTCAGTTTTTCTAGCTGTGAGCACATCTCGTCTGAGGCTTACTGACACTGCGTCACTGCTGCTGCTCAGATGACAAGACAAGCTCTTCACCAGCCCCAGCCATCCGTGCTCCCCTGGGTGAAACAGTGACTGGGATCTGAGTAAACTGGAATTTGAGTAAATCAAAGGAATGGTTTTGATTATGCCGGATGCCCTGGGCAATTGGTGCATTACAGAGAGGGAAAGATCTTAACCGCAGCAGTGAGTCTGTCTGGGCATCCCTCAGGAGGGCAGTGAGTGTGTGATGGTTTCTGACAAGAGCACCACGCTTCCTCTACCCAACACCCTTTTGTTTGGGGTTTCCTGCCGTGCTTAAACTCTGAGAGGAGGAACAGCCAAGGAGGGATGACTCATGGCAATGCTGGAGACCCGGCAATGACTCAGCGGTGGAGCTGGCTCACAGGCCCGCTGCAGCCTTATATCACAGGACTGCCGTGGTTGACTCAGGCAGTGCTGGAGCTGGAGAAGCTCCCAGCACACTCTCCTCACTAGCAACCCCGACAAAGGATGCAGTGACTTCTTCTTGGCAACCTTTAGCACATTCTCTGCTAAAAAATGTCCCAAATGTTCACCTGCTTCCATCTGACTTAATCTTCCCTGAACACAAGTGACCAGGTTTAGTCACAGGATTGCAGGCAAGGGCTCAACCTCTGCCTTTATGCAATAGCACCAAAGCCCAGCCTGACACATCCGACAACTGTATTTACCTTGTTTCATGTCCGTATCACGCTGGGTACTCATCATAGTCCTGTGGTTGATTAATGCACCATGGTGACCACCCATGACACCTTCTCAAGGTATCTCTGTGGAACTTGGAAGGACCTCCTGTGGAGGCTTTGTCCAGCCTCAAGAACTCCTCAGCTTTAGCAGCTGATCCTTGCAAGAAGCAGCTCTTGGTACCACCCTCCAGCCAGACCTGTCATAGGGAAGCTGTTGTGAGAGCCAGATGCACACTCACTCTCCTGAGGTGGATGCAATGCCCTCCCCATCCTGCTGGAGACAGTCCTTCTGCGTGAAAACATGTTGCCCAGCTGCTACCATGGGAAATGGCAGGAAGCGCTAAGAAACGTATTCAGAAGAGCTCAAAGAGTAAAGCAAACTCCTTCCCCTGGAAAAAAAAATATAGGCACCCAAGATAGGACACGGATTTATTTCCCTCCCCCTCTTGCTTGAGTTGAGAAAGGTAACAGAAGCAATGATATATTATCCTGAGTGGAAATGGTGAAAGCAAAGGTGTTTTGGGCCTCTTCCTCTCTGAGGAGCAAGGAGTGAAGAAGGCAGGTGGCTGAAGGAGCAGCTCATTAGTAGCACATTGCCTGAGTCATGCAAAGTGCTGTGTGTCACCTGCTTTTGATGCTGGGTTTGAAACCCTTTGGTATTGTCTCTTCACCAGAAGGATTTCTCAGGCGCAGCAAAGTGTGTTTTGGTGATGTTTTTGTCCCTCAGTCTGAGGAGATGTCCACAGTCTCACTTCCTACCAACTGCAATTCTGCAATTGCTTAATGCAGAGTGTTGTCACGTTATTAGTTTCTCAGACAGAGCATTACAAGTTTCTAACCTCTCATTCAAATGATTTGATGAAAATATCAGGATTCTTTTATTGCTATAGCCATAAACATCAGATGCTGCGCAAGTTTCAGTCCAAACAGCCTAAAATGCCATTTACTTCAATAAAATTACCATGACTAATTTGTACCTTTCTATTTGAGAATGTGTTCACACATGTAGGGAATTAACTATTTTCAGATAAAATTACTTATTACCAGTAAATGACTATTACTTTGACTTGCACTAACAGTTGCTGATAATGCCAGATGAGGAGGGAGAGCAACATGTGTCTGCACCAGCTGTTGTTTCACTTATCCAAAAAGCATGAAGAAGTTGTTGGCAGTCATCGGAAAAAGATTTTCTTTCTTCCTCTTCAAGCACAATCATAACAGCTGTTGCCTCTGGCAAGTGTAATTCTTGCCCTATTGATGCTCATCCCATACAGAATTTCATAACAGACCAAACAAAAAGAACCCCAAAATGGTAAAAGTTGTGCAATGAATAGAGCTTATTTCCGATGGTTGGCACCCAAATAAGAAAAAAGAATAATCTGGCCACATGAGGATGTAATGGCCCTGAAACCAGACCTGTCCCTTTCACTAACCTAGAAAGAAGGGCAGCAGCAGAAGAAATTATCACCACTTGTCACTCAGTGGGGTGCTGGCTTAGATTTCCTTCAAGTCTTTTTCTGTTGCTCTATCAACAACTGTGCTCCTTCTCCCTCTTGGCAGCAAGTCGCTTTCTTGATAGAAACTTTATTTGTTCTACTTGAGCCATGAGAAAGTGCCCGCCTTATGACAATTAAACGGCAAGGCGGGGCTCCCCTGCACGTGGCTGCTTGCCTGCTCTGCTCTCTGCTCCTGGCAGACACTTGCAAACTCTGTCTGGTTCAGAAATATGCATCTCCTTACCTGAGCTGATGAAGTAGATGGAAACACGTCATTTTGGTCCTGCACACAGCTTTTTCTTATAACTGTTCAGTGCCATGGCCACAAGAACAGTTTTCTCAGGGGAAGATGTGTCAAGGCAGCCTGGGTAGTACAGCAACCAGCAACCCATGTAGCACTAGCCCTACAGGGCAGCTAAACCTTGCTGAGCAAACCCAATCCCTATTACTATGTATCACAGAAAAAAATCACCTTCTCAGTACAGGCAACCCTTGAGTTCTGATTTTTCTTCTTTTTTTTCCAGCCAAGCTGCTCAGTTATCATCTTCAGGATCACCCCTGATTTCCCTCAGTTGGCTGTGGGGTTTTAACACCGTATGTAACCTCCATAGTTCAGATCCTTGTTTCCTTCCTTTTCATTCTGAGGACCTCACCTTTGTCCCTCTGTCTGTCTCACTGGCACATTGCACTATATCCTGGTACTGTCCAAAAAGGCTTCAGGCTGAGGTGAAATGATTTGGATCAGCTCACTGGAAAATAGTCTTAAAAGAGATTGACTAGTATTAAGGACTTTGAATTCCCTTATTAAAGATGCAGTGGGTTAACCACAACAGAACTCTTAAGTACATAATTCTAAGTGTCTGTCCAGGGATCCAGTGTATCAATCTCTCTCCAGGGTTATGTTTCTTGAGTTACAGCAGTACTTTTTTTCTGGCAGACCTAATGGGCAACACAGTCAAAAGCAAATGCTAGACCTAATCCTCCTTCACAGGGAGCTGATTTTGATTAATAAAGTGGAAGGTCCAGAGCAGCTAGAATCTATCATATATACAAGGAGCTAAAATAATTTGTGATACTTTGGGACAAACCACAGTCACTCAGGAGGGCAGAGGGCTGGGGAGGAGGACTTCCACTCCCACAGTTTAATTGCAGCTGAAGTGAGAGGCACTCAGCTAGCATGCATACTATAGCAGTATAATTTTTCATATGATCAAAAGTCACGATCTTGATGTGGAAATGACTAGGTAAAAATCCAGTGATTTGTTCTCCTGCAGAACGAGTGGTTAGAATACTGAATTAGCCTCTTATAGCTTGAAAAATCTATGCATCTTTATTCTCCAAAGCCAGGGTCAAGTCACAGAGATTATTTTTAGGTAGAATTCTCTGTTGAAATCAAGGGTGAATGTGGACTAGAAGTGAATGGTGCCATCTGGCCCTTCGGTAGGTCCTTGTATGCTGTTAGCTTTGCAAAATTCAGGGAAGGTGATGTTAATCATCCAGCATGAGCAGCTGCTGCTAGAGCTGTTCCTTGGCTGAAGTGCTGCTCAGCCAGGGGCCAGCAATTCCTCTGAAATATGTTTAATTTAGCAGTGTAATTTTCTGAGCACATTTCTTAAGAGGCAGCAGCCACTGGTATGAATAAATACACAGATCCACCTGCTACCCAGTCTGTGGCTAATGTTTCTACCTGGCTAATGTTTCTGGCTCAGCATTTGATCTGTTGCATGAATTTTGGCAAGGCATTTCTCTTTATAGCTGTTTCCCTTCCAGTTTGTCAAGTTGCAAGCACGTTGTGAGACAGGCTGAGTATAATCCTGTCTTTATATGAAGCCTAATGAAACAGGACTCTGATCTCAGCCAGTGCATCTAGACCAAACTTGTTGAACCTAAGTTTTTTTGCTAGGTACATAAAAAAAAAAAAAAAAAAAAGAAGGGCTCAGCAGCCTGTTTGCCAGCAGCAGCAGAGCCAGGAGCACAATGAAGTGACTGGGAGACTGCAAAGAAGTCTGGGATTTCCTCTAGGACTGCAGGACAAGTCTCATAGTGAAACCAGGCAAAACTTGCTTTCACTGAGATCCCCGACTGGAATCCTTTCACTGACTGGTGCTGGTTTAGACACTACTGTAATATAAATGATTGTAAGTGAAATCATACAACTTGCTCACAACCAGTTGTGGATCACACAACTGGTGATGTATCTAACAGCACACATGTACTGGCTTTTCTTCCTTGCTCTGGAAACCCCTGCTAGCCTTTAAATGTTCAGTCCCTTTCCAAGTCCTATGAAATTCTGGGTGGAAATAACCCTCCACGGGAAGATAAATACCATGTAGTCACCCGGCACCAGGGTGCCAGCTATGGTGCTGCAGCATGGCAGGTGGCATGCAAATGTGCTGCGTGCGGTGGCACCCAGAAGGAGGAGCTGGCTCTGCTAGAGGTGCTGTAGGCAGGGAGGCAGCACCCTGCCCTGTGTCCCTGTTGAGCTACGGAAATAATTCCTAGATTCATCCACTGTTTAAGGCTCACAGTGCAAGGAGAGGGCAAAGAAACAAGAAAATAAATTGCTGCTTTGTCAGCATTTTTTCAGGGAACCCCATGTTTTTCCCACTGGCTGATGCTGAAAGCCATACAACCTGCAGCAGAAATGCTTGCTAGCAGAAGGGAGAAAATAGTAAATATACTTGTTTGTTTCTTCACTTAAAAGAAGTACTTACAATCAGCAAAGGAACAGCAACACAGGTTGGCAAATGAACTCATTTTAAATGCTCCTTGTAGGACATCAGCGTCCGTTTTTTTCCTGAAAGCTGCACTGACTTATTTAATTAGCATAGTACAAGCTGCTGGTGTAATTTCTAGTGAAGATGGGGAGACAATCCAGCTGATCCCTGCCTCAGGTGATGTGTTCCAATAGAGTTGGTGCTACATACAAGCTGGGGCTCTCTGGCAGGAAAAAGAGCCCTCCCCAGCACAAACCAACCCATGCAGGCAGGCAGGCAGGAGGGCAAAGCATGAGGGTGATTCTCCACAGCCTCCCTTGGAGCCCGCCTGAGCATTGCCCCATGCCTGAGGCTACCCAGGGACACCCTCAAGCTGGTGGCACTCAGTTCATTTCCATTATGCCACTTCCAGAAAAATATTTTCTAGCTTTGAAATGGTGGGGTAGGAGAAGCTAAAAGGACTATTTATTCACAGTGAATCTTTGTTTCAGCAGCTAATGAGCAGATTCAGCAGACTGAGTGATGTCTCATCCTCTAAATTGCTCACACCAGAGGTCGCAGTGGCTCTTTCAAGGGCACCGGCTTTGTGTTAGCTGTCTCTGTATGCAAGAGGATGGATAAACTTTATTTTTCAGTACTCGTGGGTCAAACCCAACAAGGCGCTGAACACTTTCTGCAAGGCGCCAAGCACCCATTGACAAATGAGATGTCTTAGCACCTCTCAGGAGGTGATCAGCATCTGGCAGAATAAAAGGCTGCAGGGCTGAGCTACACAGACAGCCCCCACAGCAATAAATTAGACATCGCAGTTGGTGTGCTGGCAAATGTATTAGTTGCTTGCACTCAGCACCGCTTCTTGCACAGCTGGGCACACTGACATTAAACCTTACCTGCACAGGCAAATGACTCTTTCTCTCAAATATTTTCAAGAGCCAGTCTGTTGCAGAGGAAACACAGATATCCTGCACTCCCCTGCACACGGCCATGAGGAACTTCTATAATTTGCTTTGTCTGCTTAGAGAGGAACTGCCGGTTACTGCACGCTTTTTAAAAATCTGTACTTGACAGTCATTTCAACATATATGACCACATTCCTTATCAAAAGAAGCCAGTCTGATTTATTTTCCTTTTTCAGGTTGTATATTCCAGCATGCAGGTTTTCACTACCTAAGTTTGGATTTGATTGCCTCCAAGTTTTCTAGTTTACACCTCTTGGTATTTTGACCTAAGGTCAAACGGAGACTATAACCACCAAAGAAAATGCCTAATACCAACAATCTCAAACTGATCTCTCCCCAGCTCGTTATGTTAAAATAGGGCATTCCAAATTTGAACATGGTATAAACCACCTTACACATGCAGTATTTGCACAGTGGTAATGAACTGAAGGCAGCAGAGTGATTTTAGTGCCAATGAAACAACCTCCCTCTTAGTTATTGGAATATTTTTATTTTAGAGTCAGAAAGCATCTGCAGGCTAGTTTGCAGCACCTCAGCATAGCAACCCACTTCTCAGTTCCAGTGCAGTGCCTGTTGCTATTGTGCTGCATAAACTGAGTTCAAAAATCCCTCTGCACCAGAAATCATGGGGAAACTGTACTTCGAAGTTAGATTTTAAGATCTGACTCTTTAGGATTAATTTCTTTTTTTTCCAAATGTGCCAACTCATTATTCCTTTGTTTGAATATGAAGGTGATGGGGATTTGTCAGAGTCATAAGAGACACCAGAAATGCCACCTCAGATCTGAATAAGTTCTCTTTTTTATCTTGTGGGAAAAGTTTGATTTTGGACTAATGACCATTGAGATTTATCAGTAGAACCGTAGCGATAAAACCCATCGCGCTCAAACACTACAATTAATTCAGCCACATTGCACACGTGCTATGCAGGGACTTCTATTCCTCTCCTATGTAAAGGAGTATCTGTTGTTTACACCATCAAGTATAAATGCCAGTTTTCTCAAGAAGTGCAATGCAAACGAAGTGCTACTACTGGAATGGGAACGTCCCACTTTGTTGACTGGTGGGTACTTTAATTGTGTGATCTTCATGTTGCACAATGAGGGACATCAATTATCAAAAAGGCTGGGCAAGTGTAATGCTGCTGGAGAACTTGGGAATTTCTTGTGTGGTCATGTAACAAAAAAACTGAAAGGAAAGAAACTGCCTGCTCTGAATTAACTGGTATAAGGAATATCCACATTAGCACAGCTTACCATTAGTTTGTTTTGATATGTTCGTCATTTTAGACACATTGAAGCAACCACCTACCTTTACCTGCAAGAACCTAAAAAGAAACATAAAAGGAAGGGTAAACAAATGTGGGCCATGAACTTCCCTATAAAGAACTGTGATATATAATTAGAGACTCCTGCATCTGGGGATTTATTTTGCCTTTCATTTCATGATCAGTATGGATAATTGGAAGGTCTTAGAGCAGTCTAACAAGCACAACATATGGGAGAAGCTTGCTTTAAGACTTAATTGGCTATGCACTAAGGAAGGTGTAGCAGCAGCACCTTCCCAACCCTTGATGAACAGAGCAATTCCTCCCAGCCATCTGCAGCTATCTAAAAGGGAAGCAGCTTTCCCTGCAACTTGTCCAGGTTCCCTCTGATGTTAGAGGTACCCAGGTACCCCAGAGGGACATTCATGCTGACCGACCCAGGAGCTGCTCCTGCAATGGGACAAACAAGGTCTTCTGAAGTGCATACTCTTGCCTCCAGCTACAGAGGGCACCCAGATGACTTCTTTTATTTATTGGCAGTGGTGCTGTAGGTGGGAGGGTGTAAGGTCCAGGGCACTGCAGGGTTCTAAGCGAGGGAAATCTGACTTACGGATCAGTCAGCATAGCTGAAGAAAAACAGTCTTTTGGGCACACTTAAACTAGATAGTCATCTTTCATATGGCTAAAGTTACATGAGATCAGTCTTGTCATAATGACCAGTCTGTTTCTAGAAGCAATCATAACCCTTGAAGGTACATCTGCACTCCTTCTCAGCCTTGTGGTTGACACAACAGTATTAATTTTGGGTTAACATGAAGGTTATTGCATTGTGAATAAATGCATGTACTTCAGGAGAAAAAAACCTGCTAATGTGGGCAATGCAAAACATTTGAAATCCCTCATTTCCTCGCTTTTAAGCTACTACAAAAGCTTTTTGTAGATTTTAAGTAGATGACATGGTGTCCCTAAATTATGAAATTAAAAGCCTGAATGGCACTAGTCAAGCTACTGATACTACTCAGTGCCCTGGTTTCAGCTGGGATAGGGTTAATTTTCTTCCTCAAACCACGACACAGAGGTTCCCACCTCCCTGAAGCCAGACCTTACAGTGTTTGTCTTCTCTCTGCTGCTCAGTTAGGAACACATGTATGCAAACTAAGTGTTAAAGCAAAGACTCAGCGCCACAGCTCACACCAAACCTGCTAATGACAGTACTTCCCCAATTGCCACGCACAGCAGAGGGGTGACAGAGGATCAGATACAGAAAGCACCTTCCTGTCCCAACTTGATTTAAGGACAGAAAAGCCACATTTTAAACCAGCAAGAGGAAGATGTCTAGGCTTCAAACAATTGCTCCCAATGGAAAAAAAAAAAATCAAAACTTCGTAATACATAACTTTGTAATGCATAAAATGCAGCTGGGAGTAGCTCTGACAATCAAGCTGTGACATTTTTTACAGATGAAACCAAGATGCAACCAATACACAGTGTGCTGCTTAAGAAAGCAGTTTTCAAGGTCTTGTAAGGTCCCTTTTTCTGCTTGAACTGAAATGTGGACACTTTTTTCTCTCTCCTTTTTTTTAATGGCTGCACGACTCTTTAGCAACTGCAGTTCCAACCACTATTTAATTTTCTCTTTCTCTGGGTAATTCTGGAGTGCCTCTCTTTATATTAAATTATTGCTGCTCTAGTGGAGAATAAAAGAGATCCCGTTATACTATTTTTGGTTCATTAAATTTCTCATACTTTGGTTTTGATATTGAAAAGCACTAATTAATGCTTTTAATGTGTAATATTAGTAATGCCCTACAATTGAATTAATACCATTTTAAAGGAAAAATAGAAAATATTTATCCCCGATGAAATATATAGTAGAATTAAAGGCTGAGAATATTTATAAATTACTTATGACTAAAAAATATATAGAACTAATTGCTAGTATCTCATAACCCATCCTTCTGAATCCAGAAAATTAAATTAAGATTAGTCTTTTAAAAACCATAAAACAGTCTAAATAAATAATTCTCAGCTGAAACAATTCACAATGAAACCTCTCAAACAGCCCAAACTCCTGTCTGTTGTGTCTTAGGCTTTTTAATATTTCTCTTTAAAGACACAGGATATGTTTTCCAAATAGATTCCTCCTATGTAATTACTGAAAGGCAGCATTAACTCTTGTTTTTAAACTTGTATCCTTGTAATTACATATTTGGATAAGTATAACCACATCTCTCAGCATCCTGTGTTTATAAACAATTGGGTGCTTGAAAATAATTATTACACCACTGCAGCATTTTTTTTTTGTTTCACCTTTATGTCCCTGATATACGCTTACAGTCTGAACTTCATTTAACACAGGGCTTTCTTCATCTGACAATTGGCTTAATTTTGGTACAGCCTACTGAAAATTCCAAAGTGTGAGCACCAGCTAAGAAGTGCTTGTAGAGGATGCTACTGTATGCTCTTCACAAGGATTTGAAAAATTTATTATCAAACCTGCATCACTTTCCATTTTAGCTTTTTGAGGCAGATTTGCAGAAACCCGAATACATCACAAAAGCAAAGTAGATGCCGACTAGTTATACTGGAGCGACAGCCGCAAGGCAGTGCCAGGACGGTACAAAACAGCAGACTGTGATAGTGAGTCTCACCCGTAATTAGATATTGACTTATTGACTTGGAAGGAAGGTTGTGCTGCCCAGGACACCACTGAGGTGCCTGAGCCCCACCTCTGGCTCCCTGTAACTCATAAACTGCTTTTGGGCTCTTCCCCCAGCTCTCCCAAAGAAGAGGGTCTGTCTCAGTGGGGAAGGCAGCAGTGCTGGAGCCCTTCCCCACACCCAGCGCTGTGCTCCAGGCTTCCCAGTCCTCTGGGGAGGGGGTATCGCCAGGGCCAGGTACCCCCGAGGGCTGCATCAGCACCGGGCGCTCAGGCACCCACAGCTGTACAGAAGCAGGCGGTGAGCGGCTGAGTCAGTGCCCAGGTCTCGGGGGCCCCGTTTCAGAGCTGCTGTACTGCTGCAGCTCTGACTCCACTTGTTCCTTACACAGCCCCAACAATTAGATTTGGCAATCATTAACTGAGCTAAATAAGTACATTAGCTTTCAAATATAGCTTGTCCACTAGGTTTTCAACAATCTTAACTGCATGAAGCCTAATGACATTTTGTATGCCAAACAGCCTGATTTTTCCATCTTAGCTGAACATTTTCAATCTGCATACAATTTGCATACAATTTCAGTTGCAGCATCTCCCCTTCTCACTGCATCTTCCTGCCTTCCTTCTTTATTTGCACAAGATCTCACTGCTTTCCTCCAGTGTTTTGACTTTGGATCCCCCCACGCTGCCTCACATCCACTTATCTGTCTCTAATTCTTTACTGGTGCCGCAGACACAAAGCTCTCTTCCTTGTTTTTGTCCTCTTGCTCCTCTGCTTGCTCCTGTTCCACTTTCTCTCATCTCCTTAATTGCCTCACTCTCTTTAATTGCTCACCCTTCTCTGGCTCTTTATCATTTCAATAAATGCATCTGTTAATCCTCTTATTGTTTACAACCAACCGACCTTCTCCCCTCTCTCCCCCCTGCCACTCGTAACTACTCTTTATACATTTCCCTTTCTTTTAAACAACATTGTGGTGGGTTGACCCTGGCTGGACACCAGGTGCCCACCAAAGCTGCTCTACTACTCTCCCTCCTCAACTGGACAGGGGAGAGAAAATATAATGAAAGGCTCGTGGGTCGGGATAAGGGCAGGGAGAGATCACTTGCCAATTACCGTCACAGGCAAAACAGACTTGACTTGGGGAAAATTAATTTAATTTATTACTAATCAAATCAGAGTAGGATAAGGAGAAATAAAACCGAATCTTAAAACACCTCCCCCCAACCCTCCCTTCTTCCCAGGCTTAACTTTACTCCCGATTTTCTCTACCTCCTCTCTGTCCAGCAGCACAGGGGGCAGGGAATGGGGGTTGTAGTCAGTGTATCACACATTGTCTCTGCCACTCCTTCCTCCTCAGGGGCAGGACTCCTCACACTCTTCCCCTGCTCCTGCGTGGGGTCCCTCCGATGGGAGACAGTCCTCCACGAACTTCTCCAACATGGGTCCTTCCCTCGGGCTGCAGTTCTTCACGGACTGCTCCAGCATGGGTCCCTTCCACAGGCTGCAGTCCTTTAGGAACACACTGCTCCAGCGTGGGTCCCCTGTGGGGTCACAAGCCCTGCCAGCAAACCTGCTCCAGCGTGGGCTCCTCTCTCCACGGGGCCACAGGTCCTGCCAGGAGCCTGCTCCAGTGTGGGCTTCCCACGGGGTCACAGCCTCCTTTGGGCATCCACCTGCTCCGGCGTGGGGTCCTCCACAGGCTGCAGGTGGATATCTGCTCCACCGTGGACCTCCATGGGCTGCAGGGGGACAGCCTGCCTCACCATGGTCTTCCCCACGGGCTGCAGGGGAATCTCTGCTCCGGCACCTGGAGCACCTCCTCCCCCTCCTTCTTCACTGACCTGGAGGTCTGCAGGGTTGTTTCTCTCACATGTTCTCACTCCTCTCTCCAGAGGCACCAGGTTTTTTTCCCTTCTTAAATCTGTTATCACAGTGGCGCTACCACCGTCGCTGATGGGCTCAGCCTTGGCCGGCAGCGGGTCCATCTTGGAACCGGCTGGCATTGGCTCTGTCGGACATAGGGGAAGCTTCCAGCACCCTCTCACAGAAGCCACCCCTGTAGCCCCCCTGCTGCCAAAACCTGGCCACAGAGACCCAATACAAACATGCAACTCAGTTCTCTTTGCTTTTTAAGCTCAGTGAATGCCTGGAGTCCTCCTACTGCAGCTTCTTCTCCCTCACCTGGCCTCTGCCCCTGTATTCAGTCAGCATTGCTTTTGTGGGAGCCTTGAATGACCTCCTCTTAGGTAGCTCCAGCTCTCCCCTACATCTCTGTTCGCCTGTCAGGCACTTGCCACAAGTCAACTGAGCTTCTCTCGCTGAGAGGTTATTCTCTCTGTCTCTCACAGCTCTGCCCTCCCCTTTCCCTTCCCTCACTCAACCAGCATGGATTTTGGAGGTTCGTCTTTATGTCGCTTGCCAGACTCCAGCACGGGTGTTATAAAGCTCTGTCCTTGTCCTCTTTCTCTCCTATGCCTTATCTCTGGGTAATTCCAACGGCAAACATAAATTCAGCTGCTGAGCAACTTAAAGATCCAGTGCTCTATTCAGATCAGTCTCTCAAGGTGAGATTAACCTGACCAAAAATAAAGGGTACAGTGTAGGTGTCTCCACCTGCAATGCTGTCTAGACTCCCTTTACAGCTAATCCTATAGGAGCTATCTAAAGCAGGTCAGATGAATGGCACCCAGGAAAAACCTTTTTCCCTCCTCTACCTAAAAAGGGAGCCCAGCTGAGTGGCTCTGATGCTGATGCTGATGACTGCACCGTAGACACTTAAAACTGGGCAAGATGAATTGCAGACCTTCTTTCCAAACACAGCCTTGCCTGCCTCTCTGATGCCTGCTCAGATAAGCCTCACTGTCAGTTCAAGCTCAAGCTCAAGCTCAAGCTCAGGTGAACCAGACCACTTCATCATGCTGCTCGTCAGTCACGGTTTAGGCCAATGTTCATGTATGCCTACAACTGGGGGACATCTTTGGTCCAGATCTCTCCTTGTGTCCTTATTCAGGCCATGTCTGAGCCTTGCAAGGTTTGTTCTATAAATAATTCCTGACACGAAGCCTTTCTGTCTCCATCCATATAGATAAGGCTCTCACCCAAGCCGTTGCCACTTTGAATCGTGCTTACTGCCAAAGTGCTTGTCCCACCCTTAATAAATGCAGCCCTGTCCTGCACATAATCACTCTAAATGCCTCAGCAAAGGCTATGGTTCTAACTGGTCCTCCAGTGCTGCCATGCCTATCTTTGCATTTCTCCCCTAGCTCCCTACTGTCTGTCACATCAGATAGGAGCCACTTGTCCTCGCTTTCAAGACCTTCCATAGTCCACCCCAACTCTGCCTGTCTCAGGCACAGCCTCTCACACATAACAGAGTCAGCCCTGCCATCACCCATCAGCCGGTGGTATCACCCACTCAGTACGTTCTCATACGCAGTGCCACGGGTGTCACGCTGCCCAGCTTGTCTGGGAGGAGCTGCCTGCACACAGCTGCAAAAATAATGCACCTTCAGAATGCCCCTTTTCCTCACAAGAAACACTTGACAAGGGTTAGGCTTCCTTTTGTGCAGGGAAATACTGTCTCACCAATGCCTTGTGACTGTGCACAGCCTCCCCTGTTAGGTCAGGAGCCGGGCTGTTCCATGCGACTTCACTGCCTTGGCACGGTGGGCTCCTTGTCCTACACTGGTGCTCTTATATGCTACAAATTAATAGATCTAAACAGCAGCCACTGAGTCACAATCAGCATTTGCATAATAATATAAAGAATGGTAGACTTAACCTTAAGAGGCACAGGTGTAATTTAGAGATAATGTATGCTGTTAATAGTGCTGGGAGAAATTTAACATTATTTGTCACTCCTTTGATGGTCCTTCCACTTCTTAGAAGCATTGCAGATTTGTTTATTAACATCTGAAAATGTCTGGTTTAAAGTCAACAGTGTTTTGACCATGTTACAATACATACACTCAAAGGGGTATCATTGGACTTGCACTTTTCGCTTCATACTTACTTTCTCTCCTTTCAGTGACTAATGGTGTAACCTTAATTTTATGTTAACTGTGTTGGTTTTTTACATATGCTTTCTTATTAAAAATAAGAGGAAAACTGCAGCTAAATAGGCTATCCCTTTAAAATCCAGAGGCACTGGTGGGGGGAGGGCAAGCTGTTATCAGACAAGTTTGGGATATTGGCAGGGGCTTCCTCTCCTGGGAAAGGGGAGGTGAAGAAAGAGGTGGGTGTCTGCTAGTCGTCTTTGAACCACGCGCCTTAGATGGTTTATGTAGACTATATTCTAGAGTGTTCAGTGGAAATGTTTTATATTGAGGGTTTTTTCTTCTGAATTTTGTGTTGAATAAATTTGTGTCCTTAAATAAACTCTGAGTCTAACAGGGAGTCCTTGCTGTAATGGGAAACAGATTAGTCCTTACTTACAGGAAGCTATTGTGTTGAAAGAGTATACAGGAATCTCAGGTAGGATCATTTAGTGTTATTACCTGGTTCATTTTTTTTTCAGTAAACTTTTTTGAGCATGTATTACTGTGTTGCGGGTTTAAACATTCATCTCAAAGTTTAGCTGCTTTGCTCTAAAATCAAACTCATTATGGATGTGCTGAAGAGGTCTGGAATGCAAGAACTGGCTTGTATTCTGATTTTCACTCTTACCATTTGTAGGGTATTTTAGGACATACATGTGGGAGTGTGAGAGAAAAGGTAGGTATTAAACTGCTGGAGTGAGACTTAATAGCTCTGGTATTTTCTGGACAATTTGTAAATTGTAATGAAAATTATCTTGAATGTGATGTGCAATGAATCTCTTTGTGAAGGATACTATGTGGGTTGGAGAAAAAAACAGCATGAAGTGAAAATTCTGTTAAAATGCCAAACACCAAAATTCTCTCCTTTTGTTTTTAAAGTTGAAAACAGAAGACCTTTAGTTCCTTAGTTTGAGCTGAGGGATGAAGAGAAATTATGCTGCAGGCACTACTGTAACTTCAGTGAGCTTTACTTAACTTGTGACAACAGCAAAACACCCACGTAAAAGAAATTAGGTGGCTGCCATTTAAGTGTGTTAGTGGCTGCGTTATGCTCTGTTGAAGCTAGGATGGCTATTGGATTTCTTTTATTTAAGATAAGTATAAAAGAAATTGAGCTCTTTTGGTAGCTGAAGTAAAAGGAGTACCATATTCTAAACAGGTGTGTGCAGATTGATTAAAAACTGTCTTCTGCATGTTGATGGAGATTTTAATACACATGATAAAAAAGAACAAAATGCCTTGTCCTTGGCTACCTGGAGAAAAAGATGTGGTCTTAGCAGCAATTGTTAGGTGGAAAGGGGGTTGGAAATATCTTCTGTCACCTAATTCTTGCTCAGTACAAGAACGTGCGACTTTGCTCATTATTTGTACATAAACAATGTTGCTCAAGAGATACATCAGCCTGTTGTCACCGTCTCACCCTAATTGAAACAACATCCAGAACATCAAAAGTCATGAACTAGGATTCAGTGAACAGTAATTCACAAGTACAGTGATACTTCTCTCTCGCTGATGTTCTACCTCCAAGAGGCAAAACCCGAAAGGGTAAGTATCTTGCCAAGGTGATGGTGACATGTACCTTGTGCTGCAAAGTAAATGGAAAGAAGGTCACAACTCAGCTTGGCAAATTGACACAAAGAACTATCATCATGACAGTTGTAAATAGTTTTGTACAGGTAAGCACCTCCTGCTGCCCTCTCTTCAGTGGTGAATGCATGAGATAATCATGGTTTCTATTTGTAGAGAAATGCTTATTTATGCTGCCTTATGGGTATTTTTTTAGCTAAAATTTTATCTAATGTCTAGAGCTAAACTACTTCAAGTATTTTTAATTGCCAGTATTATTTCATTAGCGTCTAGCTATGTTTCTGCTTCCTTGCTGTTTAGACCTTTACAATCAAGTAGGAACAACTGAAATACACTGGAGACCAGGAATCCAGCATGCCTGGAAACCTGCTTATTTATGAAATGTACAAAGTCCTCTTCTCATTGGCACTTAGCATGTTCTACGAGCAAATACTTCTGGTGTAAACCCCATTCAGACTGCTGAAGGATGTTAATACAGAACCACCGCCTTTACAGACACCTCACATGCTGGTACCAGGCTTAAGCTTCACTGCACTATGGTTGCACCTTCTCCCGAGTTTTCACTGACACTGCCAAGATTGTAGTTGTTGCTGAAACAGCTGTGCTGGCAAGAGTGTGTAATGAGGTGTAAAAAACCACAAACGAAGCCTGCAAACTACTAGTGAGGAGTTCAATTTCCAGGCTAAGCTTGCCGGGAGTGGAGCCCAGTGGCGAGGGGTGCTGCCCTGCCAGCAGGGCCTCATGCCTGGGGAAGGCCGAGCTCCTCTGAAACCCATTTTCAGCAGCAACCAAGTGCCCCAAGGGGGACAGGTGGCCCCTGCGATGAAAGGGACACCCGTAGGCAGGGCTGGCCCTAGCAGGCCATCTCCCTGCCATGGCGAGTTCCCTCTTAGTGGGACAGGCCCGGCCCCGCAGGGTGAGGTGCTGGGGGCCGAGAGTGGGCTCTGCAGGGCATGTGGTTTTGCTGTGGGTGGGAGTGCTCCCTGTGGGCCGTGGGATCGCCCCCCTTCCAGGCTCCCCGGCGGCTGAGGTGGCCGCTGGGACCCGAGGCAGACTGCCGCCCCCGCTACAACCCGCTAAAAAGACGGGCGCCCTAGTAGGCCAGAAACTACGGTTCCCGGCTTGCCCCGCGCGAAGCCGGCCCGCACCGGAAAAAAGCCGGGGCGGGGAGCGGAAGCGGTTGTCAGCACGCTGGGACACGTAGTCCGGGGGCGGCCACCGCTCGGGGCCGTGTACCGCGAATTTGAAAATTCCCGCGGTGGCCGCGGCAGGTCTCGCGAGAACGTCGCCGCCCCGCCCCCCCCGCGCGGCGGGTGAGCGAGCGAGGTGGGTGCCGCGCGTGGGGGGAGGGGAGCGGCTCGGCACGGATCGGGGCGCGCGCGCGGCAGAGCAGGAACCGAGCGCGGAACGGGGCGCACTCTGTGGCGCAGTAGCCTCGCGTGGCGCGGCCGGGCAGGCGGAGGCCACCGCAGCCGCTGCGGGAGATGCCGCCGCCCTCATCGGCACGTACCGGGGAAAAACGGGCTGGGGGGGGGGGGCGGGTAGGAGGGAGCGGCGCGGAGAGAAGGCGGCGGCGGGGGTGGCGATGGCGGCCCCGGCCGGCCGGCCGGCGGCCCGGCCTGCCTGCCTTTCCCCCGCCTACCAGCAGGTACCGGCCGCTCCTGAGGCGGCTAGGCCGGCTCGGCCGCCGCTCGCGCAGCGCGGGCCCGGTGGGGCCCCTGGGCGGGCCCGGCTGCCGCCGGCCGGCCCCTTATGTAAGTGACCCCCTGGCCGGCGGCGCCTTGCCCCGCCGCACGTGGCCCGGCCGCGGCGGGGGCGGCCGGCGGCGCGGCCTGGGCAGCGCACATGGGAGGCGGCGGCGGCGGCGGCGGCGGAGGCGGCGTGCGAGGCTCCGCAGCCGGGAGGCGGCCGTCAGAGGCTGGGGGGCGTGGGAGATGGGGCGGCAGCCGCCGGGAGCCTTCTCTTCTGCCCGGCCACCCGCTGCCCGGCCGGCGGACGCCCCCGCCTCTCGCTCCTTCGGTCACTTTTTCGGAGGGTTTTTCTATTCTCTCTAGTGATTTTCTTACCCCCTCCCCCCCTTTCGATGTCGTTTTCCAGGAGGAGGCGGGAAATTCGCTCTCTGCGTAGAGCGGCGATTGATCGCGGGAAGAGGGCTGGGTTTAATGGGGAGAGCAGAGCTTTACAGGAATCCAGCGCGTTTTGTGGGGGGTCTCTTGATTTTTGCATGAAGCATGCATCACGCAGCAAAGTTGCTGACTTAAACAAAAGTGCTTGATTTCTTCCTGACTCGAGGTCTGGAGCATCTGCCAATAGAAGGAAGCGTGGAGTCAGTCTTTCAGCTCTAGCAATTGCTTGCTGATCGTCTTTGGTAAAACTAGGGGAAATTCAGGGGCTGAATTCTGTCGGGAATGCTGAACCCCGTGTAGGGTGTACGGCTAAACGTGGTAGTTCAAGTGCCGCCTTAGGCCCATCGGTCTGGATGATGGTATCAGTCTTGGCTGGCAGCTGTCACAGGTGTTTGGGCACACAGGACTGTATCCTGTTCTGCTGAGGACAGCTCCTCATCCACTTACTGCATCAGCTCGTTTTCCTGCATTGATTTGCCTGGGGTTTGCTTTTTTAAGAAGGTGAAATGAACTTAATCGGGCTTCTATTAGTTTTGTGTCTTCTCCCTAGCAAGCTGTTGGATATAGTTGTAGAGAAGTAATGGTGACAAGCCTTTGCTGGTGTGGTATTTTTTCACCTGTGTGGGGGAGAGAATACTTAAATTGGTAGGAGAGAGTCACCGAAAGCCTGGGCCTGTTGCACGTGTTGCCAACGTTTTTGCGGTTCAGCTTGTCAGGTTGCTGTTTGTCCAAGTACGTTTCAGAGCTGGATACTCAGAAGCCGTCTGGACGTGGTGCTGGGCAGGCTGCTCTAGGTGACCCTGCCTGAGCAGGGGGTTGGACCAGATGACCTCCAGTGATTCTGGAAGGCCGTCTTCTTCCAGAAGAGAACTTCTGGAAGTTCTCTTCCTTGTGATTCTGTGATTCTAGAATTTGTGCTGGGAGGGGCAAGCACCGGTGCGATGGCACACCGGTGTGGTATGCTGGAAATGTCAGCTGCTGTCTCCCTCTCTTAGGAAGGCTGCGTGGGTGTTCTGTACTGAGACACTTAGCACCTATGTCTGTCTGTCCAGGTACGCCAAGCAATGTAAAAAGAGCGTAAGTTCAGAAGGGACTTTAGGAACTTTTGCTAGCTTAGCCACGTTAGACAGGGGCTGCGACTCTTGAATGAAAGTATGGTCGTGTTAGAGAATAACCGTAGGAGGTGGCTGGGTAAACTGGCCCCAGTGTCAAATTCTGAGCTGTGTTGGTTTTGTTTGTGTTTTCATTTGAAGGGAAGTCAAATCTATGGTCTTAGCTGTTGGGGGTTGTTGGGATAGAGAGCTGAAATTCTTCCTTCTTCTCGCCTTCTGCTGTAGATTTGGGCTTGTGGAGCATCCGCACAAACTCTGCAAGAGAATCTGTAGGCTGCACTTGAGCGAAATAAGCCTGGTTGTGGAGTTCCGATACAGACCGTCTCTGTTATGCTAGTGGCTTTTTAGACTAGAACTTAGGCTTTGGAGTAAATGTAGGGTTGTTGCCTAAAGCACCGGGGCGGGGGGGTGTTTCCGCCTAAGTGGGAAAGAAATGACCCGGTGGTACTCACAAAATCACCTGCTAACTCACTCACTAAATCCTCTTTCGGCAGGAGTAAAATATGACAAAGTGCAAATTCACTGAACCCGACTACTAAGGTGCAGAAAGTGTCCTTTCCATCTACTGCTCCTCCAGCGCTTGTGAGTTGCCTCCTGCTTTTCTGGGGAAAATGTCATTGAACCAGTCATTAATAGTAATTCAGAAGATTCTGTCACTGTCATCTTTACCTGTTATTCAACAAAGTGGATGCTGTTTTTCTCAAAAGAACTTAGTTTTTCTTCCATTTCTTCTTCTTTGGCTTCTTCCCACTCTTTGTCCTGTTTCCTTGGAAAATGTGACCTGAATCGTGTCGCACACTGTTGTCCGTTCTCGGATCACCAGGTAGCACTTCCCTGAAATCGCTTTAGCTTCCACATCTGGCTGAATGAAAGAATGACGCCTGTCAGCTGCAGCCTTTCTCAGTGAGACAGTGAGTCTCTACGTGCACGAGGGAGTTAAAAGTTGACTGACTGTGTCTCGGGTGGTGTCCTTTCTAAAAGGAAAGGGTTCTTTAGCTCTCCTTGCAAACTGCGTGTGTAGTTTCACACGTGTATGAGCTAGCATAACGGCTTACTGCCACAAAATCGAGACGGACGAATTCCCTCTCCTTCTTCCCAATGCACTGTCCTGCCTCCTTCCTTGTGCCAGCTTTCATGCTTGCTAGTTCTCTCTGCAAGCCAGTTTAACTCTCTAAGCTGGTGGAAAACTATCTACTTTTCTGGGTTCGTTTCCCGTCTGCTTAGGCAGTTAACCTGGCTCGTAAAGTGCTCTAAAAAGTGCTCAAGTCAGTGCAAGGTAGGCCACAGGAATACAGCAGTAGAACAAAGGAGCAGATGGAGAGATGGGAGGCGGCAGCAAGGCCTCTCTTCTGGCGGCAGTGAAGGCAACGTGTTTTGTGAAACCGTATCTTCAGCTGCGACTGAGCGTATTTTTAGCTTTTTCTTCAGTAAGCCTGTAACATTGTTGGCCTTTGATTTTCCTGTACTACCGTCGGTCAGAACTGACATCGCAGAACTCTGACTTGGCTGTATGTGATTCCGCTTGAACATGTAATTTCTCAATTTTTTTTTTTTTTTTCCTGGGGATTTTTAATCCAGAAATCTGTCATCAGTCTATGACTTGTGGCATGTTCCTTTCTTTGGAAACAGTTCATGAGGTTTAGAGGTCATAAGTAGCAAGGGTGAAGAAGAATGGTAATTTTGGCAACTTGTACACAGACCACTTTGGTGTAGGATACAGCTGGGAGGTTGGATTCTGGCTTCCTCCTGAACATGGAGCAGGCCTGTGGCGTTTTACACTGATCTGTTTTCTACCAGACAGAAGGAGGAATGTGATCGTAGTTGTTGTTTTCAAAGAGAGCAGAAATGCAGTTAGTGTTGGATATCTCTCTTAAAGGAGAGGCTTCATGCCTTTAACCTAGTTCTATCTAACTATTTTCCCACTGTGTGGATTTGCCAGTAATCCTTGGTTTAACTTAGCAGAATGATGCAAGTAAAACATCTTAATAGCCAGGTCACTGTATATACGGTTCAGGCTTTATTATGGAGTTTATCTTCCTAGTTCCATATTGCCAAGCCAGATGTCTAGGAACAAAATGTTTCAAATGCCCATTGGCGTGCTGGAGGAAACCTGGGCATGGCTGATGGTCTAGCGTTTTCACGTGCTTTTATACGCAGTTAATAACTGCAGCGGAATTAAATTTAAAGTTCCATGAATGGTCCGGGCGTTGGAGTGTTACGTATTTGATGGTTCTTAGCGGTGGTATGGGACTGATAAGCACATTTGATGTGTGCTGTAGGCAGGAGTACACTGTGTCAAGGTGTGAGCTTTCCACCAGAGAAGAATTCTTTCTGATTTGGTGGGGAGTTTGGGGTGGTGAGTGGTTTGTTTTTAAACTCAACTCTCCCCAGTAGAGTATCTTAAAATTTGATGTGCAATTTGGCCACGTAACGTTCTGTGCTCTTGGCCTGTCCAGGTAGGCAGTGGCAAAGGCAGGGTGACGCAGGGTGACTCTTGTGAAATTTCTTCTCGTGATAATCTTCTCTGGTCATTCCTCCTTTCTTATTCAGCATCACGGTATTGCTGAAGGCACCTATCAAAAGAGTTGGACGTTGAAGGCCTTTGAAGGATGCTATTGACCAACCCAATAGATCTGTATTTGTGTTTGGTATTATGGGTTAGTCATAAAACATGTTGATTAAATCATTACAATTAAACTGAGCTGGAAGGCTGGTCAAATTGTGGGGCTTTTTACTCTCTGGAGCCCCTGGATGCAGTGCAAAAGTTCATCCCGCTGTCACTGTGAAAGGATGACAAGTACCAAAAAGCAAACGCGAGAAAACTACTGCAAATGAGTTGTCCCACTTGGGACTTGACCTGTGCTAGTTGTGAATGCTGGCAGGGTGGTCAGGCTGGCTGGCTGCAGCAGCAGCGTCCTGCAATACTGGCTTTGCCATCGGCAACCTTTTTTTCCAAAGGTTGACTTGCGCTTAGTGCGGGACCCTGGCTTACACTGCCTGTGTTTCACACACTCGTTGTTTTCATGCTGGCAGAAGGTACTGGAACATGTTCTCAGATAGAGCGCTTGTGACCTGAAATATAGTAGCTTCCAACGCCCAGGCTTTAGAGCGTAACCTTTCTCCACAGAAGTACAACTTGTATAAATGGTATTATTTATAAATGTTTCCCTTTAATAACTTTGTGTCGCTCCCAGAGTCTGGTCTTCAGAACTAGCTGTAACCTCCTATGCCATAAGGAAAATAGGTTATTAGTGCATGCTGGAAGAAGCAACCATAAAACTTTGTTTGCAGGAGAACATGTGGGCTACAGTTAATGCAATAGGCTTTGTGTGCCCATTGAAGTGGCTGGCTGTACTGGTTTGTGGCATAGGGTAAGGGTTCTGTTTGATGCCCGAGTTGGTCAGCATGTGTAACGCCCAGGAATAGTGAGCTACGTAGAATATCTTCCTTCTGAGACTCCGTGGAGAAAGCAGTGCTATTTGAAGAGATACTCGAACCTGTCTTGTCTTCCGGAGGCTTTTTCAATAACCCATAGAACTTGCAAAACGTAGTGAGCTAAAGTAGTTTGTATTTCCATGTGTGTGGAATATCTCTTACTTAGCCACCTATTCAATCTTGTAAGTCACTTGAGCTTTTAAGTTTTCCTCCCCAAAAATCTATCTATCTTGACATAGTGAAATGTGAACTGTCTGTGGAGCACCGATAGAGGTGTGGAAACTGGAAGGCCTCAAAGTTCTTGTAAAATACCACAGAGATGTGATAAGGACTGGCAATAGGAAGGAAAGGACTGGAATAAGGAATATGGGGATTTAAGTGTAGAAAAGAATCCGTGTTGTAAGGTGCTGTGTTATGTTCAGGTGATAAGTGTATGGAAAACTACTTTCCAACTGATGAGGTATGAAAGTCTGTATTGCTTGTCATGTGGAAACATCAACAGTACATTTTCTGGAAGAGTTTGAGAGTGAAGGTAGTTAAGAACTTAGTATTCCTTAAAGTTCAAAATAAACACACAAAAAGTGAACAAGACACAAATGATGCCTGAAATCTACTAGAAGACAATTGGCCATAAATAATGAAGTACAAAATCAAGAGCAAGGGCAAATGGAAACTCATACCTCTTACTGCAGCGCTAATTGAAATACGCTTTTTCTCGGATCGCATCTTACTACAGACTTACATGTCTGAGTAGACTTGAACTCGGTGTATTGGTTTTTTTCCCTGTTATTTACCTTATCAATACCCCTGTGTCACTTTTTGTTGGTGATCTCATAGGCATTAGAAAAGTAAAAGGATTCTCCTTTTGCTCTGCTGTGAGATCAAAAACTGTCCCGAGTGCCATTTTTTTAAGGAAAAGAGCTACAGGAGCTGTATAGGAGATTATTTGCGGCATACTGATGAAACTTCTGTCAATCTCAAAAACAGTTATGGCTGACATGAGTCTATTTTTGCATTTTTTTCTTTATTTACAGTGAAGAATGCGAGACCTATCGGCTCAGGTAACGAGCAGTCTGCTGCAGTTTCCAGAGGTGACTACTCAGGCACTTGGGCAAGATGAGATAACCCTAGATTCTGTGCTGAGCGGGAAGTTTTCTGGAGGTGAGCATTCTCCTTTAAATTTGGTCTTGGTCTGAAGTTGTTATTGCCTGGAGGTTACCCGAAGCACAGGGTCACAGTATCGACTGTGTCAGGCTGGTGCTGTTAAGATGCATCGGGTTTCGAGAGAACAGGAAGGATGTTTTAACAATTAAAAATGCTAATATGAAAACCTTAGTATAGTTAAACTTTGAAATTACAGCAACCTTCACCAATCTTGTGCTATTAAAATAATTTACTTAAGCATGCTGAGTCAGCGGGCCTTCCTCAATGTCGTGGTCACTCAATTTTTAATTAAATAAAAGGCAGTTTTCAAAACAGTAATAGTGTTGTTTTGGGCCCTATTTATTTGTACCAGCTCAAGCTCTATGACCATCATAGCACCACATGCCGAACTAGTTCTTCTACAGCGTTACAGAGGCACCCCCCCCCCCAGCTTTTTCTTTTCCTAGTCTGAACACAAACAGCAAAGGAAGAGGATAACACTGTTAAGCGCTGCAGCCATATTTCCAACGTATTTAATAGGGTGCAGATGAGTACCCAGGGAGAGTTGCTGAAAGTGGCTAAGCAGATTAGGTAGTTGACTTTCTAGGTGATCCGCAAGTAGAGCTAGCTGGGTGCCTATCTGGTTGTCTAGGCTTCTGTTAGACCAGGTAGAATGCATCTACCTGACTGAAAGTGCAGTAATTGAGTTAATACTTCCTCCGAGTTTGTTCAGTGAAACAAAATGTGTTAAATTCTTTCTGTCATCAGCCCGTGTAAAAGATTAGATTTACTCACGCGGTGCCCATTTTACGATAATTTCTTGCTGCCGTCCAAATCCCTGCCCCACGTAGGCGTGTGTCAAGTAAATGAATAAACTAGAAATGAATTGGTTTAGATTTGTTATCTTTGAAGTGTGCTTTAAGACTCGTATTCCCGTATGTATTTAGACGATCTCTAGCCAAAACAAGCCGAATATGGGATGAAGACTCTAGATCAATATGTTGTCATCTTCATCCCAAACAGTCAAAATCCTTCAGTGCGGGAATGACAAGTAGAAATGCAAAATAATAAGGTTGTTAATATTAAGAGGTAGTGATGGAGGATTTCCATGGGTGATTTTAAATAATTGACCACAACTAGGTAAGTCGGTCTTCCCTTTTGGGTACTTTTATTGAAGGAAAGGGGCAGTGGCTGTGATTTTTCAGTTGTTTTCAATCTTGTATTGGAAATTTGCTTTAGTCAGCTTTCTTTTCTCTTACAGGGAGAAATGGTTTGGCATGGTTGGCGTGTGGTCCTCAACTGGAGGTAGTGAACTCTGTGACGGGAGAACGGCTCTCTGCTTACCGTTTCAGTGGTGTAAATGAACAGCCTCCCACCATTCATGTGGTAAAGGAGTTTTCCTGGCAGAAGAGAACGGGACTGCTGGTTGGGTTGGAAGAAGCAGAGGGAAGTGTTCTCTGTCTGTACGACCTTGGAATATCGAGAGTGGTTAAAGCAGTTGTTCTTCCAGGAAGGGTACGTACACTTTAATCGGAGGAGAGAAGCTTTTGCGTTGTCAGGTGCTGCATAATCCTGTTTCAGGAGAAGCTTTGGAGCGTCTCTTTGTAGGCGGTATTTTTTCTGTCTTGCATTAGTGCATCCTGTCACTTCAGAGTATCCAGTCAAGAGAGCCTTGGTGCAAACTCTTGGGCTTAACGGTACCGTTATCTTTTGAGCTTACTGATCGTAAAACAAGTTTTCTGGGTTTATGGTAGAGCACATAGTTACCTAATTCTCCACTGCCACAAAAAGGCATTGAGAACTATCTTTTTTTGGCCAGAGTGAAAAAGAAAAAAAGCCCCCGCCGTTCCCAGTGTCTGTAACGTACATTTCCTAAATGCTTGATTTCTATATATGTTAGAAATACCGTCTTTAAAATATCTGAAACTTCCATAGTTGTGCTGTAAATGACTTAGACACATTCCCCTGAATCTCAGACTAGCAAGCAGGTGGCTTTAGAGCAGAACAGATTTTTATGTTGACTTAGGATAGGAAAAAAGAGCCATTAGGGAGTTACCTGACGGATTGTTGAAAGATTGACTTTCAACCTGCAGGCCTTGAATCTCTGCTTATTGAATATTGTGTTTGTGTAGATGGGAGAGACTGGTGGAATGTTACTCATTTTTTCTGTCTCCTGTAACCCGTAAGTCCAATGATGTAATGTCCCCTGGTCTCATTATCTTAATGTAAAGAAGAATCATCGTAAGTTAATAGTACATCAAGATTCACTATATTTTTTTTATCAGCTTAGAATCTGCAACACATAAGTACTTATTTATTACTTGGCTTTCCATAACTTTATTTGGCTTGACTTGCTAGAATACAGGTGGAGGTTTGTTTGTTTGTAATGCTGCAGTGTGATTACCAGTAGTAAGCATTTGTATTGAGGTCATTTCTAAAGATATGAGTTGGTTTGGTGCTGCACTGTGTTAGTTTGCCTGTCACCTTGATAAGTCTTAGAGTTTTACATGGAAAGGCAAGCTGTGTGCTGACAAAAGCATATAATCAATAAGTAAATTGTGTTTGTGAAAAATGACATAGCTTTGTTAAGTTTTATGTATTAAATCTAAGTAGGGTGGGAATAGGAAGAGGAAAGGTTAAGAAGCATCATGTCACATATTGAATTTGTGTCCGCAGAAGTGATTTGAAATTGAATGTAGTTACCAGTTGTATTAGCGAGTTTTTCTATTGCACAAAAAAATTGTTCAGGAGAAAATATGAATAAGCCTTGGGGAGTGAAGTTAGCTGTTGTGTGATAAAGGTTATGAATTTTGAAATAAAGCCAAAGCTTGTCTGAATTTTTGCTCTTATGCCCCAAATGCTCCTGATGAGAAGCATGTTTGGTCTGTTGCTTTCATTTTGCTTCCTGTCTTTTTGCTATTAGATTAGGTAGGTCAGCATAGACAGGACACAGGTATTGCTAGTTGGACTGTTAACTTCTAAGTTGTGAGTGGCAATAAGGGTAAGGAAAAACAAGTGGTTAAAACTTGCACTTGGCCACTGTCCATATGTTTTGAATTTATTCTGCAACTCATACTTCCCAATTCTACGTTACATAATACACGCTTTTAATCTGCCTGAATGTTTCTCTGATTTTCACACTGATTATTTTTAAAAGTAAAATGCGGATCTATTCTTAACATCACTTTCCACAGTTTTTGTTGTTACTGTTTTAAGGCTTTAGTGAGCACCTTATACGCACAGGGAAAACAGTCCAGGAATTATCTTCTGTGGACAACTAAGTTTTACAGGTTAATGCTAAATTAGAGTAACCGTGGTTCAAGGTGTCAAGCCACCAGTGTATTAATGCAGGGTGTTTGAAGTGACTGTATGACTACCTTTTAGTGTAAGAGTAGCTGTGTAGTCATTCAGAGAGTGAAGGAATGAGTTAAAAAAACCAAACTCACAAGCTTAGAAAGAATTTTGGCATAATTTTTTTTTTTTTTTTTTGGGGGGGAGCATCTCTCATTGCCCTCCAGATATACATGTGAAATGTAGCAGAAAACTGAAAATGTTAATGGAGTATTGTTTGGATTGGAGTCTAGTAGAAGTGTATCTGAATTTAAAACATTAATTATATGAAATTGCTTTATAATGGTTGTATGTTCCAGAACTATTGAGCGGTATTTTCACAAATTTTCCTGGTTTGTATGAGGCAGAAGGGTAGCATTTGGATTCAGTGAGCTGAGAAAAGCTTGCTTTGTTCATTCCCAGAATGAGTTGGCAGTAGTCTAGGAGAATAGGAAAAGCCAGTGCATAGCGCAATGGAAAAATATGCTGTTTCAGGAGTTTCTACATGGAAAACTGAAGTGTTAAAACTGGGAAATGTTTTTTGGAAGACTGTATGCAAAAATGGAAAAGATTCATTTGGTGCCAATTGTACAATAGAAAAGAATCTTAAAAGAATCTAGAAGCAACACTTGAACTTTGGCTAATTCTGCAGCAAGATATGTACACTATTTCTGCTTTCCTCATAACAGTCATCAAGACTTGGAGCAGCAAGAATTTGAATAATCAAAACGCTTTTGATAGTCCTTTGAGTAGCAGAGAAGATTGGAATTTTAATTCGATTTATAGGAAACCTGAAACAAAATAAAGCTGTCTAAGTTAACTGTAGGTGCTTCTAAGATTAGAATTCTTGTGACCGAGGTGAAAGGTAAATTCTGTAGTAGATTGCCAGGCAGTGTAGTCATAGCAAGTGCTTGATATGGGAGAGGAGAAAACTTTGGAGCTTAGGGGTTTGGTTATTTTTCCCCACATCTAGGGGTAAAAAAATAAATTAAAAAATGGACTACCTTGTCATGCTCTCTTCTTTGTTTTATTTTCATGTAAAACTTTGTTGTTGACATAAGGATTCCTGTTTTCATTGTGTTGCATTTTGGAAGGCTAAAGGATAGCCCATGTTCTTTTGTTGGTTAGCTTTAGTGCAGGAGTGTCTATGTGCTTTTATCTCTGCTATAGCACTCAGTATTGTCCTGGGATGTCTTGCAGGTGCTGAAAAGCCTGTCTTCACCCACCTTGTAATAAAATTGCATGCAGACTGCTTCGCACGTTAAAGAGCAGTGTGCACTTCTTCCTTAGCTGGAGTTAGCTTTTTATCTTAACAAGCTGCTGTTCTTTTTGCCGTTGTTTTAGGCTGGCTTTTAACACTTTTGTTAACACTCATAAAAGTGCTGGTGCGCATTTAAAACTTTTTTTGCTTTATCTGGTTGTTATTTTTATTCTAAATGAGAACTACTGTAAATTTTACTAAGTTGGTATCTCCGTTCAACACTATCTACAAGTGTTGCATTCCCGTGGAAATGGTGTGTCTACCATGCAACTTGACCGCTGCCTCGTCCGACTGACAGCCATGAGTTATTGTAATACCCGTTTGGCAAAGAAGGCATAGACGGTATCACGGTGCTGATGGGCTGTGAGCAGTGGAGAATGAGATTTACTTTTGTCTTCCTTACTCAAGTCCCTTAAATATGATAAAGTTTCTTGCATATAACTGATCTTATGTGGGTTCATAGAGTTCATTATTTCTCAGTAGGAAATGGAAATTAGTAAGATGTAATAATAGAATGCACCATTGAAGTTGAAGTTAATTCAGTTAAATAACTGTAGGAAATCTAGTAAGTGGAAGGCAATAACAGATTTTTGTATAGGTGGTTTTTTTTTTCTTGATAAAATTGGAAACAATGCTTTGGTTTTAAGTCTTATGGTCCTGTATTTACTTTCTTGTTTCTGATGTGCTAATTCTGGCTTCACTTTTGAATGATTTCTGTTTAGCTTGTCAAACAGCTTAAATGCTAGCTTGCAGTTTTCCTGTAGGTAACTGCTATAGAACCCATAACGAATCACGGAGGAGCCAGCGTGAGCACTCGGCACCTACATCAGAGTCTGCGATGGCTCTTTGGAGTGGCAGCAGTGGCTACAGATGTTGGTCATCTACTTCTGGTGGACCTTTGCTTGGATGATTTATCTTGCAGTCAGAATGAAATAGAAGCATCGGGTAAGCTTGCAGTTTTTAAACTTGAATTTGAGAGTAAGAAAACTTGTGTATAAACAATATGCATCCCACTTGGAAGAGACTAGTGTGCAGGCATTTCTGACTGCTGATTACAGATGGTGGTTTGACGTGGTATGCTCCTGACCTGATTAAAAATGGGAGTGACTTAATACTCCTTCTAAAGTTATAAATGCCCCCCTGCCACCAAGATCCGTATGTCACTATGATTCTTGCCAGTGAGGTGTAGGAATTTTACCACGTGAGTCAGTGCAGCTGCCTGAGAGGAAGTTGTGTCAGAGGCGCCCTATTTCTTGGGAATGTTCTTCTGCTGCTGTTAATTGACTTGGGGCAAATTTTAGGCTTGCTTGTTAAAATAAATCCGACTTGTCAATAATCGTGCATTTGGATGACTGAAATCTCTAATTTGCATATTTGGATTGCATACGCTGTTTTGGCTATTACAAGAGTGGCTTCAGGAGTTGGTGTCGCTCCTGACAGCTTCATCATGAGGCCCAAACGCGTGATTTATAGAGTTCAGGAAGAATTTGTCTACGAAGGTTACGCTTTTACCTGGTTTTAAAATACGAGTGAGAATACCTGTCCGATCAGAGAGTTCTTCTGTTCTTTGGAAACATACAAAAGAAGGCGTTGCATAAATGGGTATTTTGCCTGGGAAGGTAGAATTGGATGAGACGTGTTGTCACGTCAGTGTTCAAAATGCAGCCTAAATGGCCTAACACATTAATTCATGGCGTGGTTTTGTGTGTGTAGATCTAGAAGTTGTCACTAGAATTCCTGCTGAAGTTCCACAAAGAAGAGAAACTGTGACCAGAGAAGGGAGACATCTCTGCTTTCAACTACAAAATCCTTCAGGAACAGCAATATCGACCCTGTGCTACATAAGCAGAAGCAATCAGCTCGTTGTGGGTTTTTCAGATGGCTACCTGTCACTGTGGAATATGAAAACTTTGAAGAGGGAGTAAGTAGGCCTTTACACCTGGCCACACCTGGAGGTGCAGGGGTCTCAATTGTTTGCTTACGGAAGCCCGTTCATTAAAGAGAACCTTTTCAGGGACTGAAATTTTGGGTATAATCTTGGAATGTTTAGAAATCCTCTTCCAAAATAATTATTAAAAGTCATACATGGATTAAGTGGACCTCCTTCTCCCCAGTGGAGTAGGATTCTTTTCCTTCTTGTGCCTGTGGCTCGAGGGATTGTGGAAAGCATGTTTCTTTGGGTTACGTCAAGCAGTTTAGGATGCGATAGAGCTGATTTTTATAAGATGCTTTGTCCGATCAGTAGCGTTCAGGGAAGCCAGGAAATGTGTGTATTTTGATGAACCAGATTTTAGGAATGATTTTTCAGAACCAGTTACTGCAATTAGAGCATACATTGAGAAGCTGAAGTATGTTAATAATGTGGTTTTGGTGATAATATTCTTTAAAGTGTCCAGGATGAAACTAGTGAGACATGAAAAATCAATAGCTGATCTGTGCCTGAAAAGATATTCTTTCCTACATGTCAGCCTTGTCCAAAATAGGGGACTGACCCACTCCGAGGCAACGTTGCGTGTGAATGAAAATTTGCTTGGAACACTTGGAGATGAGGATAAGGGGCATGTAAATCTATAAGCAATAGAAAAATTAAGAGACGATTTTATATCTGCCGAAGGGCAATCACACGTGAAATATGTGACCAAATTCAGGTAGGGATTGGCTTAAGCAAACCTGCAGTGACTCTCCAGAAACTGTTGGATGCATAAATAGCCAGTGGAGGACTAATTGGGTGGCAAGAATAGATTGTGAAGGTACACGTAAGGTTCAGAAGTCTGGAGGAAAAATGCTTTACATAGCATCGGAGTAAAGAAATGAGAAAGTACTTGTGTTCGGCACTGTCTTAAATTTGTTCAGAAGATAGGCTGCATTTTAAGTTCAATATTGAAGTCGGCTGGAACAGGAGGAACAATCTTTTGCCTGGCAGCTGAAGTAATCATTTATGTTCTTCCTCCCCAGGCAGAGGAGGATATACACCCAGGTTATTGCATTTGATGGACAGTAATTTCGTCAGCTCTTGACTGTTGCATAAAAAGTAGTCGCTTCCCTGACTCACTTGTCTGAGATGGAAGTATGACCTTCTGTACTTTGAGGATAAGCATGGAAGGATAAGCTCTTTTCTCAGAAGATGCTTCTACCCTTCTACAAACAGTTAGGGCCCATCGTAGGCTCACCGTTTTGGTTTTTTTTTTCCTCTCTTTTCCCCTTTTCCTTTTTTTTTTTTTTTCATTTTTTCTTTCTTTTTTTTTTTTTCCCCAAACACGTAGGCACCACTCTCAGCTTGAAGGAGGAAGGATTCCTGTCTATGCTGTTACTTTTCAGGAGCCTGAGAATGATCCTCGCAATTGTTGCTACTTGTGGGCTGTTCAGTCTACACAAGAAAGGTGAATAAAAAGTTACTATAAGCCACTGAATGCATTTAAATTTTTTTGTATCTTTGTTCACATACAGTTGATACATGTATATTTGTTTTGTTTATGTAGCTGTGCAGGAGATTCTCTCAGGTATGGAAGGTGTTAAGCTTACAATGCAATTTTTACAGGATTTAGCGGATGTGAAGAGGGACCTACTAGTGCCTACCTTCTGAAAGAAGGCAAAGCAACAGTGGCTATGTTTTCGTGCTTGCATTCTTAAATGATTTCCTTTGTTTCTTGAGGACTGCTTCACGGTTTGTTTGGTACTCGCACCATGGTATTAAAATACCATTAAAAGTAGTTGCGGCTGCAGATCTCGAGCGCTAAACGTGCCAATATAACAGCCGGCTGCCCCTAAAGGAGGGAGGTGACAGTATTGCGGATTACCTTGTGCCAACTTCCACGGTCTTTGGAGCCTTTGTCAGCCAGGTCAGCTCACCTGGCAGAGACCGATCACTGTTCAGCAGCAAAGTCAATGGTTTCCTGCTGGGCTAATGGCCCAAATCAGTATGTGGAAGGGTGCAGTGTGTGTATGCAAGAGAGGGGCTGGAACTTTGGTGGGAAGGGAAGGGGAGAAAGATCTCCCTCTTTCAGCATCAGCAAGCTATTTAATCAGCTCAGCTGTTCATAGAGTGGCAGTCTTTTTAAGTTTGACTTTAAAGCAACAATTTGTAGTCCATACAACATATTAAAGCTTTCAAATTGTATGGTTAGCATTTGCCCCTGAAGCTGTTAGTGTCCAAATGTCCTCCTTTGTGTTACAGCGGCTACACGTGACCGGTTATCTGATGGTTTGGGAAGTGGTGTTTTTCTTTTCAGCAAGAAAACATCAGTCTAGATCTAATAAAATGATAACAAGGCCTATAAAGCAGCTTTGTAATCAAATGTCATAATTCCTACCTTTTTCAGTGAAGGTGACGTTGTGAGTTTACATCTGTTGCAGTTAGCATTTGGTGACAGAAAACGCTTGGCCTCAGGACAAGTCATGTATGAGGTAAGGCGTGCGTGTATGTGAAAAGATGAAAATAGTGATTTTGTCTATGTGAGTACCAGTTAAGTTGTCAGGGGTGATTTTTACCATCAGAATTCAGAGGTGACTGAAAACCCAATCTTTTGCTGAGTCTTCTTGGGCATGTTTTATACTGCTGCATCTCTTGTAGTGCTGTAAGCACTTTGGCAGGTCGATAGGAGAAAGATGCTTTAATCGTTCTCCAGTTTCACTTTTGAACTTCTGCTTTGCTTTATCCTCTTTTAAAAGTTACTTGTAGCTACAGTCTTAGCAGTGGCAAAGACAATACCTTGTACTGTGTGCTGCTTTGGAAGAAAATCCAGTCGTTGACATCCATCCCTCACGTGGCTACTTTGTTCTGTCTCAACGCTTTAATGTTAAAATGGGGGACCTTTTACTATTTGGCAATGCTTTGTCTTGGTCATCTTATTTTCCTGAATAAGGTGTGATGAGTGTCAGATTTCACCTCAGAGGGTTGAAATGTTTCAGCAGCTTTGAAAAATGGGTCTACTAAAAATTCCAGTTTTAAAAAAAGCACACAAAGTGATTCAATAATGTGGTTTGCGTTTGCGACCTGAGAAAGCTGTGCTGTCGTTAGTGTAAGACTTTTAACCCTCTACAGACAGTGCAACCAGTAATACATTCACAGGCTTCTAAGAGGTGTCAGGCGCCAGTCTCTGGATTTGAGATACTTTACTCCCCTGCTGTTCCTGCGTTCCTGTGATGAGCGTTGTGCAAGGTTGAAACAGGAACCGATCTCACAAGGTAGTTGAAGAGAGAACTAAACAGCTGGATCCCCTGGGGAGAAAAGACAGGTTCTTCAGCTAGCTTCCACATGAGCCACTTACACATGTAGCTTCATACCAAGACTTGCTAACACCTACTGCCAAAAAACCCCCCAGACAACTCCCACCTCCCCCCAAAAACCCCCAAAGAAGCATTAGTACAGGATCTGTCTCCTACAGAGGACACTTGGAGTGTCGGAATACTTCCCTGTAGTCACAGATTGGTCAGTACTACATGACTGTCTGCCTGCGTGCCTGGCCGAGTCAAGTTTCTTGTCCGTCTTCCGTGGCAGAAAATTTAAGAGTTGTTCCCAATTGCCAGGCCAAATTTGAGTAAAGGAGGAGGAATCTACTGTTGACCCTTGTTCGTTGAAGAGAGTTCACAGAAGCTTGAAGGAAAGCTTGAAATCTAGTGCATCCAGCCATGGTCATGAAGCGCACCTTTACATTTGTCCTACATATTGCTTGCAGGTGGATAGAGTATACAGCCTCCACTTCCACATCAGAGTCTGACGAGTGCATCTCATTTGAAAACTGTCTTCAGATTTTACGGGTCAATAAAGTCATTACTTAACATCTTCCATGCAGTGGAGTTCCTTAACTTCTTAGATTTGCTTGCCCCAGTGGAGAATTTAAAATGCACTGTTTTGCTTCAGAAGTTGTCTTAGGCAGGAATTGTTTGATATCTTTTTCCCTTCCCCTCAGCCCTAACTTTGGGGGGAGCTGGCTCTTCATAGGTGAATAAAAGTTGAAATCTCTAGCAGTTAAAATTCATCTCTAAGAGGTTGATGGAGTTGTAGTACTTTATCCGACGAAAGGGTCTTTTGGCATGGTGGACCTGTTCAGGACATCTTTTATTATAAACTGTGTTTGGTGATTATTCCTTCTGTAATAAAAATGGGATTCTTTACTTAGGCTTCATGCTAGTTTTTCAAAGAGATGGTTTAGATTTTTCGTATCTACTCTGCACATGTCTGTTATTTCCAAAGTTACTTGATAAAGTAGAATGAACTGTGCATACTTCAGAGGAAATTTTAGCTAGGGAAATGCTAAATTTTGAAAATGTGCAAAGCCCGTTACTATTTGACACTTCATTCTCTTGCATGTCAGATGTAGTTTCTCTTTGCCATCAGAAATAAGCTCATGGGAAATATACAGGACAATATGCATATTATATTATACATATACACATTCTTTCATATTTAGCTATAATGTATGTTTTTATCTCAAAATGACCTTTTCTCTCTCCTTTTATTTTTCCCCCAGGGTCTGGAATACTGTGATGAAAGGTACAGTTTAGATCTTACGGGTGGAGTCTTTCCCTTGAGAGGGCAGACCAGCAATACCAAACTACTGAGCTGTCAGACCGTAGAAAAATTTCGCAACCATGTTGACAGAGAGGATAGTGTTAATGAAGGTTTGTTCTAATGTCCCTGTTTGGTTATTCTAAAATAAATAGTTTTGGAATCTAAGCAATGAATGCTGTTCTGTACCCCAGTCTGTGAGTCTTGAATACCTTTATAGACTAGCTGGTTGGGCTTATTTAAAAAGAAAAAATGGGTGCTTAAGTTATATGGGACTTCTTTAAAGGAAAAAATAAGTTGTATTTTATGCTTGCTGACGTGCTATAGCGATGTATGGTGGGGTCACCTGCATGATGCTTGTCAGTCGTTTTATTCCTCCAGCTGTCATCTTTGAACAATAAGATGATGCTCCCCATTGCTTAGGAATGTTACGTGAATTTTTCTTTCCCTGTTCAAACCTATGTCTGCATCTGCATCCAGCTGGTGGCCGGTCACAAGTGGTGTTCCCCAGGGCTCGGTATTGGGGCCAGTTCTGTTTAATATCTCTGTCAATGATCTGGACAAGGGGATTGAGTGCACCCTCAGTAAGTTTGCAGATGACACCAAGTTGGGTGGGAGTGTTGATCTGCTTGAGGGTCTACAGAGGCTCTATGGAAGGATCTGGACGGGCTGGCTCAATGGGCCAAGGCCAACTGTATGAGGTTCATCAAGGCTAAGTGCCAGGTCCTGCTCTTGGGTCACAAGAACCCCATGCAACACTACAGGCTTGGGAGGGAGTGGCTGGAAAGCTGCCTGGCTTTGGGCCCCTCGCTACAAGAAAGACATTGAGGTGCTGGAGCGCATCCAAAGAAGGGCAACAGAGCTGGGGAAGGGTCTGGAGAACAAGTCTTACGGGGGCAGCTGAGGGAACTGGGGTTGTTTAGCCTGGAGAGAAGGAGGCTGAGGGGAGACCTTACCGTTCCCTACAAGTACCTGAAAGGGGGTTGTAGCGAGGTGGGTGTTGGTCTCTTCTCCCAGGTAGCAAGTGATAGGAGGAGAGGAAATGGCCTCAAGTTGCGCCTGGGGAGGTTCAGGTTGGATATTAGGAAAAATTTCCTCACTGAATGTGTTACGAAGCATTGGAACAGGCTGCCCGGGGTTGAGTCACCTTCCCTGGAGGTATTTAAAAGACAGGGAGATGTGGCGCTTAGGGACATGGTTTGGTGGTGGACTTGGCAGTTCTGTTTAGGGTTGGGCTCAATGAACATAAAGGTCTTTTCCAACCTCACCAACTCTATGATTCTATGATCTGCCTGTCCATTTCTTCCTCTCTAAATCTAATAGGTTCCTACACCTGCAAGTTCTTAAAGCAATAGCTTTCCTTGTCCATATACTCAGTTAAAACTTTTACGATGTCTTTCATTATCTTGCAATAATTAAATGTCCATCTCTGGGTTTACAAATTCAGTTATGCTCTGACCATATTTTTGAGCCTGCTGCAGTGATAACTTTCATGGCCCTTTGTTCTGACTGCATTATTCGCCTTCCTTCTCTTCTTACTGGCCTTTACTTATGTATGATGTTTACAAAGACGACACTTGCATGATCTTTCTAGGCTACTTCTGTTTATCATCTTTGACTTAGTCCTGAAGCGGCAACTTGCATCTCTTTTGTGATGCCATCCTCTATCAACAGTGTGTCAAAATCTAACAAAAACACCTTTGGATTTTCTCCACTTGTGTCGCGTTTCTGAGGAGAGTGCCTCCTAAAAGCTTGTTAAAAACAAACACACACCACTGCTCCACCACACTCGACGTGTGTCCCCCCCCCCCCCCCCCCCCAACCAAAATAAGAACAACAACCCCCCTTTCTGTCTCCTTTTTATGAAGCATGAGGCATGGAGAAATACCTGTAATTTCTCTGATGGTTTCTAATTAGCTTTTATTCAGAATCTGTTCAAGTTAAGTTCTAGGCACACATGAGCTGCTGTTGGATGTGGGTTGAGGCTAGCAATGAAGCCGTCTTCTGAATTATGAAAATAATTGATATCTTCAAAGGCACTTGCAGCAGCTACAAAACGGAAGCGGCACAGATGTTCACAATGAAACATAGTAAAGTGTGTGGGGATCCCTAAATGTAATGATGAATTCAGCAGAGAACAGAGAAACATTTTGCCAAACGAACTGTCGTCTTCTTCCTTACTCTATTAGGGTAAATGATATACCACATCCTTTGCTTACATCTAGAGAATGCATTCTCCCCAGAGAAGACAAACCATTCCACTTACTGAGAGAACTGGAGTATAACATTGTGAATGTTTTATGTTAAAATCTTTATTCCAATTTCTCGTTTGTTGGGTTTGGGGTTTTTGTATTTATTTTGTGTGATAATTGTGTTCGTTCATTCTGAATGTGCTGGAAAAGAGCTATTCGTAAAACCTGTAATTGAGTGCAGTCTGGAAATTAATAGTGCCTGCTAAGTGATACAAGAAGAAGGGGCAGTATGACTGAAACCTGTCACAGAGATGTTTGCTATTCCGTAAATTCTTTTTGTTATTCTTAGCGAGTGTTGTGCTTCATGAGTGATATAACAGAATTAAGCCAAAATAGGAAGTGGTGTTTTAAAAATATCAGCTATAGCGTTATTTTCTACAAACAAGAAACAATGTCTTGTCTTTTACAGTAATATCGCCTGACACCAGTGTATCAATCTTCAGCTGGCAAGTGAATACATATGGTCAGGGAAAAGCATCTGCTTATTTGGGTGTATTTGACATTAATCGCTGGTATCATGCTCAAATGCCAGATTCACTAAGGTATATTTTTATTAAGTTGTTTTCAATATCCCTACAAATAAATCATTTGAAAGTCAGTGTTTAGCTTATGCACTTGCTTGCTTTCAGGCCAGAAGAATTCCTTCAGGATTGCCCCTATTTTGCGTTGTGGTCACTGGATACTGTAATAAGCATGACTTCTCCAAACCCCATTTTGGATATTCTGGTACACGAGCGGAGTCTAAGTCGGGGAGTTCCTCCTTCTTATCCACCACCTGAGCAGTTTTTTAACCCAAGCTCCTACAATTTTGGTGGGTATTTCACTGCTTTTGATAGTGATAAGCTTAAAGTGAGGTCAAATGCCATTTATTGGTTCTCCTGTTCATTGTTTGTCACTCACACCCATCCCAAACCAAAAAGCCCCAAACCCCCACAAGCCCAACCCTTGATTACGTTGCACTAACAAGGTGTTTAATACTGTGACATATCTGACAGTCTGCTGAGTTTGGGGGGTTTGGTGCTTTTGTAATGTAGCCTGTGAAGTGGTGATGGTCGTTGAACTGAAGCTCAGAGCAGAGCACCTCGATAGCACTAGAGATAAAATTTCTACACGCAGTAATTATTTTCAAAAAAATAAGTTTGGAAGTGATCTGATGAAGAAAATGGGTACTCAGTTACAGCTTTCCAGATACTGCTATTTACAAAACGTAAACTGGTCATAACCTAAGTGCGAGAGTATGGAAGGTTGTCAAACGTTCATTGTCTCTGCAGATGGTACGTGCTTGCTGAACTCTGGAGTTGTTCATATGACTTGCACCGGCTTCCAGAAGGAGGTGATCTTTTACTGTATCTTTATTGAGAATGGCAAGAGATGAACCTTTCCTATGTTTTCTATTGTACTGCTTTCAGTGTCGGAGACCATTTTATGCCCATCTTGCCCATCCACACGCATGACGGCAATTGTGTCCTGCCAGTTTTATGCAAATGGTAACATTTTAGGTCCACTCTTGGGACTGTAAAACTACCACTGTCTCCTGTTGAAACACGCTGAGGGATTGAATGTCTAGAGCGGAATACAACGTTGCTGTAGGAGCAAGAACAAAAATGTTGTGGACGTTGGGGAAAGCTGTTACTTCTGCATTACCCATCAGTGGAACTGCCTCCATAGTCCTGAGTTAGGGTTTTGATGCCTGATTAACTTGAAAAAGGAGGGCGGAATGGAGAAAATGAAATATTACTTAACTGTTTGAGAAGAAATGTTTTTTTTTTTTTTCTCCCACACTTGGCCGAATTAAAACTTCCAAGCCACTGCACAGCTTGTGACAAATAATTTTGAATTAAATTTCAGCTCACTAAGTATTTCCAACATAAATCAACTTCTGCAGAAACAAGCACAGAAAGGGTCTTCCAAAGCGTGATTTAAAGTTGTGTGCTAGCTTTAGCTTATATAGAATGTATTTTGTGTCAGTGTTCAGGGAAAAAAAAAGGTCTGTGTATTGACAGAGAAGCTAGAAAATACCTAAAAGGTTAGCCATCGCAACGCTCTAGTTGTTTTACAGGATATTTTTTATAAACCATAGTAGTTAGTTTGGCTGCCGTCTTTAACTCTACGTAGTACTGCTTTTTCAGGTAGTTAACCTAAAGCATATTACCGATGCAAGCTTTCTGACAGTTTAAGTGAATATTTATATTATTTCTCTTAGTGATTATCCAGAACCTTAATGACTGAATAATGCTACTGTCTTAATCTGTAGTTTTTGATTGATGTTTCAGACCTTGAATTTTTTAAAGAAATCTGGTCCTTCTATAAGTGAAGCCATTCATGATAGCTACAACAGGTGTCTTGTAGCTGGCTTGCTGTCTCCAAGACTAGTTGATGTCCAGCCATCCAGTTTGAGTCAGGTGAGTGCATATCAGGGAATCAAGGGGGAAATACATCCGTCTTGTCTGACAGGGCTGTAGAGGCTACAAGACATGATAATCTGATTTTCCTGTTATTCGCAAGTTGCACTGAAATGCAGGTGTTGACTTGAGTTAGCATAAGTTATAGTATTCTTAGGTCCAAACTACTGAGTTGTTTTAGAAAAACCAACAAAACAAACAAAAAAACAAAAAGAAAAAAGTAAAATTTTATGAAGGATCTTTTCACCTGAAAGAAGTATCACAAGACAAAATGAAATAAGCTACTACTTAATACTGCATGTCTGTGCATAGCTGTGCATTGTCCTTACCTTGCTGGTAAGAATTACCACTGCATTATAATACAGTATTCAAACAGCCTAAAATTTAAACCTATTAGAATTTAAACGTTTCACTTCTTTTTCTGTCATTTTAGAAAATGATAACTTGAAGTTTTGGGTGTCTGAACTGCTTCATGTCTTCAGAGTCTAGGAAGCTGCTTGACCTTAGCTTCACTGTTTCCGTGCAAGCGTTGCACCGTTGTATTTGCTCTGTCCCCTTCACGCATTCCTGATGGCAAACTTCTACGTGCAAAATGCGTGACGGGTATTAGCAGAGGATGTTACCGGACATAGTTAATTGGAACTCGGTAAACTGAGACTATACTGCAGAGGCATGCAAATAAATGTTAGAATCAGCCTTCAGTAAGTTGAAAAGTTAGAGGAAAAGTTTAACGTGTTTCTCAGACCAACAAGCAGTCCAGCCTGTGGCTAGAATTAAGAAAAGGAATGTGGAATTAGCTGCGTGTGTACTAGTGGACTTTGTGATGTCTGAATGAGTGTACAGTTAGAAACAAACACTTGCTGTTGCTGGTTCAGATATTGAAAGCATGTAAGATTCTCAGTTCATTTTGTCGGTTACATTTAGGAGGAGCAGTTAGAAGCGGTATTGTCAGCTGCTGTCCAGACAGGTTCTTTAGAACTTCTGACTGGATGCATTAAACATTGGGCATCTGAAGGTAATACTTCTTACGTTGTTCTTATGTTATGTATTTTCTAGTTTGCAATTGTCGATTCATTTCTTTTTTGTTTTCTTTTTTTTAAAGCGCAGCCAAGTTCTGCTGCTAATTTACGGTTTGTTCTTGAGTGGACATGGAACAAAGTGATCTATACAAAAGATGAGTTTGACCAAATATGTGAGTACTAGTGTAGTCATTCTGCAAACATAAAATCGTTCTTTCTAATTGAGCTTATTCAGGAATGTGGCGGTATATGGTACTGCACGGGGTTCTTCAAGCGTACTTTGAAACTCTGAAATTGCTCTGTAGGCTAATGATGTAATATTTATTCTTGAAAAGGTGTTCCGCTGTTTGATGGCTCTCGCAACTTTGTTGACCCGCAGACGTTACAGTCTCTTCAGCACTGCCAGTTGCTTTTGAGCAACCTTAGCACGGTCTTAACCTGTTTTCTAACAGAAGCACAAGAGCTTACTGAAAAAGGTTTGTAATCGTATATATGAAACCTTTGGTATGTTTTACTAAGATTTGGAATTATGCTTGAGTTGTAAGTGTGGAAAGATGAGCTTCTGTTGGTTTTGATGATTGGAAGACAGCCAAATTTAGCTGGGAGAAGGGGCTTAAATCTGAGGAGTTGGGACCACCACTTAATATGTGTTGATTTCAGGGAAATAGTTGGTTGTGGAGTTCATGCAAGTGGGTAGGGGAGGCTACATTCAGCAAGAAGCTGTGTAAGCAGCTGGGTGGAGATTCCAGCAGCCGGATGTGGTAGTGCTGCAAATTATTCCTTTTAATTCTTAGCTAGCAATTTATAATTGCATGCAAATATTGTATTGCCAATTGCTAGAAAATATAAAGGAAGCACAAATGAGTAACTTGTAAAGTAAGTTACTTGAGTTTCTGTAGCTTTTTATGTTATCACTTGTCCTTGGCATATTGAGGGGAAAAGAAGAATATCCCTTTGCTACGGTAAAAATCCCCGCTACGTGAAAAACAAATGTCTTATTCGTGAGTGTATTTAATAGTTCCGGCTTTATTTTTTTTTCTTTTAACCTTTAGTGAATCTGGTTCTTTGTAGGGGTTGCTTTTTGTTTTGGCGGTGAATGTGGGGTTTTTTTCTTCAGGTAAGAAGGTGCTACAGAGTGAGAAATGCAAAGACCACAATTTCTACCGCTTTACTTTTACTCTTTCTATTTGGGATGATGAAGGGGGTTTTGTAAAAATGAAAGGAATTGGATAACAAAAATCATCTTATGCCTTTTTTTCAGGTTTTGCAGACTTGACAAACAAGCAGGTGGTCACTGGCCTCCTTTCTTTGTATGCACAAGTGATCATCTGGTTCTGTCGATCCAGTCTCCTTCCAGAGGGTTTAGGTAAGCATAAACTGTAATACAGTTGTAACAGGGAGACTATCCAGTAAGTGATTCCGATGAACACATGCTTAGCCATGTTTTTGTAAATGTTTTGTCAGTGCTGAAGTTTTGTTGGTGAAACGGCGATTTTACTGTTTTTTCAAATACATAGTGTGGAATAATGCAAGCAGTTTCTTTCCTGGATGTTCCTTAGAAAGAGCAATAAGCCTCTGACTTGAAGGAGTTGCTTGTGTCCACAGCTTGAAAGACTTGGGATTTTAAACAAATTACTATTACACAACAAATACTGGAATGCTTGTTTTTACAGCAAAGGCATTACCTGCGTGTTTGGAACTTTTTATTTATTGCTTGAGGAAAAAATACACCGTGGAAATACTTCTTTATTTGGGTGGATTATAAAGTCTATTGTCAGCCTTCATTGTCTCACAGATGCTCACATGACATGTTTAAGAAACCATTCCCTTTGAGAATTGTCCTTTTTGTAGTGAGCTTCCGCTTACAGTACATGTTCTGAATGCTACCTCAATTGTAAGCTTGAAATGGCACTTGAGACAACAAGGAATTGAGTCTTGGGTCTTACCGCTCCTTTAGCGAAGGCAGAAAGAGGATTGGCTTCTTTCAAAGTTGGAGGCTTGCCTGTGCTTCTTGATGCTTAGCTCGTATGATCTTCTGTCTTTTTAGTCAAACATTTTAGTTTCAAAATGTGATATTGCTTCTTTAACTTGCTTTTACTTTATTGCCTGTAGATGATGCTATGCATTTGGGTAGACCTTTCTACAATTACCCTCTGATTCAGAGCTACTACACTGGTCATCGACAGAAACTTGAGCGTTTATCAAGGTAAGCCTTACGGGAAAACTCGAGAGCACTTCCACTGCGAATTCAGAAGTGGCAGCACGTGGCTTTGCTATCAACAGTTGGTGTTTGCTTTGCTTAATGCAGTTGCCGGCAATCCTCTTCACTTCAGCGATGCATGCGTTCTCTTGAACACGGAGGTTACTTTCCTGTGTTACAATATTTGTATATACCTCTGCTTAGTACCATTTGTTGGCATCATCGTTTCTTGGTAGCGTACTTAATCCAGCGGCCAATCTGTATAATTTAGTACTACTGAAAAAGGTCACGTGTTCAGGATAGGGTCAGCGATCTCCCGTTCAGCAAAGCACGGCGTTCACAGAACAGGTGTTTTGGACAGAGAAGAAAGCAAGTTTTAAAAACAAAACAAACCTCATCTCGTTTATTGACCAGCGAGCGATGGTAATAACTGTATTGGCCTAAATCACAAGTACATTTGTGTGATTTAATGAGATAGTCAGAGTTCGATGTAGTTGGCACACCTAGCACTCTACTGGCTGTTGGATAAAAGTCACTTGCTGAACGTGAACTCTCTTTCCTGCACTAGCTCACTAGCATATAGGTGATATGCCTTGGATTAGATGACAATAGATTTTTCTTTGGAAATTGTGCTGAAAACTAAATAAAGAGCTAAAGAAGCTTAGGCTATGGCACTGCGAACAAGAACAAGATGCTGCAAGATGAGTTGAGGTGCAAGCTGCGGTGTAGTAGCTATTGACTTTAAAGTTCCTCTTACTTAGCTTACTTCTCAAGTAACTTACATACCGGCTCAGGTGTTCCTTAGAAGCATACAACCTCCAGTGTGCTCCTTCTGCTTCTTATTATGGGGAAAGTAAAGGGTAGTGTCACAGTCAGCCAAAGACTGCGATGGACTCGTGAAGAAAGCAATTTTAAAGGTTCACCCATCCATGGTTGTAATGGTCTGTGCATAGAAACGTAATGGGTATGTGCATAGAAACATAAACGCTGCTTAAGATGACACTAAACTTCACCTGTATGCTCAGCTTTCTGGAAACAACTTTTTTTCAGTAACAAAAGTGAGATGCTGAGAACAAAATCTGAACTTTCCATGGTGTTGTCTTCTCGCAGCTGTGTATTGGAACACTCCAACAGGAGGCATGAGACTTGTGTTGAAGAATAGTCCTGGTATTTTGATACTGTTACGTTTCCTCTGTTAGACAGTAGGAGAGTGGTTATTTCTGGCACATAAAAAACTTTGTTTACACTTCCTTTGTACTACAAGTAAGACAACAAAAGAGAAAACCTGAAAACGAAAAGGTCCCTTAGTAGGAGAGCTTTCCAGGATGTCTATTTGGAACTCCTTTAATAATTCAGTATGATCTAACAAACATCTTTCATCTGACTCGGAAATTTCTTTCATGTGCGTTTCAAGTCATAATCATGCCTTTGTGTGTTTGTCACTTTCTTTGCCTCATGGGAGCTTTTTTTTGTTTGGTTTGACTGGAGGAGATCTGTTACACTGAGAGGCTGGAATTAGTGTTTGACTCTCCGATTCCTTGCTACCTTTTGTTCCAGAGGAAAATGGGATTCTGACTGCTTGATGATTGATGGAATGGTTTCCCAGTTAGGAGACCAAGTTGAGAAGTTGTGGCGGAGAGATGAAGGAGGAACTGGGAAATACCCACCTGCTAGTTTACACGTGAGTGTTATGTTCACTGAAAACAGCAACGAACCCCCCAAAGCCCCACCCAAAAGCCAATGATTCATGAAAGACAGGAGTTTTTAAAAAACTTTTGATTTTTCATTTTCAGGCACTGCTGGATCTCTATTTGCTAGAAAGCATTGAAGAAAGCTACAAACATGCAATTGTATCCTTTCTCGTTATTTTTACTACACCTTCAGTATACGCACATAAATGTTCTTAAATGTTTGTCACCTGCGCGTTTAATAACATTTTTGAATTTATGCTTCCAAGACAGTGCAAGTGAAAACATTTAGTTTAGAATGAAGTCATGGACAGGAGCATTGTTTTATTTCTTTGTACTGTGGATTCCTTATGTTGTGGGGGTTTTTTTTTTGATGTTTTGTTGCAAAGTCTCTTTTCTGACATGCAAAAACAGGTTTGATAAGAAATGTTAAAGATAAAAATCTCCCTTGGTTTTTTCAAAACTTAGCACAGTTTTTAATTTTTTAAAGCACTCGTATCTGTAGCAAATGGCTGCTTACTAGGATGATGCACTAATACGTGCTGCTTCAGAGCAGAAGGATTTCTAACCGGTACCTGATTTTTGCCCAATTCATCCATCTTCCAGCCCAGATAGCAGTGCTTGCTTTTGTTCTGTTAGAAGTGCAGGCACACCGAAAAAGAAAGAGAGAGAAGAGAAAAGTCATTGGGCAGAAACTGAATTTTTAAGCTGCTGAAATATACAGAATTACTTGTTGTTGTTTGCTGCCTAACCCGAGAGGGGAGCCTAGAGAGCAAGGGGTTTAAAAACGGTTGTACCCCAGAGCTGTCTTATTAGAATATGTCCCTAAAAACGGATGTCAGAAACAGAAAATGACACTACCGATGAGTGATCCACATACTGTTTTAAATCCAGTTTCAATCGCTCAGTGCTACGTTGTCTTGTAAGGACACCTTAATTTACATTGTTCTATATACTCTGGAAATGAGGGAAAAAGCCAATGGTAGAATTTGTTTGCTTTAATAATTAAGCCTTGGATGTTCAGGTGTTTTGAATGTCCAACTGGTAGCTCCAGTGACTAAAGAGGGAGCCTGAGTTTGTAACAACGGAAGTATTTAAGTATCTAAAGTTAACCTTTCTGAATGCCTTACAGAAATCAAAGAGTGTTTCTTTCTGGCTATATATTCAAAATGCAGTTTGGGGGTTAGGACCTGACCGTCTTCAGATAGCTCAAAATGGCAAGACTAACATGGCAGTATTTTCTGCTTCCTACCACTTGTATATTCTGATTTCACTGTGTTTTTCGAAACATGATGTGATAAATGTTTGGTCTTCCAAATTTATTAGCCTTAACAAGATACTTGATGTCAGACAATTTACTTGCTGCTAGATATCATGCATTCCTTTCCGAATAAAACAGAAACTTCAATCGACTCCTTCCCAACTGCCTTTGCTATCCCTTGGGGACTTGTTAAGCTTATTCAAGGTTTTTGGCTTCTAGATCACAATGATTACGAAGTAAGTACGTTACAGTTCAGTTAGACATCCCTTACAGTCCAAAGCTGTAATCTGTAAAATGATTTCAAAAAATCGGTGCTTAGCTAATAACAGGTGCTACAACATTAGAAGCCCTTTTGTCATACTGCTACGACATCTTCAGCAATAAGTTATAATCTGAAATTTTCTTTTAGCCACTTTGACAGGAAATTGATTAAAACGAAGAAGAAATCAACTTTAATAATGCTTGATACTTGAATTTTCAAAGCCATCCATTTAGGTTGTTTTCAGCAGACCGATGGAGCGCTTTCTCAAAAACAGTGTTTTAGGTACTTTAAATATTAAAACTATGATCATAGCAGCAAGGTTTGAGGCAGAAGACTGCAGAAGTGACTGTTCAACCTAATTCATGTTCTTTGTGATGCTGAAGGTTGTTCTTTGCCTGTCACGAAGTTAATATATCTGTTTGTCTGGGAGAATAGCTTATTATTTAGTAATGTATTTCTAAAAAGTTCTGTTTGTACACAGAGATTTGGTTACTCTGGAAGAGTGTGAATTACTCCTTTTAAAACACTCGCTTTGTTCTGTACGGCTAACTGAACTTTGTCTTTGCAAATACTTGAGAATTTTTATTTACATTAGTTAGTCATCTAAGTTTATTTAACACACGTCCACCCTTATTTAAGATACTTTTGAATATTCTTGTTGCGTGCGTGCATGTGCATATCGTAATACACCTGACCTCTAACCTCTACAGAATTCACTGGCCCTGCTCTTTCATCCAGCTACAATCAAAACAGTGTCATGGCAGCACGTGAGAATTATTCAATCCCTGATGTGCCAAGGAGAGCATAGGCGAGCCCTCAGATACATACAGATGATGAAGCCATCAATGTCAAGCAGCAGTGAAGTGCGGCTTTTCCTCACTGTGTTGTTGTCCAATAGGTAAAGAAACCTATCCCACCGTTTTGGCATTCAAATATTGTGAAAGGTGGAGAACAAAGAATACGAATCACCGTCCCCTAAATTCCCTTTAAACTCTGAATGCAGTAGTTTGGGGGCATCTTTTTGGTTATACTATTAATATTCCTTTACGTCTCAAAAAATTTAATTACAGGTGCGTGGTGGAGGCTTGGGGTCTGCTGCATCAACATGCCACGAAGTTAAACATCGAAGAGCTGTTAAAACACATGTATGAAATCTGTCAGGAGATGGGACTAATGGAAGACTTACTGAAGCTACCTTTCACAGGCACTGAACAAGTAAGTGTGGACACGAAAAAAACCCTTAATGGTCTCTTTGAAAAGAGAAGAGGCAGAATCATAACAGATTTTTGAAATGTGTTGTTTGTCATAGGAGTGTTTGGAGAAGTTTTTACAGAGCGATGCTGCTGTTCAGAATCCTGAATTTCTTTTAGTCCACCATCTGCAGCATGCCAACTATATCCCAGCGCTGCAGTTGAATCATTCAATGAACGTTAATCTTATGGTAAGCATAAAAGTTGTGTCAAGTGTGCAGGTTTCTGCTAGGTGTTACTAACCATTTTTGGTAGTAAATAAAATAAAAATCAATGCTTTGTTTTTTATACCATTCTTTGAAATACTAGGAATAAGTTTCTACACTTTCCGTTACAGCTGAACCTAAAGGTTGAACAAAATATTCCACTACTCCAAAGCTACTCCGTGAAGTTATAAATTAAGTGTTGCAGACCACTGTTGACTCCACTTAAAATAGTTTGTTTGCATCTAAGGAATAATGGTTTAGATTGCTGAACGCTGTTTGTGTCAGTCTTTTCTGTGGCATGAAGAGTATGTTGTATGTCACCTCTTGAATCTTGCACACAGCTTTATTTTTCTAGCTGAGAGCAGTCTGGATGCCAATCCACAGGTAAAATCTGTGTGCTGGTTTGGTTTTCTTTTCATTTCCTCCAGTTATAGCATGAGCTCTGCGATTCCACAACTTCTGTTTTACCCCTTTTATGACAGAAATTCTTATCTAACTTCTATTTCTCAAAACAGCCAGATTAAATTTTGCGTTTTGCAAACTTCTGTTATGAATCTGTGATACGTTTTCTGTTTTCCGGAACCATAGTTTTCCAGTGAATCACACTTAGAAGGTGGTCTTGGAAGGTTTAGGTCCTGCATTTGAAAACTTTCATTCGGCCAGAAGGTGTGTGTAGGTAGCCTTTTCTTACTTGTTTTAATATTCACATCATTGTGTCCACTGTAATTTGCAGTTGCCCTGTATAGTCAGTCATCTCGGCCATTGGTGTTTCAGGAAAAACAAGGGAAAGCCTGCTATTTTGTAAGCCATTTGAAGACTGCAGGTGAGAACAAGCGTATCGGAGTAAGGTTCTGCCGAGTGCCAGAATTGTTTCAACTTGAAGTTGTAGGTTCTGTTATTATCCTAGTCTGCCTTGCCCTTTGCTGAAATTACCAGGTGGAATTGGTGTGTGCTGAGGAGTAGAACTTGCTGCTCTTCTGTGCAGTGGCTGTATTTTACAGTATCTGTGGAGGAAATGTATTCGCTAATTAGAAATAGCAGAGATAGTTGTGTGCAATGAACTTCCGGTAATCAGTTACCTTCTTGCTTTATGCTTTTTGTTCATCAGAATGATCGTGAGCCTCGCTTGAGAGAGAGAGCAGTTGCCAGAAATTCTATATTAGACCAATATGGCAAGATCCTTCCTAGAGTTCAAAGGAAGCTGGCTGTAGAGAGAGCCAAGCCTTACCACTTGCCTTCATCGGTCTCAAGAGAAGGTAGTTTTTAGGGGAGGGAAATACAATGGACAACTGACCATGACTTTGATCACACAAGGCTGATAATTTTTCCCTTCTTGCTTTACAGTCGCAAGACCAAAGCCATTATCAACAATAACAAAACAAGCAAATGCAGGAAATGTGCATACAAGAGCAACGTTCATCAGCAATGTATTGTCCAAAATTGGAGAAGTAGGGGTAGACAATGAGCAGAAAACCAGTTGCTCATGCCGTGATAGGTAAGCAGCCTTTTAACAAAGTTTAGTCTTGAGCTGCGTGTTTGGAGAGAGAGAGAGAGAGACAAAAAAATCCATTTGAATTATGTTAGTGTTTTGGAGGGAAGGGGCACCTGAATAAAGCTTCGTTTGGCTTTTTTGCACATACAAGACATAACATTTAAGAATCAATTCATCGTAAGTAATACTTGGAGAGAGAGTTCTTCTGCTATGATAATCTCATTTATGCAAATACATCTAGTTCCATTACAGTAAATGTGTTTACAGAATTTAAGGTAGCTGAAACGAAAACCATGATTGCCAACAAGCTATTGGTGTACAGGTTTTGGTAGACTTGATTGTGTGATCAAATAGTAATCTTTTACCACTTTGTGCCCAGTTTCTGCTTCGTTTCTGCCTGTTTTTTTTATTTTTACTCAAAACCAGGCAGAATTATAAAGAGCAAAAAAGAAGCTAGCAGTTGTCAGATGATGGTATGGTCAAATAAACTTGAATTCTGGTACGTTTGGACTTCAGGGGAGTGAAAGTCAGTTACATTTTCCTTTTAATTCTAGGCCTAGAGCTACAGAACCACCAGTCATAACACGTCCTCTCCCGGATGCAGAGTTGCCCGATGCATTTGTTGGGACACCTATTACAAAATTTTCACGAACCTATTCCAGGTATAGTAGAACTACAGAATGAATATTTCAAAAAGGTGTTGCTTCTCATATAGTGTGTGCGTGTATATACTTTCAGTGTTTGCAAAGTGTTCTGTTTGCATTTAGTTTTGTACCTGTTAAAGAAAAGGTCAGGTTCGGGAGACAACTAAGTGCAAATTTGAAGTGGTGCCAGCATTGAAATGCAGAGGAATTTTCTTCTGACATGAGAATTACATCACTTGTGCAACGTAAAATTGCATTACTCTTGCCTCAGATGGCAGGGATTTAGGAAATTAAGTGTGAAATGTAACGAAATAATGAAAAAACAAGAGAAGGCCTGTAACTTGTTCATGGGCCTGATACATCAGCCCAGCAGTGAGGGTTCACCTGTATTTCTTGTTCATTGAATGTTTTTGTTATGTGTCATCTCAGATGTCTTGAGCGCAGCATGGTTTTATTTCATTTATTTATTTATGTTCATATTTTCAATTGTGTATCTTCACAGATTGCTGGATTTGGTGGTTCGTCCTATTCCTTCATGTTCTGCAGCACAGGGTGGTAGCTGGCAGTCACCATGCAGAGCTTCTACTTCATTCATGGCATCCAGCCCATTGAAATCAAATATGAATGGTTCCATCTCACAAAAGAATTTTTCGAGAGCGTCAGAGCTGAATTTACTGGCGACGCCTCTTGTGGTTAAGGTTTGTGTTTTAAAAAACAGGATCAACCAACCAAACCAAAAGCCTGTTAACGTTGTTTAACATGAAACCACCAAAGTATTTAACACAAACCCTGTTGGATTCAGAGTGTGGAATATTTTCAGCATACGTGTGGTTATTGTATGTAGAATCCTTTTGGAAGCAGGACGTTGGGAACAGTCTTGAAGAGGGAAAGTTTAGTTCTAAGTTAACTGCAGTACGCACATTGTCCCATAGCTTTCTGAAATACACTCGTGTTTATTGCATGGAACAAAGTAAGTTAAAATTGGACTTCTCAATATACTTAGATCCTTAGAGATGCAATTTGTAGCTTAACCATCTCATTAGTTAAGTGCTCAATAGCTCTGTGGAGTTTGACTTGCATGCCTACAAGCAAGAATGTAGATGCTTCAGTTTCTTAATCCACCTAAGGGAATAACAACGTAAGTGATGCCAGTTAAGCGATGTCAGTCTCCATCAAATTCAGTGACGGCTTTTTGCAGGGATTTTACTTATTGATGTTTGCGTTAAACTCTTTCCATTCACCGCCATCAAACTCTCCTCATGTAAGGAAATAACAACTGACCAATCTTCTTGGTGCTGATCTTTTTGCCTTTGCCTACCTGAACAAAATAGTAGTGATCTCTCTGATTTATAACCTTTTTCTTCTTACTAACTATTGTCCATATCATTAAGCTGGTTTCATTATCTTCCTTTTAAACCCGTTCAATACCGTAAAGTCTTTTCTGAGCTGAGGTAAGAAGACCTGAACGCTTCTAGATGAAGATGTGTAGGTATGTTTACAGCAGTGTCACTTCATTCAGTCCAGTGCGTGGATTGATTAATCAGAGAAGAAAGAAGGTATCGCTGTTGCTTTGCCGATTGCCATTTCTCATGGCAGTGTTTTCAGTTGCTGTATCTGGGGTAGCATTTGAAGTGGTATGCCTTTTAGAAGAGCAGTGTAGATATGGCAAAAATTACTGGGATGGGAGATAGCATTGCAGACAAGAAGATGCCATATCCTTGTTTCTTCAGGAAATTAATTTGAACACTAACATTTTATGTTGCATTAATAAAAAAAAAAAAAGAAAGAAGCCAAAAGAATCATAAGAAACATGAAACGCATGGGTTTTTTACCATTAAGTTTTTTGTCCCTTTGGAAAAAGAGCAGTGCAGAGGCTAAACTTTGTCCTCTCTGCTGGTACAAACTCAGTTTAATTTGAACTAATACTTTTGACAAGTGAAGTCTTCTGTTTTGAAGATTTAACAGGTCTGAAATTAAATATTTTTATTTCTTTTCATAGAGAGCTAAAGTTTTGGCCACAGCTGCTTCTGGTTTTCCTGCGTTTACTCCTCAGTCTATTCTCAGATCCAGCCTTCGCGCTACACCCCTAGCAACTCCCTCTGCATCTCCAGGACGATCAGTTACTCCTCCTCTACGAGCAAAGGAGCCTAGAATATCTTTCAGGGAAGAGAACTCGAATGCAAAATGGACTGTTGGGGTAAGCTGGCCTGTAGTTAGTGATCTTTATAGTTAAAGGCTTTACAGACTGTGATTTGATTTATTTTTTTTAAAGTTTTCCAAAACTCCTTATATTGAGAACTGGAATACCAAATCAGAACGGCAGACTTGAATTTGGTCAAAAAAGGTTATGTTGGACCTTCTGTAACATCACCTGCCTGCAGGAACATATTCATAACAAATACCAGTGACCTTGGTGGTTTTTACTCCAGCATCGCTAGGCGCTGTGATTGTTCCAAATTGCATGTGTGCAGCTTCCCGCTATACCTTTTGAAATGGTGGTGTGGCAGGAAGTTAAGGAATACAGATTCAGTTGTTTGGGTTCGCTAAGCTTTGTGAATGAAACACCTCTGAAAGCAACAAAAGTCATGAGCTGCATTTACTTTCAGTCTCTCTTTTTGCAAGGACTGGGTTTCCTTAAGTTATGGTAAAAATAGACTCCCGATGAAGAGAGCTGTATGGCTGTCTCTTCTCTAGCCCTAAAGTTCTCGGTTTTGCTACTTGCCTTGCACCAGCGATAGCATTCGTATAGTTGTCAAATGAAGTCTGTCCACCTGGAAGTTGCCCCCTTCTACTCCTCCTTTTGTTCTGTCAGGTGGCTTCCCTGATTCAGCTCGTCATGCGGTTGCCAAAGTAACGTACCAAACGGACGGGGGCATGTGCTAGTATCTACCTGTAGGAGCTTTCCATACCTGTACTAACGAATTGTCATAACCTGTTTTTATTGTACCTGTTATTGCCTGTTATAAAGAGCTACTCAACTGTAAGAAGAGGCTCTCTCTCCTGTAGGAAGTTCTTAGTAATAGTGCAGCGTGGCCGGATTAATTCACTTGTTCCATGCCACAGGCATAGTGAATGCTAAAATATGTTAGTAGTGCATACAAGCTGAAGAGGCAAGCATAAAAAAAGAGAAATCTTGGAGTTATGATTTTAGGTATGCAAAGCTCCCTCTTCCTGAAAACACAGTAGTGAACCCAATGAACAGCCTTGAGATGACAGGGTAAGCAAGCACTTACAAGACCCACTTCATCTTAATTCTCCAAGGTTGTGGAAACTCAATAAGCAGTCAACAGTGTGATTGGTTTTTACGCTGAGCTTTAAAAGCTAAGACAGTGCTAGAATGAGAACTAATTTTGTAGCGCCTTGCTTAAGGTGACACTTGTAAAACTGACAAATATCAGTATATATTTGTTCCTTTTTTTTTTTTGTCTTGCTTTGACAAAAAGCATATGTGTGATCTTGATTGTGAACTTTCTTTTTAAAAAATAAAGGTAACGGAAGATAATAAAGCACCGTCTGGAGTTTCATCTGAGCATCATCACGGAGTGGTGGAGGATGCTTGGTCTGAAAGTAGAGATAAACCAACTCTGTTTCCTCTGAGCAATCCCGAGGATGATGGTGCTGAAATGGAAGAGTCTGGAGATGGTTTGGAGAAAATGGATGTCAGCAAAGAAAACAGTAACTTCTCTGCCAGGTCAGACCAAACTGCTTTGGAGTATCATGATGCAAAATCACCTGGCGATTTTGAAGATGATGTCATCTTTATAGCTGCTAATCCAGCTAATTCTTCCACTGAAGAAACTGCCGATTTTGAAGAACTGGAGAAGGAGGAAGACAGTGAAATAGTTGAAGAGAAACCCTTCCCGATGGAACAACCAGGTTCATCAGAACTAAGAAAAGCAGCTGGTGCGTTTCCTGCTATGATAACCTAAGCTTCTGCATTTTTCAAATGTCTTCAAAAGGCTAAATTACTGATGGGTGCAACAGTCAATGATGAGCATTCACGAATGTCCGAGGCACTTCCTTGTCCTAGGCTTTTAAAATTGCCACTGTGTTTTGAGTCCTTTTTTAGGTCTCGTGGACATTATGGATGTATACTGCTTTTGGCTGGCACTTCTTGTGTGTAACTGCAGCGGAGAGGCAGCAGTGACTTGTGGGAGTTTTGAGAGGGGTACAAGTTGAAAACTTAGGCTTCTGGTTATGTTTTAGGGGTACTTCTGTAGGCTGCAGGTTTTTTTACAGCACGTTTAGCGTATGGCGTGCTTTGACTAGATAGGTAATTTTTTGTTGTTCTTTTGTTTTTTTACCCCCCTCGTTAGTGCTCAGTTAAATAGTTTTCTTCGGGAAGTGAGTCTGCTTGGGTATCTGCTTCTCATTACAGCTATGCTTGCTCCTTTTGCTGGCTCAACAGCTTATGCAGCCTTTTCCAAACCTATTTCAGCTGGTCTTTGGCAATTCAGCTCAATTCAACTCATTCAAGCCAGTGCAGCTGCTGAGGATGTGTTCATATGAGCAGGTCTGCTGGCAGATTAGAAGAGATGTAGCTCACTAGCTGGTGAGCAGTGATGAAGAGCTGGGAATGACAGTAGTGCAGGAACAGGGAGAAGGTGTGTAAAGACAGCTACAGTCAGGATTTGACAAACAGAGCTCAGTCCGCTCAGCTGCTTATAACAAAAGTTTGCTATTCCTGGGAGAGGTATGCAAGTGTCGGAGTTCTGCGTCCGAGGTCTTGAAACAGTTTGTAGCGGGGAGTGTGTACTCCAGTATCGGTGCATCATATGCAGCCTGATTCAGTGCTAAGCCTGAGATGATCCCGGAGGATCCTGGAGAGTGATTGCTGCTACTGAAGTTCCTCAGCTCCTTTTCTTTTTCAGTAAGAGCAGTGCCCAGACAGGGACTCCGTGTACATGGGTAAAAGGGGTTCTCCAGCTCTGAGTGTTTCTAGTAAGATAGGTCAAAACATTTGCCTGTCTGATTTTAGCTGTCCCGTGTTTGGACAAGAAATCAAGGGTGCTTTTCCTTAAAAATAATGATAAGGTCCTAATCATTAAAGAATAACCTTATGAAGAAAGTTTGTCATTGCCGGACTATGGTACAAACAGTTCTGTACAATTTCAGTACTCTGGAAGCGTTAGAGGGCAGCCAGTATAGCTCTTGTTTGGCCTGAGCTAGCAAAATTATCCCAGTCCTGCGTACTGTCTGCAAAGGTAATTGTTGGATCTGGAGGAAGCAGACGGCAGAAACAAAGAAGAAAAGGAGGAGGGTGTTTCTAAAATTTGGCCTGTTGAGAGAAAAACAGGCTAGCAAGCAGTTGGGTTTCAACGCCACCAGTCAATCTCTAGAGAAAAGAACAGGAGACGACCTTAGATGCGTTCTTGTAGAAGAGGGGAAATGAAGTCAAGAAAGGAAGGAAGCATTGCTGGGATGAGTTAAATATCCAAAGAGAAATAAGAAAAACTTACGACCCAATTTTAAGAAGGAGGGATGTTTCCCGAGGTTTTTATGTATTAGGTCAGTAACATATCAAGTTGAGTTTGTAAACAGAATGTCAATGGCCATGTTGTTTTCTTGATGGAAATTATGCATCAGACTTCTTGTTTTACTGGAAAGAAGCATTCAGACCTTCTGTGCATTTGAAGTCTTGGTGGCGTTATCTTGTTAGATCACCATCCTAGGTGAAATGCGTTACGGCTCTCTTGAAAATCATATGAGCATTTTAAAAGAAATGATGTTAAGTGCAACAGGGAAGTCACCCATCTGTCTGTTTTTGTAGGATTTGTGGAAGAATCAAATGCTGAACGTCTTACCCTTCCTGAGGATGGTAAATTGTTGTTTAAAGCTGCTGAGGCTGCTACTTCTGGGACTGCAAGTGAAGGGTAAGTTTGTGAAATAGATACACCTTTAGGTTCACACAACATGTGACTGCTGGCTTTCCTGTGTTTGAAAACTATGATTTTGAGCTGGTATTGGTTCTCTCCTGTGTTCTTAAATATAACAGGTTTCCTGTTCCTTTCTGTCTGTGAACAGAACTAATGTGGCATGAATAGAAGTCAAATTGACGAGCTGTCAGTTTGAGCCTTTTTTCTCAAATCATTGCAGACCCCAAAGTAATGGGATAAGGACTTCATTCAGCGGGCTATATGCACCTTTTTACAGTTTGAGGGGGCTACTAAGCAGATACTGTGAAGAGAAGCCCTCCTTTTGTCTGAATGTTATGTAGGTGAAAATTACAGCTGAGATTCCTGTAACTTTAGTGGGTTTATTGTGGGGCTTGAATACTTTCTGGCAGTACTTTATACACTTAATTTCTATTTTCTATGTGTGGTCAATTAGCATCTATTTGTTTCTGGAAAGGGAAGCAGTTTTCTCACCAGGTACTTTAAAAGCTGCAACTGCTTAGTGAGAGATGTTAGCAATGAAATAACCCTTAATTTCAAGTGGTAACTTACAGTGGCACAAACTTTTGTTCAGTTGGTTCTAGACCTCGAATATGGCAGTTGGAGTCTTTCTACAGAAGACAAGTAAGATATTATTCTTTAATACAACTCTGTTGTTATGTTCTTATCCAGTGTGAGATAGCTGGGAAGAATGTTAAGTACTTGATTCGTTGTACAAAATGAGTCGGGAATTGAATGTAGATGTGTTGGTAAAGGAATTTCTAATTTTTCTTAATTTTTTTCTGTTTGGAAACTTGAAGACTTTACAGTGAGAAAGTAATTTGTAAAGCTCTTCAAGGTTTGTTTTGAAGCTTTATGATGGATTTCTCTCTTTCTGTTCATGCAGTGAAGCAAACCAGCAGGAGTCCAAAATGTCCTCTTCATCAGAAGAAAAAGCCATACCAGTTGCAACAAACCCACAGCTTTCTGAATCCCCGCAGGCAGAGGGTGAATGTACGTACAGTATGTGGGAGATGTTATGTGAGTTAAGGTAGCTGAACTCCTCAAGTAACACGTGCAGTTTGCCATAGCGCTACAGGTGTCTCAGACTGAAGTAGTACTAGCATGTTACTGCTAACTTCCATTAAACTCTAGAGAGAAGAATACCCTCCTCAGAGAAAGTCCTCGTAGAAAATGCATAGCCAATGTTCCTGTTCTGGATAAAGGTACTGAGAAAACTGGTAGAATATAAAATATTGGAAGGAGAGATCAGTATTTATTTCGGTGTTGTACACCACTACTAATTTGTGTGCTATGGGATCTGCTGCTTGAGTTACTATTTTGAAAGATGATGCATCCCTCAGTATTCAGGCTGTGAAGAATAACTAGCTACCAGGTAGATGGTTCTGGTTTCTAGCGTTTGGGGAAAGCCCGGTGTATGTGGCAGGATGGAGAACTGTGTTCTTGGCTCCTGCTCCCTCTGTCACTTCCCGTTGCTTAAACGCGTGTCATTTATAGAGCAGTTAAGTTAAAATCATGTAAATCTCTTCCAGCTGTGATACGTATCCTTGACAGCGAGGATGTGGTCAGTACTCATTCAGAAAATTGCCTTGAGGGGAAGTGTGTGGATTTACCTGAAGAACGCAACCCAGAAGCAGCTGAAGATGAAGGAAACGTTCCTTTTCCACAGGAAGAAGTGACTGTTTCTAACAATCTTCCTAAAACTGAGGAAATTAATGTAAGTAAACTATTTTCCCATTTTCTACAAAAGAGAAAACACTTTGCAAATTGAGGACAGTCCTGTCTAACTGACAATTAGAAGGCACGCAAAACCGTCTCAGTTTCTTTAGCTGGGTAACACAAGTTAAAACCTCGTTGGGTAAGGGCAGATAGGTTTTTCTCCTATGCATTTGCTGTACCTATAACACAGAATAGAACCTGTCAAGACTTGGGCATTTGAGAGCTGCAGGAGTGCCAAAACCCGCCTAAATATTTGTTAAAAATCACCATGCCTTCATTTGGTTTGCTAGACTGTAAATGTTTCTTATTTGACTTAAGAAAAGAAATAGTTTTAATGTTAAAGACAATAAGAAAAGTTGGGGAGTGCAGCTTTTCAATACTGGAGGCCGTTTACCAAATGACAAAATGATGTGGGAACCGGACTCATTTTCAGAATGATTTAGGTGCTTAGATCCTTTGCTATTTGTTCCTTATTAACATAAAGAGAATTCCCAGTAATGAGTTAATTTCAGTGTCAAGATATTTCCGGCTACCTAAAACTCTTTTTGTGTGTGTGAAAATGTGGGGGGTTTAACATCTAAACTTTGTAAAATATGAATTTTAAAAGGTTGTTCACAAGGGCTGAAAATCAGAGCCAGAGATTCCTCAGTTGTCGCAGGTTTTCCCCATTGTTCTCACTTCTGCTGGGGCCGATGAGTGATTTGGGTTCATTGTGGATGTCCTCTAAGTACCATATAGAGTATGCTGTCGATTTCCTGTAGGGTTATACTCACAGGAGTTAGTAATAGTTAGAGTGAAATACAAACTGAAAGGTAGGCGTAGCACAAATAGATTGGTCTTAAGTAACAGAAGATGCTTTTCGGTGTCCCAGATTTCAGATGAAGTTGAACAGGCAGTCGCTTACGTAGCTCGTCTCGGCTTTGGGGTTTAGGACAATGCTCTAGAGAAGATGATTATAGACTTGGGAATACATAAATCACTTACTTATGGGAGTAAATGGAAAATCTGTGATGGGAAGAAGGGAGCCGGTATGTGAGACGGTCACAAAGCTGCTGCAGTCCTTCCTGTAGCAGTACAGCGAAGGTTTTCCTGCTTTCGTTATGACTGGTTCTTACTGAGTTATACGTAAACATGTCTTTTTGGCTTGTCTACCTTCACTGAATTTAGGACAAACTACTTACTGCTTTCTTGGTCGTAGATTTGTAAGCATAAAAGGAAAGTTTATGCAGACTAGTATTTCTCGAATTTCGCTTTGAAGCGTGGCATGTTGCTATATGCATGTTGCGCAACTACACGCACTCGTTCTCAAATTTGTGCTAATACCTCGCTTGCAGTCTGTGCTCCCTGCCGTGCTGTTAATGGCCGGTGGGAACCGGGCTGGAGTGACCCTATCGTTGTACTTTGTAACGCCGGCTTATGACAGGGTAGAATTGCTGGTGGTCGTGAAACTAGTCTGGTATTTGTACTCGGTATTGCCGTCACCTTCGTACTTCGGGAGCCACCCATCGGAAACTACTAGTAATTACAGCTTTTAGCTTTTTCCCTCGGCGAGCCTGCCTATGGGGGGCATCTCCGTACTCCGGGTGCCATCGCCTGGAGACTGTTACTGATTACACCTTTTACCTTTTCTCCTTGGGGAGCCAGCCTAGGGAGGAGAGATCTTCCCGCATCTTCCCCTTCTCTGCCAGGCTAATTACAATAGTGTTTGAGGACTTTGAAAATTTGCATAACCTTGGGATGTTGAAACCAGCAGGGTCCTATGCGAGGTCTCCTGCATGTCGTTCAGGTCTTGTTTAGGGTTAAACAGCTGTTTAAGGATACGATAAAAGATGATGCTTTAGCAACTTTTGACAAGGCAGGAGGCAAGAAAATAAGCAGATTCTATGGAGACTCGCGCTGAGTGGCTTCTTCCTTCTGCCCTCTTTGGCTAGCACTATAAGTTAGAGGGTTGGGCAAAGGTCTTCACGCGTTGATTAAATTATCTTGGCCATCTGAGTCACTTGAAATACATAACAGAGACTACTTTTGTTCTCAACATAAAAGCTTGAGTGTCTCATGTGGCTCTAGCAGGAGAGAATAATTGCTCAGTACAGGGGGCTACAAAGGCAGAGATGGAGGTATTTAGAATCTATGTGTCGACTCCTGCAATCCAAGTGATTCCTTACAGTGCGGTGTTGAGTTGTGGGATGTGATACCTGACCAGTTTGACTAAGTGTTGCGGTGACAGCTATGATGACCGAAACTTTAAGCTTGGGGGACATCGTTGTACTTTACCCCGTTAGATGCAGAGTCGGTCACTCTGTGTGGCTTTGTAGTCAGTCCGGAAAGTACTGCAATGTGATGATTACTGCCAGCTGGGTATACAGCTTGTATTGTAAAACTGCTCACTTTGTTCATGGGTGGTGGCAAATCGTTAGTCATGAACAGAAGTATCAGAAATGGAGCATGGGATTGCACACACGGAATACTCTGTTCTCTGTCCCTTAAACGCATAAACTTTTGCCTGTAGTAGAGAGTACATTGTATGTTTCTAACTTTACATTTGGTGGTGATCTGAAAGGAAAAGCAGCATTTCACTGTCCTCAGCTTCATCTAGCTCAGCCTGAAGTTAGTCTGTTTGGTAACTGATAATGCATTAAGAGACATTTTTTTATCTTTAGGTTATTGAAGATGGTGCGGTTAAGGCACAAACCTCAGAAGAAGCACCTGAAACATCACCATATAGTGAACTACATCCCTCAGACAATCTTCAGTACAGCTATGATACTACAGAGCAACGGTTTGCATGTCATTTGCCTGATCAAAGAGATGGTGAATGTGATGCAGCTGAGGGAGATGGAGAGCTTTTTCTATCTCAGAGTAATTTTACTTTAGTCTTGGAAGGAGAAGAAGGTGAAGCAGAGATGGGAGACCCTACATTAGTAGATGCTTCTAAAGCAGCTGGCACAACAACAGAGGAAAAACCTGTCAGCAGTTTAGGAAATACTGAAAACCAAGAACATGTTACCAACTCGGTGTCCACTGTAACTAGTGATCAGGAATCTCAAAATATTGCAGAGTCGCTCCCGTATGTGCCTGAACCCATTAAGGTAGCTATTGCTGAGAACTTACTGGACGTCATCAAAGACACAAGAAGTAAAGAATTTACATCTGAAGTTGTAGAACAATCTATTCATGAAACCATAGGTAAAAAGGTAACTGGGTTCCAGAAGGCAAAAGCTCCCTTAAGAACCGTGCCAGAAGGAGAGGAAGACGAAACCAGCGTACGTCAAGTAGAGTACGGCATCGCTCCTAGAACACGTGCAAGGGGACAACTGAGTAGAAGTCTAAGTACTCCATCGGCAGGCACTCAGCAGCTACCGAAGACAGGCAAACCAGGTCTGTTTGCACTGTCTCCTAGGAGAAGTACCAGGCGAACAAAAGAAGCACCCGAGACTTCTAGTCTTCAAACAGAAGAAAATGCTCAAGAGGAGCAAATGCTTGTGATGCCTGTTACTCCTAGGAGAGGCAGGAAGCCTAAACCAAGCACTGCAGAAAAAGTAGAAAGCAGTCTTTCTGAGGGACGAACATTGTCCCTCCGTACACAGTCCATAGCTGCTACTCCAAGAAGAGGATTAAGGAGAGCGAAGGAAGCTGCAGCTGAACTCTTGGAAGAGGCTGATGAGGAAACTTCTCTTGCTGAAGGTAGCATTATCGCTTCTGCTACTTCCCAAAGGACTAGAGGAGGGAAAAGTTCAGCAGGAGGTCAAGAAACTGGCCAGATTGACACTGGTCATAAGATAAAAACGTCAGTCAGTCCCAGCAGAAGTGCAAGAAAACTGAAAAGCGTTAATTTACAATTTATGGAAAATATTGTCAAGGATCAAGAGGTGCAGCCTAGTGCCCAACTCCTTTTACCGGTGCCAACTAAAAGAGGCAGAAGAAGAAAGATGAGTTCATCAGAAGTTTCAGAAAATTCTGACCTTGATCTGTCTAAATCATCGCTTCCTCAAACAGAATTCAAACCTCCCGTCACTCCGAGAAGAAGTGCCAGGAAGGGGGCACAAAATCTCCTGGCAGACACAGAATCTCTCTCTGCTCAGGAAGACGTGCGTGCAGGTGGGAAATTGGGAATTCTTGGTACTCCTAAGAGAAGAATAAGAAGAGTCCCACATGCTAAACTAGAAAAAACGGATGCTCCTGAGCAAAGAGCTGCTCAGCCAAACGAGGAATCAAGCACACCCAGGACTACAGTAAGAACAGGGCATCGGGGCAGAAAGAGACGATTAGTATTGGAGGAGAGCGCAGGGGAGGAGGCCTTCCCCCAAGGACCTGGTGGCAGCCCTTTGCTGCTTGAAGAGAGAAACCCATCAGGACATGCTGAAACATCAAGAACTTTAACAGGTCGTATTACAAGAACCAGATCCCGTAAAACTTCTATGCTTCAGAAACTGTCTCTTGAGGAAAATGAGTCCTTCCTTTTCTCTCCTCCTCTCACTAAGCTGACAAAGAAATTTAAAGGTAGGTGCACTATGTTTATATGCAAAATAGGGCATATTGCTGTTTTGTAAACCACAGAAAACAGCTTGTGAGGATGGCTTTAAGTATTGTAAGAATATAACCATACAAAATAAAAAATTGGGAAAGAGGCAATTCCTCTTTTTTCTGAACTCTATATGACTGCCTGGCTAGTTGTGGTGGAGACAGGAGAGGAGGCTGATCTGATTACACTGACATGAAATTTAAGCTTAATTTTTTGTCATGAGCTTAATGTCTATCCATTTTGAAAACTGGAGGATATATGTTAATATGTGGTTGCCATCACTTCCCCCCAGTGGAGAAGTAAAGGAGACATGCTTTCAAATTCTGTTAATTTTTTAACTTAACATGAGCTGCAACTTGCAATAAACTATACAGCTGTTTGTTTATGTGATTGTTTTTCATGGGCATATACTTTGTTAGTGAAGTTACTGCTCATGGGGTTCTTTGTACTGGAGTACATGATAAAAAAATATTTTTTGAGATGTGTAAGGACTGTCGATGCCTCTTGAGCATAATATCTTTCATTATGTAAGTGCAGGTAAAATCGCTACACTGGCTTATTTTTGTTTCACTATTTACTGTAAAAGAATGGATCTCAAGAGGCAGTTACTAGGGGAAGAATACCTGCACATTTTTTATAAACCCAATTGGACCTTTTATTTCAGGAATCTGTTGTGCTTTTGATTATTAGCTGTAATTTAATGTCACTGTCGTTTATGTATAATGTACATGCATGTTAAGAATGCATTGTCATTTTAGCTGGAAAAGCAGACCATCCTGTGCAGCTTAAGGATATAGACCCGGACTTGTCTTCTCAATTTGTCTTTTCACCCCCTCTGTTGAGGTCAAGGAGAAAAAATGAATCTAGTATTTCCCAAATTGTGAAAGAACCAGTAAGTAAAAACTCTAGTTGTCTCATGTTCTTGTTTTTTGCTCTGTACTGCTTTTTCCAGTCATACTTTGTGATGCCTTGCCTTTTTCCTGGAAAGTATATCTAAAAAGAGAGCTTTAAATTAATCAGCTAAACTGTTTATTTTTTTTCTTCATGAAAACTAGCTACAGAAATCAGTTCTGAATCTATGTAAGTCAAGGATTAATAAGTACTGCTTTGTCTTTAACAAAAGGCACAGTGGCTTTCTTTAAACATACTTGTGTTATCTGTTAATATCGGCATGGAACTTTGAGGATGGTACAGTTATTTGAGATGGCAGGTTTTTGCGGGGAGAAACTGTAATGCTTTTGGAAATAACTTTGGCGTGACTACTTCATGAAAGAAACATTCATTTGTATTCCGTAGAAGTGTAAGAACTTGTGCATGATTAATGTTTTTGTTGCCTTAACACAGGACCTTCCAACTAAAGAGGAAGAGGATACCAAATCCATAGAGTCTGTGGGAAAACAAAAATTGAAGAGAGGTAGAGCTGCAAAATCAAAAATGAAAAAAGCAAGCAAGTATGAATTTTTTTTTGAACACTTACTTGCATTCCTTTATTGTGGTAGTGATTCCGCTGTTAGCCACCTAACTTCCTCTTCCTTTCTTGGCTGTGCAGTTCTGCTCTGACTTTATGAGTATGTCGAGCTTGCTGGTCTAATAGGTACCTTTTTCCCCACTTAACGGTTTAGTTTTCTAATGGAAGCAGAAGAGAAAGGGAATGGAAAAGGGCAAGTGGATACTAATCTTTGCAATGATGGCGTGCTCTTACACTATCTTATTCCACCTTATGAAGCCACACTCTTATGGTCTTTTGTTCCCCATACAAGGCAGGAGAGGGTCAGACAATGAGTAGAGAGAACTTCTTGTCTCTGGACATGTTCTCTGGTTCCTTCTGGAAAACTGTTTGAGGGCATCTGCCTCTTAAAAGCTGGGGTGGGGGCCTCTAAAAGCTTGTATGAATAGTGACTGAGAATGCTTGGGACAGTTGGTAAGGAATGAAAGCAAACGGATGCTTATTTATGTACTTTTTCTGCCTTGATCCTGTCTACAAAGAAGCCCATAAATAATCCTTTGGCATGGACTTTGTAATTCCATGGGGTTTTTTTCATCTACTAAATACTGTTGGTAATAAAAAAATCAATTTGATACTTCTCTTTCTTATTAGAACCACAAGAAAAGAAGGTTCTTGGTCACCTCCACCAGTGGAAATAAAATTCATCTCTCCTTTTGGAAGTCCAGTGGACGGAACAAAAAGCAAGCAGCAAGAAACCGCAGATGCAGCAGAGAAGATGCTACGAAAGAACAAAAAAAGACTGTCTAATTTTCCAAAGCCAGTTGGGCGCCGGAAGATGCTGTAACTGTTTTTTAAGTTTATACTGTACACCACTGTTTGTAAAGTCATCAAAATTGTGTGGGTTAGTAAAAAGAAAAAAAATCACCTAATTTGGAAGAGATAATTTATATAAATTATTGTAAAATTTCATAAACAAATGGTCTTCAGTAAGTAACTCCATATGGAGTGTGATTTCTTCAGTCAATGCAGTTTTCTATTTTATATTAAGACTTCATACATTTATATAATATGTAAATACAGCTTATTTTAGGAATGTTAAATAAAAATGTATACTTCACAATATGCTTACTGTCTGATAGCTTTTTGAGGGAATAGTGGGTTGAATGGCCTGTATTGCTCAGAAATTTTAATGTTGGTTTGCAAGAGTTGCAGATGCTCAAAAGTGAGGCCAAAAGCTTCGCTTAGAATTCCTATAACAAGTAAACATTTAAAACATACTAGTTTAAATTTTGTATATGATGTTTGACCTTCTGGCACAAATAATTGGGCTCACAATACAAACTGGTAATTCTTTACATTCACAGTTAAGTTGTACTGTGTTGAAGTCAGAATGTAAACAGTTGTATTTTAAGCTGTGCAATATTTTTTGTATTTGTCTTAAACTTTGGGAAAGCTGCTGTTTAGTTCATAAAACTAGATCGCACCTCAGATGCTTCACTATTTTTTACAGTTTGTTGTCAGCAAAAAATTAACTCTATAGAGGGTGTGATGCTTACAATAGCATATCAAATTTAAAGGGATATTACCCACATAGTTTGAAATTTGAGCCAAAACTATTTTCATAAGGTTAATAGGAATGCTACTATAATTGAAATAATTATTGTCTGTAAGCATATTTTTCAGTATTTGAACCCTGCATATCACAGCACTGAAAACCTGATGGTAAAGCTAACATGATAGTCTGAAAAAGGTACCAAAATGTACAGAAATCTTACATACGAACCATATTTTTTTAAAAATTATTACATTAATAATCTTGGGTTATGGAGTAAATATCCCTATAAAGCTTCAATTTGTAAAAATAAATTAAAAAACCCTATTCTTTTAAAAGCAGACATGGAAGTACTATTTTGATGTGCAGTCTTTTAGACAATGGATTATTTTTCTGTATGTTAATTTATATATGGTTGCAACTTTTAAGATTACAGAATGGTTGAACCTGACATTAAACTTTTCAATTAGTAAAAACTACTACAGTTACTCTAAGAAATAATTTATTGCTTAACTGATACCTTGTGCATCATGGCTGAATGTATTAGTAACAGACTAAACTTATAAAAGAATTTCTTCTGGGGCCATGATTTTTCTAACTCAAAACAGGTCATTCTAGAGAAGCAGTTGCATGCACTTTGTTATTTTTCTCCTCAAGAGTATTCATGTCTGAATGAAAGCTTAAAAAAAATGCCAAATGCTGACAGTGTGAAAGTGGCAGTTTCAGTGAGACCTTTCAGTCAGGTTAGTAATCATTTACTCTGAATATTTTGTATTTGAACTACAATATAAATATGGTTAAAGAGGTGGGGGGGGGGAGTTCTAGCAATATTTTTTAAATTCACATTGTACAGAAATGCAGTGAATAGCTCAGAAAATTGAATAAAAGATCAAACTTTCAAAACTGGAATAGAAAATGGATGTCAAATCTGAATATATGTTTTGTGTAGTGCACAAGAGTATTTATAAAATGCTCTGATTCCTGATCAAATAGAATTGACTGATGAAATACTAGTGAAGGTTGCTTAATAGGGTTTTAACATGTTTCTGTCATTTAGACTTGCAGTATATTTTTTAATGTGACAATCAATTAGAACAAATGAAAACATGATATTAACTAATTTTAGTAATAATTTGTAGTAATTTTTAGCCTCTTTATTTTATAACCAGCTCAGCTGAATTATTCTCATTTGGCAGTGCTTTGGAGGAAAAAAGAAAGCAATAGTAATAACAAGAAAATTGGCATGAGATTTAATAACTTCCTAAAGGTTTGTAATCATCTAGTAATTTTTTACTTTAAGGGAGTTTTAATCCAATTATGTGTAAAAATGTTTTCCTCCTGTTTTTTTCAGTTACTTAGATTCAATGCACGGTTCTTGGGTGCTAACCAGTTTCCCCAGGGGGCAGTTTAAAAAGAATAGGAGCATAAGCATAATGTGTAATAAGAAATGGGATTTCAGAGAATTGAAGGACATAGAAAGAAAGGAAGGCAAAATAAGGTACTGGGAATTTTTATTTAGAGCCTGAGAAAAGGAAGAGAAACTGGCTAACAGCGTCAAGATGGCAACTCCAGGATGGGTTTATAATGAAGTGGAGAAAATAGACTTTACTTGGGTGTTTTTTGTGTAGGCTTGCTATAAGTATGTGAAGGATAGAGTGGAAAAGATCATTTCAACAAGGGTGAGGAAGAGCCAGTGCATGGGCAGTTACTTCTTAACAGGATGAATTGGGAAGGAGACTGCCTTTTAAAAGATTAAAATAGCATGGAGGTGAGGGGTGGAGCAGGCTAGGAGTCTTAACAGAGAATTGCAGGTGTTTGCACATGGTGTCAGAGAAGGGCATGAGGGGCCTGTGAAAGAAAGAGGTGTGATGCATCACTGTAGTGGGTGCATGCAGAAGGCTATAGGGGCACAGAGCAGCAATTCCCTTGTGAGCAAGATGAGAATTGCCCAGGAGCTACTCAGTACAGTTCATCACTAAATAGAGCAATTCTGAAGTTTTTCTGTAAGAAAGTTAATTGCTTGAGAGGTGTGTGTTTTTCTCCCCCTAAATTAAAACTAGAATTTCTCAAGAGTGTTTTGATGCATCTGCTTTGATCTAATGTCAGATGGCTAAAAGCTGAAGCTAAAATGTGCATCTGTACCTTTGGGGTTGTAACCCCAGAGAAAATTCCGCTGGAAGGTTGACTGCCTTGGGACAGCAGACTTTCTCGCCTTTCAGAAAGAATAGACATAAGTGTAATGGCAGATTTGTTTCCAGGAAACACATAGTAGGAGGTGTTAGTGAAGGGAGAATGAATATTAGTAAGATTAAGGGCTGCTTTAGAAGGGAATTTGTCAAGAAAAGAAATGTTTTGGTAGAAATGGTTCCCTGAGTTAACGCAGAGTTATCACAAATAAGACTTTTTTTTTCTTCAAATGTTTAGAAGGCAGGGCTGATGAAAGTATTCATTCCAGGTTATAACATGAAGGAAAATGAAAGCAAATCTATTTTACTTTCGATAGACACTTGGTGCTTAAAGCATTAACTGATTCATGTTGACTTAGTTTATTTGCCTTAATGTTTGTATATGCCCAGTGTTCAATTAAAGCCGCAGATAACTAATTTAATCCCCCATCAGAACTTCCTCTCATGGAAGACTACTCTCAGGGTTGTCAGCACAATAAACGTATTTGCTGGAATTTCATCGGTTCCCATGTAACTAATCAGAAATAGCTTAGGTGTTGATTTCTGGTGGGGAAAAAAACAAGCTGCAGGCAGAAACCAGTCCATAGTTTCTTGTGAGTTGTTAGGCAATGCTTGTAACCTATTAGTCTAGGCCAATCTGAAAATACGAAGACATAATAGGATTTCAAGTAATAAGACAGCATTTGTTTCCTATTCTGTTTGTACTTTTGTCTTCTATGCAAAACTTCCAGGTTTCCATTCCAGGAATGCTTTTTTCACCAAAGTAGTCAAGATAATGAGTCTCTTTGATATGCCTGGGGATAAATGTATTGCGGTTCCTTTTGAATTAAAGCTGTTCCTAAAATAAAATGTATTTTCCAATGTACTGTGCTGTGCGGATGACCAATCTGTGAGGTAGAGGGAAAAACGCAAGTTACGGTCACTGATGTGGCTGTTCATTCAGGTCACTCACTCCTTGGCTGTGACTCTGACCTGGCAAGGTCCAAGAGCAGGCTTATCCCACAGCAGTCATTGGTGTGGCGTGCGTTGCTGTTGAACTTGGTTTAAATCCAGACTAAACCGTGAATTCTTAGTGAATGACTGTTTGCTTGTATTTTGATACTACGACTGCAACTTCAATACACAGAGAGAGAAAGGTGAGGAGGTAGGTGTGTGATTTCTCTGAGCACCAACAGCACAAGCATATATGCCCCTAGGAATCTCCAGGGCACAGGAAAACCTGTACTTTTGATCTGGCCTTTTGGCCACAATGAGTGGCTTCCTAGAGGGCGAGAATGGTATGCTCACCTCGGCAGGATCCAAGAGGTAACGCAGGCCAGGTGAGGTTTTACTGAAAGAACCAACAAAAAGCAGTTTTTGCTAATACACGGTGGTAGGCTGGTCAGTTTGTTTATCTCCCATTATTAACATTCAGGTAAGTGTAATGCAAATGACTGGCATTTATCAGTTTACTGGTTTGAAACATTATCTAGATTTTGTCTACATTTCTGTCATCCTGAAACTCAGTATTATGTTCAAGTTTGTGAATCTTGATTCCTCATTTAAACTATTAGTGGGGGCACTCCCACCTGTGGCAGTACATACCCCCCCCCCCCCCCCCTCCCACCACCCAGAAATGAAGCTTCTCCAGGAAGGGAGAAGGGGAAGGAAACCCTGGAGGCCACAGGTTGAAATTTGAACTGGCCAATCGAGATGTGCCAGGTACACCAAGGTGACCCTCCTAGGCAATAGAATTAAATGACCACAGGTCAGATTCAGCAGGGGTATAAACGGGGTCCTGCCGGAGGACACGGCAGTCCTCCTCGGAGCAGCGGGTCTGCAGTCGGAGACTCCCCCTCGGGTCGGGGCACCGCCCGAGGTGACTCCTCGAGGGAGAGAGCCCTCAGCTTTTGGGTGAGTGGTATGCGCGTTTTGAGCCATCGCTTTAAATCTTGGGGATGCTTAAGTCGGACGTGTAGTATTAATTCTCTTTACATCATTAAGCCTGTGGTTTTCTAAAATGTTACTGGACTTCTAACTAACTTTTGCTGAAGAATAAATCTGAGTTTTAACACCTGTTGGATTTGGTTAGTCGTGCATCCTTAACACCACCGGACAGCAGTGCTTGTGTACGCATTTGCTTGCTCGTCTATGAAGAGGACGGACTTGATGGTTTTTTTAGAGAGAGGGGTCTTTTGTGATCGTGGTTGAGGAGTGCTGGAGAACGCCTGGCAAGGTTATAACGCTGCCCTGCTGGCGTATGGTCAGATGGGCTCAGGGAAGAGCTATTCGATGATCGGCTGTGGTGCAAAGAGCGGCCTTGTGCCCGTTGTGTGTCCGGAGAGGTAGCTCTTCAAAGCCACCCAGAATCAGGAAAAGAACAAGCAGTACCAGGTGGGATTAGCACCAAGTGTCATTTATTTCCCAGATCTTGCCAGGTTGTACTTTAAAAGACTCAGTTAATGTCAAATTAGCAAAAAATAGAAACCAGGAGTATATGGAGCGACTTACAGCACAAGCTGCAGTGGATCCTATGAAATAGGGTTGAAAATAAGTTGATGTAGTACAGCTAGATTTACAGATAAACCCTAAAATGATGATTTGTCACAGGTGTAATTAATTGATCCCTAACATGAGAACCCCAAAGGTCAGTTTGTAGTAAACCTTTTTTTAACAACTGTTGAAACACCGATCTTCCTTTACCCGCCGTAAAGTGAGCTGATCTTTAATCTCCGCTATGCTTCCTAACTTCACTCTTGCACGGGGTATTCATGAGACGGTCTTCCCAGCACCTCAGTAAAGAAAACGAATGCTTTCTTCTGTATGCCTTGATAGGGTACAGAAGCTTTGTATTGCCACACCTCTGCTACACAGTACGAGCGATGTTTTTAGCTTTGCGGCACAGCTTTTGTAGCTGCTGGATGCTCCCACTCCACCAGCAGCCTTCTGCGCTTGTAGTCCAGTGGATTCTAGCACTGCTGTAAGCAGAAAGCTTTGCTCCTGTGACGTAGTGCCTTCTGTCTGCAAAAGTACCACCCTGATTGCTGAAGGCTGCTTGTGATTTACTCCTGGGTTACCTCTCTTAAGAAAGAGCACTTTGTTTTCCCTAACCAGCCTCCCCAGCTCTGTGCCAGCAGAAACGATGCAGGGATGCCATTTGCGAACATGTTTCTGTTTTCCTTTGACGCCGTCCACTGTGTGCTCCTGTGATAAACACGACAGTGAAAACTCATTCCTTCCCATCTCGCTCGCCATAGCAACGTGGAAATGCAAACCCCTGTTTGATGTGGATTTACTCCTATTATAGCCAGTTCTTGGACAGAGGAAAAAAATTGTGTCCTGGATCTTTCTTTTTACTTTTAATTCTTAACTATAGTCTTGCTATTAGAGAACAGATTTCTTTTTGAAGTTAGTGGATTTCTTACTGCGAAGCTTAACGTTTGATGCCAGTGCCTGCCAAGTGGTGAAAGGGATGGTACAAATCTGCTCACCCGGGGCTTCCTCCTTCCGGGCCGCAGGAGCCTGGCCTGGTGCACCCCAGGCCCGGGGGTGTCTCTGAGCCAGACCCGTGGACGTGGCTGCTGCTTTCCCGTTTGCAGGTTCGGCCAGTAGCGAGGCTGAGCGTGCACCACGCGCACGCATGACAACACCACGGCCGGCTACGCAGGCTGCCAGAGAATGGGCCGTGCCTTTACCAGCCGCCATCTAGCACTATGGCGGCTCGCCGAAAGCCTCCTCCCCGGCTCGTTGCCGTTGAAGCTCACGGGTGACACCAGAGGCATGCTGTCACCCTGCAGGTTCCCACGCACGCACGCCCACGTTTCCAGAGCCCCAGAAGATCAGCACAGCCTCAAGCCCAGCTGCCGTCTGTGCCCCCACCCTGGGCTCCCTCGCTCACCTCTGGCTGAGGCACCGAGTCTCTCCAGAGAGGGGTTTTCCTCCCACTCGCTGCCTAGCCCACCCCAAAGTCTGCTAGCAATTTACACGTGCACCTATGGCTAGGGGAAAATACAATCACCTGCTCCCTCCCCTTGCTGGCACCTCGGACGCCTGTGCCCCATGACTGTGGCCCCCCGTCCAGCTGCTGGCACTGAGACCCTCACCGCCCCACTTGCTGACACCGCAGACACAGGGGCCTCTGTCACCCGTGACCTGACTTCGGTTGCTGACGCTTGAGCATGACCCATGGTCCCACCAGGTGCTGGCACGGGGATCCTCATGCGATCTGATCACCGTGATGTAGCAGATGCTCTCACGTCACACATACCCTTATGCAGGTAATACGTATGGCTGCAGCTGTTCATCCAGAAATCAGAACCATTGGCTTTTTCTTTCTTAAAACAGCCTCAAAAATAAGTACTGGTTGAACCACCGTGCCCAGCTATCAAAAATTAACATTTGCACTTCTTGAATTTTCTGCATAGCTGTCTAGATGCTTCATAACTTAATTTCTAAGTAAAATGCTTTATTGAGATGTACCTTATGATGGAGTCTACCTAGACGGCAATAAGGATTATGCACGTAAGAGTAGGTTGAAGAAATGCTGGAGAAGAAAGAGAGTTGGGATGAAACAGTATGGATCTGATAAATAACTGCATGAATTAAGCTTATGTAATGGTTTGGGATGAAGGGAAGTTTTGATCTGTGTAGCCTGTGTTATTTTTACAGCAGGATGACACTCTCTGAAGTTTGTGGTTTTTTTTCCCAAATACGTTTTACCTTCTAGTTACTTCTTGTCTTTACAGATTGCTTTCAGGATGCTGGGAACTTCTAACCAACAGGTGATGAACTCGCTTTGTTTCAGTATTCACAAACCTTAGTTTTCTGTGTACATTTCTTTCTTTTTTTGCTTATTGCAATTAGAAAGTCATCCGTTCTGCTATGTTAACATGACCTTTCTGGGCACGTGGGCTGAAGTGTGTGGGTGCTACCTGGACCTAGCAGCACCTTTTTGCTGCTTTTTGCTGCCCGGCTGCTCTGCCGTACCACTGGCCAAGGTGTTTCATCCCTTGCAGTACTTTTCTTCTTTCTCCTTTCTGTATTTTGCTCCTTGGTGAAGAAGAAAGGGCTTAAGAAGAAAGTTAGCATTTTTATCTACTCTCTTTCCCCGATGCTCCTCCTCTTGTTAGTCTCTTACGTTGGCAGACACAGGACTCATTGCTAATTGGAAATGGGTAATCTGTTTCTCTTAAGCTGGGAGGGGATTTTGAAGATGGTGTATGTGTCAGAGCATTGAATGTTTAGCTTTCCTTCTAAGGTTTATGCAGTTTGCCACTTGCCTGTGAACTACTTTCCCCTGTACCTTCCTCCTCATTGGTTTGGAGCCATGTGGCCAATTTCAGACAGGTTCGATGCAATGGGCAGGAAAAAAATAGGAAAAAAATGAGCACAGGGGAAGACAGACTTCATTCATTTTAGCGGCTCATGGAATAAGCTTGTTTAAACTCCTTATCTAATGACGATGACAGAAGCAGAGGCAAATGATGCCTTTATCCTGAGTGTTGCAAACGTATTAAGTCTACAGATGTGAGCTCTCAGTGTAGATTAAATTTACCTGGCAAGAGGAACTCTCCGGCAATGAATTTCTCAACATGGTAAAGCCCGAACAACTACCCCGTGCTCCGCCGTAGTCGATCTTAATTTTTGTTCTATCCTTACTAAGCGTAACAATTTTTTTTCTTGTGCTGGTAACACATTTTGGCTCTCTAAAACCAGGAAGCCTGTTGGGCTCAAGATTAGAGAAGAGCAGCAGCAAGGTTTTTAAGTGGACGGTTTGAAGCTGGTGCCCTGTGGTATTTACGCACAGGTGGAGAGGTTAATGGAACACGGGAATAAGATGAGAACAGCAGCTACGACTACCATGAATGCCACCAGCAGTCGGTCTCACGTGGTCGTCACCATCCAGTTCGAACAGGTGTAGTGTGCAGGCACTGTTTCCACCGTTCAGTATAGCTGTTTAGCACTCTGAATGAGTTCAGTCCTCTTAGATGCGCCGTAAAACGAACTCGTGGAAGTTCATGCAGACACAAAATCCAGGGTGGCTCTGTTTTACCTAGACCCACCATCGTTTGTTGGCACCTCCACGACAGCGAGCAGATGAGAGCATGTTGGGTTGCCTCACCCCGGGCTGCAGGGCCAGCCTTGCCAGCCCACCTTTTTGGCGCTTGCACGCTGTCCGCCACTGCTGCTCTCGGAGCGGGGATCGCCGAAGGCAGAGGTGTCCTAAACCACTGCCTGCTTGCAGGTTGGCTCCGTATTTAAGATCCTCTATGTGCCAAATATTACAGGCGGTCTTTGAAAATCTCTCACTGGTGTCCAGAAATAACCTACGGTCACTGTTTCTCTCTGGCAGCTGCTGCTTGCCCGTTAGCGCTCTGCAGAACTCCTGGGCTCGCTATAACAAGCAGCCCTACAGCGAGCAAGCTCACAGGGCGCGGCACAAGCGCGGGGCAGTCTGCGGCACCTCCCCGGCCCCGTGTAAGGGAAGGCCGCAGCGTGGCGGTGGCAAAGACGTGACCCCAGAGGGTCACCGTGGCCCGAATCCTGCTGTCCTCGCTGTGTGTGCCCCCGGCCAGGCGGAGGGGTGCTGGGTGACCGTGGTGGTGCTGCTGCTGACGGGCGGCTGAACCACCTCAGAGCAGCCGGGCCGGGGGAGGCGACTGCTCGCGGCTCTGCTCCGGACAATGGGCCTTGCTCCTATCATCGCTCCCCCAACGTTTCCCCTCGGGAGACTGACACCAGAACTACAGTTTTTGCTGAAGTCCCCTGTCGACAGAGCTGGAGAGGGGTCTGCAGAGCCGCTTACGCAGGACAAGCCCGGGCTGGGGCTGGTTGAGGAGGAGGGGGCTCCGGCTGGCCCGGACGTGCATGACGCATCTCTGGAGCACAAGCGAGCTCAGCTCCCCACGGCTGCTCGCGCAGGCAGCTCTGAAAGCTGCTCAGCCCTGGCAGGCAGGGCCAGTCCTGGGCTCATCTGGGATGGGGATAGGAGGGAGACATCTTCTTTGCAGCCGGGGGAGGTTGGGAGCCAGCGGTGTTTCCATACCCCCTTTCTGCGGGTGCAGGGGATGAGCGGCTTTGTCTGCTGCTTAATCCTGAGAGACGGTAGGTCATTTGCTTTGAGGCACACCTTTGTGGTTCTCGTATTAAAAGCAATTCTTCATATATCAGATGTTCCAATAGCGGTAACTATCACAACCTATTTCCTCTGCGTTTCTGCAGAGTATCGTTTTCTGTATCTTACTTCATAATGTCTGAGCGATGGATTTGGTAATTTTTCCTGCTGTTGATACCGTATTTTAACAGATTTTTCTCGATCAAGCAGTCACCAAACAGCCAGTTATAAATCTGGCGGACTTGGCAGGAAGCGAAAGGCAAAAATCCTCAGGATCTGAAGGAGACAGGTTGAAGGAAGGCAGGCGGGTAAATCTAAGTCTAACCACGTTAGGAAATGTCACCAGGTATTTTTCTTCCTCTATTTTTTTTTTTTTTTAAATCCTTTCCTGTGAAGTAAAAAATAAATTTCTGCAGGTAAAAAAAGTTTTCCCTCCATTCAGGATTCCTTGCCGTCTGGCTAATGAAGTTACTTAAATGAATAAAGCCTGAGATGTCCATAAGCACAAATATACTGAAGCATGTGCCTAAGCATGAATATACAGAAGTTTCTAATCTGGTAGCGTCTCCCCCCCCCCCCCCCCCCCCCCCCCCCCCGCCCCCCAAATTTGCTTTTCATAGTCATGCTTCTACTTTTCACTTTATTTTCCCTTAGTGCCCTGGCTGAGGTTGCTACAGGAAAGAGAGTGGTGCATATCCCATACAGGGACTTGGTCCTGACGAAACTCCTGCAGTCTCCTCAGGGGGGAAACAGCAGGACCATCATGGTAAATTGATTCTTGAATTTATAAACCCGCTTTGCCCATTGAAATAGAATTGTGCGGCTCTGACATTGGTGAAAGTGAGTGTAGTTTAAAAGTTAAGCTTGCTTCCTGTGCAACATAAAGGTGAGAACCCTTCTGCTGGTCAAAAGTTTCTAGCCACTACTAAACGCGTTACTCAAATGGAGAGCACTTCTGTTTTCAGAACAGAAATGTGGCTGGCACAAGATATATATCTCTGTCTACGTTAGAGATACAACCTCTGTTTCTTCTGAAAGAGTTTTCTGCATATCTGTAAAAATTTATCGAAATATAGGTAAATGTAGCTATAAAACTCAGAAGCACCTGTTTTATATAAAACCCGTGTTCATTACCTAAAACTAGGCAGTATTATGAAACAAGTCCTTTTTTCCCTGAATTCTGAGATTATCATTTGTGCTGTGCACCAGAGGTTGCATTCCTAAATGACATGAAACTCCCCTAGGTTCTTCCTTGTCTCAGGTGAACTAACTGTATGCTCCAGCATCTTTGAAGAGGTATGTTTTTTTAAAGGAAGTGCAATTAAATGAAAGATGGAAGAATATGAACAGAAATGTGCACATGGGAAAAGGTTGACTGTAAATGCTGATACTCTCAAAACAGCTTACCTGGGTTTCTTCAAATGCTAACTTGTATAATTCATCGAAGATGTTTTGAACAAATTGAAGGACAGATTCTTCGATTGCTACTTGTACAAATACCATCAAAGTGGTTTTGCGCCTTTTTTTTTTTTTGCGTTGGCGCTAGCACTAAGGCAGAGTTAGCAGGATTCGAGCGCCTTCAGTATTAATTTTTGCAAAAGCCACCTCTGTCTTCTCATCTTTCTTTCTTTCTTTCTGTCTCATTTCTCTTCTGGCACAAGCGTTAGAAAGAGTTAATTTATGGCCAGATTGCTAAGACACCTGGGTTCTCCTTTTATATTTGAGGACTTAATGGTCTATCTTTCCACGTTAATCCCTATCTGGTTTTTGGTAGTGTTTAAAACTATTTTAAAAACCCTCCTTCAAAATCTAATGTCAGTTAATACTTTTCAGATGCTTAGAGATTGCGGCCGTTGAGTCCAGCAGACATCTGTTACGAAGAAACTTTGTCAACCTTGTGATATGCTGAAAGGTACACTTTCATAAGTTTTCCCTTTCTGGTCTTGGTGCACATTGCGGTCAGGACAGCTCAGAAGGAAGAAAGGGTGAATCTGTCCATAGGCAGGGGTGGCACATTAAGAGCTTATTCTTTACCCTTATTAACGAACGGCATATGTTTTTACAACTAAGTTGTACGACAGAGGTAACACTATTTCCTGAGAATTCCAGGTCTCCCTCATACGTGTGACTTAATTGAGCTTCTTTCCTCCCCTTTCTCTCCCAGTAACACAGCGCCTCTAAAACTAAGCTGTAGTTTGGGGTCCCACAGCCCAACCATGGTTGAAACGTAGAACATAGAAGTGATGCCTGCTGCCAGGCATTTGTCGTCTCTGCTTCCCAATCCCAGATCCCAGCGATAGTGCCACACAGAGCTATTCCTTCCTGCCCAGGAGCAGCTTGCTTTCCTGGCCACTTTCCCAGTCTGTCAGCTCCTTCTGGAGGAGAAGGTTCCCTCTCTGCTCCCCTTTGCTCTCCTCCTGCGCTTCCTGGGCCTCAGGACTGAAAACCGCTCTCTTTGCAGTTCTTTCAGTCAGGCTTTTGCTGGGACTCCAGCACTAATGCCTTCTTATTCCCTCTCCCATAAAAAGAGGTCAGGCACTTACACCCCAGTCCGTTATCCCAAAGCGGATGATGACTCAGTGACCTTGTAGCCACAGCAGCCTGGCTGTTAGCAGGTGTCAGGAGCAGGATATTTAATGTCTCCAGCAGCAGTTCAGTCCTGCAGAGAGCTGAACTGCTTTCATGTGCCGATATGAACGCAGACCAACAAACTCCCCATGCCTGAGCCAGCTCCGTGCAGGGGCAGCTGGAGTTGTGTCCTGCCTGCCTACCTGCCGTACCCACACTTACAGTGGGTGAGGTCTGGTTTTGAAGTATCCCATCCCGTACTGCCCCACATACTAGAGGCACAGCGGCTATGGCTACATTGCTGCAAGTTAGGGTTAGCTGGAGAAGAGAAGGGTTTTCGTGGGCTGGCAGGGGCAAAACGAAACCAGGCTGTGATTGCTGGTAGCGGTACAAGAGAGGGCATCAGATGTTTCCACCGAAGGAGCAAAGTGGCTGTCGCGTCCCAAAGTTGGAGCGACTCAGGTTCGTGGATTTCCTTTGTCAGAATTAAGGTGAAACGACACCAGGGGAGTTCAAACAACAGTCAACATTTATTCAACCTAGCTAACCTTGCCCAAGTACACGTGAACTTATCAATATGAACCTTGCAACATGTCATTAAGCCGCTGTTTGAGAAAAGAGGGGAGGTGTAGAAAAAGAAATGGAAGAAGAAACATGAAATGTATCAGAAGGAGAGCCCTCCCATTGAGTCACGAGGTTCAGAGCGGACCCCCTTGCTTTCTGGACTCCTTCTCAAAGAGGAGCCCAGGGGCGGCTAGACCCACTCCTAGTCTCAGACTTGGTCAACGGTTTATGTTTAAAAGGATGAGGTGTAGGGACTGTGAAAAAGAGAGAAGGAAAAGAGGGAGAGAGAGAAAGAGAGAAAGAAAGAAAGAGAGAAGGAAAGGGTTTCACCAGTCCTGGGTCCAGCGTTGGTCCAGCCAGCGTAGAGATCCAGTTCCGGAGGGCGCGCGCTGAGGACCCGTTCTCCCTTCTTTTATAGCGTGTTAGTCGATGGTCTCGACATGCGCAGTCCTGTTCCCGGGGTTCTCTGGAATCGGTCGGAGAGCTTTCGGGGGGGGGGGTCATCGCAGAGTTGCCTCTCTTTTTCTGCTGGCATGACCGCTTAAGATAGAAGCACAGTCCCATCCTCCGTGGGGCCTCCTCCTCCAGGCGCATATGCTGTGCTCCTTCTCCTGGTCACTTAAGATAAGGAATTGCGGCTTTGGAGAAGCGCGGTCCCACCCTCCGGGGGGCCCTCTCCTCCGGCCACATTATCCTGTTCACAAAACTCCAGCATTTTTACAGAGGCCGTTTTCTCCACCAAAGTTCTTTAACAAATGTTTGAGACATTGAATTTGTCAGACCGTCACAGTGGCTGTGAGACTTTTTCGCTTGTGAAGTTCCAGAGCTACATGGGATATTTCTGAACAGGGAAAAGAATAAAACAAAACAAAACAAAAAGTCACGTTTGATTGGAAATGTTGTCGTTTGCTGGGATTGTCTGGGTAACAGCTTCTTTTTTGTCTTTTATGTATTTTCATATTTAAAAGGACAAAACGGGTCAGGAACAAAGCAGTGGTAAGTGCAAGTCCCAGTGAGAAGCTTCTAAGAGAACCGCAGGCTGAAAATAACAAACTGTTGTCCAGACTGCCTGGGCTCGGGAGCACAGGGCGACCAATAGCCAATGGAACACGTATGTATTTCAGCATAAATACAGCTATGAATAGCAAGTAGATTTTGACTTCCCAAAACATTATCAGGAGGCATTTTTGGTAATCTGTAACACTGAAGAAGTATGGTGGGAATGGAGCTGAGGAGGATTCGCCGGGGCTGGCTCCTGTGCACGCTCTGGGCACCGTGTTTTGTTGATCCCCCCCTTCTGGTTAGAAGAGGACAAGGAAGATGGCAGCTTTCATTTCCAGTTCAGGATGCTGACAGCAGCAACAAACATCTCGGCTGTTCAGCAGCGGGGTGGGTTTCTGTCCCCACGTGCCACACGGTCCCCAGGAGGTTTGGGTTGGAAGGGCTTGCTCTGCAAGAGGCCAAACCGCCTCCCACTGCGTGGCTTCCTCGCTGCTGGTCCCTCGTCTCTCACGGGGTTTGATATTTTACACATAGGTACCCTGGTTAAAGCTGTCTTGCTGTTCACAAGAGGTGTGGTTTTTGCTGGCTGAGAACAAGCGGCGGATCTGGAGCACGCAGGCGACGTGGGAGTCCCGGCTGGAGGAAGCCCAGAAGAAGTGGGAGCACCAGCACGCTGCAGCGGCTCAGGCGTTTCCCAGTAATGGGCATCGCAGCCAGATACCTTAACCTCTGCTCTTCTGCTTCTGATGTTTTCCCCTTCTTGTCATCTTTAAGACTCGTTGCTCACACACTTCTCTGCCAGCAATGCCCCGACGAGACCCTCCAGGGGCTTTTCAGCCTGGGTAAACTGGCAATAACGTAGCCCTGGGTTAAGGGTCCACAATATAATAGCAAATCTCTCATGAGTTCAGATAACAGAATATTCTGTCTACTTCTAAGTACCTTACAGTTTCTAGGTTTCATTTTTTAGTTGTGAGAAATCATGACTGAAATAAAAGATGCCAGTGAATGTACCGAGCCATGTCAAAGCAGCTCAGGCTTGGGTCATTTCAAAGTCCTTGACAGGGAGAACCAGAGGTTTTCACTTTAAAACCAGTCATGAGATGAACACCCTAGAACTTGGGGCAGATGTGTTCTTTGCACTTTCTGAAAAACCAAAAAAACCCAACAAAAAACCCAAACCCCCAAACCCCAACATCCCCTCCCCCCTCTTTAGTTTTGGGCATATTTCTGAAAGCAACCAATGTTAACATGACTTATTTAGCCAGACAGAAGCATTTCAGCAGGAGGCTGTGGTGGTGTGTAAGAGCCAAGGAGTGCATGACGGGCTGCTCTGGGAAAGAAGGGGCCTGATGGTGACTTGATTAATAAGTCGTTCAAGGCACACCCTCATTGAAAGGCCATACGCTGCTCCCCTCCCAGTCGCTTTTCACGAACCATTTCGTTGCTTCAACATGGGTAACTGCCAAACAGAGGAGCTGGGAAATTGGCTCTCTGCATAGAGCGGCGATTGATCACGGGAAGAGGGCTGGGTTTAATGGGGAGAGCAGAGCTTTACAGGAATCCAGCGCGTTTTGTGGGGGGTCTCTTGATTTTTGCATGAAGCATGCATCACGCAGCAAAGTTGCTGACTTAAACAAAAGTGCTTGATTTCTTCCTGACTCGAGGTCTGGAGCATCTGCCAATAGAAGGAAGCGTGGAGTCAGTCTTTCAGCTCTAGCAATTGCTTGCTGATCGTCTTTGGTAAAACTAGGGGAAATTCAGGGGCTGAATTCTGTCGGGAATGCTGAACCCCGTGTAGGGTGTACGGCTAAACGTGGTAGTTCAAGTGCCGCCTTAGGCCCATCGGTCTGGATGATGGTATCAGTCTTGGCTGGCAGCTGTCACAGGTGTTTGGGCACACAGGACTGTATCCTGTTCTGCTGAGGACAGCTCCTCATCCACTTACTGCATCAGCTCGTTTTCCTGCATTGATTTGCCTGGGGTTTGCTTTTTTAAGAAGGTGAAATGAACTTAATCGGGCTTCTATTAGTTTTGTGTCTTCTCCCTAGCAAGCTGTTGGATATAGTTGTAGAGAAGTAATGGTGACAAGCCTTTGCTGGTGTGGTATTTTTTCACCTGTGTGGGGGAGAGAATACTTAAATTGGTAGGAGAGAGTCACCGAAAGCCTGGGCCTGTTGCACGTGTTGCCAACGTTTTTGCGGTTCAGCTTGTCAGGTTGCTGTTTGTCCAAGTACGTTTCAGAGCTGGATACTCAGAAGCCGTCTGGACGTGGTGCTGGGCAGGCTGCTCTAGGTGACCCTGCCTGAGCAGGGGGTTGGACCAGATGACCTCCAGTGATTCTGGAAGGCCGTCTTCTTCCAGAAGAGAACTTCTGGAAGTTCTCTTCCTTGTGATTCTGTGATTCTAGAATTTGTGCTGGGAGGGGCAAGCACCGGTGCGATGGCACACCGGTGTGGTATGCTGGAAATGTCAGCTGCTGTCTCCCTCTCTTAGGAAGGCTGCGTGGGTGTTCTGTACTGAGACACTTAGCACCTATGTCTGTCTGTCCAGGTACGCCAAGCAATGTAAAAAGAGCGTAAGTTCAGAAGGGACTTTAGGAACTTTTGCTAGCTTAGCCACGTTAGACAGGGGCTGCGACTCTTGAATGAAAGTATGGTCGTGTTAGAGAATAACCGTAGGAGGTGGCTGGGTAAACTGGCCCCAGTGTCAAATTCTGAGCTGTGTTGGTTTTGTTTGTGTTTTCATTTGAAGGGAAGTCAAATCTATGGTCTTAGCTGTTGGGGGTTGTTGGGATAGAGAGCTGAAATTCTTCCTTCTTCTCGCCTTCTGCTGTAGATTTGGGCTTGTGGAGCATCCGCACAAACTCTGCAAGAGAATCTGTAGGCTGCACTTGAGCGAAATAAGCCTGGTTGTGGAGTTCCGATACAGACCGTCTCTGTTATGCTAGTGGCTTTTTAGACTAGAACTTAGGCTTTGGAGTAAATGTAGGGTTGTTGCCTAAAGCACCGGGGCGGGGGGGTGTTTCCGCCTAAGTGGGAAAGAAATGACCCGGTGGTACTCACAAAATCACCTGCTAACTCACTCACTAAATCCTCTTTCGGCAGGAGTAAAATATGACAAAGTGCAAATTCACTGAACCCGACTACTAAGGTGCAGAAAGTGTCCTTTCCATCTACTGCTCCTCCAGCGCTTGTGAGTTGCCTCCTGCTTTTCTGGGGAAAATGTCATTGAACCAGTCATTAATAGTAATTCAGAAGATTCTGTCACTGTCATCTTTACCTGTTATTCAACAAAGTGGATGCTGTTTTTCTCAAAAGAACTTAGTTTTTCTTCCATTTCTTCTTCTTTGGCTTCTTCCCACTCTTTGTCCTGTTTCCTTGGAAAATGTGACCTGAATCGTGTCGCACACTGTTGTCCGTTCTCGGATCACCAGGTAGCACTTCCCTGAAATCGCTTTAGCTTCCACATCTGGCTGAATGAAAGAATGACGCCTGTCAGCTGCAGCCTTTCTCAGTGAGACAGTGAGTCTCTACGTGCACGAGGGAGTTAAAAGTTGACTGACTGTGTCTCGGGTGGTGTCCTTTCTAAAAGGAAAGGGTTCTTTAGCTCTCCTTGCAAACTGCGTGTGTAGTTTCACACGTGTATGAGCTAGCATAACGGCTTACTGCCACAAAATCGAGACGGACGAATTCCCTCTCCTTCTTCCCAATGCACTGTCCTGCCTCCTTCCTTGTGCCAGCTTTCATGCTTGCTAGTTCTCTCTGCAAGCCAGTTTAACTCTCTAAGCTGGTGGAAAACTATCTACTTTTCTGGGTTCGTTTCCCGTCTGCTTAGGCAGTTAACCTGGCTCGTAAAGTGCTCTAAAAAGTGCTCAAGTCAGTGCAAGGTAGGCCACAGGAATACAGCAGTAGAACAAAGGAGCAGATGGAGAGATGGGAGGCGGCAGCAAGGCCTCTCTTCTGGCGGCAGTGAAGGCAACGTGTTTTGTGAAACCGTATCTTCAGCTGCGACTGAGCGTATTTTTAGCTTTTTCTTCAGTAAGCCTGTAACATTGTTGGCCTTTGATTTTCCTGTACTACCGTCGGTCAGAACTGACATCGCAGAACTCTGACTTGGCTGTATGTGATTCCGCTTGAACATGTAATTTCTCAATTTTTTTTTTTTTTTTCCTGGGGATTTTTAATCCAGAAATCTGTCATCAGTCTATGACTTGTGGCATGTTCCTTTCTTTGGAAACAGTTCATGAGGTTTAGAGGTCATAAGTAGCAAGGGTGAAGAAGAATGGTAATTTTGGCAACTTGTACACAGACCACTTTGGTGTAGGATACAGCTGGGAGGTTGGATTCTGGCTTCCTCCTGAACATGGAGCAGGCCTGTGGCGTTTTACACTGATCTGTTTTCTACCAGACAGAAGGAGGAATGTGATCGTAGTTGTTGTTTTCAAAGAGAGCAGAAATGCAGTTAGTGTTGGATATCTCTCTTAAAGGAGAGGCTTCATGCCTTTAACCTAGTTCTATCTAACTATTTTCCCACTGTGTGGATTTGCCAGTAATCCTTGGTTTAACTTAGCAGAATGATGCAAGTAAAACATCTTAATAGCCAGGTCACTGTATATACGGTTCAGGCTTTATTATGGAGTTTATCTTCCTAGTTCCATATTGCCAAGCCAGATGTCTAGGAACAAAATGTTTCAAATGCCCATTGGCGTGCTGGAGGAAACCTGGGCATGGCTGATGGTCTAGCGTTTTCACGTGCTTTTATACGCAGTTAATAACTGCAGCGGAATTAAATTTAAAGTTCCATGAATGGTCCGGGCGTTGGAGTGTTACGTATTTGATGGTTCTTAGCGGTGGTATGGGACTGATAAGCACATTTGATGTGTGCTGTAGGCAGGAGTACACTGTGTCAAGGTGTGAGCTTTCCACCAGAGAAGAATTCTTTCTGATTTGGTGGGGAGTTTGGGGTGGTGAGTGGTTTGTTTTTAAACTCAACTCTCCCCAGTAGAGTATCTTAAAATTTGATGTGCAATTTGGCCACGTAACGTTCTGTGCTCTTGGCCTGTCCAGGTAGGCAGTGGCAAAGGCAGGGTGACGCAGGGTGACTCTTGTGAAATTTCTTCTCGTGATAATCTTCTCTGGTCATTCCTCCTTTCTTATTCAGCATCACGGTATTGCTGAAGGCACCTATCAAAAGAGTTGGACGTTGAAGGCCTTTGAAGGATGCTATTGACCAACCCAATAGATCTGTATTTGTGTTTGGTATTATGGGTTAGTCATAAAACATGTTGATTAAATCATTACAATTAAACTGAGCTGGAAGGCTGGTCAAATTGTGGGGCTTTTTACTCTCTGGAGCCCCTGGATGCAGTGCAAAAGTTCATCCCGCTGTCACTGTGAAAGGATGACAAGTACCAAAAAGCAAACGCGAGAAAACTACTGCAAATGAGTTGTCCCACTTGGGACTTGACCTGTGCTAGTTGTGAATGCTGGCAGGGTGGTCAGGCTGGCTGGCTGCAGCAGCAGCGTCCTGCAATACTGGCTTTGCCATCGGCAACCTTTTTTTCCAAAGGTTGACTTGCGCTTAGTGCGGGACCCTGGCTTACACTGCCTGTGTTTCACACACTCGTTGTTTTCATGCTGGCAGAAGGTACTGGAACATGTTCTCAGATAGAGCGCTTGTGACCTGAAATATAGTAGCTTCCAACGCCCAGGCTTTAGAGCGTAACCTTTCTCCACAGAAGTACAACTTGTATAAATGGTATTATTTATAAATGTTTCCCTTTAATAACTTTGTGTCGCTCCCAGAGTCTGGTCTTCAGAACTAGCTGTAACCTCCTATGCCATAAGGAAAATAGGTTATTAGTGCATGCTGGAAGAAGCAACCATAAAACTTTGTTTGCAGGAGAACATGTGGGCTACAGTTAATGCAATAGGCTTTGTGTGCCCATTGAAGTGGCTGGCTGTACTGGTTTGTGGCATAGGGTAAGGGTTCTGTTTGATGCCCGAGTTGGTCAGCATGTGTAACGCCCAGGAATAGTGAGCTACGTAGAATATCTTCCTTCTGAGACTCCGTGGAGAAAGCAGTGCTATTTGAAGAGATACTCGAACCTGTCTTGTCTTCCGGAGGCTTTTTCAATAACCCATAGAACTTGCAAAACGTAGTGAGCTAAAGTAGTTTGTATTTCCATGTGTGTGGAATATCTCTTACTTAGCCACCTATTCAATCTTGTAAGTCACTTGAGCTTTTAAGTTTTCCTCCCCAAAAATCTATCTATCTTGACATAGTGAAATGTGAACTGTCTGTGGAGCACCGATAGAGGTGTGGAAACTGGAAGGCCTCAAAGTTCTTGTAAAATACCACAGAGATGTGATAAGGACTGGCAATAGGAAGGAAAGGACTGGAATAAGGAATATGGGGATTTAAGTGTAGAAAAGAATCCGTGTTGTAAGGTGCTGTGTTATGTTCAGGTGATAAGTGTATGGAAAACTACTTTCCAACTGATGAGGTATGAAAGTCTGTATTGCTTGTCATGTGGAAACATCAACAGTACATTTTCTGGAAGAGTTTGAGAGTGAAGGTAGTTAAGAACTTAGTATTCCTTAAAGTTCAAAATAAACACACAAAAAGTGAACAAGACACAAATGATGCCTGAAATCTACTAGAAGACAATTGGCCATAAATAATGAAGTACAAAATCAAGAGCAAGGGCAAATGGAAACTCATACCTCTTACTGCAGCGCTAATTGAAATACGCTTTTTCTCGGATCGCATCTTACTACAGACTTACATGTCTGAGTAGACTTGAACTCGGTGTATTGGTTTTTTTCCCTGTTATTTACCTTATCAATACCCCTGTGTCACTTTTTGTTGGTGATCTCATAGGCATTAGAAAAGTAAAAGGATTCTCCTTTTGCTCTGCTGTGAGATCAAAAACTGTCCCGAGTGCCATTTTTTTAAGGAAAAGAGCTACAGGAGCTGTATAGGAGATTATTTGCGGCATACTGATGAAACTTCTGTCAATCTCAAAAACAGTTATGGCTGACATGAGTCTATTTTTGCATTTTTTTCTTTATTTACAGTGAAGAATGCGAGACCTATCGGCTCAGGTAACGAGCAGTCTGCTGCAGTTTCCAGAGGTGACTACTCAGGCACTTGGGCAAGATGAGATAACCCTAGGTTCTGTGCTGAGCGGGAAGTTTTCTGGAGGTGAGCATTCTCCTTTAAATTTGGTCTTGGTCTGAAGTTGTTATTGCCTGGAGGTTACCCGAAGCACAGGGTCACAGTATCGACTGTGTCAGGCTGGTGCTGTTAAGATGCATCAGGTTTCGAGAGAACAGGAAGGATGTTTTAACAATTAAAAATGCTAATATGAAAACCTTAGTATAGTTAAACTTTGAAATTACAGCAACCTTCACCAATCTTGTGCTATTAAAATAATTTACTTAAGCATGCTGAGTCAGCGGGCCTTCCTCAATGTCGTGGTCACTCAATTTTTAATTAAATAAAAGGCAGTTTTCAAAACAGTAATAGTGTTGTTTTGGGCCCTATTTATTTGTACCAGCTCAAGCTCTATGACCATCATAGCACCACATGCCGAACTAGTTCTTCTACAGCGTTACAGAGGCACCCCCCCCCCCAGCTTTTTCTTTTCCTAGTCTGAACACAAACAGCAAAGGAAGAGGATAACACTGTTAAGCGCTGCAGCCATATTTCCAACATATTTAATAGGGTGCAGATGAGTACCCAGGGAGAGTTGCTGAAAGTGGCTAAGCAGATTAGGTAGTTGACTTTCTAGGTGATCCGCAAGTAGAGCTAGCTGGGTGCCTATCTGGTTGTCTAGGCTTCTGTTAGACCAGGTAGAATGCATCTACCTGACTGAAAGTGCAGTAATTGAGTTAATACTTCCTCCGAGTTTGTTCAGTGAAACAAAATGTGTTAAATTCTTTCTGTCATCAGCCCGTGTAAAAGATTAGATTTACTCACGCGGTGCCCATTTTACGATAATTTCTTGCTGCCGTCCAAATCCCTGCCCCACGTAGGCGTGTGTCAAGTAAATGAATAAACTAGAAATGAATTGGTTTAGATTTGTTATCTTTGAAGTATGCTTTAAGACTCGTATTCCCGTATGTATTTAGACGATCTCTAGCCAAAACAAGCCGAATATGGGATGAAGACTCTAGATCAATATGTTGTCATCTTCATCCCAAACAGTCAAAATCCTTCAGTGCGGGAATGACAAGTAGAAATGCAAAATAATAAGGTTGTTAATATTAAGAGGTAGTGATGGAGGATTTCCATGGGTGATTTTAAATAATTGACCACAACTAGGTAAGTCGGTCTTCCCTTTTGGGTACTTTTATTGAAGGAAAGGGGCAGTGGCTGTGATTTTTCAGTTGTTTTCAATCTTGTATTGGAAATTTGCTTTAGTCAGCTTTCTTTTCTCTTACAGGGAGAAATGGTTTGGCATGGTTGGCGTGTGGTCCTCAACTGGAGGTAGTGAACTCTGTGACGGGAGAACGGCGCTCTGCTTACCGTTTCCGTGGAGTAAATAAACAGCCTCCCACCATTCTTGTGGTAAAGGACTTTTCCTGGCAGAAGAGAACGGGACTGCTGGTTGGGTTGGAAGAAGCAGAGGGAAGTGTTCTCTGTCTGTACGACCTTGGAATATCGAGAGTGGTTAAAGCAGTTGTTCTTCCAGGAAGGGTACGTACACTTTAATCGGAGGAGAGAAGCTTTTGCGTTGTCAGGTGCTGCATAATCCTGTTTCAGGAGAAGCTTTGGAGCGTCTCTTTGTAGGCGGTATTTTTTCTGTCTTGCATTAGTGCATCCTGTCACTTCAGAGTATCCAGTCAAGAGAGCCTTGGTGCAAACTCTTGGGCTTAACGGTACCGTTATCTTTTGAGCTTACTGATCGTAAAACAAGTTTTCTGGGTTTATGGTAGAGCACATAGTTACCTAATTCTCCACTGCCACAAAAAGGCATTGAGAACTATCTTTTTTTGGCCAGAGTGAAAAAGAAAAAAAGCTCCCGCCGTTCCCAGTGTCTGTAACGTACATTTCCTAAATGCTTGATTTCTATATATGTTAGAAATACCGTCTTTAAAATATCTGAAACTTCCATAGTTGTGCTGTAAATGACTTAGACACATTCCCCTGAATCTCAGACTAGCAAGCAGGTGGCTTTAGAGCAGAACAGATTTTTATGTTGACTTAGGATAGGAAAAAAGAGCCGTTAGGGAGTTACCTGGCAGACTGTTGAAAGATTGACTTTCAACCTGCAGTCCTTGAATCTCTGCTTATTGAATATTGTGTTTGTGTAGATGGGAGAGACTGGTGGAATGTTACTAATTTTTTCTGTCTTCTATAACCCAGGAACTCCAATGATGTAATGTCCCCTGGTCTCATTATCTTAATGTAAACAAGAATCAGTGCAAGTTAATAGAACATCAAGATTCACTATATTGTTTTTTTCTTGATATAACTGGAAACAATGCTTTGGTTTTAAGTCTTATGGTCCTGTATTTACTTTGTTGTTTCTGATGTGCTAATTCCGGCTTCACTTTTGAATGATTTCTGTTTAGCTTGTCAAACAGCTTAAATGCTAGCTTGCAGTTTTCCTGTAGGTAACTGCTATAGAACCCATAACGAATCACGGAGGAGCCAGCGTGAGCACTCGGCACCTACATCAGAGTCTGCGATGGCTCTTTGGAGTGGCAGCAGTGGCTACAGATGTTGGTCATCTACTTCTGGTGGACCTTTGTTTGGATTTCTCTTGCAATCAGAATGAAATACAAGCATTGGGTAAGCTTGCAGTTTTTAAACTTGAATTTGAGAGTAAGAAAACTTGTGTATAAACAATATGCATCCCACTTGGAAGAGACTAGTGTGCAGGCATTTCTGACTGCTGATTACAGATGGTGGTTTGACGTGGTATACTCCTGACCTGATTAAAAATGGGAGTGACTTAATACTCCTTCTAAAGTTATAAATGCCCCCCTGCCACCAAGATCCGTATGTCACTATGATTCTTGCCAGTGAGGTGTAGGAATTTTACCACGCGAGTCAGTGCAGCTGCCTGAGAGGAAGTTGTGTCAGAGGCGCCCTATTTCTTGGGAATGTTCTTCTGCTGCTGTTAATTGACTTGGGGCAAATTTTAGGCTTGCTTGTTAAAATAAATCCGACTTGTCAAAAATCGTGCATTTGGATGACTGAAATCTCTAATTTGCATATTCGGATTGCATACGCTGTTTTGGCTATTACAAGAGTGGCTTCAGGAGTTGGTGTCGCTCCAGACAGCTTCATCATGAGGCCCAAACGCGTGATTTATAGAGTTCAGGAAGAATTTGTCTACGAAGGTTACGCTTTTACCTGGTTTTAAAATACGAGTGAGAATACCTGTCCGATCAGAGAGTTCTTCTGTTCTTTGGAAACATACAAAAGAAGGCGTTGCATAAATGGGTATTTTGCCTGGGAAGGTAGAATTGGATGAGACGTGTTGTCACGTCAGTGTTCAAAATGCAGCCTAAATGGCCTAACACATTAATTCATGGCGTGGTTTTGTGTGTGTAGATCTAGAAGTTGTCACTAGAATTCCTGCTGAAGTTCCACAAAGAAGAGAAACTGTGACCAGAGAAGGGAGACATCTCTGCTTTCAACTACAAAATCCTTCAGGAACAGCAATATCGACCCTGTGCTACATAAGCAGAAGCAATCAGCTCGTTGTGGGTTTTTCAGATGGCTACCTGTCACTGTGGAATATGAAAACTTTGAAGAGGGAGTAAGTAGGCCTTTACACCTGGCCACACCTGGAGGTGCAGGGGTCTCAATTGTTTGCTTACGGAAGCCCGTTCATTAAAGAGAACCTTTTCAGGGACTGAAATTTTGGGTATAATCTTGGAATGTTTAGAAATCCTCTTCCAAAATAATTATTAAAAGTCATACATGGATTAAGTGGACCTCCTTCTCCCCAGTGGACTAGGATTCTTTTCCTTCTTGTGCCTGTGGCTCGAGGGATTGTGGAAAGCATGTTTCTTTGGGTTACGTCAAGCAGTTTAGGATGCGATAGAGCTGATTTTTATAAGATGCTTTGTCCGATCAGTAGCGTTCAGGGAAGCCAGGAAATGTGTGTATTTTGATGAACCAGATTTTAGGAATGATTTTTCAGAACCAGTTACTGCAATTAGAGCATACATTGAGAAGCTGAAGTATGTTAATAATGTGGTTTTGGTGATAATATTCTTTAAAGTGTCCAGGATGAAACTAGTGAGACATGAAAAATCAGTAGCTGATCTGTGCCTGAAAAGATATTCTTTCCTACATGTCAGCCTTGTCCAAAATAGGGGACTGACCCACTCCGAGGCAACGTTGCGTGTGAATGAAAATTTGCTTGGAACACTTGGAGATGAGGATAAGGGGCATGTAAATCTATAAGCAATAGAAAAATTAAGAGACGATTTTATATCTGCCGAAGGGCAATCACACGTGAAATATGTGACCAAATTCAGGTAGGGATTGGCTTAAGCAAACCTGCAGTGACTCTCCAGAAACTGTTGGATGCATAAATAGCCAGTGGAGGACTAATTGGGTGGCAAGAATAGATTGTGAAGGTACACGTAAGGTTCAGAAGTCTGGAGGAAAAATGCTTTACATAGCATCGGAGTAAAGAAATGAGAAAGTACTTGTGTTCGGCACTGTCTTAAATTTGTTCAGAAGATAGGCTGCATTTTAAGTTCAATATTGAAGTCGGCTGGAACAGGAGGAACAATCTTTTGCCTGGCAGCTGAAGTAATCATTTATGTTCTTCCTCCCCAGGCAGAGGAGGATATACACCCAGGTTATTGCATTTGATGGACAGTAATTTCGTCAGCTCTTGACTGTTGCATAAAAAGTAGTCGCTTCCCTGACTCACTTGTCTGAGATGGAAGTATGACCTTCTGTACTTTGAGGATAAGCATGGAAGGATAAGCTCTTTTCTCAGAAGATGCTTCTACCCTTCTACAAACAGTTAGGGCCCATCGTAGGCTCACCGTTTTGGTTTTTTTTTTCCTCTCTTTTCCCCTTTTCCTTTTTTTTTTTTTCATTTTTTCTTTCTTTTTTTTTTTTTCCCCAAACACGTAGGCACCACTCTCAGCTTGAAGGAGGAAGGATTCCTGTCTATGCTGTTACTTTTCAGGAGCCTGAGAATGATCCTCGCAATTGTTGCTACTTGTGGGCTGTTCAGTCTACACAAGAAAGGTGAATAAAAAGTTACTATAAGCCACTGAATGCATTTAAATTTTTTTGTATCTTTGTTCACATACAGTTGATACATGTATATTTGTTTTGTTTATGTAGCTGTGCAGGAGATTCTCTCAGGTATGGAAGGTGTTAAGCTTACAATGCAATTTTTACAGGATTTAGCGGATGTGAAGAGGGACCTACTAGTGCCTACCTTCTGAAAGAAGGCAAAGCAACAGTGGCTATGTTTTCGTGCTTGCATTCTTAAATGATTTCCTTTGTTTCTTGAGGACTGCTTCACGGTTTGTTTGGTACTCGCACCATGGTATTAAAATACCATTAAAAGTAGTTGCGGCTGCAGATCTCGAGCGCTAAACGTGCCAATATAACAGCCGGCTGCCCCTAAAGGAGGGAGGTGACAGTATTGCGGATTACCTTGTGCCAACTTCCACGGTCTTTGGAGCCTTTGTCAGCCAGGTCAGCTCACCTGGCAGAGACCGATCACTGTTCAGCAGCAAAGTCAATGGTTTCCTGCTGGGCTAATGGCCCAAATCAGTATGTGGAAGGGTGCAGTGTGTGTATGCAAGAGAGGGGCTGGAACTTTGGTGGGAAGGGAAGGGGAGAAAGATCTCCCTCTTTCAGCATCAGCAAGCTATTTAATCAGCTCAGCTGTTCATAGAGTGGCAGTCTTTTTAAGTTTGACTTTAAAGCAACAATTTGTAGTCCATACAACATATTAAAGCTTTCAAATTGTATGGTTAGCATTTGCCCCTGAAGCTGTTAGTGTCCAAATGTCCTCCTTTGTGTTACAGCGGCTACACGTGACCGGTTATCTGATGGTTTGGGAAGTGGTGTTTTTCTTTTCAGCAAGAAAACATCAGTCTAGATCTAATAAAATGATAACAAGGCCTATAAAGCAGCTTTGTAATCAAATGTCATAATTCCTACCTTTTTCAGTGAAGGTGACGTTGTGAGTTTACATCTGTTGCAGTTAGCATTTGGTGACAGAAAACGCTTGGCCTCAGGACAAGTCATGTATGAGGTAAGGCGTGCGTGTATGTGAAAAGATGAAAATAGTGATTTTGTCTATGTGAGTACCAGTTAAGTTGTCAGGGGTGATTTTTACCATCAGAATTCAGAGGTGACTGAAAACCCAATCTTTTGCTGAGTCTTCTTGGGCATGTTTTATACTGCTGCATCTCTTGTAGTGCTGTAAGCACTTTGGCAGGTCGATAGGAGAAAGATGCTTTAATCGTTCTCCAGTTTCACTTTTGAACTTCTGCTTTGCTTTATCCTCTTTTAAAAGTTACTTGTAGCTACAGTCTTAGCAGTGGCAAAGACAATACCTTGTACTGTGTGCTGCTTTGGAAGAAAATCCAGTCGTTGACATCCATCCCTCACGTGGCTACTTTGTTCTGTCTCAACGCTTTAATGTTAAAATGGGGGACCTTTTACTATTTGGCAATGCTTTGTCTTGGTCATCTTATTTTCCTGAATAAGGTGTGATGAGTGTCAGATTTCACCTCAGAGGGTTGAAATGTTTCAGCAGCTTTGAAAAATGGGTCTACTAAAAATTCCAGTTTTAAAAAAAGCACACAAAGTGATTCAATAATGTGGTTTGCGTTTGCGACCTGAGAAAGCTGTGCTGTCGTTAGTGTAAGACTTTTAACCCTCTACAGACAGTGCAACCAGTAATACATTCACAGGCTTCTAAGAGGTGTCAGGCGCCAGTCTCTGGATTTGAGATACTTTACTCCCCTGCTGTTCCTGCGTTCCTGTGATGAGCGTTGTGCAAGGTTGAAACAGGAACCGATCTCACAAGGTAGTTGAAGAGAGAACTAAACAGCTGGATCCCCTGGGGAGAAAAGACAGGTTCTTCAGCTAGCTTCCACATGAGCCACTTACACATGTAGCTTCATACCAAGACTTGCTAACACCTACTGCCAAAAAACCCCCCAGACAACTCCCACCTCCCCCCAAAAACCCCCAAAGAAGCATTAGTACAGGATCTGTCTCCTACAGAGGACACTTGGAGTGTCGGAATACTTCCCTGTAGTCACAGATTGGTCAGTACTACATGACTGTCTGCCTGCGTGCCTGGCCGAGTCAAGTTTCTTGTCCGTCTTCCGTGGCAGAAAATTTAAGAGTTGTTCCCAATTGCCAGGCCAAATTTGAGTAAAGGAGGAGGAATCTACTGTTGACCCTTGTTCGTTGAAGAGAGTTCACAGAAGCTTGAAGGAAAGCTTGAAATCTAGTGCATCCAGCCATGGTCATGAAGCGCACCTTTACATTTGTCCTACATATTGCTTGCAGGTGGATAGAGTATACAGCCTCCACTTCCACATCAGAGTCTGACGAGTGCATCTCATTTGAAAACTGTCTTCAGATTTTACGGGTCAATAAAGTCATTACTTAACATCTTCCATGCAGTGGAGTTCCTTAACTTCTTAGATTTGCTTGCCCCAGTGGAGAATTTAAAATGCACTGTTTTGCTTCAGAAGTTGTCTTAGGCAGGAATTGTTTGATATCTTTTTCCCTTCCCCTCAGCCCTAACTTTGGGGGGAGCTGGCTCTTCATAGGTGAATAAAAGTTGAAATCTCTAGCAGTTAAAATTCATCTCTAAGAGGTTGATGGAGTTGTAGTACTTTATCCGACGAAAGGGTCTTTTGGCATGGTGGACCTGTTCAGGACATCTTTTATTATAAACTGTGTTTGGTGATTATTCCTTCTGTAATAAAAATGGGATTCTTTACTTAGGCTTCATGCTAGTTTTTCAAAGAGATGGTTTAGATTTTTCGTATCTACTCTGCACATGTCTGTTATTTCCAAAGTTACTTGATAAAGTAGAATGAACTGTGCATACTTCAGAGGAAATTTTAGCTAGGGAAATGCTAAATTTTGAAAATGTGCAAAGCCCGTTACTATTTGACACTTCATTCTCTTGCATGTCAGATGTAGTTTCTCTTTGCCATCAGAAATAAGCTCATGGGAAATATACAGGACAATATGCATATTATATTATACATATACACATTCTTTCATATTTAGCTATAATGTATGTTTTTATCTCAAAATGACCTTTTCTCTCTCCTTTTATTTTTCCCCCAGGGTCTGGAATACTGTGATGAAAGGTACAGTTTAGATCTTACGGGTGGAGTCTTTCCCTTGAGAGGGCAGACCAGCAATACCAAACTACTGAGCTGTCAGACCGTAGAAAAATTTCGCAACCATGTTGACAGAGAGGATAGTGTTAATGAAGGTTTGTTCTAATGTCCCTGTTTGGTTATTCTAAAATAAATAGTTTTGGAATCTAAGCAATGAATGCTGTTCTGTACCCCAGTCTGTGAGTCTTATAGACTAGCTGGTTGGGCTTATTTAAAAAGAAAAAATGGGTGCTTAAGTTATATGGGACTTCTTTAAAGGAAAAAATAAGTTGTATTTTATGCTTGCTGACGTGCTATAGCGATGTATGGTGGGGTCACCTGCATGATGCTTGTCAGTCGTTTTATTCCTCCAGCTGTCATCTTTGAACAATAAGATGATGCTCCCCATTGCTTAGGAATGTTACGTGAATTTTTCTTTCCCTGTTCAAACCTATGTCTGCATCTGCATCCAGCTGGTGGCCGGTCACAAGTGGTGTTCCCCAGGGCTCGGTATTGGGGCCAGTTCTGTTTAATATCTCTGTCAATGATCTGGACGAGGGGATTGAGTGCACCCTCAGTAAGTTTGCAGATGACACCAAGTTGGGTGGGAGTGTTGATCTGCTTGAGGGTCTACAGAGGCTCTATGGAAGGATCTGGACGGGCTGGCTCAATGGGCCAAGGCCAACTGTATGAGGTTCATCAAGGCTAAGTGCCAGGTCCTGCTCTTGGGTCACAAGAACCCCATGCAACACTACAGGCTTGGGAGGGAGTGGCTGGAAAGCTGCCTGGCTTTGGGCCCCTCGCTACAAGAAAGACATTGAGCGCATTCAAAGAAGGGCAACAGAGCTGGGGAAGGGTCTGGAGAACAAGTCTTATGGGGGCAGCTGAGGGAACTGGGGTTGTTTAGCCTGGAGAGAAGGAGGCTGAGGGGAGACCTTACCGTTCCCTACAAGTACCTGAAAGGAGGTTGTAGCGAGGTGGGTGTTGGTCTCTTCTCCCAGGTAGCAAGTGATAGGAGGAGAGGAAATGGCCTCAAGTTGCGCCTGGGGAGGTTCAGGTTGGATATTAGGAAAAATTTCCTCACTGAATGTGTTACGAAGCATTGGAACAGGCTGCCCGGGGTTGAGTCACCTTCCCTGGAGGTATTTAAAAGACAGGGAGATGTGGCGCTTAGGGACATGGTTTGGTGGTGGACTTGGCAGTTCTGTTTAGGGTTGGGCTCAATGAACATAAAGGTCTTTTCCAACCTCACCAACTCTATGATTCTATGATCTGCCTGTCCATTTCTTCCTCTCTAAATCTAATAGGTTCCTACACCTGCAAGTTCTTAAAGCAATAGCTTTCCTTGTCCATATACTCAGTTAAAACTTTTACGATGTCTTTCATTATCTTGCAATAATTAAATGTCCATCTCTGGGTTTACAAATTCAGTTATGCTCTGACCATATTTTTGAGCCTGCTGCAGTGATAACTTTCATGGCCCTTTGTTCTGACTGCATTATTCGCCTTCCTTCTCTTCTTACTGGCCTGTACTTATGTATGATGTTTACAAAGACGACACTTGCATGATCTTTCTAGGCTACTTCTGTTTATCATCTTTGACTTAGTCCTGAAGCGGCAACTTGCATCTCTTTTGTGATGCCATCCTCTATCAACAGTGTGTCAAAATCTAACAAAAACACCTTTGGATTTTCTCCACTTGTGTCGCGTTTCTGAGGAGAGTGCCTCCTAAAAGCTTGTTAAAAACAAACACACACCACTGCTCCACCACACCCGACGTGTGTGTCCCCCCCCCCCCCCCCCCCAACCAAAATAAGAACAACAACCCCCCTTTCTGTCTCCTTTTTATGAAGCATGAGGCATGGAGAAATACCTGTAATTTCTCTGATGGTTTCTAATTAGCTTTTATTCAGAATCTGTTCAAGTTAAGTTCTAGGCACACATGAGCTGCTGTTGGATGTGGGTTGAGGCTAGCAATGAAGCCGTCTTCTGAATTATGAAAATAATTGATATCTTCAAAGGCACTTGCAGCAGCTACAAAACGGAAGCGGCACAGATGTTCACAATGAAACATAGTAAAGTGTGTGGGGATCCCTAAATGTAATGATGAATTCAGCAGAGAACAGAGAAACATTTTGCCAAACGAACTGTCGTCTTCTTCCTTACTCTATTAGGGTAAATGATATACCACATCCTTTGCTTACATCTAGAGAATGCATTCTCCCCAGAGAAGACAAACCATTCCACTTACTGAGAGAACTGGAGTATAACATTGTGAATGTTTTATGTTAAAATCTTTATTCCAATTTCTCGTTTGTTGGGTTTGGGGTTTTTGTATTTATTTTGTGTGATAATTGTGTTCGTTCATTCTGAATGTGCTGGAAAAGAGCTATTCGTAAAACCTGTAATTGAGTGCAGTCTGGAAATTAATAGTGCCTGCTAAGTGATACAAGAAGAAGGGGCAGTATGACTGAAACCTGTCACAGAGATGTTTGCTATTCCGTAAATTCTTTTTGTTATTCTTAGCGAGTGTTGTGCTTCATGAGTGATATAACAGAATTAAGCCAAAATAGGAAGTGGTGTTTTAAAAATATCAGCTATAGCGTTATTTTCTACAAACAAGAAACAATGTCTTGTCTTTTACAGTAATATCGCCTGACACCAGTGTATCAATCTTCAGCTGGCAAGTGAATACATATGGTCAGGGAAAAGCATCTGCTTATTTGGGTGTATTTGACATTAATCGCTGGTATCATGCTCAAATGCCAGATTCACTAAGGTATATTTTTATTAAGTTGTTTTCAATATCCCTACAAATAAATCATTTGAAAGTCGGTGTTTAGCTTATGCACTTGCTTGCTTTCAGGCCAGAAGAATTCCTTCAGGATTGCCCCTATTTTGCGTTGTGGTCACTGGATACTGTAATAAGCATGACTTCTCCAAACCCCATTTTGGATATTCTGGTACACGAGCGGAGTCTAAGTCGGGGAGTTCCTCCTTCTTATCCACCACCTGAGCAGTTTTTTAACCCAAGCTCCTACAATTTTGGTGGGTATTTCACTGCTTTTGATAGTGATAAGCTTAAAGTGAGGTCAAATGCCATTTATTGGTTCTCCTGTTCATTGTTTGTCACTCAAACCCATCCCAAACCAAAAAGCCCCAAACCCCCACAAGCCCAACCCTTGATTACGTTGCACTAACAAGGTGTTTAATACTGTGACATATCTGACAGTCTGCTGAGTTTGGGGGGTTTGGTGCTTTTGTAATGTAGCCTGTGAAGTGGTGATGGTCGTTGAACTGAAGCTCAGAGCAGAGCACCTCGATAGCACTAGAGATAAAATTTCTACACGCAGTAATTATTTTCAAAAAAATAAGTTTGGAAGTGATCTGATGAAGAAAATGGGTACTCAGTTACAGCTTTCCAGATACTGCTATTTACAAAACGTAAACTGGTCATAACCTAAGTGCGAGAGTATGGAAGGTTGTCAAACGTTCATTGTCTCTGCAGATGGTACGTGCTTGCTGAACTCTGGAGTTGTTCATATGACTTGCACCGGCTTCCAGAAGGAGGTGATCTTTTACTGTATCTTTATTGAGAATGGCAAGAGATGAACCTTTCCTATGTTTTCTATTGTACTGCTTTCAGTGTCGGAGACCATTTTATGCCCATCTTGCCCATCCACACGCATGACGGCAATTGTGTCCTGCCAGTTTTATGCAAATGGTAACATTTTAGGTCCACTCTTGGGACTGTAAAACTACCACTGTCTCCTGTTGAAACACGCTGAGGGATTGAATGTCTAGAGCGGAATACAACGTTGCTGTAGGAGCAAGAACAAAAATGTTGTGGACGTTGGGGAAAGCTGTTACTTCTGCATTACCCATCAGTGGAACTGCCTCCATAGTCCTGAGTTAGGGTTTTGATGCCTGATTAACTTGAAAAAGGAGGGCGGAATGGAGAAAATGAAATATTACTTAACTGTTTGAGAAGAAATGTTTTTTTTTTTTTTCTCCCACACTTGGCCGAATTAAAACTTCCAAGCCACTGCACAGCTTGTGACAAATAATTTTGAATTAAATTTCAGCTCACTAAGTATTTCCAACATAAATCAACTTCTGCAGAAACAAGCACAGAAAGGGTCTTCCAAAGCGTGATTTAAAGTTGTGTGCTAGCTTTAGCTTATATAGAATGTATTTTGTGTCAGTGTTCAGGGAAAAAAAAAGGTCTGTGTATTGACAGAGAAGCTAGAAAATACCTAAAAGGTTAGCCATCGCAACGCTCTAGTTGTTTTACAGGATATTTTTTATAAACCATAGTAGTTAGTTTGGCTGCCGTCTTTAACTCTACGTAGTACTGCTTTTTCAGGTAGTTAACCTAAAGCATATTACCGATGCAAGCTTTCTGACAGTTTAAGTGAATATTTATATTATTTCTCTTAGTGATTATCCAGAACCTTAATGACTGAATAATGCTACTGTCTTAATCTGTAGTTTTTGATTGATGTTTCAGACCTTGAATTTTTTAAAGAAATCTGGTCCTTCTATAAGTGAAGCCATTCATGATAGCTACAACAGGTGTCTTGTAGCTGGCTTGCTGTCTCCAAGACTAGTTGATGTCCAGCCATCCAGTTTGAGTCAGGTGAGTGCATATCAGGGAATCAAGGGGGAAATACATCCGTCTTGTCTGACAGGGCTGTAGAGGCTACAAGACATGATAATCTGATTTTCCTGTTATTCGCAAGTTGCACTGAAATGCAGGTGTTGACTTGAGTTAGCATAAGTTATAGTATTCTTAGGTCCAAACTACTGAGTTGTTTTAGAAAAACCAACAAAACAAACAAAAAAACAAAAAGAAAAAAGTAAAATTTTATGAAGGATCTTTTCACCTGAAAGAAGTATCACAAGACAAAATGAAATAAGCTACTACTTAATACTGCATGTCTGTGCATAGCTGTGCATTGTCCTTACCTTGCTGGTAAGAATTACCACTGCATTATAATACAGTATTCAAACAGCCTAAAATTTAAACCTATTAGAATTTAAACGTTTCACTTCTTTTTCTGTCATTTTAGAAAATGATAACTTGAAGTTTTGGGTGTCTGAACTGCTTCATGTCTTCAGAGTCTAGGAAGCTGCTTGACCTTAGCTTCACTGTTTCCGTGCAAGCGTTGCACCGTTGTATTTGCTCTGTCCCCTTCACGCATTCCTGATGGCAAACTTCTACGTGCAAAATGCGTGACGGGTATTAGCAGAGGATGTTACCGGACATAGTTAATTGGAACTCGGTAAACTGAGACTATACTGCAGAGGCATGCAAATAAATGTTAGAATCAGCCTTCAGTAAGTTGAAAAGTTAGAGGAAAAGTTTAACGTGTTTCTCAGACCAACAAGCAGTCCAGCCTGTGGCTAGAATTAAGAAAAGGAATGTGGAATTAGCTGCGTGTGTACTAGTGGACTTTGTGATGTCTGAATGAGTGTACAGTTAGAAACAAACACTTGCTGTTGCTGGTTCAGATATTGAAAGCATGTAAGATTCTCAGTTCATTTTGTCGGTTACATTTAGGAGGAGCAGTTAGAAGCGGTATTGTCAGCTGCTGTCCAGACAGGTTCTTTAGAACTTCTGACTGGATGCATTAAACATTGGGCATCTGAAGGTAATGCTTCTTACGTTGTTCTTATGTTATGTATTTTCTAGTTTGCAATTGTCGATTCATTTCTTTTTTGTTTTCTTTTTTTTAAAGCGCAGCCAAGTTCTGCTGCTAATTTACGGTTTGTTCTTGAGTGGACATGGAACAAAGTGATCTATACAAAAGATGAGTTTGACCAAATATGTGAGTACTAGTGTAGTCATTCTGCAAACATAAAATCGTTCTTTCTAATTGAGCTTATTCAGGAATGTGGCGGTATATGGTACTGCACGGGGTTCTTCAAGCGTACTTTGAAACTCTGAAATTGCTCTGTAGGCTAATGATGTAATATTTATTCTTGAAAAGGTGTTCCGCTGTTTGATGGCTCTCGCAACTTTGTTGACCCGCAGACGTTACAGTCTCTTCAGCACTGCCAGTTGCTTTTGAGCAACCTTAGCACGGTCTTAACCTGTTTTCTAACAGAAGCACAAGAGCGTACTGAAAAAGGTTTGTAATCGTATATATGAAACCTTTGGTATGTTTTACTAAGATTTGGAATTATGCTTGAGTTGTAAGTGTGGAAAGATGAGCTTCTGTTGGTTTTGATGATTGGAAGACAGCCAAATTTAGCTGGGAGAAGGGGCTTAAATCTGAGGAGTTGGGACCACCACTTAATATGTGTTGATTTCAGGGAAATAGTTGGTTGTGGAGTTCATGCAAGTGGGTAGGGGAGGCTACATTCAGCAAGAAGCTGTGTAAGCAGCTGGGTGGAGATTCCAGCAACCGGATGTGGTAGTGCTGCAAATTATTCCTTTTAATTCTTAGCTAGCAATTTATAATTGCATGCAAATATTGTATTGCCAATTGCTAGAAAATATAAAGGAAGCACAAATGAGTAACTTGTAAAGTAAGTTACTTGAGTTTCTGTAGCTTTTTATGTTATCACTTGTCCTTGGCATATTGAGGGGAAAAGAAGAATATCCCTTTGCTACGGTAAAAATCCCCGCTACGTGAAAAACAAATGTCTTATTCGTGAGTGTATTTAATAGTTCCGGCTTTATTTTTTTTTCTTTTAACCTTTAGTGAATCTGGTTCTTTGTAGGGGTTGCTTTTTGTTTTGGCGGTGAATGTGGGGTTTTTTTCTTCAGATAAGAAGGTGCTACAGAGTGAGAAATGCAAAGACCACAATTTCTACCGCTTTACTTTTACTCTTTCTATTTGGGATGATGAAGGGGGTTTTGTTAAAATGAAAGGAATTGGATAACAAAAATCATCTTATGCCTTTTTTTCAGGTTTTACAGACTTGACAAACAAGCAGGTGCTCACTGGCCTCCTTTCTTTGTATGCACAAGTGATCATCTGGTTCTGTCAATCCAGTCTCCTTCCAGAGGGTTTAGGTAAGCATAAACTGTAATACAGTTGTAACAGGGAGACTATCCAGTAAGTGATTCCGATGAACACATGCTTAGCCATGTTTTTGTAAATGTTTTGTCAGTGCTGAAGTTTTGTTGGTGAAACGGCGATTTTACTGTTTTTTCAAATACATAGTGTGGAATAATGCAAGCAGTTTCTTTCCTGGATGTTCCTTAGAAAGAGCAATAAGCCTCTGACTTGAAGGAGTTGCTTGTGTCCACAGCTTGAAAGACTTGGGATTTTAAACAAATTACTATTACACAACAAATACTGGAATGCTTGTTTTTACAGCAAAGGCATTACCTGCGTGTTTGGAACTTTTTATTTATTGCTTGAGGAAAAAATACACCGTGGAAATACTTCTTTATTTGGGTGGATTATAAAGTCTATTGTCAGCCTTCATTGTCTCACAGATGCTCACATGACATGTTTAAGAAACCATTCCCTTTGAGAATTGTCCTTTTTGTAGTGAGCTTCCGCTTACAGTACATGTTCTGAATGCTACCTCAATTGTAAGCTTGAAATGGCACTTGAGACAACAAGGAATTGAGTCTTGGGTCTTACCGCTCCTTTAGCGAAGGCAGAAAGAGGATTGGCTTCTTTCAAAGTTGGAGGCTTGCCTGTGCTTCTTGATGCTTAGCTCGTATGATCTTCTGTCTTTTTAGTCAAACATTTTAGTTTCAAAATGTGATATTGCTTCTTTAACTTGCTTTTACTTTATTGCCTGTAGATGATGCTATGCATTTGGGTAGACCTTTCTACAATTACCCTCTGATTCAGAGCTACTACACTGGTCATCGACAGAAACTTGAGCGTTTATCAAGGTAAGCCTTACGGGAAAACTCGAGAGCACTTCCACTGCGAATTCAGAAGTGGCAGCACGTGGCTTTGCTATCAACAGTTGGTGTTTGCTTTGCTTAATGCAGTTGCCGGCAATCCTCTTCACTTCAGCGATGCATGCGTTCTCTTGAACACGGAGGTTACTTTCCTGTGTTACAATATTTGTATATACCTCTGCTTAGTACCATTTGTTGGCATCATCGTTTCTTGGTAGCGTACTTAATCCAGCGGCCAATCTGTATAATTTAGTACTACTGAAAAAGGTCACGTGTTCAGGATAGGGTCAGCGATCTCCCGTTCAGCAAAGCACGGCGTTCACAGAACAGGTGTTTTGGACAGAGAAGAAAGCAAGTTTTAAAAACAAAACAAACCTCATCTCGTTTATTGACCAGCGAGCGATGGTAATAACTGTATTGGCCTAAATCACAAGTACATTTGTGTGATTTAATGAGATAGTCAGAGTTCGATGTAGTTGGCACACCTAGCACTCTACTGGCTGTTGGATAAAAGTCACTTGCTGAACGTGAACTCTCTTTCCTGCACTAGCTCACTAGCATATAGGTGATATGCCTTGGATTAGATGACAATAGATTTTTCTTTGGAAATTGTGCTGAAAACTAAATAAAGAGCTAAAGAAGCTTAGGCTATGGCACTGCGAACAAGAACAAGATGCTGCAAGATGAGTTGAGGTGCAAGCTGCGGTGTAGTAGCTATTGACTTTAAAGTTCCTCTTACTTAGCTTACTTCTCAAGTAACTTACATACCGGCTCAGGTGTTCCTTAGAAGCATACAACCTCCAGTGTGCTCCTTCTGCTTCTTATTATGGGGAAAGTAAAGGGTAGTGTCACAGTCAGCCAAAGACTGCGATGGACTCGTGAAGAAAGCAATTTTAAAGGTTCACCCATCCATGGTTGTAATGGTCTGTGCATAGAAACGTAATGGGTATGTGCATAGAAACATAAACGCTGCTTAAGATGACACTAAACTTCACCTGTATGCTCAGCTTTCTGGAAACAACTTTTTTTCAGTAACAAAAGTGAGATGCTGAGAACAAAATCTGAACTTTCCATGGTGTTGTCTTCTCGCAGCTGTGTATTGGAACACTCCAACAGGAGGCATGAGACTTGTGTTGAAGAATAGTCCTGGTATTTTGATACTGTTACGTTTCCTCTGTTAGACAGTAGGAGAGTGGTTATTTCTGGCACATAAAAAACTTTGTTTACACTTCCTTTGTACTACAAGTAAGACAACAAAAGAGAAAACCTGAAAACGAAAAGGTCCCTTAGTAGGAGAGCTTTCCAGGATGTCTATTTGGAACTCCTTTAATAATTCAGTATGATCTAACAAACATCTTTCATCTGACTCGGAAATTTCTTTCATGTGCGTTTCAAGTCATAATCATGCCTTTGTGTGTTTGTCACTTTCTTTGCCTCATGGGAGCTTTTTTTTGTTTGGTTTGACTGGAGGAGATCTGTTACACTGAGAGGCTGGAATTAGTGTTTGACTCTCCGATTCCTTGCTACCTTTTGTTCCAGAGGAAAATGGGATTCTGACTGCTTGATGATTGATGGAATGGTTTCCCAGTTAGGAGACCAAGTTGAGAAGTTGTGGCGGAGAGATGAAGGAGGAACTGGGAAATACCCACCTGCTAGTTTACACGTGAGTGTTATGTTCACTGAAAACAGCAACGAACCCCCCAAAGCCCCACCCAAAAGCCAATGATTCATGAAAGACAGGAGTTTTTAAAAAACTTTTGATTTTTCATTTTCAGGCACTGCTGGATCTCTATTTGCTAGAAAGCATTGAAGAAAGCTACAAACATGCAATTGTATCCTTTCTCGTTATTTTTACTACACCTTCAGTATACGCACATAAATGTTCTTAAATGTTTGTCACCTGCGCGTTTAATAACATTTTTGAATTTATGCTTCCAAGACAGTGCAAGTGAAAACATTTAGTTTAGAATGAAGTCATGGACAGGAGCATTGTTTTATTTCTTTGTACTGTGGATTCCTTATGTTGTGGGGGTTTTTTTTTTGATGTTTTGTTGCAAAGTCTCTTTTCTGACATGCAAAAACAGGTTTGATAAGAAATGTTAAAGATAAAAATCTCCCTTGGTTTTTTCAAAACTTAGCACAGTTTTTAATTTTTTAAAGCACTCGTATCTGTAGCAAATGGCTGCTTACTAGGATGATGCACAAATACGTGCTGCTTCAGAGCAGAAGGATTTCTAACCGGTACCTGATTTTTGCCCAATTCATCCATCTTCCAGCCCAGATAGCAGTGCTTGCTTTTGTTCTGTTAGAAGTGCAGGCACACCGAAAAAGAAAGAGAGAGAAGAGAAAAGTCATTGGGCAGAAACTGAATTTTTAAGCTGCTGAAATATACAGAATTACTTGTTGTTGTTTGCTGCCTAACCCGAGAGGGGAGCCTAGAGAGCAAGGGGTTTAAAAACGGTTGTACCCCAGAGCTGTCTTATTAGAATATGTCCCTAAAAACGGATGTCAGAAACAGAAAATGACACTACCGATGAGTGATCCACATACTGTTTTAAATCCAGTTTCAATCGCTCAGTGCTACGTTGTCTTGTAAGGACACCTTAATTTACATTGTTCTATATACTCTGGAAATGAGGGAAAAAGCCAATGGTAGAATTTGTTTGCTTTAATAATTAAGCCTTGGATGTTCAGGTGTTTTGAATGTCCAACTGGTAGCTCCAGTGACTAAAGAGGGAGCCTGAGTTTGTAACAACGGAAGTATTTAAGTATCTAAAGTTAACCTTTCTGAATGCCTTACAGAAATCAAAGAGTGTTTCTTTCTGGCTATATATTCAAAATGCAGTTTGGGGGTTAGGACCTGACCGTCTTCAGATAGCTCAAAATGGCAAGACTAACATGGCAGTATTTTCTGCTTCCTACCACTTGTATATTCTGATTTCACTGTGTTTTTCGAAACATGATGTGATAAATGTTTGGTCTTCCAAATTTATTAGCCTTAACAAGATACTTGATGTCAGACAATTTACTTGCTGCTAGATATCATGCATTCCTTTCCGAATAAAACAGAAACTTCAATCGACTCCTTCCCAACTGCCTTTGCTATCCCTTGGGGACTTGTTAAGCTTATTCAAGGTTTTTGGCTTCTAGATCACAATGATTACGAAGTAAGTACGTTACAGTTCAGTTAGACATCCCTTACAGTCCAAAGCTGTAATCTGTAAAATGATTTCAAAAAATCGGTGCTTAGCTAATAACAGGTGCTACAACATTAGAAGCCCTTTTGTCATACTGCTATGACATCTTCAGCAATAAGTTATAATCTGAAATTTTCTTTTAGCCACTTTGACAGGAAATTGATTAAAACGAAGAAGAAATCAACTTTAATAATGCTTGATACTTGAATTTTCAAAGCCATCCATTTAGGTTGTTTTCAGCAGACCGATGGAGCGCTTTCTCAAAAACAGTGTTTTAGGTACTTTAAATATTAAAACTGTGATCATAGCAGCAAGGTTTGAGGCAGAAGACTGCAGAAGTGACTGTTCAACCTAATTCATGTTCTTTGTGATGCTGAAGGTTGTTCTTTGCCTGTCACGAAGTTAATATATCTGTTTGTCTGGGAGAATAGCTTATTATTTAGTAATGTATTTCTAAAAAGTTCTGTTTGTACACAGAGATTTGGTTACTCTGGAAGAGTGTGAATTACTCCTTTTAAAACACTCGCTTTGTTCTGTACGGCTAACTGAACTTTTTTTTGCAAATACTTGAGAATTTTTATTTACAGTAGTTAGTCATCTAAGTTTATTTAACACACGTCCACCCTTATTTAAGATACTTTTGAATATTCTTGTTGCGTGCGTGCATGTGCATATCGTAATACACCTGACCTCTAACCTCTACAGAATTCACTGGCCCTGCTCTTTCATCCAGCTACAATCAAAACAGTGTCATGGCAGCACGTGAGAATTATTCAATCCCTGATGTGCCAAGGAGAGCATAGGCGAGCCCTCAGATACATACGGATGATGAAGCCATCAATGTCAAGCAGCAGTGAAGTGCGGCTTTTCCTCACTGTGTTGTTGTCCAATAGGTAAAGAAACCTATCCCACCGTTTTGGCATTCAAATATTGTGAAAGGTGGAGAACAAAGAATACGAATCACCGTCCCCTAAATTCCCTTTAAACTCTGAATGCAGTAGTTTGGGGGCATCTTTTTGGTTATACTATTAATATTCCTTTACGTCTCAAAAAATTTAATTACAGGTGCGTGGTGGAGGCTTGGGGTCTGTTGCATCAACATGCCACGAAGTTAAACATCGAAGAGCTGTTAAAACACATGTATGAAATCTGTCAGGAGATGGGACTAATGGAAGACTTACTGAAGCTACCTTTCACAGGCGCTGAACAAGTAAGTGTGGACACGAAAAAAAACCTTAATGGTCTCTTTGAAAAGAGAAGAGGCAGAATCATAACAGATTTTTGAAATGTGTTGTTTGTCATAGGAGTGTTTGGAGAAGTTTTTACAGAGCGATGCTGCTGTTCAGAATCCTGAATTTCTTTTAGTCCACCATCTGCAGCATGCCAACTATATCCCAGCGCTGCAGTTGAATCATTCAATGAACGTTAATCTTATGGTAAGCATAAAAGTTGTGTCAAGTGTGCAGGTTTCTGCTAGGTGTTACTAACCATTTTTGGTAGTAAATAAAATAAAAATCAATGCTTTGTTTTTTATACCATTCTTTGAAATACTAGGAATAAGTTTCTACACTTTCCGTTACAGCTGAACCTAAAAGTTGAACAAAATATTCCACTACTCCAAAGCTACTCCGTGAAGTTATAAATTAAGTGTTGCAGACCACTGTTGACTCCACTTTAAAATAGTTTGTTTGCATCTAAGGAATAATGGTTTAGATTGCTGAACGCTGTTTGTGTCAGTCTTTTCTGTGGCATGAAGAGTATGTTGTATGTCACCTCTTGAATCTTGCACACAGCTTTATTTTTCTAGCTGAGAGCAGTCTGGATGCCAATCCACAGGTAAAATCTGTGTGCTGGTTTGGTTTTCTTTTCATTTCCTCCAGTTATAGCATGAGCTCTGCGATTCCACAACTTCTGTTTTACCCCTTTTATGACAGAAATTCTTATCTAACTTCTATTTCTCAAAACAGCCAGATTAAATTTTGCGTTTTGCAAACTTCTGTTATGAATCTGTGATACATTTTCTGTTTTCCGGAACCATAGTTTTCCAGTGAATCACACTTAGAAGGTGGTCTTGGAAGGTTTAGGTCCTGCATTTGAAAACTTTCATTCGGCCAGAAGGTGTGTGTAGGTAGCCTTTTCTTACTTGTTTTAATATTCACATCATTGTGTCCACTGTAATTTGCAGTTGCCCTGTATAGTCAGTCATCTCGGCCATTGGTGTTTCAGGAAAAACAAGGGAAAGCCTGCTATTTTGTAAGCCATTTGAAGACTGCAGGTGAGAACAAGCGTATCGGAGTAAGGTTCTGCCGAGTGCCAGAATTGTTTCAACTTGAAGTTGTAGGTTCTGTTATTATCCTAGTCTGCCTTGCCCTTTGCTGAAATTACCAGGTGGAATTGGTGTGTGCTGAGGAGTAGAACTTGCTGCTCTTCTGTGCAGTGGCTGTATTTTACAGTATCTGTGGAGGAAATGTATTCGCTAATTAGAAATAGCAGAGATAGTTGTGTGCAATGAACTTCCGGTAATCAGTTACCTTCTTGCTTTATGCTTTTTGTTCATCAGAATGATCGTGAGCCTCGCTTGAGAGAGAGAGCAGTTGCCAGAAATTCTATATTAGACCAATATGGCAAGATCCTTCCTAGAGTTCAAAGGAAGCTGGCTGTAGAGAGAGCCAAGCCTTACCACTTGCCTTCATCGGTCTCAAGAGAAGGTAATTTTTAGGGGAGGGAAGTACAATGGACAACTGACCATGACTTTGATCACACAAGGCTGATATTTTTTCCCCTCTTGCTTTACAGTCGCAAGACCAAAGCCATTATCAACAGTAACAAAACAAGAAAATGCAGGAAATGTGCATACAAGAGCAACGTTCATCAGCAATGTATTGTCCAAAATTAGAGAAGTAGGGGTAGGCAATGAGCAGAAAACCAGTTGCTCACGCCGTGATAGGTAAGCAGCCTTTTAACAACGTTTAGTCTTGAGCTGCGTGTTTGGAGAGAGAGAGAGAGACAAAAAAATCCATTTGAATTATGTTAGTGTTTTGGAGGGAAGGGGCACCTGAATAAAGCTTCGTTTGGCTTTTTTGCACATACAAGATATAACATTTAAGAATCAATTCACCGTAAGTAATACTTGGAGAGAGAGTTCTTCTGCTATGATAATCTCATTTATGCAAATACATCTAGTTCCATTACAGTAAATGTGTATACAGAATTTAAGGTAGCTGAAACGAAAACCGTGATTACCAACAAGCTATTGGTGTACAGGTTTTGGTAGACTTGATTGTGTGATCAAATAGTAATCTTTTACCACTTTGTGCCCAGTTTCTGCTTCGTTTCTGCCTGTTTTTTTTATTTTTACTCAAAACCAGGCAGAATTATAAAGAGCAAAAAAGAAGCTAGCAGTTGTCAGATGATGGTATGGTCAAATAAACTTGAATTCTGGTACGTTTGGACTTCAGGGGAGTGAAAGTCAGTTACATTTTCCTTTTAATTCTAGGCCTAGAGCTACAGAACCACCAGTCATAACACGTCCTCTCCCGGATGCAGAGTTGCCCGATGCATTTGTTGGGACACCTATTACAAAATTTTCACGAACCTATTCTCATATACTGTGTGCGTGTATATACTTTCAGTGATTGCAAAGTGTTCTGTTTGCATTTAGTTTTGTACCTGTTAAAGAAAAGGTCAGGTTCGGGAGACAACTAAGTGCAAATTTGAAGTGGTGCCAGCATTGAAATGCAGAGGAATTTTCTTCTGACATGAGAATTACATCACTTGTGCAACGTAAAATTGCATTACTCTTGCCTCAGATGGCAGGGATTTAGGAAATTAAGTGTGAAATGTAACGAAATAATGAAAAAACAAGAGAAGGCCTGTAACTTGTTCATGGGCCTGATACATCAGCCCAGCAGTGAGGGTTCACCTGTATTTCTTGTTCATTGAATGTTTTTGTTATGTGTCATCTCAGATGTCTTGAGCGCAGCATGGTTTTATTTCATTTATTTATTTATGTTCATATTTTCAATTGTGTATCTTCACAGATTGCTGGATTTGGTGGTTCATCCTGTTCCTTCATGTTCTGCGGCACAGGGTGGTAGCTGGCAGTCACCATGCAGAGCTTCTACTTCATTCATGGCATCCAGCCCATTGAAATCAAATATGCTTGGTTCCATCTCACAAAAGAATTTTTCGAGAGCATCAGAGCTGAATTTACTGGCGACGCCTCTTGTGGTTAAGGTTTGTGTTTTAAAAAACAGGATCAACCAACCAAACCAAAAGCCTGTTAACGTTGTTTAACATGAAACCACCAAAGTATTTAACACAAACCCTGTTGGATTCAGAGTGTGGAATATTTTCAGCATACGTGTGGTTATTGTATGTAGAATCCTTTTGGAAGCAGGACGTTGGGAACAGTCTTGAAGAGGGAAAGTTTAGTTCTAAGTTAACTGCAGTACGCACATTGTCCCATAGCTTTCTGAAATACACTCGTGTTTATTGCATGGAACAAAGTAAGTTAAAATTGGACTTCTCAATATACTTAGATCCTTAGAGATGCAATTTGTAGCTTAACCACCTCATTAGTTAAGTAAGTGCTCAATAGCTCTGTGGAGTTTGACTTGCATGCCTACAAGCAAGAATGTAGATGCTTCAGTTTCTTAATCCACCTAAGGGAATAACAACGTAAGTGATGCCAGTTAAGCGATGTCAGTCTCCATCAAATTCAGTGACGGCTTTTTGCAGGGATTTTACTTATTGATGTTTGCGTTAAACTCTTTCCATTCACCGCCATCAAACTCTCCTCATGTAAGGAAATAACAACTGACCAATCTTCTTGGTGCTGATCTTTTTGCCTTTGCCTACCTGAACAAAATAGTAGTGATCTCTCTGATTTATAACCTTTTTCTTCTTACTAACTATTGTCCATATCATTAAGCTGGTTTCATTATCTTCCTTTTAAACCCGTTCAATACCGTAAAGTCTTTTCTGAGCTGAGGTAAGAAGACCTGAACGCTTCTAGATGAAGATGTGTAGGTATGTTTACAGCAGTGTCACTTCATTCAGTCCAGTGCGTGGATTGATTAATCAGAGAAGAAAGAAGGTATCGCTGTTGCTTTGCCGATTGCCATTTCTCATGGCAGTGTTTTCAGTTGCTGTATCTGGGGTAGCATTTGAAGTGGTATGCCTTTTAGAAGAGCAGTGTAGATATGGCAAAAATTACTGGGATGGGAGATAGCATTGCAGACAAGAAGATGCCATATCCTTGTTTCTTCAGGAAATTAATTTGAACACTAACATTTTATGTTGCATTAATAAAAAAAAAAAAAGAAAGAAGCCAAAAGAATCATAAGAAACATGAAACGCATGGGTTTTTTACCATTAAGTTTTTTGTCCCTTTGGAAAAAGAGCAGTGCAGAGGCTAAACTTTGTCCTCTCTGCTGGTACAAACTCAGTTTAATTTGAACTAATACTTTTGACAAGTGAAGTCTTCTGTTTTGAAGATTTAACAGGTCTGAAATTAAATATTTTTATTTCTTTTCATAGAGAGCTAAAGTTTTGGCCACAGCTGCTTCTGGTTTTCCTGCGTTTACTCCTCAGTCTATTCTCAGATCCAGCCTTCGCGCTACACCCCTAGCAACTCCCTCTGCATCTCCAGGACGATCAGTTACTCCTCCTCTACGAGCAAAGGAGCCTAGAATATCTTTCAGGGAAGAGAACTCGAATGCAAAATGGACTGTTGGGGTAAGCTGGCCTGTAGTTAGTGATCTTTATAGTTAAAGGCTTTACAGACTGTGATTTGATTTATTTTTTTTAAAGTTTTCCAAAACTCCTTATATTGAGAACTGGAATACCAAATCAGAACGGCAGACTTGAATTTGGTCAAAAAAGGTTATGTTGGACCTTCTGTAACATCACCTGCCTGCAGGAACATATTCATAACAAATACCAGTGACCTTGGTGGTTTTTACTCCAGCATCGCTAGGCGCTGTGATTGTTCCAAATTGCATGTGTGCAGCTTCCCGCTATACCTTTTGAAATGGTGGTGTGGCAGGAAGTTAAGGAATACAGATTCAGTTGTTTGGGTTCGCTAAGCTTTGTGAATGAAACACCTCTGAAAGCAACAAAAGTCATGAGCTGCATTTACTTTCAGTCTCTCTTTTTGCAAGGACTGGGTTTCCTTAAGTTATGGTAAAAATAGACTCCCGATGAAGAGAGCTGTATGGCTGTCTCTTCTCTAGCCCTAAAGTTCTCGGTTTTGCTACTTGCCTTGCACCAGCGATAGCATTCGTATAGTTGTCAAATGAAGTCTGTCCACCTGGAAGTTGCCCCCTTCTACTCCTCCTTTTGTTCTGTCAGGTGGCTTCCCTGATTCAGCTCGTCATGCGGTTGCCAAAGTAACGTACCAAACGGACGGGGGCATGTGCTAGTATCTACCTGTAGGAGCTTTCCATACCTGTACTAACGAATTGTCATAACCTGTTTTTATTGTACCTGTTATTGCCTGTTATAAAGAGCTACTCAACTGTAAGAAGAGGCTCTCTCTCCTGTAGGAAGTTCTTAGTAATAGTGCAGCGTGGCCGGATTAATTCACTTGTTCCATGCCACAGGCATAGTGAATGCTAAAATATGTTAGTAGTGCATACAAGCTGAAGAGGCAAGCATAAAAAAAGAGAAATCTTGGAGTTATGATTTTAGGTATGCAAAGCTCCCTCTTCCTGAAAACACAGTAGTGAACCCAATGAACAGCCTTGAGATGACAGGGTAAGCAAGCACTTACAAGACCCACTTCATCTTAATTCTCCAAGGTTGTGGAAACTCAATAAGCAGTCAACAGTGTGATTGGTTTTTACGCTGAGCTTTAAAAGCTAAGACAGTGCTAGAATGAGAACTAATTTTGTAGCGCCTTGCTTAAGGTGACACTTGTAAAACTGACAAATATCAGTATATATTTGTTCCTTTTTTTTTTTTGTCTTGCTTTGACAAAAAGCATATGTGTGATCTTGATTGTGAACTTTCTTTTTAAAAAATAAAGGTAACGGAAGATAATAAAGCACCGTCTGGAGTTTCATCTGAGCATCATCACGGAGTGGTGGAGGATGCTTGGTCTGAAAGTAGAGATAAACCAACTCTGTTTCCTCTGAGCAATCCCGAGGATGATGGTGCTGAAATGGAAGAGTCTGGAGATGGTTTGGAGAAAATGGATGTCAGCAAAGAAAACAGTAACTTCTCTGCCAGGTCAGACCAAACTGCTTTGGAGTATCATGATGCAAAATCACCTGGCGATTTTGAAGATGATGTCATCTTTATAGCTGCTAATCCAGCTAATTCTTCCACTGAAGAAACTGCCGATTTTGAAGAACTGGAGAAGGAGGAAGACAGTGAAATAGTTGAAGAGAAACCCTTCCCGATGGAACAACCAGGTTCATCAGAACTAAGAAAAGCAGCTGGTGCGTTTCCTGCTATGATAACCTAAGCTTCTGCATTTTTCAAATGTCTTCAAAAGGCTAAATTACTGATGGGTGCAACAGTCAATGATGAGCATTCACGAATGTCCGAGGCACTTCCTTGTCCTAGGCTTTTAAAATTGCCACTGTGTTTTGAGTCCTTTTTTAGGTCTCGTGGACATTATGGATGTATACTGCTTTTGGCTGGCACTTCTTGTGTGTAACTGCAGCGGAGAGGCAGCAGTGACTTGTGGGAGTTTTGAGAGGGGTACAAGTTGAAAACTTAGGCTTCTGGTTATGTTTTAGGGGTACTTCTGTAGGCTGCAGGTTTTTTTACAGCACGTTTAGCGTATGGCGTGCTTTGACTAGATAGGTAATTTTTTGTTGTTCTTTTGTTTTTTTACCCCCCTCGTTAGTGCTCAGTTAAATAGTTTTCTTCGGGAAGTGAGTCTGCTTGGGTATCTGCTTCTCATTACAGCTATGCTTGCTCCTTTTGCTGGCTCAACAGCTTATGCAGCCTTTTCCAAACCTATTTCAGCTGGTCTTTGGCAATTCAGCTCAATTCAACTCATTCAAGCCAGTGCAGCTGCTGAGGATGTGTTCATATGAGCAGGTCTGCTGGCAGATTAGAAGAGATGTAGCTCACTAGCTGGTGAGCAGTGATGAAGAGCTGGGAATGACAGTAGTGCAGGAACAGGGAGAAGGTGTGTAAAGACAGCTACAGTCAGGATTTGACAAACAGAGCTCAGTCCGCTCAGCTGCTTATAACAAAAGTTTGCTATTCCTGGGAGAGGTATGCAAGTGTCGGAGTTCTGCGTCCGAGGTCTTGAAACAGTTTGTAGCGGGGAGTGTGTACTCCAGTATCGGTGCATCATATGCAGCCTGATTCAGTGCTAAGCCTGAGATGATCCCGGAGGATCCTGGAGAGTGATTGCTGCTACTGAAGTTCCTCAGCTCCTTTTCTTTTTCAGTAAGAGCAGTGCCCAGACAGGGACTCCGTGTACATGGGTAAAAGGGGTTCTCCAGCTCTGAGTGTTTCTAGTAAGATAGGTCAAAACATTTGCCTGTCTGATTTTAGCTGTCCCGTGTTTGGACAAGAAATCAAGGGTGCTTTTCCTTAAAAATAATGATAAGGTCCTAATCATTAAAGAATAACCTTATGAAGAAAGTTTGTCATTGCCGGACTATGGTACAAACAGTTCTGTACAATTTCAGTACTCTGGAAGCGTTAGAGGGCAGCCAGTATAGCTCTTGTTTGGCCTGAGCTAGCAAAATTATCCCAGTCCTGCGTACTGTCTGCAAAGGTAATTGTTGGATCTGGAGGAAGCAGACGGCAGAAACAAAGAAGAAAAGGAGGAGGGTGTTTCTAAAATTTGGCCTGTTGAGAGAAAAACAGGCTAGCAAGCAGTTGGGTTTCAACGCCACCAGTCAATTGCTAGAGAAAAGAACAGGAGACGACCTTAGATGCGTTCTTGTAGAAGAGGGGAAATGAAGTCAAGAAAGGAAGGAAGCATTGCTGGGATGAGTTAAATATCCAAAGAGAAATAAGAAAAACTTACGACCCAATTTTAAGAAGGAGGGATGTTTCCCGAGGTTTTTATGTATTAGGTCAGTAATATACCAAGTTGAGTTTGTAAACAGAATGTCAATGGCCATGTTGTTTTCTTGATGGAAATTATGCATCAGACTTCTTGTTTTACTGGAAAGAAGCATTCAGACCTTCTGTGCATTTGAAGTCTTGGTGGCGTTATCTTGTTAGATCACCATCCTAGGTGAAATGCGTTACGGCTCTCTTGAAAATCATATGAGCATTTTAAAAGAAATGATGTTAAGTGCAACAGGGAAGTCACCCATCTGTCTGTTTTTGTAGGATTTGTGGAAGAATCAAATGCTGAACGTCTTACCCTTCCTGAGGATGGTAAATTGTTGTTTAAAGCTGCTGAGGCTGCTACTTCTGGGACTGCAAGTGAAGGGTAAGTTTGTGAAATAGATACACCTTTAGGTTCACACAACATGTGACTGCTGGCTTTCCTGTGTTTGAAAACTATGATTTTGAGCTGGTATTGGTTCTCTCCTGTGTTCTTAAATATAACAGGTTTCCTGTTCCTTTCTGTCTGTGAACAGAACTAATGTGGCATGAATAGAAGTCAAATTGACGAGCTGTCAGTTTGAGCCTTTTTTCTCAAATCATTGCAGACCCCAAAGTAATGGGATAAGGACTTCATTCAGCGGGCTATATGCACCTTTTTACAGTTTGAGGGGGCTACTAAGCAGATACTGTGAAGAGAAGCCCTCCTTTTGTCTGAATGTTATGTAGGTGAAAATTACAGCTGAGATTCCTGTAACTTTAGTGGGTTTATTGTGGGGCTTGAATACTTTCTGGCAGTACTTTATACACTTAATTTCTATTTTCTATGTGTGGTCAATTAGCATCTATTTGTTTCTGGAAAGGGAAGCAGTTTTCTCACCAGGTACTTTAAAAGCTGCAACTGCTTAGTGAGAGATGTTAGCAATGAAATAACCCTTAATTTCAAGTGGTAACTTACAGTGGCACAAACTTTTGTTCAGTTGGTTCTAGACCTCGAATATGGCAGTTGGAGTCTTTCTACAGAAGACAAGTAAGATATTATTCTTTAATACAACTCTGTTGTTATGTTCTTATCCAGTGTGAGATAGCTGGGAAGAATGTTAAGTACTTGATTCGTTGCACAAAATGAGTCGGGAATTGAATGTAGATGTGTTGGTAAAGGAATTTCTAATTTTTCTTAATTTTTTTCTGTTTGGAAACTTGAAGACTTTACAGTGAGAAAGTAATTTGTAAAGCTCTTCAAGGTTTGTTTTGAAGCTTTATGATGGATTTCTCTCTTTCTGTTCATGCAGTGAAGCAAACCAGCAGGAGTCCAAAATGTCCTCTTCATCAGAAGAAAAAGCCATACCAGTTGCAACAAACCCACAGCTTTCTGAATCCCCGCAGGCAGAGGGTGAATGTACGTACAGTATGTGGGAGATGTTATGTGAGTTAAGGTAGCTGAACTCCTCAAGTAACACGTGCAGTTTGCCATAGCGCTACAGGTGTCTCAGACTGAAGTAGTACTAGCATGTTACTGCTAACTTCCATTAAACTCTAGAGAGAAGAATACCCTCCTCAGAGAAAGTCCTCGTAGAAAATGCATAGCCAATGTTCCTGTTCTGGATAAAGGTACTGAGAAAACTGGTAGAATGTAAAATATTGGAAGGAGAGATCAGTATTTATTTCGGTGTTGTACACCACTACTAATTTGTGTGCTATGGGATCTGCTGCTTGAGTTACTATTTTGAAAGATGATGCATCCCTCAGTATTCAGGCTGTGAAGAATAACTAGCTACCAGGTAGATGGTTCTGGTTTCTAGCGTTTGGGGAAAGCCCGATGTATGTGGCAGGATGGAGAACTGTGTTCTTGGCTCCTGCTCCCTCTGTCACTTCCCGTTGCTTAAACGCGTGTCATTTATAGAGCAGTTAAGTTAAAATCATGTAAATCTCTTCCAGCTGTGATACGTATCCTTGACAGCGAGGATGTGGTCAGTACTCATTCAGAAAATTGCCTTGAGGGGAAGTGTGTGGATTTACCTGAAGAACGCAACCCAGAAGCAGCTGAAGATGAAGGAAACGTTCCTTTTCCACAGGAAGAAGTGACTGTTTCTAACAATCTTCCTAAAACTGAGGAAATTAATGTAAGTAAACTATTTTCCCATTTTCTACAAAAGAGAAAACACTTTGCAAATTGAGGACAGTCCTGTCTAACTGACAATTAGAAGGCACGCAAAACCGTCTCAGTTTCTTTAGCTGGGTAACACAAGTTAAAACCTCGTTGGGTAAGGGCAGATAGGTTTTTCTCCTATGCATTTGCTGTACCTATAACACAGAATAGAACCTGTCAAGACTTGGGCATTTGAGAGCTGCAGGAGTGCCAAAACCCGCCTAAATATTTGTTAAAAATCACCATGCCTTCATTTGGTTTGCTAGACTGTAAATGTTTCTTATTTGACTTAAGAAAAGAAATAGTTTTAATGTTAAAGACAATAAGAAAAGTTGGGGAGTGCAGCTTTTCAATACTGGAGGCCGTTTACCAAATGACAAAATGATGTGGGAACCGGACTCATTTTCAGAATGATTTAGGTGCTTAGATCCTTTGCTATTTGTTCCTTATTAACATAAAGAGAATTCCCAGTAATGAGTTAATTTCAGTGTCAAGATATTTCCAGCTACCTAAAACTCTTTTTGTGTGTGTGAAAATGTGGGGGGTTTAACATCTAAACTTTGTAAAATATGAATTTTAAAAGGTTGTTCACAAGGGCTGAAAATCAGAGCCAGAGATTCCTCAGTTGTCGCAGGTTTTCCCCATTGTTCTCACTTCTGCTGGGGCCGATGAGTGATTTGGGTTCATTGTGGATGTCCTCTAAGTACCATATAGAGTATGCTGTCGATTTCCTGTAGGGTTATACTCACAGGAGTTAGTAATAGTTAGAGTGAAATACAAACTGAAAGGTAGGCGTAGCACAAATAGATTGGTCTTAAGTAACAGAAGATGCTTTTCGGTGTCCCAGATTTCAGATGAAGTTGAACAGGCAGTCGCTTACGTAGCTCGTCTCGGCTTTGGGGTTTAGGACAATGCTCTAGAGAAGATGATTATAGACTTGGGAATACATAAATCACTTACTTATGGGAGTAAATGGAAAATCTGTGATGGGAAGAAGGGAGCCGGTATGTGAGACGGTCACAAAGCTGCTGCAGTCCTTCCTGTAGCAGTACAGCGAAGGTTTTCCTGCTTTCGTTATGACTGGTTCTTACTGAGTTATACGTAAACATGTCTTTTTGGCTTGTCTACCTTCACTGAATTTAGGACAAACTACTTACTGCTTTCTTGGTCGTAGATTTGTAAGCATAAAAGGAAAGTTTATGCAGACTAGTATTTCTCGAATTTCGCTTTGAAGCGTGGCATGTTGCTATATGCATGTTGCGCAACTACACGCACTCGTTCTCAAATTTGTGCTAATACCTCGCTTGCAGTCTGTGCTCCCTGCCGTGCTGTTAATGGCCGGTGGGAACCGGGCTGGAGTGACCCTATCGTTGTACTTTGTAACGCCGGCTTATGACAGGGTAGAATTGCTGGTGGTCGTGAAACTAGTCTGGTATTTGTACTCGGTATTGCCGTCACCTTCGTACTTCGGGAGCCACCCATCGGAAACTACTAGTAATTACAGCTTTTAGCTTTTTCCCTCGGCGAGCCTGCCTATGGGGGGCATCTCCGTACTCCGGGTGCCATCGCCTGGAGACTGTTACTGATTACACCTTTTACCTTTTCTCCTTGGGGAGCCAGCCTAGGGAGGAGAGATCTTCCCGCATCTTCCCCTTCTCTGCCAGGCTAATTACAATAGTGTTTGAGGACTTTGAAAATTTGCATAACCTTGGGATGTTGAAACCAGCAGGGTCCTATGCGAGGTCTCCTGCATGTCGTTCAGGTCTTGTTTAGGGTTAAACAGCTGTTTAAGGATACGATAAAAGATGATGCTTTAGCAACTTTTGACAAGGCAGGAGGCAAGAAAATAAGCAGATTCTATGGAGACTCGCGCTGAGTGGCTTCTTCCTTCTGCCCTCTTTGGCTAGCACTATAAGTTAGAGGGTTGGGCAAAGGTCTTCACGCGTTGATTAAATTATCTTGGCCATCTGAGTCACTTGAAATACATAACAGAGACTACTTTTGTTCTCAACATAAAAGCTTGAGTGTCTCATGTGGCTCTAGCAGGAGAGAATAATTGCTCAGTACAGGGGGCTACAAAGGCAGAGATGGAGGTATTTAGAATCTATGTGTCGACTCCTGCAATCCAAGTGATTCCTTACAGTGCGGTGTTGAGTTGTGGGATGTGATACCTGACCAGTTTGACTAAGTGTTGCGGTGACAGCTATGATGACCGAAACTTTAAGCTTGGGGGACATCGTTGTACTTTACCCCGTTAGATGCAGAGTCGGTCACTCTGTGTGGCTTTGTAGTCAGTCCGGAAAGTACTGCAATGTGATGATTACTGCCAGCTGGGTATACAGCTTGTATTGTAAAACTGCTCACTTTGTTCATGGGTGGTGGCAAATCGTTAGTCATGAACAGAAGTATCAGAAATGGAGCATGGGATTGCACACACGGAATACTCTGTTCTCTGTCCCTTAAACGCATAAACTTTTGCCTGTAGTAGAGAGTACATTGTATGTTTCTAACTTTACATTTGGTGGTGATCTGAAAGGAAAAGCAGCATTTCACTGTCCTCAGCTTCATCTAGCTCAGCCTGAAGTTAGTCTGTTTGGTAACTGATAATGCATTAAGAGACATTTTTTTATCTTTAGGTTATTGAAGATGGTGCGGTTAAGGCACAAACCTCAGAAGAAGCACCTGAAACATCACCATATAGTGAACTACATCCCTCAGGCAATCTTCAGTACAGCTATGATACTACAGAGCAACGGTTTGCATGTCATTTGCCTGATCAAAGAGATGGTGAATGTGATGCAGCTGAGGGAGATGGAGAGCTTTTTCTATCTCAGAGTAATTTTACTTTAGTCTTGGAAGGAGAAGAAGGTGAAGCAGAGATGGGAGACCCTACATTAGTAGATGCTTCTAAAGCAGCTGGCACAACAACAGAGGAAAAACCTGTCAGCAGCTTAGGAAATACTGAAAACCAAGAACATGTTACCAACTCGGTGTCCACTGTAACTAGTGATCAGGAATCTCAAAATATTGCAGAGTCGCTCCCGTATGTGCCTGAACCCATTAAGGTAGCTATTGCTGAGAACTTACTGGACGTCATCAAAGACACAAGAAGTAAAGAATTTACATCTGAAGTTGTAGAACAATCTATTCATGAAACCATAGGTAAAAAGGTAACTGGGTTCCAGAAGGCAAAAGCTCCCTTAAGAACCGTGCCAGAAGGAGAGGAAGACGAAACCAGCGTACGTCAAGTAGAGTACGGCATCGCTCCTAGAACACGTGCAAGGGGACAACTGAGTAGAAGTCTAAGTACTCCATCGGCAGGCACTCAGCAGCTACCGAAGACAGGCAAACCAGGTCTGTTTGCACTGTCTCCTAGGAGAAGTACCAGGCGAACAAAAGAAGCACCCGAGACTTCTAGTCTTCAAACAGAAGAAAATGCTCAAGAGGAGCAAATGCTTGTGATGCCTGTTACTCCTAGGAGAGGCAGGAAGCCTAAACCAAGCACTGCAGAAAAAGTAGAAAGCAGTCTTTCTGAGGGACGAACATTGTCCCTCCGTACACAGTCCATAGCTGCTACTCCAAGAAGAGGATTAAGGAGAGCGAAGGAAGCTGCAGCTGAACTCTTGGAAGAGGCTGATGAGGAAACTTCTCTTGCTGAAGGTAGCATTATCGCTTCTGCTACTTCCCAAAGGACTAGAGGAGGGAAAAGTTCAGCAGGAGGTCAAGAAACTGGCCAGATTGACACTGGTCATAAGATAAAAACGTCAGTCAGTCCCAGCAGAAGTGCAAGAAAACTGAAAAGCGTTAATTTACAATTTATGGAAAATATTGTCAAGGATCAAGAGGTGCAGCCTAGTGCCCAACTCCTTTTACCGGTGCCAACTAAAAGAGGCAGAAGAAGAAAGATGAGTTCATCAGAAGTTTCAGAAAATTCTGACCTTGATCTGTCTAAATCATTGCTTCCTCAAACAGAATTCAAACTTCCCGTCACTCCGAGAAGAAGGGCCAGGAAGCGGGCACAAAATCTCCTGGCAGACACAGAATCTCTCTCTGCTCAGGAAGACGTGCGTGCAGGTGGGAAAGTGGAAATCCTTGGTACTCCTAAGAGAAGAATAAGAAGAGTCCCACATGCTAAACTAGAAAAAACGGATGCTCCTGAGCAAAGAGCTGCCCAGCCAAACGAGGAATCAAGCACACCCAGGACTACAGTAAGAACAGGGCGTTGGGGCAGAAAGAGACGATTAGTATTGGAGGAGAGCGCAGGGGAGGAGGCCTTCCCCCAAGGACCTGGTGGCAGTCCTTTGCTGCTTGAAGAGAGAAACCCATCAGGACATGCTGGAATATTAAGATCTGTAATGGATCGTATCAGAAGAATATGCCCAGTGTGTAAACAAAGCCGCAGATAACTAATTTAATCCCCCATCAGAACTTCCTCTCATGGAAGACTACTCTCAGGGTTGTCAGTGCAATAAATGTATTTGCTGGAATTCCATCAGTTCCCATGTAACTAATCAGAAATAGCTTAGGTGTTGATTTCTGGTGGGGAAAAAAACAAGCTGCAGGCAGAAACCAGTCCATAGTTTCTTGTGAGTTGTTAGGCAATGCTTGTAACCTATTAGTCTAGGCCAATCTGAAAATACGAAGACATAATAGGATTTCAAGTAATAAGACAGCATTTGTTTCCTATTCTGTTTGTACTTTTGTCTTCTATGCAAAACTTCCAGGTTTCCATTCCAGGAATGCTTTTTTCACCAAAGTAGTCAAGATAATGAGTCTCTTTGATATGCCTGGGGATAAATGTATTGCGGTTCCTTTTGAATTAAAGCTGTTCCTAAAATAAAATGTATTTTCCAATGCACTGTGCTGTGCGGATGACCAATCTGTGAGGTAGAGGGAAAAACGCAAGTTACGGTCACTGATGTGGCTGTTCATTCAGGTCACTCACTCCTTGGCTGTGACTCTGACCTGGCAAGGTCCAAGAGCAGGCTTATCCCACAGCAGTCATTGGTGTGGCGTGCGTTGCTGTTGAACTTGGTTTAAATCCAGACTAAACCGTGAATTCTTAGTGAATGACTGTTTGCTTGTATTTTGATACTACGACTGCAACTTCAATACACAGAGAGAGAAAGGTGAGGAGGTAGGTGTGTGATTTCTCTGAGCACCAACAGCACAAGCATATATGCCCCTAGGAATCTCCAGGGCACAGGAAAACCTGTACTTTTGATCTGGCCTTTTGGCCACAATGAGTGGCTTCCTAGAGGGCGAGAATGGTATGCTCACCTCGGCAGGATCCAAGAGGTAACGCAGGCCAGGTGAGGTTTTACTGAAAGAACCAACAAAAAGCAGTTTTTGCTAATACACGGTGGTAGGCTGGTCAGTTTGTTTATCTCCCATTATTAACATTCAGGTAAGTGTAATGCAAATGACTGGCATTTATCAGTTTACTGGTTTGAAACATTATCTAGATTTTGTCTACATTTCTGTCATCCTGAAACTCAGTATTATGTTCAAGTTTGTGAATCTTGATTCCTCATTTAAACTATTAGTGGGGGCACTCCCACCTGTGGCAGTACATACCCCCCCCCCCCCCCCCCTCCCACCACCCAGAAATGAAGCTTCTCCAGGAAGGGAGAAGGGGAAGGAAACCCTGGAGGCCACAGGTTGAAATTTGAACTGGCCAATCGAGATGTGCCAGGTACACCAAGGTGACCCTCCTAGGCAATAGAATTAAATGACCACAGGTCAGATTCAGCAGGGGTATAAACGGGGTCCTGCCGGAGGACACGGCAGTCCTCCTCGGAGCAGCGGGTCTGCAGTCGGAGACTCCCCCTCGGGTCGGGGCACCGCCCGAGGTGACTCCTCGAGGGAGAGAGCCCTCAGCTTTTGGGTGAGTGGTATGCGCGTTTTGAGCCATCGCTTTAAATCTTGGGGATGCTTAAGTCGGACGTGTAGTATTAATTCTCTTTACATCATTAAGCCTGTGGTTTTCTAAAATGTTACTGGACTTCTAACTAACTTTTGCTGAAGAATAAATCTGAGTTTTAACACCTGTTGGATTTGGTTAGTCGTGCATCCTTAACACCACCGGACAGCAGTGCTTGTGTACGCATTTGCTTGCTCGTCTATGAAGAGGACGGACTTGATGGTTTTTTTAGAGAGAGGGGTCTTTTGTGATCGTGGTTGAGGAGTGCTGGAGAACGCCTGGCAAGGTTATAACGCTGCCCTGCTGGCGTATGGTCAGATGGGCTCAGGGAAGAGCTATTCGATGATCGGCTGTGGTGCAAAGAGCGGCCTTGTGCCCGTTGTGTGTCCGGAGAGGTAGCTCTTCAAAGCCACCCAGAATCAGGAAAAGAACAAGCAGTACCAGGTGGGATTAGCACCAAGTGTCATTTATTTCCCAGATCTTGCCAGGTTGTACTTTAAAAGACTCAGTTAATGTCAAATTAGCAAAAAATAGAAACCAGGAGTATATGGAGCGACTTACAGCACAAGCTGCAGTGGATCCTATGAAATAGGGTTGAAAATAAGTTGATGTAGTACAGCTAGATTTACAGATAAACCCTAAAATGATGATTTGTCACAGGTGTAATTAATTGATCCCTAACATGAGAACCCCAAAGGTCAGTTTGTAGTAAACCTTTTTTTAACAACTGTTGAAACACCGATCTTCCTTTACCCGCCGTAAAGTGAGCTGATCTTTAATCTCCGCTATGCTTCCTAACTTCACTCTTGCACGGGGTATTCATGAGACGGTCTTCCCAGCACCTCAGTAAAGAAAACGAATGCTTTCTTCTGTATGCCTTGATAGGGTACAGAAGCTTTGTATTGCCACACCTCTGCTACACAGTACGAGCGATGTTTTTAGCTTTGCGGCACAGCTTTTGTAGCTGCTGGATGCTCCCACTCCACCAGCAGCCTTCTGCGCTTGTAGTCCAGTGGATTCTAGCACTGCTGTAAGCAGAAAGCTTTGCTCCTGTGACGTAGTGCCTTCTGTCTGCAAAAGTACCACCCTGATTGCTGAAGGCTGCTTGTGATTTACTCCTGGGTTACCTCTCTTAAGAAAGAGCACTTTGTTTTCCCTAACCAGCCTCCCCAGCTCTGTGCCAGCAGAAACGATGCAGGGATGCCATTTGCGAACATGTTTCTGTTTTCCTTTGACGCCGTCCACTGTGTGCTCCTGTGATAAACACGACAGTGAAAACTCATTCCTTCCCATCTCGCTCGCCATAGCAACGTGGAAATGCAAACCCCTGTTTGATGTGGATTTACTCCTATTATAGCCAGTTCTTGGACAGAGGAAAAAAATTGTGTCCTGGATCTTTCTTTTTACTTTTAATTCTTAACTATAGTCTTGCTATTAGAGAACAGATTTCTTTTTGAAGTTAGTGGATTTCTTACTGCGAAGCTTAACGTTTGATGCCAGTGCCTGCCAAGTGGTGAAAGGGATGGTACAAATCTGCTCACCCGGGGCTTCCTCCTTCCGGGCCGCAGGAGCCTGGCCTGGTGCACCCCAGGCCCGGGGGTGTCTCTGAGCCAGACCCGTGGACGTGGCTGCTGCTTTCCCGTTTGCAGGTTCGGCCAGTAGCGAGGCTGAGCGTGCACCACGCGCACGCATGACAACACCACGGCCGGCTACGCAGGCTGCCAGAGAATGGGCCGTGCCTTTACCAGCCGCCATCTAGCACTATGGCGGCTCGCCGAAAGCCTCCTCCCCGGCTCGTTGCCGTTGAAGCTCACGGGTGACACCAGAGGCATGCTGTCACCCTGCAGGTTCCCACGCACGCACGCCCACGTTTCCAGAGCCCCAGAAGATCAGCACAGCCTCAAGCCCAGCTGCCGTCTGTGCCCCCACCCTGGGCTCCCTCGCTCACCTCTGGCTGAGGCACCGAGTCTCTCCAGAGAGGGGTTTTCCTCCCACTCGCTGCCTAGCCCACCCCAAAGTCTGCTAGCAATTTACACGTGCACCTATGGCTAGGGGAAAAATACAATCACCTGCTCCCTCCCCTTGCTGGCACCTCGGACGCCTGTGCCCCATGACTGTGGCCCCCCGTCCAGCTGCTGGCACTGAGACCCTCACCGCCCCACTTGCTGACACCGCAGACACAGGGGCCTCTGTCACCCGTGACCTGACTTCGGTTGCTGACGCTTGAGCATGACCCATGGTCCCACCAGGTGCTGGCACGGGGATCCTCATGCGATCTGATCACCGTGATGTAGCAGATGCTCTCACGTCACACATACCCTTATGCAGGTAATACGTATGGCTGCAGCTGTTCATCCAGAAATCAGAACCATTGGCTTTTTCTTTCTTAAAACAGCCTCAAAAATAAGTACTGGTTGAACCACCGTGCCCAGCTATCAAAAATTAACATTTGCACTTCTTGAATTTTCTGCATAGCTGTCTAGATGCTTCATAACTTAATTTCTAAGTAAAATGCTTTATTGAGATGTACCTTATGATGGAGTCTACCTAGACGGCAATAAGGATTATGCACGTAAGAGTAGGTTGAAGAAATGCTGGAGAAGAAAGAGAGTTGGGATGAAACAGTATGGATCTGATAAATAACTGCATGAATTAAGCTTATGTAATGGTTTGGGATGAAGGGAAGTTTTGATCTGTGTAGCCTGTGTTATTTTTACAGCAGGATGACACTCTCTGAAGTTTGTGGTTTTTTTTCCCAAATACGTTTTACCTTCTAGTTACTTCTTGTCTTTACAGATTGCTTTCAGGATGCTGGGAACTTCTAACCAACAGGTGATGAACTCGCTTTGTTTCAGTATTCACAAACCTTAGTTTTCTGTGTACATTTCTTTCTTTTTTTGCTTATTGCAATTAGAAAGTCATCCGTTCTGCTATGTTAACATGACCTTTCTGGGCACGTGGGCTGAAGTGTGTGGGTGCTACCTGGACCTAGCAGCACCTTTTTGCTGCTTTTTGCTGCCCGGCTGCTCTGCCGTACCACTGGCCAAGGTGTTTCATCCCTTGCAGTACTTTTCTTCTTTCTCCTTTCTGTATTTTGCTCCTTGGTGAAGAAGAAAGGGCTTAAGAAGAAAGTTAGCATTTTTATCTACTCTCTTTCCCCGATGCTCCTCCTCTTGTTAGTCTCTTACGTTGGCAGACACAGGACTCATTGCTAATTGGAAATGGGTAATCTGTTTCTCTTAAGCTGGGAGGGGATTTTGAAGATGGTGTATGTGTCAGAGCATTGAATGTTTAGCTTTCCTTCTAAGGTTTATGCAGTTTGCCACTTGCCTGTGAACTACTTTCCCCTGTACCTTCCTCCTCATTGGTTTGGAGCCATGTGGCCAATTTCAGACAGGTTCGATGCAATGGGCAGGAAAAAAATAGGAAAAAAATGAGCACAGGGGAAGACAGACTTCATTCATTTTAGCGGCTCATGGAATAAGCTTGTTTAAACTCCTTATCTAATGACGATGACAGAAGCAGAGGCAAATGATGCCTTTATCCTGAGTGTTGCAAACGTATTAAGTCTACAGATGTGAGCTCTCAGTGTAGATTAAATTTACCTGGCAAGAGGAACTCTCCGGCAATGAATTTCTCAACATGGTAAAGCCCGAACAACTACCCCGTGCTCCGCCGTAGTCGATCTTAATTTTTGTTCTATCCTTACTAAGCGTAACAATTTTTTTTCTTGTGCTGGTAACACATTTTGGCTCTCTAAAACCAGGAAGCCTGTTGGGCTCAAGATTAGAGAAGAGCAGCAGCAAGGTTTTTAAGTGGACGGTTTGAAGCTGGTGCCCTGTGGTATTTACGCACAGGTGGAGAGGTTAATGGAACACGGGAATAAGATGAGAACAGCAGCTACGACTACCATGAATGCCACCAGCAGTCGGTCTCACGTGGTCGTCACCATCCAGTTCGAACAGGTGTAGTGTGCAGGCACTGTTTCCACCGTTCAGTATAGCTGTTTAGCACTCTGAATGAGTTCAGTCCTCTTAGATGCGCCGTAAAACGAACTCGTGGAAGTTCATGCAGACACAAAATCCAGGGTGGCTCTGTTTTACCTAGACCCACCATCGTTTGTTGGCACCTCCACGACAGCGAGCAGATGAGAGCATGTTGGGTTGCCTCACCCCGGGCTGCAGGGCCAGCCTTGCCAGCCCACCTTTTTGGCGCTTGCACGCTGTCCGCCACTGCTGCTCTCGGAGCGGGGATCGCCGAAGGCAGAGGTGTCCTAAACCACTGCCTGCTTGCAGGTTGGCTCCGTATTTAAGATCCTCTATGTGCCAAATATTACAGGCGGTCTTTGAAAATCTCTCACTGGTGTCCAGAAATAACCTACGGTCACTGTTTCTCTCTGGCAGCTGCTGCTTGCCCGTTAGCGCTCTGCAGAACTCCTGGGCTCGCTATAACAAGCAGCCCTACAGCGAGCAAGCTCACAGGGCGCGGCACAAGCGCGGGGCAGTCTGCGGCACCTCCCCGGCCCCGTGTAAGGGAAGGCCGCAGCGTGGCGGTGGCAAAGACGTGACCCCAGAGGGTCACCGTGGCCCGAATCCTGCTGTCCTCGCTGTGTGTGCCCCCGGCCAGGCGGAGGGGTGCTGGGTGACCGTGGTGGTGCTGCTGCTGACGGGCGGCTGAACCACCTCAGAGCAGCCGGGCCGGGGGAGGCGACTGCTCGCGGCTCTGCTCCGGACAATGGGCCTTGCTCCTATCATCGCTCCCCCAACGTTTCCCCTCGGGAGACTGACACCAGAACTACAGTTTTTGCTGAAGTCCCCTGTCGACAGAGCTGGAGAGGGGTCTGCAGAGCCGCTTACGCAGGACAAGCCCGGGCTGGGGCTGGTTGAGGAGGAGGGGGCTCCGGCTGGCCCGGACGTGCATGACGCATCTCTGGAGCACAAGCGAGCTCAGCTCCCCACGGCTGCTCGCGCAGGCAGCTCTGAAAGCTGCTCAGCCCTGGCAGGCAGGGCCAGTCCTGGGCTCATCTGGGATGGGGATAGGAGGGAGACATCTTCTTTGCAGCCGGGGGAGGTTGGGAGCCAGCGGTGTTTCCATACCCCCTTTCTGCGGGTGCAGGGGATGAGCGGCTTTGTCTGCTGCTTAATCCTGAGAGACGGTAGGTCATTTGCTTTGAGGCACACCTTTGTGGTTCTCGTATTAAAAGCAATTCTTCATATATCAGATGTTCCAATAGCGGTAACTATCACAACCTATTTCCTCTGCGTTTCTGCAGAGTATCGTTTTCTGTATCTTACTTCATAATGTCTGAGCGATGGATTTGGTAATTTTTCCTGCTGTTGATACCGTATTTTAACAGATTTTTCTCGATCAAGCAGTCACCAAACAGCCAGTTATAAATCTGGCGGACTTGGCAGGAAGCGAAAGGCAAAAATCCTCAGGATCTGAAGGAGACAGGTTGAAGGAAGGCAGGCGGGTAAATCTAAGTCTAACCACGTTAGGAAATGTCACCAGGTATTTTTCTTCCTCTATTTTTTTTTTTTTTTAAATCCTTTCCTGTGAAGTAAAAAATAAATTTCTGCAGGTAAAAAAAGTTTTCCCTCCATTCAGGATTCCTTGCCGTCTGGCTAATGAAGTTACTTAAATGAATAAAGCCTGAGATGTCCATAAGCACAAATATACTGAAGCATGTGCCTAAGCATGAATATACAGAAGTTTCTAATCTGGTAGCGTCTCCCCCCCCCCCCCCCCCCCCCCCCCCCCCGCCCCCCAAATTTGCTTTTCATAGTCATGCTTCTACTTTTCACTTTATTTTCCCTTAGTGCCCTGGCTGAGGTTGCTACAGGAAAGAGAGTGGTGCATATCCCATACAGGGACTTGGTCCTGACGAAACTCCTGCAGTCTCCTCAGGGGGGAAACAGCAGGACCATCATGGTAAATTGATTCTTGAATTTATAAACCCGCTTTGCCCATTGAAATAGAATTGTGCGGCTCTGACATTGGTGAAAGTGAGTGTAGTTTAAAAGTTAAGCTTGCTTCCTGTGCAACATAAAGGTGAGAACCCTTCTGCTGGTCAAAAGTTTCTAGCCACTACTAAACGCGTTACTCAAATGGAGAGCACTTCTGTTTTCAGAACAGAAATGTGGCTGGCACAAGATATATATCTCTGTCTACGTTAGAGATACAACCTCTGTTTCTTCTGAAAGAGTTTTCTGCATATCTGTAAAAATTTATCGAAATATAGGTAAATGTAGCTATAAAACTCAGAAGCACCTGTTTTATATAAAACCCGTGTTCATTACCTAAAACTAGGCAGTATTATGAAACAAGTCCTTTTTTCCCTGAATTCTGAGATTATCATTTGTGCTGTGCACCAGAGGTTGCATTCCTAAATGACATGAAACTCCCCTAGGTTCTTCCTTGTCTCAGGTGAACTAACTGTATGCTCCAGCATCTTTGAAGAGGTATGTTTTTTTAAAGGAAGTGCAATTAAATGAAAGATGGAAGAATATGAACAGAAATGTGCACATGGGAAAAGGTTGACTGTAAATGCTGATACTCTCAAAACAGCTTACCTGGGTTTCTTCAAATGCTAACTTGTATAATTCATCGAAGATGTTTTGAACAAATTGAAGGACAGATTCTTCGATTGCTACTTGTACAAATACCATCAAAGTGGTTTTGCGCCTTTTTTTTTTTTTGCGTTGGCGCTAGCACTAAGGCAGAGTTAGCAGGATTCGAGCGCCTTCAGTATTAATTTTTGCAAAAGCCACCTCTGTCTTCTCATCTTTCTTTCTTTCTTTCTGTCTCATTTCTCTTCTGGCACAAGCGTTAGAAAGAGTTAATTTATGGCCAGATTGCTAAGACACCTGGGTTCTCCTTTTATATTTGAGGACTTAATGGTCTATCTTTCCACGTTAATCCCTATCTGGTTTTTGGTAGTGTTTAAAACTATTTTAAAAACCCTCCTTCAAAATCTAATGTCAGTTAATACTTTTCAGATGCTTAGAGATTGCGGCCGTTGAGTCCAGCAGACATCTGTTACGAAGAAACTTTGTCAACCTTGTGATATGCTGAAAGGTACACTTTCATAAGTTTTCCCTTTCTGGTCTTGGTGCACATTGCGGTCAGGACAGCTCAGAAGGAAGAAAGGGTGAATCTGTCCATAGGCAGGGGTGGCACATTAAGAGCTTATTCTTTACCCTTATTAACGAACGGCATATGTTTTTACAACTAAGTTGTACGACAGAGGTAACACTATTTCCTGAGAATTCCAGGTCTCCCTCATACGTGTGACTTAATTGAGCTTCTTTCCTCCCCTTTCTCTCCCAGTAACACAGCGCCTCTAAAACTAAGCTGTAGTTTGGGGTCCCACAGCCCAACCATGGTTGAAACGTAGAACATAGAAGTGATGCCTGCTGCCAGGCATTTGTCGTCTCTGCTTCCCAATCCCAGATCCCAGCGATAGTGCCACACAGAGCTATTCCTTCCTGCCCAGGAGCAGCTTGCTTTCCTGGCCACTTTCCCAGTCTGTCAGCTCCTTCTGGAGGAGAAGGTTCCCTCTCTGCTCCCCTTTGCTCTCCTCCTGCGCTTCCTGGGCCTCAGGACTGAAAACCGCTCTCTTTGCAGTTCTTTCAGTCAGGCTTTTGCTGGGACTCCAGCACTAATGCCTTCTTATTCCCTCTCCCATAAAAAGAGGTCAGGCACTTACACCCCAGTCCGTTATCCCAAAGCGGATGATGACTCAGTGACCTTGTAGCCACAGCAGCCTGGCTGTTAGCAGGTGTCAGGAGCAGGATATTTAATGTCTCCAGCAGCAGTTCAGTCCTGCAGAGAGCTGAACTGCTTTCATGTGCCGATATGAACGCAGACCAACAAACTCCCCATGCCTGAGCCAGCTCCGTGCAGGGGCAGCTGGAGTTGTGTCCTGCCTGCCTACCTGCCGTACCCACACTTACAGTGGGTGAGGTCTGGTTTTGAAGTATCCCATCCCGTACTGCCCCACATACTAGAGGCACAGCGGCTATGGCTACATTGCTGCAAGTTAGGGTTAGCTGGAGAAGAGAAGGGTTTTCGTGGGCTGGCAGGGGCAAAACGAAACCAGGCTGTGATTGCTGGTAGCGGTACAAGAGAGGGCATCAGATGTTTCCACCGAAGGAGCAAAGTGGCTGTTGCGTCCCAAAGTTGGAGCGACTCAGGTTCGTGGATTTCCTTTGTCAGAATTAAGGTGAAACGACACCAGGGGAGT